>NW_028277053.1:4562500-6962500 GCF_059951505.1 Python bivittatus | reverse complement strand
ATACCAGCAACAGTGTGTGAAAACCTTGTGAAGACTTACAGAAAACGTTTGACCTCTGTCATTGCCAACAAAGGATATATAACAAAGTATTGAGATGAACTTTTGATATTGACCAAATACTTATTTTCCACCATGATTTGCAAATAAATTCTTTAAAAATCAGACAATGTGATTTTCTGGATTTTTTTCCCCATTTTGTCTCTCATAGTTGAGGTATACCTATGATGAAAATTACAGGCCTCTCTCATCTTTTTAAGTGGGAGAACTTGCACAATTGGTGGCTGACTAAATACTTTTTTGCCCCACTGTGTAAGAGGAATCCAGGTGGTCCTCAACAACCACTCAGCGACTATTCAAACTTGCAACAGCACTAAACGAGTTGTACTTACTACCAGTCCTTGAAATTCCAGCTGTTGCAGCGCCCCTGCAGTCACATGGTTGCGATTTGCAACCTTCCCTGCCAGCTTCCCACAAGCAAAGTCAGTGGGGAACCTGGCAGGAAGTGGGAAATCGTGGTCACCTGAGGTCCTTGGTTAATGATCTGCAGTGATTCACTTAACAACAGTAACCAGGGGCTGCCGGAACTGCCGTTGCTAAGCAGTGTGGTCATGTGACATGCTTAGCAACAGAAATTCCAGTCCCAATTACCGTTGTTTAGCGAGGACTACCTGTATTTTATTAAAACTTGCTTGAATGTCATCTTAAAAACTAAAAGCCCATGTGAATAAAAATGTTTTTACCCACTGGTGAACATGCAGTCTCATAAATTGTTTAAGGCCAATTGTGTGGTAACAATAACTAGTCCTGACTGGTTTTTAATTTATTCATATTGACTAAACACTAAAGAATTGAGATTCAAGTAAATGGCTAAATAGTTTCAAAGATCACCCAGTAATTTTACACTGATTAACCTTCTCACTAACATTATAAAATGCACCGAAGTTTTTATTAAATAAGAGAAATTGACATATACAGTAATGACCTCATGGGATGGTGGCAGCCCATGTTTTTTTGCATATTTCTTTTGTTGGGGTTCTCCAGGCTCAGGAGGGTCAACATCAAAGTGCAACCCCATTTTCTGCAGATGTTGAATAGGCCATGTTCTCAAATAGCAAATGTTACAATTAAGTAATGGTTTAATTTGCAGTTATAAAAACATGACCAGTACAGCAACTTTTGCCAAGCCTGGATCACAAGGTAGAGTAGGATAATTTGAGATAAATGCTGCAAAAAGCTACACCACAAAAATATTTTGTTACTTAGACCAAATGCCATAGTGGAGACAAGAATGAAAAATATTCAATTTGGTTATTGACACATTAGCTGTCCGATCACAGGCCACCTTAACCAGTAACATTCTGATGAGAGCTGTCACAAGTTAGTAGTATTGAAAATGATCTTTATTTTTATCAGTTGCTCTATCCTATTTCACCTAGAATAATTGTGTATCAGTGTTTTGGGCATTACAATATTAACTTGTCTGGCCTGATAGCAAATTTCTTTTATCAAAAGGAACAGCAAGATTCCTTTTATTTCTGTTTCAGTTCCTCAGCTCTGTCTTTAGGATGAGGAATTATTTTTTTCTATTCCTTATAGAAATGTTTTTTCTTTACAGAAAATTCATCCCAATGTATCTGATTAAAATTTGTTATGGGTGTTCCTTACTTACACCTTTTATTGCTGCAGATTTCATCACCTTCTCTCATTAAACACATAGCATTGTTAATTTCTATGAACTGTGGTAGTAATTCTCTCATAAAATTCTAGTTTGGGGCTATATTTCATCCCAATCTGGAGAAAACAAAGGCATTAACTGTTGCTTCAGTACTAACCCAATAAGAGCGTGGGGCTCTGTTTTTCTGAATCTTGTTCCTGGTCTGAGCTTAAAAACGAACGGTTCTACTTGAGCCATTTTTGGAGGCTGCTAAGCCAGAGACGTTCACTGAGCACTCATTAGCAACCACACTCATTAGCACTCATTAGCAATTGCATTTAGCAACCACAGTTGGGACCAGCAACTCAGCTTAACTTAGCGACTGTTAAGCAAAGTGGTTGCTAAGTGAAAAATCACGTGACTGCAACTGTGCTTACAGTTTTACACAGGACAATGCATACTAACTGACTGTAATGGCTAACCCATGACTGAGAAAGAGATGCTACAAAGGTTGTAAATGCAAGCATTTGTCACAGTTACTTTTTCATCACCATTGTAACTTCAGATAGTTGCTACCCAAGGCAGTCACTAAGCTAGGATTACCTGTACTCTTTAAAAGCTAATTAGATCACCTTAAGAAAGACTGTTTGTGATGAGGACTATGGCAAAAATGATCACCTACTAATATTAATGGAAAGTTGAACAAATTAGGCTTCCCTTGACCCGATGAAGCTGCCATTAGCAATTGCATTTAGCAACCACAGTTGGGACCAGCAACTCAGCTTAACTTAGCGACTGCTTTGTTTTGATTTGATTTGATTTGATTTGAGTTGATTTGACCTGACCTGACCTGACCTGACCTGACCTGACCTGATCTGATCTGATCTGATTTGATTTGATTTATCCCCTATGTTTCTCTACTGGTGAGCCTTCGAGCACCTATTAGTTGAACTCAGCACAGGTAGTCCTCAACTTACAACCATTTGTTCAGCGACTGCTTAAAGTTACAGCAGTGCTGAACAAAAGGACTTACGACTGGTGCTTGAAGTTATGGTTGTTGCAGCGCCCCCGCAGTCACGTGAACAGAATTTGGGCACTTGGCAGCCTGCCCGCACTTATGACTGCAGGGTGCTTCAACTCCCCCCACCCACCTATCTCCCCCCCAGCTATGCCCTTTTGGTCCACTGCTGCCCTGCATTCCACCACCCCAGCTGACCTCCACTGTCTTCTTGCTCCCACTGCTGATGAGGCGTGCTGGCCGGACTGGGGCTGGGCTTCAAGCTGTGAAAAAAACCCCCAAAAAGCAGCCCCTGAGCCACGGCATGCCAGAAAGCCCCTTTGCACTGCACTCCTGGGCTGGGCTGAGTCTGGGCTTTGCACTGCAAAAAAAAAAAAAAGTAAAAAGCAGCCCCTGAGCCACAGCGCAAAGGGGCTTTTTGGTGCACCGCGCCTCAGGGGCTGCTTTTTACTTTTCTGTGTTGTGGTGCAAACACAACAGTCAAGGAACACCAGCTGCCAAGACAACCAGAGGGAGCGAGCGAGGTCTTTTATGGGATGGGGTTTTAATGGTCCTGGAGGGGAAGTGCTGGATTCAATTAAAAGCACCAAAGATTCATGGAAGCCTGGGGGTGTCTCAAGTTCAAGCAGTGTCCCATTGAGGAAAGACCTGGGAGGGTGGCAGCTTCATCGGGTCAAGGGAAGCCTAATTTGTTCAGGAAATGCCAGGGCACTCGCCCCTTTCCCTCTGTCAGGACCAAGGGGGTTTCTGCATCAGACACCTCTTGCAGAAAGTTCCAAATGGCAAACTTGCCAGGCTGGTTCTTAAAGGGTTTTTGTTGCACCTTCAGAACAAGTGAATGACTGCACATGCCAGGAATATTAAGGACCTTTTCACTCGTGACACGCCGCCAGACAATTATGACCCTAGTTCTCTCTTTCTCTGGTTCTCGTGTGTGAATGGTGTTCATGATGCAGGAAGACCAAAGAAGAAGGATGGCAAAACAGGATGTACTTTAGACTTCTCTGAAGCCAAACTCATCCAGCTAAAAAATAATGAAGCCTCTTTCGAGCTGAGCTAGACTCCTGAAGACATCAACAGTCCCTGCAGGTTGCTTGGCAAGAAGTGTTTGCCTTGCCTTCTTCCAGAATATTTCTTTGACTTCCCATTTTAGCTTACAGTCCTGGGACTTCCTGGTGCTCCCCTGTCAACATGCCAACCAGCCCCGTCCTGCTTTGGATTTCAGAGTATGGGGGTGGCAAGCCCCCCTGGATTGTAAATAAGCTTTCCATACAGATTTCAAGCTAAAATCACCTTTTCCCCAAGGAAAGTTAACTGTTCCTGAGGATAAAAGATCATGGGGAGATGCATACATGAAGATACCGCCACCACAATTCCTCTGGGGTTCTGGTACAAGCTCACAGTCTCAATTTTGCAAACCGTCTAAAACGCTATTACACAGACATTTTTGACTCATTCATTTCTTAGAAACACTATTTCTTGGAAATACTGACAAGGCACGTTCTTTCATAACAGAGAGCTACACATAGGATGCAGACTTGCACAAGCCATGTTTCCAGGTAATTACATTTAGGACACTGAATGACTGAGGCCCCAAATCCAAACCTCCAGACTAACTGGGTTAGGAGGATTGAATAATTTTGTGTTTTAAAAGAAAAAATCTGGAACCCTGAGTCTCAACAGCATGAAAGCTATTCAACCTTACTTTCAATCAGAGATATTTTCCTCGTCGGATTTTTGCATTTTTTCTCTGCCCATCCAAGCCTGTGCCAACCCCTATTTCAAATGGGGCTTTGCACGCCCCAGTTCGGGCTGCTTTTTACTTTTTTTTTTTTGCAGCATGAAGTCCTGCCCCAGCACAGCCCAGGAGCATGGCACAAAGGGGCTTTTTGGCGTGCTATGGCTCTGGGGCTGCTTTTTGCTTTTTTGGGGAGGGCGTGAAGCCCAGCCCAGCCCAGCAGCCAGGCCAGGTGTACCTTGTCAGCAGCGGAAGCAAGAAGACAGCGAAGGTCAGCTAGGGCGGTGGAGCATAGGGCAGCAGGGGTCTTGGAGTGCAGGGTGGCAAGAACGACTGTGGCTGGGACTGGGCTGGGGCAGCTGCAGCTTCCCAGGGCGCGGCAAGCTGCATGATTCTGGGGCTGCTTGCTGCCCCACAAGGCAGGGTGCAGGGCAGCCAAAAGGGCAGAGATGGGGGGGAGATAGGCGGGTGGGGGGTGTTGGAGGCAGTCTCTTATCTTACGGAGGCTCAGGGTTGGGAGGAACCAAGCCCAGAATGGCTTGGATTGGGGTGGGTACTCGCTTAACGACCTGCAATTCTCGGTTAACAGTGGCAACTGGGACTGCCGGGATTGCTGTCGCTAAGCGATGCTGTCACGTGACATCTTGCTTTACTACTGCATCTCTTAGTGACGGAAATTCTGATCCCAATTGTGGTCAGAAGTTGAGAACTACCTTTATCTAAAAATATAAATATATGTATTCCTAAATGTGTAAGTACATTGCGCATGCCAATTCATCTAAAATCAAAAGTATACAGAACAATGGTCTGCCCAGTAGCACTGTATGGTGTTGAGTGCTGACCAACCACCAATATTGTTGAGCACCCTTTACATGCTATGGAGATGCGCATGCTCGATTGGTCACTAAGCATTTCCCTTCTCAACTGCGTCAGCAATGATACAGTCCAGCAGCAGATGGGCATTGCACCAATAGCAGAGAAGATGCAGGAAAAACACCTATAGTGGTATGGCCACATTCTACGAGCAGCACCCCACACTATTCCCTGTACTGCTACTACTTTAACACTGATGGCAAACGCCCATGCAGAAGGCCAAAGCAAAGGTGGCAGTATACAATTAATGCAGACATGCAAATTATATAGTTGGAGTCAGTTGCTGCATTTGATTGTGTGAATTGGCATTTGTTAATCTGAAAAGTGGACCTTGCCCTGTGGGAAAATGCTAGGATGAAGAAGAAGATGATTGCATTTACTTCCTAGTTGTAGTATGTAGGCAACAATATGTTCACCTGCAAGGTAGTCTCTAAGTTAGAATTCTTAGCTTGTCTTGGATATCATGAGCATGCTTGAGGTGAAATTGGTGTTTGATTGTGTCCATACGTGAAATGCTGCTATGACCGGTAATCTAGACTGTTCTTCCCTTCTCTTAAAAAGGATTATGTGTCAGCTTTACTTAACCAAAGCCATATTAGGTAGCTGAGGTCAATATTTTGGAGGCTATCTAGTGGTAACCATATGGAAGACTGGACTTGGAATATAATAAGAGTAAGGACTATGAAGGAATACACTAAGGTGGTTTGGTTGTGTAAAGAGAATGAGTGAGGATCAAATTGTACAACAAGCATATGAGGAATGAGTAGAGGGGTTGAGAAGAAGATTGAGAACATTGTGGCTGAATGATATCTTCAAAGTGAGGGGTAAGAACAAAAGACAGTTTTGGTGGATGTGGTATGGATAGAAGTAGTCAGTATGAAAATAGTGGAAGCTAGAATGGTTGCAAGGATAGAAGATGGAAAGATAATGTGAGTAACTAGATATAGCTATTTTTTTTCTGTTATCTCCTATATTTAATGTCCTTGTTTAGTCTGTGTTACTCCTTTTTTGTACTATGCACAGTATACCTTAATCAAAAATGAATAACATGGTATGTATGAATATAAATACGAATATTTGAAGCAAAAAAAAAGCAGTTTAATAAGACCATACCTCAGATCAATACCAACAGATTAGCCAGCATAGTATTCCATAACATTGCATATCTTTTTCAGATTAGTAATGAGCTTCTTTGGATTAGTAAATTGAATTTATTGAAACAAAAATGAACGAGAGGAAATAAGCTTCTGGGATGTAGCTGATTGGCTACATCTAACTTCAGTAAAATTTCCAGTTCGTAAGTGATGTGTTTCCCCATTCACAATGTCTAGTTTCCAAGAGAAATAACTTGAATAAGATTTTTAGATTTTTTTCCCCAAAGATGGCATCCAAATCTTCTTCCTTTAATATTTTATGTCATATTGTAGAGATCTGCTAAGAAATGGTACATCTTTAAATTCTATAAGATTTCTGAACATTCTGTACATTGTGTCTCTGTCTGATAGACATGTGGCTCATCTGATATTCATGCTTATGTAGGTATGACTTTCAGACTAGTTCTGACATTTCCACTCCCAGTAGCTTTAAAATTTATCTTAATACTTTTCCAGGTTTTTATTAAATGAAGTGTTTTGAGTTATTGAAAGTTTATTATCCAGTCAATATTTATCTTTTAGAAAAATGACCAAAAGTAATTTTTCAAAAGAAGAAAAATTACAACAGTAAGGGATTCCTAACATTGCCTTCTTTACAATATCAAAAGTAAAGCAGGAGACACTCTTTCTCCATATGCTTGCAATGTGAGATGGCCGGTAAAAAATATCTGAAGGAAAGGGGAAAGCACTTTTGTGTTCACTAACACATGTTTTGCCTGCACACATACACACCCAAATACAGAGAGAGGCCCCTTATTTGACTAGAAGGTGCTGTTCCATTTTCCAGATACAGGGACAGGTTCCCAAGTAAAATATTAGATCTGAAAGACATTTGATGTAAAAAATATGCTTTTGAAATATAAAAATATCACTTTTGTTTCAGAATGTTGAATGTTTTGCATATTTTTTTAGAATTCTGACTTATTAAATATTAACATGTACAGTACTAGACCACATCTGAATTCTCTCCTTGCTACAGTGGTGGTTCTGTTTATAATTTGTATGCTGATGATGATGAAGATACAGAAATATCTCCTTCCGGGCAACAGATTATTGAGAACTCCATTACAATGAATAAAATGAAGCTGCTCAAGGCAAAGATGGAAAACATGAATCTTAATAAAAAGGTGAAGCCATAAAATATAAAATCGTCACTGGATGTTAGTGAAGAAAAATTAAAAACCTCTAAATAATTCGTTCAATAGCAGATATTACTTCAGTGCGCAGTATAATATCCAAAATAAATTATTTATATAAGCTGTGCACAATCCATGTGTCACATTTTACCAATATAATGTAATTTTGCTAAGAAAACTGCATGAATGCATCATGAAGTCACCAGGTTATCATTTGTTAGCCTAAAGAATATTAAATATTGTGAAATTTTCATCATTCCAATCCAGAGTTTTTCCAACTGTTCTATAGAACTATATGAACAAATACTTTGTAAGAACAAGTACTTTGTGAGAGACTAAGGGCAAAAAAAAAAAAGTGCACTTGATGTCAGCCCATTTTCTATCACTTTGCCTTTTGATCCATGATTTTTTTACTTAATAGATTCAACAGCCTGAGGAAGTTTGAAAAATCCTGTTCTAATTGGATAGAAATTACTGATTAGACTTACTGTTGAAAGGAAAGCAGTGTTGTTATTTTTTGCATCTAGATATTTAATAATAATAATAATAATAATAATAATAATAATAATAATAATAATAATGTATTATGAAGTCCCTCAAAATGAAATACAAAAGAGGGTTAATAGTTCTATGCAGCCTTAAAAATTTGATGAATAAATACATTAATACTTGGGGTTCTGTAATTGTGCTATAGTTAAAACTAACCACTTTTCACTTTTTTCCACAGCCTAAGATGAAAGTGAACCCCCATTCTCCAGTGGTTCTTCATCCATCCAGTGGCTCACTTACAGCTGCTCGTCATAATTTTCTACGAGCACTTCCTCATATTGGGCAGTCCTGTCTGCCTTCTGAAAATTCACATACCTCAGGAATATCTCAGAATGCTTTTTCAGCCTTAGCAAATACTGGTAAAAAAAAGTCATCCATCACTAGTGACTTTCTTAATGAAAATGACAAGTGGGAGAGTATTTCACCATCTCAGTCAATTAACAGCATGACATTGCCTTCAAAAGTATCATGTGTGGAAAAGGAAGAGGCAAAACTATCTGAAAACAATGTAGTTCCTCAACTCGCAGCTCCACTGGTAAATTTGGAAAAAAATGCAGAAAATGGTGCATCATCTGATGAAAGATGTCCTTTCTTATATCCAGATCTCACAAATGTAAATCTGTATACTACAGAAAAAAATGTTCTACCAAACAAAGAGGCTTTTGCCTTGGTATCAGAAGCAAATTGCAGTGACTCATACAGCAAAATATCTGGAATAGAAGAAGGGAATACTGAGCTTCAGTTATCTCAGGAGCATCAGAACAAATCCATCACAAAAACTCTGACTTTTACAACAGCAGATAATAGTATTTTTAACTCTCATGACTTAAGTCTTAAGAAAACACGTCTGTCACCTCTTCATTGTTCAGCACAGATGGTGCATTACAGTCCTCAGAAATCTCAGACTCGTTCCAAATATTTTGAAGAAACTAGCTTGAGGCCTACTGCTTCTCCAAACATTCTACGGTCATTGGAGGTGCACAGTTTAACAGATTCCTCTTATTCAAGAACTTCTAGATTTCATGGCATTGGTTTAGATTCGCCTAGCAAAAGATCTGATATCCATTCTAAAGTGGAGGCAAGGGATATCACAGAAGTAGCAATTAAGGCTTCCAAAGACCCTATTGTTTCTGTAAATAATATAGGATTGCTAAGTTCATTGACCCGAAGCACAAATAGAGATGGCTTACAGAATTCCTGTAGCACAAGCAGGTTTCGGACTTCTGGTATTGCACTAACTACCAACTTTCAGCATTTTCAAGAAGAAAGTTTTAGAATGGCTTCTCCTCCCAATGACACGCCTGGATACTTTTTAGTAAGTACTCATGCTTTATTAAAAAAAAAAGAGATGTGTATTTTACTTGTTGTAGGTTTGACTCTATGTTTATTGATCAAGAATCAAAATTGGATATTTGTCACATTGAAAAAGTTCAATTTATATCAGTATTCTTTAAATAAGCTTGAATTTTGGCTTTCAGAATGTAAGAGATGCCATTCAGTAAATGTTCTATTCCTAGATGTGCCTGTTCTCTCTGAAGCAGGTTTAGTCATGGTTTATTTTTATCGGCAGAAGGATTTGTAAATTATGCCTGGTTTTCTAGTGACTAGTTTACTGTGGAGTTACTATATAAATATTCTTTCCCATAGAAGAATGGTAATACATTTCCAAAATGATTGAGACAGCCAGTTTCAGTGTTTTTGTATTAAAACAGTCTGTCTGTATTCAAAATGGTTTACATTCAAATGTTTTGCACATACTCATTAACTTTGATTGAGTTTTATATTTTAAAAAGTTGATAACATGCTCTGTATATTTATCCTATATTTAACCAATGTGTATGTTCTGAACAGCATGAGTCACTCGTGGTTTCTCAGACATGTTTCACTGAGATTGAAATATTGAATATTTACTCCCAAATTATGAATAAGATAAACAGACATTCTTCAGATGTCATTTAGTAACAATTTCCAGATAATGCTGTCTCACACCTTGAGTGGGAGGATAAAGAGAAACAAAAGCATGAATCTGTTTTTTCTTCATATATAAATTGACATTAGAATTTTATGGAAGCATCCTTTCACAGAACCTGTTCATATGTTTTCTCTTCATGTGATTAGTGATCACATGCAAGACAGTAGAGTTTTATCCTCTGGCCTTCAGTCCACATTGGCACAAAGTCTGTAAAGCAGCTGCAAAATTCAAATGTGAGAAGAAGGATCCAGTAAGGTTGTGAGAAAGGTGGCAGTCTCCTGCCCCACTTTCCCCCAAGAATGCAAAAGACAAAAAGGAAAATGAGTTTTCTAAAAATAGTTAGAGCTATTTTTAAGAGACAGTAAAGCAGAAAAACTTTCTCATGCATCAACACAGAAAAATAAATGTACGTAGTCTCTATGTCGAAAAATATGTCTGGAATGGGAGATAGAAATGGCTTCATCATTAAAAAGCAATTCAGATTGCTCAGAATTAGAAACCAATTGTACTAAGGATTACTCCACAATAAAACATCCAGATTGCCATTCAGGTAACTGCAAGAGATTATTCAGTTAAGTTCATATTACTGATGTTGCAGAGCAGTTTTAAAAAATTACAATGTAAGGCAACATTGCAGAAAGAAACACAATGCAGAAAATGCATGCCTGCATCGTTTCCTTCCCTTCTTTAGCACAGCCTTATCATGTCACAAGTGGTAACTGCCAGCATTGCCACTGATAAAAAGGATGGCATGGTGCATGTGGTTGTGGTGAGTAATGAGGAGAATATGTGAATTAGCGAAAGGTGAGGATCAGCAATGGCATGGAGAGGCTGCAGGTGCAGAGGCAAAAAAGAAGAGGAAAGTCCAGGAAAAAGTGATAGCTGGATGGGGAAGGGACAGAAGAGCCAGGGATAGTGTCAGCAGCCCACTTCAACCAGCAACAGCCACGGCAGTTAAGCCAGCAACACAAGGAGGAACTGCATCAATCCAGCAATGGAAGCGCCAGCCCAGTAGCAGAGAGGCAACAGCAAAGCAACCAAAGCCCAGCAGCCGCCAGAAGCACAAGTCAACAGGATCAGCTTCTGCAGCAGCAGTCCAGGCACTGCCAGGGGCAGCAATCTCTGACATTCCAGAAAGACCAGGGAAGCCTGGTAGGGGGCCCACTGGTACCAACAGGCAATCGGAGATTGTCCAGGGGCAGCAGTGGTCCCAGTCCAAAGGAAGGTTGACCGAAAGTTCCTGGGACCAGGATGGGGACTGAGAAGATTCTGTTCTTCTCATTTCCAAAGTTTGGACTGAATCAGCAAGGGATTGTGAAGGATGCTGGGAAGGGGAAGGTACCTAGAATAAATAACAATAGTGGATAGATGTGTTTATAGGAATAGGCCATAGAACTATCAGTACAAATTATTAATAGTTTAATGGTGGGTAGACATACGTTTAATGATGGCAGTACAGATTTATAGAAACAATTACACATTTATAAAGAAAAAATAATTTAGTATTTAAGTAGATAATAAAAACAGTGGCATAAATGATAGGTCTTCAGCAACTGATAAGACTGAAATTCAGAGGATGCCAAATGCACCTCAATTGGGGGTGGGGGGACTGTAAATGAGGGTAGCACAGTTCTTGTAACTGCTGGCAGGACATTGCCCATTGTCAGCATTGCAGGCAAGAGCTTGCAGCATTTTCAGAGACCAAGCAGGAAAGACGTATCGGGAGAGACATTGCAAGAGATACTTAGACCCCAATTTTCTGAAATCCTTGAAGAAGGTTCAGAAGCAAATAAACAGCAGCACAAGTGGTAGTGCAAGTGGAAAATGGACCCAGCGTTGCATGTTGCTTACTATGGAACGTTGACATTCTGCAGCTGATACTTGATTCTCAAGGGAAGTCCCATGAAGATCACATTATAATTTGGCTATTTATTAATGACATTTTATCCAATCACTTTATTTTTGTATTTTCCTGCTGTGTATATTTGGGGATAGAGTTTAGAACATTACAGTGCCATGAAAAATAGCTTTGTCCCTAACATTGTATGCACCATGTAGTCCCTTCTCTTAGCTGTCTATGCCTATAGCACGACATCTGTAAGAAGTACATATTCAATTTTACATGCAGAACTGTAACTCTGTGTTGTTAGTCTTTGGCTCACATGAAAACCTCTGCAGATAGAGCTCTTGGTGTAACACCACTGCCTAAAGATGTTCATATTTTATTGGCATATGTGATGGGAAAAGTTAATAAGTGCATGCAGTATTGGAGATAAAGGTACTTGTATCCTAAAAGTCTGGCAGCACACTGCATGTTCCTCCTGTTTGGTGGAATACAGGCAGCGTGCTAGCCTATAGTTTGGTGATCCTAGTTTGTAAAGAATACCATGAAGCATTCAGGGGTGTGAGCTGAGCTTTGGTTATGCTTGTGGCAGACTGACCAGAATATGCCCATGCTGACCAGTTTCATGACCTACTATTAGAAGGAAGTCAGACTACTAAAGATGATAATGAGTTGAGCTTTCCTCTTATTTGGCTTTAAAAATGGTTCACTCAGTCAGACACTCCAAGACACTCTCAGGGGTCCGCAAAATCAAAATTATTTGCCAGCCTATGTTGAAAAATAATACAATATTAAAATCCCATCAAACAATCATGAGAAGTGGTAGTAGCAGCAAATGCATCCATTTTAATTTTTAATATGGTAAATATTGATAAATATAACCCATACAAATAAAAGCTCTTTTGGGGTTCTCCATAATTTTTAAAAGTGGGAAGGAGTCTTAAGAGAAGAAACACTGCACTAGAAGTATCTTGGGAACCTCTTTATATGTTGATTTATGTCAGGCAGCCAATACAATAAGTGCATGTATAACGGACATAGAATGGCAAATTAATGCTGCCTCCTTACCCAAATACCATTTTTTTATCAGCTGTGCTCCTTTGTGAAAGCCAGCAAGCGAGCTATTTGAGACCCATAACAGTACCTAAATTTAGAAGAGAAGACTCTTTACTTTGGCTTGCTGTGATGCCTTACTTATTTCTGTCCTGGAAGGAAAATGTAAAAGAATCCCTTACAAGAATGGATTATGCCTTTGTAGGTCAAATACAGTGGAATCCTTAAGTCCTCTGCATATATATTGCACCTCTTTTAGTGGACTCTGCAGGACATACGGATCATTTCTATATTCAGCAATTGCTGGCTGGATGACTCCACATCTTTGTCAGTGACCAAATTCTGCTATGCTGCTTTCAAGATCAGAAGTCAAATTTTGATCCAGCAAGAGAAATACTCAGTTCCTGGATAAGAATTTTATTTTTATTCTTTTTATCTGGTTTTTCTAAGTATGTTCAATCTGTAAGATGCATTTCTTTTCTCTTTTTCTTTTGTATATTTGGTCTACAGCTGTAAATTGAATTAACAAACATTAGAGGGAATGGTGCATATGATATGCAGCTAAGGCCGTTTAGGTGAAAACCTTGATTGACCAGAACCGAGATAAATATCTGTGAGCCTGTCTGGTCATGAACATGGCAGATGGCATGAATGAAATGGCAGGGGGTGTGGAGGAACAAGGGAAGGCTGAATGAAGATGTTCTGATCTTGTGGAGTGACATAGAATTGTGGAATCTCATACGAATCCAGTGGGAAGGAAAAATGAGGGAGGCATCAACTTAGGAAACAGTGGAAAGTTTTCAAATGAGCTTAAGGTTAATAGGGCATATAAAGGAAATGGAAGACTGATACAATCACCAATGAAGCTTACCAGCAAGTTACTACTTGTGGATATCAAGTCATAAAGGCTGGAGTGCAGAAGGAGTTTAGGCTCGCAAGAGAAGCTAAAGTCAACAATGTTAGTAGTAAGAGGAAAAATAAGGAAGGGGTGGGGCCACTGTTTGGAAAAAAAGAGGATGGTAACAAGAGCTTCTCAACAACTACTTTGCTTCGGTCTTCTCTCCAAAGGGAAACTGTTCAAATGAACCTAAGGAGACCAATTAAGGAGGAAGTGGCAATCCAAGGTAAGTTGAGATTGTTAGGGAACATCTAAGAAACTCAAGACTTCAGTACCAGAACAATTACATCTGAGAATTTTTGAAGATTCATTTCTGAGATCTTTTCACATCTTTGAGAAATCATGGCAGTTGAGTATAGTGCTAGAGAACTGAAGAAAGGCAAATAATGCTCCTCTCTTCCAAGAAGGAGAAAAAAGACATGGATAACTGCAGCTCATTAATAATGGACAGAACTCTGGAACAGATTGAGTTTGTGGAAAGAATGTATTGCTTGGCAGGAACCAGCGTGGGTTTATCAATAACAGATCATGCCAAACCAACCTGATACTCTTTTTGGATAGAATTACCAATTTAAGTAGCCACTAGACAGTGTATCTTGACTTTTAGCAAAGCGTTTGACAGTCTCTCATGAAATCCTAGTAGAAATCCTAGCAAAATGTGGGTTGTACTATGCCACCACTAGATAGATACAAAACTAATTGTACAGTCATATCCATAGAGAAGTGAAGTAGCTTTTCAAAGGATATACACTATGGTTCTTAAAAAGGTGGTTGGGTTGCAACTCCCGGGGGGCTTGGAGGAAATGGACTATCTAAATCCTTTTTAGTCTAGATTTAGACATGAAAACAGTACTGATCATGCTTGCTGATAATCTCTAGTACAGTCAGGATAGGGATGGTATCCTGGTTCTTGATCTCAACAGCTTTCAACACCACTGATCCTTCTGAATTGGCTATGGGGTTTGAGAATGGGAGGCACAATGTGGCAGTGGATCTCTTTTGGCAGGTTCCTGTCAATGTTGGGGGAGGGGAAATTAACCAGTGTTAAGGGTTCTGGTTTGCAGGATTTCTTGGGACTCAACACTCTGTCCTCTCCTGTTTCACATCTATGTGAAGCCACTGGGCAAGGTTGTCTGTTACAGGGTCAGGTATTATTAGTATACTGATAATAGCTGGGTGTATATCTCAACCTTGGGCTGATCAAGTAATGCAGTCAAAGTGCTGTTGCAGTACTTCAAGACTATTGGAACTTGGATGGGGAGAAATAAGATGAAGCTCAACTCTGGCAAGACCTAGTGGCTGTGGGGGTTGCAGTCATCTGGGTCCAGGATTTATCTAGCTATGGATGGAGTGGCACTTTCCAGACAGAGCTAGTGTACAATTTGTGAGTGTTCTGGACTCAAACATTCCTACTTTTTTGGAGTGCTCTGCAGCTGCAGCCAGGAAGGCCTTTGTATAGATTCATCTGCTGCACCAATTTCAGCCCTTTCCTGAATAAGAAGATCCTATTGCAATATGTTCTACATGCCCTTGAAGAATACTGGGAAGCCTCAGCCTGTCCAGAGTACTGCAGCATGAGCAGTGGTGGGCAAGCCCCATGTGACACCCCTCCTATACTGGTTGGCTTCTGGATAGAATTCAAGGTGCTGGTCATTACCTGTAAAGGCTGCATGGCATAGGCTTAGCTGTTAGAGCCTGTCTCCTCTAATGTCGCCCATCTGGTAGAGTTGGTTCATCAACACATTAAAATCAGATAGGAACTAGATATAACTAATAAAAAAGATATATCATTATTATGAATTTGACCATTTGTTTTCAAAATTTATGTTATTTATATCTTTATTACATACATGCATACAAATCAGGAACTAGTTATAGATGAAAAGAAGCATTCAACATCATTACAAAACATCACTACAAGAAGGTTTAACGTGAATTTAATGTTCTTTGCTAGAAACTTGGCATCTTTTTCAAGAAACTTTTATCAAAAGCATTCAAAAACATTTAGATTGCCCCCTCTCTTTCATTTTTCCCCATTTTTTCCTTCTTCTCTGGATGTCTTCTGAGCTTATTTAAAATAAAAGGTTTAAATAGGCAGAATATATCCAGAGAAGAGGGGGAAATGGGGAAAAATGAAAGAGGGAGGCAATCTAAATATTTTTTGTATAAAGTATATAATACATATAATAATAATGTTTTTTGTATAATGCAACTTTACTAATTTTAAAATTGAAATTTTTATAAAGTTAACAATAATGGACTTTGTTCAGCCCAAAATTGAACAGACATTAATTAAAGAGGAAGAAGGGAAATACAACTTTTTTGTGGGGGGGGGCAGAGAAAGGAATGCAGCCTGGTTTCGTGGGAAGCACTACTTCATGCGCTGGAGGCTCTGGGGTCCAAGGCACGTCGGCTGCTGGCACAAGGCTGCCTGTCTGCTGCCCCGGGGAAAAGGCACAAGCTCGCTGCCTCGGCCTAATTGTTGCAACGAGGCTCGCTCAGCGCTGCTGCAGCACAGACGGAGAGGGAACTTGAGTCACGTGGTGTTCCTGCTCAGGCCACGCCAGGGCAGCACCAAGCAATGCTGGCTGTGGCAGTTAAGCCAAGGTGGCAAACTTGTACAGGACTCCTCGTGAGCCTGGAGCATTACGGTGGTTGGTGACCACATCTGTTGAGTTTTAAAATGCCATATTATCTGTGTTTTAATGTGGTTTTATTTTATTTTGTTAAATATTTCCCAATTGCATTTTAATCTGGTTTGGGCCATTCTCGGGAGTGTTGGGGGCCACATGTGGTTTGACAGCTCTTGAGGGCCCCAGAAGCAGGCCTCGTCTATTGCTGCACCTGTGCTTTGGAATAGCATCCCCCTAGAGATTCAGATGGCCCCCCCACCTTGTCTACCTTTCAGCATTCTTTAAACACTTGGCTTTTCCTCAAACCTTGGGTTAAGATAGATCGGCAGACCCCATTGAGCTCAGGCGGATGTGGGAGGATGGCTTTGTTCTCTTGAATGGTAGTTTTATAGATGTTATGTTTTTATGGAATTATTTGTTTGTTTTACTTTGTGAGTAATTTGGAATTTTATGGGCTAGAAATTTAAGTAAATAAATAAGATAGTGCACCCTTCCTGGGGGTGCCCTTAAGTAGTAATAACTGGTTCAGAATGCAGCAGTATAACTAGTTAAGGGTGTCCCTTAGTACTGCCTGCCTCCCATTGTGTCTGCCTGTCCACTAAGCATCTAGTAAGCAATGTAATCTTATGGGACCCAGGAAGCATATCTTCGCTTTGCTGCACTTGCAGTCTGGAACAACATTGCCTGCCTTTAAGGCAGTGCTTCCCAAACTTTTTCCTTCATTATCAGAAAATCCTTTTTACCCAATGTAGGTAAAATATTTTAAGTCTACTTAAATGTCCATGTTGTGATTGGGTAATGGGTTCATGTGTTGTTATTCAAAGAAAAAACACTTTTACCCAATTTTGGGTAATTTACCCAGGTTTGGGAAGCACTGCTTTAACCTGACTTTTTCTACAGGGATTGGGTCAGGGCATTTGGGGTAACATTACTGAGGTTGAATGTTATGAAACTGGTCTTTTTCCTCCTAAATTCAACCACTGTAATTTAGTTTTAACTATTATTCTGTTTTAATCCTTGTTACAAGTGGGTGGCTATCAAAGTTATTAAGGAGTTAATTTAATTATCTGACACAGAGTTCTTATCTGACTCAAGGAATTCCACCTGGCAAAGAATTTGGTCTGTTAACACTGCTTCTCTCTGAGGCATCAGTGGTTAATGTGAATGATTTGTCAAAGTCAGGAGCTTGTGATAGAGGATACCTGCTGAGGGCTGCTTTCAGCTTGTCAGATCCAGCCTAGCATTCCTCCGCCCACGCCACCACATTGGGGGTGCTCTTCCAGGCTACATCTAAGAGGCAGGCTGCCCTCTTAGTAGCCCCAAGAATCATTGCCCCAGTCTTCCCTCTGCAGGATACGCCCATGGTGTCCTTACTGACGACCGGATTTTGATTTTGACCAATTGGGTATTTCTTGCCTCCCTGATTCACTGGAATATCACTTCCAGGTGTTTCCTTTTACTCTAGTTCCATTTATTAAAGGTTTGCCTCTGGAGTTCCAGCCCCAATCTTGTTAAATCTCCCTGGATAGTTGTCAAGTCTTCCAGTTTCCTAAGCTTAGTGGTCCTGTCAGGGTGATTAGGTTGGTTGCCTCAGTCTTTGTCCCTTGTAATGTCTCCTGCTGACTGGGTAGCTAAAAATGGCTTCCTGCTCTTCAGTAGCCTGCAGGAGAGTTCTGCCTCTTAACCTGGCTGTCTCACCAAAACTGGAAGCTTGAAATAAAAGTAACTTTTGTTTGTGCAAGCCTCTTTTTTTCTGTGCTAAAACTACAGGACTATAAATAAAAAAACATGCATAGATGCCTGATAAAAACATATTACCTATTTCCCCAGAAATAGAACCCTCTTGAAACAAAGATCCTCTGCTTCTTTTTATTGGACTTTTCTTTTTCCTGGGTTCCTGGGTTCCAAATTTGAATTACCAGTGTCTTGGGGAGAAGGTAAACTCCATTCTTTTCTTACTTCAGACCAAGACCTTCTTCCTTTGTTTTTCAAGGATCTCACTTTATTAAAATCCAGCACATACTGTAATATCTTTCTGTAAATCTGTCACGTAAATGACAATTAGTTATTCCCCTACTCCTGCCTTTGGATCCATACTGTTTAAGTAACCTTGATCAAACATTGAAGGCAATCTAATACTGGACTCTTTTTTCTAGGAACCCTTTTTTTTTTTTAAGTTACTACTTGAAATTTATTTTGAGCAGCAATAAAAATATGTACAAATGTTATGAAAACAAATGAGTTGGTCTTACAGAATTTAATGGTCTCTTTAGTTTGGTATATAGACCAACCAAAGTTCTAAATAGCATGCTTTTACCTGATTATTTGAAGAATGTGTGCTGTCAAGTTCATGCATCAGATATTTGGTGGGCAAAAGTTAAAGGGCTTTCTTTGTGATGCTGCCTTCTTGTAGAGGCACACCTCATTTCTTGCTTTTAAGTGAGCCTTAAAGACCTAAATGTCAGTTTAGTCTAGTCTAGTGTTTATGTAGTAGATTAGAAACCAGGCAACTATGAATTCTCTTCTTCCCTTGGCATGGAAGCTGGCTGGATGACTCTTAGCCCAGCTGTTGCTATAGAGGAAATGGGAAGCAGCTTGAGTCGTAAAAAAACAACTGGGATATGAATCTAATAATAAGTGTTAGTCTGGAATTGATTTAATACTGATGTTAAATTGGATTTTTAAAGATTCTTCATACTGTGCTCAAAAGTGTTTGATGTTGTTCTAGGCAGTTGTATTCTCTATTTTATTATTGTACGATTATGCATATTATATAATGAACTTACAGGTTGTATAAATATGTTTTGAATAAATGAGTATTAAGCTGATGCTGTGTTTCAAGGAATTAATGTAGTGTAGCTGTTTGAAGAATATATTTGCATTTCTGTTTTTTCACTACTATTAGAATTCAATGTTTTGGAACCAAAAATTTAAGACTCAGTATTTGTTTATTATTTTGTAGATTTTTTTATTTAAAAAAAGTCTAGTTCATTTACTCATTGCTTATGTTCACATTCATTACTCTTTCCACCCTTTTCTTTTTAAATTTTAGTCTCCTGGAGTTGGATTGAATGGAAATATTGTGGCTTCAGGAAAAAGAATGGGTGAGTAATCAATTTGGAAAATCCAGCTCTTGCCATTTGTAATGCTTTCCTATTTAAACAAACACAGAAAGGAGAATTGTATAAGACTTGTGTAAATCATACATTTATAAAACATCAGATATCTGCAAGGGCAAGTACTTCTTCAGTTACCTGCTACTATGCATAATGTGCAGAGACATGGCTTTCAGCTGCCATTCTTCAATGTGGTCCCTGAGAAACGTTTCCCTAACTAACCAGTGTAAGACAGAATACAGGTGGTCCTTGAGTTACGATTGCAGTTGGGACCAGGATTGCCATTGCTCAATGATGTGGTCATAAAGTGTGACGTAACCAAAGACATGTGGGTCATTAAGTGGAAAGTGGAAGGAGTCCCAGGTAAGGGGCACAGGGGTGCCACAAGGGGGCAGGGAGGCCCTGAAAGGCCTGGCGCAGGCCATGTGTGAGTTGGGCAAGGGGTGGTTCAGTGTGTTGTGAACTCAGGAAGCAGGGTGTGTGTATGTGTGTGAGTGCAGGGAGGCCGGGGAAGGAGGGCGTCGGGTACATATGTATGAGTGCAGGGAAGCCAGGGAAAGAGGGTGTGTGTGTGAGGGTCCGTGTGTGTGAGCACAGGGAAGCCAGGAAAGAGGGCATGGGGCGTGTGTGGGCAAGTGCAGGGAGGCTGGGGAAAGAGGGCATGGGGTGCGTGTGAGTGAAGAAAGATGGGGGTGGGGGAGACTTACCCAAGCAACTTGCGACCTTCCCTGCCGGCTTCCCCATTGACTTTGTGGGAAGCTGGCAGGGAAGGTTGCAAATGGTGGTCGTGTGACCGTGGGATTCTGCAACTAGTCATAAGTGCTACCTGGTTGCCAAGTGTCCAAATTTTGTTCACATGACCATGGGGGCACTACAGTGGCCAGAACTTCAAGGACTGATTGTAAGTCCCTTTGTTCAGCACTGTCATAACTTCGAACGGTTGCTGAAAGAATGGTGGTAACTCAAGGACTTACTTGTATATGGAACATGACTCTCCCCAAGAAGCCTTTCTGATAGGTGGCTGCCCCAAGAGGCCTGTTTTTTTTTTTCAAAGCACAGCAGCCTGCTAGTCAAGCATCCTTATTAAAAACAAGAAAACATAACAACTTTTACATTAAACTAAAATGAAAACAGCAAATAAATAATTTCGAAGTTCTAGGAGAATGAAATTGTATTTACTTGGTGCTGAAAAAGAACATTGTCTCCAAGCCAAGCATTGCAAGGAGAAAGTTTTATAAAAAGGACAGGAACCCATTAAGAAACATACCTCATTGCAGACATTCCAACATGCCATCAGATGGCATTATCACACAAGATAGAAGTTGCTCTTCAGATAATTAAGTCCAAAACAGTGTAGGACAAGGAACAGCATTTTAAATGTGCTGGGAACAACCCAGGATCTTAAAAAAATAAATAATCATCATCATCTATTAATAGTAAAAGAATAATAATATATTAAATATATTATTAAATAATAATAATTCAGTGTCAGTGTGCATGGGGTGATATGGGCTGTACCTGTCCCTGGGGTGGTTAGCCTCCTGACGACATTCCCTGGAATTACTCACCAACTCTCCATCTTTCTTGGAATCTATTTATTTTAAGACTATTTTTATATTGCATTTTAATGAATTTTATCACATCCGCTGTAAACCGCTCAGAGTCGTTTCAATGAGATGGGCAGTGACAAATTTGATAAATAAATAAATAATGATGAATTATTAAACATGTATGATGACTCTGGGCAGCTCACAGCAATCAAAGTACAATAAAACCAATAAAAGGTAAAAAATCATTTGTCAGTTCTGCACCCATTCAGAATGTTCTAGAGCTGAGATTTTTAAGTGGGAACCCATTCCTCCCCATCTGTACCACGTGTTCCATGAGACGCTGCTAAGGATTCCCCTCAGTTTCTCATCCTCCATAGCAGACGCATCTCTTTTAAGTTTGGTTTCTGAGTGTGACTATATTTTCTCTGTCTTCTTCCTTTTCTTCTCTGCTGAGTTCTTTTCAACTTTGTGTTTTCTATTTATTTTGGGTGCTATGATACATATGGGCAACGGACATTGTTTTTGAATGTATAAAATTGCAGCAAAATCATACATGGGATTAGGAGTGTGTGCTACTGGCAAGACAAAAGGTGGGATGGGTGTGTTTGTAATTTGTGTCAGGCAAAGCTGTTGCATTCTTGACAATGTGAGGCAGTTTTTCTGCAGCTCCCAACTGATAGCTGAGCTGTGGCTAAAGCGTATTCAGTAGTTCTTAAAAACTTTTTTTAATATAATTTTTATTAAAGCTTTTAAACAAGAAGCTAAAAATTAACACAAATAATATAAAGGGAGGAGGAGGAGGAGTAAGAAGAAGAAGAGGAGGAGGAGGAAGATCAAAGAAAAAGCAAAAAAGTGCAAGAAAAGAAAAACAGGAAAAAATAGGAAAGAAAGAAAAATATATAAAAGTGGCTTCCAATATTCTTCACAGCAGTTATAAGTACAAATATATTTTAACCTCTCTCTCTAATAGTACATCATATTACTCTTCTTTCTATAATCTATCCTATCTAATCATCAAAACCATAAATTACGTTCATTTTTTTCATTGTTACACAAAAAGTCCATAAGAGGATTCCAGTCACCAATAAATGTAGATAGTGTCTTTTCTCTAATCAAAGAAGTCAATTTATCCATTTCAGAAAAATCTATCAACTTCACCAACCATTCCTCCATAGTGGGTAGTGTCAAATCTTTCTATCTCTGTGCATAGAGCAATCTCATTGCAGTAATTATATATTGAAATAATCTTCCATTGTTTTTTTCTAACTGTTTGGGGGGGAGAGAGAGCAGGTTGGCTTACAGGTAGCTACATATATTGTGAGTTTCCATAACGTCTCTGTATTTATCAGCCACTTACGTGCCAAAAAATCACTCTGCCAATATAATATATGATTTAAGGGTAAATCACTGTAAAACTCAAAATAAAGCTTTAAAGACACCTTTTGAAGCCTATGTGAAAAGCAAAATTAGACTGCTTTGGAGAAGCAATCAGATATCCTTAAAGCAGTTTTAAAATCAATATGATATTTTATCAATTTAAATAATTTAGATTTGCATAGTAACAGTATACTTATAATATATAGTAACAGAACACAGTCTGGTTTCTTAGAGATGGTAATGATAATACTTGGTAGATTTTCTCCACTGGATCTTATAAGAAAGTCATTATACTCAGCGTTACCTGTTTAGAATGTGTTTATATTGCAGAGCTTGTTGAACCTCATTGGTATCAAGTACCCCATGCTTCACTTTCTTGAGTTTGCTTCATGAAACAATATACAACCATTGTCCCCCAACTGCTTTTCCATAGAGCTTATGCTTGAAGGGAAGACTGAGAGGAGCACCCTTCACCAGGCTCTGTGAGAGACAGCCCTTCATAGCCTTCACAGGCGACTTCACAGCACTGCTGCAGTCGCTAAGGAAAGCAATGCCACTGGAAGTGCCCAGGCTGGTACCTCCCAGCCTGGAACCTCCTCTAAGCTACTTGTGCAAGGAATCTTTTTATGCCATTGGACTCTCCCAACAAATGGTGAGCTGATGAGCATTTAGAATCCAGCAGTGCAGATGCATGTTTCCTTTCATGTCACTTGCCTTTGGCAACTCATAAGAAGCCAGCAATGTAGAATAGTAAAGGAATTCTCCAGGAAAAGATTTAGAGGACCCTTCTCCCACACCATTGGCCAAAGTACTTCCAGGCTGGACAGCTTCAGGAAATGCTGTGAAATTGCCCTCAGCATCCAGCCTGGAACCATCTCAGAGTGCACTTCGCTGAAGACTCTGAGGAGTCCCAAAGCTACCCTTCCTGAAAGCACTTTGCCCAGTGCTCAGTCTTCTTAGCTTGCTCCTGCAGCTTTGGTCCCGAACAGTTCAAGGGTGCTCAGTTTGCTTTATTGACATGAATCAAGTGGCCTCATCACTTCAGCAAAGTATAGTCCAAATTTCTTCATTGAAGTGAATCTATATTGGTCCTCATAGGCCTACAATTTATATTTTCCAT
Source organism: Python bivittatus (assembly GCF_059951505.1). Classification (NCBI taxonomy): domain Eukaryota; kingdom Metazoa; phylum Chordata; class Lepidosauria; order Squamata; family Pythonidae; genus Python; species Python bivittatus. The sequence continues at coordinate 6,938,816 of NW_028277053.1, read as the reverse complement.
TGGACAGCTTATATTGCATTATTCACATAGTAATTTGAATAATTGCCAAATTGGTGACTTCTTCAAATAGTCTTCATGAGATTTGGTTTGATTGTGTTTTCTTTCAAAACTGTTGCTTTTACTCATTTTCCTAGACATATTAGGTTATAAACATTAACCAAATGTTAATAATAAACATTAACCAAATGTTAACCTATTTGGTTAACATCTTCTGCCTATTTTATATATTTTTTTAATTAACATGCATGATTTGTGTACCAACTTCCATCAAAATGTCTTATAGGTAGTCCTCAGGTTACAACAGCAATTGGGAATGGAATTGCCGCTGCTAAGTGACGCAGTTGTAAAGTGCGATGTCATCTGACTGTGTTGCTTAGCAACAGCAATTCCGGCAGTCCCGGTTGCCATTAAGCGAAGACCACGTAGATTGTTAAGTGAGGTGTGACATGACATGACCATTAACTTCTGACTTCCTGCTGGCTTCCCCATATACTCCGGTATAGTATATACCAGTGTTTCTCAACCTCAGCCACTTTAAGATGAGTGGACTTCAACTCCCAGAATTCTCCAACCAGCTTGGCTGGCTGGGGAATTCTGGGAGTTGAGGTCCACCCATCTTAAAGTGGCTGAGAAACACTGGTATATACTATACAGGAGTATATCAAACACAGCAAAGTGTAAAACTATATTCAGTTAATATGCACTGATGTTGATTGATAAATTGCAGAGCTTTCAGAGATATAGCAGCTAAAACAATCACTTTTTCTCTTTATACTGTTAAAGTTGGTTTCTATATATCAAAGATATATGCAGAAGATAATGCAACAATAATATAAAATTAAATGTATTTAAGCAGTAGCAATTCTTGACATGATTTCTTCTTTTAGTCTTAAAAGTAAATAACAAGTTTTGAACTGGGTGCTATAAACAAAAGTACAGTGATACTTAAAAGTTTGTGAATCTTTGTTGAATTTTCAGTATTTCTGCATAAATATGACCTAAAACATAATCTTTTTTCCACCCAAGTTCTAAAACTAGATAAAGAAAACACAAGTAAACAAAATGAGTCAAAAACATTTATATTTGTTCATTTATTCATTTATTCATTTAGAAAAATGATCCAAAACTACATATTTGTGTGTGGCAAAAGTATGTGAACCTTTGCTTTCAGTAAATGGTATGTCCTCCTTGGGGAGCAATAACTGCAACTAAACATTTCCAATAACTCTTGATCATTCTTGCACACTTTAGCCCATTCGTCCTTACAGAACAGCTTCAGCTCATGGATGTTTGTGGGCTTCCCGCATGAATTGCACGTTTCAGGTCCTTCCACAGCATTTCTGTAGAATTAAGGTCAGGGCTTTGACTTGGTCATTCAGGCTTCTGGGGGAGACATAGCACACTGAAGATAGCTCTGTGAAAGTGGAGCCAATGACTGCAGCAAAGACCAAGGAACCAGTGAGTAGACCGGTTCCTTGGAGTCTCTCCAGATAAGGAGAAGATGGGAAATTGCTCACATGTGCTCCAGATGGCTGCTTCTTGCAAGGAGACCACAGGACAGTGGTTTTCCATGGGTTTGAGCACCAGGAGACAACGACATTAGCCATCTTGCTCGCAACCACAGTGGAGCCTTTTAAAGGAAATTAAATTAATTTTAAAGTTCACAAACCTCACTTTCTAATCACTTTCAGAAATTACTCATTAACTACTAGAGACCTTCAGAATGGCAAGTTTGAAACTCTGGGTGAGTCCGCCTTCAGTCCTGAACAAAAGAAAATTTTAATCAAGCTTAAGAATTTAAAGAACCTGAAATAAGCAGCAAAAAGCTAAATAAAATTTTGATCTTAGAAAGTTATAACTGGATTAAGGATTCATATAAAATTGGAATATTGAAACTTGCAATAAGATTTTGGAATTAATTAAGAACTACAAACAGCTTCTTGTGGGAAAACATCCTGTTTTGGTTTTTACAAGATACAACATAAGTAATTTCTTGAGTTCAAAAACTGGACACTAGAGGGGACTAAAGATTTTAGATAGAGGAAAGATATACAGGCCCGTAAGATGGTGCAAAATGTTATGACAATAAAAGTACTGAAGGAGACTTTTGAAGAATGGAATTAGAAAATAGTACCCACAATATTACCAGGGTCAGTAATGATGTCTGCTTCTATGGATAGACTATGAGCAAAAGATGTTATTGAAGAAACATCCGATGTAGAACAAATTTTATCTGACAAGATAGAGATTATATTGAAAGTGGATTTATAGTCAGGACCAGAAATATTGGAACAAGGATAACTGTTTTGGCATTTGGTCTCTGTACACCACCACATTGAAGTTGAAAGGAAACATACCCAAATGGGAGCAAAGTCAGGACTTCCAGCTGTAATTCAAGGGGTTTGACAAAAGTGGGGTGCTAACCATTCAGGAAGTACAGCCACTGGCATACATACATACACACACACACACACACACCCATCGTTGGTGGCTCATAAGTAATGGAACCAATGGCTGATGAACAGTGCAGCTGCATGACCAGGTGTGCCCTGTTTCCTGGGCACCCCAGGACCAATCAAGCAGATAAAGGCCTGGAGGTGGTTCTGAGTGTTATGTTTGCATTTGGTAGCTGTTCACTGGAACACTCAACATGAGGTCCAAATAGGTATCCGTGTGAGTGAAGGAGGCCATCATTAGGCTGAGAAAACAGAATAAACCCATCAGAGAGCTAGCAAAAACATTGGGAGTGGCCAATTCAACAGTTTGGAACAGCCTGAAAAAGAAGGAATTAACTGGCAAGCTCAGCAACAGCAAAAGGCCTGGAAGACCACGGAAGACAACTACAGTGGATGACCACAGAATTCTGCTCATGGTGAAGAGGAACCCTTTCAGTCACCTGATCTCAACCCAATAGAGCATGCTTTTCACTTACTGAAGACAAGTCTGAAGGCAGAAAGACCCACAAACAAGCAGCAGCTGAAGGCAACTGCAGTAAAGGCCTGGCAAAGCATGTGGAAGGAGGAAGCTCAGCATTTGGTCATGTCCATGGGTTCTAGACTTCAGGCAGTCATTGACTGCAAAGGATTTTCATCCAGGTATTAAAGGTGATCCTTATGTTTGTCATGATGTTAGTTTCACATGATGTTGTTCCATTATTTCTGGTCCTGACTGTACAACTGACAGGCCAAGAGAATGATTTAGAAAAGGATGTTTCACTGGTGCGGTTTTGCTGTCCGCATCAGGGTGGGCCACTCATGGGGTCTCGACAGGCGAGAGTGAAGACAAACACGCAGGTTTTCCTCGAGGTGAGTGAGCCCAGAGCGTGTTCTGAACTACTCTTTTATTGGGTATTACAAATCAGGAAGCAGGTGATGGGGGCATATAGCCTTTTATAGTCATGCAACAGCTTTAAGCAACACTATTGGTTTATTCTATGTTTCCTGTATAGCCTGTCATGGTTATACGTTTCCCTACTTGCTTACGTAGCATCAGGTATTTTTCAAGCAGTGATCGCCTTATCGTGCTTTTAGGTGCTTTTATTATCTGGTACCTTCCCTCATCCTAGGTTTCTGGTTCGTGTGTCGGCCACTGGCCTGGCCACACTGCAGAAGCCTGAATCAAGTTTCTGATAAGCAAGCATTTTATTCCAACATCTCCTCCGTTTTTGTTTTAAAAGTAAGTGTGCTGTTCTGTGGGTTGTGGTCTACCGACTCCTTCCCTTCCAGGGTGAGCATAGACCTATGTGATTGTATAAAACTGGTGGATTCCAACTCTTCGTCAGAGTCTAATATGCGGAGGGATGCTTTTTCCATATTTTCTCCAGACCGTATTGGTTGGTAATGGTGGCGTTCCAGTACCATATTTTCCAAGGCACCTATTTTAGTTTCCACAAATTTTGTTAGGCGAGATAGAATGCAGGGGCCAAATGTACATGCAAGGAGTAGCAATATCAGTGGTCCTGCTATGGTACCTATCAGGGTGGTCAACCATGGGGAAAAGTTGAACCAGGATTGAGACCATCCTTGCTGACCCTCCCTCTCCTTTTTACGTTTATTCAGGCCCTCCCTGAGTTTGGTCATGGAGTCCTGCACTATGCCAGAGTGATCTGCATAGAAGCAACATTCTTCTCTTAAAGCCACACATAACCCCCCCTCTTTTAGAAAAAGTAAATCAAGGCCTCTTCTGTTCTGCAAGACCATTTCTGAGAGGGAGGTTAGGGATTTTTGTAAGTGAGAGATCGAAGTTTCTATTCTCTCTAAGTCTTCATCGATGGCTGCCCTAAGGTGGTGGTATTGGACATACTGATTTGCAAAGGATGCTATCCCAGTTCCTGCTCCTGTTAGGCCAAGTCCTACCAAGAGAGCTACTGTGAGGGTGGAAATGGGTTCACGTTTGTGTCTTGTGAGTTCTGACCCTGAGTAAGTGTTGTAAACTTCTTCTTCTGTGTGGTAGTATATGCGTGGCATGACCTGGACAAGGATGCAAAAACCTTTGGTGGTTATTACATGACCATGGGCACAGGCCGTGAGGCCTGTAGAGCAAGCCCACCATCCATCTGTGGGTGGTATGTAAAAGAGAGTTGTATCAACCTCACTATGTGTTGTGTTGCAGTATTGTTCGTACTGTGTGGGAACCTGTCCAAGGCAGGTTCCCTTGCCTGAGATTGACTGCAATGTTTGTGAGCCATGTTTCCATCTGCATGCCTTGTCATTCGAGGAAGTGTTGTATGGAGAAACAAGCCCTACAGCGTCATAATATGGGGGTCGAACATCGTAGCAAAACCAGCAGGTTGTAGTAAGGTTGGGATTGGTGTCATTGACCATGTGATAGGTGGCTGTGACAATGTCCCAAAGAGGGTTCCCAGGGCGGCTCTGTGAAGGGGAAAAAGAATAACCGATGGAAGTAGGCGAACTTTTCCCGGGAGTGGGGGTGGGTTGTGGGGGTGGCTCCCTGCGGTTGGCTGGTATTGTCTTGGGGCCCACCGGTACCGGGGGTTCTATGGGGGTTTGTGTTAGGCGTATAGTAAAAATATTCCCCGGCTCCCCGGTTTTATCATGAACCCGGCCTCCCCAAGTGACTCCTGACTGCCACCCCGTGTGTCGTTTTCCCTCAGCGGTGAAAGAGATTTTAACCGGATTACAATTAACATATGTTCCAAATTGGTTTTGCTCACATCGTACGTTCCCACCAGTCCGTCTGAGCGTAATAAAATCACCTCTGAAAGGAGGGTTCCATGTTATTTCTCCCGTGGAGACGCAGCTCCAGTCCGCACAAAAGTAATCGTTTTCCCCACCACACTTCTTCCGGTATGTTGTTGCCCTGACATGGCCGGGGCAGACATAAAGGGGCCATCTCTTGATCCATCTGTGGCTAACCATACCCGGTCTGTTGGGAGAAGTGGTGGTGTCCATCATCACACCAAAGTCAAAGTACAGGTCAGGAAACCAGGACCCCGGCACCGCCATAGATGAAGTGGAGTTCAGGATGTCTGCGTGTGCGTCCAATACCGCCCACGTTAGGTTCTGGGGTTGATGGGGATTGTGCTGCGCATAGTTAGGTGCGCAGAGGGCAACGCTCAGTAGCTGAAGGGCAACCGGGAACCACAGTATTCTTCCCAATTGAGGCAGATGTGACATTTTTACTGAGGCCCTTCCCTTGGTCTACCTTCTGTTGTCCCTGCTGTCCTCTTCCTCGGCCGTACGTTGAGGGTCAGCTTCCGGAGTGACACCAGTAAGGCCTCTTATGTGGGGAGGAGGAGGGGCGTCTTGGGCGTCCGGCGAAAGCGGGAGATGACAAGGACGGACGCAGCGACCAGGGACCCACAGAACCTTATCGGGAAGCTGAATGGCCGCGTAACCTCGACCCCAGGTGATGAGTTGCGCAGGCCCTCTCCAGGCGGGGTCTGGCAGGCAACGATAGTAGACAAGTGGTCGTTGGTGGTCAGCGGCAGGTTGTGAGGCAAAGTGACGACAAGCAGCAGAAGTGGCAGGTAGTCCGGTCAAGTTGAGAAAGTTAAGAGTATAGAGGCAAAGGTTGAGAATGTCTTGCACCGCTGGGAGGCTAGGGGCCCTTTCCCCTTTGTTTCTATATATCTGTCAAGAGCATGTTTTAAGGTCTGATTTGCTCTTTCAATTATGGCTTGACCTTTGCTGTTGTATGGTATGCCGAATTTGTGTGTGATTCCCCATTTCTGGCAAAAGGCGGCAAAAGCACTGCCTGTATAGCCAGGCCCATTGTCTGTTTTAAGTTCTTTTGGGCGTCCCAGCGTTGCAAAGGTTCGAATACAATGATTAATAATGTGTTTAGAGGCTTCGCCCCTTTGAGGGGTGGCCATGATGAACCCCGAGTAAGTGTCAATGGAAACGTGTAAGTACTTCCATGGGGAAAAGGAAGCATATTGGGTAACATCCATTTGCCAAATTTGGTTGCACTCTGTCCCCCTGGGGTTAACTCCCATGGGCACAGAGTGCGCTTGTTTGCTACAGGTGGGGCATTGCTGTAAAATTGCGGTGGCCTCTGTAGCAGAAATTTTGAACTGCTTAATGAGCGCCTTTTTATTCTGGTGGAAATAGGAATGACTTTCCCACGGAGTGGGAGAGGAAAAGGCAAAAATGAGTGGGGAGGAGGATGCAGCCGCGGCCGCAGCGTCGGCCACGCCATTCCCTTCCTGGAGGATACCAGGGAACGGTTGGTGGCTACGAATGTGTGCAACATGGAAAGAATGAGTCCTTTGAGAAATGAGGTGTTGTAAGGACAGAAACAAAGATAGAAGAGTTGGTTCGATAGAGGGGGATAAGTAGGCTTGATAAATGGAGGAAATAATTTGGGAAACATAAAGGCTGTCAAGAATAAGGTTAAAAGATTGATGAGGAAAGGCCTCAAAAGCAAGGATGGAAGCATAAAGCTCTGCCCGTTGGGTGGAGGATTGTGGAGGGGTGGTTTTTGTGTGCCATTGGCCGTCAATCTGCCAGGCGCAGGCGCCAAATTTTTTGCTGCCGTCGGCAAAGACAGTGACTGCATCATGAATGGGGAAAGGAGACATAGGAGTTTGCCAAATAAAGGGAGTGGTTCTGAGAAGTTGTACCCGAGGGTCTGGTGGTGGATGGCAAGAGACAGTGCCAGGCCAGTCAGCGAGGGCAAACTGAAGGTGGTCGCTGACCGCTAGCAGTGACTCCCATGTGGAGAGAGAACAAGGAACATAAATGACAGAGGGTTCAACACCAGCTAGGGCCTTAGACCGCAGCCGACCTTTGGTAATAAGGGAAGCAAATTGAGCGGGTTTAGTAGTAAGCGTTGCACGAGGCGTGTGAGACAGGTGGATCCATTCAAGGATTAGCAACGAAGGTGTCACCTGAACCACCGCACCTGTTGGCAGTGTCAGCGTGTTCAGTAGGAGCAAAGAAAAAGGCAAGTTGTCTTTCATGCGATCCACCCATTTGGTACGTAGGGCCTGATTGATTAATTTTACAGTGTCCAATTGTTCCTTTTGCAAAGGGATGACATCTGCAGGTTGCTTTCCTTTAGTTAGTGCCGTGAATAAGGGAGAAAGTTGAATGGTGGAAAGACCTATGTAGGGGCGGATCCAGTTGATGGATCCCAAATATTGCTGTAATTGTAGCAAGGTAGGCGCAGGTGGCAATTGAATGTTCGGCAAACAGGGGTTAGCGTGTGATTCAAGCACCTTGTGTCCCAAATAATGAAAAGGTGATGAAAGTTGTACTTTGTCTGGTGCAATATGTAATCCTCCTTGTTGCAATATGTGTTGTAGGTGAGGCAATGTTTTTAAGACAGTACCTTTGGGTCCTGGTGCAGCAACCAGAATGTCATCCATGTAATGATAAACTAAAAATGACAAGTATTTATCCCTATAGGGTTGTAAGATCTGCGATACAAAGTATTGACACATGGTGGGGCTGTTCAGCATTCCCTGTGGCAAAACTTTCCATTGATAGCGAGAAGTTGGTTGAGAGTTATTGAGCGCAGGTACAGTAAAGGCAAAGATATGTTTATCTTTAGGATGCAAGGGTATAGAGAAAAAGCAATCTTTAAGATCAATGATCATCATATCGTAATTTTGAGGAATCAAATTTGGATTTGGGAGGCTGCATTGCAGCGCCCCCATTGGTTTGATAATTGCATTCACCGCCCTAAGGTCATGAAGAAATCTCCATTTACCGGATTTCTTTTTAATTACAAAGACTGGAGTGTTATAAGGGCTTAAAGAGGGCTCAAGGTGCCCATTGTCCAATTGTTCATTGACCAATTGTTTTAATACAGTGAGTTTTTCCACTGTGAGCAGCCATTGATCTATCCAGACTGGAGTTTGAGATTGCAATTCCAGCCGCAAAACAGCTGAAACAGCCATTATTGCAAAATAAGCTTGGTTTGAAATTGGGACATCAAATCTCGTCCCCACAAGTTAGTATGTAAAGGTAAAACTACAGGCTTAATGAAAGCGGTAACAGGGCTTGTGGCTGACGTGACTGAGATCCAATTGCAGCTGATCTGAGCCATCTGGATCCCTCCTACCCCTCTGACGGATGGGGCAGGGTCAGTAGGCCAATCGGCAGGCCATTCAGCTGAGCAGATGACCGAGACGTCGGCACCGGTATCTAGAAGACCGGAAAAAAAACGTCCATTGAGTTTAAACTCGGCTACTGGCCTTTTGGAGTTGACGTTTTGCTCTATAGTCATACAGTCAGAAAAAGTCTCAAGGGGGATCATTGTCGCCACCACATCTCCCTGTTTGATGGTTACCGGAGAATTAACCATAATTGCCAAGGCGAAATCAGAAAAGGAGTCAGCACTGCGCAAAAAGGGGGCAGCTATGACTCCTTGAGCGGTAAGGTCCAAGTTAGGGAAAACAAGCACCGGCATTTCGGGGGGCAGTGTCAAAGGCAAGCGAGGCGATATAAAAAGATGATAAACATGAGCGGGTAAAGAATAGGTCACGGTCTCGTCCGCAGTCATCTCTACAGAGTGAGGGGACGGGTCCTCATTGGGTTAGGGTTAGGGTTAGGGTTAAGAATAGGTCACGGTCTCGTCCGCAGTCATCTCTACAGAGTGAGGGGACGGGTCCTCATTGGGTAATTCAGCCTTGGGGGTGGGGCTGGCTGCATGCCCCACAATCAGTTTCCCGAATTCTGCTGACTTTGATTAAAGGACCTGCATTGGTTGGCCCAATGAAATCCTTTTTTGCATTTTGGACAAACGGTCTTAGGTTTGACTGCCTGTTGGGAGGAACTGCGATGTGCGCCCCCTCCTGGTGCCCTGCACTGAGATTTGAAATGACCAGGTTTCCCGCAGTTGAAGCAATTTCCGGCAGGGCGTGACACAGGAAGTGCGTCTTGTAGCGTGAGGGAGGAAGAAGAAGGCGGAAGCAAGGTTGTGGTAATGGCGGAGGCCAGCGCAGCCATTTTGTGGCTGGTGGTTCCGACAATACGACATGCTTGGAGAAAATCAGCCAGGGTGATGCCAGGTTTGTTAGCTATGGGCTGGAGCACCTTTTGACAGTCCGAATTAGCGTTTTCATAAGCCAATTTCATACACAGTTCACCTCTAGCATCTACGTTGTCAATTTGGCGTTCTAATGCAACTTGAAGGCGACTAATAAAGGAAGAATAGTCTTCTGTAGGCGATTGAATTATTTTAGAAAAGGTTTGCAAAGGTTTGCCCTGATTGTCATCAACCTTTCGTAAGGCCGCTAAGGCACAATTTTTAATAATAGGAAAAGCAGCTCTATCGGAGTTTTGCTGTTGTGCGATAGTGTTGATGGTGCCAGTCCCCAGGACATCGTCAGCAGTAACATTTTGAGGGAGTCCAGCATTTATGGCAACGGCAGCCTGTTTGCCGTACTCCGAATTCCAAATTACATATTGAGCAGGGGTTAAAATCATACCAAAAAGCGACTGCCAATCTGCAAGCAGCATTTCCACAGCAGCAGTAGAAAGCGAAGTAAGCAAGCCCATAACATAACGCGACTGCAGGCCATAATCTCTGACAGCACTTTTAATCTCTTTGATTTGTTTGTAATCTATGTGCGTATGCACTGGCTGGCCGGGAGCGCCCGCAGCAGCTCCGGTGGGCACCACCCAGGTCACCGGAAACATTGCACACGCTTCAAGATCCTCAGCAGAGAGTTGACCTGACTGCTGAGCAGTCTGCATAGCTCTGATTATGTGACCCCCCCTTTGAGGTTTTATAGTCAGGGGGGGACTTGGAGCCATGGGAGCCGTGGGACCATTGGCTGGATCAAGGCACCCAAAACCTGCCGACATGGGAAGTAAAGTGGCCGGAGAATTTTTAACAGAATCATACGGGGGTGGTATGGGTTCTGCCGGCATTTGGTTGTCGAATTTATGGTGAATCATTAAGCATTCCATGACCACACGCCATGAGGTCAGAATTTGGACCGGGGCCCTAGGGGCCGCGTGGAAGTATTCCCCCAATTTTGTCCATGTGGATATTTTCAGTGACCCTTTTTCAGGGTATGATGGACATTGTTGCCAAATGTAAGACAAAAGGCCAATTAATTCTTTGTTTTTCAAACGGGGGAGGGTTTTGCCTCCGTTTGAAGAAATTTTAGAGGATGATTCGGTTAATTCCCTCAATTCCTTCAGATGCGCTGTCTGTTGTTGAGAGAATTTTCCGCCCATACTTACGAATATCCAGCCGTGTTTCAGACGGGACGAGTGCACAGCTCCCCTCGAGCGGATAAGTAAGGACGGTCCGAGACGCACCTCGTGAAATCACGCGATCACGTCGGGGTCACCACAATGCGGTTTTGCTGTCCGCATCAGGGTGGGCCACTCATGGGGTCTCGACAGGCGAGAGTGAAGACAAACACGCAGGTTTTCCTCGAGGTGAGTGAGCCCAGAGCGTGTTCTGAACTACTCTTTTATTGGGTATTACAAATCAGGAAGCAGGTGGTGGGGGCAGGTTGTGGGGGCATATAGCCTTTTATAGTCATGCAACAGCTTTAAGCAACACTATTGGTTTATTCTATGTTTCCTGTATAGCCTGTCATGGTTATACGTTTCCCTACTTGCTTATGTAGCATCAGGTATTTTTCAAGCAGTGATCGCCTTATCGTGCTTTTAGGTGCTTTTATTATCTGGTACCTTCCCTCATCCTAGGTTTCTGGTTCGTGTGTCGGCCACTGGCCTGGCCACACTGCAGAAGCCTGAATCAAGTTTCTGATAAGCAAGCATTTTATTCCAACACACTGGATCTACAAAAAGAAATTGGCTGATGTTTTAAAATTTAAAAGGAAAATACAAATGACAAACCAAGACCTGGATGGAGAAGCCATGTGTGAAAAGCTAAGTACACCCTTACTGCTTCCATAGGTACGAAGAGGCTAAGTAGCAGCCAGTGCTGCTAATCAAATGCCCTTGATCATCAGCAAGTGTGACTACCTGTATAAAAGCCGAAGTTTTAGGAGTTGCTGGTTATAAGGCCATTTCCGAACAATTTGAAGTCCATCATTCTGCAGTGAGGAAGATTATTCACAAGTGGAAAACATTCAAGACAGTTGCCAATCTTCTCAGGAGTGGATGTCCCAGCAAATTCACCCCAAGGTCAGACCGTGCAATGCTCAGAGAAATTGCAAAAAATCCAAGAGTTACATCTCAGACTCCTCAGGCCTCAGTTAGCATATTAAATGTTAAAGTTCATGACAGTACAATTAGACAAAGACTGAACAAGTATGGTTTGTTTGGAAGGGTTGCCAGAAGAAAGCCTCTTCTCTCTAAAAAGAACACGGCAGCAGCTTAGGTTTGCAAAGTTGCATCTGAACAAATCACAAGACTTCTGGAACACTGTCCTTTGGACAGACACTCCAAAGTGGAGATGTTTGGCCACAATGCACAGCGCCACGTTTGGTGAAAACCAAACACAGCGTATCAGCACAAACATCTCATGCCAACCGTCAAGCACAGTGGTGGAGGGGTGATGTAATGACCATGTAATTGACCTCATTCTCAATTACAGTAACTCTCCTGATAGCGATGCATGATTCAAGAGAAAGTTCATTTATTGAGAATAAGTGTACGGATCCAAAGCATTGCTAAGACTAAGCCTGCGCACACCAAAAGTTACTTTTCCCCTTTTTCCTTCTCCTCCCCTCGCCCCCCTGCCACCTTAGTCTTCTCACATTCTCCCGTTGGTACGACCTTGAACATTCCATTGCTTGTGATAAGAGCCCATCTGCCTCTAACGGTCTTACATCCATCTTCTTATAACCTTACATCCCCCCCCCATGTCTTTTAATGGCAGAACCACAGCAAGTGAAAAAGCAAGCCAACAATTAGTGTGATTAATATTTTGCAAGGATGTTTTGCGAGGATTCTGACAGGTGATGATTTGGGCTTGTTTTGCAGCCACAGGACCTGGGCACCTTGCAGTCATTGAGTCGACCATGAACTCTGTATACCAAAGGATTCTAGAGTCAAATGTGAAGCCATCTCTCCGACAGCTAAAATTGGCCGACATTGGGTCATGCGACAGGACAATGATCCCAAGTACACCAGCACATCTACAACAGAATGGCTGAAAAAGAAAAGAATCAAGGTGTTGTAATGGCCCAGTCAAAGTCCAGACCTCAACCCGATTGAAATGCTGTGGCAAGACCTCAAGAGAGCTGTGCATAAACAAATGCCCGCAAACCTCAATGAACTGAAGCAATGTTGTAAAGAAGACTGGGCCAAAATTCCTCCACAACGATGTGAGAGACTGATAAAGTCACACAGAAAACAATGACTTAAAGTTATTGCTGCTAAAGGTGGTTCTACCAGCTATTGAATCATAAGGTGTACTTAGTTTTTCATACATGGCTTCTCCATTTTGGCTTTCTTTTTGTAAAATAAATGATGACGTGGTGTAATATGTCATGTGTTGTTGTTCATCTGAGGTTGTATTTACCTACTTTTGAGAAGCGCTAAGGACCAGATGATTTTTATTATGTCCTGATACGTAAAACCATAGAACTCAAAGAGGGTGTACTTTCTTTTTCACATGACTGTATAAGCTTTGGACCATTTTCCTGAATAAATAAATGAGCAAGTCTTTTTTTATCCATCTGTTTAATTAAAACTTAATTTAGTTTTAGGACTTGTCTGGAGAACAGATCACATTTTAGGTCATATTTATGTAGAAATACTGAAAATTCAAAAAGGTTCACAAATTTTTAAGCACCAATGTAAATATCATTACTTTAATTGTTGGTTTTACGTATGTGGAACTGCAAGTACATTATCTCCATCTTCAAATGAAGAGTAGCTTCTCACACTGTATAGTATCATTGTGGTTTATTGTCCATCAAATATTTCCATGAACTTAAGTAACATGCCAACTTTTATTCTTTCATCTTTCCATTGAATAAAGCAGAAAGCTCCATGTGGACTCTTTAGAGCAAACTTTGTTCAGCCAGTGTCTCCTCAAAACAAGACATTCAGTAAATTTTGATTCACATGATAGGTCCAAGCAAACCCTATGCTGATTTTTTGTTCATAGAATGCTTAAAGCGTGAACTTCATTTTTAGAATATTGCACTAGCTGCCAGATGAAATTACATATTTAACAATATAGAAATATTCCATCAACTTCTCTTTTTTATTACTTAATTTAGAAGCAACAGAATGAAGCTGGAGAAGTAACTCCTTTGATGCTGTGATAGCCTTTGTAAACCATAGTGTAACAGTGTGATTTCTCAAATATCAGAAGCAGTGCACAAAGATTAAAAATAGATAATACTGCCAGATGATGCCACTGTTTCACTTTCATAGAAAATTAAACATTGGTCAGTAGATTTGCTAGCCAGTCTGAATGTTGATGGTTGTGAATCGGCTCATCAGTACTATAGATAAATAGTATTCTATTACCCATGTTGATGAAGAAGAAGAATCAGTACCATATAATTTAGCAAGTTTTAAAAATGATCAAGTTTTAATTAGCAGGTATTGTTCCAACAGATATGCAGTATAACTTGGCTACTGTCTAATATGCTACATTAATATTCTGTTGCAAAAAAACCCCCTAAAATTTACTGCTGCCTGTGAAAAATAAATACTATACCATATTTTGTTAAAAAAAAAAAAGTCCATAAGTAACCGTTTTCACTAGTCTTTCCTGGCAGCTGCTTTTCCCTTGCATCATTGATTTCATAACAAATGTACAAAATAATTATGAATATTTTATTTCTTTGAAAGCAGGTGATGCAACTCATCTTCCACCTGTGAATTGTTCTATTCAGCCTAAAAAGAAAATTGCAAAGCATTGCTTCCTCTGTGGAAAGAAAACTGGATTAGCAACTAGCTATGAATGTAGGTAGGTTGATTTGCATCTTAAAAGCATTTACCATCATCCAAGCAAAACAAAGAAACAAGAAGGGATTCCAAAGTAGTTGGAAGGGGATAAATGCTAAATAAGCATTGAGATAAATAATGCTGCCAAGGCAAATATTTAACTTCTCAGCCAGTAGATTCTAAAATAAACACTATCTGTAAAATTTGTGTGCCTATCTAAAAATTAACAGAAGTAGGTTCCTTCTCCATCACTCTTTTTCATTGTCTGTATCTAAATACGAAGGTGACCTTAAATTTAGGAGTGCTTGGACTATAACTCAAGGGTGCAGTGTATTCTCTGCTAATTCCATGAGCTAAATTTACATCAAGAAAACTCCTGTTTTTCTTCGAATGGGATTTATTCCCTCTGAAGTAATAACTACTTCCAAATAGAGAACTATTATCACAAACAAATGAGATGAGATGAAAACAGCAGCAATTGTGTCAATAGACAAATAGCATATATATTGAATTAATTAAATGTTGGGAAAAAAACAGCAACAAAATGGGAGATTAAAATAAATAGAGCATTTTTTAAATAGTTTTTGGATGTAAACAATGGCAACAATTTTAGCAGATTGTTTTTCTTAGCGTTTGTGACGCACAGTCTGCTTGTTTTTGCACTGTACCCACTCAGTCCTTCCAGTGGAGCTCAGCAGTGCCTGGTGCAGTGAGAAGTTTCCTTTCACAGCTGGCTCGTCCAGAGCCTGGCACTGAGTAGAGCTCAGAGGGAAGAGTTGGCCCCAGGGCACCTAGCAGGCTTCTGTGCATATGGGAGGAGAAGAACCTGGATTTTCCTGCTCCTAGTCCTTGACCACTACACCACACTAGCTCTCCACTATTTTATATGGTCTTTAGTTAAATCTTGAATTTTTACCTGGTTCCAAATTCTACAACTTTGGGTCGTACCTTTGGAATTGACTGCCTGTTAGTATAATAGCAAGTGGTTTTTTGTTTGTTTGTTTTTTAATTCCACAATTGCTTCTGTCATAGGATTTATATTCAATATTATTTAATTTATTGGGTTTATGTACTGCCTTTCATTCAGGCCAGTAGCATACATAGGGCTCCCTCCTCCATTTTTACAACCACCCTGTGAGGTAGGCTAGATTGAGAAAATATTATTGTCCCAAAGTCCCTCAGAGACCTTTTAACATAAATAGTAAAGATGAGTATGTATTTCTGAAGCCAGCATAATTTAATAAAGTTTTTTTATTATTTTTATGACTTATGCCCTCCTTTCTACCTATAGGGCACTCATGGACAGTGGATAATATGTAATGCAACCCACTGTTTCTTCTTCATGTTTTTGTGCAGTCTCCCAGATGGACTGAACACAGCTTCATTCTGGACGTTTTTATAACTGATGGAGTTGGGGTGGGTGGTATCCTTTCATCTTTCATAAGCACTCCTGTCTTCCCCTTTGCCCCCATAGCATCATAAGAAGCTTCGAGATACTGTTCCCTCACAGCCCTGAAGTTCCATATTGTATGTATAACATCTATTCTGTCTGTTCTGCAGGCAGTCAGTTTCTTGCCACTAACCTTAGCAGCACATCCCCATTTTTGTCTCCTCTGTCATTGGCAGTTTCTGTGTTTACAGTAAGATTTTTTTCCCCCAAGTTTTGTGTACTTTCCTATAGGTTGTATGGCAGTTTTCCAATCTCAGCAAATACAGCATCAAGTGCTACCACACCATTAGCTTGCCCCTCCTCCCTAATTGTTGAGTCTTGATCTGTGCCTTGCAGTAAAATGGTAAAAATTGCCATCTAGATTTTTTATGTTTTATGACCTTATTTGGTGGAGGTGCCTTAATTTTTTATGCTTTTTTATTTCCCCCGTTTTAAAAAAGAATTTATCAGTTCATAATGTTGCTGTGGAATGTTTTTATTTCCATTTTCCTATAAAAGGATTCATGAAGGATGTGTTGAACTTATCTTCTGTTCTATTACTTCTTGGAATACTGATTAAAAAACAAACAAACCCTGGTGAGCAACTTTTGAGCAGGGTTTCATTTACTGATCTTGAAAACAGCATTTTCAAGAGAGCAAAGATAGGGAACCCTGTGGGCTTAATGTAGTCCTCCAGGCTGCCCCTCCAGCCCTCATAGCTTCAACAAAGGCATACCCAAACTTTTGCTGGCTGAAGGAGCAGTTCTGCAGTGATATTGCTCTTGTCCCTGTGGTTTAGTACAGGTTGGCTATAGCAGAATCATATTTGTGAGGCATTTTATTAGTAATGTTTCATAAAGTTGGTTTGGGCTATTCCTTGCTCTTCCAAATGGGAAAATGAGTGGAGTTGCCAAAGAGTTGGAGCCATCCTTGTAAAACACGCCTCCTGAAGCACCTGCACAATGGCCAGTCTGCTTCAGTTGTCTCCTGCCATATCTAATAAGGGAGAGCCTGAGGAAATCATAAGTGCAGGACAAGAGAGGAAGCAGTTATTCTCTCCCTTCCTCTGCATGGGAGAGAAGATGGGAAAATAACCCTCCTAGGTTTTTCAAGGGGCAGCAAGGTTTATGCCCCACTGATGCTCTTGGTGCACTGATGCTCTTGGCAGCCTGGTTCCTGCATTAGCTTTGGGTTCCTAATAGGGCTACTGAATTTTGCCACCCTAAGTAGGGTGAAATCAGTTTTTTCCCCATTTTGTTAGCAGTTATATAGGTAGTCCCCAGTTTAAGAACGAGTTCCATTCCCAAGGTCTGTTCTTAAGTCGAATTTGTATGTAAGCTGGAACAGTATTACGGGTAGTCCCTGGGTTAAGAACACCCATGGGTTTATGGACAACCCATAGTTAAGAATGGAGCCTATTGTAGCAAAATTTGAGTTAAACGCACAATGGTTCGAGTTCATTACACAATATTACTTATACAGTATTATATTGTGTAATGAACTCAAACCATTGTGCATTTAACTCAGATTTTGCTACAACAGGCTCCATTCTTGTCCTTAAACTGGGAGTTCTTAACCCAGGGACTACCTGTATTAACTCAGGTTTCAGTGACTATTTATGTTAGTTCCTCTTTTCTTCGAAACACAATTATAAACTCCATTTTACTCCTTTCAATACAAGACACGTGTTCAGTCTCTGGGGTTTATATATCATTGAAACTGGGTTGTAATTTATTACAGAATCAGTCTGGGTTTCACCCTCTCTTAATGAAGATCCCAATGGCTTTTTAAAAAACTACCTTAGAGAGTGGAACAGCAAGTCATTTTGTTCAAGGAGAAGAAAAAGATTTGCAAACATGGTATTTCACTTTGTCTGACAAAACAAAAATTCCAGCTAATATGGCTATAAATCTGCCAATCATTTCTTAAAACCATTTTCACCTGGAGATGTCATGCTACATTTAGGCTATTCTTGAAACTTGAGGCTCATAATCCTCACAAACAGAAGTTCAGCTTGGCCCTAATAAAATAACAAGTTTTTGAGCTTCAGTGGGAAAAGGCTCAAAATAGTAAATACCTTTCATGATCTTTATTCATAAAAAAAGCTCCATCAAAGCTTCATGCTTCTTGCTTCAGTTTTCCAACATAGCAAAGGCCGTTTAAATGAAGATGAGATTACATAATGAAGATTTGATGATGAACAATGCATGCATTTTGTAAATCTCATTTTGAGGAGAAAAATAGTTTATACACTATTAAAAATCTGTTTACAGTCTCTCTTAGCTGCCAGGTTTGTTGTCTCAAACACTGGAAAATTAAAGTAATTCCATCGGTTTAGTATATTTAAAAAGTGGGAAATTACTTGGGTGAGAAAGTAACAGAACACAGATTTGAAAAAAACTTAAAAGTAGAAAATGTGGTCTCTTAACTCTATAAACAATTTTTTTCCTAGTAGATTATACGTTCTGGATAGAAATACTGAATATGAGTGTTTGAAATGTTAAAATGTTCTTCTTACAATCATATCTGTATGTACCCATTTACATGCAGTCTGGGTTGCTCTTTTTATTATTCTCTTGTTTTTTAATGTGCTTTTTCAAAACTCTTTTTAGTTTTTCTCTTGATATTTTGTTTGTATAATTCAAAAAAAGATCTCTAATCCTTCATTTTCTGCTTCAGATGTGGAAACAACTTCTGTGCAACTCATCGCTATGCAGAGACTCATACCTGTACTTATGACTACAAGAATGCAGGAAGGAGATACTTGCAGGAGTCCAATCCTGTTGTCAGTGCTCCAAAGCTTCCCAAAATCTAAGCCTAATTTTATGGCCCATGACCGTCAGAGAAGCAGCTGTGTTTGAACTGCTTTTCTTTACTGTATTTCAAATCTAAAGATTGGCAAGTAACAAGATCATCCAAGGCTCTATAATTCTGAAGAACGATTTGAACACTCTTGTAACTGACACCTTTTATTGTTTAGTGAATCAAAATTTAAACATTAGTTTTTGAAAATGTACATTCTGATTTAACAATTATTATATATCTTGTGTTAAGTATTTTATATTTGAAAATGCTCTTTCATTAGTTAAGTCTTAAAAGATGCACTTTACTAAGCTTTAATATATGTATTAAGACACACTATAATGACTTGAGGGGGTTCCATATTGAGAATGTCTTGTAATCCCTTGGTTTTTCGATGTTATTTTAGTTTTAGTATGGTGGTTTCATTGTACTGGGCCAACTGTCATAGTGAAGGGCACTGTATTCCATCAAGCCAGCTATAGACCATGTTTCTATTCTGGAAGTAACATATCATGTTAGACCATTATTCTTATCTGGCAAATTTAAAAGCAAAAACGAAGGAATTTCTTGTTATTAAATAGAAGACACTTTAATTTTTGTGATTTTGTGTTTTTTAAAGATCTTACAACACAGCTTGTTTAAGATATTGTTATTATCCGAAAAAAGAATAAATATACATTTTTATGTAATGTAGAATAACTGACCTGTTGTTTTACAGCATGCTGACAGTTGGAGGAATGTAAGGAATGCTTTATGCTTAATGCTTTATAGCAAACCAGTGAACCACAGCATATTAATATAGTGCTGGATTGGTTCTGTCGAGGTGTTACAAGTCAGTGAATAAATTTGTCAAGACCTGCAACGATGCAGAAAGGATTCTGGCATTTTCCAAGGTTTCTAGTCAGCAGACAGAGCCAAGTATTGTTTGCCCTTTCCATGCCAATCAATCTGCATGGAAAGGGCAGAACCATCCTTTTGAGATGTTTCCTTGAGAAGCATTCCAGAAGAACATTCTCTCTTGATTGTCCATTTCTGATCAGGGACCCATGAAACCCTACATGGATGAAAGGCACTGAGTAATCCCTACTGTACTTCCTTCTGCACAGACTGCCATTGAACTAATTGTGGGGAAAGATGGGGGTTTTTTCCTCCTGCCGAGGCTTTTGATAGAAGCAGTTCAGCCCTCTGGTGTGTAGTGTGAGGGAATTCTTTGGGTATTAAAATGAGATAGTGATATGGATTTTCTCATTTAGGATTAAAACTTCACCTGGAATGATGACAGTAGAAAGATCAAAAGCAAAAAGCTTCTGAAGAGTCTGAATGTCTCCATGAGACTAGTAGAGAATACACAGCTCAAAATTATGGTGGCAGGCAATGGATGCTAAGAAGATAAAGGGCTGTTTCAGATGCATTCAAAAGAAAAGTAACAAATTAGTTTCTCACCAAATGTTAACTGGAGAGAATGCAAAGGTAGAACTATGCTTTGGCTCCGTTTTCTCCATAAAGTATGTGTTGAAAATACAGGATAGTAGATTAAATTGGACAACTTCCACAATGCACGCACTGTTTTTTAAAAAAAATTCTCACCTTTCTTTTTTTAGGATCTCAACAACTCCATTCAGCATACTCTTTTCATCATACCTTTCTTCTGAAAATCTGTTCATTGTCTCTATATGACCAAACCATATTGAAATATATATTTCCTGCACTGGCCATTTTTGTATTCAGTCCACTTCCATTCATCACCTGTTCATTCTTGAGCCTATCTCTAGTTTTACCATACATCTTAAGTAACCCATTCCTATTGCATTTAGCTTTAATGTTTTTCCTGACAGATGCAGCTCCTTTCTAGGGATGAGCAAAACGTAAGCATGTAACAGCCAGTGCCAAACTGAAACATTTTGGGGCTGTTTTAGTGCATCCACAAGTAAAATGGGGGAAGTTTGAGGCAGGAAGGGATGGGTGGGAAAAAACTAATAACACAGCTGTGGGGAGGCAGGGAAGGAAGGGAGAAGATGCTAGAAGTATTGCCCCAGGGGGTGGGTGGGAAGTGGCAGGCTAAAATCCACACTACAATGTGATGGTGTCTGGGAGGAGCTTGTCTCCAGACAGCAGAGTGCTGGCCAAAATATTGGGTGCATGTTTAGTTTTTGAAAACTTAGGATTTGCAAAGGGACCCACCATCTGGACTCTCCTGTGGATCCTGCAAGGTATTAGAGTGGGGGATGCAGAAGGGACAGGAATTATGTGAGTGTCCACAGGAGTCAAGACCTGGTCCTGGAAAAAACAATCACCCTGTCTAGTTCTCTTAACAGCAAAGTGGACACGCTTTCAGAAAAAAAAACCCTAAACTGGCTTATAAAGAACTCAAAAATTATTTCAGAGTTTCTAAACAAGATGCCTCAAAACCATGGTTAGTGTGATGGCCAGCTCAGATTCCAAAGTGCTGAGATGGAAGAAGGTGCTCAAGATTCCCTGGATGAGTGCCAGCCTCAAGGGGAGCCCATCAATCAGGCACCAAAGCAGGCATGGCTGAACAACAACGAGACAGCAGAAGATGATGGCTTGGTCTCCAGACCTCCCAGCCCTAGAGCATGGAGGGGAGTGCAGAGCATGACTGCATGACTCCTTGCACAGCACCCTTGATTGTCTGCATTCCCTGCAGGCTCCAGGGCTGCCAGTTCCCCACTGGAAACAACTACTCCACTTGTCAAAATTGATGGCCTCCAAACTGGATTCTTGGACCTCAGAATGTGGCCTGACAAGGCTCTTACCTGCTGCTTTGGACCCTGGCTCCTGGAACCTGTGCAAGCAAGCTGACATCTTTGGTTCAGATACAGTGGGGCAAAAAAGTATTTAGTCAGCCACCAATTGTGCAAGTTCTCCCACTTAAAAAGATGAGAGAGGCCTGTAATTTTCATCATAGGTATACCTCAACTATGAGAGACAAAATGGGGAAAAAAATCCAGAAAATCACATTGTCTGATTTTTAAAGAATTTATTTGCAAATCATGGTGGAAAATAAGTATTTGGTCAATATCAAAAGTTCATCTCAATACTTTGTTATATATCCTTTGTTGGCAATGACAGAGGTCAAACGTTTTCTGTAAGTCTTCACAAGGTTTTCACACACTGTTGCTGGTATTTTGGCCCATTCCTCCATGCAGAACTCCTCTAGAGCAGTGATGTTTTGGGGCTGTCGCTGGGCAACACGGACTTTCAACTCCCTCCAAAGGTTTTCCATGGGGTTGAGATCTGGAGACTGGCTAGGCCACTCCAGGACCTTGAAATGCTTCTTACGAAGCCACTCCTTCGTTGCCCGGGCAGTGTGTTTGGGATCATTGTCATGCTGAAAGACCCAGCCACGTTTCATCTTCGGTGCCCTTGCTGATGGAAGGAGGTGTTCACTCAAAATCTCACGATACGTGGCCCCATTCATTCTTTCCTTTACACGGATCAGTCGTCCTGGTCCCTTGGCAGAAAAACAGCCCCAAAGCATGATGTTTCCACCCCCATGCTTCACAGTAGGTATGGTGTTCTTTGGATGCAACTCAGCATTCTCTCTCCTCCAAACACGACGAGTTGAGTTTAGACCAAAACATTCTACTTTGGTTTCATCTGACCATATGACATTTTCACAATCCTCTTCTGGATCATCCAAATGCTCTCTAGCAAACTTCAGACGGCCCCAGACATGTACTGGCTTAAGCAGGGGGACATGTCTGGCACTGCAGGATTTGAGTCCCTGGCGGCGTAGTGTGTTACTGATGGTAGCCTTTGTTACTTTGGTCCCAGCTCTCTGCAGGTCATTCACTAGGTCCCCCCGTGTGGTTCTGGGATTTTTGCTCACCGTTCTTGTGATCATTTTGACCCCACGGGGTGAGATCTTGTGTGGAGCCCCAGATCGAGGGAGATTATCAGTGGTCTTGTATGTCTTCCATTTTCTAATTATTGCTCCCACAATTGATTTCTTCACACCAAGCTGCTTGCCTATTGCAGATTCAGTCTTCCCAGCCTGGTGCAGGTCTACAATTTTGTTTCTGGTGTCCCTCGACAGCTTTTTGGTCTTGGCCATAGTGGAGTTTGGAGTGTGACTGTTTGAGGTTGTGGACAGGTGTCTTTTATACTGATAGCAAGGTCAAACAGGTGCCATTACTACAGGTAACGAGTGGAGGACAGAGGAGCCTCTTAAAGAAGTAGTTACAGGTCTGTGAGAGTCAGATATCTTGCTTGTTTGTAGGTGACCAAATACTTATTTTCCACCATGATTTGCAAATAAATTATTTAAAAATCAGACAATGTGATTTTCTGGATTTTTTTTCCCATTTTGTCTCTCATAGTTGAGGTATACCTATGATGAAAATTACAGGCCTCTCTCATCTTTTTAAGTGGGAGAACTTGCACAATTGGTGGCTGACTAAATACTTTTTTGCCCCACTGTAAATAAGCTGCTATTTCTGCTCTACTTCTTAAATTATTAAACACCAAAGTAATTTTTTAATTAGCATTCTTTGAGGAATTTATCTAGGGTTCAGTTCTGTTTTCTCATCCAGTGTTCATATTCCATCCAATCTTCTTTATATTTCTCCAAAGTCTTATCTTTAATCCACGCTGTTATCTTTGCCATTTGCTTGAAGTGGTTCAATTTCTTCTTCCATTGTAGTTCCCAATTCTCAATCTTCTCAGACTTCCAGTGTTGAGCAATAATCATTCTTGCGGCTGCTGTTGCAATAATACAACAATTCCATGACTTTTTCTTAATTTTTTCATCAAGCATCCCCAACAAATAATATTCTGGCTTTTTAACAAAGTTCTTTCCAATCATCTTTTCTATATGTATAATATCCCATAATTTTTTCACTTCCTTACAGCTCCACCACATGTGAAAAAAGGAGGCACCCTTCTCCCCACATTTCCAACATTTAACCTCTATTTTTTTATACATTTTTCCCAATTTATTTGGGGTCAGGTACCACCTATACATCATTTTATAACTATTTTCTCTTATATCTTGACATACTGTAAATTTTATATCTTTTTCCCACCATCTTTCCCACCTTTCCATCATAATATTATGTCCTAAATCCTGTGCCCATTTAATCATACAATGTTTTACATTTTCTTCCTCTGTTTTCCATGATAGCAAACTTCTATATATTTTCGACATAATTTTCTCCTCACTTTTAACAACTTTTTCAAATTCCAATTCCTCTTTTTGAAATCCTTCTTTTAAATCTTGCTGAAAGACTGGATTCCATTGATGGTATTTAAACCAATCTATTTGTAATTCCCCCTGTTTTTTCATTTTATAATTCCCATTATATTTAATCAAAATATCTCTATATTTCAAACATGTGGTATCTAAGTTTTTCATATAACTAGATTGAATTTCTTTGGGGGACAACCACATTGGTGTTTTAACTTCTAGTCTATCTTTGTATTTTTTCCAGACTCTAAAAATACTCTGTCTTGGGATATTCTTTAAAAATATTTTATTTTTTTTTCTTTTCCATACCAAAGGTATGCGTGCCAACCATAAATTTTATTAAAGCCCTCCAAATCTAATTTCCTTGCATCCTTCAGTAAAATCCAATCTTTAATCCAAGTAAGACAGGCTGATTCATAATACATTTGTAGATCTGGGAGACCAAGTCCTCCTCTTTCTTTTAAATCAATCAAATTTATATAACTAATTCTTGGTTTTTTATTATTCCATATGAACTTCAAAATATCTCTTTTCCATTCTATAAAAAAATTTTCATTCCTTATAATTAGTATTGTTTGAAATAAAACATTAATTTTAGGCAAATTAAGTTCATCTTCACTAATGCCATTCTCCCTAATAAACTTAATTTTAGTCTACTCCATTTAATAATATCCCGTTTTATTTATATGTTTACTTGTGTATTTTCCCCATTTCTCTTTGGTGATTGTTCATTTTTATTTTATGAATGCTTGTTTTAAAATGGTTTAATAAAACTTATACTTTTTTTAAAAAAAGCTTACACTGTTGGGACTTTGCTGGCACATGCCTGCACTTTCACACATGCCCTGCCTGCCACCATTTGCACTATTGCCCACTTTCCACATTATTTTTTATTTAAATCTTGAACCTTGGCTACTACTGAAAGGCAATCTTCAGATATTATGGGCATTATATTGGTGGGTAGTGAATACAAATTATTTTTATATGCTGATATTTTAGAAATTTTAAGTAACTATTCTACTTCTCTAGCTAATTTTATACAGGTAATACAATATTTTGGAAAGTATTCTGGTTATAAGATTAATTACAGTAAACCTTCCCTTCTTCCTTTGGGCTTTAATATGTCAATCCAATTATGTAAAGAGCTGGATTTTGGATTTTTTATTTATTATATTAAGTACTTGGGACTTTCTAAATCTAGGAAATTTAGATTTTTGTGGGAAACATTTGGAAAAGATTGATTTGGATGTTAACAGATGGATTAAAATTCCATAAGTTTGTGGGGTAAAATTAATAGTATTAAAAATAATATTGTCCCTTGTCTGATTTATGTTCTGAGAGGTTTCCCAATGTTAATTCCAAATAATTATTTTCTTCAGATTGGTAATTTATTTAGGAGACGTATACAAAAAAACAGATGATTTCATGACCTAAGTTGAGATTATCATTTGGTGATGGTAGTTTTAATTTACCAGGCTTGCAAAAATATCATTGGGCTTGTATTTTATCTGCCACAAGTGTGTGGAATGAAGATTTAGTAGATTATCATGCTCTATGGGCCTTGTTGGAAAGTTATTATTTATCTCCACTAAGGTCATGGCAAGTTCTTGAATGAGCATAGAGTAGAAAAGGTGTTTTATTTCCAGGAGTGCATGCTGCAAGAAATCCTTGGGTTTTCTTGGGGCATAGATTGTAGATTTAATACTGAGACTCATGAACTTTGGAAGAATTCTTTTTGAAAATAGATAGTAAAACATTTGGGGGGGAAAGTATGGATGGAAGCTGGGATAGTTACTGTAAATCAATTACCTTATTTATCAGCGTATAACACACATCTTTTTTCCTAGAATTCAGGGCTGAAATCCTAGCTGTGTGTTATATGCCCTATGGCTTCTCACCTCAAGTGGCAGGGCTGGGAGAGCAAAGCACCGGTGGCCGGCCGGGGCAGCATTTCTTTTTTGGCACCCGCCGCAACCCAGCGCTGCTGCTCCAGCTCCAGATGGCCGCACAGGGAGGTGCGGAGCCTGCGCTGTGCCACCCCAGCGAGGGGATCGGTGCTCCTCCGAAGGCTGCACCATGCCATTGGGAGCACAGGAGAGTCCGGGGACCCTTGTTCTCCAGCATTCAGTTTCTCAGAGCAAAGCGCAAAGAGCAGATCCACTTTGGAGGAGGAAGAGTTAAGAGCCGGTGTGTGTGTGTGTGTGTGTGTGTGTGTGTGTGTGTGTTTCGCCGAGAGCAGAGGAGGCTTTGAACAAGAAAGCCAGACGCTCCTGGGCAGAGCAGAGTGCCTCCCTCTGCACCAAGCCTCTGACTTTGCCCGGGCTGAGGGACCGTGCAGTCCAGAGAGGTGAACATCGCACGCACACACACACGCACACACACCGGCTCTTTTTTTTTTTTTAATATTTTTTTATTTTTACAACAAACACAAAACATACATGAACAAACAAAAACATAGAAAGGCATAAAAAAAGCATCTTCCATTTTATACCGTGTGTCAACCAGTTACCAACTCGTTGGTGCCCCTTTCATAATCTTAAATTCTCATATCATCTATTCAAAATATACTTGTATACTTATCAATTAACAATTATTAATCATTCATAGCTAATCTATAGAATCATTTTTTACAAGAAATTTTAACTTTCAATAGGATTAGTAATACATTTTCATCTATCGATTATATGTGTATATATATAATAATTAATATCAAATTTCTATTATAAAATTTCCTAATCCATTACATTTCTATATTTTCTCAGTGTCATATAAAATTACTTATCTTCTTACTCTAATTTCAAATCTCAGTTTAACTCATCTCTGCACATTCCATAATTTTCAATAACTTCCTCTTGCATAAGTACTTTTTAATTTTTCCAATTCTTAAAAGTTACAGTTCTAACCAGTATCAGTTACAATATCAGTTACAGTTCTAACCGGGTTACAGTTCTAACCAGATTCTTCACTACATGTTTCAACAAAAATGTCTCTAGTTTAAAATCTATATGTTACTATATTCAACCATGTATAAATTTTAGTCTAATCTCTTGAAACATTTACAAATACAATTTTTAACTATATATCTCAGATTTATACTTTATTCCAGCGCTTGCATAATTTTGAGTTCACCCTTTTCATTCAATATCCCAAAATATCTAGCTGTTTATTCCTTTTTCTATATTATTGGATAAGAGAAAGCAATAATAAATGTCCTTTCAAACATTCTGCTTTTGAAGCTTCTGTCAGTTCCATCATTGTTGTATTCCCCTCATTTTTTCTTTAAACATCTGAAGTAGTTTCTTTCAATATTGTTTTACTTCTTCTTTTTGTGCATTCTCTTAGTACGATTTTCCATTATAATCTTGTATAATCTTTTTCTCACCCTCAGTGCCAAGTCTGTCCCTCTTCATTTATCAGTTGATTAACCCTTTTAATTCTCAGTTTATAGGCCTCACAATAATTCTGTTTAATGTTTCTGATTTCTTGTACTATTTCTTCCTTTTCCATTGATCCCGTTTTATGTTTAATTAAGTCCATTTTAGCTTTAATATCTTTTTTCTTTTTTTTGCGGGAATTTCTGCAGCTCTTCTTCCAGTTTTTTATAGTCATCCTCAATAGTTTAAAGATCTTTTTCTGCATTGTGTTTCTCGTATAATTTATTATCTTGATAAACCTTTATTGAGTCAAAGGATTCTTTATCTTTGTTCTTGCCAAAAATAAAAAAAAAAAAAGCAAGAGGAGAAAAAAAAAAAAAGAAGAGGAGGGAAAAGACTAAGTCTCTTTAAAAAAAATCCAACTGAGGGGGGAATGGAGAGCAAAGCAGAGCTTCTAGCAGAAAGAAGAGCTACTGCCACTAATCAGGGCTCTTGTGACTAGCTCAAACTTTCCATCTTGATATTTTCAAAATCGCTTTCAACTCCATTTTCTTGTTCATAGTTACGGATGGCACCTGTATAAACATGCACATCCCACTATCTTTTTAGAAAGCACAGGGTCCTTGAGCATGCGTCACAATAGAAGAAAAAAAGCACTATGTCGAGCCTCTGGATGGCAGTGCAACTTTCTTTCATTTACTTTCTCTTAACTCCACTTTCCCCATTTCAAAATCAAAAAGTATAAATTTCTTATAACGATAAAGAAATCTTAGTAAAAAAAAAAGGCTTAAGATAAAGAGTTATTGAGTATTAAAAAGAAAAAGCCAATCCAGTTAAAAATATATTTTTTTAAGAGAAAAACATCTTGCCAATTCCACTAAAAAGGGAAAGTTGAAAAGAGAAAAAATTTCCCCCCCTTTTTTTATAAGGCTCAATCTCGCCGCTTAATCCACTTTTCTTCACTTTTAAAAATCTCTTTAAGTTACTTAAGGTGTTCTCTAAGAATAGTTGAATAGTAAAAGTCCATCTCACCCAGGTGACACCCCTCTCTTCCTTCTTCCTTTGGAGCTGTCCCGGCTTTTGCAGCCATTTTCGCTGCCTCTCCTCCGCCGGCTTCAAGAGCTTCTCCCGGGATCAATCTGGGACTTGCGGCGTCCCTGAGATCCGCGGGACGCGCACTTTGCGATCGCCATCTCTACGGGACAGCTTAGGTCCATCGGGACCGTCCAGGGGAGGAGATATCGGCTGCGGTCCTGGGAGCCCAGGATCGCCCGCCGTATCGCCGCGACGCCAGCTCCGCCCTCGCACACACACCGGCTCTTAACTCTTCCTCCTCCAGGCGCAGCGTGCTCGACAACGGCTGGTTTGCAAAGTGGGAAGCCCAGGGAATGGGTGGCCCCCTGCACCCCCCATTTGAGCAAACCGAGGAGCCGCTCCAGATCTGCTCTTTGTGCTTTGCTCTGACACTGCTGGTGGAGCCCTCAGGGTAGGGGGCCGCCCCTCCGCGCCAAAGTTTCTCCCCATGGGAAGGAGGGGGGAGCAGGCAAGGCCGTGGGGAGCTGGAGGAGAGGCTGTGTCTTCTGTGCTCCACCAGTCCCGGGGCGATCCGAGAAGAGTCGGGCGCAGCTCTTGGTGGGCGCCCAGGGGGGCATTGCACAGCGCACCGCTGGCTCCACGCCTCCTTCTGCGGCCATCTGGAGCGGCAGCGCTGGATTGCAGTGGCTGCCAAAAAAGAAATGCTTTGCTCTGACACACTGAGTGCCGGACCAAACGGGTGATGTTACTAAGGACTGCAAACAGAGGAGGCATACCCTAATAATAAATTACTGTAGCCCCCAATCCACTCAGACCACCAGGGATTTTTAGCCCCTACTGGTCCACCAGAGATCTTGGCTGCCTGCCTGCTGCAGACAGGTAAGCAGGAAGGGAGGAAATAAGTACCAGTATGGTAAAAAAACAGATTACAATTATCACACACTACACACAGCTAACAAACACTAATGGTACTACACACAGCCAGCCCACAACATATCAAAGAGCTGCTTTTTCTTTCATATTACATAATGGTATAAATATGAATAAACAAACAGTTCAGAGCTCCCTTTATTTTGCTTCCAAGTCATTTATTTTAAATTTAATTTTTTTTACTTTCTTAAAATTAAGGTGTGTGTTATATGCCTGTGCGTGTTATACACTGATAAATACGGTATTATGCATTGATTATTTCAAGGATTTTTCTTGGCTTCTGACTGAATTTGGTCTTCTTAGTTCATAACAGTGGCAGCATTTTTAACTTAGGCACATTTGTCGGTTTAATATATGCCAGACGACGTGGCCACCTCAGAGGTGCCTGAGACGCTTCCTTGCCTGATGGATGGATGCATGGCTAGACTTAAGGCCCCAACACATCTCTACCAAGAGTTAAAGGAAATTTTTAAAATGGATATAACTAGGATTTATCAATTATTTACTAAAGAACTGGGATATCCAGTAATGCCATATCAACGGTTGCAAGTCCTTAAGAACATTAAATTGGTATGCAGGATTTGAGATTAAAATTGATTCATCAAAAAATTGTATTTTAAGTGTATTAGACTCCCCAAAGAATGTATTTGAAAAGATGGAAATCGGATTTGCTTTGTTGGAGGTGTAAAAGTATTTGAGGGTTCATCGGCCCATATGATCTGGTCATGTGAATTATTAGTATCTTTTTAGAATTTCAACGTACATAGATGTATTTGATGTTAAGAAGTTAAAGCTTTTGATAAATTATAGTTATATCAGGCATGGGAGAATTAAGGAATAGGCTGAGGAAATGCATGTTGCAAACAGTCTGAGAAAACTGGAACTACTATTAGCCAAGAAATTCACACAGTCATTTAGCTGTTTATAATTTTCTATTGTTTCTTGAAATGATTTTCTATTCTTTCCTGGACTTTCCCCCAAGGAGTCCATATACTAAGGCCATCACAATATATGTGTGCATTTGTGATTGTATTTTTGTATGTAGGTTGTAAAGGGCATTGTTTTAGTACATGGTTTTGCACTATGTGTTTCACATAATGTATAACATCCATTTAATAGTGCATTTTATTTTACGTTATGTTTAAAACTTGCAACTTGCTTTTTGCCTTTTAAAGAGCACAGCATCCCCCCACCCCATTTTCCTTTGCCTTGAGGCAGCCGGCCATTAGATGCCTGACTGTCTTTGAATAAACAAGCTGTAAATTAGCTTGGTACCAGGTAGAAAAAGTTGCCAAGAGAGAGACCCTGAATTTCAAAGAGGAACAAAGAAGAGATAAGGTCCGACATGGGGTGTTTCCTTGGTAACCAGAAGAAAAAAGTTAAACTTAGATTTACCTCTTTAGGACCTACCTTTACCCCTCCCCTAGACCATCCCAAAAATCCTTTGTATGGGCATGAGAGGATGCACTATCTGATTTGAATTTTTTTTAGACCTGTACCTTTCTATAAAGCCTCTGATGTTTGCTTTGCAAGGTGTGGTTTCTTTCAGCATTTCTTGCCACGATGTTGATTGGGCCACTCAGATACATATTGATCAGTAAATATCTGTTAAATTGTTACAGAAGTCTCGTCTCAAGTTTTTGTTTGGCTCTCTGAAACTTGGGTAGCATAGAGTGCCTTACAGTTGTATAATCAACATATGTTGGCTGTAATTTTGATTCTTCATTACCTTTATAGTGTTTTAAATAAAAAACAAGTGCACAGGCTGATCATCGGCAGTACAGATACCCCTCTGGTTAGATGCCTGAATGTAAAGTTTCTGATGGAGTTCCTGGGGTAGGGAGGGAAGAGAAAACGCTGGAATGTTAGGGCAGTAGTGTCAGGATTTTGTTTCTCATGGGAAAGGATTCATCCCGTTATCTTTACAACAATAACAAATAATATTTTGACTACAGAGATCATGTGAAAAACACCTGTTATTGTGTGTTGTGTATTGTGCTATTTACTGCCACCTATTGGCGTGTGTATGCTAGTTACCCAGTGGGGGTGGCATAGAGCTATAATACAAGGAGAGGAACATGTGCAGTCTCTCTGAGTAGTTGTTAGTTGTTTTAGTGTTAGCCACTATGTAGGGTTTATGGGCTATGTAGTTATAACAAAGTACCAAGTAGTGTACCTCTTCTCTAAGAGTTTGTAGCTAGAGATTTTGTTAAGCTTGTGTTGCTAATAAGTCTTGGATGCTACATTAAATGAGAAGATGTGTTTTTCTTTATATTTTGTATGATATTTGCATTTTATGGAATTTTGCATTTTTATCAATAAACACCAGTTAGTATATATTTTCTGACTGGATTTCTTTGGGAAACAAGAAATGGACATTGCATTGTGTTTGCTGTCATGGCTAATATTTTCCTGGAGTTTTTGCTGCGCTCTGCACAAACAGAAGTGTTTGTGATTATCACTCTGCCTGACAAGTAGGCCATGCCTGAAGCTGCTGAGAAAGAGAGTGGAGAGTGCAGAAGATATGCACCAGTAACCCCATTTGGATTTTATTTAATCCAAAACCTAAAATTTAATCCAAAACCCTACAAAAATTGATCTAATTGCTCTAATTTGTTACCATTTATATGAAATGTGCAATGTTCACTCCATTTTTCCTGTCAAATATGGTCCTTGTTCCTCAATACAGTAATTTTTAGTTCCTTATTCCTCATTGCATTGTCCAGTCTAATATTGGTGGCAAATCAGTAGGTTCTCATCCAACAATGTGGCATCAGCATACAGATAGGCACACATTCATGGCTCCAAGCAATTTACCTCTAATGTTACCCCAAAAATTCTTTATGCTGAATTCTCAAGACGTGGGTGGAGATGCCCTGGAGGGTCACAAGTAACTGAAGCAGCAGGAGGGATGTCTTGTTTCATATGCTTAACAAAACACAATCAGGCTTGAACAAAGTAGGTGTCATGGAATTTTTGCCAAAGACAGGAGCACAATGCTGAGAAGAACCATGTTTATTGCAATGATAATTGGGTGCCTGCTTTCAAGAAAGAGGGACCCTGAACAATAGAAAAGCATAGAATTTCTACACTTTTGAGGTTGAGAGGCAGGAAATCTGAGGGTATCTGATTCGAAGATAGGTTTGGATAGGTGTTAAATGGGGGAGAAATGATTTTTCTATTGTGAGATAAGAACCATGGCAAACCCTTAAGCAGACAGGTGATGGCCCTATCCTCCTTAACCTAGGATAAAAGGGCTATTTTTGGCAGCAGAACATGGTCACTCTTGGGTCATGCAATAGCTTGGGGCTGATCCTGTTTTGCATGAGCAAAGAATGGCAGAAGGAAGTGGAGGAAAGAGATTGCAGGAGAGGAAAGGGGGACGGGGCAGAAAGAGAGGAAAGGGGGAGGGGGAGACTTTCCAGCTTTATTATTTTTCCCTCACAGTGGGAGCACTATCAAAGCCCACTATGAGTTTTCCTCATTTTGCCACACAGTTGGGCAGTTGCATCTCAAAGTTTGAGAATCCTGTGATAATATAGTTTATTAGAAATATGTGATAATATTAAATCATTAAATTCATGTTGCACAAATTGACCAAGTAGGCTTCCATTGTTTCCCTTTCTTTATACTTGGGAAATGTGTGCTTTTGTACGGGGATGCTGGGTGCAAGTGAACCCTGTAGTGATGCAGTGTCCTTCTCTATCTGTACCTCAAATGCTATTCTGTCTCTTCCATGGCCAACCTCAGAAGTAGTGCTTTTCAGGTCCCCCTAATTCCAGCTTTCACAGATCAATTTATGTACTCTGCATCTCACTTCCCAGCCTCCCAGGTGATTGCTGCTGAACCTTGTTGACACTTTTCATTGGGAATCAATGTTTGACTTCTATGTCCTCCTCTGGAGGATTGGCATTTTCTGTAAGGATAGCATACACTTTTGTTTACGTATCAAGATAGAGATAAAGAGGGTAAAATGAACAAAAAACTGGCTGTGATCCTATTTCCCCCTTTCATCTTACTTGAGAATAAGAGAAGAAAAGAGAACTCTAATGATGGATTTTACAGTGATGTATATTTAATTCAATTGTCCCAGGCAAGAAAAAGACATCTGTACTCTTCTTCATTCAGGCCTTTTGTGTCCAAACTGTATTCTCCACAGCACTGTGCTCTGTCCCGTGGCCGCTGCTGCCATGTAATGGCTCCCTTGCAAGCACACACATGGATGGGAACATGACTCCACAAGGAGTAATTTGATTCTCTACCTACAACCTCCCCCCCTTTTTCGTATACTGCCATGTTTTTTTCTTGAGAGAAAATCCCTCTTTCCCCTTTTTCTCAGGAGAAAGAAAATGGAAAACTTCAACTTTTTCTTTTCTGGAGCCAGGATATCTGACAGATTAATTCCCTATCAGAATGAGAGAAGTGGTTCAAGGACAAAATGCAATATTAGGCATATTAAGAAACTGTAGAGGTTGAAAGAAAATGGAAAAGAAAAATGAGTATTGATTAACTAATTTGAAGATATTTATCTCAGCCAACTGCATTCTAGACCAAGGAAACACACTTAAGGGCAGGAGAAACTGTACACAGGATAACAAAGCCCATTGGAGACAGACCATTTTCCAAAAAAACAATTAAAATTTGAATTAATGTCTAACTTCCATTAGTTCTTAGGTTCTCTTATGTTTATGGTATATCTATATGTACGGGTAATCAACTTACGAGCATTTGTTTAGCGACCATTTGAAATTATGAAGGTGATGAAAAAATGGACTTACAACCTGTGGCTGAAGTTACAGCCATTGCAGCACCCCCCCCCCCCCGTCATAGGATCAAAATTTGGGCACTTGACAGCCTGCCCACACTTAGGACCGCAGGGGCACTGCAACTCCCACCACCCACCTATCCCCCTCCCCAATTTATACCCTTTTGACTGCCCTGCACAGTGGCACTTGGTGGCAGCAGTACCAGGGCTAGGGCTGAAGTAGAGGCCTGGGGCCTTCAGTCTCAGCCAGCTGCCACTGCCCCCAGGCCTCTACTTCAGTCCTAGCACTGCCACTGCCACTGAGCAATGCCGCCTCAAGCCCCACACTGTGGCCAGCCACCCCAGCACCATTGCGCAAAGCTCCAGTTGCCCCTGCCACCCTGCACTCCACAGAGTCTACTGCGCCCAGCTGACTTTCACCGTTTTCTTCCCGCTGCTGATGAGGTGCACTTGGCCTGACCCTACTGTATGTGAGGCAGCTGCATACTTCTTTCCAGGCCTTCTTCCCAAGTCACTCACGCCATTCTCCAAGCCACTCCTGCCATTCCTTCTCCAAATAGGGCTCCCATTCTTGCAATCCTTCGGAAACCTTCTGGTCTTCCCCAGGTCTTGTGAGAACAGGGGTGCTATTTGAAGAAGGAATAGAGTGCATGATTTGGATAATGAGGTCTTCCAAAGCACTGCGAGAACGGCTCGGAGAATGGCTGACCTGCTGGCCACACCATCCCTTCTTCCCAAGGCCACTAATGAATGAACCAGGAAAGAGCAGCTCTGTTCCTGCGAGAGAGAAGGTGTAACAAAGGCAGGATCTGAGGGGAATCTTCCTGGCCAATATTCTCATGAGATTGTCATACATTCATTTTTTCTAAGTACTTTCACAGAACATATGAAAGATGTTTCATGGTTATCAAGAGAGTAATAACAAACAGTAGAATAAGTCTTCAACAATTGCCTCTATCTTGTATATTTATTTACCGCTAGCCACTGAAATATTTTAGACTTTAGGGACTGGCTTTTAAAAAATATATACATTCCATATTTTGATCTCAAGCTTTTAAAAAGTCTTAAAATTTATTTCTGTAATAGGCTTTTATATGCAGTGAATTTTTCTACATTAGAATTAAAATGTTAGGCTCTACATTAATTGTAAACTGCAACCCTGTAGAACCTTCGTATTATTTTACTGCATATTAGTGTATTTGTATTATCTTTAAATGCAATTAATGTATTTTTATTGCTGATTGTATGTGAAAATAAGATGCCTTTAAAAAAAGGTATTTCTTGTAAGTTCTAATAAAACATTACACTTTTCTTGCTCCTGACTGGTTTTTCAGAGCTTGATTTTCCACAGCACTAATGGTGTCTGCTTACTAACTAGATTGACTGGTTTAGATTTCACTGACTGATTGTATCTACATCTCTTGGGATTTCTCCCCCCCTCGCCCCGCCCCGCAAATCACAGTCTTCCAGATGGGCCTATCAATTCTGACCTTTTGCTATCCATAACTGGTCACTGAAGGCTTTCACATAACTCTTTTTAGTAAGATAAACAACTAACCACATGAAATAATACCTGCCAATGTATTGGTCATGTTTTGGCACATTTAACCAGTAGGTCACAAACACAAGCATAACCTAGTTTTACCCTAAGCATGTTGATCTTTGCAACCCAAGAACATTGACCCAGAGAATACCTCACAAACCAGCATACCTGTACTGGTTTTCAAAGGATCTGCAAACTGAATATGAGTCAGCAGTGTTACATGGCAATAAAAAAGAATGCCTCAATAGCTGTGTATTTTTCAAAGCAGAGGAAGCAACCGGGAAGGCAAATCCAAAAGTGGGGAGATGAAAGTCAAAGGTACTGTTTCAAACAATTTTGTAGTTTTGATTCAACCACTTTTGAGACAAACTATACAGAGAATAAAAATGTACCTGGTAATTAGGAGCTCACAGTTTCTTTCAAAAACTTTTGTGAAAGGATATAAGAAAGGAGAATAATCATCCTCCTAAACAGCAACCAGATAAATATTTAAAAAATGAGCAGCCATCACCACTTTGCTTGAAGGAAAGAAGGTACTGAGAAAGCTTTGTAAAGTACATTGAAATTGATCCCTCTCAAGGGAGATTCAAGATTTAGCCAAGCTCTAAAATAGCTACAGTTTTCCCTTAATATTTGCTTTTGATACATTTAACACATTTTATTTTTGACTCTAGCACACTGAGATATTAATAGAAGAGAATATTAACAGAAAAGAAGCACACTGAAATATTATTTCTACTTAAATAAAAACACTATTTTAAAATATTAAAATGCATTTGTTTGTCCTCCCTTTTATTTACTTGAAAAATAGCATGACTTATTTAAAATGTACCACATGCTTGTTTTGAAAACTAGTAATATCATAGCTAAAAATGTTAAAAGCATTATAGTTCCAACATATATGAACTAAAAACAGCTGCCAGTTAATAGCAATGTTTATATTAAAGTATAAAGTAGTTCAAGAGGTAACTCCAGAAATTGAGTCATATTAGTAGTAAATATCTAATAAACAGAAGCGTATCTAGAAACAGTTTTGTCTAACTTCGCAATATACAAGCAGTGGTTCCAGTTCTCATAGCTTCATTTGCTATCATTTTTTGAGCATTCTCTCTGGACATAAGACCATGCTGAAGCATCTTAAATTGTTGTTGTCGACTTTCTTCCAATTTCTTCCAGCGATCCTCTCCTTGATCTTTCTGTGAAAGCAAAATATAGAGCATCCTAGTATTAATTCAAATGTGTTCAATTAAATAATTATTGCAACATGGTCTACATCGGGCTACCCTTGAAGACCATCCAGAAACTGCAACTGGTCCAGAATACAGCGGCACACGCAGCTTGGAGTGCCCCATAGTTCACTTGAGTGCTACATTCCCAGTTGCTTTCTGGGTACAATTCAAGGTGCCAGGGGACCTGGAGCATGTCTACCCTATCTAACCAATATAGGGCTTTAAAGATGGTAACAGTCACATGATACAAACACTGTCATGCAACAGCTCAGGGCATGTGACTGTACAATAAGATGGAGTGAATGGTAGAAGGATTTCCCTCAACACCCCTGAGAAGCTTGTCAATACATCCCTAAGATCCCAAACCTAGGTCAATTGATAATGGCCTGACTACAAGGCCTCGCTGAAATTTGGAAAAGCTTGGGAAGATGCAGGAAAACATTCCCTTCATGTGGCCCTTCATTGTGCTACCTAAATTTCCCTCTGATGGTTTTATTGCATTAAATTGAAGTGGCCTCCCTTCTTTCTTCATTTGGCAACTGGTATTTCAGTTGCTTCCTAGATAGTTGAGTGGGATGAACAGCTTGAATCTTTCAACCCCCATACTGCCTTTTGGGTGGATTTCTGCTAGAAAAGCAATTTGTTCCCATTGCTTTATCACTGTCCTTTCAGGGAAGCCAATTTCAACAAATTTAAGCAAGTACAAATTTAAGCAGGCAGGATTCCATGGATTGAGCTCCTCAGGTCAAAGGGAGCATAGAAGGGTTAGGAAATTAAAATATATATATATATATACTGAAAGTGCAATCACACACCATTTGCTAACAGTGCCATCCTCCACTTGACCTTTAAATGCCCTAGATTGTCCAGTTTGGAAATTCTGTGTCAAAAGAAGGAAATGTCACTTCCAAACTGAAACAACTGCTCTAGGCTGCCTCAGCAGTAAGCTGAGAGTGAGATGAACATGACACGGACATACCCCACAAAAATAATTAGTAAATCATGCCATGAGGCTCTTCATGAAGATGAAGAGCTTGCAGATATGATTTTGGACCCCCTTTTTGTGAAGCTCCGCATAAAGATTGATATGGTGACAAGGACTAGAGTAGGTAAATGTTGCTCTTGTCTTCAAATAACAGGAAAAAAGCTGTTTGAAGACAGTAAGCTTAAAAAGGCAAAATTCTGGAACAGATTATTAATTTGGTAAGCATTTAAAAATGAAAGCACTGCTTTTCAGAAAGCAATGCTGTTTGGTATTGTTAGTGTACCTCATTACATGTTTAGCAGAGTACTTCTATCCTTGATCAGCAGGTGAGAACCAATAGCAATGGGAAGGTGCTTGTTGTGATTGCTATATTCCCCAGTAGCAGGCAACTGTTGGCAATTTAAATTCATAATAAATTCCCTCCTCCAAACAGTAAGTCTTCAGTATGGGACTAAATATTTGGTGAGTCTAGAAGACTGAAGCCAGGCATAAGCCATACCATGTAAATCTAATATCCTGCTTCACAAACTACATCACCTTGGCTGGAACATGTGCATCACTTGCCTCTTGCTTTCTGAAGGAGGACAAAGAAAGTAGTGATACCCTACTAAGCAGTTGGAATTAATGTGTACCTGCCCCCCACCCCAAATCTGGACGTTAGCCTTTGGTGAGCATTGAGAGAATAAAATTAGGAAATGGTAGAATTATAGTAAATTTGCAAAGTGATTAAACTAGAACAAAAGGACAAAAATGCTTTTAAGGAACTCTAAAGTATAATTTCGACACATATTTAAGGATTTGATTAACATCTGAAATAGCCCAGTTTTATATAAATTTTAAACTTTTTTAAAATTTAATTTTATGTCATATGGTTGTCATGAATACTATGCAAGTATGAGTCTTGTATATAAGGTAGGAATGGAAATTTATGTTCTACTATTATATATCAAATATACTGAACGTATTAAATGTATGTGTGTGTGTGTATGTATGTACAATTTTTTAAAGTGTAAAGTGAAAATATACAATTATTCAAATTTCCACACATGCTTCAAAGACCCAGGAAATTAAGAGATAAGGACAGTCTGATTGTTTTATAAAACACAAAATGAAGCATTATTTTCCTTACTTTCTCTGACTTCCAAGATCGCTTTGATTTTTCATTAAACTTTATATATGTAGTTTTTAAATATTCAGTTTGCAATTTACGTTCAGTAGACTTTTCCATAATTTTTTTCTGTAGATCTAAAACTTGTTCTTCTTTCAAAATGGCTTCACGAAGTGGAATCTTAGTTTTCTTTTCCTCCTGTCTAAAAAAAAAATGGTGTAATAAATAACACTTTGTAATTGTGTGAGCCAGCATCAATTACTTAATTACAATTTAATACGAAAGACATATATTCAAGCATGGTTCCACTCTAAACAAAAGGATTTATGAAACATACAGTCAGCTAGATTGTGCCCTTATATATTCATAAATAAAAATAAAAGGAATTAAAGTTGTAGACCCATAGACCCTGGCAGAGCATCCCAAGCTGTATACCTTTGATCAAATTTCCTCAGAAAGTATACCAGAAATGTCTTAATGACCCCCAAGGCCTATTAGAAATATCATATATGTCTTTTGAATCAGTTGTAAAGGCAAGAAACTATTTCTCAGTTTTCCTCTCACCATAAAAAAATAGCCAGCAATAAATAGGAAGGGGAACACTTAGGCTGAGATGACTTTTCAGGTGACATAACTTCCAACCTGGGCACTACCAATCCACAAACTCTCTATCTGTTAAGATTCAGATTCTTCTGCAACATAAAGATGAAGGACAACTAAACCGTTCATAGGCCAGAGAACAGTTCACTGCAAGGGAAAACTACAGCACTTGGCGTTTTGTAGTTTAGTTTGTAGTTTAACATAAATGGTAAAGATACAAATATACAAAGTTCTATATGGCATGGAAAATGTAGGAAGCTTTTTCCTTTTCTCGTGGTATTAGAACTGGAGTCATCCACTGAAATCAGATTGCATTCATAATTCATAATTAAACTAGGAATTTGTTGCCATCAAATGATGAGACAGATATTATTTAAATTATTTTTAAAGGGGTATAGGGTTAGTGAAGGTTATATTACTACCACCTGAATTAGAGGCATTAAATATGAGGTCATGGTGAATAATACTGGAAGAAAAATTTGTCCTTTTTACAAAACCTTCACGCATGTGACATAAAATGCTAGACCAGATAGGCTATTGGCCTGATTCAGCAAAGCTCTTTTATGACCTTATATACATTTTATACAGCTAACATATATATAGTAATGAAACCAAAATTACTGCTGAATTTAAAATTAGTTTTTAAAAGGCACTATTGCAGATTTTATTTTAGTGGCACCTACGCAATATAGCACTGG
Organism: Python bivittatus; assembly: GCF_059951505.1. Classification (NCBI taxonomy): domain Eukaryota; kingdom Metazoa; phylum Chordata; class Lepidosauria; order Squamata; family Pythonidae; genus Python; species Python bivittatus. The sequence goes on along the minus strand of NW_028277053.1, from coordinate 6,898,809 downwards.
ATTATCTTAATCTTGAGGGAAAAAAACAATTAGAATCAAAAGAAAACTCTAATAGAATATCATTATTTGCACATTACAAAAATCAAAATAGCAATGTAATCAGTATTTTGATATTGCATTCTTCTAAAAGCAATGCAGTGTTTTAAAGATGATCCAGAAGTAATACTCATGCCAACACATTCAACTAAGAACTTGAAAAGTTATCTGCATTATAGGATTGTCAGATGTCGCAAAGAAAATTAAACCAAGTACATAATTTTCACACAATAAACAACAAAAATTGACCAATGGTAAATAGCCAAAGCCTTAAATTAGACTTCATCCCATTTATTTAGTGTAGACTAAAACAATCTAGAGCCAGTTTGGTGTAGTAGTTAAGGCACCAGGCTAGAAACTGGGTAACCATGTTAGAACACACGGTTCTGCCTTAGGCAGGTAGCCAGCTGGGTGACCTCAGGCCAGTCACTCTCTCTTAGCCCTAGGAAGAAGAAGGCAAGGGCAAACCACTTTTGAAATCTTGCCAAGAAAACTGCAGGGATTTGTTCAGGCAGTCGACAGAAGTCAACACTGGCTCAAAGGCATCAAAAAACAAACAAAAAGCCCCCCCAAACAAACAAACAAAAAACACCTAAATGAAACAAATTGGAAAATGCATCTCAAATCAATAATTAAATGTGAACTAAGTCTGTGTAAAAGGGATGACAGTTCAGCATCCATTTCCAGAAAAGAACTCAGAAAACTGAGTTTTAAGAACTTTGGAGTGCAAACGGAGAATGGCACAGCCCAAAATTTGGAGATCATAACCAAAACTAAATTTTTAATTCTTAAAAACTTCAACCTTAAAAGTGTAACACTGTGGTATTTGGGGTACAACCTTTCAAGCATTAAAATACTGAGATTTGCAAATTGCTTTCCACCACATATTAAGATAATAATGTTCCTGATTATTGAAATACCATGGGCTAAATACATTTTTCTTGTTTAGACAGCATTGTTCACTATTAGGATTTCTGATGATAGAATTCATAAAATGCTGATGTCAATTTTCTCAATTTCACTGTAAACTGAAATACAGAACTATATAATAAAATAAAGATACCTTTTGCACCCACTTTTATGTATGACAGGCCAAGAATGTTAAGAGGCTAACAGCATTGGTAACATTCACATGAAGCAATACAGGATCTAAAACACAGCTCTGCATAACTCTGTTCCTAGATTTGTAAACTAACTTCTCAGCCGGGGATCTAGAATCTGATAAGTACAGGTTGAAATCCCCACTCAGTATTAAATTAACTCTGTAGAGTCATTATTTTGAGCTTAATTTCCCACACAGGTTTATGGCAGAAATAAAATTAGAATAAAAAATTATATGTGTTGCCTTAAACTCAACAGAGCTGTAAATATAATAACTGTAATGTTATGTGAATTCTTAGAAAGGTATCATTTCATCTACACCCCCCATTTTTTCCAATGTTTAATAGGAAGGACTGAACAAGTTGCTGCTTTTAGGTAAAAAAGTGACATATATGTAATAGCTCCTAATTTGGGGAATTGGGACAAATTCCTCAATAGCTGGGTTAAACAGGAAATCTTGAATATAGTTTTATCCCATGGGATAGAGCTCACTATCAAGTAACAGATTAAAACACTAACTGGGGGAGAAAATTCAGGGCTTCCAAATCCTAGGACATCATAGTGAAACAGCATCAGTCCAAAATATTGAAAACATCAAAAGACAGACATACTGTATATTTGTGAGCCACCTTAGATAGGCAGAACATTACTTTTGTCAATCTGAAATTCTGGGCAAACTAAACAAATTCAAATCATGAGGGATGAGAGACATGAATGAGATAATTTATGAGGAACTAGCTAAATATAACTAGAGCATGATATCCTTAAGGGATCACTGTTTTGCAAACTAATCTGCTCTAAAGCCCCTCTGACATCACAATCATTCTGTGGTGTCAATGAAAAATCATCCATCCCTGTGTGTTGTCCAATTGTTGGCGATGATGAAGCCTTACCATGTACACACAAATTTTCCCATGGAATCTCAATCTCTGCACTTTGATTATATGGAATTCCTCACATATACAGCTCCCTACAAGGCATCTGTAGCACACTCTGATTATTATCACACTAGGACTTATGGAGTGGAAGGGCTTCTCAGTGCCAATCATGTGATGAGTTCTGTGCTTGCTTTCATTACTTGACTAGAATTCCATCCTGTTCCCCAAAGGAGCAAGAGTAATTGAGGAATAGATAAAAATAATGTCAATCTCAGACCATGTATCAGTCTCTCTGAAGGCAGCCCTAATACATTCAGCCATGCTACATACCTTGTGGCAATACTCAAAGTAGATGGTAGCAAAAAGGGGCAAAATATACTTCAAGAAGAAAATCATTCCTATTTCATGAGTGTGAATCTCTACCATAATATTGTCCTTAAAATATAACAAACATCATAATCAAAGGCTACAACATCGAAGAATCAGCCACTCAAAAAATTGTGATCATACAGGATTTCAGATGCTGGCTATTGTGAAGCACAGAACATTGGTGAAAATCCATTCTTATACAGTAGCACACACAACTACACCAGTTGGGCAACATTTGGCCTTGGCTATGAGATCATTAAAGAAATAAATTTAGTTGTGCACACTTTTATGGCATTGTTTAAACAGTGGATTCTGGATAAATGTTACAGTATTTCAAACTAACTTTAATGCAGCTGCTCTGCCAAACTGTTCTCTGAACATACAGATTTGTTCCAGTTTGTCCAAAAGAAGTTGTTCCTTAGCATGTTTTTCATGGATTATCAGATCCCTCTTCTCTTCTTCTGCTTTTTGCTGAGCTTCTTTCAGCAAAGCTAAACGTTCTTGAAGTTCCACAAATGACATCTCACCAAGTACACCATGGTTAGCAGTCTATGGGAAAAAAAAGCAGAAGTGCTATATTTCTGTTGTATCTTAATTTACATTACAGTCCACATGTAGACCAAAAAATGCAATCCCAAGAGTTTGGGATTGCCCCCATCTCATTCCTTTCCACTATTACCATCTTTCCTGGTCTTCTTGCTGGGGATGAGTCTTGAACTTTTGTTGCAACAAATACAAGATGTAAACCTCAAATTTGAAACATTCAAATTCACATTCTGAATATAAACGTCCAATTTTGTTCTGAACCTTCATTCTTTAAATTGCTTAATCCATTTTCTTTCAAAATTTGATCATTGTAACAGCCACTTTATTATTCATGTAAACTTGATGCAATGCCTCATTTTAGTTATAATACTGGAATGTATTTTACATTTTCCTTCCTCCCAAATGGTGCTTAAGATGGTGGGGAGGGGACTTATTTACAGGGCTATTTATCTCTGAGCTTTCTAAGCATAGGATACCCAAGATGTTGAATAGCAGCAAAACAACCTGTCAAAATATAGGATAACTATCCATAATCACAATACTATAAGGGCCAAAGCATATAACCTAGGATATTAACATAATAATAAAGAAGTCTTTCTTGGGGGTTTGTTTCAAAATCTAATCTCACTTGGAATAATATGTGTTCAGGAGTATAACTGATGCTCATGACTACTTCCTAATACTTCATAGGTTAGGGGACTTTAAACCAGAGGAGCACATCCTAAAGCCCTCAGCCCCTCCAAAGCCACAGGTATACCTTGTAATTTTTATTGTGAAAATAGTGGGAAATTATGAAAGACAGGTTCATTACAGACCAATCATTAACTATATAATTTTCATTAATTTTTCATTTAAACATGAATTATATTAAATCGAGTTCTTTACATGGCCTTTCTATTACCTTTTCGAATGTGGCCCCAGCATGCCAAAGGCCAAGTATGATCTATGAGAAAGGGAGAAAAAATTCCCAAACTACTGCATGTATGATTTGATCATAAAAGCCTTTATCTGTTTTCAATCATTGGCTGTTAGTATTAATGGCCATAACCTACCTCCTGAATGATACATAGCTGCTGAGAAATACTAGTGGAAGAGTGAATTTTATCAGGAATATCTATTTGAAAAGTTTAAATAGATACATCAGTTTTGGGAATACCATCATCTTAATTGCTGTATGACTTTAAAAAGCCAAGATAACTCTTGTTCCATCTTTTCATGTCTTTTCTTATCTTCTTCCAAAAAGGGTCACAATTACTATTTAAGCTTATTTAAATTCTTCCTAGGTATAAAGGTTGTATGTTAATTCCTAGGTATAAAGGTTGTATGTTCAAAGAGAATTCCTAAAAAAAATGGATATTAATTTTTCCTTATGTGGCAGGGTATGAATTTTAGAAATTGACTGTTATCATGAGGTAATAAATTACATATTACTAAAAATTCCAGAATTAATAGAGGTGAATATGTGTAGCTCAGGGTTGAACTGTTCAAACCCTGTTTTAACTGGGAAACTGTCAGCATTTTAGACCAAGTTTCCCAGTTTCCCAGTTAAAACTATGGTCCAGAATACCAAATGGTCAGCATTTTAGACCAAGCTAAATCCAAATATGCAAAAGAATTCTTGGAATACCTTGGAAGGTATTCAGACAAGGCAGCAATTAACCGACACAGAGATAAACAGCATCAACATACTATTCCAAAGAGACAAAAGACCAGAAAATTGCCTCACCAGCAATCAATCACCAGCAATCATCACCCAGATAAGCAAAGGTTACCACCAGGCACACAATCAAGCAGCAAACATATGCTAATCAAAGAACTACCAGAGGAGCAAAACAACCCCCCCACCCCCGCCAGCACTGGCAAGGCAGGCCACAGCACATAAATAGAGAGCAAACTCCATCCCATTTTAGCACGGAAGATGTTACCTAGCCGGGTAATGAAACGTTTGCAAGAAAAGAACCAAGCTCAGAGAACCCCAAGGACTCCACAATTCTGGAATTAAAATTACCTACCTGCATAAGTAATTAGTTTTCTTGCTGTAATCATCCACAGAATAAAAAGCATTTAAAGGTGAAGCTAGTGATGAAATTGCTGAACTTACTGTTTTTATAGAATTCCCTGTTTTTATTAGACTTTGTCTTTTGATATGTCCATTCAAATGTTTCTCCTCTTTTATTTTCTTATACCATAAATACCTATTAAGTCTATTAGCTTGGCCAGCTTTTTGGGGGGGGGATTTTATCCATTTGGTTATCCATAACAGACAGCCTGCATGGTAATATAATTTGAGATTTGAGAAAGCAAGTCAACCTCTGTCTTTTGAATCCTGCGAAATTTTGAATTTTACTCTTGGTTTTTTCCTACTCCATATAAATCAATTGACTGTTCTTTGCCAAACTTGCAGGATTTTATCTGGGGTTAAAATTGGCACCATTTGAAATATAAAATTTATCTTAGTTGGTATATGATTCCAGATTGATGTCAGCCCTATAAGGTAGACCAGACTAAGAAAAAGACACTGTGCAGACCTAAAGCTACTTTTATTAAAACAGCTATAGTACAAGAATCTTGCAAGTCTGGATGTACTTTCCTTCCTCCCTCTTTTATCTTCATGTGAATTAAGAGGGATCTTGTCTGAGGCATTTTCATACACCATTTTCTTGGCCTGGGCTCAAGTCTCATTTATCTGATTGTTGCCTTGGTAGCGGATCTTCCCTCTGTCCTTCAAGTTCATCCTCTGTCAGGATCCTCACAATCAATCGTCAATGGGATCCAACTAATAGAGTTATTACAGCTGTTAACCTAGTTAGAATGTTTGCTTATTCCGGCCATATACTAGAAGTGTTATTTTATTAGAATTGTTAGTTTATACAAGCTGCTTGCTCGTTCCTGCCATAAAACAAGGAGGGGAGAGGGTTAGGTAGACAGTGGAGACAGATAGCATGTTATCAGGTTTTACAAGGTCAGGCAGGCATGAGACAAAGAAGAGATCTGAAGAAAGGCGCAAAAATGACTGAGACTTGAAAGCAGAGAGGGAGGTTAAAAGGAAGCATGGGGTCTTCAGTTTCAGCAATCTTGACTCTGACATCCTCTTTACTCATTACACAGGCCCTATGCCATGTAGGACTTTATAGGTAACATCTAGTACCTTGAATTGCACATGGAAGCAAACTGGCAACCAATGCAGCTCATAAAGAAGGGGCGTAACATTGGCATACCAAGGCATGCTCACCACTGCTCATGTCACTGCATTCTGGAGCAGTTAAAGCTTCTAGGTGGTCTTCAAGGGCAGCTCCATGTAGAGCACATTGAAGTAGTCAAACTGTGAAGTGACCAGGGCACAAGTGACTATCTGAAAAGCCTCCCACTTTAGAAAGGGGAGCAACTGGTACACCCAATGAAGCTGTGCAAAGGCCTTCTGGAATGCAGTTCCTTAGACATTCAGCTAATATTCTAGTAAACATTTACTGAATGTAGTTAACATTCAGTAAAGAAATTGATCAACAGTCCTTGCTTAATGACCCTAATTGGGACCGGAATTTCACAGTCTTTAGGTGAAACATCAAGTGACTGCACTGCTTAGTGAAGACACTTTCAGTAGTCTCAGTTGTAGTCATTAGGCCAAGGCTGCGCCATCATTAGGTGAGGACCCCACACTTCTCCTGCCCTGCTGCACTCGTCTCCCCTTCAACCCTCCCCATCTGCCTATCTCCTACCCTTCTCTGCTGTTTTGGCTGCCCTGCACTCTGCCACCCCTGCCACCCTGCACTCCACCCTACACCCCCACCGCCCTGCACTCTGCCACCCCTGCCACGCTGCACCCGTCACCCTGCACTCTGCCACCCCTGCTGTCCTGCACTCCACCACCCCTGCTGCCCCCGTTGCCCAGCACTCCTGCTGCCCTTGCTACTCTGCGGTGCTGTGCTCCACTGCCCCTGCTGCCCCAACTGTCTTCTTTGTCCTGCTGCTGGAAAGGCTGCACACAGCTTCAGGAAGAAGGCCTCACATGGCCAGCAGCTGCCTCACAAAGGGCCAGGCCAGCCGCACCTCATCAACAATGGGAGGAAGAAGACAGTGAAGGTCAGCTATGGGTGGCAGGGGTGGTGCAGCACAGGGGAGTGGGGTGCAGGGTGGAGCAGAGTACAAGGTGGTAGGGGCAGAAAAGGTAGTGGAGCACAGGGTGGCGGGGGGTCAACAGTGAAGTGTAGGGCAGCTGGGACAGCAGGGTTTTGTGCTATGGTGCTGGGGTGGCTGGCTGCGGTATGGGGCTCAAGGTGGCATTTCTCAGTGGCAACGGCAGTGCTGGGGCTGAAGTCGAGACCTGGGAATAGTGGCAATTGGCTGAGACTGCTGAAGGCCCCAGGCCTTTACTTCAGCCCCAGCCCTGGCGCTGCTGCCACCAAGTATCACTGTGCAAGGTGGCCAAAAGGGCATAGATGGGAAGAGATAGGTGGGTGTGGGGAGTTGCAGTGTCCCTGCAGTCGTAAGTGCTGCTGGGCTGGGCTGGGCTGGCTGAGGCTCCTGGGGTGCAGCAGCTTCCAGGGATGACTATGGCTTTGTGCCACACTGCAGCACTCCCCCCAATTTGTGTGTGGCTGTGCCGGGCCTCCTCCACCTCCCTTCAGCACCCCCGTGCATTTTACCTGGGACCTGCTCCACTTAACGACTCATGATTCTTGGTTAACAATGGCAACTGGGAGTGCCGGGATTGCAGTCGCTAAGCAATGCGGTCATGTGACATCTCCCTTTACGACTCCATTGCTTAGCAACAGCAATTCCAGTCCCAATGGTGGTTAAGTAAGGACTACCTGTAGGTTTCAAGTGAGGGGTTGTGCAAAGGGTTAGTAAAGATATACGTATAGGCCTGCAGGCCACAATTGTATAACTTATTTACTTGTTTGTTCAGCTGATTGTTTAATTTCAGCTGAAATTACACAAATAGGGAAGTTCCCTCCAGAATAGGGAAGTTCCCTCCAGAAATTCCTGACTTGTTTCTCTGACAGTTTTCACCTTCAGAGATACTGGAGAAAGGCAGAAGAATATCAGTTATCCTTAATTTGTTACTAACTAATAGGGAAGTCACAGGTGAGAAACAATGAGAGAAAATTACTTTGTAATGCTGCAGTTATTGATGTTAATAGAAACTGAAGCTAGGATTTTCTCATGGGAAGGTTTCATCTCATTATCTGCAAAACAGTTGGTTATGGCCAAGCAAAGCATGTGACTTAGTTTAGGGTTTTAGTTTGCACGTATACTGCTATTTATTGCCACCTATTGGCGTGTGTATGTTAGTTACCCAGTGGGGGGGTACATACTGGCGATATAAGGGGAGGATTACATGCCCAGCCTCTCAGTAGAGTTTTAGCCACCATGTAGTCAGTTTTTATGGGTTATGTAGTTGTAACTAATAACCAAGTAGTGTACCTCTTCTCTGAGAGTTTTTGGCTAGAGACTTTGTTAAGCTTGTGTAGCAGATAAGTCTTGGATGCTAAAATACATGAGAAGACGTGTTTTTTTCCTATATTTTGTATGAAACTTGTATTTTATGGGGTTTTGTATTTTTTATCAATAAACACCAGTTAGTATATATTTTCTGGCTGGATTTCTTTGGGGAACAAAATATGGACATTGCATTTTGTAAATTTCTCATGCTGATGTGTATTTTTCCTGGGCAACTTTCCTGGAAGTATTGCTGCACTCTGCACAACAAGTTTCAAACATATATATTGGACTTCAAGAAAATGGGCATCACTACCCATGCTCTTGAATGAAGGGCAGGATATAAATCTAATGGGTAATAAATAAAATAAGTAAATACATTTGAATAAATTCATAGAATGGCAAATAGGTTCTCATGACAGGTGAAGCTAATAGAAAAGGAAGTCAAGGTGGGTGGGGAGACTTTAAAAAAGGGGAGGATACTAAAAGCACAATTGCAGACTGTAATAAGAAAAATATAATCAAAGAAAACCAATGTAGCTGTACAAAAACTTTTGTGAAGATCTGAAAACAGAAAATAATGCATATAATATATGGAAAGACAATGTATAATCACTCTGCTGGTACCAAGCATGACAAGAACACCAAGTGTACCATCTAATTTCTTTGACAACTGAAATACAAACAAAAATAACCAAGGTAAGCAGCAGCAACCCACAGATTACCTTTGATTTTCAATGCAAAGGCCTTCCCATTTTTGATGGAAAAAATTATGTGGTAAAATGTGTTACTTCTTTGGTGCCTAGTATTTGGAACAGGCCTTTGAGGGCCAAAGGAGGTAGCATGTGGCCCATGGGTCTTGGGTTGCCCAACCTCATGGTTTAGTATTATGAATGAACACAATTATAAATAAATAATAAATAAATAAATACATACATACATACATACATACATACATACAAAAGAATAAGTACTTATTTTATTCATAAAATAAACTAAGGTTTATGGCACTGAACTTTATGGACCACTACCTTAATTTCTTTTCCTGAGAACTCTGAAGCTTAATTATCAGGAATAAAAGTTTGAGAAAGGAGGGCTGCCAGAAAATATCCAAGACACTGCAGATAATTTCATGTGCCTCTCATAAAAAAATTATATTCAACCACAATCCACACACAAAAGAATAATGGATAGGCCATGTTCTAGTAATGAAAACTATTTGTAAAAATTATAATCACATCCAACATTATAACAATGGTCTCCAAACCCCTGGAAAAATTTCCGGAGGAAGAATTTTAGAAGTTGTAATTTATAGTTGGATATTTGGAGCAAGATAGGATTCATAAGTTATAACAAACAATATATCATTTTTTTCTATTTCACTGTTGGCTCATCCATAATATTTTATTATGAACTTACCTTGGTTAAATCAATAAATCTATTTTTCAGGAACGGTAGATATTCTATAGCTCTTATTTGCTGAATCAGTTCATTTTTTTTTTTAAATTTCTCTTCTTCATCTTTTAAAGCCTGAAGTAGTGCGTCCTGGCTTTTTTTAGATACTTCTTGAACTAGAAAAGCAGAAAAGGATATAAACTATATTAATATAATGCCAAAGGCAAGTAAATGTAGAAATAATAGACAAATAGAATGATTTTTACCATAAATGAGAATTGGAGGTCTCAGTAAGCAGACGATATTTTTTTCAAAGAGCTCTTGCTACTCTGCAATTTGAATCAGTGGTCAGTGACAACGTCATCAATACAGACCCAAAAATTCAGATCTGTATTCCATTCCATCCCTGCAGATGGCATCTATAGATACCATAAAGGTAGATGATTCTTTAATTGATTAGGAGCATTTAGGGATTCCACAAATTTAAAACTCTACCAGGGAGAAGAGGGAATCCATTTTGTGTAGAATGAAATCTATCCAGAAATCTCTAAGTTCTGGAGTATTCAAGGGATGTTTTCATGGAAATTTTCAGAGGCCTGTAGACTGGTGATGGTAAAGCTATTAAGTGCAATGGGAATCTCTGAAACCAATGAATTTTCTCATCACATTTTGTCTTCTCAGATAGAAGATAGCTGGATGTCACAGAATAGCAGCCAATGGCGGGGAAGGGGGGAGATGAGTAGATTTATCTGTGGATACTCTTTAAAAAATCTATAGATTTTCTCCATTTTTCAATATGAGTCATGGAATTGTAATTTATAATATTTTTACAGGAGGCATATGAGTATAATTTGTGAGTTTAGAACATATCCAAGGAAGAAGAAAAGAATGGGGAAAGAATGAAAGAAAGGGGGGTATTTAAATGCTTTTTGTATAATGCTTTTCTTACTTTTTTCTTAAACTTTTTCTTTCATTACAATATCAAATTACAAAAAAATATTTCCAAAATATTGATTGCAATGTTATCAGTTACTAGTGAGCTTATATTATGCTGTAAGCATCTATATCTAGACCCAGTTTGGTGTAGTGGCTACAAAGCAGGAGATTGTGAGTTCTAATCCTGTGTTAGGCATATGAAGCTGGCTGACTGACCTTGGGCCTCTCAGCCCTAGGAAGAAGGAACTGGCAAGCTACTTCTGAAAAATGCTGCCAAGAAAACTGCAGGGATGGTCACCAGGAGTCAAATAACTTATAGGCACAACTTTTAAGTGTGTATGTGGCATACCATTATACTTTTTGTGTAGAATGAAATCTATCCAGAAATCTCTGGAGTATTCAAAGATGCTTTAATGGAAACTTTCAGAGGCCTGTAGACTGGTGATGGTAAAGCTTTTAAATGCAATGGGAATCTCTGAACCAATGAGTTTTCCCAAATGTTAAGGCATGTCAGAACTTAGAAGGAATTTTGCCTGCTAGGCTTAGGATGTTTAGACCTTCAGCTCCTACAGTACTGACCTCAGCTCCATTGAAGGACTGTGAGTGTTTCAGCTCAAAATACTGGAAAAGAACAATTGCTTGACCCTGTCCTGAAGGTTTCAGAACCAGACAGGCATTTACATTTAAGAAAAAAAAAATGGTAATCAGACAAGGCTAGTGAGAAATTGGACTTTCTCTCAAGGTGCCATTTAAAAAGGGAATGGATTTCTTTTTTAAGTCTCCTCCCTCTCTTCAGAGGAATGGAACACCGTTTGTCTTTTATTCAGCAGGAATAAGTCTGGTCTTCCTCTAAGCCATCTTTCATGTGAGCAAAAAGAATTGGGCTTCAGTAGAGGCAGATCAGCCTATGAAAACCAAGAATGGCACAGGACATAGTAGTCCTTTCAGCAGTTTTTCACTCTGGTTTGGGACAGGATGTTACCCAATTACTGCAATCACCATTGCCATCTCCAGAGCATTGAGAAGTCAGTCCAGTTTTCCGGATCTGACTCATTCAAGCCCTTTCTTTGAGCCAAAACTAGTTGGACCATATGGTTTCAGTACTGATGGTACTGAATTAAGAAAAAGCACTTTCTACACACAGGAAGGAACCTAAAACTGCTAGCAAACAGACAAATCTTTTCACAGTTACAGGACCACAAATCACTCCAAGTGACAAGGAAATTCAAACAAAACTTGGTCAAGATTCTTTCAAAACCAGCAGCAACAACACTCAAGTCTAGGAGTAAATAAATTTCTAGCCCCAAATTTTACATTGGATGTGTACTTGGATGCCCCAGATGACATTTCAGCATCTGCGCATGCAAACACATATAACACACATGATATATGAAGGGGTGTCACTAGAATGGAAGAGTAAACACTGCCCACTCAATGAACTTCAAACAGAACTTGAAGGCAACGAAGTTCTGCCAAGAGTAGAAGTTTCACCCTTCAGCAGCATTATTCAGTAGCAGCTTTCCTACCATTTTTTCCAGCAGGAAAATACTAATGACTACCATCTCAGACATCTTATAAGTTTCCTCTGTAGGAAACAACAACTTTAAGCAGGACTGTTAGTTATTATTGTTATGATGATTTTATACGGATGTTTATTAATATAAGATATTTTCTACTAATTATTATAAACAGATTTTTTAACTCCTTACATTCATTTTTCGGACTGAAGCAGCATAAAAGCACTTATAATAAATCAATAATAAACTTACATGTATCATCCAACATTCATATCAGAAATGCATACAATCTGCATATGCTGAGCAATGTTTCTGGTTTTTTCCCCTTACAACTTGGGTGTTTCACCAGTACTCATGGTCAACATAGCTCCTCACTCCATCCCTCATTTTGGGTGTATGGATCAATGTTGTCAAGGACAAAGTATAAAATTCAGCTGTTCTGTATATAGGATCTCCAAAGGAGAAAGAAGAAAGGCAGGCAGCAACCTAATCCTAACCCTATCCAAGGCCAGTACCATCAAGTGCCCTGTGGGAACAGTATTTACAGAGAGGCAAGATATGCTAAACATGTTAAGATCAAAACATCCTGACCCAAAATATTCCATTCCAGAATCAGAATGGGCCCTTCCACTAATATTCTTGTCTTTTCTGGAAGTGTTTTCGAACTTGGAACACTTTTGGTAAGGTTGAAAGAGTCAATTCCAGTCTTTGAATAGTTCATATGATATCAGAACAAGATATTTCAAGGTTGCTTGTTTCAATCTCAAAATTATTTGCACACTTCTAGCAAAAAACCATTACAGCTGCCTGCTCAGCTGGACTTTTCTTCCCACTGCCACTGCACAACACTTTGTCTTTGAGAAGGATTCTTGAAGTTTGCCATTTCTTTTTAAAAATACCTATCAGACTTTTATTAATAATATATATTGCTCAGTAAGCTACTTTGAGAGATCTGCTATCCTTAAGACAAGGCATAAATAATTGTAAAAAATAAATATTGTCCAGCCTATGGTGAACAAGAGAATAGCATTCCTGAGTGCAGCCAAACAGCTTTTCTGTTATGGTAACATGGGTAATGTCCCTTTTCAAACCTCTGCAGAAGCTCCTTTGCCATTCTAGGAATGAATAGCACAATAGAAACAGGTTTAGGTGGTACTGGATGCCGCCTCCAATAGAGGCTGTAAACAATCTTCTTGGGCATCCTAATTAGGAAATAGTAAAGCCTCTTTAGAGTTGGAAAAGCCTCCTGCAGCATCAAGTGGCTGGAACTCTGAGCAGCACTTCAAACCCTTCTCAGGGGCATGAATATATTGATCCATGCAGACCATGTATAGCAAAGTTGGTATCAATAAGCAAAGAGGAATAAAATACCCAAGGAACCTCAAGAGTTTTTCACATAGGCAGGAAGGCAAATTATTGATAAGAGCAACCTGCATGCAGGCATCAAACCAGCATGCAAAATGGGTCAAAATAAGCTTGAGTAGGAGGTATACTTTGCAGTTTTCAAGCAGATCAGCTAACCTTTCACGGCAAGAAGACCAGCATGAAAGGCTTGAGAGGACAAACACGTAAAAGCCTTCTTCGTATCTCAGCAATGCAGTAACTCTTAAGTGGATGCTGTAGGCCAAAAATGGCCAGCAAGCCTCGTGCCTGATTCTACCACTACAGGTAGTCCCCAGTTTAAGAACGAGTTCCATTCCCAAGGTCTGTCCTTAAGTTGAATTTGTATGTAAGGTGGAATAGTATTATTGTATAATATTGTATAAGTAATATTGTGTATTGAACTCGAACCATTGTGTATTTAACTCAAATCATTGTGTATTTAACTTGAATTTTGCTACAACAGGCTCTGTTCTTAGCTATGGGTCGTCCATAAAGTGGGCATTCTTAACCTGGGGACTACCTATATAGATTCAATTATGGGTTATTCAAATGATTTTTAAAAGCTGATCAGCCAACCCACGTGCAATTATATATGTGCCACTCAGAACAGCCAATAGCAGTTTCCAGTTCATGTCAAGATCTCCATTCATTCTCATTAGCAAACCCTTCTCTTTTAAGAATCAATTGCTTATTCTCAGAAAAAATCCTTCCCATGTCACAGCAAAGAGACTCCCTTAAATGAACTTCTTTGCAAATATAGCAGAAAAGGCTTTGTTTGCTTACTTGTGAAATGACATTTGTAATAGTTCCTTTCAAGTTCATGAATGCCCCAGTTGCTAAACAACTTTGTCAAAACTCTACAGATCTGACATTAATAATACCTATTTGCTGTTTGCATTTTTGGAGCTTCATTTGTGCTTGCTTCATGTTTTTACGTCCCTCTGCCACTTGCTGAACCTTTTTTTTCTTTCCTTTCCTTTCCTGAAGGCATCTTTCTGCACACTGGTGACGCATTTCTGCTTTCTAAAATCCAAAAAAAATTCCAAGTTAGCAAATAAATTTATTAAGTTTAATTGGACAAAAAGGTTATTTTAAAATTTCACAATAGTCTTATACAGCTTTCACATTCAAAGGTTAAATGGTGAGAAGGGAAGGTACAAACACAAGTCCACCCCAACCTCTCTGCAAATCTATTGTGGACTGTCTGAAGGCTGGGGGTTGCAGACAAACTCAGTTAAGTGTATTAAAATGTTTTTGACATTAAGATTCTAATTAGCTTTTTTCATTTTTGAATGAAAACCTAAACTTTTCTGGGAGAGTGGTTGATGGTGTTACTTTTTATACCATTCATTTTCCATGTGAGAGCCTGAAAAAAATTCACAGAGATATATACCAAGATAAAAAGAGGACTTTCCCTTCCACACTTCCTTGCCCCAACTAAAAGTACTCATAACTTTCGACTCTTCATTGTTTGATCCTTCATCGTCCTTTTTAAATGCCCCTCTTAGTGTCCAGTTCATTGATTAATTAACTGATATGATTCCATTAATATTCAGCATCTTCTGGGGTGGGGCTCAAAAATAGATAAAGATGAATAATGAATTGGAGAAGTAAAAATTGTATCATTTCTATGGAGGAAAACAATGACAGATTTAGACAAGATTATAAAAGATTCGGATATTTCAAAGCTAACAAATATTAGGATAATTAAAACCATGTAATATATGGCTGTGAAAGCTGAATACTGAGAAAGAATAAGTGGAAGAAGATAAACACCTTTATCTTCTGAGGAGTTGTAAATGGTGACTAAGGTATTGTGGACTGCAAAGGGAACCAATCAGTTCTGGACCAAATAAAAGGCTGCCTGTTTGTCCAAGTAATATCAGCAAGCAGAAACTCATATACTTTGGGCAAGTGATGAGAACAGAAGCTGAACTAGAAAAAATGATATGCTTAGCAAAGTTGAGGGCAGTAGAAGAAAGGGAAAATAATGGATAAGGTGAGTGGATACTGGAATGTCCTTAGAAGAGTGTGGGAAAATACATTTTTTGGGTGAAGAAAGTAAATTTCTAGAGACTTCAGATGAATGGGAGCACCTTAATAAAAGGAAATACACAGTAAAAGAATGTGCAGCACCCTTGAAGCTGTCTAATAAACACTGCAGTGAAGCCTTGATTATTTTGCATTTGAGTCCTGCATTTTGATTCCACAAGAATGTTGTTTAGTCGTTAAGTCGTGTCCGACTCTTCGTGACCCCATGAACCATATTGCGCCAGGCCTTCCTGTCCTTCACTGCCTCCCTGAGTTTGCTCAGTTTCATGCTCATTGCTTCAGTGATGCTATCTAACCATCTCATCCTCTGCCGTCCTCTTCTCCTTTTGCCTTCAATCTTTCCCAGCATCAGGGTCTTCTCCAAAGAGATCTCTCTTCGCATTAGGAGACCAAAATATCTGAGCTTGAGCTTCATTATCGATCCTTCCAATGAGCAATCAGAGTTGATTTCCTTTAAGATTGACTGGTTTGACCTCCTAGCAGTCCAGGGGACTCTCAAGAGTCTTCTCCAGCACCACAGTTCAAAGGCATCAATTCTTCGGCGCTCGGCCTTTTTTATGGTCCAGCTCTCACAGCCATACATTACTACTGGAAAAACCATAGCTTTGACTATGCGGATCTTTGTCGGCAAGGTGACCTCTCTCCTTTTTAACATGCTATCTAGGCTTGCCATAGCTTTCCTCCCAAGGAGCAAGCGTCTTTTAATTTCATGGCTGCAGTCTCCGTCTGCGGTGATCTTGGAGCCCAAATAAATGAAGTCTGTTACTGCTTCCATTTCTACCCCTTCTATTTGCCAGGAATTGATGGGTCCAGATGCCATGATCTTAGTTTTTTTAATGTTGAGTTTCAAGCCAGCTTTTGCACTCTCCTCTTTCACCCTCATCAAGAGCCTCTTTAATTCTTTTTCACTTTCTGCCATTAGGGTGGTATCGTCCGCATATCTGAGGTTGTTGATGATTCTCCCTGCAATCTTAATTCCGGCTTGTGATTCTCCCAGCCTGGCATTTCTCATGATGTACTCTGCATATAGGTTAAATAAGCAGGGTGACAGTATACAGCCTTGTCGTACACCTTTCCCTATTTTGAACCAATTGGTTGTTCCATGACCGGTTCTAACTGTTGCTTCTTGGCCCGCATACAGATTTCTCAGGAGACAGGTAAGGTGGTCTGGTACTCCCATCTCTTTAAGAATTTGCCACAGTTTGTTGTGATCCACACAATCAAAGGCTTTTGGATAGTCAATGAAGCAGAAGTAGATATTTTTCTGGAACTCTCATGCTTTCTCCATGATCCAGCGAATGTTGGCGATTTGATCTCTAGTTCCTCTGCCTCTTCGAAACCCAGCTTGTACATCCGGTAGTTCTCGGTTCATGTATTGCTGAAGCCTAGCTTGTAGGATTTTGAGCATAACCTTGCTAGCATGTGAAATGAGTGCAATTGTGCGATAGTTTGAGCATTCTTTGGCATTGCCCTTCTTTGGAATTGGAACATAAACTGACCTTTTCCAATCCCGTGGCCACTGTTGCGTTTTCCAAACTTGCTGGCATATTGAGTGCAGCACTTTAACACCATCATCTTTTAGTATTTTAAATAAGTCAGCTGGAATACTGTCATCTCCACTAGCTTTGTTGTTAGCAATGCTTCCTAAGGCCCACTTGACTTCACTCTCTAGGATGTCTGGCTCAAGGTCAGTGATCACACCAGCGTGGACATCAGGGACATTAAGATCTTTCTTGTATAGTTCTTCTGTGTATTCTTGCCACCTCTTCTTAATCTCTTCTGCTTCTGTTAGGTCCCTGCCTTTTTTGTCCTTTATCATGCCCATCTTTGCACTAAACGTTCCTTTCATATCTCCAATTTTCTTGTAGAGATCTCTAGTCTTCCCCATTCTATTGTTTTCCTCAATTTCTTTGCATTGTTCATTTAAGAAGGCCTTCTTATCTCTCCTTGCTATTCTCTGGAAATCTGCATTCAGTTGCTTATATCTTTCCCTTTCACCCTTGCTTTTCCCATTCCTTCTTTCCACAGCTATTTGTAAAGCCTCATCAGACAGCCATTTTGCTTTCTTGCATTTCTTTTTCTTTGGGATGGTTTTAGTTGCTGCCTCCTGTACAATGTTACGGACCTCCGTCCATAGTTCTTCAGGCACTCTGTCTACCAAATCTAATCCTCTAAATCATCACCTTCACTGTGTACTCACAAGGAATATGATCTAAGTCATACCTGAGTGGTCTAGTGGTTTTCCCTACATTCTTCAATTTAAGCCTAAATTTTGCAGTAAGAAGCTCATGATCCGAGCCACAGTCAGCTCCTGGTCTTGTTTTTGCTGTCTGTATAGAGCTTCTCCATCTTTGGCTGCAAAGTATATAATCAATCTGGTTTCGGTATTGACCATCTGGTGATGTCCATGTGTAGAGTCGTCTCTTGTGTTGTTGGAAAAGAGTGTTTGCTATGACTAGCTTGTTCTCTTGACAGAACTCTATTAGCCTTTGCCCTGCTTCATTTTGTACTCCAAGGCCAAACTTGCCTGTTATTCCGATTACTCCTTGACTTCCTACTTTAGCATTCCAATCCCCTATGATGAAAAGGACATCTTTTTTTGGTGCTAGTTCTAGAAGGTGTTGTAGGTCTTCATAGAAGCGGTCAACTTCAGCTTCTTCAGCATCAGTGGTTGGGGCGTAGACTTGGATGACTGTGATATTGAATGGTTTGCCTTGGATACGCACTGAGATCATTCTGTCGTTTTTGAGGTTGTACCCCATTACTGCCTTTCCCACTCTCTTATTGACTATGAGTGCAACTCCATTTCTTCTAAGGGTTTCTTGCCCACAGTAGTAGATATAATGGTCACCCGAATTAAATTCACCCATTCCCGTCCATTTCAGTTCACTGATTCCCAAGATGTCGATGTTCAGTCTTGTCATCTCATGTTTGACCACATCCAGCTTGCCTTGGTTCATAGATCTTACATTCCAGGTACCTATACAATATCGTTCTTTACAACATCGGACCTTCTTTTCGCTTCCAGATACATCCACAGCTGAACGTCCTTTGGGCTTTGGCCCAGCCGCTTCACTCTTTCTGGAGCTACTTGGAATTGCCCTCCGCTCTTCCCCAGTAGCATATTGGACACCTTCCGACCTGAGGGGCTCATCTTCCGGCGTCATATCTTTTAGCCTTTTGACATTGTCCATGGGGTTTTCTTGGCAAGGATACTGGAGTGGGTTGCCATTTCCTTCTCCAGTGGACCACATTTTGTCAGAACTCTCTGTCATGACCTGTCCGTCTTGGGTGGCCCTGCACGGTATAGCTCATGGCTTCACTGAGTTACGCAAGCCCCTTCGCCACGACAAGGCAGTGATCCATGAAGGGGTCCACAAGAATAATAGAATAATAGAATAATAGAATAATAGAAGTTAATACCCAAAGGTTACCAGGAGTGAAATTCAGATCAACCTAATTAATTGACTATTCCTCATTGCTTCTACATCCTTCTCTTTAATCTCTATATGCATCTTTTTAAATCTGGACTAATCATAGAACTTTCCAGCCATGTGCTTCTTTCGCTATCTCCCATATTTCCTCCTTTGGGATTGATTATGACAATCACCTTCAGTATTCTCTTCTCAGAATGTTATTACCCTCTTGAGAATTGGAGGATGGAGTATTATGTATACTATCTTGAGCATCTCTCCCTCTCTCTCAAATGTGTATGCTGCCATATTTTCTAGTTCCACAGTGGCTTACAACCTAAATATAAATATTAAAATACAAAACATTTTCCCACACCTATGATGCGTATGTAGTTTGTATTTTATGTTTTTAGCAGGCATCACCCTTCATCTTCCCTAAATAACCTGTCCTGAAATGAGTAGCAACAGTAGGAAGTATAAAGGAACAAAATAAAACTTCATAAAGCAAGTGATTAAAAGTTGATCAACATGCATACAAAACCATTTGGAGATCTGAAGTAAGATGTCATCAGCACAGTGATGACACCGAACTCTCTGCATCATCTCAAAAAACAGAACATAGAACATAGCTCTCAAGAAATATCCAGATGCAGCAGTGAATTTCACTTAGGGATAATAAATCAAAACTGCATCCCAACAAGATGGAAGCACTGTGAGCAGGAAGAGGGAGATTGCCCAATTTCTGCATGTTATTCACACTGTGAGGAAACATTAAGTCCAGCACACATGACCCTTTTGGGGTTGGAAAAGAGGAAATGGAATCTTTTGAAAAGCATCATTTTTCCCACATACCTCAAGAACCTCCTTAAACTCTTTTCTTTCCTATTCTGCCAAATGTATGTACATATAATCTGTAATCTAATAATGTATCTATAAGCTATAATCCACATATGCAAATCAAGACCAGATAAAATCTGAAGAGCACTCAGTACCTCTTCCCTCTTCTGTCCAGCTTTTTTTTGGTTTTCCTGAATGCAGTATTGGCGTGCTAAAATAGCTTCCTCATAGCTTAGCTTTCCTTGTAGTTTCCTGCACTCTGCTTCTGTCAGCTGTTGGTCCAAATCTTTCCCACGCATTTGTTTTTGCCATTCCAGAAACTTTGATGGATCCCGTGCTCCTTGGAGAAGATGTTCAATTCTATAATAAAAATTAAAATAGGTTATTTGAAGGGAGGGCTGGAGACAGTACAATTCCCACATTGTCGTCTTATGCGAAGGCTAGAGTATTGATGGTAGAGATGTGGGGGCCTTTGGTCTCTGTCTCAGCTCCACTCTGCCTCTTGTTTCCCTGGCATTTCCAGCCCTTTTCCTAGACAAATCCCAACCAAACACCCAAAGGGTAACCTGACTCCTAGGGGAGATGTCTCCACCTCTTTTAGATTGAGGAATAAGCTTTTTTCCTATGAGTAAGCCACTTCTAAGTGAGGAAACCCAATAACTGAGCCTTGTCACACATAGTTCTTAAACAGGACTGTTTAACAGGAAACAGTTTTGACAACACTGTAGAATGTTGCCAGGAGCATGTGGTTAAAAATTGTGATAATAAATTAATTAATTGGATGCAATATGAATTAAAAAAAATCCTTGGAAAAAATCCACCAAAGCTAACAATTTCCAAATTACTGTCCTTGACTTGACCTCTTATTTAAAAGTACTTTTTCACTCAGAGCTGAACCTGCTGTTTTTTCCTCCAACAACCCAACAAACTGTTTTCTGCCACCAAAAGTCCAGTCATCCTATCAGACTCCCCTCAGTGATTCCTCCTCTGTTCCAGATGAAGAGAGAAGGTTAATGTTTAAGAGTAAGAGTATTCATAAAACAAAAAAAATGTGCTTTGTACTTGAAACAAAAAATAGCATTCTGGAAATTCAGGCTGCCCACAATCTGCACGAAACAAAATCAGGAACAATTTGTTCTATATTTAAACAAAACAAAAATCCAAGTTTTGGATGTTTTGAACAAGAAAACAATGGATTCAGAACAAACTTCTTTGGTCTCAAAAATGGACAACCACTAGACAGGAGCAAAATCACAGAAAACTCCAATTCTTTGCTACCATCTAGTAATTACACAGATTGTGCAGCCATTTTTCATCAAAACTATAGAATATTTTAAAATCCTGCTAACTGTGGCACAAAAATGGCTCACTAACTCTTTTTTTAAGGGGGACGCGGTGGCGCAGCGGCTTAATGACGCTGAAAGTTGCTGGCCAGAAATGGTCGACGCTTCAGCGGTTTGAGTCCAGCCTTCGCGTTAGCAGGGTGAGCTCCTGTTTCCTCCCCAGTTCCTGTCAACCCAACAGGTCGAAAACTCACGTGAGTAGATAAATGGGTACTCTCACTCCGGTGGGAGGAAAAATGCTGGCGGCGCCTTGCAAAAAGGAGTTGGGAGCAGTTGCCGGTAAGTGCGGAAAAAAAAAAAAAAACCGCGCGCACCCAAAAAGGGCGCGAAGCAACGGAAACCCCGCCTCCTGCGCTCGCCAGCTGGGCTCTGCCCTAGGAAGGAGGCTCTGGCAAACCACTTCCGAAAAACAATTGCCTTGAAAACTGCAAGGACTCGTCCAAGCAGTCACTGCAGGGGTCAGCAATGACTGAGCGCAGACAAAAAAAAAACACCTCTTTTTAAAGGATTTACAGTCAGGACCAGAAATATTGGAACAAGGATAACTGTTTTGGCATTTGGCCTCTGTACACCACCACATTGAAGTTGAAAGGAAACACACCCAGATGGGAGCAAAGTCAGGACTTCCAGCTGTAATTCAAGGGGTTTGACAAAAGTGGGGCACTAACCATTCAGGAAGTACAGCCACTGGCATACATACACACACCCATCGTTGGTGGCTCATAAGTAATGGAACCAATGGCTGATGAACAGTGCAGCTGCACGACCAGGTGTGGCCTGTTTCTTGGGTACCCCAGGACCAATCAAGCAGATAAAAGGCCTGGAGGTGGTTCTGAGTGTTACGTTTGTATTTGGTAGCTGTTTACTGGAATGCTCATCATGAGGTCCAAAGAGGTGTCCGTGCGAGTGAACGAGGCCATCATTAGGCTGAGAAAACAAAATAAACCCATCAGAGAGCTAGCAAAAACATTGGGAGTGGCCAATTCAACAGTTTGGAACAGCCTGAAAAAGAAGGAATTAACTGGCAAGCTCAGCAACAGCAAAAAGCCTGGAAGACCACGAAGACAACTACAGTGGATGACCACAGAATTCTGCTCATGGTGAAGAGGAACCCTTTCATAACATCTAGCCAGGTCAAGAACACTCTTGAGGAGGTAGGCATGTCATTGTCAACATCTATAATCAAGAGACAGCTTTATGAATGTAAATACAGAGGCTTCACAACAAGGTGCAAACCACTGGTAACGCTCAGGAACAGAAAGGCCAGATTAGACTTTGCCAGCAAACACCTAAAAAGGCCTGCCCAGTTCTGGAATAAGATTCTTTGGACTGATGAAACCAAGATTACCTTGCACCAGAATGATGGGAAGAGAAAAGTATGGAGAAGGAAAGGAACAGCTCATGATCCAAAGCATACCACATCATCTGTCAAACCTGGTGGAGGCAGTGTTATGGCATGGGCATGCATGGCTGCCAATGGAACCGGGTCACTGGTGTTGATTGATGACCTGACTGCTGATAAAAGCAGCAGGATGAATTCTGAAGTGTATAGGGCAATACCTTCTGCTCAGATTCAGCCAAATGCTGCCAAACAGATAGGACGCCGCTTCATATTGCAGATGGATAATGACCCAAAACATACAGCAAAAGCTACCCAAGAGTCTCTCAAGGCAAAGAAGTGGGATGTTCTTCAATGGCCAAGTCAGTCACCTGATCTCAACCCAATAGAGCATGCTTTTCACTTACTGAAGACAAGACTGAAGGCAGAAAGACCCACAAACAAGCAGCAGCTGAAGGCAGTTGCAGTAAAGGCCTGGCAAAGCATCTCAAGGGAAGAAACTCAGCATTTGGTCATCTCCATGGGTTCCAGACTTCAGGCAGTCATTGACTGCAAAGGATTTTCATCCAGGTATTAAAGGCGATCCTTATGTTTGTCATGATGTTGGTTTGTTCCATTACTCATGAGCCACCAACAATGGATGTGTGTGTGTGTATGCAATTTGGTTAAAACCTTAATTTTAATTTAATTATCAATAATAATTATAATGGTGTCATATATTTTCCAAACTCAGGGTGTTAACCTATTATTCCCTCCTCCTTCCAACCTCTGGTGATATAGCTGGGAGCCAAACACAGCTACAAAATGGAGCTGTTCACTCCACAGTGTGTCTGCTACTCCCAACTGTATTTTCACCCCAGCAAGTGTGCAAGATTACAATGGAGACAGAAAGAGGGTGAGGGTGAAGACAGTCAACCTGCCACCTTCTCCAACCTTGATCCAGCCTTTATTCAAATTTGGAAAACACACAAAAGGAAGTTTCAACTTATCAGCCAATCCCCAGAAAATACTCAATAGAAAGGGCAACTGAAAAATCTTGGTTGTCCATGTTCTGTTGTGATGTCTGGCATGGCACCAATGGTAAATTTCTTGGCCATAGTTCACCCTAAGCTTGTGCAAAATGCTCATATCTCCAGTCTCTCATAAATGCACATCTTCTAATAACAACTGCTGAGAGACACACATCTGGTTCCTATATCCTATTTATAGGCTTCCAAGGACATGTGTGTGTGTATTTGTGCGTGTGTACCTTCAAGTCATTGTTGACTCCTGGAGACTGCCTAGACTAGTCCCTGCAGTTTTCCTGGCAAGGTTTTTCAGATGTTTTTCAGAAGTGGTTTGCCATTGTTTCCTTCCAGGTGAGAGCGTGTGATTGGCCCAAGGCCACCCAGCCAGCTTTGTGCCTAAGGTGGAACTAAAACTCACAGTCTCCCAGTTTCTAGCCCAGTGCCTTAACCACTACACCAAACTGGCTCTCCTCATCTAGGAGAGCTGAGAATACTAAAATAGTTGTGCCCTGGATTTTTCTTATGTTCTTATTCAGAATTCACACAACTGTTAATATATGAATAAAGCCTGACCTTTATTAATAATTCTTGGAATCCTTTTAAGTTTTGAAAGAGAGGGGAATAATTGTGCTATAAATAACAGATTGTATCTTAATTTCCTTTAATGCAATACTGTCGTTCTCTAGTTAACACAACAATAAAAAGCAGACACATGTTAAGTACCTCTTAAGCTCCTGTTCCACTTTTCTTTGGTACAGAACACCTTCTCTTAAGACTGCTGCTGCATTTAGCTTAACAGGTGTATTGTCAGTCTGTAGATAAATTAATGCATAAATATTTTTAGAAGCAGAACTGTAAAAGAGAAATCTTGAACAATCTACAATTGGTATACACTGTATTTATACTCCCTAACTATATTTTAAATAGTTCTAAAAGTTTCTTTAAGTGGTTAATAGATAGCTGATGATAAATTGAACAGTATCTAATGTAAAAAATCTGTTTTCATCAGTGATATACCCTCAACTTACATATTACATTACAATTGCAGAAGTGAAGAGTGGTTCTAGGAGGTCTGTTGCACATTAAATCCCTTCTGATCATTCATTAGAATCACAGCAATATTTTAAAATGAAAAGTCTTCCAATCCCAGCAATCATAATATTATTAAGAAGATTAAAATCAGAAATTATTTCCCAAATATTTTGTTTCACATTTAGCCTACAATGCAAATCTCATTTATATAGAAATAAGCCATGTGAAAATGAATGGAAGTTGTTTCTAAGTAGACATTTCTAGGATCATATTGTTAGAGATTTAAGGTAAACTAACATATATGAATAAAAATTAGAATAGGCCATGGTTCGGGTCATGAATCCCTCTCCCACAGAAACACATTAATTCATGAGTCGATGAACAGCGAAGTACACAATTCTCCTTTACATTTCTATTCCACATAGAATGGTCCAAATTATACTGAGTTTTATGGCCAGGAAAGAAAGAATGTTTTCTTAAGTTATGGCTGAGTAAACTTCAGCCATCTTTAGCACCCCCAATTTATGCTTTTAAAATTTGGTGGTAAATTTTTGGCTCTTTCCTTGGCTCCTTTTGGGGAGCCCTGCCAGACTTTGAGTGGACTTTGGGATGTTTTAAGGGTGAAGATGGAAATCCTTTGTCTCCCAGAGGCTTCCCACTTTATTTTCACCCTTAAAACCATGGGAAAATATTTATTAACAAGATGTACAAGATCTATAACCCTATTCACACAATGTGTACAGGATATATTTTTTTTACTTCCCAATCCAGCCTACAGCCTGGGATTCCTGGTGGTCTTCTATCCAAGTATTAATCAGATCTGATCCTATTTGCCTATTTTTCAGGATCAGCCAGGTGTGGTCACCTCCTCAGAAATATTTTATGATACATTCAGTAAGAACATAATTCTTAAAGAACTATATGCTTTTCAGATATAACACCATTTACTTATACTTTTTTATAAAAGGGGTAACCCACTTGCTGCTGAACATGATTGCTGAAAACTGATAGAAAACAGAAAATGTTGGAATTAGCCACATCACAAGAAAAAAGAAAAAAGCTCCCAAGCCTGCCTGTCCACCTATTTTGCTGCCATCAGAAATGTTAAGGGAAGCCCTTGTCTGTCCAGTTTTAAACTGAGTCAGCCTGAACTTTTTGCATCTCACCAGGTTAGAACTTTAAGCCACCTAGAGCTGTTCCTCACCTTGAACTTGATCTTCTGGGCCTGGAATTTCTCAGCAAGGTTTGGGAATTCCTTTATAATCTATGTGTAAAAATCATTGTAGCATTATTCTATAAATTATTCTACTGAAAAAGGAGCATACTTCAAAATCAAATTATGCATACTGGATTACATGAAACTTAAATTATCTGAATGACCTTTGAGATATATAGATAGTTAAATCATCTCAAAAAAGCAGTAGGAGTCATGTAATATTTTAAACAGCATCTACATGACTGGAAATTTAATAGAAATTAACTGCATGAAGATAAAGACAGATGAAATCAAGACAATAAAGGCAATAAAAAATAATGGGAATAGAAATAATAATGACATTGTTGTGGGTACATACCACAGGCCAGTCAACCAAGAAAAGATATAGATGAAATCTGCAAATCAGATCGCCGAGGTGTCCAGGAAACACACTACTGTGGTAATGAGGGATTTTAATTACCCTGATATTAACTGAGAATGAAAGGTGGGAAACACCTGATGAGACTGGCATCACAAGAAAAAAGAAAAAAGCTCCCAAACCTGCCTGTCCACCTATTAAGAGCTCTCAGATAAACTGAGAAACAAAGAGGACAAATTTAAAACACTAAAAGAAGGGTATATGACAAAAGCAGAACATCACAAAGTAGCCTGAATATACAGTAGATTATAAGGATAGGGTCAGGAAGGCTGAGGCTCAAAACGAGTTAAGGCTATTAAATAATGCCAAAATTATAAACAAAACAAATCAAAACCCCCAAAACACCAAACAGTTTATTTGGGTATGTGTAGAACAAGACAGGCAAAAGGAGAAGAGGACGGCAGAGGATGAGATGGTTAGATAGCATCACTGAAGCAATGAGCATGAAACTGAGCAAACTCAGGGAGGCAGTGAAGGACAGGAAGGCCTGGTGCAATATGGTTCATGGGGTCACGAAGAGTCGGACACGACTTAACGACTAAACAACAACAGAACAAGACATGGTCAAGAAAATGGTCAGCCAGTTTGTTGGAGAAGATGGCAAGATGGTAACAGACAATAGGGAGAAGACTGAATTAATTCCTATTTTGCATCAGTCTTTTTGCAAAAGGAAAAAGTAGTCCAACCTGTCAGAAGCACCAAAATAATCTCCCTGATTGGTGTATTTAAAACATCAAAAGTAATTACCTATTTGGAACCTAAAGTTTTCAACAAATTAACTAGGTAAAATACATTTAATTATGTCCTGATCATTAAGTATTTAAAAAAAAGAAAATCAAAAGTTGGGATGGAGTTTCATGGTTGGGACATACTGCTGCCACTGAGATATTTTTATTATTTAACCTGTCACATCTATTTCAGGTTCTCAGACTAGTCTATTGTCATCCACCATTCAAGGATGGCACAAAATAGCAAGTTTTAATAGAGCCTAACATAAATCAAAAGATTATGGATTTGATATTTCCAACCATAAAGCTGAACAGTTGAGAAATATTGTAGGAATAGCAGCTCACATAGAACTTAAGCCATGGTTCTTCATGTCAAAATTTAAAAAAAAGATTAAGTTTACCATTTTGTGCTGATTATACTAAAGAAATTATCAGTTCTACTCTAATTCATTTTAAAGTCAACTTTGGAAACTTGGAAAAGTGGCATATATATGAAATATATTAATGAAAGGGCAAAGAGCAACCAGTGTAGAATAAAAGATATGCACTGTAAGAGAATTTTATGAGGCCTGAAGCAGATAGAACAAAAAAAAAAGTTAAATGTCAATCTTCTCTGGTTTAATTTACTACAAATCTGTTCCCTTTTTTCTTTCCAATATCCAAATGATTAAAAAGCTGCTTACTAAATTTAAATTTAAATAAGTCAACAAAAGAATTAATATCCAAATATTATATTATTTACTGGAGTACAAGATCCTATTATTAGAGGGTCTGGGAAAACAACCCACAATTATTAAAAGTCTGGGAAAATAACCCACAAATGGGCATTAAGAAAAGGGACTGAAATAAGATTTGGGTTTTCAAGCCTGTATTTTCTCCTCTATGTCAATAAAAAGAAAATTATATAATTTATAGTTGGTACATGACTCTGGTGAAACTGGAATATAAAAAGAAATCTATGCTGCAATAACTACAAAAAGAAAGGCACCTATTTTCATCTGTGGTGGACATAACCAAGGGTTTGAATCTCTGGGAGTTTAATATTCACTGAAATGAGTAAAATAATCAATTAGAAATTCAAAACAGGCCCACACTTAGCTTTGTTGGGAATATTCACTGAAGGTAGTGACAATAAAATCTAGAATGTGCTATTGTAATTTACATATCTTGTTATCTGCTAACAGATCTGTAATGGTATGTGGGAGTGACCTTGGGAGATAAGGCAAGGAGAAGCAACCAAGGGTCTGATAAAGGCAGCTGAGCCCACAGCAGGAATGGGGGGCGGGGCAAGAGACTCAGAAGAGACCCTCCCTGGCTTTTGGGCTGTAAAGGGGACAGGGAGAGAGCAGGACTTCAGACTTGCAAGATTCTGTAATGTAACCTTACAATAAAGTAGAATTAGCTCATCTCCTCGTGTTTTCTGTCTGGTCTACCTCGTAAGGCTGACAGATCTGAGATGTTAAATTGAGAAAGTGAAGAGTTATCATGTCTGGAAGACAAGGAACAGTTAGAGGAAAGAAGGGCAGTAGATGACAGTGAACTCTGCTGGACTCTGATTGAGACCTACCAACTAAAAGTTGTTTACTAACAGCTCAGTCACTTCAAACTTTACTTAGTAAATAGTTGCCAATAATAAATTAGATGAGTTTAAAATCCTCCTTGAAAAGTTTATGATGAATGGGAGAAGTGAAGAATAAATTAAAGGAGGATAAATTAAAGGAAAACCAGAATGAAAAGATCTATTAAAATAATAAATCCCTGATTTGGGCCAGGGAAATTTAATTTGATAAGAAAGATATAAAGTAGCAAGAAAAAATGTTCATGAAATACTACTCACCTTAATGGCAGCAGCATTTCTCTAAATTATGGTTTCATCTCAAAAGTATTAAAGGAAAAAATAAAAACTAAAAAAAATGCTTATTGCCAATTACGGTGCATATAAAATGAATATAACGCCTGATTAGGAGTTTCTTAAGCAAAAAAAAAAAAAAAAGACTATACAAACAAGTGTTTCTGCATGAAAAAAGAAATGTAACAAAAGATAACAAGGCATGCTATTTTTAGGCAATAAGAATCTACCACATTTTGGCATATGATTTCGAAAATACTGTAGCAAAAGAGCAGGCTGGAGTCAGGAAAGGTTGATTCACTATTAAGAAGTGTCTTTTATTCCAAAATTTTATTGTGAAATAATCTATAAGCAGTACACAGCTTTTATAGATTTAAAGTCAGAATTTGACTCTATTTCCTAAGGAAAATTAAAAATTTAGAAGCTTCCATAATTTACTGGCATTTGTTATTAGTACTAGTACTTTTCATTTTCCTTATCTACAAGTTACCAAGACTCCGGCAGTCTATAAATATTATTATTATTAATAACAGCAACAACAACTCACACCTTACATTCTGATATGGAACTGCTAAGCATAACTTTAAATTGTCTTTGCTCTGCACTAGGGATGAACTAAAGGCAACATCATGAGAACATGGCATTTCAATGTGATTAGCAGGCCCCTTTGTGTCAGGATTAAGAGTGACATTAGGATGAGCCGATAGACCTGTGCTGCAATCATTATCAATACCAAATATCAACAAAAAATTATTCAAAATGATTTGAACAACAACATTACAATAAATAAATCCTATTAAATTCTTTTCCTCCATTTATCCATTGTTGCATTCATTTATTGATTTCTGTTTTACTTACAGAGCATTTGTAATCAAACTTTGGGGCTGCACAGCTGAATTGATTAATATTTGCTTCTAGTAGCAGTTCCTAAAGGTAAAAGTAATTTTAATGCCATTAATTGTTTGCACAGAAGAATTTTAATGTTTATTCTTTAATGTACAAAAGCAGATACTTTATTTATATATAGAACTGCATTGATTCATTGACTCAAAGTTGGAAGGTGCTATTTAAGCCATCAAGTTCAATCCCCTGCTCAGTGCAGGAATCCAAATTAAATTATCTCAGGCAGGTGGTTACCTAGTCCCTATCTGACCATAACTAGTGAAGGGCAACCCACAATTATTTGGGCAATTGTTTCCATCGCTGAATTGCTCTAAATTTAGGACATTTTTTCTAACATTAAACTGAAATCTGTGTTCCTATAACTTAAGACCCTCATCCTGCATTCTAACATAAACAAGTATTGATCTTCTTCTACAGGTAGTCCTCACTTAATGACCATTTGTTCAGTGACCATTCGGATTTATGACAGTGCTGAATAAAGGGACTTGTGACCCATACCCAAAGTTACCGCCGCTGCAGTACTCCCACAGTCACATGGTTGCGATCATGAACCAAGCGCCCTGTGATCATTTGATCGCCATTTGCAATCTTCCCTGCTGGCTTCCCCAGAAAGTCACAAGCCACTGCTGCCTACTAAGAGGACTCCCTCTCGTCTCTGGGGGCTGGCTGAAATGGCTCCCTGTCAAAATCCAAGCAGGATTTTCAGCCACAAAGGATTTTCAGCTCCAGATTAGAGAAGCTTCAGAAGCCTCTCAACTCTGGGGTTGAAAATCCAAGCTGTTTTGAGGCCCTCATGCATCCCACTGCACCCCCATGCACCCTCTCCAACCCTCCCACACACACCCTCGCTCCCTCCCCCACCCAGCAGCACCTGGGGCTTGCAATTTCCTGCTGGCTTCCTCAATGACTTGATTGTGAGAAGCTGGCAGGAAGTTACCCCACCTAACAATCCATGATTCTCGCTTAATGACAGCAGTCAGGAGTGTTGGCAATGCGGTCACTAAGCGAAGTGTCAGGTGATGTCTTGCTTAATGACTGCATCACTTAGTGACATAAATTCCGGTCCCAATTGTGGTTGTTAAGTGAGGACTACCTGTATATGAAATTCCCTCTGATACCTAAAAAGTGCTATCATGTTTTCTCTCTAGGAAGGCCATAGAAGATCAGCTATTGACTTGATTGTAACCAACAGAAAAAACTTAGTGGACAAAACGAAGTGGCAGACCTCCAGGGAAGGTAATCATATAATGCTGGAATTCTTGATATTAAGGGAAACTAGAGGTAAGTACGGTCAAATACAGAGCAATGATTAATAGGATTCTATGTAATGTGAAGAAGCTAATGGGAAATGAAGCCCAAGGTGGGCTTCTAAGGGAGTACTAAAGGGGTGGGCACTAAGGGAGTACTAAAATCACAAACTATTCCAATAAGGAAAAAAAACAAATACAGCAGAAAAAGCCAGTGTAGCTGCAAAAAAGCAGATTTTATAGGTTTTCTGGTCACTCTCATCTTTTCCTTCTGAAGAATTTTATGGTCAAACTCTGGTACGTTCTGCTGCATGTTACATTCCTCTTCACTGAAACAACCCCACTATCATCAGAACCAACATTTCATGTCCCTAAGCAGATTAATCCTCACTCAGCTGTTTAGAGTCCTCCACCTTGTATGTGTTGTGATTTTTCAAATCTTGAGGCTTCTCCCTGAATATGCAAGCAGCTAAACAAACCCAGAAGTCTTCTCAATCATGATTAGCGAAGTCTTTGGAGGATTGTTCTTTAGATTTCAGTTAACATAAGGTTGTATCTTTATGATGGAATGTCTAACAGATCCTGGAAAAATGAAGGAAGAAACAGGACTGTTGCACCTCAGCCCAGGGGAACCCTAAGTGGGTCAGAGCAACTCCATCTTAACTTTGCTAGATATAACCGGAACAGTGGAACTGCTTTAACAGGCTTCTGTTAAATTACCCTGCTAGCAATAAAGATCTTTCCAGAAAATTAGGTGGTTCTTGTTTCCTGAGTTTGCCTGCCTTGTACAGCTTGGCATTAATCTTGAAAGCCTATCCAAGTAATTCTCCCACTCAACTTACACATATTGTAATTAAGGCAAAGTTTGTGTAACTCTCTTTCTCATGCTTCTCCCTTCCCCGATACTGAGGTATCTTTTTTCCAACAATCCTGTGTCCTCCTTTGTTTTAGTCTGTTAGATTAAAGCAAGGAGTTTGGATGACAAGCTCAGTGTAAGCAATTCTATAGGCAACTTTGAATGACATACTCAGTACAGTAGGGGAGATAACTGCTAAATGGAACAGGTATATTATCTGTCTTCATATACCATTAGATATAATAATGGCAATATCTTGTTATAAAAATAGCTGTATTAAGAAACATGTATATCAATATGGAACAAAGGAAAGACATATATAGTCAGGTATTCATTCCATACAATGGACAACCAGGTGCCTTCATGAAACATGTAAGAAGCTTGTGGAACAACAGTTCTTTGGCCATCTGCTCCATCTGCTGAGTTACGGAGGCATACTTGTCTCTGAACATGAAGGCGTGACAGCCACATTATCCCCTTCAAATTGGTTTCCTCCATTTTTAAAGCCGTTAAGCTAGTGGATAAGATGACATCTCAAGGCAGTGAATTTGATCAATTAACTACACGGCTGTGATTACAGAAGTAGATTTTTGCTTGAGTTCAGCTGTGATACCAGGCTGAAGCTGCCATAACTAAAAGATGAAGCAGGCAGGTAAGCAGAAAGGACAAAAAGCCAGCAATCTTGTCTAAAAGATCCCTTCAGGGAGGGAAACAACTCATTAAGGAAACAAAGAAAAATGTCACCTGAACCAGACAAGGGAAGTTGGGCTTCAGCACATGGAAACACCCCCCCAATCCCATCAACAGCTACCAGACTTGTAAATTAACAAGGCAAGAGTAGCTGCCAGACTTGTGAATCAACAAGGAAAGCAAGGGCTTTGGGGGATAAAAGGGGTTTCTGAACCCCGCCCACTCGAGTCATCTTTGGATCCAGACTTGGCAGCTTCTGTCCCTCTAGCTAGCGCCTGGCAGCCTAGCTGAGAAGAACGTGGGTAAATGTGGGTGAGCGTGTGTGTGCATGCATGTGAGAAAGAGCAAATGTGCATCCTTACCAGTAAAGCTTTGCTGTTACTTTAAATTCACTGGGTCTCTGTGTATTCCAAAGAACCTGTTGCGCCTCAGTGTTTGGTTGAAAGTGATCTGTGCGTGTCCCTAATTACTTCCTGTCTGTTGCCCAGGACTGTGTGTCTTGTTTGTTCTAGCCACACCTATCTGGAAAACCCAGGCAGAAAGCAAGGGGGGCTGACAAGATCCCCATGCCTCAATAGGCTGTAAGTGTGTGAGTGAGTGACCATAAGCTGAAACTGGGAGCGCCTGTAACACAGCCACTTGCTCTATGCTTTAATTTAATTTAGTTATTTGGTGCCTTGGATTTTTTATGAAGTGCAAAAAAGTATGTAGCAGAAGATTTTAATCATATATCATATAACTGGCAATCTGGGGCAGAACCTTGAAAAGCCATTATTCAAATATAAGCAACCAATTATGATAGGCATATGACTCCTCAGCAATTCCCTGGAAACCACATCTATATTTCAAAATTCAGCAAATATGGGTAGAAACATTCCAACAAATATAGTAAATGAATTATTAAGACAATACTGAACTTGCCTCTGCTTTTTGGCGATTCTTCAGTCTGATTCTTTCTAGATGCTGCTTCATTCTAGGAGGTTTGTAAGTATTCCTGGGAATCTAAACACAACAATACAGCCAAAAACTACAGGTAGTCCTCACTTACTGACTCCCTCGTTCAGCAACCATTCAAAGTTATGACGGTGCTGAAAAAATAACTTTACGAGCAATGCACAGATTTACGACTTTCATAGCCTACCTCAGTCACGTGATCGCCATTACAGTCACTACGATTTGTCCTATGCCTGTCCAGTTGTTTTTCTTTTTTTCTCCCCTTGTGGAGTGGAACAGTGGGAGAGGAAGGGATTACGAGAGAGCACACAATGGGAAATACACATCAAAAGCAATGTGCTGGTGCCAGCAGCCTTGAGCTTGCTTGGGGCCGGGAGCCACAAGTACGCTAGACAAACAGCTTGTTGTGTTCCCCATTGTATGTCTGCTTATTCTCTTGTAATTCCTTCCTCTCCAATCTCTCCACTCTGTGTGTGGGTGGGAGGGGAGAGAAAAAACAAGTCAGGCACAGGGGAGACTGCTTACAGAAACTGCTTAGTTTTTTTCTCTCCCCCCCCCCTTGCATTCTTCTATTCTCCACTGTGTGCCTGCTTACTCTCTTGTAATCCCTTCCTCTCCAATGAACGTAAATACAAACATTAATCCCCTTCTTGGTAATTATCCCAGCGCTAGAGTGAGCATTCCAAAAGGCAAGGGAGTGGGGAAAAGGAAAACACAGCTGTAGTCATGCAATTTCCTACCTCGCAACCACTTTGCTTAACGAAAGAGCTGCTGGTCCCAATTGTGGTCGCTAAACAAGGACTACTTGTATTAGATTATAAAAGTGGCTGTAGGAGTGTTTGTGAGCAAAAGTCATTATAGAAATGTACCACTTTGCTTCACTCATAACTAATGCTGTTGATGTATAAATCCAAAGACTTTCTGAATGGTGACAGCAACTGGATCAATATTACAGTGGGACTAAAAAGAGTTAATTCCCAGTCCATATGTATTTGAGGAGGGAGGGGAGGGAAGAATAGTTAGCTTGCCACCTTTCAGACAAACTGGTGTTGCAACATGATGGAAGCTTCACAACTCTCCCAAATAGCTACCTACAGTCCAGCTCCAGCAGAAATGTAAATTGGAATAATCATCTATGTAACCCAGGTAATGATGCTGAACTAATTAATTATATATTTTTTGAATCTGAATTGTCTCTGAATGCAACTAGATCTCATTGATAAACTCCAATATGTTGTTGCTGAAAAACTGATCCAGCGGTATCTCGAAAAACAGAAGCAAGAATTTAAGAGTAACTGACTCAGAGACACAATGGCTGGTAAAAGTTGCAACCCAGAAATAGCAAAGCTAAACAGCAAAAATTACCAGCTGTGGATGTTTAAAATAAAAATGGTTTTATATATTAAAATATAAAATAAAAATTAAGTTATTAAAATATTAAATGTATTGTATTAAAATGTTAAATGAAATGGGAAAAATAATTAATTAAATATAATATAAAACTTTGTATTAATTATAAAAATATATTTAATATTTTATTGAACATTTTTAAGAAATATAAGAAAATGAGAAGGAACAAAAAGAAAAGAATGAAAGGATATAATCAGGCAAGTGAACAAGGGATTTACATGTTACAATTTTTAAATATTTCATTGTGATTATTATTATTTTAATTAGCATTACATAATTACAAATAACCAAATATATTATGCATACATTTAGTTGGGGTACTGCCCAGAGAATCCCAACTAAAGGTATGCACAATGAACCTGGGCTACCATTATCCCAAGAAATCCTTTAGTGTGGTTTTTAAAACCTGAAAATAGCTAAGCAGAATACATATACATATATATAAATAATATATAAAATAAAATATATTTATGTTTAATTAATTTAATTGTTTTAAGTGGTCTTTGTAGTATGTTTTAATTGTTGGTTTTATTGTACCCTGCCCAGAATCATTTTGTGTGAGATGGGCGGCCATATAAATTTGATAGATAAAATAAATCAGGAAAAGCAAACAGGACCATATGAATAATAAATTTAAATTGTAAAATATGATAAACTCTAGCCATAGTCTATCCTAATTTAAGAAGTCCTATAAAATTGAAATATTTATGTAAACATAAACTAAAAATGGCTTCCAAATTCAATGAGATTCTGCATCATAATTACTGTTAAGATAAGGAGTTATTCTAGACATCAAAGCATACTTTCACAACTTATTTGGCCTACAAAGGGAAAGAGGCATTCTTTCTAATAAGAAGCCTAAAGCATAAATATGCGGCAGTTAGCATATACAAAGCCAATTCAGTATACCTTGTGGAAGTATATGGCTTAGTAAGAATATCGCAGGTTGAAAAGGAAATTCATCTTTTAATATTTGTTTCATTCTAGTATGAATCATTTATTTCTGCAGAAATTCTGACGATATTATGGTTTTCCAGTATATTCCAATGATAGTTTACATTTTATAATCACATGTCATTAATACATGAGTTTGGAGCCCTGTCTAGTTACTGTATAAATTGAAATGAATCAGACTTGATGTTAACAACAACAACAACAACAACTCAGTGGCGGAAATACTATCAAGGCAATTAACACCTGGGCAATTCCAGTCATTAGATATACAGTACAGCTGAAATAGTGGACTGGACTCAAGCTCAACTAGAGGCCCTGGATAGAAAGACCAGAAAAATAATGACAATGATGCATACCCTTCATCCGTGAAGCACTGTCGACAGACTCTATTTACCAAGGAGCATAAGTAGACGTGGAGTGCTACAAGTACGCCAGACAGTTGAAGAAGAAAAAAGAACATTGGAAGAATATCTGAAGGACAGTGAAGAAGATGCACTGAAACTAGTACACTGTGAAGGCTTACTGAATACCAAAGAAACCAAACTGGCCTATAAGAAAGACCAAATGAAGAACAGAAAAGAGACATGGCTAAAGCAGATAACAAGACCTGGCAATGGCTAAGAGCAGGAAAGTTGAAGAAAGAGACAGGGGGGCTGGCTGCACAAGACCAAGTCTTAAGAACAAACGCATATAAAGCCAGAACTGAGAAGACAGCAACAGGCAGCAAATGCTGCCTCTGCAAAAAAGCTGAAGAAACAGTAAACCACCTAGTTAGCTGCTGCAAGAAGATTACACAGACTGACTACAAACAACGTCATGACAAAATAGCAACAATGGTACATTGGAATATCTGCAAGAAATACCATTTGCTTGCAAGCAAGAACTGGTGGGACCAAAAAAACAGACAAAGTAATAGAAAATGAAGAAGCTAAAGTCCTCTGGGACTTTAGAATTCAAGCAGAAAAGCACCTGCCACACAACACCCCAGACTTAACAATTGTTGATAAGAAAGACAAAAAAGTCTGGATAGTGGACACTGCAATACCTAGAGACAGCAGAATAGAAGAGAAAGAACTGGAGAAAATCACAAAACATAAAACCTGCAGATAGAAGTAGAATGACTAAGGCAAAAGAAAGCAAATATAGTACCAGTAGTAATAGGTGCCTTAGGTGCAATCCCAAAACATTTGGAGCACCACTTGAGGACCATCGGCATTGACAAAATCACTATCAGTCAATTGCAAAAGTCAACTTTACTTAAAACAGCTTATATCCTGCGACAATACCTTTAACACCATCAAACATCTGCCTATCCCCAGGTCCTTGGGAAGGACTCGACAGGTGAATAAAAATGCCAAATCCAGTCTAAACATCTGGCTGTGTGGCCAAAAACAACAATAATGTTCTAGCCTTTATCTTTATATTCTTTACATTATATAGCTTTTATATTCTTTATCTTTATATTATATTCACCTCTATTGGTATCTTTATATAACAACTGCTAAATGTATTTATTTTGATACAACAGTAAATCTAAACAAATACACTGCGTGCACAATTATTAGGCAAGGTGTATTTTTGAGGATGAATTTCATTATTGAACAACTACAGTGCTCTTGGTCAATCCAAAATGTTAATAAACCTCAAACCTGAATATTTAAGAGAGTAAAAGTGAGGTTTTGGCTTTCTTAGGAGCATATCTATGTGTGCACAATTATTGGGCAACTATTAGTGTGCAGAATTATTATGCAACTAAAGAATTCTCACTCGTTTATTTTCATCTGTTAAAGTGAGAATAATGAACAAACAACTCAAAATTTACAAATAAGCATTTCTGACATTTGAAACAAAAAATCAGTGATCAATATAGCCACCCTTCTTTGCAATAACAGTCATAAGCCTTCCATTCATGGAGTCTGTCAGTATCTTGATCTGTTGACGATCAACTTTTTGTGCAGCAGCAACCACAGCCTCCCAGACACTGTTCAGGGAGGTGTAATGTTTTCCTTCATCGTAAATCTCCCATTTGAGAAGGGCCCACAAGTTCTCAATAGGGTTTAGGTCAGGTAAGGAGGGGGGCCATGTCATTATTCTTTCATCTTTGAGGCCTTTACTGGCTAGCCATGCAGTGGAGTACTTCGATGCATGCGATGGAGCATTGTCCTGCATAAACATCATGGTCTTCTTGAAAGATGCAGAATTTTTCCTGTACCACTGCTTGAAGAACGTGTTTTCTATCAATTCAAACCTTTACTGGCATTGCAAACATTAAAATACAAGGAATTAGCATATCATAAGGATGACAGCAGGAAAACAATACTCAAAGAAGAGTTTGGTTACATTTCCTTTTGAACACTTCCTCCAGGAACTTAGCAACAATTTGGGTAATCTCAGGTATAGCATCACAAAGCAAATACCGGCAGGATGACACAGGATCCACATCGTTCAGAGGATATTTGCCCTGCAAAGGTCTTAGAAGCAAATCATGTCGAAGAGACACAAATAAATAACAATCAAAAATGATAGATTGTATCTGGGCTGCCACAAAGACAGAGCCTGTCATGGATGGGAATGTGTTTATACCTTCCAAGGAGCACCTTAGAAGGAAAAGCATTCACTCTAGCCAAGAAAAAGGGCCTTCGCTGAAATAATTTGCCATATTGCCCAATTGATTTTCTATACCAAGCATGGCAGGGGAGCATACACGAGGTTGGGCTGGTCTGAATTTGTGGTATTCTAAGTCCAAAAGTCTCTGTTTAATAGTGCTAAATACAAAGCTTTCATCTGAAAGATATAGGTCCTCAATTGCAATCCCAATCTGTTTAAGCTTGGATATGTCGCGACCACAGCGAGATGTATTTGTCTTTTTTGAGATATGATAGCAGACTTCGAGGAGCTGCTCTATATAAGATTCTGAGCCAATATTTGTTAAAATCCAGGCTTTAGTTTCGATTAAACTTTGACCCGTTTCTAGGCAGATTATGGGATAAGAGATGCAATTAGGAGCTCCTAAGAGCTGCCTCAGAAAGGAAGCTGTATACCTTCCACTTTAGCGTTAAAAGCTCTCAACCAAAGAGGAATACCATATTTGAGAGAGAGATTTGGCTTTAAATATCCTAATTGCTGCTGGTACAAATTGATTGCCTCTTGTAAAATAGAACTGTTTGATCTGGGCGGCGGAACAATTGGCTAAGTGAATTGACTTATTACAATGAGTTACCCAAGAAAGTTTATAACTAAAAGTAATGCCAAGGTATTTAAAAGTTTTGACTTGTTCAATTTCTACACTGCCCATAGACCATCTCGCCAGATGCCATCTTTTAGCAAATATTATTACCTTTGATTTGGAAAAATTGATAGTGAGTTACTTTGACAATAATTATAAAATGCCTCCAAATATCTTCATAAGCCCATCCTCGAGCAAGAAAGAACTGTAGTATCATCGGCGTAAAGTAACAATGGAGTAGGAAGACCACCAAGACTGGGGGGATGACCATTAACTGAGCTAAGGGAGTGGGCCAAGTCATTCAAGAAAAGATTAAACAGGTGAGGAGCAAGGACACAGCCCTGCTTAACTCCCTTCTGCGTAGGTATTCTCTCTGTTAAATGACTCTTAGTTGAATATTTAACTTGACAAGAGGTGTCTGTATGTAGTTTCTTTAGTAGGAACAGCAACCTCAGATCTATTCCTTGTTTCTTCAGTTTAGACCATAGTACATCCCTCGGAATTGAGTCAAAAGCGCTTTTAAGATCTATAAATGCTACAAAAAGCTTTTTCCTTCCTAAGTTCAGGTATTTTTCAGTTAGAAAGTTCAATGTGAGACAGTGGTCAATCACTGAATTTCCTTTACAGAAGCCTATCTGTTCAGGCCCGATTACATCATTTGTATACATCCAATCTAGTAGACGGCGTTTAAGATGTTTAGCGTAAAGCTTGCCTAAAATAGATAAAAGACTGATTGAATGAAAATTACCGGGCTGGTCAAACCCACCTTTTTTGTAAATTGGAATTATTGAATTGAGCCAAGTATTCGGAATTTTGCCGTAATGATCAATGAGCGTAAATAAGGAAGCCAACGGCTGGGCCCACCAATCAACATGATTTTTAAGTAGTTCAGCTGGGAGCCCATCCGGGCCAGGCAATTTTCCCATGTTTAGATCAACAATTAATTCAATGATTTCATCTGTGCTCACCGGAGGCCACGGTGGTAAATCTAAGGCAGTGGAATCATCTTCTTCATTGTAGGGAGCTACAGGAGCGTCATACAATGTTGAGAAATGTGCCACCCATTGCTGAGATGTAATAGCAGGGGCGGCAAAAGAGGAATTATCACTGGAATTGCTCGAAGTAAGTTTCCAGAAAGATTTACTATCCTTGCATTTGATAGCCCTATACAATTGGTCCCATTTACCCTGAAAAAAATTTTTTTTTTCTTAATGATAAGGTCTTGGAAGCTTTCCTTATGTTTTAAGAATTCATTATATTTACTAAAGTCCCCAGCCTGGCGTAATTCTTTAAATATGCATCTCAATTTCTTTTTCCGGATATGGCATTCCAGATTGAACCAAGTGGAAGATTTTGAGACAGCTACCTCAGCAGGTTTAGCTTTTAGACTACATTTGCTAATTAAGCAAGAGAAGATAGAAAGAGCATCTTCAACCGAAGTTGAGTTAGTTAAATCCACTTCCAAGCTGATCATGGTTCAGATCCAAGTAAAACATGGAAATCCTTTTCTAAAGCTACAGACCATCTAATTCTTTTAAAGATATTATCGGAGGCATGACTGTCATAAAGCGATATGCACGCAAGGTTTGATGAGTTACATTTTAAAACTATAGTCAAAGGCAGATGATCACTTTCGATGCGAGATTCGATAGTAAAATAGGAAATATCGGGCAATAGGCTATACGAGCAGAGCATATAATCTATAACACTTTGACCCCTTGTGGAGCTAAAAGTGCACCCCTTTGAGTCGGGGAAGCAGCTTAAACCATTCAGGATCATATTGTGGATTATGGAAAGGTCTAACATCTTCCTCCCTGTGGTATTAAAAGCTGCATCACTAGATGAGCGGGGTAAGCAGAGAATCAGTGGTAAAAGCTCTTCATCATTGAAGCCTAACTTTGAAAACCAGTCATAAATACTATTTCCAATTCTAGCGTTAAAATCACCAGCCATAAAAAGTTGATCTGCAGGAAACTTTTTAGTTAAGAACAAAATGTAGTTAAAAAACTTGTCCCAATTGGCAATATAGTCACCACCTTCTGCAGCCTGGGGTAGATAAACATTAACAATAATAAGATTCATAGATGGTAATACCAAACTAAGTGCTTGAGCTATAGGGGGACATGAATCTAACAATAAAATCTGTGCATCAAGATTAGTATTCACTAAAATTGCTAATCCAGCCCTGTGATGGCCCTTGCTAAAAAGTTTATAGGCTGGAAGAATAAAATTTCTAAAACCATTTAAATTGAAAGGGTTTGCTGACCAAGTTTCCTGCAAAAGAAGACAATCAAAAGAGGTTAAAAAATTTATAAAATCCATGTCATGCATTTTGTTTCTCCACCCTGCTATATTCCAAGAGACCAAACTCAAGGAACCAGGGGGGTATAAGTACTTAGCCAATCCAGCTCAGTTATGTAATTCAGAGAATTAGAAGGATCATCAAATATGCAACCATTTTGGGGAATGGACTTTGAGGCTTCCGTGGTTGTAAAGCTTGAGTCAGTCAATAACTCTTGGGGGTTAGGAGTAGTCAGGCTGGTCTTTAAGCCTTTAGGGATCATTAGGGTAGGCTTCGCATAAGGACTCAGTGAAGAAAGGATCACAGACTCTTTGTTGTTCACTGCAGAGCAGGGAACCTCATCATCTCTTATGTTTTGTAGTCTGTTTTTTATTAAATCTAATCTTTCTAAAATCATTTTTTGGTCCAGAGTGGGTAGGGTTCCAAAAGAACAAAGAAGAACTTCTTCAACTGAGTTTTCCAAAATATTGTAGAGTGTGCTGTTCTGAGGTTGAGTCCACTGTTCACCGATGGGTTCTAAGGGCTGTTGGAATTCTTTTGCAGACCTATCTGTCGTATCAATCACTGCCAGCTGAGGGAGCATTGACTCCCGCTGCTCTGATTGGGGTTCTTCATTGGCTGGCTTAGTCGCTGGCCTCTTAGGGAATAGGGCTTTGATTGTTGTATTAACAAAGACACATGTTGAGAAAATCCCTTTTGTCCAAAGGTGCTTTTGATATTTTTGGATTAGGAAGGGCAGTCTAACAGACTGGAATACTAACATGATTCTTTGTGCCCATGGAGTCTGATTAAGGAGTTCCACTGATTCCAAATCAATCAATTGAGGTCTAATGCGGAGAAGCACATGAAGATGGGATTTAGCCTGAAATTTATTTTTCCAACTTGGAATTTTCCCTTTATAAGTGCACATTGTTAAACAAACTTTGGTTGGTTGTAATACCAAAGATTGGGTATAGTTTTCACGCTCTAGCGAAATCTCTAGTTTGTTGTTAATTCTCCGAGATGTTTCACTCTCCTGGCAATCAGGTGGAACTCGACATAACTGTTGAGCTCTTTGATTAAATGCTGGAGAAGAGACTTGGGGATCGTGACGTAATTGAGCAATTTTAGTATGGAGCTTCTTCATTTCAGTCATAAGACTGGAAAGATAAGTTTCAATTCCTTTTATGTTTGCAAAGATACACTTCACTGTTTGAGCAATTAGAGCAATGTGAGACTGCTCAAAGGTGAGCACATCAAGCTCTTCCTTTTCTTCTGACTCTTTCCAACTTCCTTTTCCAGTTTTCTCTGACTCCAAAGCTCTGTTAGGGAAAAATGAATGCTGCTTCTTTAATTGCCCCTCCCCAGGACTGGCTTCAGCGTCGTCTTGCTTCTCCAACACCAACCCAGATACTTCTCCGCCCTCCAACTCCACAAACTCACAGCAATCAGCTGCACCACCAACAACAAAGTCCTCTGCTCCCTCATTAGAGGTAAAAAAAATCTTCTATCTTAGCTTGTTTGCCAGCTGGTAATAAAGTTGGCTCCTCAAAGCTCCTTGGACACTTGCCAAGAGTCATTGTCCTTCCTCCACTTTTGCTTTTGCACTTGCTTTTTCCAAATCCCAATCAAATCCCTGTTGCTGTTAACTTAAAAGGTTTTCCAGAGGTATATATTCTGGCCAATTACAGTCTTATAATTGAAACTAAATTGTAATCCACATTAAGATTTACTTTTGCCTTTTGGTAATAGTAGCAGGATTTTTTCTTGGATTGAACAAGAAATCTACCTTAACTTCTCAGAAGATTAGGGAACTTCTCCAGGCAGCTCCCTCTTCCCGGAAGCCATCTTAACTCACGTGTCTTCTAAAAACTGGCAGTAGGTTTGGGAGTTGATTTTGAGTCCACCTTCAACCTGAAAAGGTCCAACTAGCTCATCTGTAACAATACCAGCCCATGCCAGTACCCCACCTCCACCTTGCTGGCATCTGAGTCGAAGTGGAGCTCTGTACCCATAACTGATCCAGCCACAGGCCCATCCATCTGGTCCATCAAGAGTCACTCTCATCTCATCAGTCCATAAAACCTTTGAAAAATCTGTCTTCAGATATTTCTTGGCCCAGTCTTGCCATTTCAATCTTGTTCACCGGTGGTTGTGTCAGGATCTGCGCAAGCTAGAAATCAAAGCTTAACTGAATGTAGACTAGTGATGCATAGTTGACAGGGTTAAATGTTATAATTGTTAATTGGAGGCCTGCTTGCTTGTTCCTGCCATCAAAGTCAGGAGAGAGGTGGGAGGAAGCCAAGCCAGGTGCTACTGTTATCTCTGCAGAGGCACCAACAAGGTCAAGCAACCATGAGACCAGAGAAAGGCGTGAGGAATTTCAAGCGAGAAAAAAAAGTAGAAGGGGGGGAAGGGGTTAAAAGGAAGGGTTTTGCTTAGCAATGCTTAGACTCAACAACCTATAGATGCTGTACATTTCTCTCAATAAAGGAATCTTTAATAGAACTAATTAGAATCCAGAGGATTTACTGAACTTTAG
This sequence comes from Python bivittatus, assembly GCF_059951505.1. NCBI lineage: Eukaryota > Metazoa > Chordata > Lepidosauria > Squamata > Pythonidae > Python > Python bivittatus. The sequence goes on along the minus strand of NW_028277053.1, from coordinate 6,854,912 downwards.
GAATGAGTGTGCAGACTCTGACAGTTGAGTTTCAGCCTTCCTTACCTTGGCCACGTCTCTGAGCACTGAATACCTTGTACTTCTGGGCACTCCAGGTAGGTTGCAGTTCTGGAATATGACAGCACTAGAGGATAATGGGTTCCTGGTAGCTTCACGTTTGATTCTTCTCAAATCTTTGGCAGTTAATTTGCGTCTTTTTTTCTCAACACGTTTCTTACAATCCTGTTGACTATTTGCAACAAAACGTTTGATAGTTCTGTGGTCACGCCCCAATATCTTAGCAATTTCAAGAGTGCTACATCCCTCTGAAAGACCTTTTACAATTTTTGACTTTTCAGAGTCAGTTAAATCTCTTTTTTGGCCCATTCTGCCTGAGGAAAAGAAGCTGCCTAATAATTATGCACAGCTTGATATAGGGTGTTGATCTCCTTAGGTCACACCCTCCCTCATTACACAAATACACATCACCTGATATGCTTATATCCAATAAGCATTCAGGTTTCTACAGCTTGGAGGTGGAAAATATGCATAAAAATGATATGGTCAAAATACTCACTTGTCTAATAATTGTGCACACAGTGTAGTCCAGAATTTCTTTGAGTATTTGGGGTAATATAAACACGATTAAGATTAATATAACTCCAAGATTGGTTATATTCTGATAGGCTTTCTCATATTTATTCCATTACATTCTTTTAAATAAATGTACAGGATATTCAATAAATTTATTTGGCAAGGGCATCCTAAGAGATTTTCATTGTGCAAATTTTGCTAATTTTTGAGAAAGATGGTTTTAACTTTTATATTTTTAGGCTTATTAGTGGGTATTTATTCTCCTTTCAATTACTAATTGGAATAAGGGATTTCAGAATCTACTGCTATTTTGGGCTTAGCTTGACAATTATTATTTGATCTCATTGAAATCTTACCAAGAATTGGGTTTGGGCAGGGAACAATTTCAATACCTGCAATATGTGCTGCAAAACACAGAATGGGAAGTACTGGCTGGAAGATACAGTTTTGGCCCATTTATGCATGAAAAACCTAAAGGATAATTCCAGTTTTAAAAATAGTGTCTAAACTTTGGACAGAGGGATAAAACTGGGCCTCTCACAACACTGCTACTTGGGATCAATTCAGTTTTGGGAAACCCATGTTTAAAACTTTTTAAAAATGAGCTTGAATTTCCTCAGAGTGCTTCTTGGCAATGTATTCAACCCAAACTTTTGTTATGTCATTTACGTGGACCAGTAGTTGGAGGTCTTAGAAGAATTAAGCCAGTAGCCCTTTTTTAAAGGAATCTAAAAGAAGGTGAATAAACTATTATGCAGCCTCTAGAACATTACGCTTGAACATCCTGTCCTAGTAAACCGATGGAGGATCTCTTTAAACAACATGAAATTAGTTGTTATGATCTTAAAATTACTAGAATTCAGAATATAACTTTGTTGCCTAGTGCAAAGTGGATCAGTGGGATTTAGCTGCTTTCAGAGAACATTCAAATTCAAAAGAAAATGTATCTGGTTCAGAACAATTACATGAATTACATACAAGGAGACTATTTCAATATATATCTCTAACAGAGCTGGGCTGTAAAGAGCTGCTTATGTGAGTTGCAAGGGAGAAGCTTCCATCATGTTGGAATATATATGTTCATCTGAGAGTGATGGGCAAATCAATTTCTCTTTTCCTCTCTGGTTATGATTAAATATGAACTGGGAATTAATCCCTTTAATCCTATGTACCTTTGATCAGCTGCTGCTGCCATTCCAACAAAAATAAGATCTGTACAACAACAACCACTAGCACAAAAAATGAGAATGTTCAATAACGGTTGAACATTGCCTTGCTGTTGGTGCCAATTCAGGCATTGGAACATTACCTCATATGGTTTGGTTGTGGCCTATTATTGCCACATTTGCAGGCAAATATTGAATAACATGACTTTGGATTGATCACTGTGTATAAAGATGAATTACATTAATTGTGCCTATATACCCAGTACAGTGGTACCTCGGGATACGAACGCCTCTACTAACGAACATTTCGGGTTACGACCAGCTTCGGCAGGGAAATTTTACCTCGGGTTACGAACTTGCGTCTACTTACGAACCGGATCCACGGCCACTTTCCCTGCTGCCACGCGGTCGCGGCTTCCTGTGGGCGAGGTCGCGGTAGCAAAGAGATGTTTGGTGAGGCTTGTGGTGTGTTTTGCGGTGTTTTGCAAAGGTTTTTGGTGTGCATGTTAGCATGGCTCCAAAGAAAATGCAGAGCAGGCTTGGCGGGAGTCTGGCTCTGAAGAGAAAATTGCCTCGGGTTGCGACCAAATTCGGGCGGAGGGCGGAACGGATTAACTGGATTTACATTGAACCCTATGGGGAAATTCACCTCGGGTTGCGACCAAATTCGGAGGGCGGAACGGATTAACCGGATTTACATTGAACCCTATGGGAAACTTTACCTCGACTTGAGACCAACTCGAGTTGCAACTAGAGTCACGGAACGGATTAAGTTCGTATCCCGAGGTACCACTGTATTTGGAACCTATGAAGGTGGGGGCTGGCTAAAATAATTATCATAGAATACTGGAAACAGAAATCTATGCCTGATTTGTAGCAATGGACTGTTGCCTGTATATCTGTCAATTCAATTTCAGTTATGATTGTACAATGGTGCTTTAAAGTATGTGGACCCTTTTGAAATTTCAGTATTTCATCTAGACTTGGGCGGGTCTAGCCCATACACTGTGCAGATGTTCCTGTACACAATGCCAGCTACTTGATTGTGCCGTTCAATGTATGGTGTTCCTGCCTGCATCTTACACCCTGCCACTATGTGTTGGACTGTCCCTGAGGCCTCTCTGCACAGTCTGCACCTTGGGTCCTGTCTAGTGTGGTAGACCCCTGCTTCTGTGGATCTGGTGCTTAGTGCCTGTTCTTGTGCTGCTATGATCAGTGCTTCAGTGCTGTCTCTTAGCCCAGCCCTTTCCAGCCACTGGTAGGACTTCCCAATGTCAGCTATTTGTTGATAGTACATCCCATGCAGGGTCTTATCTTGCCATGGCACTTCCTCTGCTCCTCCCATCTGCTGCTGCCTCTGGCATTCTTTTAACAGCTCATCTTTGGGTGCCATCCTACTGATATACATACACACATACCCACACATCAGTAGCTGTATGTATTTATACTTTTTTTTTAAACTAGTTTAATAAAATTATTTTTTAATGTAAAAACTATTATTTTTCCATTAATGTAATTGTTTTCAAATACTCTAACCTTATCTAATTTATTATTTAAGAATGCTTAAGTATTTAAATATCATCCTCTAAGACTGGAGGATTACTTAATAGGTTCCCAAACATGTTGTTTCCATTCTATATTTCCAGCATCCCTAGAACAAGGGCAGATGCATATTTAGTAGTAGCCCCTAGATTTTGTACTTTTCTCAGATTTAATTAAAATTGTGTTCCTTCTTAGCCTGGGATGGAAATCCCTTCTCCAAAATGTGCCGTCCTTTTGGCTAATTTCCTGAGAGATCTCTTCTGCTTAGAAACTCTTTGCTTCCTATCCTGACTTTATCACCTATTCTGACAAATGCAGAACCAGGAAAGGTTCTGGTAAAGCTGTGAAATAATTTAAAGAGAAGTTCCTTTCCTCTGACTCTGAATAAGATTTAAAGGCTTCTTTATTCGACCTTGAGAAGGGGCCTAGCCTCATATTATTCTGGGCCTAGAAGAAATCCAAGTTGTAGGAGATTACAAAATGTTTCTGTTATAAAACTCAAGTTTACACAAATAATTAGGGTTTTTTACTAATATAAAATCCTTTCCTCAACAACCAAGCTTTCCCAGATAGAGTTCTTAAATTCTTTTGGATTCAAATACTTTCAAAAACCAATCAAGCTTGTTTTGTACAGAAAAAAACAGAACTCACAGGTTTTGTTTTCTCTTGTTGTGGAATTTGCTCAGGAATCAGTATAGCTCGTGGATTAGGGACTGTCAAGTGAAACTCATTTGGTTCAGTTTTCTTTAAAGTTGTATTAGCGTATTTATCTGCAGTATTATCAAGCTCATTTATCAGTTCCTGTATTTTTGGCTGCCATCTTCCAGGAAGCAAAACAAACATAAATACAGTTTTTATTTTTTACAAGGTCCCATCTGGTTAGCTAATACTAACAACAAGCAATTTTGGTTATTTTACAGAATTTAAACATTTAGATTGTTCCTGAAGTCCAATATTATGTTGAGGTATAATAATTTATTATTTTATCTATAATATTATTTATTACCTATAATAAATTATTACTTGGCATTTGGAAGAAATCCATTTGTCATCTGCATGGTTATTCAACATCTGTATAAAATGACCACAGAAGGGTACATTGAATATATTGCCATCACTACATTACTGATACTACTTCCTTTCTATCAGGCTGAAATGGAATCATAAAAGTCTTGAAAATACTGCATAAATATGGCAAAAACCGTAAGATAAAGCTTAAACATCCAAAGGCAAAAAACAGTGATAGTAATCTGAAGAGGCTTTCAGACTGTTCCAAATGAGAGTTATCCCTCTTTCTGAACAAGCAGAGCAATAGTGATCACTTGATTTGTTGTTGTTGTTTAGTCATTAAGTCATGTCCGACTCTTCGTGACCCCATGAACCATATTGTGCCAGGCCTTCCTGTCCTTCACTGCCTCCCTGAGTTTGCTCAGTTTCATGCTCATTGCTTCAGTGATGCTATCTAACCATCTCATCCTCTGCCGTCCTCTTCTCCTTTTGCCTTCAATCTTTCCCAGCATCAGGGTCTTCTCCAAAGAGATCTCTCTTCGCATTAAGTGACCAAAGTATCTGAGGTTGAGCTTCATTATTGATCCTTCCAATGAGCAATCAGAGTTGATTTCCTTTAAGATTGACTGGTTTGACCTCCTAGCAGTCCAGGGGACTCTCAAGAGTCTTCTCCAGCACCACAGTTCAAAGGCATCAATTCTTCGGCGCTCGGCCTTTTTTATGGTCCAGCTCTCACAGCCATACATTACTACTGGAAAAACCATAGCTTTGACTATGCGGATCTTTGTCGGCAAGGTGACCTCTCTGCTTTTTAATATGCTATCTAGGCTTGCCATAGCTTTCCTCCCAAGGAGCAAGCGTCTTTTAATTTCATGGCTGCAGTCTCCGTCTGCGGTGATCTTGGAGCCCAAATAAATGAAGTCTGTTACTGCTTCCATTTCTATCCCTTCTATTTGCCAGGAATTGATGGGTCCAGATGCCATGATCTTAGTTTTTTTAATGTTGAGTTTCAAGCCAGCTTTTGCACTCTCCTCTTTCACCCTCATCAAGAGCCTCTTTAGTTCTTTTTCACTTTCTGCCATTAGGGTGGTATCGTCCGCATATCTGAGGTTGTTGATGATTCTCCCTGCACTCTTAATTCCGGCTTGTGATTCTCCCAGCCTGGCATTTCTCATGATGTACTCTGCATATAGGTTAAATAAGCAGGGTGACAGTATACAGCCTTGTCGTACACCTTTCCCTATTTTGAACCAATTGGTTGTTCCATGACCGGTTCTAACTGTTGCTTCTTGGCCCGCATACAGATTTCTCAGGAGACAGGTAAGGTGGTCTGGTACTCCCATCTCTTTAAGAATTTGCCACAGTTTGTTGTGATCCACACAATCAAAGGCTTTTGGATAGTCAATGAAGCAGAAATAGATATTTTTCTGGAACTCTCGTGCTTTCTCCATGATCCAGCGAATGTTGGCGATTTGATCTCTAGTTCCTCTGCCTCTTCAAAACCCAGCTTGTACATCTGGTAGTTCTCGGTTCATGTATTGCTGAAGCCTAGCTTGTAGGATTTTGAGCATAACCTTGCTAGCATGTGAAATGAGTGCAATTGTGCGATAGTTTCAGCATTCTTTGGCATTGCCCTTCTTTGGAATTGGAACATAAACTGACCTTTTCCAATCCCGTGGCCACCGTTGTGTTTTCTTGGCCTAAAATGCTGAGAGTTTCCCAGTTAAAACTATGGTTGAGTCTGTCCATGTGTTGTGAGATAAGGAATTTTCATCATGTCTTCTGACTGCTAGTTGGTGCTCATGGATGCGCTCTGCTAGTGTTCTGCCTGTCTGTCCTACATAGTGTTTGTTACAGTCCTTACAGTGTATGTTGTAGATGACTCCTGCTTTTTCTTCTTGGGCTACTGGGTCTTTTGGTTTACTTAGGGTGTTTTGGGTGCCATATGGTTGTGGTTTCTGAGACGTTTTTGATGTATGGCAGTGTGATCCTTTTCATAGCTTGTGTAGGTTGTGTTGTAGTGGCTTCACTGGTCAGGCACTTTTTGATAAAATTACGTGGATATCCATTTTGTTGGAAGATGTTGTATAGGTGGTCTTTTTCTTTTTTCTGCTGTTCTGGGTTGTTGCAATGTGTTTGTGCTCGCTTGAATAATGTTCTTACACAGCTCTTCTTGTGGGAGGTTGGGTTGTTACTTTGGTAATGGAGTACTTGATTGGTGTGGGTTGGCTTCCGATAAACTTGGGTTTCTAATTTCCTGTTGTTTCCTCTGCTACTGAGGATATCCAGGAAGGGTAGCATGTTGTTGTTTTCTTCCTCTCTGGTGAATTTTATTCTTTTGAAGATGCTGTTAATAGTTTCATGTGTCTTCTCTAGTTGTTTCTTTTTTATAATAACAAATGTGTCATCTACATAACGGATCCATACTTTAGGTTGTATGTGGGGAAGTGCTATCGCTTCTAGGCATTGTATTACAATCTCTACTATGAGTCCTGACAGTGGTGATCCCATGGGTGTGCCTCTGATTTGTTGGTATATTTGTCCATCAAACTGAAAATAGGTGATGAGGCAGAGGCTGATGAGGTCCATGATTCTGGGTATTTCGATCTGGGTGTATTTGGTTAAGTCGGGTGTGTTGTGTAGTACAGCTGATATGGATTCTTTCACTATTTCTGGATTTATGGACATGAAGAGTGGTGTGACATCAAATGAGACCATAATTTCATCTTCATCTGTGTGTACCTTTGATTTTCTGGAGGCACTGTAGTGAGGAGTTGATAGAATATTCACGGTTCTCTGAGGTGTCCAAGCTTTTTTGTCAGTTCTTTCGCTATCTTGCATGTTGGAGTCCATGGTAAAGATCCATTTGGTCGGAGTGGTATGTCAGGCTTGTGTATTTTTGGTCATCCATAGAAGCGTGGGAGGATGGGTCCACTGCTTTTCATCCGCCACTGTTCTTCCTTTGTGATCTGGTCTTTCTTAGTTAGGTCGCTGAGGGTTTACCAGGGACTCCAACATATGTAGATGACACATTTGTTATTATAAAAAAGAAACAACTAGAGGAGACACATGAAACCATTAACAGCATCTTCAAAGGAATAAAATTCACCAGGGAGAAAGAAAACCACAACATGCTCCCCTTCCTGGATATCCTCATCAGCAGAGGAAAGAACAGGAAATTAGAAACCCAAGTTAATTGGAAGACAACCCACACCAATCAAGTACTCCATTATCAAAGTAAAAACCCAACCTCCCACAAGAGGAGCTGTGTAAGAACATTATTCAAGTGAGCACAAACACATTGCAGCAACCCAGAACAGCAGAAAAAAGAAAAAGACCACCTATACAACATCTTCCAACAAAATGGATATCCACGTAATTTTATCAAAAAGTGCCTGACCAGTGAAGCCACTACAACACAACCTACACAAGCTATGAAAAGGATCACACTGCCATACATCAGAAACGTCTCAGAAACCACCAACAGACTATTACAATCACATGGCATCTCTGTAGCACATAAACCAACAAAATCACTCCAAAACACCCTAAGTAAACCAAAAGACCCAGTAGCCCAAGAAAAAAAAGCAGGAGTCATCTACAACATACAGTGTAAGGACTGTAACAAACACTATGTAGGACAGACAGGCAGAAGACTAGCAGAGCGCATCCACGAGCACCAACTAGCAGTCAGAAGACATGATGAAAATTCCTTATCTCATAACATATGGACAGACTCAACCATAGTTTTAACTGGGAAACTCTCAGCATTTTAGGCCAAGCTAAATCCAAATATGCAAGAGAATTCTTGGAAGCCTGGTATTCAGACAAGACAGCAATTAACAGACACATAGAGATTAACAGCATCTACATACTATTCAAAAGAGACAAAAGACCAGAAGATTGCCTCACCAGCAATCAATCACCAGCAAGCATCACCAGCAATCATCACCCAGATAAGCAAAGGTTACCACCAGGCACACAATCAAGGAATAAGCATATGCTAATCAAAGAACTACCAGAGGAGCAAAACAAACCCCCCACCCTTACCAGCACTGGCAAGGCAGGCCACAGCACATAAATAGAGAGCAAACTCCATCCCATTTTAGCACTGAAGATGTTACCTAGCCAGGTAATGAAATGTTTGCAAGAAAAGAACCAAGCTCAGAGAACCCCAAGGACTCCACAGTTCAACCCTGAGCTACACATATTCACCTCTATTGGTAGTGATCACTTTGCTTTTGGATAGACATGTAACAGTTACTGCTTTGGCCACTTTTGGGAAAATCTGGTTTATACTATATTCATTTTATTTTAGCCATTTTTTCTGTAATTTCTGAAGCTGCAATGATATGTACTGAGAGTACCTCCTACTGATCACAGCTGGACTTAGTCCTTACTGAACATGAACTTCCATATCTTTTTTTGCTTTGATTACATAATTTGGGGTTTGCTCATAATATTTATTCTAAATTAATTGCATGATTTATTCATTTCAGAAGAAATCATTTTCTTCTAGAAGGAAAAAAAAATCTCATTTTTCCTGATAAATATTACAGTCTGTCTGTCTGTCTATCTTCATGTACAATCCCTTGAAGTCCAGCTAGAAATGCATGGGAACTGAGATGTGTAATATCTGAATCAATAAAACGGTTCTTGCAGCTCCTGATTTTATTTGCTTCTATTTTGTGGCGCTCTGTTTTCTGTATATTTTATAGTATTACTGATAAACTATTAACTGCCTAAAAGAAAACAATTAGCAAAAACAGATAACATACTAGCAATGCTTATTCCAGCTACTATCAAATGGATTGAATATTAACTTGAGTCTTAAATATATGTTTAACTAAACTAAATAGAAGAATATGCTATGAAAGCCATGATGGCAGCCAGTAGGCAGAATTGTAGCTATGGATACATAGCATCTGAACTTTGGGTGATGTTGAAGAAAAGCACATAGCTCACCACATTTTGCTGCGATTTGCTGTCCCCTCCATTAGAAAAGAAAGGGGGTTGCAAAAAGACAGAAGAAATCCTGAATCAAGAGCTTATGGTACACTAATCTTACCATTATGAATATAGCTTGAAAATGAAATACTTCTGATTTCAACTATCAAATAACCTCAAGGGTAGTGGTTACAGGATGAGTTCAGTGAAAGAGAAGACTCAGGGTGAACTGAAACAGCTAATTTGTCAATTTAGTCATCAAACAGTGGATTTTAGTCTTATGCGGTAGTCCTCAACTTACAACAATTGGTAGTACAATTTCTGTCGCTAAGTGATGTGGTCATAAAGCGAGGTATCACACGACTGTATCACTTAGTGACAGCAATCCCAATTAACTGAGAATGGCGGGTCATTAAGTGAGTCATCCCAATCCAAGCCATTCCAGGCTTGATCCCTCCCAGCCCTGAGCTTCAGTAAGGTAAGAGACTGCCTCTAACTCCTCCCACCCACCTATTTCCCCCCCATCTCTGCCCTTTTGGCCGCCATGCGTACTGCCTTGTGGGGTGGCAAGCAGTCCCAGAACCACACGGATCTGGGGCTGCTTGCCATGCCCAGAAGCCGCAGCTGCCCCAGCCCAGCCCCAGCCGCAGTCACTCTCACTACCCTGCTGCCCTGTGCTCTGCTACCCCAGCTGAGTCTTCTTGCTCCTGCTGAATAGGTGGGCCTGGCCTGAATGCTGGGCCAGGCTAGGGCGGGGCTTCATGCTGCAAAAAAAAAAAAAGGAAGCAGCAGAAAGCAGTCCCAGAGCTGCAGCATGCCAAAGCTCTAAGGCTGCTTTCTGCCTTTTTTCCCCCCACAGTGTGAAGCCAGCCCTACCCCACTCAGGAGCGTGGCGCAAAGGGGCTTTTTGGCATCCCACAGCTCAGGGGCTGTAACTTTGAATGGTCGCTGAACGAATGATCGTAAGTTGAAGACTACCTGTAGCCTATTTGAGATATATCTCAATAAAGCACTCATGAACATTTGAAGCAGTGTACTAGAGTTTATTAACAAGTACAGCTTTTTTCAATGAGCTCCAAATTAGTTAATATAATTGAAATACTGTATACTGTTTTGTTGAACATACATGACAGAATTTACACGGAAGAGACTACAGTGCCAATCTCAGTAAGAACCCTTTCAAATGAACAGTATCACTTAAGATGCAGTTCCATTTAAACAGCAACATCATGCACATTTCTTGGGAATATGCCCTAACAATGAATTGGGAATTACTTCTGAATAAGCATGTCTAGAATTGCTCTATTACTTACCTTTGCAATGGTTCAATCCAGTTTTCATTTACATAAACTGAATCATATATTTGACTCCATTCATCTTTTATCCATGTATGCAAATTCACGATATTGAAAAAGAACCTAAGGAACTGAAAAGACTGTATGCATCAGTGAAACGAGCTTAATCAAGAAATTAGTTGCCTTGAAATCAAATCATATTTTATATTTTTAATAGTAATTAATTCATACCTATTCCAATTTCTATTGAAATGTTGCTAAGAGCACTAGATATGTTCATATCTAGTTCATATCTTCCCATCAGAGTTGAGGAGATGGCCATTTTGGAAATTCCTACTTTCCTCTATAGTACTCTAAAAACGTGCCCTCGAGAGCTTTCAGAACCCTCAGAAATAGTGTAGGGTCTGATGCAAAGAATTACAGATGGAATCTGTGAAACACCATGGATGTTCTTATTACCACAATTATAACATAATACAAGGGTTGAATAAAATGTAATGCCTCCAATGTTGTCAGTTGCCAACAGATGGCAATACTGATTGTGGGAAGTTGCTGTGAGAAAAGATTATGTTGCTATTGTTATATGGAAGCCTGCCATGGGTACTTGTCAGTGCACTGTAAGCAATGCGAGCTCTATGTGCTCTCTGAGCGTGGTTGTTTGCTTGCAGACGTTTCATTACAAAACATCATCAGTGCACGTAACTGTGAGGTTTGCGCCGTTTATATACAGTAGCTTGCCCTGCCAGTTTTAGTGGGGGTGTGGTTTTCTCCTTGATAGTTCCTTGATTAGGGTATAGTTTTCTGCATGATTGTTTACCTGGTGTTAATCCCTGCTTATCTGGGTGTTGGCTGCTGGAGGGGATGAGTTCTGGTCTTTTTGTTTCTTGCTTAGCTTTTTTATTGTCTCTTTTGAATGGCATGTGAATATGGTTTATCTCTATGTATCTTTTGATGGTTGATTCATCTGAATGCCAAGCTTCCTAGCATTTTTGGATTTGGCTTGGTCTAAAATGCTAACACTTTACCAATTGAAACTGTGGTTGAGTCTGTCCATATGCTGTGAGATTAAGGAGTTTTCACTGTGTCTTCTGACTGCTAGTTGGTGTTCATGGATGCGCTCTGCTAGCCTTCTGCCTGTCTGTCCTACATAGTGGTTGTTACAGTCCTTACACTGTATGTTGTAGATGACTCTTGTTTTTGCTTCTTGGTCTTTTGGTTTGTTTAAGCTGTTTTGGAGGGCTTTAGATGGTTTGGTGCTACAGTGATGCCGTGTGGCTGTAACAGTCTGTTGGCTGTTTCTGAGATGTTTTTGACATATAGTAGTGTTTACACAGCTTGTGCTGGTTTTGCTGTAGTGGGCTGAGTGCTCAGGCATTTTTTGATAAAGTTGCGTGGGTATCCATTTTGTTGGAAGATGTTGTATAGGCAGTCCATTTCCTTTTTCTGGTGTCCCAGGTTGCTGCAGTGCATTTATGGTAATCTGGATAATGTTCTTACACACCTCCTCTTGTGGGAAGTTTGGTTGGCGCCGTACTTTGGTAATGGAGAACTTGGTTAGTGTGGGTTGTTTTTTGATAGACTTGCATTTCTAATTTGCCATCGTTTCCTCTGCTGATAAGAATATCCAGGATAGTGTGTTGTTGTTTCCTTCTTCTCTTGTGAATGTTATTTCTTTGAAGATGTTGATTGCCTCATGTGTCTTTTCTAGTTGTTCCTTTTTTATCATGGCAAAGGTGTCATCTAATAAGGCAGATCCATACTTTTGGTTGTATGTGTAGGAATGCCATAGTTTCTAGATGCTGCGTTACGGCCTCTGCTATGAGTTCTGAGAGTGGTGATCCCATGGGTATTCTTCTGATTTATTCATCAAAATGAAAAGTAGGTAGTGAAGCAGAGGTTGATGAGATCCATGAGTCTGGGTATTTCAATCTTGGTGTATTTGGCTAGCTTGGGTGTTATGTAGTATTGCTGTAATGTGTTCTTTCCCTGTTCTGGATCTGTGGACATAAAGAGTGCTGTGACATTGAATGAAGCTATAATTTCATCTTCTATTTTTAGGTCTTTGACTTTCTGGAGACACTGTAGTGAGGAATTGTTAAATATGCTGCTTCCAAGGCTGCAAAGAATTCTGATTAGCATCCACATTTAAGCAATGTGCTATGATTGAATTTTTGATTGCCAAAGCAGTCCTTCAATTGGAGTTCATTGCTGAATTCAAGTGGTTAATGGGGATGACTGTGCTGTTGTGAATACTGTGTGTCACTGTAAAGATGGTGAACCAAGAGGAGCTAATTTGTGTATGACCTGTGACAGCACCTGACAAGTTTCACATGAGAAAGGCTGTTGAACTAAGAATATCATCAGATCACTCAAAGGGTAACTGCTGTCAAGGCTGGCATTTTGTAGGAATGTGTCGGTTACATTATTGGCATTCTTCAATATCAGAAGGTTTGTGCAAGATGGGTTCCTCACATGCTCTCAGCAAAGATTAAAGCTTCAAGAAATTTGTCACCAATTTTGTCACATAAGAATGAAAGTAAGGAATTTCTTCACAGCAACGTGACAGCCAACAAAACGTGTGTTCATCATTATGACCCAGAAACAAAGTGTAAGTTATGGGATACTATCACAAAGCTTTACCTGTGGGGAAAAAAATCAACACCCACTTTTTGGCAGGAAAATTTGCACTTACAGTTTTGGGGAATATAGATGGTGTAATTCACATGAATTTCCTTGAACCTGGCTCCACTATCAACTCAGAGTACTACACTGCAATTTAAAACTTTGAAATAATGATTAACCAGTTTGGAAGCATAAGAAAGAAATTTTGGTACAACTTGACTCTATACCTTCCAATTCATGAGCCGCCCAAGGGGCAGTTGCAAAGATGGATCTCACCACCTTTCTCTAAGTATCATACTTGGCGCCATTCAACTTCTACCTTTTCCCAAAATTGAATACCTTTGAACACATCTGTTTGATTCAAATGAAGAGATGAAAAGGCCTGTCAGGACCTGATTGAAGAGATAGTGTGGAGTTCTTTCATAATGGCTTTAAGAAGTTTGTCCATCACTGGCAGAAGTGTGAAGCAAATGGTCCACAAGTAAATACAGGTTAAAAAAAGATCTAGTTTCAAGGATTATTTTCTGGTTTACTTATTAAAATATCTCTATTAAAATTAAATTTATGAAGGTAGATGTATTACTTTTCATTCAACCCTCACATATTATAAGCAAGGGTCAGCCTTTCAGAGATTGCAGGTTTCAAGACTTAAACACATTCCAGAGGTCCCAACTCAACAATCCTTAACTCAAGACTCTCTCCCCTTGCCCAGAAGACATTGGATCACATTAACCATTCCACCAAGGAATCAGTCAGAATTTCCCTCCTCAGGAATTCTAACTACCTCTGTAAATATTAGGGTTGTGATGAAGAATACAGATTTACTAAACTGTGAAGTCCCATGAATTTCCTTACAAGTATTTTCAAAAACCATGTAATGATTAGTTAGCTAAGGCTATGTTTGGTTTTATTTAAAAAAACAACAACTGATCATTTCTGATTCTTCAGTTGATTTTGTGTTTTTATTTTGCTTTTTTAATTTATTTAATTTGTATCTCATCTTTCTATTTTTAAGGGGGCTTCAACAGTTAAAAAAACAAAATAATCATAAAGTTAACACCATAAAATAAATAGTAATAAAACATTATAATAAAATTAATAAATGGGTGTATGTAAATTAAATAAATGAACATAAATACAGTGATTTCTGAGTTGAATTAAATAACTGAGGGGGAAAATGCCAAACTTCATTATAGACTGTTCTACCAGAGAAAAACACAGGAAACTGCCAGTCTTTCTTCTGCCTGAGAAAGGCAGGCAACCAAGGGATTCTGAGTGAGGGATCACAAGCTAAGGCATCTCCAAAGGAGTGGAGACAACGCTGTGGCCAAGACCGATAGACTGGCAACAATTCCAGTCCAACAGAGCCTCTCCAGATAAGGAGAAGACAAGAGTTCACCCACTTCCATCAAGATCAAGCCTCACTTTCTAAAAGCTTTTTGGAATATAGCTATTTTAAAGTAAAAAGAGGTCTTCCAAGCAACAAGTTTGAAAAACTACCTGGTGAGTGATCCTTCATTCCAGAAAGAAGGGAAAAATTAATTAACAATTTAAAGATTTAAAGATACAAAGTAAACAGCAAAAAACTAGATAAGAATTTAATTCAAGAAAATTTAAAACAAACTGAGGGACTAGACAAATTTGAAATATCAATAGAAGGGAAAATATGCAGCTCAGGGTTGAACTGTGGAGTCCTTGGGGTTCTCTGAGCTTGGTGGTTTTCTTGCAAATGTTTCGTTACCCAGCTAGGTAACATCTTCAGTGGTAGAATGGAGTGGAGTTTGCTCTCTGTTTATATACAGTAGCTTGCCCTGCCAGTGTTGGTGGGGATGCTGGGAATTTTTTCCTCCTGGTAATTCCTTGATTAGGGTATTGTTTACTGCTTGATTGTATGCCTGGTGGTAATCTCTGCTTATCTGGATGATGATTGCTGGCAAGGAGATGTTCTGGCCTTTTGTTTCCTTTTTATTGTCTCTTTTGAGTAGTGTGTAGATATTGTCTACCTCTGTGCTGTTGATGGTTGCCTTGTCTGAATACCAAGCTTCCAGGAATTCCCTCACATTTTTGGATTTAGCTTGGTCTAAGATGCTCACAGTTTCCCAGTCTGTCCATGTGTGGTTGCGTCTGTTCATGTGCTGTGTTAAGGAGTTTTCATCATGTCTTATGACTGCTAGTTGGTGCTCGTGGATGCGTTCTGCTAGCCTTCTACCTGTCTGTCCTACATAGTGGTTGTTACAGTCCTTACACTGTGTATTGTAGATGACTCCTGTTTTTGCTTCTTGGGCTACTGGGTCTTTTGGTTTACTTAAGATGTTTTGGAGGGCTTTAGTTGGTTTGTGTGCTACGGAGATGCCATGTGGTTGTAACAGTCTGTTGGTAGTTTCTGAGACATTTCTGATGTATGGCAGTGTTATTTTTCATAGGTTGTGTTGGTTGTGTTGTAGTAGGTTGAGTGCTCAGGCACTTTTTGATAAAGTTGCATGGATATCCATTTTGTTGGAAGATGTTGTATAGATGGTCTGTTTCCTTTCCCCCCCCTACATTGCCCTTAGTTCTTGGTCCTCTGATTCTCTTGCTGGTATGACCTTGAGCATGCCAGAGCTTGTGATAAGGAGCCATCTGCTTTTTAACAGTTTCTCATCCCTACTTCCCCCCCCCTTTTACAATGGCAGAACCACAGCATGTAAAAAACCATTTTTTTTCTTTTTAAACTAGCCATCTAATAATCTATTATAAAATCTTGCAAGGATTCTGACAGTTACAATGCTTTTATGTATGTTGCTAAGGAATATATTTTGATTTGGCTTTGGGTTACCATCTTGTGCAATCTGTAATCCATGTTTCATGATCTAGCACTAGATGCCAACCCAGTGACTGAAACGTATTCAATAAATTTTGGTTAAAATAAATTATAATTAAATTTGATGGTGTGTCCAGTCACTCTGTGTTCTCTTAAATATATTAATTTTATAACTTACCTTTTTTTAAATTCTGAAAACATTTACAGCTCTGTAGTAGATGAGGGATGTATCTATACCTATAAACTCAAAGACTTGTCCACTGCTAATACAAGATAAGTATTAAAAAACAGTAGCTTTGAATAGTCATTCACAATTTAAAGTAGTCAGAAAAAATATATACAATTTAGGTTACAACAGTATTGGATTATTTTTGTTTAATTCTAATGAAATGCAAATATTTTAATTACCTTACATATCTTAGCAACATCCATTGATTTGATGATTTTGTTGAACTGTTGAAGTCCAAGTTCCTCCAGTCGAAAAGTAGCCAAATAACAAATAACTATAGAAGACACATACATTAATATTCAAGACAAAGTGAATAATTAATCCTATTAAAGATTTCTTCTCTAAAATTTAAAACGAGTGTTTCTAACATTTTCTCCAAATATAGGTATTGGGTGGGGATGGTGGGGGGAGGCAAATAACAAAATGCATCATAATGTCACAACATAAATTACATGACTCAGATTCTTATATCTACTGTTGGGGCACAAGTACAAAAGGCTGAGGTTAATGTTGTGATGTCATGTTGCACATCTATTTTTTCATTATCGCAAGTTATACCCATCTATATAACTACTGTCCCATATATCTAACTACTGTCCACTAACCATCCATATATATAACTACTGTCACTAGTAGCATATATAGAGTTACTGCTATACTTTTAATATATTTTATATTTTATATTTTTATAATTAATATATCTTCTAAACATCAATATTTTCACAAGATTACTTTTTGTAGGACAACAGGAAAACTCCACTTTGCCTGAAAAACACTAACAAAAAGTAACTGAAAACTTTGTTAGCAGTAACATCCATATATGAAAAAGTGGTAGATTTTATTGGAAAAGCATAAAATCAGAATATAGTACTTGAACAGGAAATTTCTGAGGAACATTAAACCAGTTCAAAGAAATCCCTTCCTTTATCAGAGAAAAGCTTCAGACAAGGATCTCAAAGCAGATTTTAGCATTACTTCCACTTACAAAGCCCTTAACTTCCAAAGTTAAGCAGTTACTGTGGGAAAAACTTTGAAGCCTGTCAGTATATACAGTACACATGTTTAAAACATTCTAAACAATTCAATAGATATTAAAGTACAGCAACTATGCTTAGAAGTTCAGTTTTAACATTCTAAAAGCTAAAATCTTACATGGATTTGCTTGTTATTATTATCCTAAATTCAGAAGCTACATATCTGTCAACAATAATATAAATTTTAAATCTTCTCAAGCACAGATATCAAGGTAGCCACATCCAAATGCCAATAAAGATATCAACAATTCTGCATTGTTGCTACTACAGCAAGAAACCCACTGGTAATATTTATGAAATCATGAATCCCACAGACCAGATTTGGCAATTCACAGGCTGCAGGTTATATTTAGGGTCTCTATTTGGGGCCACCAAGCCACCTTGAGATTGTAAAATAACCAATGTTCAATGGCATTTTTGGGGTCAAAAACAGTAAAGTAACAGTATCAGCCTGCAAGGCCTTTTTAAGGTTAAATGCTGTCATTCCCTTTCTTAACATACATAATCAACAGATATTTCTGCCCCTTTTCCATATCACTCCAACAACTTTTGTAATCCATTAACCAGTCAGGCAAATGAACTATAGGACCCAGGCTGAAAAAGGCAGCCCATCCCTATCCTAGATCATGGGTATACCATATTCCTGAAATCTGAAATTCTGAAATCATGTCATGAATGTTCCCACAAAATGGTAGATGTAGGACAACTGTAAGGAATAGAAATTACCTTTTAACAAAACTTCCTGGTAACAAGACTTTCTGATACTTAAGGGTTAAAGTGCTTAGGCTTGGAATTTGAATGTGTTTACAAAAAAAGGAAAGAGTCACACCCAGGCGAGACATGGGGATGAAAGTTAATGAAACAAGTGTTGCCTTTTGTTGGTAAGAATGTGTGAATCAGGGAAGAAAAGATAACAACACCAAGGGCAGTTATTTAGTGAAGACAGATGGTCCTGGGCCTTGACACTTATCTCAAGAAAATTATAAACTGTGAACAAGAAAAAAGAGGTTTGGGAATCATTGTAAAAAAGAAATAATGTATTTGTTTTAGGAGTCTCGGATAGGTTGTGAAGTCGAATTTGCCCACTGGCAAAAACGAGGCAGGACCAACACAACATGTGAAGGGATGCATAAAAACCTTGCTGAAATCTCTAATGGTACGCTTCTTGCAGCCTGCTAGCTGAGAAGCATCAGCCTTTGCAAATGCTTCGAAATAAACTTTGCCTTTGCAAATCCAAGGATTATTTATGCAGCTTTGTTTCTCACAATTGGGGACTCGTCCGGGATCCTGAAACGGCATTCGGTAAGTCCGGGGCTGCAAGCCCTCTCCTGGGAGACGCCCTACTGATTTCAGTAGCCTAAGGGGAGCTGTAACTTTCGTATCCCGTCGCCCATTAAAGGACTGGATTGGAAATAGTGGTTCAGAAGGGCAAACTGACTAGGGTGAATTCCTGACAACATTTTTCCCACCAAAACGGCTGAGACCTGAAAATCGTGCATGAAACCAGGTAAGAAACCCAGGCTTTCGCAAAGTATTACCTGGGAGGTCAGGTAGGACTGGTGTGTGTGAGAGACTTGAATGACGGAGCGGTGTGAGACACATTAGGGGACACAGGTCCCTGAAAGTGCGAAGCGAGAGCAGAGTCCCAATTTGCGGTTCCAGTTCTCCACGAGGAGCCTGGCCAGAGACGGATGAAGCAATTGGTTTGGTTAAACATATGTGATTGAAAGTCTCAGTAAAGCCTTTAAATATCCAGTCAGGATGGGAAATAACACTAGCAAAAAGGGTCAGAAGGGAACTACTAAGTGTAAGGTTCCAGAGATTCCTGCAGAAAGCCCATTAGGCAGGATGTTAAGTGGATGGGATGTCCCACCACTGAGAAAGTATATCCTAGAATTAGAAAAAGAGAAAATGGTGATATATTGTTATTTTGTATGGCCCAAGAAACCGATCCAAGGGGATTCAGTTTATTGGCCACAGTTTGGTACAACTGACTATTTTACATGTCAAGCACTAAAAGAATTTTTAAACAAAAATAAGCCATCTGAATTAGAGAGATTTTATGCTGAAGTTTGGACCATAAGTGAGGAAGAGAAATGCTTTAAACTAGTGGCAGAGAATCAAGGAGAAGAGACAGAGGGAGAGGTCCCAGTAAAGAAATGGAACTCTCTGGACCATTTACCTCCACCTTACAATCCACATTTAAATCAAGGGAACCAAATTCCAGCCGTTCCCCAGGCACCAATCCTCCCTCCTCCTCAGCCCACATTATAGGTGGTGACCTATAATCCCAAGACCTCCTGGTGATTATTCTTGGGAATTAAAAGCCTTATTAGATGATCTGAAAGACGATGAGTTACCAGAATACAACCAAACAAGGAGGAGGAGGAATTTAACCGATTATAAAAAAATGTTCCCTTTAAAGGAGGTGCCAAGTGGCATAGACACCAATGGAGCTCCAGTAATAAGTTATGTTCAAGACCGATTGAGCAGTTCAGAAGTCTGAGCTTTTAAATTGCAGATGAAAAGTTTGGTAGAAGACCCCTTGGGGGTAGCTGAGCAATTTGATGTCTTTCTAGGATTTAGCATTTATTCCTGGGAAGAGACAATGGCAATTTTAACAACTCTATTCACTAGTGAAGAATGCCAGTTGATCAGAGCGCAGCCATCAGAGTTTGGGACAGACAAAACCCTGTGGGACCAAACAATAATACCCAAGGGGACCAGAAGTTTCCCATTGCAAGACCCAACTGGCAAAATAATAATGACACAGATCGACAGAGTATGAAAGATCTGTGAGCCATGATAGTCTCAGGAATAAAAGAGGCAGTACCCAAAAATCAAAATTTAACTAGAGCCTTCAATATAGAACAAGAAAAAGAGGAAACACCAAGTGCCTTTTTACAACGTCTTAAGGACAACATGAGAAAATATTCTGGCATGGACCTAGATGCTGCTGAACATCAGGCACTGTTAAAAGTCCATTTTGTAACTAGGACATGGCCCGATGTACAAAGAAAGTTGCAAAAACTTGATGGATGGGCTGATAAACCATTAAATGATCTATTAAAAGAAGCCCAAAAAGTCTATGTCAACAGAGATACTGAAAAGATGAAACAAAAGAATAAAATGATAAGTACTGTAAATGAAATAGTTAGCAGAAAAGTTTGCCCTGCAGATAAATCAGAGAACCGACCAGATGTAAGGCCAGGCAGAGGTAGGGTGGGGCGCAGGGTTGGAAGAACATCACTTGGGAGGGACGGAAGATAGGGATTTACTAGAATACCAGGAACTTCCCCGGCCTGAAAGGAAGTGCTACGGGTGTGCCCAGGCTGGACACTTCTGGAAAGACTGTCCCTCAAAAAGATAAGAAATAGATAAGGAACAACAAGTATACTCCTTGATCGAATTAGAAGATTAGGGAGGTCAGGGGCACCTGATAAAAGGATCCCACCGGGAGCCCTTGACAAATTTAAAAGTGGGATCCTTGGGAGAAGAGGTGGTATTTCTTGTGGATACAGGAGTGTTGAAAACCTCTCTTTCCTCTTTACCTCCGGGAACTGAACTCTCCAGAGAAAAGAGCAGAGTCTCGGGAGTAAAGGTGTTTTATGTATCTTGAATTAAACCCACAACTTTGCAATTAGGAGAAGACCAAGTTGAATTAGAAATGTTATATGTTCCTGAAGCAGGGACCAACCTCTTGGGAAGGGATGCTATGGCCCTTCTTGGAATAAAAATATAATTTGAAAAATCACTCCAGACCCTGCCTGATGCCCAAGATATTTTCCTCCTTACTGAGGAAGATGAAAAGGACATAGACCCAATAGTCTGGGTCAAAGAAGGCAATGGGGGGGATTAAACATTCCACCCCTAAAGGTGAAATTAAAGCAGAAACAATATGACATCTCCATATAAGGGAAAAAGGGTTTGCAACCAGTAATTGATGGCTTGTTGAAGGATGGGTTATTGGAACCCTCCATGTCACCATACAATACTCCGATTCTGCCAGTGCACAAACCAGATGGCATGTACAGAATGGTGCAGGATCTTAGATTGTTAAATTCTATAGTCCAAGCCAGACACACTGTGGTTCCAAATCCCTACACCCTTCTGGGACACCAGAACATCGATGGTTTAGTGTAATTGATTTAAAGGATGCATTTTGGTGCTGTCCGCTGGACGAGGCTTCGAGGGATTTGTTTGCCTTTGAATGGGAGAACCCATTTACAGGAAGAAAAATGCAGCACCATTGGACTGTACTTCCCCAAGGCTTCACAGAAGCCCCCAATCTATTTGGGCAAGTGCTGGAACAAATCCTGGAAAACTTTACACCAGAACCAGGAACTAAATTACTTCAGTATGTAGATGATTTATTAATCTCAGGGGAAAAGAAAAACCAAGTTATCAACCAACAATTTATTGAACTTCCTGGGGCAACAGGGTTTAAGAGTATCAAAGTCTAAATTACAATATGTACAACAGGAGGTAAAATATCTGGGGCATTTGATTAGTGAAGGGAAACGACGGATCACTCCCTCCCGGATTAAGGGGATAGTGACCCAACTCCTTCCTAAAAATAAAAGAGAACTAAGAAAATTTCTTGGACTCACCGGATATTGTCTGTGGGTTGAAGATTATGCCATAAGAACCAAACCCTTGTATGCTAAATTGATAGACTCCAAGCCTTGGGAACTGAATTGGAAGGCTGAGGAAAAAAACCACTTTGAGGAACTTAAAAAGGCTTTGTCTACTGCCCCTGTTTTGAGCCTGCCAGATTTAGAATGACCCTTCCATCTGTTTGTCAACGTGGAGAATGGTGCAGCACAGGGCCAGTATGTGTTCAAGCTGTGGCTGCCACTGCTCTGCTGGTCCAGGAAAGTAAAAAGTTAACCTTTGGGGGGGGCTTGATAGTAAGCACCCCTCATCAAGTAAGCACCCCTCATCAATTAAGAACGATTTTAAATCAAAAGGCAGGCAGATGGCTCACCGATTCCCGCATTTTGAAATATGAAGCTGTTCTAATAGAACAGCCTGATTTAGTATTAACCATAGATCACAACGTAAACCCAGCTGAATTTCTGAGTCGTGATGGGGATGGGGCTGAACCACCTGAGCACAACTGCCTGGAATTAATAGATCTCCAAACCAAAATCTGACCTGATTTAAAGGATACACCCATGGATAAAGCAATGAATATTTTCATAGATGGGTCTTCTAGAGTGGTGGAAGGAAAGAGGTTGAATGGGTACGCTGTGATAGATGGGGATGAGAATGTACTGCTGGAGGCGGGAAGGTTGCCTTTAGACTGGTCCGCCCAGACGTGTAAACTGTACGCTCTAAGACAAGCCTCGAGGCTGTTACAAAACAGGTCTGGAAATATCCACACCGATTCAAAGCACGCGTACGGGATCTTACACATGTTCGGGAAGATCTGGTTTGAAAGAGGGTTGATAAATAGCAAGGGAAAGAAACTGATCCATGAAGAGCTAGTTAAGGAAGTTTTGGAGGCTGCCCAGTTGCCTCGTGAGCTGGCCATTTTACATGTAGGAGGCCACCAGAGGAACAATAGTAAAGAAGCCAGAGGGAATGCTTTGGCTGATGAAGAAGCAAAAAGGGCAGCTGAAGGAGAACACGTTGAGGTAGTTAGATTATTGGTACCCCCTCTAGAGAAGGAACTGAATCCAGTTTTCACTGAAAAAGAAAAGGCTGATTTGTCAAAGCTGGGAGCGGTTGAAATTAATGGCAAGTGGATTTTGCCAGATGGAAGACAAATGCTAAATTCAGCCCTAACCAGAAACGTGCTGGACATTTTACGCCAAGGTAGCCATTGGGGAACTCAAGCCCTGGCTGATGAATTCTTGAACCAGTACGGATGTATAGGATGTATACCATAGCTAAGCAAGTATGTGATAGGTGTTTAATCTGCAAGAAAGTTAATAAGCAAGTGTTAAGATAGAGATTCCAGAACCCACTTTACTGCTAAGATAGTCCAAAGGCTAATGACGGCCTTAGAAATAAATTGGGATTACCACGCCCCTTGGCACCCAGCTAGTTCTGGAAAAGTTGAACGGGCCAATGCCACAATTAAACAGGTGTTGTCTAAATTAATGTTAGAAACTAAGTTGCCATGGACTAAGTGCCTACCATTAGCCCTTCTAAGGATTTGGACCAAACCAAGGAAAGACACGGGGATCTCTCCATATGAAATGATGTTCGGGCTCCCATATTTGGGAAGAACATCAGGGTTCCCTTCAATTGAAACAAAAGATGTGATGTTGAGAAACTATATACTGCGGCTGTCCTTTTCTTTGTCTCACCTCAGGTCGAAAGGACTATTGGCTCAGACCCCTCCATTCGATTTTGTAGTCCACCGATACAAGCCTGGTGACTGGGTGCTGATCAAAGGTTGGCGAGACGAAAAGCTAAGCCCCACTTGGGAGGGGCCCTTCCAGGTCTTACTAACCACTGAAACCTCTGTTCACACTCAAGAGAAAGGTTGGACCCATTACACAAGAATCAAGGGACCAGTGGACGAACCAAGAGAGTGGACAATACAGAGCAATAAAGATCCTTTAAAGTTGATTCTTCGAAAAGAACCTAGAGACTAAATGTGTTGGTTCTGCGACTGTGAATGCTGTGAAGACAACTGCTGCTGCTATCATTGCCCAGATTACTCTCCCATTTGTTTGTGCCCAGAGTGAAAAAGGCAGCCCATCCCTATTCTAGATCATGGATATACCATATTCCTGAAATCTGAAATTCTGAAATCATGTCATGAATGTTCCCACAAAATGGTAGATGTAGGACAACTTATGTTTTTGCAAAATGTCTACCATGGTATGTATTGCCACCCAGAACACACAAAGGGCAATTGGTGATATTATTCAAAGTCACCTTCTTCAGTCTCCCAAGATGTTCTCTACTACTGCAGATGTCCTTTGCTTTTCTTCCAGATAAATCTACAAATTTCTAATAAAAGTATCTGATTGCTACTATTTACCATTTTTATTTTCTACAAATGCCTGTAAAGTGTTTGTAATATTCCAGTTTCTCACTTATTAAAAAAAAAAGAATGTAAGAAAACATTAATTTTACAGCAAGCACCAAGATATATTCAAAAACAAATTGGTGTCTACAGGATACTGCCTATCTTAGTTTGGACTAATTCTCTAACATTATTATATTCTCTATATGCAAATGAATACCTACCAATATACATATTACGGTCAGAAAATAGGCAATGTTTTCCATCTCGGATATAAAATGCATTGACCACCACATCCAATACAGTTTTATATTCTAAACAGCCACACAAAATATCCATTACAGGGATTTCATCTGTTACTTTGGAAGCCTACAGAAATAGAATGGATTTAAATGTAAAGACAAAAACCCGATGCATGTAAATAAATGTCACCATTCAATGTAAATAATAGTAGTTATATTAGTTACTATTGTCTGAAAAGGTATAACCAAAATGTATAACCATCATTCAAGTAGTACAAAAGGTAGAACGTATAATCACCCCCATGAATTTAACCCAAGCAATATTTAGCTAACAAAGTAAAAAGTTGTGATAGCTTGTCCAAAAACTTGAAAAATCAGATCAAACTGAATTGAAGAATGAATCACTCTGACTCAAAATCCATGTAATAATTGGCTTTAAATATGTCTCAGAATGCAGTGGCAGACTCCCTACGTAATATTTAATAAAATCTGTATAAGAATAATGTTAAATGCAAAACAGAACTCATCACACTGAATAGTTAGTTATATGTAAAACCCCATGTCCTGACCCTGAACATATCAATTCAGTCATTCCAAGTGAACTTTCTAGAACAAGAAATTGTGTTCTAAATGTAGTCTGTTGGCAGGTTATGTTCCAGGAGAAAAACAAAATGTTTTAAGGAATACCAGAACATTCCAGGACTGGAATGTGGAGGTTTGCTCACTACTACTGCTATACTAGCTAATAATCTACTCTATTCTTTTCAGCAAGACACTTTAAGAACTGCATGACTGAATCCCAGAAATTGTATTATAACACTTGATTTTTGTTTAGATCCTTGAAGGGCAAAAGTAGTACCTTCCACAACAGTACTGACAAATAAGAAGTGTAGACATGATTTCTTTATAAACTCAGTAATAATTTCAACATGTCACAGCAATTAGTGAAAATAGCAAATTTATGCCACAACAAACTGAGGTGGAATGAAATGTAAAAATATCAACTGTCTCTTTTAATCATCTGAATATGATTATAGAGCAGCACAACTCATGGCAAGAAAAATAGTCTATACTTGTTGATATGCAAAGATAGAGACATTAAAAAAGGGAAAAAGTACAACTAATACAGATTACACAATATGTTGTATAATTGTCACATTAAAACAATGATAAAGTTTGCCTTTTATTCACATTTCTTAGCATCTTATCTGCTTCTTACCACAATAAAATTGTTCCAAAAATTAATAATTTTTTGATAACCAATAACATCAAGTATTTGAGATGCTTGGCTTAATAACTATTATGAAATCATGTATTTTTAGTATAGGTTATTAGTCTCTCAGTCTATTTTTAATAATCAGACATAAAGGTAAAATTCCTTCATGTTGAGCTCAATTACTAGCGGCTATTTGGACACAATCATATAGTTTATTGGGCAAAGTATGGAAGTGGTTTGCCATTGTTTTTCTCCCAGATTTTTTTATACTCAAGTTTCACATACAGTCTTGAAATTGCTTGTGATGCTAACAAGTACTAACCAGGCATGCAAGCACTACCTAGCTTCCAAGTCCTGACAAGAGCAGCCAGTAATAAAACCAGTTCTCATTAATAAAAAGGTTAGAGAATTCAGCTGTAGAGAAAATCACAAAAACAATAGATTAAGACTGGGATTAAGAGAACTTCAACAAAGATATTGGCTTGATTCATGCAACATGCTAAGTCACAGAACTTGTTTGTACAACATACTACACCTTAGCATGACCAGTGACTAAATTAAAATTAAGAGAGAATACCTTAATCACATTTTGTATCCACTTGGTTAACTTATTTTAGCAATGGCATTATACACTGACCAAATCTTGATGGCAGGTTATCTATGTTTAACTCCTAGCCCCTAGAAATAAAGGCAGGAGGGGGCAGTGGCAGGTAGTTATTATTGTTTTTTTTTTAACCACAGAGGTGGTTGAGATACTAACTAATATAGGAAACAAGCAGGGAACTGTGGTTGACCATAGTTTGCTATATGATCTAGCATGCATGCACACACACAGCACACACATATATATACATACATACACAGAGAGGCAGACACACACACCTCTTTCTCTCTCATTCTCTCCCCCCCCCCCGACAATGCATGCCAGTGTAAAGGTTGCTAAGATAATAGTAAAAAAGAGAGACTAATAAACTAATTTACTGTGTCATCTGAAGCATGTCACTACTGGGTCAGTGCCGCGTCTATTATTAATGCTAAGCCATGCTTAGTCTTCTATTTCTTTCATGAATTTTAGCTTTAACACTGGGAGACTGTTTTTGTATGAATATTTCTATTCGTATTTGTTTTGTTAATTCACTGGGTATTCTGAATTCAACTGGCTGCAGAACATGTGGCACTCTGTGTCAGAACCTGCATCACCCAACTGTTGTTGTTTTCCATTGTATTGCATTCTTGGGAGTTGGATTGATTTGCTTCTGCCACTTGTAAATGGGGGGGGGTGGCTGTTAATGGTTGTAAGGGGAGTTGGGAAGCAGCTTAACCATGTATGGGCAATTTAGACTGGCTTGATTGCCGGCCAGGCAGCTGGGGCCCAAAGAACCAGGAAGAAGCTCGGGGAGGAAGGAGAGAGGTCAACAACAGGTGAAGAGGAGTCACAACTACAGGCAATAAGGGGAGGGGGGATAAATAGAGGGAGGTTTACCCAAGGCGTTAGTTTTAGCAATGTTCTGTTTACAAGCTGCATGTACCTCTTAATAAAGAAGTAGTCATCTGACCCAAGCATGGTTGTGTGAGAATGCTTCAGAACTGAGAGTTGGACATCGTGGACTTGACACTCTGCCTCTATACACAAGTTTTTGTTGTGGAGAAATTGTCACATTAATAAGGTACCTGTTTCCTTGCAAAAGTTTAAAGTTTATTTTGGTTTGCAAATTTATCTGTCAGTTGATTATCTATTTATAATATTTCTAGGCCATCTAACTCCAAAACAACTCTGGATGGCTTCATAAATAAAATGAAATTACATTTTTTAAAAACAACCAATGTCTAATGGACAACAGGAACTTTGACCATATCATCCCCAACTGAAAAGGGGGGGGCATTCCCCTAACCCTGGAGGGGAAAAAAGCTTTTTAAGGATTGCTTAAAAGCAGTCAAGGTGGGGCCTGTCAAATTTCTGGAGGATGCTGTTCCAAAGGGCAGGTACTGGCACAAGGAAGGCTCCCTTCCTGGCTCCTGCAAGATGGCACTCCTTAATTAATGGGATCCAAACCAAGCCGATTCTGTTGGAACACACAGGATGGGCTGCTACTTTGGACCCAATGCCAGGCAGAGTTTGATAGGTAATAACCAGCACCTTGAATTGCACCCAAAAGCCAACTGGTAGCCAATGCAGTTAATGTAGTAGGGATGTTACATAATGAGGCTTACCCATCACTGCCCATGCGGCTGCATTCTGGACTAGCTATAACTTCCAAGTGGTCTTCAAAGGCAGCCCCATTTAGATCATATTGCAGTAGTACACTTACAAGGTAACCAAGACATGAATAACTATAAGAAGGGCCTCTCAATCCAGGAATGGGCACAGCTGTAGCCCAAGTTGAACTTGTGCAAAGACCTTCCTGGCCACACCTGCCACCTGCTCAAGTCTAGATTGCACACCAGTCCTGAGTGGGGCAGTTCAGACCCATTAAGAATCAAAGAAGGAATGTCCTCAGAACCAAGAGGCTAAGCACCCACAGCCACTGAATCTTGCTAGGGTTGACCCTGAGGCTATTCCTCCCCATATAGGCCCTAACAGCTTCCAAGCACTGAGACAAGGTCTCAACTGCAACCCTTGGGTAGCAAGGGGTGAGATGTACAACTAAGCACCATCAACGTATTGATGATACCTGACTCTGAACTGATGGATGACCTCCACCAGAAGCCTCATGGAGATGTTAAACCGGAGGGGTGAAAACCTTGAGGTACTCTACAAATCAGGGGGTTGAGGCTTGATGTCTCTCCCTCTCCCTCTCCCCCATCCACACTGACTAGAGGGGGCTACGGAGAAATATTTTTTTTCTCTTTCTTCCAAATTTCCAATGCTTGTTTCTGTTAATATTTGCATGTTTATTTTATTTATTTGCATGCAAGAGTAAGCAATGCTTAGCACCTCTATTTATTATTCATTTATCTATTTATTCATTTACAGCCCCAGACCAATAAAAGACAAATACAAAACTTAAGACAATAATTATTCTTCCATCTGATTGGGATTTAAAGCACTTTCTAGAAAAGACTAAAACACAAAAGACTAAAACCTTAGTTTTCGAATAGTTAATTTTGAGAGATTTCTCAGGATAATAGGTCATTAATGCTATTAGGCATTTACAAAAGCCCACTCTGTACAAAGAGGGGCAAAATCAAAAATCAAAGCCACCCAGTCTCATTGGTGAAACAGACGGCCATATAAATATGATTTCCAATCAATCACTCAATCAAATCATTAGAAATTATAATCTAAAGTAGAGGCCCCTGTAGTGCCCTCTAGTAAGGTAAGCCAATTTGGTGTAGTAGTTTAAGGCACTAGACTAGAAACCAGGAGACTGTAAGTTCTAGTCCTCTTAGCCACAAGCTAGCTGGGTGACTTTGGGTCAGTCACTCTTTCTCAAACCTTAGGAGGAAGACAATGGCAAACCACTGCTGAAATTGTTGCCAAGACAACAACATGGACTTGTTCATGTAACTACCAGGAGCCAAGACTGACTCAGAGATTCACACAAAAAGATTAATTTAGGACTTTCAGACCAAATTTTACCACCAACTAGAACTATCCCCATCCCCATATATTAATGCCTACCTTTACTAATCCAGTTTTTATGGATAGTGATAGCTATCAGTCAAGAGCAAGGTGTGAATGTGCAACACAATAGAAATTAGAGCTCTTATGCTTGTGAAGGAATAGGAAGTAAAGCTTTTGAGGTCTAAGGGTTCCAAGTCCCAAATCTCATAAGAAAGAATTTCAAGCTGACATAAAAATCAGTGAATGCAGAACTCATCTATTTAGATCACCAAAGTGATGTTTCAGGATAGCAATTGTATAGCAGGAGCTAAGGCTAACAGTCATTCAGACATGGCATCTCATAAAATGGAAGCAGACACTTTCATAGTCATTAAACCTTGGGTATCAGGTAAGGTCTGTGCAGACAAAGACCAGGAGTTTAGGTGATGAATCGTTCCTGAAGATTTACAAGGCAATTTAGAGCAAGCAGATATAGTCATATTTTTGTTGAAAAAAATAAATCAAGTTTCCTCACACTGGTAAGTGCAGCCAGTAACCCAGAAGATAAAGGCTTTTGCAGCAATTCCTCAGCAGCGAGTATTATGGTGAGATATTAACTTGACCAAGGGCAAGCAGAAGAGGGAATATGCTCCCTAGAGAATACTTGTGCTGCACTTAATAAATAACGGAGGAGGCATATTGCCATCAGAGATGCTGTGTAGATTAGAACATTTTTAGGGCTCTTTAAAAGGCAGGTAGAAGAGTATCAGTCTATTATTCTTCAATGAACAAAGTCTTGTTTGTTTCCAGGTGGCAGGGCAAAAGAGTTCTTGAGTTCAATTTCTTCTGATAGAGTATGTGAGAAAGAATGAGTTAAGTCATCCAAACAAGAATCTTGTATGTTGCTTCTCAAGATTAACTTATATGAGTTCACTGCTATGCTTATGTTACGTTATGCTATTCTATTCTCCACTTACTGACACAGAGTCAGGTCCAGACACCAGTTTATCAAACTTTAATTGTTTCAGGGATTTCTTGGAGTTTGAATGTCCAGAGTTCATTCAAGTCCTCTTTTTCTTCTTCCCCATTGAAGAAATTAGTAATAAAAAAAAGTATCCAAAAAAGAAAAATCCTAAGACCACTTTAGACAAAGGACTGTCTAATTGGTTGAAAAATTAGTTTAGAACTAGTTACAGGTAGTCCTCACCTAACGACCATAATTGGGATCAATAATTGAGATGCCCACATGACTGCTTTGCTTAATGACTGCAATCTGGGCACTCCCGGTTGTGGTCATTAAGCAATCTCCCTGATCATTATGCAGGCAGACCAAAAGGGCTGTCTGCTGAAGGATTTCAGCAGGCCTTTTGCTCTCAAACATTCCTAAAACTGCAGAAGGGTTTGCCCTCCCCTCCATGGACGGAGGGTAAATCCTTCTTGGGGCTGGAGGAACAGAGCTCAAATCTTCAGGATTTAAGTTCCATTCCTGCCCACTCCTGAGAAGGAAGGGGAAACCTCTTAAGGTGGGCAGGAACCTGCGTATCTGCCAACCGCTGAGAGGTTTCTCCTCCCCTCTCAGTGGTGGGCAGGAATGGAGCTCAAATCTTCAGGAGTTTCCCCTCCCCTTCATGAACAGAGTGGAAATCCTTGGTGGAGCTGGAGGAACGAAGATATAATCTTTAGAATTTCAGCTCTGTTCCTGCACATCACCGCATCCCCTCTGCTTGCAACCTTTCCTGCCAGCTTCCAATGGGAAGCCAGCAAAAAAAACTCCAAGTGGTGATCAATGATCACAGGCACTTGGAAACCGGTCGTAAATGCAAGCCGGTTGCCAAGCACTCAAAATGCAGCCATGTGACTGCGGTGCAGAGGGCGGCAAGACTATTTACAATGGTCAGCAGTGCTTTACAGGCTGTAAAAAAGCACCCTTTCTGAGGCCGTCATAACTTCGAACCGTCATTAAACAAATGGTTGTTAAGCAAGGACTACCTGTAATTAGAAATAAATGAGAGATAAAAAGAGCTAGGGAAAGCTGAGATAAGAACTCTTGCTGCACTCCCCCACCATCATGGAAAGAAAAAAAAAGAAATGAATGCCCCTCCACAGCTTGTTTATACCAAAGACCTTGTGCAATTCACAAACCAAATTTCTTTTGTATACAGTACAGACATATACGTATTATAACCTCCTTAGAGAAAGTTACCTGTTTAAAATGGAAAACCCCATATATATCTAATACACATCTCTTGAAATTTAGAAATATCATATTTTAAATGTGCATTTTCTGAATGTTTCAGGAGACATCTCATACCTGTAATACTTTAGCTGATTCATCTAGGAAACGCCCAACACTCTCATTTTCAGGACTGAATCTGTTAAGCTGCTGAACTATAATTTCAATGTGTCTCAGTGGGCCAACCATTTTCATGCTGCATGTACCTGGAATCATTAAGTGTCCACATTCTCTTCACTTATAATTTAATCTTAAGTATAATCATTACAGATACTAACATAATTTTGCTTGAACAGATTGTCTCCTCATCCAGATATAAATACTAGTACACCTGAAACAACCAGAATTAATTTGCTAGATGAGCAAATTCATTCACACATTTGTTGCCTGCAATTGCAATTGTTCTTCAGAGTAATAATTAAGGCTTTTAATTCTTAATGCAATGGGGAACAAACCTAGATTACTGGGACAATAGTTAACTCAGAAGTGTAGACAAGAAAAGCTTCTGGCATTTACTTGGCATTCACCATGGAACCAGCAAGAATAGTAACAGATGTGGATATTTTTGGAATTTGCATGGCACAAATAAATTAGCAAGAATACTCATGACATTTATCCAAAGGTGCTACCAAATCAGAACTACACCGTAGATCTTGAGGCACAAATCCTTATGGATCAACAAGAATACAAAAGAATAACAAGGCTATAAAAGAGTATTCTCTTTTAAATGACCTTCAAAACAATCCAGTTCTTACACTGCACTAGACTGGAAAGACTGCATTAATATTCTATTTTAAAAAACAGTACTAGAGTGTTTTGTGTCCTGACAATTTCTCAGAGAATAGAATTCAGAAAATGGTGAAAAGGCTACTTTTCAATCCATCTGCTCGTAAATGAGCCTTATGATTCTATTTTGTCCCCCCCCCCCCACCCCTGCTTCTTAATATTTACATGAAACTCCACTGGGCAAAGTCAGTGTTTTTAAAAACTGTAAACCTTCTTGAAACTCTATTTCTACACTATACAAAGATAAATATATCTAACAATTTGGACTGAAGTGCCAACGCTACATAGTTAACCCACAGTTCTATCCTGCTATCTTTTGGTCATATGAAACAATCAGGTATCAGAAATAATCACAGTTGATGTTTACATCTACTACCCCCTTCACTGGTCTAATCTTCTTAAAAAATGCTCCTAAGCCTCTTACCATAATTGTGATAAGCACCACATTTTTAATGAAATATTAAATATTTACATCTGCCAACCTTATAAGGTAGACCAATGCCATTTAGATTAAGACTTCTTTTATTGTAACAGCTATAGCAACCAAATATTGCAAGTCTGAAGTGCTTCCCCCTCCCTTTATCTTTGTGTAAACTGGGGGGTGGGGCTGACTGAGACCTTTTCTCAAGTTATTTTCTTGGCATGGGCTCAAGCCCACCTTACCTGATTGTTGGCTTGGCAGCAGCTCTTCCTCCTCTCCTTCAAAGCCATTCCCTTTTCCTTCTACAACATCAGAGTCACCGAGTACAGAGTACAAAACTACAAGGACACTAGATTCAGACGTCTGATTGTGTGCAGACAGGTGTGGTCTGTGGTTCTACAAAGGTTTCATGTGGAGCACAGGTAAAAATAATGCAAAATCAAATGCCTGATTTTGCACCACAGCAACACCAAAACTTTTAAGGTCTGTGATTATGCCTCAATCTGTGCAGACAAGTGTAATCTGTAATATCCTGGATCCCAAGTAAAAGTCATGCAAATAGAGGATTTGTGCTTCAGTTCATGGGTGTTACGGCACGACCAAAAAACACTGCCTGGGCGTTCAGATGGAGGAACTGCGGTGTGATGTGGATCTCGTGTAAAACTCCACGAAGATCTATGCATCACATCCATATTTTTGTATCACAGAAGACAAAAAAAAATGAGTTTACCAAGTTAACATACAGAGAATCAACCTTTAAATTCAAACGTATCTTACATTTTACAGGCTGTAATCAAAGACACGCGCGTGCCTTCCAAGAGGGTTATTTCAACGGGCCCGCCCTGTTTTCAGCCATTATTAGCAGGATTACTTGCCCTGACCCGGCCCCTCTCCACACTTGCCTGCCAACGCTGCGAGACTGCCACGACAGGCCGGGACGGAGCCCCTGAAGCGGCTTGCCTCGGCGCGCGTCCCCCCGACCGGCGCCGCCGCCGCCGCCCGCGCTCGAGCCGAAGGGCGGCCGTTCGGGCGGCTGGGAAGGCCGAAGCGAGGGCTCGAACCGCGGCGGTTCCTGCGGGCGCTTTCTTGTCGCATGGCAACCCCTGAAACCGCCGGGCGGCTGCAAAAGCCGGAGCAGTTTACACCAAGCGGGAGCGGACGCCGATCAGTAAAAGGATCGCCCTCCCGAAACTGAAGCGGCGGATGAGGACAGAGAGGCTTTCGGCGGTTTTTACGAACCTGCCCCCGGCGCAGGTTATGCCCGCGACGCACCAGCTTTCGTCTGCTACGGCTCATTCATTAGATGCCCTTCATCTGCAGCTCAGGAAAGCTGATGCTTACTTGCTGTCAAGAGATTGGAGCGGGATCCAAATTATAACAGAGCATAAGAAGATTGTTTTTTAAAATTAGTATCTTATACCTGAAAATGGGTACAGGCTGAAATTACACACAACTCACTAGCCTGTGCGAGAAATAAGTAACAGTTAGACTTTGAGGCATGACTTAGCACCACACAGAAAACAAATTAAGCCCAGCACAGAACACTGACTAGGATCTCTTTCTCTTCCTACAGAAATAAAAGATTTCCAGATCAGATGTTTCTTCTGCTTCAATTACCTGGACTGTTTCAGCTTCTTAAAAATCCCCAAATTTTAACCAGAGACTATGGGGAACAATGTTACTTCCCTCATTTCCTCATGTCTTGGTTCACCACTTCTGCAGTTCTGCCCCTAGTTTTAAAATAGTCCTTTTTTCGCCTTGTATCCAGCAAAGGAATAAGCCGGAGGTATCTGCCTTGTGTCTGTGACAGGCCTCTTTCCCTAACGGGCTGCATTCACAACCAACAAATATCTTAAAGGAGGCAACTCTTGTGGGGAGAGCTAGTGAGTTTTGGGGAGATTCCTCTCTCCCTTGTCTGAGTCCACCAGTTCGAATGAGTGATTGTCAGTCCTGGACTGGACAGGTCCAACTGTCCAAGTCTGCTAGGGTCTGGATGTATCTAAAACTGGTTCTGTATTTAATGTAATAAATCATTACAGCTTAATTCTAATCATATTTAATTGGGGAAAAAGTTAATTGCTTTTTTCTAAGACACACTATAAACCAATTAATGTACAGTAGTAACTATGTGTGAACAACTCTGGGTGAATAATTCTGAATTCAAACTCCTCATTCTCTTTTACCCTTTTATTTTTTGTTTTTATACATACATATATATGGCCCATATCTCCTCTTTTACCTTTTTATCTTTTTATATATTGATTAATAGCATTGCTAACTCTGCCTCTTACTGTCAGCCAACTGCTGGGTGTGTCTCCTGGCAAGATTTATGAGCAATAATCCTCTGGTTGGTGCTGAGCAGATAACGAAGTCTGGATGAGAAAGACCAGTGAAGAAGGAATTGCTTGAAAACCAAACCTAAAATCTCAAGCAAAACCAGAAGTGCTAAAGGATGAGGCAAAGGATTAGCCATCTCAGCCAGCCAACAATTGAGAGTGTACAATTTTACAATACAACAATCTGCCAAGTGAGTAGTCACTTTTGCTCCACTAACAGCAATGCTTTGCTTGACCGGGAGAGCAAGGACTTGGCAGCTGTGGAAGGCAAGTTCCAGTCAGAGCCAGAAAATGAATCAAGACTTCAAACACCAGGCCTGGAACTAGTGGCCCAGGACTGCCTCCCGACTGCACAAACAATAATATTGGATGGCCAATAACAAAACTGATTATTTAAAAACTTTGAGAGAACAGTTAATCTTTAAATTGCCTGACAGGTTTTCTGATGGCACACTGTTTAATAATAACACCAACAGTGAAAAAGTTCCCTAACCTCTATGGGAGGGCAGTATTATAGCACTGAGGAGGTTTTACTATAATTCCCTTAGACATATAACCTTCACACATTCAGAGACACCAATGGGTGAACTTTTCAGCCAGACAGAATTATGCTGCAGATGGAGGGGCCAAAGTCAATCAGGGCAGGGGGCCCTCCAGGAGGGCTATTTTCCATTTGCTTACCTAACTGCTGCACTCACAAAGTTTCTCACAGCAATCAAATGGTTACCTAGCCGTGTCATATTTATTAGAGCACTCCTCACTTTCAAACACATCACATTCCTCTAATGCTGCTGAGAATTAGAGACTAGTAGATGTCATATTATAACATTTTCAAAGATTAATAACTACCCGTTTTAGCTTTGTCATACACTGCCCAGAGTCACTTGTCATGAGATGGGGGGCTTTATAAATTTAATAACTAAATAAATATTTAGTTGTCATACTGAATAATCTCTCTCACCACTCCCCAAAGCTGGCGAACATATCACAATCTGCAACAGCTGTACAAACAGCTGTACCTGTTGAATTCACTGGCAATAAAGGTTGGGGACCTGGCTAGATCCAATTGGCGCTCTGTGTGTGCTACATGCTGTTTAATGAGTGCTTTGGCCTGATGCTGAGTAGAAGACCTGGAGAGAAGCCCAAGGATGAGATTTTAGTTGCTACTGCCTGTTTCCATGTGGACTGAAAATCATCCCTCATAGTTAATGGGTAAGGCCAAGGGAAAAAAAAGGATAATCTTAGCCAATAGTTGACTATGCTCACCCACACTGTAGCCTCCACATTCATGAGACCTGTCTCTAGTCTCAGGGTGGCATTAGAGACACATTTTGGGACTTGAAGGGCCAATCTTTGGATTGTACAAGTTCTAATGGTGAAAAATTGGAGAAGGGGCCCAGCTGGGCACCGTAAAGAAGTTGTGCTTGGCTTCAGATAATTTGAGTGCTCCAGGAATATAGCGGCCACCTCTTGTCTTGAGGAATTTAAGGATGGCAGATGAGCTCCTCTGTGCATTTTCAGCAACGTAGTCCCCATGGGCTTTCCTACTGCTGGCAGAATGTAGGACTGCTCCCAGGCATTTGAAACAGGAGACCTGCTCAGTCTTGTGTCATCTATGCTCCAGGAGTGGCTCTTGGGCCTTTTGGCAAATGCCATCATTTAGTTTTCTGATAATTGAGTTCTAGCTGGTCTTCCTTGCAGTTCTGGGTTAGCATTCTTTTAAGGTCAATAGATGTTACTGAAAGTATTGCTGAATCATCTGCAGAAAGTAGAACACAGATGTGCCTTCCAGCACATTTTGGGGAGTGAAAGGAGTGTGCTGAGGAGATGGCCCACTATGGAGTTGATATTCAAACTGAATAAGAGTGGGACCAATACGCAGTCTTGCTTGACTCCTTTCTCAGTTCCAATGGCTTTGTTGAGATGGCCTTGGGGGTCACATCTTACTTTGAGTGAGGTCCCTTCATGGAGCATACATATTAAATGAAATAAACATCAGTCAATAGAGGAGGCCTGCAGTTTTTACCATAGCATATGGTATCAAAAACTGCTTTGAAGTCTATGAAAGCAGCATAAAGGGAGGTTGTGTTGCAGAAGGAGTATTTTTCAATGAAATGTTGGAGTACTAGGCACTGATTAATGGTGGATCAGCCTCCTCTAAAGCCGGCTTGCTCCTCTGGAAGTACATTTTCTTGTTCCAGCCAGTCCTGGAATTTCCAATGTACTGTAGGTATCTGGCAGAGTTTGCTGATTGTGTTGAGGAGGCTGATCAGTCTATAATTAGCAGGATCATCCTTTTTTCCTTTTTTATATATAGGAAAAATGATCACAATCCCTCAATCCTTGGGGACTCGGCCATAGATATCGACGAAGGTAAAGATTAAGGTGAGAGTGGGGGCCCAGAAGCCCAAGTTTCCAAATCAGTGGAGTACAAGATTTGAAAAACAGCTGTTGATCCATGTTCTCTCTGGGAAGAAGAATCAGGAAAACCACTTGGTTTGATGAATATCCCTGCCTTCAGATTGATTGAAACAACAAATCTGAGAAACGTCGCTTTATTACTACATGTCACAAAATGGAGTCCACAGCAGGTGCAAACATGGGGAAACATAAGTACAGTGTTACATTAGCAATCCAATGCGAGTTCAGAATTGTTATCAAAATGCAGTCTGTGTGACCTATCAAGTTTGACCCAACATCACAGAGAGGCCTCATGTTAGCGATCCCTATGACACCTATTAGAGTGAATGCAGAATGCAAGTGTATGCACTAAAGTTTCCAGGTCAGTCAAAGACCAGATTCGAAAAAGAGCTGTTGATTCTTATTCTGCCTAGCCAGGAGAATCAGGAAAACCACATGGTTTCATGAATCTCTCTTTTGCTTAAGATAAATCAAAATGACACAATCTGAGAAACTTTGCTTTATTACTGCATGTCACAAACAGGAGTTTGCGGCAGAAGTATAAACAAGAAAAAAGTTAACTACAGCATTAGTTTAGCAATATACACATTTCTCCTATAAAAAATCTTGAGGTTTTGGAGAAGCTGAAGTGTCTTGCTGGATTCTTCCACCTTAGAAAGGTGTTTGCTTTCTTTTCTTTTCTGATTTTTCAAAAATTGTATGTCAAAACCAGAAGAATAAAGTTTAATGAAAAATTATTTATGTTTGCTGTATAACACAAAATAGTGAACAATTAATCCTGGATCACTGCCTTGTCATGGCAAAGGGGCTTGTGTAACTCAGTGAAGCCATGAGCTATACCGTGCAGGGCCACCCAAGACGGACAGGTCATGACAGAGAGTTCTGACAAAATGTGGTCCACTGGAGAAGGAAATGGCAACCCCCTCCAGTATCCTTGCCAAGAAAACCCCATGAACAATGTTAAAAGGCTAAAAGATAAGACGCCGGAAGATGAGCCCCTCAGGTCGGAAGGTGTCCAATATGCTACTGGGGAAGAGCGGAGGGCAATTCCAGGTAGCTCCAGAAAGAGTGAAGCGGCTGGGCCAAAGCCGAAAGGACGTTCAGCTGTGGATGTATCTGGAAGCGAAAAGAAGGTCCAATGTTGTAAAGAACGATATTGTATAGGTACCTGGAATGTAAGATCTATGAACCAAGTTGGATGTGGTCAAACATGAGATGACAAGATTGAACATCGACATCTTGGGAATCAGCGAATTAAAATGGATGGGAATGGATGAATTTAAGTCAGGTGACCATTATATCTACCACTGTGGGCAAGAAACCCTTAGAAGAAATGGAGTAGCACTCATAGTCAACAAGAAAGTGGGAAAGGCAGTAATGGAGTACAACCTCAAAAACAACAGAATGATCTCAGTGTGAATCCAAGGCAAACCATTCAGCATCACAGTAATCCAAGTCTATGCCCCAACCACTGATGCCGAAGAAGCTGAAGTTGACCAGTTCTATGAAGACCTACAACACTGTGAGAAGGCAGGGAGAAGTGAGGGCCTCAAACGAACCATGTTTGCTAGAGGAAAGCGCTGTGCACCATGGGGCAGCCTTGGGGGGGACGGCAGGAGGGAGGATGGGCAGAAGGCACACTCGCACCAGAGTGAAGAGGGACGGCAGGAGGGAGGAAATACTGCAGGCAAAAGGCACGTTCGCACCAGAGTGAAGAGAAACGGCAGGGGGCGGCTGTTGGGTCAAGTGGGTATTGGAATGTGTATTGCGCTGATTGGATTCAGAAAGTGGAATGTCTGCGGTTTTGCGGTTAATTAGTGGCGCTCCGGGGCGGTAAAAAAGGTGAGATTGTGAGCCAAGCCCTCGTAGGAGGGGGAGGACAGATAGGGGGTATAAAAACCTGTCAGACCTTGTTTCGGGGTTCCTCCATTGCTGCGGGAGGGACCCACCTTTGCAAACGTGCCCAATAAAAACTTCTGTCTACTGGACAACCGAACCTGTGTCTGTCGTTTTCTGACAAAATTGGCGAGCCAGCCAGGAGTCCTCGACGTGGACCAGACTGTGGGGAACCAGTGAGTAATCGGCCGTAACACCCCGTTGAGGTGTCTCCCGTTTTCCCTGGAGTCGGGTCCGGGACGGGACTCCAATCGCCAGTCAGACAGAAGTAAAGAGGAAGTCGGCTGACGAGGGGACCTCTGGGAGGTCTGGTGAGTACAACCTACCCATAATCTCGGGGAAATTAGCGTGGTTACGAGGCGTTGGACGCCGCAAGGGGACAGAAGAGTCCGGGACCTTCTGTAAGGTGGGAAACGTAGTCAGGAAGGATGGGTAAGGCGCAGAGTAAGAGTGTAAGGCCAGGGGCCAGTGGGAAAAACGCAGTAGGGGGAATCCCCACGGATTCTCCATTAGGACAATTGTTGCAACAATGGGAGACACCCTGGTTGTGTCCATTCACCAGGGGTCTGGAAAAACCGACCATGATAACTTTGTGCACTAAAGAATGGCCAAAATATCCACTAGTGGACCCCGAATTCCCCTACCATTGGGATACTCTTGGAATCCCCAGTAATTACTGGGTGACCCAACTAAAAAACTACATTGTGGAACATAAAATGTTAACACAGGAACCCGATGTGGAAGTCTGGTTCCATGTTCATTGGGAGGGGCCTCGACCCAAGTTAGCCAAAATTTTTGTCCAAAAAGAACAGGAGGATGAAGAGGACCTCTGGCAGACTAGACCCCAATGGGGGCCGCCACCTCCTCCTCCTCCTCCTCTTCCTACCGCTCCCCCTCCTGCGCCTCCACCCTATCCCGGGCTGCGGAAAGAGCTGGACCAGCTGAACCAAGACATTCAGAACTTGCCCTTTATTCTAAGGTCGGCCAGTGCCTTCCCCGTCCGGGAGGTCCCGAACGGAATGAACGCACAGGGGGTGGCCGTCACCAGTTACGTAACAGTTCCCATCAAACCCAGTGAGTTGAGGGAATTAAAAAAGACCCTCCCTTGTATGCAAGAGAATCCCCATACCGCCGCCGAACAATTGGAACT
This sequence comes from Python bivittatus, assembly GCF_059951505.1. Classification (NCBI taxonomy): domain Eukaryota; kingdom Metazoa; phylum Chordata; class Lepidosauria; order Squamata; family Pythonidae; genus Python; species Python bivittatus. The sequence continues at coordinate 6,814,466 of NW_028277053.1, read as the reverse complement.
TTTTCTCAGCCCGGTGGAATACTCCTGGGGGGAACTGAATTACATTTTAGCCCACCTCTATACGCCAGAAGAGAGGGGCCAGATTCGGCGAGCTGCGCTCGGGGCTTGGGAGCGAAGGAATGCAAATGTCCCAAATGCCCCGGCCGCAGATACTAAATTCCCTCTGGCAGACCCAAATTGGGATCCCAATAATGCCGCACACCGGCAGAACATGAGAGACATGAAAGAGATGATTTTGGAGGGCATCCGAACAGCAGTGCCCCAGGGGAAGAATTTGACCAAGGCTTTTGAGGTAACCCAGGGGAAGGATGAATCGCCCGGAGATTTTTGTGAGAGGATCCGGGTTGGCCTGACCAAATTCTCGGGCGTGATTCCGGATACCCCAGCCTTTGAGACCTTGTTAAAAATGCAGTTCGTCACCAAAGTATGGCCAGACATTCAGAAGAAGATACAAAAACAGGAGGGTTGGACCGAACAGGGGATAGGGGAACTCCTAAGGATTGCTCAACAGACCTATGTGGGGAGGGAGGAGGCGAAGACCAGGCAGAAAACTCAAATGATGATGGCAGCCGTTCAGGTGGCGGCCAAGAATGAGACGAAGGGGGAGGGACTGAGGGAGGCGTGACCTTCTCCCCATCTGGTCCGGGGACCTTGGCCCCGGAGAGGTGGCGTCGACCCCAGAAGGGAGAGGCAAGGTTGTTTCCGCTGCGGGCGGGTAGGACACTTTGCTCAGGACTGCCAGGTGGATCGCCCCACGGGTGAGAGGAGTTTCCCCCTGTACGACTAGGGGGGTCATGGTTCCCCAACCGGGACCCACGGGGAACCCTTGGTAAACATCACAGTGGGTCCCACCGGCGAGGAACAGCAGTTCCTCGTGGATACCGGAGCCTCTCGTGTCAGGTTCGGTCAGCACGGGGCTTCGGGGAAGCTCGCAGCCAGACCACGCGAACTCCACCGGCGGTAGCTAGCGAGGAAAAGAGGAACTGAAAGCGCCACTAATTAATGGGCCACCTGCACCCAGCCAAACAGGAAAACCGCAGCGGAAGCTTTAACTATACACTGATAACAGCGTGAGCCAACTATGAACGGGGCCGCAGGCAGCGAAACAAGATCGCCGCGCAGCACAGAACCCTCGGGCTTGCACGTAACGGGGAGGGACCAACCCAAGCCGGAGGGGACTGCCAATCAAGGACAATGGACCCTGACCGAACCTGCCATCATGGACAATCAAGAGGGATTATTGGGGGGCCGATAATCCGCAGCGGTAACGCGATCGCGGGGCGGAAAAAGGCGCGGGAAGGGGGGAATATAACGAGTGATGCAATTGTACCAAGCCAGTCCTGGCTTTGCTTGTGACTGCTACGTTACGCATGAGTAAACCTCTTTTGTGAACCACACGTGTCACGGGAGTTTCTCTGTCGAACGGGGCAAACCTTACATAAAGCCAGGACTCACCGTTAGCGCTACCCGGTACCACCGAGGAGCGTTTCCCTTTCTAATACAGGCATGACCAGCGATGAGGAATCCGTGGGTCAGCTGGAGCACGAGGAACCCGGACTCGAGGAGGGATGGTCAGAGCTACCCGGGAGCGACGGGACAGCGGCCAGGGCCGGGGACCCTCCAATGGAGCGGTGGTCGATGTACATGAACCAAGGGCCAGACAGCTCAGGCGTCACGATGACCCGGGGTTCGGGGGCCCGGAACCGCGAGCGGGACAAGAAGCTCGCCCGACTAGAGGAGAGGATTGAGCGGCACCTAGACGCCGTGGAGGCGATGCTCCAGACCTTGCTACAGAGAGCGGGACCATCAGCGGTGAGCGATGGCGCGAGCAACAGGGGTGGCAGCCCGGCACCCCAGCCGGCACCACCCACGATGCCCCGGTCGGTGGACCGACGGGCAGCGGACGCCCTGAGACTTCGAGGCATCACCGGGAAGTTCTCAGGGGACCCTGAACAGCTGCCGCACTTTTTGACGCACGTCAGGGGTTTTATGCAGAGGGGTGGTCACCTATTCGCTAGGGACGAGGATAGAGTATCCTACGTGGCCGAGCTGTTAGACGGCCAAGCGGCTAGCTGGGTGATCGGACTATACGACGCCAACGCGGCGGAACTGCGGAGTTTCCCGGACTTCATGCAGGCGCTCCGGGACAGATTCGAGGACACATTGAGCGCCAAGCGGGCTGAGGACGACATCCTGCAGTTAAGACAGCGGGACAAGTCGGTATCAGAGTATGCCCTGGAGTTCCGGAGGTTGGTAGAGAAGCTCACGGACTGGCCGGAGTCCCTGAGGGTGAAGTATTTTAAGAGGGGGCTCAATCCAGAGATCCTGGAGCGGGCACTGGGACGGGATGACCCGTCCACGGTGAAAGATTGGATCTGGCTGGCCGGAACGGTGGAATCGGCGTGGCGGCAGATTCAACAAAGCGCGAGGCGACGGGACCAGACGAGGGACCAGCCGAGGGAGAGACCCCCAGAGGAAAGGCGGAGCAGTCGGCGGCAGTCCACCGGGGGGCGAGAGGCGACCAGAATCCCGAACCTGTGCTTCCGGTGCGGAGGCAGAGGCCACCGAGTGGCACAGTGCCCAACGGAGCGGGAAGGAAGTCACGGCCCGAAGTCAAGCCCCCGCGTCCGACCGGGAAAAGGGCCGGCGACCGACCGTGGAAGAGTGCAGTGGCAGCGGTGACCGAAAGAGGACGGCAGGGGTGGTCGACCCCGGAGACGGCATCCTCCGGAGAGGACTCGGAGCCGGCGGGAAACGAGGCACGCTCACATTGAATGGCGTCCCAGTGCGAGCAGGGGAACCGAGGCGCGCGGACCCAATCGGGGATGAGGACTGCCCTCCGTTCCGGGTGAGGATACACATCCGGGGGGTGAGATCCGGAGGGGAGGCACAGCTGCGGGCGCTGCTGGATTCAGGCTGCACCCACTGCTTGATGCACCCAGCTATGGTTTCGGGACTCGGACTACAGCTGAGGCGCCTCCGGGAGCCCATTGCATTCAGCCAGCTAGACGGCACGCTGGCGGGGAGGGTGGCAGCTCAGTATTACACTGAGCCAGTCCAGATGACGATCGGGAGCCACCGGGAAGAACTAAGATTTGTGGTGGTCCCGGTGGCCGACTACGCGGTGGTGCTCGGCTTGGCATGGCTGTGGCGACGGAACCCATGGGTCAACTGGACGGCGGAGGCAGTGCGATTCGGGGTCGACAGGCCGGCGGAGTACGAGAGCAGAGGGGACCGGGCCGTGGCAACGGGCGCGACCGCAACCACAGATGGGAAAGTGGAGGATCCGAGGCACAGGGAGGCGGGGAGAGAGCAGACGGAGCCCAAGACCCGGGCGGCAACAGCAGCAACAGCAGCGCCGGAACCCCGGAGACTCGCAACGATCCTGAGGCATGGGGAGGCAGCGGCGACTGGCGGAACAACTGCAAAACGAGAGACAGTCTGGGGAACCCACGACGAGCGGCGGAATCCCGAGGCAATATCGAGACCTGGCAGCGGCGTTCGGGGAGAAGGAGTCCGACCAGGTCCCTCCACACCGACCCAGTGATTGCGCCATCGAGTTAGAGCCAGGGGCGACGCTGCCCAAACCGAAAATGTACTCCCTGTCAATGAGGGAGATGGGGGCTTTGCGGGAGTTCATCGACAAGAACCTAGCGCGGGGATTCATCCAACCCGCGCAGTCACCCTTAGCGGCCCCGGTACTATTCCGGGAGAAGGATGGCTCGCTCCGGATGTGCGTGGACTACCGGGGGCTGAACGCAATCAGCACCGAGTACAAATACCCCCTCTCCCTGATGAAGGACTTAATGTCGCACCTATCTAAGGGGAGGGTGTTCACAAAACTGGACTTGCGCGAAGCTTACTTTAGGGTCAGGATCCGCGCTAAAGATGAGTGGAAAACGGCGTTGAACACGCCGCTTGGAAGCTACCAGTTTTCCGTGATGCCGTCCGGATTAAAAGGGGCCCCGGGGGTGTTTATGCAGCTAATAAACGAGGTGCTGCACGACCTACTCTACTGGGGCATCCTGGTCTACCTGGACGACATCCTCATCTACACCGAAACCCTGGCGGAGCACGTGAGCCTGGTGCGCACGGTGCTCCAGAGACTGCTGAAGGCGCAGCTGTACGCGAAGCTATCAAAATGCGAGTTTCATCGGGAGCAGCTGGACTACCTCAGCTACCGGATATCCAGTCGGGGAATTGAGATGGACCTGGCGAAAGTAAAGGATGTTCTGGGCTGGGAAGCGCCGCGAACCCGGAGGCAACTTCAAAGCTTCTTGGGGTTTGCGAACTTCTACAGACTTCGCCCAAATCGCCCTTCCCCTAACAGACTTGCTAAAAACCAAGGGCACTGGAAAACCCCCCAAGCCCAGCATGACACATGCAGGGACTGCAGAATGCCAGGGGGCATTTGAGGAGCTAAAACGGCGGTTCACAGCGGAGCCGATCCTGTGCCATCCCGACCCAGATCGGCGGTTTATCATCCAAGTAGATGCGTCAGACGTGGCAACGGGGGCGGTCCTGCTCCAGCCCAGTCTGGAGGGGGCCATCCACCCATGCGCCTACGCCTCCCGCAAATTCACAGAGACAGAGAGAAGGTGGATGGTGTGGGAGAAAGAGGCGTACGCCGTCAAGTGGGCGCTAGCCACGTGGAGGCATCTATTAGAGGGGGCAGCTGAACCATTCGAGGTGTGGACGGACCACAAGAACCTCGAGGCCCTGAAGGCCCCACGTAAGCTATCCCCCAAACAGGCGCGGTGGTCCCAATACTTCGGGAGGTTCAGGTTCACCCTAAAACACATCCCCGGGAAGCGCAACTTCCTAGCAGACGGGTTGTCTCGCATGCCCCAGCACGCCAGCCTACGAGAGGAGATTGTGGACTCCATCATCCCTGCCAGCAAGCTGGCTGCAAAGGCAGTGACCCGGAGCCAGACCAAGGGGGAGCGACGGGATGCGGCGCCTGAGGTAAAGCAAGGATTCGCAGAGGCGGCGGAGCGGGACGCTTGGCTCAAGCAAAACCAAGAAGCGCTAACCAGCCAAGAGGGTTTGTGGTGGCACGAAGGGAAGTTGTACGTGCCCGAGGGGTGCCAACGGGAGGTCATGGAAAGAGCCCACGACAGCCGGAACGCGGGGCATTACGGCTTCGTGAAGACGCTCCACTTAATTCGGCAGCAGTTCTGGTGGCCAACGCTCCGGAAGGACGTGGAGGCATACTCGGGGGGTTGCCCGGTGTGCGCGACGGCGAAAGGGGCCAAAGGCAAGCCTAGGGGGTTACTCCAGTCGGTAGCGGAGCCCGACGGCCCATGGCAAGAGATCGCCATGGACTTCATAGTAGAGCTCCCGGAGAGTAAGGGGAAGACTGCCATTTGGGTGGTTACGGACTTATTCTCCAAACAAGCGCACTTTGTAGCGTGCCGGTGAGTCCCCACGGCAGGGGGTTGGCGAGGCTGTTCGTGCAACATATTTACCGGCTGCACGACGCGCCCCAACGGGTCGTCAGCGATCGGGGTGGCAACTTCATCGCGCGGTTCTGGAGGGAGTTCCTGAAGCGGGTGAGGATGAAGCAAGCCCTTTCCTCTGCAGCGCATCCGCAGACGGATGGAGCCACAGAGCGCCTGAATGGGGGCTCGAACAGTACCTGCGCTACTACGTGGGGCACCAACAGGACGATTGGGCGGAGCTACTGCCATTCGCGGAAGTAGCATACAATAACGCCGTCCACAAGAGTACCGGCTTTTCTCCATTCAAAGTAGCCACCGGGAGAGACTTCGTCCCCATGCCGGAGTTGCCTCAGCTGGAATCCCAAATCAACTCCCTGGACACCTGGTTCGCCCAAATCAACGCCACCCGGCGAGCGGCGCACACGGCATTGCAAAGAGCCAAAGCCGATTACAAAAAACATGCGGACCGCAAGAGACTCCCCGAGGGGCAGTGGAAAGTGGGGGACCAGGTGTATTTGTCAACCAAAAACCTAAAGACGCACCAGACATCGAAAAAACTCAGCCCGAGGTTTGTGGGGCCGTTCCCCATTGCAGAGGTCATCAATCCAGTAACCGTCAGGCTGATGCTCCCGAAAAGCCTCGGGAAGATCCACCTGGTGTTCCATTGCAGCCTGCTAAAGCTGCACCAGCCGGGGAACGCCTGGCACAAGGCAGAGGGGGTGCCACCACCCATCATAGTTGGTGGGGAGCAGCATTTTGAGATCAACCAGATACTGGACGCCAGGAGGCACAAGGGGCAGGTCCAGCTCCTAGTGCAATGGAAACATTTTCCCAAGTCCCACAGCGAATGGGTAAGCAAAACCCACATAAGAGCGCCGGACCTAGTGCGGGACTTTTACAATAAATACCCCGGGAAACCGAAATAAAGTCGGGGGGGGGAATTGTCTTCAGGGGGGCGGTATGTCAGGTTTGGTCAGCACGGGGCTTCGGGGAAGCTCACAGCCAGACCACGTGAACTCCACCGGCGGTAGCTAGCGAGGAAAAGAGGAACTGAAAGCGCCGCTAATTAATGGGCCACCTGCGCCCAGCCAAACAGGAAAACCACAGCGGAAGCTTTAACTATACACTGATAACGGCGCGAGCCAACTATGAACGGGGCCGCAGGCAGCGAAACAAGATCGCCACGCAGCACAGAACCCTCGGGCTTGCACGTAACGGGGAGGGACCAACCCAAGCCGGAGGGGACTGCCAATCAAGGACAATGGACCCTGACTGAACCTGCCATCATGAACAATCAAGAGGGATTATTGGGGGGCCGATAATCCGCAGCGGTAACGCGATCGCGGGGCGGAAAAAAGCACGGGAAGGGGGGAATATAACGAGTGATGCAATTGTACCAAGCCAGTCCTGGCTTTGCTTGTGACTGCTACGTTATGCATGAGTAAACCTCTTTTGTGAACCACACGTGTCACGGGAGTTTCTCTGTCGAACGGGGCAAACCTTACATCTCGAACATCGCTGTGCCAACCGATCCCAGGGATTGCGAAATCCTGGGGCGCGTCGGTATCGGTGATGGGGGTGGGAGGCTCTCCGGTCAAGGCAGACGTACTGGAGGGAGTGAGACTGGAGTGGAATGGGAAGGAGGTAACTGCAGATGTGTTACTGATCCCACAGGCACGAGTGAACTTGCTGGGAAGGGATCTAATGGGTAGTCTAGGAGTGGAGTTGTGGAATGTGGAACAGGTAGAAAGGATGTGTTTGTTGCAGGAGGCGGACGTGGAGGTTGTGAACCCTGAGGTATGGGCAGGAGAAGGGGGGGCGGGTCGGTTTCGCATCGCCCCAATTAGCATCCCCTTGAAACCGGGGGTGACGGGTTTGCGGCAAGCCCAATACCCGCTGTCCCGGGATGGGAGGCATGGGCTGAAGCCCATCATAGATGGGCTGAGGCGGCAAGGGCTGTTAGAACCGGCTATGTCCCCCTTCAACTCCCCTATCTTAGCTGTGAAGAAGAAGGACAATAGTTACAGGCTGGTGCAGGATCTGAGGAGGGTCAACGATTTGGTCTTGGCCCGGACCCCGGTAGTGCCTGACCCCTACACTTTGATGGGGAAGATCCCTCCCGGGGATCGGTGGTTCACGGTGATAGACTTGAAGGATGCTTTTTGGTCATGCCCTCTGGCAGAGGAAAGTAGGGATCTGTTCGCTTTTGAGTGGGAAGATCCGGAGACTGGGAGGAAGCAACAACTGAGATGGACAGTGCTGCCCCAGGGGTACACCGAGAGCCCCCTCTTGTTTGGACAGGCATTGGAAGAGAAACTCCAGGGGTTTCGGGCCCCTGGGGGTTCTCGGGTGCTGCAGTATGTGGATGATTTGTTGGTGTCTGGAGAGAAGGAAGTAAAGGTGAGAGAAGACTCAGTGGCTTTATTGAACTGGTTGGCTGAGGAAGGATTGAAGGTGTCAAAAGGGAAGGTCCAATTTGTGGAAAGGGAGGTCAAGTATTTAGGACATGTACTCCGGAAGGGCGAGAAGTTGATTGATCCTTCTCGGATACAGGGGATAATGCAGTTGAAGCCCCCTCATACTAAAACGGAGGTGCGGCGGTTTCTGGGTCTAGTAGGATATTGCCAGCTATGGATAGATGAGTACATGAGCAAGGCTCAGTTTCTGTATGAGAAGTTGAAAGGATCATCTGACAGGGTAGAATGGACAGATGGGGACACAGAGAAGTGGGGAGAATTACGAAGGAGCCTGGTGACGGCCCCGGCTCTGGCTCTACCGAACCTGGCCCTCCCCTTTCACCTGTACATTACAGCCCATGGGGGAACCGCCATTGGAGTGCTGACTCAGAGACGGGCTGGGAAATATCAACCAGTGGCCTTCCTGAGCAAAGCCCTAGAACCGGTGGTGAGGGGATGGCCGACTTGTGTGCAGGCAGTGGCTGCCGCTGCTGTGTTAGGGACAGAAGGAAAAAAACTCACTTTTGGGAGCCCCGTGATTGTCCATTCACCCCATCAGATCTTAAGTGTGCTTAGTCAGCAGGCGGCTGCTTGGATGACAGAAGGGAGGATGTTGAAATATGAGACAGTTCTCCGGATAAGTCCTGATGTGGTGGTAGGAACAGACAGGAATTTGAACCCAGCGGAGTTTCTTGCGGGGGAGTGGAAAGAATGGGAGCCGGCGGAGCACGAGTGCTCCACCCTGTTGCAGCTGCAAACAAAGACCCGGGAGGACCTGCAGGAGGTCCCACTGGAGGAGGGTGAGGTCTGGTTTGTGGATGGGTCTAGCCAAGTAGAGCAGGGACAAAGGAAGTCAGGATATGCGATAGTGATGGCAGAGGGAGAGACAATAGAGAAGGGGGCACTACCAGCGGACTGGTCGGCTCAGCTGTGTGAAGTGCACGCTTTGAAACGGGCACTAGAGTTGGGAAAGGGAGTGTCCCTCACCATCTACACAGACTCGCGATACACCTGGGGAGTAGTGCACACTTTCGGGAAAATTTGGCTGGAACGGGGTTTACTCACAACTGCTGGGAAGGAGGTGAAAGCTCGGCAACTGATAGAGGGGATGATGGAAGCTCTTCAAGAACCCGACAGGATTGCAGTGGTGCATGTAATGGGACATCAGAAGGGGGACTCGATGGAGGCAAGAGGGAACCGACTTGCTGATCGAGTAGCAAAGGAGGCAGCGGAGGGTGTCCCCATTGCCATCATGATTGCAATCCCCCAGATAGAAGAACCTCCGGCTTGGGCGCCGGGGAAGTTGGACGAGGTGCTGCTGGAAAGGGAAGGTTGCAGGGAGGAAGCAGGTCGTTGGGTTACAATTGAGGGGACCCCAGTAGTGAGCCGTGCTGACATGAGGGGGATGTTGGAGAAACTGCATGAAGGGTCTCACTGGGGGGTGCAGGCTTTGATAGACACTGTAAAGCCGTGGTACTGGAGCCTGGGGGTTCGATGGGAACTCCACACCCCTTGGCATCCTGACTCCAGTGGGAAAGTGGAAAGGGCCAACGGGGTGTTGAAGCAACATCTCACCAAACTGGGATTGGAAACAGGGCTACCTTGGACAAAGACACTTCCGGTTGCCCTGCTTCGAATGCGGACAGCCCCTCGCAAGGATGTGGGGGTCTCCCCATTCGAGCTGATGATAGGAAGACCTTTCCTGGCTCCAATGGGAGAGCCTATCTCCGAGCTAAAGGATGCCTTCCTGAGAAAGTATCTCCTGGTACTGTCACAATCTCTCTTATCTTTAAGAAAACAGGGACTCCTCGCTCAACGGCCCCCCTTGCTGGAAGACCAACACCCCCACAAGCCAGGGGATTGGGTCCTGATAAAGACGTGGAAGGATGAGAAGCTGAAGCCGTCTTGGAAGGGACCATACCAAGTTCTCCTGACAACTGAATCAGCGGTTCGGACCCGACAGGGGGGTTGGACCCACTACCATCGGGTTAAGCGAGCTCCCGACCCCCGACCGTGGACTGCCCAACCGGGAGACGGACTCAAAGTAAAACTTAAAAGGAGCTGAACTAAGGCAGGGGAGGAGATGACCAACATAAAGGCTTGCATCCAGGTTATTCTGTTATGTCACTGCTTAGATGCTCTACAGCACAGCTCTAACAACAATTTTTTTGTAGAATTGGCACAGACAGCTTTGAACAGCACAACTTTTTGTGTGGGGCAACTCTTGACTGTGAATGGTGTCACTTCCACCTGTTTCTTTGGAATGCCCATCAGCTTGGAAGCACTGAAGAATGTTACTCAGATAGCGAATATTGATATCACTGGGGATGATCCCCCGTGGGGGGGGATGTTCTATCATTTTGGGTCTTCTCCCACACCAAGACCCTGGACTAATCAAAGGCAAATGGCTCTAAATCTCTTGGGGATAACCAATGCAACTCAATGTGTATATTTCAACAATACCCAGAACCGTACCCACCCACTGCCCTCAAAAGGTCCTGCTTTCACTTGTGGAGGGGTCTATAATATCCCTTATGCTTCAACCCCTCTAGACCTACCTAAAGGTTTCTTTTTGTTATGTGGACATGAAGCTTATACCTATGTTCCAGCCTATAGTTCAGGGGGCCCTTGTGCCGTAGGGCGCCTGACCTCTCTATATGCCCTGCCTCCAATGCAAGCGCACCCATCAAAAGAAAAAAGAAAAAGGGAGCTGCCATCTGATTGTGAGAGTGATGTGACACTCTTGTCCGAAACAGAAGCCATGGCTCTGGCCCTCTCCTTAGTAGGGGTTCCTGCACTAAGCGGAAGAGCTTACCTGGACCTAAGGAAGGTGGCCTGCCTCCTGGCTAAAAGTGTCAACCTTACATCCTCTCTCATTGCAGCCCTCACTGAAGAAGTCACTGAGATCAGGAGGGCGGTCATTCAAAATCGGATAGCTATAGACTATCTCCTATTAAGGGCAGGACAAGGCTGTGAATCTTTTCAAGGTCTTTGTTGCTTTAACCTAACCAACAATGAGAACTATATTGAAGCAAAACTAGCCAAGTTGAAGACCTTAGCCTCTCGCATATCCGAGGATCCAGAGGGATGGAATTGGTCGTGGCTCACTAGTTGGTTACCTAACTTTGCTTGGTTAAAACAACTTTCTGTGCTAGCTATTGGCTTCATTGCCTTACTGGTCCTAGTATGTTGCTTAATGCAATGCCTCCCTGCTTGTGGGAATTACCTGTCCCAGTGTGTGAAGCCCCGGGTCCGGGACGAGGGAGCAATCCTGTTAGCCAGGTTTGAGGCCCAACAGAGGCGTGAAAAGAAAAAGGGGGGATTGTGAGAAGGCAGGGAGAGGTGAGGGCCTCAAACGAACCATGTTTGCTAGAGGAAAGCGCTGTGCACCATGGGGCAGCCTTGGGGGGGACGGCAGGAGGGAGGATGGGCAGAAGGCACACTCGCACCAGAGTGAAGAGGGACGGCAGGAGGGAGGAAATACTGCAGGCAAAAGGCACGTTCGCACCAGAGTGAAGAGAAACGGCAGGGGGCGGCTGTTGGGTCAAGTGGGTATTGGAATGTGTATTGCGCTGATTGGATTCGGAAAGTGGAATGTCTGCGGTTTTGCGGTTAATTAGCGGCGCTCCGGGGCGGTAAAAAAGGTGAGATTGTGAGCCAAGCCCTCGTAGGAGCGGGAGGACAGATAGGGGGTATAAAAACCTGTCAGACCTTGTTTCGGGGTTCCTCCATTGCTGCGGGAGGGACCCACCTTTGCAAACGTGCCCAATAAAAACTTCTGTCTACTGGACAACCGAACCCGTGTCTGTCGTTTTCTGACAACACCTTCTAGAACTAGCACCAAAAAAAGATGTCCTTTTCATCATAGGGGATTGGAATGCTAAAGTAGGAAGTCAAGGAGTAATCGGAATAACAGGCAAGTTTGGCCTTGGAGTACAAAATGAAGCAGGGCAAAGGCTAATAGAGTTCTGTCAAGAGAACAAGCTAGTCATAGCAAACACTCTTTTCCAACAACACAAGAGACGACTCTACACATGGACATCACCAGATGGTCAATACCAAAACCAGATTGATTATATACTTTGCAGCCAAAGATGGAGAAGCTCTATACAGACAGCAAAAACAAGACCAGGAGCTGACTGTGGCTCAGATCATGAGCTTCTTACTGCAAAATTTAGGCTTAAATTGAAGAACGTAGGGAAAACCACTAGACCACTCTAGTATGACTTAGATCATATTCCTTGTGAGTACCCAGTGAAGGTGATGAATAGATTTAGGGGATTAGGTTTGGTAGACAGAGTGCCTGAAAAACTATGGATGGAGGTCCGTAACATTGTACAGGAGGCAGCAACTAAAACCATCCCAAAGAAAAAGAAATGCAAGAAAGCAAAATGGCTGTCTGATGAGGCTTTAGGAATAGCTGTGGAAAGAAGGAATGCGAAAAGCAAGGGTAAAAGGGAAAGATATAACCAACTGAATGCAGATTTCCAGAGAATAGCAAGAAGAGATAAGAAGGCCTTCTTAAATGAACAATGCAAAGAAGTCGAGGAAAACAATAAAATGGGGAAGACTAGAGATCTCTTCAAGAAAACTGAAGATATCAAAGGAACGTTTAGTGCAAAGATGGGCATGATAAAGGACAAAAAAGGCAGGGACCTAACAGAAGCAGAAGAGATTAAGAAGAGGTGGCAAGAATACACAGAAGAACTATACAAGAAAGATCTTAATGTCCATGCTGGTGTGATCGCTGACCTTGAGCCGGACATCCTAGAGAGCGAAGTCAAGTGGGCCTTAGGAAGCATTACTAACAACAAAGCTAGCGAAGATGACAGTATTCCAGCTGAGTTATTTAAAATACTAAAAGATGATGGTGTTAAACTGCTGCACTCAGTATGCCAGCAAGTTTGGAAAACGCAACACTGGCCACAGGATTGGAAAAGGTCAGTTTACGTTCCAATTCCAAAGAAGGGCAATGCCAAAGAATGCTCAAACTATCGCACAATTGCAATCATTTCACATGCTAGCAAGGTTATGCTCAAAATCCTACAAGCTAGGCTTTAGCAGTACGTGAACTGAGAACTACCAGATGTACAAGCTGGGTTTCAAAGAGGCAGAGGAACTAGAGATCAAATTGCCAACATTCACTGGATCATGGAGAAAGCATGAGAGTTCCAGAAAAACATCTACTTCTGCTTCATTGACTATGCAAAAGCCTTCGATTGTGTGGATCACAACAAACTGAGGCAAATTCTTAAAGAGATGGGGGTACCAGACCACCTTACCTGTCTCCTGAGAAATCTGTATGCGGGCCAAGAAGCAACAGTTAGAACCGGTCACGGAACAACGGATTGGTTCAAAATAGGGAAAGGACTACGACAAGGCTGTATACTGTCACCCTGCTTATTTAACCTATATGCAGAGTACGTCATGAGAAATCCCAGGCTGGAAGAATCACAAGCTGGAATTAAGATTGCAGGGAGAAACATCAACAACCTCAGATATGCAGACGATACCACCCTAGTGCCAGAAAGTGAAGAAGAACTAAAGACCCTCTTGATGAGGGTGAAAGAGGAGAGTGCGAAAGCTGGCTTGAAACTCAACATTAAAAAACTAAGATCATGGCATCTGGACCCATCAATTTCTGGCAAATAGAAGGGATAGAAATGGAACCAGTAACAGACTTCATTTATTTGGGTTTCAAGATCACTGCAGATGGAGACTGCAGCCATGAAATTAAAAGACGCTTGCTCCTTGGGAGGAAAGCTATGGCAAACCTAGATAGCATATTAAAAAGCAGAGATGTCACCTTGCTGACAAAGATCCGCATATTCAAAGCTATGGTTTTTCCAGTAGTAATCTATGGCTGTGAGATCTGGACCATAAAGAAGGCTGAGCGCCAAAGAATTGATGCCTTTGAACTGTGGTGCTGGAGAAGACTCTTAAGAGTCCCCTGGACTGCTAGGAGGTCAAACCAGTCAGTCTTAAAGGAAATCAACCCTGACTGTTCATTTGGAAGGATTGATACTGATGCGGTCACCTAATGCGAAGAGAGGAATCTTTGGCAAAGACCCTGATGCTGGGAAAGATTGAAGGCAAAAGGAGAAGGGGATGGCAGAGGATGAGATGGTTAGATAGTATCACTGAAGCAATGAGTATGAAACTGAGCAAACTCAGGGAGGCAGTGAAGGACGGGAAGGCCTGGCGTGATATGGTTCATGGGGTCACGAAGAGTCGGACACAACTTAACAACTGAACAACAACAATCCTGCATGAGATATGAATGAGAGAGAGAGAGAGAGAGAGACAAAGCTCCAGTTTTATTAGATAAACACATGTTTATGTCTTAAGTATTCTAAAACTAAGGTCAACTTTGCTATAAAACAAGATTGCAGGAGTCAGAGGAGATTGTATTCATTTCCTATGCTGTACTGCCCTCTTGTGGTGAGAGAAAAAGAACATACAAATTCAAAACCACAGTAGATCTTACATAAATGACAGAAGTCCAGTCTGGTTCTAAACTGAGCAATAATATCTTACTCAAAAACAATAAAGTGAGTAAATCCAATTGGAAATGTCTTTTTGGAATACTCACCACTACAAACTATGTTAACCAAAAAAATAAAACCAAATTATTAACTTTTCTTTTTCTTCTAGCCAGGAGAATCAGGAAAACTGCATGGTTTCATGAATTTCTCTTTGCCTTCAGAATGATCCAAAGAATAAATTTGGAAAACTTCGGTTTCTTACTGCATGTCACGAAATGGGTGCCGGAGCAGAAGTGCAAACAAGGGGAAAGGTAAGAACAGCATTCCTTTAGCAATACTCATCTAAATGCAGTCTATGCAACTTACCAAGTATGACCCAACATCATAGAGACCCCTCATGTTAGCAATCCCTAAGACGCCTGTTAGAGTGAATGCAGAATTCAAGTGTAAGCACTAACTTGCCAAATCAGTCAAAGAACAGCTTTGAAAAAGAGCTGTTGATTCCTATTCTCCCTAACAAGGAGAATAAAGAAAACCACTTGGTTTCCTGAATCTCTCTTTTCCTTAAGAGATCAAAAGAACAAATCTGAAAAACTTCGCTTTCTTACTGCATGTCACAAAATGGGTGCCAGAGCAGAAGTCCAACAAGGGGAAAGGTAAGTACAATGTTACATTTGCAATCCAATGAGGGTTCAGAATTTTCATCTAAATGCAGTCTGTGAGACTAGTTTGACCCAACATCATAGAGAGGCCTCATGTTAGCAATCCCTGTAATGCCTATTGGAGTGAATACAGAATGCAAGTATAAGGACTAATGTTCCCAATTCAGTGAATGACCAGATTGGAAAAAGAGTTCTTGATTTTTATTCTCCCTAAAAAGAAGAATCAGGAAAAACACATGGTTTCATGAATCTCTCTTTTCCTGAAGAGATCAAAAGAAGAAATCTGAGAAACTTTGCTTTCTTACTACATGGAGCAAAATGAAATCTGCAACAAAAATGAAAACAAAGGGAAAGTTTAATACAAGGTTACTTTTGCAAAAATGGACTCCATGTTGTGACTTGCGATAATAACGTTTCTCAGATTTATTCTTTCGATCCCTCTTGAACACAAGACAGTTTCAACAGCAAAAAAGAAAAAAATATATATATAAAAGATGTGTGTATTTCTAAATTAAAGCTGTAGTTAACTTTTTTGTTTCCACTTGGAATTGCTCACTTTATTGTTTTTTACTGAGATATTATTGTTCATATTAGAACCAGACTGGACTAGTTTTGTTATCTCTCCCCAAATATCCAGGTTTTAAAATTAAATTTGCTCCTTTTTCTCTAACCACCGGGGGGCACTACAACATAGGAAATGAATACAATCTCTGGATTCCTCCAAAGTTCTTTTGTAGGAATTCCAACTTAATAAATATCCAATAGTAATAGTGCCTGCTTAAGAGAAAACTTTTCTAACATTAAGTCAATTAAATAAGAACTTGGTTTGTGTATATTTCTAGTCTGGGATGAATTTTTTCCTATTTTTGTGTTAATATAAATAATTCTTAATTCAATTCTATTCTTTGCTTGACATACTGTTTTTCAAAAATCAGTAGAAGAACAGAAGGTAAATGCAATGTTATATTACCAATCCAATGCTAGTTCAGAATTGTCATCTAAATAGAGTCTGTGAGACATATCAAGTTTGACCCAATATCATAAAGAGGCCTCACATTAGGAATCCCTATGATGGCTATGAGAATGAATGGAGAGTTTGCCAGTCAGTCAAAGACCAGCTTCATAAAAGAGTTGTTGATTCTTATTCTCCCTAGGCAGGAGAATCAGGAAAAACAGATGGTTTCATTAATCTCCCTTTGCCTTCAGAGTGATTCCAAGCAAAAATTTGAAAAACTTTGCTTTCCTATTGCAGGTGAGAAAATGGGTGCCCCACCAGAAGGTAAAACTTGGAAAAGTAAAGGTAAAACAAGGAAAAGTAAGTACAATGCTACATTAGCAACCCAATGAGGGTTCAGAATTGTCATCCAAATGCAGTCTGTGAGACCTATCAAGTTTGACCCAACATCATAGAGTGGCCGCATGTTAGGAATCCCTATGACACCTATTAGAGTGAATGCAGAATGCAAGCATAGGGACTAAAGTTCCCCAGTCAGTGAAAGACCAGATTTGAAAAAGAGCAGTTGATTCTTATTCTCCCTAGCAAGGAGAATCCGGAAGAATTCATAGTTTCATGAATCTCTCTTTGCCTTCAGAGTGATACCAAGAAAAAATGTGAAAAACTTCGCTTTCTTAATGCATGTCTTGACATGGCTGCTGGAGCAGAAGTGCAAAAGGGTGAAATGTAAGTACAATGTTACATTTGCAATCCAATGAGGATTCAGAATTGTCATCTACATGTAGTCTGTGAGACATATGTAGTTTGACCCAACATCATAGACAGGCCTCATGTTAGCAAACCATATCACGCCTATTACAGTGAATACAGAATGCAAGTATAAGGACTAAAGTTCCCCATTCAGTGAAACCCAGATTCAAAAAGGACCTGTTGATTCTAATTCGCCCTAGCTAGGAGAATCAGGAAAAAAACATGGTTTCCTCAATCTCCCCATCCCTTCACAGTGATCCCATGAACATATTTGGAAGAAACGGCCTATTACCGCATACGGTCAAATGCAAGTGAAGTGCAAACCACAGAAATATGAACTACACCATTATATTTACAAGTGAACGAGACTTCACTGGATCCTGCAAATCCAGTCTTGGACACTGATCTACTTCCATGCAACATGACATAGCCTCATATCAACAAAACTTGAATGCCCATTATACTGAGGGTAGAACTCCACTTTCAGAAGTAATGTTGCCGGATCAGACAAACACAAGATCTGAAAAAGACCTTATGATTCCTGTTCTCCCTAAGGAGTAGAATCAGAAAAACATCATGGTTTCATGACTCTCTCCTTGCCTTAAGAGTGATTGCAAGAATAAATTTCGAAGAAACGGGCTATTACCGCACATACTCAAAAGGCTTATTGTAGCGAGGGCGACACTCCACTTTCAGAAATGAGGTTCCCAGCTCAGACAAACACCACATTTCAAAAAGACGTCATGATTCATGTTCTCCCTAGGCAGTAGAAACAGAAAAACATAATGGTTTCATGAATCTCTCCTTGCCTTAAGAGTGATCGCAAGAATAACTTTCGAAAAAACGGCCTATTGCCCCATATACTCCAAAGTCCTATTGTATTGAGGGCGAAACTCCACTTTCAGAACTGACATTCCCGGCCCAGACAAACACCAGATTTGAAAAAAACATCATGATTAATGTTCTCCCTAGGCAGTAGAATCAGAAAAACATCTCGTTTTCCAGGATCTCTCCCTGCCTTAAGACTGATCCAAAGAATAAAGTTGGAAAAAACATCTTATTACCGCATATCCTCAAAAGGCCTATTGTAGCAACGGCGAAACTCTACTTTCAGAACTGATGTTCCCGGCCCAGACAAACAGCAGATTTGAAAAAGGCATCATGATTTATCTTCTCCCTAGGTAGTAGAATCAGAAAAACATCATGGTTTCAAGAATCTCTCCGTGCCTTAAGAGTGATCCAAAGAATAAAGTTGGAAAAAATGGCCTATTACCGAACATGCTCAAAAGGCCTATTATAGAAAGGGCAAAACTACACTTTCGGAATTGATGTTCCCGGCACAAACAAACACCAGATTTGAAGAAGACCGGATGATTCAACTTCTCCATAGGTGGTAGAATCAGAAAAACATCATGGTTTAAGAACCTCTCCTTGCCTTAAGAGTGATCCAAGCAATAAAGTTGGAAAAAACGGCCTATTACCGCATATCCTCAAAAGGCCTATTGTGTTGAGGGCGAAATTCTACTTTCAGAACTGACGTTCCCGGCCCAGACAAACACCAGGTTTGAAAAAGACGTCATGATTCATGTTCTCCCCAGGTAGTAGAATCAGAAAAACATCATGGTTTCCAGAAACGCTCCTTGCTTTAACAGCGATCCAAAGAATGAAGTTGGAAAAAACGGCCCATTACTGCATATGCTCAAAAGGCCTATTGTAGCAAGGGGAAAAATCCACTTTCACAACTGATGTTCCTCGCCCACAAAAGCACCAGATATGAAAGACACCTGATGATTCATGTTCTCCTGAGGTAGTACAATCAGAAAAACATCATGGTTTCAAGAATATCTCCTTGCCTTAAGAGTGATCCAAGGAAGAAAGTTGGAAAAAAAGGCATATTACCACATATGCTCAAAAGGCCTATTGTATTGAGGCCGAAACCCGACTTTCAGAACTGGCGTTCCCGGCCCAGACAAACACCAGATTTGAAATGACGTCATGATTCATGTTCTCCCGAGGTAGTAGAATCAGAAAAACATCATGGTTTCAAGAATCTCTCTTTGCCTTAGGACTGATCCAAGGAAGAAAGTTGGAATAAACCGCCAATTACCGCATGTGCTCAAATGGCCTGTTCTACTAATGGCAAAACTGCCCTTTCACAACTCAGGTTCCCGGCTCAGACAAACACCAGATTTGAAAAAGAGCTGATGATTCATGTTCTCCCGAGGTAGTAGAATCAGAAAAACATCGTGGTTTCATGAATCTCTCCTTGCCTGAAGAGTGATCCCAAGAAGTAAAATAGAAGAAACGGCCTATTACCGCAATTGCTCAAATGGCCTATTCTTGCAATGGCAAAACTGCCCTTTCACAACTCAGGTTCCCGGCTCAGACAAACACCAGATTTGAAAAAGAGCTGGTGATTCATGTTCTCCCGAGGTAGTAGAATCAGAAAAACATCGTGGTTTCATGAATCTCTCCTTGCCTGAAGAGTGATCCCAAGAAGTAAAATAGAAGAAACGGCCTATTACCGCAATTGCTCAAATGGCCTATTCTTGCAATGGCAAAACTGCCCTTTCACAACTCAGGTTCCCGGCTCAGACAAACACCAGATTTGAAAAAGAGCTGGTGATTCATGTTCTCCCGAGGTAGTAGAATCAGAAAAACATCGTGGTTTCATGAATCTCTCCTTGCCTGAAGAGTGATCCCAAGAAGTAAAATAGAAGAAACGGCCTATTACCGCAATTGCTCAAATGGCCTATTCTTGCAATGGCAAAACTGCCCTTTCACAACTCAGGTTCCCGGCTCAGACAAACACCAGATTTGAAAAAGAGCTGGTGATTCATGTTCTCCCGAGGTAGTAGAATCAGAAAAACATCGTGGTTTCATGAATCTCTCCTTGCCTGAAGAGTGATCCCAAGAAGTAAAATAGAAGAAACGGCCTATTACCGCAATTGCTCAAATGGCCTATTCTTGCAATGGCAAAACTGCCCTTTCACAACTCAGGTTCCCGGCTCAGACAAACACCAGATTTGAAAAAGAGCTGATGATTCATGTTGTCCCGAGGTAGTAGAATCAGAAAAACATCGTGGTTTCATGAATCTCTCCTTGCCTGAAGAGTGATCCCAAGAAGTAAAATAGAAGAAACGGCCTATTACCGCAATTGCTCAAATGGCCTATTCTTGCAATGGCAAAACTGCCCTTTCACAACTCAGGTTCCCGGCTCAGACAAACACCAGATTTGAAAAGAGCTGGTGATTCATGTTCTCCCGAGGTAGTAGAATCAGAAAAACATCGTGGTTTCATGAATCTCTCCTTGCCTGAAGAGTGATCCCAAGAAGTAAAATAGAAGAAACGGCCTATTACCGCAATTGCTCAAATGGCCTATTCTTGCAATGGCAAAACTGCCCTTTCACAACTCAGGTTCCCGGCTCAGACAAACACCAGATTTGAAAAAGAGCTGATGATTCATGTTGTCCCGAGGTAGTAGAATCAGAAAAACATCGTGGTTTCATGAATCTCTCCTTGCCTGAAGAGTGATCCCAAGAAGTAAAATAGAAGAAACGGCCTATTACCGCAATTGCTCAAATGGCCTATTCTTGCAATGGCAAAACTGCCCTTTCACAACTCAGGTTCCCGGCTCAGACAAACACCAGATTTGAAAAGAGCTGGTGATTCATGTTCTCCCGAGGTAGTAGAATCAGAAAAACATCGTGGTTTCATGAATCTCTCCTTGCCTGAAGAGTGATCCCAAGAAGTAAAATAGAAGAAACGGCCTATTACCGCAATTGCTCAAATGGCCTATTCTTGCAATGGCAAAACTGCCCTTTCACAACTCAGGTTCCCGGCTCAGACAAACACCAGATTTGAAAAAGAGCTGGTGATTCATGTTCTCCCGAGGTAGTAGAATCAGAAAAACATCGTGGTTTCATGAATCTCTCCTTGCCTGAAGAGTGATCCCAAGAAGTAAAATAGAAGAAACGGCCTATTACCGCAATTGCTCAAATGGCCTATTCTTGCAATGGCAAAACTGCCCTTTCACAACTCAGGTTCCCGGCTCAGACAAACACCAGATTTGAAAAGAGCTGGTGATTCATGTTCTCCCGAGGTAGTAGAATCAGAAAAACATCGTGGTTTCATGAATCTCTCCTTGCCTGAAGAGTGATCCCAAGAAGTAAAATAGAAGAAACGGCCTATTACCGCAATTGCTCAAATGGCCTATTCTTGCAATGGCAAAACTGCCCTTTCACAACTCAGGTTCCCGGCTCAGACAAACACCAGATTTGAAAAGAGCTGGTGATTCATGTTCTCCCGAGGTAGTAGAATCAGAAAAACATCGTGGTTTCATGAATCTCTCCTTGCCTGAAGAGTGATCCCAAGAAGTAAAATAGAAGAAACGGCCTATTACCGCAATTGCTCAAATGGCCTATTCTTGCAATGGCAAAACTGCCCTTTCACAACTCAGGTTCCCGGCTCAGACAAACACCAGATTTGAAAAAGAGCTGATGATTCATGTTGTCCCGAGGTAGTAGAATCAGAAAAACATCGTGGTTTCATGAATCTCTCCTTGCCTGAAGAGTGATCCCAAGAAGTAAAATAGAAGAAACGGCCTATTACCGCAATTGCTCAAATGGCCTATTCTTGCAATGGCAAAACTGCCCTTTCACAACTCAGGTTCCCGGCTCAGACAAACACCAGATTTGAAAAGAGCTGGTGATTCATGTTCTCCCGAGGTAGTAGAATCAGAAAAACATCGTGGTTTCATGAATCTCTCCTTGCCTGAAGAGTGATCCCAAGAAGTAAAATAGAAGAAACGGCCTATTACCGCAATTGCTCAAATGGCCTATTCTTGCAATGGCAAAACTGCCCTTTCACAACTCAGGTTCCCGGCTCAGACAAACACCAGATTAAAAAAGAGCTGGTGATTCATGTTCTCCCGAGGTAGTAGAATCAGAAAAACATCGTGGTTTCATGAATCTCTCCTTGCCTGAAGAGTGATCCCAAGAAGTAAAATAGAAGAAACGGCCTATTACCGCAATTGCTCAAATGGCCTATTCTTGCAATGGCAAAACTGCCCTTTCACAACTCAGGTTCCCGGCTCAGACAAACACCAGATTTGAAAAAGAGCTGATGATTCATGTTGTCCCGAGGTAGTAGAATCAGAAAAACATCGTGGTTTCATGAATCTCTCCTTGCCTGAAGAGTGATCCCAAGAAGTAAAATAGAAGAAACGGCCTATTACCGCAATTGCTCAAATGGCCTATTCTTGCAATGGCAAAACTGCCCTTTCACAACTCAGGTTCCCGGCTCAGACAAACACCAGATTTGAAAAGAGCTGGTGATTCATGTTCTCCCGAGGTAGTAGAATCAGAAAAACATCGTGGTTTCATGAATCTCTCCTTGCCTGAAGAGTGATCCCAAGAAGTAAAATAGAAGAAACGGCCTATTACCGCAATTGCTCAAATGGCCTATTCTTGCAATGGCAAAACTGCCCTTTCACAACTCAGGTTCCCGGCTCAGACAAACACCAGATTTGAAAAAGAGCTGATGATTCATGTTGTCCCGAGGTAGTAGAATCAGAAAAACATCGTGGTTTCATGAATCTCTCCTTGCCTGAAGAGTGATCCCAAGAAGTAAAATAGAAGAAACGGCCTATTACCGCAATTGCTCAAATGGCCTATTCTTGCAATGGCAAAACTGCCCTTTCACAACTCAGGTTCCCGGCTCAGACAAACACCAGATTAAAAAAGAGCTGGTGATTCATGTTCTCCCGAGGTAGTAGAATCAGAAAAACATCGTGGTTTCATGAATCTCTCCTTGCCTGAAGAGTGATCCCAAGAAGTAAAATAGAAGAAACGGCCTATTACCGCAATTGCTCAAATGGCCTATTCTTGCAATGGCAAAACTGCCCTTTCACAACTCAGGTTCCCGGCTCAGACAAACACCAGATTTGAAAAAGAGCTGATGATTCATGTTGTCCCGAGGTAGTAGAATCAGAAAAACATCGTGGTTTCATGAATCTCTCCTTGCCTGAAGAGTGATCCCAAGAAGTAAAATAGAAGAAACGGCCTATTACCGCAATTGCTCAAATGGCCTATTCTTGCAATGGCAAAACTGCCCTTTCACAACTCAGGTTCCCGGCTCAGACAAACACCAGATTTGAAAAAGAGCTGATGATTCATGTTCTCCCGAGGTAGTAGAATCAGAAAAACATCGTGGTTTCATGAATCTCTCCTTGCCTGAAGAGTGATCCCAAGAAGTAAAATAGAAGAAACGGCCTATTACCGCAATTGCTCAAATGGCCTATTCTTGCAATGGCAAAACTGCCCTTTCACAACTCAGGTTCCCGGCTCAGACAAACACCAGATTTGAAAAAGAGCTGGTGATTCATGTTCTCCCGAGGTAGTAGAATCAGAAAAACATCGTGGTTTCATGAATCTCTCCTTGCCTGAAGAGTGATCCCAAGAAGTAAAATAGAAGAAACGGCCTATTACCGCAATTGCTCAAATGGCCTATTCTTGCAATGGCAAAACTGCCCTTTCACAACTCAGGTTCCCGGCTCAGACAAACACCAGATTTGAAAAGAGCTGATGATTCATGTTCTCCCGAGGTAGTAGAATCAGAAAAACATCGTGGTTTCATGAATCTCTCCTTGCCTGAAGAGTGATCCCAAGAAGTAAAATAGAAGAAACGGCCTATTACCGCAATTGCTCAAATGGCCTATTCTTGCAATGGCAAAACTGCCCTTTCACAACTCAGGTTCCCGGCTCAGACAAACACCAGATTTGAAAAGAGCTGATGATTCATGTTCTCCCGAGGTAGTAGAATCAGAAAAACATCGTGGTTTCATGAATCTCTCCTTGCCTGAAGAGTGATCCCAAGAAGTAAAATAGAAGAAACGGCCTATTACCGCAATTGCTCAAATGGCCTATTCTTGCAATGGCAAAACTGCCCTTTCACAACTCAGGTTCCCGGCTCAGACAAACACCAGATTTGAAAAAGAGCTGATGATTCATGTTCTCCCGAGGTAGTAGAATCAGAAAAACATCGTGGTTTCATGAATCTCTCCTTGCCTGAAGAGTGATCCCAAGAAGTAAAATAGAAGAAACGGCCTATTACCGCAATTGCTCAAATGGCCTATTCTTGCAATGGCAAAACTGCCCTTTCACAACTCAGGTTCCCGGCTCAGACAAACACCAGATTTGAAAAAGAGCTGATGATTCATGTTCTCCCGAGGTAGTAGAATCAGAAAAACATCGTGGTTTCATGAATCTCTCCTTGCCTGAAGAGTGATCCCAAGAAGTAAAATGGAAGAAACGGCCTATTACCGCAATTGCTCAAATGGCCTATTCTAGCAATGGCGAAACTGCCCTTTCACAACTGAGGTTCCCGGCTCAGACAAACACCAGATTTGAAAAGAGCTGATGATTCATGTTCTCCCGAGGTAGTAGAATCAGAAAAACATCATGGTTTCATGAATCTCTCCTTGCCTGAAGAGTGATCCCAAGAAGTAAAATGGAAGAAACGGCCTATTACCGCAATTGCTCAAATGGCCTATTCTAGCAATGGCGAAACTGCCCTTTCACAACTGAGGTTCCCGGCTCAGACAAACACCAGATTTGAAAAAGAGCTGATGATTCATGTTCTCCCGAGGTAGTAGAATCAGAAAAACATCATGGTTTCATGAATCTCTCCTTGCCTGAAGAGTGATCCCAAGAAGTAACGTGGAAGAAACGGCCTATTACCGCAATTGCTCAAATGGCCTATTCTAGCAATGGCGAAACTGCCCTTTCACAACTGAGGTTCCCGGCTCAGACAAACACCAGATTTGAAAAAGAGCTGATGATTCATGTTCTCCCGAGGTAGTAGAATCAGAAAAACATCATGGTTTCATGAATCTCTCCTTGCCTGAAGAGTGATCCCAAGAAGTAATTTGGAAGAAACGGCCTATTACCGCAATTGCTCAAATGGCCTATTCTAGCAATGGCGAAACTGCCCTTTCACAACTGAGGTTCCCGGCTCAGACAAACACCAGATTTGAAAAAGAGCTGATGATTCATGTTCTCCCGAGGTAGTAGAATCAGAAAAACATCATGGTTTCATGAATCTCTCCTTGCCTGAAGAGTGATCCCAGGAAGTAACGTGGAAGAAACGGCCTATTACCGCAATTGCTCAAATGGCCTATTCTAGCAATGGCGAAACTGCCCTTTCACAACTGAGGTTCCCGGCTCAGACAAACACCAGATTTGAAAAGAGCTGATGATTCATGTTCTCCCGAGGTAGTAGAATCAGAAAAACATCATGGTTTCATGAATCTCTCCTTGCCTGAAGAGTGATCCCAGGAAGTAACGTGGAAGAAACGGCCTATTACCGCAATTGCTCAAATGGCCTATTCTAGCAATGGCGAAACTGCCCTTTCACAACTGAGGTTCCCGGCTCAGACAAACACCAGATTTGAAAAGAGCTGATGATTCATGTTCTCCCGAGGTAGTAGAATCAGAAAAACATCATGGTTTCATGAATCTCTCCTTGCCTGAAGAGTGATCCCAGGAAGTAACGTGGAAGAAACGGCCTATTACCGCAATTGCTCAAATGGCCTATTCTAGCAATGGCGAAACTGCCCTTTCACAACTGAGGTTCCCGGCTCAGACAAACACCAGATTTGAAAAGAGCTGATGATTCATGTTCTCCCGAGGTAGTAGAATCAGAAAAACATCATGGTTTCATGAATCTCTCCTTGCCTGAAGAGTGATCCCAGGAAGTAACGTGGAAGAAACGGCCTATTACCGCAATTGCTCAAATGGCCTATTCTAGCAATGGCGAAACTGCCCTTTCACAACTGAGGTTCCCGGCTCAGACAAACACCAGATTTGAAAAGAGCTGATGATTCATGTTCTCCCGAGGTAGTAGAATCAGAAAAACATCATGGTTTCATGAATCTCTCCTTGCCTGAAGAGTGATCCCAGGAAGTAACGTGGAAGAAACGGCCTATTACCGCAATTGCTCAAATGGCCTATTCTAGCAATGGCGAAACTGCCCTTTCACAACTGAGGTTCCCGGCTCAGACAAACACCAGATTTGAAAAGAGCTGATGATTCATGTTCTCCCGAGGTAGTAGAATCAGAAAAACATCATGGTTTCATGAATCTCTCCTTGCCTGAAGAGTGATCCCAGGAAGTAACGTGGAAGAAACGGCCTATTACCGCAATTGCTCAAATGGCCTATTCTAGCAATGGCGAAACTGCCCTTTCACAACTGAGGTTCCCGGCTCAGACAAACACCAGATTTGAAAAAGAGCTGATGATTCATGTTCTCCCGAGGTAGTAGAATCAGAAAAACATCATGGTTTCATGAATCTCTCCTTGCCTGAAGAGTGATCCCAGGAAGTAACGTGGAAGAAACGGCCTATTACCGCAATTGCTCAAATGGCCTATTCTAGCAATGGCGAAACTGCCCTTTCACAACTGAGGTTCCCGGCTCAGACAAACACCAGATTTGAAAAGAGCTGATGATTCATGTTCTCCCGAGGTAGTAGAATCAGAAAAACATCATGGTTTCATGAATCTCTCCTTGCCTGAAGAGTGATCCCAAGAAGTAATTTGGAAGAAACGGCCTATTACCGCAATTGCTCAAATGGCCTATTCTAGCAATGGCGAAACTGCCCTTTCACAACTGAGGTTCCCGGCTCAGACAAACACCAGATTTGAAAAAGAGCTGATGATTCATGTTCTCCCGAGGTAGTAGAATCAGAAAAACATCATGGTTTCATGAATCTCTCCTTGCCTGAAGAGTGATCCCAGGAAGTAACGTGGAAGAAACGGCCTATTACCGCAATTGCTCAAATGGCCTATTCTAGCAATGGCGAAACTGCCCTTTCACAACTGAGGTTCCCGGCTCAGACAAACACCAGATTTGAAAAAGAGCTGATGATTCATGTTCTCCCGAGGTAGTAGAATCAGAAAAACATCATGGTTTCATGAATCTCTCCTTGCCTGAAGAGTGATCCCAGGAAGTAACGTGGAAGAAACGGCCTATTACCGCAATTGCTCAAATGGCCTATTCTAGCAATGGCGAAACTGCCCTTTCACAACTGAGGTTCCCGGCTCAGACAAACACCAGATTTGAAAAAGAGCTGATGATTCATGTTCTCCCGAGGTAGTAGAATCAGAAAAACATCATGGTTTCATGAATCTCTCCTTGCCTGAAGAGTGATCCCAAGAAGTAATTTGGAAGAAACGGCCTATTACCGCAATTGCTCAAATGGCCTATTCTAGCAATGGCGAAACTGCCCTTTCACAACTGAGGTTCCCGGCTCAGACAAACACCAGATTTGAAAAGAGCTGATGATTCATGTTCTCCCGAGGTAGTAGAATCAGAAAAACATCATGGTTTCATGAATCTCTCCTTGCCTGAAGAGTGATCCCAGGAAGTAACGTGGAAGAAACGGCCTATTACCGCAATTGCTCAAATGGCCTATTCTAGCAATGGCGAAACTGCCCTTTCACAACTGAGGTTCCCGGCTCAGACAAACACCAGATTTGAAAAGAGCTGATGATTCATGTTCTCCCGAGGTAGTAGAATCAGAAAAACATCATGGTTTCATGAATCTCTCCTTGCCTGAAGAGTGATCCCAAGAAGTAATTTGGAAGAAACGGCCTATTACCGCAATTGCTCAAATGGCCTATTCTAGCAATGGCGAAACTGCCCTTTCACAACTGAGGTTCCCGGCTCAGACAAACACCAGATTTGAAAAGAGCTGATGATTCATGTTCTCCCGAGGTAGTAGAATCAGAAAAACATCATGGTTTCATGAATCTCTCCTTGCCTGAAGAGTGATCCCAGGAAGTAACGTGGAAGAAACGGCCTATTACCGCAATTGCTCAAATGGCCTATTCTAGCAATGGCGAAACTGCCCTTTCACAACTGAGGTTCCCGGCTCAGACAAACACCAGAATTGAAAAAGAGCTGATGATTCATGTTCTCCCGAGGTAGTAGAATCAGAAAAACATCATGGTTTCATGAATCTCTCCTTGCCTGAAGAGTGATCCCAAGAAGTAATTTGGAAGAAACGGCCTATTACCGCAATTGCTCAAATGGCCTATTCTAGCAATGGCGAAACTGCCCTTTCACAACTGAGGTTCCCGGCTCAGACAAACACCAGATTTGAAAAGAGCTGATGATTCATGTTCTCCCGAGGTAGTAGAATCAGAAAAACATCATGGTTTCATGAATCTCTCCTTGCCTGAAGAGTGATCCCAGGAAGTAACGTGGAAGAAACGGCCTATTACCGCAATTGCTCAAATGGCCTATTCTAGCAATGGCGAAACTGCCCTTTCACAACTGAGGTTCCCGGCTCAGACAAACACCAGATTTGAAAAGAGCTGATGATTCATGTTCTCCCGAGGTAGTAGAATCAGAAAAACATCATGGTTTCATGAATCTCTCCTTGCCTGAAGAGTGATCCCAGGAAGTAACGTGGAAGAAACGGCCTATTACCGCAATTGCTCAAATGGCCTATTCTAGCAATGGCGAAACTGCCCTTTCACAACTGAGGTTCCCGGCTCAGACAAACACCAGATTTGAAAAGAGCTGATGATTCATGTTCTCCCGAGGTAGTAGAATCAGAAAAACATCATGGTTTCATGAATCTCTCCTTGCCTGAAGAGTGATCCCAGGAAGTAACGTGGAAGAAACGGCCTATTACCGCAATTGCTCAAATGGCCTATTCTAGCAATGGCGAAACTGCCCTTTCACAACTGAGGTTCCCGGCTCAGACAAACACCAGATTTGAAAAGAGCTGATGATTCATGTTCTCCCGAGGTAGTAGAATCAGAAAAACATCATGGTTTCATGAATCTCTCCTTGCCTGAAGAGTGATCCCAAGAAGTAATTTGGAAGAAACGGCCTATTACCGCAATTGCTCAAATGGCCTATTCTAGCAATGGCGAAACTGCCCTTTCACAACTGAGGTTCCCGGCTCAGACAAACACCAGATTTGAAAAGAGCTGATGATTCATGTTCTCCCGAGGTAGTAGAATCAGAAAAACATCATGGTTTCATGAATCTCTCCTTGCCTGAAGAGTGATCCCAGGAAGTAATTTGGAAGAAACGGCCTATTACCGCAATTGCTCAAATGGCCTATTCTAGCAATGGCGAAACTGCCCTTTCACAACTGAGGTTCCCGGCTCAGACAAACACCAGATTTGAAAAGAGCTGATGATTCATGTTCTCCCGAGGTAGTAGAATCAGAAAAACATCATGGTTTCATGAATCTCTCCTTGCCTGAAGAGTGATCCCAGGAAGTAACGTGGAAGAAACGGCCTATTACCGCAATTGCTCAAATGGCCTATTCTAGCAATGGCGAAACTGCCCTTTCACAACTGAGGTTCCCGGCTCAGACAAACACCAGATTTGAAAAGAGCTGATGATTCATGTTCTCCCGAGGTAGTAGAATCAGAAAAACATCATGGTTTCATGAATCTCTCCTTGCCTGAAGAGTGATCCCAGGAAGTAATTTGGAAGAAACGGCCTATTACCGCAATTGCTCAAATGGCCTATTCTAGCAATGGCGAAACTGCCCTTTCACAACTGAGGTTCCCGGCTCAGACAAACACCAGATTTGAAAAGAGCTGATGATTCATGTTCTCCCGAGGTAGTAGAATCAGAAAAACATCATGGTTTCATGAATCTCTCCTTGCCTGAAGAGTGATCCCAGGAAGTAACGTGGAAGAAACGGCCTATTACCGCAATTGCTCAAATGGCCTATTCTAGCAATGGCGAAACTGCCCTTTCACAACTGAGGTTCCCGGCTCAGACAAACACCAGATTTGAAAAGAGCTGATGATTCATGTTCTCCCGAGGTAGTAGAATCATAAAAACATCATGGTTTCATGAATCTCTCCTTGCCTGAAGAGTGATCCCAAGAAGTAATTTGGAAGAAACGGCCTATTACCGCAATTGCTCAAATGGCCTATTCTAGCAATGGCGAAACTGCCCTTTCACAACTGAGGTTCCCGGCTCAGACAAACACCAGATTTGAAAAAGAGCTGATGATTCATGTTCTCCCGAGGTAGTAGAATCAGAAAAACATCATGGTTTCATGAATCTCTCCTTGCCTGAAGAGTGATCCCAGGAAGTAACGTGGAAGAAACGGCCTATTACCGCAATTGCTCAAATGGCCTATTCTAGCAATGGCGAAACTGCCCTTTCACAACTGAGGTTCCCGGCTCAGACAAACACCAGATTTGAAAAAGAGCTGATGATTCATGTTCTCCCGAGGTAGTAGAATCAGAAAAACATCATGGTTTCATGAATCTCTCCTTGCCTGAAGAGTGATCCCAAGAAGTAATTTGGAAGAAACGGCCTATTACCGCAATTGCTCAAATGGCCTATTCTAGCAATGGCGAAACTGCCCTTTCACAACTGAGGTTCCCGGCTCAGACAAAAAATTGGTTTTGGAAAGAGCTGATGATTCATGTTCTCCCGAGGTAGTAGAATCAGAAAAACATCATGGTTTCATGAATCTCTCCTTGCCTGAAGAGTGATCCCAGGAAGTAACGTGGAAGAAACGGCCTATTACCGCAATTGCTCAAATGGCCTATTCTAGCAATGGCGAAACTGCCCTTTCACAACTGAGGTTCCCGGCTCAGACAAACACCAGATTTGAAAAGAGCTGATGATTCATGTTCTCCCGAGGTAGTAGAATCAGAAAAACATCATGGTTTCATGAATCTCTCCTTGCCTGAAGAGTGATCCCAGGAAGTAATTTGGAAGAAACGGCCTATTACCGCAATTGCTCAAATGGCCTATTCTAGCAATGGCGAAACTGCCCTTTCACAACTGAGGTTCCCGGCTCAGACAAACACCAGATTTGAAAAAGAGCTGATGATTCATGTTCTCCCGAGGTAGTAGAATCAGAAAAACATCATGGTTTCATGAATCTCTCCTTGCCTGAAGAGTGATCCCAGGAAGTAACGTGGAAGAAACGGCCTATTACCGCAATTGCTCAAATGGCCTATTCTAGCAATGGCGAAACTGCCCTTTCACAACTGAGGTTCCCGGCTCAGACAAACACCAGATTTGAAAAAGAGCTGATGATTCATGTTCTCCCGAGGTAGTAGAATCAGAAAAACATCATGGTTTCATGAATCTCTCCTTGCCTGAAGAGTGATCCCAGGAAGTAACGTGGAAGAAACGGCCTATTACCGCAATTGCTCAAATGGCCTATTCTAGCAATGGCGAAACTGCCCTTTCACAACTGAGGTTCCCGGCTCAGACAAACACCAGATTTGAAAAGAGCTGATGATTCATGTTCTCCCGAGGTAGTAGAATCAGAAAAACATCATGGTTTCATGAATCTCTCCTTGCCTGAAGAGTGATCCCAGGAAGTAACGTGGAAGAAACGGCCTATTACCGCAATTGCTCAAATGGCCTATTCTAGCAATGGCGAAACTGCCCTTTCACAACTGAGGTTCCCGGCTCAGACAAACACCAGATTTGAAAGAGCTGATGATTCATGTTCTCCCGAGGTAGTAGAATCAGAAAAACATCATGGTTTCATGAATCTCTCCTTGCCTGAAGAGTGATCCCAGGAAGTAACGTGGAAGAAACGGCCTATTACCGCAATTGCTCAAATGGCCTATTCTAGCAATGGCGAAACTGCCCTTTCACAACTGAGGTTCCCGGCTCAGACAAACACCAGATTTGAAAAAGAGCTGATGATTCATGTTCTCCCGAGGTAGTAGAATCAGAAAAACATCATGGTTTCATGAATCTCTCCTTGCCTGAAGAGTGATCCCAGGAAGTAACGTGGAAGAAACGGCCTATTACCGCAATTGCTCAAATGGCCTATTCTAGCAATGGCGAAACTGCCCTTTCACAACTGAGGTTCCCGGCTCAGACAAACACCAGATTTGAAAGAGCTGATGATTCATGTTCTCCCGAGGTAGTAGAATCAGAAAAACATCATGGTTTCATGAATCTCTCCTTGCCTGAAGAGTGATCCCAGGAAGTAACGTGGAAGAAACGGCCTATTACCGCAATTGCTCAAATGGCCTATTCTAGCAATGGCGAAACTGCCCTTTCACAACTGAGGTTCCCGGCTCAGACAAACACCAGATTTGAAAAAGAGCTGATGATTCATGTTCTCCCGAGGTAGTAGAATCAGAAAAACATCATGGTTTCATGAATCTCTCCTTGCCTGAAGAGTGATCCCAGGAAGTAACGTGGAAGAAACGGCCTATTACCGCAATTGCTCAAATGGCCTATTCTAGCAATGGCGAAACTGCCCTTTCACAACTGAGGTTCCTGGCTCAGACAAACACCAGATTTGACAAAGAGCTGATGACTCATGTTCTCCCTAGGTTGTAGAATCAGAAAAACATCGTGCTTTCATGAATCTCTCCTTGCCTGAAGAGTGATCCCAAGAAGTAATTTGGAAGAAACGGCCTATTACCGCAATTGCTCAAATGGCCTATTCTAGCAATGGCGAAACTGCCCTTTCACAACTGAGGTTCCCGGCTCAGACAAACACCAGATTTGAAAAAGAGCTGATGATTCATGTTCTCCCGAGGTAGTAGAATCAGAAAAACATCGTGGTTTCATGAATCTCTCCTTGCCTGAAGAGTGATCCCAAGAAGTAATTTGGAAGAAACGGCCTATTACCGCAATTGCTCAAATGGCCTATTCTAGCAATGGCGAAACTGCCCTTTCACAACTGAGGTTCCCGGCTCAGACAAACACCAGATTTGAAAAAGAGCTGATGATTCATGTTCTCCCGAGGTAGTAGAATCAGAAAAACATCATGGTTTCATGAATCTCTCCTTGCCTGAAGAGTGATCCCAGGAAGTAACGTGGAAGAAACGGCCTATTACCGCAATTGCTCAAATGGCCTATTCTAGCAATGGCGAAACTGCCCTTTCACAACTGAGGTTCCCGGCTCAGACAAACACCAGATTTGAAAAAGAGCTGATGATTCATGTTCTCCCGAGGTAGTAGAATCAGAAAACATCATGGTTTCATGAATCTCTCCTTGCCTGAAGAGTGATCCCAGGAAGTAACGTGGAAGAAACGGCCTATTACCGCAATTGCTCAAATGGCCTATTCTAGCAATGGCGAAACTGCCCTTTCACAACTGAGGTTCCCGGCTCAGACAAACACCAGATTTGAAAAAGAGCTGATGATTCATGTTCTCCCGAGGTAGTAGAATCAGAAAAACATCATGGTTTCATGAATCTCTCCTTGCCTGAAGAGTGATCCCAGGAAGTAACTTGGAAGAAACGGCCTATTACCGCAATTGCTCAAATGGCCTATTCTAGCAATGGCGAAACTGCCCTTTCACAACTGAGGTTCCCGGCTCAGACAAACACCAGATTTGAAAAAGAGCTGATGATTCATGTTCTCCCGAGGTAGTAGAATCAGAAAATCATCATGGTTTCATGAATCTCTCGTTCCCTGAAGAGTGATCCCAAGAAGTAACGTGGAAGAAACGGCCTATTACCGCAATTACTCAAATGGCCTATTCTAGCAATGGCGAAACTGCCCTTCACAACTGAGGTTCCCGGCTCAGACAAACACCAGAATTGAAAAAAGCTGATGATTCATGTTCTCCCGAGGTAGTAGAATCAGAAAAACATCATGGTTTCATGAATCTCTCCTTGCCTGAAGAGTGATCCCAGGAAGTAATTTGGAAGAAACGGCCTATTACCGCAATTGCTCAAATGGCCTATTCTAGCAATGGCGAAACTGCCCTTTCACAACTGAGGTTCCCGGCTCAGACAAACACCAGATTTGAAAAAGAGCTGATGATTCATGTTCTCCCGAGGTAGTAGAATCAGAAAAACATCATGGTTTCATGAATCTCTCCTTGCCTGAAGAGTGATCCCAAGAAGTAATTTGGAAGAAACGGCCTATTACCGCAATTGCTCAAATGGCCTATTCTAGCAATGGCGAAACTGCCCTTTCACAACTGAGGTTCCCGGCTCAGACAAACACCAGAATTGAAAAAGAGCTGATGATTCATGTTCTCCCGAGGTAGTAGAATCAGAAAAACATCATGGTTTCATGAATCTCTCCTTGCCTGAAGAGTGATCCCAAGAAGTAACGTGGAAGAAACGGCCTATTACCGCAATTGCTCAAATGGCCTATTCTAGCAATGGCGAAACTGCCCTTTCACAACTGAGGTTCCCGGCTCAGACAAACACCAGATTTGAAAAAGAGCTGATGATTCATGTTCTCCCGAGGTAGTAGAATCAGAAAAACATCATGGTTTCATGAATCTCTCCTTGCCTGAAGAGTGATCCCAGGAAGTAACTTGGAAGAAACGGCCTATTACCGCAATTGCTCAAATGGCCTATTCTAGCAATGGCGAAACTTTCCTTTCACAACTGAGGTTTCCGTCTCAGACAAACACCAGATTTGAAAAAGAGCTGATGATTCATGTTCTCCCGAGGTAGTAGAATCAGAAAAACATCGTGGTTTCATGAATCTCTCCTTGCCTGAAGAGTGATCCCAAGAAGTAATTTGGAAGAAACGGCCTATTACCGCAATTGCTCAAATGGCCTATTCTAGCAATGGCGAAACTGCCCTTTCACAACTGAGGTTCCCGGCTCAGACAAACACCAGATTTGAAAAAGAGCTGATGATTCATGTTCTCCCGAGGTAGTAGAATCAGAAAAACATCGTGGTTTCATGAATCTCTCCTTGCCTGAAGAGTGATCCCAAGAAGTAATTTGGAAGAAACGGCCTATTACCGCAATTGCTCAAATGGCCTATTCTAGCAATGGCGAAACTGCCCTTTCACAACTGAGGTTCCCGGCTCAGACAAACACCAGATTTGAAAAAGAGCTGATGATTCATGTTCTCCCGAGGTAGTAGAATCAGAAAAACATCGTGGTTTCATGAATCTCTCCTTGCCTGAAGAGTGATCCCAAGAAGTAATTTGGAAGAAACGGCCTATTACCGCAATTGCTCAAATGGCCTATTCTAGCAATGGCGAAACTGCCCTTTCACAACTGAGGTTCCCGGCTCAGACAAACACCAGATTTGAAAAAGAGCTGATGATTCATGTTCTCCCGAGGTAGTAGAATCAGAAAAACATCGTGGTTTCATGAATCTCTCCTTGCCTGAAGAGTGATCCCAAGAAGTAATTTGGAAGAAACGGCCTATTACCGCAATTGCTCAAATGGCCTATTCTAGCAATGGCGAAACTGCCCTTTCACAACTGAGGTTCCCGGCTCAGACAAACACCAGATTTGAAAAAGAGCTGATGATTCATGTTCTCCCGAGGTAGTAGAATCAGAAAAACATCGTGGTTTCATGAATCTCTCCTTGCCTGAAGAGTGATCCCAAGAAGTAATTTGGAAGAAACGGCCTATTACCGCAATTGCTCAAATGGCCTATTCTAGCAATGGCGAAACTGCCCTTTCACAACTGAGGTTCCCGGCTCAGACAAACACCAGATTTGAAAAAGAGCTGATGATTCATGTTCTCCCGAGGTAGTAGAATCAGAAAAACATCGTGGTTTCATGAATCTCTCCTTGCCTGAAGAGTGATCCCAAGAAGTAATTTGGAAGAAACGGCCTATTACCGCAATTGCTCAAATGGCCTATTCTAGCAATGGCGAAACTGCCCTTTCACAACTGAGGTTCCCGGCTCAGACAAACACCAGATTTGAAAAAGAGCTGATGATTCATGTTCTCCCGAGGTAGTAGAATCAGAAAAACATCGTGGTTTCATGAATCTCTCCTTGCCTGAAGAGTGATCCCAAGAAGTAATTTGGAAGAAACGGCCTATTACCGCAATTGCTCAAATGGCCTATTCTAGCAATGGCGAAACTGCCCTTTCACAACTGAGGTTCCCGGCTCAGACAAACACCAGATTTGAAAAGAGCTGATGATTCATGTTCTCCCGAGGTAGTAGAATCAGAAAAACATCGTGGTTTCATGAATCTCTCCTTGCCTGAAGAGTGATCCCAAGAAGTAATTTGGAAGAAACGGCCTATTACCGCAATTGCTCAAATGGCCTATTCTAGCAATGGCGAAACTGCCCTTTCACAACTGAGGTTCCCGGCTCAGACAAACACCAGATTTGAAAAAGAGCTGATGATTCATGTTCTCCCGAGGTAGTAGAATCAGAAAAACATCGTGGTTTCATGAATCTCTCCTTGCCTGAAGAGTGATCCCAAGAAGTAATTTGGAAGAAACGGCCTATTACCGCAATTGCTCAAATGGCCTATTCTAGCAATGGCGAAACTGCCCTTTCACAACTGAGGTTCCCGGCTCAGACAAACACCAGATTTGAAAAGAGCTGATGATTCATGTTCTCCCGAGGTAGTAGAATCAGAAAAACATCGTGGTTTCATGAATCTCTCCTTGCCTGAAGAGTGATCCCAAGAAGTAATTTGGAAGAAACGGCCTATTACCGCAATTGCTCAAATGGCCTATTCTAGCAATGGCGAAACTGCCCTTTCACAACTGAGGTTCCCGGCTCAGACAAACACCAGATTTGAAAAAGAGCTGATGATTCATGTTCTCCCGAGGTAGTAGAATCAGAAAAACATCATGGTTTCATGAATCTCTCCTTGCCTGAAGAGTGATCCCAAGAAGTAATTTGGAAGAAACGGCCTATTACCGCAATTGCTCAAATGGCCTATTCTAGCAATGGCGAAACTGCCCTTTCACAACTGAGGTTCCCGGCTCAGACAAACACCAGATTTGAAAAAGAGCTGATGATTCATGTTCTCCCGAGGTAGTAGAATCAGAAAAACATCGTGGTTTCATGAATCTCTCCTTGCCTGAAGAGTGATCCCAAGAAGTAATTTGGAAGAAACGGCCTATTACCGCAATTGCTCAAATGGCCTATTCTAGCAATGGCGAAACTGCCCTTTCACAACTGAGGTTCCCGGCTCAGACAAACACCAGATTTGAAAAAGAGCTGATGATTCATGTTCTCCCGAGGTAGTAGAATCAGAAAAACATCGTGGTTTCATGAATCTCTCCTTGCCTGAAGAGTGATCCCAAGAAGTAATTTGGAAGAAACGGCCTATTACCGCAATTGCTCAAATGGCCTATTCTAGCAATGGCGAAACTGCCCTTTCACAACTGAGGTTCCCGGCTCAGACAAACACCAGATTTGAAAAGAGCTGATGATTCATGTTCTCCCGAGGTAGTAGAATCAGAAAAACATCGTGGTTTCATGAATCTCTCCTTGCCTGAAGAGTGATCCCAAGAAGTAATTTGGAAGAAACGGCCTATTACCGCAATTGCTCAAATGGCCTATTCTAGCAATGGCGAAACTGCCCTTTCACAACTGAGGTTCCCGGCTCAGACAAACACCAGATTTGAAAAAGAGCTGATGATTCATGTTCTCCCGAGGTAGTAGAATCAGAAAAACATCGTGGTTTCATGAATCTCTCCTTGCCTGAAGAGTGATCCCAAGAAGTAATTTGGAAGAAACGGCCTATTACCGCAATTGCTCAAATGGCCTATTCTAGCAATGGCGAAACTGCCCTTTCACAACTGAGGTTCCCGGCTCAGACAAACACCAGATTTGAAAAAGAGCTGATGATTCATGTTCTCCCGAGGTAGTAGAATCAGAAAAACATCGTGGTTTCATGAATCTCTCCTTGCCTGAAGAGTGATCCCAAGAAGTAATTTGGAAGAAACGGCCTATTACCGCAATTGCTCAAATGGCCTATTCTAGCAATGGCGAAACTGCCCTTTCACAACTGAGGTTCCCGGCTCAGACAAACACCAGATTTGAAAAGAGCTGATGATTCATGTTCTCCCGAGGTAGTAGAATCAGAAAAACATCGTGGTTTCATGAATCTCTCCTTGCCTGAAGAGTGATCCCAAGAAGTAATTTGGAAGAAACGGCCTATTACCGCAATTGCTCAAATGGCCTATTCTAGCAATGGCGAAACTGCCCTTTCACAACTGAGGTTCCCGGCTCAGACAAACACCAGATTTGAAAAAGAGCTGATGATTCATGTTCTCCCGAGGTAGTAGAATCAGAAAAACATCGTGGTTTCATGAATCTCTCCTTGCCTGAAGAGTGATCCCAAGAAGTAATTTGGAAGAAACGGCCTATTACCGCAATTGCTCAAATGGCCTATTCTAGCAATGGCGAAACTGCCCTTTCACAACTGAGGTTCCCGGCTCAGACAAACACCAGATTTGAAAAAGAGCTGATGATTCATGTTCTCCCGAGGTAGTAGAATCAGAAAAACATCGTGGTTTCATGAATCTCTCCTTGCCTGAAGAGTGATCCCAAGAAGTAATTTGG
The DNA here is from genome assembly GCF_059951505.1 of Python bivittatus. NCBI lineage: Eukaryota > Metazoa > Chordata > Lepidosauria > Squamata > Pythonidae > Python > Python bivittatus. The sequence goes on along the minus strand of NW_028277053.1, from coordinate 6,776,441 downwards.
AAGAAACGGCCTATTACCGCAATTGCTCAAATGGCCTATTCTAGCAATGGCGAAACTGCCCTTTCACAACTGAGGTTCCCGGCTCAGACAAACACCAGATTTGAAAAAGAGCTGATGATTCATGTTCTCCCGAGGTAGTAGAATCAGAAAAACATCGTGGTTTCATGAATCTCTCCTTGCCTGAAGAGTGATCCCAAGAAGTAATTTGGAAGAAACGGCCTATTACCGCAATTGCTCAAATGGCCTATTCTAGCAATGGCGAAACTGCCCTTTCACAACTGAGGTTCCCGGCTCAGACAAACACCAGATTTGAAAAGAGCTGATGATTCATGTTCTCCCGAGGTAGTAGAATCAGAAAAACATCGTGGTTTCATGAATCTCTCCTTGCCTGAAGAGTGATCCCAAGAAGTAATTTGGAAGAAACGGCCTATTACCGCAATTGCTCAAATGGCCTATTCTAGCAATGGCGAAACTGCCCTTTCACAACTGAGGTTCCCGGCTCAGACAAACACCAGATTTGAAAAAGAGCTGATGATTCATGTTCTCCCGAGGTAGTAGAATCAGAAAAACATCGTGGTTTCATGAATCTCTCCTTGCCTGAAGAGTGATCCCAAGAAGTAATTTGGAAGAAACGGCCTATTACCGCAATTGCTCAAATGGCCTATTCTAGCAATGGCGAAACTGCCCTTTCACAACTGAGGTTCCCGGCTCAGACAAACACCAGATTTGAAAAAGAGCTGATGATTCATGTTCTCCCGAGGTAGTAGAATCAGAAAAACATCGTGGTTTCATGAATCTCTCCTTGCCTGAAGAGTGATCCCAAGAAGTAATTTGGAAGAAACGGCCTATTACCGCAATTGCTCAAATGGCCTATTCTAGCAATGGCGAAACTGCCCTTTCACAACTGAGGTTCCCGGCTCAGACAAACACCAGATTTGAAAAAGAGCTGATGATTCATGTTCTCCCGAGGTAGTAGAATCAGAAAAACATCGTGGTTTCATGAATCTCTCCTTGCCTGAAGAGTGATCCCAAGAAGTAATTTGGAAGAAACGGCCTATTACCGCAATTGCTCAAATGGCCTATTCTAGCAATGGCGAAACTGCCCTTTCACAACTGAGGTTCCCGGCTCAGACAAACACCAGATTTGAAAAGAGCTGATGATTCATGTTCTCCCGAGGTAGTAGAATCAGAAAAACATCGTGGTTTCATGAATCTCTCCTTGCCTGAAGAGTGATCCCAAGAAGTAATTTGGAAGAAACGGCCTATTACCGCAATTGCTCAAATGGCCTATTCTAGCAATGGCGAAACTGCCCTTTCACAACTGAGGTTCCCGGCTCAGACAAACACCAGATTTGAAAAAGAGCTGATGATTCATGTTCTCCCGAGGTAGTAGAATCAGAAAAACATCGTGGTTTCATGAATCTCTCCTTGCCTGAAGAGTGATCCCAAGAAGTAATTTGGAAGAAACGGCCTATTACCGCAATTGCTCAAATGGCCTATTCTAGCAATGGCGAAACTGCCCTTTCACAACTGAGGTTCCCGGCTCAGACAAACACCAGATTTGAAAAGAGCTGATGATTCATGTTCTCCCGAGGTAGTAGAATCAGAAAAACATCGTGGTTTCATGAATCTCTCCTTGCCTGAAGAGTGATCCCAAGAAGTAATTTGGAAGAAACGGCCTATTACCGCAATTGCTCAAATGGCCTATTCTAGCAATGGCGAAACTGCCCTTTCACAACTGAGGTTCCCGGCTCAGACAAACACCAGATTTGAAAAAGAGCTGATGATTCATGTTCTCCCGAGGTAGTAGAATCAGAAAAACATCGTGGTTTCATGAATCTCTCCTTGCCTGAAGAGTGATCCCAAGAAGTAATTTGGAAGAAACGGCCTATTACCGCAATTGCTCAAATGGCCTATTCTAGCAATGGCGAAACTGCCCTTTCACAACTGAGGTTCCCGGCTCAGACAAACACCAGATTTGAAAAAGAGCTGATGATTCATGTTCTCCCGAGGTAGTAGAATCAGAAAAACATCGTGGTTTCATGAATCTCTCCTTGCCTGAAGAGTGATCCCAAGAAGTAATTTGGAAGAAACGGCCTATTACCGCAATTGCTCAAATGGCCTATTCTAGCAATGGCGAAACTGCCCTTTCACAACTGAGGTTCCCGGCTCAGACAAACACCAGATTTGAAAAAGAGCTGATGATTCATGTTCTCCCGAGGTAGTAGAATCAGAAAAACATCGTGGTTTCATGAATCTCTCCTTGCCTGAAGAGTGATCCCAAGAAGTAATTTGGAAGAAACGGCCTATTACCGCAATTGCTCAAATGGCCTATTCTAGCAATGGCGAAACTGCCCTTTCACAACTGAGGTTCCCGGCTCAGACAAACACCAGATTTGAAAAGAGCTGATGATTCATGTTCTCCCGAGGTAGTAGAATCAGAAAAACATCGTGGTTTCATGAATCTCTCCTTGCCTGAAGAGTGATCCCAAGAAGTAATTTGGAAGAAACGGCCTATTACCGCAATTGCTCAAATGGCCTATTCTAGCAATGGCGAAACTGCCCTTTCACAACTGAGGTTCCCGGCTCAGACAAACACCAGATTTGAAAAAGAGCTGATGATTCATGTTCTCCCGAGGTAGTAGAATCAGAAAAACATCGTGGTTTCATGAATCTCTCCTTGCCTGAAGAGTGATCCCAAGAAGTAATTTGGAAGAAACGGCCTATTACCGCAATTGCTCAAATGGCCTATTCTAGCAATGGCGAAACTGCCCTTTCACAACTGAGGTTCCCGGCTCAGACAAACACCAGATTTGAAAAAGAGCTGTGAATTCATGTTCTCCCGAGGTAGTAGAATCAGAAAAACATCGAGGTTTCATGAATCTCTTCTTGCCTCTGGAGTGATCCCAAGAAGTAAATTGGAAGATACGGCCTATTACCGCAATTGCTGACATGGTCTATTCTAGAAATGGCGAAACAGCCCTTTCACAACTGAGGTTCCCGGCTCAGACAAACACCAGATTTGAAAAAGAGCTGATGATTCATGTTCTCCCGAGGTAGTAGAATCATAAAAACATCATGGTTTCATGAATCTCTCCTTGCCTCAAGAGTGATCCCAGGAAGTAACGTGGAAGAAACGGCCTATTACCGCAATTGCTCAAATGGCCTATTCTAGCAATGGCAAAACTGCCCTTTCACAACTCAGGTTCCCGGCTCTGACAAACACCAGATTTGAAAAAGAGCTGATGATTCATGTTCTCCCGAGGTAGTAGGATCAGAAAAACATCCTGGTTTCATGAATCTCTCTCTTGCCTTAAAGAGTGATCCCAGGAAGTAACGTGAAGAAACGGCCTATTACCGCAATTGCTCAAATGGCCTATTCTAGCAATGGCGAAACTGCCCTTTCACAACTGAGGTTCCCGGCTCAGACAAACACCAGATTTGAAAAAGAGCTGATGATTCATGTTCTCCCGAGGTAGTAGAATCAGAAAAACATCATGGTTTCCTGAATCTCTCCTTCCCTGAAGAGTGATCCCATGAAGTAAATTGGCAGAAACGGCCTATTACCGCAATTACTCAAATGGCCTATTCTAGCAATGGCGAAACTACGCTTTGACAACTGAGGTTCCCGGCTCAGACTAACACCAGATTTGAAAAAGAGCTGATGATTCATGTTCTCCTGAGGTAGTAGAATCAGAAAAACATCATGGTTTCATGAATCTCTCCTTGCCTGAAGAGTGATCCCAAGAAGTAATTTGGAAGAAACGGCCTATTACCGCAATTGCTCAAATGGCCTATTCTAGCAATGGCGAAACTGCCCTTTCACAACTGAGGTTCCCGGCTCAGACAAACACCAGAATTGAAAAAGAGCTGATGATTCATGTTCTCCCGAGGTAGTAGAATCAGAAAAACATCATGGTTTCATGAATCTCTCGTTGCCTGAAGAGTGATCCCAAGAAGTAATTTGGAAGAAACGGCCTATTACCGCAATTGCTCAAATGGCCTATTCTAGCAATGGCGAAACTGCCCTTTCACAACTGAGGTTCCCGGCTCAGACAAACACCAGATTTGAAAAAGAGCTGATGATTCATGTTCTCCCGAGGTAGTAGAATCAGAAAAACATCATGGTTTCATGAATCTCTCCTTGCCTGAAGAGTGATCCCAGGAAGTAACGTGGAAGAAACGGCCTATTACCGCAATTGCTCAAATGGCCTATTCTAGCAATGGCGAAACTGCCCTTTCACAACTGAGGTTCCCGGCTCAGACAAACACCAGAATTGAAAAAGAGCTGATGATTCATGTTCTCCCGAGGTAGTAGAATCAGAAAAACATCATGGTTTCATGAATCTCTCCTTGCCTGAAGAATGATCCCAAGAAGTAATTTGGAAGAAACGGCCTATTACCGCAATTGCTCAAATGGCCTATTCTAGCAATGGCGAAACTGCCCTTCACAACTGAGGTTCCCGGCTCAGACAAACACCAGATTTGAAAAAGAGCTGATGATTCATGTTCTCCCGAGGTAGTAGAATCAGAAAAACATCATGGTTTCATGAATCTCTCCTTGCCTGAAGAGTGATCCCAAGAAGTAATTTGGAAGAAACGGCCTATTACCGCAATTGCTCAAATGGCCTATTCTAGCAATGGCGAAACTGCCCTTTCACAACTGAGGTTCCTGGCTCAGACAAACACCAGATTTGACAAAGAGCTGATGATTCATGTTCTCCCGAGGTAGTAGAATCAGAAAAACATCATGGTTTCATGAATCTCTCCTTGCCTGAAGAGTGATCCCAGGAAGTAATTTGGAAGAAACGGCCTATTACCGCAATTGCTCAAATGGCCTATTCTAGCAATGGCGAAACTGCCCTTTCACAACTGAGGTTCCCGGCTCAGACAAACACCAGATTTGAAAAAGAGCTGATGATTCATGTTCTCCCGAGGTAGTAGAATCAGAAAAAACATCGTGGTTTCATGAATCTCTCCTTGCCTGAAGAGTGATCCCAGGAAGTAATTTGGAAGAAACGGCCTATTACCGCAATTGCTCAAATGGCCTATTCTAGCAATGGCGAAACTGCCCTTTCACAACTGAGGTTCCCGGCTCAGACAAACACCAGATTTGAAAAAGAGCTGATGATTCATGTTCTCCTGAGGTAGTAGAATCAGAAAAACATCATGGTTTCATGAATCTCTCCTTGCCTGAAGAGTGATCCCAGGAAGTAACGTGGAAGAAACGGCCTATTACCGCAATTGCTCAAATGGCCTATTCTAGCAATGGCGAAACTGCCCTTTCACAACTGAGGTTCCCGGCTCAGACAAACACCAGATTTGAAAAAGAGCTGATGATTCATGTTCTCCCGAGGTAGTAGAATCAGAAAAACATCATGGTTTCATGAATCTCTCCTTGCCTGAAGAGTGATCCCAGGAAGTAATTTGGAAGAAACGGCCTATTACCGCAATTGCTCAAATGGCCTATTCTAGCAATGGCGAAACTGCCCTTTCACAACTGAGGTTCCCGGCTCAGACAAACACCAGATTTGAAAAAGACCTGATGATTCATGTTCTCCCGAGGTAGTAGAATCAGAAAATCATCATGGTTTCATGAATCTCTCCTTGCCTGAAGAGTGATCCCAGGAAGTAACTTGGAAGAAACGGCCTATTACCGCAATTGCTCAAATGGCCTATTCTAGCAATGGCGAAACTGTCCTTTCACAACTGAGGTTCCTGGCTCAGACAAACACCAGATTTGAAAAAGAGCTGATGATTCATGTTCTCCCGAGGTAGTAGAATCAGAAAAACATCATGGTTTCATGAATCTCTCCTTGCCTGAAGAGTGATCCCAGGAAGTAACGTGGAAGAAACGGCCTATTACCGCAATTGCTCAAATGGCCTATTCTAGCAATGGCGAAACTGCCCTTTCACAACTGAGGTTCCCGTCTCAGACAAACACCATATGTGAAAAAGACCTGATGATTCATGTTCTCCCGAGGTAGTAGAATCAGAAAAACATCATGGTTTCATGAATCTCTCCTTGCCTGAAGAGTGATCCCAAGAAGTAATTTGGAAGAAACGGCCTATTACCGCAATTGCTCAAATGGCCTATTCTAGCAATGGCGAAACTGCCCTTTCACAACTGAGGTTTCCGTCTCAGACAAACACCATATGTGAAAAAGACCTGATGATTCATGTTCTCCCGAGGTAGTAGAATCAGAAAATCATCATGGTTTCATGAATCTCTCGTTGCCTGAAGAGTGATCCCAAGAAGTAATTTGGAAGAAACGGCCTATTACCGCAATTGCTCAAATGGCCTATTCTAGCAATGGCGAAACTGCCCTTTCACAACTGAGGTTCCCGGCTCAGACAAACACCAGAATTGAAAAAGAGCTGATGATTCTTGTTCTCCCGAGGTAGTAGAATCAGAAAAACATCATGGTTTCATGAATCTCTCCTTGCCTGAAGAGTGATCCCAGGAAGTAACGTGGAAGAAACGGCCTATTACCGCAATTGCTCAAATGGCCTATTCTAGCAATGGCGAAACTGCCCTTTCACAACTGAGGTTCCCGGCTCAGACAAACACCAGATTTGAAAAAGAGCTGATGATTCATGTTCTCCCGAGGTAGTAGAATCAGAAAAACATCATGGTTTCATGAATCTCTCCTTGCCTGAAGAGTGATCCCAGGAAGTAACGTGGAAGAAACGGCCTATTACCGCAATTGCTCAAATGGCCTATTCTAGCAATGGCGAAACTGCCCTTTCACAACTGTTTCCGTCTCAGACAAGCACCATATGTGAAAAAGACCTGATGATTCACGTTCTCCCGAGGTAGTAGAATCAGAAAATCAACATGGTTTCATGAATCTCTCCTTGCCTGAAGAGTGATCCCAAGAAGTAATTTGGAAGAAACGGCCTATTACCGCAATTGCTCAAATGGCCTATTCTAGCAATGGCGAAACTGCCCTTTCACAACTGTTTCCGTCTCAGACAAACACCAGATTTGAAAAAGACCTGATGATTCACGTTCTCCCGAGGTAGTAGAATCAGAAAATCAACATGGTTTCATGAATCTCTCCTTGCCTGAAGAGTGATCCCAAGAAGTAATTTGGAAGAAACGGCCTATTACCGCAATTGCTCAAATGGGCTATTCTAGCAATGGCGAAACTGCCCTTTCACAACTGAGGTTCCCGGCTCAGACAAACACCAGAATTGAAAAAGAGCTGATGATTCATGTTCTCCCGAGGTAGTAGAATCAGAAAAACATTGTTTCATGAATCTCTCCTTGCCTGAAGAGTGATCCCAGGAAGTAACGTGGAAGAAACGGCCTATTACCGCAATTGCTCAAATGGCCTATTCTAGCAATGGCGAAACTGCCCTTTCACAACTGAGGTTCCCGGCTCAGACAAACACCAGATTTGAAAAAGAGCTGATGATTCATGTTCTCCCGAGGTAGTAGAATCAGAAAAACATCATGGTTTCATGAATCTCTCCTTGCCTGAAGAGTGATCCCAGGAAGTAACGTGGAAGAAACGGCCTATTACCGCAATTGCTCAAATGGCCTATTCTAGCAATGGCGAAACTGCCCTTTCACAACTGTTTCCGTCTCAGACAAGCACCATATGTGAAAAAGACCTGATGATTCACGTTCTCCCGAGGTAGTAGAATCAGAAAAACATCATGGTTTCATGAATCTCTCCTTGCCTGAAGAATGATCCCAAGAAGTAATTTGGAAGAAACGGCCTATTACCGCAATTGCTCAAATGGCCTATTCTAGCAATGGCGAAACTGTCCTTTCACAACTGAGCTTCCTGTCTCAGACAAACACCAGATTTGAAAAAGAGCTGATGATTCATGTTCTCCCGAGGTAGTAGAATCAGAAAAACATCATGGTTTCATGAATCTCTCCTTGCCTGAAGAGTGATCCCAGGAAGTAACGTGGAAGAAACGGCCTATTACCGCAATTGCTCAAATGGCCTATTCTAGCAATGGCGAAACTGCCCTTTCACAACTGAGGTTCCCGGCTCAGACAAACACCAGATTTGAAAAAGAGCTGATGATTCATGTTCTCCCGAGGTAGTAGAATCAGAAAAACATCATGGTTTCATGAATCTCTCCTTGCCTGAAGAGTGATCCCAGGAAGTAACGTGGAAGAAACGGCCTATTACCGCAATTGCTCAAATGGCCTATTCTAGCAATGGCGAAACTGCCCTTCACAACTGAGGTTCCCGGCTCAGACAAACACCAGAATTGAAAAAGAGCTGATGATTCATGTTCTCCCGAGGTAGTAGAATCAGAAAAACATCATGGTTTCATGAATCTCTCCTTGCCTGAAGAGTGATCCCAGGAAGTAACTTGGAAGAAACGGCCTATTACCGCAATTGCTCAAATGGCCTATTCTAGCAATGGCGAAACTGCCCTTTCACAACTGAGGTTCCCGGCTCAGACAAACACCAGATTTGAAAAAGAGCTGATGATTCATGTTCTCCCGAGGTAGTAGAATCAGAGAAACATCATGGTTTCATGAATCTCTCCTTGCCTGAAGAGTGACCCCAGGAAGTAACGTGGAAGAAACGGCCTATTACCGCAATTGCTCAAATGGCCTATTCTAGCAATGGCGAAACTGCCCTTCACAACTGAGGTTCCCGGCTCAGACAAACACCAGAATTGAAAAAGAGCTGATGATTCATGTTCTCCCGAGGTAGTAGAATCAGAAAAACATCATGGTTTCATGAATCTCTCCTTGCCTGAAGAATGATCCCAAGAAGTAATTTGGAAGAAACGGCCTATTACCGCAATTGCTCAAATGGCCTATTCTAGCAATGGCGAAACTGTCCTTTCACAACTGAGGTTCCTGGCTCAGACAAACACCAGATTTGAAAAAGAGCTGATGATTCATGTTCTCCCGAGGTAGTAGAATCAGAAAAACATCATGGTTTCATGAATCTCTCCTTGCCTGAAGAGTGATCCCAGGAAGTAACGTGGAAGAAACGGCCTATTACCGCAATTGCTCAAATGGCCTATTCTAGCAATGGCGAAACTGCCCTTTCACAACTGAGGTTCCCGGCTCAGACAAACACCAGATTTGAAAGAGAGGTTATGATTCATGTTCTCCCGAGGTAGTAGAATCAGAAAAACATCATGGTTTCATGAATCTCTCCTTGCCTGAAGAGTGATCCCAGGAAGGAACATGGAAGAAACGGCCTCTTACCGCAATTGCTCAAATGGCCTATTCTAGCAATGGCGAAACTTCCCTTTCACACCTGAGGTTCCCGTCTCAGACAAACACCAGATTTGAAAAAGAGCTGATGATTCATGTTCTCCCGAGGTAGTAGAATCAGAAAAACATCATGTTTTCATGAATCTCTCCTTGCCTGAAGAGTGACCCCAGGAAGTAATTTGGAAGAAACGGCCTATTACCGCAATCGCTCAAATGGTCTATTCTAGCAAAGGCGAAACTGCCCTTTCACAACTGAGTTTCCCGGCTCAGCCAAACACCAGATTTGAAAAGGACGTCATGATTCATGTTCTCACTGGGTAGTAGAATCAGAAAAACATCATGGGTTCAAGAATCTTTCCTTGCATTAAGAGTGATCCAAGGAATAAAGTTGAAAACACGGCCTATTACCGCATCTGCTCAAAAGCCTTTTGTATTCAGGGCAAAACTCCACTTTCAGAACTCAGGTTCCCAGTCCAGTCAAACACCAGATTTTAAAAAGACGTCGTGATTCATGTTCTCCCTAGGTAGTAGAATCAGAAAAACATCATGGGTTCAAGAATCTCTCCTTGCCTTAAGGTTGATCCAAGGAATAAATTTGAAAACACGGCCTATTACCGCATCTGCTCAAAAGGACTTTTGTATTCAGGGCAAAACTCCACTTTCAGAACTGAGTTTCCCAGTCCAGTCAGACACCAAATTTTAAAAAGATGTCATGATTCATGTTCTCACTGGGTAGTAGAATCAGAAAAACATAATGGGTTCAAGAATCTCTCCTTGCCTTAAGATTGATCCAAGGAATAAAGTTGAAAACACGGCCTATTACCGCATATGCTCAAAAGGCCTTTTGTATTCAGGGGAAAACTCCACTTTCAGAACTGAGGTTCCCAGTCCAGTCAAACACCGGGTTTTAAAAAGACGTCATGATTCATGTTCTCACTGGGTAGTAGAATCAGAAAAACATCATGGGTTCAAGAATCTCTCCTTGCTTTAAGAGTGATCCAAGGAATAAAGTTGAAAACACGGCCTATTACCGCATCTGCTCAAAAGGCCTTTTGTATTCAGGGGAAAACTCCACTTTCAGAACTGAGGTTCCCAGTCCAGTCAAACACCGGGTTTTAAAAAGACGTCATGATTCATGTTCTCACTGGGTAGTAGAATCAGAAAAACATCATGGTGTGAGAAGGCAGGGAGAAGTGAGGGCCTCAAACGAACCATGTTTGCTAGGGGAGAGCGCTGTGCACCATAGGGCAGCCTTGGGGGGGACGGCAGGAGGGAGGATGGGAAGAAGGCAGACTCACACCAGAGTGAAGAGGGACGGCAGGAGGGAGGAAAGACTGCAGGCAAAAGGCACGTTCGCACCAGAGTGAAGAGAAACGGCAGGGGGTGGCTGTTGGGTCAAGTGGGTATTGCAATGTGTATGGCGCTGATTGGATTCGGAAAGTGGAATGTCTGCGGTTTTGCGGTTAATTAGCGGCGCTCCGGGGCAGTAAAAAAGGTGAGATTGTGAGCTAAGCCCTCGTAGGAGGGGGAGGACAGATAGGGGATATAAAAAACCTGTCAGACCTTGCTTCGGGGTTCCTCCATTGCTGCGGGAGGGACCCACCTTTGCAAACGTGCCCAATAAAAACTTCTGTCTACTGGACAACCGAACCGTGTCTGTCGTTTTCTGACAAATTTGGCAAGCCAGCCAGGAGTCCTCGACGTGGACCGGACTGTGGGGAACCGGTGAGTAATCGGCCGTAACACCCCGTTGAGGTGTCTCCTGTTTTCCCCGAAGTCGGGTCCGGGACGGGACTCCAATCGCCAGTCAGACAGAAGTAAAGAGGAAGTCGGCCGACGAGGGGACCTCTGGGAGGTCTGGTGAGTACAACCTACCCATAATCTCGGGGAGATTAGCGTGGTTACGAGGCGTTGGACGCCGCAAGGGGACAGAAGAGTCCGGGACCTTCTGTAAGGTGGGAAACGTAGTCAGGAAGGATGGGTAAGGCGCAGAGTAAGAGTGTAAGGCCAGGGGCCAATGGGAAAAACGCAGTAGGGCGAATCCCCACGGATTCTCCATTAGGACAATTGTTGCAACAGTGGGAGACACCCTGGTTGTGTCCATTCACCAGGGGTCTGGAAAAACCGACCATGATAATTTTGTGCACTAAAGAATGGACAAAATATCCACTAGTGGACCCCGAATTCCCCTACCACTGGGATACTCTTGGAATCCCCAGTAATTACTGGGTGACCCAACTAAAAAACTACATTGTGGAACATAAAATGTTAACACAGGAACCCTATGTGGAAGTCTGGTTCCATGTTCATTGGGAGGGGCCTCGACCCAAGTTAGCCAAAATTTTTGTCCAAAAAGAACAGGAGGATGAGGAGGACCTCTGACTGACTGGACCCCAATGGGGGCCGCCACCTCCTCCTCCTCCTCCTCTTCCTACCGCTCCCCCTCCGGCGCCCCCACCCTATCCCGGGCTGCGGAAAGAGCTGGACCAGCTGAACCAAGACATTCAGAACTTGCCCTTTATTCTAAGGTCGGCCAGTGCCTTCCCCGTCCGGGAAGTCCCAAACGGAACGAACGCACAGGGGGTGACCGTCACCAGTTACGTAACAGTTCCCATCAAACCCAGTGAGTTGAGGGAATTAAAAAAGACCCTCCCTCGTATGCAAGAGAACGCCCATACCGCCGCCGAACAATTGGAACTTTTTCTCGGCCCGGTGGAATACTCCTGGGGGGAACTGAATTACATTTTAGCCCACCTCTATACGCCAGAAGAGAGGGGCCAGATTCAGCGAGCTGCGCTCGGGGCTTGGGAGCGAAGGAATGCAAATGTCCCAAATGCCCCGGCCGCAGATACTAAATTCCCTCTGGCAGACCCAAATTGGGATCCCAATAATGCCGCACACCAGCAGAACATGAGAGACATGAAAGAGATGATTTTGGAGGGCATCCGAACAGCAGTGCCCCAGGGGAAGAATTTGACCAAGGCTTTTGAGGTAACCCAGGGGAAGGATGAATCGCCCGGAGATTTTTGTGAGAGGATCCGGGTTGGCCTGACCAAATTCTCGGGCGTGACTCTGGACACCCCAGCCTTTGAGACCTTGTTAAAAATGCAGTTCGTCACCAAAGCATGGCCAGACATTCAGAAGAAGATACAAAAACAGGAGGGTTGGACTGAACAGGGGATAGGGTTACTCCTAAGGATTGCTCAACAGACCTATGTGGGGAGGGAGGAGGCGAAGACCAGGCAGAAAACTCAAATGATGATGGCAGCCGTTCAGGCGGCGGCCAAGAATGAGACGAAGGGGGAGGGACTGAGGGAGGCGCGACCTTCTCCCCATCTGGTCCGGGGACCTTGGCCCCGGAGAGGTGGCGTCGACCCCAGAAGGGAGAGGTGGACTGGGGATAGGCAAGGTTGTTTCCGCTGCGGGCGAGTAGGACACTTTGCTCGGGACTGCCAGGTGGATCGCCCCACGGGTGAGAGGAGTTTCCCCCTGTACGACTAGGGGGGTCATGGTTCCCCAACCGGGACCCACGGGGAACCCTTGGTAAACATCACGGTGGGTCCCACCGGCGAGGAACGGCAGTTCCTCGTGGATACCAGAGCCTCTCGAACATCGTTGTGCCAACCGATCCCAGGGATTGCGAAATCCCGGGGCGCGTCGGTATCGGTGATGAGGGTGGGAGGCTCTCCGGTCAAGGCAGACATACTGGAGGGAGTAAGACTGGAGTGGAATGGGAAGGAGGTAACTGCAGATGTGTTACTGATCCCACAGGCAGGAGTGAACTTGCTGGGAAGGGATCTAATGGGTAGTCTAGGAATGGAGTTGTGGAATGTGGAACAGGCAGAAAGGATGTGTTTGTTGTGGGAGGTGGACATGGAGGTTGTGAACCCTGAGGTATGGGCAGGGGAGGGGGGGCGGGTCGGTTTCGCATAGCCCCAGTTAGCATCCCCTTGAAACCAGGGGTGACGGGTTTGCGGCAAGCCCAATACCCGCTGTCCCGGGATGGGAGGCGTGGGCTGAAGCAACAACTGAGATGGACGGTGCTGCCCCAGGGGTACATCGAGAGCCCCCTCTTGTTTGGACAGGCATTGGAAGAGAAACTCCAGGGGTTCCGGGCCCCGGGGGGTTCTCGGGTGCTGCAGTATGTGGATGATTTGTTGGTGTCTGAAGAGAAGGAAGTAAAGGTGAGAGAAGACTCAGTGGCTTTATTGAACTGGTTGGCTGAGGAAGGATTGAAGGTGTCAAAAGGGAAGGTCCAATTTGTGGAAAGGGAGGTCAAGTATTTAGGACATGTACTCCGGAAGGGCGAGAAGTTGATTGATCCTTCTCGGATACAGGGGATAATGCAGTTGAAGCCCCCTCATACTAAAACGGAGGTGCGGCGGTTTCTGGGTCTAGTAGGATATTGCCGGCTATGGATAGATGAGTACATGAGCAAGGCTCAGTTTCTGTATGAGAAGTTGAAAGGATCATCTGACAGGGTAGAATGGACAGACGGGGACACAGAGAAGTGGGGAGAATTACAAAGGAGCCTGGTGACGGCCCCGGCTCTGGCTCTACCGAACTTGCCCCCCCCCTTTCACCTATACGTTACAGCCCATGGGGGAACTGCCATTGGAGTGCTGACTCAGAGACGGGCTGGGAAATATCAACCAGTGGCCTTCCTGAGCAAAGCCCTAGAACCAGTGGTGAGGGGATGGCCGACTTGTGTGCAGGCAGTGGCTGCCGCTGTTGTGTTAGTGACAGAAGGGAAAAAACTCACTTTTGGGAGCCCCATGATTGTCCATTCACCCCATCAGATCTTAAGTGTGCTTAGTCAGCAGGCAGCTGCTTGGATGACAGAAGGGAGGATGTTGAAATATGAGACAGTTCTCCGGATAAGTCCTGATGTGGTGGTAGGAACAGACAGGAATTTGAACCCAGCGGAGTTTCTTGCGGGGGAGCGGAAAGAATGGGAGCCGGCGGAGCACGAGTGCTCCACCCTGTTGCAGCTGCAAACAAAGACCCGGGAGGACCTGCAGGAGGTCCCGCTGGAGGAGGGTGAGGTCTGGTTTGTGGATGGGTCTAGCCGAGTAGAGCAAGGACAAAGGAAGTCAGGATATGCGATAGTGATGGCGGAGGGAGAGACAATAGAGAAGGGGGCGCTACCAGCGGACTGGTCGGCTCAGCTGTGTGAAGTGCACGCTTTGAAACGGGCACTAGAGTTGGGAAAGGGAGTGTCCCTCACCGTCTTCACAGACTCGCGATACGCCTGGGGAGTAGTGCACACTTCCGGGAAAATTTGGCTGGAACGGGGTTTACTCACAGCTGCTGGAAAGGGAAGGTTGCAGGGAGGAAGCAGGTCATTGGGTTACAATTGAGGGGACCCCAGTAGTGAGCCGTGCTGACATGAGGGGGATGGTGGAGAAACTGCACGAAGGGTCTCACTGGGGGGTGCAGGCTTTGGTAGACACTGTAAAGCCGTGGTACTGGAGCCTGGGGGTTCGATGGGAACTCCACACCCCTTGGCATCCTGACTCCAGTGGGAAAGTGGAAAGGGCCAACGGGGTGTTGAAGCAACATCTCACCAAACTGGGATTGGAAACAGGGCTATCTTGGACAAAGACACTTCCAGTTGCCCTGCTTCGAATGCGGACAGCCCCTCGCAAGGATGTGGGGGTCTCCCCGTTCGAGTTGATGATGGGAAGACCTTTCCTGGCTCCAATGGGAGAGCCTATCCCTGAGCTAAAGGATGCCTTCCTAAGAAAGTATCTCTTGGTACTGTCACAATCTCTCTTGTCTCTAAGAAAACAGGGACTCCTTGCTCAACGGCCCCCCTTGCTGGAAGACCAACACCCCCACAAGCCAGGGGATTGGGTCCTGATAAAGACGTGGAAGGATGAGAAGCTGAAGCCGTCTTGGGAGGGACCATACCAAGTTCTCCTGACAACTGAATCAGCGGTTCGGACCCGACAGGGGGGTTGGACCCACTACCATCGGGTTAAGCGAGCTCCCGACCCCCGACCGTGGACTGCCCAACCGGGAGACGGACTCAAAGTAAAACTTAAAAGGAACTGAACTAAGGCAGGGGAGGAGATGACCAACATAAAGGCTTGCATCCAGGTTATTCTGTTATGTCACTGCTTAGATGCTCTACAGCACAGCTCTAACAACAATTTTTTTGTAGAATTGGCACAGACAGCTTTGAACAGCACAACTTTTTATGTGGGGCAACTCTTGACTGTGAATGGTGTCACCTCCACCTGTTTCTTTGGAATGCCCATCAGCTTGGAAGCATTGAAGAATGTTGCTCAGATAGCGAATATTGATATCACTGGGGATGATCCCCCGTGGGGGGGGATGTTCTATCATTTTGGGTCTTCTCCCACACCAAGACCCTGGACTAATCAAAGGCAAATGGCTCTAAATCTCTTGGGGATAACCAATGCAACTCAATGTGTATATTTCAACAATACCCAGAACCGTACCCACCCACTGCCCTCAAAAGGTCCTGCTTTCACTTGTGGAGGGATCTATAATATCCCTTATGCCTCAACCCCTCTATACCTACCTAAAGGTTTCTTTTTGTTATGTGGACATGAAGCTTACACCTATGTTCCAGCCTATAGTTCAGGGGGCCCTTGTGCCATAGGGCGCCTGACCTCTCTATATGCCCTGCCTCCAATACAAGCGCACCCATCAAAAGAAAAAAGAAAAAGGGAGCTGCCATCTGATTGTGAGAGTGATGTGACACTCTTGTCCGAAACAGAAGCCATGGCTCTGGCCCTCTCCTTAGTAGGGGTTCCTGCACTAAGCGGAAGAGCTTACCTGGACCTAAGGAAGGTGGCCTGCCTCCTGGCTAAAAGTGTCAACCTTACATCCTCTCTCATTGCAGCCCTCACTGAAGAAGTCACTGAGATCAGGAGGGCGGTCATTCAAAATCGGATAGCTATAGACTATCTCCTATTAAGGGCAGGACAAGGCTGTGAATCTTTTCAAGGTCTTTGTTGCTTTAACCTAACCAACAATGAGAATTATATTGAAGCAAAACTAGCCAAGTTGAAGACCTTAGCCTCTCGCATATCCGAAGATCCAGAGGGATGGAATTGGTCGTGGCTCACTAGTTGGTTACCTAACTTTGCTTGGTTAAAACAACTTTCTGTACTAGCTATTGGCTTCATTGCCTTACTGGTCCTAGTATGTTGCTTAATGCAATGCCTCCCTGCTTGTGGGAATTACCTGTCCCAGTGTGTGAAGCCCCGGGTCCGGGACGAGGGAGCAATCCTGTTAGCCAGGTTTGAGGCCCAACAGAGGCGTGAAAAGAAAAAGGGGGGATTGTGAGAAGGCAGGGAGAAGTGAGGGCCTCAAATGAACCATGTTTGCTAGGGGAGAGCGCTGTGCACCATGGGGCAGCCTTGGGGGGGACGGCAGGAGGGAGGATGGGCAGAAGGCACACTCACACCAGAGTGGAGAGGGACGGCAGGAGGGAGGAAAGACTGCAGGCAAAAGGCACGTTCGCACCAGAGTGAAGAGAAACGGCAGGGGGTGGCTGTTGGGTCAAGTGGGTATTGCAATGTGTATGGCGCTGATTGGATTCGGAAAGTGGAATGTCTGCGGTTTTGCGGTTAATTAGCGGCGCTCCGGGGCAGTAAAAAAGGTGAGATTGTGAGCCAAGCCCTCGTAGGAGGGGGAGGACAGATAGGGGGTATAAAAAACCTGTCAGACCTTGCTTCGGGGTTCCTCCATTGCTGCGGGAGGGACCCACCTTTGCAAACGTGCCCAATAAAAACTTCTGTCTACTGGACAACCGAACCCATGTCTGTCGTTTTCTGACAATGGGTTCAAGAATCTCTCCTTGCCTTCAGATTGATCCAAGGAATAAAGTTGAAAACATGGCCTATTACCGCATATGCTCAAAAGGCCTATTCTAGCGAGGGGGAAACTCCCCTTTCACAACTGAGTTTCCCGGCTCGGCCAAATACCAGATGTGAAAAAGATCTGATGATTCATGTTCTCCCTAGGGAGTAGAATCAGAAAAACATCATGGCTTCAAGAATCTCTCCTTGCCTTAAGAGTTATCCATGAGATAAAATTGCAAAAAACGGCCTATTACCGCATCTGCTCAAAAGGCCTTTTGTATTCAGGGCAAAACTCCACTTTCAGAACTCAGGTTCCCAGTCCAGTCAAACACCAGATTTTAAAAAGACGTCATGATTCATGTTCTCACTGGGTAGTAGAATCAGAAAAACATCATGGGTTCAAGAATCTCTCCTTGCCTTACGATTGATCCAAGGAATAAAATTGCAAAACACAGCCTATTACCGCATCTGCTCAAAAGACCTTTTGTATTCAGGGCAAAACTCCACTTTCAGAAATGAGGTTACCAACCCAGTCAAACACCAGATTTTAAAAAGATGTCATGATTCATGTTCTCACTGGGTAGTAGAATCAGAAAAACATCATGGGTTCAAGAATCTCTCCTTGCCTTAAGATTGATCCAAGGAATAAAGTTGAAAACACGGCCTATTACCGCATCTGCTCAAAAGGCCTTTTGTATTCAGGGCAAAACTCCACTTTCAGAACTGAGTTTCCCGGCTCAGCCAAACACCAGATTTGAAAAGGACGTAATGATTCATGTTCTCACTGGGTAGTAGAATCAGAAAAACATGATGGGTTCAAGAATCTCTCCTTGCCTTAAGAGTGATCCAAGGAATAAAGTTGAAAACACGGCCTATTACCGCATCTGCTCAAAAGGCCTTTTGTATTCAGGGCAAAACTCCACTTTCAGAACTGAGGTTCCCAGTCCAGTCAAACACCGGATTTTAAAAAGACGTCATGATTCATGTTCTCACTGGGTAGTAGTATCAGAAAAATATCATGGGTTCAAGAATCTCTCCTTGCCTTCAGATTGATCCAAGGAATAAAGTTGAAAACACGGCCTATTACCGCATATGCTCAAAAGGCCTATTCTAGCGAGAGGGAAACTCCCCTTTCACAACTGAGTTTCCCGGCTCAGCCAAATACCAGATTTGAAAAAGACGTCATGATTCATGTTCTCCATAGGGAGTAGAATCAGAAAAACATCATGGCTTCAAGGATCTCTCCTTGCCTTAACAGTGATCCAAGGAATAAAGTTCAAAACACGGCCTATTACCGCATTTGCTCGAAAGGCCTATTCTAGTGAGGGAAAAACTCCACTTTCACAACTGAGTTTCCCGGCTCAGCCAAACCCCAGATTTGAAAAAGACGTCATGATTCATGTTCTCACTGGGTAGTAGAATCAGAAAAACATCATGGGTTCAAGAATCTCTCCTTGCCTTAAGATTGATCCAAGGAATAAAGTTGAAAACACGGCCTATTACCGCATCTGCTCAAAAGGCCTTTTGTATTGAGGGCAAAACTCCACTTTCAGAACTGAGGTTCCCAGTCCAGTCAAACACCAGATTTTAAAAAGATGTCATGATTCATGTTCTCACTGGGTAGTAGAATCAGAAAAACATGATGGCTTCAAGAATCTCTCCTTGCCTTAAGATTGATCCAAGGAATAAAGTTGAAAACACGGCCTATTACCGCATCTCCTCAAAAGGCCTTTTATATTCAGGGCAAAACTACACTTTCAGAACTGAGGTTCCCAGTCCAGTCAAACACCAGATTTTAAAAAGACGTCATGATTCATGTTCTCACTGGGTAGTAGAATCAGAAAAACATGATGGCTTCAAGAATCGCTCCTTGCCTTAAGAGTTATCCATGGGATAAAATTGCAAAAAATGGCCTATTACCGCATCTGCTGAAAAGGCCTTTTGTATTCAGGGCAAAACTCCACTTTCAGAACTGAGGTTCCCAGTCCAGTCAAACACCAGATTTGAAAAAGACGTCATGATTTATGTTCTCTCTAGGTAGTAGAATCAGAAAAACATCATGGCTTTGAAGGGCATTATTTTGATACAGAATGTTATATTCTATATATACACAATTTTATATTTTATATATATATATATATATGCGCTTCACATAATGTATAACCATACCTGTAACAGTGCACTCTATTTTATTTCTAAAGGGTTAACTTGCTTTGTAAAGAGCACTGGTTTCTTCCCCCCTTATCTCTTTGCTGAATGCCCGATTGTCTTCGAATAAGCATTTAGCCGAGGACAAGCTGTTTGTTGTACCAAGCTTTTTGCAACAGTTGTGGGGCCCTGCATTCTAGAGAGAAAGATAAGAAAAATCTGGTATGCCATTCCCTTGGTAACCAGAAGAAAAAGTTACATTTAAGTTTACCTTCCTAAGAACCACCTTTCACTTGCTCAGACCGTCCCAAAAATCCCTTGTATGGGTATGAGGGGATGTACTATCTGATTACAGATTTAAATGTCTATAAAGCCTCTGATGTTTGTTTTGTGAGGTGTGATTCCCTCAACATTCCTTTCTAATGGGTGTTGATTGGGGTCACCCAGCTGTGTCTTGATCAAAATACATCTGCTATTCTTCAGAAGTCTCATCTCAAGTTTTCTTATTGGCATTTTATTGAAACTTGGGAAATAAAAGTGCCATACATTTTTGGCAAGCCAGCCAGGTGTCCCCAAGGCAGGGATTCCTTGGGGAGGCTGCTTTAAGCCCCCCTCATTGCCTTCACAACAGCGGACGGGGAAAATCGACGGAGACCATCCATCAACATCAATCGTGTGCCTGGGAAGTTTTCCAGTGACCTTGTGCTGATCGCCGTCGGCAGACTCCGCTCCTGCTGGGCCTGAACGCTCCATAATTGAGGCTTCTCCCTTCCGTTGTATAAAGGCGGATTTGGGCAGGGTGAGTATGCTTTTATTAGGTGGGGAGTGGTGCCTTGTGAGTGCGTGAATGAGACGGGGGAAACTTCCACTAGGGATCTCTGCCCACGAAGTGAGTGCAGTATGTGTGCTTGTTGGAATATATTGTCCTAGAGGAGGATTCCAAGGTAGGAGGGTGCACCATTACATGGAAAAAGATTTCACATTAGGGAGGGTACTCTGGCCAGACCCCGAGCTGATTGAAGGAAAAATCGGCCCGAGAAATTCCTAGAAATCCCGAGCTGAGGCCCTGCGTCGAGGGAAAGACGAACAGGGAGGAAACAGCCCGAGAAATTTTCCGGTGCAGCTCTTTCTCAAAGAATCCCG
This sequence comes from Python bivittatus, assembly GCF_059951505.1. Taxonomy (NCBI): domain Eukaryota; kingdom Metazoa; phylum Chordata; class Lepidosauria; order Squamata; family Pythonidae; genus Python; species Python bivittatus. The sequence goes on along the minus strand of NW_028277053.1, from coordinate 6,756,107 downwards.
AGTTGAAGGAAAAACCCGAGAAATCCTCTAGGCAGCACCATAACTCACGTCAATAGAAGGCTTAGAAAAAAAGGAAAAAAAAAAGGAAAAAGGAAAAAGAAAAGAAAAAGAAGAAAATCCACTAGGTGGCACTATGGGGAACAGCAACAGCCACCTGAGTGAAACAGCAAGGAAGGAAACCGCGGCAGAAAGCTTTAAGCCGGTAAAAAAGCCCTCAGCTGCTGAAGTGTGTTATCAAGCACTGGGACATTTTAAAACCCAGAGTTGCAATGAAATTGAGTTTTAAAAAGAATAAACTAAAAACTTTTTGTGAACTCGTTTGGCCACATTATTATATTGGCCCAAATGTAGGATTTTGGCCACCAGAAGGTACTGTTGATGGAGAGTTCATAAATATTTTTGCCAGCTTTTTGGCTTCAAGTGGCAGAATTGAGGAAGAGATATATGCTAAATTTTTCTTTAACCTCTTCCTTCACCCAGACATTCAAGTTCTATGTGGGCTGAAAACCAACCCTGTAAAACTTTTTTCCCTGCAACCGAGAGCTGAGCAGGACACAGAAACAAAGCTAAAGCCCAAAACGGAGGAGGAGGAGGAATTTCCCCCCCCCTTATTGTATTCCAACGGCCCCTCCTCCACCCCCTGCATCAGCTCCTCAGGCATCTCCATCGCCAGCCCCCACGGGCTCTGCTGTTGCAGCAACCCCCGCAGCTGGGACTGCTCCCCCGCTGCCTTTAACCTCTGCAGCTGCTTTTCAGCCAGCTTCTCAAGAATTTTTAGTGGCAGCTTCGCAATTGCCAGCGGCTGTGAGTAGCCCTTCACATACCAGGACAGGACTTGTTTACAACACGGACTCTCCTGATATTTTTGTTGCTTCATTACGGGGGCAGGACCCTAATCTCCTTACCCCTCTTAGACAAGTACCAATGGGCAACCAATTGGCTTTTATTCACACTCCTTTCACTACCAGTGATTTATTTAACTGGAGAAAAGGATTGCCTCCTTATCGTGAGTCTCCACAGCAATATGTGGATCTTGTTCAACGCATCATTTGTACTCACAAACCTACCATCCCAGATCTTTTTACTTTGATGTCAGCCTTTTTATCACCAGAAGAGAAGCGTCAAGTACTTAAAGCAGCCACTGAAGCATACACAGCTGCAAGAAATGTGGATGTGCAGGCTGGCCGCCCGCTTGGAGCTTGGCCAGCTGCTGAAGATGTTCTGGTGCCAAGTTATGAGGCTAATCCCAATACTCCAGATGGGGCACTAGTTTTGGAAAGGGTTAGAACTGCTTTCCTTCAGGGACTGCGACTGGGTGTGCCAAAGACAGTGAATTTTCATCGTGTCCACCAAATTGTTCAGGAACCTAAAGAATCCCCTATGGAATTCCTGACACGCCTTAAAGATGGCTATCGCCGCTTCACTGATCTTGACCCAGAAGCCCCTGCCAATGAAGTTATGATTAAAGCTGCTTTTGTTGGCCAAAGTGCTCCAGATATTAGGAAAAAACTCCAAAAGTTACCTGCCCCATCCACCCAAAATTTTGAAACCCTTATCCAGATGGCTTTCACTGTTTATTCTCAGAGAGAGTTAGAGGATAAAAAGAAAGAAGACAAGAAGATGCGTAAGCAAGCATCTCTTCTTCCACTGGCCATTCGCCCCCAAAGCAAAGGGAGGCAAGACTCTTTTCAAAGGCCAGGTATTTTCCAAAGGAATCTTCCCTCCCAGAGACGCATACAGAGAGATCAATGTGCAAAATGTGGACAAATTGGCCACTGGAAAAATGAATGTTTGTGGAATGCCAAGCCTAATGCCTAATTTTTAAGGGCCAATAGAGGGCGAAGAGGACCAACACTGCAAGGCCAAGAGCCACAAAAAGGCCGACCTCAAAACTCCCAGCAGAGGTCTGGACCCCCCTTGCCTCTTTTAAGTGCTCAAGCCCCTGAATTTTACCCTGAGGACAATTCATATTGAAGGGGCTCCAGAGGACTTTTGTCTTCCCCCGATCCTCTGGTTGAGTTAAATGTCGGGGGGCAACCCTATAATTTTCTCATTGACACAGGCGCAACTTATAGTGTCTTAAATGACAAAAATATCCCTTGCCTGACTACTCCCTCTGCTCCTGTAATTGGTGCAACAGGAGTTATGGAAATGGCACCAATCAGCCAACCCCTTTCAGTTGTTGCCCCCCAGGGACCTCAATTGGATCATTCCTTTTTGCTCATGCCACATTGTCCCATCAATCTCCTTGGTCGGGACCTATTAGGAAAATTAAGAGCTACCATTCAATTCAATGATCAAGGCTTGAGTCTTCACATTCCCCCAGAACAGGCCTATCTTTGTTTTTTATCCAAGCCAAATGAAGCCAGCCCACTTGATAATGCCCAGATTGACCCACGGGTGTGGTATCAAGGGAAACCAGGGTTTGCTCAATTTGCCAAGCCCCACATGGCTCAGTTGTTCCCTGAGGCACAACCCATCTCGATCAAGCAATATCCTATCAGGCGGGAAGCACGCCTGGGAATTAAAACACTGATTGATCTCTTTTTGGAAAATGGCCTGTTGATTCCTATTCAATCTCATTGGTCAACACCTATTTTCCCGGTCCCCAAGCAAGATGGCTCCTGGAGAATGGTCCACGACCTTAGAGAGGTCAACAAGAGGGTTCAACCATTGCACCAGGTTGTGGCCAACCCTTACACCTTATTAACTACCTTGTCTAGTGACCAAGTATGGTATACAGTTATTGATCTCAAGGATGCCTTTTTCTGCATTCCTTTGGCTAAGGGGTGCCAGCAATATTTTGCTTTTGAGTGGGAGGATCCCACTACAGGACAGAAATGCCAGCTTTCATGGACAAGGCTTCCCCAGGGATACAGAAATAGCCCTACAGCATTTGCTGCTGCCTTGTCCCAAGATTTAAAGGACTTTTCCCCCAATGGGAATTCTCTGCTTCTTTATGTTGATGATCTCCTTTTGGCTGGAAAAACTAAAGAAGCTATAGAAAACACCTCTGTACTTCTCCTCAATCACCTGGCTGCTAAAGGATACACAGTGTCTAAAAAGAAAGTACAGTGGGCTAAACAAGAGGTGCAGTATTTGGGCTTTGTACTCAAGAAAGGCCTTTGGCTGCTTCATCAGAGTCGCCTGAGTGCTATAGAAGCCTTAAGTGTGCCAACAAACATCAAACAACTCCAAACATTCCTTGGCATCTACATTTCAGTTATCGGCCCCAGGCTTCAGCCAAAGTGGAACGTATGAACCGCTCTTTAAAGACTCAGCTTGCAAAGCTCTGTCAAGAAACTCAGCTCCCCTGGCCAAAGATGCTGCCCCTTGCTTTAACACGTATTAGGGCCATGCCCAGAGGGCCACTGATGCTGTCACCTTTTGAAATGCTTTATGGGAGACCGTTTGTATCTCATGAAGTGCTAACTGCATGGACAGGTGAAAAGAACATTTCTCAATATTTGTAGAAGCTGGCGCACGTCCTATCTTTTATTTCACTACAGGTCCGAGACGCCTTGCCAGTTGCTCCTGATGTACCACCCATCGCCCAGCCAGGCCAGTGGGTCAGAGTGAAGGAGCTGTTCCCATCTTGCACTGATCCAAAGTGGTCCGAGCCGAAGCAAGTACTCCTGAGCACGCCCACTGCTGTAAAAGTTGAAGGCATCAAAGCTTGGGTGCACGGATCCAGGATCAAGCAGGTGAAGGAACCCCTAGATACCTGGCAAGTTTCCTCAGTTGGACTTAAACTAAAATTGCAGCGCTCTCTAGCTTCACCAGCAGATCTTTTCAAGGACTAATTAGTTCCACCGGTAGAGGCCTAATTCAGGAACAGAAGATTTGAAACCAGAGACTTTACCAGCCACAAAAACCCCTAGATGTGCTGGCTTGGTCACAACCCAAGTTGTGAAACTGACTACATAAGAAGCATCTTATGTTCAAAAGCAAAGGGAGGAAATGAAGGGCATTATTTTGATACACAATTTTATATTTTATATATATACAGTATATATATGCTTCACATAATGTTTAACCATACCTGTAACAGTGCACTCTATTTTATTTCTAAAGGGTTAACTTGCTTTTGCTTTGTAAAGAGCACTGGTTTCTTCTCCCCCCCCCCCCCTTATCTCTTTGCTGAATGCCCGATTGTCTTCGAATAAGCAATTATCTGAGTACAAGTTGTTTGTTGTACCAAGCTTTTTGCAACAGTTGTGGGGCCCTGCATTCTAGAGAGAAAGATAAGAAAAATCTGGTATGCCATTCCCTTGGTAACCAGAAGAAAAAGTTACATTTAAGTTTACCTTCCTAAGAACCACCTTTCACTTGCTCAGACCGTCCCAAAAATCCCTTGTATGGGTATGAGGGGATGTACTATCTGATTACAGATTTAAATGTCTATAAAGCCTCTGATGTTTGTTTTGTGAGGTGTGATTCCCTCAACATTCCTTTCTAATGGGTGTTGATTGGGGTCACCCAGCTGTGTCTTGATCAAAATACATCTGTTATCTTAAAGAAGCCTCGTCTCAAGTCTTTTTATTTGGCTTTATTGAGACTTGGGAAATAAAAGGTGCCATACAGGCCTATTCTAGCGAGGGGGAAATTCCCCTTTCACAACTGACTTTCCCGCTCCAGTCAAACACCAGATTTGAAAAGGACGTCATGATTCATGTTCTCCCTAGGTAGTAGAATCAGAAAAACATCATGGGTTCAAGAATCTCTCCTTGCCTTAAGATTGATCCAAGGAATAAAGTTGAAAACATGGCCTATTACCGCACATGCTCAAAAGGCCTTTTGTATTCAGGGCAAAACTGCACTTTCAGAACTCAGGTTACCAGTCCAGTCAAACACCAGATTTTAAAAAGACGTCATGATTCATGTTCTCCCTAGGTAGTAGAATCAGAAAAACATGATGGCTTCAAGAATCTCTCCTTGCCTTAAGAGTGATCCAAGGAATAAAGTTGAAAACACGGCCTATTACCGCATCTGCTCAAAAGGCCTTTTGTATTCAGGGCAAAACTCCACTTTCAGAACTGAGGTTCCCAGTCCAGTCAAACACCAGATTTAAAAAGACGTCATGATTCATGTTCTCACTGGGTAGTAGAATCAGAAAAACATCATGGGTTCAAGAATCTCTCCTTGCCTTAAGATTGATCCAAGGAATAAAGTTGAAAAAATGGCCTATTACCACATCTGCTCAAAAGGCCTTTTGCATTCAGGGCAAAACTGCACTTTCAGAACTCAGGTTACCAGTCCAGTCAAACACCAGATTTTAAAAAGACGTCATGATTCATGTTCTCACTGGGTAGTAGAAATAGAAAAACATCATGGCTTCAGGAATCTCTCCTTGCCTTAAGAGTGATCCAAGGGATAAAATTGCAAGAAACGGCCTATTACCGCATCTGCTCAAAAGGCCTTTTGTATTGAGGGCAAAACTCCACTTTCAGAACTGAGTTTCCCGGCTTGGCCAAATACGAGATGTGAAAAAGATCTGATGATTCATGTTCTCCCTTGGTAGTAGAATCAGAAAAACATCACGGTTTCAAGAATCTCTCCTTGCCTTAAGAGTGATCCCAAGAAGCAATTTGGAAGAAACGGCCTATTACCGCAATTGCTGAAATGGCGTATTGTAGCAATGGCGGAACTGCCCTTTCACAACTGAGGTTCCCGGCCCAGACAAGCACCAGATTTGAAAAAGACGTTATGATGGAATTCCCCCGTTTTTTTCTCTGGGTTCTTTTCTTTCTGGTTATGTGCAAGCATGACGGCAGAGTAACTCGAGAGGCAAGCAGTAGGTTTTCGACCAAGGCTTTACTCAATGCTCCAAAAGGGTGAAATAAAATAAGCTGCAAATTAAAAGTCCTCCCATACGGGCTGACAGTCAATATAAAAAACAAAGGCAGGAGTGTAAGCCCTCTTTGCCAGAGTAGCCTTACGTGACCGTGTCTCGTCGGCGAGAGGACGAGACAAGCGAGTCCCCCCTCCTGCAGCCAAGGCAAGACTTAAAACCATAGCTTCTCCAAAAGTCTGTTGTGATGCAGAGCAGCAGCAAATCGTGGTCAACCTTTGCTTCTCCAGCACCCCCTACTCTCCTCCAGGGCTAATCTTAAATACCCTTTCATAATCAGCCTCCACCCCTCTCCACAGGTGTTAACAATTTAGCATCCCACCCTGATTAACTTAACATAGTTTACAATAGTTACAGTTTGGGATACAAACCAGGGCTCTTTCCCACGCTCTCACCTAATACAAAGGTTTATAGCTATCTAACCACGAAGTTAATTTCCTAGCGGGCGATAAATGCTTTATCAATGTCCCATTGAAGTATAAATCAGGAGGTCTTTCCACCTACTATTGAGAGTAGAGAAATACACACAAAAGATAGCTATTTCTCACAACCCTGGATTTCCGTCACACCCCCTCCACCACGAATGGATCCAATCCCCTGCGGATGAGCCATTCCCAAATGTGATAAGTCATCTGCAACTAAGTTGTCTTTTCCCTTAATATGTTGCACTACAAAATCAAAATCTTGAATTTGCAATGCCCACCGCATTATACGTGTATTGTCATTTTTCATCCTATAGATAAAAGTACGGGGCGAATGGTCTACTTGCAACCTGAAACGGTTGCCCGCCAGGTATGGGCGAAGCTTCTTTAATGCCCACATGATTGCCAATGCCTCCTGTTCAACAACTGTATGTTTCCTCTCTCTTGGTAATAATTTTCTACTAAGATACAATATTGGCCTTAAACCCCCTTCAGTTTCTTGGGCCAGCACTGCCCCTTACCCCACTCCAGAGGCATCTGTCTGGACGACCAGCTCTTTAGAAAAATCCGGGGAAATCAAAACTGGGGCACACGTCAAGCTGTATTTTAGACATTTGAAGGCATCCTGGTGCTTACTCTGCCACCTCAATTCTTTGGGGGCCTTTCAGCTACACAAGTCCGTTAAGGTGGCCGCTATAGAACTGTACCCTGGTATAAACCGTCTATAAAAATTCACAACACCCAAAAAGGATTGAAGTTCCTTTTTGGTACTAGGGGCAGTCCATCGATTGATACTAGCAACCTTAACTTCTTGCAGACTAATTTTCCCCCTTCCTACCACGAACCCCAAGTACTCCATTTCCCCAAAAGCCATCTTACATTTCTTCGGTCTGACTGTCAGACTAGCATCCCTTAGTCTATCCAGTGTCTCCCTCAAATGGGCCAGGTGCTTGGGCCAACTCTCCGACATTACAGCCACATCATCTTGGTAACCAAAGGAGTGACTAAGGCCCTCCAGGACTCCATCCATGAGTCTCTGAAAACTTTTACCCGCTGAGTTCAACCCAAATGGAACTCTCAAAAATTCATAATGTCCAACTTCGCAAGAAAAGGCCAACTTGGGTTTCTGAGTGGCCCTCATCACTGGGTTTAACATCCTGCCTCTCCCCGTCGTCGGCCTTCTCACCATTCCCCTCTCTTCCTCCTGATCTTCTTTTCTATCTTCCCCAGAGTCCATACTTCCTACGGGCTTCTCGCTACCCGCAATACTCTTCATTTGTTTCTCCAACTCACTCTCGACGTCCATTTCATCTCTTTGTGAAAGCTGCGTTAATAACAGCTCCTGCTTCCTCTCCTTTTTACGTGCCATCTTACTTCCAATGCACAAACCAGGTTTATCCCGCATGGCTAGCCACCATATGACGGATTTCCCCCGGTTTTCTCTCTGGGTTCTTTTCTTTCTGGTTATGTGCAAGCGTGACGGCAGAGTAACTCAAGAGGCAAGCAGTAGGTTTTCGACCAAGGCTTTACTCAATGCTCCAAAAGGGTGAAATAAAATAAGCTGCAAATTAAAAGTCCTCCCATACGGGCTGACAGTCAATATAAAAAACAAAGGCAGGAGTGTAAGCCCTCTTTGCCGGAGTAGCCTTATGTGACCGTGTCTCGTCGGCAAGAGGACGAGAGAAGCGAGTCCCCCCTCCTGCAGCCGAGGCAAGACTTAAAACCATAGCTTCTCCAAAAGTCTGTTGTGATGCAGAGCAGCAGCAAATCGTGGTCAACCTTTGCTTCTCCAGCACCCCCTACTCTCCTCCAGGGCTAATCTTAAATACCCTTTCATAATCAGCCTCCACCCCTCTCCACAGGTGTTAACAATTTAGCATCCCACCCTGATTAACTTAACATAGTTTACAATAGTTACAGTTTGGGATACAAACCAGGGCTCTTTCCCATGCTCTCACCTAATACAAAGGCTTATAGCTATCTAACCACAAAGTTAATTTCCTAGCGGGCGATAAATGCTTTATCCATGTCCCATTGAAGTATAAATCAGGAGGTCTTTCCACCTACTATTGAAAGTAGAGAAATATGCACAAAAGATAGCTATTTCTCACAACCCTGGATTTCCATCACAGACGTCATGATTCATCTTCTCACTAGGTAGTAGAATCAGAAAAACATCATGGCTTCAAGAATCTCTCCTTGCCTTAACAGTGATCCAAGGAATAAAATTGTAAAAAACGGCCTATTACCGCATCTGCTCAAAAGGCCTTTTGTATTCAGGGCAAAACTCCACTTTCAGAACTGAGGTTACCAGCCCAGTAAAACACCAGATTTTAAAAAGACGTCATGATTCATGTTCTCCCTAGGTAGTAGAATCAGAAAAACATCATGCTTTCTTGAATCTCTCCTTGCCTTAAGAGTGATCCCAAGAATAAATTTGGAAGAAACGGCCTATTCCCGCATATACTCAAATGGTCTCCACCACTGAAGTCAAAACTGGGGAAAAGGGAACTACAGGATAACATTTGGAATTGAAAGAGACTTCAGAATTATCATGCAAATGCAGTCTTGGACACTGATCTACTTCCACGCAACATGAGATAGATGCCTCATATCACCAACACTATAATGCCTATTATAGGGATGGCAAAACTCGAATTTGAGAACTGAGATTCCCGGCTCAGACAAACACCAGTTTGAAAAAGAGCTGAGGATTCATGTTGTCCCTAGGTAGTAGAATCAGAAAAACATCATGGTTTCATGAATCTCTCCTTGCCTTAAGAGTGATCCCAAGAATAAATTTGGAAGAAACGGCCTATTACCGCATATGTGGAAATGGCCTATTGTAGCGAGGGCGAAAGTCCACTTTCAGAAATGAGGTTCCTGGCCCATACAAACACCAGATTTGAAAAAGACATGAGGATTCATGTTCTCCCTAGGTAGTAGAATCAGAAAAACAGCATGGTTTCATGAATCTCTCCTTGCCTTAAGAGTGATCCCAAGAATAAATTTGGAAGAAACGGCCTATTACTGTATGTGATGAAATGGTCTCCACCACTGGAGTCAAAACTAGAGAAAAGACAACTACAGGGTAATGTTTGCAATAAATGAGACTTCAGAATTACCATGCAAATGAAGTCTTAGACACTTATCTACTTCCACGCAGCATGACATAGACACCTGATACCTAGCTAGGGGAATCAGGAAAAGCACGTGGTTTCCGGAATTCCACTTCCATCAGGAGTGATTGTACGAATAAATTTGAAAAAATCGCTTCATTACCTCAAATCACAAAATGGAGTCCATAGCAGACGGAGAAGCAAGGGCACCTGAACTAAACCATTGACATAACAGTCCTATGAGAGTTCAGAATTGTCATCTCAATGCAGTTGAGACATTTCCCTACTTTGAAGGAACTTCGTACATAGGCCTCCTGTTACCAATCGCTATCGGGACTGTTATAGTGAATGCCGAATTCAGCTTTGACAACTCAAGTTTGCAGCTCAGTCAACCACGAGATTGGAAAAAGTGCTGCTGATTTGAGTTCTACCTAGCTAGGGGAATCAGGAAAGGCATGTGGTTTCAGGAATCACTCTTTCTCTCAAGAGTGATCGAATGAACAAATTTGAGAAAATCGCTTCTTTACCTCTAGTCACAATATGGAGTCCATATGAGAAGTAGAAACAGGGGGAACCTGAGCTACACCGTTGACTTCGGAGTCCCCTGAGAGTTCAGAAATGTCATCTCAATGCAATCTGAGACATTTCCCTACTTTGAAGGAACTTCGTACACAGGCCTCGTTACCAATCACAATCATCCTTTTCATAGTGAATGGAGTATTCAACTTGGACAACTCAAGTTTGCAGCTCAGTCCAATATCAGATTAGAAAAAGTGCTGGTGATTTGAGTTCTGCCTAGCTAGGGGAATCAGGAAAAGCACGTGTTTTCCGGAATCACTCTTTCCCTCTGTCAGAATCCTCGCAAGATTTTAGAATAGATTATTAGATGGCTAGTTTAAAAAGAAAAAAAAATGGTTTTTTACATGCTGCAGTTCTGCCATTGTAAAAGGGGCGGGGGGGAAGTAGGGATGAGAGTTAAAAAGCAGATGGCTCCTTATCACAAGCTCTGGCATGCTCAAGGTCATACCAGCAAGAGAATCAGAGGACCAAGAACTAAGGGCGATGTAGGGGGGGGAAAGTAAGAAAAACAGCTTTTGGCGCGCTTTTGATCAGTCTTAGCAATGCTTTGGATCTGTACAGTTATTCTCAATAAATGAACTTTCTTTTGAATCAATATTGGTTGCAAGGAAAGTTGCTGGATTTGGGATCAACAGGTGGCAGCTCGTTACATTTTGCTAAGACTCCAAGTGTAGACTTCCACCAGGGAGATTGCCCTACGGGGAGTCCAAAGCCTCACGTTGATCGGGACCAACCAAGCAGTGGGATGGCTGACGATGTAATTGAGGAAGAAGAAGAGAGACCGGTCCCCCCTCCATTGGAAGTGAAGGTGATAACCCAGGAGGAGCCGGTGCAATCATCGCGCCAAGCCCAAGCGGGGGCGAAGGCAACGGTGACAAGGGGACGAGGCCCTTCGATGAAAGATCGCATGGGGAAATTGGAAGGGCAGATGGAGTCCCTATCCGATGATGTGCGAGCGCTTAAAGCAGCGGTGGATCAACTGCTTGGAGGGGGATTTACACCCCCCACGTGAGAATCAGCAGCCACACTGGGAGGTATGGAGGCGGCAGAGCAGTCGGCTGAAGGTGAGACCTCCAGCGAGGAGGAGGAGGATCTCACACCTAGCAGAACCAAGAAGAGCCCGATGCAGCAGCGGGGCATCTCCATGAAATTCGGGGGAGATGCTGAGCAGCTGGCTTGCTTTATCACCCAGGTGCGGATCTACATGGAAGGCTATGGAGGTCTGTTCCGCAGCGAGGAAGAGAAGGTCTCCTATGTGTCCAGTTTTTTTGAAGGTACGGCTGCAGAATGGGTGGTTGGCCTGCACAGGGTGAAGGACCGGGCTTTAAGGAGATTAGAGGATTTCATGGCGGCTCTCTGTGCACGCTCTGAAGACCCATGCGTGGCGCTTAAAGCACGACGTGACCTGGAAAGGCTGAAGCAGGGGTCCAAGTCGGTATCAGAGTACGCCTACGAATTTCGGGGGTTGGCTCAAAGGCTGCCTCACGTGCCTGAAGAGCTCCTGATCGAGTTTTTCCAGAGAGGCTTGCAACTCGAGTTGTTGCAGCGCGTGGTGTGCCGGGGTTTCCCCAAAACCTTTAATGGATGGGTCGCTATGGCCGGCGAGGTGGAGGAGCAATGGCGCACCATAGAAGCAAGAACCCGACTTCCGCCCTTACCCGGCACAAAGAAGGCGGCGCCCAAGGCGAAGACTAGTGCGCCAGGAAGTAGCAGGAGCCAGCGCGTCTGTTTCAACTGCGGAGAGCCGGGGCACTTTGCCGCTGCGTGCCCTAAAGCAAAGACGGAGCAAGGAGGCAAGAAGATGGAGCGGAAGGGGCCGAAGTCTTCGAAGCCCGGCAAGAAGGAGTCAGCGGCGGTAGGCAGCGAGACGGGAGCTAGAGCGGCAACACGCGGCGGTGGCAATACCCGGAAATTGTTAGCTCCGCTCTCTCTCCGACAAGCGGCTGCTCTCCCGGAGAAAGAAAGCAGCTCACAAGAGGACTCGGAAAGCGAAGAGATGGGGGTGAGTCCCATTAAAATGTGGGTGGAACTAAGGGTGGTGAGGACAAAGTGGTGGTGAGGACAAAGATGTGGGCGCTGATAGATTCTGGCTGCTCCCGAAATCTGATTAATTCCGCCCTCGCCCGGGGTTTGGGACTCCACTTAAAGAGACTCAAAACCCCTGTGATTTTTACCCAGCTGGATGGATCCCCAGCGGGGGGAGGGCCGGTGGAGTATCATACTGAAGAGCTCGAGCTAACCATGGGGGACCATAAAGAGACTATTAAATTCCTAGTGACTCCCATGGCAGGCAACCCAGTGCTTCTGGGCATGAACTGGTTAAAAAGGAAGAACCCAGAAGTGAACTGGGAGGAAAAGATCTTGCGTTTCCCAAAGGAGGGGGGAGTGCAAGTTGAAGGAGTTACCGAAACGTTGTCAGATGAAGAGATGGGTGCTGTGAGTAGGGAAAAGGCAGGGGAGGCTGCAACTCAGATTCCCAAGCAATACCTCGACCTGCAGGAGGTGTTTAGCGAAAGGGAGTCAGATCAGCTACCCCCACATCGTGCCTGTGACTGTGCCATAGAGATTGAACCGGGGGCTAAATTTCCAAGGAAGAAAATGTATCCAATGACACCCAAAGAGTTGGAAGCCTTGCGGGAGTTCATTGATAAGAATCTAAAGAGGGGCTTTATTGTACCTATGCATTCTCAAATTGCTGCACCGGTGTTATTTAGGGAAAAGAAGGATGGCTCCCTACGTTTGTGCACAGATTATAGAGGGCTAAATGCCATTTCTGCTGACAACCGGTACCCACTCCCTTTGATGAAAGATCTGTTGGCCCATTTATCCAAAGGGAAAATTTTCACAAAACTGGATTTAAGGGAGGCGTACTTCAGGGTGCGAATTTGGGAAGGAGATCAATGGAAATCTGCCTTTAACACGCCCCTGGGGTGTTTCCGTTATGAAATAATGCCGTTCGGATGAAAAGGAGCGGCGGGGGTGTTTATGCAACTTATAAATGAGGTGTTACAAGAGCATTTATACCAGGGGGTGTTGGTTTATCTGGACGATATCCTGATTTACACTGAGACCATGGAGCAACATGTACAATTGGTCAGGAAGGTACTAAAAAAGCTACTGGAGGCTCAATTGTATGCCAAGCTCTCCAAATGTGAATTTCATAAACAGCAAATTGACTATTTGGGGTATAGAATTTCGCATCAGGGAATTGAAATGGACCCGGTCAAGGTGAGGGACGTCACAGGTTGGGAGGCTCCCAAAACCAGGCGTCAGCTTCAAAGTTTCCTGGGCTTTGCTAACTTCTATCGGCAATTCATACCCAACTTTGCCCAAGTAGCACTCCCACTCACCGATTTGTTGAAAACCAAGGGCAAGGACAAAGCGAAGGCATCAAAACCTGGAGCCCCCCTGGCATGGACTAAGGAGTGCCAGGAAGCTTTTCAAAGTTTAAACTGTCTGTTCACAGCTGAACCGATCTTAAAGCACCCTGATCCAGAACAGCCATTTGTCATACAGGCAGACGCTTCGGATGTAGCAGTGGGAGCTGTGTTGTTACAGAAGGGGGCGGGGGGGAGCTGTTTCCATGTGCATACATATCCCGGAAATTTTCAGAAACTGAGAGACGCTGGTTGGTGTGGGAAAAGGAAGCGTTCGCAGTGCGCTGGGCGTTAGTTTGCTGGAGGCACTTGTAGAGGGATCACCCCATCCCTTTGAAATTTGGACTGATCACAAGAATTTAGAAGCTTTGACTGCACCGAGGAAGCTGTCACCCAAGCAAATGAGATGGGCACAATATTTCCATCGATTTAACTTCTCCCTGAAGTACATTCCTGGGGGAAAAAATTTTCTGGCAGACGCCCTGTCTCGATTGCCTCAACACAACAGCAAGCGAGAGGAAGTAGTCGCTCCTGTAATTCCATGTACCCAAACAGCCCTAAGGGTGGTCACTAGAGCTCAGAAAAAGAGGGGTGAAGAACAACCAGAAGGAGAATTGTTGAAAAAATTAAACGCCCAGATTGCTCAGGATGATTGGTTTAAAAGCAACAGCCAATTACTAGTGAACAAACAAGGGGCATGGTGGTGGCAAGATAAGCTGTATGTCCCTGCAGACGCTAGAAAGTGAGTCTTGCAAAGAAGTCACGACAGCAGAACAGCTGGGCACTTTGGTTTTGTGAAGACATTACATCTACTCAGGCGACAATTTTGGTGGCTGACAATGAGAAAAGATGTAGGGGAATACAGTATGTAGCTACATGCCCCACGTGTGCAATGGCAAAAAAAAGAGGGGGCAAACCAATGGGGCTTCTACAGACAGTAGCAAATCCAAGGGCCCCTTGGAAGCAAGTTTCCATGGACTTTATTGTAGACCTGCCTGAAAGCAACAAAAAGACAGTTATTTGGGTAGTTACAGACCTTTTTTCCAAACAAGCACATTTTGTGGCATGCCAATCCCTTCCATCAGCACCCAAACTGGCTAAGTTATCGTCTACCGAGCTCATGGTGTCCCAGAACGAATAATTTCGGATCGAGGGGTCCAGTTTACTGCCAAGTTCTGGAGGGCGTTCCTAAAACTACTGGGGGCATCGCAAGGCTTGAGTTCAGGGTACCACCCCCAGACGGCGGGATCATGTGAACGTCTGAACTCAGTGTTAGAACAATATTTGAGATGTTTCATTAACTACCAACAAGACAATTGGGATGAGCTGTTACCGTTTGCTGAAGTAGCTTATAATAATGCAGTGCACCAAAGCACTGGCCTCACCCCTTTTAAAATAGCTACAGGACAGGACTTTGTACCAATCCCAGAATTACCTAACCAATCCACTCAAGTCACTTCAGTTGATGAATGGGTCCAACAAATGACACAAGTGTGGCCTCAGATTGCTGCGTCGTTAAAGGAGGCCAAAGCAACGTACAAGAAATTTGCAGATGCTAAGAGAACCCCAGAAAAGGAATGGAAAGGAGATAAGGTTCTTTTATCTACCAAGCATCTTAAATCATTACAACCTTCCAGAAAGCTCGCTCCAAAGTTTGTGGGGCCTTTTATTATAGATAAAGTAATTAATCCAGTTGCCCTACGATTACAGATGCCTGCTACCTTTAAAAGAATCCATCCAGTGTTCCACTGCGACCTGCTTAAACCCTATAAAGAGTCATCTCAATGGCATCCCTCCCCAGCACCGCCTAAACCGATGATGGTTGAAGGAGAACAACATTTTGAAGTTAAAGAGATACTGGACAGTAGAAAGCGGGGGGGGGGGGTTCAATTTTTAATTCAGTGGAAACGTTTTCCCAAATCAATGGCTGAATGGGTTGATAAGAAACATGTAAAGGCTCCACATTTAGTTAAAACATTTTATGATGTTTATCCTACAAAACCTTAACATTTAGAAGGGTTATTGTATTATGTTTTTCTTTGCTTTTTCTTTTTTAGAGTGAAGAAGAGGAATCATCCGACTGACATCCTCTTTTGTGGAGGGGCAGTATGTCAGAATCCTCGCAAGATTTTAGAATAAATTATTAGATGGCTAGTTTAAAAAGAAAAAAAATGGTTTTTTACATGCTGCGGTTCTGCCATTGTAAAAGGGGGGGGGGAAGTAGGGATGAGAAACTGTTAAAAAGCAGATGGCTCCTTATCACAAGCTCTGGCATGCTCAAGGTCATACCAGCAAGAGAATCAGAGGACCAAGAACTAAGGGCAATGTAAGGGGGGGAAAGTAAGAAAAACAGCTTTTGGCACGCTTTTGATCAGTCTTAGCAATGCTTTGGATCTGTACACTTATTCTCAATAAATGAACTTTCTTTTGAATCAATATTGGTTGCAAGGAAAGTTGCTGGATTTGGGATCAACAGGTGGCAGCTCGTTACACCCTCGAGAGTGACTGAACGAACAAATTTGAGAAAATCGCTTCATTACCTCAAGTCAGAAAAGTCTGCTATGAGTCCATAGCAGACGGAGAAGCAGGGGGAACCTGAACTAAACCGTTGACGTAACACTCCTATTATTCAGAATTGTCATCTCAATGCAGTTGAGATATTTCCCTACTTTGAAGGACCTTCGTACATAGGCCTCATGTTACCAATCGCTATCAGGCCTGTTATTGTGAAGGCCGAATTCAGGTTTGACAAGTCAAGTTTGCAGCTCAGTCAAACACCAGATTGGAAAAAGTGCTGGTGATTTGAGTTCTACCTAGGTAGGGGAATCAGGAAAAGCATGTGGTTTCAGGAATCACTCTTTCCCTCGAGAGTGATTGAACTAACAATTTTGACAAAATTGCTTCATTACCTCCAGTCACAAATGGAGTCCATAACAGAAGTAGAAAGAAGGGGAACCTGAGCTACACCATTGACTTAGCAGTCCTATGAGAGTTCAGAATTGTCATCTCAATGCAGTCTGAGACATTTCCCTACTTTCAAGGAACTTCGTACATATGCCTCATGTTACCAATCGCTATCAGGCCTGTTATCGTGAAGGCCGAATTCAGCTTTGATATCTCAAGTTTGCAGCTCAGTCAAACACCAGATTGGAAAAATGCTGGTGATTTGAGTTTTACCTAGCTAGGGGAATGAGGAAAAGCACGTGGTTTCTGGAATCACCCTTTCCCTCGAGAGTGATCGAACGAACAAATTTGAGAAAATCGCTTCATTATGTTAAATCACAAAATGGATTCCATAGCAGATGGAGAAGCAAGGGGAATCTGAACTACACCGTTGACTTAGAAGTCCAATCAGAGTTCAGAATTGTCATCTCAATGCAGTCTGAGACATTTCCCTACTTTGAAGGAAGTTCATACACAGGCCTCATGTTACTAATCACTATCAGGCTTGTTATCATGAATGCCGAATTCAGCTTTGACAACTCAAGTTTGCAGCTCAGTCCAATACCAGATTGGAAAACGTGCTGGTGATTTGAGTTCTATCTAGGTAGGGGAATCAGGAAAAGCACGTGGTTTCAGGAATCACTCTTTCCCTCAAGAGTGATCGAACAAACAAATTTGAGAAAATCGTTTCATTACCTCCAGTCACAAAATGGAGTCCATAGCAGAAGGAGAAGCAAGGGGGACGTGAACTACACCGTTGACTTAGGAGTCCCATGAGAACTCAGAATTGTCATCTCAATGCAGTTGAGACATTTATTTTGAAGGAACTTCATTCACGCGCCTCATGTTACCAATCGCTATCATGCCCGTCATAGTGAATGCAGAACTCAGCTTTGATAACTCAAGTTTGCATATCAGTCAAACACCAGATTGGAAAAAGGGCTAGTGGTTTATGTTGTACCTAGCAAGGGGAATCAGGAAAAGTATGTGGTTTCTGGAATGACTCTGCCTTGAGAGTGATTAAAGATTAATTTGAGAAAATCGCTTCATTACCACAAGTTACAAAATGGGAATCGGGAAAGTACGTCGTTTCAGGAATCACTTTTCGCCTCAAGAGTGATCGAAGGAACAAATTGGAGATAATTGCTTCGTTACCACAAGTCACAAAATGGCTGGAAGAAAGTGAGAGTGTGAGGCGCCTAGAAAGGTTGGTTATAACATCAGGAATTGGGGGGGGGGGGTGTTTCCTGGTTTGGACCACCCTCAGGACACCAGGTTTGCTGTTTTGAGAGTAATACCAATGTCCAGCCTGCAGGAGCTTCCCTTAGGGCCAGGTTACTGGATACCTGATGGTCCTAGGCTCTGTTTGTTGCTGTTGAATGCCAAGTTAGTCTGTAATAAAGGGTAGGGTTAGGGTTATGGTTAAGGTGGATGAGGTGGTCAACCTGGCTTATATTATCAAAACCTGGGTGAGTCAGGGGTTTCCTTCTTGGAGTTGCACCCACCTGGGTTTCAAGTCTGGCACCAGTTGTAACTCCAGGGAAGGGGAAGTGAGGTGTTGTCATCTTTGAGTTGCTTCAAGACCGTGGTTCATAGAGGGATATAGACAAAAGGGGGAAGCTTGCTCTTCTGTGATTCCCTCAAGTTTCATTTGTAACTAGTCTTATTTTAAAATGAAAGATAAACAGCCAAAAATTCTGAGCAGCAAAGGGAATCTAAAGGGACACAATGCAAAGAATTACCCATATTATTCTGGTGGCTTATTTATGTAATTCAGTCTCTGTGGAAAAATTAGAGGGCCCCAAGAAACTCAGGTTTCTCAGATTGCTTTTAGTGTCATGTTTCAAAACATTATGGTTTGTTCTAAGATTCCTGAGATCTTTTCTTCAGGTTGGAAAGTTCCAATACTGAATTAACTTTTCTATTCTTTACTTTTTGAGATGATCTAGTGCCACATTATATTTTCAAGATGGGAGCTGTAGTCTGATATGCACGTAGCATGTCTGAATTAGAGAAACTGGGCTTAAGGTGCTCTTGTGTTTGTTTTCCAAAGTGATCTTCCCAGTTTTTGTGTATGTGTGGTTTTATGAGATAAAAAATTGAATTGTGAAGCAGGAAATACCTTTTGAGGCTGAGGATAATTTTTCCACCATTTTGAAAGAAGAAACACATGAACGTGTAGCCCATGAAGTTCATGAACGCTTCGTTTTCTGTGCCTTCAATACTGTGCACCTACCCCCAATGGCTGCCAGTCCCACGTAACGTCTAAGAGTCTGCCTGTAAAGTATATCCTTTAGGGCTTATGAGCAGCTCTACCATTTAGGACAGGGATTCCTAAACTTTGCCATCACACCTCCCTTAAATGTAATCTACATGTACATGCTACCTAGAATTTTAGGCTTCATTAGCAGTATTTTTAAAAGGTGGTATTAGCATTTTTAAACATGGCAGTCTAGGTCTCTTTTCTAACTTTAGGAAAGCATGTTTTTCTTCTTGGCCAAGGCCATTTCTTCTGGTATATTTGAGAACTTGCCTTTTCAGCAACTAAACAACAGAGAGCATATTCTGAAAGTCCTTGAATACACTTGCAAGTTTTAAAGATACAAACCTGGATAGGAAAGGGAGTGACATCATCCATACATTTGCCACTTGTGGAACATTATCTGGAATCAATGTTTTCTATTGTTCAATTCTCATGTGTGATCAGTCTTTTATTGTTTACTTGCTTTCTGAAGTATCACATATACGGAATGTATCATTTGCTTCTGTACCCTATAAAAAGATTTGACCCCCCCCTTAATAAACACTTTTTGCTTTGCCTGAGTTACTGGGTGGTTCGTATTTTCAGGTAGGCTAAGAAGCCACCTTTGCAAAGATAACATTGTTTTCTCTCCCAAATTCAGGGAATAGGTCTTCAGCTCCACACCACTCAGGGTGCCTGAGTTTTAAAGGCAACATACACACCTCCCCTAAAAATCCGACCACCAAAATGAACACAAGTGAACAATGAAACCAGTGCAGTGAAACTTTAGGAAATATGACCTCTTTTAACAATGTAATTAAAAGATTCTTCACATATACCCTGGACTGTCTGCACCTCCCCAAGAGAGGTACATCTCAGAGTTTGGGAAACACTGATTTAGAATCTTGATGTGATGTTTTTAAGTGTCCTGGCTCACCTTCCAAGGCTTCAAAGGTCCGATTTTGTGCTGGTTTAATAGCTGTATGTGTATATTCAGAGTCAGTTGCTCTCTGAGATGGGCAGGGACTAAATTTGAAATATGTTTGTATGTATGTATGTATGCATGCATATAAATTTCCAACAAGTTGTTGGAAAGGTTGGATACAGATTTTTATATAATGTATTTTTGTATTTTGAGTCTCATTTGAATCTTATAAATGTGAACCCTGAGAAAGGGATTATATGTTTCTATGGGAGACCTCAATCCCACACCTTCTTTTCCAACAGTAAACCACAGTACTTGTTTTTCTGATTGGGCCCAAATTTTCTCTGTTTAAAAATGTGGGATTGGCAACCTCTTTCGTTTTGCCCTTTTTGTACTATGGTGTGCAGATAAACATAGTTTCAGGATAAAGGGATTAAAAAAATATTTTGGCTGCAAAAAAGGAGATGTTTGTAGTATAGCTTGACGCCAATAAAAACAACATAAATATGCACACTGTATATGACCTATAGATATTTGAATATCCTCAGTAAGTGACATTTCCCATCATTCTGCTTCAGTTGTCTGTTTAGCACACAAGGCATTTTGTTAGACCTCTAGAGGTACACCTAGCTTCTCTTCTACATGGAACAGTGCATTTGGAAAGCATTCAGACCCCCTTGACTCAGAGACGAGAAAAGGTGTTAACAATGGTTTAATTAATTGTGACCACTTAGGAAATATTCAGGAAACAATATGCAAGAAACTTGTGCAGCAACGTCAGAATGAGATGCAAATAGCTGGAGATTCCGTACAGAGGACAGAGGTCCCACGCAAGATTTAACCATGAATGCACAGGAAAAGAAGCTCCCTTTCCAAATAGCTTTCAGGAATGGGACTTACTTCCCATAGAATTTCTTATTCAAAAGAAAAATAAGCAGGTTAACATTCACTTTTGCTCGGTCAAATAACTTCATGACAGCTACACCTTCATACTGCAGCTGCAACAGATCCTGGAAAGAGAGAGAAAAAATGCTGTGTCAAGGCTCTGCCAAGAATTAAGGATAACAGAACCCCAAGTGTGTCAAAACCTGATTCTGACAAAAGTAATGGCAAGTAGTAAGAATGTGGCTGAGAAAGCTCTGTGTTGGGGGAGCAAGTAATTTCTGGATTTAAAGTTTTCAGCCAAATTTTCTACATTTGTTTTGTTTGCCTTTTTTTAGTAGAACTCATTTAAAGGAACAGCTACAGTGCATTTGGAAAGCATTCAGACCCCCTTCACTTTTTTCAACTTTGTTATGTTGCAGTCTGATACTACAATCGTTCAAATTCATTTTTTTCTTATTAATCTACACTTAGTACCCCATAATGACAAAGTGAAAACAGAATTTTAGAAATGTCTGTAAATTTATTAAACAGGAAAAACTGAAATATCACATGTACTTAAGTATTCAGACACTATACTCAGTACTTTGTTAAAGCACCTTTGACAGCAATTACAGCCTCGAGTCTTTTTCAGTATGATGTGACAAGCTTTGCACACCTGGATTGGGGGATTTTCTGCCATTCTTCTTTGCAAATCCTCTTAAGCTCAATCAGGTTGGATGGGGGCCGTCGGTGGACAGCCATTTTCAGGTCTCTCCAGAGATGTTCAATAGGGTTCAAGTCAGGGCTCTGGCTGGGCCACTCTAGGACATTCAGAGTTGTCCCTAAGTCATTCCTGTGTTGTTTTGGCTGTGTGCTTAGGATTGTTATCATGGCGGAAGGTGAACCTTCGACCCAGTCTGAGGTCCTGAGCGCTGTGGAACAGGTTTTCATTGAGATTATCTCTGTACTTTGCTCCATTCAGCTTTCCCTCAACCCTGACCAGTCCCTGCTGCTGAAAAACACCCCCACAGCATGATGCTGCCACCACCATGCTTCACTGTTGGGATGGTATTGGGCAGGTGATGAGCGATGCCTGGTTCCCTCTAGACATAACGTTTAGAATTGAGGCCAAACAGTTCAGTCTTGGTTTCATCAGACCAGAGAACCTTGTTCCTCACAGTCTGAGAGTCCTTCAGGTGCTTTTTTGCAAACTCCAAGCAGGCATTCATGTGTTTTGCACTGAGGAGAGGCTTCCGTCTAGCCACTCTGCCATAAAGCCCAGATTGGTGGAGGGCTACAATGATGGTTGTCCTTCTGGAACTTTGTCCCATCTCCACATAGGATCTCTGGAGCTCAGTCAGAGTGACCTTGGGTTCTTGGTCACCTCTCTTACTATGGGTCTTCTCCCCTGATTGCTCAGTTTGGCTGGACGACCAGCTCTTGGAAGAGTCCTGGTTGTGCTAAACTTCTTCCATTTGAGAATTATGGAGGCCACTGTGCTCTTGGGAACATTCAGTGCAACAGAAATTTTTTTGTAGCCTTCCCCAGATCTGTGCCTTGCAATAATCCTGTCTCTGAGCTCTGCAGACAGTTCCTTTGACCTCATGGCTTTTGCTCTGAGTATGCATTGTCAGCTGTGAGGCCTTCTATAGAGAAGTGTGTGCCTTTCCAAATCATGTCCAATCAATTTAATTTACCACAGGTGGACTCCAATCAAGGCATAGAAACAGCTCAGCAATAATCAAGAGGCACCTGAGCTAAATTTCAAGTGTGGTTGCAAAGGGTCTGAATACTTTACATGTGATATTTCAGTTTGTCTTTTTAAATAAATTTACAGACATTTCTAAAATTCTGTTTTCACTTTGTCATTATGGGGTACTGAGTGTAGATTAATGAGAAAAAAATGAATTTGAACGATTGTAGTATCAGGCTGCAACTTAACAAAATTGAAAAAAGTGGAGGGGGTCTGAATACTTTCTGAATGCACTGTACAATCAAAAATCTAAGTTGGGACTATAATTTTCACACAGTGATTCAGAGAGTACCTTCTATGGTAAGAAAAGAAAATATATTTTCAGTGGTTTATCAAAATGGCTGGTTATTCACTTAAAATGATTTGCATCTAGACATTTGTGAACCATCTCAACTGCAAGTCATATCATCAAAGGTTATTGATGCTCAGTGCAAGATTTTGGTGAAAAGTGCAATCAATTCAAGAGAAAGCTATCAAGCAGTGAGTATGAGACATTCCACGTTATCAACCCAGACAGTTTTTCAACGAGTGCTTGCTGATGAGCAGTCCATCACCAGATGTACTGCATCCTGCATCCTGTCTTTTTTACAACACTGAAACAGGTTTAGAAAGGATGGCAGCATCTGTCAAAATATACCTGAAGATACAGGGAAGCCAAGTCTATAGAAAGAACATGAGAAAAAGCACCTTAATCCTACAGTTGAGACTGGAAGTATAACTGGAGTGTGAATAGGATTGTGAGCTACTCTTAAATGGGTTAAAGCTCAGTCATTATCTGGCCTCCTAGTAAGAGAACACCTTTACGGTTCTTTAAGCATCAAACATCCCTGGGACATAGGTCCCCTACTGCTGGGGCACGCCCCCCATTTTATGGGATACAGGGGATACATATTTTTACGAAATGCAGAGGCATTCCATTAACCAGCCACAGAGGTGTTGCTCCAGTACTTGGTTGGCCCTTCGTTTAAGGACACCTATGTTGTTTACTACTGGTTTCTGATGACATTATTTTAACTGTTTATTTTTAGCTTCTACTTTTCCTTTGACTTTGTTGTGCCCTATCATTCAATCATTCAATCATTCAATCAATCAGCCTTTTAGTGTAAGTATTAATATTTAAAGGCTATTAAAATAAGCTAAAATAATATCAAATACATGTACCCAAATGAAATTTCTTATAACCCTAGCACATATCTACACCAAGGCTTGTAACATCTCCCTCCTGCTATTAAAATGTTATTTGAAATTAATGAATTTCTTTTCAAAATTAGATATGCATAATAAGACTATTTCACTGTAGCCAATGATGAATACCCCTGGTTTAACATTCTGAAAAAAGAATTTTCCAGCTGAGTTGGTAATGCAGCACATAATACTAGTAGCAGAACATGAGGGTAGCATTCTTTCTTATGGAAACCCCAAAGATACTGATAGATTGTTTTAGTTTCTGGTACCACAGGAATACTAACATATACTTCCTTGCCACTTAAAGTCACCACTTAAAAAAGATCTATGATTTATCAACAATACCGTCAAATACTAGTCCTAAAGCTTTTTATCACTGTATTATCTTCTTTCCCCTTTTGCCTGGCTAACTCAACCAAATTGTTTCATTCTTCACCCAGGATTTTATCTTACTTCTTTTAAAAATATGTGCCAGTAATTGTTTGCAAAGTTAACATCCTCCCTACCTCAGGTAACACAAGGGTAACTTGAAGAACGCTTATGGGCAGATTACCAATATAGCAATAAAGTTCATACCTGATAATGTAACATAAATGTCTCCATCTGAACCCCCATGAACTTGGCTTTTACCTCGAAATCTCCCACTTCATCTGTTGGGCCAATTTCAAATATCACATTCTTAAACCTATGCAGATGGATACATGAGGAGACATCATGTTATTTATATTAATGGAAATATCACAGCTGTGGATAAAAAAAAACAATATACAGTATACATGTTTCAGTAGACAAAGACATAATGGATGGATTGGCTTGCCAGAGATGTCAGCCAAATTACTTTTCCATCAAAATAATTTTCCCCATTTTTATTTTTTGATAAACAAAAACCAGAAATTTCGGTGAAGGCATGGTGAGCTAAACGTGTCTCTGTAGAGAGTGGAGACAACGGCTGTGGCGCAGACCAAAGAACTGGTGAGTAGACCAGTCCTTCGGAACCTCTCTGGATAAGAAGAGGACGGGAGATCGCCCACACGTGCTCCGGATCGCTGCTCCTCATGAGAAGCCCGCAAGCTAGAGGCATCCAGCAGGCCTGAGCGCCAAGAGACAAAGGGATTAATCATTAAGCTCACAACTGCAGCTACCGCCTTTTAAAGAACACTAAGTTTGCTAACCTCGCTTCTAGTCACTTTTGGAAATTGCTTATTTTAATATCTTAAGGCTATTAGAGTTCTTCGGAATGACAAGTCTGAAAAGTCACCTGGTGGGTATATCTTTATTCCTGAACAAAAGAAAAAACAAACTTTATGTTTAAGAACTTAAAAGAATTTGAAATAAACAGCAAAAAGCTAAACAAGATTTAAACTAAGAAAGTTATAAATGAATTAAGGGCCCAGACAAATTTGGAATATTGAAACTTTCACTATAAGATTTTAGAATTAACTATATAAAATAAATAGCTTTTCATGAGAACCAGAATTATTTTGATTATCAAAAGTATAATAAGAGAGATAAGAGGCCTTATGATTTAAACTGAACCCTAGAGGGGACTAATGTCCAGGCAAAAAAGAAAAAAACCTTGCCTTTAGGATTGGGATTTACAAAATAACACAAAATACTATAACATTTGAAATGTTAAAGGAGATGGGGCCAGAAATTAATAGCCACAATGTCAACAATATCAGTATTGATGTCTGCTTCTATGGATAGACTACGCCTAAAAGATGTTAATGAAGGGATATGAAATTTTGCTTGATGCAGAAATAGTGGAATCAGAAATATTGGATTAAAAAAAAACCTGTGGATTACAAAACAGACAAGGCATTCAAACTGGAAATACAAATGACTGGAAAAAGTGTAGATTACAAAATAGAGGAACCCAATCTCAGTCTTTCAGTATCTCTCTGCTATAATTATTAGAAATACCATGCTTTGGCTGGTGTGGGTCTTCCGGGCTGTGTGGCCGTGTTCTCGAAGAACACTTCCAGAACACGGCCACACAGCCCGGAAGACCCACACCAGCCATCGTATGCCGGCTGTGAAAGCCTTCGACAATACAATACCATGCTTGTCCACATGTTAGACAGTAGATATTGCTATCAAGCCATTTCACTCTGCTGTAATATATTTGCCTACGCGCATATGTGTATTTAAAATATTCTAACGTAGAATAAGATAGAGAAAAGCCAAGAGAATGACCCTGTTATAGACTTTTTACTGGATACACAAAAGAATCTGGTTAAGGCTTTGAAAATCAAAGGGAAAATACAAAAGACAAACCAAGACAATGACCTGGATAATGACTTTCCACTGGATTTGCAAAAGAGGTCTGCTAAAGCCTCAAAGAAGCCTTTGCAATGGAAAAAAAGAAAGGCATCATCTGAATGAATTAAAGATCAAGATTGTTAGAAGTAAAAGAAAGGAATATAAAGTTGGTTTGTTTTATAAAGCTCTGGTAAGCCTTTATGGACTTTTTGCTGACACCAGGACTGAAAAGTTGATGATTTATGGTTTTGGAATGGGTTCTGGGAAGAAGAGATATTTGTTTATAACTTTATAAAGTTTATAGGTGGTGAGTTATCAAATTTGTTTTTACTTGCTGTGATGAAGAGTGGAAATCACTTCTTTACATATTTTTCTTTTTCTTTATTCTACTTCTTTCCTTTTTTTCCTATTTTTCTTTTTCTTTCTTTGCACTTTTTATTCTTTCTTTTTCTGAACTTAATTTGTATTTGCTTTACTAGTGTATTTAAATCTTTAATAAAAATAAAAATTAAAAAAACTAAAAGTAACAATAAAAGTTGAAAAACAAAGCACACAAAACCAACAGCAGATTTTTAAAAATGCTAAAATGGAATATGAAAATACCTATGTCTGTGTTAAAGAAAACATCCATAGTCAACATTCCTATCTCTACATTTGTACAGACATAAGGAAATATAAAGGATGACCAAATATATATTTTTCATAGTTCTTGTTTGTGTTAATCTTTTCAGCTAGATTTATTGATTTGTTGCAAGGAATTAATGTTTGCTGAAAAAAGGGAAAATAGCTATGTAAGAGCATGCTTCTGTCCATTTTATAATATGGAAGTAATAAATGGATCTGTAGGAGAAATGAAGAAATTAAAATATAGTAGAAACAGATTACTTAAAAAATATCCTTAGTAAAACAAGAGATTGGGTCAAGAATGAATGGGTGATTAATGAGTTTAAACTAATAAGCAATCAATGTGAAAATAATCTGAGGTGGTTTGTTCATACAGGTAGTCCTTGGGTTATGACAGCAATTGGGATAGGAATTTCTATTGCTAAGCATTGCAGTTGTTGAAGTGTGATGTCATGTGACCACATCTCTTAGTGACCGCAATCCTGGCACTCCCCTTGCCATAGTTAAGCAAGGATCACGGGTTGTTGAGTGAGGACCTCCTCACAACTTCCTGCCGGCTTCCAACAAGCAAAGTCAATGGGGAAGGCAGCAGGAAGTTGCAAGCCCCAGGAGGCTCACTAGCAGACTGGCAGGTAAGTTGCGGGTGGCTGTCGAGGTGTGACTGCAGGGGGGTCTGGGATGGCTGCTGCCAGGTGCACGAGGGTGCGCAAGTGGCCAAGGCGCAAGCACAGGGCTGGGGGTGGCTGCTGCTGCTGGGTGCATGAGAGTGCATGAGTGCCAGTGGGGGTATGTGAGCATGGTGGGGCCAGCTGCTGGACAGTGGAGTGTAAGTGTAGCAGAGCTAGGGTGGCAGCTGCCAGGTGTGTGGGGGTGTGGATGGCCAGCCCAAGTGCAGCAGGGCTGGGCATGGCTGCTGCCGGGTGTGTAAGGGTGTGCAAGTGGCTGGCGGGGCACAGCATGAACATGGCAGGGCTGGCACAGTGCAAGAGCATCAGGGCCAGGGGTGGCTGCTGCCAGGTGGGGGAAGGTGCACAGGTGGCTGCCATGGAGGGGTGCTACAGTCACCCTAGCTGGGGTCCTTGGAGGAAAAAAGCCACTGGAGTGCAAGCAACTTACCATAGACTTGCAACCTTCCCTGCTGGCTTCTTCATTGACTTTGCTTGCGGGAAGCCAGCAGGAAAGGTTGCAACTGGCAATCACATGACACAGGATGCTGCAACTGTCATAAGTGTGAGTCAGTTGCCAAGTACCCAGATCACAATCATGTGTCTGCGGGGGCACTGGGACGGCCAGAACTTCAATGACTGGCCGTAAGTACCACATGTTCAGCACTGTCATAACTTCAAACACTTGCTGAATGAGTGGTCATTAACCGAGGACTACCTGTAAAGAAAGAAATAATTAGAATATAGAATTAGAATCTGATAACCAGACATGAGACCTCTGGTTGAAGCCTGGGTTCTAGGGAAGAGTTGAAATTGCTGCTGTTGTACTGCCCTCCCTGCTGCCCAGCATTACCCCCACCTGACCTGTTGGGTTCTGTCACCAGGCTGGCTATGGAGACTCAAGACTATTCGTCCTCAGAGATTTCAAATTTCTACCAGGCGACGTTAAGTCTGGGGCAGCTCATGAGTTGGCAACCTTGGAATTGTCCAAGTCATCAAAGTCCTGACGCATACTAGTGGTTGCACTCTGGTTTTGTGTTTTTCTCTCAGAGCAGTTGCAATGTGATCTGGTAGTGAAGAACACCATCGTCAATCCATTGCTGTGGTTAGATCTCTGTCTTTTGGCTTGGTGGTGTCACCCCACCTTGCAGGGAGATAGGGTCTATTATATCTGCCTATCCCCAGATGGCTGATGGACCCTACTCAGTCCCACACCAAAGAAGCTGGTGGGCAGTTTGGCTAAGGCCTTGATCACAACCAGGAATGAATGGGCATGTGGCTCAGGTCTTAGATCCTGCTACCCCTATGTGGTCTCTCCATGTACACCGATCTTGGGGGGCACTTGCTTTTCTGAGAAGCTCCAGAAGAGATGTCTTGAGTGCCACTGGAGGAAGACAAAGTCTGACTGAACACAAGTAAGAGCCCATATTTGGGATTACATTGTGGTGATAAGGTGGTGAAATAGCATTACATCTCTGCCTTTATTACATCTACCGATAGCTGTCCAGTAGCCCTGTTCAGGATGTGTCAGCCACACTAAGTAGACCAAACCAGGGAAATCAACTCCACAGGAAGGTTAAAACTACATTTATTGAGATTGGCTGTAATAATAGAATCCTGCAAATCTGATTGTGCTGGACCTCCTCTCCCTTCTTATACTTCAGCGGATTAGGGAGGCTTCTGCCTGAGCCCCTCTGGAATATTATCTCGTTTTTTCAACCCCTTTGCCTAGGTAACAGTTCTTGCATATTTCTGTCCATGTCATCTTCCTTACTGTTTACCTGTTCTTTGCTGGGCAGAGATGAGTCACAGGAACTTCTACTGGGTCACTCTGAAGAAACATTCTAGCTGACAAAGTCACTCAGATTTGTTCAGAGTTGGACTCCAACTGGGCAAGTCCAGTTGAGGTATATGGGGTACTAATCTGGGATGAGTTTGAGTCTGTGACTCCTGATGAAACGGACAGGGTTCTTCAGACTGCGAGCTTAGCCATCCATTTATCAGGTCCAGGGTTAGGGCTGTTAAAGCTGCCAGAAGGTGACCTGTGAACAGATGGTTGGGCAAAAGCTCCAGAGGATCCTGGAGGAAATAGATTATCTAGACCCATTCCAGTCAGTTTTTAGGTCAGGATACACTACTAAGATGGCATTTGTTGTGCTTGTTAATGTCTTTTTGTGAAGATAAAAGGGGGGTGGTGCTCCTTGATCTCTCAGTGGTTTTTGATATTGTTGATCACAGTATCTTTCTGGATGAGTTGCAGGGATTGGGAATAAGGTGCACCAAATTACCAAGGTTCTCTTCCTTTCTCTGCGGTTGGTTCCAGCCAGTGAGGATGGGATGAGCAAGGGAAGAGGTTGAGTTCACAATCCCTAAGTTGTGGAGTGGCACAAGACTTGATACTTTCCTTGCTTTTGTTCAACATCTGTATGAATCCGCTGGGTCATCTGCTGGTTTGGGATCTAGTATCATCAGTATGCTGATGATATCCAACCGTACATCTCAATCCTGGGCCACCCAAGTGATGCTGTTGATGTTTTGTCCCAGTGACTGAGGGCTAGATGGGAAGGAACAGACTTGGGCTCAATCCTGCAAGGATCAGGCCTCATCTAGAATACTATGCCCACTTCTACACACCATACATACACAACATTGACAAATCTAGAATGCGTCTAGAAGCAGTAGCCAGGATAATATGGGGCCTCAAAGGAAGTACCTAGGAGAAAGGATTGGAGGCACTGGAAATGTTTAGCCTGGAGAATAGAAGCTTGTGGGAAGACATGATAATGCCCTTCAAATATCTGAAGGGCTGTCATGTAGACGACAGAGCAGAATTTAGAGTTGTTCCAGAATATAGAATAAGAAACAGTGAGTTTGATTTACAAGGAAGTGAATTTCAGTTGGACACCAGAAAGAATTTCATAATGGTACAAGCTGTTCAGCAATGGAATAGACTGCCTTGAAAGGTGGTGGACTCTCATTTGCTAGAAGTATTTAAGCAGAGAACAATCTCTGTTGCACTTCATCCAGAGTCTTGCAAATGGGGAACTACAAAAGAAGTGCAAATAAATACACATATAGTTGACTGCTGGTTAGGGTTTGGGTGGGTTCTTGCACAGGGCTGACTAGACAATCTCCTAGGTCCCCTCCAACCCTTACATTCTGTGATACTATGAGCATTTTCTTTCAATTTTCATGTCTCTTAATAGGAGTCTGCCTACCGGGATGAGGTGGACCGGCTGCTTTTGTGGTGCGGAGACAATAATTTGGCTCTTAATATCAACGAGACCAAGGAGCTTATAGTGGACTATAGAAGGAATAGATTAGATGTCCAGCCCCTGGTTATCAATGGGGACCGAGTGGAGCGGGTGGCCAGTTTTAAGTTTCTGGGTGTTACTATAAAGGAGGACCTGACCTGGGGCGCTCATATCGCAGCCTTGGTTAAGAGGGCCCAGCAGAGATTATACTACCTGAGACTTCTCAGGAAACAACAACTGAATGAAAAACTGCTGGTGACCTTCTACCGCTGTACTATAGAGAGCATTTTAACCTACTGCACTGTGCATGGTTTGCTAACTGCACAGTGGCAGATAGGAAAGCACTCCAGAGGGTTACCACCACTGCCCAGAGGATCACTGGTTGCCCTCTCCCCTCTTTGGAAGAACTTTATAGTTCCCGCTGCCTTAAGAAGGCTCAAAAGATTCTTAAAGATCCATCCCACCTGGGACATTCTTTTTTTGAACTATTACCATCTGGCAGACGGTACAGCATAATGAAAACAAGGACAAATAGGCTGAAGAATAGCTTCTATCTCAGAGCTGTAACTATACTGAACTCTACCATACAGTGCAGTATTAATGCAGCATCAGGGGTTGTGCAATATGGAATGTGAAGGTTGTGTTATATGTGTGTTATGTTTTTTGTGTTTTATGGTTTTTAGATTTTTAAAGCTGCATTGGGGTGGCATTTAATTTCATTGTACGAGAAGTACAATGACAATAAAGATTACTTACTTACTTACTCCTCAGGTTCAGTTTCACATAACTTAACAGTACTAAACCTATTCCTTAGACTGATTTAATATAATGACTGTGTTTTTCAAATCACGTTTTCTTAGGACACCTACTTTATTTTTTATGTTTAAGCCATACATCATGGGCTTGTCCCAAGTAATATCTGGCCTAATACGGAGACAGGAGGGCACATGTAAAATATCAGCCCTACAAGGTAGACAAGGCCAAGAAACAGAAGCCACCCAGACCTAAAATTACTTTTGTTAGAATGGCTACAGTAACAAAATCTTGCAAGCCTGAATGAGCTTCCACTCCTCCTCTTTTATCTTCTTGAGAATTAGCAGGGTGCCTGTCTAAGATGTTTCCATAAACTTTTTTCTTCATATGGGCTTCAGCCATGTTTATCTGTTCATTGCCTCGGTAACAGATATTCCCTTTCTGTCAGTCATCCTCCATATTCTGCATTAGACCACATTTTTTATTTTGGGGTGGCTGACTTGTAATCTAGATAAGGAGGATATGAGACTAATGCTTGATACCAATAATTCATGGCTTGTTCCACAGTGTGAACATGGAAGCGTCAAGGCTAACTACATTGCACATTTCCATCTATTTTCTGTTATGTAATCTTGGTTCCAGCATCATCAATCCTGTGGTGCATCACCTGAAGCAGATAATGGCAATAAACAAAGAATTCTCTTCACAAAATTCTATTGGGAGTAAGGTCTGAGATAGCAATCGCTATTGCTCGCAGTGACAAGAGGGAGCTTTTATGAGTACAGAATGACAAGCTCAGTATGAGAATGAGATGCTAAAGGATACAGTAAGGTTAATCTTTTGCCACAGATCCTGGATTCTTCTCTGTATGAGCTCACAAGCCCAACCAGGGAAGTAAATGAGCTGTCCCAAATCTGCAACAAGGATATGTATGTCTTTTCCAGATGCCCCCCCACCACATCATGATGGTAGAGAAAGATAAGGGCAGAAACATTTGATAAATGGCTCTGCCTTCTCCAGTTGCAAATACGATGTCACTTATTTACTTATTCCCACATTGCTCCTTTGGTACAGAAAATACTTACTGGCTAACTTGCAGATCTTCAATCTCTAGCAAGACTCCCTTTTCATGCAGTCGGGCTGCTGTATATTTTAGAAAAATCTTCTTGCTCTTTTTTCCTTTCATCTCCCGTGGCTTTTTTGAGACCCTGAGGTAAGAAAGTTCAGCATCTTGTTGAGGAAAGTCCAGCAATATCTATGAGACATTTACTACTTGCCTTGAGCTGACAAATGTAGAAATGGACGTAGCCCAAGAGTTATTGTCACACTTGAAAAAAGAAGGATCCCCTCTTTCTTCTCCCCAAAACTTCTATATTTTGTGTAAATATTTTCTATCACAACATTAATTACTCTCAGTCCCTTCTCAGTAATTACTGTGACAAAAGTTAAATTGCAAAGACTTAGGAGATGGCACTCACTTGCCCTTGCTGGCCAAATTATCCAAACAAGTTTTGATATAGCTCTTATAATAATC
The DNA here is from genome assembly GCF_059951505.1 of Python bivittatus. NCBI lineage: Eukaryota > Metazoa > Chordata > Lepidosauria > Squamata > Pythonidae > Python > Python bivittatus. Next base: position 6,723,755 of record NW_028277053.1, on the reverse strand, counting down.
CACTTGCTCCTCATAAAAAGTGGCCTTGGAATTAAGTGCATTGTAGGTCTGTTGAAGCTTCACCAGTTCTGCTTTTCTCCTCTGGCGATAGCGCCGTTGATTCCGGATATCCTAAACCAGGAGAGGAATATATGAATACAAGGCTTTGCCTTAAAGATCTGGTGTTGAGATGCTAGCTAAAAGACCTGGCCATTATCTGAACTCGGTGGACAAGATATTCCAAGGTATGGTAGACTTTGGTTACACAGAGCACTTATCTGCCACGCAACAGAACCATACCCCGTCCCCCAAACTGCTGTCACTGGCTGATTTTGTTCCTGGCAGTTCTCCAGTTTCCCACAATACCTACCTTTGCAACGTCATTGATCAAATCCTGGTATCTATTTTTTGGGTTCGCCATGCCCATTTCAGTGAGCTTCTTCAGCCCTGATTTAATTTTGTCCTTCTTCTCTTGAAGACTCAAGTTATTATCCTCCTTGACTGCTTTTGATTTCTTCATTTTGTCAGGGGTTTTAGCATCCCGAATAGCTCGTCTCTGCATGGCCCTTTGGTGCTCAACTTCCTAGAAAAGGGGTCAACGTGTCATTTACAAATCAAAATCTAAACCAAATAAAAATGCAGAACTAAAGTCCTCATGCCTTTGACCTGCCATGAGCCGCTACTTCAGAACTGGCGCAACAGGTAGGGATGCCTTGTCTTATTACTTGTAGCTATAGAGCTGTGCCAAACATGTGAGCAAACTACCTTTCCATACCTGCTCAGCAGCAGCTGGAATTTCAAGGATCTCAGTCAATGTTTCTCCTGGCTGGAAACGGATTACATCCACAATTAAACGCTTCGTGCTGGAGGGAAAAAAATTGAAAGCATGATGAATTGTTTCTGTTTCTAAGTACATTCTGCCAGGGAGTTGCCAAGAGTCCCTTGTAAAACTATGGATCATGGCTACTTTGAACCTCTGCAACGGGGCAGACGCATATTTTGGTCTGCTCAGGCACCTAATGGATCAGGATCATTTCCAGGGATCGTGTGAGGTTTTCCTCAACCTTCTGGTGAAAATTCTGTCTGGTGCCTGGTTGACTCATGGAACGTGGAAACAGCCAGAGCATTTGATACAACTGCCCCAGTGTGGCCTCTCTCCAGTTGCTGGTCCCAATTAATTCCCTGGTTTACTAAGGAGCTGATGGAAATAACAAGGCTGAAAAGATGCCTGGAGGGACCTGGCTTTAAACCAGAAGTTGATATATCCAACCACTACTAATTGTTCAAGCTGAAGTCTACAGAGTGCATTAAGAGTGGCAAAATAACAATTATTCTCCATAATTATTGCATCCATGGACTCCCAACTGGCAGCCCTATTTTGTGTAACCTGGACCCTTCTGGGGAAGGATGGGCAAACCACAGCTGGATGAAGTTGTGGGTTTCTTAGTGGATAAGGTTGCTTCAATGCCAATTGGACAGAGTCTACAGGGTTGAGTGGGACAATCTTATGGAATTATCTAGCATTTTTTTGAGCTTGTAGAGTCTGAGGAAATGGACAAAGTCCTCTGGGTTTGCACACTATACCTGCAGGCTTGACCCATGCCCCTTCTGACTCCTCTGGGTGGCTGGTCAAGGTGTGTGCAGTTGGATCCAGGATCCATTAATGCTTCTTTGAGGGAAAGCATGATGCCACTTGTCTTAAAGAAGGAAGTCATGCACCCTCTCCTGAAGTCCTACCTTGGACATAAAGCTGTTCTTGACAAATTTCAATCAGTCTCCAACATCCCCATTGTGGAAATGCAGAGAAGGTGGTGGCAGTTCAATTTCAGAGGATCCTGGAAGAAATGGGCTATCTGGAGTCTTTCCAGTCAGGTTTCAGGCCGAGTCAAAGCCCAGAAATAGCACTGGTTGTTCTGTTAGATTACTTTTGTCAAGGCCTGGGTGGTGGGAATGCCTTGGTCCTCTTAGTCCTCCCAGCAGTATTTGATACCATCAGATGGTATCATTCTGGACCTCTTGTGGAGTTGGGGGTAACATTCTGTGGTTCTACTCCTATCTTAGTGGGCAGGTCCACTTGGTGGTGCTAGTGAAGAAGCAATCAAGCCTTTTGGAACTCCATTATGCAGTTCCCCAGGGCTCAATATTCTCCTCTACGTAGATATTATTTAATGTCTATATGCAGCTATTGGGAGATGTTGTCTGCTGGTTTGGATGAGCTGTCAGCTATATGCCAAGGACACCCAATTATACATCCCTACCCAGGCTGAGATGGAGATGCCATGGAAATCCTGAAGTGGTGCCTGGAGGCAGCCAAGATCTGGATAGGATGAAGCATGCTCAAACTAAAATCTGGCAAGAAAGAACTGCGTGTTGCCAATTAACATCAGGATATTCCTTGAACATCACTCCTGGCAGTTATTCTTGACAATGTAGTGCTTCCCCAAGGGAGTTGGTGCACCTTCTGGGCTCCTTTTGGACTCATAGCTCCCTGCTGAAACAGCAGGTGGAAGCCATAGCTTAGCTTCCACTGCTATACCAATTATGCAACTAAGTTCAGCCCTTCAAGGTAGTCCAGACAAGAAGCACGAGCCATGAGTACTAACACTATCTTTATTGTAAGGCTACAGTAGTGGAATTTTGCAAGTCTGAAAGCACTTCTCCCCCCCCCCCTTTACTTTTACTTTCCAGAAAACTAGGGAGAGCCCCTTCTGACATGCTTCCCATGCCCCTTTTCCTTCTGTGGGTGAGATACCTTTTGCCTGACAGTTGTAGGCTATGGCTCTTCTTCCTGTCTCCCAAGGTCATTCCCAAAGACCATTACAACTCCCTCAGGATATACCAATCCTGAAGTTGCTTCACTGGCTGCTGACTGACTTTTGGGTTCAATTCAAAGTACTAGTCATTATTCTGAAGGCCCTTCACTGCACTGTCCCAACTATGTCAGGCAATGCCAATGGCTGGTACAAACACCTAGAGAGGGTTCCCTCACTCTGTGAAGTTCATGGGGCATCAGCCAGACAACATGCTTTTTCAGTGGGGCTCCTACCCTTTGGAATATCTTACCCACAAACAAGGATCTCTCCCCCCTTGTATTTTGGAGGCCAATTAAAAGCACATTATTCCATCAGGCATTCAGCCCCTAATTTGTCCCGGTGCCTCTTCTAAGTTTAATTTTTGTTTGGACTTATTATAATTTTAATTATAATATGTATATCAATTGTGTTTTTCACTACCCAAAGCCCTAGTTGACTGGGGTGGGAAATAAATAGTATGAGTTGCAACTGAAATAGGGTGTTTTGTTTTGTTCTGGTTCTCCATTCCCCCCACTTGGGGCCTTCAAGTCGGTATTGTCTCCTGGTGACTGCCTGGACTAGTCCTTACAGTTTTCTTGGCAAGGTTTCAGAAGTGGTTTGCTGTTGCCTGCCTCCTACTGCTGAGAGGGTGTGACTGGCCCAAGATCACCCAGCTGGTCTCATACCTAAGGCAGGACTAGAACACATGGTCTCCCAGTTTCTAGCCCAGTGCCTTAACCAGTACACCAAAATGACATAGTGGTACCCCCAAAAAGTTCACCAGTCACCCATTCCAGTCTCTGTTTGAAAATATCCCTTGTGAAATAACTACATCTGTTCCATCTTTAGGAAGCAACAATCACAATGCCTGCAAAGCAGTACAAATGCTGCCAATCCCTAAAACAGGAAGTTATCAGTTCTAATACCACAGTTCTTCTTCACAGCATATGTCCATTTTGTCACTCAAATCCTTCTACCCTCTTTTTTAGATATGCCATGTTCTGAGGATACCTTGGTTCCTCTGTCTTATTATGCAGGAAAACTGAGTGCCAGAGCTGAAAAAGGAAGCAGACCATTGCTACAGATTTGGCATGAATGTTCCAGGGTGACTATAAGGAAGGGACACGAGAGTATCCAGCCCGCTGCCTTAGAAAAGGCAGGAGAAACAGAGCAGCCTCGTAGCCTTCACTCACTTTAGCAGGATTGTCTTTGCATCCATCTCAGCGTTCTCATCTCCAGGAACATCAAACTTGTTTGTCAGTGTGAGAGAAACCTCTGTTTTGGCGAGCATCTCCTTACTGGGATCATTCATATTGCCACACCCTTCTCCTGTAAGAAAAAGGTGCATTTTGTTTCTTTACATTCCTTTAATGATTGATTAAGTACTGAACACTGAGAAACAGCAAAATGTAAAGGTTATCTTTAAGATGGCTAAAATACAACCTATATTTAAAACAATTCCCTACAAAGCAAATACCAAAGGCCTTCCTCTTCATTTAGGAAGCTTTTAATCAATCCAGTGAAGAAATAGATACTGTTTAAAATCCATTATACTACATTGTTAGAAATATAACCATGCAGTTATAAGAACAAAAAAAAAAGTCTTCAAAAGCAACAAAAAATCTACTGGGCCTGATATTAAAAATCTAAATAAAAATCTTCAGCAGTTTTCTGAAGGACAAGTCTCAAGGAGCCTAAATTCCAGCGTGAGAGAGCCAGAGCACCATTTAGTTTTTCATTTTCATTCAATACTGTCCAGAATTCATTCAATATCTGAAGTGGAAAAGTAAGATGATTATCTACTTCCTCAAGACAGTCAAGGAGAAGCCATGAGATCGCCCACACGAGCTCCTCGTGAGGAAGCCTGTGGGGTCTGGAGGGACTCTGCAGGTGACCTGCAAGTAGAGGTCCACAGCCGCAGAAGAAGACACCATGCTCAAAGCTTCACGCAAAGCCTGTTTAAAGGACCCTGGGTCTGCCCAATTCACCTTCTAAAGCATGTTTTAATGGAGCAAATTTAAAGCATTGAAGAGACCTTCAGAGCAGCAGAGCACCTAAAGCCACCTGGGTGAGTGTACCTTCAATCCGGGAAAATCAGAGTAAAAAGGAAGGAACCAGCCTCTTTTATTTTTTACTCTCCTTTCATGGACTACACATTTGAAATAAAGAAAAATGGTTATTACCGAAGGGAGTGAAAGTTATAGAAGGGAAGAGAGGATTGTTGGACCACTTCAGAAGAATATATTTGTTCATGATAGATAACTTCATAGAAAAGGATGCTATTTCGTTGGCCAGCAAGACTATTATATGTGCATAAAATGGAGATATACTGAAGATATATCAATGGAAGATAATAACAAGTACTGTTATTTTGCAGCATACTGAACCTTTTATGGACTTTTTGCTGAAAATGGAAAGAGCTAAAATGATGATTTTTAGACTGGACAATTGAAAAAGTGTTGAATACGAGGACAAAGGGATTATTGTTACATTTAAGAGGGAGGAGGGATAATAATTTTGATTGTAACTGCTGTAATGAAGATTGGAAGCAACTTCTTTATTATTTTTTCTTTTCCTTCAAAGTATTGTTTTCTGCACTTTTTCTTTTTTTCTTTTTCTTTTATATATTTCTTCTTTTTCTTTTATTCGAATTATTTTAAAAAAGAAATCTCTGCTGTAATGTACTTTGAGGACATACTGGGTTTAATTGGGAAATAGTTCAGTTGTTGGAATTCTTGTTACTGTACCCATCGCTTCTCAATAAATCTCACTAAAGCATCATGCATGTCAGAATCATGCTTGAAAAGATGATGAATTTAATTTTAGGCAGATATCAAAGAGCCTGATGGTTTTTTACTCAGTGTTTTTTTCTCCTTTTTTATTTTTTACTCTTTTCTTTCTTGTCCTTCAGGCTTATTGGTGTCTTTTAAAAACTTTTTTATTGATTTGTGGTAAACCACTCTGTGTTGAAATTATATATATAAAGACGCTCTTTGCAACAGGATATACTGCCCGGCCATTGGCAGAGCTTAAAGACTTGAACACTGGTATGCCCACAGCACTATGAATCAATATGCAAGACTTATATATATATGGCATTACTGTTTAGTTTGTTTATGGCTGCTGTTTTCGACATCCAAAGTTCAACAATTATGGAAGTGTATCATTATTATTATATATTTATTTAAATTTATTGGCCGCCCAACTCCAGTGGACTTTGGGCAGCGTACAAAACTAGGGAAAACATAAAAACAGCTTAAAACATTGAATCACGCAGACAGCCCAGACTAAAACAATCTAACGGATGGCAAAAAAAACCCAAAACAGGGGCCACGGAACAAATCTTAAACATCAGCCCCAGGCCTGGGACCAAAGCCAGGTTTTCAAGGTTTTCCAGAACCCAGGAGAGAGGACGCTGTCCTCAGCTTTGGGGGGAAGTGGTTCCAGAGGGTGGGGGCTGCAACAGAGAAGGCAGGCTTCCTAAGTCTCACAAGATGGCATTGCCTAAGGGAGGGGACCTGGAGCGCACCCACTCTGCTGGAACATACTGGGCAGCAGAAAAGCTGGAGATAAGCGGGTAAGTGGCCTCTCAGATCTCCAGGCCCTATGCCATAAAAGACTGGAAAAGCTCACCAATCAGAGATTCAATGGTAGAAACTTCTCCCAGGTCATCCAGAAGCTCATGTATAGGATCATTGTGCTCTGGGGCAATCGCATCCTGATGATCCAGGAGCAGCTGATTTGGGGACAAGAGAGAAAGCTGTTTTGCATGGTTTCCAACCCTTTTGGGAAAAAAGACACTCTTTGCAACAGGATATACTGCCCGGCCATTGGCAGAGCTTAAAGACTTGAACACTGGTACGCACACAGCACTACGAATCAATATGCAAGACTTACTGTATGTGTATTGATGATTTCTCCAATGGAAATATAAATCACTGGTTTTGTGAGTGTCACTAAGTCAGAATATTCATCAACGTTGAACTTCTCTTGCAGTTCTGGGACCTCACAAGCAGCCTGGAAAAAGCGCCTTTAAAGGAAGAAAAGTCAGTCCAATCCTGTCCTGCACCACCCTATTGTGGATCAACAGAGGCCTTCGTGAGCAGTATCTTATCTTATACTAGGAGGGACGTACTAAAAGAACTATGACTCTTTTATTTGCAGTGCTTCCTGTACAGTGTGTGACCATTTAAAGGACCTGTTCTGTCATCAGACAAAGCATTGGAAGAGTTAACACTTCATGCCACGAGAGCTGTTGCACGGAGCCATGTCTTCTCCATGCACGCTAGGGGTGCTCAGCTGCTGGGAGAATCTATCCAAACTACCTTCTTTGTTGGCCAGGGGCTGAGGGAAACAGGTTGCTCTACTGTCCTTGTAATTCAAGGATCAAATATGTTTCACCTGAAGTTGGGCAGCCTTGCTAATCTGATAAGCAAATTTGATACACAGTTATTTTTCTTATTCTTATTTTGTTGTAATTCAGTTTTAGGGTGGAGCTCTTTGGCTAATTTTTAATGGACAGCTTCCTTTGACTACAACTTGGCTTTCTTTTCTTTCTGCCGTGAAGAATGCTGGCTGAGCTTCCACTTTAAATACAGGAAACTTAAAGAAGGGGCTGAGATGCCTGTTCATCCCAGGACTTCAGGGAGCTGCTGACCAAACAAGCTGCTCTCAGCTAGCCTGGCCTACTTAGAACAGAGTGCCACGTGTTCTTGACCCACCAATACGAACCTTAGTAGCATTTAAGTAAGTGCCAACGTATTTTAGTCTTTTAAATGCTTGCGAATCACATAAAGCTCATAAAGTTACAAGCAAGAGTTGTAACTGCCAGGGATCATTTATGCTCAGATTTTGTGTTCCCAAATTAGTTCAACTGGCCTTGAAAATGGTTCACTTCAAAGTGTGGTTGGGCCTCTGGGGCATTTCTTTTGATGTGTCCTGATGTCCTGAATTATCAGGCGGTCCCTGAACTACAGTGCCCTGAGGTTCCAAGTATGCTTTTGAGGAGCCTCTGATTCCACAATCACAAAATCAGTGGAGATAGCACCAGCGTATATTCCCTCTTCACTCAGCCTTTACTTTCTGGTTTGTGGCAGCAAAGCAGACACAAGTTGTCATTACAGCCAGAATTCCCTCCAAGCCAGGATCAAATTCTGCTTTGAAAAGAGACCTCCCAGTTGGCAAGCAGAGTAAACAGCCAGGATCCTAGGACTTATTTCACGAGTACAAATCCAAAATGCAGTTTCTGTGTCAACACGTTCAGCCTTAACCATGGGAGGCTGGTTGCGCTGCATGCTAAAATCCACAAAGAATGTGGGGAGTGTGCACATTTATTTATTTAAATGATTTTTATGACAGCCCAGCTAATAACCCTGGGCAGCTAACAACAAACAGGCCACAATAAATGTATAAAAAATAAAAACCAGAACCCCACACAATCAAACTACCAACATGCTCCCACCAAGGTGCATCTATTTATACACATCTCATTCAGTAAGTGCTGTGACTGATGTTAGCAAAATACTAGACAGTTTCTGGAATAAAGCAGTCCAGAAGATTTCATAAACAAAAGCAGCTTTTAGGCCTCTTATTTTTTTCCAATGGTATCAAGTTCATGTTTCTTTTACTAAGAGCCAGGTACTTCGAAACCTGTAAAACAACAGACAACTGAGGATCCCTCCTCCATCACCGATTTTAAAATCTTATTGAAATCTTCCTAGGCATTCAAACTACTAGTTTAATATTACTGCTTGCCTGGGTTTCATGCAACAAGGGACATAAACCTAATAAATAAAGCCGTAAAGGGGGGAAAAAGTCCTGTGTTCTCTCAAATTGAACATTTCCCAGTTGTAGCAAAATATTTAGAAAACTGGGAAATAGTGAAAAACATGTAGCAATGTTCATATTGCACCATTGCACATTATTCTCTTCTAAATTAAATGCTGTAAAGTATTCTAATAAAATATTTTAACAAAATGCATTTCCCAAACAATTGAAGATTTTGTTTTAGTCCTGCTGATAATCAAAGCTGCATTTCATATACTAAGAACAGCTTGGTGGTGTTTGAGAACAGGTGGCTTGGGGGAATGGATAGGAAATGGAGATTCTCCTGCTTTCTGTCAGTAATGAACATTTTACTACAATCCTTAGGGCATTCCCAGAACATAATCTATTTTCAATATACATCCTCCACCCTACTACCCACCTACTGCTTAGAATTCCCTACCTGAATTTCTGATAGGACTGAGACAGGAACTCATTAATGAGGCCAAGATGTGCATTGTCCCCCATGAACATCTTATTGGATGCTGCATGTTGTAACATTTTTGCAATGGAACCAAGGTTTCGCCGTTGGTCTGTAGTCAACTGTCCTCCAGCTGACAAATCAATTATATCAAAGGCATCCGGTGCCACAATGGCTGGGTTCATGTAGCGATAGTACAGAAGATTGCCTACAATCTGGAAACAGAGAGAAGATACCAAGTAGGTTCTCTGTGGCCTCTGGATCTTCCAGAATAGCCTTTCCTATTTCTGTTTCCCATACCAATTTGCTTAATTGCACAGATATGCAAGGGGAAACACCAGATCTTAGAAGAAAAAGAAAACTGCAAACATTTGTGGCAGAAAGTCAACTGCTGCTTTTCTTAAAGGTAATTAGATACAACTTGGGAAATCTTTTTCTCAGATGCAGAAAAAGCAAGAAAAGCAGGAACTACATGGTCACATTGCAACTGAAATTGAGCTCCACTTTGTTGCTGAATAATTTAAATACTCTTTAGCCTTCATACATTGGATGCTCAGTGACCAACACCAGAGAGAGTTGACAGGTGCACCCATGTATTTTTCCTGATGTATTCCACTATGTATTATTCCTAAGGTTAGCTAGAAGTGAGGTAACTGTATAGAGCTCCCTAGAAAGGTTTTAGAGGCATGTAGAAAATTTAATTTCCTGAACAAATACATCTCAAAATGTGTCAGGATTAAATCAGGAGTGCAGCTGTCTTCTTTGTTCTGGCTTTTACAACTTTTTTTTTTTTAATCCCTTTATCTTTTGAGACAGAGGCAGCCAGAGCAGAAAGCCCTAATTTCCCAGGGCACTGAATTTGAATACTGCTGCTCCCAGGGCAGTTTCTCTTCTCATCTTCAGACTTTGGATAGCAACAATCAAAGATGGAATAGCTGAGCGAAAGGAAATAAGCCTTTTTCCATGCTCTTGTGATGCCCAGTACCTTCTCCAGTAACATAGTTATCCACAGGGAGGACAGAAATGAGGACATGCCTGCAGATCTCAGAAGGAGAAAGGCATCATGGAAGCACAGCCACTTTCAAATCAGAGCTGTGAGAGATATGAAGAGGATTCACAAGGGGATCGCTTTGGCTCTTCTAGCACAGCACAGCATTGTTTACCACACTAAATCTCAGCTGCTGATGTAATAAATTTGTCACTAGAAAACTACTCCATGGGGAGATCTCCTTCTGACCTAAATGTACTCTCAAAAAAAGTTAATTCACCTGCAGAGAAAGCCTAGATTCGATGCCTCAGTGTGGGAAAGCACAGAGCTAGAAAAGAGAAGAAAACAGCATTCAGTCTTTCATAGGAAGAGGCACAAGATTTTCTGTCTTTCAAGAGAAACTGCCAGGTACGGTGCATTGCACAATCCCACCGAGCCGTGAAGACAGAGGAGCTCCTTGCTCCAGGGAAGTGAAAGGTCACCCCAGTGGATTTCCTTTCCTGTAAACAGAGAGCATTTGGGGAGCAAGGTGCCACCCACTGGGTGTTTTAAAAGCTGCCAAATGCCATGTCTAGAAACGCTTCTTACCTGACACTCTCTCTCTCTTAAGAAAAGAAGGAAGAGCTGGCATAAGCTTTGGCTGACAGCCTATTCAGAGGAGAAGCCCAGCAGGAAGAGGCAGGCGGAAGCAGAAGCTGTGGAACACCCCCCCCCCCCCCGTCAGAACAATGTGCCCCCCCCTCGCCCCTCTGATTTGGCTCCTCACCTTCAGAAGTTCATCCTCACTGGCATCTGGAAACTTTTCATGCAGCGAATCCTTTAAGACTTTGGCAATGAAACGCATCCCATAACTGTAGAAGGAATAAAGACAGTGAGGGGCAGAAGATTAAGGAGATAAAACCCAGAAAACTTTGCCATAGGAGCAGCTTATGGAACTCACGGGATTTTTTCCAAGGAACTGATGATAGCCAGCAAGAATTTGTCTGTTACAGTTCGCATGTTTTTGATGGAGGCGTCCAGGCGTGTCTTTACTTCTTCATGGGTCAGTGCTTGCTCTGGTGTAACATCATATGGCAGTTTACTGTCCAAAACAAAAACACAAAACAAACCCAAGCCATAGACCAACGAATTTTGAGGGCTGATCCTGCTGCTGTGCCCTTGACCACTCTCTTTCACCTCCTTTTCTCTGGTCTGGTGCTGCTCTTCTGTGCCTCCAGAAATGGCAAAGGGCTGGAGCTGGGTTTTCAGCAAGCAGCCCGTGCTATGGGCTGCAGCAAGGCATTAGAGCCCCCATCGCTTTTCCCTGAAGCTCACCCTCATTTGCTGCCCAAACTAAGCTAAAACTGAACATTTCAGGCAGAGAGATGAGAAAGACAGCAGTTGACAAATGAAATATGTCAACAGTAATATCAATTTAAAGCTGATTTAACTTTTTAACATAATAGAGAATTTAAGAAACATTTTTAAATTCATCTGTCAGATGTAAGATTTTAACATAATAGACAACTTAAGAAACATTTTTAAATTCATCTGTTATTCTTTTAGACCGTAACTTTCTGGCCTTTTCCAATACCTCACCTTATGCGGGGGGGGGGGGGGGGGAGACAAAAGGATTGCACTATTTTAATATCCAGCATTCAGCTGATTCACAAAAGTCTGTTTTCAATTTTAAGGAAATAAATATGAGTCAGGGATGACTAAATTATCTGAATTTGTCCTGCCCTGCCTGCTAAGGCTTTCTTTTTCCTGAAAGGCCTCTTGGAAACCATTTTTTGGCCATGCAAGAGACAGAATATTTATTTTTATTATTCATGATAATTAATTTACAAAATGTTAATGGAGAGCTTGGGAAATTCAATGGAAGAATACTACATTTATACCAAATATTATACTTACTTTATCTATCTGGTAGCCTATATATTATCCAGTCCTGATTGCTAAAATGAACAGTTCATATTCTTAAAATTGCTGAAAATGTAATCAGGTTGAATAATTCTTTTATGCCTGATTGCACTGTTGTAAAGTTCAACAATTTTGGAAAATGATTCATACTGAAATGAAACAAATCTTAAAAGCTGAATTCCCATTTTAATCTGCAATGTTTTTACTAAACTTCCCTAAACCATATATTCCCACAAAATACAGCTTCATACATGCTAACTGCTGCAAGCTTTTCTCCTTCTATGGAAGAATGGTTAACTAAGTTGCAGGAGTATACTTCAATGTCTAGAATAACTATATATCTTAAAATAAATTTGATAGAGAATTTACTTCAAATTGGGAACCATTCCTAGATTTTATAGGCCTTCTTAAATTAGAATAGTAGGGACAGATTTTATTGTTCTATGACTCATGCTGACCATGGTTCCTGATCTTTATTCTCTGCTTAGAGCTCAGTAGCAACTTTCATGCTTTTAAAATAATCTATTCAGTTCTGTATAATCAACTATTGATATATTGGGAAACTGTAATTTCTATGATATTTGTAAATCCCTTGTTTATCTATTTGTATCCTATCCTTTTATCCCGTTTTTTGTTTGTTTCTCTGCCTTTCCTGTTTTTATATTTTCTCTAAAATATAAAAAGGAGAAAAACATGCCACCGTATTTTTCAACATAAAATATGCAACCAATGAATCTGCCCACCATTAACAAATTAATGCCCTGGTCACCTCCCAGTTGGATTACTGCAATGCGCTCTACATGGAGTTACCCTTGAAGAGTATGTGGAAGCTACAGCTGGCGCAGAATGCAGCGGCACGGACAGTTCTGAATGCCCCTAGGGGGCCCATATAACACTGCTGTTACGTGAGCTGCACTGGTTGCCAGTTTGCTTCTGGGTCCAGTTCAAGGTGTGGGTTATCACCTTTAAAGCCCTTCATGGCACAGGACCAGGTTATCTGAGGAGCCGTCTCACCCCTGTTATATCAGCCTGCCCCACTCGGTCCGGCAGAAGGGGCATGTTGCGGACCCCACCAGTCAAGGAATTTCGACTGGTGGGATCTAGGAAGAGGGGCTTTTCTGCTGTGGCCCCTGCTCTGTGGAACAACCTACTTCCCAAGGTGTGGTGTGCTCCCACTCTCATGGCCTTCCGGAAGAGCATGAAATCCTGGCCATGCCAGATGGCCTGGGGGCCACATGGGGGCTCACACCAGTGGAAGTGGCTTGTGGGGTAATTGATGTCATCTTGAATGTTTTTTAGTTTTATGTATAGAGCTTGTTTCTGTAGTTTGACTTTTTAATTAATCAATTAATTAATTTTAATTAATGAATGGGGGTATTTATTTTTTTTAACTGTTTGTGGCTTTTACTTTTATTGTGAGCCACCCAGAGTCACCCACTGGGGGAGATGGGAGGCATATAAATTTAATAAACAAACAAAGCCCCACTGGAGTTCTGGCTCTCTCCAGACTTGCAAACCTTCCAGTCTGGCACCTCAAACATAGCTAATACAAGAACCACTGAGAATGAACAGCTCCGCACCTGGCCTCCCCAGTCTGTGATTCCATTTGGTTGACCCACGACTTGTATATATCCACTGGATCAGTTTTGATATTGAGGGATTTGTCCTCCATGATCTCCTTGACAACTGGTGCCAGGATCTGTCTCAAGGCATTTTGTCCACGAGCACCACGGTTGAAGCTCACCACCATCTTTATTACTGTGGGGTTTCCCGTCACAATCTCATGTAGTTGATCCACCTTTGATCTAGAAAAGGGTAAGAGAATCTTTGTTGTATTCAAAGGCCCTCTAATGTAATTCTCAAAGATGTGAGGATGGTGCCAACCTCCTCCCTTATTTGTTCTCGTGATCTGCCTGAGGAACTTTTGGGGAAGCATCAGCCGTAGCAGTTTAGATCAAACTTGTCTTAATATTTTAATATTTTAACATCTACCCTTGGATTATATTTATTTTTTATTTATTTAGGATTATTTTATACTGTAATTTTAATTGTATACCACTTTGTAAACCGCCCAGTCATTTTTTAACAAGGGCAGTGACGAATTTGATATATAAATAAATAAATGAAATAAAAATATTGCTGATTACAGTGTTAAGTCCTCTCTATTTTGCTAACAGATCCATTGTTTGTTTACATACCAGCTGATATGGTCTAATCAAGGGGATTTTGAATAATCTACTGGGACTCATTTTACCTTTGATCCAAACTATTGTACCCTAAATAATTACAACTCACTCCATCTGGATATTGTGCTGCCTTTTAATGTTGGTACTCGAAGGAGATGGACTGAGGAGCCCGTTTAAACTGGCTTTCCTTGTGGAGACTGGGGAGAGGTTTTCTGAAATATCATTAGACAATAGATTCTACACATTTTATACAGAACTCCCTTTTTTAAATGTTGGGATATACAAAAAATTTTGGTGCAGCTTGCTGCTATCACCTGCTCAGCAAGCTAAACATCCCTGCTTGGATGGGAGATCATCAAAAAACCTCAGGGGTGTAAGCTAGAGTGGGGAGGCAGCAAAAGTGTATCACTTTCCTACTGTTACCTTGAAAATAAAATAGAAATGTTGTCCATGTAGCCATCAGGAGTTAAGCCTGACTCAATAGAGTCTCTACCTTTTAATTATAGCTTCTACACCAAAGAAGACTCCTTGGAAAACCAGGGTGCTCTGCACATGATGAATTTGGGGTCCTATTAGAATATAATTTTCTGGGGGAACTCCTGCTCTTCTGAAGCAGATGTCTGCTCAACATCTTCACACTAGAAACAAGTCTATGCTCAGAGATAATTCTCACATCAATTTAGTTATTCAGAGAGAGTAATTGCTAACTGCAAGAATTCCATAATCAGGATTTATCCATCTGTAGAGTTTAAAAGAGTAAAACAGAAAATGCTTTATACCTGGTTAAACTATTTGTTCTCCAAGGTCTTGAGCTAAGAATACCTTTTTTACCATCTGCTACCTCATCCTTTAGCTGGAAGTCCTAGAGATTGATCTGAGGATGCCCACATGCAAGACTTAAGCAACAAGCAATGTAAGCTACTGAGTGCTGCTAGACTGCAGCAGGGCATAAGTTTCCAGTTGGTAATTTAAGGATTATGAGAGATGCTAAGTACAGAAGCTCACCTCCAGAATCTAGTCACTCAACAGGGTCCATACCAGGGGCTCAGAAAAAAAAATAACATAAATTGACTGAAAATTAAAGGAGAAGAACACATAAACTCAACTTACAATTACAGAATGAAGCAAAATATTCTAACATTGGACATGCTGAAGGATATTTTTGAAAAATGGACCCAGAAGTTAACGTTAATGGTGTCAACAGAGACATCTGCCTCTACGGAGAGACTGTGCCTAAAAGATGTTATGGAAGAGGAGCAAGTTTTACCTGACAAGATCGAGACTGAGTTGAAAGTAGATTTTACAAATAACAGGCTACAAGAATGACATGGAAGAAGATGTTACACTGGACATACAAAAGAAACCAGCTGTTTTAATAATTAAAAGGGATATACAACAATAAAGAAAGAAAGTGACCTGGATAATTTTCCTATATTGGATTTGCAAGAGAGGCTTCTTAAAGTTTTGAAGATTCTTGTGAGGACAAAGAAAAAAATGAAAAGAAATCAAGTTTTAAATGGACTAAAGATTAAGGTTGTTAGAAGTAAAAGGAAGGAATATAATGTTGGTTTATTTGATCAAGGTTAAAACAGATATGTTGTTATTTCTGGTAACCCTTAATGGACTTTTGTTGACACCAGGACTGAAATGACATTTTATGGATGTGTTTATAAAGAGATGGGATACAAGAAGAGATAATTTGTTGTATTTTAAGAGGAGTTGATAAGCTACTAACATTGCTTATATGTGTGATGAAGGTGGAAAGTCACACACACACACACACACACACACACACATATATATTCATTCTTTACTATATATTTATGTTTTTCTTTTCTTTTTCTTTTTTCCTTTTTTTCTTTTCTACACCCACTCTTTCTTTTTATTCTATCTTTTTTAGTTTGTATTAGTTTTTACTGTTGTAATTATAATCTTTAATACAATTACTATAAGAAATGTTCAAAGTCATCAGGAGTGGCCAGAACAATAAGCCACAGTGGTTTTATGGGTCACAATTCCCAGATTTTTTTGCTGACTGACAGTGCTGATCAAATATCACCTGATTTACTTTTGCACTTTAGCATGAGAGCTGAATTTCAGGTTTTCATTCTTATGCCCTGCAAGAATTCTACTGCAAGATCTCTCCTGGCATGTGTACTTGCTTTCCTACATTGTTCTAATCATACAAGAAGGCAATAGGCTGAAAAGTCAAGGGCCATTCAGAGGTCCAGATGCTTTTCCTAGCAGTTGCATGATTTTTTTTAATTGAAGAAAATTAGTCTTGGTGATGGGCTGAGCGAAGCGGAGAAGTCCTTTCTTCTTCTGCTTTCAAAGTCTTTAGAACTCCCATTCCTTATGAACTTGTCCAACTAAGATGGCTTCCTAAATCTCTATACAATTGCCCTGTCATTTTCTGAGATTTCATAACCACTCTGAAGCACGGGGCCACCCATACACCCTGAAGACTGCCCCAGCTGCCTTTCACAGAAAAACTGAAATTCACAAATAAGGCCCAAGTGGACAGCCTGCATAAACACAGATCCCACTATCCCTTCCATTTGATCCTGTACAATTCCTGATTATCTAAAACCTACAACACCTACAAAATGCTGCTTGAGCTCAACAGTTACCCAAGAGCTTAATGCTTCTAGACAACTGTGGAGCAATGCACACATATACACACTGTTCTAAAAAGGTCTAAGAGGAGTGCTATCATCACACTTTAGGAAAAGTTATGCTCAAGAGATGTGGAGGAGTGATGGTAGTCTCCAAGAGCCAATAAATGCACTGACTGGGGACCAGCACAACAAGCAGAGAAAAGTTAGCCCTTGTTAGCATGGCAACTCTACTTTCTGCTCAAAAACCTAGCCCACAGGAATTACTGCATCAAAGTGAGTCAGCGTGCAGTTACAGCTGCTCCCAAATAGCCCTCCATTCTGAGTCCTGGAATATAAGCTGAGGCCTTTGTATTAAGCTTTCTTTCTGAGCGTAATCCAGTTCTGGAGACAATATCAATACTATGTGAACTTTTATGACCAACTATCTTGAACCCTACTCTAGAATGATCACTCGGACTCCAAGTTTGTAGTCTGGCTTTGATTTTTCTTGTGCCTTCTTCATGAAATTCAGATTCTCTGGCTTCTGCGACTCCTGGATTGCCTCTAGACCACATTCAGTATTGTTATAAATGCTGACGATGTGAGAGTGAACCCACTAAAATACATCTGCTTCAAGTCTGCTGAGCCCAGTGGCTCAGTCAGGGAAAAATGGTATTTCTTTAAACATCTGGTTATCGCTGAGTATTTCATGCCAGAAGTAGAAATAGAATTAGTGCTAAACTAAAAGCCTCAAATCCACCTACTTGATCTCCTCCTGCAGTGCAGTCTTAAAGAGGCGCAGCAGTAGATATTCTTCTCTTTGATTGGATGCATAGTTGTAGAGTGTGAAAATCACAGAGTCCATGAACTTTGTAGATTTATTCTGTGGCATTTGGAAAATCAGTTTAGCCAAGTATGTTGGGTTTGTCTGCAGCAACACAGAAAGAACGTTATGGAGGAGACATATTGGGACTGAAGTGGCTAAATGAACTCAAAATGGCACTCCTCTCTTACCTGCAGCAAATAGAAGAGATGCTGATAAGCTTCTAACTTTTCTCTCTTCTCTTTGCTCAGAGCCTTCAAGCCTCCCCTTTGTTTGTTTAGCATCATCATGTCAGATAATTGTTCCTTGTTCTTTTTAGTGAGCTTCTTACTGTGAGACACAACTTCCTGTAGAAGAACAGAGGATGGAACAATTCAAGACCTGACTGCTCTTGTGTCTGTTAGAACGGACAAAATCCCAATTACAGACTTCTTGGACAGTGCAATACACAAATTACATTAGGAGCTGTGGTCTCCCTGTCTCATGTCCAATTGTTTTTGGAGAACAAGCTAAAAAGATTTCCACACAAAGAATCTTGGACATAGACGCACAGAAAGATATAGCCACCTTTAGTAAGGTTGGCTCACTGAAATGGATGAGCTGTTATAAACGCCCCTTCCAAATTGCCAAGTACTTAAACACAGAAATGCCCAAATATCTTAGGGTGGTATTTACTCGAGCAAGATTTGAGCAGTTGGACACAATGGTTAAATATGGAAGACTTAACCAAATCCCTTATAATGAACATACTCGTATTTGCGGAGCTCCAGAGATAGAAGACATAACACATATATTATTTGAATGTCAACTGTATAAAAAAGAGAGGGATCAGTATCTTGGGCCACACAGTAGACGAATGATCTATTGGGATCCTTATATTAAAACAACATATTTAATGTGTAGTCAGAATTCAAAATTACATATAATACGGCCCTTTATTTGAACAAAACAGTACAGCTGAGATCTGCATATGTGGATCTGATCAGAGTAAATTATAGGGATGATACAGAAATATGATTTGCATCTTTTTTCTTTCTTTTTTAATTTTAATTTGTTTCTCTTATCCTATTTTTAATATATGGTCTTAATAACATCTTATGTTTTATACTCTGTATCCTGATATGGCCTAATGACTAACCAATAATGATAATAAACTAAAATAAACTAAAAACCTGACTGCTCTTTGGGGCTCGGATGTTGCCTAATTTTGGAGAGTTAGCTGGCAGCAAGTAACCTAACTTCCTATGGCTGTCATGCTCAACATGCAAAATTCCTCCAATAACTTAGGAAACTGAGAAATTGGGAATATAGATCTGAGAAGGTAGGAAAGACAATTCTAGTCTTATGCATTTCAAGACATTTTTTCTAAAATGTACTAATTGTCAACAAATAATTTCAACATCTGTTTTGCATAGTTACACTTGAGTAAAAATTGGCAATATTACAAGTCCTTCCAACCACTCTCTGAGATTATGTATAGAGTACCTGCAGTGTAATTTTATTTTTCACCAGCAATCCAATTTTGATATCCATGAGGTTGAGGTCATTCTCCAGTTGCTGATTGGAGCGAATCAATGTCACAACCTCCTCACGCAACTTCATCAAGTCTAGTTCCTCTTGAAAATCTTGATCACTTTGATCCAGCAAGTGAACAAACTTTCGGACAACAGCCATGGGGGGTTCTTCAGCACTTACTGCAGAAGAAGAAAAAAACGCCAAGGAAGAGTGAAAAACTGTCCATCTTATATTTTGTTGGTGGAAAAGGCAAACCTTTTATTGAAAATAGAAAATATCTTGTTTCTATAGACCAAGAGGCACCACATACCAGGTCATGGATTGGGGACTGCCCTCAAACACAAAACCCTACAACTTCATTCTCATTCTCTTCGCACTATGTACTTCCTGTTCATGTCCCTACGCTCATAATCATAATGGAAAGATGGATGGATGGATGGATGGATGGATGGATGGATGGAAGGAAGGAAGGAAGGAAGGAAGGAAGGAAGGAAGGAAGGAAGGAAGGAAGGAAGGAAGTTCTTCCTAACCTTTAGAACAATTTAATGGTGGATCCAGTGACTCAGAGAGATAATAGGTTCTCCTTCACCTCGAGCAAAGACTAGACATTCATCTGCCTGGAATGTTTCACTTTGGGTTTCTGCATGAGCAGGAGCTTGGCCTCCCTCAATTCCAGTATTCTGCAACATCCCAGCTTTAACTGTCAGATTCAGCCGGCACGGCCCGGCATGGCGAAGGCACCACTCAGCTTCGCCTAAGTCAATTTCACCGCCCAGGCTCGAGCAGAGGAAAAGGGGAAGTGAAACCGCAAGCTGATTACAGACAGGTGGCTCAAACCGCAAGAGGATACTTTGTATCAGCCCGGCTTCCCTTGAACGCTGCAGACAGAGGGGAGCGCAGCAGGTCGGAAGGGAAGCAATCAACAAGCGATCGAGAACTCCGGCTTTGCGCACAAACAGGGAAGCCCAACAAAGGCAACAACAGCACAACCCATAGACTGCAATCAGAAAGAGAAAAGCACCGGACTGAATCTGCCACTGAATCTGCCATTTGGGCGAGGGGGGATTACTGCGGCTAATCTGTAACTAAGCAACGGGTAAAGCGCGGGAACGGGGAAGCTATAAAATACCATGTAAGCTATGCCAAGCCAACCCTGGCTTTGTCTGTACTTACTTACATTACGCTTGAGTAAACTGCTTTGCTGAACACACGTGTTATGAGAGTTTCTCTGAGACAAACGGGGTAAACCTTTCATTAACAACACATACCTCACTGCACACAGGGCCACGCAGGGAAAAGGTCTTGTTTCCTCTTTCCCAGTGATTTTGCTCCAGATCACCAAGTACTAGCCTCCGCATACAACACGAGGGAATGCCACATTTTCAATTACAGAACCATAGTTTTAAGGGGGGATCCTGGATGTGATTCTAGAGGTACTTTCTGTAGTACTTACTTAGAGTTTTGTAATCATCACGAGCTTTATTGGCACGGATAAAAGCCTGGATTTTCACAATGTCATTGATCTAGGCAGAAAACAAGGGCAGACGTTTACCATCCTAGTTCGTCCTAATTCTAATGCACCAGTGAATTCGCGTAGGCAAAATGACTCTTACATGATCCCGGAAGAATTGTAGCCGATCTCTGTACCGTTTCCGGGCCTGACACATCCTAGTCATTGCTTGAATCTATGAAAAAAAAATCATTAACATCAGGAAGAAGAAGGATCCCAAAGTGCAGCAGTTATGGAACGATTTGTCACATAACAGAATACCAGAATTGGAAAGGACCACGGAGTCTAACCCGCTGCCAGATTTGGGGGACTTCTGCTCCCAGTGGATCTGTGGCAGAACCAAAGCTAGAAGACCAAACATAAAATTATGCCATTGTGCCTCAATACTACCTTTATTAAATATCTGACTGTTTCCCCCCGGGAAATACCTGTTGGCTAACTAAAATGTGTTAAATCCATACTCAAATACACCCTCAGGGATGATCTTAGAAGACCAAATTAAATTGTAGTATGTCTGCTCACTCTGCTTTTGCAAGTAATTATAAATATTTAATTTATGACTGCAACTAATCCTAAACATGTAATCAATTATGGACATACATATGGATTCGCAAAGTTCATACAAGATGCTAAACCTGCTTTAACTGACCACAAATATGTTTGTTTTCTATGCCCAAACAAAAAACATGCAGTGGCTTAAGATGAGCGACTGATCCCCGCAAGACTGGGTCTCCTTAAACAATGATTCACAGATTTATTTATTTATAATTTCAATGTCTGAAGGCTCCTCACTTACCAATGACTTGCAAACATAAGCCAATTTTTGCCCAAAAACCTCTTTTAGCCTCAACTTTTAAAAAGAACAAACATTTGAGGAATATGATAGGAAATACATTTCTCAGAGAAATGGTTGATTTAATTTAGCTAGTAAAGCAATTTTCTTAGCTTCATATTCTAAAGAGATATTAGGTGGGACCCAAAAATTAATATTTAAAAATGAAGGCATGCAGGACTGGTATGGCTTGGAAAATTTAGTTTATAGAAACTTATTTTTGTGTTGCATTCTGGAATAACAAACTGCAAATTTAGCATGCACTGTATATTTCATTTTTCTTACCTTATATTAGTATGCATTTTTTCTGTTTCTTCGAATTTAACATTTTTTTTTCCTTACCAAATTTTATATATCCACTCCTTGTTTAGCAACTGAGTTCCATCCAGTGACCAGGTTAAGCGAAATGATCACTAAGTGAACATGTGACTGAGAGAGAGAGCCTGCGAAGGTCACTGGTTGCTGTCATCTCACCCAGATAAAGTTATCTCGTGTAGCTACACCAGTGTTACTCTGGCGTATGCTGTTGTCAGGTGCACAAAATTTGGTTGTAAATGCACACATTGATCAGAAAATGATTTTTTAATTACTGTTTATTACTACTGTATTTGCAAATGATAACTAAATGAGGTAGTCACTAAATGAGGAGTGGTTGTGGAAGGGAGGGAGGGAGGGGCTTGCTAAACTGGGAAGGGGGAGGCAGCTACAGCTCCATTTTCTAACATGTCCTTCTATAGTTGCGTACCTCAGCTACCTTAATACAAGCAAGGCAAGCACTGAGAACATTTCTTTTCTCCTCCCATTTCCTTGCAAAAGCTTTCAGGATCTATCAACCTGCCTCCAATGACAGCAGTAGGATATGACCTCCTTCGTCTGCTATAAAGCACAGAAGGGAGTTCAGCAGAAGAGATAAATACTGTGGCGGCTAATAAGATAGGGATAAGTCAGATCGGAATGAGTCTGAAGCCCCAAACATAGCTAACACAGGAGAGGGAAAGTTGCAGCTACTTCTTAGCTGTCATCAGAGAAGGCACTCTGAAGCCTCAACACCTGGGATTACATGAAGAGATCGAGACATTTTGTTGCACAGCTTGGCCAGAAAGAGTTACCTTCACTGCTTCTTCTGTGTGAGTCTGCAGATACTTCAAACGATCTTGATATGCCTTCCGCTGCTTGTAGCCACGCCACTGAGACTAAAAGAAAATGAACTGTTAGGGTTCCCTGGATGATCTAGCATGAATCCCTCCCACATCAGTGATCTGCCAAATTAATCCACAATTTGTGTCCTCAAACTAACTCAGCTGAGTGTTCATCCTCTCATCTCATCTGCTGTCCTTATTAATGGTCAGGCCAGCCCAAGACAAGGCTAATGAGCTATCCTGGCTCTGCCCAAGACACAGAGAAGAAATACTATTAAAAAGAATATAATTCAAGACTTCTGGGTGGGGAAAAAGGGTATCTGATGTGCCTCCAATGCTGAACAATGCTGAAGTGGAGACAATGCTGAAGTGGAGACTGGTGACCAGGCAGTGAACCCAAATCTACGGAGCTTCTCCGGCTAAAGGAGAAGGCAAGGGATCGCGACGCATGCTCCAGAAGGCTGCTCCTTGCAAGGAAACCCACAGTAGGGAACCTGTGGGCAAGTCATGGGTACAGCACTAAGAGCCAGAGGAGAAATATCAAGCTCTCAGCCTGCATTAAGGACACTGGGCTTGACCTAAACTCTACTTTCTAAAGCACATTTGGATATAATACTTTGACAGCTACAGAGATCTTCCAAATAGCAGAGTAACTAGACCACCTGATGAGTGCCACTTCAACCCAGAAATAATTAAAGAGAAAAGTAAATAATCATAAAGTTTTAAAATTAATTGAAGGCAAGCTTACTAAGAGTTTGAACTATAAAAATTAAAATGGAAGAAGGAACCAGTTAAATTTAAAATGGCTTACCCCACAGTAGTTTGGATTTAATTACCTAAACAATACATACCTCCATGGGAAAGAGGAATGTTTAATTTTCCTAAGAGGACTGACTGGTTGAGTTTTTTAAACAGAGAGATAAGGGACAACTGAGAAAGAACATGTGACTATAGAACTACGGAGTGCTGAATTGGACTAAAGGACTAAGAGGAAAGGGGGAAAAAAAGATTAATTTTGATGCTTTATCCCTTCGGATTACAAATTTAAAGACAGGAAAGCAGCAAAAGAAGGGAGAAGGGGATCATTAATAGAGTAGATAAGGATTACACCAGAGATTTCACAAAGGATGTTTGAAGAGCTGGGAAAGAATGTTATCACTTCAGTGAAAGCCTCAGTTAGTGAATCTGTTGAGAGAGACTTGATGATACATGAATGGAGAATGGAAGAGAGATTTGCAACTTTGGAAGAAAAGATGAACAAAAATTTGAAGAAACTGTAAAACAAATCTCTGGAGAAGTTAAACAAATTAAGGAAAAAGTAGAAATTTTAGACACCAGACAGAAACATTAAGCTGAGAGATGGAAAAAGACTTAGATAATGTGGTGTTACTGGACCTAAGAGAAAAGGAATTTCCTTTGAGTCAGAGCAGTTCCAGAACAACCTGGTAAAAATATCAGAGACAGTGGTTTAAGCTTTATCAACATTTTTTTTGTTTTTTAATATATAATTTTATTAAAAATTTTAAGAAAGATAATAGAAACTAACAGAGTGAAAGAAAAAAGAGAAAAGAAATCAAATAAAGAGGTAAAAGTGTAAAAAAAGTTAAAAGTTAAAAGAAAATAGCAAAGAAAGAAAAAAGATACAAAGTTAGCAGCTTCCAATCTTCTTTACAGCAGTTATAAGTACAATTATAAATTTACCTCTTGCTCTATAACTTTTTTTTTGCGATAAACTATTCTGTCTAACCATCAAAACCATCAATTGTAAGTTCATATTTTTCTGCTTCATGCAAAAAGTCTATAAGGAGTTTCCAGCTAGCAATAAATGTAGATATTGTCTTTTCTCTGACCATTCATTAGTTCCTTCAGTGCCCTAGGATGCAATTCATTTGGTCCTGGAGATTGAAACTCCAAGTAAAGTGGTAATTCCCTCATCATGTTTCCATCTATCTTAATCTCTGGCCTACAACAGAGTAAACGTGAAGAACAAAAACCAAAAGAAAGACATAAAACTAATAGAAATCTCCCCAATGGCCATCAGAAACATTCAATCCTGGTTAAAAGCATGATGGAATATTGGTTTAACAGCATTACGACATGCCAGGTGGGTGCTCAAACCTCTGAAGGCAAAGAATTCCAAAGTACATGGCATACATCAGACAAGTTCCGCTGCTTGGTCACTGTTTCCCTCATCCCATATAGATGGGGACTCTAACCAGGCCTTTTTGTAATATTGTTATTACAGGCAGATTCAATCTTGACAAGGCAGTGTTTGATGCAATCCAATGCTATGCTTTAGAGATCATCATCAGCACTCTGAATAACCGATGTGCAGTCTTTAGTGCTGGTCTTACTCTATAACATAACTGTTGCATTTTGGAGCAGCTGCAGCTTTTGGGTGGTCTCTCATCCAAAACCTGCCTCACGTTTGCTGTGTTACAGTAATCCAATTGAATGGTGATCAAAATGTTAAGTTATTGTCACCAAGGTATCCTGCTCCAGGGTAAGGGTTGTAACATGAAGTTAATCAACAACCTCGCTCCCCCACCTCACCCAGCTATGGCCTAAATATAAGTCCAGGACTCTTACATCACAAACCAACTCCTTTGGATGAGTGATACCACATCCAAAGTATCTACTGGGGCTGAAGTTCCTGGATTTTTACACTGAAAAGCAACTTGATATTTCTACAGATTGGTAAGTAACATGCTCTGTCTTTTCACTGTTACAATTACTATTTTGTCATCTTTGCTGAGCAGTTGTAATAGTGATTCTTCTCTCTTTTATTTTGAAGAACATACCCTTTTTGTTATTCTCAGCACCTTTTACAAATCTCAGGTCATTCTGAGCTTTGACATCCTTTCTACATCCCAGGCTACCTGAATGTTGTCTTAGTGGCCTGTTTTTCCATCTATGGAAAAACAAGAAAAAGAAATGGGGAATAGAAGAGGCAACATTGCTACACAAATGCTCAATATATATCTTACTCAGGCTCAATCCTACCAAAGCTGAGTGACTGTGGCTATTGAAACTGCCCAGATCTTGGAATTTTTCATCTTTACTCCTGGATGGGGTTGTACTTCCCCAGTCAGGAGTTATTGGACCCTAATTGGACTCACAGCTCCTGGTTGAAGAGCAGGTAGGAGCTGCAGTCAAAAGGGCCTTTGCACAACTCCATCAAGCATACCAGTTATACCCTTTCCTGAATAATCACCCACGCTCTCATCACCTCATAGCTCGACAACTACAATGTGCTGTACATGGGTTGCCCCTGAAAACCACACAGGTTTTAATTGATCCAGAATGTGGTGGCACAAGCAGCGATGTGCTTGCCATGGTATCCCCCACGCAACACCTCTGTTCTGTGAGCTGGACTGGTCCAATGTGCTTCTGGGTGGAATTCAAGGTGCTGTTCAAATCAAGGACATTTCACATGCCAAAGACTGCAGCGCTGGAGGGTTTTGTTCTGCCAAGGAGCCTGTTGCTCAGCTGGGAGAACTCCCCTTGTTAGTTTCACCACAACAGAATCTGCATATTTTCTTTATTTATATATGACATCT
The DNA here is from genome assembly GCF_059951505.1 of Python bivittatus. Classification (NCBI taxonomy): domain Eukaryota; kingdom Metazoa; phylum Chordata; class Lepidosauria; order Squamata; family Pythonidae; genus Python; species Python bivittatus. Next base: position 6,697,688 of record NW_028277053.1, on the reverse strand, counting down.
CAGCCCCCACTGTGGCTAGCCTGGAACCACCCAATATGCTCCAGCCAGATGCTATTAATAACCAATGAAAAAGGGAGAGGGAGGTTGTGTACATCTGCAGAGCATAGCCACATTCCAAACCTTGTGGCACATTTATCTCCTTAACGTTATTTCTTCCCTCTTTTCAGCTCATCTGATATGAATCTCCGTACCTGGATGCAGGTGATAGCAGGTACTTGTTTCTTTAAAAAATGCATCCTGGCCCTGAACTCCTGGCGAACAAGGTAGCCACGGCAGCGAGCCTGCAGTCTGGTGATCAGGTTCTCATTGGCCAACCAGAGCTGTTCTCGGTTGTATGCTGCTGTAACGGCTGAGATGGTGCTCTGGAGTTGCCAGGGAAGAAAACACAAAGCAGGTTCTTAACAGATGGAAATGCACCTTTTCTCACCAATAACGTATGGAATTGGATTTGGGGCTGAATTTGGGCAAGGGCTTGCTAATTACAAACTTAGGTATTAGCATCCACTCAACATCAGTTCTCAAAGTTGCTGAAAGATAGGCATGTGGAATTATCTATTTTGCCAATCAACACTATAGTGACATACCAATGAAAAAACGTTTTATACCAATTTCCACAATAAATTTAATATTTATGTTCTATTAGTATTCCCACTGCTTCATGTCAATTGTCCAGTTTAAGTTGTGCATCCATTTAATCATACAATCAGTTTCTTATTCATATTTCAGTAACAACTTATAAATAAGTCCCAGCAGATGTTCTGAATCTCATGTTATAAGGTTTTCAAATTCAATCAAATCTCTGAATTATATTACTTCAAATAAATAATATAATTCAAAATAAATGACAAAAACAACGTGGAACAATTCAAATATTACTTCAAATATTGGCACCAGTGAGGCATTTTTGACCATTCCAAGGAGAGAGTCTCAAAACATTTCATCTTTGTAAGGTTAAATCTTGCACCCTGTATGAAGTATCACTCCACTGATCTAATTTTTCTACATCCACCTTTGTGAACATAAATATTTAGTACTGAAGCAAGATGCAGTAAATCTGGACTTATTCTATATTTATCCCATACTTTTAGTATGGTGTTTATAATCAAGTAATCTCTTATAGACTGGACACTTCTGTTTATATATATATGACCAAAGATATTTACGCAATTCTAATGGCTCAAACATTAGAATAGTTGTGCATGACAAGAAATAAGTCCTGGTCTTGGTCCACTCTGTTCTTTGTTACATGATGAACTTGACCCTAGTGCTACTGAGAATCAGGAAACATGATTCATATACCTGGATATCCTCCCGGGAGAGCTGTATGTTATTCTGTACAAATCCCTGGGGTTCCTCCCAAACTCCATCTTTGGTTTGTAGGTTATGGTAATAATGGTAACCTCCTTTTACCCAGTGTTTCACCCAATCGCTGTTGTTGTTTCCTAGAAGGAATGGGAAGTCTTATTGATGTTGGGTCCACTCTTGCATTTCAGCTCAAATGTGTTGCCAAAAGAAAATGTTCAGCAGAATAAAATCTATTTTGTATGCATACGTACCAAATTTGCAGAACATTCAAAGCTAGGAGTAGCAGCTAATACTTGGGAGGAGAGGGAAAAAAGTTCAAAAAGTCTTAGGCTAAAACTAGGGGCAGAAACAAAGAGAATGAAATTTAACAGGGAGAAATGTAATGTTGTGCATCTAGGTAAGAAAAACAAAAGAAACATGTACAGAATGGGGAAAATCTGGCTCATGAACAGCATATATGAGAAAAACTTGGGTGTACCTCTTAGGTCCCTTCCAACTCTATGATTCTATGATACCTGCTTCAGTCCTTAGCATCTTGAAGGATATGATAGCAGAGGATGCAAAAGATTCTCCATGGAATCTCAGAGACAATATATTTATACAGAAAATGTCTCTATATCAATAACAATTTTCCTCTAAGTTTTCTGTGGGCACAACCTTATCTGACAGTTTATAATACAGTTTCCAGTGCAAACTGAACTAAACACTGAAGGAAAGATGGTACTATGGAAGAAATTTTGCATACACACCTAGATGCAAATGCATCATGGGATTAAAAAATTAAATAAGTTTTCATCCAGTGGGTAACACTGAATATACACAGGACTATTTGTAGCCATGGAGAGACAATGAAACTGCTGTATCAACAGCTTATACCAAATTTTTGTCAGCACTTTTATTGGAATAAAAGTGTGCATTCCAAAAACTGAAGAAGATAAGGTCTCAGGCTCACTGAAGAGCCATACAATTAAAGTGACTTGTTACTTCAGAAAAACATGATTCAAGCATACTACTGCACACTTGAGAGCTAACTCAGAGGAAGAACAAAAGGACAGAACAGCAGGCTTGGGACCAACTATCGGAAGAGCTGGGTAATTCTGGGAACAAAGAAGAAAAAATGGCAAAAGCGAGAGATCACAAAGCCAACCAGAAGCTATGGAGTCCCCCCATTGCAAGGTGGACCAGGATTTTGAAAAGACCACACAGAGAAATCTTTCTCTAGTGTAGTGTTTCCCAAACCTGGGTAAATTACCCAAAGTTGGATAAAAGTGGTTTTTCTTTGGGTAACAACACACAAACCCATTACCCAGTCATAACAGGGACATTTAAACTGACTTAAAGTGTTTTACCTACATTGGGTAAAAAGGACTTTCTGATAAGCGGTTTTGGGTAATGAAGGAAAAAGTTTGGGAAGCAATCTATTCCACAGGGTTGTTACTCCTTGGGGAAAGGACTGGAGGAGAAAGTATTTGTGTTCTGCCTTGAAACTCCTGGAGAAAAGCAGGATATAAATGTAATGAATGAAAAAAAAAACAAGTCTAAAATTAAATCAGCTGGACAGTCTAACCTGCACACAACTCATCGCTTGTGTACAACCAGCCCATTCCCAGGTAACAAAACAGTACCCTTACCAGAAGCCAACTTGACTTTTTTTATTGCTGCCAGTTCCCGGTGATATGCCTCTGCACACTCTGGGGTCACCCCATACAGTCCAACATCAGCTGAACGCAAGAAGCTGAGAGTTTTTGCAACATCACCCTGGTCCACTGCCTCATTAATGGCCAAAATTCCTAAGGAGACTGAGATGTGCAAAAAAAAAGGCTTTTCAGTGAATATATTTCACAGCACACTTGATTTTCAGGAACACTGAAACTTTCCACTTTTTCTAATCAAATGTGACTACATCAGACTTTCTTGGCAATCATCCATTTCCTTGAGCTCCCAGGGGATTGATACAAAATATAATGAATAATGAATTGTGGTCCTTATTTCCAACTAGGGCAAAACAGATTGCACTGGGCAGCATTTACATGAAATTCTTTCATGATTTCAGAATTGTTCTCCATTTTGTGTAATGGGACATGCCCAGCTACGTCGTTACTGGATTGCAGCCTTAGGCTCAAACCCAGAATTGCTTCCTTTGGGGCTAGTTAGTTAGTTAGTTAGTCCCCATGAAGCCCTGCATTATGGTAATATTTTCCCTTTGGAGGCCCATGCAATGTCATTCTCCATCTCCAGGCCAAGCTAAGGATTTGAGGAGGAGCAGTACCATGTAACCTGATGCCAAATTACTTGCCTCTCTGCCCTCCATTTATATATAGAGGCACATCCTTCCTGGTAGATCTCCTCTCATTTTTATTCCACTTTTTTCTCTTTCACCAGTTTTGCCCATAATTGCCAGGCTAAGAGCAGCCTTCCTGAGATGGCTCTTAAGGGGTCCCCAAGGGAGGACACGGCAAAACCAGCCCAGGCCTTCCTCAGCCAAAGCAGCTCAAGGAGTCTTTAGGCTGTCACTCTCTCTCAGCCCAACCTATCTCACAGGGTTATTGTTGTGGTGAAAAGTAGGTCTTGTACTGCCTTTAGCTATAAGTGCATACCAAATAAAAGGAAAACCTCTGCCCCTTTATTAGAACTACTCTGGGAACAGATCTCCCTTTCTCTGAGGCCAATTCCAGTTCTCAGTTCCGTGGGACAGCAAGCTACTTTTCCTTGACATCCAGCTGCTTACCCCACCAGAACAATGGCAAGGTTAGGAAGATAGTGTCCCAAAATTCAGGCAGTTCAAGCCCAACATCTCTTTATAGGTCAAGCCACACCAAACTAGAACAATGACGACTCTGATTACCTGCTATTGTATCTTGTATATAGCTTGCACCCTATGTCAATAAGACTTATAGGTCAAAAATTAGCTGGATCTGTAGTATCTCCCTTTTTGTATATTGGGATTACTACACTATTATTCCAACCTACAGGTAATCGACCAGTGGCATTGAAATAGGTAAACAAAGAGGCGAGTATAGGGGCCCACCAATCGGGAAATGTCTTAAAGATTTCTGGAGGTAACATGTCCTCTCCCGGGGCTTTACCAGCTGTCTGTTGTGCAATTATTCTTTTAACTTCTGCCATAGTTACAGGGGGCCATTTTGAGGATGTTTTTAATATATCAATACCCATTAGCTATTGATTTGATGTACTAGTATCCTCAAATTTATTTTTAAAATAAGCTATCCAATCTTCCGGTGTAATCTGGGCTTCTATCATTACTTTTATTTCTCTCTGGCCTTGGGAAACTAGTTCCCAGAATTTCATATCGTTATTTTGCAAACATGACAGTCTTAGTTCTTGCCACTGTGTTTTATAATAGTCTTGTTTACTCCTCCTAATCAACACTTGATATTTTCGGTGTTTATCTCTCACTGCCTCTACCCTATCAAATGATTTATCCTTCTTTATTTCTCTGATAAGTCTGGCTAATTCCTTTCTTTCATGTCTACATTCATGATTAAACCATGAGATTCTGGTTTTATTCGTTTTCCCTTGTCATGTTTTACACACCAGTGGTTTAAGGTTGCCAGCCACTTCCTCATATATGCTCTTTGCATTTCCGGTATATTGAATAATTGTAAGCCTCTGTTGTAACATTATTGGACTATATAATGTTGATCTTACAACTTCGGCCAAGGGGAGTGTCCACTTTAAATGTTTCTGATTTTGTATGGAACCATCTATATTATGGTTCTCTTGTCCTACATTATTTCCACAAACCCACATTAAATCCAGGCTGATTGGTAAATGATCACTCTCAGGTCTGTCTACAATATTAAAACACTGTACTAATGGGATCAGTGAGGGTGATATAAATATATAATCAACAGCAGCTCTCCCTCTATGACTGACTGATTATATGAGTCCCCAGATTGATCCCATTGTGATCCATGTAAATTGACCATTTGTGGTTTATACATCAGTTTGAGTAGTTCTATACCACGCTTATTCTGAGTCTTATTGTATGACATATGGCCCGGGGGAAGATGGCCTCCATTTCAAATAGGCCTTTATCTTTTAAGTTCAATATTTCCAAACCTGGGCCAATTCTAGCGTTAAAATCCCCACCAATAATTAAATCTACACTTGTGGAATACTGTAACGTATCAACTAAAAACTGTTCCAATTTATCCCAATTAGCCTATTGTCTGGGTGGGGCATAAATGTTAGCACATATTAACGTTCTCCCTTCAAATTTCAGCATCAGTATTTGGATTTCATCTATATCATAATTTCTGAGATTTATTTCTTCTATTCTCATATCCAGATGTACTGCAATTAGGCTCATTAAACCCCCTTTGGCATGCCCCATCCTTTGGTCCCTCTTGGGCCATTTATAAAAACACCTATAACCAGGTATAACTGTCACCTTGTTTTCCACCAACCAGGTTTCTTGGAGAAAAATCATATCATAATCTTGTAAAAAATGCAAGAATTCCCCATCTATACATTTGCCCGCCCATCCAGCAATGTTCCAAGATATACATTTAATTGTAGATGTCTTCATATTGTTTTCTTGTCAACTCTGTTGCGTATCCTTATTTTGAATTTGACTCTGATTATTTTGTTTTCTTTTCCTGCGAAATTGTTGTGTTGACGTGTGACCTAGCTGTTGGCCTCTGGTCCTTTCTTCCATTGAGGTGTTATATACTTCTGGCCATGTAGCTTGTTCTATTGAATTCAAGGTTCCTTGGATATTCTCGTAGACAGAGTTATTTTTAGGCCCAGGGATATTTGATGTAGACTTATATGTTACATCCTGGGCTTTCTTGGAAGGTCTCAAATTCGGATTTATATCTGATTGCTTTATTCTGTGCACTTCTGCGGTAGTCTTATAGACTCCTGCACTATTTGTTTCCATTATCTTATCCATCTCAGGTGACAGCAAATTTTGTACTGCTCTATGAGATACTTGCTGTACCAGGTTATGCTTTTTTATATAGCTCCTTTCATAATCCTTAGCAGTGCTTACTATATGTTGTTTTGCCAGAGCACTGTCTTTTGGTAGCACACGTGATATTGTAGAGTTCGTTTCTGTATTGCTTGGGTTTCCCCCCATTTCTGTTCTTTCACTATCCTTACCCGAGTTGTTATATTCGTTTTCTTCCGCTTGTAATATATGTGGTACCTTGGTTCCTTGTGTTTCCGATATTAATTGGATCGTGTTGTTTTTATAAGCTTCACAAAGTATGTTATTTTGGAAGTTTCTGGATACCCCTATTGAAAATTTATTCAGCAATCTCTCTTTCTTCATCACCGAACTGGCCGTTGCCATAGACTCAAACGTTACGATTGCTCTGGCATTTATATAGTTATAAAACAGGTATTCTACTTTATTTATACCTTTTGTTGAGAGGTTGATTACGTCTAGGGATTGCATCAGATGAACAAAATATATTTTCCTATCGAACTGGGTCTGTAAACCATTAGGTTTGGGGTAGTTAATGAAAGTCAGTTTGTTGGGGATCAGTTGTAAATGCCAGGTATTTTGTTTAATGTCAATATTTCTTAGTTGGTTCTTGGGTAAGGAGGCCATGCTGAGATCAACTTGTATAATAGGTTTATCAAATTGAGTACATTTACTATCTGCTTCTGATTGGGTGGGGTTTACTTGTTTGCTCCTCTGACTCTTTTCATTCAATTTGTTTTGTGATATCTGGTTTCCTTTATCTTTCTTATGTTTATGCTTTTTTCTCCCTGGGTTATTCAAAGATTTTCTTGATTGTTTGCTCTTTTTGCATTTAGTCTCAATGATTTGCCACAGTTTATTTGGCTTGAATGTCTTTGTTGTTCTGCGACACTTCAGGTTTTTAATGTTTTTGCTTTTCTTGACTTGATTTCCCTCTTTATTAGCCTTCTTTCTTAGTTTAACGCCTTCCTTGGGTTTTTTTATTTTTTGTTTCACAGTTGTTATTTCTATCTCTTCTTCAAGGTTAGAAATGTGGCCTATTGTGGCTGATGATGGATTCACAAGGGTTTCTTTTAGTTTATGGACTTTTCCATTTATTGTTTTAAGTATCAATTCTGTCAAAGTTTGTAGTAGATCTTTGCACTCTGCTGAGAAGGATTTCATCATAGACATGTCTTGCGCCCATGAATGAGCTAGACTATTTAAATTCTGTTGTTGTTTGCTAAAAATGTCTGTTAATGTTAGCAGACCTAATCTTAATGATTCATTAGTGTTTCCAGTTGTAAAACCTGGAGCTGGGGAGTCATTTATATCTTCGGTCTCCTCACCTCCCTGTACCGACCAATTTCTCTCTGTGGGCGTATAATTCGTTGAAGTCATGTAAGTTTGTTGATCCAGAAGGGCAAATTCTTTGGCTAGGTCTACTCCAGTTTCAACCAGCTCTGTTGTAAACATACAATGAGGCCCTAAAGACCAGTCGTGAATTGGCTCTACTATAGGACTATCATTTGGGGTAGTTAAGCCGTTGTCTAATGCAGGGTTAAGAGAGGGCCTTGTTGGGAGAAAAAAGTCTGTGATCTTAGCTTGACTGCCTCCCTCACCTTCTGCCGCTCCAGTCTCTGGCTCTAATCCTAGTCGACGATAGCCGCCTCTTGTAAGTACCATTTTAATATTTAGCAGATTGTAATAATAGTCCTCCTTCTTATTTTCTCAATCATTCTTCCATCCCCCTGTAGTGAGTATTCTTAACTTTGCTAATTACTTATTTGTATTATAGTTGGGAGAGCTAAAATAAGGTTTATGGGATAGGCTGCTTTGAATGCCACTTTTAGTTTACATTCTTTGTTATCAGCATACCACGCTTCTACAAAAACCTGGCTTGTCTCAATGAAGCCACAACTGATATTAACGCTGTATACTTCATTCAAGCTCCTTCCCAATGTTTATAAAATAGAATTAAAATTTATCAGGTGGTGCTCACATACATATAGATTTCTGCGTTGCCATCTCACTGGAAGTCCTCAATTACCTGCTACTGATTTTAGAACAACTGCAAATTGGAGAGAAGCAAATAATAGCAACAGCATCACAGCAAGCAATATGAACGAACGCTGCTGGTTTTCTGGATTACAACAAGAAGAAACATTAGCCGTTCAAATACTAATCTCTCCTTGAAGTTATTTGCTTCTCCTAAAGCAGCCCATATCAGCCATCAGTGGAGGATGGCAAAGCCACCACCACCAAAGCTGCTGAAATAGAAAAGTGAGACTTACATCTTTGGGCTTCTTCCATATCTCTGTTTGAGCGATGAACTCCGCCCTGAATTTCATCCAACCACAGGACAGCAGTTTCATCCTGAGTTTCCTGAACGAAAAAAAGGTCAGTTCCTACAGCAAAGTTGAAGCAAAATACTTCTGCTCTCATTCAAAAGAGAAGCTCAAACAAATGTCGTTCTTGCTTCTAGCAGAAGCAGCTGTAAATTGGTTCCAAGAGTTTCTTCTGCCGACAGCTGCTGCTCCCAAGCATGGGAAAATTGCCCACACCTGCCTTAAACCTCTGATCTTGAAAACTGCCTCTTATCTATTTGAAGAATCCCACCAGAAAATCACTTGTCCCCCTTCCCAGTGGTGGTGTGCAGATTATGTTTAATATGTCTGAGAGGACTGTGGATGCTACTCCAACATTAGGCTAAATCAGCATAGTTATGAATTAGAATTGTTTTCTTAGGTTCCAGGATTTTTAGATCTTTTGGTTTTACAGTCAAACAGTGCAAGTATAACTACAGTTTTACACCGCACTTAATATAAAGCTATGTATTCTTCCCTTCCTGACTTGATCTGTTCTTAAAAAACTAAACCAGCTTGGTTTGTACCTTGATGAGAGAGCACCAAGAAATCAAAGGATTGTAGGTTAAATTGGGGAGGGCAAAAAATCCCAGGCAAAGCACTTCTATACTGTTGCGTGGAGATGTCTCCTGGTGACTGCCAGGAGCCAAGCTGCACTCCAAGTAGATTTTGCCTTCAGTTCCTAATATCCCAGAGGGTTCTCTCTGTACCAAAGGCGAAGAGCTCCTTCTTGAAAGGGCTGTGGGGATTATTACTGTGAGAATGCGGGTATATATTGATGGAAATACGAAGTTTGTAAATCAAGATATATTGGACACAAGTAAAACTTGGCTATTGGGAAAGAGTAGGATACACATACTGTTTTGATGCAGCGGTTATATAACTACAGTGATTTTCTCTCCTAAAATAGGAATGCAGAGCTATGAGAATAGTTAGACACTTGATTTGGACCTCCAAGGGTCTGGAAACAGATGGAGAAACCAAAGGATACATCCTAAGAAAGCAAAAAGAGAAATGCTTTCTGCCACTAAGAATAGACAATAAGGGGTGAATAGTGGAGGATGTCACAAGCTAGCAGGTTTCCCAATAAATCATGAACAGGAAAAGGTGGTGAGAGCACCATCAGACCCACACTTGGTGAGTCATGTCAAGAAGGAAAAGTGATTTTGTTTCCCCACTGTTAATGTACCAGGCCACAGTCAAATTATCTGTGCAAATTGGACAAATTAATTAGAATACAAGGCTTCAAGCATGAGCTTAACTGCCTTGACCAAGCAGCTCCAGTTCATTGACATGATAGTGTTATATGGGGTATAATCATCACTACACACAGTATAGTGGGCATCCATCATCTCAGTGATGCTAGTGGAAGTAAAAGTTCTCTGCAAGAAAATTGTCATCACAGTCAACCATCAGGAGAGTCCTTCACTGTGCTTGAGAAAGGCAAAAAAGATAGGTGACAGCTAAAAGCAAACAGATGTATCATTCTGCATGATCCTCAACTGTCAAGAGAAGAGTATCACTGCAGTAATGGAAACTAGATGCACTAATCTTTTTGCCCAATCAGGTGACAGCAAGGCCATCCCCTGGACAGTGCCCAGTTGCACTTTGAAAAGTAAGTATGAGTGGGTGGGAGATGTGACTTTTCAGCCATTTTATAAGTGGAAAAGCCTGGGAGCACATACATGTACAGGCAGTCCTCGTTTAGCAACTGCCTTGTTTAGCAACTGTTCGCAGTTATGACAGTGATAAAAAGTAACTTTATGACCAATCCTCACATTTACAACCTTCGCACGTCTGTAAAGAAAAGGAATCCTGAAATAATATCATTAGCATAGTTGCAGTTTCACTTAGTGACCACTTCACTTAATAACCAAGTTACCAGTCCCAATTATGGTCACTAAATGAGAACTACCTGAATGCCCAGAAAGGCTGGGAACCCCAGAATATCTGAGGAGGCCTAGCCTCCAACATCTAAGAGGCTTTTCCCAAACCAGAGCTAATTAATCAACATGAGCAGAAGGATGCGGTGGGGGGGAGATGAAAGAAGTCCTATACCATCTCCTTCTCAGCTTTGAGAGGCCACCAAATTGGCAAGTCTGACAAATGACTCCATAGCCAAGTGAAGAAGATTTCAGAGCATTAGAAATCAACATACTTTCCTCTGCTGTAACTATTTACTCACCTGTGCTTTCTCTCTCTTTGCACGGAGCAGCACATCTTGGTAATGTTGTGCTACTTTGGGGGTTACTCCCTCCAGTTTTGCTGCAGGAATCTGCAATGTCTGCAGGGTCTTTCTAGAATCTCCTTCATCCAAAGCCTCATTTATGCGTCCAATTGCTAAAATCCCTGGAACAAACATGAGAGAAAGGCAGATTCCCATCTACTTTATACAGAGGGACACAATATAGCACCTGCTATAACCTTTCTGTTCCTTTCCCTCAAACTGGTTTACCCACTACAAGTGTGTTTAATCAATCAAACATTTAAAACTTACACATCACATTCTTCTTCCAAGGGAAAGAAAAGATTATCTACATAGGCTTATCCCAAGTTTATGATATTTAAGGGGTTATGTATTGGCCTTACAGGGTGCAAGGTAGTTCCTATTCCATCTAAAAGGCAATTCGTATCTTCCCTCTTCTAAAATATCTTCTAGCAATTTTCTAAGGATATTTTAGCCACAAATGTGCAAGAGAAGCCAGAACTGAGGAAAAAATCCTCAGCTGGGAAACCTTTATTTTTTTCTTAGTATTCTTTGTACAAGCATAGCTGCCCACAGCTATTATACAGGATATGTACTGAAGGCTGAGCTGAGGCACAAAGAAGAAATCTGCCAAAGGGTAATGGCTTAAGGAACTGCAACGAAAACCCACTATTCTGCCACTGAGAGAGGTAAAACGTACACCAGCTCTGTGGTGGCAGGAGAGGAAGTACCTCTTGGGTCAGTTTATAGCTGAAGTGGGAAGGAGGGATTGTGACCAGATCATTTTTTATTGATCTGCAGGATTCAGTCTCCAATGTGGATGGAAAATTTTTAGCCCGGTCTAAAATTCTGGACAGCTACAACTGATTAGCGCTGACTTTACCAATCCAGATGACCTCCCTGTTTTGATGGCAATGAACTACATTGGTATCCAAGGAGCAACATGATCTGGAGGAGAATGTTCATGAATAGGAATAGGAACAGGGTGACCACTCAAGATAACCTAGTCAGTCAGGTTCTCCAAATACAGCAGAGGCTAACTTCTAATAAACCAAAAAAGGCAGTCTGTCTCTGGCCAAAACACACCCAACATGTCCCCAGCTGTGCCACACTTTTGCAAAATCTGGGCCCAGTGCGTGGGCTCACAGACATTTGTATAACCTATATTGTATTTTAACTGTGGTTTGTTAAATGTAACTACGGTTATGTTCACACATAACGCTAAGCCATAAACCATTTTTATAAATATTATATAATAACTGTGTTTAACATGGCACTAAACAAAATAAGCCAATGTTTGGCTTAGCATCCTATACAAATCCAGCCAACACTGAAAAATGCCCTATATCTTGGTCAGGGAATTCTTAAAAAAGCAAAGTAAGGGAATTCTTGGGCATTATAAGCTATTGAAACTTAACATCCAAATATCAACATCACAAGGCTGGATCAGAAACCATCTTGATAAAAATGAGAAACAGAACTAGGGAGTCCACTTTCCATTCTGAATGATGTTGGGAGGGGCTGTCACTAGAACTCATGCTAATTCACCCAAAGCCACTCTGTCCACTCTGACTTCAGCAGTGGAACCAATCATATTGGGTAGATGTGTTCAAATGCTAGTAGTTCTCCAGCTTTGTCCAAACCAATAGCTATAGCTGATGGGACAATCTGATGCCTTTGTGACAAGGCTGCCATTTCTGGATGCTGCAAGCTTGGAAACTGAATGGAAGACCAACTCTCCCCACCTTTCCCCATTTCCAATGAATGGACACTTACTCTCATGTTCTTCGTGTACCACAATATTCACATGGTCAATGCATGACTGGATGTCATTCCATGTAAGGAACTCAGTTCCCTCATTCTGCATCTGAGCCTTCAGCTTGAACAACTCATCAACGTATCTGTTTAGGCCAAAATATAAGATGACACCTCAAGAAGCACCACTGAAGATACAAAAAAGCACACTCAATCATGAAGGAGTTATGCCTGGAAAAAGGACTTGTATATCCCTAGTCCAGAAGTAACATATGGCTTTGAACCTCTTTCTGGCAATACCCATGTGATCTCAATGCCAAAATTCAACAGCAACCACCAAACTGCAATGGAGCAATTTCATGATATTCTTTGACAGGAAAAGGGTATCTCAGTCCCATTTCTGTTTTTTTTATTACTGGCTTTCAGTAATAAAAAAAGCAAAAGTGTCCAACCTGATAACCATGTCCCAAAACAAACACTGTCCAGTTGTGTGTCACTCCCTTTTCCCATGTTGTGTCAAACTTGCTGTCTTTCATCACCAAAGGCTTTTTTTTTCCTACATAGCACCCAACCAACTTGATGTTCCTGAACATCATCTCACAAGTGAACACTGAATGTTCTGAATGGATATGGACAAAAGTACTAGACATGGTGGATGGTGGTGAGAATAAGAAGATTCTTATGTGGAAGAAGGATTGGAGCTACAAAGACTCCCAGAGGAAAAGAAAACGAGATGGAGAAAAAGAGGGACTGATCAAACAATTGATCTTGGAGGGAAGCCAAAGGGCAACTGGCTGGAGCACCAGTTAGAAAGCACAGCTTAGACAGGCATAGTTGGAGGCTGAGGCTCTGGTTGGACAGGTTCACTGACAGAAGGTCAACCTTCATAATTATTCCTCTCACATCAAAATCTGAAGAGGAGTTGCCAGCTCAAAGGCTGAAACGTGGTGGGAAAAAATGGAATGGCAGGTAAAGTTGGAATGTTTGACTGGGCCAGAAACAGTAGAGTGTGGGCTGGGTGGGCCTGGATTCAAGTCTTTTGGAAGCTACCGTGAGTCCTGTAGATCGGTCCCAACAACCCAAGGGAACCTTGGCCAACCATGGAAGAGCAATGCAGAAGTTAGAACTGGCTAGCTGGATTAGCAGTGTTCTGGCCTGGAAAAAAGGGAGTCACAAAGATGGAGCCCTGCAGAACATGAGGCCATGCCCTTATCATCTCCCTAATCAACTACTTTGGTGTGCTGTACATGGGGCTGTCTTTGAAGTAGAAGTGGCAGTTTGTGCAGAATGCAGCAGTCCATTTACAGGAGGATGAGAATTATATTATTAAACAATTATATAATTGTTTCCAAGTACAATTCAAAGTGCTGATTTTAAGCTATAAAGCCCTTTATAATGTGGAGCATGAATAGTTGCAGGACTGTGCACTTGAGGCAGAATTGGTCCCAGTATTGATTCTCAACAGGGACACTGAGATGTGACATCAGAAGAGGGAGAACAGACTACAGCGTTTTCCTATTATGATCCACCCTTGTGGAACAGTTTGCCTTGGGAGATCTGGATGGCACCCTCCCTGATATTTCGAAAGGCAGCCAAGATGGAGGTTTTCTGCATGGCTTTTAATTAACGATGATTTTAAGAACTGAACTAATCATGGGTTAGGGTGGGATGATGTTTTATTTATTTTATTACTGTAAGGATCTTAGGCTCATTTTTGGTAAATTACCACAAATCCATATGGCATCATATGTAGATAAATAAATTTTTAAAAAACTAGTGCTGCCTGCCTTTCTCTCTCTTACAAAACATTATTCCACTCATAGCATTTTTCTTACTAGCAACCAGACCTCCCAGACTTTGCAGCCATCAACCTTACAAGATAGTCAGACTAGGAAACTGACTCCACAGGATGGCTAGAGCTCTATTTTATTGAGACAGGCTCTAATAACAGAAGCTTGCAACCCGTCCCCCTCTCTTGTACCCCAGGGAGTCAGGGAGGAGCCGGTCTGAGTCTCTTTCTTTCTTGCCACCTTGGGCTTCACACATGCTTCTTCTGCATCTGCTGTTCTCCTGGAGGCTTCTGGAAGCCTTCTCCACTCCAGGGTCACTTCCATGGCTCCCTTCAGTAGCACCATGTGATTTTGTTTACAGCAGAGGCTTTGTTCCAGTCCACTACTGTAACTACTACTACTACTACTACTACTACTACTACAGTCTACATGTAAACTTCTCCAGCAAGGTAATACGATCATCCAGAAGGAACTGACCTCTGGGAGTTTTCATCCTCAACATTTGTTAAACCTATCACAGAACTGCTCAGCTGTTTCCAAACCATGCTTGTGTCCCCTGAGTCCAGGGCTCGGTTGATTAGTGCCACTGAAGAGAGCATTTCCACAGCCACTGATAACTCTGGGTGTGTGAGTTTACCCTGAAAATGGAGAGAACTTATTAGGACCATCCTTGTTACAGTTTAGAGAACAGAACTGTCTCACACATTAGGTCAGTTTAGCAACTCTTTCATTAACTTTAGTTCCCTTTTTCATGAGAGAAGAAATGGGACGCTCCCATTAGGAGAAGAAACCACTGATCATCCCAGTCCAGTAAGCAGGCAATCATGAGACATCTCTAGCCCTTGAAATGTGTGCTGCAGCCCATTGTTCCCTCCTTTCTCCTCCTGACTGGCATTAACGTTCATTTCCTGCTAAGGAGTCCTCAGCCACTCTGGCCTGGCATGGACCTTTTCAGAGCAGTGGCCAAGATGCTACTGGCCCTGCAAATGCCAGCAGGATCTCTGTGACACCTCCTCAGAGGGCAGGCAGGAGTCTCTCAGAGCAAGAATGCAGAGAGTGGAAACATGCAATTCCCAGAAAAGGAAGTCTAAAACTTTATTACTCAGGGAACAAAACACACTGGATCTGAAGTACGGTTCCCAGTTTCCTGCTTGCTCAATGACCATCAGCTGTCCATAATGACAACCATTCCTGGAAGATTTCATTCTTGCCCATGCTTACTCTGAGGAGTCTCTAGCCTTTGCGGCTTTGCAGCTACATTTTATTACCACTTGCAACAGCAGCACTGAGAATAAAAGAGGTGGGAGTAGGGCGAGGGCAGCAGAAAATTCAATTACTTGGGGGAGGATGTTGAAACCTCTCTCCACACCCAGCAATTCTGGGTATACTCAGCGAATGGGGAAAAGTGTGCTCCCAACATGCCAGCTAGTATTAAGTGTGCTGCCTGGTTTACCATGTCTCAAAGGTTTTAGGAAGAGACTTTTGCATGGCTCCCTGGAAATGTGGGCAGTCAACCACTGAGGCTTCTTTTTTCTGTCTGCTTATTAAATGGCTAAACTTCTGCTGCCAAAGTGTCCACAGCCTTAAGAAGCCTCATTCTCCTGCAGGGAGGATTTCTTTGAAATCTTCGCTCCTTTTAGGAGCTTAATAGTGAAACCTCAAAGGACAGGCTGAATAGGTAACACGGGTGGCAGAGGGGATAAAGAAACAGAAAATCTCAAGCATTTTGGAGACATACACATACGCTGAGGACAAGTAAGTCAAGAAGAACCAGACAAAGCCAAATGCAGGATGGCTTTCCCAGTAACCTCCTCAGCTGAAACACCATCTATGAAACAACTCCAGAGAACTAAGGGGTCTGTTCTACTGATGGCTAATGAAACAGCTGCTTTTCCAGGACTGCTGGGAACACATATTTATTATTGGAGCTTAGAACTGCAGCCACACTTGGCTTCTCATTGTCTGACCCTGCAAGATACACTTGGATGAAAACATGCCTATCCTCCACACACGAAAGCTGTTTGTCCATGCATTTAAGCATGGTTGATAGATAAACTTCAGAAGATGGGCCATTTACTCACATCTGGACTCTGCTGCTGCAGGGTGGCCAGTTCTCTCTGGTACAACTCAGCAGCAAAAGGATAAACTGGAGGCAGTTGGGCCTCAGGATTCATCAACTCCACAACCGTTTTCTCAGAAAGGCCATTAAGGATGGCCACATTGATCCTCTCAACTGCTGCCAGCTCTGGGACAAAAAACAGAAAGTGAGTCTCAGGAGCAGAAAACATCCCTGCCCTGATTCAAGTTGTCGTGCTCCTTACACAACCCATGGAAGATATGTTTTGATACAATAGCCATTTCATTGCTTGTTCCCTGACCTCGAAGGGTCATTATATGTCCGTCTCTGATATGAGAATTAGAGTTTCCTGCCTCACCAGCTTCAAATTTTACAGAGGGGGGATAAGAGAACACATTCAAATATTTGAAAGGGGTCATACAAAAGGAGGTAACGACCTGTTCTCTCTCATTCTAGAGTACCAGCCACAGGAAAAAAAGGATTTAAGTTGCAGGAACACAGATTCCAACTGAATGCTAGAAAAAACTTCCTTGGCTGTCATGACAACATGCTGAATTTATGAGTTAAATCACTCCTGAAATAGACATTTTCTTAACTTTTGATTGCTTAACTTTTGAATCTGTTGCCTGTTGGCCAACAAAAAATGGTCTAAATTATTGGCCAACAATATCTGCCTTTATCAAAGGGCTGAAATCAAGAAGACAGTGAAAGTAAAAGTCTCCCTCCTTGTTTGAGGGAGAACAGCCTGCTGAGCTGGCAGAGCTTGGGCTGAACGTAGCCCAGATCTAAAAGAAAATGAAAACAAATCAAGCTTCTCTGATTTAAAAGATCTTTCTCATGATACACAAATGTTACACTTGAAACATAATATTCACTGAAAAGCAAGGCTACTGCAAGTAAGGTAAATGAAATAAGTTACCCAGTTCCTGGCTGAAGCGATTTTGTTAAGATTCATATCCAAACTTTCCTTCAGGGTTGATCAACAGCACCTTCTTCCCATTTTCCCCCATAACAAGCAGCCTGTGAGGGAGGTTGGGCTGAGAGGACTGGCCCATCCATGGCTGAGAGTGGACTTGGTTTTTCCAGTGTTTATCACATGGAAATTACTAGCTGGAAGGGTTTACAGTTTTTATAGCCTTTTCCTGCTTTGTAAGAGTGAGCTATCTTCTTAAAATGTGCAGCAGCTGCTTGGGTGTCACCCTTCAAGGTTGGCCAGATCAGGAAAGAGACTCCACAAATCTGACCAACAATCAATCAAAATCTGTTTAGAAGGGTCAGAGTATTTGTTCACCTGTGAAATTTTCATCTCCTGGTTAATTTGAAGTCTAATGAGGCAATCACTTTTTGGGGTCTTATTAAAAACTATACCCCCCCCAAAAAAAGACGACACAATGAAGCAACTGGAAGGTGTCCAAACTTCTGCACCTATCATGTTCACTGTTTTATTTTGAATCGATAAATAGTAGAAGCTTCACAGACTCAATGCAATTAGATAAGTTGTTTTATTTCAGACAAAAAAAGTCTTAACGGCAGGATTGCTGAACACAGGACTCAAATTCTCTATTTATGTCAGCCCCAGGTTTAAACCCTAGGGCTGTTTGTCTTGTACCTTCAAATCAACAGACATTTCGTTATTCTCTTCCTGGCCTTGAAAGATGGAAACAACTGTTCCATATTTACATAAGAGTTCTGTTAGCCTGAGAATTGTTAGCTTCCATCTTATCAGATTGATTGATTGACTGATTGATTTATATGGCCACTCATTTCAAATACATGACATTCATGACATAAGGTCCAGCCCTATGGTATTCTTTCCTATTCAGGTCCTTTTTCATGGACTAGAAAAATGAACGAAAGTACCAGTCTAGCTCCTAGAGTCTGGAGCTTCCTTCCAACATTCTCATAGTCCATGGTGATTCAGTTGTAGCTGCTCTTTGTTGTACTATTTGTATTGGCAGGAAAGGATAATTGTCAGCGGTGTTGGTAAGTTTGAAAGCTGTAGAATCACCAACTATTATGCCTCTTCTCTTTGTCTTCTTATAAGGTACACTTGTATCCTTTCTGTCCTTTATGGATTCACCATCCTGTTTTCCATTCTGCAGTATCCTCTTTTTTTACCCTGAATACTTGGAGCCTATCACATCTGCAAGGCCCTAAAAACTATTTCTGATTCCAGTAACGTAGACTTCTACATCTCCTCTATATCTCTTCCTTCTGGTTGTTATTCTCATCCACTGGGTCTGCTCTACTATTTGACTGTTTTCCTTATGGAGAGTTGCTTCCACTATCAGTTTTTGTTATACAGCCTTCTTGCTCTGAAATAAACTTACTCTGAACTCTGAATGCATCTTTCTCACCAGGCCATGAAGTGCAGATAGTCCTCGCTTAACGGACATTCGCTTAGCAACTGTTCAAAGTTACGATGGCACTAATAAGCTACTTACGACTGGTCCTCACACTTACAACCATTGCAACGCCCCTATGGTCACGTGATCACGATCCAGGTGCTTGGCAGCCAGCTTGCACTTATGACGGTTGCAGAGTCCCGCAGTCGTGTGATCGCCATTTATGACCTTCCCAGCCGGCCTCCAGCAAGCAAAATCAATGGGGAACCATGTGATTCACTTAACGACCATGGTGACTCACTTAACGACCACCACAAAAATGTTGTAAAATTTGGTGTAGTCACATAATATCTCACTTAATGACCGCCCCGCTTAACGATGAAATTTTCAGTCCCTATTGCGGTTGTTAAGCGAGGGCTAACTGTATGGCCATTTGCTGCTCAAAATTTTCAACATTTTATTCAAGGACTGCTGTGAGCTTGCATATGTTGTATATATGTATCAGGTTGTTTTCAGGTACTGAGACAAACATGCCACAAGAACTGCAAGTCTCAACTGCAGATTCCTATATGCTCATCTTCACTTGTGCTTCTATAGGTACCACCAGCAGAAGCACTTTTTATTTCTTCTTGTTCTTTTCTCCAACTAGTATATCAGCCAAGTTCAAACTTTTAGTTAAGAGAGAAAATCTGAGAGATTCCTCTGGTAAACTTCTATTAGCAACCTTTATAAGCTCACTCTCTGGAACTTGGCCACTTTATATTCCAATTACAGCCTCTGCTTACTCAGCAGGAAGCATTCACTCAGTCACCCACAGTAAACAAGGAACAGTTCTCAGCATACACTCTTTGCAATAAGGTGACCTTTTCACCCTTCACAGCTCAGCATACATAAAACATAGCTTCTTTGCTCACTTTTTGCAAAGATCTCTCAAAGTTAGAAACAAGCACTCTGAAACCATAATGGTCCATTAAAATAGCAATACACTGATATTAACAGATTCTCCCACCCAAAAGCAAGAAGTTCTAAACCATTATGGAGCATAGGTAGAAGAAAGAGGCACAAAAATTAAAACTTGTTTCTACTATAAATGTGGCTTGCATTTTACTCTTGGCAGTTGTTAAAGGTCTTCCAAAATGGTTTTTATAGTTCTTGCAGTAAGCAGAGATCAGCTGCAAGGCTTCTAGTTTAATATCAGCTGGTAAAGTCTGACAGTCTCCGTTCTCTCTCCTAGTGAACTACCCTGGCAAATAATTTACCCCTTCCCTGCAACTACCTTAGTCCAGAAGATGCATGGACCAAATGTACCTGGAAACAGTTTTCATACATTACGTGTTTTGCACATCGATAGTTTCAACCCTGTAGCTGTTCTGAAGGCAGTATGAAATGGGTCAAAATAACCTGCTTTCTCTAGGATTACCTGTAGCTGAGAAACCACCACTTTCAATCACTTTATCCAGCCATGGAAAGTTGAAGGCTGGCCTATATTTGCCTACTCTGCGGGATGCAACAGAGGTGCTTTAGAAGTGGTTTGTTCTATCCCCTACCTTGGGGGGCTCCAGACTGGTTTGCCCACTTCTGATTTAGGCAGGATAAAGTTTTCAAATATGTTGTTCTTGTGACAACCAAGAAAAAAACTGGCTTAACGACCGTATGAGGGAGCTTGTAGAACATGGATGGTGGAACAGTTTTCTGCCTAGATCAAAGGCAGACACACCTGAGGCACCAGGACATGTCCCCTCAAAGTTTTTTTATGGGAATTAGAACATCTTCCAGTACAACTGCTGATGTGATTTCCCAATGTTGTGAAGGGGAAAAGTGTATACAGGCTCTAAATTAGCCTTAACATACTTGAAAAACAAAGGAGCCCAACCCCTGCCCATGTGAATGACAAAGCTCTACCCTCTGTGACTTGCTTTTCCAAAAACTGTCACCAGCCATCACAAGTTTATCTATCCTTGTTCTAGATGGAGCTTCATTCATGCTGAACTCAGCCTAAAGCACTTACTTTGCTGGTACTGCTGTGCTGCAGTATTGGCATGATCTATCCCAGCCTGCAACTCTTCCTTTTGCAGAGGTCCATTTCTGCCATCCTGAAAGTAAAAAAAAAAAAAAAGAGTTTCTTCACTGCCTCCACTGCCTTTGAAGAATGCTCTGCCTAAACTACCTCTGAACTAGAACAAAATCAGAAGCTATAAGCAGAGAGCAGGGGTGGCTCCTATACAAGAGATCCAAACAACTTCACTTTATAGCCCTTCTGTATTTCACCACTACACCTTTCACCTTTCTTGCATCAGGAAAGAAATCTGCTTAAGGGGAAACAGTGACTTTTTCTGGTAATGCTTGTTACTATCAGTGTGGAGGCATCTCATAAAAAAAAGTATGGCACCATATTGTAGGCACCATTGCAGTCAACCCAAGGCCAATACTGATCAGTAGGTCATTTCTAGACTGTGCCCAAGAGCACAGCATATTCTGCATATCTCACACTGCAGACTATCTCACAGCACGATTAAGGGAGCACTTGCAAAAGCCGAAGGAGAACAAAGACCTGTGACATACTTCTCTCTCATACCTCTTGCTTCTGCTGCTTCTCTCGAAGAAGTTGCTTGAAATACCAATCCCCATTGTCAGGATGCAGTGCACGGAGGCCCAGGGCAGCTGATGACAGGGCTCCATACAAAGCAGCTGCATCTCCTTGGTCCAGAGCCAGATCAATCTTAGCTAAGGCTGAACGTGCTAGAGAGAAAGAAAAGGAAATCATTATGGATTCCAATGGGATTTCCCCACTTCAGCCATCACAACTGAAAAGAACTGCAAGCAAATTAATCAATGTATTGATTACACTCACTACCAATAGCAGCAAACACGATCAGTTATTTGGTCCAGTGCCAGTCAGCTTCTATTCTAGCCAGCAGGGATCAGATCACAGAACCAAAGGGTTGAAGGGACCGTTTAGTCCACTGAATCTGACTCAGTGCAGAAATCCAAATTTCAGCTGTGTTGTCTCCTCTTGAACATATCCAACAGATTTCAAGGGGGAGTCTGATCAATGCAGATAATTTTGTTGATAGAGGCTTACTGGACCTACATTTTGACAGTCTTATCAGACTGCTGACTGTCTTTCAGCTTGTGATGAACTGCAGACTCAAGGTCCTTTCCACATATATTTTTGCCAAGCCAGGTACTCACCACCCCAAACTCGTACATTTCTTTTCCTTAAGGGAATACCTTGTCTGTATGAAATTTCACTCTATTATTTCCATATGAATTCTCTACCAAAGTAGTTTTGATTTCATAGACATTCTCTAATCAGAATTTCAGGCCCAGAAATGGAACTCTCTGGCATCACTCAAGGGATAAAGGACCACTGTTGAGTACTCTCTGATTACAGTTTTCAAGCCAACAATGGGGCCACTTAATTATCATGCATACTTAGCAAATTTGCTAAGGGTTTTGTGTCAAATCTCAGGATCTTGATTTCAAGTCCACAGGATTCCCATAATCTACTCAGATGGTTACCTAATCAATAGATGACAGACCACTGACTTCTCATCACTGACTGTTATGGAAAGTCAGCAATTTGCAATGGGGAATTGCTAGAGGGAGAAAAATAATTTTGGACTTCCCCATCTTCCCAAGCTTGGAAAGAAAAACTAGTTTTTCCACTTCCATCTTGTTTAAAAACAACAGAGGGCCCAAGCCTTTCACCATTTATTTATTGGATTTTGAGGCCTCCTGACTCCAAAAAGATTCTGGGTGGCTTACGATATTTAAAAAAATGCACAATTAAAGAAACACAAGTGCCCGGACAAAACCACATAGCATTTAAAAAACCAACAACAACTCAACAGGGGCTCCACAGACACCTAACCATAACCTTAGGCCCAGGTCTTAAGGGACTTCCAGAACACTTGAAGAATGGGAGCTATACATATCTTGTAGGGGATTTTGGAAGCATTTAACTACTTGACTTCTCCCAGCTGTGCTGCATATTTCCAGCCAAATTTCTAATTTCAGCTTTAGAAGAGGAAAACTATGACTAGGGCATTACAACGATGTATGCCTGGGAATATGGAATAATTTTCTGTTCCCTAGAGGGACGTTCACACAAAAAGGCATCAAAAGACATACTGGGATAAATACTTACTGTTAACTTGGTTGATGTTGCCCTGAATCTCTGCTTGAGTCAGTAGCTCTTCATATACATCGCGCTCTCTTCCTGTATCCTCTGAGGCAACCTAGGGGCAAAACAGCGGTATTTAGAAACTCAGAGCTATCCACAGGGCCCACATGTCTCAGGCTGGCAATATTCTACCAGAAGGGTTATACAAATGGACACTGTACTAGACCCACACACACATAGAAGTTGCAAATGCCTTGACGCTACGGAGAGATCCAGCAGTATCTTATTGAAATAAACAACGACAGGTAATACAGCATCACTAAAGGCAGCAAGTTTGCAAACATCATGCAAGAAGCTATAAACTGCCAAAAGTTCTTGGAAATTACAGCAGTATTCAAATGCAACAAAGAAAGAAGTGACTGAAACATGGCATCAACCAGAGACCAAATTACTATCCCAAATTCCAGCAGTGTATATTTAACCTATTCACCTCATTAGTTGGTTAACTTTCTAAAAAGCTTTGAGTTTTAAGCTTTATGTAAATATTATGAATATATTCTAATAAACATCAGTCTGACTTATCATTTGTTAATTCCCATGCAAAGATTTACTGAATTCAAAAACACCTTCATTCTAAAGCATGCATTCAGTAGGGGGTACGAGCCATATGCCTTTTGGACTGGGGCAGATAATAAATACTTGACAGCATTTATTACAATAAATACATAAAAGGAAACATCCTGCCCTACGGCCACAGGACCCTTTACACCCGAGGGTATACACCCTTCTACCCAACAAGGCCAAGAGAGCAAACGCTCAATGTAAGCAGGCTGAATCACAGCAATTCCACTCTTGAGACAATGTTACCCTCTTCCTTGCACTTTCTGCCTTGTCCTGCTTGGCTTGATAGAGGGTGCCTTGATACACCAGTGCCAGGAGCTCATCGAGATTCACCAACATGGCATTGGGGTTCTTCATTGCCAGAAAGGTTTCAGCAGGAATCTGATGGTCGATTGCTTCATTAATGGCGATCACAGCCGCATGCACTGGAGGGGAGAAAAGGCAAGGCAAGGCAAGGCAAGGCTCCGTTGGCCACTCACAGGAAGGCTCAGCAGCAACCCTTTCCTTCTGGGGAAGGGCTGCAAAGGAGAGCCTGGGAAAAGCAGGAGGCATGCGCCTGAGGTTTTGCCCCCTTGCAGATGCCTGGGCACCAGGCAATGAGAAAACACAGGCCAGGATATCAAGCCTGCATTTCTTTTGGCCAAATATTCTGTTCTGTTAATAATGAATACATGACATGTCTGTAACTTTATCTCTAATTTGGAAGCGCATCCAATGAGAAAAAATGGAAACGTATTTCCTCTTACATGCTGCTTCATCCAGAGAAAGCTCATTCGCTAGAATCCCCCCAATCTTGCCAAAGGCGGGCATCTGAATTCCATACTTCTCTAATTCACTCCTCATGTTACTGATTTCTTCCTCTGAAACACAATGGAAAGGTTACCTCAAAATGAGCAATCCCCTCTTGTGAGCAGGCAATCAACAAAAGCAGGAAGGAAAAGGCAGGAGAGATGCTCGTGCCCACTTTCCCATTCATCCCACTCTATGGGCCTGGCTATCCAAGGGGGAAGAACAGTGCTTGGGCAAAAGCCATTTAATCCCAATTGAGGGCTTGTTTTTTGGCGGGAAGTAGATGAGCATAAGATTCCAGCAGCAGCCCTTTCTGAAAATCCTGGATCCCCCCCCCCACCAGGTGGGCAAAGCAGCAGAAAGGAAAGTACTTCTCTTACCTGTGAAGTCCACTTTGCCATACAGATCCTGAATCTGTGGAGCTAATCCCAACTTGAACAGGTATAGACTGAGGAAAAAGATGGAAAATCAGGCATACTGGAAGCCCTAGCCCCATTCCATGCAGTAAGCTCAGATTCACCTTTATATACGTACTTACACACAAAATTATTCTTGCAAGAAGAGCAGAGGGCTTATTCTTCAAAATAAATGTTATGAAAAAGCAGCACTCATTTGGTACCTGCGCAGTTAATACCCCGTTCTCTGGTGCTGTGGCTGAGGGAGCGGAAACTCAATGCTGTAGCACTCCTGTCTAGAGACCTGGTCCCGGGCCGCTCAGCCGTGACAAAAAGGCCAAGCATCTGGGCTGAGGTTAAGTTCTGGGGAATCCATGGCCATGTCCTGGAGGTTTTCTGGGCCACAGTATGGTAGTGGATTGACGCTGCCTTCTTTTGGCACATGTTCTGCTTTCCTCGTCAAGCCTACAGCCCTGATGGTCCCCCCCTCAAATGCTACCCAGGCCCAACTAGGTTTAGCTTTCACAGCAAGACCTGTGCAATTTTAAGTTCGTGTTTCTTTCTTTGGCCTCTTTCAGACTGTAACCTTGCAGCTGAGTTGGGAAGTGCTTTAAATAAGGGCTTGGCAAGGCTCCCACTCTGTTCCCATCTGGCGTGGGAGAGCCGCATGGTTGGCAGAGCTGGAGTAAGGGCGAGCACAGCCAGAGTTGAACAGGTGTGCTTCCCCCTTTGGGGTGCCTTTTGGACACATCCTTCTCTGTCGCCCAAGCAGCCAGCTCTGAAGAAAGGCCCAACAGTGCCAGAAGGTCAAGCTCTTGAAAGCAGTGGACTAGTGCAGCAGCCCATTCCCTCATGCCAAGACACGCCCAAGGAAGCCAGAATTCTAGTGCCTCCTCCAAGGTGTTTTTAATGCCGGGATTAGCGTGGGTAAAATACAGAACAGAGGAAACTGGCAGAGGAATTTCCAGCCCTCATATATTAGAGAGGAGTCTTTTAAAAGAATTTAGATCTCTTCTTCCCAGGCTTTTTGCAGCCTGGGCAGAGCTGCCCTCCAGGAGGGAAGCTACAAACGGGTTAGGGTTCACGGGTTCCCTCTGGCCTCCCTTCGGCTACTCTCCCAGCCTTCCCGCAATCTCTGTGTATCTGCTTTGATCTGGCTGCATTTCCCCTCCAGGAGGCCGTGCAAGCTGACTTCAGCCCTCTAATTGCATTAGGCCTGACACATAATTTTGTTTCTAAGGGGAAAAAAAAGATTGCACACAGATGGTTGCCCAGCAAAATTGGCAGATAGCTAAATGGCACAGAAACCCAAAGCAACCAAGTGAAAGCAGAGTGAATCTCATATTTTGCACATTCCACTGCCTCCTTTACTGATTATTTTTTTATTAGATTTATTGCCTTTCATTCAGGAGCAAAGGACAGTCTACACTGCTCCCTCCTTTTATTTTTCCCTACAACGACTCTGTGAGGCAGATGGGGCCAAGAGAATGAGACTGGCCAAAGATAATCAGGGAGTTTCTGTAGGTTACCTTAGGCATTGAGGGGTTAAGGATGAAACTAGGAGCTGGAAGACCTGGATTTTGGTTGATCCTCAGCTACAGAAATAACATATAACACAGCCTTGTTTTTAAGCAAAGCAATGCGTTTTAGATCTACATATGTGGGGTCAATTGGAGTGAATTGCCAGGGTGATATGGAAATATGATTTGTATTTTCACTTACATGTACACCTACTTATACTTATTACTCTATTTTTATTCATGTTTTATTTAATCTGTTTGCTATATTACTTTTGTAAAGAGTTTTATTAATTATTTACTGTCTAATTGTTATTTTGATAAGGCCTTGGGGCTAATCAATAAAGTTTGATTTAATTGTAGCAGAACGTAAATGTAATAATAAATAAAATAAAATAATTCCATCCCTGGAACAACAGAAAATAAGTCTCTACCTTCTCTGTGACATCCCTTCAGGTATTTGAAAAGTGCCATTCTCCGGAACTCTGGCTCTCCTGATATCAACCCTATGAACCTGAACTATTTGCTGGTCCTCTTCCTGTGGGACCTTGTTCTCTTTATGCTTCCAATATGTTTTTTCTGCTTCTGACATTTTCTGTAAGCCTTTTTGTGCAGCCACACCAGCTCCTTCTGCTATCTTCCAGTTTTTACCTGGTTAGGAATTGTTTACGACTGTGCTTTTAGCTCTCTTTTTTTAGGGCCTCTCGCCCTCCTTAAGCACCTCTTCCCGTTCCCTGGGTGTTAGCCGTGCCAGAATGGTATAAAAGTCAATTCTCACATAGTCAACAACCTGGCATCAGATCTAAACACTGCCAAAACAAGAGACAGCTGGAAAGCCAGTCCCCCACACATTCAGCTTGAGAGAGAAAGGGGCACAAAATTTAACACTGAGCCACTCTATTTATGTCTAGTTCTTGATACAAAGGAGTCACTGAAATCCTTTCATAATGGCTTCTTAACTTTTCTACTGTGAAAATTCTTATCAGCAGTTCCTGGCTACTTTCATCCCTGTTGATAGTTTTTTATTTGGCCTATGCATTCCTGGTAAATAAATTCAGCCTGCAGCAGTTAACAAAGAAGTCCAATCACAACAAAATCCACCCTCCAATAACAGCATATTCAAGGCATACATACAAATTTTATACAAATCTGATTTGTATAATTCATATTCATGAATGTATATATCACAATTCATATATATAAGGGATTATGTAAATTACAGTGGCAACCCAAAGGTTTCTCTAGGGTGCTGAAAAACTTTTCATTGACCCTGGCAGTAATCCTGTACATGTGTGAATAGATGGGGGGGGGTCTTTGTACAGGCGTGTTTGTGTAAACAAAAAGAGACCTTGTTCAAATTACTGTTGCTGCAAAACTTTACCCACCGAATCAATGTCTCAAACCCTGGCTTCTTCCCGAACTAATCTTTCTTTTAAAATACAAGCCAACGTTAGCATATAAACCAAGCCTTTGTGTTCATTCTTCCTTCAGGTTATATTGGAGGAAACAGAAGAGAGAACATAACAGGCCAGCAATCCTCGGAGCTTCTTTTTGATCCTATCTATAGTGCTAAATTCTGGATTGACAACTACTCCCACAATGATTATACTACTATTCCCAGGAGGGAATTTTCGTCAGCACACTTAATTATAAATGTACTTATTTTATTATGCTTGTTATATGGGAACACTAATGCATTGCAATAGGTCAATTTTGTCTGTTACTTTTGTACTTGAGATACAAACCCCCCCACATCAACTCCTATATTCAACATTTCAAATTATTATATATATTATATCATTTTTTCTTCTAATATTTTTCTCTAAGCCACTTGAACAATGGTATATCAATATTTTGATGCTACTTTATTTATCAGGTAATTTATTATTACCTGAGGGCATGGATACAGTAGATGCAGCGTGGCATGTTCTTCCGATCATAGATGTCTGTTGTCTCTGGGTAAAAAATCTGAAAATAGAGCGGAAAGGGGGAAAAAAAAGAAAAAAGAATGATTGATACTGTTGGAATTTCCATTTTAAAAAAATCCCTTTTCCACAATGCTTATCCCCTATTCAGAGGATCCAGCCGGTCTTTAGCTCTTGGGAGCAGGGAAAAGATTGTACATTTTGTGACACATTAAAGGAAAAAGGATTGCAAAAGTTGGAAAAGAAAAACTGTTCTAGGTCAGGTACAAAGCATTTTTTAAATCGTTAAAAGGTATGTGTTTGGCTGTGTCTGTACTCTTCTCTGGCAGACAGCGGAGTTGAGCTAGTTTCCAGCTGCATGGGTTCAACTTTAGAAATCTCCAATGAAAGGTGGAAGATACAAAAGAAAATATTGGGGTCTTTCTTTCCTGTCTATATTATGTCATAATTTCTTGAATCTGTCATCCAATCAAACACAAATTCATGTAGCACAGTCTTTGGGATGTCCCTAATAAATGAGCCTGTCCCATTCTTCATCTGGTAATCCCTCTATGAGACTAAATTAAGCCTCTTTCATTCTGACCCACATCCTAAGCTAACAACTGAAAATTAGCAGAACAGGTAGTCCTCAATTTACAACAGCAATTGGGACTGGAATTTCCCAAGGTATGTGTTGCTCACTTCTCAGAACAGACCCACTTTTCACAGTAGAACATACTTTAAAATATGAAATAAATAATCTCGGTAGAAGGATGGGAGATTCCTAAATCCTAAATTCAATACACCACAAAAATCCAGAGTTAGGCCAAGTAGAAACAAGAAAAAGCCACGAGTGCGAGCAACCTACCAGAGCAACTTGCGACCTTCCCTGCCAGCTTCCCATTGACTTTGCTTGTGGAAGCCGGCAGGGAAGGTCACAAATGGCAATCACATTACATGGGATGCTGCCACTGTTGTAAGTGCGAGCCAGTTGCCAAGCGCCTGAATTGCGATCACATGACCATCAGGGTGCTGGGACAGACAGAACTTTGAGGACCAGTCGTAAGTACCACTCATTCAGTGTCACTGTAACTTCAAACGGTCGCTGAACAAGTGGTCATTAAACGAGGACTACCTGTACAGCCCTGCATCAAACTCTTAACTTGTTTGAGGTGACAGTTTTCATGGTTTGTGGTTACTTGTCTGGCCAGATCTTCAAAGTTAGCCCTCAGGAGTAGCACAGAATAAGTTGTAGTTGTTTAACCCTAACCTTACCTTTTCTACATTACAAGGATTGCCCATTTTGCAGCTCCCCACAAGATCAGTCCATGTGAAAAACCTCAGATCTTAGGGAGATGCATAATTCACAATCAGCTAGTAAATTTTCCAGAATTCCTTTAATATTTATCCCCAGTGGGTTCTCAGCATCAGCAGGCTGCTTCAGCAGCAGCAATAGCTGCCCAAACTTGGGCTAAGCCAGGTGTAACATATTTTATCCAACTTACTCAGGCAGCTAGTCTATCAACTAGATTAAATGGTCCATCCAGGTTGCAACCCAATTCAGATATTAGAGCAGGGCACTGGCTACCTGATCCAGGATCAGAGGAGGTGCAAGAAAATTTATAGCTACTGTTTAATTCCAGGGTCAGACTACATGTTCTCCTCCAGCAGTGTTAAAATTAAGAATGTTTAGCAACTGCGACCAGCAACTTGGTAGTTAAGTGAAGCGGTCAGGCACAGAACAACACTTACTATCTGACCATAATGGTGAACGCATGACTAAGAGAAAGACCTGCAAAGGTCATAAATGCGGGTATTGGTTGCAAAGTTACTTTTTCATCACCGTTGTAACTACGAACAGACACTGTCTGAGGCAATCTCTAAACAAGGACTACCTGTAGGCAGATTTTTGCTGACAAACTTCACACAAGCATGGCAATAATGATCAAATCTCCAGAAACTCAGCCAAGAGTTCAGTAACAGAAGCTGTACAGATCCAACGCAACTAGATATGCTTTTTCACAGCAGACAAGATAAAAGTTGCATGTGTGCAAAAGAACTGCCTACCACAGAACACAGAGATCAAACTATATATGTGTGTATGTCAGCCTCATGGTTTAATTCCTACATCTTATCCTCCCACCCTTTTGAGAACAGATTTTTCCTGGCCTTGAGAACTGGAGGCTTCTGTTCTATATCTACCTAGCAGTTCTACCTGGTTTGAGAATTTCTGGTTCCCATCTCACCATCTTTATCCCTTACATTGCAATGTTAATGACGAAATCCCCCAAACTGAAATCCTCAACCCAATCTCCCCTCGAGACATAGCCACTTCCAACTGCTTAGGCAGTGGGATGAATAATATAATAGCTGTAGCCCAGTCTTGCCTCCTTTACACATCACCAGTTATAGATACCAGTAAACTGCTGGATAAGGGCTTGACTAGCCAGATGGATAGTTAGAGACTACACCTGCTCTTCTCCTATGATCCTCAAGCTTTACTGGTACTGTATATTACTCTTTAGCTGTCAAAATTAGGCTTTACAATTTCTCCTTCATCCAATTAGGGTTTTTTAGATCAAGCCAGCTTTCTCTTTTCAAATAAAAAAGTACATGGTCTCTGACTCACCTTAAACAAATCCCAAACAACAATAAGGCTATCAAGGACAAAAAGATGAGATGATAGGGGAAAATATTTCCCGCCCCACCCACTGCACCATATAACGTGGATCCTCCCCATGTCTAACTTTTTTTCCACGGACCCACTCATGCAGTTTCAAAATATTCCAATTCATTTCATTCATCACAATTCTTCTGCTCATAATCTCTGTTCATATGCAATCAAATCTAGAAAGTCTTTAGGACCAAACTGCACTGTGGGGAATGCTTGCAGGAAAAGGAAGATTTTAATCCCCAGAGAGATCAAATGGAGAGATCAGCCCACTCCCCCATTCCAAGGTGCCCAATCTGGCTTCCATTCCAGCCAAAGTTACCTTAGGAAGGCCAATTTCAGCCATTGCATTCAGCCACTGAATTACATTGTCAGTATGACGGAAGTGGAGGCCCGTGGCCTGAAACACGAAGGAAGAAGAAAGTAATGTGAAAATCAGACAGGCATTGCAGCTTCAGGATAGACTATCCAACAGCTTCACTGATCAAGAAATGAGGTACTGCCAAGTATTCATACTAAAGCATTTCTAAAACAAGAGTCACTTGAGCCTTTCAACCATGCAGCCCACACCCTTCTTTTTCAGAATGTTTTATGAGATCAACCAGCAACAGCCTCTTAACTGATGCTGTTTTTGTACCATTTTAGTTGGGGCTTGATGAGTAACACCATCTCTCACATGTCAATGGCACGTTTCTCATCTGTGCATTGTTTCTTGAATCCCTTTTTGCTAAACTAAAACTTTCTTACCCAGGAGAACAGGAAATGTTCACCTACCTTGTATCTAGTCTGCTCACGATCATAAATTTTTTTGAGAGACACAACTTTGGGCGAGAAAAAGTTTCCAAGTTTAGCCAGATAGACCCCATTCCTGAGTCCTTCTTCCAGCTCTGTTGTGGGAGGCAGTTCTTCATTAAGACATGCTTCCATCCATCTGAGAAAAGAGGGCAGAAGCAAATTATGGAAGTATTTTCAGGAGAATCAAAATAAAACCAAAATAAAATACTGTAAGTCCTTTGGAAACCGACTGTACTTTACCAGTGTACACTGTACTCATTTCACAAGGAAATGAGAAATGGTACAATTGTAGAAATACAATTAATATCAAGGTAAACAGCAAAGTAAAAGACATCAACCAAGAAATTAAACATACCTGTTTCATTACAGAAGGAAAATGAAAAAAAAGCCTGTATGGCTCTGACCTTCACATGAGTCTCTACAAAGTGAGTTGCATATCCTGTATCAAGTGGGTCATCAGATTCAGTATGACCTATACTCC
Source organism: Python bivittatus (assembly GCF_059951505.1). NCBI lineage: Eukaryota > Metazoa > Chordata > Lepidosauria > Squamata > Pythonidae > Python > Python bivittatus. The sequence goes on along the minus strand of NW_028277053.1, from coordinate 6,665,612 downwards.
TGTCAGCCACCAGGGGGCAGTATTAAAGGCTCTATGGGGTAAACAGGTCAACATAATCCTTCCATAGTAGTAATACTGCCCCTATGGCTGAATTAGATTCTGGGAGTTCAAGGGCTAATAATACAGAACAATAGGATTACATGATCTCAATAGTGTTCGTGCAACTTTTCTTGACTACAATTTGATTCCACATGAATCATTCAATCTAACAATGAAAGTGGAAGAAATGTAATACAAAATACAAAAGCTTCAGTAAATGTCTTAAGAAGTGCTAATGATTATAAAATGCCCTTGGTGGAATATAGGAACATGTATTACACAGAGAACATAGCGCCCCCAGTGACTTATTGCAGGCTTAAGGCGGACAGCCAGTTTGGACTAGTGCAGGGTTCTGTGGATTCCGCAAGAGGTCACTAGGGGTTCCCTGGGAGATCATGATTTATTTAAAAAAATATTTCAAATTTGAGCAACGCGTTTTTGCAATGATGAGCAGAGACAGAACAAAAATCTAGTTACAACTCTTTCTGAGCTCTCGTGTAGTGCACTGTAGGACTGTGTTTATTTGGTTGAATCCATTCTTAATTTCTGATGCAAGATAGGGAGACTGTTGATAACAGGTGAATGCTATAGTGCAGGAAGGGAGGAATATATTGCAGGAAGGGAGGAATATATTGAAAGGGAGGGAGAAGTGCATTTTTCACAAAATTAATGGACTCATCCAACTTAGTCTGTGATGTCAGTCTCCCCCTCCTGCATCTTTTCCCTGCGGTTTTCCTGTAATTATTTTATCCCGTTATTTTAAATAAATTTTGTACACTTTTATCTAGTCATGTCTGAGGGTCCAATGTGGCAATTTTTGAAGAGGAGGTGTTAGAGAGAAGAGGAGAATCTTGAATGAACAATACCGATAAGTTTATGATAATGATAAATTTAAATCTTCTCAGGCATTTCCCTGCACTGGTACATAAATGGACTCAAAAAAAGCCCATCTTTTACAATGAAAGTTATTTATCAATGGGTTTTACATGGGTCCTATTCTATTGTGCCTCACCTATGGCAAACAACTTACAAATGCAGCAATGGCTCCAGCAAAATTAAAAAGACCCTTAACTACAAATCACATCCATACAAGTAAAAGTTCTGATTATTTTAAACAGCTATTGGAATCACAGTACAAACAAAGTAAAGCTTTTGTTGATAAAATGACAGTCAGTAAAAAAGCCCAAGAAGCCAGTTATTTAGTAGCAGAACTTATTATACAACAAAGGAAAAGTCACATGTTGGGTGAGAAAGTAATCATGCCAGGATGTAAAATAATAGTGGGAAAAATGCTAGGACCAGATGCAGTACAAGAAACTGAAAAGGTTCCACTGTCAAACAGTACAATATGTAGGCATATTGACGACATATCACATGATGCAGAAGAGGCTTTGTATGACAAACTGAAAAACAGCAGCTCTTCTATCAAAGTCAACAGATTTCATCAAGAAGTGTCATGTTATGCCATTTGTAAGATTTGGAAATGATGGTCAAGTTCATGAAAACTTTTTCTGTTAAAAAGAACTACATGAAACATGTAAAGGCCAAGATGTATTTAATGTTTTGTCTTTATAACTGGAAACAAAAAGTCTGCCTTGGAGGAACTGTGCTGGCATCTGGACTGATGGTGCTCCATCAGTGATTGGCTCCATGAGAGGTTTCGTTTCTCTTGTAAGAAAAGAAAATCCTGATGTTGTCACAACACACTTTGTTCACAGAGAGTTGCTGGTGTCAAAAACTCTTGGACATGAAATAAGTTCTGGATGATGCTACAAAAATGGTTAACTTTATTAAACAAAGACCACTTCACTCAAGAATGTTTAAAAAACTGTGTGAAAACCTGGACAAAGAACACATAAGACTACTGTTACACACAGAAATATGGTGGCTCAGCAGAGGAAGAGTTCTCAACAGGGTTTTTGAGCTGAAGGCAGAATTGCAAAAGTATTTTCTGGAAAACAGTATTCCACATTTTGCTGAGTGCTTCGAAGATGGAGAATGGTTGCAGAAACTAGCATACTTAGCGGACATCTTTCATCACATGAACCAGCTGAACAAGTCTCTGCAAGGCACTGGAGAAAATGTTTTGACTTCAAGTGACGAGATTCTTGGATTTAAAAGAAAACTGAATATTTGGAAAAAGTCATGTTGCAAAAGGAAATACTGAAATATTTCCACTGCTGCTTGGGCTTGAGAGTGAGGAAGGATACCAGAAAGTCTCAAATCTAATTGAAAACCACCTGGAAGTACTGCAGAATAAAATTGATCAGTACTTTCCCTCCCTTTCAACACAAATGTATTACTGGGTAAGGGATCATTTCTCTGCATCTTCTGCTCAGCCTGAGAACTCTGAAGGAAGAGGAAGAACTTTATGAGCTATAGTCTCACTCAAGATGAGATTCACTGATCTGCCCATGGACAAGTTCTGGATTTCTGTGAAAGAAGAGTATTCTGCCATTCATAGGAAGGCATTGAACATTCTGCTGCAGTTTTCAATTTCTTACATGTGTGAGCAAGCTTTTTCTTATCTAACAAGCATCAAAAGGAAATATAGAAATCGTCTTATTTCAGTTGAAGATGAAATCCATGTGTGCTTATCTCAAGTTTGGCCCAGAATTGAGAATTGTGCAGCAAAAAACAAGCAGAGGTTTCACATTAAAGAGGTACGTTTCATTCTTTATTTTTAGTTTAAGAACACTGTTAATGCATATATACAGGCCTACGGATGAAACAAATATAATAATTTTGTAACTTCTGACCTATATTTGAGCCTGAATGTGCATGGGTTCCCCAAGGCCTGAAAAATATTTCAAGGGTTCCTCCAGGGTCAAAAGGCTGAGAAAGGCTAGTCTAGTGGCTAAGGTAGCAGGCTAAAAGGCAGGAGTCTATGAGCCCTAGTCCCGCCTTAGGCATGAAAGCTGGCTGGGTGACTTTTGGCAGTCACTATCTCTCAGCCCAACTCACCTCACAGGGTTGTTGTTGTGGGTAAAATAGGAGGAGGAAAGTATGTTCGCCACCTTGAGTTATTTATAAAAATAATAAAGGCAGGATAAAAAATCTTTAAAAAAAAAGAGCAACATATTAAAAGTATAGGACATACTGCCCTCTAACAGCTTCCTGAGATATTGCAGCCATACTCAATAGGAGGGTTAGTGGAAGAACTGCATAGCTACCACTATTTTTTATGCATTTTGTATGACATAATTTTGAAAACAATTGCATTTACTAGAACTGGGAAAGACCATGCCCAAATATTTAAAGATGTTTTCTTGTTCTATAATCTGGCCATTTAACTGCCAAGGGTGTATTCTAGGTTGCTCCGAGAAAATTAGGTTTGTTTTGGAATAGATGATCTCAAGGGCTTCCTCAGAACAAAAATTGGCTTGGATACTCAGGGCTCGCTTGAGTTCACCTGGTGTTTGTGACAGAAGCATGACACTGTCTGCATACAGAAAGGTTGCAGTATAGCCACTCCTTTTTTAGTGGCTACCTCATTTAGCGACCATTTGCATATATGAAGGTAATTTTAAAAAAATCATTTTCTGACCAATGCCAGCATTTAGGACCAAATTTCATCTGCCTTTAGTGTGAAACTGATTAGAGTTTCAGTTTCAGGCAGCAGCATAAGGGAGGGTTATAATCAACTAATTAAGTCACAGAGCTGAGGCTGTTAACTTGTGGTTAGCACTTTTGTTCTGAGCTGCCCAGAAGAGCTGTTTAAGCAATCTCTCTGCTTTGCAATGGGAAAAAGAAGAAAACAAAGGGGTCAGGCACAGTAGAATAGAACTTTATCCAAATGAGACGGCACCAATCAGTGATCTCCACACCATCTCTCTCTCTCTCTCCCCTCCCCCCAGTCACATGCTCCCTTAGCAAACATTTTGCTTTGGATTTAAGAAATGAATTGCAGTTGCTAAATGAGGAGAGGGTATATGCCTATTAGCTAATTTTGTGGGTGGTGCTCTAATTTAATTTTTTGGCTGCAAGAGGGTTAATAGACAGATTAAACAACAACAGGGCCCAAAAGCCCCCATCTCAGTCAACTTCCAGTTGGGATCTCTTCAGTATAATGGCTTTGCATACTGCAACTAACCTTTATTCTGGAATTATCATAAAGATTATCCATTAACAACAGTAGGCATCTATCTACAGAAGCATTTATGAATTTATCCCACCACCTTATTCTGGAAATGAGATCAAACGCAGACCTAACATCAATAAAAATAGTGCAGAGCCTGTCTGGGATGAATATTTTTCAGCCCAATGTTGCAGTATCAGGTGTCCTTCATCCAAGTCTTTGATAAAAATGCTGAACAGCACAAGGCTGAGGACAGAGCCCAGTGGCCCTCCATGCGGTACTTCCCTCCAAGCTGAAGTGGAACGGTTACTCTTTGGCCCCTTAGCCAATTCTAAGTCCATCTGACAGCCCATATTTTCCCATTTGATGAAGGAGGTTGTCATGAGGTAGAAAGAATGTTACAGTTAGGAGGGGAAGGGAACTGCAAACAGTGAAGGGTAATTGATGTGATGAAAGTACAGCCAGCGACAATTACCTTATTCCCAAAACTGCTGGCTCTGCTGCAGATTTTCTCCTAGAAGTGATGCATTCTGTGATTCACAAATGGAATGTAGTAAAAACACCTTGTTCCGCTTGTTTCATGTTGGAAAACTTTGAATCACTCTGTTTACACCAAAAGGGAATAGCATGATGGGCATGTATATATTGTGTAACAATATGTATATGGAGTCTTTAGAAACGGAAGTGAAATCAATCAATAAATAAACCCACAAATTCCTTTGTTTGTAAAAGGTCACCTTAATCTCAATGCTACAAGTATTCCTGGCAACTACATTCCTGTTATTTTTTACTGTCACTGACATCAAACTTTGTAACATTCAAAACCCAGTGAAAAACTTGAAAAATGTGAAACAAGTGAGTCCTCTGTACAGTTTTTTTTATCCCACCTTATTTTTATAAATAACTCAAGGTGGCGAACATCCCTAATATTCCTTCCTCCTCCTCCTATCTTCCCCACAACCACCACCCTGTGAGGTGGGTTGGGCTGAGAGAGAGGGACAGACCCAAAGTCACCCAGCCAGCTTTCACGCCTAAGGCGGGACCAGAATTCAGAGACTCTGCTTTCTAGCCTGGAACCTTCACTGGCACTTGTTTCATATGGCTTCACATCTAGTGGGAAGCAACTGCTTGATTAAGGGGGAGGGGAGGGGGGGAAGGGAGAGAGAATGCCTGCTTCTATTCCTACCTCTCTGGGTAGCCTGCCTCTAAATACTTTTTCTGGGCTTCCTTTATCTGACCTGGAAACACCCCAACAGAAACAACCAGAAAAAGGCATCAATCCAACAGCAGACAAATAGCAATGGAAGCTACATTCCAAATGCTTACAACATTCCAATCATTTCTACCTACAACCCTCCAGAGAGTAGCTGAAGCAAGTGCTTCTAAATCTGAGGCATTATATCATTTCAGACCACACCCAGAATAACTGCAACACTGCATGTGCAAGGACAGTTAGGCTGACAACTAAATCCAGAGCCCAGGCACAATATGGACTTTCTGCTCTCGATCTGCAACAGTAGCAGTGGCTGTCAAAATTCAGCAGCTGCCAGCTTGACTCCAGAAAACAGGATCTTATATTTCAGGCTTTAGTTTAAAAAAACAAAATTAAAAATCCATTCTCTACAGTCTGATGAATTGGGGAAAAGCTTACTTTGCAGATTACTGAGCTATAACCTGTAACAAGCAGCAGCTTAAAAATAAATTAATTAACCCATGGCCTACTTTATCCATAGAACAGAAGCAACAGATTCTTAAATAATTCTCACTAAGAGTCAACACTGACTTGATGGCACTTAAACTTAAACCATTAAAACCATAGAAAATCAGAGTTATTTCAGGCAAGAAAAGGAAAGAATGGAGACAAACAGCATCAACACAGAAGTGATACAGTGGGGATACAAAGGACTCTGAAGGGCAAAATAACCTGTCTAACTGGTATGGCTTTTGCTCAACCACTTTTTCACTTCAAAGCATCAAAAACACTCTAGAACCAAGAACAAAAATGTCAAGATACCAACGCTCCTGGTAATTTCAGAAAAAGACACTACTGAAGCACAATCATGATTATCATAGTAGAGTTACTTCAGCTTTCCCCAAAGTGGGTATTCTCCAGATGTGTGTCCTTGAACGCCCAAAATTACTTCCCCAACAAGGTATTATGATAAATTTGCAAACTGAAACCAGAGGATTGGAAGGATCCCACACACAGCTGTTTTAGCCTCTACAGGTAGTGCTTAGATTACAATGGCAATTGGGGCCGCAGTACTTAGTAACGGCAATCCTGGCACTCCCAATTGCTGTCATAATGTTGGGGCCGCATGGGTTGTTAAGCAAGAAGAGGGGGAGTCTCAGGCAAGGAGTGTGAAGGTGCCATGGGGGGGTGAGGGAGGCCTTGGGTGGGCCCGTGGAGGCCAGGCAGGGGGATGCTGAGGACAGGAGAAAAAGTGGAGGGAGAAACTTACTGGAGCAACTTGTGACCTTCCCTGCCAGCTTCCCCATTGATTTTGCTTGTGGGAAACCAGCAGGGAAGGTCACAAATGGCAATCACATGACCACAGCTCACTGTGACATCGTAATCATGAGCCAGGCACCCAAGTGCCCAGATCACAATCACGTGACCGCGGGGGTGCTGCAATGGCCAGAACTTCGAGGACCAGTCGTACATCCAGTTTTTCAGTGCCACTGTAACTTTGAATGGTTGCTGAACAAATGGACGTAAGCCAAGGATTACCTGAATTCCTCTAATGAAGGGGACACTGCCAACTCCAGTGTTATTCATTTCATTGTTGAATTGCTCTAATCATAACAAGTTTTTCCTAATATCCAATAAGAAATCTTTCTTCATTGTAACTTACGCCCATTCTTTCATGTTGTTTTGGAAAAATCAAGAACCAAAGTGTAGCCTTCCCTTCCCAAGGGTAAACATGCCCAACTCCTTCAATCTCTTCATAGGACAGTTTCTATTCTTCAAATTATCCTTTTGCTCATCTCTGGAACTCTTCCAGTTTCTCTGAACCATTTAAAAGTATGTTGCTTAGAACTGAACCAATCTCAACAATGCTTTTGTCTTTTTCAGTCATATCACACTGCTGACTCATATTCCATTAGCAAACAACTACTATTTCAAGATTTTCTCTGCCAAATGCAGTATCAGTATTAGATAGCCTACCCATTTTTTGTGTCTGTGATCTGCAAATCATCCTGCTATCCAGCCCACCCTTGAACCAGTTTGGTAATCAGAATGTAATGGGCTACTTTCTCAAAGGATTTGCTGGACACCCAACATCTGGAGGGCACCCACATTGATGAAAGCTGGTCTATTTCACCTGATGCATTTTGAAACACCCTGGGAAGATTAGGATAGAGAAATCAGAAGGAAAGAAAATGTAGGAGGCACAGAAAGTGAAAATAACGCATAAGTAACGGCTAATAAAAAGGACTATTCAGAGGCCCTGAATAAATTTTAGCAGGCTATTTACAGAAATAAAAACAACCACAATACAACAGTGAAACCATTAAAAAGTATTAGCCAAAATTTAAATCAAAGCAGTATCTCAATAATAATTAATACTTCAATTGTTCTATGTTAATTAATTAATAGCCCTCTAGAACAGCTCTGATTTGACCAACTTCCCAAAGATCAGCAGGGTTGGAGCACACCAAACTTCTTGTGGAAGCCTATTCCACAACATTGGGGTGCAACAGAAAAGTATCTTCTCCTAGCCTTGGTCCCCCTAATTTCATAGTAGTATAGGACTAACAGCAATTTTTACAGCTTACAGGTAGTCCTCACCAATGAGAATTGGAACTGGGAACTCCATCAGGAAGCAACAGAGTCGTAACCTCATCTGACTGTGACAACTTACAGCGCCAGTTCCAGCAGTTCCAGTTGCCGTCATTAGGTGAATCCTGCGTGGTTGCAGCGTCCTGCAGTCATGTGATTGCCATTTGTGACCTTATTCCAGCTTCCCCATTGACTTTGCTTGTCAGAAGCCAGCAGGAAAGGTTGTAAATGGCAATTATGCAACCGTGAGATGCTATGACATCATAATTGCAAGCCAGTTGCTGAGCACCTGAATCTCGATCACATGACCTCAGGGACGCTGCAATGGCTGCAGCTATGAGGACCTGTCATAAGTACCCTTTGTTAAGCGCCATCATAACTTCAAATGGTTGCTGAACAAGTGTATGTTAAGTGAGGACTACCTGTATATAAGACAAGTTGATACTGGTTGAAAGGGGCCTTCCTGAAGGTATCTTACTGTCAAGCCACACAGGGCTTTATAGGCCAAAAACAACACTTTGAACTGTACCCAGAAACTCTTTGGCAACCAAGAGGGGCCCAAAGCACAGGTATAATTGGTTCATGGCATCTAATGCCAGTTAGCAGATAGGCTGCTGCACTTTGTACTGACTACAGTTCCCAAGTGGCCTTTAAAGGCAGACCCACATAGAGCACACTGCAATAGAGCATGAGTTGCAGTTGCCGGGTCCTCCTACCCCAGGTAAGGCTGTAACTGGTACACCATTCAAAGCTGGGCAAAGGCCCTCCTGGCCATGATCAAGCAGGAATCATGAGTTTAGGAGGATCCCCGAATCATGGACCTGCTCCCTCCAGGGCAGTGCTACTGTTTTGAGAAACAACATGGAAGGAGCAGAGAAGACTGAGGAGCTCCATCTTGCCTGCAGCTGAAGTTACTTCAGTAACTTTCAACCCAACCTCAGTCTATGCTTAGACAAATCTATCCATCAAATCCCTTTTATGGAGATTAATATAAAACAACACAATGAACAAGTACCAAATTATTTCAGCCTACATATTCAACAGCTAAAAATGCATTGCTTAGTGTTAAGCCATGTTTAGACCAGTGTTTCCCAACCTTGACATCTTCCAGTTTTGTGGGCTTCAACTCCCAGAATTCTCAACCACACCTACTCTACTCTACTAGTAGCTGTGGATTCGGAAGCCAACTGAGTTCAGAGGTAGGATTTCGTTTAGGACTTTTCTTCCTAGCCTGTAGGCACTGTTATCTCCTGCTGTCATCTCACTGTGTCCAAGAGGGTAAGCTCTCCTGGAAGCTTAGGTTTGCCAGGTAAGCTAAAAGCAACACAAAAAGATTTTTACAAGCTGCCAATAGCAAAAGAAAGAAGTAGTCTTTGGCCTACTGCTTGGAAAAGGAGGTAAGATAGTATCAAGTAATGGGGAGAGGGTAGGCTTCCTACTGTATTTCAATCTTCTGTCCAAAAGGGAATTACAGTACAGTAAGTTCAAATAAACCTAAGGAGAATGATCAACATAAGGAGGGAGTGGGATCTCAAATGTATTTACTTAATTTGTGTTCCCACTTCCTCCTCCTGATTAGTGTGGACCTTGCTACCATGAACATGTTTTAAGATTTCAGGATAACAAAATACTGTCCCAAAATGCAATGAGAAAACACAAAGATGGTAGGGTTAGCAAACAACTCAGAGGACAGTATCAAGATTCAGGAGGATCTTGAATGCTGAATGCTGGCAAACTAGAACAACAAGCAGAAAGCAAGGTGAATTTTAACAGGAACAAATGCAAAGTTAGGTAGGACAAATCAAAGGAGTCATTAGAAGGTGAGGAACTGGAAAGCAGTTCATGTGAAAGAGATCTGAGAATTTTTGTGAGTCACAAGCTGAACACGAGCGAACACTGTGATGTAGCTGCAAAAATATAAGTAAAATAGTCCCACACTATATCACCAGAAGTACAGCATCAAGCTCAAGGGTATTATTCCTCTCTATTCTATGTTGTTTTGACCACACTTAGAATACTGTGTCTAGTTCTGGGAATTCTATGGTTCTTTTCCTCTTTTCCTCTTCCTACCTTTTTAATTATGTGTGTGTGGGGGGGGAGGTTTAAAGAATATTGTTCAGTATTATTCACTATTTCATTATTGTCTTTATTATAAACCACTTGAAGATGCTTTTCCACAGGCAATATAGAAATATATTAAACAGTAACAAAAATAACAGCTACAATAATATAATAATGTATAATGATGATAAGGTTATAGTTGCCTTCTATAGTTTCCACTGTAGAAATGGGTTTTGCTCAATTCCTGCCATGCACCACAGTTGAATTTACCAACCATTTTAAAATTGGGGTTATCCCAGAGTGTGACCTTTCATGAGCAAGATGTCAAAATTTTATTTAAAGATCAGTAAGATACTAAGCCCACACAGGGGATGAATTCTGAAATATGTTATTTTAACCAGTCAAAATATGCTATTCTAACATTTCTAATAATGTTATTCTAACATTATCTAAATTTGAGATTGAGAAGTTAGGAACTGAAATACATTATTTACAATGGATGCAGATCTAGTCAAAATAGATCTGCATCCATTGTAAACAATGTATTTCAGTTCCTAACTTCTCCTCAATCTCAAATGAGATACCATTTATATAAAGTATTTTATATAATATAGCCCTTCTCCTTCCAGCCAACATATTGTTTCATTCTATCACTAACAAAAAAAAAGATTGATATGAGATACATTTTACATTAAAAGATCCTTATTTTTCATTTCTTAACTATATCTTGAATAAGCCCATTAGTTACCTGTTTTATAGACTGCCTTTTAGTAGTTTTACTTATATTGATTTTTAATTTAAAATTTAATTGAACTTAAATTTAATCAAACTTTAATTTAATTAAACTTAAATTATTTTTTAATTTTATCTAGCATCTATTTGGATCTCTCATGCGCTCTCTCCCCACTCTCTCTTTATATATACATATAAATACGCGCACACACACGTATATTTCAGTTTCAACATGTGATAGACAGACAGATATTACATGTTGAAATTGAAATGCCTGAATATATAATTTCAAATCTGGGACTCTACAGCATCTTTTATTAAGATGTAAACATACTAAACGTGTTTTCATTTAATGACAAATTTTGACCAGACAGAAAAGCTCAGCTTTACATTGCCAATCTTTTAACTATTTATCAAGAAAATCAAAGAGAAAAATTCAGAACAAAAACACCAGTTATGGTAAAGCTGATGTTTCAATAGTTGTGATCTCACCCAAAAGAGATAAATTGACTTCAAACCATCTAGTCCTATTTTGTGTGAGCATTTTTCAAACACAATTAGGGTTAGAGCTTATTAATATTATTTGTAATCTGTATACCTTAAAAATGAAAACGTATAAGAGAAATCTATATGTTTGGATTAAAGAAATGTATATAGCATTAAAGAAATGTATACGAAGTTCTGCAACTCTTTTGAGTTCTAAAACCATTTGAAGTGTATTAGATGTTATAAGAATCATACTGTCTGCAAATAAATTCAAAAATAATATTTTCTGGTCACTTCTATACTATTAATCTTGCAATAATTTTTTAAAGCTGTCAAATTTTGTTCCATTACTTTTAGTGCATTTCAGATCATTTTTAATTTTATTTCTGTCTTCTAAGTATTAGTTAATAGGCATATGAAAACCTGTCAAATCCAAATTATCTCTTTCAAGTTCAAAACAAGTTAAGAGCATAAAGTGTTTTGAGCTCAAAACCACACTTTGGGGGTAGGGGGTGTTGAAATAGGGCTGCTTTAGGCCTGAAATGATCTCGGACACAGCATTTCAAATTCAAAATGTTTTGCATACCAGTATTACCTGGCTCATCTCCTATTATGCAAATTTCATAAACGTCTATATATTAATAAAACTACTGAAGAGCAGAGGGCCCAGGACTGAACCCACTGATGCTGCCCTTGATGCTGCCACTGATAGCCTCACTCCAATTTAATGAGGAACCATTCATGAACATTCTTTGAGTATGATTTTGAGCTGGCTGTGTAACAAGAGTCAATTCTGACCACGGTCTCTTCAAAATGTCATTAACCTTTCTTGGGGACACCGCTCTGCACCAAAGCCCTCAATAGCCAACTCATAGACACCAGGGCTCCACAACCCATAGAAGGGAAAGGGCCGCATGGATGAATTAAAAATAATCATGGACCGCAAAGGAATAGATGGCAGGCAAATCAGCTATTCAGCAACAACTATGGAGCTGGTGGCGTCAGTCAGGCCTGGAGGTGTTGGAGGTACTCAGCAGCATGTCTTTCAAGGCAGTGACATTTGGCAGCGGTGAATTTACTGTTTTTAAAAAACTCCGGCAGGCCACACGTTGTGCACACCTGAAATACGCTATGCCAGCTACCACATTCAGGTTAGAAGTCTTGGCGGAGTTTCTCTAAAAGAAGCACAGGTCGCTAAAAATTGTTGAAAAAGGACTCCCTTCCCTCTCTGTCAATGTAATCAGTGTCCTCAGAGCATGAATGGCCGGAGCTCGCAATGCAGACATCCTGCGGGGGCAATTGTTGGTACCCAAAGGTTGAAGAGCGTGTTACAGATGCCTACCGTGGCATGGCAGGCTGTCCAATGGGTAGAAAGGAGTTGATCAGAAGTGCTTTCCACTTCTCCTTTAATTCCCTTCGATGGTCCTTTCCACCGTGCTTGCCTTTTTTCTGCATATACATTATAAGCCAAGAACTAGGTTGCAACCCTTCCCCACTTTTGTTATCCAAGAATGCCTATGGGAACCCAGAGCCATTTCTATAACCACCAAGGAGGAAACCACACCCCCACCAACACTGGTGGGGCAAGTTACTGAACTGTATATAGACAGGGAGCAAACCCTATGCTTGCTGATGCTGATGATGTTACCTAGCTAGGTAATGAAACATCCACAAGCAAACCACTAAGCTCAGAGAGCACCAAGGACTCTGCATTGCTATAAACACAGATGATGCTAGAGGCCGCATTTTGCCCAGAAAAGACCAAGTTAATTTCTCTTTTTAAAAAAATTAAAAGAACATTAAAAAAACAATGAGCCAAGGAGTCAGCAAGTACTAAGGGAGGTGTCTCCGGGCACCATTTTACCAATCTCAGACATAATCTGCGGTATAGGGGGACAAAAAAGACCATAACAGGACCAGGCATGCTCAGAATCTTCTAACCATCCTGGCAGATAGGGGGCAGGGAACACATCATTCTTCCTGCAGAGGAAGAGGGCACGTTTGGGCACATCTCAGATTCTTTAGACTCTATGCCTAGAAGGATCTTCACCAGGTGCACTGGTGTGTTAGCTTCAGTGCTGCCAGTTGCCAAACTCCCAGATATTTCCCAACCAACAAGCCCAGACACCAGCTGGACCGTTGCTCCTTAAGAAGCATAAAGATCTTTATCAGGTCGTAAAGAAAGTACAGCACCCAAGAGTGACACTGCTGCTTATTTTTTAGGATTTCCATAACTTCAGTCGCTGGGAGTTGGGTGGCATATAAATTTAATAAATCATCATCATCATCATCATTGTAATTTTACACAACGTGAAATTACAACTGCCAGTTCTTTAGCTGGTCTTGGCCTTCATTCGCATCAAGTTCTTCCCAAGAACCTAGGATGTTGTAATGTATTATTATCATTGCTGGTTGCACAGTCATCCAGATGTTTAGACTGGATTTGGCAATTTTATCCATCAAGTCCTTCCCAAGGACCTGGGATAGGCAGATGCTGTTGTCTGATAGTGTTAAAGGTATCCTCGCAGGATGTAAACTGTTCCAAGTAAAGCTGCCTTTTGCAATTGACTGGTGATTTTGTCCATGCCAATGATCTTCAAGTGGTACTCCAGATGTCTTGGGATTGCACCCAAGGTGCCTATTACTATTGGTACTATCTTTGTCATAGTCATTCTATTTCTATTTGCAGGTCTTTGAATCTTGTGACTTTCTCCTTCTTTCTCCTCTATTCTGCTGTCTCCAGGTATTGCAATGTCCACTCTGCAGACTTTTTTGTCTTTCCTATCAACAATTGCTAAGTCTGAGATATTATGTGGCAGGTGCTTGTCCCAGAGCACTTTAGCTTCCTCATTTTCTATTACTTTACCTGTTTTGTGGTCCCACCAGTTCTTGCTTGCAGGCAAATGGTACTTCTTGCAGATATTCCAATGCACCATTGTTGCTAGTTTGTCATGCTGTGTTTGTAGTCAGTCTGTGCAATCTTCTTGCAGCAGCTAACTAGGTGGTCCACTATTTCTTCAGCTTTGCAGAGGCAACATTTGCTGTCTATTGCTATCTTCTCAATTCTGGCTTTATATGCATTTGTTCTTAAAGCTTGGTCTTGTGCAGCCAGAATTAGCCCCTCTGTCTCTTTCTTCAACTTTCCTGCTCTTAGCCACTGCCGGGTCTTGTTATCTGCTTTGCCTCCTAGTTATTTTGTGTACTGGCCATGTAATACTTTGCCTTGCCATGTCTCTTTTCTGTTCTTCATTTGGTCTTTCTTATAGGCCAGTTTGGTTTCTTTGGTATTCCATAAGCCTTCATGGTGTATATTATTGTTGTGGTCACACAGTCAGTCAGATGTTTAGAATGGATTTGGCATTTTTATCCACCTATTGAGTCCTTCCCAAGGACCTGGAATAGGCAGATGTTGTTGTTTGATGGTGTAAAGGTATTGTCATAGGATATAAACTGTTCCAAGTAAAGCTGTCTCTTGCAATTGACTGGTGGTGATTTTGTCAATGCCATTGGTGGTATTATTATCATCATCATCATCATCATCATCATCATCATCTGAAAAATCTGCAGTCACTGCTGGAAAAAAAGGACATGCTCCCTACATTTCAGTACCATCCACACAGTTTTCTAGAATATATCCAGATTTGTCAGTGGGTCAAAGGATGCAGGTGGGACAAGTGAGCACCAGAACTCTGAGATACCTGAGAGACAAAGGATGAATGGGAGGGTCCAAGGGAGTATTACCTCCCACCAGTTCTAATGAAGGAGAAACTGCAAAAAGTTTCAGTTTGCACTTGACTTCACAGGGCATGCCAAGAACCAACAATGTAATTATATTTGGGCTTAGTTTGATGTATGATCCCAGACAGGAACTGGTTTAGTTCATACATGACACTAAGCTACTCTTTGTTTAATCATGGTTGTTGAAGAAACCCCAACTCAGTAGATCTGTATAAGCTGAAACCAAACCAACCAAACCACAATACAACTTGCATATTAGCTGAGCCAGGCCACTGGATTCATACCTGGCTCGCTAAACTGTATTTTGTTCAAAAAAATTATATCTGGCAGGGTTCACCCAAGCAATGAGCCATGTTTTACAAGCCACAATGACTAAATTCATGGAACTTATTAAATCAAAACTAAACAAAGCATATTATGGCTTAGCACGCAACCAGGCATAGTTGCAGGCATAAAATGGAGAACAGGAATTAAAGACCACCTCTTATTGTATTGTCGAAGGCTTTCACGGCCAGCATACGATGGCTGGTGTGGGTCTTCCGGGCTGTGTGGCCGTGTTCTTGAAGTTTTGTTTCCTAACGTTTCGCCAGCACCTGTGACCGGCATCTTCAGAGTGCAGGAGCACAGACAAGAGCAGTTCTCTCTGTGCCCTGCCTCCCCACCCAGGGGCACAGAGAGAACTGCTCCTGTCTGTGCTCCTGCACTCTGAAGATGCCGGTCAGAGGTGCTGGCGAAACGTTAGGAAACAAAACTTCAAGAACATGGCCACACAGCCCGGAAGACCCACACCAACCACCTCTTATTCTTCCCAAATAGCTATGCTCAGACCAGGATTTATTCAACTTAGTTGCTGCTCATCTCCAATCAACTCTGGGCAGCTCACAGCATAAAAAACAAGCAACAAAGTACAATCAAAAGAACAAAACATATAAACAAGATGGCAAATCCCATCAGCAACAAAATATTCACCCAATACCAAAACTCTTATTTGCTTTTCATTTCACTCTCATCCTAAGCAGTCCGGCAGGCAGGTATTTCTATAACAAAGAATGGTTCTGGAAACTTATCACAATTAATGGGAAATACAGTGGTACCTCAGGTCACGAACTTAATTCATTCTGCGACTCTGGTCGCAACCCAAATTGGTCGCGACCCGAATCAAATTTTCCCATAAGGTTCAATGTAAATACGGTTAATCCGTTCTGAACCATTTTTTTTTTAAACCACAAAAATATGAAACAAAGTACAGTACAGTACAGTACAGTACAGTATGAAGAGAGAGAACGCTAACCTTGCT
Source organism: Python bivittatus (assembly GCF_059951505.1). Classification (NCBI taxonomy): domain Eukaryota; kingdom Metazoa; phylum Chordata; class Lepidosauria; order Squamata; family Pythonidae; genus Python; species Python bivittatus. The sequence goes on along the minus strand of NW_028277053.1, from coordinate 6,649,397 downwards.
TGAGGCGACTTCTGGCGTGGAGGACAGGAAGGCGGGTGGGGAGGCGGTTATTGTTTGGAGGGAGAGTCCCCCTCCAAAAGGACATCAGGGAGATCTCCTTCAGGAGTTTCCTCTCTTCTTTGCCTCTTAGCTGCAGGCTGGGTTTTGGAGAAAAATCTGTCACTTGTTTTTTCCTGCGCTGCATAACCCTCCAGAAGAGCCCTGTTTCATTGCAGTTGAACACCTGCTGAGCGACGTATCCTTCCGCCTTCATGAATTCCTCAAATTCTTTCCTGTAGCCTTCTGCAGCGGCCTTGTCAGAATTGGAAGCCTCACCATGTCTTGCCACACTGTGGATGCCACTTCTCTTGTGGAATTTATCAAACCAGCCTCTGCTGGCTTTAAATTCCTCACTTGCTGCGCTTGTAGAGGGTTTTTTTTTTGCAGTATATCACTGTGCAATTTCCTGGCTTTTTCACAGATCATAGCTTCACTAATGCTATCACCTGCCAGCTGTTTCTCATTCAACCACACTAACAAAAGTTTTTCCACCTCTTCCAGCACTTGTGTCCTCTGCTTGGTTAATGTCGTTACTCCTTTTGCCACATCATCTCCTTTGATGGCATCTTTATTCTTCAAAATAGTTGAGATTGTCGACTTCGCCATTTTGTACTCCGAGCCCAGATCAGTTACACGAATACCACGCTCATGCTTTTCTACAATTTCCTTCTTCAATTCAATGGTTTTCTTCTTCAAAACCTTATTCTTACCATGCTTGCTCTGCACTTTCTTTTTACCACCATGCTTGCTCTGCGCCTTCTTTGGAGCCATGCTAAAAAGCACACCAAAAAGCTTCACAGCCAGTGTCTGTCTGCGACCGCAATCTTGCCTACAGGAAACCATGACCACATGTCACGGCAGGGAAAATGGCCGCGGATCCTGTTCGTCACCCGATGCAGAGTTCGCGAACGGAAGCAAAATTTTGCGAACAGTGCTGGTCGCGAACCGAATTGTTCGTGAACAGAAGCGTTCGTGACCTGAGGTATCACTGTACCTATTCCATGACCAAGCAGAGTAGAAGCTTAATGCTACCCGCATCCATCTGTATTTTAGCACTTTGTCTCCAAGAGAAGAGACAGTGAAGACAACGCCAAATGCTTCTCCCCAGAGATGTCACTCTTTTTTCTTTCAAAGAGTCTCCACTCTTCGCCCTGAAAGAAGTCCAATTTAAAAATCCCCAAAAAGGAATGCAATGAGAATCACAGGTAGATGAGGCACTGAACATCACCAGTCAAGACAAGGGTACAATGCTTACACTGCTGTTAATTAAAATATCTTGATAAAATCCACTTCTCATCCTTGCATTTTTTTTTATTACTGCTGCTTTAAAAGATTTTTATATACCACTTTTGATCTTCCTGCCATTGTTTCATGACAGTATAATTCTTCTGATGCACACAACAGTTGCTAGTTTACATCTCAATGCTTTAATCATGGAAAGAGAAATCAACATGCAAAGCAGAAGGAAGATTTCAGGTTTCCACACAAGAACCGCTTTGTGTATTGAGCTACAGATTTCAAAACTGTAACACGTTTACAACTTTTGATAAAGCACAGTGACAACAGTAGAAAGCTTGCATTCAACAAGCTACAAAGAAAACAGTTTTGAGCGATATTGGCAGAGTCCAAGATGTCAGTCACTGGACTCAGTCTCCTTTTTGGCCAAAAATAACAGCACAAACACTTCTGTTTTGTTGAACATCAAAATGATTGTACATATATCCACTGTCCACTTTCCCTATATATCTATCTTAGCATCTGACAAATCTTGAGCTACAAGAGGACATTCTTCCTCAGAATTCTTATTGACCTTCAGTTAATCAACTGGGCAAGCTACTTCTGAAGCTGGACATCCTGAAAGCTGGGTAAATCCTTATCTTGAAACAGAACTGGGTATTTTTATTCCATATATCACTGGCAGAGCATTTCCAGTTAAATGGACAAAGGTCAATCTCTCTGAGATTCCAGAGAAGAATGGAACCAGCCAGTTCCATCTACCACAAGATGTAAGCTTCCTACACAACTCAGACCTGAGCAAACCTCATGCAAGGTGCCACATTCATTAGCTCAAGGTTGCACTGAGGTCTGCCTGGCATATCAAGGACAAGCTGCAAAAGCAGATGGAACCATGATTCCAAATTTAGGTGTGCATCTAGGAACTTCAGGAGATACCCACTTGGCCCCTTAAAAATCATAATATGGTTTGTTTTGGCAGAGCACACTACACAATTACAACAGTTCTGGCTTACTAACACAGCCAAAGATTTATTCAACACTGTATGGAGTTTGTGAAAACTTGGAATCCCTTCAAAGCATTTTGTTATCTGTTATGTGAGAAATCATTTATTTGCAGAGATCATCTCCCACAAAACAGTAGGGACCATGCACCAAAAGAAAGAGAGAAAGAGGTAGAAGGAAGGAATGACTCACTTCCTCATCTTATTCTTGGTCAAGAGTTCCTGTTATACTGGGAAGTAAACAAAGAGAGCTTGATTATACTACAAACCAGAAAAAAGGTTCACAAAAATGAAAACACAGAAGCAGAAACCACTTGACAACCAAAATCATTTCTTGCCTGGAGGGTCACCTACTCCCTGGAAAAGATCAGCAAGCAACATTTTTAAGTTCCTGCACAACAAAAACATTCATTTTAATGTTATTTTTCAGAAAACAGTTTCCATGATGGCCCAACCACGCCCATGAGAGGACATTAGGTACCTGATCCTGGATAAATTCAGGCCATTTGTGTTGAGCAGATCACAGGGTGTTTCTTCCTCCTACAAGGAAAAGCTATTCATGATATCAGCCCTGCAAAGCCTTAGTCTTAAATAAAGGCATATTCCTAGTTAATGATTAGAAATGACACAAAGTACAACAGTACATTTCCAAAAAAAAATTGGAAGGATATTCTAAGAATACAAAATTGAAGAGAGAACAGTAAAAGTGAAACAAATCATTACATTTATATCACACATTTCCTCTGCAACCTCAAGACAACATACACATAGATCTCTCATTTTATATCCACAATTCTGAGAAACTTGGCTGGAAGAGTGATTGTCTCTTATGTTATGGTTCATCTCCAGACTGATAAAGATTCTGGAGACAGCTGTGTGAACATCTACTTGCAAGCTCTGTCAGTAGAAAGACCTTCAGTTCACAGGAAGGCAGTTAAGAAAACAAAGATGACTCCACCCTAATGTATTGGGGAAATACTGGATTTAGATGGGAAATAGTTTAGCTGCCAGAATTCTTGTAACCCCACTCCTTTCTTCTCAATAAATTTTGTTAAAAAAAGACTCTGAGGATCGTCCTTGGAAAAGAATCACTTTTGGCTTTAGGCAGAGGTTGAAAAGCCTAGGTCAACACCTTAACTAACAGCGCCATACTAGCTCTTTGAGCAGCAAAGACACTGTACACATTTTTCAATTTGGTACTTTTGCACGCAAAGTACAGTAAAGAGTTGTTGGTGATGACCAGCTTATATGGAAGCGATTCTTTCAAAATCTTGTTCTCAAGCCATTTAGGCAATAACCTGGATCTTTAATGAGGCCCAGAAAGTGCAACAGAACAGAATCAGAGAACTAAAATTCAAATATGCAGAGATTTGATTGAGCTTTACATCATCAGTACTTCATATAGTCTTTGCTTTGTCCCTAATTGGCAGGTACATTAGTACTGAAAGATGAAGATGAAGATGAAGGAAGAATATAGTGAGAGCGAGCCAATGTAATATAGTGGTAAAGATGATGGACTGGGCAGAGAGCCACATCTTCAGGGCTCTTCGAGGGCCATTTGAACCTCAGGGGAACCTCATTCCAGAGGCCAGGCAGTGCTACAGAGAAGGATGCTCTTCCGGGTCCCGATAGATGGCATTAACTGATGGAACCCGGAGCATGCCAACCCTGCCAGATGGAACCTGCCAAGCAGATACTATAGAAGACAGGCAGTCCCTCAAGTAACCAGGCCCTAGGCCATGTAGGGCTATATAGGTAGTGACCAGCACATTGAATCACACCCGGAAGCAAACTGGCAACCAGTGCAGCTCACGAAGCAGAGGTATAATGACGCATCCCCATCACTGCCTATGCCATCGCATTCTGGACCAGCTGAAGCTCCTGGATGGTCTTCAAGGGCACCTTCATGTAGAGCGCGTGGCAGTAGTCAAGCTGAGATGGCCAGGGCATGAGTGACTGTCTGAAGGGCCCCCCGATCTAGGAAAGAGCGCAACTGGTACATCAGATAAAGCTGGGCAAAGGCCTTCCTGGCCATAGCTGCCACCTGCTCATCAAGCAGGAGCTGCGTGTCCAGGAAAAACCCCCAAGTGCATGCCACCCTTGAATGGGGAGCTGCCACCCCATCCAAGGTCAAATATCCCCAGATCCGGGCAGTCCAAACACCAACAGCCATTCAGTCTTGATAGGATTGAGTTGGAGACGGTTCCTCCCCATCCAAACCTGCACAGCTTCCATGTACTGGGGGCAGAACCTTGACAGCCTCACTTGCTGGCCCAGAGTCAAAAGATATAGGGTGCACTGATGATGCTGAGCCCCAAACCGGTGGATGACCTCATGCAGCAGTTTGATGTAGATGCTGAAAAGGAGGGGAGACAGAAGAGACCCCTGCGGCCACAAAGGAGGGGCCTGGGACTGATCTCTCCCCATCTGCCAACACCGACTGAAACCGGCCCGGAGAAGAGAAAATGGTGCCCCCAACCCACAGAGCTTGCTCAGAAGGATACTATGATTGCCAGTATAGAAAGCTGCCAAGAGATCAAGGAGCACAAGAATGGATGCACCATCACCATCCCCATCCCAGCTCCACCACAAGTCATCAACAAGTGCGACCGAAGCCGTCTCCATACTGAATCCCGCCCTGAAACCTGACTTAAATGGGTCTAGATAATCTGTTTTCTCCAGCGTTCTCATCAGCTGCAGACCTACCACCTTCCCAGCAACCTTCCGCAAAAAAGGGAAGGTTAGAGACTGGTCAATAGTTATCAAAAACTGTTGTGTCCAAGCATGGCCTCTTGAGGAGAGGATGCACCACTACCTCTTTCCAGGTTGGGGACACCACCCCATCCATCAAGGGGCATGGACCCAGCCAGAAGTCACCTCCCTGGCTTTCATAACACAGGAGGGAACTGATCCAGTAAACAGGCAGCCAAGCTGACAGCACAGAGAGCCCTGTCCATTTCCTCAGAAGTCACCAGCTTACATTCATCCCAGATCATACCACTAGATCATGCCTCAGGCACCTCAGTCTGCCCTGCCCACTCAGAGTCCAAGGTGGGGGCGAATCTGATTTATCTGCCAGATAGCCTGAATCATACTCATCATGCCCCAGATGTTCGGGGGGGGCATCTCTACCCTGCAGGGACATCAAGGGATGTCACCCTAAACAGACTTAATAAAGATGGAGAAGCATTGATGTTTCACCACCCTTATCACTATGAGGTAATCCCTAAAAGGAGCTCTTACACATATATTTACCCCACTGGCTTGTTAGGGGGGAAATATGAGAAAAAAGAGTGCTATGTTTGCTACCAAGAGCTTCTATAATGAAAAAGCAGGATATAAATGTAACAAATAGTCTTAATTATTTTCCACATCATTTGGTTGCTAAAATTTAAGTATTCTAATGTTGAGCCTCACTGTATTTTTCCCCAAAAAATCTCCACTGAGTTGAGGAAAGCATTTCAATTTTCTAGCTATGATTTTTAAGCCACGGAATTTAATGAAATTTGATCTCCATTCCTCACACCAAAGCATACAGATACAACCTTTTCTATTAGCTTTATACAAAATAAAATTATAATGTATTATAAATCACAGAAATCTTCAATTCCAGGAACGCTTCAATTCCAGGCAGAGACCAAAGGACTCATCAACAATCCAAATCCGTAACTGCTCCTTTTTCCTCTCTTTCTGGTTCAACAGCTACTGAATTCTCAGTCTTTCTCATATTCTGACAGTACCCAAATCTCATGGATTTCAAAGGCTGTTTCATGCAGGGAAGAATCCAAAACTACTCCATGCTCGTTTCATTTCTGGTAAAAATTCTGGTAAAAATTCTTACTAGGTGCCAAAACCCTACCTCAAACAAATGCGTTCAATTATTCCAAGAGACGTACTGTTGCGTTAAAATGCCTGGGTTGTACATAAAAAGGGGCTAATGCTATATTTCAGAATGAAGGAAAGAGGCCTTGAAAACAATTAAGAGCAGATGTCAAGGTTGGTGGGAAACACAATAGATGAGTCCGGCCGTCTTTTGCGGCCTCAGCAGCCTGTTAACCTGCTCCAGGAGGTCCCCAGGGCCCCTCACAACCAGCCCGGAAAGTGTTCTGGCCAGGGCAGCCCTGCCCGCATCTCACCCCGGCTCTTACGGGCATTTACCTCTTGGCTTCCTCCAGGTGGCAAAGGTATTCGTAGGCCACGTTCTGGCGCCTCCGCTCGTCCATCTCTTCCGCCGTCATCCTCTCATTATCTAGGACAGCTGCAAGGAGACGCGGGGTCACTCCGAGGAAACCGGGGGTCTTTGGGGAAGAGCAGAGGGGGGCCACGCCGAGCGCCGCCCCTTTGCCGGGCCCGGAGGCGCGGCGCCACGTCTGACCGCAAGGGCCTCGCTATCGCGTCGCCAGGCAACGGGGGCCCCTCCTCAGGCCCCCCAGGCCAGTCCCCGTCGCGGTCGGGCAGCCCCCGCAGGACCCGCTCCAGAGAGGGGCAGCCCTCGGGCGAAGGACCGGCTCGCTTTCGGCCCGGGCCCGCGGGGGGCGAGGTGGCCCAGCTCCCGGACCGGGCCTGGTCGCCCATCTCCACGGCGGCAGCCCTCGCCGAGAGGCTGTCCGCGGACAGACTCGGCCCTTCCTCTCGCACGGGCGGCCGGCCTGAGCAGGCGGCGGCGGCGGCGGCGGCGGGCCGAGCCTCCCCGGGGAGCGCGCAGCGCGAGGGGCGCGGCCGGCTCCGCCAAGCTGCAGCCTCTTCCCGCGCAGCTCCCTTGGGCGGCGGCAGGGCCTGGCGCGCCCCGCATACGGAGCCGGGCCTCCGCGTCCCGCCCGCGGCCGCCCCGAGCGCGCCTCCCCGGGAAGAAGGGCCGCGGGACCAGGCCGCTCTCCCCGCGGCCTCCCCGGCAGCCGCGCCGGACCCGCCCTTCCGCGCCCAAGATGGCCGGAGCGCGGGGGCCAAAACGCAGGCGCCCGCCCGCCGCCCAGCTCGGCAGGAGCGGGCGCGCCGCCGCGGAGACCCCTGGCCCGCGCGCCCCGCGCCCACGGCCCGCGGGCCCCCCCCGGGCCCCCCCGGGCCCCCCGGGCCCCCCACGGCCCACCCCCCACCCCGGCGCGGACTCACAGCCGTAGTGCGGGCGGGCCGCGCCCGTCCCGTCGGATTCCTCCGGAGCAGACATGGGGCACGGCGCGCAAGCGGCGGCGGTTCTCTGGCGGGAGCAGAGCGGAGCGCGGCCGTCCCACGGCGAAGGCAAGAAGACGAAGGGGAAGCGGCGGGGCGGCTCCGCCCGTGGGCGGCGGCGCATGGGAGGGCGCGGCCGCGGTGGTGACGAGCCGAGCGGAGCAGAGCGGAAGTGCGCCTCGGGAGCCACTTCGCTGCCAAACGGGCTCCACGGGCCGGGCGGCCTCTCCCGGGTCGGCGAGGCAGGCCGGGGCGCAGGAAGACGGCCAGGAGGGGCCCCGAGCCGCCCGGGGTGGCCAAGGGGGAAGCGGGCGCCCCGCCAGGAGGCCGTGTGGGCGAGCCCCGAAGGCCCAGTTCCTGAGCCCCCCATCAGCTGGGTTGGGGCGCCTTGGCCGAGGCAGCCCGGGGCGCCGCCCGGGGCGCCGCCCGGGGCGCCGCCCGGGGCGTAAAGTAGGCCCTGTGGGCAACCAGGGCAGCGATTTCAGGGTCAGCGTTGTGGCCTCTCTTTAGCCGTCCCCTCCATAGCGAATCGGCTGCTTTCTAGATCATTAAAACTTGGCCATGCTGTTTTGTAAAGTTGTCATTTAAAAAAAAGTATTTTGAATCATTGATCCATAAGAAGATAAGCCAATATAGGATATAGTTTAATGATTTGATAAAAAATAAATTTAATAGAAAGTGGTGCATGGGTCCTCCTCCTAATCTAAGGGCCGAAGTATCAATAATGCCAGATCTTGTATATTTGCCTTCCTGAATTGTTGAAGACTTCAACTGGAACCTAACAAGGATGCTAACCCGGCTCTGGTTGTAAGGAAATAATATTTTGGGCCAGAGGTTCTCCAGCTTTGCAATACCATGACTCCCTAAAATGATATATTTGCATAATCTTCACCATGACTTAAACTAAGAAGCAAAGGTGGAGTAACTTTTGATGGTGTTCTCATTTTGCCTGCTCAAGCCTGATCAGATTTTTAAAAAAACCAACCCCACCAAAGTTGCTAGTAACCCCTGGTTACAATCCACAGTCTGACAACTGTCCTAGATCAAGAATACATAGCCATAGAAAGAGCCATCTTTATGTGAGGGACCACCTCCTTTCCCATCTTTATTTCTAAGATGTTGCTATTCTTAGGCTGTGTTGCATGACAGCTGTGTTGCATGACATGCTCTAGGGAAAATCTTTAAGTCATCAGAGTGTGTGCCATTAGCACCATTTTAACCCCTGGTGGACTGCTCTTTACTTAACATTTTAAGCTTACCTTGTCAATCACTCTCTTGGATCCCTTTGACTCTGTCCAGGTAGGCCTCGCTTAATGACCATTTGTTCAGTGACTGAAGTTACAACAGCACTGAACAAATGGTAGCTACAACTGGTCCTCAAAGCCATTGCAGTGACCCCGTGGATCACATGATCAGGTGCTTGGCGGCCCACCTGTATTTATGACCTCAGCACGTGCTTCAACTCTCCCCTCCTACCTATCTCCTCCCCATCTCTGTCCTTTTGGCTGCCCTGCACTCTGCTGCTGCCTACTCCTGCCACCCCAGCTGACCTTCATGGTCTTCTCCCACTGCTGACGAAATGCACCCAGCTGAAGCAGCTGCTGGCCCTTTGCAAGGATATTGATAACCTGCAGCAAGTCCAGAAAAGGGCTACCAAGATGGTGAAAGGACTGGAAACCAAGTCCTATGAGGGAGGGTAAAAAGACCTAGGGCTGTTTTGCTTGCAGAAGAGAAGGTCGAGAGGGGACATGACAGAAGAGAAGCTTGAGCAGGGACATGATAGTTGTCTTCAAATACCTGAAAGGCTGTCACATTGTGGAGGGTTTGGACATCTCACTTGCTCCAAAGGGTAAGACTAGAAAAAAATGGGATGAAACATCAAGAATGTAGATATAGATTGGACGTGAGGAAGATCCTCTTGACAGTAAGATCAAAAGGAGAGTGAGGCTAAGAATAATTCACGGCAGTGAGGACAGAGGGAAGTCAGCTCAGCAAATCAAACCACTTCTCTACTTATGGACGCAGCTGAAATTTTTAGACAGGTTTTGATGATGAAACCTGCAGGCTGGAAAGCATGTCTTTAGTTACTGGGGACTAATGTCAAACTTTCATTAGTAGTTCTGGAGGCATGGTGGGCCAAGGGAGGCAAATAATGGCATATACAAGACAATGTCATAACACAAATGTTATGACTTGTGTCAAATGTCAGGACATAGAGCATTTGTGTGATGATGTCATGCATGGAAGCCAGCATTTTTGCAACTGGCATTTTATGGAAGTTGCTGCCTAAGAGGTTGAGTTGTCCATAAGAAGCAGTGCAGAAAGCTAGGATTTTAGTGTAGTTGTAAGGAGCAGCAATGTGCCCAACCAGAAATAGATGGCACCCTGCAGGCCTATTTCTTTTTTTTTGGTAATTTTTCTCTACACACGTTAACCCGCAACTTGGTGCTTTATGAAGATGCCATGCTTTAAGGACTCAGTGATTTTCATTAACAGAATGTGGTTAAACATCCCTTGGACTATCTGATAGTATTGTGCCTTTAAGAGAATCTTTGTGTAATAAACATGTATAAATTAACTTTTGATTCTCTCTTATTAATATTACTTGATCTTCAGCCTTGCTTGAGTTGATGTTTCCACATCCTGGTAATAAATAAAATTTGTCTTAGGACCTGCCAGTGTTTAAGTAAACAACAAGGATTACATGTTGTCAGAAGTTTATCTGGATTCTTCTATTTTAAAGAAGACTCATTGTTGCAGCATCTGCAAGTGTAGACTCCTTAAACTCTCCTTCTTTGCTTGTATTATCCCAGAACTGAAACGTTGGAAACAGGTTTAGGTTGTACATTCATTCATTCATTCATTCATTCATTGCTGCCCATCTCAACCAAGTGACTCTGGGCAGTGAACAATTCTAAAACAATAAACAATTAAAAACAATGCAAAAATAAATATATACAGCAGCTGAGAAAATTATAATAATTATCAGTATAGCCAGGAGGTGGGCCCTTAACACATTCGGGGCCCTAGGCCCAGGCACATAACCAGGTCTTTAAAGCCTTATGGAAGGCCAACAGGGTTGGGGCCATCCTAATCTCTGAAGGGAGGATGTTCCAAAGAGCAGGGGCTACAGCGGAGAAGCCATGTCTCCTGGTCCCTGCCAGCCAACATTCCTTGGCTGATGGGACCGCAGCATGCTCAACCTGCTGGACCAAATCAGATAGGTAGAAGCTATTGGGAAAAGATGGTCCTCAGGTAACCTGATCCCAAGCCATGCACGGCTTTAAAGGTGACAACCAGCACCTCGAACTGTATCCGGAAGCACGCCGGCAACCAACGCAGCTCACGCAGTAGTGCTGTTATATGTGTCACATATCCAACACCATTTACTACTTGTGCAATTATTTATTTATCAAATTTGCGACCGCCCATCTCATTGAACGACTCTGGGCAGTTTACAAAACAATTAAAATCAATTAAAATTATAAAATTACAATAATAAATAAAAACTAAAAAGATCCAAAATAATTGGCAATCACTCAGGGACCATCATCGAGGTACTAGCCACCTCCAGGATTGGGTAAAGTTGTTATCCCCCACACAAGCTGGCAGAGCCAGGTCTTCAATTTTTTCCAGAAGGCTGGTAGGGTAGGGGGCTGCCACACCTCTGGGGGGAGAATGTTCCAAAGGGCGGGAGCAACAGCAGAGAAGGCTCTCCTCCTGGGCCACACCAGTCGACATTCTCTCACTGACAGGACCCACAACATGCCCAGCAATTACTCTGCTGCAATAGAGGTGGTGGATGGTTCTAGGAAATGACAGGTAGCTATTTTGTCATGTAGTGTGGGGGAAGAAGCACTAACAATTTGTAATACTTTTATTTTTACAGAGAACTATTTATTTTGGGTTGGCTGGTGTGGGTCTTCCGGGCTGTGTGGCCGTGGTCTTGAAGTTTTGTTTCCTAACGTCTCGCCAGCACCTGTGAACCGGCATCTTCAGAGTGCAGGAGCACAGACAGGAGCAGTCCTCTCTGTGCCCAGGGTGATGTGACCCTTTTTGTGGGTATTTATAGAGATCTGACTGGGGGGGGAAGGAAGGGGGGGAGATTGGGTGTCTGTGGGTGGGGTTGGGTTACTGAGTGGCTGCTTGTTTTGGTGTCAGCATCTGTGTGTATCTTCCTGGGGATTAGGCAGGGTTTTTTCTTCTATTGAATTGTTAACAAGGGGCTGCTGGGGGTGATTAGCAAGTTCATTGTGTGAACTGTTCACATGTCCTGGTGGTTGAGCTGAGTTCGTTGACCTTTTGCAGGCTGTATTTTTCAGGATTGGTAGCCAGGTTTTGTTGATTTTTAGACTCTCCTCTTTTTTATTGAAGCTATGCTGGTGTTTGTGAATCTCAATGGCTTCCCGGTATAGCCTGGTATAGTGGCTGTTGGTGTTGTCCAGTATCTCTGTGTTTTCAAATAGGATTTTGTGTCCAGCGTGCTTGAGAGCATGTTCAGCTACTGCAGATTTTTCTGGTTGCTGTAGTCTGCAGTGTCTTTCATGTTCTTTTATCCTGGTATGGATGCTGCGTTTTGTGGTCCCGATGAATGAAAACAGATGTGGTCCCGATTATGAAAACAGATGAATTCAAAGACAAAGTTAAAGAACTACTAGAGCCCACCACATACAGAAAACTAAAACGGGATCCGATCAGCAAAATCATGAAACAAACCAACACCCTGACGAGGAGCTCCTCCCTTCACCCCAACGTACTTCAACGCATATGCAAGACAGAAGCCCTTACACCCAGACTATACAGACTCCCCAAAATCCATAAAGACTCGATCCCACTCAGACCCATCGTAAGTGCCATTGGGTCCCCGACATATGAATTATCCAAACATCTGGCCACCCTTCTACAGACCCACGTTGGACAGACTCCAGCCTACATCAGAGACTCAGGACATTTCATCGACAAAATCAGCACCCTGAAACTCAACCCCACAGACAAACTGGTCAGCTTTGACGTGGTCTCCCTGTTCACCAAGGTACCAGTGAGGGACACCCTGGCACTCATCAAACAGATCTTCCCAGAAGACATCACAGCCTTATTTCAGCACTGCCTAACAACCAGTTACTTCCTATGGGATAATGAGCACTATGAACAGATGGACGGTGTCGCCATGGGAAGCCCCCTGAGCCCAGTCGTAGCAAATTTTTACATGGAACATTTTGAAAAACGGGCTTTAGAAACCGGACCTGTTACCCCAACAGTCTGGTTCCGATTTGTGGATGACACCTTCGCAATTTGGAGTCAGGATGAAGAAGACCTAGAGAAGTTCCTGAACCACCTAAACAGCGTCCACCCCAATATACAATTCACCATGGAAAAAGAAGTGGACGGCCAACTTCCATTTCTAGACACGTTGGTCATACGCAAACCAGACCTCAAATTAGGACACAAAGTCTACAGAAAAACCCACCCACACAGACCATTACCTACACAAAAACTCCAACCACCACCCACGTCAGAAAAGAGGCATTATCAAAACCCTCATGGATCGTGCCAATCGGATCTGCGAAACCCAACAAGCCACCCACCAACAAAGTATTTCTGCCCTATATCAAAGGGGTCACAGACCGCATGGGAAAACTGATGGAAAAACACAATTTCCAAACAATCTTCAGACCCACCAGAAAAGTACAAGAAGTGCTAAAATCAGCAAAAGACAAAAGGGATCCCCTCACCGCTGCAGGAGTATACCGCATACCATGCAGTTGCGGACAAGTATACATCGGGACCACAAAACGCAGCATCCATACCAGGATAAAAGAACATGAAAGACACTGCAGACTACAGCAACCAGAAAAATCTGCATTAGCTGAACATGCTCTCAAGCACACTGGACACAAAATCCTATTTGAAAACACAGAGATACTGGACAACACCAACAGCCACTATACCAGGCTATACCGGGAAGCCATTGAGATTCACAAACACCAGCATAGCTTCAATAAAAAAGAGGAGTCTAAAAATCAACAAAACCTGGCTACCAATCCTGAAAAATACAGCCTGCAAAAGGTCAACGAACTCAGCTCAACCACCAGGACATGTGAACAGTTCACACAATGAACTTGCTAATCACCCCCAGCAGCCCCTTGTTAACAATTCAATAGAAGAAAAAACCCTGCCTAATCCCCAGGAAGATACACACAGATGCTGACACCAAAACAAGCAGCCACTCAGTAACCCAACCCCACCCACACACACCCAATCTCCCCCCCTTCCTTCCCCCCCACTCAGATCTCTATAAATACCCACAAAAAGGGTCACATCACCCTGGGCACAGAGAGAACTGCTCCTGTCTGTGCTCCTGCACTCTGAAGATGCCGGTTCACAGGTGCTGGCGAAACGTTAGGAAACAAAACTTCAAGACCACGGCCACACAGCCCGGAAGACCCACACCAGCCATCGTATGCCGGCCGTGAAAGCCTTCGACAATACAACTATTTATTTTATTTATTTATTTTATTTATTTAATTTGTCCCCGCCCATCTCCCCACAATGGGGGACTCTGGGCGGCTTACAACATACTAAAAAACATAAATACAGTTAAAAGTTATAAAACCAAACATTAAAAAATAAAAAAGCTAAGAAATCCAAGAGGCCGCTGGGGCCACAGCATACCACTAAGGGGCCAGCCAACCCCAATTCTGATTTCTTCCCTCCCTGCCCCAGGCAAGATGGCAGAGCCATGTCTTTAAGTCCCTCCGAAAGGCCTGGAGTGAGGGGGCCTGTCTCACCTCTGGGGGCAAGATGTTCCAAAGGGCGGGGGCCACAGCAGAGAAGGCCCGCCTTCTGGACCCCACTAATCGGAGTTCTTTTACCGTGGGGATCCGAAGCATGCCCTCTCTGTGAGATTGGGTGGGACGGGTAGAGATCGTGGGGGCGAGGCGGTCCTTCAGGTAGCCTGGCCCCATGCCATGTAGGGCTTTAAAGGTGATAACCAACACCTTGAATTGGACCCGGAAGCAAACTGGTACCCAATGCAGCTCACAGAGCAGAGGTGTTATATGGATCCTTCTTCGGACCCCAAAAGTCGCCCGCGCGGCCGCATTCTGGACCAGCTGCAGCTTCCAGATATTCTTCAAGGGTAGCCCCGTGTAGAGCGCATTGCAGTAATCTATCTGGGAGATAACGAGGGCATGAGTGACCGTTCGCAAGGCATCCCGATCCAGGAAAGGGCCTAACTGGTGCACAACCTGAAGCTGTGCAAAAGCCCTCCTGGCCATGGCTGCCACCTGCTCTTCGAGCAGGAGTCGTGAGTCCAGGAGGACCCCCAAGTTACGCACTGGATCTGTCTAGGGCAGTGCTACCCCATCCAGAACCAATGATGACAACATCCCGGATACAGAAGAGCCATTAACCCACAGCCACTCCGTCTTGCCAAGGTTCAGCTGGAGCCTGTTGTTCCCCATCCAGACCCTCACAGCCTCCAGGCGCCGCGAGAGGGCGGAAATAGCATCGCTTACCTCACCAGGGATGGAGATGTATAGTTGAGTATCATCAGCATACTGATGATACCTCATCCCATGATGACAGATGATCTCACCCAGCAGCTTCATATAGATGTTGAAAAGGAGTGGAGAGAGAACCGAACCCTGAGGCACCCCATAAAGGAGGGGCCGAGGATGGGACCTCTCGCTCCCTATCATCACCGATTGGGATCAGCCCCGGAGAAAGGAGGTGAACCAGCCCAAAACTCTGCCACCCACCCCCATATCCCTGAGCCGTCCCAATAGGATACCGTGGTCGACGGTATCAAACGCCGCTGAGAGATCAAGGAGAGCAAGGATGGTCGCACTACCACCATCCCGCTCCCGCCAGAGATCATCCATAAGTGCGACCAATGCCGTTTCCGTTCCATAGCCGGGCCTGAAACCTGACTGATAAGGGTCCAGATAATCCGTTTCCTCCAGGACCCTTTGGAGCTGCGAAGCCACCACTTTCTCAACCACCTTCCCCAAGAAGGGGAGGTGGGAGACTGGACGAAAATTGTCCAGTATAGTAGGATCCAGGGAGGGCTTCTTGAGGAGGGGGGTGCACCAACGCCTCTTTAAAGGGTGCCGGAAACACTCCCTTCTGCAAGGATGCCTGAACCATCGCCTGGATCCAACTACATGTCCCCTCCCGAGCTGCTTTCACCAGGGCCCTCACAGACCGAAGGATCCTGTCCACTTCCTCAGGAACAATAGGATCAAACCGTTCCCAGTTAACTGGGCAAGAACGATCCCCCAGTATCTCCCCAGACCCTGCGCCACACTCGGAGTCCAACTTGGAATGAATCTGAGCGATTTTATCCTGCAGGTGCTCTGCAAATTCCTCCGTGCGGCTCTGCAAATGCACCGTCACATCCCCCTTACCCAGGAGGTGTAAGGTTTGCCCCGTTCGACAGAGAAACTCTCGTGACACGTGTGGTTCACAAAGAAGGTTTACTCATGCGTAACGTAGTAGTCACAAGCAAAGCCAGGACTGGCTTGGTACAATTGCATCACTTGTTATATTCCCCCCTTCCCGCGCTTTTTTCCCACCCCGCGATCACGTTGCAGCTGCGGATTATGGGCCCCCAATAATCCCCCTTGATTGTTCATGATGGCAGGATCGGTCAGGGTCTATTGTCCTTGATTGCCAGTCCCCCTCCGGCTGGGTTGGTTCCTCCCCGTTACGTGCAAGCCCGCGGGTTCTGTGCTGCGTTGCGATCTTGTTTCGCTGCCTGTGGCCCCGTTCATTGCTGGCTCGTGCCGTTATCAGTTTATAGTTAAAAGCTTCCGCTGCGGTTTTCCTGTTTGGCTGGGCGCAGGTGGCCCGTTAATTAGCGGCGCTTTCAGTTCCTCTTTTCCCCGCTAGCTACCGCCGGTGGATTCCGCGTGGTCTGGCTGCGAGCTTCCCTGAAGCCCCGTGCTTCCCTGAAGCCCCGTGCTGACCGAACCTGACAGGAGGGACTTGGTGATGCCAAACAGGACCGCCGGCCGGCACTCTGCAGACGCAGTAAGGGTGGAGAAGTATTGGCGCTTCGCCGCCCTTATAGCCACAATGTAGGCCTTAATAGCGGCTCTAACATGTGTTCGGTCGGATTCAGTCCATGTCTTCCTCCAGCGGCGCTCTAGATGTCTCTTAACCCTCTTCAGCACCCTCAACTCCTCCGTAAACCACGGGGAGTGTTGGGGCCGGCGTGGCAAGAGAGGTCACAAAGGCGCGATCCTGTCCAAGGCCCCGGCCGCTTCTCTATTCCAGGCAGCAGCCAGGGCCTCCGCTGGACCGTGCAGCAGGTCCACGGGAATATCCCCCATCTCCCTCTGAAACCCTAACGGGTCCATCAGGCGCCGGGGGCGGACCAATCGCATGGGTCCTGCCTCCCTGCAGAGGGGGGTGGCATAGGAGAAACTCAGGGTCACCAGGGCGTGATCTGACCCTGACAACGGGGAAAGCTGTACATCTCCCCTCAGGTCACTTTGCCATTGCTCAGACAAGAAAACTAAATCCGGCATGTGGCCACTATCTCGGGTTGGGTCCCGCACAATTTGAGACAGGCCCATGGCTGCCATGGTAGCCATGAACTCCCGAGCTGCCTCAGAGGATCGCCCCAGGGATGGCAGGTTGAAGTCCCCCAGCACCATAAGCCTGGGGAACTCCACCGCCAGCCCTGAGACGGCCTCCAGCAGCTCAGGCAGGGAGGCTGCCACGCAGCAGGGAGGCTGGTACAGTAGCAGCACTCCCAACTGTTCGTGGGCACCCAACCTAAGAAACAGTGTCTCACAGCCAGAAACCTGTGGAGCAGAGCCCCTGAAGGCCACCAGAGACTCTCGGATGACAACAGCCACCCCTCCTCCCCTGCCCTGGTATCCTGGCTGGTGCCACACCGTAAACCCAGCTGGGCACATTTCCGAGAGGGGCACCCCCCCCTCAGGCCCCAGCCAGGTCTCGGTGATACATGCCAGGTCTGCCCCCTCCTCAGTGATCAAGTCACCTATGATGGGGGCCTTGTTTTTAACTGACCTGGCATTAAGCAGCAGCAGCCAAACTATGAAGAAATAGGATTGAACTTTAATATATAATGTAGCCCTTGTAGGAATTAATTTATATATTTGTTATGCAATTTAGAGGCCACCTGACTCCACAGGACTTTGGGTGGTGTGCAACATTAAAAGCATGAAAAAATAATAAAAGAACATAGATCATACCTGTCCAGCACAAAAGTCCATAACAGTCCTACAGGGGGCCACCCTACCCCAAGGTCTGGGAGAATGGCCAGGCTTTCAGCGACTTTCTGAACTCCATCAGGGTTAGAGCCACATGGATCTCTACAGGGATGTTGTTCCAGAGGGCAGGCACCGCAACAGAGAAGGCATGCTTTCTAGGTCCCAATAGATGACATTGTTTAATCAAAGGGACTTGGAGCGCATACACTCTGCTTGATCTTATTCAATGGGCAGAAACTACAGGAGAGAAGCGGTCCCTCAAATAACCAGGGCCTATACCACATAGGGCTTTATCAGTGATAACCAGCACCTTGAATGGCAACCAGCGCAGCTTGGAGAGCAATGTTTGGTCTAGTGAAGGCACCAGGCTAGAAAGCAGGAGTCTGTGAGTTCTGGTCCTGCCTTAGGTGTGAAAGCCAGCAGGGTGACTTTGGGCCTGTCCCTTTCTCTCAGCCCAACTCACCTCCCAGGGTTGTTGTTGTGGGGAAAATAGGAGCAGGAGGAAAGAGCATTAGGTATGTTTGTTGCCTTGAGTTATTTATAAAAATAATAAAGGCAGGATAAAAACATCTAAAAAATGTGGTATCACCGCAGAATGCTAATTACTGCTCATGCCGTTGTATTCTGGACAAGCTGGGCAAGCTGTATTGTCCCAATTACTGCTTGTGCCATTGCATTCCGGACAAGTGGTCTTCAAGGCCAGTCCCATGTAGGGCACAAGCGACTGAAGGGCTTCCTGATTCAGGAACGGGTGCAACTGGTGCACTAGATGAATCTGTGCCAAGGCCTTCTTAGCTAATGCTGCCACCTGCTCTTTGAGTAGGACCTGTGAGTCCAAGAAGACCCCAGGACGCACATAGCCAGCCTCTAGTGGGAGAGTGCTACCCCATCCAAAACTAGAGATGGGAAGTCTCCAGGACCAGGGGGCCGACAGCCACATGTAGGTTTGAAAAGGTGGGGCACCGCAGGCTAATCCCACTCCCTCTCAACCAACTGAAGCTGATCACAGAGAAAGGAGAAACGTGGCACCCCCCAATCCAGAGCCAGTCCAGAAGAATAATGTGTCCAAAGGCCGCTGAGGGATCAAGGAACATCAGGATGGACGCATCGCCCTCCTCCAGCTCCGGCAAAGTCGCCGGGGCCAGCTGCCCGGCGGATCCTCAGGAAAGCCCCGCGCTCCCTCGGAACCCAGCAGAGAGCCAACAGAAGAGAATGCCCAGCTGGCGCTGAAGACGTGCCCCTGCCGGGGAACGAAGCGTCGGCAAGGAAACAGCCAAGCTCCGAGAAACCCGAGGACTCCCCAGCACGGAGCGCCGCCGCAACGAGCGCGGAGAAATCGCCCTGCCGGGCCTCATCGCCGCAGCGTAATCGCGAAGGCCGCGCCGGCCTTCGCGATTACGATTCCACGGAGCTCCTCGCAAAGCCCAGGAGCGGCGGCGGCGGCGGCGGCGGGAGGCCGCCCAGGGGCGAGGCGGCTCAGGGCCCGGCCCCAGCCGCCTAGCGGGTCCTTCAGGAAAGCCCCGGGCTCCGACGAAGAGAGGCGGGCGGCCCACCCCGCGGCCTCCCCGTCGTGCGCAGAGGAGGGGGCGGGCTTCCCGACAGCAGGAAACCGGCAGCGGCGGCAGGACTCCGGCTCAGAGTTCCCCGACCAGGGCGTCGCTTGGGCTGGGCTCCCGCCGCCATTCGCGGCGCGCCCGGCGGCTGCGCGGGACGGGAGGCGCGGCCCCTCCCGCTTCCCGTGGGCCTCTGCGCGGCGCCATGATCCACGAGCTGCTGCTGGCGCTGCGCGGCTACACGGGCGGCCTCTTCGTGGGCGGGGGCGGCAGCCTGCAGGTGGGCGCGCCGGGAGGGCCGCGGGCGGGGGGCTGCCGCCCCTCCGCCAGCCCGGCCCACGCGCCTCCTCCCCCTCCTCCCCCGCAGGTGTCCCCGGAGCCGCCGCCGTTCCTGCACCCGAGCGAGGCCGCCCTCCTGGCCCGCGTCTGCCGCCTGGGCGCCCTCTACGTCCGCCTGCACGAGTTCATCGAGCAGTTCGCCGAGCACGTCCAGCCACCGCTGCCGCCGCCCGCGCCGCCGCCGCCCGCGCCGCAGGTGCGCCCTCCCCTGTGGGAGGCCCGGGGGGGAGGGCCGCACGGGGGGGCGGCCCGTCCTTGCCGCTGTGGGCAGGCGGGGAGTCACCGCCGTGCCGTCTTTGCAGGAGCTGCCCGCTTCCCCGCCGGGGATCTACCTGCGCGCCTTCTGCACCGGGCTGGACGCCGTCCTGCAGCCCTACCGGCAGGCGCTGCTGGCCCTGGAGCAGGAGGTGAGGGGCGCCGGAGGGGGCGGGCCGACGCCCACGGGGGCCCGGACCCGAACCCCGAGGGGACGGAGTTCCTGCGGGGAAGCCGGGAGTGCACGGCAGGGCCCCCGGAAGCAGATCCGTAGGCGGCGGACGAAGCGCCGATGGTTAAGAGGCGCTCTGTGTGCGTAGCGCCCAAGGTGGCCCGGGCGGGGGGTGCTCAGCCCGGCTGAGGGCGCGCTGGAACCCGGCCACTCTCTGTGCCGCCTCCCTCGGCTTCTTTCTTTGGGCTACCCGAGAAGGAAACAGAATAGGCGGGTGAACCCTCCCGGAAGCCCAGTTCACTTTACTCCAAGGTCCCCTGCACCCGAGGTCCTGCCTTTGCTGGTGCTGTAACTACCGCCCCCCCAACCCGCAGCCCTGAGGGGTAAGAGCGGCTTCCCGGTCAACCTTGGCCCTGCTGGCCAGAATGCCAAGCTGGACAGACCAGGAGGGCATCTTTCTAACATTTTCAATGAATTCATGTTTATCTGTTTCTCAGCTGACAAAACCATTTCTTCTTGGACCTTTCTTGACCTTTGACAAATCTTAGCAACCTTTAATGTAACTGTGCCACCTGTTCTTATCTGATAAAAGATAGGATACAGTACATAAAATTTATCGGACCCTGCTGGGTAGCCTTTTAGGGGTAGCAACACACAATGAGAAAAAATAACAACATGTAGCAACTTCTTAAAATGTCTTTCTTTGGTGGACTGTATGCAGTCCTCCAAAATGGGCAAATGAAAATGTTCTATGGTATTTTGGGATTGAAATAATTGGTTTAAAGGGGCAGACCTGATTTCCCAAGATTCCCAGCACTATTTCCATGGCTCATATTTTGGTTTCCTGTCCACGTCA
The DNA here is from genome assembly GCF_059951505.1 of Python bivittatus. Lineage (NCBI taxonomy): Eukaryota > Metazoa > Chordata > Lepidosauria > Squamata > Pythonidae > Python > Python bivittatus. The sequence continues at coordinate 6,628,536 of NW_028277053.1, read as the reverse complement.
CAAAACAAAGTGTAGAATGAGATGGATCTCTGGGGTGTAGGTTTCAGTACCTTGCAAGGCAAGGAGAGGCATCTGGAAGGGCAGCGCTTAGGTACCTAGATGGGCAATGGTGATCTGATGACTATAGAACAGAAGAACCAAATGGCCAGTTTAGTAGATTGTATAGCAGGGTTTTGAAATGAGGGAAGCCTGATGTTCAGGCAGGGTGAAGGAGGACCCCCACCTTAACGGTAATAATACAAGTTTTGACAATAAACTAGTCTGTCTTGTGCAAGATAGACACTTCCAAGCTTGCATTTTCTGACAGATTAGGACCTTATCTCAAATAAGGTGTTGCAGGATAAATAAAACACAGCAGAAGGTTACCTTCCTGACAACCTGCCTCTTTTTCCCTTCCCCCTCCCACCGAAAGCTCATTGTAGACACTCATACTTTATCCCTTTGTTTTGGGCAGTTTCTGGCTGATCCTCACCTTACCATCTCTTATGTCAACTATTCTCTGGACCAGGTGAGTACTGCAAGAGAAGTCATTTCTCACCTGCACCTTGAAAAGAGACTCCCCCAGCCGCAACAGGGGCAGATTTCAGGCTTGCAGAGATTAGTTTTTTATTTTAATATGTAACCCAGACTCCACCCAATGGGGCCAATTGGGAACCTGCTTGAAATAAGGAGAGAGCGGGCCAAAATTATATGCCACTAATTACAGTAGTTTGGAGTGATTATCGAGAACAAGTCCCAGAAAAGAGGAGTACAGGGCTGAATTACTCTTGCTCTTTTGCAGCCAATCTCTAAAGATGGATTTGAGGGTACGGAAGCGTTTCATTTCATGCCCCTCCATCTGATCTTTCTCTTAGAATATGTGGAGAATACAGGCAGTCCTCACTGAATGACCACTTGTTCAACAACCAACCAACCAGGTCCTGGCAGTTGCAACTGTTGCAGCATCCCCACAGTCATGTGATCATGATTTGGGTGCTTGGCAGCCAGCTCACAATTATGAGATCACAGCATCCCATGGTCACATGATTGCCATTTGCAACCTTCGCTGCTGGCTTCCGACAAGCAAAGTCAGTGGGGATGCCAGCAGGTCATAAATGGCAATTGTGACTGTGGGACACAGTGATTATGCGGGATTTGCCTAACAAAGGCAGCTGGGACTGCCACAACTGTGTCATAAGTCAGCGTGGTCACGTGACATTTCACTTTATGACCACGTTGCATAGCAACAGTTGCCAGTCGCAGTTATCATAGTTAAGTGAGGACTAACTCTAATAAGAATTATTATATTTTTATCCTCTCTCTCTCTCTTTCTCTCGCTCTCTCTCTTTCAGCAGCAAACATTCTTAACTCTCCTGCTTCCTATTATCCCCACAACAGCAACCCTGTGAGGTAGGTTAGGCTGAGAGTGAATGACTAGCCAAAAGTTACCAGCTGCCTTTCATGCCTGAAGGAAGCCTAGAACTCACCGTCTGCTGGTTTCTGGACCAGCACCTGAACCACTACATCAAAGTGGCTCTCTTAGTGTTAAATCTTAGATGGGTTTTTTCTCCTCCTCCTTGTAGGTAGCGCTGTGCAGATCAGTTTCAGTTCCAGCCCTGCATATCTTCAAAGAACTGGACTTTGGCAAAATGCTAACTATTTCCCTTCCTAATTTTTCAGATTGGTTCACTCAGGCAAAAAGGGAGCTACTGTAGTTATAGAAATCTCTCCACTTTTGAATCGCTACTAACTGTAGGGGGCTCTAGGCAAGCCCTTAATTACTCATTGCATGCCCCAGAAATAAAGGTAGAATGTTTGAAGCGACCAAGGATTTCCGTGAAGTATAGGAGGACCTCCTGGGTGATATCATGCTGTAGACATAAAATATTAGTGGAGTGCAATGGTCTAAATTCCAGATGTTTCAAGCTTGAAACACCAGTTTCAAATTCAGCCCTAAGTTGAACTCAGAATGCTTCCAGAATGGCTGAAACAACACTGGAATATTTTAGGTAAACTTGAAATGTCATTTCAAACTCAAATATTTCAGGTTTTGCGCACTACTGAAAAAAGCATTTGGCAATATGTCACATGACATTCTGGTTTGCAAACTAATTAAGTATATTTACTGGATAGCATGTATCTTAAAGGATCTATAGTTGGCTCAAAAGCAATGCTTGGAATACTCATCAAACTGGAATGAGTAATCTAGTGGTTTGGAATAGGGCTTGGTCCGCGGTCCATGCCTGTAAGTGCTTGCTTGTGTGAAGAACTGGAGGGAACGGCTTGTTGCCTTGTAGTTTGGTTGCAAACCTCAAGGCACCTGCCTGGTGCTACAGCCGTTGTTCCTGATGTTTACAGAGGCAGTGCCACCTGAGGGTATTTCCATCAAGGTATTTTCTGAAAGCTGTAAATGGATCAGAAAGGCACCCTCCTGGATATTGCTCAAGGTGCGATTCCCCTTCCCCAAGTGTAGCCCACCCCCTACCACCCACTTCATGTCTTGTACTTTTGGTTTTTTTATAAGTTTTTACATAATTAAAAGTTAAACAAGAAAAAATATATAGAAGAAAAGTAGAAAAAGATAAAAGAAAAAGTGCTAGAAGCAGTACAGATAAAGAAAAAAGAAAGTTAAAGATGTGGTTTCTGATCTTTATAGCAGTTATGAACAAACTTTCACCATTTCTCCCCCTCTAGAATTATATAGTTCCCTTCTTCCCATATTCAGCCCATTTTAATCAGCAGATCCAGAGATCACCAGTTCATTTTGTCCATTTTCAGCAAAAAGTCCATAAAAGGTTTCCAATCTTTTATAGAAGTACTTGTTGTTTTGTCCCTAATCAAACAAGTCAATTTTGCCATTTGTTTTGGAATTTTGGAAAAAGCTGCTTGTGATCTGACTCCCAGACAGCACCAGGGGTTTTTTTATAACAGGTAGTCCTCACTTAACGACCACAACTGGGACTGGAATCTTGATCGTTGAGCAAAGTGGTTGTGAAGCGAGGTGCCCACACGACTGCTTCACTCAATGACTGCAGTCCAGGCACTCCCAGGTTGTTAAGCAATCTCCCAGGTCATTGAACGAACGGAGTGAAAGGGCTGCCTGCTGAAGGATTTCAGCTCCGCGTGGAGTTGAAATCTTCCCAGAAGGCAACCCTTTTGCTCTCAAACATTCCTGCAGCCTGCCAAAGAGTTTCCCCTCCCCTCCGTGTACGGAGCTTCATGGGGCTGCAGGAACAAAGCTCAAATCTTCAGGATTTGAGCTCCATTCCTGCAGACTGCAGAAGGATTTCAGCTTCCCTCCATCCCCTCTGCCTGCAACCTTCCCTGCTGGCTTCCCCACTGACTTTCTGGGGAAGCCGGCAGAGAAGATTGCAAATGGCAATCACGTGATTATGGGGCTCTTGGCAATCGTAAATGCGAGCCAGTTGCCAAGTGCCCAAAACATGGCAACATGACCGCTGGGGAGCCCACATGACATTTAACGATGGCCAGAAGTGCTTTATGAACTATAAAGTACCCATTACAAGGCATCATAACTTTGAATCGTTAAACGAATGATCGTTAAGTGAGGGCTACCTATAGATCCTCTCCATCTTCAGTTGTAGAATATATAATCATTTCGATTTTGATGTTGCTAATCTGGTGACGTCCAGCTGGAAAAAGATATTTGCTATAAATACTGAATTTTCTTAGCTGTCTAAGAAACTATTACTATTAGCTGTCTCCTGCTTCATTTCATATCCCAATGTCAAGTTTTCCTGTTGCTCCAGATGATATTTTACTCCCAGTATAACCTTTCAGTTGCCTGAAATGAATGTGACTGTATCTGTGTGCATGTGTGTTGTATCAACAAGCAAGTTGTTATGGAACTGTTGAACTACGGCTCCTCTGGATCTGGACTTGTTTCACCATGGTGTGGTTGCTTGCTTTGCACTGGAACTGATGTTGTTCTATCATTTGAGGTTTTTTTCAAGTCACAATTCTGAAACCTCCTTAATGCCCTTTTGTGAATAATGAGGGCCGCTATGTTTCTTCTTCTATGATTTTCTTGTCCACGGTAGAAAATCTGATGCTTCTCTGCTGTGAAGTGACTTGTTCCAGTCCATTTAAGCGCTGATGTCCAGAATATCAGTCTTGACTTTTCTGCTCTGGCAGCATCAAGTTTGTTTTGTTTCATGGTCTGATATTTCACTTCCCAAGGTATACCTGTCTTCGCAGCATCAGCCTTTCCTTTTGCCTCTGGATGCCCTTTCAGCTTTAATCTAGCACATCACAAGCTACTAGCCCTTGCCCTCTGCTCTTCCCCAGTAGCTGGGATACCTTCCAACCTGGAAAGCTCCTCTTCCAGTAACATTTTGATGTTGTCCTGGTTGGGAACGTCTACTGGGCTTTTTGGCAGAACACTGGAATGAGTTACCATTGTTCACAAGGGGATAGATGGTTGTAGGCAGGTGGATGGTCCTCAGTGGGTCTTTGTTTGGGGGAACAAAATTATTTTGCAGCTGAAATTCCTTCAGAAGAAGAGTATTTCAAGTTGTTCAGTATTGAATATAACAGGAAGTCTGCCTGTGATTGTTGCAATATCTGGATGTTCCATGTGGGGAGTCCCTCTGCTGATAAAAAAATGGGATTTTTCATCAGTTACATTCCTTTGTATAAAGTAGCCCATGCAGCCTAAGATGGTGTTCTTCATGTGCAGGCAGCTATAAGATGGAGGCTGTCAGAGTTATATTGCTTCAGTCTTGAGTTTGATGTCTTGCTATATTTGCATTGCATTTTTTAATCTAAAGTTACTGGTTAGTTGAGGGTTTTGTTTGATTTGAAACATACTTTTTTTTTTTTTTACTACGCTAGATCCTAAAATTGGAAAGGGCACTCTTGCATAGGACGGAGTAACTAAGGCTGTTTTGTGTAGCTCCACCTGCTTAAAGTAGCATAGTGTGGCATCTATTTAGCATTTTTTGTACCACTTTACTGAAAAGTGCCAGTGCTCTTTAGGAGAAAGCAATTAACTCTGCTACTATTTGAAAGCAACATTCAGATCTTATCTAGATTATCTTAACATTTAGAAGATTTTTGATATCCTTTTTTATAAGCAGAGAGAGTAAGGAAGAATCACAGCCCAAAGGGAATATGTTACGTAGCTCGGAGGCAACCCAGGAGAAAAGTTTTTACATGTGCCAGATACCAGATTACTAAATAGGTCTTATTCTGCCGAGAAACTATTTACTTTCTGCCCCAGTTCAACAAACAACTGTATTCTTAAATACTGATTTTTGTTTTACAGTTTCAGCTCCTGTTTCCCTCATTGATGATTGTAGTAGAGCAGATAAAGACCCAGAAGGTACAGTATTCCTGGTATCTGTGGCTGCCTTTGTTTATGGTGGCCTTGTTTATGGAGCAGTTTAATAAAAAGATACATATCTAGCTAATAACTGAGACGAGTCTTGTTCTTTTCATCATGCTGGAAATGAGAAATGCAAAAGAGAAGTTCTGTTGCCACTATTTGCAGAAATGTAGAAAGGGTGGTAAGTCCAGGTGGTTGCTGATGGTTGGTCCAGACCTTCTGGAGGGCAGCTGGTGTTTGGGCACCTTTGGTTTTCTGTCCTGGAAGTGATTTGTTTGAACTTGTTTCTTTGGCAGATTCATGGTTGTCAGATCTTGGAGACAGTCTACAAATACAGTCGTGGTGGCTTGCCACCTGTGCGTCATGCTCTGGAAAAGTAAGGAACTCTGATTCATGAGGCCTTTAGGTGTACCCCAGTAATCTGCCCCCCCCAAGGGACAGCACTGCTTTCAGTAGCATTTCTTCTTACTAATTCTCTGCAAATGGTCAGAGAGCAATTCAGAGCATCCAGAATTCATGGGCTTTAATTGGAATGTGCAACTCCTCAAGGAAGAGATATTGCCTGGCTGCCAGTTCCATTTGCTGCCCACTGGTTGAAGCCAGTGCTCAGTGCTTCTGAAGTTTTATTTTCCTTCTATACTTCTCCAGGGTCTTAGCCATGTGCCATGCAGTTTTGTACAAACAGCTCTCTGCCTGGATGCTGCATGGATTGCTCTTGGATCAGCATGAGGAATTCTTCATAAGGCAGGGTCCCTCTCTGGGGGTCATCTCAGCCCAGCCTGAAGATGATGATGATGATCTGGGCATTGGAGGACTCACAGGGAAGCAGCTACGAGAGCTGCAGGATATGGTAAGATTTAGTGTTCTTGATGTGCTCAGAAATCAGAAGTCATTTTCTTCTCATTAAGAGTTAGAGATCTGGACTTCACGGTGTTCTCCAAAAGGAGGTTTCCATGCTGGTTCCTCAGTCATAGCTTGTTGAACTCAGGAAGCATTCTTTTTCTAGAGGCATGCATGAAACTGGAAAAAAAAACAACAGCCCACTCGGAATGTTTCATCAGAACAGTCTAAGCTGGCTGTGTTCCAATAAGATAAAAGTTGGATGCCTCAACCATGTGGGTTTTTTTGGTCTAAAGGACAAAACTTGAAATGTTTTGAGCGTTCCATGATAGAGAAAAATGGGAATTCGAAACAAGTTCTTGCTCCCTCAATTTTTGATCTCGAGCTGCATAATGAGGTGATAGATGAAGTCCATGTTCAAGAGCTATCTATGCCAAAACTGGCCAAAGGAATTATTTTTTAAAGCCAATGTAAACATGTTTTAGGTTCCCAAAGCAAACAGTGGGAGCAACTTTTGAGCATGTGTTTTGCAAAGGCTTTGCAGAACCTTACAGAAGCCAACAGCAGCAGTGAACTTACTTCAGCATAGCCTAGGAATAACTTAGCAGCAGAATATAGTTTTCTGGCTGTTGGTTTGAGGCTATTGGCCGGAAAGTCTTGTTGTCTATTTGGTGAACAAAGCTCAGTAAACCAAAGTAACAAATCTCTCTGGAGAAGAAGACCGATATATAAATGATGCTATAAAAACAATAAAAGCAACAACATTGACTTTACACTCTGCATGCATTTAGAAAACTCGGCAAGTATGAGCTGGATGGCGACTGATTTGAAAATCAAGAGTCTCCAGAATGAGGAATCAAGCGGGGAGCTGTAAGGCTTGGTCCTGGGTCCATTCCTCTTTGGAATATTTACTGATTATTTGAAAGTTGAAGTGGAAGGAAGGAATGCTGATCAGACCAAATTGGGTGACCTAGCTAATACCCTAGGAAACAGAACAAAATTCAAGCTGATCTTGGTAGGCTAAAAAACTGGGTTGAAAATGCCAGAATGAGAGTTAATGAGACAGTAAGATCAAAGACATCAGTATGGGATTGGGAATTCCTAGCTTTATACTATATGGGTGTAAAGTATGGGGAACGATGTGTTCATGTCTGGGCACTTCAGTTTAAAGAAGGACAGAGAGAAACTGGAAAGGGTTCAGAGGAGGTATTTGGAAATCAGAGCCCACAAGAAATTGGTTTAAATGAGTGGGCATATTTAACTTGTGAGAGAGAAAACCAAGGGGGAGGGAAATATCATTGCAGCCTACCAATATCTAAAAGGCTATCAAAGGCAAGACAGGGTGCTTCTTGAAACCAAGTGCAAGGGGAACAGCATCTTGAAGGGAATGAAAGGTTTCAGTCTGACTGTTAGAAGGCATTTCCTAACAGGAAGAGTTAAATGGTAGAACAGTGTACCATGAACACTGGTGGACCTCAAAGAGGGCCTGACTAGCCACCTGTTAGAGGTGGTTTAGGGGATTCCTGCACTGAGCAGGGGGTAGAACTGTAAATGAATGACTTCCTTATAGGTCACTGACCCACCAAGAATATAAAAATAATAAGATAAAATACAGTAAAATAAGAAAACGTATTAAAACAGAAAAAGTAAAATGAGATCAGAACTATACAGCATTCTGATGGTCTACGCAATGTAACCAGCGCTCAGTCCCATATTAATTTGCCATTAGCAAAGCAGAAATGCAAACTTAGCGACAGCTTGTGTTGTTTTAGGTTCTTTGTCAGCTAGGAGTTTTACATAAATTCATCTGGGGAACAGACTAATGAGGAGGTCTAGACGTTTGATATAAATATCTCCATAGAAACTGCAGTAGAGTTATGCACGGTAGAGTGATCCCAACTGACAGAGGCAAGACCTTTCTGCATAAGGTGTTTTCTGAAATGTGCCTTCCCCTACAGCCATCAGAAGATGTTAACTTGCTGTAATGTAAAGGTCCTACAGAGGAGTGTGTGAAGATTGACCTGCGTGATCCATAAGATCTCATCTAATTTATATATTCTATAAAGCAAATATTGGCAGGAAATAGATAGTTCCCTAAAATCCTATTATATTTTGCATTTTTTTGCATCCGAGATCTGGATGGCCTCCACTCCACTGTTGTTTAGAAGAGCTATGAAGATCAGGCTCTTCACCCTGGCCTTTGGCAAGGAAGAGTTGAGACCCCTCACTTCATTCCATCTGGCCTGTCAACCTGCCGTCCTTTATCTGTTATTGATTCTATGGTAATTTCTTTGATTATTGTGAGCTGCCCAGAGTCATTGTCAGGTGACATAGAAATTTAATAAATCATTATTTAGTATTACTTACTCAGTTAAAGTATCTTGAAACTTCAGGTTCCCCTTTCAAGGGGCATTGGTTTCCCATGCTTGCAGAGCCCCCGCCATCCTTAGCCTCCTTGTGGATTCCATTAGCTTCAGCCCTCTCCTTTACACCCTACAGACAAAGATGATGCTTCCAGCAATTGTGCTTCTGCCAGGGTTGTTGTTCTACTACATCAAGGTGGTTCCCTCTAGGAATGATTTCATATGCAGTGCTGATGGAGAAAATATCCTAAAAGGAAAGTCTTCATCTGTTGGCGAAACACCAGCAGTGAGAGTGCCAATCCAGCTACCTGAGGCAGGAGACTCCAGTGTATAGGTAGAGCTAGTGAGAAAGTACATAAGCAGTGCTCTTCTGGATCAGATTTTTGGTACATCTAGTCCAGCAGTCTGTTCTCACAGTGCCAACAAACTCTGCAAGGAAGCCCACTAGTCTTCCAGCAGAGCGGCCTTGAGAGGCAGTCACACTACCACCAAGGCTAATAGTCGTTGATCACCAGGACTTCCGTGCATTGGTCCAACCATTTTTTTTTTTTATAAATTTTTTATTTTTTACAACAAACACAAACAAACAATAACATAAAAAGCATTAAAAAAACCATCTTCCATTTTAAACTGTGTGTCAGCCAGTTACCAATCATTTGTGCCATCCTTTCATAATCTTCACTCATCATTTATATAAAATCTCATGTCATCTATCTAACACATATTTATATATTTATCAATTATCAATTATTATTCATTTATTACTAGTCTATAACACCAGCTTTCATAATAGGATTTATATCATTTTTATCCATTGATTATATATATATATATATATAGTAATTTATATCAGTTTGTCAAGTTTCTATTATATAATTTGCTGATCTATTACATTACTATATCTTTTCATCCAACCATTGATAAAACAAATCCCATATCATATAGAATTGTTTATCTTCTTGCTCTCTAATTTCAAATGTTAATTTACTCATCTCTGCACATTCCATAATTTTCTTAATGACTTCCTCCTGCATAGGTACTTTTTCATTTTTCCAATTTTTAGCAAATACAATTCTAGCCGCTGTCAGAACATTTACAATCAAATATTTCAGTTCTTTACTATATGTTTCAGGTATAATTCCTAATAGGAATATCTCTGGTTTAAAGTCTATATGTTGTTTTATCATTTTTTCCAACCATGTGTGGATTTTAATCCAATATCTTTTAGCTTCTGGGCATGTCCACCACATATGGTAATATGTACCGGGCATCTGATGACACTTCCAACATTTATCAGACTTGTTCTTGTACATTCTCGCAATCCTTGCTGGAGGTAAATGCCACCTATAAAACATCTTATACAGATTTTCTTTATATGCAGTTGACATTGTCATTTTATAGTTTTGAGACCATAATTTTTGCCACTTCTCTAAATCCATTCCGTATCCAAAATTTTTCCCCCATGCGATCATTGTATCTTTAACCTGTTCTTCCTCCATCTTAAATTCTAGTAAATGTCCATAAAGTTTTTAATCACCTTTTCATCAGTACCCATCAAAATTTTGTCTAAAACAGTCAGCTCATCATAAATACCTTCTGCTTTAAAATCTTTATCGAATCTAGATTGTATTTGCAAATATGAGAACCAATTCATTTTTATACCTTGTTCTTCCAACGCTTGCATAGTTTTAAGTTCACCCTTTTCATTCAATATCTCAGTATATCTAACTGTTTGTTCCTTTTTATATGTTATTGAATAAGAAAAGGCTTCAATAGTGGATATCCATCGTGGAACTTTTAAATAATATTGTCTTCTTGTCTTCTCCCAGTTTAAAAACAATGCCTCTCGAATATAATGCCTTCTAAAGTAGCCCTGTGTTTTCGTTCCCTTATACCATAAGAAAGCATGCCAGCCCAACAACAGGTCATGTCCCTCTAAGGTCAATAGTCTATTATTTCTTAAAGTTATCCAGTCCTTTACCCACATCAGATTTGTCGCCTGATAGTATAATTCCCAGTTAGGCAAGGCAAACCCACCTCTTACTCTTGCATCTTGTAGTAATTTAAGCTTTATTCTTGCCTTTTTACCCTGCCAGATGTATTTCAATACAATTTTATTTAAATCATCAAAAAACTCTTTCCCTAAACGAATTGGAATTGTCTGGAATAGATATAAGATCCTAGGCAATATATTCATCTTAATAGTGGATATTCTCCCAATCATTGATAATTGTAAATTCTCCCATTTTGTCAGATCTATTGCAATCTGTCGTTTAAGTTTAACATAATTATCCTCCTTCAATGTACTACATCTTGGTGTAATATATATCCCTAGGTATTTAACCCTGTTTGTGACCTGTATTTCCAAGACTTCTTCCAATTCTTTCTTTTGCCTTGCTAACATATTCTTTGTTAATATCTTTGTTTTATCTTTGTTTATTTTTAATCCTGCTACTTTTCCATATTCTTCTATCTTTTCAATTAATTTAGGTGCTGTTTCCAGTGGGTCCTCTAGTATAAATACTAGGTCATCTGCGAAGGCTTGCAATTTGTACTCTTCCTTTTTGATCTTCATTCCTTTTATTTCTTTCTCTTCTCTTATATTCCTGTTCAACACTTCTAATGTTAAGACAAACAACAAGGGCGATAGTGGACAACCTTGTCTCGTCCCTTTTGTTATGACTATCTGTTCTGTTAAATCTCCATTTATCATAATTTTTGCAGTCTGCTTGTGATATATTGTTTCAATGGCTTGGGTAAATTTTCTACCAAAGCCCATTTGTTCCAATTGCAGTAGCATAAATCGCCAATTCACGTTGTCAAAGGCTTTTTGTGCATCTAAAAATATCAAGGCCATTTGCTTTTCAGGATGTGCCTCATAGTATTCCAATGTGTCGAGAATTACTCTCATGTTGTCTTTAATTTGTCTCTTTGGCAAAAATCCGTTTTGATCCACATGGATAAAGTTATTCAAATATCTTTTTAATCTTTCTGCCAATATTGAAGCAAAAATTTTATAATCTGAATTTAATAAGGATATAGGTCTATAATTTTTAACCTGTTGTGGGTCAGCGTCTTCCTTTGGTATAAGTGTAATATATGCTTCAGTCCATGTTTGGGGTATCCTCTTCTTTGTCATAACCTCATTCATAACTTCCAATAGTTGAAGGCTCAATATGTCCTGGAAGGTTTTGTAAAATTCCACTGGCAGTCCATCTGGACCCGGGGCTTTCCCGACATTCTGCTTTTTTAGAGCTTCTGTTAATTCCATCATAGTTATATTCCCCTCTAACATTATTTCAATGTCTTTAGGTATCTGAGGCAATTTCGCTTTCTGTAAATATTGTCTTACTTCTTCTTCTTGTACATTCTCTTGATAATACAATTTTCCATAGTAGTCTTGTATAATTTTTTTCTTGTCCTCATTACCAAAGCAGATCTGTCCTTCTTCATTTATCAATTGATTAATCCTTTTTGATTCTCTCTCTTTTCTCAGTTTATAGGCTAGCCATCTACCTGGTTTATTTGCATCTTCAAAGTAATTCTGTTTAGCACTTCTAATTTTTTGTGCCAGTTCCTCCTTTTCCATTAATCCCATTTTATGTTTAATTAGATCCATTTTCGCTTTAATATCTTTTTTTTGCGGGGATTTCTGTAACTCTTCTTCCAATTTTTTATGATCATTCTCCAGTAGTTTAAAAGTCTTTTTCTGCGTTATGTTTCTTTTCCTTGTATAATCAATTATTAAACCTCTTGTATAAGCCTTCATTGTATCCCAAAGATTCTGTAATGATGTATCCTCTTTTTTATTTTCATTAAAAAAGAAGGTAAGTTCTTTCTCTATTTTTTGTTTGAAATCTTTTTCTTTTAGTATCCTATTATTTAAAGTCCATCTAAATCTCTTCCGTTGTCCTTTCCAAATAACTACCATTGGGTTGTGGTCGGCCCAAGTACTTGTTTGTATTTCAATTTCTCGAATGTTAGCAAATAAGTCCGCTGACATCCATATCATGTCAGTTCTAGACCAAGATGTATGTCTGTCTGAATAAAAAGTATATTGTTTATTTGCTGGATTTCTTTCTCTCCATGCATCTTTCAAGTCTATTTCTTCTATCATTCGAAGGAAGGATTTTGGCAATGTCTTCCTAGTTCTCTTTGTCAATTTCTGTGTTTTATGGTCCAATTGATCATTCATTATTCCATTAAAGTCTCCCATCATACAGATGTTAACATAGTCCAATTCAGCTATTTTCATATGTAATTTCCTATAAAATTCTTCTTGATTGTCATTGGGAGCATAAATTGCAATTAAAAGAATTTTAACATTATTATCTATTATTTCAACCATCAAAATCCTTCCATCATCATCCGCATAGATTTGTTCTGCTGGCATTGTATCTCTAATATATAGGACCACTCCTCTTTTTTTACATTGTGTCAAGGAAGTAAATAATTTACCCAGTTTTTTTTGCTGCAACAAATATTCGTGTTGTTTTTTGATATGTACTTCTTGCAGACAAATTATATCAAACTTTAACTTCTCTAATTTATGAAATACTTTCCTTCTTTTAATAGCCAGATTAAGTCCATTTATATTGATCGTAATCAATTTTCTTTCCTCCATGTTAGGCTTTATACGAGGGTTTAATTGCTCTAGTAGATCTTACTTCTCGTTGTTCTCTGGGAACACCATCTCCCCCACTTTCTTCTTTTTCTTTTCCAGTTGCTGCTGCACCTTCTTCTTGAAACTCAATTAACGATTCTTCCTTTTGTGTGTCTTCTTCTTTTCCTTTAAAGAATTCTGAATAGAATAGCTCTGCTTTTTGGACTGTATCAACTCTTTGTCTTTGTTCCTGCCAAGTGAACTGAAGACCTTCTGGAATCAACCATCTGTAGTTTACTCCTCTTCTAAGTAGCTCTTTAGTCAGGAATGAATATTGCCTTCTTATATCTCTTACTTTTCTTGGCACCTGCTTCAGAACTACGATTTCTTTATCTTTGTACTTTAGTGTTTTCTCTCTTGCCACCTGGAGTATCTGTGCCTTAATAGTTTTTTAGTAAATCTTATGTGTACTTCTCTTGGTAGTTTATTTCTCATTGCATATCTCGTATAGACACGAAAAATTTCATCCATCCCATCTGACATCTTCTCTGTGGTTATCTCCAATGCTTCTGCCAGTATTTCTGTCATTATTTCCGCAAGGTTTTCACCTTTTCCTTCCTCTATGTTTTGAAATCTCAAATAGTATTCTGATTTATCAATTTCCCATCCTAGCAAGTCACTCCTGGCTTTTTCGACTTCACTCAGTCGAGTATCGATATCTCCAATTTTCTTATCTCTTTGTATGTCTTCATCTTCAATTTTCTTAAATCTCTCCTCATATTTTGTCATCATCTGTTGTATACTTTCATCTGTCTTTTCAATTCTATGCTCAATATTCTCCGTCCTCTTTCCAATCTTCTGAATTTCTTGCATAATTGCCTGTAATGTCACTTCCTTCTCTTTTTCATATTGTATCATTGTCTGAATTGAACGTTGTCTCCCAGGGGGTGAAGAGGAAGCTACTGACGTTGATGGGATTGGGGCTGTTATTTTCTTGCTCATCTTGATGCTTAAAGCTGCAGAAAAAGAAAAGAGGGAGAGAACAAGGCAAGAACCACAGATACTATTCCACAAAATGAGAATGAAAAACAATAGAAAGGAGATAAAAAAAAACCTGGAAATAAAAGGGAATGGAAAAGGAAAAACCTTCAGGCACTTGTCCGCCTTAATCCAATAGTATACAGTTAAAAAAAATTAAAGGAAGAGGAAAAGAAAGCTAAATTTCTTTTCTTTTAAAAAAAAAAAGAAAACCAGCTGAAGAGAAGGTAGAGAGGAAGAAAGGAACAAAAAGAGGAAAAAAAAAAAAAAGGAAAAAACAAAAAGAAAAAAAAAAACAAGGCTCTAGCAAGAAGTACGCTACTGCCACTAAATGTCCAAGGCTCTTGTGACTAAATCAGGCTTTCCACCTTAAACATTTTCAGAATCCACTCTCCGCTGTCTTGTTTATAGTTATTCAGGTGGCACCTATATAAACAGTTTGTGATGCACTTCGCTATCTTTTTAAGAGTCCTTGAATATGAGTAAAACAAGTCACAGTAGAAAAAACAATATATATATATATATCCAAGCCTCTAGGTGGCAGTGCTACTTTCTTTCATTGGCTTTCGCTTCGCTTTTCCTCTTTCCCAGACGGGGAGAGAGGAGAGGAAAAAAAAGAGAAAAGAAGAGAAAAAGAAATATGCTTCTTAAAACACTAAAAAAAATCTTAGTCCTAATGCTTGAAATCAGAAATTATTGAGTATCAAACAGAAAAGCCAGTCCAGTTGAGTTTAAAAATGAAATAAACCACACTCTGCCAGATTCAAGTCCATAAAAAGGGAAAGTTAAATAACTAAAAAAAATTTTCCCAAAGGCTTAATCTCGCCGCTTAGTCCCACTTTTCTTCACTTTTAAAAATTCACTTTGGATTACTTAGGGTGTTCTCTAAGCAAAATTGAATAATAAAGGTCCATCTCACCCGGTTGACACACTTTCTTCTTCCGTTTGGAGCTGTCCCGGTTTTTGCAGTCTCAATGGCTGCCGCTCCGTCGCTGGTTTCAGGGACTTCTCCCGGATCAACCAGAGATTTTGCGATATCCCTGGGATCAACAGGACGTGCCCTATCTGGTCGCCGTCTCTACGGGACGGCTTAGGTCCTTCGGGACCGTCCAGCATCGGAGATATCAGCTGCGATCTTGGGAGCTCCAGATCGCACACCGTACCGCCGCGACGCCAGCTCCGCCTTCCGTCTGTCCAACCATTTTTTGAAGCCAGCCAAGCTGGTAACTAGCACCACATCTCATGGTAGCGAATTCCAAAGTTGAATTACACATTGTGTAAAAACATTCCTTTTGTCTATCAGGTTTCAAATTTATTGGGTGACCTCTGGTTCTGGTATTTTGGGAAGGGAAAAATAGCTTCTCCTTGCCCATGTTATCCACACCATGCATAATCTACCCCAGAACAGATGTTAAGCTGATAGGCCTATAATTTCCTGAATCGTTTTGTAAGCTTTTCTTAAAAATTGGAGTCATATTGGCCACCTCAGCTACAGAGCCCAAGTGTAGAGACAGGTTGCATATTTTAGTTAGAAACATTAGTTAGAACTCAGCTTTAAGCTCCTTAATAACTCTTGGTTGGAGACCATTGGGGCCTGATGATTTGTTGATGTTCAGTTTGTCAATCAGGCCTTGCACTTCTTTTCTCATCACCATTCTATGGCTCAGTTTGTCTGATTCCCTTCCTGAGTGCAGGAGCGCAGCCTCAGGGATCTCCCCCCATTTTTCTCTTCTGAAGACAGAAGCAAAGAATTTGTGCAGCTTCTCTGCAATTTTCTTTTGTCCTCTTTGTTGTTGTTCAGTCGTTAAGTTGTGTCCAACTCTTCGTGACTCCATGAACCATATTGCACCAGGCCTTCCGGTCCTTCACTGCCTCCCTGAGTTTGCTCAGTTTCATGCTCATTGCTTCAGTGATGCTATCTAACCATCTCATCCTCTGCCGTCCTCTTCTCCTTTTGCCTTCAATCTTTCCCAGCATCAGGGTCTTCTCCAAAGAGATCTCTCTTCGCATTAGGTGACCAAAGTATCTGAGCTTGAGCTTCATTATCGATCCTTCCAATGAGCAATCAGGGTTGATTTCCTTTAAGATTGACTGGTTTGACCTCCTAGCAGTCCAGGGGACTCTTAAGAGTCTTTTCCAGCACCACAGTTCAAAGGTATCAATTCTTCGGCACTCAGCCTTCTTTATGGTCCAGCTCTCACAGCCATACATTACTACTGGGAAAACCATACCTTTGACTATGCAGATCTTTGTCAGCAAGGTGATGTCTCTGCTTTTTAATATGCTGTCTAGGTTTGCCATAGCTTTCATCCCAAGGAGCAAGCATCTTTTAATTTCATGGCTGCAGTCTGCGGTGATCTTGGAGCCCAAATAAATGAAGTCTGTTACTGCTTCCATTTCTGCCCCTTCTATTTGCCAGGAACTGATGGGTCTAGATGCCATGATCTTAGTTTTTTTTAATGTTGAGTTTCAAGCCAGCTTTTGCACTCTCCTCTTTCACCCTCATCAAGAGGCTCTTTAGTTCTTCTTCACTTTCTGCCATTAGAGTGGTATCGTCTGCATATCTGAGGTTGTTGATGTTTCTCCCTGCAATCTTAATTCCAGCTTGTGATTCTTCCAGCCTGGCATTTCTTATGATGTACTCTGCATATAAGTTAAATAAGCAGGGTGACAGTATACAGCCTTGTCGTACTCCTTTCCCTATTTTGAACCAATCGGTTGTTCCGTGACCGGTTCTAACTGTTGCTTCTTGGCCCGCATACAGATTTCTCAGGAGACAGGTAAGGTGGTCTGGTACTCCCATCTCTTTAAGAATTTGCCACAGTTTGTTGTGATCCACACAATCGAAGGCTTTTGCATAGTCAATGAAGCAGAAGTAGATGTTTTTCTGGAACTCTCGTGCTTTCTCCGTGATCCACCGAACGTTGCCAATTTGATCTCTAGTTCCTCTGCCTCTTCGAAACACAGCTTGTACATCCGGTAGTTCTCGGTTCATATACTGCTGAAGCCTAGCTCGTAGGATTTTGAGCATAACCTTGCTAGCATGTGAAATGAGCGCAATTGTGCGATAGTTGAGCATTCTTTGGCACTGCCCTTCTTTGGAATTGGAACGTAAACTGACCTTTTCCAATCCCATGGCCACTGTTGCGTTTTCCAAACTTGCTGGCATATTGAGTGCAGCACTTTAACAGCATCATCTTTTAGTATTTTAAATAGCTCACCTGGAATACTATCATCTCCGCTAGCTTTGTTCTCAATAATGCTTCCTAAGGCCCACTTGACTTTGCTCTCTAGGATGTCCAGCTCGAGGTCAGTGATCACACCAGCATGGACATCAGGGACATTAAGATCTTTCTTGTATAGTTCTTCTGGGTATTCTTGCCACCTCTTCTTAATCTCTTCTGCTTCTGTTAGGTCCCTGCCTTTTTTGTCCTTTATCATGCCCATCTTTGTACTTAACGTTCCTTTGATATCTCCAGTTTTCTTGAAGAGATCTCTGGTCTTCCCCATTCTATTGTTTTCCTCGATTTCTTTGCATTCTTCATTTAAGAAGGCCTTCTTATCTCTCCTTGCTATTCTCTGGAAATCTGCATTCAGTTGTTTATATCTTTCCCTTTCACCCTTGCTTTTTGCATTCCTTCTTTCCACAGCTATTTGTAAAGCCTCATCAGACAGCCATTTTGCTTTCTTGCATTTCTTTTTCTTTGGGATGGTTTTAGTTGCTGCCTCCTGTACAATGTTACGGACCTCCGTCCATAGTTCTTCAGGCACTCTGTCTACCAAATCTAATCCCCTAAATCTATTCATCACCTTCACTGTGTACTCACAAGGAATATGATCTAAGTCATACCTGAGTGGTCTAGTGGTTTTCCCTACGTTCTTCAATTTAAGCCTAAATTTTGCAGTAAGCAGCTCATGATCTGAGCCACAATCAGCTCCTGGTCTTGTTTTTGCTATCTGTATAGAGCTTCTCCATCTTTGGCTGCAAAGTATATAATCAATCTGGTTTCGGTATTGACCATCTGGTGATGTCCATGTGTAGAGTTGTCTCTTGTGTTGTTGGAAAAGAGTGTTTGCTGTGACCAGCTTGTTCTCTTGACAGAACTCTATTAGCCTTTGGCCTGCTTCATTTTGTACTCCAAGGCCAAACTTGCCTGTTGTTCCAATTATTCCTTGACTTCCTACTTTAGCATTCCAATCCCCTATGATGAAAAGGACATCTTTTTTTGGTGCTAGTTCTAGAAGGTGTTGTAGGTCTTCATAGAACCGGTCAACTTCAGCTTCTTCGGCATCAGTGGTTGGGGCATAGACTTGGATTACTGTGATGTTGAATGGTTTGCCTTGGATTCGCTCTGAGATCATTCTGTCGTTTTTGAAGTTGTACCCCATTACTGCCTTTCCCACTCTCTTATTGACTATGAGTGCTACTCCATTGCTTCTAAGGGTTTCTTGTCCACAGTAGTAGATATAATGGTCACCTGAATTAAATTCACCCATTCCCGTCCATTTTAATTCGCTGATTCCCAAGATGTTAACGCTCAACCTTGTTATCTCATGTTTGACCACATCCAGCTTGCCTTGGTTCATAGATCTTACATTCCAGGTACCTATACAATATTGTTCTTTCGGACCTTCTTTTCACTTCCAGATACATCCACAGCTGAACGTCCTTTCGGCTTTGGCCCAGCCGCTTCACTCTTTCTGGAGCTACTTGGAATTGCCCTCCGCTCTTCCCCAGTAGCATGTTGGACACCTTCCGACCCGAGGGGCTCATCTTCCGGCATCATATCTTTTATCCTTTGTCCTCTTAGCACACCTTTGACTCCTCCTTCATCCAAGAAACCAGTGGTCTCCTTGGCTGGCTTCCTGCTTCTAATGGGTTTGAAGAATCATTTGTTACCTTTCTCCATAGTTTCGGCAATACGTTCCTCTCATTTTCTTTTTGCCTCCCTCACTGATTTTTTGTGTTTCTTTTGCCAGAGTTTATGCTCTTTTTTTGTTTTCTTCATTAGGACGGGTCTTCTACTATATAAATGATACTTTCTTGGACTTAATAGCCTCCTTTACAACACTGGGCAACCATGCAGGCCGCTTCTTGAACTTTGGGGGCATTTTCCTAATTGTAGGTATACCTTGTGCCCAAGCCTCTGTTTTTGTGGTTCTAAACAACAGCCAAGATTCCTAGAAGGAGTTTGCCTTTTCAGTTTTCTCTGACATTTCTTTTTCACCAGTCTTCTCAATTTTGAGAAATCCCCCTTTTTGGAGTCAGATATGACTGTGAGGGACAGCTGTGTAGGTTATTGCTTCTTTGAATGTTGAATGTTATCGCACTATGCCCATATATTTCTCTCACCAGGTCCTGAGTACTACTTGAGAGTAGGTTTAGTATTGCTTCCTCCCTCATCAGTGCCATGACCAACTGTCTTTCCTATGGAGTTTGTCACCAGGAATAGCCATGTCCCCCTGATATTCCCACCAGGTTTCAGTTATGCCCACTATATCTGTACTCTTTTCTCTCACCAGGCACTCCTTCACCCAGTTTGGCCCGCAGGCTCCTGGCATTTGTGTACAAACACCGGTACACAGCAACTTTCACTGTGTCCTTTTGATTATTTTGGTTTGTGCCGCATTCTCTTCTTTCATTTGTTCAGCCTTGTTGAACAATTCATTCAACCTTGTTGAATGGTCATCATCTCTGACTTGGTTATCCTCTCCTATTTCTATCACTTCCCCTTTAAAACAAGCATAATTCTTTTCAACTCCTTCCCTAAGCAGTGATGTTTCTGAACCTCAGCTCCTTTCAGCTTTCCCCCTGCCCTCAGTATAATCCCTACCCTTTTAGCCTTCTGGAGGGCTGTGAAGACTTGGCTTTCCCCCCAGGCATTGGACTAGGATGGAGGTTGCGCTGCGAAGATGTTTGGTCTGACACCTGGGAGGAGGAGTACCTTTGTTTTTAACCATGTTTTATAGATTTTGTGAGCCACCTAGAGTCATTGTATGAGATAGGTGGTCATATAAGTCCTGTAACCAAATAAACAGTTGCTCTGCCATCTTTTTAATTTTAAACACTGGCAGTTTGTTCCCATTTTGGTTCAAGTGGAGCTCATCCCTCCTGTAGATATCCAGCTTTTCCCAAAACGTTCTGCAATGCCTAATAAATAGGAAGCCCTCTTCCTGGTACCATCGCATCCATCCTTTGAGATGTTTCAACTCCACCTGTCTGTCTGGTCCTGCACGTAGAACAGGTAACATTTCAGAGAAAGCTACCCTGGAGTTCCTGGCTTTCAACTTCCTGCCTAACAACCTGAATTTGCTTCCAAGACCTCCCAGCTATGTTTAAGGATATCTTTGATGCCCACATGCACCATGACAACTAACTTCTCGCCAGCACCCCTAGCAGCCTATCTAGGTGGCGTGTGACATCTGCAACCTTTGCACCAGGCAGGCAAGTCACCATGCAGGCCCACCGGACACCCAGATAGCTACATTCCTGATGATCGAATCACCTACCATGGGAAGCCCAGGTCTCCCAGGAGGAGAATCTTCAGGGCTAGAGGACACCTGTTCATCCCCTAAGGAATGGGTCCCATTCTTCTGAGGGAGCACTTCCCTGTTCTTCAGACCGGTGTCCCCCTTCCCTAGGACTCTCCCTCCCTCAGCTGCTACCCCATGAGGGGGATTGGCTATCTTGTCCCCAAGGGCCTTGACCTGCTGCCTCTTCACCTCTCCTACTGCTTCCAGGAGCTCCTTGCACAAAGCAGAACTCCCAGTATCTCTGTCCATCAGTCAGCCATGCTTTTGGCACTGCACTGTACCACGTGTATCCTGCCCCTGCTGGCTGTCCACCTTCATATCTCTTTTAGATCGGTGTTTTTATGTTTGGCCTGATGGTTTAAACGTATTTTGGAGATCCGTTATATTTCCGTTTAAGTTTGAATTTTAGCCCATCCTCCCTCTCAAGGGTTCTCTGGCCCCACCCCCTGCTTGCTAGAGAACAGAAGGCCCAGCAGCTGCCCCAAGCCCCCAAACACTCAGAAACCCCACCAAATACAAGGATGAATCTTCCCCCAACATGTCACACTTTGCTCCTTCCCTTGATGTCTCCATATTCCACCGCAGCTTCCCTGGGTTCCACACTCCATTCCTCCTCTGCACAGTAGCAGGTACTTGGCCTTAATGGATCTGTTGAAGCACCTCTCCAGCAGATGTGCTGCTCTTGCTGTGGCGGGGGGAGCTTACCCAGGGATAGTTTTGCCTTGAGGACTCCAGAGAGACACTTCTTGGGAGATGGAGCTTATTCTGCAAGAATAATCTTACAGTAGCAGAACATCCAGGATGCAAATTGAAATAAAGAGCAGTAATGTTAGTAAAGGCAGCAACAATTATAAATCATAATCTAGGTCTTCCAGGGAACATACCCCCCTGGATCATGAGTATTTCAAGAACAGATAATTAGGTCTTCTTTTGCTCCCTGATGCTTCCATGTTTTCAGGTTCCATGTTTTAACTTGGTGATTTCTGAAAGGCAAAGTCAAATCCTTGGGCCAGGGAGTCCCCCACCCACCTACAGTTGGGGTACCTGCTCACCTTGCTGCTAGTTAACCAAGCAGGTTGTGCCCCATAGTTGCAAGGGTGCCCAGCCGATAACTGGTGCAGACATTTAAGACATTTGGCATCTTGCAGGGAATGCTGATGGTCCATCATGGGTTTCCAAAGCTACGCTTAGGGAATTATACAATAATGCCCACGAGTCTCTAACAAACCTGCTGCTGCTGCTTCCTGAGCCTCGTCTCCATGTGCTGCTTGCCTCATCCTGGGTTAGTGAGCCAGCTAAGGTAGCCAGCCCCACCACTGGGCAAGTTACAGCACAGTAAAAATAGAAAATGATGCAAAACATTGCATGAGCTCCAAATACCTCCCCCTCTAGCAGTCAAGTAAAAGCTTGGTGAAATAGGGCTGTTTTGGCGGTTTTTGGAATGCCACAAGGGAGGGGGCTGTGCAGAAAGAACGGTCCAGAATGTGAGGGCACAACAGAAAAGGCCTCACATCTCCCTAACCTCTGACTGGGCAGGAAGCCTACTGGGGATAAGTATTTTAGGAGAGAGATTGCCCTGCCACAGTAGCCTTGCCAGCACTTTCTGGACCGGCAGCAGCTTCCAGGTCATCTCCAAAGGCTGTCCTGTGTAAGGGAGTAGGGGCACAAGTCCAGGTGGGGTTGCAACTGGTGCAGCAGGTGGCACTGGGCAAAGGCCTGCCCATCCCACCCAGTCCTGCCAAAGTGTTTCTCCATCATCTGTCTGGGCCTCCTGCAGAGAGTTTGGTGGCAGAACTGTTCAGCAGTAGGGTGAACGCTCGTTCTAAGGAAGAAGTTATAAACACTGAGGAAAACGAACAGTTTGGAGATTCCATTTAATGTATGTTTGCTGAGAACTCAAAAAGGAAGGAATTGGATTCAAGCAAGCCTGATTTAGGAGGCAGGTCTAGCATGAGAGAGCATGTCAGCATTTAAGGGGAGGAATAGAAAAGTAGGGGGGAAATACAGGTCTTTCTTACTTCCTTGTGCCACTTTAGAAGAGAATTAAGGGAAAAATAAACTGCTCCAAAAAATAAAGCTTAACCTATGCAAGTTTGGAGGGATTCTGGAACTGGTTCTAAAGCAATCTCTGCTCCCTCCCCTGTGAACAGCAGAGTCCCATAGGGTTTCAGGGCTGGGCATGTTTACAAAACAAATCTGTCAGGAGAGTGGGAACAAGCTCAAAATGGCAATATTTTTTTCCCCAAACTTGGCATTGTTTCTCCCAGCCTCCAAGCCCTTAAAGAAACAAATTCAGAACACTTTGTACATTCCTCCCTGTTTTGTGCATCCCTCCCCCGAATCCTCTAAAAGGGCTAGCCAGAAAGGGTTCAAGTTCCACCCATGGCTCTTAGTGCTTTTTGTGTTAGAACTGATGCATAATCGGATTTCTCTCTTCTTTCCACCGATCTTTGTTCCAACAGAGGCTGATTGAAGAAGAGAATATGTTGGCCCCTTCTCCAAAACAGTTCTCTCTGAGAATAGAAATGCTGCCTTCCTACATACCAGTTCGTGTTGCTGAAAAAATCCTCTTTGTAGGGGAATCTGTGCAGATGTTCGAGAGCCAGAATGTGGCCCTTACCAAAAAAGGTATTGTGGTCGGTTGTGATTTCTTCCTAGTGAGCTAAGAATTATTGTGGGCCCATTGCCCCAATCCTGTTGCTCAGCAAATCCTTTGCATGCTCTTTGCAATCCAGCTGCAGAAATCTTTCCTGCCTAGCAGATTTGCCGTTCTTTTCAAAGCTGGGCTGTAAGCTAAACAGTCTGGGTAATCCTTCTCTACACATAGGCCAGGTTTGCTAAAAAAAACCCTGTTCTGCTTGTCCCCAAGTGGGACCAGTCAGGGACAAGCAGGATCTTAAAGTAGGTTCCAGTAACGAAGGACCTTGAGATCAATCTGGGCAGGATGAATGATAGAAGCTGCAAGAGGGCTTTGTGACTAGAAAATCAAAGAAAGATCCTTCACAATCCATTTCAGCCATTTGCCTTTATGAAGTTTTCCCTCTGATTCCAAGGCTATAGTATACTGCTCCCCTGAGGATAGTGCATTTTCTTGCTTTGAGACATTTGAAGCTTCTTGATTATCTGTACTGTAAACTAAAACTCACCAATCCCCTTGGCCAACCCTCTTGGATTCCCAAATGTTCCCCTGTCCCTTGTTTGCTGCTCTGGGATCTTGACTAAACTGATGCATTTATGCAACCTTCAACTGCACGTAGAAGGCCTTGAAAAGAGGGAAAAGCCTCCATGGGAATCTCTTGTCCACAGGCTCCATCTTGAAGAATCAGGAGGACACTTTTGCTGCTGAGCTGCATCGTCTCAAGCAGCAGCCCCTGTTCAACCTGATGGACTTTGAGTCTGTGGTTGACTGGATCCGGAGCACTGTGGCTGAGGTTAGGCTTTGCACGCTAAGCACTTTTGCAGGGTACCCTTAGAAAGCTTTTCATAATGGGGAGAAGATTCTAGAAGAACCCTAACCCATAGAAGGGATGACCAGCTCACAAGGAGGTAGGCAGATGGTATCTTGCACGAAGAAGGGGGGGGGAGGAGCACTGGATTGTACGGTGGCAGTAGGATATAGCTTCTGGATCTTGATGCTGGGGCTTTTTTTGGTCTTTCCTAAGCACTTATGGAAGCTGATGGTGGAAGAGTCCGATCTGATAGGACAGTTGAAGGTAAATATGCGTTCCTGCAACTTTTGAGGTTCTGTTCCCCAGTGGAAGGAAGATTGGTCAAAGCTGCTGAACAGGATGGTTTTAAAGATGTTGCCTTTGTTCTAGGTCATTAAAGATTTTTATCTCTTGGGGAGAGGAGAATTATTTCAGGCCTTCATTGATACTGCACAGCATATGCTAAAGACACCACCGTCAGGAGTGACTGAACATGGTGAGTCTCTCAGTCTCCAAAAAAGCCCTGCAGATTGAAACACTCCTTGTTCCCACACTTACTGTTGAAGTATGCCCTATATTATCGAAGTCTTAATGCAGAGGAGACAGCATTTAATTCTGAACATAGGTGGTTTGGTCTCTGAGAGCAGCTGAGATGTGTGGAAAGCGGGGAGGCGGCAAAAGGCATATTTTCCTTTGCCCCCAGCTAAAAGAAAGTTCTCCGCTCGTTTCCTTAGATGTGAATGTGGCATTCCAGCAGTCAGCCCACAAAGTGCTGTTGGATGATGACAACCTTCTACCTTTCCTTCATCTGACTATCCATTACTATGGAAAGGAACACCGAGGTGAGAGTTGGTGTAAGAGGCCAGGCTGCATTTGGGAGTTACAAATGGGAGCCTCCCTCACTTTAGCAGAGACCTCTGCATAAAGCCACAACTTCATTTTTTCCCCTGAAAGACAGCACAGATCTAGGAACCTAGCTTAATGACTGCCTAGGAAGAGGATGCTCCCTCTCTGCCTCGAGTCTTCATAAATGCTCTTTGAGGAAGAGGCTATAGAAGGAGGCAAGAGTGTGTGTGTGAGAGAGAGAGTGTGTAACTTGGCCTGCTCCAACACGTTGCGCTGTTGCTTTTTGGGTCACAGCTGTTACCTTCTGTTGCTCAGCTGCATCCTGTCCAAGTTGTTCACTGGACTTCCTTTTCAGACCCTTCTCAGAACCGTGAAACACCTTCTCGAGAATTATCTCCCCATGAATCCCCCACTTCTGGCTGGGCTGCTTTGGGGCTCTCCTACAAAGTTCAGTGGCCTTTGCACATCCTCTTCACTCCTGCCATCCTGGAAAAGTGAGAGCTTTTGGGGAGGGATGGGAGAAGGGAAACCACCATGTTCTGGGGATGCTATGCTTTCTGGCCAGGGGCTCAGCCCAGCCAACTTCAGCTCGCTTTTGGCTGCAGGTACAATGTGGTCTTCAAATACCTGCTCAGCGTGAGGCGAGTCCAGGCTGAGCTACAGCACTGCTGGGCTCTGCAGATGCGATGCAAGTGCCTGGAATCCAAGCGGACAGATGCCATCAAGTGGCGGCTGCGCCATCACATGACTTTTCTCGTGGATAATTTGCAATATTACCTGCAAGTAAGAGTTTGCCAGTGCAACTGAGAAAGGTCTGGAGCTGCATCTAGGGGAGAAAGCAGCTCATTTGCTTCGTTCTCATACCCAGACTTTCCCTCTGGGAACTGCTGGTTGAAATTGCTCCCACAACTTCTTACAAGTATTTCTGCACTTCTCCTTGACCCTAATTTTTCTAGTTTGCTTTCTTTCAGGTGGATGTCCTTGAGTCTCAGTTCTCACAGCTCCTTCAACAGATCAATTCTACCCGTGATTTTGAGAGTATCCGACTGGCACACGATCACTTTTTGAGCAATCTTCTGGCCCAGTCCTTCATTCTGCTGAAACCAGCAAGTGCCTCTTATGTCTATATGTTGTCAAAGGCCACTTCCCCTCTTGGATCCTCACGCTGCATTCTCCTGGTCAATATGTGCAGGGCCTGAAGGAGCCCTGGCAGTGCTGGGCCTCCTGGCTCATTTGGCCTCCATTGGTGGGGGGAGAAGCTCTGGTGTCCCCCTTCAGTTTTATCAGTACCAAAGGTGACCTTCTAGACCTAATTCTGACTTTGGAAGCTCAGTCCCATGTATGTGGCCCTTCTCTCCACTTGCTCCAGGGTATTGAATCCTTAGAGTAAGACACAGGAGATAGGTCCAACCTGTTCAGTGTGGAGTAGAACTACTGGGAATTATCACGAGGTCTAAGCAATGTTTGAATCACATTGCTGGCTCATTTCCACCTTCTGGTAAACTCCAGGTCCCCCCTACTTTCTACACACGTAGTTGATTCTTTTTGCTTAAGTTCATCGGTACCCATTGCACTATTCCCTTTTGGGTGAGCAGCGTCATTACAGATCAGAAAAAGAGGGAGAAATAGTTAACAAATTTAAGACAGCCGATAAGAAAAGGAAATTTAACTAAACTGAATTTACACCAACAGTGTTCAGTCTGCTTTCTAATCCAATCTCACTCCCATCCCCAGTGCAGGAATCTACCATTACAGCACTCACATTAGCGTCACCAGCCAACATGCCTCTTATGCATACAAGGGAACAATGATAGCAAACAGAAAGGTAACAGGTGAATGCAAACACCACAGGGAGTTCATAAATTTCTTGGTGACTTACTGTAGAGCAAAAGTCGGGTCTGGCATGAAAGTGCCCTTTCCAAATTTTGCCCTTTGTTGCTTCTTGTACCCGTTCAGTCCAGATTTAGTGAAACACTTTCTCAGGCACCTCCCGGAGTTGTTGCATCTACTCATTACCTTTCCATTTGCCATTAGGGTTCTTCCCAGTCAGGCATGGATGCATCTTCACATACGCAAGAAATAAGTCATACAGTCATTCTGTAAGCAAACCACATCCATCTTTTAACATTTCTCCAGTTAAGCTTGGCAAGTCTAGATAGCGTGTTCTGCTGTTGTGCAAGATCTTAAATCTAGATCCAGAAGAGGCACTGGAAAGTTGGGGGAAGAGTGGCATACTCTTAGGTGGTAGCCCACTTGTCCCACCAGTATAGACGGTTGACTTCAGACCTAGGCCATCTTTTGTATTGACATTCTGTTAGATACCTCAGTTCTCCTTGTTGCTCATTGCTGAATCTGTTCTAGTGAGTTTGAATCCTTTAAAATTGAATGGACATACCACTCAAAATGGGAGTTATCAATACAGAATTAAGTGGAATGATTAAGTCCTATAATTTAGGAACTGTAGTTCTGTTGACGGAGCCTAAAATTGCATTTGCCTTTTTTGCATCCTGATCAGACTGCTGATTCACAGTTTGTAATCAGCTACTATTCTAGATCTTTTTCATAAGTACTACTGCTATTTTCCCATTCAGAAACTGCATTTGATTTTTAACACTTTGACAGTATTATTTCTAACCCAATCTCTAACATATCAAAATCCTTTTGCTAGATTTCTGCCTTTCGGGGAATTTCGTATCCCATCATTTTTGCACTGTCTACAGATTTGATAAGCATTCTCTCCATAATTCTCATCCAAGTTGTTAGTAAAGCATTGAGTTCACAGCCCAGAGCTGAACTACTCAATATTTTCATTTGTAAGTGGTTTCGAATAATAGTTATAACAACTGTGGGGAGAAAAATGAATACATAATAATACAGCCCACTTCTGATCATTATTTTGTAGGCTTTTCACTGCCTGAATGAAATTTTAGATCTCTGCCATAGTTTTTGTTCGTTGGTCAGCCAGAACCGAGGGCCCCTGGATGAGCGGGGTATGGCGCAGCTGAGCATCCTGGCTAAGGTACGTCCCACCCAAAAAGGCACAGAAACCAACCCTAGTGAGGTTGTGCCCTTGTGAGTGGAATACTCAAAAACAGTACAGGCTGTTTTTGAGTATTCCACGTTCAGAACAAAACCTTCAGGTGCTTTGAGTGAAGAATGCAGCAAGCTATTTTGTTTTTAAGTATGGACCAAAAGAGAACCGGTTCATTCAGCACCAGTTCAGATATTCTGTACCGTTTCAGATGATGAGATTGGAGTGCTACCTCTTGAGAATGGAGGGTGATCTTTTGAATTTTCCTGTCCAGCCTAGTGGAGTGACTGGGATGGGTTATTAGGTGTGTGCAGTGATCACAATTCAAGGGGAAAGGTGATTTGCTTGTGGGTGAGCATGCATGTTGCACCTCCTTGAACCAAGAGTGTCTTTTCCTGGAGCTGCACGAGCCTAGGAAAAGATGCGGTTTATTTAAGGAACAGCTGGTTGGATGAAACGCATGCCTGCGTGTGCCCCAAATCGGCTTTCTCACTTTGAAGCCCTACCAGTGACGTCCATGCCACTCTTGACTTAGGCCTGGATAATCTGGGTTTGGCGTTTTGGGGTGAATCAGCAAGCCTTGGGGAACCCTCTTCCAGATCTGACAGCAGAGAAGCCTGGACAAAAGAATAGCTGTGAAGGACTCCAGGAAGCCTAAGGGGTTGCTTGACTCTGAGGCTCTCCCCGTATCCCCTCACATTTTTATTTGAATGTTTGCATGTATAGTTTCAGTTTTCAAATAGCCTGAGATGGTTAGAAAGAAAGAAAAAGAGGCATTTTTCCACCCCCTCCCCTTACCTTTCAAAGCAGCTCCCTTTTGCTTTTAGAAGGTCACGCCACCCGCCAAATAAGGCCTCTTTTCAATTGAGGGCTCTGCCTGATTTGCTAGGAGAAGCATGTGCGCACTTATACTCTTTAGAGACTTTTCATTTTGAAAAGGGTGGTCTCGAAGGCTTTCCTTGCTCACCCCACCTCCCCATTTAAGACTAACTAGATGCCCCTACGTAAAAGACCCTCTTTTCAGGCAAGCCATCTCAGAGGGCAGTCAAGGGACAGGGAGGGGGCTGGTCAGAGAGGATGGCCCAATCAAGGTCTGCTGAACAAGGGAGTGGGAGGGAGAATCAGGCAGTCTTGGCTTTGGGACAGTCCCCATTGATGCCACCAGGTGACACCACAGTGGCTAAGGCTGAAAAAGCTCAGAGCTGTGGGAGGAACTCTTCCCCAACACACATGGAGCAGGTGCTGGTGCTGACTATTCAAGCCATCCCCCTTCCACTAGCAACCTAGGGCTGGGAGGAGCAGTTCCCCCTTTTGAATTTGAGTCCACGATCATCAGACCAAGCATGAGGACAGTCTGGTTGGGAAGCACTCACTGTTTGCAACTACAGGTAGTCCTTGACCTACAACCATCAGTCAAAGACTGTTCCAAGTTATGATGGGGCTGAACAAATGGTGGTTATGACCGGTCCTCAGATTTCCAGCTGTCCCAGCAACCTTGTGGTCACATGATCGCAATCTGGGTGCTTGGTGACCCGTTCAAACTTACGACCAGTTGCTAAGCACCCTGCAGTCACACAATCGCCATTTGCAACCTTCCCTGCTGGCTTCCCCAGAAAGTCAGTGGGGAAGCCGGCAGGGAAGGCTGCAAGTTGCTGGGGTAAGTCTCCTCCACCTGTGTCAGGCCCAGCCCAAGAACAACGACAAGACAGTTCAGTTGAGTACAGTTTCTTTATTTGCTTACATCTTATAGGCAGAATCTTGCCGAACTAAATCTATACTACAGCAACTAGTGGATATACCCTGTGAGATTCTAGGGAGTGGCTATCCTGAATCCCTTAGTCTTCTCACGCTCCCCCTGCAGACTGCTTTGCCTCTTGCCTCCTCTTCCCTCCTGGAATGCGACCCTCCTTCCCAGTAGCCTTGATCTCCCACATCACTCTCCTCCTCATAGATATATTCCATCACAACCTGCGCACCCTCCTCTAGCCCCTCTGTGCTTGCACCATCCTCCACCTGGCAGCAGTCAGTTACCTGCCTGCAGACCTGGAATTTGGAATTTCCTGCCGGCTTTCTCACTGACTTTGGGTGTGGGAAGCCAGCAGGAAGTTTTCTTGCTTAACAACTGAGGGATTCAGTTAATGACAGCAACCAGGACTGCAGGGAAATTCCGGCCCCAATTGCCATTGTAAGTCGAGGACTACCTGTACTGCAAAGCACAGGTCAGTAGAGGAAGAATGCAAAGTATCTTTTACCCGTGGGATTCTTAAGGATGCGCCTAGTTATTATGAGGTGCTCTTCACACTGCTAGCAGCAACAGACAACCTGCAAGGAGTTGTTCTTAGGCAGTTTGTTAGTTGCTCAATAGCTAGCAATGTAGGTGCAATTACAGAGTTATCCAAAGGCATGAAGTTAGACTCCTGCACGTGTCACAAAGGAAATGGCTTTGGGAGACCAGCTGCCTGAGCAAACCTCTACTGGGACTTCATGGTCACAAAATAGCAGGGCCGATGTGTGAAGGGCACCCCCTCAAGTGCACTTCATTGATATCAGTTACATCTGATTAAGCAAGATAGTCTTGGTTGGGAGGAGCTATCTCCCAGCTGGTACTAAGGTTGCTGCCAGCATTTTTAAGAAGATGTGCCAAAGTATCAGCAATTATTTGCATTGATTTACAGTGGGATCAAATGTTAGACCAGCACTCAGTCAAGCTTCATGCACCCAGATAGCTGGTTCCCTAAGGAATCTCTCCCATTTGGAGCTCCACCTCCTTACACTTCAGGTGGCTGCTTGAGCTGTGGTGGCTGTGCACTTGCCCAACTATCTTGATTCCCAGGAGTTGAGGTTCTGTATTCTAACTGTGTTGCTCCATGAAAGTGCAGAGATAGCCACAAGCCAGGTTCCATCTGTTTCTTAGGAGAGTCTGCCTATAGTGCAGAAGAAGCTGAGCTTGGCAGACAAACTTCATCCTGGAGTCATGCAGAAGCTGAAGCCATTTGTCCTCACCAGACTTTGTGAATTAAGGGTGGGGAACATTTTCCCCAGTGGAGAGGGTTCCTAGTTGTAATAGTCACTAGATAGCAACAAGTGATGGGAGCTGTGCGGTTCAGTGGCCATTTTATCTGCTGCACCTGCCACCACCACCACCACCGTCACCCTGACACGGGATCTTCCTTGGCAGGTTCAAGCATGCCAACTTTAACTTGACCACTCCAAGAAAAAGGAGAGGTGTGGTCAACTGGGCTGCTGCTTTGATGCATTTGAAAAAGACAAGACAGTGCCTATTCCAGTGGGCCCACCAAGGCCAAGTTCTAGCCAGATTGATGAGGGTTACTCAGCAGTAAGCCCCAATATCATAAGCAAAGAGGTAGGGGTCTCCAGGGAGTGGGGAGTAGCTTGTCTTCCATAAGGTAGACCTCTCTTTGCTGGACTTTCCTACCTGGCCACTGGAAGAGCACAGAGGGAAGAGCACAGAGAGAGGTCTGCTCACTGTTCAGACATGGCCAGCAGTGGAGGCAGCAAGTCCCCTGGGTCACCTGTGAACTCATTTGGCCAAGTCATACTGGGAGTTGTCCTGGGGATTTGTGCTGGAGAGATACATACTGGCTGAGACTCTATGGCTCACCTGGCTGATGTTCCTTTAGTCACTGAGTAGCACCTGAGCGATCATCAACTGGCTGGGACTTCATACGAGTGCATCATAGAACGTAGGCATTCGAAATGATCTTGGAGATCATCTAGTCCAGCCCCCTGCCCAGAGCAGGAATGCACAGCAGGCTTTCCAAGATGGCCTCCACAAACTCCTTCAAGACTTTCCAGCGTAATTAGTCTTATCCTGGAGATTTAAACTTTCAGTGGCCAGATGTTCCCTAACCCTCTCCTTTTGTCAGTGGTTCTGCTTAGGTCCCTTGGAACAGTCCTCTTTGGGGAGAACCCCAAAGCTACATAGATGCCTCTCCCTATGTAACGATACCTTTTTGCTGCTTTTAGTTTCCCTCATGAGCCCAACTTCCTTTTGCGCTTTAGCCTTTTTCTTTGCAGAAATTAGTGACTTGCTGGTAACCCCTTTTGAGAATTACCATCTTCTCTAACACTTAAATAGCTCCTCGATCATGAGTTGCAGGAGGTTCATTCATTGATGCCTCTGCCCCTTTTCCATGTTTCCTATCCACCCTTTCATGCCTGGCTGTTGAGGTGGTGAGAGCCAAAATCACTGCCCCAGAAGCAGCCACACCATCCAGACCAAAAAAAAAAGCATGATTTTCCACATTGGGGCATCACAATGCCATTCACCAACTGTCTGGAACTGCTATTTGAAGATTCAGCAGGGCGATACGATTGGACTTCCTAGGGGCACGTTTGTGCATGCAGCCTGAAAGAGACAAGAAGGCTGCTCTGACTCGTGGCTTTCCCCTCACAGGGCTTCAGCTGCCAGTCCTCCCTTCTGTTCAAGATTCTCTCCAGCGTCCACAATCACCAGATAAATTCTGACTTGGCACAACTGCTGTTACGCCTGGACTACAACAAATACTATACTCACGCTGGAGGCACTTTGGGCAGGTAAGGCTTAACGCCCTGAAGCAGAGGACGTACCTCTAGCCACATTCCAGCAGAAGGTTTAGTGGAGTTGCAGCCTAAGCAAGAACGCATGGTTAGAGGCACAGTGGCCCAGCTGTTCCTAGGGTTGGATGCGCTCCAGCTGACATGCCATGGGCGGCATGTGTGCAACCCACCTTTTTCCTCTTACCTGCTTCCCTATCATAAACTGGGGTAATGTAAAGAGGAAGATGCCCTGTGCCTCCCTCCCATGTCTTGAGATGTCTTTTGTGATTAGTTAGATAATTCGCCATGTTTGTTGTAATCTGCCCATATATTATAAAGTACATCATGTGTGCATAACTTATTTCATCCTACTTAACGTCCTTCCTTTGAATCACTTTTCTTCTTTCTCTACAGTGTGGGATTAGAATGATTAGCCCACTAACAGAATCAATTGCCACAATTTCCAAGAAGTGTCCCCCTTCCGTAATGGCAGCAACATTCCAACCACTGGAGGAGAATGGAGGCGCAAGATTTGCTGTCAGAGCAACTTCAGTGTGTTTTCTTCCAGGCCAGTCATTGGCACCTGCAAATGGTATTTTGTATATTAAATAACCATTTATGTTATAAGTGTTTTCCTTGGGCTTCTTCTGAAAAGAGTGAGAAGTGCTGCTTGGTTTGGGCTTCCAAATGCAGTTACTCCCTTTTGCTGTGACAGCAGAGCCAAAAGTCCAGCCCCCTGACGTTGTCACCTTCAGCATTTTTAAGCCAAAATCAGTTGATGACTATAAAGAGTGCAGTGTTGTCATTAAATGCAGAAAAGTACCTTTTGTTCTATTTCTGAAGATGGAAGTAGTAAGTGAAAAGTAACCTGGCCTTGGAGATGAAGTTTTTGTTTGCTTTTCTTGCTCAGTGGGGTAACTATCATGGTGCAGGGACTTGTGCTGAAGATACAGAGTTTGAAGAATAAGGGCATGATGTTATCAAGATCTGCTGCCTCCTTTGCTGAAAACAGCTCCCGAAATAGTAAGAGGCAGTCACTTGCTGTTTTATTTCCTAACAAAACTGCCGGAGCCCTTAATGAAAACAGAGGTAATAGATAACATTGGTTTTTTTTTTTAACGCAATCAATTTTTTCAAGAAGTAGCTGGTCCAGGAATAGGGAGCATTAGAACAAATATTGAGGGAGTGGAGTGCTTCATGTGTGTTTGAGACAAATGCAGGGATTCAGGAAAACGCCCCAGGCAGTAGGAAACTTCTCTCTAAATACCAGCTCCCAGCCTGATTTTATAACCTACGTTAATCCTGTAGCTTTGGATCTGAAAGATCTTAGAAAAAACATGCCTTTAATTGTTCTCTCTCCACAAATCAGTCAGAAAGGAAATCAGACTTTTGGAAGCTATCCCATCTTACCATGCTCCCTTTTTGTTTATACTGCTGTTATACTGTTAAATCAGCTTTTCTAAGTACCTTTTTTTAGATTGGTTTAATTTAAGGGATCTTCTTGCACTTGTGGGGTTCAGCAAGCCTGTCTGAAAGTTTCATTGCAAGAAACTTCCTGCTGCAAAAAGGCAGGAAAGGGTTGCAAGTTTGGAATTGCCCAGCCCTATATTGTGTAGCAAAAGAGCACCCATACTAAATTTCCTTCCTACATTCACATGACATAGTTTCCTGCTATGTGATAGCAAATTCTATAGTCTGTGGGACTGGATGGGAGTAGTTGATTGTTAATACTCAAGTCACGATATTATAATGGGCCCAGATAAGAAATCAATGTTTATTTTATCATAAAAGTTCACATTAAAATTATATACAAGCACTACATGCATAGGTCAAACACAGAAAATTTAAAACCTAGATGAGGATGAAAATCGCCACAAAGCAAAAAGGGAGTTTTAACATGGGACATAATCATACTGATACTTTGGATACTTAAATCCAACTGTCTCCCCAGCAATGAGACTCTGGATCACCCACTCCTGCGTTACCACTGGCAGATGTAATGCTTCAGCATATTGCACGACGGCAGCTGGGCAGGAAGTGTCAGTCACCACCACATCAAACACACCCAAACTCACATCTGTAAGAACAGGAAACAATTGCTTTCTGAGGCTGCTTCCACCACAAGTTCCCAGCACTGCATATCCCACTTCTAACACTGTTCGATGAGAGACTCATCCAGCTCTCAAAAGATTCTAGGAATCCTTCTTTAAGAATAAAAAAGATGCCAGTTAAATTTTTCACATCAAGCCCTCCTTTATGCAATGAGCCAAAATGTACACAAAGTAGTACACACAAGCCAGTGGGGGAAGTTGTGTCAATCCCCTCCCCAAAATAAAAAATATATGAACAGTAATTTTCCCTCTTGTCCCTTGCCAGATGGCTGACTTCCAGCTGCCTGTACCTTTCTTCCATGTTGAGGATTCCTGCTGCTTAACAGAAGCAGCTCCTCCCATCGTAAGAATCTCAGACCAGAGTTCCAAGAAGTTTCGTGTTTCATCAGATACCAGGAGCACTCTCAGCTTCTGGAAGGGATTTTTTCGTGGATGCCTAGAAAGAAAGAAAGAGAAAGAAGGGCTATGAGGCCATCAAAGAGTATCACTGAACAGCAGAGATCCACCTGCCATGCTATGCCAGTAACATCTTCCTCTCCCTCCTCCCACCTATTGGTGTTGAAGTGGGCTGGTTCTTCCAAGACCTGCGCTTGACAAGACCTCCATGCTCAAACTCATGCACTTACCACTGCAGTAGCCTCTGTTCCTCCAGGCTGTAGCCAGCTGGCAACAAGTAGTTCTTGTAGTTCTGAGTCTGATTGGCGTGGCAGCTGTCATGGACCCACATGTGAGACACACACGGTATTCCCCGGGCAAGGCACAGGAAATACTTCCGGGTGCGGCAGTGCTGGTCTGCTATCAGGAGACACTGATAGGCTGCGCTGCACTGAATTAAGAAAGGAGGGCACATTGGTACCAGTCCTTCAAAGACAGATAAAGCCACAGACAGGGACCACCTCAGAGACTTGCAGGTGAAAAAGAATATTTCAGACTCATGTGGGAAGGTTCATTTGCCTATTAGACCTCAGGGCTTATCCAGGCAATGCCATACAGGTGCCTATGACATGGCAAGCAGAAACAGGGCAGTGGGAGGTGAAGAATGGATCTGTGCCTGCCTTAATTGCAAACAACTCTGCTGGGAAGCAGATGTTCTTGGTTCCATCAGCAAAGCAATGCCAGCTTGCCAGACCACTGAGTCGTGCCTTCTTTGTGCTGGCTACCCTGCATTCTCCCCCACTCACCATGCAAAGTCCATGTAGACCCAACTTGGTCCCTCAGGAAAGCCACAAAAACCTTACTTTTTCAACAGGCCCTTGAACAGAATGTCTTATGACCCACTAGTATACAGGTGGTCCTCACTTAACAGCCACTTGCTCAGCAACTATTCGAACTTACAACAGCACTGAATGAGTGGTACTTACGACCAGTCCTCAAAGTTCTGGCTGTCATAGCATCCCTGCTGTCATGTGATCGCCATCTGTGACATTCGCTGCTGGCATCCAACAAGCAAAGGAGAAGCTGGCAGGTCATCACAAATGGCGACTATGTGATGTCACACTTAATGGCAAAGGATTTGCTTAAAACTTAAAATTGGAAATGCTGGAACTGCCATTGCTAAGCAGCAGTCACACAATGTCGCGCTTTATGACCACATTGCTTAGCAACAGAAATTCTGGTCCAAATTACTGTCGTTAACCAAGGACTGCCTGTATGTTGTTCGTCCTATTTCCTGGCATGGCTGCTTTGTACTTCCTCATTGCTGGCTAGGTTTAGCCTGCTTTTAGTCTCTGTGCCACCTAAAGTTTGCTCCAGAAACTGAAGTGGCCAGTAAAGTGACTGACGAAGTGTATCAGGGTATGATCCCTTCTCCAGAACTTCAGGGGGTGAGGCCAGTCTTTCTTTTACCGCAAATACAATAATTTGTGGGAGCTGGCGATGCACAGCATTGTCCTCTATCACTGCTGCTCTGCCCAGCAGCACTTCTTTTTCTTCCCTAAATCGCTACAGGTACATACATGCTGATCTGACAATTCATTGTTTCGGAAACCATGAACATCCTGCATTCCACCAGTGCTTGGGAAGGGAGGTGAACGTACTCCATCATGACCTCGCAGGTAGACTCAGGATAAGAGCTTTCAAGCTTGTCAAAAGACATCAGGGACATCCTTAATGTGGCCATGTTTAATAGCTGTTGGAGTCCATTATACTCGCTTCGTATTAACAGAGATACTTATAACTTGAATTATGCTGTGTTGCATTAGCACTGTGCCCTTCATTCTGTTGAAGTAGACTTTATTTGTTAAACAATGGTATGACAATGGATTAAACTACTACAAAATTATTACTGATGTTCATTCCATTTGCATCTTTTAATCCCATTCAAAACATAATAGAGCTTGTCATGAATGCACAAAAGAATGCATTAAATATTGAAAATCTTTATTCTGCAAATAGTAATACAGAATTGATATGTAATATTTTAAAAGATAACATTAAGGGAATTAGGGTCCACTGCTAATGTATATGCATCATATTACCTTTGTAAATAATTTTAAGGGCACTTAGGATCTCTAAAAATGGAGGGAAGAAGGCATATACTTTGCTCCCACCAGCATCAGCTACCCTTCGGGAAAGATGGCAGACTCATTCTATTGTATTTTTACTTTTAATTGTTAAGCTTTGTAAATCACTTTAGTAAGCTATATACCTGGAAGGTGGGGTATAAGTCAGCATAAAGAGGAGAGGCAGCCGTGTAGAGCTGAGTGATCACACCAACTCAGCCAAGCAGCGCCTGTGCTTCCCTTTCCTCACTGAATAACCAGTTTCTATCCTTGGATTATCTTCTTTCAGCTTATTTGCCCCAATGGATATTTTGCCAGGACTGCAAAGTCAGGAGTCAAGTCAAGATCATAAATGGGAACCTGCCTATTTCCTGCCAAGATTATTTCCCCAGCAGGAATCCTGGTGCTTACGGTATAATATTCTGCTGCCCTGCCTTTCAGTTTTATAAATACACAAGATGGTTAGTAAAAATAAACTGTGCGTAAGAACTCCATAAAAGAGGTTTCAATATCAGAAAATCAAAGCAGCAGCACTAGCACAGGGGTCAGAAAGAAGCAGGGAGAAATCAACCACTGTCATCTAATTCTAGGAATCCTGTGCATCTTCAAGATCTCTCAGTGCAACGAACACCTGACTTTCCCTCCCCAAAGGTGGGAAAGGATGAGCTGCTGCAAATGGGAATGGCTGAAATTTTGGACAAGCACAAAATACAGCTGAACCCAAAGCCTGAGAGTAGGACTCCAGCATGAGTGAGAGAGGAATTTCTCCGAAGCTCTCTGAGGGGCACCCTGGAGCACCTCAGGGATAAAACAAGCTGCTTTTGGTATCCAGGATCGAGAAGAGCAACCTCTCTTTGAAGGAACTGGGCCCTTCCAAAGGGCCCTTCAGGTACATTGCTGATTCCTGCTGAAGATGACGGGGGCAGTGCCTGGAAAACAACATGAGCTACCCAAGATTATAAAGACCTGGGAAACCCCCCTTCATTTTCCCACAAAGAAACCCAGGCAAAAGTAGAAACTCCCAGCCCCCAAACCACAATGTCAAAAAAGTGAAGTGCAATCTCCAGTTACCAAAGTACTATGGACTCCTTGAAGCCAAAAATCACCAAGTCACAGGAGGATACAGAATCCACTATGAAAAGCTGGTGACTGCCAGATGGAGATTTCGTTTCTTGAAGCCAAAAGACCTGGCTCGCTTCTCCAGCTCTCACACGTGTAAACTAAAAATAATGTAAAAAAATCTCTCCCTTCCCCCAAGTGCTTCAAAATCTCACCATGGCCACTTTGTCTTGTCGATGTACACCTGTATAAGAAGATCCTTTACAGAGTTCAGGTGGGTTCTGGCACATACCTCCCTACCCTGCAGGCATGCCTTCCCCTCCCCCCAATTCTGACCTGGCTTTCATTGAAGTCCTCTAGGATGAAACCTCCTCCTGCTTGGAGTTGTAGTTCAGTGTAGGGTTTGTTGTAAGGTATTGTCTCCAAGAATTCTGGAACATGGAAGTATATTGGGTAGTTCTTACTTTTCAAGGACACATAAAGCTTTGTAGAGCAAGCCCACTCCCCCAGTCAAAACATCATGTAACAATCGATACGCTATCTTCAAACCAGTCCAGAGGGTGAATGCAATTAGTTCCACACATTGGCATCAAATGCCTCTGACAAAGCCCCAGAGCAGGTCATAAAGTTTATGAGAACAATAATCTTCCCTTAGACACACACACCTCCCTGCCCACAAAACTCGACCTCAGTGGTTGCTATGAAGGAAAGCAGCAAAACATGGAGAAGCAACAAGAAGGGCTTTTAATGCTGTGTGGAGATCTGACTTGAGCGCCTTAAAAGTTTCCTTCCGATATAAGAGATTTCATTTTGCTATCCTGTTCTCAGAATGCTTTTTTTCAAATGTCTCCTGGTGTTTCTGAGTTTGGCAACGATGGAGAGGATTACTGTTCTGTTAATATTTTTCTGTCACTCTGAAGCCCCCTGACTCCCTACACTTCTGGAGACTATCTAGAAATGCTGAAGCACCTTCCCTCCTGAATTTTTCTTCTTGTTCTAGACCAGTCCTCCTCTCGGACTGTCCTGTGGCAGGAGTCTTCCCTTCCTGCCCTTTAGAAGTGCTTGGGATGCTCATTCTACAACGGGAAAAACATCCTTCACACACCTCCCTTGGCTACCTCATCATAAGTTTAGGAGCACCTTGCTCCACTGAGAAAAATTTCACTGAAATTTCCTTATCTTGCATCGACCTGGAAGAAAGCTAACAAAAAAGGCAGAGTATGTTTCTATCTGGCACACAGTTTCCCTGTCTGTCCAAATCAGTATTGACTGGTGACATACCAGCCAACCTCCTGATATCAGCACTTCAGGGTAGTCTAGGCCAGGAAACCAAATACTACCAAGACCAATACTATTATTGTAAAGTTATATTAACAGAATCTTGCAAGTCTCTATGCACTTTCCCTCCCCCTTTATCTTTGTGAGAACAAGGGAGGGTCTTGTCCGAGACATTTTTTTCAAGTTACAGTTCTGCCCCGACTCAGGTTCCTATTATCTGACGTTGTTTTGGCAGCAGCTCTTCCTCCTGTCCCTCAAGGCAATTCCCTCTGTCCACTACAGTTGGTGTTCTTGAAGATGACAAGAACTGCCCATGCTGCAAGGGGATTTTCCTTGGAAGAGGTGAAGGGCTGGAGGTGAACCTGTCCAGTTTACCAGGGAAAATGAGGAATTTTTGGATCCAACACAGGAAGCCCTTGCAAAGGGACAGCAATACTGAGGCCTTCCAGAAGACAGATGAAAGTGAGGCAAGGGGACAGGAAGATGGAGGAAGGTGACACAAATGACCAAGCCTAATAAGAAAAGCTCTTTTTCTCTGGTGCTTCAGAACAGATTCTAGAGCCTTCCTACTGATGTTTTCTGGAGCCCTGGACAAAAAGCAGCTAAAGAATGAGACATTTGAATGCACTGTAATGCAAAGATTGAAGACTACAGTCAAAAGGAACAGAACCAACAAAAGGGGGCAGGGAATAGAATAAATGGAGAAAGAACATCTTATAATTTAAGCACATAGGCCAGGTCAAGAGCATTTAGGCAGGAATAGAGGGAAGGGGAAACAAAAATGATATTATTATGGATCCATGCTATAGACTGCTCAACCAGGCCGAAGATCTGGGTACAGTAATGCCCTCCTAGGCCAGAATATAGAATTTCAGACAAGAAAGACATAGCAATTATAGACATCCCAGGCAAGAATGCAATACCCCCAAAATTCCTCATTGGTCTTTTCCAGAAGACTGAAGATGAGACAAGGGGACTGACTTTCCTAGATATGATTCTAGCCAAAACGGAAGTTGTTAAAGAGATGCTTTGGAAAATTTAGGAAGAGGTGACACTAGATTTCAGGAGAGAGAACTTCAGCAAGCTTAGAGAAGTTGTAGCCAGGATCCCATGGGCAGTCCTCAAAAGGAGCACAGGAAAGTTGAGAACTTCTTATGGATAAGGTATTGGAAGTAAATCACACCCCATTGATGATGCCTCAGTACGAGGCTGGGAGGCAGCTGCCTCACAGCCTGCCCCATCCATGCACAATACCACTTTCTTTGGAGGCGCCATAGTGCCTGGCCACAATCAGCAAGTTGCTGCCTTACTCTCCCACTGCACATGTGGCAAAGAGAGGAGAGAGCTGCTCTCATTTCTGGACTGGGTCCCGTTCCCCACTAAAAGTAGGTCAGGTCCATTCTGCTATTTGCAGGTATGGCTTGGATTCTGCTCCTTGTATGTGCCTCACTACCGAAACTTTTTCAGTTTTCAGAAGAAGGCATTGCTGGCATCCTCTGTTTGAGTTTCAGACTGTCCCCCACCCCAGTGGAGGAGGAGCGTAAACTTAATGCTGGAGATAAACAAACATAATCCAAGCAACGTTTTAAAAGAGCTGATGACTATCAGGCATATTTGGAAAATGTCACCATATTTATATGAAATCAGATCTCCAATTTCTTTCAATACTTGCCAAATGACAAAAACTTAGAATCCCAGAGTTAAGTATGGCCTTGAAACTACCGAGTCCAATCCCTGGTTGTGCAGTATCCCAACTGAAGCCTTCCTGACAGATGGTTGTCCAGACTCCCCTTGTGAACACGCCTAAGTGAAGGGAGGCCCACTCAAAAAATGGATACATAAAAGCTGAACTGCCAGCAAAAACCGCCCCAGGTTATGTCTGAAAAACTAAGCATCCTGTCAAGACAGGTGTCTGGCTTAATGACACTCCAGAACCCAACCTGTCAACAACTGACTTCACCCACAATTGCTGTTATGCCTAACACTGGAGGGGAACATGGTTTCCCAGCATCTTAACCACTAGATCAAACTAGCTTTCTCTTTACACCAAGGGTAAGAAATCATAACACAATATTTGGTTTTGGCTTAGTGTGATCTGTGAATGCAACCCTCAGCACATCCTTAATCCTGTCCATGTGGTATTTATTAAATACCTGATATATTAACAACCACCCTTCCCTCATGTAAGATGAGTTTAACTTGCAGCTTTAATGCAGCCAATCACCATCAGTTCAGCCCACACCTAACCATCAAAGACTTCACCTCAATATCTATGATTAACTAGAGAATTTTGAGTGCTCAAAAAGGACTAATGCACATTGATATGAGCAAACCAGATGGTCTCACCTTCTTCTTCTTCGCTGCTCACTGCAGTTTTTTGATGACTAGAAAGCTTATCTGTTGAGTTTGCCATTGAGAGAAGAAAGGCATAACCCAAAAAAAGAGTTTTGTTCTGAGGCAAAGGACCCCATTGGTTATCAGGTGCCAAGTGATCTCCTGAGTACCTTCCACTAACTGATGGGCTTGCCATCTCCCTGGCATTTGCAGCTCCTGCAGATGGAGAGAGAAATATCAGGTCCTGTGCCTGGAGTTGCCTTGCCAGGTCTTCTCAGAAATAACCAGAGGAGGAAAGACACAAGAGCCTGCCATGCCAGACATCAACAGGGATATCATTTTGTCCCATGTGGTCTTTTGAGCATGGAAGGAAGTAACTGGAAGAGTAGAGCCCACAACAGAAATGCAGCAAGCACAGGCTCAGGAGAAGCCACGCAGGACAAGCGTCATCCAAGCAAGCCCTCACCTAGTTTAGCAAGAGCTAGTCGCCGCCCTCGCTTGGCTGGAGACTGCTCCTCTTCTGAGGCAGTAGCTAGTTTCCTTTTACCGGAAAGAGTCTCTGGGCTCTTGCGGATGGGAGTCGTGCTGCCACTGGAGGTACCAGGTGAGCCAACGTTGCGCCTCTTCCGCTTTCCCTCCACCAGATTATCTGGCCCCACCAGATAAAGCAGAGTCAGCTTCCCCCTTCCATAGGCCATCCTGTGCTCCCCAGCATAGGGCAGCCCCAGCCTTCCCCCGGCGCACAATCCCATGCTTTCTAGCCCTGCACAAATACATGGCTCACAGAGGTGAGGACTTCTCCCACAGGAGACTCCGTAACGTGGCTCCCAACCCAGCCACTGTCGCTCTGCCCATCATGCATAGCATGATCATCCAGGGGTGTAGAACATGGTCCCCATCTAGGACTCCTATCTCCAGGCCCATACCTAGGCTGATATCAGCCGCCCTTGTCAGAGGTGTGGTAGGCTGGTAAGGACCGAGCCCAAACTGCTCCCGGAGTCTGTTCCCTTGCTCCAAAGACAGGATGACCGCTGTCCGCTGGTACCACTTCTGCTGTCCATCCTTCTCAATGCAATAGAACAACTCTCCAGACTCCTTCCGATGGCCCTTCACCACACCTGCAGCAAAGGAAAAACTACAGGCTGGGCCCCCAATCTTGCTCCCTGCCCTCATCCCACCACCTGAGACTGTGGGTGTCTTCTGAGCCAGCAGACGGTTACCTGCACTGAAGTATTCATCCTCCGAGAGAGCTGTCACTTCTGTTTCCAGAGGGAGGGGATCACACAGAAGGACATCTCGGGCCAAAACATCACATTCATAGCCATCATCAAAGAGCAACCTGTACTTGGCCCCCCCACCATCCTGTGTGATGGTTCCAGAGTAGAAGTAGCCATTGGATGACCACTTGGCCACCACCCGGAGGCCCACAAGGCAATTCCCAGATGAAGAGAGCCCTGGATTATCAGAGAGACTTGGCTGATCTTGCAAAGGGATTTCAGGGGAGCCACTGCGGCGCAGAGAAGCATCAGCCTGCTCCTGTCCCTCCAGACATTGGCCTGTACTGTGCTTTCCATCTGAAGAGGCTGTTGTTGAAAGATCTGCCACTGCTTGCACTGTGCCCCTGCAGAAACATGGAGAAGGATTACTGAAGGTTTCCAAAGCCTTGCCGAGAAACATTCTCTTCAATCACCACGTTGCCACCGCTCTGCTACCTCATTCCAGTTGATCGGGAAGTGGGACGGCCCCTTCGCCCTCGCCCACGGGGAGTGAGAGGTACGCTTCTCAACTGCTGGCTGCTGGGGCCATGGTCTTCGACCTCCTCACATACTGCAACTGTGCCATGGTCATGATGGGCTGGGTAGAAGTCACTCCCCTTCTTAGGGCTGGGAAAACAAGAGGCAGCTTAGCTTCTGCCCCACCTGTAAGCTGCTCAGGTTCAGTACACATTGACCACACACATAAAACCTTCTTTCCCTTTTAAAAAACCTTAGCGCTTCTTTTAAAATAAAAAGATGCTAGTATAGTCCAAAGAAACCTACTGCAAGGCAAGGTGGTAGAATACCGTTTGATATTCTTTTTCC
This sequence comes from Python bivittatus, assembly GCF_059951505.1. Classification (NCBI taxonomy): domain Eukaryota; kingdom Metazoa; phylum Chordata; class Lepidosauria; order Squamata; family Pythonidae; genus Python; species Python bivittatus. The sequence goes on along the minus strand of NW_028277053.1, from coordinate 6,584,624 downwards.
TCATACCTGGGTTTGGAGGAAACTTTCAATAAAATGTTGGCCTTCAAAAACTTTTGCCAAACACCTGGATTCTTCATCTCAATTTATCTAGGCTTGTCCTCAATACATTAATCACATTCTGTCCTTGAGGTTTTAGAGCTCTGTTTTTGAACCATGACAAAAAGCACATTAAATTCTCTTTCAAGACACAAATTAACCTTCTCATACCCAAGAATTGCACAACAGACTTTTATGTAAATTGCCAGTTGTAATCTCTAATGCCCGCAATTCAAAGGCCCTGCACACACCTCGGCTTTCTGGCCACAGGCAAGTCCAAGTCTTGAGACCCCCTTCTTTGGCATGCTCCCTCTTTAAGAGGCCCAGCCCCTTGGCCAGAGATTGGACCACTACGAGTGGCTGACAAAGCACTGCTTCCTCCACTGGAAGTGCGCTGAAGTCCAGGTGCCTTGGGTGAAAAGGAGCTGATATCTCCAAGGTCTCCAGAGGTTAGAGAAAAGGCCCCAGTGCGGGAAGGAGAGACGTCCACCTCACACTCATAGCAATCCACGTGGGGCTCCTCTCTCTCCTGAAACAGACGAGAGGTTCCAAACAGTGGAGGCCACTGCAATCCTCTCCCATTGCCCCCTCCTCTCAGACACCCGTGCATTATACATGAACCAATCCTATGAACATCCACCTATATCAGAATTCCAGTGCTCTAAGAAATGTTTTTATAGCATTTTGAATGTGCAACTCTGTACATGTTCTGCTGTCATCCCATGATATCTCTGAAATATTATCACCATCCAGCAAAAGTAGCCTTCAGTTTCATTCTCATCCCACTGCTAAAAAGAAAGGTGTGCAAAATAGATTTTATTTCCTGGTGAACGAAGACATTTTGCATCCCCTTCTTAAAATGGTAGATCTGAGCTGTGGTTGGAGTGGTTTCCTCTTAAGTTCCTTTTTTTCTTTAACCCTCCCTTTTTTTTCTTTTAATACTAATGTCTCTCCCTTTGATGGGCTAGGCCCTCAGGTCACACCTGCCTCAGTCTTTCCAACTGACTGGCTTAGAGCATTACATAGGCCCTGCAGACCTTGTTCTATCATTGTGGCCTAGCATTTTGAGAACTCCATCAAAGACATGGGCTTGGCTGTGAGGATCCTGCAGTTTCCTTGCACCCAAATATACTGTAGAATATTGTTGCTAAATATTTTTTTCACGTGCTTGGAGGAGTGGAATACACCCAACCTGCCAAGAGAACAGAATTAATGACGCCCAGGCAGCAAAATGGCATCACACTTTTTCAGTCCTTCACCCAAGAGGTATCTTCTGTCTTCACTTTGCCTCTCAGGCAACAGAAGGGGAAGCTGCCCAGGCCTTCCAGCCAGCCTTCTTCTGCATCTGACCACTTTCCTTCAGCCTTCACTACTGTCATCATCAGAGGCTCCCCAGAATCTTGATCATTCTGGATGCTGTTGAGTGCGCTTGATTTGGCTTGCAAGCAAAGATGGTTGTCCCTTCCTTTCTCCTTCCCCATTTGTGGCTATTCTGAAAAGAGCAGAATGGGGAATATCTTTTGACAGCTTCATGCCATCCTTTAGTTCTGGATATGGATACTACTGCCTTTGACTCAGGGCTACTCTAAAAGACTGACATCTGAGGACATCACCTTTGAAGAGATTGTCCCAAAAAGTTCTCAGCAGCAACAAAGTGTCCATAGTGTTACTGCTGTGCGGAACAAGATCTAACATTTGGGAACGTCCTGGCTTACTGGAAATGTCCTACCTCAACCACCTGTCGTTCCACTTCAGTGCCATCTTTGTAGTAAACATCTGTGATGACCCGTGTTACATGAGTGCGCACTTCACGAATTGTTCTCACATGGCGCTGTAGGACTCTACCTGCTGGTGGGTGGGGCAGTTCAAATTCTTCTTCCTTCTGAAGAAAAAAAGAAAATCCAAAATATTTCCAGACATCCCTTCATCAAAACCAAATAACCTCATGTTTGGATTGAAAAGCTTACTAATTGGAGATCGCTGTATGTTAGGTGGTCCTACTTGCTTCCAGTTCTAATCTACTCCTAAAAGCTCACCATATTTAGCTGAATACAGTCTGAACAACGGTAGGTACTAGCATGTATCAAGTTTGGCTGATTTTAAAAGAAAGCTAAGCAGGATCATACCTGGTTAGTACTTAGATGGGAGCCTATCAGAAATAGGCTATGGACTATAGCCTGGGAAGTCAAACAAACAAAAAAAACCCAGAAGGTAGCAGCATAAAACGATTTCCATGCTACCTTTCAAGAGAAAGACATGGATATTGTAATTAACCTGAAGAGCTATTTTTAGAAAAGACGGCATGGTTCTTCTCTAAACAACATTGCCACTGGGAATAACTAAATCCATTCAACACTGTTCACGAGCCAGGATGCTGGCTTATTCTCCTAACAAGCCACCATCATAAGCCATGCTTTGTTCTTGATCTATGGCACCAGCTTATTGGGGAAAAAACCCAAAACACAGATAGAGCCTTTTGGACATAAGCGATGTCAAAAAGCCTTTACACCTAAAACTCCAGAATGTAAGTTTATCTGGCAAAGTACTATCGGCAAGTTTATTTCTGTGTGATTCCCATTCAAATATTTATTTTTCTCCTTTTGTTTTTGTAGTATAGATGCTTAAAGAAATTATCACTTTCATTCAAATACGTTTAAACCACAACCTACCTCATTGTCGCCCTAAGTAGAATACAAGCAATCCCAAAGGCAGAAAACACAACAATAAAAACCTGTTGAAAAACATGTTATGTATTTACCATAGCCATAACAACGTATTAGCCAAAGGCCAGTCCAATGAAAACTATTTGTCTGCTGAAGGAAGGTCATCAGAAAATGGGCTAAAATGACCCCTTGAGTTCCCACCAAGAAACTTTGGATGTTGAAAGGACAAAGGGAAGGCTCTTCCCAAAGACCTTACAGCCACTTTCATTTCAGAGTGCATTTGTTTCCAGATAAAATGACCTACACTTTAGAGGCTATAAGAAATCAATAAGTAACTAATAACACTGTTGCACATTTGCATAAATGACACTACCAACTGCATAATTCAAACACAAGGAGCTCCTCCACAAAACATCTCCATCTGGCCAACCAGCAACTTCTCTATTGCCTCCCTTATTTCTCTGCTGACCAACTGAGTTGCACTGGACTAAAACCACCAGTTCTCATAAGGAATGCCCCTGCAAAGCAGCGGGTACGTGGGTGGGGAGCAGGAAGAGAAAAGAGGAGAGTCAGTGATGCCATACCCCAAGGCCGGAGCAGGCAGTTCAGTTGGGGACTGCACTCAATCCCACCCAAAATGGCCACTTTTGTCATGAACTTAGGGGCAATCGGGGGGGGCTCCAGGGCCATAATCAACTGAGGGTTGGCCACCTCATCCTTAATCCCTACCACCAATTATAGAAACCACGATAACAGAACTGAGTTGTACCACATAAAAGGTTCACATAGAGGACACAGCAGCCCCACTGACAGGGGAGGGTCCAAAAGCACCAAATTATAGACTCATAATTGAATACAAAATAAGTGTGTTGAGCCCCCAAGTTCAACCGAGCTCAGTGCAGGAGTCCTCATTCAAGCCGCAGACAGATGGCCACCTGTGCTCCTCTTGAACGCACCCAGCAAAAGGAAGCCCAGCATCACTCTGGGTCATGGGATTAAAGAACTGTACAGATTGAAGGGAGCACAAGAATCATCTAGTCTCACCTTTTGTGATGCAGGAAAACCAATTAGCCCATCTATGAGAGGTGGCTATCCAGCACCTCTCCTGGTCTACTGTCTTAGATTTAAAAGACCACCCAACTCTGGCACATGACTCTGGGCAGCTTTTCAGATTTCTTGTCCTGCTGGGTGGCCTGGAGGAACTCTTTTAGTGTTTCCACTCCTACCTGAGCAGGTGGTTTTTTCCTGTAATCATGGCTGGGTAGTGCCTGAGGCCATGTTGGTTCAGGGCTTGGTGAACTCCCCATGTTACTGAGCACATGTATGACCAGCAGATGGTCCAGAGTGCTGCAGCAGGTCAGTCCCACTTCTTCCTTAGAACTAGCGTTCACCCTACTGCTGAACAGTTCTGCCACCAAACTCTCTGCAGGAGGCCCAGACAGATGATGGAGAAACACTTTAGCAGGACTGGGTGGGATGGGCAGGCCTTTGCCCAGTGCCACCTGCTGCACCAGTTGCAACCCCACCTGGACTTGTGCCCCTACCCCCTTACACAGGACAGCCTTTGGAGATGACCTGGAAGCTGCTGCCGGTCCAGAAAGTGCTGGCGAGGCTACTGTGGTAGGACAATCTCTCTCCTAAAATACTTATCGCCAGTAGGCTTCCTGCCCAGTCAGAGGTTAGGGAGATGTGAGGCCTTTTCTGTTGTGCCCTCACATTCTGGACCGTTCTTTCTGCACAGCCCCCTCCCTCGTGGCATTCCAAAAACCACCAAAACAGCCCTATTTCACCAAGCTTTTACTTGACTGCTAAAGGGGGAGGTATTTGGAGCTCATGCAATGTTTTGCATCATTTTCTAAAAATAGAAACTTGTCCAGGGACATCTGATTGAGGTGGGTCATAAAAACTGCAAATAAACAAACAAACAAACCTGAATTGTCATCTCCTGAAATATTCAACACTGGGATTGCCTGATGGAAGTTACTGTCCATAATCTGAGGCTATGTAAAAAGAAACTATTACTCCTTTATAAAATTCACTTGTGTCAGATAGCTGCATCGAAGCCCTTTGAATATTTGGCTTTCCCAAATGGTCCATTTTCCCCTCACCTGATTGTGCTGGGCCTCTGGAGCACTACCAGGCTGCCACACAAAGTCCTTCTCTGTTTGTATGCTAGCGCTGCATTGCCGAGGCGCTGAGCAAGCCATGCTGGTGCCTATTTCCACCTGAATGGCAGAGGCCGTCTGTGTGGCTGCTGACACAGAGCCTGCCGGACCTTCGAGAAGTTCTTCTGATGTCTGGGCATGCTGGCTGTTTCTGGATCTAGACTTTGGAGCATCAGTCTTCCCTTCTGATGCCACCACTGGGTCTGACTTCTTTGGGGCTCTCTGATTCTCCCCCTGCTGAAATTGGGCAACATCCATATCCATGGCCTCTCCCACCTCTGATTGCTGTTTAGGCAGGACTTGTCTGCAACCCAAGGACACACTTTTCTGCTGATCCTGCCAGGTTCGACATGGCTCATCTTCTTCTTGGGAACTTGGAAAATTGAACAAGTCATCCCTGAAATCAAAAATAACAACATAAGACCAGCTCTGTTGGATCAGAACAAATATCCTATCTAATCTGATCACCCATTTCAAACAGTAACAGCTGGTGGGCAATTATATGTTCCTTGCGTCTGACGCTGCCTCTGTGCAATGAAGTTCCCCTCATATCATGATGGTTGGACAATATGAGCAGGCTCCTTCCACACCTTTCTTGTGAATCCATCACACAGAGGCAATCATCTCAGGAGGCATCAGACAACAGTAGCAATGGACCATTCTTGGCTCTTCCCTTCAACCAGGTTCCCAACATCACTCACATAAGTGCCACTGCCTATCTGCCATGGCTACCCTCTCCCTATGGCAACTCTTAGACTTTTTAATTCCAACAGGAGCAGTGTAAGAAATGAAGCTGGGAATTACTCTCAAGCCGTGCGGAACCGTTCTGTAAACATGGAGTCAAGGACTCCAACTCTCAAGCAAAAAAAGAAAAAGCAGCAAAAAGTATCTTCGCAAAAGGGAATGAGGGCTTGATTCCTCAGTTCTGCACACACGTCTTTTTTTCTTTTCTACATTAAAGCAGCTTATCTAGGTATGATAACTCTCTGCGGCTTCTAGGCTGAGTTTCTGGGAAACTTATCATACTTGCATTCCACGTACGAATCATGGTATTATTTGGCCAGCAAAGTGCCAGTTCTGGAGAAAACCAACAGCTACTTGTCATCGGCCCCATGCTGCAAAGGATCAACACTCTCTATTGCCTCCCCCTCCACATCTACTGGGATCTCAATACAACCCTTTCATATTCCTTTTTTTAATAATAATTTTATTAAACATTATAGTTAGATAAAAACTACATAAACTACAAAAAAGAAAAGAGTAAAAAGAAAAAGTAGAAAGTGCAGAAAAAAGAGAAAAAATAGAAAAAGAAAAAAGAAAAAATATAGCAAAGGAAAAGAAAAGAAATATATAAAGAAGTAACTTCCCCCTTCATCACAAGACAAGTATCACCTTGTCTTAAAATACAACAAAAAAATCTCTTCATCCCATATCTCATCTCATATCTATAAACAGATTCTTATAACCTCACCATTCAGTCCTGGTCGGCAAAAGTCCATTAAGGGTTGCCAGAAATAACATATCTATTTTAACCATGATCAAATAAACCCACTTTATATTCCTTCCTTTTACTTCTTATAATCTTGACCTTTAATCCCTTTAAATAATATCCTAGAGCTTGTTTTCATTTTTTTCTTTGCCCTTCTCACAAAATCCTTCAGAACTTTAACAGATCTCTTTTGTAAAGAGACTGTTTTGGTTTGTCACTCTTTTGGTTTGTCACTTGTACATCCCTTTCAATTATTAAGACATCAGCCGGTTTCATTTGTATGTCCAGTGTAACATCTTTTTCCATATCACTCTTGCAGCCTGACATTTTCAAATGTACTTTCAGATCAGTCCCATCTGGCAAAACTTCTTCCTCTTCCACACCATCTTTTAAAAGCCTATAATGGCAGACACTTTAAAGATTAAATTCTGGATCCATTGCTCACAAATATCCTAAAATACAACAAGCACTAAAGTATTTTGCTTCATTCTGTGTTAATAAGTCAAATTTAAGTGTTCTTCTCCCTTAATTGTAATCTTTAGTTGTCTCTGGCTCCCTCTAGTGTCCAATGTTGAAATTCCCATCTTATGTTTTCTTTCAAGAATTCATAACAGCAGCATTTTCCCAAGGGAAGGATTCCCATGATCAATTTCAAAATCTTGTTTCAAATCTACCTGGACCCCTAGTCCATTTATAACTTTCCGAAATCAACATTCTAATCACCCTTTTGCCACTTGTTCCAAAAAAAAAAAAGTATTTTTTTTTTGTCCTCAAATTTCTCTTTAAAGCTTCTTTCGCTAAGGATTAAAGTGAACTCACCCAGTGCATGTTATCAGACTTGCCAACTGGAAAATTCTTAATAGTTGAAAACAATTAATAAGCAATTTCCAGAAGAAATGAGGCTCGGCAGAACTTTGTGACCATAAGGCTACATTCCAATAGAAGGCTACATTGCGGCTGTGAGCTTAGATGGAAATCTCTGGATTTCCAGCTGCTCCACTCATGGGCCAGCTGCAGAAACCTCAGTTCCTGCAGTTTACTCAAGAGAAGCAGCTGCCTGGAGTGCAAGTGGGCAATCTCACGATCTCTCCTTTATACAGAGAGGTTTGGCCAACCAGAAAATGCCGTCTGGCCACTGATCTCACCACAATGCTCCCTTGAAGATGTCTAGTTCGCCATGGGTCCTCACTGAAAGTCACAACCTTTTCATATTCCAAGGACAACATATTCACAGTATGAGAGCCATTACACACTAAAATGGACCTCTCATTATGCTTTCCCACCTTGTGGGTGAATTTCTAATGTTCAGCTTTCAAAATATGTCCCACCTTCACAATAAAATTATTTGTGTTTTGCATTACAGGTAGTCCTTAACTTACAACAATTGGGACCAGAATTTCTGTCGCTAAGCGATGCAGTTGTAAAGCGTGACTGCATCGTTAGGCGATGGCAATCCCTGCAGTCCCAGCTGCCGCTATTAACTGAATTGCGGCAGTCGTTAGACGAGGCAACTTCCTGCTGGCTTTCCACAACCAAAATCAGTAAGGAAGCCAGCAGGAAGCTGCAAGTCTCAGGCTGGCAGGCAGGTAAGTGGCTGCCGGTGGGTGGGGAGGAAGTGAGGGGATGCACAGGGATGCGGCACAGGCCAGGAAGGGTGCGCGGGGGTGCATGAGTGGCCAGTGTGGCCTGTGCAGAGGGCTGGGAAGGGTGCACGGGTAGGAGAGACTTACCCCAGCGATTTGCAATCTACCCTGCCTGCTTCCCCATTGACTTTCTGAAGAAGCCAGCAGGGAAGGTTGCAAATGGTGGTCAGGGACCAGTTGTAAGTTCTTTCATTCAGCACCATCATAACTTTGAACTGTCACTGAACAAATGGTTGTAAATCAAGGAGTACCTGTATTAAATTTTTCCACATAGGAATACATTTAGATAGCAAAACACTAGTTCTGAAGGACATCACATTCTTTTTGAAATATTTCAAAGCATAACCTTTGAGCTGGTTTAGATTCAACAAGCAATTTCTTGTTAATCTATTCCATTTATGCACCTAATTTCTCTTGGATGTGTTCGAGATAATGTGACCTCTTGCCATAAAAGCTGTTCAGTATTAAACAGCAGTAATTCTTTACTTACCCACAAATTCCCATTCTCGTCCAGTGAAAGACCCATCTCTGAGGCAGGGAAGGCAGGATGCTTTTTCCAGAGGAGATGGAGCAACCTCCCCAGAACCTCAGAATATGCTTCCAAGCCTCAGCACCCTCTCACTGCCACGAGTCATCAGCCAACCATCCATAAAACCAGGCTGAGGCTACTGAGGGATATAGATACACCAGCACCCCAAGCACCCTTAGAAGGGACATTTGGCCTCCTTCACTCAAGGAAGACCTGAACGTGTGGTAAGTACAGCATTACCATTTTTCACTTCCAAGCTCAACAGATCAGCCAGCCTGGGGTTGGAAGAAAGCAAGGGTTTCTTCTGAGTAGAAGTCAACAGATATATTGGGGCCCACTGGGGGAGAAATCAACTGAGGGCCAGACCCCCCCCCTCCAACAAATGCCCTCCATTCCCAGAAAGCTGCATCTCTGCACACCTTGGGTACACAGGTATGTTGGCTTGACTATTTTTACACTTGAGTGCTGCACTTTGCGATCTGACAATCCTTTTCTCTCTAAAGAACTGAGGAGTGAGGAGCCCCCCACCCTTGCTTAATGTCCCCAAACCAGCCTCAGGGCTTTCCTCTGCACAGGGCAAGAGTTTCACACTCATAGCCTGTAAGCCACATGTAACCCAACAATAACCCTTAGGAAAGAGGAAGCCATAGATCTCTTGGCTCATGAGGACCATCACAAAAGAATTAGGGGAGCAGTGCTCCCTATCCATTTTGGTGGTGTAAAAAGGGAGGTGAGAGCAAAGTAGATGGACAGATGGTGGAAAAAAGAGGGGGGAAGGAAAGTGCCATTCACTGGCAGTTCAGAGAATGACCGCCAGAAGTAGGACAGCAGCTTGCTGAATTCATTAAGCACCAGGGAAACTTCCTTGGCTGAGAAGAAACAGCTTCTAGCGCTAAAGCACCATTACAGCCAGGGTCTGCTCTCCCCTACCCATTGGTTCCCCATCACCATGGTTCCTCCTTTAAGCTGAGAAGGGAGCATCTATCCCCAGTACAGCCAGCCCTGGCCAGGATGGTGTTGCTCCCCAGCCCACCAGGGATGTGCATCAGGCAGAGGGTACTTGCATGGACAGTAGGGGGATGGTGGGATCGTGAACCCAGTGCAGGACAATGTCCTAGGGCTCACTTGGCCACCTGCAGGGTGGGGGTGAGGGTGCCTGGAGTTTCAGCACTTGCACATTAGTGCAGGGTTCCCAGCGCTCTTCCAGGAACCAATGGCTCTACTGCTGCTAGACACCAGCTTCTGTATCAAGTATGAAGCAGTGTCAGGGTGCAGCCCTCAGCCACATGTGGCAGTCCTGGTGATTTGCACTGGATGCCCTTGGCACAGGAAAGCCCTGTGAAAGGACAACTTGCCCTTTGTTCTGAGACTCTTTCAAGCAAGTGAAGGTGTGACTCCTGGCCAGATTCAGCAGGAAAAAGCGTGCTTGTGCCAGTGCAAGCTTGGCCAATCCTAGGACATTTCAAAGAGCCCCAGGGACTTCCTTGAAGGTGACACTGACAGGGCCTTCCACAATTACCCCATCTTGGATGCCCCATTTCCCCCATTACTATCCGTACATTAATGATCCAGTTATCTTAGTATTAAAAGTTTTAGGTACATCACTTTACACCTCAGCTAATGTGCATCTCTAATTTCTAAATATATATATAGCTCACCCTCAGGCTCATTAGCAAAATATTGACTCCCACAACCTAGAACCTTTTAGGTAAAGGGTCTTCCTGGATCTGTTGCTCTCTGGCCCTCACCCATGCAGCCAGACTGGTGCCAAGCACCAAATGCTGCCTCCTGAGGTTAAATTGTACAGGTAGTCAGTCCCCAGTTTAAGAACGAGTTCCGTTCCCAAGGTCTGTCCTTAAGTCGAATCTGTATGTAAGCTGGAACAGTATTACTGTATACTGCATATGGAGTATTGTGTAATTAACTCAAACCACTGTGTGTTTAACTCGAATCATTGTGAGTTTTGCTACAACAGACTCTGTTCTTAACTATGGGTCATCCTTAAACCAGGTGTACTTATCCCAGGGACTGCTTGTACTTCTAGCTATTCTATTCAATTTGTCCAGCCTTCTTGGCAAAGAACCAGAAACACAGACGTTTAGGGAGACTTAGCAAGCCAGCCTTAGCAGAAGAACGCTTCCTGCAAACAGCTGCACAGAAAGGGGAGCCCTTCTCAGGAAGCTGCCAGAGGCTCAAAAAGCCCAATTAAAAGCCCCAGCCAGGAGGTTCTGCACAGCCTTGCCTGAACGGTGAAGAAGGCTCCCCTGGACCTGGAGCCTTTTCTTCTGGCTGAGTTCCACAGACTCGAGTGAACACAGACAGCATTTTCTGAGAACTGTGGATAGATGCAAGAGACTCATAAAGGACTGATCTTGCCACAGAAGCCGATACCTGTTAAGCTTCCCTCCTTCCCCCATCCTGGATGGGTCTCCCTGAAACAAGAAAGCTGGGAGAGTATGCAAACACAGCGCAACACAGCCGTGCTGGGAGACAAACTTTTTTCCACCAGAGGTCTCTTAATCTCTGTTCCCAAAGGTCTTACCTGGGATTGTTTGTTGCAGCCAGCCCGTTTTTCCTTTCCTTAGCTTCAGGCTCTAAGAGGAAGAAGGAGAAAGAGCAGAATAATCTGACTTTCAAAGAGAAACCGTCCTCTTTCTCCCAGACAAGACCATGTTCAAGACAGCCTTCTCAACGCCCCTTTTCTCAACTGTGTCTCCCAGCTGACCAGGAGTGTATCCTGATAACTGAAGAGGCAACTAGCCCTCCCCAAAAAAGCCAGCCCCTCCTGGGCCAGCCGCCCCAGAGACCCCACATCACGATCCCTGGGCCGCCATTCTTACTCTCCAGGCTGAAAGGCAGGGGCTCCTCACTCTCTTCCATCATTGGGGTCACAAGGCTCCTGCGTAAAGAGAGCCCCCCTTTCTCTTCACAAGCAACCACAGAACTCCCTTGATGGCTCTTCTCCATTTTTGCAGCACTAACTGAAGCGCCCCCCACTGAGATGCCATCTGTGCCCTCTGCAGCGACAACAGGGTGGTCTGAATCGTTTCCAACCACTGAAACAAGCCAATTAAAATGTCAGCTTTAGAAGGGTTCTCATAGTTTCTAAAGTAGAGCCAGACACAAGACCCCCACCCACAACCAGCTTCTTTTCTGCAAGATCAATGGAGGTTCACGCCAACCTTGGCTAACTCTTCCAGCATCAAAAATGCTATTCAGGCAACATGCAAACCAGCCTCAGGAGTGAGACTGGGCAAAACCTTTTGGGTCACTTGGGTTGGCTGCCTCCAGAGGGGTTTTCTTCATCCCTCCAATTTGGGAAACAAAAAATACAGGGATGTTTCAGCACCACTCTGACTCTTGTGTCCATTGCCCATAGGATGCATGTCTTCTACAGAAACCCTCTCTTCCCACCCCAAGTGAATCCACTCACCAATGGGAGTGCTGTGCCTGGGGCCTTTCTTATGCTGGCCAACGAGAGGGGGGGTGATACTTGTTAGGGGTTGAAAGACATCTCTCTCTTTCGCTAACGAGATACGAAAGGGAGGTTCTGAAATGACAAGCAAAATAGACAGCTCAGTTCATGAACTTACAACACAATTATACCTTCCTGTTTATCTTGCCTTCATACAAAAAAAATCAATCAAACCAGCATTCCTTAAAATAGAATCACTATTGTTGCTATCAGTCTGAATCAATTCACTTCAGGACGAAGGCTGCTTCACTGAAGGTTAAGAACCATAATCTGTACCACACTGGTCCAAGTGCTGCTTGGTGGATAGATGTTTTTCAACTCCCTATTTTAGGCTGAGAATGAGGGAGGACCAGACCCTGGCTCTCCCCCTCCTAGTCCTGCTTCTTTACCACCAGACAACCTGGCTCTGGGGTTGAGAGGGAGGGACCAGCCCAAAGTCCCTCAGAGGACTAGAACCTGGATCTCCCCACTCCTGGTCCAGCACCTTTCCCTCTAATCACACTGGCCTGCAATTGAAATAGAATAAAACAGTGCAAGATTACTAAACGCATAAATACTGAAATACCCACAATGGAGGAACATGTTGCGAAGATGAGAGAATTTGCAGAAATGGCAAAACTGACCCTTTCGATCAGGGATAAAACAAGTACTTTTATAAAAGACTGGAAACCTTTTATGGACTTTTTGTTGAAAATGGAAGAAAATTAAATGGTGACTTCTAGATTTGCTGATTGAAAAAAGGGTTGAATATAGGATAGAAGGGAATCTTGCAATGTAACTTCGAAGAGGGAGGAGGGATAATAAGTTTCAACAGAAGAGAATAAGATACTAAGTTTGTTTGTAAAGAAAACTGGAAGACTCTTCTTTAATTATCTTTCACTTTTTTCTTTTTCTACTTGTATTGCTTTCAGCACTTTTTTTTTCTTTTAACATTTTTATTAATATGTTTTCTAACTTTTAAAACTTTTAATATGTAAAAATCTTTAATAAAATTATATATATAAAGAAAGAATAAAACAGCAAAAGCAGAGGATTACTGTTAATTATGCCAAAAAAATTGCATGGGCTTGTCCAAGCAGTCACCACAACCCAATTCTCCCCCCCCAACTCACCATATAATGGAAAGGGAAGGGCAGATAGGCAACCCAGAACACCTGTTCCTGTCACACCTAGTCCATGCCCCCTGTTTGCCAAGGGGAAAAAACTCAGAGTTTCACAGAAACAGTTTCTCTGATGCCTCCATCATCCACAAAGAGCAGCAACAGAGGAAAATCGCCAACACAGGCTGAAGAATCTCGCCCAGATGAAAGACCTGCCCAGCGTGGGACTCCAGCAGACTCGGCTTCCCCTGCTGCTCCAATCTGCCCAGACAGAAGGGCCCAAGCAGGACGCTCCGCTCCGCTCCAAGAATGAGAGAAAACAGGCCTTGAGTTGGAGGAGCCCCAGCTGAAGAGCAAGACATCCCAGTTCAGGGAGACATTTGGAAGAGGTCACAAAGGCCAGTTCAGCTAAGTGGGCAGGACAGAATGTCTAAAGATGCAGGGAGAAGGGAAGGAAGATGAGACTTGGACTTAAGAAAGAAGAAAGAAAATGCACTTGGAACAAAAAACACTTTGAGCCCAAGGGGAGCCAAAGCAACATAAAAGAGGATTGCTTCAATTAAGGAGAGAGTAACACCAAAATATCTACTTCTTTTTCCCTCTCTCTGAAGGAACAGCTCAAAGACAGAGCATGCACAGGTGTGATAGACGTTCCAAGCTTGACAAAGGAAGAACAAAAACGAGGGCTCAAACAAAGTGGGACTTGATTTCTTCAGGAAGATTTAAAACCCTACAGCCCAAGGTTATAAATGGTTATTTCAACTTCCTGTAAATGGTAGGAGGAGCTAAACCAAATATGCTGAAGGAATAGAATTAACTGGACTAGATCACTTTTAGCTCCAGTGACCTCATGAACTCCAAGGACTTAGCACCAAATCAGTAATCAGAGCAGAAGAGTTATTATGGTTTTAAACAGAGAGGAATTACCACAAAAGTTAATACATTTTATGTGAAAAAAGAGCAAAATGCTAAGGCTGATCAAAGAAACATTTAAAAAGAGAAGAGTCTCCTGTAAAAGAAAATGAGAGGAGCATTCATAGGCAGGAAAGTGAAATGGTGTGTTTTAACCGTGGGAAGAAAAAACATATAAACTCTGAATGTCATAATGGGAAGAGCAGAATCCCTTGCTGAAAAATCACCCCATTTAAACTCAGACCTTCTTGAACTTTACTCGTGAAGTGTGATCATGTAATTTTTGAAAGAACTGGTGATGGTGGATCAGCAAACCACGTTGGGAAGAGATACTCATTTTTTTTGAGTCAGTCTGACAGTGGCATCAAACCTCTCCTACCCTCCCCTTTAAAATCCATAATTAAAATGTTTATTGCTGAAAATGCTACTAATGTTTTCTAGTTGCCTATGCAGAAGCATCCATAGGATTTTCACTTTCAAAGGTATGTTTGGAAGGAAAATAATAGGACTGTTTTCTTTGTTATACAACAGTGCGAAGAAAATCTCCTAATAGAGTTAGGGTTAGGGTTACTAAAGCACTAAAGCACAGGGACGACTTCAGTAAAACTACAAGTCGGACCAGGTCTCAGGAAGAGCGAATGTCCTGACATCAGATAAATGCCAGTTTTGTACTGAGGGAAGGATTGTGGTATTTCGTCCCTTGAAGTCTGATAAAAATCCAAAGCTGGACAGGAAGCACCTTACGCACTCCTGCTCAAAAGCTCCAGTGGTCCACATGGCTTCTTGTCCTGTGCCGGCTGCTCGGCAGCTTCTGGGCACAATTCAAAACACTGTTTTTTACCTCTAAGCCTCTTATGCCTTGGCACCTGGGCATTCATAGAGCTGTTGCTCAATCCAAAATGAATCTCTAGGGAGAAATTATCCCTAGTTCCCCCTTTGGGAAAGGGAAAGAAGCTGAGACCAGGAGAGGCTGCTTTTCCGTAGCAGCGCCAGTTCTCAGGAGGACTGGCCCCAACCTGACAACATTCAGGAAGATGCTGAAGATGGAGTTTATTTATTTATTAAATCTATATGCCACCCAACTCCCAGCAACTCTGGGTGGTTTACAAATGGTTAAAAAACATTAAGAAAACAACACAAAACAAAAAAGAACAAAGATGGCAAAGGTTAACAAACCTAGATGGGAACAAAGAAAAAGAAGAAAAGGGAGCTTCACAGGGCCTGGGCAAAGAACCACGTCTTCAGGGCCCTACAAAACACCAGTAGGGCGGGGGGGCATTTGAACCTCAGGGGAACCTCATTCCAGAGGCCAGGCAGTGCTACAGAGAAGGATGCTCTTCCGGGTCCCGATAGATGGCATTAACTGATGGAACCCGGAGCATGCCAACCCTGCCAGATGGAACCTGCCAAGCAGATACTATAGAAGACAGGCAGTCCCTCAAGTAACCAGGCCCTAGGCCATGTAGGGCTATATAGGTAGTGACCAGCACCTTGAATCACACCCGGAAGCAAACTGGCAACCAGTGCAGCTCACGAAGCAGAGGTATAATGACGCATCCCCATCACTGCCTATGCCATCGCATTCTGGACCAGCTGAAGCTCCTGGATGGTCTTCAAGGGCACCTTCATGTAGAGCTCGTGGCAGTAGTCAAGCTGAGATGGCCAGGGCATGAGTGACTGTCTGAAGGGCCCCCCGATCTAGGAAAGAGCGCAACTGGTACATCAGATAAAGCTGGGCAAAGGCCTTCCTGGCCATAGCTGCCACCTGCTCATCAAGCAGGAGCTGCGTGTCCAGGAAAAACCCCCAAGTGCATGCCACCCTTGAATGGGGAGCTGCCACCCCATCCAAGGTCAAATATCCCCAGATCCGGGCAGTCCAAACACCAACAGCCACTCAGTCTTGATAGGATTGAGTTGGAGACGGTTCCTCCCCATCCAAACCTGCACAGCTTCCATATACTGGGGGCAGAACCTTGACAGCCTCACTTGCTGGCCCAGAGTCAAAAGATATAGGGTGCACTGATGATGCTGAGCCCCAAACCGGTGGATGACCTCATGCAGCAGTTTGATGTAGATGCTGAAAAGGAGGGGAGACAGAAGAGACCCCTGCGGCCACAAAGGAGGGGCCTGGGACTGATCTCTCCCCATCTGCCAACACCGACTGAAACCGGCCCGGAGAAGAGAACCACAGTAAAATGGTGCCCCCAACCCACAGAGCTTGCTCAGAAGGATACTATGATTGCCAGTATAGAAAGCTGCCAAGAGATCAAGGAGCACAAGAATGGATGCACCATCACCATCCCCATCCCAGCTCCGCCACAAGTCATCAACAAATGCGACCGAAGTCGTCTCTATACTGAACCCCGGCCTGAAGCCTGGCTGAAACTGGGTTGTTTCAGAGAACATTCTAATCAGATTGGGCTATATTTTATTTTATTCTTGTGATGTTTTATTGCTGTTTACAGCTGTGGCATTGCTTGCTTTTTTATTTTGTTTTACTTTTATGTTTATCATAGATGTTTTAAATGATCATGTAAACAACTAAAAGTCAAATGATTGTTGAGGGATATAAATGTAATACATACATACATGCATACATAACTATTAGCAGGAATGTCAAAATGGTTCATATTAAGGATGCGATAGCGATTTTAACAGTAGAATGATTTAAAACAGATTTTGATAGTCCTAATTGGATGAAGTCAACAAAAGGAGGAAGAACTGAGCAGAAGCAGAGGACAGAGAACCTGTCATCAGCAGATGAAGATGACTTTTGGTGGCAGTGAAGAAATAACAGGAGATATCACCAACAATCCAGGAAGAACAGATCACTTCAGGCACAAGATGAACACGAGATCAGCACGCCCATCAAATTTCAGCCACAGAAAGTAAATGACAATGTAAAGGACATGCTGAAGTTATAAAAGGAGTAAGACCCTTCAGGAGTGCTTGCCCTTCACCTATAGTATGATGAATGAGTCAGACCAAAGTACTTATTTTTGCACAGATTTCAGACAGCTCAGCCCAGGACTGTTCCATCCAATGCCTCAAATGGAAAGCCCTATAGAAACACTGGGGATCGCAATAGTTATTCTGGCCTTACGGAAGTTTGAAGCTTTTGTCTTTTGGTCTTTGAAATTTACTGGAGTCTTTTCAAGGACTAGCAAATACATTGTTACAAAGAATGGGCTTATTCCCATGCTCATATATTGATTAAAGTTTTATAAAATATCTTGGTGCTGCATTCCAAAGAATAAAAGTAGTCGTTTTGGCTGTGAAAGCAAAGAAATGCTAGCTGGTAAAGGAGTGGCAGTATCACTCCTACCCTGGATGTGCCAGTCGCAGTAAAGGGATCGAAAGCAAGTCTGGCTCTTCTTGAGTCTAGTAAATTATTACAGAAAGTTTGTTCTCAATTTTAGTTGAATAGCTCCAGCTTTAACTGAGGTAAAAAAACAAAGCCCTGATAAATTTATCTGAATATCAAAGAATGTTTAATCACCTTAAGTAGTAACAACCCTATCTTGAAAATAGCAGAATATCAAAGCAAGGATTTTTTGACAACTGGTTTCCAACAGTTATATGCACTGTGTTATTACAGGGTTCTTACAATGTTATCCTAATCGTATACCTAAGTAGGAAACTTGGGGAAAAACTCAAATGCAATGCAATGCCTGGCAGTAGGGACAACTGATACACTTTGGGGCCAAGAATTTATTAAGAATAACAGTGCTCTGAAGTGGTTATGGTCCATGACTGACAGCACTATGGAGTTGCTAAGATGGTCTTAGATATACAGATGTTGAATTTATGGTGGAACAATATACTGGGTACCTAGTATGTTATGGCTAATGACTCCCAATCTGGAATACAACAGTCACATTCTCCCCATGTTCTGTGAAACTATGCTAACTTGTGAAAAGTTACTACAGAATTTCTACAAAACACAGAGTAATTATGGTTGGAGTGATTAGACAGGCTTTCACAGTTCCACCACAGTATTCTGGAACATTCCAGAAAAATATACTTACCATTTGACAAGCTAGTAGATGGATCAAGGGTCCTTTTGCACAGCTGCCCATCTGGCTCCTGTTGGCACATTATTTGGCCCTGCTGCTCAGTCCCTACCACTTCTCTCTGCTTCCTAGGAAGGGGCAAGCTCCTCACCTCAGCATCTCTTCTAGACACAGGACAATTCCCAGGAAGCATGCCAGGCTCGCCTTGACCTTGCTCCTGGCACACTGCTTGTGTCTCTGCCATTTTATCCTGCTCAGTCCTTGCAAAGCAGCCCCTTTCCCTTTGTGGGAGCAGCCAGCTCTGCTCTTGCACAGGTTGCTGCCCCTTGGGCCAGTCCCTACCTGGAAGGACATCAGCATGCAGAATCTCTCCAGGAAAAATACTGGCTCTTTGGAACCGGCTCCTTTCCCGCTCTGGCTGGGGCTCAGAATCAGACTGCTTCAGCATCATTCCTGGACTAATGCTCCGGCACATGCTCTGCACTTCAAGCGCAGCCTCGCTGGGATTGTCCAGAGGATCTTGCTTTCCTGACCCAGCAAGTGCCAGCTCGCCAGCTGCTTGTGAATCATTTTTTGGAATGGCTTCTCTAACTACAGAATATTCCACTTGTTCTACTGCCATTCTTTCCCGGGAAATTGTCAAATGAAGGGAAAGCCCTTCATTCAGCAATTTTACTTCTCCTGGCTTCTCACAGGGAGCCTCTGGGACAGCTTCACACTCCAGGAGCAAAGATGTCTTGCTTGACACATTGCCTCGATTGCTAAGGTCATCACAAGCTTGACCACTGGAAGTGCCTCCTGCTGACTGTACAAATAAGGGCTGACTGTCCTTATTAGCCTCCTGTTCACTACAGTCATCAGGCAAGCAAAGTTTCTCCACCAAAGCACAAGGAACAGTTACAGCAGTCTTCTCCTCCACTGCGGTCAATTGGCTACCTTCGCTGGCAGAGAGGGCCAAAACACAGTCTTTCTCTAGGGGCCCTGGCAGAGGAGCCTCTGCAAAAGAGGCTGATGTTGCTGCCTCCAGAACTTCAGAGCCATCTGCTGGGGTAGAGACATCAGAATTTTCTCCTTTCTCTGCTTCTGTCTTAC
Organism: Python bivittatus; assembly: GCF_059951505.1. Taxonomy (NCBI): domain Eukaryota; kingdom Metazoa; phylum Chordata; class Lepidosauria; order Squamata; family Pythonidae; genus Python; species Python bivittatus. The sequence goes on along the minus strand of NW_028277053.1, from coordinate 6,565,507 downwards.
AGCCTTCCTCCAGGCTTGGAGATGGGAGAAAGGTGTCCTGCAAAGGAAAACAAAATGGATGCCACAACTCCACTCCTGCTATTCTGAAACCTAGCCCTGAACTAGCCACCTCAGTGGCTGATGCCAAGCACAAATAGAGGCTTAGTCTTCCAACCACACACCAAGAAAGCTAATGACTTGGGGTGGGGTAGGGGGATACATTCTCCTGCTGAAGATACATATGCAACCCAAATTTCATGTATGGACTGCTCCTCGTCCTACTGCCCCTTTATTTAAATTGTGCTCAAGCCCCATTTATTTAAAAGAACACAGTACAACCAGAAGTCTCAACCAGAGCAAGACCATAAACAGCATCCTGTGGCTTCTGGGTGAAGATCTATGGTGGACCAGACATCCCTGAAGGAGTGGACATGTCACTGTGGCCAAGATTGGCGGCCTGATGGCAAATTCTGGCCGGTGCAGTCTTTCCAGACAAGGAAAGATTGTGAGATTGCCCAGTTGCACTCCAGATAGCTGCTCCTTGTGAGGGGACTGCAGGAACTGAGGCTTTTGCAGTTGGCTCATGAGTTGAGCAGCTGGGAATTGAGGGATTTCAATCAAGCTCACAGGCGTAACGCAGCCTACATGGACACAATCTTCGCAAAAGTCTCACTTTCTTAAACACTTTCAGATGTAATTAATTTACAGCCAGAGGGAGATTTTCTGAGCAGCAAGATAAGAAAATTCCACTTCGTGAGTCGACATTCTTTCTTTTCTGGATTAAAAAGGGGGGGGGAAGGGCTTCAAAGATTTAAAAGCTTTTGGCTAAAAGCTTAACAAGGAGTCAATCTAAGAACGTTTAAAATGGATAAAAGGGATAGTAATTTTGAAGGATCACTTTTTGGTGAAAGTGCTTTTGAACAAATTGGAATTAAAATAGACAAACGGACCAGACCTTCATAGGAATATCTGTTGCTTAGTATTAAAGAGTACAGACAATTGGTGGATTTTACAAAACAAAAGATAAAGGTAATATGAGCCAGATTGTGATGCTAGCTATAACTACGGAGTGCCATTTGATACAAAAGTGTTAAGGGCACAGAAAGTCAAAACAGGAAGAAAAAAAAGGGGAAGCTTGCCTTTTACACTTTCCCTTGCAACTGAGACACTTGCACTTTTGGATTACAATATTACAACGGCAACCACCAGAAAAGTGGCAAAAACAGCAAAGCAGAGGAAAGTAACCTGCAGAGGGGGGAATTACACCAGATTTGCTTCAGAAAATGTTTGGAAGGTGTGATTTTTACTTTTAAACAGCAGAGGTTTCAACACGAATTATGTCCAGAAGACAAGAGAATTTCCAGAAAAATTTAAAGAGGAATTGGAGGAGACTAAAATGGAGGTGTCAGATAAGACTACACAAAAACCTCAACAAGTACAACAGGAAACTGAAAGGGATGACACTAAATTAATTAAATTAAGTTTAATGTGTAATAAAAATGAAGCAAATGCTCCTCAAAAGAGAAAAAAAGAAAAAGAGAGAAAAATTTCATTATTTGAAAAAATTAAAACAAGATATAATTTGCCTACAGAAGACGCTTATTAGAAAAAAGGACATAAAATATTTGATTTATAAAAATTTGGGTGAATTTATTTCAACTAAAAACAGAAATGGAGTTGTTTTGTATTTAAACCCCCAGCTAAAACCAGAACTTGTATTGACTGATGAGCATGGTAGATTTGTTGGGGTGGAAGTTAATTCGCACAGGACTGAGACTCTGATATTGGGAATTTATGCCCAAAATGAGACCTAATGCTAAGAGAGGACTCTTTGGAAAAGACCCTGATGCTGGGAAAGATTGAAGGCAAAAGGAGAAGGGGACGGCAGAGGATGAGATGGTTAGATAGCATCACTGAAGCAATGAGCATGAAACTGAGCAAACTCAGGGAGGCAGTGAAGGACAGGAAGGCCTGACGCAATATGGTTCATGGGGTCACGAAGACATGACTTAATGACTGGACAACAACTATAAAGGACTTATGGAGAGACTAATGGGTTTTTCTTACGAAAATTGATGTTTGATGGGGGATGGGAATGGAGTGATCTCCCCACAACTGGATAGAACTTCTAAGAAAAATATTAAAATCACTCAAGGGAAATTACTAAAAGTTTTCTCTGATCTGATGGACAATTTAGGGCTTCTTAATATATGCAGACAAAAAAATGACAATTCAAGAGAGTACACCTACCTTTCTGAAAGGCACAGCTCGTTTTCAAGAATAGACATGATTTGGATTTTGAAGAATTTGGCCACTAAGATTTCTAAAGTAGGGATACTACCAAAGACTTTTTGGATCATAATCCTATGAATTTGGTTTATAAAAGGAAATCCAGTTCTTTAGATGGAGACTAAATGAAATGTTGCTACAGAAAAAACTATAGTAGAGGATTGTAAAAAGAAATTAACAGATTTTTTTCAAAATAATTTAGATAAAGGTACTGATTCAAGAATGGTTTGGGGCGCAACTAAAGTTTTTATCAGAGATTATTTCATACAACATAATAGTGAACTCAAAAAGAAGAGACAAGAGAAAACACAAGCTATTTTGGATGAGATGAAGAGAAAAGAAGAATTATTAAAGAACTTTCCAGAGAAGATAAGTATTTCTCAACAAACTAAGCTTTTACAATGACAGTTATCTATGTTAAGAGTAAGAGAAATGGAAATAAAAATGAATTATGTAAAGCAAAAAAATTCTGAGTTTGCAAACAAACCAGGAAAGTGGTTAGCATATAAATTACGAAAAGAAAAGGGAAAGAAAATGTTGAAACTTCAAGAGGCGATACTGTATTAACAGATAACATGGCTATGCAAAACGAATTTCATCAATATTATTCCAACTTGTATAAAGAACAAGACATCTCTCTGAAGAAAATAGATAAGTACCTAAAGAAACAAAATTTACTGAGGATTACAGAGGAACAGAAAAAGATTATGAATGGATCTATAATGATAAGAGAAGTCTGTGAAGCTATGAAATAAATTAAACCAGGAAAGGTGCCTGGACCAGACAGGTTATCAGGTTCTTATTATAAATGTTTTGAGAATCAACTTTTATAACCTTTATAAAATATGGTGAACTCTATTTTACAGGGAGGAAAGATGCCAGAGAGTTGGAAAGAGGCCAGTATAGCACTAATACCTAAAGAGGGACAAGATTTGACTGTAACAAGAAACCATGGGCCAATATCATTATTGAATAATGACTACAATGTGTTCATAATGATTCTAGCTGATAGACTGAAAATAATTTTGCAAGAATATATTCATGAAGATCAATGCTGGGTTTTTACCTAAAAGACAGTTAAAGGCATTATTAGAAATGCGTTGGACATTTTGGAATATTTGGAGAAACACAAAGAAAAATAAGCCACATTGATTTTCTTAGATGCAGAGAAGGCCTTTGACAATATGAACTGGGCTTTCTTGTTCAAAGTTTTGGAAGATATGAACTTTGGAGAGAACTTTATAAAATGGGCAAGATTGATTTATACTTCACACAAAGCACAAATAATTGTTAATGGAGCTCTGTGAGATACAAAAAGGAACAAGACAAGCTTTGTGAGATACAAAAAGGAACAATACAAGGGTGCCCACTATCTCCTCTCTTATTTATTTTGGTTCTTGAAATACTGAATAGAGATTCAAGACAAGATGAGAGGATTGTGGGAGTAAAGATTTAAAAAGAAACTTATAAGTTAAGGGCTTTTGCAGATGACTTGGTGTTGGTTTTGGAAGATCCTTTAAAGGGAATTGAAATGTTAATGAGAAAACTAAAAGAACGTGGTGCATTAATAGGTTTTAAAATCAACAAACAGAAAATGAAGATGTTAACAAAAATATGAAAATAGAAGATCAAATAGAATTGATGAATAAAACAGGTTTTAAGCTTGAGAAGAAGGTAAAATATCTGGGTATCATTACGACAAATATGAATTGTATGTTATTTCAAAATAACTGTTAAGACACGGAATGAAGTTAAAAAGACATGTTAAGATGGCAGAAACTACAACTGTCATTGCTGGGAAAAAAATCTATGATAAAAATGAATGTTTTGCCTAGAATGATGATTTTGTTTCAGACAATACCTGTTTTGACAACTGATGCACCATTTAAACAATGGCAGGAGGATATATCTAAGTTTTTGTGGCTGGGAAAAAAACCATGAATTAAATATAAGGTGTTACAAGACGCAAAGGAAAGAGGAGGATTGGGCCTACCTGATTTGAAATTGTATTTTGCAGTTTGCTGTTCGGTTTGGATGAATGAGTGGGTGCTGCTGAGAAATAGAAGGCTCTTGGAGTTAGAAGAACATGACCTGAGATTTGGATGGCATGGGTATTTGTGGTACGACAAAGTCAAGGTTAATGTGGATTTTAAAAATCATTATGTTAGACATGCCATATTGAGAATATAAAATGAATACAAACCAAGGTTGCGCCCAAAAACACCTTTGTGGCTCTCAGCACACGAAGCATTTTATAGACAAGAAATAACAGGCAAAGACTTATTATCAAAGTTAGTAAAAGCTAACTTATCATGAGATACTAGAATTTTGTCAAGGGGAATACAAAATAAAATCAAGAGAAGAACTGGTGGCAGAGGGATATAGTTGCCAATGTTTTTCTTATTTACAGTTATTAGAAAGATTTAAAATAGACAAAAGAGTTTCTGGTTTTGAAATTGAATTGTGTACAAATGATGAATGTTATTGCTAAAATGTATAAACTTTTATTTGAAACAGAAGAACAAGTGAAAGAATTATGATAAAAATTTTGGTTATAACATACAAGTGGAACAATGGGAGAATATGCAGATGAAAGGACTGAAATTTACATTATGTTATAATGTTAAAGAAAATTTTTATAAAGTGATGTACCGTTGGTATGTCACTAGAGAAATTGTCTAGAATGTATAAAGGCACTTCAAATTCATGTTGGAAATGTGAACAATGAGAAGGGATATTTTATCATGCTTGGTGGACATGTAAAAAAACTAAAAAAAATTGGATTCAAATACATACTGTGTACTGATTCAGAGGATTTTAAAGATTAATATACAATTGAAACCAGAGGTTTTTCTTTTGGGATTGATGGACAAACAGTTGGAGAAAAGTCATGGAACTTTGTCGAAGGCTTTCACGGCCGGCATACGATGGCTGGTGTGGGTCTTCCGGGCTGTGTGGCCGTGTTCTGGAAGTTTTGTTTCCTAACGTTTCGCCAGCACCTGTGACTGGCATCTTCAGAGGGCAGGAGCACAGACAGGAGCAGTTCTCTCTGTGCCCAGGATGATGTGACCCTGTTGTATTTATATTGATCAGCGAGGATGCCTGAAGGGGGGGGGGTTGGGTTAACGAGTGGCTGCAGATGCTGGCGAAACGTTAGAAAACAAAACTTCCAGAACACGGCCACGCAGCCCGGAAGACCCACGCCAGCCATCATGGAACTTTATTTTTGTATATGAAAAAGATGGTGGAACACACTGAGATGGCCAAATTGACTTCTTTGAAAAGACACTATGTTTATTGAAGACTGGAAACCCCTAATGAACTTTTTGTGTAAAACAGAAAAAAAATGAACTTACGATTTATGGTTTTGAGGATTAGAGAAATCATAGAAAGAAGAGAGTTATATTGTAACAATAGAGTAAGGGGTAAATTTATAATTGTACTTATAACTGCTGTAAAGATCGGAAGCCACTTTGTATCTTTTTCTTTCTTTTCTATTTTTCTTTTACTTTTTTTTCTTGCATTTTTAGCTCTCTTTGATTTCTTTTTCTTTTTTGTTCCTTACTTTATATTAGTTTGTATTAGCTTTCTTCTTTTTTAAAACCTTTAATACATTTATTCTTTTTTACATTACATTAATTACATTAATTATCTACATTAATTCTTAATTACATTAATTAATCTACATTAATTCTTTTTTAAAACCTTCAATACAATATAAAAAACACTGTAAATATCCTGCTCTCCTCTGCCAGGAATAGGCCTTCAGCAAGAAACCCTTCTCTTTTTAGGGAAGGCCAGAAAAGGCCCTCGAAAGCTCATCTCCCAGCTGATGAAGACAACTGTGCTTTGCTTTCCACATGGTATTTCTTCAGAATCTCTTTGCCATATAAAAAGCCTGAGAAATGGCAGGCTCATTAACCCATACACCAAGGAACCTAGGGGCCAGCCTTCCTCACTTGCCTGGTTGCCATCTGCACCCACCCAGAAGCAGCCCAGGCAGTCACTCACGTGAGAAAACTCAGGCTGTGATGGTGTGGGGATGGACTGCAGCACAAAAGCATCTTGAGAAACTGGAATGGATGCCTCAAGAGCGCCTGGAGTCTTCAGTGGTGCATCTTCCTGCTTTCCTGGTTAAAATGGTGAAAGAGTGGAGGTTAACTATGCAGAGTGGAGGTTAACCCCTATAGAAAACAGGAAAGACTTATTCCTGCAGTTAAGAGCAAGAGAGCCTTATGGTAAAGAAAGGAAAAGAATGCTGACTGATTCACTCCAAAGTTTAAGAAGAGGTCAGTCCTCAGCCCCTCTTCCCTCTAAGAACAAAGGGGAAAGCTAGGACATTCCCACTGTAGAACCATAACCCAATCTCTCTGGCAAAGAGATGACATACCTTCAGCCTCCTGTTCAGTTGGGCTTCTTGGAACAATACAAGGCACTGGCTGTAAGACTTCAGAAGTTGTTCTAGCACGACCTGAAGCACAACTAAGGGGGAAGAGAACAGCCCACAAATGAAGACTTCCATCTGCACCCCACCCCTCTACTTCTACCAACAAAAGGCAGATGAAAGGCTAAGAGCCAAGTGCGGTCAGAGGCCTCAGTCATGGCAACAGCTTTCCTCAGCGGAGTTGTCCAAGCCATCTCAAAGCATGAATGTTCTGATCGCCAAATCTGCCATTCCAACTTCGAAATGTGCTGGAAGTGTTCTCAAGTTTTAGAGTCAACCTTGAAATATTTTGCACACCTCAACTTTTCAGAGAAGAGCAAGAACCCAATCAAAAGCATGGAGCACCAAAAGGAGAAAGAAGGAACAGCAAGCAAAGCAACTGATTAAAAAAAAGAATCGTTCTGAAAGACACACACCCATTAAGGGATTTCAACAGGAGAGATAAATGATAAAGCATCAGTCAGAAAAGAAAAGCAATTATGGCAAGATTTCTACTTACTTGGAAAGAGGCCCTTGTCCAGAGAGGTGAAGGACCTGCAGAGGATCAGCAGGAGTAGATAATGGAGAATTTGCCTCTTCCAGCCTAGACATGGCACAACCATTGTCTGGAGCTATTCCAACTGAATTAAAACATGTATGATACCTTCAGCCACACACAAGTCACTTTGAAACCCATGTCCCAGCTACCACTGCAGCTTTCCTGCGCCCACTCCAAACTGCAAAAGACCCTTTACGCTTCACATTGTGCAGGAAAGTGACTGCCAGGAACAACGTGGCTGGAAAAGGCTTCCATTCTCCAGCATTCAAGAGGGGTCCCCCCTCCCATTTCCTTTACATAAATCAGCTGAAATCTCTCCACCTGGAGAGGCTGATTTCTGGAAACTCAGTCAGCTGCTACTGGAAGGTCAGTTGGTGGTTTAGTGCCCGAGAACTGCAGCTCTCAAGATGCCACAGGAAAATGACAAGAATCTCTCTGCTCTGAGAAACCCACAGCCCTGCCAGTTACTTCACTCAACATGGCTAATCCAGGTCACAACATACTCAAAGCTGTCTGTCCAAGAAAAGAGAGTAATGTTACAATATTCACATTGTAACAACCTGTGGTTACAACAATAAACTTATTTACTTACTATATTGAAAAATAGACATTTTAGTAATGCAACAAGTGCAAATGGGCATTGAACATTTTATCTTAAATGAAGCCATTATGCTTTCATTTCTGCCCTTGCACAGGAAGCGTGGGTGTGGCATTCACCGACCACTCTCCAAGAAATAGTAGGTGGGAAAGGACCAATGCTAAATTTGCTTTTATTCCGTTTACATTTTGCTCGTAAGACAACCACTATATTTGCTAAGTTTCCTACCATCCTACTTAAAATTATGATTCAGTTAAAACTTGGTCTACAAAAAAGAGTTGCTTCTGGGGCCATATGTGGCCTTAGACCTCAGACTGCACTCCTCTGCTAGGTATAATACACTCCCCAAATACCTGGATAAGCAAAGCTGCAACAAACCAGGACACCCTGACTTCAGAGTGGGAATGGTGGGCACAGAAGAGCCTACTGCCTCTCTTCACCTGTTGTGCTGTTCTGGTCAAACATATCCTCCTGCGTAGAAGACACAGGCTCAACATCCTCTAACGGCTGAGGAGGAGGACTCTTCACGGGTGGCGTTTTCTCAAGGAGGGGGCAGGCAGAAGCTGGGCTCTTGGGAGTTTCTTTATGGAGCTGCATTATTCCAGGAACATGGTTGGATTCAAAGCCTGAACTGGGGAATTTAAATGCAAATATTTCTCACAGCCCAGCATATGTATCAAATGTAAACAATGATATTTGGTATCAAATGTAAACATTTCTGTAAACGTGTATTGTTATAGATTTTAATTGTATATCTATTTATTGTTTTAATATGTTGTGAGCCGCCCAGAGTCCCCCATTGGGGGGAGATGGGCGGGGACAAGTTTAATAAATAAATAAATATCAAATGGTAACTTTTCAGGTAGTCCAAACAAATGGTATATACATCAGATGTACAGGCAGAGAATTTGGGCTTTTCAATCCCAAGTAATTAGAAAGCTGAAAATTTGGCCCTCTGTGGACGGATTAAGGGAAATAGGATCATGCGGCCCCAAGATGAGGGGAATTATGGTAACACAGATCAAGTCCCTGAAGGGATGCTACACAGGTCAACATCTCCTCTCCTTCATCCCAGGATGCAGAATAACACAGAATAATGATGATCCTAAGTTACAGGAAGGCAATTCCAGGTGAACATTAGGAAAAGCATCTTAATGACAGCACTAGCTAGAACAGAGAAACTCTCTACCTATGAAGATGCAAGCTGTCCTTCCCTAGCGAAACGCCTTAGTTTGTGCAACTGCACAATTCCTTCCAGCTCTAGAATTCTATTATATCTCTCATAAGGAGTGTTTCTGCTCACCAGAGAGCAAATGCAAAGCACCCGGAAGCTTCAACAGGTCCAGAATGCAGCAACATGGGCAGCAATGGGCATGCCTTGGTATGCCCATGTAACACTTCTGCTTAGCAAATTGCTCCAGTTGCCAGTTTGCTTCCAGGTCTGATTCAAGGTGCTGATCGCTAACTATAAAGGCCTACACGGCACAGGGCCTGGTTACTTGAGATACCGCCCATCTCCCATAGTACCTGCTCAGCTGGTCCCATCTGGCATGGTTGGTGCACTCCAGGTTCCTCCAACAATGTAATTTCTCAGGACCCTGCAAGCATGCCTTCTCTGTAGCAGTGCCTGCCCTCTGAAATGAGGTTTTCTCCAGAGAACTGGAAGGCCCCCACCCTGCTGTGGTTTGGAAGGCTGTGAAGACCTGGCTCTCCCCCCAGGCCTTTGGCAGGAGAGAGTGATGGCCCTTTCCTTCGTTCCTGTCCAGTTTGTCATTCTTGACATCTTTTTTTAAAACCCTGTTATTAATTGTATTTCTGTTTTAGTTGTTGTGAGCCACCCAGTTGGGCAGCATACAAATTTGATAAATATTTACCCTTCAGGATAATCACTCCTGGATTTTCTCACTGCATCCCAGCCTGTTTTATCTTGGTCTGCAGGTAGAACAGAGAAAGAACGAGGAATAGATGCTTGGTTATGAAATATGTAACTGCCCACAACGGCTTCACTAGAACATAAGGACACCTGATTTCAGACCAGAGCAAGTCAGCACCAACCCAAAGGGTTCGCCCACAGCCTCTCCCCACTGCCTTCCAGTGACCCTGCTCAGGAGAGCAAAGCATAAGGACAGATGTGAAGTGTGCCAGGGATGCGCACATATTTAGGCATCCCCAAATGGAGTTTTGTGGCCTCACAATCGTTTTGAGACCAACCATCGTGCTATTAACAAAACTAGTTGTATAGGCCAGAACAGCCTGTGGGCCTCAAAGCTGAAAATCTTATCACAGCTTAAACTAAAGTTTCAAATGATGCCATTGCCTACATTTTAAATCAATCCTTCAAAGACTGTGATGCCAAGAAACTGTTCTCTGTCTGAAGAGGGTCATCTTTTTAAGCAGAAACATTTGCAAACTGCTTAGCAGGAGAAACTGTCCCCCCTAATTGCTGCTGTGGCAGGCAGGGTAGCCCAATTTTAAAAAGGGCACAGGAGTGCCCCCCACTAGAATGGTTCTTCAGGGGACCTTTCCCCACTGCCCAGGTAAAGTCCTCCAGACCCATCACACGGGTACAAATCTTGCAGTCCCCACCCGCTTTAACTGCCTCTAGCTCAGCCGCTGCCCAACCCCACGTCCTGATTCCGTGGGTGCAAGTAAAGCAAAGCGGTAGGTTCCTGGCTTGTCACCCCCAGCCACGAGCGCGATGCAGGAACGGGCTCGGGGAGGGGGGCTGACAGGCAATGGAGCCACCTCGCCTCCCGTCCGGGAGCCACGAGCAACGAGAGCTCAACGCCGGGCGGGCCGGAGGGCAAGGAGAGGGCAGCTGCCGGACCGCCCGCTCCCCCTGCCCACCAAGACCCCTCCAGAGACAGCGGGGCGAAGGAGCCGGAGGGAAAAGAGAGGAAGGGGGCGAAGCCAGGCCGGAACCGGGGGCGGCTCCCAGGCGGGCTGGCGGGCGGGCAGCAGGCGCCGCTCAGCTCCGGGGGCAGAGGGCGGCTGGGCGCGCTCGCGCAAAGCGCAGCCCCGAGAGCGAGGCGCCGGAGAGCCGAGCCCCGGCCCAGGGGACCCCGCGCGTTGCCGCCGCCGCCGCCGCCGCTCTGCCCCGCCCCCCGCCCGCGCCCCGCGCCCCCGCCCCGCACCTCCTTCGCAGCCGCGGCCCTCCTGCTCCTGCTCCGCGCCGCCGGCCTCGTCCTGGTCCCGGTCCCGGTCCCGGTCCTGGCTGGGCGAGAGCGCCAGCGCTCCGAAGGCCAACCCTGCGAGGCAGAGAGAGACTCGCACGCCGCCCGGAGAGGCCGCCCCCGCGACCCCCGCCCCCGAGTCTTACCTTCGCCGGCCTGCGGGCACGCGAGGAAGCGCGGCGGCCGGGGCGGCTCCAGGACCGGGCTCAGCGCCAGCGGCGGCCGGGGAGCGCCGCCCGCCTGCCCGCCCTGCCCCGGCCCCGGCCCCGGCCCCGGCTCCGGCTGCGAGTCCTCCACCAGCAGACGAGGCGTGTCGGCGATGGAGCAGCCCGAGCCCGACGGGTCCATGGCGACAACGACGGCGGCGTCGGGGTAGGCGGGGCGATGACGCAGCTCTGCGCAGCCGCAGGGCACCTGCGCGGGAAGCGTCCCCGCCCTTCCCAGGGATCCGTCGGCGCCTTCCCTCCGGACACCTGAGTAGGCGCAGCAGCCCCCTCCCCGGCGCCGCCTCTTCCCCCGCCGGGGCCTGCTTTGGTGGCCTTCGGTCGCCGCGGGCCTTTCCGTCGGGACGCGCCCGCCGCGAGGGCCTCCCGGTGCGGAGAGGCTGCGAGGCCTTCGCTTCCAACGCCGCGGCCCTCCCGGTGCCCGTCTGCTCCCTCCGCCTGGACACTGCGGCCGCCTGCTTTGCGGCCGCCTCACGCCCCCGGCTCGGGCTCAGCCTGCGCGAACCACGGCGCCAGGAGGGTTTTCGGCGGCTTTCGTTCCCAACCGAGGAGGGCGCCCGACTGCGGGCCTCATTCTGCGTCCCTTCCGCGCCCCCTGGGGCGCCCGACGCCGCTCTCCGTCGGATGAGAGCCCCGAGGAACCCGGAGGAGGATGCGGACGCGGCCCCGTCGCGCCGCTTGTCGCTCAGCTGCTCTGCGTTGCCGGGCCGGCTCTTACGGGCTGCCGACGGGGAGGTAAAGTCGGGAAAGAAATCGGAGGAGGAACCGGGCCGGCCGCGCCAAGGTGGCCCGGCCTCCGCCGACCCTGGGAGGGCCCCTCCGTGGCTGCAGTTGGAGGCAAGGAGCCCTCGCCCCGCTGACGGGCCTGCGGCCGGCCCCTTCTGCCCTCCCGGCAGTTAATCCGGAGAGCGGTGCCAGGTAACCAGGTCACGACCCCAGGACAGACGCTGATCCCCAAAGCGCCGGTTTTAAGTTGTATGTACAGCTTATTGAGACGCGAAAGAGTAGAGAAAACACGGGTTGGTTTTAGGCTTAGAGTCAAGGGTTAGGCCTCAGAGAAGCAGGGTGCAGAAAATGAAGATTTAGGCCTCAGAAGCAAATTGCCTTGAAGGAAAATGGCTGTTTGTCTTGAACACAAACAAAATAAAATCAAACCCACTTAACATTGTTTTGTTTATTTATTTATTAATCAAATTTATATGGCTGCCCACCTCAGAAAAAGTGACTATGGGTGGCATACACCGAGCCAATAAAACAATAAATATATAAAACAAACATTGCCTAAAAACATTATATAATTATTAAAAAGCAGTAAAACTATAAAAGGAGAACTGAAACAGAAAAAGAAAATAGAAAAAGGGCTGTTAATAATACTGGAGCCACCTCACTAATTCACCCGTCCCCTGGGGTCCCCAAGCCTGCTGGCATAACCAGGTATTGAGGAACCTTCATGTCAGAATCCTCGCAATCAGTTAGCCGCATTATTTCCCAGCTTGCTTGCTTGCTTGGGTTCTGCCATTAAGAGACATGTGGGGGTGTTGGAAGGATCTAGAAGGATGGAGGGAAGAAATGACCATTAGAGGTAGATGGGCTGTTATCAGAGACTGAGGAATGCTCAGGGTCGTACCAACGAGCAAGTGTGAGAAGACTGGGAGGTTAGGGGGGTGCAAGGGGGAAAGAGAAAAAAGGTAAAAGCAACTTTTGGCATACGGGCTCAGTCTTAGCAATGCTTTGGAACTGTACACTTGTTCTCAATGAATGAACTTTCTTTTGAACCATTACTGGTTGCAAGGAAAGTTACTGAAGTTGGGAGTTGTGAGTGGCAGATCGTTACAATTTGCTAAGACTCCCATGAGGACTTCTGCCAGGGAAAAACTTGCCCTGAGGGAAGTCCATTACATTGCGTTAACCGGCGTGCAACTGAGCAACGAGATGGCGGACGATGTAATCAAGGAGGTTAAGGTCCAGCAGGAGGCACCAGTAGTCCTCGCGAGCGACCCGATTGGCAGTGAAAGCGCCAGGCCCCTCATTGAAGGACCGCGTGAGAAAAGTGGAGACACAGATGGCTTCGCTAGCAGACGATGTGCGGGCTATGAGAATCGTGCTGGATCGGGTGCTGGGGGGGGGCGGCCTCATACCCCCAGCCAGGGAACCAGCAGTAACACCTGGATTGTCAGAGGCGGGTGAGAGATTGGCTGAGGGTGAGATGTCCAGTGAAGAAGATGGGGACTACGCACCCAGATGGGTGAAGAAGAGCCTGATGTAGCAACGGGGGATCTCCATGAGATTCGCAGGAGATGCTGAACAACTGGCCTGTTTTCTCACCCAGGTGCAGATCTACATGGAAGGATATGGGGATTTGTTTCTCAGTGAAGCAGAGAAGGTTTCTTACGTTTCGAGTTACCCTGAGGGCATGGCGGTGGAGTGGGTCGTCGGAATGCATTGCACAAAAGAACCGGCTCTGGAAAAGTTGGGCTTCATGGATGCCCTGTGCAAGCGTTTCGAAGACCCGTGTGTTGCCCTGAAAGCACGAAGGGATCTGGAACGGCTCAGGCAAGGATCCAGGACGATGTCCGAGTTCGCATTTGAGTTCAAGGATCTAGCTGAGAAGCACCCAGACATACCAGAGGGACTCCTCATCGAGTTCTTCCAGCGGGGTTTGCAACCCAAGCTGTTACAGCATGTGATGAATCGGGGCTATCCGAAGACTCTTAATGGGTGGATTGCTACAGCAGGGGAGGTCGAAGAGCAGTGGCTAACAGTGGCAGCAAGAACCCGTTTGTTGACAGCGGAGCCAGGAGCCAAGAAGGTCGGGACCAAACCCAAAGAGAGTGCTCAAGACAGGAAATGAGGTCACTGGGTGTGCTTCAAGTGTGGTGAGTCGGGTCATTTCACTGCTGCTTCCCCCCAAGCGAAATCGGATGCCGGAGGCTGGTGAACCCTCAGAAGCCGGGGAGAAAGGAGACCGCAGCTGCCAGCGCAGAGGTGGGGTCAGGACACCCCGGAGTTTGAGTCATCAGAGGGAGAGGAACAGCTGGCGGGAAACTAAAATCTCCTGCTTTAATCCATGCCAGAAAGAAGGCATAATTCCCAGGGCGTGAAGGTTGATCTGGAGGGGAGTTGGAGAGTGAAGAAACGGGAGTGAGTCCCATCGACGTCTGGGTTGAGGACAACCCATAGGTCGGACTTGAAGGCTCTCATAGACTCGGGTGTTCCTGCTGCTAATAAATCCCGTGATTGTTCACGGGCTGGGACTGAGAGTGAAGAGACTCAAAACTCCAGTAATATTTTCTCAGTTTGACGGGTCCCCAGCACCCCCCATGGAGTTTTGTACAGAGAAACTGGAACTAAGGATGGGGACTCACCGAGAGACTATAAAATTCCTGGTGACTCCCATGGCAACCCATCCCTTAATCTTGGGGATGAATTGGCTGAAAGGGAGGAACCCCAAGGTGGATTGGGACAAGGGCACTTCACAGTTTCCAAAGGGGAATGTTATGGAAGTGAGAGGGATTGCCAAAAAGTCATCAGAGGTAGAGATGGCCACAGCAAGTGTGGAAGCGGCGGATGGGAGTATAACTGGGGATCTGACTTTGATTCTGGAGCAGTACTGAGATTTGGAAGCAGTGTTTAGTGAAAAGGAGTCGGACCAACTACCCCCCCCCCATTGGCCAAGGGACTGTGCCATAGAGATTGAACCCGGGGTCTGCAGAGGAGATTTATTGAGCCTGCTCAATCCCAGATAGCAGCACCGGTGCTATTCAGGGAAAAGAAAGGCTCTGCACGGACTGTAGAGGGTTAAATGCTATCTGCCAAGATAATAGATACCCTTTGCCACTCATGAAAGACTTATTAGCTCACTTGTCGAAGGGGAAAATTTTCACTAAGCTGGACTTATGGGACGCATATTTCCGGGTGCGAATCCGAGAGGGGGACGAGTGGAAGATGGCATTTAACTGCCCCCTCGGTTGTTTCCAGTACAAAGTCACATCGCCCGGATTGAAAGGAGCCCCAGGGGCATTTATGCAACTCATAAATGAGGTTTTACAAGAGGACTTATATCAGGGTGTCTTGGTCTATCTGGATGACATACTGATTTGTATTGAAAATATGGATGAGCACGTGAAGTTGGTAAGGAGCATGTTGAGGAAGCTTTGGACGCTCAGCTGTTTGCCAAACTGTCTAAATGTGAATTCCATAAGGAACAGATTGATTATTTGGGTTACCGGATATCGAATAAGGGGATTGAGATGGACCCGAGCAAAGTGAGGGATGTGATTGGCTGGGAGGTTCCCAAAATGCAGCAGCAGCTTCAAAGTTTCTTGGGCTTTGTTAATTTTTACCACCAGTTCATTCCAAACTTCGCGCAGGGGGCACTCCCACTTACCAAGTTACTAAAAACTAAGGGAAAGAATAAAGCGAAAGCCTCAAAGCCTGAGCATCTTTCATTTTATACCGTGTGTCAACCAGTTAAACTCGTTGGTGCCCCTTTCATAAAAATTCTCATATCATCTATTCAAAAATATACTTGTATACTTATCAATTAACAATTATTAATCATTCCTTGAGCTAGCGTGGTTCAAGGAATGTCAGGAAGCATTTGAAAAGTTGAAAAGCTTGTTCACAGTGGAGCCTATTTTAAAACATTGTCTGCCATTCAGGCAGACGCTTCGCACGTAGCGGCGGGGGCTGTGCTGCTGCAGAAATCAGAAACTGGGGAGTTATACCCATGCGCATATATTTCACAGAAGTTTTTTTTTTTTTTTTTATAATGTTTTTTTTATTTTTACAACAAACACAAAACAAACATGAACAAACAAAAACATAAAAAGGCATAAAAAAGCATCTTTCATTTTATACCGTGTGTCAACCAGTTAAACTCGTTGGTGCCCCTTTCATAAAAATTCTCATATCATCTATTCAAAAATATACTTGTATACTTATCAATTAACAATTATTAATCATTCATAGCTAATCTATAAAATCATATATTACAAAAAATTTTAACTTTCAATAGGATTAGTAATACATCTCCATCTATCTATTATATGTGTATATATATAATAATTAATATCAAATTTCTATTATAAAATTTCCTAATCTATTACATTACTATATTTTCTCATCTAATCATTAATAAAAACAAATCCGGTGTCATATAAAATTGCTTATCTTCTTACTCTAATTTCAAATCTCAATTTAACTCATCTCTGCACATTCCATAATTTTGAATAACTTCCTCCTGCATAAGTACTTTTTAATTTTTCCAATTCTTAGGAGTTACAATTCTAACCAATATCAGTTACAGTATCAATTACAATTCTAACCAAGTTACAGTTCTAACCAGATTTCACTACATGTTATACAATTTTTAACTATATATCTCAAATTTATACTTTATTCCAGCGCTTGCATAATTTTGAGTTCACCCTTTTCATTCAATATCCCAAAATATCTGGCTGTTCATTCCTTCTTTCTATATTATTGGATAAGAGAAAGCAATAATAAGTGTCCTTTTGAACATTCTGCTTTTGGAAGCTTCTGTCAGTTCCATCATTGTTGTATTCCCCTGATTTTCTCTTTAAACATCTGCAATAGTTTCTTTCAATATTGTTTTACTTCTTCTTTTTGTACATTCTCTTAATACGATTTTCCATTATAATCTTGTATAATCTTTTTCTCACCCTCAGTGCCAAGAACAAATCTGTCTCTCTTCATTTATCAGTTGATTAACCCTTTTAATTCTCAGTTTATAGGCCTCACAATAATTCCGTTTAATGTTTCTGATTTCTTGTACTATTTCTTCCTTTTCCAATGATCCCGTTTTATGTTTAATTAAGTCCATTTTAGCTTTAATATCTTTTTTCTTTTTCTTTTTTTTTTTTTTTTGAGAATTTCTGCAGCTCTTCTTCCAATTTTTTATAGTCATCCTCAATAGTTTAAAGATCTTTTTCTGCATTGTGTTTCTCGTATAGTCTATTATCTTGATAAACCTTCATTGAGTCAAAGGATTCTTTATCTTTGTTCTTGCCAAAAATAAGAGAAAAAAAAAAGCAAAAGGAGAGAAGAAAAAAAAAGAAGGAAAAATAAAAAGAAAAGGAAAAGAAGGAGAAGGCTAAGCCTCTTTAAAAAAAAAAAAAAATCCATCTGGGGGGGGGAATAGAGAGCAAAGCAGAGCTTCTAGCAGAAAAAAGAGCTACTGCCACTAATCAAAGCTCTTGTGACTGGCTCAAACTTTCCATCTTAATGTTTTCAAAGTCGCTTTCAACTCCACTTTCTTGTTTATAGTTACGGATGGCACCTGTATAAACATGCACATCCCACTATCTTTTTAGAAAGCACAGGGTCTTTGAGCGTGCGTCACAATGAAAAAAAAAAGCACTAAGTCGCGCCTCTAAATGGCAGTGCAACTTCCATTTCTTCTTTCATTTACTTTCTCTTAACTCCACTTTCCCCATTTCAAAGTCAAAAAGATATAAATTTCTTATAACAATAAAGAAATCTTAGTAAAAAAAAAGGCTTAAAATAAAGAGTTATTGAATATTAAAAAGAGAAAGCCAATCCAGTTAAAAATATATTTTTTTTAAAAGAAAAACATCTTGTCAATTCCACTAAAAAGGGAAAGTTGAAAAGAAAAATTTTCTCCCCCTTCTTTTTTTTAATAGGGTTCAATCTCGCCGCTTAATCCACTTTTCTTCACTTTTAAAAATCTCTTTAAGTTACTTAAGGTGTTCTCTAAAAATAGTTGAATAGTAAAAGTCCATCTCACCCAGTTGACACCCTTCTCTTCCATCTTCCTTTTGAGCTGTCCCGGCTTTCGCAGCCATTTTTGGCTGCCTCTCCTCCGCCGGCTTCAAGAGCTTCTCCCCGGATCGATCTGGGACTTGCGGCGTCCCTGAGATCCGCGGGACGCGCCCTTTGCATTCGCCATCTCTACGGGACAGTTTAGGTCCATCGGGACCGTCCGGGAGAGGAGATATCGGCTGCCATCCTGGGAGCCCAGGATCGCCCGCCGTATCACCGCGACGCCAGCTCCGCCCTCCCACAGAAGTTTTCAGAAACAGAGAGACGGTGGTTAGTTTGGGAGAAGGAGGCTTTCACGGTGCGCTGGGCGCTAGTTTGCTGGAGACATCTTTTGAAGGGATCGCTCCACCCCTTTGAAATTTGGACTGATCACAAAAACTCAAAAGCCCTGATGGCCCCAAGGAAATTGTCCCCAAAGCAATTTCACACTAAAGTTCATTCCTGGGGGAAGGAATTTCCTGGCAGATGCTCCTTCCAGATTGCCGCAACACAACAGCAAATGTGAGGAAGTGATTGCACCGATCCTCCCATGCACTCAGCTGGGATTGATGGCAATCACCAGGGCGCAGAGCAAGAAGGCTGGGGGTGTGCCAGAGGGGGAATTGTTGAGAAAATTGAACAGCCAGATATTGGAGGATGACTGGTTCAAAAAGAACAAAGACTCTTTGATCAATAAGCAAGGGGCATGGTGGTGGCAAGACAAACTGTATGTACCTGCTGAAGCCTGCCAGTGGGGATTGCAAATGGGCCACGACAGCAAAACAGCTGGACGTTTTGGACAACTCCTTGGCTTAGGAGTGTTACTGAAGTTGGGAGTTGGGAGTGGCACATCATTACACTTCAAAAGCTCAGAAGTGATGAGGCCAACCTCAACTCTGGGGGAAGAAGATTCCACAATGTGGGTGCCACAGCAGAAAAGTCCTGCCACCTAGGGCCTGCCGAATGTAACTTCCTAGACAAAGGAACCCATAATGTACCCACTGCTGGATCTAGTGGGACAGGCAGATGAAATCGGGGAAAGGCGGTCCCTCAAATAACCCTGCCCCATGCCATGAAGGGCTTTAAAGGTCAGCACCAGCACCCTGAATTGGACCCAGAAACAGAATGGTAACTGATGCAGCTCGCGAAGCAGAGGTGTAACGTGTGTTCTACAAGAAACACACAGAACTATCCGCACCACCACATTCTGCACCAGCTGTAGTTTCCAGATACTCTTCAAGGGCAGTGTCAGAGTCTGCACACTCAATCCCAAAATTCAGTAAATCCTCTGGAGACTAAAAGTTCCATCAGAGATTTCTTTATTCAGGAGAAACATATAGCATCATAGTTTGTTGAGTCTGATTCTACATAGCAAAGCCTTGTCCTTTTAAGCCCAACTTCCCCCCCTTCTAAGTTTCTATTCCCGCTTGCAGCTCTTCGCGCCTTGCACCGTTTCTCACACCTCCTGGCCTTGGATGTCTGTCTCAAGATAGAGATAACGGCACCTGGCCTCCTCCTCCCTCCTTTATGGCAGGTCAAGCAAACGGTTTAGCATAACATTCCCAGCATTTCACTATTGACCTAGGTTTGGCAGTAAAAGCAAAAGTTTAGTTAGCAATAAAAGCGAAATAAAAACAATTGAAGGTTCTTGTTTGCGTAGATCCTGACATGCCGCCCTCCAACGGAACGAATATTCCTACATTCGGAAGAAAATCTGGAAAAGAAGATAGAGATATTACAATGATCATTAATATGGTTACTTAGGTTTGTCAGGGTATTTTGAGTGAACGCGTGCAAGTAGTTTAGGGGCTTTAACATTAATACTGTCTACCCATTCGTGATGGGTTTTGGGGAAATGTTTCCATTGAATCAAGTACTGGAGTTTGCCTTTATGTTTTCTAGAGTCCAAGATGTCTTTTACTTCAAAGTGGCTTTGTCCCTCAATCATGATGGGTGTTGGTGGAGTTGTTTCTGGATGCCAAGTTTCAGATTGCTTGAATGCTTTTAGTAAATTTGCATGGAAAACAGGATGAATATTTCTATAATGTTTTGGCAACAATAATTTAAATGCCACAGGATTTATAACTTTCTCAATTGGGAAAGGTCCCACATATTTTGGAGCAAGTTTTTTAGATGGTTGGGAAGATTTTAAATTCTTTGTAGAAAGCCAGACTAGGTCGCCTACCTTCCAAGGAGGGTTTGCAGTGCGTTTTCTATCGGCGAATTTTTTATGCTGGCTTTTTGCCTTTTCTAGAGATTTCACAATTAGTGGCCACAGACTTGTAATGTTATTTATCCATTGGTCTGTTGAGAGTTCAGGGAGGTTTTTAAGTGGTAATTCTGGAAAAGGCGGGAAGTCTTGGCCAGAGGCTATTTTGTATGGTGTAAATCCAGCGCTTTGATGCACTGTGTTGTTATAAGCCACTTCAGCAAAAGGAAGGAGTTCAGACCAATCATCCTGTTGATGATTAGTGAAGCATCTTAAATATTGTTCCAATAAAGAGTTAATATTCTCCGTAGATCCGTCCATTTCCGGATGAAAACTGGAACTCAAAGCTTGAGTAGATCCAATTAATGTAAAAAATTCCCTCCAAAATTTGGAGGTGAACTGTGGCCCGCGATCTGAAATCACACTCTTGGGGGCGCCATGGAGGCGGTAGACGTGTGCAATGAACAATTTAGCTAATTTTTTAGCGTTTGGGATTGATGAACATGGAACAAAATGCGCTTGTTTAGAAAACAGATCCACGACAAACCAAGTTACTGTGTTGTGATTACTTAGAGGTAAATCCACGATAAAGTCCATAGAAACTTCCTCCCAAGGTTTTTTTGGAGATGCCACAGATTGAAGAAGGCCCAGAGGTTTTCCCCCTCTTTTCTTTGACATTGCACATACAGGACATGTAGAAACATAGTCAGAAATGTCTTTTCTCATGGTTGGCCACCAAAATTGTCTACGCAATAGGTGTAAGGTTTTTATAAATCCAAAATGTCCCGAGGTTTTATCATCATGTCCCCTTTCTAGGATTTGTTTACAAAATGAAAGTGGAACATAAAGCTTGTCTCCCATGGGTTGACCTAAGCTTGGCCCTCATGGGTTAGAGTATTTTTATTATTCTGGAACCATTCATCAGAATCTAAAGCAGCATTTATTTTTTGGAGCAGTTCATTGGTAGGTTTTTGTTTTTGCAGTTTTGCTTGGGATCTGGTTAGGGCCACTGAGCCAGGTTCTGTCTGAGGTGGTGCTTTAGGGATTACCGGGGCAACCACCTGTTCCCTTTGGCTGTTATGCTGAGGCAACCTTGATAATGCATCAGCTAAAAAAATTTTTCCTCCCGGTATGAATTTTAAAGTGAAGTTAAATCGACTGAAGAAGCGTACTTGTTTAGGAGATAACTTCCTTGGAGTTGTGAGAGATTCCAAATTCTTGTTGTCTGTCCACACCTCAAAAGGCTGGGCTCCCCCCTCAAGGAGATGCCTCCAGGTCATAAGGGCCCAGCGTACTGCAAAAGCCTCCTTTTCCCAAACAAGCCACCTTCTTTCTGTCTCAGTAAATTTGCGAGAAATATAAGCACAGGGTTTGAGTACACCCTCTTCATCTTTCTGAAGCAGAACAGCCCCAATTGCTACGTCCGAGGCATCGGCCTGTATTACAAATGGCTTGTCAGGGTCTGGGTGTTTCAAAATAGGCTCTGCTGTAAATAAAGCTTTCAGAGCCTCAAATGCTTTTTGGCACTCCTCTGTCCATGTTAACGGGGTCCCCGGCTTTTGAGCTTTCGCTATGACTTTGCCTTTTGTTTTTAGTAAATCTGTTAACGGCAAAGCCACTTGTGCAAAGTTTGGAATAAATTGGCGATAAAAATTAGCAAAGCCCAAAAAACTTTGTAATTGCCTGTAATTCCCAACCCAAAACATCTTTCACTTTTGAGGGGTCCATTTCAATCCCTGCATTAGAAATGCGATACCCCAGGTAGTCTACTTGTGTTCTATGAAATTCGCATTTTGACAGTTTGGCATATAATTGAGCTTTCAACAATTTTTTTAGAACAGTCCGCACCAATTTCACGTGGTCCTTTAAGTTGTCTGAGTAAATCAGGATGTCATCTAAATAAACCAGCACTCCTTGATATAAATGCTCATGTAGCACTTCATTAATTAGTTGCATAAACACCCCGGGCGCTCCCGAAAGCCCGAATGGGAGGACCTTGTACTCATAGCATCCAAAAGGGGTCGAAAAAGCTGTTAAATGCTCGTCTCCTTCGCGAATTCTTACTCTGAAATATGCCTCCCTTAAGTCCAATTTAGTAAATATTTTCCCCTTTGACAGTTGAGCAAGCAGGTCCTTCATCCAAGGGAGGGGATATTTATTCTCTTTGCAAATTGCATTGAGACGCCTATAGTCCGTACAAAGCCTCAAGCTTCCATCTTTTTTTTCCCGAAATAAAACGGGAGCTGCCATGTGTGATTTAGCTAGCTGTATAAATCCCCTTGCCAGATTGGTGTCAATAAATTCCCTCAGAGCGGCAAGCTCTTTCTGGGTCATTGAATAAGTTTTCTTTTTTGGGAATTTAGCTCCTGGCTGAATCTCTATAGCACAGTCAGTGTCTCTGTGGGGAGGCAGTGTATCTGCTTCTTTTTTGCTGAATACCGCCTGTAAATCTCTGTAGGGCTCAGGAATGCTTTTAAGGTACTCTGGGTCCAATTCTAGTGATTCACCCATGCTGCTAGCTGTTACCGCTGTTGCATTTTCTGTTTTTCCTGGTTGCTCCGGTCCAAAATAAATTCCATCTGCAAATTGCAATTGCCCCATCTTCCAAAAAACTCGGGGATCCCACCTTTTCACCCATTTTGCTCCAAGGATTAGGGCGTAATTCCCCAAAGGAGCCACTAAACATTTAAGAGTCTCTTTGTGGGTCCCTACTTGTAGCTCAAAAGGCTCCGTGCGATACAGCACAGCCCCTCCCCCTGCTTTTGACCCATCCAGCTGGGTGAACTCTATTGGAGTCTTTATTTTTTTCACCCTTAGCTCCAATGCGTTAACCAGTATGGGACTGATCAAACAGCGTGAGCAGCCGGTATCCATTAGTGCAGTTAGCGTGGCTTTGTATTCTGTTCTAAGCGCTGAAATAGTCACTTTAAGGGTGGTAACACTCACCGACTCATCGTCATCGGAGTCGTCCTCTTCCTCCTCCGGTTCAGCCTTGGGTTTGTGAGCAGGTTTGTCGGGCTCGACGCTTGCCTCTTGTTCTTTTCCCCCCGATCCATTTTTGCAAATGATGAGGTCTGGGAATGGCGATTCCGTGCCTGCAGCCGCGGTTCCTTTTTTTCCTTTCGTGCCGGGCTTTTGTGCTGCTCCAGCAAACTTTTTCGCCTCCCCCCCCCCGTGCGGGCGGCGGTTTAGGACAGGAAGGCGCCAGATGACCGGGCTCTCCGCAGCGGAAGCAAACACGATTGACCCCTCTAGGAAATCTCTTGTCTCCTCTCGATTGCTGTCTTCGGGACGTCGACGCCAGAGCGCTGAGTCTCCTACTGAAGTCTGGGTCTACTCTTTTCCACTGGGCTTCGACATTACCCGCGTGCTGGATCCATCCGTCTAGGGAATTTGGGTCTCCCTGGGCAAACACCAACTTCCAGAGGTCGTGACGCATTCCTTGCTGGAAGCAGTCAATTTTGAACTGCTCTGGCCAATCCGGAAGCAGCCCCGCAATGCCGCGAAACTCCAGGGCGTACTCGCCGAGGCTACGGGTTCCCTGCCGCATCGTGCTTAGTTGCGCCCGGGCTCGGGTGACTACTCCTGGGTCCTCAAATCTCCTGCGAAGAGCAGTTAGGAACCCACCCAGGTAGTTTAGTTCTGGCGCTTGTGCCGCTCGGAGCTGGATCAGCCACTCCCCCGCTTTGCTGGTGAACGCTCTGCAGATGTAGAGTACGCACTCCCGGTCGGAGGCAAAAAGATGCCCCGTCTGCTCCATGCATATGGTGATTTGAGCCATGAAGTTGGGTACTTCCTTTGGGTCCCTGCTAAATTTTTCGGTTAACCCCCAGCGCTTTAAAAGGGCATCTTGCTGGGCTTGGATTGGGGCAACCCTCCGAGGTATCATCGGGGCGGGCGCAGGTGGTGGAGCTGGGCCGGCCGGAGGACCCGGTGCTGCCGGGGCTGCGGGGGTTGCAGGCGTGGTTGGTGGGGCTATTAGCGATTCCTCCAGCCCTTCTTTGCCCTCCCCCTCTGTGCCTGGGCTTTGGTACAGACCTGAACGACGGACGGGTTCGCTCATCCTCATCAGCTCCCTCTTTATCAAGGTGTTTTCCGATTGCAAGATCTGCACGCAATCTTCTAGGGTCCCCCTCCGTGTGGATTCGGTTCTCCCTGTCGTCAGGGCCCAGCGCTTATCAGGGGCCATGTCTAGGAATGACATCTCCCCAGTCAGCTCTTCCATGCTCCACAACTTAGTTTTGCGCCGGTCAGGTTTCCGTGGTGGCGGGAGAGTCGGGTAGGTACCCGTCAGGGATTCCTCCCCCTCAGATCCACCTACGGCCCCGGCCACGGGGCACTCCTCCTCCATTTCCGCAGCCGCGGTTGGCTTTTTGAGGGATTTCTCCACGGTGGTTAGTTCCCCGGTAAATCCCTCGTAAAGTGGAGTGAGACTCAACAAAATGTCAGAGTCTGCACACTCAATCCCAAAATTCAGTAAATCCTCTGGAGACTAAAAGTTCCATCAGAGATTTCTTTATTCAGGAGAAACATACAGCATCATAGTTTGTTGAGTCTGATTCTACATAGCAAACCCTTGTCCTTTTAAGCCCAACTTCCCCCCCTTCTAAGTTTCTATTCCCGCTTGCAGCTCTTCGCGCCTTGCACCTCACACCTCACATTGGCCTTGGATGTCTGTCTCAAGATAGAGATAATGGCACCTGGCCTCCTCCTCCCTCCTTTATGGCAGGTCAAGCAAACGGTTTAGCATAACATTCCCAGCATTTCACTATTGACCTAGGTTTGGCAGTAAAAGCAAAAGTTTGGTTAGCAATAAAAGCGAAATAAAAACAATTGAAGGTTCTTGATTGCGTAGATCCTGACAGGCAGCCCCATGCAGAGCGCATTGCAGTAGTCCAACCAGGAGGTGACCAGGGCATGAGTGACCATGAATAAGGCCCCTCAGTCCAGGAACAGACGCAACTGCCACACAATATGAAGTTGTGCAAAGGCCCTCCTAGCCACAGCTGCCACCTGTTCGCCGAGCAGGAGTTACGAGTCCAGGAGGACCCCCAGATTACACACAGGGTCTGTTTGGGGCAGTGCAACCCCATCCAGTATCAATGATGGTATAGTCCCAGAATCAGAGGGCCTCAAAATCCAAAGCCACTCAGTCTTGCCAGGGTTCAGTTGAAGCCCACTGTTCCCCATCTAGACCCTCACAGCCTCCAGACACCGGGATAAGACATCCACAGCATTGCTTAGTTCTCCGGGAGCAGAGATGTACAATTGGGTATCATCAACATACTGATGACACCTCACCCCATGGCGACGGATGAGCTCACGCAGCGGTCTCATGTAGATGTTAAACAGGAGAGGAGAGAGCACCGACCCCTGTGGCACCCCATACAGTAAGTGCTGAGGGCAGAATCTCTGCTCCCTGATCACCACTGACTGGAATCAATCCTGGAGAAAGGAGGTGAACCAGCACAACACCATGCCACCCACCCCCAATCCTTTGAGTCAGTCCAAAAGGACACAGTGGTCAATGGTATCAAAAGCCGCCAAGACATCAAGTAATTCAAAGATGGACGCACTGCCACCATCCCATCCATGCCAGATATCATCCAAAAGTCCAATCAATGCCATTTCTGTTCCATACCCAGGTCTGAATCCTGCCTGAAAAGGATCCAGATTATCTATGTACCCACTGTTGTAGAACTCTGTCTTACATTATATTTTATTTAATTATTTTTAAAGACTTATATGGCTGCCAAAATTGCAACTACAACCCTGGGTGGCTCACAAAACAGTAACAACAGCAAACCACCCAAACAATCAGAATTAAAAACTCAGTAAAAACTCATGGCACCCCCAGACAACACCTTCCCACACATCTACATATGATCTAGCTGGGCTCCAGCCTCACCTTATGTGATGGAATAGTGTTATGAAGGCCACGCTCAGGGTGATAAGCGTTTCCTTAGCCCCCAGCAGGAGCGTGGGAAGTTTAAGAAGATGAGACTGGCACCACCCTAAGGAATTCACGGTGTTGTGGCTTGCTGGCTTGGGAACTTAGGTTCTGTCTGGAGAGATTGATGTCAGGTTCAGCCCAAAGAACTCTACAAGACAGTGCAAATACAAGTTCTGTTGCATTTATTAGCTTCCACCTCAAGACAGAAATCTCTCCAGACTGAACGCGGACCTGGAGCACGTTCACCCTATCTAACCTGCTGGGATGGGCTGATACCCTCAGGGAGAGGTGATGGTCCCATGCCATTTGGGGCTTTAAAGGTGATATCCACACCTTGAATGGCACCTGGAAAGAAACTGGAAGCAAGTGCAGCTTTCACATCAGTGGTGTAATATGGGCAAACTGTGGAGCACCCAGAACTGCACATGCTGCTACATTCTGGACCAGTTGTAAGTTTCAGATCCTGGGTCCCAGAAAATTTCACCCCATAATCTGGGGGAGCCTTCTGTTGTCAAATATTTTTATTTTTTTTCATAATTTAAAGATAAACAAGAAAGAATGTATAATGAGAAAACAGGAAAAGTGTTAAAAACAGTAGAGAAAGAAAGAAAAATAAAAAAAGTTAAAGACGTGGCTTCCAATCTTCTTTACAACAAACTTATCATTTCTCCCCCTTTAGAATTACATGATATACAGTAGTTCCCTTCTTCCTGTATTCAGCCCTTTTTAATCAGCAAATCCAGAAATCACCAGTTCATTTTTGTCCATTTTCAACAAAAAGTCCATAAAAGATTTCCAGTCTTTTATAAAAGTATTTGTTGTTTTGTCCCTAATCAAACAGATCAATTTTGCCATTTCTGCAAATTCTGCCATCTTTACAGTCCACTCTTCTTTTGTGGGTACTTCTACATTTTTCCATCTTTGTGCATATAATAACCCCGCCGCAGTTACCATATATAAAACCAATAGTCCATGAGTCCTTTCTAATTGGGTATCTATAAATCCTAATGTAAAAAGTTCTGGTTTCATCTGAATATTAATTTTTAAAATTTGTTACATCAGCGTGTGTATTTGTGTCCAATACTTTTTCACATGTCCACTATACATGATAAAATGTTCCTTCATGCTTTTCACATTTCCAATAGTAATTTGAAGTACCTTTATACATCCAAGACAATTTCTCCAGTGACATATACCTATGATACTTCATTTTAAAAAAATCTCTTTTAAATGTGTGTGTGTTAACTATGTGTGCGTTAAGGGTATTAAGGGCCCTGTTTCCTGGCTATATTGATACCTAAGGTTATCATTTTCTTGGCTGCTATATTTATTTATTTTATTTATTTTTGTATTACATTTCTATTGGTTTTAACTTTTTATGATTGTTCACCCCCCAGGGTCACTTGTCTGAGATGGGCGGCTATAGAGAATGAATGAATGAATGAATGAATGAATGAATGAATGAATGAATGAATGAATGAATGATAGGACAATGTGATTTTCGAACCTTTTGACCATATTCTCTCCCATTAATCCATTTGAATGTTGTAACCAAAGTTCTTGGCCCATTTTATCATACATTGTTTAACTTGTTCCTCAGTTTCAGATCTCAACAAAAGTTTATTCATTTTGCCAATCACATGTTCATCATTTGTACATTATTCATTTTCAAATTCTATTTTACAGTGGTCTATACCTGGTACTTTTTAATCTATATTGAATATTTCTCTTAATTGTACATATGAAAACAATTGAAAATTAAATCCCTCTGCAGTCAATTGTTCTCTTGATTTTATCTTAAATTTTCCATTTTCCTGTACTAACAAATCTTGATATGTTAGCCATTTCTCTTTGACTGCTGTTTCTTTTCCATAAAACATTTTTGGTGCAGATGCTAATAAAAAGTATTTTCGGACACAGCCTAGGTCTGTATTTATTCTATATTCTTAATATAGCACTCTTAGCGTGATTTTTAAAATCTACATTAACTTTCTTTATTATACCATAAAAGCCCATGCCACCAAAACCTCAGGTTGTGCACTTCTAGTTCCAACATTCTCTTATTTCTCAGCAAAAGCCATTCTTTCATCCAAACTAAAGAGCAGGCTGCCAAATACAGTTTGAGATCAGGCAATCCCAGTCCTCCCCTTTCCTTTGCACCTTGGAGAATTTTGTATTTAACCCTTGGTTTCTTTCCTTGCCATATAAATCTAGATATATCTTTTTCCTATTGCTTAAAAGGTCTGTCATTATAGGTATTGTTTGAAATAAAAACATTCTAGGTAGTACATTAATTTTTACCACAAATTCTTCCCAATGATAACTGTAACTTTTCCCATCTTAATATATCTTTCACTTAACAGCAGCAGCAGGGACTGCCAGGATTGCTGCCACTAAACAATGTGGTCACATGATGTTGCACTTTACAACCGAATTGCTTAGCTATGGAAATTCCGGTCTCCATTACTGTTAGGCGAGGACTGCCTGTACTTTTTTCTCAATCTGAAAACTGGTTTTTGCTATCAGTTCTCTTTGATCTTCTGTCCTCATATTTTTTGTAACATCTTTGTTCTCTCCTTACTAATTTTAAATCCAGCCAATGCACCAGATTCCTTTAATTTTTCCAATAATATTTCTATTCCTTCCATAGGGTTTTCCAAAATTAAAACGAAGTTGTCAGCAAATCCCTTTAATTTGTATAGTTCCTTTTTAATCTTCACTCCAGCAATCCTCTCATCTTGTATTGTATCTTTATTCAGAACTTCCAATACAAGTATGAATAATAGTGAAAGTGCCTTGTTTCTTTCTGTACATCACAAGATTTAATCAATTCTCCATTAACAATGATTTGTGCTGCTTGTCATGTTTTCATGTAATGAAATTGTCCCCAAAGTCCATATCTTCCAGAATCTTAAACAAAAAAGTCCAGTTCAAATTATCAAATGCTTTTCTGCATCAAGGAATATCAGTGCAGCTTGTTTTTCATTACATTGTTCCAAATATTCTAATATATTAAGAATATATCTAATGGTAATTGTCTTTTAGGCAAAAAGCCACATTGATCTTCATAAATAAAGTCTTGTAAAACATTTTTCACCCTTCCAGCTAGGATCATTGTAAATATTTTGTAATCATTGTTCAGTAAGGATATTGGTCTATAATTTTGAGGTAAGGTCAGGTCTTGCCCTTCTTTGGGGATCAATGCGATATTTGTGCTTGTCCAACTGTCTGGTATATTTCCATTGTCTAGAATAGAATTCATTTGTTGTAAAGGTAAGATTTCATCTTCAAAATGTTTGTTATAAGAGGCCGGCAAACCATCAGGGCCAGGAGCTTTCCCTGTATTCATCTCCTTTATACTCTCACAGACCTCTCTTATTGTTATAGGTTAGGCCAGTAAAGCCAATGCCTGTAGCACCTAATTCAGAATCATATATTTCAGAATCCCTTTGTATTTATTGTAATTTTGGAGCAGTCTCCACCACAGCCTCTTCCAATTCTCTTTTAAATTTTTCCAAAAATTGTCTGGCCTTTTGAACAGAGTTCAGCCAAAATCTTTGCTGTTTAAAAGTAAAAATCAACCCCCTAATTTGTCCCAATGAAATTAAATCTTTTTCTGCTTTAATACATTTTCTTTGTAATCCAAATGTGTTTTAGAAAGTGAAGTTAGGTCAGACCTAGTGTCCGTTACAGACTCCACTGAGGCTGTGAAGATGATCTTTCTTCCTCAGCTCCCAACACTCTTTACTTGCAAGGAGGCTTCCTCATGAGCTGCCTTCCAGAGTGCACATGGGCAATCACTTCAGCTTCTCCTTGTCCGGAGAAGCTCTGCTGGTCTGGGCACACTGCCCAGTTGCAGTTCTCCACCTCAGCGTCATCTCCACCCATCGGAGATATGTCAGTCTGCCATTTCTCCACCCGGAAGCTTCTGGAGTGGCCTTCTGATTTTGGACTTCCCATCCCTACAAAAGCCACTGCTCCTGGGGAAATTTCAAAGAACAAAAACCTTCACTGAGCTCTTGCATTACTGTTTTATCTCAAGGGAGGAATGTTGCAGTTGCTTAGTGATATAAAAGCCTTTGTAGGTGACCATGGGCAACTGTAGTTGCACTCAGAAGCTCACTGGTAACCCATGTGGCTTTCGTAGCAGAGGTATTACATGAGCACACTGAGATACATCCATAACAGCTTGCACCACCACAGTATATTGTAGACCACCTATAGCCTCCAAGTTGTCTTCAAGGGCAGGACCATATAGAGAGCATTGCAGTAGTCCACATGCAAGGTAACTAAACATGAGTGACCATGAGAAGGGACTCCCAGTCCAGGAAATGGCACAACTGGAAAAAGCAGGAAATGTGAGTCCAGGAAGACCCCCAAATTGTGCTGGGGAGGTGCAATCCCATTCAGAACTAAAGACAGAAAACCCATGACACAGAAGAGCTGTGAACCCATTGTCACTTTTTTTTTGTCAGGGTTCCTTTCACCTAAACCCAATAGTTTCCAGGCACTGCAGCAAGATCTTGGCAGCATCACTCGGTCAACCAGAGATTGAAGATATACAATGGAGTATCATCCTCATATGGATGATACTTGACCCTGAGGGGGTTAGTGATGAAACAATGCATCTTTCATCATTTGCCTCCCTTCTGAGGATGGCCATTCACTACAAAAATAGGCAAATCCCTCCAACTGGGGTTAGGATTAGGGTAAGAGGATTTAGTGGTAGCCAAAGTGTCACCAACTTTTCAAATAGATAAGATGGTCATCTGAGTATTTGTTCTAGGCACATTAGTGGATATGGCATTCAAATAAATACAGTATAACCCACCACACAGGAGAATAGAATAGATTCTAGGATTGACCACTGCAATATGCTGTATGTGGCTGCCCTTGAAGACCACATGGAAGCTGCCATTTCAGTCACTCAATGCACTCTGCTGAGTTGCATTGGCTTCCAAGTGCTGGTTTTGATCTATCAAGTTGTTTTTGGCTCAGCTGCCTTTGGACAGAACTGACCTATGTTATACATTTGTTCTGAGGTGGAATGTGGAAAGTCCACCCAAAGGAGGTGATGACGCAAGACCAAGATCTGTGCTTCACTTTATGGAGCCCCCTGAAATCTGGAAACTGCCCTCTTGAGAACTTTCCAAAACAATCAACCTGAGCTTTTCCACAGAGCTTTTAATTAATCCTAATGATTTTTAAGTATACATGCTATAATATTGATCCTGGGGTTATTATATGTTATGTTTTGCAAATGGTTTTATGGATTTTATATTCAGATTTGCATATAGTACTGCAAATAAAGATTCTGTTACATCCAATTTTTTGAGAATGTGAAGAGGTACATGGATAGAGGTAACACTGCCAACAATGCACACCTGGACTTTCAGATAGAACTTGTATGGGGGAAGAGGACCTGCTGTTTTATGGCTGCTAATGGACTTTAAGAGAAGGCATAAATGGGTGTCAGAAGTGGAGTCCCCAAGGACTGGTCTTGGGAGCCATGCTTTTTAAACTGTTCATAAGTAGGCTTGGCTTCAGGCTAAACAGGAAGCTTCTTAAGTTTGCAGATGATACCAGACTACTCAGGATACTGAAAACCAGCAACAATTGCAAAGACCTCCAGAAGGATCTCTCTGTCTGGTATGAGACCTTCCCTAATAGATCATGCTAGATTTTCACAAAATACAATAACCTTCATCCAGAGCTTTTTCATAGCCAGCCAGCCTGACAGTGAAGATTTCCCAGTGATGATTTAACCTTGCAGGTGCCTGACAAATTGCTTTATGAGCTAATGAGAAGATGAACTTAGATTAAATGATTATCACAACAGGGAGAAACACTAAAATCCTGAAATCAAATTTACACCGCAATACTGTAACTAATTGTTCAGATGAGTCAAGTATCAGCCACTGTTCTGCTTCAGTTTCTTCAACCTGCTCTCACAGCAACCATGTATTTTGATCAAAATACAGGTTTGGTTTAGATTGCCTGGAAGCTAAGAAAGCCCAGATTTGGCTTTTTAATAAATACAAGGAAGATTCACAGGCAAGATAAACAATTGCTTTGCAGGAAGAAAAGAGGAGCAATCAAAACTTCCTAGCAACAGCAGCTCAGTTCTGGTGACTCATGGCTGTACAATCAATCCATTATCTACCTTACTCCACTTCCACCATTCCAGCTGAGGTTTGGGAGGCACATTTAAGTTTTCTTCATGCACAAGGAGAAATCAAACCAAACCAAATCAATTGGAATAACGATTTGTCTCCCCAATGGCCACCAGTAACAACTTCAGAAATTAAAATTTTAGTTAACCAACTTAAGCCAAAAAAAGTTCCAGGTAATGATTACTCAGCAGTGAAAATTATCCATAACATCTTAGAATGGGGAACTCCAATATGAGCCAGCCTTTTCTCTTTTACTAATCTGATGGTTCCAAAAGATTGGGGCACAGCAACAATAATCCCTATTCATAAAAAGGGGAAAAGAGACTTACCAACTAATTACTGCCCAATCAGTTTATTAAGTATCATCAGCAAGCCAATCTTTACTACCCAAAAATGTTATCTTAAGGAGTTGATTTTTGTCACTCAGTGCCGTGGGTTATTTAAATTTAATTTAAATTTAAATCCCCGCCCTTTGGAATATCTTGCCCCTGGAGGTGAGATTGGCCCCCTCACTCCTGGCCTTTCAGATGGATTTGAAGACCTGGCTCTGCCATCTGGCCTGGGGCGAGGAGGGGGATCATCAAGTGCGGGGTTGCCTAGTCCCTTAGTGGCCTGGCATTGCTCCCTTGAACCATCGGCCTCCTGGATTTTTTCCCTTTTATTTTTGTAAATGTGAATTGTTATAGGTTTTAATTGTATATTTATTTATTGTTTTAATGTGTTGTGAGTTGCCCATAGTCCCCCATTGGGGGGAGATGGGCAGGGGACAAATTTAATAAATAAATAAATAAATTCTATCCCAATCTCCAAGCTGTCAAGGCCTTTAACATAAGCTCAGTTCAGCGCTCCACCATCCATGGTTCTAGAAGGCAGGTATAAAAACACCTACCTGATTGGGTCCGTTTGGCAGAGGGGCTGTAGAGTCTGTGGGTTGTGTTTTATTATGCTGCTGTGGCTTCTACCGGGGTTCCAGACTCGTTTCATTTACTCTCATACAGCCGCATACCCCAAGCATTCTTTTGACAGGCCAAACTTCCCTCAGGCCCATCAGACCCTGCTTCTTCGGACATTGCCAAATTCTGCCCTGCAGCTATCAAAACAAGGTGGGAGCTGGTATCTCCTGCGTATCATATTTTTCAGCTTCTGGCCACTTAGCTCTAGTTAGGGACAAAATCTAGTTTTAAACAATGCCATGATTTTAGTCTCAGTTTTTAGGTTATTCTTAACAAAATTTACAGGTGAAACTCGAAAAATTAGAATATCGTGCAAATGTTCATTTATGTCAGTAAGGCAACTCAAAAGGTGAAACCAATATATGAGATAGACGCATTACATGCAAAGCGAGATATGTCAAGCCTTACTTTGGTATAATTGTGATGATTATGGCGTACAGCTTATGAAAACCCCAAATTCACAATCTCAGAAAATTAGAATAGTGTGAAAAGGTTCAATATTCTGGGCTCAAAGTGTCCCACTCTAATCAGCTAATGAATCCATAACACCTCCAAAGGGTTCCTGAGCCTTTAAATGGTCTCTCAAGCTGGTTCAGTAGGAATCACAAGCATGGGAAAGACTGCTGACCTGACAGTTGTGGAGAAAACCATCATTGACACCCTCCATAAGGAGGGACAGCCCCAAAAGGTAATTGCAAAAGAAGTTGGATGTTCCCAAAGTGCTGTATCAAAGCACATCAATAGAAGGTTATGTGGAAGGGAAAAGTGTGCTAGAAAAAGGTGCACAAGCAGCAGGGATGACCGCAGCCTGGAGAGGATTGTCAGGAAAAGGCCATTCAAAAGTGTTGGGGACTTTCACAAGGAGTGGACTGAGGCTGGAGTTAGTGCATCAAAAGCCACCACACACAGACGGATCCTGGACATGGGCTTCAAATGTCGTATTCCTCTTGTCAAGCCGCTCCTGAACAACAAACAACGTCAGAAGCGTCTTACCTGGGCTACAGAAAAAAAGAACTGGTCTGTTGCCCAGTGGTCCAAAGTCCTCTTTTCTGATGAGAG
This sequence comes from Python bivittatus, assembly GCF_059951505.1. NCBI lineage: Eukaryota > Metazoa > Chordata > Lepidosauria > Squamata > Pythonidae > Python > Python bivittatus. The sequence continues at coordinate 6,531,132 of NW_028277053.1, read as the reverse complement.
CAACTTTTGCATCTCATTTGGGAACCAAAGACCCAGAGTCTGGAGGAAGAATGGAGAGGCACACAATCCACAATGCTTGAAGTCCAGTGTGAAGTTTCCACAGTCTGTGTTGATTTGGGGAGCCATGTCATCTGCTGGTGTTGGTCCACTGTGCTTCATTAAGTCCAGGGTCAACACACCCGTCTACCAGGAGATTTTGGATCACTTCATGCTTCATTTTCCAGCAGGATTTGGCACCTGCCCATACTGCCAAAAGTACCAAAACCTGGTTCAGTGACCATGGGATTACTGTGCTTGATTGGCCAGCAAACTCGCCTGACCTGAACCCCATAGAGAATCTATGGGGCATTGCCAAGAGAAAGATGAGGGGCATGAGACCAAACAATGCAGCGGAGCTGAAGGCCGCTACTGAAGCATCCTGGTCTTCCATAACACCTCAGCAGTGCCACAGGCTGATAGCATCCATGCCACGCCGCATTGCGGCAGTCATTGCTGCAAAAGGGGCCCAAACCAAGTACTGAGTATATATGCATGCTTATACTTTGCAGAGGTCCAATATTGTTCTATTTCCAATCCTTGTGTTATTGATGTCATGTAATATTCTAATTTTCTGAGATTGTGAATTTGGGGTTTTCATAAGCTGTACGCCATAATCATCACAATTATACCAAAGTAAGGCTTGACATATCTCGCTTTGCATGTAATGCGTCTATCTCATATATTGGTTTCACCTTTTGAGTTGCCTTACTGACATAAATGAACATTTGCACGATATTCTAATTTTTCAAGTTTCACCTGTATAGGTCCTTTTAATTTAGTATTAACAATATATGCTGTACATAGAAAGTAATCAAAATTGTGTTTTCTGTATGGTGCTTCTTAGCACCATGGTGGTGTTAGTATAGATGCTGTTGGTGTTAGATTATTTTCTTTTTGCTTTCTTTTTGTTCTTGTTTTTCATGCTGGTCCTTGACCAAAATAAAGTGTCAGCTGATCTCTTCAAAGGGATTAATGGTCAGCCAAATGGTAAGTGCAGTTCAATTTAAGTAAGTGTGAGGTGATTAACTTCACCAATACACTTAACACATTGAAGGAGGAGAGCCACGTTAGTCTACGGTGATAAAAAATCAGGAGTCTGGGAGCACCTTTTCTGACTAACAAATCTAATTAAAAGGCTTTAGCTTTTGTGAGCTACACTTCACTTCATCAGATGCATAGAGTGGCTGGACTGATATAGGTGTTAAGTTGGGGTGTGGTGGGGAGAAGTGGTCTACAAGTGAAAGAAAGGGAAGATAGATTGGTCCTACAGAGGGAAGTTACTTGTAAGACAAATTACAAGTATCTTCTTTTTTTTTTAATGAAAACTTTAATATATTATATAGAAAGTACAATTAAAATAGAAAACAGTACAGCAAAGAAAGAAGATAGAACTAAAAGAAAAAAGACAAAAACTAAAATAGTGAAAATAGATCAAAAGATGAAACAAAGTGACTTCTGACTATCTCCAATACAGATATACATACAAATTAAAAGAAAATTAGTCTCTTACCACTAATTAATCCAAACCTTCTGAGATTGTCTGAAACTTTTTGATGTACGTGTTGGGGTTCTGAAATGTTAGTAACAGAAGATCCCATGCAGCGTTCACCTAGTTTTAGTGGTTTATTTAGCAGAGTAAAAGTTCAAACTTGCACAAAGGCTTGACTAAGTTCAGTTCAAAACAAACACTCTCTACACATTAGTTAAAGAGAAATAAAAGATAGCTCACAGTTTAATTTGCAGATCTTCATACAATGCAGTTTCATGGTAGAAATGTTCCTGTGCATGTGAGTAATAAGTTCGGACAAAACCTACACGCTTCTGAATGCAGGCAACTTGCATGGAGGTAAGAAAGCCAGGAGGAGGAGGGAGGATTCCCTCACACCTCGTGCAAGGCGAGGCACGGCGAAGAGGAAAAGAGAAGGCAGGTGAGGGAAACAGGAAACAAAAAGGTGGGCTCCAAGCCCCTCCCACACAATGCAGCAAATCTAGGCTGCAGCGGAGCCACCCCTCCCTTTGTGCTCGTGTGAGACAGGCTTGGTTGAAACCCCATATTTTCCAACAGTATGTGAGTACATTTCTCACTTGGTGATGCTGTTTAAGTCCTGCTTTTCCAAAAGAGTCACTCTGTGGTCTGCTAATGAAGTGTCCTGGGAGATTGAAATGCTCTGATATTACTTTGTCCTTGTTCTGAGTCCTGATATCAAACTTGTGTCCATTAATTTTTTTGTGCAAAGTTGTCCTGTTTGTTGTAGAAAGAATCCACAGGGGCATTGCTGGCAGATGATGCCGCAAATCACACTGGAGGAACAGCATGTGAAGGTGCCTCTGATCCGTGTTCTTGATGGGGCCTGTGATGATGCTGTTGATGTAGATGTGGGGACAAAGTAGACATTTGGGTTTGTTGCAGGGTCTACTTCCCATGTTGGCATCATTGTCCTGTTGTTTCTTGTTGCTTGTGACAATATGCTTCAAGTTGGGTGGAGTCTGTGCGCAAGTCTGGATCTGCCCCCCAGTGCTTGAGAAAGTGCCGTGTCATTGTCCAGAATGGGCTGTAGTTTATTCATCAGGCCTTTGAGTGTTTTGAGCTGTGAAGGTCTCAACAACCACAGTGGGTTTTTAACATATTAAAATTGTTAATTGACCAGGTACTTGTAATCAGCCTCAGATGTAACCCCCATCTGCATGACCCCCTTATCTTTCCTTCTTCCCCCCCCATCCTGATTTTAAATCCTACATCAGTCCAGCTATTCTGTGCCCCGGATGAAGGGGCCTGCAGCTCACAAAACCTTCTGTCTTTGAATGAAATGTTAGTCAGAAAAGATACATTGAAGGTATCTGGGCTTTCTGGAAGTAACCAGGAAAAGATATTGAGTCAGAGCAAAGATGCTGACTCGGTATGCAGCAGTGGTGAAAAAGCAACTTTCATGCTTGGGATCACTAGGGCAGAGAATGAACATAAAACAGCCAACAGATGGGAGGACAGCAAGCACTTTAAAGGACAGAATCAAGAAACAGGAAATCGATGAGCTGGAATAATGATCAGGCATCAGCAAGATAAATTCCAATAGGGTTAGAGCTAGTTATATTTGGGTAAGAAAAATAAAAAGCATGAGTGCTGGTTGTGAGGGGTGGGGGAAAGAGATCACCGTGAAAAAGCCAATGCGATGCAATCCTAGGCTGGTGTCCCCCTGAAGGGAAATAATTGTTCCTCTCTTCAGACCAAACCTACAAAGGAGAGAGAGGAAGATGATAAGGAGCCTGGAAACAACAACTTACAAGGGTCATGTGAAGGTGTTGGGTACATTTATCCTGGAGAAGGGAAGACTACAGACAGGCATGATACCTGTCTTCAGGTATCTGAACCTGGAAGAATTGTTCAGTGTTCTTCTGGAAAACAAGAAACAATGGATCTAAATGATCAAGAGCTGTTGAACAATGGTGCAAACTGCCTTGGGAAGGTGATAAACTCTCCCTTGCTGGAGGACTTTAAACAGAGGCTGGAGGCCCAACTCTCTGGGATGCTATAGTACTGGATTCCTGCACAGATCAGGGGGTTAGGCTACAGGAACTCTAAAGTCCCGTCCATTCTATGGTTCTATCACATTGTTTTATACAAATGTTGCATAAAAACCTAATACAGATCTATGTACATCTACACCTAGAATACCATGTATAAAGGATATAATAGAGTGAGAGGAGGCACAGAAGATCAGAGAGCGCAAAGACTTTCATCACCTTCATCTTAGAAAAAGGATGACTGGGGGAACACCATCATGGGACCTAAAATATTCATAGGTTGGAGAAAGTGGTGATGGAGTTGTACTTTCTCTCTCCCTCAAAACAGCCCTTTTCTAACAGCTCATGACCATAAAACCGACGGGCACCTTCTTGAAGCTGAGGATCAGAAATCAGAAAAACGGGGCTGGGGGGTTGTGCCTTTTCCCCCGTTTTCTCTACCGTTCTCTCTCTACCGGTCCTTTGCTCCGAATAAGAGAGCTCCGTGTGGCGTCCTCAACCACAGACTCCCCACTTCAGGCCGGAGCTCTCAGGGCACTCTTCTGAATCTCAACCATCTTCTTTCAGAGGGGTTGCAGATGTGCCCAAAGGCCGACCCAGCTCTCCAAACAAGCCGCTGCCGGGGAGACCGCCAAAGGACTCCAGGCGCCAGCCTGGCTAGACCGGGAAGCCGAAAGACACCCCGGAAGGCTCCCTAACGCCGCATCTTCCCTCGGAAACGGAGCGCGGGGGTTCCTCGATTTACCCGCTTGCCCGCCCGGAGCGCCTCCAGCAGCCCGAGAGCGCGACGGGGCCCCGCCCGCCTCCCGCTCCGGAGCAAGTGAGGCGCAGGCGGCGGACGGGGTGTCGCAGTTGCGGCGCGGGCCAGCCTCTCGCGAAACCCCGTAGAGCCACGTGCCGCCGGGCCGGAGACCCGCCTCTCCGAGTCGGGCGGGCGCGGCCGCGGGAGCCCACGTGCGCGTGGAAGGGCCAATCTGCGCGCGGCCGGGGACTCTTAAGAGCTGGCTCTCGCGGCCTCCGCTGAGCGCGGTTCCCGGGGCTGCGGCTATGGAGACGCCGGGAGGAGGGCGGCGGCGGCGGCGGCACGCGTTACTAGCGGTGATCGGGGAGATCGGGACGGAGCCGGAGCGGGAGGCGCTGCGTCGTAGCCTGGAGCGCGGTAAGCCGTCGAGCGGCTGGGAGCCGAAGGCGTTCAGCACCTTGGAGAGGGACCCGCAGCCTTGGCGTCGGTGGGTCGGGGCGGCCGGGAGCGCAGCTGGGGCGCGGCGAGCTCGGCTGCAGGCCAGGCGCGAGGCAACGTCGGGGACGGGAAGACGCCGGGCTGCCAGGCGCCCCGGGCGGACGAGCGAGCGCGGCTCTCCCAAGCGGCTGGTTGAGGCTCACAGGGACTCCGCGCCCTGTGGCCGGATTAGCGGGCGGGGGCGTTGCTCCCAATCCCCTCTCCCGCTCCGTGGACCGCGAAACCCGGGCACGGGTCCAAGCTGACTTTCCGGAGGGAGGGCTGCGTCCGGGGAAGCGCCTTCCACGTCCCGGACAGCAGAGCCCCGTGCTACGCAAAGTCTCGGCGGGCTTCAGCCAGGTGGCGGCGGCTCAGAGCCTCGAGTTCCGCTTAGACAGCCCAGCGCCGAACAGGCCCTTCAGCTCCTGGCCGTTGCAGCTCGCAGCAGCGGCATTTCTGTTCGCAGAGTCGCTGGAGGTGGAGCTGTTAGCATACGATAAGCCTCTAAGCAAGACGAGGAAAGGCCTCAAGCGACGGCGGGTCCGGGACCCTGGAAGAGGCGGATTGTAGGCTCCTGTCGCAGGGTGACTCTCTCCGTAGCGATCCGCTTGGAAGAAAGGAAGACGCACCAGCCGCTAAGGCCGTCTCAGGTCTTGCAGCATCCGTAGCCCGAAGTGGAGCAAAAGCCCCGCCCGCCTTCGAGAAGGTCGTCTCCGGAGACCCCGTTGCGGTCCGCTCCAGGACCTTCTAGAACAGCTCCATTTTGCGAGGAAACTCTCCCGCCCCTCCTTAGGGCGGGCGGACCGACCGGAACATATGTCAGCCTCCGGGAAACCCGGAAGGTGGGCTGGTTCAGGCTGGCTGCAGCGGTCTTTGGAGGAACGCTGCAGTGCAGCTTCCTGCAGGAAGAGGGGAGATGGGAGAGGGCTCCGATCCTCACTGGCCCTCTCCGGAAATTGCTAAGATGAACTAGAAGGCGATTCTCTGCAAGGGGTTGGGCTGCTTCCAGTGACTGAATAGAAAATGCCTCGGGTGTTCTCTTCAGGCATGACGATGAGTTGCCTTCAGAATCACAAAAAAGGGATCCTCCAGGCAATCCCGTCCAACTCTCTGCTCAGTGCAGAAGCCCAAATCCCGGAGAGGTGGCTGTCCATTCTCTGCTGGAACATACCCAGCAAAGGAATCCTCAGGTTGGAAGAGGAGACTGAGACAAATGCTGCCCACCTTACGCTGCTAGACTGATACCATGCCTGTCTTTCAGGAGCTCAAGGTGGAACTGTATAGGTAGCCCTCCTTTTTCACTTTTTCACCACAACAGCAACCCTATAAATTGGTTTGAGAGACAATGACTAATCCAAAATCTCGGGGAAAATTCCATGGCCAAGGTGAACTTGACTTTGGGTTTCCAACCTCTTAACCTCTGGCCCTTTCCCCACTGCCATCTACCCTTCCTTGAATCAACAGAATACTAAACAGGCCTGAAATCTGCTCTTCCCACTGCTGATTTCCATGTTCATGGACTCATAAAATCGTATCAGTGAAGGAATGCAAATCCCAGACAGATGTCTAGCTTTCATTTAAATGCATCCAATGAAGCCCACCACTTCCCTGGAAAATTGTTTAATGCCTCTCTTAATAATCAAAATCTGTAACTAAAATCCATTATTCCATGTCCTGCTGTCTAGAACAATAGGATGTAGATCTCGGACTTATTTTATGTGACACCCCTTCAGGTACTTGAAGAGTGCTGTTATGTGCTCCCCTCAGTCTTCTCTTCAAAATATTTCTAATTCTTTTGATTATCTTCATAGGACTTAGTTTCTAGTGCCTTGATCATCCTCATTGCCCTTCTCTGAACCTTCTTTCCCATCTGATGAGGAACCATTGTTGAGCACTCTTTGAATAAGATTTTCAGATGAGCTGTCATACCATCCAGCACACACTTAAATAGCTGTGTTAATTAGCCTGTTCTGGATTATTTTGTCCAACGTTTTCTGAGATCAAGATATGTCTATAGCATTCTCACAGTCTATTAAGAAAGTTATTTAGCAAGAAATGAGATAACATTAATCTGGCAAGATTTTTTTTAATTCCATGCTTACTTCTGATAATACAGGGTTTCATGGTGCTTACAGATTAATGTCTTTACAATCTGCTTTTAATTAAAGTCAGTGACCAAAATTGAGTACAGTTCAATATGAAAAAAATCTAAAATACACAGAACTAATTTACTAAATTACTAAAACTATGAAGCAAAAGCTTCATAGTTTTAGTAATTCAGTAAATTGCTACAACTTAATAGTCACTATTGAATTAAAATACAAGTCCTCATTCAATAGTGACTAAATTTTTAGGGTATTTAAGTGGGAAAATAGACATAACCAAATGAATATATTGTTTATTGTTACTTACTATTCTAAAATCATAAAATGACCATTTAAAAAACTCTGCCCTGAGGAATGATGGGTTTTTTAAAAGGTGGAACAAATCTTTCTGGTGACAAGCAGCAGCAGAACTCCTGAAGGTTATCTCTGAAGTGTCAGAAGGGGAAGAATAAGATCCTTATCTGTTTGCTGTGTCTGGTTGTTAAAAGAGGCTTGATTAAATCTTTAGGCCAGTTTAAATAAAAGGAGAAATGAAGAAGGAGCCCACTAGAAAAGCAGGCTAAATTAATTCTTAGCTGTTTCACTTTTTAAAATAGTCTTTTCTGTCTTCTTCCAACACAAGTCTTAAGTGTGCTAACAGTCTATGATGCCTCCTTCACAATCTTGGTGATAACACATCTGTCAGTCTCCTCTCCGCTGGTGAGGTTGCTGTAGACATGTCTCCTTCTATGAGGGAGAATTGGGGGCCTGCTTCCCACCGAGGCGTCTGTCCACATAACTCTGTTCTGCACTCCACAAAACACCATTTAGACATTATAGGGACTTCTTATAAAAAGTGGTTTACCAGACTTCTGGAAACTCATTAGAACTGTTATTAAACATGTTCAGCAGTCTTGCAAACCACCTGTAGACCAGTCTGTTTTTAAAAAAGGCTGTGACAAGAGGTTTTGCATGGCTGAGCATTCTACTCTGTGTGTGTGTGTGTGTGTGTATAAATAAATAAATAAACATGAAATATAGATACACCCCTGTGCCTCAGCTCAAGGAACTGGGGTGTCTCCACAGGTGGTAGATAGTGGGACAGGCATAGATATGCAGGTTAGCTGCAATATAAGCAGGATATAATTTTATAACGGATTTTGATTATAATAGTAAAATCTAATACAAACTAAACTTAAAGAAAAGAGAATAGAAAGAAGGAGTAAAAAGTGTAAGAAAAAAGACAGAAAAGTAAGAATATAAGAAAGAGAAAAAATATATAAAGAAGTCTTCCAACTTTCATGACAACAAGTATAAACAAATTTAGTGACTCTTCACCCCCTCTAAGGTTACAGACATTTATCTCTTCATCCCATATCCCATCTCTTATCTAAAACAAATCCAAAAAATATTATCTTTTCAGTCCTGGTGTCAGCAGAAAGTACATAAAGGGTTGCCAGAAGTAACACCATATCTTGTTTTAACCTTGATCAAATAAACCAACTTTATATTCCTTCTTTTTACTTCTAACAGTCTTAATCTTTAGATCATTCAAATATTGTTGTAGGATTTTATATCTCTTCATTTCTTCTTTGTCCCATCGCACAGAGTTCTTCAAGGCTTTAACAAGCCTCTTTTGTAAATCCAATAGAAACAAATTATCCAGGTTACTCTCTTGGCTTGTCATTTGTGTTTCCCTTTTAAATTTTAAAACCTCAACCAGTTTCTTTTGTAGATCCAGTGAAACATCCTTTTCTAAGTCATTCTCTTGGCCTGTCAGTTGTACTGTAAATCCATTTTCAATACCATCTCTATCTTGTCAGCTAAAATTTGTTCTACGTCTGTCATTTCTTCAATAACACCTTTTGGATATTGTCTATCCATAGAAGCAGACATCATTACAGACATGGTTGATATTGTGGCTACTACTTCCTGATTCCATTCTTCAAAAGTCTCCTTCAGTATTTTCATTGTTAAAACATTTTGCAACATTTTGCAGGCTTATAAATCTTTCATCTACCTAAAAACTTTAGTCCCCTCTAGTGTGCAGTTTTTGAAATCATGAAATTGCTTACCTTTGTTTTGTCTTGTAAAAACCAAAACAGAATCTATTTCCCACAAGAAGCTGTTTGTTCTTTATAATTAATTCCAAAATCTTATTGTAAAAGTTTCAATATTCCAATTTTATCTGGACCCTTAGTCCATTTATAACTTTCTAAGATAAAAATCTTATTCTTAAGCTTGTAATTAAAATTTTCTTTCATTCAGGATTGAAGGCAGACTCACCTGTGATGGAATGGACTTATGAAGGCCAAGCTCAGGGAGATAAGCATGTTCTTAGCCCCCAACAGGAGCGTGGGAAGTTCAAGAAGATGAACCTCCCTAAGGAATTCACGATGTTGTGGCTAGCTGGCTTGGGAACTAGGGTTCAATCTGGTGAGATTTCTGTCCTGAGGTTGAAGCTAATAAACGCAACAGAACTGTATTAGCATTGTCTCTTGGAGTTCTTTGGGCTGAACCTGACATCAATCTCACCAGACTGAACCCTAGTTCCCAAGCCAGCCAGCCAAAACACCGTGAATTCCTTAGGGAGGTGCCAGCCTCATCTTCTTGAACTTCCCACGCTCCTGTTGGGGGCTAAGAACATGCTTATCTCCCTAAGTCCATTCCATCACATCACCCAACATTTTCAAACTTGTCATTCTGAAGGTCTCTAATAAGTAGTTAATGAGCAATTTCCAAAAGTGATTAGAAAGTGAGGTTTGTGAACTCAGTGTCCTTTAAATGTCTTTGCCGCAATTGTGAGCAAGACGGCTAATCCATCATCTCCTGGCTCTCAAACATGTGGAAAACTGCTGTCCTGCAGAGTCCTTGGGGGGAGGAGCTGTCTGGAGCACATGTGGGCAATCTCCCATCCTCTCCCTATCTGGAGAGATTTTAAGGAACCAGTCTACTCACCAGTTCCTTGGTCTTTGCTCCGGTTGTTGGCTCCGCTTTTGCGGAGCCGTCTTCAGTTTGTCATACCTCCCCTGAAATTCCTAAGCAGGATATATTCTGAGAAATAAGCAAGACACAGATCATAGGCGGCAGCAGCAGCAAAATGCTGTGAGCTGTGGAGAGAACACAGTTCTACCAAATGCCCCCAAAATCCAACAATGGCACAGTAAGAAAGCAAACGTGGACCATCTTAAAAGTCTGGCACCAACTCCCTGGCTGCAAGCATGATGCACTCAGGACTGGCATAAGGCCCTGAGGAAAACCACTGGCTGGGTTGTGACCAGGTAGGCCCAAGAGAGGTTGCAGCAACTCTGTTGCCTGAGGCACCATGAGGAAGAAAGCAGTGATAAGCTATTTATTCAGATATGCCAAAAAACTCAAGGAAAGAAGTTCAACAAGAAAGAATGCTATGCTACCAAAAGGTGAGCCCCGCCCCCCAGGTCTGGAAGTAACTGATGGGCTACTAGGGAACAGCAAAGAACTGTATCAAGTAGGTCCAAGCAGTATGTCAAAAGCCTTCAGCCATTCCAGTTGCTGATGTAACCAGAATTGAAAAAAAAGTTCAGAGCTGATTCCCAACCCTTAGGGTGGGAACACAGAATACCTGCAGTATGAACCAAGGAAAGCTGAATATTGTTAAAGTGGAAGTACATTGTGACTGTGACAGAAATTCTAGGAATAAGTGACTTAATATGAATGGAAATGGAAGATTTGTCATCAGATGAATTCAGAATGTTCTATTCTGGAATTGAAAATCACAGAAAAAATGAAGTAGCAGTCATCATCCCAAAACATATTGCTGCATGTGCAGTAGGATATAACCCACTCAGTGGCAGAATAATTGCCATCAGGATTCAAGGGCATCGCTCAATTTCTCAACTATACAGGTGTATGCATCAACATACATCTGTAAACACAATGTCATTTTGAGCCGCCTAGGATTGTCATGTGTCAGGGAAAAAACTCATTAAACACGGGAGACAGACACACCATAAAACAAGTCACCTCAAAGTTCCAAGTTCTTCTAAGAGCTTTATTGAAAATTAGTTCAGCAAGAAAATAAAATGCAATCAACAACATACAAAGTACTTACTTAGATACACATTGCAATGCGGACCGACAGGAGCAGGCCGTCACTGGGACAGCCTAACCCATGTGGGTCCAGACCCCCAAATTGCAATCCTTTTTATCCTTTAAAACCGCAAACCACAATCATGACTCTAACGTCCCCCGAGCTAATTTCACCACACTTTCCCGTTCCCTTTGTCCCTGTCACGTCTGTTCCCATCAACAAGTTTGCTTATTTAACAGTTTGCTCTGGTTTTGCAAGTATTATTTCCTGTCGGTGCCCCACAGGCCATCTCTAAGCTAGCCCTTGCTTTTATTAAATGTGATTAAGCAACATATATCTATATCAAAATAAATTTTAGGCTATTTGCATTTTTCCTCTCACACATGTAAGCACCATATAAGTTTTTGAAATAAACACACATACACACCCACCCACATGCAAGTCCTGCTATTCTGCCTCATCATGGCAGGGAGTGTTCCTGGGAGGGATGAGTGAAGAACTATCTGTACAGTCGCTAAAAGTCGACACCAACTTGATAGCACATAATCAAATCAAATCACGTATCAACAACAGACACTGAAGAAGTGGTTGATGAATTCTTTGGAAGATTACCACAAGTAACCAAAGAATAATGTTCTAATAACCTTTGGCAACTTTAATGCAAAATTTGGAGAAGAATCTGTACCGGAAAAAGGTTGAAAAATTTGGATTAGGAACCCACGATAGTGCAGAACAGCTGATAGACTTTTTTTTTATAGAAAATGAGCTGTGCATCAACACATTATTTCAACAACCCAAAAGACGGCTCTACACCTGGACAACGCTGAAATCAAATAGATTACATTTTATGCAGCAGCAGATGGCAAAGCTCTACGATGAATGCAAAGCTGGGTGCGGGCAGTGCTTTGAATCACAGAAATACACCCGATTGAAAAAGACTAGAAAAGATCCAGTCTCAGTGAAATATGATCTTGAACTCATTGCAGAAGACTATAAGATGGTTAGAAACAGATTCAGAAATCTGGACTTTGTGGACAGAGAGCTGAAGGAAATGCGGAAAGGAATTTAAAGGATTGTAAAAGAGGAAGCCAGAAACCACATGACAAGAGCCAGAAGGAAACAGAGAACAAGGCCAAAGAAATCGCTAAGGAAGGAAGATTAGCAAAAGTCAGGGGAGATCCTAACCCTAGTTGATTCATCTGTATTATATTATATTATTTTATTCTCTTTCATGTTCTCTTCTGTACTTGTTTATATATTTTCTTTCAAGTGTTCAACCTGAAAGAAAACTTAAAAGCTCTGTTGCTCCAGTGCGAGCGGTTGGTGGGCAGATGTTTCTCCACTTCGCAGTCTAGGGTTCAGTTCCAAAATGCCCGCTGTGCCCCAGGGAGGAGTCATTGGCCCATGCTTGTTTATTAGCATTTCCCTAATGATGCCCAAGCAGATGAGTGCCTTTTCAGTTCCTTGTGTGCATCAAAGTTCAAAATAGGTCTCTGTGGGAAAACTAAATTAGGTTTATCCAAAGGGTCTCTCCAGCCCATTTTCCCTTGAGATCTCAGAGTAGAGAGATACAGATGTTAGATTATATTATGCCTTTGTATGGGGTTTGCATGACTTCCACCAGCACTCTCTTAGGGGAGAGGGAACAATTTGAACCCCATGGAATAACATCTGGCTACCCACATCTGATGAGTCCCAAGTGGAATTAAATCAGTCACACAGTGCCTAACTCTACTGGTCAATATAACTGAAAACATCATTCTCTCTCAGCCTAACCCACCTCACAAGTTGGCAGGATAAAAAATGAATGTGTCAAGTCTACAAAGTCCAAATCCCTATCCAGAAGAATTCTCATGAAACCAGGCCTGGTTCAGATAAAGACTCCTTTATTGGATGGTACGTGCAGCTCGAAGCAAAGCATTGCTAAAACTAAAGCCCGCATAAATTTCCCTCTACTTTTCCCTTCTCCCCCCCCCCCCCCCCGCTTCTATTTTGGCACCTGATTTCAGATTGTGGCCTTGTAAATTCCTCTCCCTGATAACACAGTTCTTCCTGGCCTTCAGGCTACCACCGGTTTTGTCTGCTTTCATGTCTTGTTACAAATTCCCATATCAAAGTAAGCACTTATCAATATCAAAGCAATACCCCAAACATACCTGTTAACTACTGTTTCCCCCCTTGTTACTATTGGCAGAATCAAAGCAAGCAAATTCCTATTGACTACTATAGCTATTAAGTCAGTCCTCTTGTGATTAACATTTGATTGATGCAGGTTCTGACAGAATGAATGAATGAATGAATGAATGAATGAATGAATGAGAAAGACAGACAGACAGACAGACAGACAGAAAGTCTGTGTAAAAATAGAGAATTCCAGGTGGGAGGTGGAAGTCACGTAAAACCCATATTTGGAGGCATAACATAATGTAACATCCATATCTCTCTGTCCTGACAGCTTAAGGGAAGGTGGGATGGACAGACCATTCTGGCAGATTTGATCATCCTGCAACTGCTTAGTGCCAGGGCCTGGATGGCTTCTGAAGCTAATGCACCAGATATATAGTCATCTAAAGTGCAAAGATCTGAGAGTTCTTTTCCTGGTAGGAGACTTGAACCCCGTAGAATAACATCTGGCTACCTACATCTGACAAGTCCCAAATAGGATGGAACTGATCACATAGTACCTGAATAAAGTTTACATAGACATATTTTACAAGTCCCTAACTCAAAATATCAGCACCCTGCCTCTACTGATGCCACCCTGGTAGTGAGGGTAGTGAGGCTGCTGCTGGTCCTCTGGCCAATTGCGTATGCATGAGCATTGCTGCAGGGATCCCCGCCATTGTAGAGTCATGGCCTCTGTGCCATTCTCAGTCTGATTTGGTTTGGTTTCAAATAAATTTGTACTTTTTTTACTAAATTTTCCTTTATGTTTTATGAGCTACCAATTCATTTGAAAGGTTTGATTCAGGTCAGTGTAGAGTGATGGGGATTGTGTTGAGTGCAAAAAAACCAAATCAAACAGCTGAAGAATGTCTCCCTTCTTACATACTGTATGATGCTGACATTCAGAAGTTTGCCAGGCTCAAGCAATGGGAAGGGGCCATAGACTCCCAGTGTTGGGAGAGGCCATCAAGGCCCTTGGTCCAACCCCTGCTTGGTGCAGGGATCCAGATGGAAGCATCCTGGCCAGATGGCTGCCCAGCCTCCCCAGAACATCTCCAGTGAAGTGGAGCCTGGCTCTTTCCGGGGTTCTTGGATCCATTGTCAGACTGGCATTACAGCAGAGGCAGTGATGCAGGGAACTTCATTATCAGTTATAATCTGGTTTGCCCTGGTGTGACATCCAACTGTACACCATAGGTTAAATTGTGATTAAGGAGGACTCTAGTTGCCACAGTTGGTAATCATGGCTTGTTATAGGAGAAAAAGAAATACATTGTGGAGCTCTTTTCTGTATTATTGATTTTACTTATGTGACATTTATGGATATTACATAAGTGGGGGGGGTTATTGGGAGTCCTATTATTTAAATTTGGCTAGGTTTAGCCCATGATTATCTTCATTAAATGACATACATTTGTACAAAATCATACACTAGGGATCTTGGTGTTCACTGACCTTGGTTTTTTTCATGCAAACATTTTCTTCTTACCAAAGGAGGTCACATCATCAGTGCTTTGACACAAGGGAATATAGTAAGCTGGCTTTTACTCCCAGTGCCTGGGTCTGTGTAACATCGGTTATATCTCCATTTTAGCTGAATGAGTTGTGCAAAATTAAATGTTGAACATTTTTAACTTCAAATATTAAAATGCAAATATTCAGTGCTGAAAAAAATAAATGGCAGAGCTGTCCAAATCACGATGATGCCACTGCTAGTAATCTAAACAAAAAATACACAAGAAGGTGCAATTAACTGTTACAGCAAGAAAGTTCTCTGCAGAAGCTTAGGAAAGATGTTGTTGAAATTTTAGCCAACTACAGATCAAAGTTCCTAAATACATGCTCAATGTGAAGAAGAGGTGAAGACTGAAAATGCACAGAATTCACTAGCTTATATAGAGAAATCTGAAGACAAGACCAGAGAAACAAAATGTGAACCTAGCACAATAGTCAGTTTCTTGGTTTCTACTGATACAGAAGGATTCCTGGAGCAAAACAGACTTCTGCTTCAAGGCTTGTTCCAGGCACTCCTCAGAGGCTTGTGAGGTGGGGAAGCACCTGTTTCCTACTTATTCTTTTTCCCTGATTCTCCCCAAAATTCTGCACCAGACTGAAAATTACCACAGGGAAGGGCTGGGGTAATCTGACTCTGTATGTACCAAGAACCATGTTTCACTCAAGGGAAGGTAGATTGAGAATAATCTTGCAGTTGTCTTGAGGGAATGGATATTCAGGGCATGTCCTGCCAGCTGGGAAGGGAACCACATGCAGAACAGCAGGGGGGTGGGGGGGCAGTCAAGCTCCTTCTACACAACCCCAATGGTATTTCTCTAATTGTAATGGGTTAAAGTGCCTTTAATCTAAGCCAGTGCAGCTGTGAATTACTTCCTGTCTTTCAACAGGTCTTCGCTCATGGGACATTGACCTTCAATCCTGCGACCTGAACAAGCAGCTCAGACTCTTTGTCACATGCCATCTTGCACACTTTTCATCAGAGGTCAAAGGTCAGAGTCCATTTCTTCATCTTTTGACATTCCAGTAAGCTTTGTGAATGAGATTTTGATACCAACACCAGACACACTTAGGAAGGCAGGAGTCTCCATAAATTGATAGGGTTACCTTGAGTTCCTGCTTGCTACTAGACTACTGTAATGCATTCCACATGGGGCTGCATTTGAAGACTGCCTGGAAGCTTTAAGTGTTCCAAAGAACACTTGGCAGATCTAGCAGCTGTGGCTGCAGTCACGTCGCTGCATATTACTGGTGTGTTTCTGGGCCCAGTTTAAAGGGGTGTTTGTCACCTTTCCCGCTGTGTATGACTTGGCCCCAGGGACCTACAGGACTGTCTTCCCCTGCCTCAGACAACCATTGCATAGGAGGTGAGGAGGGTACTCGGGGGCCATGCCTGCTCAGCACCTCGTCTCCCAAGAGGAGGAATGTCCCCAGCTTCCTAACCATTAAGAAGGTATTTGGGCTGCCCAGTTAATTAGATCAGGTTAGATGGTGAATTGTTGACTTGGTATTCATATGGCCAGCTGCCTTTTTCAAAATCTTCCTACCCCTAGAGTTTTCTTCTTCAAGGGTATGACCAGAATTGTATATAATATTCCTGGGGTGGTCGCACCATCGTTTTGTATAAGACACTTGCAAATCCCAAGTTTATGGGTGTTCTCCCAGGAGTAAATAAAGCAAATCAGTTGAAAATTCTACTGTATTTGTTATTAATAAGTAAGTGGTTGCAATCTGATTCCAAATCACATGAGAAGTAGATGTTGTGGTATAACTCAAATATGAAAATAGAAGGGAATATATTTTATTGGAATACTTGGGCTAAACAAAGGATTCCTACTTTAAAACAGTGGATTTTTAATGCTTAAATGTTTTAAAGATTTTAAGAGAGTCTCTTTTGAGTCCGACTTGTCTTTAATATTTGGAGTTGGCAGCTAAACAATATAGCCCGGATGCTTTAGGAATTTCCAAGGTATCTGCAATTTTAGCTTCTTTAAGAGAAGCTGTGCTTGAATGGAAAGTAACAATTCCTTTTTATAAGGTATTAAAATGGAAGTGAAAGCTAGTATTAGTATTATATTTGATCTGTGAAAGGAAGAATTGAAATATCTGATTTTGGAAAATCAGCGGGTCCAGGTATTAAAACATGTGAAATATGCTTCTTATGATTTAAAAATGAAACTAATTCATAAGAAAATATTATTTCAGGTCTATAGGACCCCTCAATAAAATTTTTAAAAAGGGAGGATATTAGAGTTCCTAGGCTGATGATGTAAGAAATTTACGTTCCTAAAATATGGAGTTTGTCATCTTATGAAGAGCTTTGGCTTTATCTAGCTTGGGTGTTCAGCAAAGAAGATAATGCCACAGAACTGGGGAAAAAGTCACTCTCCTGATTTTAAAGAATAAATCCAGGATATGAATATGTTATATATTTTTGAAAAGTCTTTGTGATATAAACATGAGAAGTGTCCCATTATGTTGATATATGGTCCAGATTTAAAGCTCAATGATTGAATTAATTCTATATGGGTGTTTATACTTATTGTATGGATTGGGGGGGGGGTTGTTTAGTTCATTTAATCACTAGTTAGTACATTTATTTGCAATCATAGGTTTTAGCAAAAATCCATATAAAATTACAGCAATCCATATCAGCTCAATTCATCCCCTTACAGTTAACAGCCCTGCCTGTCAACATCTGCATTCATATCCTCCTTGTGGGCATTGCAAATAAAGCAACTTGTTTTGTTATGTCGGTCAGCATGAAATAGATTTTTTCTTCTGTGCTGGGCTGATTCAGCTGGGTTAACAAAGGTATAATGCATCTAGCTCTGGGTTCCTGATATAACTGGCAATGTAATAAATAATGGGCCAGATCTTCCACCTGCAAATTATCATGAATGCATAAATGGTGTGTAATTGGCCGTCCTGTATGTCTTCCATCCAAATAGGCTGTTGGCATTGTCTGAAAGCTCATCTCAGGGGATGGGATGAGGGACTGTAAATAAGATGACATTCCTTTTTCAACTTTAAGAGATCGGTACCACTTGACTAACTTAAGCTTGTGTACATGGTCTTTGTCTAAAATCTTTAAAAAAATAAATAGTCCAGACCATATGGTAATTAATTGGAGTAGCAAGCTATGTAAGGAACCATACCTTCCGCCCACCCACCCCCCACTTCAGCTAGGAAAAAATAGAGCTTGAAGCTTATTTATTAAACCAGCAAAACTCAATCATTTTTCAAAGGACTTGGTTTCAGCACCTGTTATCATCCTGATAGCAGGTCCATGTTCCTTTTAAATGAGGTGCCCAAATAGGACTCCAGGTTATCATCATCATCATCATCATCATCATCATCATCATCATCATCATCATCTATTAAACTTGTATGCTGCTGACTCTCAGCAACTCTGGGTGGCTCACAACAATCAAAGAAATTAGAATAAAATCAGTAGAAAATAAAAATAAAAGATGGCAAACAATGAAGTGAGGGACCTAAATCTCCCTTGCCAAAGGCCTGGGTGAAGAGCCAGGTCTTCACAGCTCTTCTAAACAACAGTAGAGTGGGGGCCATCCTGATCTCAGGGAGAACCTTGTTCCAAAGTGCAGGTACTGCTACAGAAAAGGTGCACTTCTGGGGTCCTGAGAGATGACATTGTTTAATCAAAGGAACCTGAGATATGCCAATCCTGCAGAACTGAATCGGCCAAACAGGTGGTCCCTCAAGTAACCAGGTCCTGGGCCATGTAGGGGTTTATAGGTAACAACCAGCACCTTGAATTTTACCTGGAAGCAAACCAGCAACCACTGCAGCTTGTGAAGCAGAGGTGTTACATGGGCATACCAAGGTATGGCCATTACTGTTCACCACGCTGCATTCTGGACCAGTTGAAGCTTCCAAGTGGTCTTCAAGGGCAGCCCCACATAGAGAACATTGCAGTAGTCAAGTTGCAAGATGACTAGGGCATGAGTGACTATCTGAACACCCACCCACCCCCGATCTAAGAAAGGACACAACTGGAACATCAGATGGAGTTGTGCAAAGGCCTTCCTAGCCACAGTTAACATGCTCTTTAAGCAGGAGCTACTAGTCCAGGAAGACTTCCAGATTCTTGACCAAACTTGAATGGGTAAGTGCCATCCCATCCCATCCAAGGACAAAGTTTATCACCAGATCTGGGCAGTCTAAACACCCACAGCCACTTGGTCTCAGTAGGATTGAGAGAGTCAGTTCCTCCCCATCCAAACCTGCACAGCTTCCAGGCACTGGGACAGAACCCTGACAGCCTCACATGGCTGGCCCAGAGTCAAAAGATATATTGAGTATGATGGCTGGTGTGGGTCTTCCGGGCTGTGTGGCCGTATTCTGGAAGTTTTGTTTCCTAACGTTTCGCCAGCACCTGTGACTGGCATCTTCAGAGTGCAGGAGCACAGACAGGAGCAGTTCTCTGGGTGAGAGGAGCAGTTCCCAGAGTGCTGGGCACAGAGAGAACTACTCCTGTCTGTGCTCCTGCACTCTGAAGATGCCAGTCACAGGTGCTGGCGAAACGTTAGGAAACAAAACTTCCAGAACACGGCCACACAGCCCGGAAGACCTACACCAGCCATCGTATGCCGGCCATGAAAGCCTTTGACAATACATATATTGAGTATCATCAGTGCACTGATGATACCAAACCCCAAACCAGGGGATGACCTCATGCAGCAGTTTCATGTAGATGTTGAAAAGGAGGAGAGAGAGAATAGAACCCTGTGGAACCCCACGTGAGGGGGCTAAGAGATGGTCTCTCCCAGCCAGCCAACATTGACTGGAATCATCCCTGGAGAAAGGAAGAGAACTACCATTAAACAGTGCCCCCAATCCCCAACCCATGGAGCTGGCTCAGAAGGATACCACGGTTGATGGTATCAAAAGCCACTGAGAGATCAGGGAGCACAAGGATGGATGCACCACCATTATCCCAGCTCTGCCACAGGTCATCAACAAGCGTGACCAAAGCTGTCTCCATACTGAATCCCACCCTGAAATCTGACTGAAATGGGTCTAGATAATCCGTTTCCTCCAGGGTTCTCATCAGGTCCAGACCTTCCGCACAAAGGGAAGTTTGGAGACTAGTCAGTAGTTGCCAAAAACTGTGGGGTCCAAGGACAGCTTCTTGAGTTAGGGGCCATATCCTAACCCTAACTCTTTCACGGCAGGAGGTACCAGCCCTTCCTGCAGAAAGTCCAACACCTCCTTGGCTATTTTTATGATCCAGAAAGGGCACAGATCCAGTAAACAGGTGGCTAACAGCTTGGGAGTCACAGGCTCAAACTTATCCTAACCCTAACTCTGAATAATCCTCAAAAATGCTCAGCAGATGTTCCAAGGGGTCCTCCCTACCCAATAGGGACTGGGTTATCCTAAACAGAGTCACTGGACAGCTATCAGAAGACCTAATAAGGGTGGAGAAATATTGACGTTTTTGTCACTCTTATGCCACAAGATAATCTCTAATGTGGGCTTTTACCTGTGTCCAGTCAGATTCACTTTGAGTCTTCCTCCAATGGTGCTCCAGATGTCTCTTCTGGTGCTTCATCTCCTGGAGCTGTTTGGTAAACAAGGTGCACCCCGGGATCAGCACACAGGGAGAGGCCACGTAGGAGCTTTTCAATCCAAGTGATTAGGGCTTCAGCCGAACCACCAACCAGATACTCAGGGAAGACCCCAAGCTTTCTCTGGAACCCCACTGGGTCCATCAATCGCTTGGGGCATGCCAAACGGGCCCTGTCTCCCTGCTGGGAGGGTACCTTTTCCCTCATGCTATAATCAAGCCAGGGATCTCACAGGAATCCTACCTGAATGCATCTGTGCATGGATATATCTTTCTTAAGTGAGAAAGTTTGCATTTGTCTCATTTAAATGTTCGCATTTGTCTCATTCAGCCCACTTTTGCAACCTATCAAGATCAGCTTGAATTTTATTTCTAAATTTTCTATTTCCTAGGGTATTAACTAGGTCATCCAATTTGATCAGTTAATTTGATCAGCATTCCTTCCTTCCACTTCAACTTTCAAATAATCAGTAAATATTCCAAAGAGGAATGGACCCAGGACCAAGCCTTACAGCTCCCTGCTTGATTCCTCATTCTGGAAACTCTTGATTTTCAAATCAGTCGCCATCCAGTTCATACTTGTCGAGTTTTCTAAATGCATGCAGAGTGTAAAGTCAATGTTGTTGCTTTTATTGTTTTTATAGCATCATTTATATATCGGTCTTCTTCTCCAGAGAGATTTGTTACTTTGGTTTATTGAGCTTTGTTCACCAAATAGACAACAAGACTTTCCGGCCAATAGCCTCAAACCAACAGCCAGAAAACTATATTCTGCTGCTAAGTTATTCCTAGGCTATGCTGAAGTAAGTTCACTGCTGCTGTTGGCTTCTGTAAGGTTCTGCAAAGCCTTTGCAAAACACATGCTCAAAAGTTGCTCCCACTGTTTGCTTTGGGAACCTAAAACATGTTTACATTGGCTTTAAAAAATAATTCCTTTGGCCAGTTTTGGCGTAGATAGCTCTTGAACATGGACTTCATCTATCACCTCATTATGCAGCTCGAGATCAAAAATTGAGGGAGCAAGAACTTGTTTCGAATTCCCATTTTTCTCTATCATGGAACGCTCAAAACATTTCAAGTTTTGTCCTTTAGACCAAAAAAAACCACATGGTTGAGGCATCCAACTTTTATCTTATTGGAACACAGCCAGCTTAGACTGTTCTGATGAAACATTCCGAGTGGGCTGTTTTTTTTTTTCCAGTTTCATGCATGCCTCTAGAAAAAGAATGCTTCCTGAGTTCAACAAGCTATGACTGAGGAACCAGCATGGAAACCTCCTTTTGGAGAACACCGTGAAGTCCAGATCTCTGAGAAGAAAATGACTTCTGATTTCTGAGCACATCAAGAACACTAAATCTTATCATATCATGCAGCTCTCGTAGCTGCTTTTCCTGTGAGTCCTCCGATGCCCAGATCATCTTCTTTTTCAGGCTAGGCTGGGATGACCCCAGAGAGGGACCCTTTCTTCTGAAGAACTCCTCAGACTGATACAAGTTATATTCCGGAACTTGATTGTTATTTATTGGTTCTATGGTCAACAGTCATGGGCTGGTCTGCAGGCTGGGAGCACATGGTATATAAATAAACAAAATAAATTAATAAATTGATGTTGTTTCCAAGCAGAAAGCTATTTGTTCAAGATGGCATGGTTCAGATCTTTTCTAGAGTACAGCTTTTAGGCCCAAATAGAAGAAAGGGCTCTGAGCATTCTAGTCATGGGACTTATTCCATCAGATGTCTGATATGCCTATTAAATATCTTCCTTTCCATGCTAAAAATTCAGGCTCACCTTCTATAGTTCCTATTCTCTGAGCACTCACATATAGATAATAAAAGCTATTACTGAAGTAATCTTCTCACTTCCTTATATATTGCAAAATTCTATCTGAGGTCAGTTTAACACCCCCCTCCCCTCCACTGATCCAACTCACAATGCTTTGGCCAAATCCATTTTTACCAGTTTATGTGAAGTGCAAAGCTCTCTGTCCTGTAAATCTGCCATCTTGATAATGTAAACCATGGCCCCAGAAATGTAATCTTCTCCTGTTTATGCCATTGGTGTAACTGGCCATTGACCTTCAGCCTTTTTCTTTCCCTTGCCAGTCTTCTTCCATGGACTGGAAGGATGGAGGAGAAGACCACCTGTGCCTGCAGGTCTTGAGCTTCCTTTACAGATAAGGTGATACAATTTTAGCTCTTCTCTCTGGTATAATTTGTCCTCACATTTATTAGCAAGGTTTGATGGAAATATTCTCAGGTTGAAAAAGAAGTTGGATATTGGAAAATAATATTGTACAAGGAAAGAAGAATTGTTAATTTTAAAAAAATCATCATGATCATATGTTGACCACTGCATTATTCTCCATATTGGTTAGGGAGTCCTCTTGCTCACACCCACCATGATTAAGGGAAGATGCCAGGGAATAGGCGGCGGCCACGAAGGCTGGGTGGGCCAGCTGTGTAAGACCCAGGGGATTTCTGGAGGAGGGGCACTGAGAACTCACTTCACGACTCATGGGCTCAGCCCAGGCCCTGCTAGAAAGTGTTATGAACTGGACCTTGAGCGCTATCGGTTATCAAATCAGCTCATGGATTTGGGAAGTCCCCAGAATTAAAATATAGTTAATACCAATCAATACCATTTCTTTGGGGTTAATGGTACACAAGACAATAACATAATCACTTGGTGCTCAATAGTTACAATTAGCACTTGTGCAAACATCTCAAGCACTTATTGGCCTATTGGGAATTTAATCATTCCTTTCAGTGAGAGAAAAAGTGCATTGAAAAGAATGTAGGGGAGACAGGATTTTGAGAAAAAATTCATTTTAA
The DNA here is from genome assembly GCF_059951505.1 of Python bivittatus. Classification (NCBI taxonomy): domain Eukaryota; kingdom Metazoa; phylum Chordata; class Lepidosauria; order Squamata; family Pythonidae; genus Python; species Python bivittatus. The sequence goes on along the minus strand of NW_028277053.1, from coordinate 6,508,096 downwards.
TGAAGCACACACAGAGGCCAGCCATAGACTTAGAAAGCTGAAACATAAAAATAGAAGAGGTCATATTAAGGTTTCTTGCTGCAGAAAAGGAAAAAATGGTTTAAGGCTTCTTGTTACAATTAAAAAACCAAGAGCTTTACAGTTGTAGCATTAACATTTCTTGCTGCAGCAAAAATGTAGCATTTGCACATATACACACACATACACGGAAGGAAGGAAGGAAGGAAGGAAGGAAGGAAGGAAGGAAGGAAGGAAGGAAGGAAGGAAGGAAGGAAGGAAGGAAGGAAGGAAGAGCAAGCAAGGAAAGAAAAGATGAGAGAGATGTTCTTCTCTTCTTCTTGCTGGATTGTTGAGGGACATTTTTATACTTTCCTGACATTAGAAAATTTTAAAAATCAACATCAGTTTCTTACTTCAGCATTTAGAAAATTGTCAGACAGCATTTGGAAAAGTGTCAGACAGAAAGAAGACTTGTTCCTTCTCTCTTCCTGGGAAAAATGTAGGAAAGATTACTTATAGTCAGCAACATACTGTTAATGATCATTCTATGAGAAGGCTCCTGAAATTTTGATGCAATCTCATTCAAACAACTTTTGACGGCTAGCGAAAGTCTTATAATGAAAAGAGTGAATTAGAGTAATCCAGTTGTGAAGTGATGAGAACACAAGTGAACCTAATCAGTGCTTCCTGGCGCAGGAAAGCCACAACTATACACTAGCCAAAACTGGCTGTGGCTGGTACCTGCTCTTCCAGCAGGAGCTGAGAGCCCAGGAGGACCCCCAACTGTGCGCCAGCCCTGTCCGGGGGAGTGCAACTCCAGCAAGACTCAAAGATGGCATCTCAGCCAAAGCAGGTAGACAGCCCCTTGGTCTTGCTAGGATAGTTGAAGCCAATTCCTCCCCATCCAAACGCTCACAGCCTCCAGGCACTGGGCCAGCCCATCTGCATCACTCTGCTCTGGGAGCTGAAGTGCTGGTGGGCTGCATGAAACTGGAACAAGCCCTCTCCTTCCAACCTCAACTAACTTTATTCAACGTATGTGTGAGCTTTCTGATGATTCCATTTGTTGTTGAGACACAGACTTATGCCATAAGATGCCAGGTGTCAAAGTCAGGGGGGAAGGGGCCCTTCCTCCTGTAGCTGGAAGGCCAAATATTACTGCAACAGAGTAGAATGCAACAGAGACAGTCAGGCTGCAACTGTTTTCAACCAAAAAGGATCAGAAGCTATTTTACTTGTGCCAAAATACAAATGATTTCAATACTGCATCAACTCTTAGTTCTTTAAGTTTCAATAGCTCTTGCTGTAAGATGAGAAAAATTTAAAGGGCAGATGGGAATATAGACTGTTGAAAGGCGTCAGGAGAGGTATTGTGACCTAGTACATATAAACAATTATTACTAAAGAAAAGCACAAGGTAAAGAGCATATGACGGAAGATGGGTGAAAATGTCTAATTCTGTGTTCCGTGTCTGGTTGGCTTTTCCTCAGGCACAAACAAAGGATATTGCCAGAAAAGATAGGTATTTGCTTGTTTCCTTCACTGTCAAAGGACTTGCCCAATATATCAGATTAAAATCTCCTTCTGCCAAATCTGCCATTATCTTGCTAATATCCTACAATCAGCCATGGAAATGGGGAGGCAGAGAGGATGCAAGGTCACGTCTGCCTAGAAAAGTCATCCTTGGGGCCCTTTAATGTTATTTTATTCATGGCTTGGCCAGAGTCAATGTTTATTGACCTTATTGGAGGTACAACTAAGGGAAGGAGTAACACAAGGGTGCATATTGTTTCCATATCTCTTTAATTTATACAGCAATTATAAGAAAGGCAATATTGGAAGAGATGAAAGCCTGAATCAAAACTGGCAGTCAAAACACAGATTGAGATATGCAGATGACACCAGTCTATTAGCTGAATCATAGAATCAGTGTTAAAAGGGACCTAAGAGGTTATCAAGTCCAACCTCCTGCCCACTGCAGGATTCACTACATCATCCCTGATAGATGATGATACAGCCTCCGTCTGAAAATCTCCAGTGAAGGGGAAGAAACCACTCCATGCGGTAACCTTCCCACTGACTGACAGCTGTTACTGTCAAGAGGATCTTCCTTATGTCCAATCTGTATCTACATCCTTGAAGTTTCACCCCATGAGTTCCAGTCTTACCCTCTGGAGCAAGTGAGATGTCCAAACCTTCCACAATGTGACAACCTTTCAGGTATTTGAAGACAGCTATTGTGTCCCCTCTCAACCTTCTCTTCTGCAAGCTAAACAGCCCAAGGTCTTTTCACTGTTCCTCATAGGACTTGGTTTCCAGTCCTTTCACCATCTTGGTAGCCCTTCTCTGGACTTGCTCCAGTTCATCAATATCCTTTTTAAACTGGGGTGTGCAGAACTGAATGCAATACAGGTAATCCTTGACTTAGAACCATTCGTTCAGTGACCGTTTGAAGTTATGACGGTGCTAAAAAATGGATTTAAAACTGGTCCCTGAAGTTACGGCCATTGCAGCACCCCTGCAATCATGTGATCAAAATCTGGGTGCTTAGCAGCCTGCCTGCACTTATGACTGCAGGGGCACTTCACCCCCCCTACCCACCTAACTCCCCCCCCCATCTCTGCCCTTTTAGCCACCCTGCATCCTGCCTTGTGGGGCAGCAAGCAGCCCCAGAATTGCATGGCTCTGGGGCTGCTTGCTATGCTGCAGCTTAGGGGCTTCTTGGCACACCGCAGCTCTGGGGCTGCAAGAAGCCCCTGAGCCACAGCACAGTGTGAAGCTGCAGCTACCCCTGGAAGCCTCAGCCGCCCAGCCCGCCCTAGCAAACTGCAGTGCCCAGGAAGTGCCAGCAAGCATTCGTTCGCCCAGCTGTCTTCTCTCCCAGTTCCCTGCACTGACCTTTCACCTTTTGTGCCCAGCTGCCTTGGCCAAAGCAGAAGCACCTCACTGCCTTTGCTGTCTCTTTCTCGGAGAGACAGCCTCAGGGAGTTACGTATAGGCAGGTTCATCAACCCCCCAGCGCTTTCCCATCGGGCAAAGCCACTTCCTGCCTTCTCCATTGGCTGGCATTCTTATTTGTGCTGCCCTGCTGGGGCAGGCTGGGGAGCCACGTGTAGGAAGCCACATGGTGGCTGTGGGCCCAAAAAAGAGACAGCAAAGGCAGTGGGGCGCTTCTGCTTCGGCCAAGGTGGCTGGGCGCAAAAGGCGAATGGTTGGTGCAGGGAACTGGGAGAGAAGGCAGCTGGGTGAACGTATGCTTGCTGGCACTTGCTGGGGCAGGCTGGGGCGGCTGAGGCTTCCAGGGACAGCTGTGGCTTCACACTGTGCTGTGGCTTGGGCTTCTTGCAGCCCCAGAGCTGTGGTGCGCCAAGAAGCCCCTGAGCTACAGTGTAGCAAGCAGCCTCAGAGCCATGCAGTTCTGGGGCTGTTTGCCACCCTGCAAGGCAGGGTGCAGGGTGGCCAAAAGGGCAGAGATGGGGGGAGATAGCTGGGTGTGGGGAGTTGGAGTCTTACTGAGGCTTGGGGCTGGGTGGCTTGGATTGGGGTGGGTCCTCAGCTAACAACTGGTGGAATTTGCTTAATGACGGCAATGGGGAGTGCCAAGATTGCAAGTGATGCGGTCACATGATGTCTTGCTTTACAACCATATCGCTCAGCGACAGAAATTCCAGTTCCAATTGTGGTCGTAAGTAAGGCTACAGTAAGGCCTGACCAAGGCAGATTAGAGTTGAATAATTACTTCCCGTGAGCTGGACTCTATGCTACTCTTGATGCTCCTCAAGATGTTGTTGGCCTTTCTTGCAGCTGCATTACCCTGTTGGGACATGTTGGGTTTGTGATCCACTAGCACATGCAAGTCCTTCTCACATGTGCCGCTCTTGAGCCAGATTTCCCCCATTCTTTATATGTTTCTTTTGTGTTTCTTACCTAGGTGCATGACTTTACATTTCTCCCTGTTAAATTTCATTCTCTTTGTTTCCACACACCACCTTTTTGAATATTTTCCCTCTCCTCCCAAGTATTAGTAATTTGGTCAGCTTTCCCTTGACACTCTTATCCATATGATATGTGAAAATTGTGAACAACATCAGGTCCAGGGCAGAGCCCTGTGGCACCCCTCTCAAGATGTCTCTCCAAGCAGATTTGATGCCATTCATAACCACCCTTTGAGGATGGTCCTTGAGCCAACTGTGGATCCACCTAACGGTTGAGTTGTCAAAGCCATATTGGACCATTTCGTTAATAAGGATGCTATGAGAGATTTTGTCAAGAGCCTAGCTGAGTCAAGATATACTATATCCACGGCATTTCCCCAATCAACCAGGCTAGTAACTCTTATCATAAAAGGAGATCTAGTCAGTCTGGCATGACTTGTTCAGCATAAACTATGTTGGCTCCTGTTAATTAATGAATTCCTATCTAAGTGCTCACAGGCTTGCTCTTTGATAGTTTATTTTATTTATTATTAAATTTGTATGCCCCCCATCTCCCCCAATGGGTGATTCTGGGCAGCTCACAATTAAAATAAAAAACCCATGAACAATTAAAAATACCCCATAAATAATTAAAATTAATTAACCCATTAAAAATCAACTGTAAAAACAAACCCTATACATAAATACTAAAAACATTCAAGATGATGGGGGGGCAAAATCAATTACCTCACAAGCCACCTCCACTGGTGTGAGCCCCCATCCGGCCCCCAGGCCTTCTAGCATAGCCAGAATTTCACACCTTTCCTGAAGGCCATGAGAGTGGGGGCACACCGCACCTCGGGAGGTAGGTTGTTCCACAGAGCAGGGGTCACAGCAGAAAAGGCTGTCCTCCTAGATCCCACCAGTCGAAATTCCTTGACTGGTGGGGTACGCAACATGCCCCTTCTGCCGGACTGGATGGGGCGGGCTCATATAACGGGGGCAAGATGGCTCCTCAGATAACCTCGTCCTGTGCCATGAAGGTGATAACCCACACCTTGAATTGGACCTGGAAGCAAACTGGCAACCAATGCAGCTCACATAACAGCGGTGTTATATGTGCCCCCCAGGGGCATTCAGAACTGTCCACGCCGCTGCGTTCTGCACCAGCTGTAGCTTTCAGATACTGTTCAAGGGTAGCCCCATGTGGAGTGCATTGCAGTAATCCAACCAGGAAGTGACCAGGGCATGAGTGACCATGCGGAGGGCCTCCTGATTGAGGAAGGGGCGTGACTGCCACACAACACGAAGTTGCGCAAAGGCCCTCGACTGCCAAAGGCCACGACTGCCACCTGCTCTTCAAACAGGAGTCATGAGTCCAGGAGGACCCCCAGATTACGCACCGACTCTGTCTGGGGTAGTGCGACCCTGTCAAGAACCAAAGATGATAAACTCCTAGTTCTTGACGCTCCCTGTACCCACAACCGCTCCATCTTACAGTTCATTTGAAGCCTGTTGCCCCCATCCAGGCCCTACAGCCTCCAGGCACCACAAGAGGGTAGCCACAGCATCACTTAGGTCACCTAATGGGATGGAGATGTATAATTGGGTATCATCAGCGTACCGATGATACCTCATCCCATGGTGCCGGATGATCTCACCCAACAGTTTCATGTAGATGTTAAATAGGAGTGGCGAGAGCACCAAACCCTGAGAAACCCCACAAAGTAGGGGCCGTGGGTTGGACCTCTCATTCCCTATCAACACCGATTGGGTTCAGCCTTGGAGAAAGGAGCTGAACCAGCACAGCACTGTGCCACTCAGCACCAACTCCTGCAGCCAACCCAAAAGGGTACCATGGTCGATGGTATCGAAAGCTGCTGAGAGGTCAAGAAGAGCAAGGATGGATGCGCTACCCCCATCCCACTCTCACCAGAGATCATCCAAAAGTGCAAGCAATGCTGTTTCTATCCCATAACTGGGCCTGAAATCTGACTGATAGGGGTCCAAATAATCCATTTCCCCCAGGATCCTCTGAAGCTGCTGCACCTTTTCCACCACTTTTCCTAGAAAGGGAAGGTGGGAGACTGGACGAAAATTGTCCAGAAGGGTGAAATCTAGCGATAGTTTCTTGAGGAGGGGGCAGACCAAAGCCTCCTTGAAAGGCTTTGGGAACACCCCCTCCTGCAACGATGAATTGACCACCGCCAGTACCCACCCTAAGGTCACCTCCTTGGTGGCTTTAACTAACCAGGAGGAACAAGGATCTAGAATACAGGTAGCCACACCAACAGCACCAAGGACCCTGTCCATTTCCTCGGGGGCAACAGGATCAAACCGTTCCCAGATATCTGGGTAAGAGCATTCCCTGGGCAACTCCACTGGACCCGCCTCATGCTCGGCTTCCAACTGAGAATGGATCTGAGCGATTTTATCTGTCAGGTGTTCAGCAAATTCCTTTGCACAGCCCTGTAAATAGTCCTCTGAGCCCTACCTACCCAGGAAGGACTGAATGACCCTGAACAGGGCTGCCTGAGGATGCCATACTCTGAGGATGCAATAACAGCAGAGAAATACTGACATTTTGCCGCCCTTACTGCCACTAGGTAGGCCTTAATAGCGCCTCTAATCCATGTTCGGTTGGACTCATCTTTCATTTTCTGCCAGTGGCACTCTAGACATCTCTTAGCCCTTTTCAGCTCCCTTAACTCCTCCATAAACCACAGGGAGTGCTGGGGGCAATGGGCCAAGAGAGGCCACACAGGCACGATCCTGTCCAAGGCCCCAGCCACCTCCTTATTCCAGGCTGCGGCCAGGGCCTCCACTGAACCGTGCAGCAAGGCCTCAGGAACAACTCCCAGCTCCCTTTGGAACCCTTGCGGGTCCATCAGTCACCACCAGCGGACTGGTGTTCGAATAGGTCTCACCTCCCTGCGGAGGGGGGCAGCATAGGAGAATCTCATGGCCACCAGGGAGTGGTCTGACCATGACAGAGGGGATAATATGAAATCCCCCACCAGATCACACTGCCACCGCTCCGACAAGAAAACCATGTCTGGAATGTGACCACTGTCCTGAGTCAGGCCATAGATGACCTGGGATAGGCCCATGGCCGCCACGGTAGCCATAAACTCCCGAGCCACCTCCGAGGCCAGCCCCAGGGATGGCAGATTAAAGTCCCCCAAGACCATAAGCCTGGGCAACTCCACTGCCAACCCTGAGATGGCCTCCAGCAGCTCGGGCAGGGAGGATGCTACGCAGCAGGGAGGCTGGAACAGAAGCAACACCCCCCGCAACTGATCCCGTGTGCCCAACCTCAGGAACAGGGTCTCACATCCAGCCACTTGTGGAGCAGAGCCCCTGAAGGGCCGCAGAGATTCCCAGATGACCACTGCCATGCCCCCTCCCCTGCCCTGGGGTCTCAGCTGGTGCCAAACCCTAAACCCGGCTGGACACAGTTCTGAAAGGGCAACACCCCCTTCTGGTGCCAGCCACGTCTCAGTAATGCATGCCAGGTCAGCCTGCTCCTCCCCAATAAGGTCATGAATAAGGGGGGCCTTATTATTGACCGACCTGGCATTCATCAGCAGCAGCCGAAAGCCCAGGCCTCTGTAGGTCTGCTGACCAGGGTCTGGGCTTGAGATTAATCTGCTCATGGACCTTGCCCAGTACCAATGTCAGGTTCACATGCTTGCAGTTTCCCAGCTCCTGCTTCTTCCCCTTTTCAAAAATACAATTTAAGCCCTCCTCCAGTCTTCTGGGATGTCACCTGTTCTCCAGGACTTCTCAAAGATTACAGAGAATGGTTATGCAATTATCCTGGCTAGTTCCTTCAACGCTCTATGGTGTAATTCATCTGGCCATGGAGACTTTAATAATTTAGATTAGTTAATCTAATGTGAAGTTCTAAAAGAGCTCTCATTATGAAAGTGAAAGTAAAATCTGGGTTAAATATTTAATGTTAAGTGCATGCTCAGTGAATTTACAGTTGATCGCAAAGTAAAGGTGGCAGATATTTTCACAGGCTCAAGAGTACATTGATAATTTGCTCCAGAAGTAAAGAGGAGATTAATGGAAGGAAAGTAATAACAAACTAAGATTATGGAAGATTAAAGCAATACAGTGAAAACACAGATTGGAAGATTTAAAGTAACATGGTAATGTATGGCATTGAAAAGTGGGCATTGAGAAAGTGTGAGAGAGACGGCTTCAAATTATGGACCTGGAGACAGTTACTGCATGGGCTAACGAATCAATCAGTTCTGCACCAGCAATGGTCAAGGAGCAGAAACTCACATACTGTAGGGAATGTGAAGGGCCTATAAAGAGGTGGTAAAATGGGAAAAATTATCATTATGTTATAAAAATGATAATATAAAATATTATAAAATAAATATTTATAAAATAAAATTATAATATAAAAAGTATCGTGATATATTAAATTATCATTATAGTTAAAATGGATGAATGGGATTTAAGAAATTACTGGACTACCTTTGGAAGAGCTACAAGTTATTAATAAAGACAGGTCAAGATGACAAGCCTTTCTTGACTCAATGGCACCTAACTAACATCAGTCACTGAGCCAACATTGCTGGATTCGCTAGTAAATAGAAGTTCACATTTGATCCTACTTGGCCTGCTGCTATTATACTGTATAGGATAAGGTTGGATGAGCTGAATACAAATTTTTGTTTGGCGCACCTGGATTCTTCTAAAGAAGTTGATAAGATCATAGATCTACATATTTAGTAGAGTATTGGTAGCTGTTCAGTCAAAAGGAACTTGCTGGTCTCTAACAGTCAGGATATTGAAATTGTGTTATTTATGACTTCAAGAGCTTATGTGGTTTGAAGACCAGTCAGTGTTAGTTTTCATTGGGTTCATCAAATCCTGCATTCAGATGGTCCCTTCAGTCAATCGTGCCCTGATCACCTCACCGCTTGACTACTGCAATGTACAGCTTCAACTGTACATGGCCTCAGTATGCCCATGACCTTTGCTTCACAAGCCGCAATGGTTGTTGGTTTGCTTCCAGGTGCAATTCAAGATGCTGGTTGCTACCTATATAGCCCTACTTGACCTAGAGCTCCTTACTTGAAGGCCAGTTCAATCCTGCAGAATTCACCAATCCTGGTGTTCCTTCAATTAAACAGTGTCATCTATTGGGACCCCAGAAGCACGCCTTCTCTGTAGCAGCACTTGTCCTTTGGAATGGGGTCACCCCTCAGATCTAGAGGGCCCCCACCTTGCTGTTGTTTAGAGGAGCTGTGAAGTCCTGGCTTTTCACCCAGGCCTTTGGTGAGAGTGAGACCCTTTGCTTTATCACACTTGCCACCTTTTATCTTTATTTTTTATTGATTTTACTGTGAGCTGCCCAGAGTTACTGAGAGTCATGCAGCATGCAAGTTGAATACGTTGTTGCTGTTGTTGTTACTCAAAGTGACTCGGAGTTGGCAAGAGTCCATGAGGCCTCAGCTGAGGCAGGAATCCGAGTTCAGGCCTCCCCAAGTGAAGGTGTCTCCTTCAGCACGAACGGAGCCCACCTCTCTCAGCCAGATGAATAATTCAGCAGGAACAAGCCGTACCATGCAGCATAATGAACTAGACTTCCAGCTCCTGGAAATTATGTATTTTGGGAGGCAGGCTCGGGACCGGTTCCGGAGCAGCTGCCGTTGTTGCGGCGGAGCCAGTCTCCTGCAGGCTTCCCTCAGCGAGATGCGGGGGCCCGAAGCCCAACCGGCTGCGGCATCTCCGGGGAAGCTCCTTCATATGCGGACGAGCCGGCGGGCGGACTTGTTTTTTGGGGGCGCTGCCTTAAAGGCCCTCGAACCACCCGACCCCATCCCATCCCGTCGACCCCAGAGCGCGCAGCCTGCCGACGGCCCTAACGCACAGCAGGCAAGATGGTCCGCGGGCCTCCCGCGCTTCTGCTCCCGACTAGCCTTCGAGGGCCGGCGCGCTCCGCTGCCTTTGGCCTGTCCGCTCAGGGGCGGAGGACGGCGGCGGCCTCGGCCTTTCCTGCCCGCGGGCCTTGGTGCCCAGGCGTCGCCCGGCGGGCGTGCGGGGGCAGCAGCAGGCGCGGTCGCGGCTCACAAGGGGTTACGCCTGCCTGGGCGGGAGGCGAGCGGCTCCTCCTCCGCGCGCTGACAGCAGCAGCAGCTGCCTGGCGCAGCCCGGGCCCGGCGGCCGGCTAGTCGCCGTGGGCATCCGAGGGCGGTGGGCGGTGCCGGGCCGGGCCTGGGACCCCGCAAGGTACGTCCGCCGCCGGGCAGGTGAGGCGGGGGCGCGCGGCGGCGGCAGCTGCAGAAGGGGCTGCGGGAGAAGACGGGGCCCGCGAACTAGCTCTGCGCATTCAGCGTGCGGAGAAGGCCCGCCGGCTCGGCCCGCATCTGCCGGCAGGAGGGGGTCCAGCTCACATTAGCGGCCCTCCAGCCTGGTCGCGGCTCCAGGATGCCTCCGCGGGGTGGCGTCTTTGGCGAGGGGCGCGCCGCGCGCAGCTCCCCCCGTCTCAGCCAAGAGGCGGGGAGCAGGGAGAGACGGCACCTGCCCGCTGCCCTGCGAAGCCGCTCGCCCCGAGACGTTTTTCGACCTGCTGGGGAGGGCTCCTCGGACAACGCCCGTCCGTCTCCCGTGGGGAGGGGAAGCTCGGGAACTTGCTGCGCGCACTCGCTTGGCGCGCACACTGCGGCAAATTCTGCAGCTGGCGCCCTCTGCTCTGAATGCCGGGCGCCCCGCCCATCTTCCTGAGCCCGGCCAGCCGGCCTTCCGCCAAGTGGGTCCTCTCCGGGGCTCCAGGGACAGCCGGCGTGAGCGGTTCGCGGTGGTTGAGGCGCTGGCAGGGGGGCGGGGGGGGGGTGTCTCCCGGCCGTGCGGCTGCTTCCCCCTCGAGTGCAGCAGTTGCGTTATTGCCCTGGGGCCCCGCCTCCTCCCGGGTACCGCAGCCGGGGGCGCCCCGTTTGCACATGGGGCATTTGGGCCCGTGCCTCTGGGTGATCGGAAAAAAGCGCATGCCAGTGAGGCGCCTGGCTGGTCTGAAAGGTCCCCAGGTGGGTCTGGGAGGAGGAAAGGGTGAGTCTCCAGAAGCAGAGGAAAAGCTCCTGGTCCTGCAGGAGAAAGAGAGAAGGCTTAGTCTTGTCAGCAGCAAGAGTTGGAAGGCCTGCATTCTCCAGAAAGGGCACCCGAACTGGAGAAGAACCCCTAGGCACTGAAGGCTGCTGAGTGGTCTGAAAATGCCAGGAGGGCATACCTTCTCTGGGTCCTGAGGAAGGTCACCCCCCAGGCATAATGTAGTGCAGCTTCAACCACGTGCCCGACTGAAAGAGAGCCAGGTCATCAGCTTCATCTAGGGCAGCCCCACCATGCTCTCAAGGGAAGGTTGGAGAAAGGGTGACAGTTACCTACTTTGATCAGATCAGGGATGGACCTCAGTTCACCGCTGCCTCCTGCAGGCATAAGCTGTTCCGTTAGAAAGGCATTGACCACTTCACAAGTCACTTTCCCCACATCCCTTCTGTGACCCTTTTGGTGTGGAGCTCAGGCCAGAGCAAATTGGAGAGAGTTTCTCACAAAAATATTCTCCCAAGATCTCAGTGCTGCTCATAGGAAAAACTTCCTGCCTATCATCCCCCAAAGGATGGGGGTCATCCTGAAGAAAGACACAGGGCACATTCCACCAGTACAGAAAGGGCAATGATTTTTATCCTCATCTCCACAATGGAGGCTTGATCATGAGTGTGCAGTCCCACGTGCTTCTGGTTTCACTCCACCAGCACTCCAGATATCTTTGCTGGTGCTTCATTTTTCAGAGCTCCACAGTAAACCAAAGAGCCCCTGGGATTAGCAAACAGGAAGAGGCTGCTCAGGGTGATCTCATCAAGCACCTTTGTATTCCAGAGGTTGACCAACTTGCTGGATCTGGCAAGTGCTTGCAGAAATGAATCTGGATCCACCACATGCCTGGATAGGCCATCTTCACCATTCTTCCCACCCTAGGAAGGTTACTGGTAACATAACTCATGCTGACCCTGACATTGTCCAATTTCAGATTGCACATCAACTGCTTGGAGGTGAAGACTAGGTCTAACATATGGCCACCTATGTGGATTGGGTGTGAAATTTCCTGTGACAAGTCCATGGTTGCCATGATGGCAGTGAATTTCCAGTCTTTCCCAGAAATTCCCACCAATGGCTTGGAGGTTGACGTCCCACAGCACAAAGAGCTGAAAGAACTCCATGTGTCTTTCAATGAGGATCTCAGGAACCGATTTGCTTGGCAGGACATGATCAGGATTCCCAAGTTTCTCTAAGCTTAGTGTGGCAGGCCATCATTCATAACTCATCTCCACAACAGGTCACCATTAGATTGTCCCAGATGATCATTGCCACCCCATCTCCCCTACTCAGGGAGGTCACCTGGGGCAGGATTCGAAACTAAGATCTCAGAGGGCAGTAGCCCCACTCCCACAAGCCCAGGGCTTGGTACTACATACCAGGCCTGCTTGCTCATCCATGACCAAGTCATGGGCAAAGATTGTACAGATATTGCATTTATCACAGCAGTATGAGGCCCAAACCTCCTGAAATCTGGGCACCTGGACCCTGTGATGAGGCAGTGTGGTCAGAAAGGAAAGTGGGCATCAAAGAGCCCATTTCCCTTCCCTTCCCTTCCCACTCAACTCTTCCTGCCATACCTCACCTCTGAAATGTTTACCCTCCTGCCTTCCACCAGATCCAAGCCAGCCCCAGTTGGGGATCACAGAGTCTGTGACCATCCCTTCAGCTCATGACTGCCCCGCCCCCAGTTGCACTGTATGTCTACCTCGGGAACAGTAACTGGCTGCCCTGTTCTTCCTGACTTCTGGCTCTTTTCGGTCTCTTCCCACTTTATTGATTTACAGTTTCCCTTAGCTAGATTTCGGTAACCCAACATGGGCTGTCAGGATCACCTCCACTGAGGTCAAGCTCTTTAGCAGCAGGAAAATTATCAGACTGCCCAGCATAATCCTGGTGGCAGGAAGAGTTGGAAGAAAAATGGCTGATACCTCTTCCCCAACAACCTGTTAGTCTGTTTGTTTAGTGCACTTGCACATCTAGAAAGACAGTTCTGAGTTCTTCGACCTCCATATAAAGTCATCCCCAATTCACATCATTAACTCCAGGATATCAGAGAGTCATCCAGCAACTATTGTGAAAAATGCTGGATGGTGTCTATCCCATCACTGATCCTGTAACATTTGTAGATTTTAATTGCTTTTACAATTTGGGGAGGTGTAGCTCTGTTCTGAGTAGCATTTTGATTTGATTATGTGCCATCAAATTGTGTCAACTCTTAGCAAACACATAGATAGATTTTCTCCAAGTATTTTGAACATCCACATTATTCTTTGTAAGGGAGGAGAGAGAAGATGGCATGCAACTTTCTTCACAGAATTATTCTTTCTGGTAGTGAAGGATGCTGTCAATGGCAAAGATGCCTCTTGGGTTACTGTCAGCACCTTGTCCCATCTGTGGGCATCATCAAGGTATGAGCGGCCATTGAAGTTCTCGAGTTGGACCTTGAGACTGTGCTTAACCCCACAGCAGTGAAATTGTAGGCTTATCAACCAAGTATAATTTCTAAATAACGGGAAGGTTTTATTCCACTTTATTCTGTGCTGGTCAGACCCCAGCTCAGGGATTGTGTTTGGTACTGAGAACCGTATTTCAAGAGAAGCTAAAAGAAGTTCAGGGAAGGGCAAAGAAGATGCTCAGGAGTCCTTTCAAGATGGAAGGAGCTGGGTGTGGTTGGCCTGTAAGGGGTACAATAGCCCTCTTCACATGTCTAAAAGAATGTCATACAGAAAAAGGCCATTTGTAATATCAGAGGGCGGGATACGGAATAATGGATTTGAATTTTTGGAAAGTGGACACTGGACTGGAATATCCTGTGATGGAACACCAAAGATTGCAAGTCTTAATGCTAAATTGGTCTCATTAGATTTAACATCAGATTGATTCATCAAAAGATTCTATTTCCAATCTATTGGATGCTCCAAAGAATGTATTTGAAAGAGTGAAGATCAGATTTTCTCTTTTGGCAATGTAAAAAAGGTATCATATGATTTGGTCTGGTGAACTGTTGGCATTCATATGTTGAATTATGTTTTTGTGGAATTTGACTGTTTTTGAAGAATGTTGGTTATATCGGGCATGGGGAACTGCTAAGAGAATGAATGAATGAATGAATATATATATATATATATATATATATATATATGTGTGTGTGTGTGTATGCGTGTGTGTATATGTGTGTATATATATGTGTGTGTGTATGTATGTGTGTGTGTGTATATGTGTATGTGTGTGTGTATGTGTGTGTATATGTGTGTATGTATATATATGTGTGTGTGTGTATGTGTGTGTATGTATATATGTGTGTGTGTGTGTGTATGTGTGTGTGTGTGTGTGTGTATATATATGTATGTATATATATTATGCATATATATATGCATTTTTTGAAATTGGTTTCTTTTTGTATTTTTGTGTGTTTTTTTTTTCCAAAAATAAATTAAGGTACTGATAGAACGTTAAGGAAAAAATCCCAACAGGAAATGCACTTTGACAGTAGAAGGCAAGAGAGGTAGTGAAGATTTTCTGAGGAACCAAATTGACACCAAGACTCATATTTTTTAGAGTGGGGATTCTTGGGAAAAATCTAGATGAACAGCCAAAGATTCAGATAAGCAAGAGATACCTCATCTCTTTTTTTCCAGTGTTTGACTATGAGGATAAAATACACCCTTGGATTTGCGCTCCTGCTCTCAAAATATCCTGTCTCTGACTGTTCACTGAAAGCCTAGCAGGAGATAGCAGCAGTGGACAGCAGTGGAACTACTTTCAGCTTCCTTCACTTTCGAGAGTTCTGAGCAGCTCCATAGGTTGGAAGAAAGAGACAGTTGGTCTTCCACAAAATCCTGATTTTCATCTTGATGAATTTTAAGCCATTGTAGCAAACTCAACTCTGGGTGCAGGGCAGAGGCTGGAACACCCAGGATCTCTATTACGACTGTGGCTTTTACTTAACTAGGGAGCAGCCAAGTGTACCTTCATGCCAGTAGTGTCAAAAATGCACATTCTCCTCTGAGGCAAAAGTGTATTGTTTGGGATACCAATCAGATTTGTAGAGGTTTGGATTGAATCTTGTTGCAAAAGCAAAGAAACTTACAATCAGCCAAGGAAGACAAGCATACATTGTACAAATCTATGTAGTCTGCATGAAAATGCATTTGCATACTATAGTTTGCACTTCCTATTTCACAGAATCATTGAATGTAAGGGTTAGGTGCCTCGAGATCATCTAATCCACCCCTTTGCCCAGTGGAGGAATCTACTACTACAGCATCTCCACACACAGCCATCCAGCCTCTCCTTAAACACCTGAAGTGCCAGAAAGTCTACCCTCTCAAGGCAGTCTCTTCTACTGTTGAACAGCTCTTATTGTTAGGAAATATGTGGTGTCCATCCAAAATAATCTTTGTGGTATAAACCCATTATTTCTTCTCCAGTCTTCTGCAACAAATCTAAACAATTCCGCCCTGTCTTCTACAGGCAACCCTTCAAATACCTGAAGACAGCTATCTTGTCTCCCTTTGATCCTTTCTTCTCCAGGCTAAACGTTCCCATTGCCCCTAACAGTTCCTCATAAGATTATCGTTCCAGGCTCCTTATTTTCTTGATGGCTCTCCAGATAGCTCCAGATTGTCAATGTCATTCCTAAATGCAGTGTCTGGAATTGAATGCCATATTCCAAGTCTACAAGAGAGGAACAATTAGGTCCCTTGCATGTCTGTAATGCAGACTGTAATTGCTTTTTTTTTCTTTTTGCAGCTGGATCACACTGTTGGCTCAGGTTCACGTTATGATCCACTGTTGGTTCATGTTCATCCTGTGATTTAAGATCATCTAGAATGAAAACCAAATGGAGTTTCCTTGCAGCAGGTTCATAGTTAAGGAGAAAGAACAGGAGAAAAATGTCAACAAGAACAACCATAGTCAGCTATAGGTCTGAAGACTTTCCTCCAGGAAGAATTCAGCAAAGCCCTGGTCATAATAGCCTTGAGCTTTGAAACATAAAGGGAAGCTATGTGCAACTGGCAGACCTATTTGAAAAAAAAACTTCTCTACTGTCTCTCCAGGTCAGAGGACCCTACACCACGAGAGTGAGGACCTAGACACAGTCATCTTAGTCAATCCTGATGAGTGGAGCACTGTGTCAGAGGTAAAGATATAGAAGGCCAGCTTGTCTGGGTTTTGTGAGAGTTACCGCAATGGAATTGTATAATGAACTATCAGATATGAACAAAAATATATAAATATATAAATATCTTAAGCCATTCCTCAAAACTGTGTATTTAGCTATGGCATTCAGGCCCTGTCTTCTAAAAAGTAAACTGACTTCCTGTTCTTCTTCATTTAACTGCAATATACAGTATTGATTCTCTTGAACAACATAGTATGAATATGAGTCCAGTCCTTTCTCTGACCTAGCTTTGGTGGGATAATCTCCAAAAGCATCACAGAGCTTGGCAGTTTTTTAAAATGTTGGGACGGGGGGGGGGGGCAGCTTGTGCTATAACATTCTGAAAACCTGGAATTCATAAATAGGAAGCTGAAATCCATCTCTGATGTGAACAGGTCCGTTCTTTGATATGTGACCCTTCTGCCCACAAGCTGCTAGTCCTGTGTGGGCAGAGCTCTGACCAGGGAGGTGATTTGCTCCTGCAGACTGGGACCTTCACCTACCAGAAATTTACTGAGATATTTGCAGATCCAGAGGTAAGCTTCATGGGTGGGTAATCTGGGATTCCAATTGAATCGGATGGCTTTGAAGGCCATCTGCAGATTGTTCCATTGCCTCTAGTCCCTCCTACCTTGAATTTAATTTTGGTAGCCTAGAAGATTCTTTGTCTTAAGCCATAAGCTTTCTCTGGCACCAGCAATTATCTCTAACTCTGGTGCTGAGTTAGAGATAATTTCATATGGAGACTGTGCCCATGGCATTAATTCATAGAAATTTAGTATGTTTTCCATAATCTCGACTTTACAAATTAAATATTCCAGAGATCTTGAATACCTTCTTGGGTTCTTTAGAAATTCCTTTCAGGTGGCTGCTCTTCTGGTCAATATGGTGATTAAGTAAATATTATCTTTATGTGTATATTTTTTATTAAAAAATAGGTTGTAGGTTATCCAGGAGTAACAAATGATCTATAGATTGATTGTTTAGTTTCTTGTTTTAAATAAAGCTGAATTTGCATGGCATTCACCAAAAAGACTTTTGAACTTTATGAAGATTTCATTATTATAACCTGTTTTGAACTTTTGTAGGTTGCCCAGGTTCTCAGTAATATTAATCCAGCTTCCAAAACCTCCCTCACAATATCGTGCTTGGGAGAAGGAGATTGGAGAAATCTTGGGCATTCCAATTTCCAAGACCTTTTCTGTCTGAGAGTTAATCCTGATCCAGTCCTGCCCGAGATGGATGGAATTTCTGAATTTGCTGAATATGTCTCTGAGACAGTGGATGTCCCATCACCCTTTGATCTGCTGGAACCCCCAACTTCTGGGGGATTTCTAAAGCTCTCCAAGCCCTGCTGCTACATATTCCCAGGAGGAAGAGGCGATTCTGCTCTCTTTGCTGTCAATGGATTCAACATTCTGGTCGATGGTGGCTCAGACAGGAAATCCTGTTTCTGGAAACTGGTCCGACATCTGGATAGGATTGACTCAATTCTCCTGACCCACATCGGAGCTGACAATCTCCCGGGTATTAATGGACTCCTGCAGAGGAAGATTGCTGAGCAGGAAGAAGAGCAGTCACAGGGATCCACTAACTATAGTGACTGGATAAAGAACCTTCTGTCCCCAGAACTTGGGGTTGTTTTCTTCAATGTTCCTGAAAAGCTCAGAATGCCAGAGTCATCCATGAAAGTCAAAAGAAGTATTGAGGAAGCAAGCCTGACCCTGCAGTACCTTAACAGGCTGAGCATCAAGCCGGAGCCTCTCTATAGGGTTGTCAGCAATACTGTTGAGCCAATCACTTTGTTCCACAAAATGGGCGTTGGAAAATTGGACATGTATATCTTGAACCCAGTCAAAGAGAGCAAGGAGATGCAATTTCTCATGCAAAAATGGACTGGAAACAGCAAAGCCAAGACAGGCATTATCCTCACCAATGGGAAAGAAGGAGAGATTTCTGTCCCCTACCTAACATCCATCACAGCCCTTGTAGTGTGGCTTCCCGCAGGGCCAATGGAAAAAATAGTGCGAGTTTTGTTTCCAGGAAATGCACCACAAAATAAGATTTTGGAAGGTCTTGAGAAACTCAAACATCTTGATTTTCTGAAGTATCCTGTAGCTACACAGAAGGATATGGCTTCTGGCATACCCTCTTCTGCACTTAAACAGTCCAAAATTAAACAACGGACAGACAGTAAAGAGAGCCTCAAGTCATCCCTTAAGCCTCCTACAACAAAAGTAGTTGCTGAAGAGGGATCTAAAGAGATGAAGACGGAGACAGTAAAAGAGGCTAAAACTGAGAAAAAAGGGAAAGAGCATTCTGAAATGCCTCCAGAGAAGCTGATTAAAACAGAGAAAATAAAAATGGATTCCGGTGATACCCTTAAAGCTGAGAAAAGAAAACTTGCCAAAGACAAAGTTGGCAAAAAACACCTCAAGGAGAAAGTTTCTAAATTGGAAGAAAAGAGAGACAAAGAAAAGAAAGAGATTAAAAAGGAGAGGAGGGAGATTAAGAAAGATGATGGGAAGAAAGAAGAAAGGAAAGATTCAAGGAAAGAAGAAAAAAAGAAAGAAGGTAAACCAGAGTTGAAAAAAATATCTAAGCCAGACTTGAAGGCCTTTACCCCTGAAGTAAGGAAGACTTTATACAAGGCAAAAGTTCCTGGTAGAATAAAAACTGAAAAAGTCCGTACCAAAACTGAAAAAGGCACCACTGGAGAACAGAAGTCTCCATCTGTGCCAAAGAAACACGACCAGCCTCAAGAGCCACCATTCACAGCTGAGGAGAGGCTTGTGGTGTCTTCACCAGAGGACCTTACCAAGGACTTTGAGGAGCTGAGCTCTGAAGAGCAAAAAGAGTCTCATCTTGCACCTGCTCCTCTAGAGGTAGAGGCTGTCTCCAAGCATGCAGAAAAACAGGATCCCTGTGACCTGGGTGCTCAGAAGGATGGCCTGATATCCAAGGAGACCAGTAGGTCACTGTTCCCGTCTCTGGCTATGCCAGAGAAGGAGATGGCTTCCCCCAAAAGTGGGGTGGTGGAAGAAGGAAAATCATCTGAAAAACCTGATGAGAAAGCAACCTTAGCAGAGCATCTTGGGCAAGAATTGGATGAGAATATAGGAAGGAGAGTCAGAGAATTTCCAGGAAAAGAAAAAGATCAGGTACTGGCACCTAGGGAAGAAAAAACTGCTACTTCAGGAAGGAACTGGATGTCCACAAGAGAAGATGCAAACTTTAAAAGGAGAGAAGATGTGTTAGAAAAAGCAGAGCTGGAAGGGACAGTAGAACAAGATGTAAAGACAAAAGATGAAGAGTTAGTAAAGAGAGAGCTCTCTCGATTCCAGCTGCCACAAGGCCCATCTTTGTTTTTTGATGGGAAAGGAAAAGAACACAAAGCAGAAAGAATGAACTCCACCAAAGTACCTGGAAAGTCACCATTGATAAAGGAAGGGGAGGACTCTCATCTGGGAAGCATGCCTTTTCCATCAGGAGAACATATTTCCTACATCCAAGACGAAACCATCCCTGGCTACTCAGAGACAGAACAGACCATCTCAGATGAGGAGATCCATGATGAGCAGGAGGAGAAGATGGCACACTTCAAGCCAGACATTGCCAGCTATGACATTGCAGGACCAGACCAGACAGACTCCTTTGAAGCTACCAATGGTATCCAGACTCTGACAACACCTGAAGCCACCAAAAGGTATGCTGGCCAGGAACCTGAAATACTTGCCTATCCTACAAATCTTGTGGCAGCCCCCTTGGCAGAAGAAGAGCATGTGTCTTCAGCAACATCCATTACAGAATGTGACAAACTTTCTTCCTTTGCTACTTCTGTTGCTGAAGACCAATCAGTTGCATCAATAACAGCACCGCAGACAGAGGAAACAGGCAAAAATTCCTTCCTGTTGGATACAGTGAACAGTATACCTTCCTCTCGAACAGAGGTCACCCAAGGCCTGGACTATGTACCTTCTGCTGGCACTATTTCTCCCACATCTTCCCTAGAAGAGGACAAAGGCTTTAAGTCTCCTCCTCCAGAAGACTTCCATAGCCAGATAGAAAGTGAGAAGAAACTTGAGGCCTGCAGGAAGGTTTTGCAGCAGCAGCAGCAGGAAGTTCCACACCTTGAGAGGCCTTGGCAAACACAAGAACATTATGACACCCTCGTGTTTTCACAGCAAGGGCCCCTGGGAGATAGTTCAAGTGAAGTATCCATGGAAGGACCTCAAAAACCTATACTGCTTCTGAATGAAGAAAATGCACACTTGCTTCAGGTAGAACCAGGCTCTGGTGACACAGAAGATCGATGCATAAGCCCTGATGATAGCACAATCAAGATGGCATCTCCCACCCAATCAGGCCCCACTAGTGCAGGGCACACACCTTTTCATCAATCCCCTGTAGAGGAAAAATTGGACACGGCAGAATCAGAGACGTTTGAAAAGGCAGCAAAGTCTCCTGCAATGGGGACTGAAGTAGAAAGACCCAACAGAGCAATGAATGTACCCAGAATGTTTGAAGGTGAAGGAGAGTCTTATGAAGCCAAGGAGGCTTTTACTCCCCTTCAGGATATGCCTGGCCTTGGAGCTACAGCTATCCCACATGCAGAATATTTGTCTGCCCAGAACGAAGACAGGAGTCAGCATTTGGAGAAAGAGGAGCTAGCAATAAGCTTCTACCACAAACAAGAAACTATTGATATTTCTGACCTAGATCTTCCCACTAAAGATACACTTCCAGAGACCTTAAAAGACGCTTCATCTAAGAATGCTGACACTATTGAGGAAGCCTCCTATGAATGTGTTGTTAGATCTGGGTCTGAGCTGTTCTCTGCTTCAGAAATACCTCCTCCAAAAGGTTGGGAAGAAGTTTCAGACATATCTAGAGATGAAAAACCTTCACAAATCATTAATTTACCAGGAGAAGAAAAGGCATTTCCTTTTACCCATGAAATTCCTGGGAAGACAAAATGTTCTGATGATTTCATCACTGAAATATCTCAAGACAGTTTGCATTTGACAGAAACTGGCTTAGAGCAAAAAGAATCTGTTTCAGTGACTATGAAACATGTTTCTCCAGAAGATACTGTTCTGAGCCTTCATGAAGAAACCTCTTCATATTTATTCACAGAAGGAATTTCTCCAAGAGATGCTGCACTTCTGCTTACAAAAGAGAGCCCTAGTAATAAAACATCATTGGGCATGCATGTGGAACAATTTTCTCCTAAAACTAAACACCAAGCTTCCCTAGAAGAAAGTCCAAGTACAGATGAAAGATCAGAAGCTGATATCAAAGAGGATCCATGCAATTCTTCTTTAAATTCTCAGCAAGGTCCATTTCTAAATGCCACTATAACAAAGCCTTCAGCAGACCCTTTTCTGGAAAATGACAGATCAGCTTCCTTAACTGAAAAACAACCTCTTAAGGAACTATCTCCCAGACAAACAAGTCCAGACCCGAAGTCCTCAAACTTGACATCACTGAGCCCAGTTCTAGATAGCAATGCCTTGGAAGTTTCCTCTGAAGAGAAAGGGCCTTGTCAATTTCTGGGAAAGAGAGACAAAACAAATGAACCATCTCCAAAAGAAACAAGCTATGAGAAGAAAGTGTGGTTTCCAGAGGAAATGAAAGAAGCACCATGCAAAGAACAGCAATTAAAATATGATAAAGAAAAGGGAGAGTCTACATTTTTGGATGATGAGGTAGACATACCTGAAAAGAAGGAAGAATATGTTCACTGTGTGGAGATTGAAGATATTCCAAAACAGGGTATTTTGGATACTGAACATGGCTTCTTTCAGGAAGATGAAAAGCAAGAGATTTTCCCTAAGGATGGCTTTCTATTTGTAGATGACAAGCCTGTGGTACAGCTGTTGAAAGAAAAGCCAGCTGCCCGAGCACATCCTAATCAATGTGTTCTGAATTCAGAGAAATTTGAAATTGATAGCTTTGAAAATTGTCACTCTCTTGAACTTGAAAGTGAGCTAAAATCAAGCCTGGAGTGGGCTACTATGTCCTTTCCACATCAGACCAAGATGCTCACTTCAGTGGAAGGAAAAGAAGAGCTTCTCTCTATAGCTAATCAACTTAAGGAGAAAGTGACCCCACAGCTGTCTTCTGACTCCATGAATGAAGCTGTGGCTCCATGTCCACAAGGCAAGTCTTCTGCAGTAGATGAAAGTGAACTCCCACCAGCAACCCCAGAAAAGAGATCAGAGGCTGACACTCTGGACACCAAAGAGACACAGGAGAGAAAGCAAAATGCTGGTGAGAAATCACCTAAGCATCTTTGTGATCACACAGATGAAAGTGAAAAGCAGACAATAACATCTGCAGCTCTTCTGAACACAGGTGCAGGGTCAGAGGAGAACAGCGAATTTTATCCTGACCAAGATTGTAGAGGAAACAGGGACCTTGAAATCCCTTCACAAGACACAGTCTCTTTTGGCCAAATAAAGTGCTATGCATGGTCAGACACTCTGGACCCAATTCCTTTTGAGTCACATGACTCCAAAGTGAATGCAGATGGGAAAGGGCAAGAGAAGGAAGACAGGGAACCAACTCCTTACCCTCATGAAAAGACTTTCCAGTATGCTGATGTCTATGGGAGTGTGGGAGTGTCTGCTGTGGGCCACTCTGGAAAGGGTGCAGCGCTTAAGACTACCCAAGCATCAAGATCTCAGAAGGAGGAATTCCTTTATCCCATTTCCTCCAAAGAAGAAGATTCTTATCTTTGCACTCCTACTGAGAAAGAACTCTCATCTCCAAGTTCACCAAAGGTTACGATGGGACATTCCTTTAGATATGCAGAGGTTAATGATCAGCATTTGGAGGGTCTGTGTGCCATGACATCCACAGACACACAACCTAGAGAAATCTTAATCAGCCCACTGCCACTCCTACCGGAAAACCCAATGAGCCTCCAGCCTACCTCCTCTTTGGGAGACACAGCCTTCTCCCACTCCATCAATGTCAGGGACAGGATTAACCAGGAAGACTTAATCATCTCCTCTGAAAAGATGAGCCCTTCAGACAGAAAACTCAGTCAGGAGCAGGAGTCTCCTTCTTCAAAAGGTTTTCATTCCAGGGACATTTATTATGAGAAGGCTGAAAGAGAAGAAAGTCTTAGTGACTCAGAGTTGGAGAAAGGTGCCAAGGAGAAGTCAGAAAAAGAAGCAGAGTATCCAATTGTGGAGCCAGCCAGAGAGAAGGAAAAGGAACTCTGTACAGAGAGTTCAGTAATGGAGAAGGACAATGTCTCAGTGCCACGGCAAGAAGCCTATGCTGTGTCATTGGGAGAGGGAAATCACTCAAAGAAAATGGCCAGTAACAGCCTTGCAGATGCAGACAGACAGGAATGGGGCTCAAATATGGCTGAAGCTGCCATCAAGCAATACTCCAAGGAGGAAGAGAAAAAGGACCCCATGGAAAAAGCCTGTGATAATGTTGACCCCAAAAGCTTTTTACTTGCAGCCACTGTTAAAGACAAGGACTCTCCAAGGGGACCAGTCTTCCTTCCTAAGGGGCTTGATTGTTCTTCCTCAGGATTTGAACTTTCCTGCCTGGAAAAGCATGAGCCATCCATTTTGTTCAGACATGAAGCCCATTTCTCCTCACATCTTGAGGATAAATCTCTCACTTTTAACATACCTGATCCTGCTTCTTCAGAAAAGGGCCAAGAAGACAAATACTTAGAGGTATCAAAAAAAATGGATTCCCCCTTTGTAGATGTTTCACAGCCAGATCTATATGAAGAAGAAGGAAAGCCCCCTTTGTGGACATCCCAAGAGTATCAGCTACACAAGGTGTCACCTAGCCCCCCTGAGGAACCTTCCCCAGGGACCTCCATCTCAGCAGTGCCGGTGGCAAGTGGCAGCCCCCTCCCTAGCCTCCAGGACATCTCAGGAGCAAGAGCTGCAGAGACTGAGACGCAGAGCCCACAGATCCTGTCTCCATTGCTTTCAGAAAAGGCCACTTTAGTTGCCTCTGCCAGCACAAAGGCCATACAGCCATCAGAATCCACTTGCACAGTTGGCTGTTTGCCACAGCCACCAAGCCCTGAAGAATGGCCAGCAGCCACTTCCCTTCCTAATGTCCTGGCAGGTTCTCTTTGTCAGCAGGAGGCAGTAGCAACAGCCAATGGCCCTACAGAAGTAAGCATCAGTCCACTAACTTTTTATGATTCATCACACATTACGGAAAAATGTAGGAGGATGGGGGAGGAGCAGGAGCGGGAGAAGGTTTGTGAAAGGCAGACCCGTCCCACTTCCCTCCTGACCTCCGACCCTAACTTCCCAAGTACTCAGTTGAACAGCCAAACAGAGGATCATGGTGACACCTCCCAAGCAATAGAGCCATGTTTCAAAACCATGTCTAACTGTGGGAAGAAATTATATGAGTATAAGCAAAGAAAGGGCGAATTATCTCCATCATTCATCAATCCAAGTCCTCATGATTCATCAGAAGACAGTGAGTTTTCACAGGCTAAAGGCCATATTTCAGTGAAAGGAAAGCCACATTCAGTTCCTGCTGGCCACAGACAAGCTACTTCTATTGTGGAAGAAACTCCTCCCACCTCTGCAAGTGATTCAGGGACTTCTCAGTCAGACTCAGATGTTCCTCCAGAAACAGAGGAATGCCCCTCAATCACAGCTGAGGCAGCCCTGGACTCAGATGAAGATACTGATTATCTCCCAGTAGACAAGGCTGTAGGCAGTTCCCAACATGGCACAAAGTCTGGCCATGACCCACAACCTGCTTCCTTGGTGGACCCTCATCCTCATCCTCCACGCCCAGATGTCTGCATGATGGATCCTGAAATGCTGCTAATTGAACAGAACATGAATAGACTTGATAAGATATCCAGGAAGGACCTGAAAGATAAAAATAAAGCATCTAAGAAGCTGCTGAGCAAGTCCAAGTCCTCTTCCCCATACCAGAAATCTGACAAACAATTGCTTAGTCCTGTGAAGCAACCATCTGATAGGTCTTCAAAACCAGTGTTGGCTAAGAAAGAGAAACTGCTCAAGTCACACATGGAAGACAAAGACGAGGTTTCTCGAAGCACTCACATCAACCCTGGCAAGAACCTCATCAATGGTATCAAAATCAGCCCAGGTAAGACTGAACAGATGTACAGCAAAGGTTATGGAGGTTATGATTCTCCAGAGTAATGATTGTCTGGGCAGAGGAACTGCGTTTCATAAACCTTCTAGTACTTCCAAAAGGTCAACCTTTGTGTCATGGGGGCTTTGTGGGTTCACAAGAATTAATCCAACAGATAGCACATAGTTCCATCTTGTCAATTTTTTCCTTAATTTTATTAGCAAAATAGGACAAGTTGCTACTTGCATTTTCATCTATAAAAAGCAATTTGGGCAGAATTAATGAATTAATTACAGGGGCTAAACAAGCCAAAAGCCCCCCCCCCCGCCACTTACCTTATCTGCCTGGATAAGCAGTAGTGAAGCATCAATAAAACAATCAAAGGCTTCATTTATGTTCAAGTGTCCAACAGTTTAAAGTTAACTGTCCCTCCCCACTGGATGTATGTGCCGCTTTCAGTGTTGACAAAAAGTATGTGTTACTATTTCTAGGTTCCTACTTAAGAGTTAAGTAAGGGGGATAATTACAGAGAGGGACAGTCTCAGCCTGGCAAGATGTCGATTTCCTCTCTTCATTCTCTTCAGCTTCCCATGAAAGCAATTTGTTAGGAAGAAAAGTCCCTCAGTGTCCATCTTCAGTGGTCTTGGGATGCCTCTAGATTACTTCAGCAGCCTTCTATGGATCCTGCTCTGGAACAGACAGTTCTTCAGTGCAACATTATCTAGTCCACCTCAGGATCTCCCCTTCCCCAGAACCCCAACTAACTATGTCAAGTCTTACCAGCTCTCTCTCCGTCCTTCCCCCCACCTCGCCAGCTTGCCAGGGCAACAGCAGTCCCTTTTCTCCTGTAAGAAAGCTGCTGCCTTTGAAAAAATGTGCTGTCTCTGCTTGTGCCAGTTGCTACTGTCAGTTCAAAGTTTGGCTCAGGGCGTGACCAGATGTCGGACAGCCTTGGGGTGTGCCATACTGTCATGTGCCCCCTCCCTTTTATGAAGGGTTGGAATCATTTTCCCAAGCTTTCAATTGGCTTCATCGATATCTGCATGGCACGGAGCATTCTTTGGGTCACTTCCATCTATATAGAAAAATCAGCTACTGGGTACTGTTCTCCTGACTGATTTTAACAACAAACATGTGGTTGCAGAGCAGGATACTATTTTGTAAGCCTTCTATTATTGTATTTCATCTTTTCTAACCAAACTGCAGGTGGGTGATCTGTGATTATAGTGAATTCAGGACCCCACAGGTAAACCCTGAGAGTGAATCCTCTAAACCCACTCTGATGAGTTATGGGCTCATTAAAGTTCTTCCACTGCCAGTGTCCAAGAACCCTTCTTATTCCTGGCCATTGACTTCTATGGATACCATTTCCATTTTATGGTAGGAACCATACTGAAAATCTAAAGAAGTAGATGACTTTGACATTTTCTTGGGGCAGGTTGACCTGTTTTGCCACAAATAGACACTTTTTATCTTTCCTTCTTCTAGAGTTTCTTTTCCCTCTGCCTGTACCTCTTTAAACTTGGCCATCTTAACCTTGGCTTTTTCCTTTGGAGCTACATCCTCACCTCTGAGACTTTTGCCAAGCTCCCCAATGTGCATCTTCAGTTCTCTGGGCTGCTAGATAATCCCCAGCCAATCCTTCCATCCACCTTCTCATCTCAGGATGGTGCTCTTGAACCCAGAATGGACCTGGTAGAACTTGAAAGAACTGTTTAAGGATTATGTCTTCTACAACCTGTACATTGGTCTGGAGTTAGGTTGAAATGTTTTAAATCTAGATCCAGAAACTGGCTCACAATTCTCTAACCCCTTTCTGAATCTCTGCTGATATGTTTCCGATGTGACATCATACTGGTACAAAATCCCGTCTTAGTGCTTCACATCTCTGCTGAAAGTTTAATGTAAATTGTTATGGCTCTTCCAGTGAATCTGGGAGCCAAACATGCCACCCATTCCTTCTGAAGCCATTTAAAGGTGGTTGTACTCAGGAAGCCACAGGGTCACCTTCCTCACCCATTTTAAGTCAGAAGGGACTGTTCAGGTTTTGGCTTGGTAAGATAACTACCTCATAAAAGCAGGGATATGTGGTTTTTCTTCCTCTTCCTCTTCCTCCTCCTCCTCCTGAGTTTGCAAAGTCCTTTGACTGTTAGCAGGTCAGTTAGGGCCAAATTCTCTCATTTTCCTTTTCTCTGAATGTGTTGTTTAATTCACAAGCTAATGCCTAATAGTTGCTCAAACCCCACTTTTACCACCAACTTTGTCACAAGGGCTTCATGGATTCGCAGGAATTGATCCAACTGAAAGCACGTTTTATTATTTTCACTCTCTTCTTTTTTGCTAAGTTTCTTGTTACATTTTCAGGCATAAAAAGTGATTTAGGTAGTACTTAATGACTATGGCTGAACAAACCAGATGCCTTTCTCCCCCCTCTCACTTCCTTCATCTGCCTTTCTAGTGAAGCAGCAATAAAACAAAGCAATAAACTAAAGGCTTCATTTATGCACATGTGTCCAACAATAACCATCTCTCCCTACGGGATATATGTGCAGCCTACACATATTGTTGACAAAATATGCATTGCTATTTCTAGATTCCTACATAGAGTTACATAAGGGGCTAACTACGCTGGCGGGTAGTCTCTCTCAGGCTGGCAGAACATGGCCTTTCACTTCCCATGAAAGCCATAGGAGACCTGATGGCAGACAGCTCTGACCTGTGAGATGTTATTACACTTTGTCTTTTCCTGATTGGTAGGAGGTTAATGAGGCCATCTTCAGGAATTTAGGGAATTAGCTGGTGTTGCACCATATGAACTTGCATAAGGAAAATGAGTTGAAGTTTCTGCTGAAAGCTCTGCTACAGAACATTCCAGAATAAGGTAATGAATTGATATGCTACTGCATCTCATGACTCTTGGAAGTTCACAATAATTATAAAATACAATAAAATATCTATAGTAAATTAAAGTTAAAATTAAGTTAAATTAAAATGAAGATCACATAATGCAATCCTGACCTGTCATAATTCACTCCAAAGACCTCAAGAATACTTCAGATTTAACTAGTTTTAGGAGGGCTATTTTTAATAGAGCTAATCTCACCTCCAGATGGAGACCATTCCAAAGGGCTGAGGCATTCGTGAAGAAAAAATGCCTCTGGCCACCAGCTCCCCTCACTTCCTGGAAATGGGACCCTAGTAACAGGAGAAATGTCTCAGATGGGTGAAATCCATATGAGGGGGTTGGACTAGAAGACCTCCAAGGTCCCTTCAAACCCTATGATTCTACGATTCTATGAAATCCAGTCTTGAAAGTACCCTGTTGACAATCCTTATAGGGTTAATAGGGTTGAATTGCATGTACAACCTCTTGGCAACAAGTGCAAAGCATGCAGAACTGGTGTCATACAGTCATAGTGTTGAGCACTTGACAACAAGTATTGCAGTTTCCAAGTGGTTTTCAAAGTCAGCCCTATGTAGAGTGCATTGCAATAATCCAGATGCATGGTGATAGGGGCACACATCACTGTAACAGGGTCCTCTTTCTCCAAGTAGGGCGGCAGCTAGAGTTGGGTAAAGAACCTCCTGCCACAATCTTCATCTGCCTTGCTGCAGTAGCTGTGAGTCCAGTAGGACCCCCAAGTCAGAGACAGTGTTATACCTTGAGAAACACCATCAGAGATGATGGAAAGTTGAGAAGGACAAGCAACAGTTCCATTTTGTGAGGGTTCAGCTTTAGCTTATTTCCATCCAGACTCTAACAGCCTCCAGGCATCAAGTTAAGACTCCTACAGCATCTCCAGATGAGTCCAGGGTGGCACTGTATCATTTTCATCATTCTACTGATGATATCTCACTCTGAATCTCCAGATGACCTCTCCTAGTGGTTTCATGTAAATGTTAAACAGCAGGAGAAACAGGGGCACTTATATGGGAGTAGCCCAGGTTGTCATCTCTTTCCCCATCATCATCAATTGGAACTGCCCACTGAGGAAGATAAAAAACCACTGTAAAGCAGTGCCTCTGACTCCCACCCCCTGCAAGTAGTCCAGAAGGATGCCATGGTTGGTATCAACAGCCACTGAGAGGTCCTAAAGGACCTGGAGGGGTACACTATGCCCATCCAGGCTCCAACAAAATTCATGAACTAGAGAAGCCTTTCTCAACTGGAGTTCTGCGGAACCCTAGAGCTCCATGAGAGTTTGCTAGGAGTTGTCTGAGTTATCGTAGTTAATAAACATAAACCTCTTTTGAACTTTGCACATTGCCCAATGCTAGCGCTTACAGCGGTGGAAATTTTATGCACCATGACTCAGCTGCTAGCCTGCTGCTTTGCTGTAGTTGTAAATGTTGTAAAACATGGATTGTGTAGGTTAGAAGTTAATTGGATTGTGAAGTTTTCATATTTTTTTGCAATTTTCATGCTGGGGTTCCATGAGACCTGAGAATTACTTCAAGGGTTTCTCTAGGGTAAAAAGGCTGAGAAAGGCTTTAGGGTGACCAGTGTTCCATGCCTGGGTCAGAAACTGGACTGAAAGCCAGTTTAAATAATCCACTTCCTTTTCACCATTTTATTGCTGTATCCTCACCATGCAAATGCCAACATTCCCTAAAAAGGGAAGATTGGAGACTGGGTGATGGTTATCAAAAAGAGCTGGATCCAGAGTGGGCATCTTAAGGAGAGGCACATCACACCCTACCTTAAGGCTGCAGGCATAATCCAAGAGAGGTATTCCAGTTTATCATGTCCCCACCTGTATCCCAAAGAAGCCAGGAGGGGCATGAGTCAGCCCTGCAATGGCAGTGGTCATGCTAGAAAGTATCCTGTTCACTTCCTTGGAGTTCACAGCCCAAAAGGATAACCCAAATAACATGGCAATATTTTACCCCAGTCAACATTCTGGACTCCACTTGGTGAATCTCAGGAGGTTTATTGGCAAAGTGCTTTGCAGAAGAGGCACAGTAGCCAGACAGGAGAACAAGGTTGCCAACTAAAAGCCTGCCAGTGCAGTAAAGGATGCTTTGCCCTCTTACCTTCACAATGTAGGTTCAAATCTGAGCTCACACCCATGTTCATTCAAATTCACTTCTAGACTTCATCTACCAATGCTCCAAATGTTAGTTTTGTCAATTAATCTCCCATAGCTCATCAGAAAACCAAGGAGCACCTTAGGATTGGTGCCCTGAGGGTTGGAGGCAATTCTGTTGAAAGCCCAGGTTGCCTCCTAATGCCAGAGGCTAACCAGGAAATTGGCAGAACTGCCTGGCAGATCACTGAGAAACTGCTGAAGCACCCTCTGGAAACCCTCCAGATCCCTCATGCTCCTGCAGCCTGACATAGTTCCTGGGTGCCAGTCAGTCTCAACTGGACCAGGAAGTTCAAAAGGCTAGATGTAATGGCCTCCATATCCAGATCACAGCACAGCTGCTCCAAAGCAAAGACAAGATCCAAAGTGTATCCACCCTCATGGATTAGGCCAGAGATTACCTGGGGCAAACCCAGTTCCCAAACCTGGCCCTAGGGCATGGAAACTGAAGTCACCTAACACTGAAAGACAAGGGAACTCCAAACCAACCCAGACAAGGTCAAGGGTGGCCAGTATGCCAGGAAGCTATCCAACTCATCCCTATGGTCCAAGGTTAAATATAGGCATTTGCATCCTGACATCTTAGGAAAAGGACCCCTGGTCACAAGGAAGGTCACATACAATCAATGCCACTCCTCACCAGTCTGGGCTTTGAGGCTGCTGTGTAGAATCTGAAACCCAGAAGATCTCTGAAATACCATCTCAATCTTGGCCAGTGAGGTTTTGGTAATACCCTCCTGTTCCACTGCTCATCCACAACCAGGTCATGAATGAGCATGGGATGGTGGTGGTGGTGGTGGTGGTGATGATGATGATGATGATATAAATATCAGGCAAGCAGCACACCTTTGTCCCTCAACTTTGTAGGCATCACTTCTCTCATGGAACATTAAAAACACATATTGCCACCTAAAAACCAATTAGAGTGATAGCCCTCTTGTGCCATTGCCTGCCCTTTATAAACATGACAGCAACCTATTCCCAAATCTTTATGAACCCAGAACACTTGATTTCATATGTAACATCCAAGTACTATTTACTGCCTTTCTGTGTCAGTATTTTCCTGACCTTACTCTTTGCAACTCTTGCTGCTTAAATTATACCCTCGGTTCAGAACCAGATTTTTATTATGAATGTAAAAAGAGTCTCATAATACTTGTCCGTCATCCAAAGGGGTCTCTGGACAAAGTGGCGGCTTTCATACAACATGCTTAACCCAAATAAATCAGTATAGCTGCATTCACACAAGGTGCTAAAATGGATTAAATGTATTTGCAAAGATAGAATATGGGTTAATCCAGTAAATAGGTTAAGCCCATGTTGTAGGAGTGCAGCTAGAGTGATCTAGAAGCTGCATCCTGCTTCCTACCAGTGCTTGGACTGCAAGGCTGAGACAAGATTAAGAAAAGGGTCCTACAGTGAAAATTAGGATCTAGAGCTGCTGAAGGAAAATGGCTGTTGGCACTTGTTCACAAGGCTTGAGCTTTAATTGGGCTACAGACTTTGATTTTCTGCTCTTTGTATGAGCAGAGATCTTGGATGTGGTTGACTGTCTTGCCAGGCTCTAATTATGCAAGCCCCAAGAGAGGACAGGAACCGGCCAGCCAAGATGTCAGTCTAAGATCTGCATCCAGAACTAGGGTCTAAGTTCTTACTGTGGAAGCTGCTACTTTCATTAGAAACAATTTGTCCCTCTGCTAAGAATTGTGGGAGAACTTTTAATGAGTTATACAAGATCCTTTTGAAAAGATGATGGACTGAAGTCAGTTCCTAATGGCTCTAGAAGACAACACATTTCTTGTGATGTTGCAGCAGACAACATTCTGGGGCTGAGGATGTTTGGTTTATTTCCTAGGGCCTTCACTGGCCAGGGGGTTGGGGGAGAGTATGAAGCTCATCTGAAGGCTTGTAGTCCTTTCTTGTTTGCTTTTGTTCTGAACATTGTAAAAAAATGTTTGTCTCAATGGTTTTGGTGATTTTTTCACTGAAAGCCAATTGTGTAATTTTCACTGCCCACAGTTGCAGGCCAGAAACTGCCACTTCTAAGCTACAGAGACAGAGCACGGCATTCCTTTGCTCATCTCATAGGCCTGCAAGTAGGGACTGGCAAAAAAGGGCAAACTACAGTTGCCCAACAAATCCTGGGCTGCCCATTTGAAGATTCCATGAAATCTTCTACTGTAGCCTGCTATTAAAAATGATTAGTTGAAGCCAAGTCTTTCTTCTCAAAGAAAAGGTACAATTGGTGAATCAACTAAAATGGATGAAAGATACCTCAGGATCCTGTTTCCACTTAAGCACTGAGGAAAAATAATGGATCTCAATCCTGCCCTAAATTACACACCTCCTTCTAAGGAAGTGCAATCTCATTCAGAATAGAGTGACCAGAACATCTCTCCTTTGTCTGGGTTACCTTTCAACTTCTTAGCCCCCACCATTCCAGGTACCAGTTGATCACTTCTGCCACCTCCATTAAATATCACCAATTTCATGCCAAAATTTATGAGAACAAAAATTAGGTATCTCAAGGAATCTCAACCAGAGCTACTATCTGAGTCTTTTCAGGATTAGAGTACGTAACTGAGAAATAGTACCCATGCCCTGATATTTACTAGACAGTCTACAAGGTGCCATGTTGTTTCCTCCATGGTCCAATAAGACTGCTGTTGGGAGTATTGCCAGGCAAGTATCAAGTCTTTGGTGGAACACATGCTATTTAATGGGCATCTTATTAATTACCTTGGTTTGACCAGAACATCCCCATGTTGGTGGTAGTCCTCCCGTGTACTTAATAAAAACCAAGTAAGGCACAACAAGGCTTCTTTAGGGTCTTTTTTAGACAGAACTAGAACTGAAGAGGTGGCCAGCCACCTTCCAAGTTCATGGGTACAGAAGGCCTTGCTAAGGGGAATGACTTTCATAAAATAATACTGGACTTCCCCCTCTGAGTAGTTAATTTCCTTCTCCTGCAAAAGAATAAGGGGGAGTTTCAGAGAGGATCTCTCTTTCTGAAGCCTCAGCCTATGGGAATCAATACAGGGATGATTCCCCTGGACATCTGTGAATCTGGCCACGACTTAAGTTTTTTGGCTGAGGAAAAGGGGTGAGACATAATAAAGCAATGCCATTTTTCTCTCCTGATACTGGAACTCAGTGAGAGCATTTTCTGCATCTGAATGGTAGAAGATTAAGGTCAAACAAAAGGAAGGAATTTCTTCACACACATACCACATTTTTAACTCTGGAATTCACTACCGCAAGGTATAATAATGGCTTTAAAGGTGGATCAAACAAATCCATGATTAAGGCCACTAATGGACATATTATTTCCAGCTGTTGGGAAACATACATATGAAAGTATCTTTGTGCTAGTTGAGGACCCCACATGGTATCCAGTTAGACACTTGAATTGTTTATATAGTTACTGCCTCTGAGTTGCAACTACTGAGTTATAACTACTGAGTTGAGGATTTCACACAGAGTCCCACTGAGTACAGAGGTGAGGGAAAGCAGCAGGTGGAGAACAAACTCCTTATTGTCTCCTTCTTTCCCTCACAGCAACAATGACTTGTGTCACCCCAGTGTCTGGCCAGGAAACAGAATAAAAAGAAAGACAATATGTTCTTTAAATTCTTATAAAACAATTCAGCCAAGAGCTCTGGAGAACACCAGAGAACCCCTGAAGTCCATTGAAAAGGTACAGGAGATCTGGGAGGCCAGGAACATGTTTCTCCCTGGCCCCAGTGACTGTTAGAGCTGCTATTTGGAAGAGAAAGATGGAAGAAGAAGGGGAACAAGCTGTTGCCTGTAAAGGCCCTCAACCTTTTTGAGGCGGTGGCCACACGTAGGATATTGAGAGGCATGGAGACTTCCACAAAGCCTGGCACCCAATCATACAATGTTTTGTCCCAACAATAATTCCTTATAAGGCAAACTAAAAGGCTTGGGGAAGAGCTTTCAAGAAGCTGCATCCTTTGGGTGATGGCCAGAGTAAAAGCATCTCCCCAGACTGTTTTATTAGGAGCCACAATGGAAGTGAGCTATTTGTGGTGCAAAAACTGAACAAGATGGACAGTATGGGATGTTTTGAGATGTTTTTTGTGGGGCATCTCAAAGTGTGATGTTCAGTGTGAATGGGCACAAAGTATGCTACCCCTAAATGTTAGAGCAAAAAAAACCAGGAGCCCTGCATAGGCCAACAGTCCACTTACCCAATGTTCTGTGTCACACCATGGCGAAACAGAACTTCCTGCACTTGCTATCTCACCAGCATGGACAGGAGGGCACAGCCGTCTTCCATTGTTGTTTCACAGCGCTAGTATTTAATGTATGCCCTTTGTGATCAAGGAAGTACTAAACAGCTATTGAGACTAATAGCCATTGAGAGTCCAGTCTGTGCATTTGACTAGTTTCCTTTTGAAACCATCTAAAGAGAGGGCTGTCACCACATTTGATGGCAGTGAATGTCACAATTCAAATATGAGGTTGTGTAAATAAGTTTGATCAGTCCCGAATCTCACCACATTTTGTTTCAATGGGTGACTCAAATTCTGAGATAAAAGTGTACCTCTGACCACAACTTCCAAGTTTGGTCTTCTAGAAGGGCATTACTATATTGGTGGTTTTATTTTCAGTTCGCTTCCTAATTGTTTCAAGCATGGCATTTGCTTTGTTTTTAATAAACTCACAATAGATTGATATTTCACTGAGCTACCCCCATGACTCCATTTAAGGTATGAAGTCCTACCTCCTGCTCGGTGTGGGAATCTAGACCCACAACAGATGCTTTAACAGTTCAGGGAAGGGGAGCCTCTTACTGTTAGGATGTTTCTAGAATCTTCCCTCCTGTCATGTAAATCATGTGAATCATATAAATTCAGTGTCCTGCACTCTGAAATAAGAGAGAAACTGGTCTTGATCTTCAGTGTAAATACCCTTTCAGGTATTTGAAGGGTCTTACCATACCATATTTTTCAATCTCAGTTCATAAAGTTTAATTTCTAATCCTCTGATCATCCTCATTGCCTTTCTCTGAACTTATTCTAGTGTGCCTGAATGTCTCTTCGGGTGCAGGCTTCTGAATTGGACGTTGTTGGATAGGGTCTACCCAACACAGAATAAACTACTTCCGAAAAACAATTGCCTTGAAAACTGCAAGGACTCGTCCAAGCAGTCACTGCAGGGTCAGCAATGACTGAGCGCAGACAAAAAAAAAAAAAAGTATTCCCTATGTTTTAAAAATGACTGTTCTGCTGGTACAGCATAAAATGGGATCTTGGTAGCTACATCTCCCTGCTGTGTTGGTAATCACTATTACTCCAATAGAGGTAATCCTAGACTTACAACCACAATTGGGACTGGAATTTCCATCGCTAAGCAATGCGGTTGCTAAGTGAGTCATACCCAATTTTATGATCTTTTTGCTGCAGTCATTAAGCAAATCACATAGTCGTTAAGCAAATCCAGCTTCCCCCATTGACTTTGCTTGTTGGAAGCCCCCTGGGAAGGTTGCAAATGGCGATCACGTGACCACGGGGATGCTGTGACAGTCGTAAGTGTGAGGACCGATTGTAAGTCATTTTTTTCAGCGGTGTCATATAACTTTGAATGGTTGTTAAATGAATGGTTGTAAGTCAAGGACTTCCTGTATTACTAAGAAGCCTAGTTTTTCCAGTTCCACGCTTGTGCATTTTGATTTTGTTTCCAAATTGAACAAGTTTGCATTTGTCTCTGTTAAATTTCATTTTGTTTATTTCAAAATACTTTTTCTAGCTTATCAAAATAATCTTGAATTTTATTTTATTTCTGTCTTCTAAGGGATTAGCTACTAGCCATAATGTTGTATCATCTACACATCTGATAAACATTCCCTCTACCTCTTTAACCAATAAAAATATTGAAGAGTAAAGGTCCAGGACTGAGCCTTCAGGCACCCCGCTGGATAGCTCTCTTCAGTTTGATGAGCCATCATGGATGAGCAGTCTCAGAGTATGATTTCTAACTCAGCTATATAGGCAATTGATGGTCATCTGACTGTTCAGCTTACATTAAGCTAGCTGGCTAATCAAGCTGGATGAAACAAAGAAGTTTACAGCAGTCCCAAATGAGGAAACAAAAAATGAATTAAGAAAGTCTGGAAAGACTTGTTCTTGATAAATCCATGCTGATTTCTAATAACAGTTGCATTGTATTCAAGGTACTTAAGAAAATTGATTGATTTAGGAATGGCTCTACAATCTTTCCAGACAGTAATATCAAACTGTATTTCCCAGAATCTTCTCCCCCATTTTAAGGATAGAGAAGTCATTGTTATTCCACCTGTTTGCCAAGATTTCTCATAAATGGCTAGTTCCTTCAGTACCCTAGGATGCAGTTAATCTGGGCTTCTGTAAAATCCTGAATTAGGATGTTTGGTTCTCCCAGTTTATTTCCCATCCTCTGTGCATTGGTATAGAAACCTCTGAGGTTTTAAGTGGCACCACCTGCTGTCATCTCAGCTGCAGTGTCCAGCAAAACTCTGAGTCTCCATCCTGGCCTCCTGATTCACCTTTGGGCTTGGTCCTTGGCAGCACATTTGATTCTGGGCTTTTGCTGCTGTCTCCCTTTGGTTCTGTTTCAATGGTTTCCTTATGGAACTGGCCAGTGCCTACCAAACACTTCGTTCCCAGTTTTTGTCACATATATTCATTTCTTCCAGAAATTCTTTGTGTGGGTCACATGGGCCATTGTTGTTTAATCCAAGCACATCTTGGCAATCCCATATGAGTGGTCACTTGTTGACTTCCAGGATCCTGTTTTTGAGTTTTATGCCATGAAGGATTGATTAAAGAAACTACCTGTGCTCCCAGTTCCTTCCCAAGACTGTGTAGTCTCCAGAGATTGTTTCGAGGTCTCTTCTGGTCTTGTCATTTGTCCCCAACGTAGGTCAAGAGGAAAAGATAGTTGTTACTGAATGGCCTTGTTAACCTCTTTATCATGGACTTCCCCTTAACATGGTATCACCCACCACCATGGCAACCCTCCTCTGACTCAGGGTGTTCTTGGGTTTCTTTGATCTTTGGGAGCCTGCACATCTTCTGCAATGTTCTGTGGTATCATTTGCTCAGGCAGCAAATCATCCTCCTGAGAGAGACCCTGGTACAATTCCTGAGCTCCGATGGCACCAAGTGTCTCCTGATTCTCTTGCTTCTTTTGGCCACGTGCTTCCCCAGGTTTGCCTCTGCCAAAGGATTTTTTCCTGTTCTGGAAAGCTTCAGCTGGCCTGTCCAGAGCCTCTTGTCTTCCCCGAGGCCTTTCCGTGGAGAAACTCTCTCAGCTCCCTTCCAGTGAGAAGCAAGCTTGCGCTTGCCACGAGTGCGGTTTGGGTCCTCTCCAGGCAGGAGGACAGATCGCAGCGCTGCTCCCCTCACTGCCTGGGATGCTTGGAGCCTTCCCTGCCAACTCCCCTCGCCAAAGGCCCCTCTTTGCTTGCTCACTTGTGAGCTCCCAGAAGCTGCTCTCTGGGGGAGGACTAGGCTGAACTGGGTCAAGAGAGGGAAGGAGGGC
The DNA here is from genome assembly GCF_059951505.1 of Python bivittatus. Classification (NCBI taxonomy): domain Eukaryota; kingdom Metazoa; phylum Chordata; class Lepidosauria; order Squamata; family Pythonidae; genus Python; species Python bivittatus. Next base: position 6,470,159 of record NW_028277053.1, on the reverse strand, counting down.
AGATGCATCACCCATATGTGGGAATGTGCACAGATGACCACTAGCAGAACTAGCCAGTTACTCCTAAGCACATTGTTCCACTATTATAGTGGTGCATTCTGCATAGGACTGCCCTTGCTTCACGCAGGTACAAAAGACAACGAGTGGTATTGCTAACAGGGACTGGTCAATACAATCATGTTATGGTAATATTTAGGGAGCCAAGCTGGTTTTGGGGCTATTTCTGGGCCCAGTTCTAAGTTCTTATATTGACTCTCTAAATGGTTTGGGTCCAGGTTATCTAAGGGATCAATTGAAGTTCTATTTTGTGAACTGCCTAGCATACATTTGCTACTGCAAAGGATCAGTATCAAATTTAGTAGTGTCAAATAAAGTAGATGTTACCACGAGCTGACATAAGACTACCTGTTTCTTCCTCCCAAATAGTAAGGAAGAGAAAGTTTCCAGTTGTTGCATACTTCGTCAACAGCCTCCATTTTCTCTCCACAAGTTTCCAGTAGCCCCAAAGGCTCCTCCCCGTCAGCTGGACCACCTGTCTACATGGACATGGCTTACATCCCCAACCACTGCAGTGGGAAAAATACAGACCAGGAGTTCTTCAGGAGAGTCCGAGCTTCCTACTACGTTGTCAGTGGGAATGACCCCAGCAGTGGGGAGCCCAGTCGTGCTGTCCTGGATGCCTTGTTGGAGGGAAAAGCCCAGTGGGGGGAGAATCTGCAGGTAGGTGCCTGGCTGGCCTCCCTTTCTTCAGGAGTGGTGGCTTGTAGAACTTTCCAAAGACTTGTAGTCAGGCCTGTTTCTGTAGAAAGTAGAAATGAAGCATTGTGGCACGTTCTCTCAGCCTTTCAAAGAACAGCTGCATGCCCAAGGATCCTCTTCTAGGACAGAAACACATGAGACACATGAGTTTGCTCCATTAGAAAGTTGTCTTGCTTCCAATGCCAACTTCTTCCTGACAGCCCAGTCAGGACAAAGGAGCAGGCTCAGTCATGACTTTTCCCATTCCCGCATTCTTCCCCCCCCCCACACACACACACAACTGCAGCTCAACATGCTGGCCTGCAACTACCGTTGCAATAAACAGCCTCTACCATGCAGAAGAGTGCTCTAGCTAGGAGCAGAATCTACACCACCTCTAGCCCTGTTGTAACAGCACCGGCTAGAATTTCAGTGTAGTCCGCAGCCTTTTCACATGTGGTTCCACATCTCTTGTTTCCCCAGGTGACTCTGATCCCAACACACGACACAGAAGTGACACGTGAATGGTACCAGCAGACACATGAGAAACAGCAGGAGCTGAGAATCATGGTCTTGGCCAGCAGCAGCACCGTAGTGATGCAGGATGAGTCTTTCCCTGCCTGCAAGATTGAGTTCTGAGGCCTGAACCAGTTCCCCTTCTCTCCTTCACTCCCCACACAGCCCTTGGAAGATCCATCCGCTCGCCGCTTGATTTCTTTGCCTGTCCTGAGTGTAAGTTGAGCTTGCCAGGAGCAGTATTGCATCTGTGTATGGTTCTTGCTTGCCAGAACACCCAAGACCTGTCCCACCTGCCTGGATATGTGTGCAGAGTGGCACCACCTCACAGGGCTTGTTTTGCTCTCTCCAGAATTGCTGCCAAGGAATTCAGCTCCTTTGAATTGGTTTGTTTGCATTCTCCTTGCCCTTTCCTCTCTCATCCCATGGTTGGGTTCTCTCCTGACGGATTAGTCCCACAGAACGTTGGTACAGCTCTTGGGCAACCTTGGCGTAATGTTAGAGACAACATTAGAAGAGGACCAAGACATGATGGAGAAGGCAAGCCTCAGTCTCTCTCAAGTGAGCCAACCAAGGAGATGGCCATGGCCACTGGTTACTACTTTCTGGAGAAGCTCTACAGAAGAGAAAATCTCAAGAGACCAGTCCTCAGCTCTTCAGCCATAAAGTGGCAAATGCTGCTGCTTTGGCATTGCAAGGGAATGGAGCTAGACGTTTCAGAGACATGGTACAACCCCACCTTCCCCTTGGCTGCACAATAATTTTAGTGGGGGAGGGAGCCGTTCCTGTGGCAATCGTGTGCCCAGGCTGCAGCTTTGCCCTTCTCCAAGGGCCTGATGTGGGGTTGTCCCATGCAACTCTCCCCACAGCTCTCATAGGCCCAATTGATTGCAAAACCTTTCAGCTTTCTGTGACAAGGGTGGTCTGGATCAGCACTCCAGTGCAAAGCTGTGTGTGCTGTAGCTCAGGTTGTGCCCTGAGCAGGAAGGGGGTTGAGGCAGCACACCTTGGAAGTCTGAACAGATTGTACAAAAGCATTCCTTGTCCTGCAGGAATATATCGCTGGGAAGATCAAGATGATGCCTGGCTTCGTTGAGAAGAGAGGGTGGGTAGGGAGAGATAGAGCAATGTTTTTTTTTTCTGGCTATTGTCTAATTTATTGAGTTTTTTTTAATGAAGTGTACTTTTTCTTGTACAGGTATAATTGTTTTGCATTTGTGTTTTAAAACATTCTGACTTTGCGTTTCACTGTAGGCTCCTAACTTCCAGGTCACAGGGTACTCAAATTTCTAATGCTGCAAATTGAAAGAGGATGAATAATCCCTCGCCTCCACTTTGTAAACACACATTTGGATCCTTCACTCTGCAGGGGTACAGATCAGCTTTATGGCATCTAGTCATGGGATGAGGGGAAATGCATGCCAACCTTTGTGGTTCTCTTGGCTTGAATTGCTGCCCTTCTGACTTGTGTTTGGCTGGCAGACCAAGTGTATGTCTGTAGACAGACAAGTGAATGTACTAACCCACTTACGAATGTGTATTAGAAGCTAAAGCAAACCGGGAGAGACCAAGAACTGTTCCTTCCTCTTAGAGAATACAAGGACTTCTTACCCATCTGTTCCTCCTCCTCCTCCTCCTCCTCCTCCTCCTCCTCCTCCTCCTCCTCCTCCTCCTCCAGCCCTGCCTGAGAGTCTTTCCAAATATTTTGTAGTTTTGAAGCAAGCTTCAGCAGCCTCCTCCTTCCCATTTTATGGCAAGATTTGTAAAAATTGTTGTTAATAATATCATTAGCCCATGAGAACACAATTTGGCCTTTGGCAATCCAAGGAGAAAAATACTGCTTCTGCTGTTCCTGCATGTGGCAACTAGTTCATGAGTACTCCTGTTCATATTATTTATTTGGCACTGTTGCAAAGAAACAGAAGTGACATCTCTGCTGAGTGTAGTAGAAGTGTAGTCTAAACAGCACAGTTTTCCTCTGCCCCTTTTGTTCCTTATTAGATATATTTCCCCTCCAACGTCTTCCCCACCTTCATTTCTGTGTGCAATATGCTGTAATGCTAATAATCGCAAAGGAATGGGTCTGCACTAACCAATAAAGCTACATTAACCACATGACCTGCGTGTGGCTCTCCCTCCGACGCTGGTGACTGGAAGGTCAAGAGAGATGCTTGCCTCTGGCCATCCCTTGCCCCCAGCAACGCCTCTGTGTGATGGTGGCTCCCTCGTACTCTTGGCCACAAGAATGGCTGAAAAGCAGCCGTGATCTTATCTCAAGCCAGTCATTGGCTGGCCTTGCTCAGCACGCTAACTCTAAAACAGAGGGAAGATGATGGGTCACAAGTGTGCTGTGCCCCTAACCAACCACAGTACAGTTCACCATCTTGATCTTGTCCATGCGATATGCTGAGGCAATGCCTGGGTTCCCATGACACGCTGGCCTGCACGCCAGACTCGGGTTGTACAAATTCAGCCAATGGCTGCGGGGCGGTGGAGGGGGAAGAGCAACACAGAAGGAGTGGTGCTGCTGCGTGCTGCTGCTTTGGTGGTGATGCGTGCTGGGAAGGAGAGGGGAAATGTGTGGCTACCAAGCGCACTTCCAGCTTTCTGGGTGGGGGGCATTTCCAGCATTTCTTTGTGCTGCAGTAGCTGCTGTTCTCTTTCGCTTTAGCTGCTGCTGGTGGAATAGCTGGATGACATTCTCTCACAGAGATTACACAGAATCTCTCTCCAACTACACAGTTATTCTGAGGAACTCACGGCCACCAGAGTTGCCAATTCTGCCGAGTTAGAGATTGGAAAAGGAGATTATAAAACACCCAAGATAAAGTGGGCTTCACAGAGAGGACCTTTGGGTGCAGCCTGGCAGGCGGCAACCCAGGTCTTGTGGAATAGTAAGAGGAAGGGGGGATCAATCCGCAGTCCATGTATCTGCCATCATTTTGAATGCACGTAGCTGTCCACGGTGCAAGGCAAGAGGCTGGTGTGGCCCTTAGGGTCCTTTCCCGTTCTGTTCAAGGCAAACTGTGAGGCGCGGGAAACCTCCTTGCTTTCCAACCCACCTGGCCCAGGTCTCTCCATGCAGATGCCCTCTGTCTGGGAGGAGTTGCCTTGGCTGCAGGGCCCGCCTCCAACCTCGCCTGCAGATTCCTTGAAGAAAACCACTGGATTCATCTGGAAGGCTAAGGCCTCGCCATGGGCCCTTGCCTGGCCTGTGGGGATGAGCATAAGCCCTTCCCCAAGCCAACCTGCTTCTTCTATCTTCCAGCCTCAACTATCATTCAGAACTTCAAGCCCCCAGCCCACAAAGATGAATTCAGAGATCTGGGGACCAGCACAACGCAAGCATTGCCACACATACTTCAGAATTTAGAGTGCATGTTGCATGCATGCTGGACTGCTTCAGTTCAAGCAGGATATAAGCCTGGTAAAGTAAAATAAATGAAGGATTTTCCAGGCAACATTCTGGGCAGTTCAGCATCCTGCAGCCCACATGATCAGACAGGTGGCCTGGCTCTATTTTTGATCCCAAGTCCAACAACTGGGACTGTACTACCCTGCCTTTGATCCTGGAGGGCTTCATAGACATTCACTGTGTAAGCATTTTTCTCTTTACCCAGAATCAGTTCCCCTCCACACGCAGTCCTGGCACTCCTCTGAGGTTGGTTCTCACAGCCTGAGCATCAGGGCTGTGACACAGGAAGCAAAACTGTAGGATTAACCTTGCCATTGCCTCATCCCACCTCCTGCTGCTGCTGAAATCCAGGTAGTGTGAAGCCTCGGCACCATTTCATGCTTCTTTTTAAAGCAGAATGATTGCTTTCCCTCCCCTTTGCTGTGCACACAAACGCAGCAGGGCAGCAACGAGGCCAGCTAGAAGTGCTGGTTGACTCCCGGGGAGAACTGAGATGGGGGCAGCAAAGGACATCCCCAGGGCAAAGCAGAAATCTTTTGTGGATCTGCTGGAGTGAAAGTGGAGCTGTGTAGAAGAGCTCTGAGTAATCCCAGCTTTTAGAATGAGGGTATCCTTTCTTCATTATTGTGCATGATCTGCCCACCCCATATCCCCCCTTCAGTTGCATGAACCCAACTGGAAAGATCTCAACACGGTGCTTTTGTATTTTGGTTGTTTCTACACTTTCTCCAGCTCCATCAGAGATTTCAACACTTCATGCTACTCTTCCTAGCAAGCCCTAGTGTGGACTGCCTTTTATTTCTTATCCCTGAGGGTGTTCCCACCCTAACTTTCTAAACTGTCATCCAAACACACAGTGGTATTCTTGTCCATAAAGTCTCCTTGCTTTGTCAGCTAGAACTCCCTCCAGCCAGGCACTGGGGAGCAATCAAAACAGGGGGTGCCCTCTGCCCTTCACTCTTCACCCAGCTGTATTTGTTTTTTCAGCAAGAAAAGGTTAAAAAGCTCACCCACTGTCTGCTTGATGGGGGGAATTGGAAGAAGCCTCAACAGGGAATCTCAGATGCAGACACAGAAGATGGGACAAGGCCAGAAGTTCTGCCAATGGGGAGCTCCCTTGCCTTGCAGCTGTGGAAAGAATGCTGCGACGTAGCTCTCGAACTGAGACATTCCAACACCCACAAATGTCCCACAAATCTCAGATCAGCAGTCCCTAAGGCTCCCTCCAGAGAGGTGCCACTGCTGTTGCCACAGCTTAACCATGGAAGGTTATGGCAATCCACTTTTAACTCTCTTGTATTTCCCACTGTTTTCTCTCTTTTTTCTGCTTCTAAAAAAGCACCACCAAAATTACCACACCGGGCCATGGAGAAGCCATCCATCTGGAACCATTTTGAGCCACTGCAGAGAACATTGTCGTCGGTCATTCATTCAGACAGAAGCTGTTTTGCCTTCTGTTGCTCATTCCTCCAAGTTGGAGCTCCCTGGAGCGAGTTGGCTCTCCCTCATCTACCTGCCTCCTCATTCGGAATACGCCTGCCTCTTCCTTTCCCTTTGAGGACTGATTTATACTCCTTCTCTGCGGAGCAATTATGAAGGATGTGGAAAAGCTGCTTGATAGCCAAGTCCTTAGATCATCTCTACTGGACCAGTCCTAGACCCGTCCTTGTGAGCATCCTCAGAACAACTCCTAAATGTCAGCAAGGACTTGCTCTCCTGTAATGGAGTAGGCAAACTTCTGGGGCACATCCAGAACTGTCAAAGTCTGTAGTGGGCATTCTCACAAGGGTGTCTTACCAGTTTCCAGGCTGAGCGACAGACCCTCCATTTTCAGGGAATGCAAGCTACGGAGTTCAGCTTTCTAGTGCCTGTTTCCTGGGGTTCTTGTGAACAAGTCTGAGCAAAGTGGGAAGCGGCAGGCGTCAACCGTGTCCTCCTTCTAAGGACACTTTGGCAGGAAATTTTTAGAATTCAGAAAGCCTCTTGGCAAGCTCCAGGCAAAGCTTTGCTCCATTCACACACACACCAGCTTTCCTGGGCTCCTCCAGCTTCTTTAAGACAAACTGCTCCAGCCCAGGAAACCCCCTTGCAAAGGGCACCCTTTTCCATGTCGCCATCCCAGCTCTCTGGAGGAACAAGACCTTGACTTTCCTCCCTCTCTAACCACACTTCAGTTGTCAGTCCAGGCAGGGAATAAGGGTGAAACCAGGTGCCTAGTGTGTTTTACTACAGCTTGAAGATACAGAATGACTTTAGGGACAGTGTCACGATTCATAATGAGGGAAACACAAAAAAACAAATCTTAACCAGACATTTTGGACATGACATCTGGACCCCCTTCCTCCCCCCCGCCCTTAATGCAAAGAATATATTACAATTTGCACTTGCTAAACACCATTGGCAACTCACTCATGTATTTCTAAGAAAACTTGATTCTCTTGGTGGTTCCAGCAAAGTTGGAATTTGGGATACAGGGAGGCCAGTCCACTTTCTACACCATCCCAGACCCATCAGAAGCCATCTTGATGACTGTTTCAAGCAGCCTCACTGACACCACATGGAAAACCCAGAGCATGTGATCCACCTGGCTCATCCTGAAGCTTCCTCAGCTCCAGCTGGGGCGGCGTGGACCGTGGTCAGCAGGCAATCCAAGGGGCTCCTGGACTGAGGCTTTTGCTGGCTGAATTGCTGCCTCCCAAGACCTCTGCGGAGGAGCAGAAGGCGCTCCCCCACCCTTCTTCCCAACTAAGGTCCCCAGAACCTCTGGCTTAGAGGGCCTTCACACCTCCTCTCTGCTCAGCTCGTCTGGGTCCGGGTCCAGGTCCCACAGTCCCCATGGCCTCCCCTCTCTCGCCTCTGACTGGGGCATCGCCCGCTGCTCTTCTCTCTCGGCCAGGGCCTCCTCCAACCGTCCCTGCTCCGGCCCCACTTCTTCCTCGCTCACTGCCAGGAGCTCCCCCCAAGAGGTGAAGCCCTGCAGGCTCCCTTCTTCAGTGTTGAGCAGTTCCTTCCCAGAGGGCTGGTCGGTGACCTGGTCCTCGTAGAAGCAGCTTGCTGAAGAGGTCAAGGATTCTGTGGGGCCTTTACCGGCGGCCGTACTGGACGGGCTGCTGCCGTCTGCAAGATAAACGTAAGGAAGACTGTCACAAGCAGCTTGGGCAAATCCCTGGCAACCACGCCAACGCCCAGAATCCCAGTACAGCAGCTGTCTGCGCAGCACCTTCAGCCAGAAAGGATCAAAGTACTGAGTTGCCGTGGCAGGGAAGGTCCACTGCACTCTGGCACAAGCAGCCTGGCTTCCTGCCACTGTACTGGCTGCCCCCCAAGTGCCCACAGGTGCAAAACATGCCCCCTGCTGGAATCCTGGCAATGTTGCAAACCCGTCAGTTCCCTGAGCCAGCCACTGCCCACTGGGTTAGGGTTAGGGTTAGCACCACCCAAGCAGGCCCATCTCTCAGTCTGGATTTCCTGTCACCACAAAGCCTTCCCCTTCCATCCTCCAGCATCCTTTTGGCAGCTACGGCTACAACCACCCACTTCCTGGGTGGTCCAATTGCCTGGGCATCAAGGCATCCCTCGGCCTAGGGAATCCAAGGGGACAAGGGCTTTAAGGGCTTGCAGTAGCTGGCACCATCTCCCTCCTGACTAAAATGCGGGAGTGGTTTGGCTTGATGATGCCCCAGGGAGTCTGGGTTGCTTGTCTGCCCCTCCTGCCAAAGGCCTTGCCAGAACCTGAGCTGGCCTTGCTCTCGCTTTCCGATAGGCTGCCCATGCAGCAGTCCGAGAACCCCTCTAGGGGGAGATGGCGGAAAGGGGCTATTCTACCACTGCTGCAACCAACATTATTCAGTGTCATAATTTAGGATGCATGGAATTTATTTTGACTCTCCACAAGTTTATTTATTTTTATTTATCAAATTTATATGGCCGCCCATCTCACAACAAGTGACTCTGGGTGGCGTACAATTAAAATTAAAATTAAAATTAAAATTAAAATTAAAATTAAAATTAAAATTAAAATTAAAATTAAAATTAATAACTATCCTTCAGCAGACTGCTGTGACTTTCTTAAAATATATCTGTGATTTTTGCCATTTTCAGTGCAGGTACTCTTGCATTATCAAAATCTGGGCAGGTAAACAAAGATTCTTGGAGCATTTGCCTCCTTGGTCCAGCTGGCTCAAAGTATCTTGCTGCCAGCCAGAACAAAGGTGATACCTCAGTGGCCCTAGATCAATAACAAAAGTATTGTGGGAATACTAGAAATGGTTTAATTGATCCAATCAATTAACCTGCAGGAGATTAAATTTAATCCAAAGCAATCCCAAAGCTAACTCCACCCAGCCAGTCGTATCGTAAAACATGCATCCCAAACCTTTCTCAGTGAAACACAGCCACAGCCACAGCCACTCCAGCAAAGACCATGGGTGGGTTGCTAATAGCTAAGCCATGTCTATCACTGCCTGCCTGAGTAGCATGAAGGTGTTAGGGGTGTCCTATCACCTTGCCAGGAGTCTCTTGCCAGAAGGGCTCATGGGATCAGAGATTTTCCAGGAAAAATGGATAGGGCTGTGTGAGCTGCCAGAACTTGGGTGAGGAGATCCAACTGCATCGGTAGCCAGCTGGCAGAGGGTCAGTGAGGTGCTGCAGCCACAACCTTTCTGCAAGGAACTCAAAGAAGCCCTGGCGAGATCCAGACCATGGTTCAACAGATTGGCCCAGAGAAACCTCCCCAGGGGAGGACATTCATTTCCCTGAGGGCAGAGTAGTGCTTGGCTGAGCAAGAGATTCGATCTCTGCCTCAGTCTCAACCACCAGCCTTGGCCGTGATGAATCAATATTCAGGGAGATTCTCTGGGGGTTTCAACCACCCACTTTATTCTCTGGCTTTTGTAGTGAGTCTGGGCACCACTCATTTGGGGGGCAGATTTCTTCCAGTTGTGCTCTGGGTCTGAGAACACTTCAGCATTCTCTTGATCTTTCAACCATGTTGAAAGGGGAACACTATTTTCCCCTTCATCAATTAATTCATGCCAGTGAATGACTGTTTTATTATGAATGGCAGGATTTCATAGTTTATATAAGAGATAAGCATCCTGGCAACAGCTTATATAAAAAACTATGGATACATTAAAATGTGCCAATGTGTAAATTCAAGAATGTGTAAATTCTTGAAATTTAAATCAATTTAATTTTTAATTTAAATTTAAATTTAAATTTAAATTAATTTAATTATTCATGCCAGTTTTGTTGTTGCTTTTTTCTTGAACAGTAATTTGCCCGTGTCTCAAGGTAATCTTCTGAAGCCCAACTAGCACCACGTTTATTTTGTTTAAACAGTTCCAGCTTTCCTGTTTAAAAAAACAGTGGAGTACCTACTTAGTGCAACTCAAACACATTTCTAAGACCTTCTAGAAACAACCAAAAGAGAAAAGGAAAGAAAGAGCAACTTATATATTGATGCATTATTTTTACATTAGTATGGTTAGTATTAGTGGTAGTATTAGTAGTATTACTATTCTTGAACAACAGCAGCATCATTCTTGGCAGTGAAGCCTTCCTGCTGCAAGCAACCCAGGTGTTGGTACTTTCAAAACTATTCAGCCGGGCCACTTTCATGCAGCAAAAAACCCTCCAAAATGCAACCTGTGGGGTGGGGGTGGAGGGACCCCCGCTGCAGCATCAGCCAGCTCTTCTCTGGGACCCCAAACAGGACTGAGAAGGAAAACCCCTCCCTAAAAAAGGACCGTTTCTGCTCCCTCGCAGAAAGCAGCAGACAAGCCGGGGAGCCACCTCCCAGGGGCCTCATCCTGCTCAGTTGTTTACTCGCCTTATGTGGCTGCCCGACTCACAAATCGCAACTCTGCGTGGCTAAAATCGCATTGAGGCCAGTACAGAAACAAACACACAACATGGCCACGGCCACGGCCATGGCCAGCCAACCATCATCCCATTTCCAATTATTTCAGACAGGCTCGGCCACTGCCCCAGACCAATGGCCAGGAGGTCTGGGCTGGGCAAAGAAGCCGATTGCTCCCCTAGGCACTGGAGGCCTTTGTCCTCCTCAGGTGGTGGAGGTACAAAGCACCCTGTACCCAGCCATGGCAGGGGTGTGAGGTGCGCAGCAGCTATTTGTGAAGGGGTTCTGCTACTGTGAATTCCTTGCTGGAAGCTCAGGGCTGGTGGGAAGCCCCCTGCCATGCAGGGGGCTCCCTGGCAGCCCCTTCAGGGAAAGGCTTAAGGTCTTCAAATAGGCCTATTGAGTTGCACTCAGAATAATGCTAGCTGTTTCACCAAATGTTAATTGCACAGATTGTCACACCTTGGGTGCCCCACAGATGGGAAGGTGGGGGGAGTATACAGATATGAATCAGGGGTTGCTCCCTCCACAGTGGTTTGTGAGTCTGGTCTGGAGGTTCACATAACGGGGTGCACACCATTACACTCCCCGATGCTCCACCTGCCGTTCCAGGGGTGTATTTTTATGCTGGTCTTAGCACTGTAGTTTTAGCTGACTCCCCAGCCCACAATATTGCTCAGCCACAGAAACCAACAAGATCTTTTGGTAGTTGGCTCAGAAATTAGATTATGTACAGTGTCCTGGGATTGACCTGCATTTTCCAATTAACACCTGGAAGAGAGGCTGCTTAGACAAGCTAGCCCTACCAATTTACTCTTGCCAGCTGTGAGATAACAAACTTCCAGCTCTAGCCCCAATGAGATCATTATTCCCCTCTATTTCCCAGGGCCTGCCAGATACTTAATCCTCATTAATATCTAACCTCTCTTTGCTGATGCCTAAACTGAGCAACTCCAGGGGTGGAGAGGAAAAGAGATTGCAGGACTGTAAAACTTGCCCAACAAAAGCAACCCCTTGGTGGGTTGAATTCTGGAGACCGCCTTTGCTGTTTGGGCTCACAGGCCCCTGGGGCTGTAAGTAATTAATGGGGGCAATTTAAATAAGCATGACACTGTTTGTTTCAGTCCTGGCACCTCTTTTAATGTCCTCCTCCTTCGGTATCCATCAGCCAGCAATACAAGAATTTCAGAAAACATACCGTATTTCTGATTTTTTTACTTGTTTTATACAACGCCTATAAGCTGTCTTAAAAGTAGTACAATGGCATGATACTAACAGAAACCAAGCCAAATAAATCTGCCACCCCTTTACTGCTTCAGTTTCAGAAAACCTAAACCTGAAATCAAAAGCGCCCAGCCAAGAGGCCCCCTCCCCTCTGTCCCTGCGGGTACCTGCGAGGGGCTTCAGCTGGGAGTCGTGGCAGCTCCTGGACAGAGCCGTCAGGAAATCGCTGACCTGGCGAAGCGAGAGGCAATTGTGCAGCGTCTCCAAGGGGTAGATGCTGGGCACCATGGAGCAGCCTTCGAACCCTGCAGATCAGAAAGCCCCACCCAGCAGCGTCAGTGCCAGGGAGCCTTGCCCACACTGCCTGCTGCCGCTCTGGTCACCCCAAACCCTTTCTGAGCCTCTCAGGCGGAACACAGGGACCCCCGTGTCCCCACCACAAAGACCAAAGCAAAACAGAAGCAGGACTGATGACTTATCTTCCTCTGTTTGCAGCACAAGGAGCGAGAACAGCAGCTTCTTCAAGTGAATGCTGTCCAGGCTCGTCCACTTAGGAGGCTGACCAGGCCCCACAGTAGCTGGCACTTGAGATGCCGCTGCTGCAGCCTAAAGCTCTTGGTGAACCCACAAAGCAGATGCACAGCAGCTCAGAAAAGCTCCTCTTCTGCAGATGACCCAAGGACTTCTCCTGTGCTGTGCAAGAGCCAGTGTCTCCTTCACAGAATTCCAGGAGGGTCCAAATGACATTGTTTAACATCTGTGGTATTTCTATTGCTTCATGACATTTTTTCCAGTATTTTTCTGCAGAAAATCTGCTCAGGAGGTTAACACTGGAAGTGTAGCACAATTTGGGGAGAATCAAGAAAGAAACACTGAGCTAATAATATGAGCAACTACCTTGGGGAAGGCTGGTGTGGGTCTTCCGGGCTGTGTGGCCGTGGTCTTGAAGTCTTGTTTCCTAATGTTTCGCCAGCACCTGTGACCGGCATCTTCAGAGTGCAGGAGCACAGACAGGAGCAGTTATCTCTGTGCCCAGGGTGAAGTGACCCTTCTGTGGGTATTTATAGAGATCTTGGGGGGGGGGGGGTGTGGGGGGGGTTGGGTTACTGAGTGGCTGCTTGTTTTGGAGTCAGCATCTGTGTGTATTTTCCTGGGGATTAGGCAGGGTTTTTTCTTCTACTGAATTGTTAACGAGGGGCTGCTGGGGGTGATTAGCAAGTTCATTGTGTGAACTGTTCACGTCCTGGTGGTTGAGCTGAGTTCGTTGACCTTTTGCAGGCTGTATTTTTCAGGATTGGTAGCCAGGTTTTGTTGATTTTTAGACTCTCCTCTTTTTTATTGAAGCTATGCTGGTGTTTGTGAATCTCAATGGCTTCCCGGTATAGCCTGGTATAGTGGCTGTTGGTGTTGTCCAGTATCTCTGTGTTTTCAAATAGGATTTTGTGTCCAGTGTGCTTGAGAGCATGTTCAGCTAATGCAGATTTTTCTGGTTGCTGTAGTCTGCAGTGTCTTTCATGTTCTTTTATCCTGGTATGGATGCTGCGTTTTGTGGTCCCGATGTATACTTGTCCGCAACTGCATGGTATGCGGTATACTCCTGCAGCGGTGAGGGGATCCCTTTTGTCTTTTGCTGATTTTAGCACTTCTTGTACTTTTCTGGTGGGTCTGAAGATTGTTTGGAAATTGTGTTTTTCCATCAGTTTTCCCATGCGGTCTGTGACCCCTTTGATATAGGGCAGAAATACTTTATTGGTGGGTGGCTGTTTTTCTTCTTCAGTCGCATGTTGCTTTCTTGGTTTGATGGCTCTTTTTATTTCATTCTTGGAGTAGCCATTCGCTTGTAGGACCCAATTAAGGTGGTTAAGTTCAGAGTTTAGGAATTGGGTTTCGCAGATCCGATTGGCACGATCCCTGAGGGTTTTGATAATGCCTCTTTTCTGACGTGGGTGGTGGTTGGAGTTTTTGTGTAGGTACCGGTCTGTGTGGGTGGGTTTTCTGTAGACTTTGTGTCCTAATTTGAGGTCTGGTTTGCGTATGACCAACGTGTCTAGAAATGGAATTTGGCTGTCCACTTCTTTTTCCATGGTGAATTGTATATTGGGGTGGACGCTGTTTAGGTGGTTCAGGAACTTCTCTAGGTCTTCTTCATCCTGACTCCAAATTGCGAAGGTGTCATCCACAAATCGGAACCAGACTGTTGGGGTAACGGGTGCGGTTTCTAAAGCCCGTTTTTCAAAATGTTCCATGTAGAAATTTGCTACGACTGGGCTCAGGGGGCTTCCCATGGCGACACCGTCCATCTGTTCATAGTACTCATTATCCCATAGGCAGTAACTGGTTGTTAGGCAGTGCTGAAATAAGGCTGTGATGTCTTCTGGGAAGATCTGTTTGATGAGTGCCAGGGTGTCCCTCACTGGTACCTTGGTGAACAGGGAGACCACGTCAAAGCTGACCAGTTTGTCTGTGGGGTTGAGTTTCAGGGTGCTGATTTTCTCGATGAAATGTCCTGAGTCTCTGATATGGGCTGGAGTCTGTCCCACGTGGGTCTGTAGAAGGGTGGCCAGATGTTTGGATAATTCATATGTCGGGGAGCCAATGGCGCTTACGATGGGTCTGAGTGGGATCGAGTCTTTATGGATTTTGGGGAGTCCGTATAGTCTGGGTGTAAGGGCTTCTGTCTTGCATATGTGTTGAAGTGCGTTGGGGTGAAGGGAGGAGTTCCTCGTCAGGGTGTTGGTTTGTTTCATGATTTTGCTGGTCGGATCCCGTTTTAGTTTTCTGTATGTGGTGGGGTCTAGTAGTTCTCTAACTTTGTATTCATCTGTTTTCATAATTACCGTGGCGTTGCCCTTGTCAGCCGGCAGGATGATGATATCGGGGTCCGAATTGAGGGTTTCTATGGCATTTCTCTCTTTCCTCGTTATGTTGCTGGTGGGGGGCTTTGCTCTCCATAGGATCCTTGCTATCTCACCCCTTATTTCCTCTGCTTCCTCTTCAGGGCAGTGGCGGATGGCTGATTCCACATTGGCGATGATATCTTCCACAGGAATTCTGGGGGGTGTGATTGCGAAGTTTCCTCCCTTGGTTAGGATGGCGGTTTCTTCTGGCGCGAGTTGGCGTTCCGCCAACAATGCGGGCGGGATCCAGCGCCGGTTTTGGTTGACTGTTTTGGCATTTGTTAAACTTTTGCTTTTGCCTGGTTGTGTGGTCAATGATATCCTTTTCCATTTTCCTGTAGGTTAGGGTGTCAATCTTGTCCCAATCTTCTCATTTTCTGACTGATGCTGATGTGTGTGTCAAATAATTCTTTGTCTGTGATGACAAGCTTTCTGCGGGTTGTGTGTATTCTCTCACGTAGGAGGGCTTGTTCAAGTCGGTCATAAATGCGGTTAGCTTGTGGAGATTTGTGGAGATACCCCCCCCACACCCCCCCCCAAGATCTCTATAAATACCCACAGAAGGGTCACTTCACCCTGGGCACAGAGAGAACTGCTCCTGTCTGTGCTCCTGCACTCTGAAGATGCCGGTCACAGGTGCTGGCGAGACGTTAGGAAACAAGACTTCAAGACCACGGCCACACAGCCCGGAAGACCCACACCAGCCATCGTATGCCGGCCGTGAAAGCCTTCGACAATACCTTGGGGAAGATGGATTACATGTTAGGGTTGCCTCTCTTTATCACCATTTCTTGTAAATCATTTTTCATGAAAAGTGATTGGAAGTATTTTTTAAGGCTGATTTGTGCTCTAGTGGAGCACTAAAAATGAGTTTTTAAACATGATTTTCAAACATGAGTAAACTCACAGCCAGCAGGAGAGTCACCCACCTACTTGCGAATTAGGGGAAAAAGAAACTTGCACTGGCATCAGTTAGGGCCTGTCCTTCCTTTTAATTTGGGTGGGAATTCCTGAAACAAAATGGTTGAGCAGGAAGGCTTTAATGCTCTTCAACTGGTACACAGGAGCATTCTTCAGATCAAGAGCACAAATAAACACACAAAAAGCTGTGAGGGACACTGTTGGCTACTTACACAAACAGGAAACAAGACCACAGGTGAGGGAGGGGGTTGTGAGGGGGTTTATGTGAGGAGAGGTTAAGAAGTTGAATGGGAAATGTGCATTGGGGGGTCGCTCAGAGTCTGTGTTCCCTAAAAAATAAAAACTCTGTTAAGGGGAGGAAATTTCTACTTGTCTTACATCTACCAAAATACAGTACTAAAAACAGCACCAGTTATCGTTGTTTTATGTGGATCCCTTCATTAAGATTGAACTATTAAAATCTGCATTTCGCAAGGGAGAGCCTCTTAACAAAATGTTTTCCCCCTCAACAAGAAAGAGACAAGAGCAGTCTTACATGGACTTGTGCATGGGTTACTGTTGTGGCCCTTCAGGTGCTTTTGCACTATGGCTTCCAGCAGCAAGCCCCACAACGGTGAGAATGCTGAAAGCTGTAGCTCAACCTCTGGAAGGCCCACATCTCACCCTCCCTGCTTTACAAATGGCACATCAGGGTTCCAAGGGAGCTGGAGAGAAGGAGATCTGGGACAGACTGAGGGCTGGACCTGTGGAATCTAACCTTGCCATTCCATTCCATTCCATTCCATTCCATTCCATTCCATTCCATTCCATTCCATGAGAATGGGAAGACCTCTGCTCCCAGTAGTGCAGAGAGAAGCATCACTTGGCCACCCTCACCAAGGCTGCCGCTTGCCCTTCTGGCCACAGAGCTCTTGCCTTAGGCACCACCCCTCCTCAAACGTCCTCAGTACCTGTGACCGGCAGTGGAGAAAAGCCACGTACATGCCGCCAGGCTCAAGTGTAGCTCTGCACCAAATGACTTGGGTAGATACTTCCCCCTCTTGCTTTGGGCAAAGTGGGCCAGCACTGCCCCCTTCCTCCCTGGACTATTGAAAAGCCAGGGTTCTGGGGAAGAAATGGTGAACTGAAGAGCAGAACCGACAACTGCAGCGGAATGAAGCGCCAGCGAAGGGACCAGCTCTTCAGGATTCCTCTCCAGACAAGCAAAGGACTTGGGATTGCCCACAAGTGCTCCAGACAGTTGCTCCTCATAAGACCACAAAACAGCTGTCTCTGGCGGGTTTACAGCTCTGAGAGATGAGGGAACGCCATCTTAGCCCAAACCACAGTCAGCACCTTTATGGACACAGGGTTCGCATACTTCCTTTTCTAATCACCTTTGGTAATTGCTTTTCAGCTATTAGGAACCTTTTGTGATGGACTAGAATGGAGGAAGGGGGGTGAAAACGGTGCTCTCGTCTCCAGAGCAATGCTCTGGAGATAAGCAGAGAAAGCTGGCGCATCCCTAAACATTCCAGAAGATAGTAGAGAGTTGTGCCTGGGAACCGCTGGTCAGTCTGAGAAGATTTCTGTAAACAGGTGCTGGCAAACAGGTGCTTGCTGATTGAACCTGCATGGTCTCCAGGAGTTCTGTGGGCTAGGCCTGACACCTTTGGAACAAGTTTTTTTATAGCACCAGGTGAGTCTCCTTCAATCCTTCACAAAAGAAATTTTAATTACAGATTTAAGGACTTAAACAATTCTTTTTTTTTTTTGAATAAACAGCAAAAGTGTGATTAGAGCATTGATTTTGGAAAGTTACAAACCAACTAAAGGTCCAGATGGATTTGAAATAAGATTTTGAAATTAATTATAAGAATCCTTCCTGTGGGAAAATGCTTTTGTTTTGAATTCTCTTTAAAAAAAAAACATGATAGGATGAGACTTTGAAGGTTGGACACTAGAGGAAACCAGAAGGAACTAAAGATTACAAGGATTAAAGGAAAATAACACTTAAATTCAATTTACTAATAGAATGGAGCAAAATACTTTAACATTGGACATATTGAGGGATATTTGTGAACAATGGGCCCAGAAGATAATTTTAAGAATGTCTGTCATTATGGACAGTTTAGAAGATCTTATGGAAGAGGAGCAAATTTTACCAGACAAGATGGAGACTGATCTGAATGTGGATTTAAAAATGTCAGGCTGACAAGAATGACATGGAAAAAGATGTTAGGCTGGACATATGAAAGAAACCGCCTGATGTCTTAATAATTAAAAGAGGGATATACAAATAACAAACCAAGAGAGTGATCTAGATAATTTTCCTATATTGGATTTACAAAAAAGGCTTGTTAAAGTTCTGTGAAGGATTTTGTGAGAAGGGATAAATAAAAAATGAAAAGAAATCAAGTTCTACAACACTATTTGAAAGGATTAAATATCAAGATTGTTAGAACTAAGCGGAAGGAATATAAAGTTGGCTTATTTGATCAAGGTTAAAATAGATATGTTGCTATCTCTGGTAAACCTTAATGGACTGTCTGTCATTATGGACAGTTTAGAAGATCTTATGGACTGACATCAGGACTGAAATGATGATACTTTATGGATTTATTTATAGATAAGAGATGGGATATGGGAAGAAGAGATCTTTGTTGATTTTAAGAGAAGGCAATAAGTTACTAAAATTGTTTATACTTGTTCTGATGAAGGGGGAGGTCACTTCTTTATATATTTCTTTTCTTTTTCTTTACTATATTCTTACTTTTTTCTTTCTTTTATATTTTTTCTGCATTTTCTATTCTTTTATTCTTTAATTTTTCTTTGTATTAGTTTTTATCTTTTTAACTGTAATCTGTAATAAAATTACTATTAAAAAAAGAGAGAGAGAGAATAGGAAAGCCAACAGCGCAGCTTTGAGAGGTCTTCTGGATGCCAGGGGCAGAAAGCAGGCAAGGCTCAAAGAAGAGATCCTGTCCTGGGGACACCCTCTGCCTGCCAGCCTGTCCTTGATACTCAGCAAGTACACCAACTCCTGCCATGGCTCTTTTATTCCAGAAGAACTGCAGGTGGGGGGAGGCAAAGGAGGCCCTGCCGCCGCCACCCTGTTGCCGCCACCCTGTCGCCTAAGCAAAGTACACAGAGGGACTACCACAGAAAGCAGAAACAGGCTGGGCTGAGGCACAAGGGTGCAGTCAGATGGGGAAAGGCCTCTCCCATCCACATCCTCATCACGGAACAGGCAAAGCAGAGAGAAGAGGAACTTCAAGCGCTTCTGGAGAGATGCCAAGCTGAGGACACACCCTTTTCTTGGCCATCCCAGCAATTTTTGGCCCCCTCCAAGCTTTGCTTGGGCACCACAAAGCAATCTTCCCATGTTAAAAAATCTACTCAGGGTTCCTTGGAGTTCCTTCAACCTGAAACTTCACAGAAGGGTCTCCCCACCCCACAAGGAGTGCAGACTCAGCTGAGCAAAATTGGAGTTGATCCATGTCAGAGCCAGTCGCTGTCAAAGGAAGTCTGTTGATCTTGCAACCAAAGAGCAACCCAGGTGATGACCAGCTAACAACTTCCCTCTTTTTGGCCTAAACTAGAGAAAATCTACAGAAAACTCTCAGAAGCTCTACTTATTACCTTTTACAACATAAAATGCAAGTTTCTGGGTTGTTTATGGCCATTGTGGTGAGATTCAGATACCAACAGTGCAACACTGCTCTAGATTTCATTCCTTTTGCAATCTTTCATCCTCAGTACTTGCAGCAAGCTAAGGTCACCCAATCAGTTATCTCAGGATATCTCCCATCCTTTGAGAGAAGAATTGGCCATATAAGAATTGAGATCTTGGCAAGCTTTGAAACAAGGCCACCTGGAGCTTCCTCCAACTTGAGGATACCATGCGCTGCCTCACAGGGATGTTGGCTGGGCCTCAAACCACATCTGCTGAAGCAATTCTACCAGGTACTTAGAAAGCACTCTCAGAGGGAGCAAACCCTTCTAATACCTCATGAGGAAAGAGGCCGGCTTTCTCAGGCATCTGCAAGCACATTCCTTGGCCTTCTGAGAGTATGACCCAATTTTTACACATAAAAACCAAAAAGTTCGATTGTTATGTCCTTCAGCCATGTTTGAGAGGTTCAGGTAAAAACAATTAATTTTGAAGTATCCAGATCAATATGACAGCTCCAAGACAGAGTGGCATACTTGTGTTGTCTCCCCATTTTGTCATATGCTCCCCTTTCTGTCACAAAATAAAATATGACATGATGAGGAATACAAAAGCTTACAAACAGGACTGAGATTCAGGTATGTGTTTCAAGGGTGATCTCAGACCCCCTTTTTATGGCTCGGAAGCCCACTCTAAACATGACTCCTGAAAAGGCTACTTTCAGAGTATCAGCCCTAAAGTAGGTCCCTCTCCTGCTCCACCACGACTCTGCTGTTTTTGGAAAACTCAGCCCTCCCTCCATGTTGAAAGGGACCCTTGACCAGGAAAAGGCTCCCGTTCCTGTTCTTGGGGAAAAGTTTGGGAATGACCATTTCCAGAATCTTTCCCCCATGTTCCAGAAAAACCTTCGTATGCTAAGGCAAAGGAGCTTCTTATTGCCTGGCAATGTGAACTGGCAGAGGGATGGGGGGGCTGCCTCCTGGGGATGGGCATGTTGCCCCTTCCCACTGCATTTTGTGGGACCTCCACAGGGCAGGAGACACTTCCCCCTCCTCAAAGTCAGGTCTCTTTACAACTAACCTCAACCCCTGGTGACTTCATGCAGGGTCAGTGGACGTAATTTCTTGCAGAAGTGCAGAAGTGACCTGTCTCTGCCCCTTACACCTGTGGCAGCAGAGTGATCCTTGTCTCCTCCTTCCGAGAAGAGCAGGCAGTGTAGTTATTTGCAGAGACAACACAACATCACACAGTAACCAGTCACAAACACACAGCAAGAGGTGAGGGATACAGCAAGTGCACGGGGAGGGGGTGGAACAGGGAAGAGAGTCTCAAATTAAGAAGCAAACGTACCATTAGTTGGATGCTTTGCAAATGACACAGAAAATCGCTTTATGGCTGGCATAGACAAGAGCTCTGGGGAAACAAGAAAAAACGTGCCTTGAGTTAGGGGCCCAGCTGGCCAACTGCCCAAGCTGCAGCACAAGGGGCACCCAGAAGGAGAGGCAGATGGGGGACCAGGCTAAGCTCACCGAGTCCCCAAATTTGTATTGTTTAAGAAAAGGGTATTGAAAGGCCAAGGCTATCCAGTACAGTCTAGCATCTTTAGAACAGCAGAGAAGCCTAAGCCAAACCTTGAGGAAGACAAGGAGATGGCGGATTTCTTTGCATCTCTTCCCAAGCTTCAGGCACTAAGAAATGTGCTTAGCTGCCAGCCCTGGGAGATGCCAACCATCACTGCAGCCTTAACCTTTCCCGTCAGCCAGGCTCAAGCCAGGGGCCCTGCACTCCAAAGGCTGGCCAACCAAGGGCCAAGGACAGGCAGGTGGGCTTCTTCAATATACTTGATCAGATTGGTTGCTGGCTGCATCCACACATGCTTAAGCTTGATTAGTTTTAAGCTTTAGTTATGGGGGGATTCGTTTGTGGTCTCAGTCTGGTCAATTATGATTCAATGTATTATATGAACCCAGAAAGTAGGTTAACTCAGTATCCACATAACACCAGCAAGGCATACTGCCTAGGGGTCTAACTTCTCCCTTCAGTCCTGTTAAACACTGCAATTCCATGACAAGATCTGGAGGACTCCGGTATTCCCCCTTGCATATCCCACACATACAACATAAAAAACACTTTCGGCATCACAGGGCAGGGTATCTGAAAAGGGCCAGCCATCCCCATGCTGGCCAGCCATTCCCAACCTCTCCTGGACCTTCAACATGAGTTGCCTCATCAACCAAACAAGGCCTGGAAAAGGAGAGAGACTGACCTCATCGCAGAGCTCTTGAAGGATTTCAGCATTGTACTATTTCCTACTAGACTGACTACAGGCCCTAAATTCAGACTGAATAATGCTTTGCTGAAGAGGTTCAAGAGAGAGGATTGCCTTTCTTACAGGTCCTGAAAGGAATCAAAGAACCCTGGGGGGGAGGGCACATTTAGGCCCAGAGATTCAATATCCTGCCTGTTTGCTGCAGAAATCGACAGATGGTTATCTAGCCTCCAGCTGGACCCCTCCAGGGAAGGGGAACCCATCTCCTCCCTTAGTACTTGGTTCCAATCCTGAATTCTTTTCCTACCAATCAGAATCAGCCTTTCTTGTAAATTCAGTCCATTATTCTGTGCTGTGGAACAATTAAAAAACAGCTGTTGGGATTCTTCCACATGACACCCTTTCAAATGTCTGAAGAACACTGACGTAGTGGCCCTGGTTTTTCTTTTCCCAGGGCCAGACATGTCCAGTTCTTCAATCAGGACTCAGTAAGATCAGGGAGAGAGGCCTTTTTCTGCGTCTCTACTTTGTGACTCCAGAATCAGGTCTTCTCGGTTGCCACTCCCACTCAGCATTTGCCCTGCAATCAGCAAGACCTGGTTGTTCCAAGAAGCCTTCAAGGACTGAATTGGAGATGCCCCCGGACTTTGGGACTGTTTATACCAGAAGGACGTTTTCTCGGAACACCAGCACCAGCATTTTTTATTATTGGTGCTTTGCTTATATTAAGCCTGGTAATGAAACGGAGAGTA
The DNA here is from genome assembly GCF_059951505.1 of Python bivittatus. Classification (NCBI taxonomy): domain Eukaryota; kingdom Metazoa; phylum Chordata; class Lepidosauria; order Squamata; family Pythonidae; genus Python; species Python bivittatus. Next base: position 6,447,915 of record NW_028277053.1, on the reverse strand, counting down.
TGCCATTTAGAATCAAATCCAGCTGAACTGGCCTTAAACCAGAATAATGAACAATATCTCTGCAGAATTTAATTCCTCATCCTCCAATCATCCTTGCCACCCTTCTCTGAACCTGTTCCATTCTCTGACTCCTTCATACATGGTTTCCATAACTGGATGCTTCAGAAAGTTTTTATAAGTGAAAGAATAAAAATATGCACCGAGAAATTCCCAAAGACGCTGTACAAGCATTATGTAAGACCAGAGTCCCTGTGGGCCACTTAGCTCTCAGCCCTGCAACGCTCACCTCAACTTACATTCTACAGTTGCCTGTCACAAGCAGTGGCCTTGGGATGGAAGTGAGATGTCAGACATTTCACCCCATATCCCTTTTGATTAGATAGGGGCTGCCAGAACCTGTCCCAAGCCTGCAATGCCCAGGACCCGGGGCCCCTACCCCCAGAATCAGAAGATGCACCCACCATCTTTGTATAGAAAGCTGGAGGCAAACTTTTTCCCATGGCTGCGAGCATAATCCTGAAGATTTGGGGCACTGGAGGAGCCTCCCAGGACGGTGGTGCTGAAGAGCCTCGAGCACTGTGACCCTGGAAAGGCAGAGCAGGAGATTAGTTTCTTCACTACTCAAAGAAACCCATTCCAACAGATCTGGGGTCATGAAAAAGAAATCTGACTGCACTGGCGAGCAGAGTCCCTTTTCCCCAAACCCTGGCACAGGACGGCTCCAAAGATCCGAGACACAACCGCGAGCGCTTCTCACCCAGCTAAAGGACAAGGAGAAGGTGTCTCCAAACTTTGGACCAGCAGAAAACCAATGGAGGGTGTGCCTGGCTCCTGACCTTGGCTTGTGGACAAACAGCATCAGCAGAAAACAGTCATGGACCATTACTAGTGCTGAGTAGGTTGCAATAATGAAAACTGGGGAGAATTTTTCACTTTGGAACACTTGGCCAGAAAAAAAAAAGGGAGGACACAGCAGTGATTGATTCAGGTACTCAAGATGTTGGCAATAAGCAGAGGAATAGTCCAAGAAAAATCCTTAAGTGAAGTTCAGAATTAGCTTGTAGGATTCTAATGCCTTTCAAAAGCAGCTTATCAGCTTTACAGAAATAAGTCCTTCATGCAGGATCCCTTCCCCTTCCTCTTCTCTAAGGATCAGTGGACTAGAGCCAGGTCCTCTTCACTGGTGTTCTAGTCCAGCAGTGTGGTGACAAAGCCCCAAACAAATAAGGAAGGTGTGCCTCTTCTGTAGTGACACTTTGGAATGACCTCCCCACCACCGCCATTGATGCTTGGTTGGCCTTGACTCCGCTGGCTTGTGTGTGCGCGCGTTTTCCAGTCTTGACTCCTGGCAACTGCCTGGACCAGTCCCTGCAGTTTTCTTGGCAAGAAAGGGGTTGTCTTTTATCTCCTCCTTCCTGAGAAGAGGGACTGGCCCAAAGTCCCCCAGCCAGGACTAGAACTAACTCATTCCAGAACTCATTCCAGTCTGCCTCCTGGAAATGTTCCCACCCTCTCTCTGTGCTACTCATTGGGAGGAGCATCTCCCTGGCCCCATGAAAACGTCCTCTTAGGCTTCCTTGCAGGATGGAAGGGAATCGTGGCTTTTCCCACTTGCTGCAAGACACGGTCACCATCTCCTCCTGAGAGTTAGTGCTGCTTTACAGTCTGGCTCTTGGCTGCCCAGAAATCTTCCTTGCAGGAACGATTTCCTCTCACTGAAGCACCCAGCGTGCCTAAGGCCCAGCCATCTTTAAGGCTCCCTTCACCCCCTCCCCAAATGGAAGCACAGCTCTGCCTCTCTGCTCAGACCCAAGGGAGGTAAAAGAGCAGAGGAGCATGTTAGAAAAACAGGCATGGCTGCCCTGACATCAGTGTATCCTGGGAAGACACAAAGACTAGTCTGTGTCCCTTTCTGGCCACAGGTGAATCATCTGAATGCCACAGCAGCACAGGCAGGGGTGCTGATGCCCAACAAAGGGGTCAGGCACAACAGCAGCCTTACCAAGGCAACCCAACCAACATAGGTGCCTTCCCAGGCTATTGTCAGATGGAGGACCAAAAGAGAGGCTCTCTTGTTGCTGTTCCCAAGCCCCGAGAGAGCATTCAGGCTGATGGAAAGTCCTCTCTGGCCACATCAAGGGCCAGAGAAGCAGCAGAGCAAAGGAATATTCCCCATGTACCTTCTTCAATCATGAGGGGATGCTGCTTTATCTTCAAGAAGGCATCAATGGAAAATGTGCAACTTCCTGAGTGGGGAGGATCACTGATGTATTCTAAGCCCACCCAGACTGTTCCAACTCTGCCAACCTAACTCTAACCTTTAGAGTGAAAGGTCCCTTTGTTTGGGGGTGGACAAGAACTCCAAAGAAGAAAGCAAGACAGCGCTCCCTCACAGCAGGAGCCCTCCACCTTCTCAGCTGGATCAAGCTATTTTTCAAAACTATCAGGAGCCACCTTAGAGGTCGGTTTTGTGACAAATGTTGAGGGTTGCTGCTTCTGCCTCTTGCTTCTCGTGCCCCATTAGCCTTTCTGCAATGGCTGAACCGAGCTCCCCTCCCTTCCTGCTTGCTCAAGTGCTCAGCGTTGGACTCAGAGCAGGGTCCAGCCTCGAGGCTTCCAGAAAGTGCTGCCGCATGTCAGACCAATCCAAGAGGGAGCAGAAAGGGATTGTCCAGGCATGGAGGAATGCTTTATACCTAAGCCGCTCTGTTTCCCTTCGGACGAATGCCTGGAGTAGGAAAAGAGGCGGTACCCGCCAGATTTGGAGGACTCGGACAGCACCTGCAGAAAGCAGAGACACAAGATGCAGCAGCTCAACTCTTGAAGGGAAGAGAAGACCCATCCTCCTGCACCGCCCCTGGCTGGACTACAGGGAAAGGGGAAGGGGGAGCGGCCGAGATGCCTCAGCACTCCCCGTCTCCACTTCCAACTCCCCTGATTCACCTCCATGGAGCCAGCCTTGCGGTTCCGGATCAGAGGCGACCGTCGCTGAATGCAGACTGGCTCGGAAGGCTGTGGGGACAGTGCCTCTGGCCTGTCCGTCTCATCGCTGCCCCTAGACTCAGCCAGGTCCTCCAGACTCCCCTGCTCCGGCTTTCTGGCCTCCTTCTGTAAGAAAGCACAAGGGCTGTAAGGCCCTGGGGGAGAAGCTCCAAGTGATGGGAACCTCTCTCGGGTGACGAAGGCAGCATTCCCAGACATCAGGGAATGGGAAGCAAGCCAGCCTGGCTTTTGGCAGCCCAGAGCAGAAGTTAGAAAGCAAGCGAGCAAGCGCCCTCCTTCCTTACTTTTACAACATTTACAGTTGAATCGCTTCGTAGACTTATGCCAATATTTTTATCCCTAACGAGCTGCCACCTGTTGATCCCAAATCCAGCAACTTTCCTTGCAACCAATATTGATTCAAAAGAAAGTTCATTTATTGAGAATAAGTGTACAGATCCAAAGCATTGCTAAGACTGATCAAAAGCGCGCCAAAAGCTGTTTTTCTTACTTTCCCCCCCTTACATCGCCCTTAGTTCTTGGTCCTCTGATTCTCTTGCTGGTATGACCTTGAGCATGCCAGAGCTTGTGATAAGGAGCCATCTGCTTTTTAACGGTTTCTCATCCCTACTTCCCCTGCCCTTTTACAATGGCAGAACTGCAGCATGTAAAAAACCATTTTTTTTCTTTTTAAACTAGCCATCTAATAATCTATTCTAAAATCTTGCGAGGATTCTGACATACTGCCCCTCCACAAAAGAGGATGTCAGTCGGATGATTCCTCTTCTTCACTCTAAAAAAGAAAAAGCAAAGAAAAACATAATACAATAACCCTTCTAAATGTTAAGGCTTTGTAGGATAAACATCATAAAATGTTTTAACTAAATGTGGAGCCTTTACATGTTTCTTATCAACCCATTCAGCCACTGATTTGGGAAAATGTTTCCACTGAATTAAAAATTGAACCCCCCCCCCCATGCTTTCTACTGTCCAGTATCTCTTTAACTTCAAAATGTTGTTCTCCTTCAACCATCATCGGTTTAGGCGGTGCTGGGGAGGGATGCCATTGAGATGACTCTTTATAGGGTTTAAGCAGGTCGCAGTGGAACACTGGATGGATTCTTTTAAAGGTAGCAGGCATCTGTAATCGTAGGGCAACTGGATTAATTACTTTATCTATAATAAAAGGCCCCACAAACTTTGGAGCGAGCTTTCTGGAAGGTTGTAATGATTTAAGATGCTTGGTAGATAAAAGAACCTTATCTCCTACTTTCCATTCCTTTTCTGGGGTTCTCTTAGCATCTGCAAATTTCTTGTACGTTGCTTTGGCCTCCTTTAACGACGCAGCAATCTGAGGCCACACTTGTGTCATTTGTTGGACCCATTCATCAACTGAAGTGACTTGAGTGGATTGGTTAGGTAATTCTGGGATTGGTACAAAGTCCTGTCCTGTAGCTATTTTAAAAGGGGTGAGGCCAGTGCTTTGGTGCACTGCATTATTATAAGCTACTTCAGCAAACGGTAACAGCTCATCCCAATTGTCTTGTTGGTAGTTAATGAAACATCTCAAATATTGTTCTAACACTGAGTTCAGACGTTCACATGATCCCGCCGTCTGGGGGTGGTACCCTGAACTCAAGCCTTGCGATGCCCCCAGTAGTTTTAGGAACGCCCTCCAGAACTTGGCAGTAAACTGGACCCCTCGATCCGAAATTATTCGTTCTGGGACACCATGAGCTCGGTAGACGATAACTTAGCCAGTTTGGGTGCTGATGGAAGGGATTGGCATGCCACAAAATGTGCTTGTTTGGAAAAAAGGTCTGTAACTACCCAAATAACTGTCTTTTTGTTGCTTTCAGGCAGGTCTATAATAAAGTCCATGGAAACTTGCTTCCAAGGGGCCCCTGGATTTGCTACTGTCTGTAGAAGCCCCATTGGTTTGCCCCCTCTTTTTTTTGCCATTGCACACGTGAGGCATGTAGCTACATATTCCCCTACATCTTTTCTCATTGTCAGCCACCAAAATTGTCGCCTGAGTAGATGTAATGTCTTCACAAAACCAAAGTGCCCAGCTGTTCTGCTGTCGTGACTTCTTTGCAAGACTCACTTTCTAGCGTCTGCAGGGACATACAGCTTATCTTGCCACCACCATGCCCCTTGTTTGTTCACTAGTAATTGGCTGTTGCTTTTAAACCAATCATCCTGAGCAATCTGGGCGTTTAATTTTTTCAACAATTCTCCTTCTGGTTGTTCTTCACCCCTCTTTTTCTGAGCTCTAGTGACCACCCTTAGGGCTGTTTGGGTACATGGAATTACAGGAGCGACTACTTCCTCTCGCTTGCTGTTGTGTTGAGGCAATCGAGACAGGGCGTCTGCCAGAAAATTTTTTCCCCCAGGAATGTACTTCAGGGAGAAGTTAAATCGATGGAAATATTGTGCCCATCTCATTTGCTTGGGTGACAGCTTCCTCGGTGCAGTCAAAGCTTCTAAATTCTTGTGATCAGTCCAAATTTCAAAGGGATGGGGTGATCCCTCTACAAGTGCCTCCAGCAAACTAACGCCCAGCGCACTGCGAACGCTTCCTTTTCCCACACCAACCAGCGTCTCTCAGTTTCTGAAAATTTCCGGGATATGTATGCACATGGAAACAGCTCCCCCCCGCCCCCTTCTGTAACAACACAGCTCCCACTGCTACATCCGAAGCGTCTGCCTGTATGACAAATGGCTGTTCTGGATCAGGGTGCTTTAAGATCGGTTCAGCTGTGAACAGACAGTTTAAACTTTGAAAAGCTTCCTGGCACTCCTTAGTCCATGCCAGGGGGGCTCCAGGTTTTGATGCCTTCGCTTTGTCCTTGCCCTTGGTTTTCAACAAATCGGTGAGTGGGAGTGCTACTTGGGCAAAGTTGGGTATGAATTGCCGATAGAAGTTAGCAAAGCCCAGGAAACTTTGAAGCTGACGCCTGGTTTTGGGAGCCTCCCAACCTGTGACGTCCCTCACCTTGACCGGGTCCATTTCAATTCCCTGATGCGAAATTCTATACCCCAAATAGTCAATTTGCTGTTTATGAAATTCACATTTGGAGAGCTTGGCATACAATTGAGCCTCCAGTAGCTTTTTAGTACCTTCCTGACCAATTGTACATGTTGCTCCATGGTCTCAGTGTAAATCAGGATATCGTCCAGATAAACCAACACCCCCTGGTATAAATGCTCTTGTAACACCTCATTTATAAGTTGCATAAACACCCCCGCCGCTCCTTTTCATCCGAACGGCATTATTTCATAACGGAAACACCCCAGGGGCGTGTTAAAGGCAGATTTCCATTGATCTCCTTCCCAAATTCGCACCCTGAAGTACGCCTCCCTTAAATCCAGTTTTGTGAAAATTTTCCCTTTGGATAAATGGGCCAACAGATCTTTCATCAAAGGGAGTGGGTACCGGTTGTCAGCAGAAATGGCATTTAGCCCTCTATAATCTGTGCACAAACGTAGGGAGCCATCCTTCTTTTCCCTAAATAACACCGGTGCAGCAATTTGAGAATGCATAGGTACAATAAAGCCCCTCTTTAGATTCTTATCAATGAACTCCCGCAAGGCTTCCAACTCTTTGGGTGTCATTGGATACATTTTCTTCCTTGGAAATTTAGCCCCCGGTTCAATCTCTATGGCACAGTCACAGGCACGATGTGGGGGTAGCTGATCTGACTCCCTTTCGCTAAACACCTCCTGCAGGTCGAGGTATTGCTTGGGAATCTGAGTTGCAGCCTCCCCTGCCTTTTCCCTACTCACAGCACCCATCTCTTCATCTGACAACGTTTCGGTAACTCCTTCAACTTGCACTCCCCCCTCCTTTGGGAAACGCAAGATCTTTTCCTCCCAGTTCACTTCAGGGTTCTTCCATTTTAACCAGTTCATGCCCAGAAGCACTGGGTTGCCTGCCATGGGAGTCACTAGGAATTTAATAGTCTCTTTATGGTCCCCCATGGTTAGCTCGAGCTCTTCAGTATGATACTCCACCGGCCCTCCCCCCGCTGGGGATCCATCCAGCTGGGTAAAAATCACAGGGGTTTTGAGTCTCTTTAAGTGGAGTCCCAAACCCCGGGCGAGGGCGGAATTAATCAGATTTCGGGAGCAGCCAGAATCTATCAGCGCCCACATCTTTGTCCTCACCACCACTTTGTCCTCACCACCCTTAGTTCCACCCACATTTTAATGGGACTCACCCCCATCTCTTCGCTTTCCGAGTCCTCTTGTGAGCTGCTTTCTTTCTCCGGGAGAGCAGCCGCTTGTCGGAGAGAGAGCGGAGCTAACAATTTCCGGGTATTGCCACCGCCGCGTGTTGCCGCTCTAGCTCCCGTCTCGCTGCCTACCGCCGCTGACTCCTTCTTGCCGGGCTTCGAAGACTTCGGCCCCTTCCGCTCCATCTTCTTGCCTCCTTGCTCCGTCTTTGCTTTAGGGCACGCAGCGGCAAAGTGCCCCGGCTCTCCGCAGTTGAAACAGACGCGCTGGCTCCTGCTACTTCCTGGCGCACTAGTCTTCGCCTTGGGCGCCGCCTTCTTTGTGCCGGGTAAGGGCGGAAGTCGGGTTCTTGCTTCTATGGTGCGCCATTGCTCCTCCACCTCGCCGGCCATAGCGACCCATCCATTAAAGGTTTTGGGGAAACCCCGGCACACCACGCGCTGCAACAACTCGGGTTGCAAGCCTCTCTGGAAAAACTCGATCAGGAGCTCTTCAGGCACGTGAGGCAGCCTTTGAGCCAACCCCCGAAATTCGTAGGCGTACTCTGATACTGACTTGGACCCCTGCTTCAGCCTTTCCAGGTCACGTCGTGCTTTAAGCGCCACGCATGGGTCTTCAGAGCGTGCGCAGAGAGCCGCCATGAAATCCTCTAATCTCCTTAAAGCCCGGTCCTTCGCCCTGTGCAGGCCAACCACCCATTCTGCAGCCGTACCTTCAAAAAAACTGGACACATAGGAGACCTTCTCTTCCTCGCTGCGGAACAGACCTCCATAGCCTTCCATGTAGATCCGCACCTGGGTGATAAAGCAAGCCAGCTGCTCAGCATCTCCCCCGAATTTCATGGAGATGCCCCACTGCTGCATCGGGCTCTTCTTGGTTCTGCTAGGTGTGAGATCCTCCTCCTCCTCCTCGCTGGAGGTCTCACCTTCAGCCGACTGCTCTGCCGCCTCCATACCTCCCAGTGTGGCTGCTGATTCTCGCGTGGGGGGTGTAAATCCCCCTCCAAGCAGTTGATCCACCGCTGCTTTAAGCGCTCGCACATCATCGGATAGGGACCCCATCTGCCCTTCCAATTTCCCCATGCGATCTTTCATCGAAGGGCCTCGTCCCCTTGTCACCGTTGCCTTCGCCCCCGCTTGGGCTTGGCGCGATGATTGCACCGGCTCCTCCTGGGTTATCACCTTCACTTCCAATGGAGGGGGGACCGGTCTCTCTTCTTCTTCCTCAATTACATCGTCAGCCATCCCGCTGCTTGGTTGGTCCCGATCAACGTGAGGCTTTGGACTCCCCGTAGGGCAATCTCCCTGGTGGAAGTCTACACTTGGAGTCTTAGCAAAATGTAACGAGCTGCCACCTGTTGATCCCAAATCCAGCAACTTTCCTTGCAACCAATATTGATTCAAAAGAAAGTTCATTTATTGAGAATAACTGTACAGATCCAAAGCATTGCTAAGACTGATCAAAAGCGCGCCAAAAGCTGTTTTTCTTACTTTCCCCCCCCTACATCGCCCTTAGTTCTTGGTCCTCTGATTCTCTTGCTGGTATGACCTTGAGCATGCCAGAGCTTGTGATAAGGAGCCATCTGCTTTTTAACTCTCATCCCTACTCCCCCCCCGCCCCTTTTACAATGGCAGAACCGCAGCATGTAAAAAACCATTTTTTTTCCTTTTTAAACTAGCCATCTAATAATCTATTATAAAATCTTCCGAGGATTCTGACACTTCTCCTCGTGATATTTTTAGTGTATCAGTAATTTTGCTACTAGAGTTAACAAGAGAAGGCTGCAGCGGCTTCTCACTCTGACACTCCTCCTGCAGCACGAGCAGGCCTACGACCTCCAGGGCTGGGCATGTTGCAGGTGATACCCAGCCTTGGCATCTAATTGCCACCCTTGCCCTCTGAAGAAAGGGCGGCACTCAGCTCTCCTGTGGAGGTGCAAGCTCACCTCTGCTGACGCTGGGCGAAAGCCGCATCCCGCAGGGGCACTGCCTTCCCCTTCACAGCCTTTCACTCCAGGACTGAAATGCAGCTCCACGTGGAACCTCTCCTCGGACGATGGATCCTGTGGAGGCAGCAACCCTTGGATGGAGACAAGACCAAAGGGCTTGGTTGGCCCCCGATGCCCAGCTGGCCCCTCCCTCACCTTGTTGTTATCTTCATACAGCATGATGACGATCTGGGTCATGTAGTTCAGCTCTGAAATGGCACCCAGGTAATCCATGGCTCTCTTCCACTGGGGATCTTTCGATGCCTGGCATGCAGAGGGGTCAGAGGGAGGCAGAACTGAAACACCGGCAAAGCTGGGCACGGGCCCTCAGCAGCAGTGCCTTGGGAGAATCCCCCTCCCTTCCCTCCCAGTCCTGACTTGGGCCTTTAGACAAAGGCAGCTACCATTTTTTCCACAACCCCATGGAAGGATATGGCTCCAAAGCCCATCACGCCGTCAGCCTGTTCCCTTCATGAGATCAGGACCAAAGGGGGTTGGCAAGGGAGCTAGCTGCTAATGAAGACTCAGCAGCAACCAAAGAGAGACCATCTCCAGCCCAAGTGACTCAACCCCTGCATCTCTCAGGGACGTAAGAAACTCCTGGCTCAGAAGCCCCCATCAGTGGGGTTTGTGCTGAGAAATGGACAAAAACCTCTGTGTGACATCCTGGACTTCCTCCAAGAGTTGGCACGCCCAAAGTGCCCTGGCTGCCACCCCACTGCAGCTGCCTCTCGCTTACATCCAGCAGGCCTCCATAGCGGAAGATGCTAAGCAGGGAGTGGACGTGGCTCTCGCTGGTGAAGTACAAACGTGTCCGAACATGGCGCCCTGGAGACAGGACTCCCCTTGAATACCTGAAAGCAGAGCAGCCGAGGCAGCGTGAGTCACCCTGCTCTGCCTGGGCAGGCAGGGCTTGGTCACGAAGGCACCTTCTCCAGGCCTCTGAGAACCTCAAGGCCCACTCTGCTACACACTGCACATGCAGAACACCAACGCTGAAGCCAGGGGAAGGACAAGAAGGCAGGCCTCTGCCATGGCTGGTCAACAGCTGGCTTGCTGTCTTCAGACAACCCAACCTGTGGAATCTGCCCACTTCTTACAAGGGGTGCAGTTTGTTGACAGACTCGTCCTCGTGGGTTCGCTGCAGGTCCAGCTGGATCTTCCTGATGAGAGGCAGGCAAAAGCCCACAGCAATCTCCAGCTTCTCCTGCTGGCTGATGCCATATTCCTAAGAAAGATCAAAGTGTTTGCAGAGCAGCCTCAGCACAATTCGACCTGATGCTGCTCAGCGGCTGAGGCCAGGGACCACCCAGTACCTGGGGAATGACAATGTCTGCTAGAGCCTTGGAGAGCCGTAGCAACTCAGAGGTGCCTTCCAGCTGCAGGGCGGCGTTGTGCTGTATGTCATACTTGACACAGTCATAGATATCAGGGATCTTGCTGATATCGTAACGCCGGTTCTTCAGTCGGAAGTCCTGCTCAAGCTTCCTCCAGCGCTGCAGCATCAGCTCCAGGGTCTCACTGTGGTACAGCTGAAGGTCTGCAAAACCCAGAGCGACTGCGTCAGCTCCAGAGCTAAGGGGACACACAGGCAGGTCTTGGGGGGCGCTGGGAGACCACAAGGTCATTTGCAAAAGCAACAGCAGACCAGCCATTTTTTAAAAATTCCTGAGTGTCTGCCAGCTGCAGCAACAAAGATACTCCCGCTCAAGCACTACATTAGGCTTTGGGAATAAAGAAAAGTTGGGGAAAGCAGAAGAGCAAATTCTCTTTGGAGAGAAGAGACAAATTCTAGGGACTCCTGAGCAATGTGCATGTTTAGCCCTCCCCCACCCCCAGCACTTTGCACCTGGCACAAGCTACTGGACCTCAAGAGCTATAATTAAAAAAGCAAAGAAGATCCAGCCAGGCTGCCCGTTGTCTCTCTGCTTTTCTCTACTCCAAAGGAAATGGCTCTTATACCAGCAGACTTTGGGTCTTCCAGACGTTTCTGGATCTGGGAAGTGAGGCTCTCAATCAGCTCGAAGACCTGATCGCAGGTCTCCACTGGATTCCTGATGATTCCCATGGACCTGATGAGCGAGGCACTGCCTGTTGGTGCCAGCTGAAGAGAAATCAGAGCAAAGGATCAATGGCGCACTTGACAGTCCAACAACGCTACTGCCAATTGGCTCCACAATGGTCAGCATGCATTGACTGTCACATCAGTCACCTCTGGACATTGAAACTGAAAGCAGCTGCCACTCTGGAAATCGAACTTTATTTTGACTCTGTTTTAGGTAATGGCTGCGTACCTGGTTTCTTTGATCAAGCAAACAGCAACAATGCAAGAATCCTTACTGGATGTGACACTTAACCTGAGCTCGTTGGGAAGCCAAAACCCCTTGCTGGATATGCCGAGCCAGTAACAAGTTTTGAAAATAATGGCTATAATCCAACTGGTTTTGAATTAAAGTGGTAGATGTGCAACTATTCCAATTCACAAGGGTTAGGAAGACATTTCACTTCAATGTCCTGAAAAACACCTTACTTCTATGCCAACCTTAGTAGCTGCACGTATCTATATACTTCTATCTTCTTCAGAATGTTTATGAACTCTTGTTACATTATTCTAACTGGATGCCAGTGAAGACATGCCCAACTTGTTTTTGGTAAAGTTTCATTTCTGACAGTTTTTAAGGTAAGAAAAAAAAGATGATACGTTCCTAAATCCTGCATAAACTCTGCAAGCTTCAATTCAGGTTTGTTGAAAACTGAATTATGTTACAATCCTTAACAGGAATTACATGCAGCACTGAAAATTGCTACTCTGCCTCCAGCATTGTTAATAGTTTCATAAAGCTATTCTTATTGCTGAATGCCTTTAACTGAATTGCTGCTATTCACTGGTGACAGCATTGTATTGGGGTAAAATAAGACATTGGCAATCAGAATTCTTTCCTATTTATTAAGAGTGCAATATGCCAAGCGACGTTCAAACCTTAAAGAGGAACAGCTGGTTCCTCAAGAGGCTTATGTTCAGATCTTCTGTCCATCTTGTCCAGCCCAGGACTAGATACCAGATAGTAACAAAGCATAACCTTCTTTGTGTGGGAACCTCTTTATTCCTGGATGCCACTTCCTTAGAAACCTGTTGCAAAACATCCTTCCCAACACTCAGAATTTGATGGATTTTTCTTAAAAGGCTTTTAAACCCCTTCCTTTCGTAGTGTCAAGTAGACCGTGACAAAGAGCCTTCAGCTGAGCCCACAGCATTCCCTCCTCAATGTAGGTCTTCTTGGAAAAAGTGCAGCTCTAGCAAGAGAACTCCCCCGGCCTAGAAGGAGGTTTAGGATCTGTTCCCTGGCTGGCTGTCCTCCTCTTTCTCTAAAAGGTGTTTCCTCCGGAGAAGCTGTGTATAAAACCGCAATCTTCAATAAAACCACCACCAATAGAACCAATACTTTTTTAAAAACACATTAAAAATTAAAGTAAAAATACCCTTGTGTTAAGTTTGACTTCATGCACACCTCCATGCAGTTTCCTTGGCAACAGCATGGGAGTGGCTTGCCTTTGCCTTTTTCTAAGATCAATGTTCGATTTCCAAGTTCAGCCTACACCCTGGCATGGACTGGCAATCTCCCATCAAACCCGATCCAAGCCTGACCTTGTTTATCTGGCAAGACTAGTGCTCCCACCAGCCAAGAGAGTCCTACAAATGCCTGAGTGAAGAAGTAGGTCTTCATTTGCTGACTAGCAGAAAGCAACATAGAAGTACCATTCAAAAGAGCGTCACATAAGACCAAACAGCATAGGAGGGACACAAAAGTCCACCTTGAGCCATGGGACCAAAGGGGAATCTCCCATTGACCACAGACAGTCCAGCAGGCAAGAAAGGGCCTACTATCTAATTCCCAAAACATTATGCTGCCCAAGCATTATCCCATGCTCAGAGGTCCAGGAAAATCAACACCGGTAGCACCACTGGTAGCACTCTACATCTCTCTCTCTCCCAGCAAAGGTAACAGATCAGAGAAATTGAGTCTGCTTCTGTGGAATATCCCAAAGAAAAGCCAAACTAAAATGGATCTAAAGAACATGGCTTCTTCCATGTGGCTGGATGGGCATCTTGCCCAGGAAAAGGGTATCTGGAATTGGGTGACAGCTGTCCAACCTCAGAATCCAGACTCTCTCAGTCCCTGACTTAGCCAGTTAGGCTGTTCCTGCTAGATCTTTACAGCTGCGACCAGCCAGAGTTTAGAGAAAAGGCCCTAAGCGTCTTGGCCATGCCTTCAGGAACCTTCCCATCCATACTGAGACTGGGTGACCTGGATCAGGGAGAGGCCAAAGAGCTTTTTCTTCTGTGGCCAGAAAATATTTTGAACGGCAGCCTTGGCAGGGGGCACTTCCTACCACTCCCCTTGGACAGCAGCTCTTTAGGAACAGTGTGCTCTCACAGACGGACGAAAACGTCTGCCACAGAACAGAGCTGCCAGTTCCCTGGAGAAAGTGTATGATTTGCCACAGTGCAATTCTGGGTCATAAACACCTTGGAACCACCCCTTTCAGAGGTCTTCCGTTCAGCCACAGCGCAGCAGAAAGCCAGCCTTTCGATCAGCCACCACAGCCTGATGGAATTACCTTTGGCTACCTTTCTGACTGCTCTTAAAGTTTTGCACGTTTCAACCATTTTGTTGGAATTGGGACGCCTCTCTCAAAGCCATAGAAATGTGCCTTGCCACCTTCTCGTAGTCCTCTGCGCAGAATGAGATGTCCTTCTGCATGATCTCCCGGAGGCGAGCCTTCACCCGGTGCTGGCAGCTGCTGAGAGAGTCACTATCGCTGTCTAGGAGGCCATTCATGTTGGCGCTCTTCACCATCTGCACCAGGATCGGAGTCAGTTCCCCTTCCAGAGCAAGGAGGCCCTGTGGGAAGACCCGGGGATCAGCCTCTCACCTCTGCTCTCTGCTTTGGAAAGGAAGCCCCCGCAGAGTCCCCATCAAATCCCGGCTCTAGCCAGAGCGCTGGGGATGTACTAAGGGTCAGCGGCTCTGGCAGTGCACGGTAGGAGCTGAGCCCTCCTGTAGCCTCTGCTGGCCTAACTACAGCACCCCCAAGAAGACTGCTGCCCAGGAACCTTTGCAAATGCTGCCGCTGTCATCTGGACTCTGCCCTCATCAGAGGCGTAGATCTTGAGATCATGGCGGTATGTGCTGTGTAGTCGAAGAAGGCCGCAGCCTGGAAAGCCAGCATAGTCCCCTGGGCAGGAAAGAGAAGCCCTGTGACTGCTTCAGAAGCGCTGTCATTTCGTTTCCGCAGCACCCTTCCAAAGGGCAGAAAACCCACTGGGTGGGTGGGCCTGCCTGGGCATTTGGCACCACCAAATAGTGCTGCAAGTCAGTGTGCTGGAAGATGTCTCCAGGCAGGCAAAAAGGAGACTGGGATGGACAGGAAGAACCACAGACACCCCTTTTTAAAGCCAACACTCCCTAAATTCCATTCCTGTCATGATCAGCTCATGATTTCACAGCACACACCCAGAAGTCCTCCTCACAAGCACCCACGTGTCCAGTTACCAACCCCCAGTCATCTTCCCTCTACCTTCTGATGTTTTGCTGGCTAGCTGTTCCAGGCAGAGTTCTAGATTCTTGGCCACTTTGGGAGTTGCCCTCGAGGAGCTGCCCTGCTGTCACTTGAGCCCAAGGCACGGAAGACCAGCTAGGCTCAACAGCTGGCAACCCCCCTCAAATGACCTACTGAAGTCAGTGCCATCCTACTCAACAAAATGGAGACCTGGTAGCTGCTGTCAAGAAGGTCTCCTTCTCAATGTCCAGATGGGATCAGCCTCGGATGGCTCTGACCTCAGGGTGTTAACTCAGGGTCACTGGTTCATCTGCAATGGACTCTCTCTTTTGGCTTGAGAGGGAGAGGGAGATGAGATCTCCCCCAACCCACAACGAGGATGGGGGCGTAAAGCAGTCAGAGCAGGAGGGAGAGGAATCTGGCCAAAAGGTCATGTACTCAGCAGGGAAGTGGGGCAACTGCTGAAGGTTGGGGGAGAGGATGTGGGGCTGAAGGCAGGACGCGCACCTCACAGGCAGCTTCCTCCCTTCCTCTGGCCATGTAAGCCTTCCTTGCTGAGGCTGCCAGGGGCTCTTCTCTTTTCAGAGGTCATGTTTTCACTAGCTCCCAACCCTTGCACTAACTTTCTGCCCTTTTGCTGCTTCAGCATAGATCTTGGCTTCCCCAGCTGCTCTTGAACCTATAGTCATGCACTCTGGCCTGGCAGGAAGCTTTTGAGACTCCCACCTGGGGCAGGTGCCAGGGAACATCCATCTGTGGCTGCTATGAGAGTTTCTTAGCTTCAGATGGAAGATCCCAGGATGCCATGGAAGTCCCTGCCAGCAGTTCAGAGCTCTGTGTTTGCTTTCTGCTTTCCATGTGGCATCATCACTGCCTTCAAATGACAGGAGGAGCAGGAAGTGGGATGCCCAAATCTCAGCTAACAGGAGGTTCAGTAGGGAAATCTTGAGGACAAACGGGACTGACACTAAAATGTGCAGCTCAGCCATGTTGCCTAGAGGGAGCAAACCATGTAGAACATCAAGATCTACTATTCACAAAAGGATTTACAAAACTTCTGAATCCTTAAGACCACTTTATCAGGCAAGGCAATTCCACCTGCATCACCATCTTGCCCGAAGAGAAGTTCTGAGGATTCAAAAGTTGGCCTGCTGCCCTAGGACCTCTAGAGACCAGACAGAACTTGTCTTCCAAGGCAACAGCAAGCAGAAATAAAGGGCTATTCCTAATGAGACTTCTTAAGAGCCAATCCTGTCCAAACCGCCGTAATCAGATTCCACCAACCAGTCCAGAAGATAATCTTTGTGCAGATGCAGAGGCACAACCTTCCTTTCTAAGGGGCATCCACTTCAGAGGTGGCAACAAAGACGCTGTCAGCTGCCACCTCTGCAATCCCCAGGCTCACCTTGGCCCCCCGGATACATGCAGCGGAAGGCTCGCCCCAGCTCCTCTGCTTGGACTCTCCCCGCAGGAGTCAGCTCACCCCCCCACTTCAGCACCAGGAGCAGAGAAGGGGAGGCTTCCTTGAGACCTGGACACAGCAGAGAACTAGAGTCATCTCCATCCAGTGCTGGGGCCGGAATGAATATCTACCACCCAGCAAGACTCCCCAACGTCCAGGACCAGAGCAAGGGAGCAAGAACCCCAATGGTGAAACAGGATGGGGGAAAGGGGGAAAGGGGGAAAGTTGTCAGGTGCCTATGAGGGCCGGAAAGCTGCAACCTCAGCTCCAATTTCTGCCCCCAGTCCTGTTGTCAGTTTGGCACTTTCCCCCAAAAGTGGGGATCATTTGGCAAGGGGTGGGGAAGGAAAGCAGTAGTTCCCCTTCCCCACAAGGGTTGGCATTTCAACTGAAGCCCTCGCAGCTTACATTTTCAACTGCTACATAGCATCAATGAGCGAAGAAAACCCTCCGCCTCCCCCATTCACCCACCATGCAGAACGCCAACTCCCTGTGTCTATAGATGTGTGCGTGTGATCAGGGTCAGCATCTTCATCCTACAAAGTTGGCAGTGCTCTTCTGCAACTCACATCCTCCCCCCCACAGCTGCCTGCATGGCCTCCCCTGCCCAGCTGTTGGAACCCAATACCTGCCTTCCTCCTCACTGGATGCCTTCGGCTGCCCATGAGGCAAGTAAGTCAGTTGTACTTTGCGGTTGATGCCAGAAAAGTGCCCATACCTGCCAGAATAACAAAGAACTGCTGTTCTTGGCATGAAACAACTGGTGTTACAATCCGCACCTAAAGTGGAGAGGCTGAAAGGGCACCCAACTCAGTCCCACCCGCCTGGTGTGCTATCCCCCAGCATGCGCTGCTGTGGTGCAAGAGGAAGGTGTTCCTGAACGGGTCCAAGGGAATGCCCCCAGCAGTCAGAGAAAGTCCACTCCTCCTCAGGACGTGCAAGAAGGCGCAAGAGTTGCTTGCAACACTGATCTTATCATCCCACAGTTTTTTGGGGGGGAGGGGGGCTAGGGAGGCAAGTCCCTGCTCACATCTCCAAAACAGTCTTGAGCTGCTCCAATTTGGATTTCTGCTCCTCAGCCACCGAGTCCCCGAGGGCACCCTGCTCCTGCACCAGCAAGCGAGCAATGTCCAGCACCTCCTGTCGGGGCAAAGGCTTGCTCAGGTCTGCAGGCTCAAGTTCTCTAGGAATCAAAGGCACAGGCTCCTTAGCCGGGTCTCTCTGCCATTCAAAAGGGACTCCCCACCCCATCTAGGGAGACAGGCCGCAAGCGTTCCTCAGTCCTACAGTCTAACGGGGGTGGAGATCTTTCCACCGGTCACTTGCGCAGCTCCTCTAAGAGGCCTGTCTGGCTGAGCCCAGGACAAGAGGGGAGCCCTGAAACTCACCTGAAGCTGCTCCGGCTTTTTCAGCTTCAGCTTCCCAGTCTTATAGCCCTCGTATTTTTCAAACAAAATAAAGAACCTGGTAACACCAGAAGCAAAGCAGGTTATTGATACTACTGGTTACTTCATTACATTTATGGGTCTCCCTTTCTGGAGGAGCTCATTTTATCCTGGAACCTTTTGTCCTGCAGAAGAGGAATTGGTTCCAAGTCACCCAGTGAGTCCACTTTTGGAAGAAGACTTGAATCTGGATCTCCAAGTCCCACACTTTACCTTGCCAAGAGTGGTACAGCACCAAGCCTCAGATACACCCCAACTACAGCGAAGAGCATTTCCAAATATGGAGCTACGGATGTGGAAAAAGGCTGAACCCTCATCTCATCTCTTCCATGGATCTAGAGGCTGGGAGCCCCTTACCTGGGATGCTTCACTTCCATCTTCATCTTCTGCTTGGGGGTACGATCACCGTGCCTTATAACTGCAATCACACAGCGTAGTTCCATCCTGCAAGAGAGGTCCTTGAACACCTAGGATGACATCCCACCCTTGGGACAGCACACTGGCACGCCCCCACTCCCCTCCTAAAGGGGTCAGCCCTGGAAGACCCCAAGGCCTCCTCAGGCCGGGAGGACACCTCAGCCACGGGGGCCAAGTATCCTCGTGAGTCTGCCTTCTCAGCAAGAGCCAAAAGAACTCTCCTTTCAGAAGAAAAAGCATTGCATGGACACCATCTCTCTAGCTGGAGCTCTGAAAACCATGTAACTGTGGCACAGAATGCGTGACCTGTATAGGTGTCCTAAATGGAAGCAACTTAATCAGTGTGCAAGAAGGATTCTTTGCTCTGTTGGCTTGGTCCTTGGAGGAAAGATTGTCTCTAAAGGAGAAGCAGCCTTCAGCATAGACCCAACTGCTAATGTGGGCAAGAGAAACTGCAAAGGAGAGTCCCTTAATTAATAAAGCCAGGCAAAGTTTTTTTTTAATCCAGAGGTGCCATTTCATCTTTCTAAATTTAGAACACTGGCATTATAAAACCTCTATCTTTAGTTTTTACAGAATATTTAAAGCTTTTACAAAAGTCCTTGTCATTTTAAGGTTATTGATGACCGAAGGCACCTACATTAGCAGCCGCTGTTCCTACAGCCCCAGAAAATCTTGATCCGTTTTCTTATCATCATCACTGACAAGCAAGAAAAAGAATAGCCAAACACCCTGCCCTGGGATCCCCAACAACGCTGGCCTTGGCATCTGCTTTGGAGTCTGCTATAGCCAAGGCCTTATGACTTAGGCATGAGTTTTATTTGAACTCCAGTAACTTTCACCCAGAAGCGACTGCTCCAAAATCTTAGACAGAGGCATTTCACCTGGTCTGCTTTTGTTACTAGCACTTCCAGGGATTGACCTGGGACATTTTTTGTTCCCAGAAGCTCCTGGAGCTACAGGTCCCTGGGTATCAGTACCAACTCCATATCTTGTAGTTAACAGAAAGTCCAACACAGCAAATAGGACCCCAAACCAATACGAGACCATTCTAAAAACCTTCCCATTAGCCAGTGAGCCAATTTTCACAAATGGTCAGAAATGGATCCCTATGACAAGAACGTGCCTCCTGCTAACGTTGGGATGCTGTCATCCTGCCCTGCTTTCCTAGCAAGAGGCAGTCAGAAGGGAGCGCAGCCAGTGAGGCCAACACTCACATTGTCCCTGAAGTTGTGGGCACAATGGGGATGTCTTCTGCTTCCGTGGGGATGGACCAGGGGATCTGGAACTGAGGAGCCATTTCCCGCATGATGATGTTCCTGGCAGAGAGGAGAGGCTGGTCAGAAACCCTCCTCTTCCCCTTCCCTGGCCTTGCAATGGGTCTCTCCAAAAACAAAGCAACCGGTCTGAGGCAGACTGGATTCAGACCGATCATGCCCTGGCTGGGAAGGACAGTCTGACCCCTCTCTCCTCCCCTTCCAGGAGGTTAGGATTAACTGAAGCACCACACACCCAAGGAGCTTGGCACAGTCGTCATAATACTTCATAGAGTTCTTCACAAAACTGAAGCCATTGACATCACAGACAAAGGATTGGCCGTTGGCCCGCAGTAAGTCAAAGCCGCACACTGTCTGCTGCAAGGGGTGAGACAGGGCCCAAGGGAAGTGAAACATGGGCAACGGGCTTCAAGGGACTCTACAAACATTAGTAGTACCTTAGCCCACACTCTCCCAACCCTACATAGGAACAGCCATGGGATCACAGGAGGCAAACGCTACTGAAAGTGCCTCCATTTCCCCATTGCAGAGTTTTACCAAGAAGATGCAAGGACTGGGGGAACCAGCACCTACAACCTGATACTTCAGCGCCAAGGGAGAACACTGACCAGCACCTTACTATATTTGGGGGGGGGTTCCAAGCCCTGTCCAGGCAGCCTAGGTATTCCAGGCTACAGCAACAGGAACCAATACATTCAGGGAGGGCTCCCAGAGGCCACATGTCAGAGGGAAAGACCAACCTTGAAGGCCACACAGACTTTTCGGGCCACCAGCTTCTCTATGGCTGTTAGCATAACTGGGTAGCGGATCTCCTTTCCTTCGCTATCCCGCTCCACTTTTCCATCAAGAGCCGGGGACTTCCGTGCCTCTGCATGTGCATAGTCAGGACCAACGGTGTAGACCTGAATCGCAGAAGCCGAAGAGCAGCGTGCTCATCCCACTCAGAGCTCCCAAGAGGGCTTCAGAATATTCCTATCTCAGCAGAGCCCTGCAAAGACCCCCTTCCTACCTTGACGTCCGTGCCATCTGTAGGCATAAACTCCTCATAAATATACGATCCAGTCTTCCGCACGCTGCTCTCTGGAGAGTAGACGCTGCTCCGGCTCCCAATCTGAAACAGTCCAGGAACTCCACTAGAGAGGCTACGCTGCACCTCGGAACAGGCAAGTCCCCGTGGTGCTCTGGAGCATCATGATGCCTCACCCAAAGGAGCAAGAGCCACTCTTACACCTGGACAGCAAGGCCAGAAAATGGAGAGAATATGCTCCTCCCGATGCCGCAGGGCAGGAGGGAACAACAAAAGCCAGGGAAGAGTCTCCTGGTTTTCAATCACAAAATGGAATGGCATCCTTTAGTAGTCCATTACACCACTACTTATTTCCCACCAGTGCAGTTTAAGATGGGGAGGATGAAGATGTTATTGTTCAATAAAAATTAATTATATTCCTTTGTACGTAACATAATTACATACATTCACCTTACCCAAACCAAAATTGCTTTAGACAAGATCTTAACCAACTTCTGGAACTCGGGTTTGAACTGTATTGAATATCCAGAGGAAGGAAAGGTACCCCAGAAATGCATCTCACCATGACTTCTCAAATCTAGCACCTGAAGGGGGGCCTAACCACTGTGAACCTGAAGATTCTGGTGCTATTGCAGTGAATCACCACTTGACTATTTGAAATTGATTGTATTATTCTGAGAACTATCTATTGTTTTGCTTGTGATTACTGCTTTTATATTATTCACACGATCTCCTGAACAGAAGTCACAAAAGGCTGTATAGCTCTATACAGATGATACCCAGAACTCTATAAAGATGATACCCAGGACTCTATACAGATGATACCCAGGTACACTGCTATTTGGGAATGCCACCCCACTAACTGGAGGCCTTTGACAAAGCCTCTCACTCATCCAAAAAAGCTGCTTCAGGAGGCCCAACTCAGCCAAAGCTGCAACCTTCTCACCTTGCGGAAAAGCCGTTGGCTACCCCCACCAGCTGAAGTGGGATAGTAGATGTAGACGTTGTGGTCCTCAGCACTGACCGGCTTCTCCACAAAGGGCTTAGGAAAAACGGCACCATTGACCTCCACATGATCCTCCCCCTCCACCAGGTTGCACTCTGCACAAACATACAGGTTCTTCAGGGAGGGGAGACTCTGACCCTCCACCACCTTTTCTTCCTTGGGGAGCTACAGAAGCTCCAGGCTCCCCCAGACACCCCAGGACTGTCCTTGGAGGGGGCTTGGATTGGCTCCCTTGGACTGAGAGGGGAAATGAGCCTGGATCAAGACTGGAAAGCCACTGTGCAAAAAACTGTGAAGGCTGGGGCCTAAGCACACTCCCTCTCAGGCTAAGGGGAGCGGGGCGGGGGGGACATGTCCTGCTGCAAGGAGATAACTGAGGAAAAACAAATTAGAAGGCATTGGGTCCATGTTAATAACGAAACATCTGAAGATGATGTAAGAGGGCTAATTGGTGGTGAGCACATGCTGGAGGTGAATCTGTAGCCTCAAGGAGGATCCAAGGAGAAATAAAAAACAATTCTTGAGCAGACATCACCCTGGAAAGCAGAGTTCTTGGCCCAACTCTTCAGACCTCCCTTCCTCAAGAGAGGAGCCCTCTCCTGAGGATGCTCAGGGCAACAAAGGAGACGGCCCTGCACAACATACTCAGTTTGGTACCAGATTCATCCATTTGCTAGGTTTCCGCAATGTCTCTTAGCCCCCTGCCCCCACTCAACTAGGTTGCACAAATGCAGCCACACGTGTGTTCTCAGACCCTGGTCTGCCTCCGGGGGCTTAGGGCAGTAAAGAGGGCAACCTTCTGTTCATCTGGCAACATACCCACTTGTCTTGCCTCCCAAGTGCCCTCACTGGGCCTGGGAAGTGTTTCTGGCAGAGAGGAGGCTTGGCCCTGCCCGCCCCACACTCACCCTCGGGGTGATCAGGGTCCCGGTTGAGCACCGCATAGCGAGGCAGGTCTATTCCCTCTTCCTGCAGGATCCGGTACACCTCCCGCCTACAGAGGATGGGAACACAGACAGGACTCTCCTCATGAGGGGAGATGGCAAATTCGGGCCTTGCTGCTTCCTGGGTCCACTGGGTGTCCCGGGCTGCTAGTGACATCGCAACAGGAGGCCAGAACATGTCTCAGATTTACTGCATTCTGACTAAAGGTATAAGCTGAGGATTTACTCAGCTCTGTCTGCCTGGCTCTTCCCAGTGGCAGATTGCCTAGTTAACTGAATTCTGGCTTCTGAACTGCTAGCCACCCTAACCTTACACCGCTAGCCAAAATGACCCAAAGACCCGGCGGAAAGAAACAGCCATTTCAGGGGCAGACTCTGTCTCCGGTGCCCGCTGCTGCTGGAAGACAGGCCCTGCTATGGCACTCTAGGGGCACAACATATAAAGCAGCCCATGTTAACTCAGCAAGTTCATCAACCTCCACACCCCTACCTGTCCTGGATGTAATATTGCATATCAAGGTCGTTAATCAAAAAAGGGTTGCGGAGCTTGGCATAAGCAACGGCTTTGTCCAGAGGGAAACCTGAAAGATTCAAGGAGGAAAGCCATGCTCAGCGTGAGCTGGAGGAACCGGGCCAGGGAGAGGACCCAGAACTGAGAGGGAACATACCTTTGGAGTGGAAGGAGATGAGGCAGTCACAGGCTGGCCAGTTCTCCACTGGTTCATTCAGGATGACCTCTTCCCCCATGATCACCACTGTGATGTACTCAAACTTGCACAGCCGCTCCAAGATTTGGGTCATGGGCTTGGACTTGGACTTTTTGGTCATGGCGCAAATGCCAACGACAATCTGCCGTTCTGGGGGCTGGAAGAGAGCCAGCAGCAGCTTCACCCTTGGGCAGTGGGTGTTCTGGCAAAGCTGGGCTCCCCCCCAGTGTCATGTACAAAAGCCAAAAAAGGGCTATTCCCATGAAAGCACATGCAGGCCAGAAGCCAAACAAGGACAGTTTCAAGAGAAGAGAAAGGGGACCTGTGAGGCATAACCCTCCCTTCTAAATGCCCCCAGAAACAAAAGAGGGAGGGCCTGGAATAGTACACCCTCCTTGATGCCCTCAGTGGGATTTCCACCCCACCTGAGTGCACGAAGGCCAGACAGTCCTAGCCCCAGCTTCTCACTGTGTCAAAACACTGCTCCTTCAGAGGCAGGCAAGAGCAGGAAGGTCCCCCTCAACCCCTTTACCGACTCTTCCTCCTCCTCCTCCTCCTCCTCCTCCTCCTCCTGCTCCTCTTCATCCTCAAAGAAGTCCATTTCGTCCATCTTCATGTCTGGTCCCAGGAAGTCCACCTCCTCATCTCGGGAGCCAACAAAGAACTTAGGAGCTGAAGCACCGTCCCTGAGGTTGGTCGTCCAGGACGACATTCCAGACCGGACAGCCAACCATCCCGCTCTGCAAGCAAGCCAGAGTCACAAGCAGGACCAGGGGCAACCGGGACACGGGGGAGGGGGCGGCGGGAGGGCAGAGGAAGGGGCCTCCGGCCTCCCGCCCGGAGCGGCCCGCTAGAGCCTTACACTGCTGCATCATTCGGGTGCTGACGGACTCAAGAGGCGGAAGACGGCAGGGCCCGGGCGGCCGCGCTGAGCCACGGAGCCTGCAAGGAAAGCAAGGGTTCAGCCGGCGGCGGGGCTGCAGAAGCCACCCGGAAGCGCGCACGCCCCGGCCAGGCACCAGCTGGCAGCCGGGCCGTCTCCTCAGCTCGCCAGTCCCGCCTGCCAGAGCGAGCGCCTGGCGGGCCGTCCGGAGAGGGCGCGCCTGGGCAAGGAGGCGCTTGGCTCGCAACGAGGCTCCGCCCGAGTCCGAACGGGCCGGCCAGGCCCGGCGAGACACCGCCTTTCCCGCGCAGGAAAGGCCGCCCCTTCCCGGGACTAACGGGACGAAAGCGCGCCAACGCCTCTCCGGCTCTCGTCCGCAGGTGCCCCCGGGCGCCTCCGCCTCGGGCAGGCCAACTCAGGGGCTCCGGCGCCGCGCCGGGCGGGGAGAAGCGGCTCCCGCGGAAATTCTCCCCGCGGCTCGCCCCGCCCCTGGGGAGGCGGAGCGGGCGCCCCTTCCCCTGCCCTGCCCGCGGCGCGCGCGTTCCCCCGCCCCCCTCTGCGCGCCCGACAGGGCCGCGCGCCGCGGGATAGCGCACCAATCGCCGAGCTCTTGCGACAGAAGGACGCCCGCTGGCCCGCCGCAGCCCGGCTGGCTCCGTTCTCCCCCGCAGCGCCGGCGGTGACAGGGCAGCCCCTCGGCCTGGCGGGCTCCGCTCCTCGGGCGGGAGGGCAGCCAGGTGTTCGCCGCCGCCGCTGCTCGCGCGGCGCGGGCCCCCCATCCCAACCCGGCTGTTCGGGCGCGCGGCTGCGCTCATGGTCAGGGACCTCGCGCCCACCCCCGAGGATGTGGGGTACGGAGGGGCGGCGGGCGGGACTCAGGGGGCAGGAAGGAGAGGCGGGCAGGCATGCCGTGCAATGGCGCCTCCGGGTGGGAGCGCGGACCGCTCGGTTGCCCGCAGCCGGTAGAGAGCGGGGCGGTTCAGCTCTGGGCAGAAGCGGGGCCGAGGGCTGGGCTGCCCTGAGCCGAGTTGCACTTTCGCGTCCTGAAGACGTTCTGGCGCCTCTTGTCTGCTCCTGCCGAAGAGATTATCGGCTGGTGGTTCCTGGTGTTCTCTTGCGAAGGAAACCAAAGGCCGTTCGGGTACATGGCGGCAGCCACCCAGACACACCTGTCCCGGGTAAACAAAGTCCAGCCACACCTTAGAGAGCAACAGGAGCAGCCTGGAAATGTTTCCTGGTATTCTAGAGCTGGAAGGGGCCCCAGAGTCCAGCCCTGCCGCTCCTGTTCCCAGAGGTTTTTCACATGCACGTCGCTGGGACAGGAATTTTGCCCCGGTTCTGTTAATTCTCATTCCTTTCAGCCCATTTATCTATCTAGCATGATTTATGACAGTGATTGGATTTTATGTCTGTCTTTCATGACATCAGCTATTCCACCCAATTTTTCATTATCTCCATATTTTATAAGGATTCCCCCCACCTCTGAATCCCTAAGAAAAAGGTTGAATAGTTTGGGAAAACTGAGGTTGGAAGGGGACATTGTGCATCCGAGGTTCCTCACCATCACAGTGTTGGAAGGGGAGCAAGAGAGAGGGGATAGCCTTCAGCCAGCTACAAATATGGTGACTCATGTCAGGAGGAAATGCAAGAGCAGGTGGGGCTTCCTAAGATTTAGGAGAGTCCCTGATAGGGGAAGCGGCAAAATGAAGGCCTCTTCTCTTCAGAACACCTCCTAAAGGACTCCTCTGTCATCAATGTCCTTGGGGGCTGTCACATTGCTCTCCATTTTATTCCCCCCCTCCAAATAAGAGGAGCTCTGTTTACTCCCCAGTCTTTTAACATCTCCCAAAGGGACAGACTCTAGACCATCATCTAGCCTCTGGGAGCTCCCAGAGAAGCACTCTGCTGTCTGAACTACCATCCAGCTGCTGCAGCTGGACACCTTTCCTAGAGCTCTTGATTGCTCGATCTTGCTAGCAAACTGGTGGAGGACTGAGAAATCTGAAATGCCAAATATGGAGGAGTGGGGCAAGAAATAGGCTACACTACCCTGCTTGAGTCTTCTTTTCCCATGGGGTAGTGGAACAGTCAAGCATTCTATCACAGTAGACAAGACCCCAGAAGCAGCTGTGCCCAGCCAGAGGCCCATCAACCTGGAAACATATCTGCCTGCACCTCAAGGCAGCCACCACGAGGTCTCCTCCCCCCGACCCTTCAGCCACAAAAGAGCTCAGCAGGGCACTCTCTGGGCATCTGTGCCCTTTGGGTAAGCCTCCTTATACACAAGGAGAAGGAGAGACCACCCTGCAAGGAGGTGTGCAGAGAATGATTCTGGGTGGGGCATGGCACCTGGCCAGAGCAGCAGCAATCGGCTCAACATTTCTCAGCACAACCTCTTGCTTGTCCTCTTTCCTGAGGACGTCAGTTTGGGGCCCGAAGGTTTGAGTGAGAATCATGTTGTAGAAAGAAACTGGTTCATTCATGACCAAGTTAAGGATGTGAACACAACTAGATCATCCAGGCATCAAGGTAACCTGGAAATGCACAGGGTGTTTTGTTTGTCCCTTCGTTTGTTTCATTCTCCTGTGCATGTCCTGGTGCTGGTGAAATGGTATCGAGCAGGGAGAGAGGGCTGAAGCCAGCAGGCACCCTCCAGCCTGCCCCACGAAGAAGTGGGGAGCCCTAGCCCAGGATAACCATGGTCAGCCAGTTCAGCCGCGCTTGCGAGCCGCGAAGGCGTGGGAGGAGGAGGAGCACTAAGCCCAGGCCAGAGCAGACGGGGGCTGGGGCTGGGGCTGGCTTTGGGGCGGCCGGGAGTCTTCACGTCGGTCACCCTAAGCCCTGGAGGAGGAGTCCCGCTGCGGCGGCAAACTAGCAGCTCTGGGCACAGACTCGCAGGAGTGCCGGCTGTGGCATATTGGATGCCGGCCGTGGGCCGCAGCCATTGGACGTGGCCTGCAGCCCGCTCTCCCGGGGCCCCGTGGGGGCGGCCCTCCTGACTAGGGGCTCCCCTGCCCTGCCCGGCGCTGTCCACCGTGGGGTCGGTGCTGAAGCGCGCTCTGGGCACCACAGCCGCGCGCGGGGTTTCAGGCGAGGCAACCGGGCTGGGCTGGGCTGGGCTGGGCTGGGCTGGGCTGGGCTGGGCTGGGCTGGGCTGGGCTGGGCCGGGCCGGGCCGGGCCGGCGCTAGGGCGGCGTAATCTCCGCGCTCCCCTCCCCGCGAGCTCTTGCATTGGCGGCGCGTCCTCTCCCGCCTGGCTGTGCGAAGTCCTCGCCCGCCCGCCCGCCCGCTCGCTCGCCTTCCTGCTTCGCGCGTTCGCTCCTTCAGTCTCCCCGTGGCAGCACCATGTCCAGCACATTCGCCCGCGCCCTCTCCGCCCGACGATCCGCCGCCCTCCTGGCCGTGGTGGGCGCCGCCGGCTCGCTGGGCGCGGGATTCCTCTTCTCCCGCGATTCCGTCGGCGCCTCGGCAGTGGCCAAGCGGCGCCTCTACCCGCCAAGGTACGGCTCCCGAGGCGATATGGGGATGCCCTTGACGCTGCAACGGGCGCAATTCCTGGGGCGGGCTTCCTCGGAGCTGCACTGCAGGGCTGGGGGCGCCGTTGCGGGAGGACACCGGTCCTCCCGCTCCCTCGAGGTATAAGCTCCCCGCTTCGGATCCCCTGCAATCCACCCGTGAACTTAGGGGTGGTGCCGCTCCCTTTTCTCCGGCGCCGCAAAAATGAGGTAATTCAGTCTGGCTTTCAGCCCGAGAGAGAAGGGGACTCTGCTTTTGCCTCTGAGAGACCGCCAGAAAAGGGGGCGTCCTCAGTGCTGTGAGCCCGGCTCACCCCTTCCGAGACGCCCAGCGGTTGCTGGCCCCCTGCCCAGCGCAGCTTAAAGATAGCTTTAAGACAAAGGCAAGCGCAGTCGGCTTATGCTCTGGAGCACTCTCTGCTTCAGGTCCTTCCGGCTGTTCCGGTGACCTCCTGAAGGGCTCTTCAGGGTTTAGCTGAGTTTCTGCTTGTCTCCCAAGCAGAAACTCAGCTAAGCCCTTTCCTCAGACCAGCGCGAATCTAGGGTTGATTAGCCGGCTAAGAAGGGCCCAACCCTGAACCAAGCCGGGCAGGGCATCCCCCAGTCCTGAACCAACCTCAGTGCCTTTGACCAAGAACTCCTGGCCCAAGCCCCAACCCAGCGCTTTCAGAACAGGGAGGGGCCAGGCTCCACCTGGGCCTTTGGCCCCAACAGCAGGTCTCAGGTGGGAAGGGAAACCTGGGCTGCTGGTGCCAGCGCCACTTCCTTGTCTGCAGGCCTGTGCTACTGGAGGAGGATGGGAGGGGTGGAGGGACAGAGCCCAAGCCCCTCCCACATTTTGGGCTGCTGCTGAGCCAAGAGCTGCCAGCTGCAGGCTGTTCTTTCCTGAGAAGGAGCCCTGGGCGGGCGCACTGGCCAGCTTGAGAGGGAGGGCAGAGACGGAGCCCTTCCAGCCCCCTCCAGCCCCAGTTGTCTAGGCACCTCAGAAGAGCTGAAAGGCCCTCTGAAGTGGCAATGAGGTCAAGAGAGCTGCTTCCTAGGCGGATTAAGGAAGGCATCTTAACGCAAGGATTACTCTGCTGCCGGATTGTGAACTGGGGTCAGCTGCTTAACCACTCCAGGCTGAAGCGAAATGTCCACCTATCCAAGCCTCCCAAAGAAAGGGGCAAGGTCAGCAGAGCAGAGAGGATTCTCCAGCTTCTGAGCGGCAAGGGCTGAGAAGCCCTGTGCCTGGAAGCAGGGAGAGTGGAAAACAGGTCTCGTCCCGTCTCCTTCAAGGTGTCCCTTCCCCAGTACTGTGAACTAGGCTCAACTAAGGCAGAGTCTCAACCGAATCCTGTGATGGACCCGCATTTTTAATTAACACTAGGAAGAGAGGCTGCTTAGACAAGCCCAGCTCTTCCTGTTTACCACTCTGGGCAGTGGCCTTGCTAAGCATAAGCTGCGAAATAATAAACTCTCCGCTCTGACCCCAGTTAGATAATGTTGTCAGCTTGCTATCTTTATTCCTTATTTTTGTTTCTGATTGCATCTTTTTAATGTTTTTACTTGTGAGACTCCCAGAGTCATTGGGAATCGGGTGGCATACAAATCTAATCATAAAATCATTTCTTAAAAAATAGAATTTTTCCCAATTTCCCATTTAACTAGGTACCCAATACCTAGGTACTGCTAGGCCCTTAACAAAGTAGTTATCCTCACTAACATACAACCTTCCCTGAACTAAGCGACTCTGGGGGAGAAAAGGTTGAAGGGCTATAAAACCTGCCCACTGAAAGCAACCCTTTGCAGTCAGATGCCATGGCACTCCTTCCTTATTACTACTTGGGCTCATAGCCCCAAATTGGGGGGCATCTCTCTGATGCAGTAAGTATCTGGACTTCAGTAATAAATTTCTATTAATTGTAATGGTCCTGGTGTCTTCCCGTGTGTCTTCCTCCTTTGGTATCCAACCTGCAAATGCTATAGCCAACAATACCATGCCACTAAGCTGGCATGAAGTGAGTTTGGTGTCGTGGTTAAAGCCCCAGGCTAGAAACCAAGCGACTGTGAGTTCTAGTCCCACCTTAGACACAAGCCAACAGTGTGACTTTGGGCCAGTCACTCCCTCTCAGCCCTAGGAAGCAGACAATGGCAAACCACTTCTGAAATCTTGCCAAGAAAGCTGTAGGGACTTGTCCAGGAAGTTGCCAGGAGTCATTGCTGACTCAAAGGCACCAAAAAAAAAAAAAGCTGGTGACAGAAGGTGGAGAAGCAGAAATTTTAAGTGTTCTCCACCCATCCTTAAGTGGGTGGAAAACAAGACTGGCAACACATTTGCTGTTTCCATTCTTGCTGATCCCTCTCCTGCCTCTGCTGCCTGCATACCCAAGTTCTGCCAATAATCTGACTTGTTTTCAAGGAAATGGGTGACAAAAGCTGACCAGTTCTATATACCCTGAAGGTACCCTCAGTGAGGAATAAGGTGGGAAGCACTAACTGAGCACTGATGCAGCTGAGGATGACTTAAGCCTTTCTCCCATCTGGGCTGGGAATGAGATGAAGGCAATGTTGTCATGGTTCCATAGCAGAAATAGGAGGTTGCCAATTTCTGTAGGGACATGAGAGGGAAGACCCAGTGCCTGCTCCCAAGGCATCAAAGAACAATAAGAGAGTCCTCAGAGCAGAGAAGCATAAAAATCTTTGAAGTGTTCTTCCTGAAGGATGGGAGAAGAAAGGATGGGACTGGTTAAAGCCAAAAGGCACACCTCTCTTCTCATATTCACCCGGGCCTTTCCACCATCTCCTGCAGCGCTGAGTACCCTGATCTGCGTAAACATAACAACTGCATGGCCAGCAACCTGACACCTGCCATCTATGCTCAGCTCTGTGACAAAGCCACACCCACTGGCTGGACCCTGGACCAGTGCATCCAGACTGGGGTGGACAATCCTGGGCACCCCTTCATCAAGACAGTAGGCATGGTGGCAGGAGATGAGGAATCCTATGAGGTGAGTGCCCATCTTCCTTGCCCACCAGCCCTCTAGCTCCTTCAGATGCCTTCAGATGATTGCTAACCAATGGTCCTGTTATGACTCCAGGTTTTTGCAGAGCTGTTTGACCCTGTAATTGAGGACAGGCATAATGGCTACAACCCACGCACCATGAAGCATCCCACAGATCTTGAAGCCAGCAAGGTATGCAAACTAGGGGCCTGCCATGACTACAAGGAACTTCAGTAGAGCTTTATGGGCCAGACAAGAAATTCAGCTTGTCTCAGAAATGATCACAATCCACAATTTTCTCTCTGCAATGATTTTTAATGCACAACTAGCCAGAAAAGGAATGTGGGGGTGCACTTCAAATTAGGTTTTGAGTCTCCTAAATTATACCAAAATGGGGAGCATGTACTCCTGGAAAACTGATTCCTAAGATGCAACACCAGTACAGCAAAATATAGAGTATAACCTGACAATGAATGTATGGAAAGAGGAAGAGGAAGAAGGAAAGAGGGAGGGAGGGAGGGAGCTCCTTAAAAAGATAGCAGAAAAACAACAATAAGAAACAACTGGGTCAGTTCCCAAACACTCTACCCAACAGTTCAATTTTAAGCTGTTTATGGAAGCCCATTAGGGAAGGACCCTATTTAATTTCAACCAAAGGACCAGCGCTGCCCCCAAGAAGCGGCACCTCCTGGCCTTAACCCCCCACCTCCCCCAAGTGAGGAACTGTGAGCTGCTTCTCCCAGAAGTTCATGTAGGTTGATCTAATAAAACCCGGTGGCAAGCCAGGGATCTTGATCGGTCAAAACCAGCCCTTTAAATTGGACCTGGCAGCTGACAGGGTGCAGGGCCCACAGTGCAGCACAATGTGCCCCAAGCCAGGTGTCAGGGAGCACCTGGGCTGCTGCAGTCCAGGCCGTTTGCAGCTTCTGAGTGCTTTTAAAGGCGGCTCTGAGTACGGCAGGCTACACTAGCTCAGCGGGCCGTGATAAGGGATGAGCCACCATAGCAAGGTCTTCCTGCCTAAGGTAGGGCTGCAACTGGTGCACCAAGGCCTCTACCTGCTATTCAGGCAGGAGTACAAGTCCAGGAGGACCCCCAAGTTGTAGCACCTCCCTATCAAGAGATAAGACTACAGCAGACAGAGAATCCTAATGGACAACCCATAGCTTTGTCTTGCTTGGGGTCAACTTTAGCCTGTTCTGTCCCGTCCAGAGTCTCGCAGCCTCCAGGCACCAAGACAGGATTTCAGTGGCTTCTCCAGCATGGCTCAAACTCATGGTATAAATCTCACTTTCATCAACGTACTGATTATATTGAACCCTGAACTGTCAAATTAACTCCCCCAGCAGCTTCAAGTAGGCATTCAAAAGTAGAGAGAGAAGGCAGATCCCTGTGGCACTCTACAAGGGAGTGCCAACCTCTCCTCCCCCACTCTGGAACTGTCTGCTAAGGAAGGATACATAGTGGTTGTTACAGTCCTTACACTGTATGATGTGTAAGGACAACATACAGTGTAAGAACAACATACAGTGTAAGGA
Source organism: Python bivittatus (assembly GCF_059951505.1). Lineage (NCBI taxonomy): Eukaryota > Metazoa > Chordata > Lepidosauria > Squamata > Pythonidae > Python > Python bivittatus. The sequence continues at coordinate 6,415,940 of NW_028277053.1, read as the reverse complement.
CTGTAACAACCACTATGTAGGGCAGACAGGCAGAAGGCTAACAGAGCGCATCCATGAACACCAACTAGCAGTCAGAAGACACGATGAAAACTCCTTAATCGCACAACACATGGACAGATTCAACCATAGTTTCACCTGGGAAACTGGCAGCATCTTAGACCAAGCTAAATCCAAAAATGTGAGGGAATTCCTGGAAGCTTGGTATTTAGACAAGGCAGCCATCAACAGGCACAGAGATAAACAACATCTACACACTATTCAAAAGAGACAATAGAAAGGAAAACAAAAGACCAGAACATCTTCTCACCAGCAATCATCACCCAGATAAGCAGAGATTAACACCAAGATTATCACCAGACATACAATCAAGCAGTAAACAATACCCTAATCAAGGGTAACCTAATCAAGGAACTACCAAAGGGGAAAAAGATAAAACAAAACAAAACCCACACTCCCACCCACACTGGCAGGGCATGCCACTGTATAGAGAGCAAACCCCATTCCATTCTAGCACTGAAGATGTTACCTAGCTGGGTAACGAAACGTTTGCAAGAAAATAACCAAGCTCAGAGAACCCCAAGGACTCCACCGTTCAACCCTGAGCCCCTGAGCTACACACATTCTCTTCTATTGACAGAACCTCTGTTCTGCATGCAAAAAGATCCAAGTTCAATCCTTAGTGTCTTTGTGTAAGGCTGGAGAAGCTCATCTGCCTCCTTAGAAAATGACTGCCGGTCAGTGCTGATAACCCTGGGCTACAGGACACTATGGTAGACCCATAGGTTGAAGGTCATTCCCCAGATTAAAACCCCGAGCAAGAAGTTAGGAAAGCAATCATTTTAATAACATTCAACTTCAGTCTCCTCACTTTGATTACACAGTTACCCATTTAAATTGCAGCCATGGACTATATCAAGCCATCTGCCCTGTCTGGTGAGTTAGGAGCACTGTTGCTTCACAAGGGAATCGCGGCCTGGGCACACACTGGTTTCAGTACCACTCACAGCGGGCCCTAAAGGCACGGTTGCTGCAGCTGGTGTGGGATTGGATGACTGCTTCTTCTTGTTTAAGCCTCCAGCACCTCCAGGCCCAGGAACCCCAGGATTTCAAAATCAACCCTGACTTTGTGACAAGTAGTTAAAAAGCGATAGAGGATTTCAGTCCATAAACTTGTGAGACAGGGGTGTGCAACTACTGTAAGCTCAAGGACCACACAATATTTGGTGACTCTCCAAGTGTGGCTGGGACTATAGCACATTTGGGAGGGTGCATAGGAGTTTAAGGGGTGAAATAGTTACCATAAGCATCTGCAACCCATTTTGCCTCTTCAAACTCCCGTAATAGCCCCCAGTGCAAAGAAACCTGTTCTGGATTCCAGCAATTCGGGATTTGCCTGGTAATTTTTATTTAGTGTGTGCTTATACCTAGTCAGCTTTGCAGGAAAAGAGGATGCTGGAAATTGTCCTCTCAGGTAGGGGAGGTGGTCCTGAAGGGGCAGGAAATGCAGAGCTACGTATTGTGGACAAGTTGAACATGTAAAACCCAAGTGATCTGGAAGTCACAAAGGTTTTTCTAAAAAGACAAAAACTGGGGAGGGGGGGAGGAACAATCCTGAGATACTGTGGGATGGGTTGATGGCTCTTCTGCACACTTTTCCCCACAGCAGCTCACCTGACCAGACCAATTGCTTCAGAGACTGGCCTGCCAAATAATACTGATTGGTTGGTTGGCTAGATTTATGCGCCCTCCGTCTGTCAGGACCTCAAGGTAGCATCGGCATTCGTAGTATTCCCTTCTATTTTCCCCCCAATAACAACCTGGTGAGGTAGGCTGGTTTAAGGGGTGTGGCTGGCCCAAAGGCACCCAAGGAGCTTCTGTGGCTGACGTGGAACAGAGCCTGCCCTTTTCCTGCCTCTCTCCCAAGAGGTCTGCCTTCTCACAGGTCAGGATGGTGGAGGGCACCAAACAGGAGAGCCCTGGCTGCTTTGGGGGCCAGCTGAGGCCAGGCTTCCTCCTGTGCAGCACCTCCAGATGCCTCCCAGGGTACATCGACCTTTGCAAGGAGACAGAGTCTGCTGAAGTGGTGGAACAGCCTATTGCACAGGATGGGCTCCCCTTTGCACGATGCATTTAAATAGATGGCTATTCAATTAAACCAGATGAAATTAAATTCATGGCCATTGGCCAGGAATGGTGCAGTCTCACGGGTCCCGCACTTGATTGGGATCAGGCGGAAAGCTTCAAAGGTCTGTCCAAGCTCTGTGATTCTATGACTCCTACAAAGATCAGTTTGGAGCCCCTTGGTTGGGGTGGCGGGGGGGGGGCACTGCCTCCCAGAGCAGATCCAGTGTTTGTAGAAGCACAGTCTTAAGAGCAAGAGGAGACACAGAAGGAATAACAAGCTCCAAAAGGCATTTGTGAGGAAGGAAACCAGAGAACTGGCACACCATCCTGGCCTGCCAGGACTCATGGCTGAATTCCCGCAATTCAAACTCACATTTGGCAAAGGGAGCCTGACAATGAGACAGGCCAGAGTCACAGTGTTTGTACATTGTGGGTCTTCCATCATCTGCCTGCGAGGGGCACTCTGCCTTGGCTGCTGCTGGGCCACGGAGGCTGTGAGCAAAGAAGCATGAGCAATAGGCTCATGTTCTGAGGACAGGCAGCTTCACGGAAAATGCGTGTGTTTTGTGCCATGTGCTCCCCCACCCCCACCCCCACCCCCACCCCCTGGTTCCATTACCACGTTTCCTTCTTAGAAGCTCAGGGTCTGCAGGAAAGCAAACCTCCCTTGGGACAGCCAGGACAATGCGCCCAGTGTACCACCCTGTAGAGCACTTCCACCAGCAGAATATCCAACTGGTATCAACTGCACAAGTGCCAGGCATGTGCATTGGCATCCGCCCACGTCACAGGCCTTCTGAAACCAGTGAATGCTGGACAGCCACGAAGGATGGCAGGGCTGGGGACAGGGAGCCACCCTTCAGCCCAGGGTCACCCTTCGTCTCCCTGAGGTATGATGCGCCTCTTCCTCCCCAGATCAAGGGGGGGCACTTTGACGAGCGCTACGTCCTTTCCTCGCGGGTCCGGACCGGCCGCAGCATCCGCGGCCTGAGCTTGCCTCCAGCATGCACCCGGGCAGAACGGCGGGAGGTAGAGAAAGTCGCAACAGAAGCCCTGAGCGGCCTGGCTGGGGAGCTGGCGGGCAAGTACTATCGCCTCAGTGAGATGACCGAGAAGGAGCAGCGGCAGCTCATTGAGGTGAGTGTGCCTGGGTGGACAGTGCCCTGAGCAGGTCCTCCTTGTGGAGAAGAAGCCACTAGGAAGGAGGGCAGAGAGGATCAGGCCTATCTGACAGTGCTTGCAGCTCTGAGCCATCCCGTTGTCTGGGATGGTGTGTGGCATGGCACTCCAGCTTCCTGCAAGGCCCATCTGCTGCCAGCCATCACCACTGCTTCTTCAGCCCATCTGGCTGCAGGAAGCAGCTACTTCCTTCTGCCCTGGAATTAAATCCTTATTCCAGTGGAGTCCTAAAGTAAACCTAGCAGAGATCTTCTTTTTCTTCTTCTCCAGGACCACTTCCTCTTTGACAAGCCTGTCTCCCCTCTGTTGACAGCTGCAGGCATGGCTCGTGACTGGCCTGATGCCCGGGGGATATGGTAGGCCTTCCATGGCTCCTCCTGATGGGAATGGACTGGGCTGGATAGATGCTCCAGGCACAGCCCCCGGGGAGGTGTGTTAACTCCAGGCAGAGATCCTAACTCTGGGGTGGTTGCTGTTCCACTGGCAATGAAAAATGTGGATCAGTGGGGAATGGAGCCTGAAGCAGCTGGGCCTGCCCCACCATACAGGAACAGCTGCTTAAGGCTCCACTTGCAAGATCCAGGTTGGTGAAGATCAAAGGCCTGCACTGGAAGGGAAGAGAGGTCTTGCCACAGCCAGGCCAGTTTGTTGTAGCCTCCTTCCCTTCACTAGCATCTTTACTGCTTCTGATCAGGCACAACCATGAGAAAACCTTCTTGGTCTGGATCAATGAGGAGGACCACACTCGTGTCATCTCTATGGAGAAAGGGGGCAACATGAAGAGAGTCTTTGAGAGGTTCTGTCGGGGTCTGAAGGAAGTGAGTCTCCCCATCTCATTACTCAGACCTTCTCAAGGGGGCTGATCATGGAAATGGGGCTGAATCACAGGCTGCCAGAGAAGCTGAAGTAAAGGGTCTCCACACCAAGAAAACAGGGTTAGGCAGGTGGGCAAAACCAGGGAGAAGATGGTCATGGAGCACTGCTTAGAGGGATCCACTCACCACATTGTCTTTCCTCCCATGAACAGGTAGAGCGACTGATCCAGGAGAGGGGCTGGGAGTTCATGTGGAATGAAAGGCTGGGCTACATCTTGACATGCCCATCCAACCTTGGCACTGGCCTGCGTGCTGGAGTTCACATCAAGCTGCCACTGCTGAGCAAAGTAAGAGCTGAGTAAAAGAAAGCTGCTGGCTGTTCTTGAGCTTCAGGTGGTCACCTGAGTCCCTTTCCATAAAGGCCAAAGAGCCACCTTTCCATGTGGTTTAAGGCAATACCAGTATTTTTTTTCCTGCAAGAATCTATCTTTTGACCTCAGAACTACAAAAAAAAACACACCAAGCTCCTGGCCACCCCACCCCCTGCTACCATGCTCTAGCCTTTCAGTGTCACCTATTTTTTCCCCATCATACACACCCTTATGCAGGACAGCCGGTTTTCTAAGATCCTGGAAAATCTGAGGTTGCAGAAACGAGGAACGGGGGGAGTCGACACAGCTGCCACAGGGAACATCTTTGACATTTCCAACTTGGATCGCCTGGGCAAATCTGAGGTAACTCTAGGGTTTGGCTGGGTACAAGTGCACTCTCTCCTTCTCCCCTCTCTGTGATGGGTTGCCTGCTCAAGCCCCCTCACAATTGTGGGCATGGGGGAAAGGCCTTGGAAAAGGGTGTGCGCATGGCAAGCAGTGCAGGGGCAGGATGCTTCCTCTTTTATAGCTTGGGGAGGCCAGCATGACTTATTACCATATGGGATGCTCCAGAGGGCATCCAGGGTGCCAGGCAACTAGGGGCAAGGATCTATCCTCAACTCTCCCAGTCCAGCCCTCTGTCTCTAACCTCCCTTGCTTGTATTCCCATCCCTGGTAGGTTGAGCTGGTGCAGCTGGTGATCGATGGTGTGAACTACCTGATTGACTGTGAGCGGCGCCTGGAACGAGGCCAAGATATCCGCATCCCACCCCCTGTGGCCCAGTTCCATAGCTGAGTCCAGCTGGACCCCTTCAAGGCTTGACAGATGCCTGCATGCATAGTCTTGTGGCCCTAGCTGTATACCCTGCACCAACCCCATAAACTTCCAATTGCTTGACTTCCTTCTGATTCCAGCTATCTTTTTGTCCCTCTCTGGGGGCAAAAGGGAGGAGGGATCTTTTTGGAGGCAGTTCCAGCAGAAATCCCTTGCTTTCTGGGCTCTGAGTACCTGGCTCCCATTCAGAGGATGGCAAAGGTGGTTGGAAACACTTGGGAGAACAGATGGATGGGTGGGCAGTTTGGCAAAGCAGCTCCTTTGCCCTTAAGATCTGGGAGAAGCAGGGAGGACAAATAGCCAGAATACCGGTGAAGGGGTAGCTATCCTGCATGGTGCAAAGCTGTCGCAAGCCCACCAGAAGGCAAGAGGGGAGAAACATCTGAAACTGCAAAGTACTAGTGTAGGCCATCCAGTCCCTGCCGGTGGGTCATCCTGGCCAGGGCTTGCCTGCTCACCAGAATGAGGAGCTGGGCAAGGCAGAACACTGCTGAAGCTGGAGCTGGGAAGCAAAATGCATGGGATTTATAAATGGGCAGCTCCTACCATTGCTTATGCCCTGGCATGGCTGGCCCAATGTCACTGCATTAACTCCCCAGCCTGCAGCAATTTCCCCTGGCCCATGATTAAGGTTAAGCCGGAAGCCTTGAATCTGAAGCATTTGGGATCCTAGTCCTTCTCTGTCCCAGCATTTCCTCCAGCTTCTGGAGCACAATCTCATCCAGGATTGGCAGCATCATTATAGTACTGAGGCTCCACCAATAGGAGAAGCTGGTACAGAACCTTCCCAGGAAATAGAGAAATGGGCATCACGGGCCTCCTAGCCTCACATGGTCCTTTCTGAGTAGAATTTCATTGTGCCCAACCAAAAAAGAAAGGAAAGAGACAGAAGCCTCACCTGAGATGTTAAAGAGGGAGGAGGGCAATGTGCCTGTCTTCAAAAGGTTGTGTGGAGAACAGGGAACCACAGACCAATCGCCCTGGCACTGACACTTGGAAACATGCTAGAGCAGACCACAAAGAGACTCCTAAGTACCTTAAAACTGTGCAGTTCAGCACAGATTTGTCAGGAACAATTTGGGTCATATTAACCTTCTTTTGTTTTTGGCAATCTAACTTCTTTAGCAAATTGCAGGAATGCCGAAGGCATAAAATACCTTGATTTCAGCAAGCGTTTGACAAAATACCCCACGATGTTCTGATTAGCAAGTAAAGACAGGGTGGCATGGCAATTGAGTACTTTTTAAGAAAGATTTTCATTCTTTGGATGAATGATTTTGAATGATTAAGAATTATTTTGATTCTTCAAACTCTGTGGATCCCACTCATATCTCACTTGTTTGACAGTATACCATTAATGAGTACTTTTTAAGATTTTTAAGCCACTGTGAATGAATGTATTAATTGTATACCGTCAAACAAGTGAAATATGAATGGAATCCAGAGAGTTTGGCCCAGGGCCCTGTACTCCTCAACATTTTCATCCATTACTTGGATAAAAGGACAGAGAGAACACTTACTGAATTTGCAGCTGATGCAAACTTGGATGGGATAAGTTAATATTCCAGAAGACTGAAACAAAACTGAAAGCAATCTTGATCAGTTAGAGAAGTGGCCTTCTAGTTTTGAGACAAATGCAAGTTACCCACTAGGAAAAAGAAGTCAAATGCAGAGTTATGTGTGTGTGGTGAGTGTGTGTGTGAAAAAGTTCTTGGGACTGTAGTTGACTATGAGTCACAGTGTCACAAGGCTGCTAAAAGAATAAATGCCACTTTGGGCTATACCAACAGAAGCGTAGTTTCCAAATGATAGGAATTGTTCCACTTTACTCTGTATTGAACAAACCTTATTCTGAGTACTATACATTCTGGGTATTGAATTTTGAGAAATATTCAGAGGACCTGGTGCCAAGAAGTTAATCTAAGAATTGGAAGTGAAACCTTTTGAGTGAGGGACTAAGCTTATTGTGGGTCCTGAGAAGAGGGATTTGATAACATGTTTCAAGTATACAAAAGGATGTGACACTAAAGAGAGCCAAGACCGATTGCTCTATTGTCTCAGGGGACATTTCTTTGCACATTCTTGAATCAGCTGATATCAGAAAAACCATGATAGCTTGTCACCTATTTGTTGCTCCATCAGTTCTTTATTGCAAGGTTCCCTATTGCTACAAAAATATTTTATTCTGTAAATTTGTCTTCTAGTATACTAATTATCCTACCCAATATTGCGTTACCTGAAGATGTGATAAACATTCCAACTTCTATTATTACAAAAAAAGTTGAAATAGGAAGCCTAGAACTGAATCTTGTAGCACCTCACTCCAGGGTGATGAGGAACTGTTAATGAGCACTCTTTAAAATACAATTTTCAAACCAGTTATATGTTCACTTAATTGTCAGAGTATAATGTCAAGATCACAGGAAATGATAGTTCTGCTTTCTGCTGCAATGGTCAGAATGCACCTGGAATATTGTGTCCAGTTCTGGTTGCCACAATATAAAGACGACACTGAGGAACTAGAAACAATGGAGAGAAGAGCAGTAAAGATGGGTCTTGGAGGCTAAACCCTACAAAGAATGGTTAAAGGAACTGTGAATGTTTAGTTTAAACAACAAAAGGCTAGGAGAGACACAATAGTCTTCCAAAACATGAAGGGATGTCACAGGGAAGAGGGTGTGGATTTATCCTCCAGCACTCAAGGGTAGGACAAGAATGAAGGAAGTGGAAGCTTTACAGAGGGAGATCCAAACTTGAAATAAGGAGAAATTTCCTCACAGGGAGAACTCTTAAGCAGTGGCACAGCCTTCTGGAGCTGTGGGAACTCCATCGCTACTGGTTTTCAAGCAAAGTCTGGACAGCCATGTGTCTGGAAGGGTCTGAGGATTCCTGCCCTGGGCAGGGGGTAGGACTAGAGCAGGGCTTTTCAAACTCTGTTCTGCAGAACCCTGGGGTTCTGTGGGAACTCAGTGAGGTTCATATGAGAGTCTGAGGGCAAACAAAAAGTTGAGCACAGACCATTTTCTATCACTAGCACTTTGCTTCGTGATCGGGGCTTCCAGGAGATGAGCGAGAGCGAGAGAGCGAGAGAGAGATACTGTAGACAGATGGATGGATGGAGAAAGATTGTAAGTAACGGATTATACAGCTTGAAAAAGTTTGAATAATCCTGGATTCGAAAACCTCCAAGGTGCCTTCCAACCCTGCTTGATATGTCATTTGAACAGTGAGCTTCATTAAAAGGGGAAGGGCAATGAAAACCCTGAAGTAAGGACTTCAAAGATAGAAAGTGGAAGTGCAAAATGGGGCTCTTAAACCACTCAGAGAAGAAGAAGAATGAACGCACATAAAGTTCATGGCCATAAGAATATTTCCCTTAGGCAGAGCATGGAAAATAAACAAGAGTTGTTATTGCTGAAATTAAAATAAGACCCCCAAATATACATTTATATTGCACATAATTTCAGCTTAGATAATTTTTATTTTGGATGGAAACTAAAATATTGGAAGTGGGCACAAATGGAGACTAAGTGGCTGACAAATCAAAGAACAGCATCAATACTTTCCTGGGAGCAAAATATATAAAATGGATAAAGCTAACATGTATCAATAGGTTTCTTGACCGTTCTTCAAAGATTTGGGAGTATTGGGGAAAAATTAGTTCCATCTCCCTGGCTATTTATGCTAATGTCTCTTTTCCAAATAATTTAGCAAGGCTATCTAGTAATGTGTGCAGACAGCAAACTCTTTTCAGATTAAGGGATTATTTTATAAATAACCAAGTCATGCCAGAAGATATTTTAAAACAGAAATTGGCATGTGTGAACTTTAATTAGTTACAAATGAATGAAATGGGTATTTTTGTTAAACATATAATCTGTAAGAAAACAGCATCGCAACTGCTAATAGCCTTTGAAAATCTTATGTTAAAACCTTCAGAGTCTTCTAAAGATCTAATATCCAAAATATATCCCACACCAACAACTTCAAGCAGAATTTATATATTTTGGATATTTCTCTCAAAGAATCAGACTTGACATAGTATCTCTGACATATAATGGGCTTCCCTTTGGAAGAACACATGATCAATATCAGCAAAGATCAGGAAAAATTATTTAAAAGTGATTCATAGATGGTATTATACTCTGAACAAGCAACTAACTTTACTGGGAAAGGTTGGAAGGGTGGTGAAGCACCTATATGCATGTCTGGTGGTCCTGGGAAGTTGTACAAAGATTTTGGTCAGAAATGATCAGAGAAATGAATAGCATAGATATAGGAAAATGTAGTTGTGGTCCCAAGATATGTTTACTGTCAATATTTAGCTCAAAGTACTAAAAATAAGATAGCTGTTTAATTCATGAAGGCTGTGGCAAGGCTGGCCATAGCACAGTGCTGGAAAAATCCACAGCTCCATCACTAGATCTCTGGTATGAAAAACTATGGAAAATTTTCGTTATGGAAAAATTTACAAATAAAAGATGGGAGGTTTGGAATCAATCTACCCACCTACCTACCTACCTAATTTATATAGCCACCATCTCACAAATTGACTCTGGGTGGTACACAATAAAAACAAAACAATAAAAATGTATGTTAAATAACCATTAAAAACAATAAAACATGCATGTAATAAGGCCACGGGAGAATGTTTAAAAAGCTCGTACACAGTAAAGCCATCTTGCGGGCTCCATTTCCAAGGCCTGCTTAGTTTCCCCAGGTCTGCTGGAAAAATAAGAGAGATCTCCAGAAGGCCAGCAGGGCTGGGGCTCGTCTCACCTGTGGTGGGGGGATGATGTTCCAAAGGGTGGGTGCTGTGGCAGAAAAGGCTCGCCTCTGAGCCTTCTCAGATGGAGCTCCGATGGGCCACGTGACATGCCTCTCCTGATGGGATGCGTAGATGCAATCGGGGAGAGGAGGTCCCTCAAATACCCTGGCCCCATGCCATGTAGGGGTTTAAAGGTCAAAACCAGCACTTTGAATTGGACCTGGAAGCAAACTGGCAACCAATACATAACTGCCCATGCTGCCCCATTTTGCACTAGTTGAAGCTTCCAAATACTCTTCAAGGGCAACCCCATGTAGAGCATATTACAGTAGTCCATTCAGGAAGTGACCAGGGCATGAGTAATTGTGAGCAGGGCCTTCTGATCCAGGAACAGGCGCAACTGGTGCACAACTTGCACAAAGGCCCTCCTAGCCACAACTGTCACCTGCTCCTTGAGCAGGAGTCTTGGGTCCAGGACCCCCAGGTTGTGCACCAGGTCTGCTTGGGGCAGTGCCACCCTATTCAGTACCAAAGATGGTAAAGTCCCAGATCCAGAAGGCCCTAAAACCCAAAGCCACTCAATCTTGCCAGGGACCAGCTGAAGCCTCTTGTTCCCCATCCAGACCATCACAGTCTCCAAGCACCAAGATAAGACATCAACGGTATTGTTTAGTTCGCCAGGGGCAGAGATGTACAATTGAGTATCATCAGTGTATTGATGATACCTCACCCCATGGCAGTAGATGATCTTACCCAATGTGTAAGTGGAGAGTCAGCAGAGGAGAGAGTACTGAAACTTGCGGAACCCTGCACAGCAGGGGTTGAGGGTGGAATCCCTCATTCCCAATCAACAATGGGTACCAGCCCCATAGGAAGGAAGAGAACCAGCATGGTACAGTGCCGCCCATGCCCACTCTATAGGAGGATACCATGACTGATGATATCAAAGGTCACTAAGAGGTCAATAGAGCAAGGATGGATGTACTACCCCCATTCTGCTCCTGCCAGAGATCATCCAGAAGTGTGACTAATGCCATTTCCATCCCGTACCCAGATCTGAATCCTGACTGAAAGGGGTCCAGATAATCTGATTCATCCGTGGTCCACTGAAGCTGCTGCATGACCACCTTCTCCACAACCTTCCCTAAGAAAGGAAGGTTGGACACTGGATGAAAATTGTCCAGTGTGGTAGAATCCAGCAATGGCTTCTTAAGGTGGAAGAACAACCCCCTTTCTCAAAGAAGAACTCACCACCACTAGAACCCAGTCACACGTCTCCCCCCCAGGCAGCCTTAGCTAGGCAGGAGGGACATGGATCTAACAAGCAGGTGGATGAGCTCACAGACTTAAGGACCCTGTCCATTTTCTCAGGCTGAACAGGTTCAAACCATTCCCAGATAAAGAGCAAGGCTGTGCCCCAGGTTTCTGTACCAAAGCTAGCATCTAACTGGGAATGAATTCAAGCAATTTTGTCTGACACATGCTCTGCAAATTCCTCCGCACAACCTTGTAGATGAATCTCTGAATCCCCCTTACCCAAAAGGACTCAGGTTACCCAAAACAAGGCCGCCAGACAGCTATCTGCAAGTGCAATATGGGCAGAGAATTGCTACTTTGCTGCCCTTATCACCACAAGGTACCCCTTGATAGCAACTCGTACCCATGTTTGGTTGATTTCATCCTTTGTTGACCTCCAGCAATGCTCCAGATGCCCCTTCTTCATCTCCCTTAACTCTTCCATTAACTACGGAGAGAGTGACAGGATCCATGGGAAGGGAGAGATCACATGGGTGCAATTCAGTCCAAAGCCTCAGCCACTGCTCATTCCAAACGACAACCAAGGCCTCAGTCACACCATGCAACAGACCATCAGGAACAACCCCCAGTTTCTTCTGGAACCCATCAGGGCCCATCAGTCGCCAGGGGCAGACCGATCAAATAGGTCCCACCTCCCTGCAGTGAGGGGCAGTGCCAGAGAATCTCATGGCTACCAGGGAGTAATCTGACCATGATGGGGGAGCTACAGAGAGCTCCTCCAACTTCAGATCACGTTGCCACTGCTCCAACAGGAAAACCAGATCAGATGTGCGACCACTGTCCTGTGCTGGGCCCTGGATGGCCTGGGATAGGCCCATGGCTGTCATGGTGGCCATGAACTCCTGAGCCACCTCAGACCCCACTCCCAGGGAAGGCAGATTGAAATCCCCCAGGTCCATAGGCCTGGGGAATTCCATTGGCAACCCCGAGACAGAGTCAAGGAGCTCAGGCAGGGAGGCTGCTACACATATATCAAAAAAGTTACTTTTGATTCAATCTGGGAAAAAAATAGTTCTTTTTGGAAAGCATAAAAGGCTATATTCCTCTTTTTGTTTACCAGAGTACGTATAAAAGTTGCTATTGGAATCTTGTTCTTAGATCTTTTCAGTGTGTTTGTTGGTTTTTAAATTTATAAAGTATGTATTTTTAAAAAAAGGAAGCAAAAGCTCAAAACGAGCCCAGTTGAGCAAAGACTGTTAGGACAAACAAAAAGAACTTCTTTAGATACGTTCAAAGGAAATAAAAAGACTCAGTATAACATTTGCTCAGGGAAGAAGGCAAAATGCAAAGAGGTATAAAAAGACACAGCTGAGCTACTCCACCACTTATTCAGATCAGATTTTCCAACAGAAAATTATCTGTTCTGCCAGGAAATTGTAAAGAGGATGACAGGAGAGGGCTGAAGCTTCACCCCTCTAGGAGTCCAGTCAGGGAACTGCCAATCAGCTGGGTGAGCGCTGGGGCAAAGCAGGGGAGGGCTGCCCCGTGCCTCTTTCTCACCTGGCCTATTGTTAGTTAAATGAGTGCCTGGGATGAAGAGGCAATGGAACTCCTCCCCGCCCTGTCTTTCTCTCGTGCTTCCCTCTTCCATGAGGTAGAAGCGAGGCTTTTCTACCCTTATCTATTTCTTCCTAAATCAGTACTTTACTTCAAATATAGTCAACACCTGCTAGTGTTCAGTGACAGCTCGGTTAAGCCCCTACTCTGAATCTAAGACAACAACATTATGAGAGTTCCTTTTTACTATGAAAGTGGTGTCCAGCCACTTATTTTTCAGTATTCTTTCAGCATTCTCCTCTAGCAAATCTCCAACAGTTCATGATCCTTTTCTCATTAGTTCCTCCTGGCATGGACTGTTATTTAGTTCATTAAAATATGCTTCCCTGAAGTTGCAGTTATATGTTTCAGCCAGCTTTCATTTTCCTTAAACCAACAATCCCAGAATTTTCCCCAACATTCCTGCTTCTTCCACTTTATCAACTAAGTCTTCGCCTTGGGCCTTTCTCCACCCTGAGGAGGGGAACAACACAGCTAAGGCCAGGCATTTTCTGGGGAAATCATCCTTATCAAGAGACACTGGGGTACTGAAGCAGTTTATTCACTGCAGGACCTCAAGGAAGGTGGCACTGTTCTACCCCAGTTCTTGGAAGTGTCTGCAGGAACATTCATTCACGGCTTTGGGCTCTGGGCCCCATCACTCCTTTAAGTGCCATGGCAAAGGCAGGTGGTTCACTTCTCCAGATGTCAAAGAGCACCTGTGAGAGCTGCTGTTGGGATTGCTGGAGGGTATTTATTTTATATTTTATTTTTGTATTTCAAATTTGTCACCACCCATCTCACTACAGAGCAACTCTGGGCAGTTATTCATTCAGGGAGCCTGTTTCTCCATAAGTGACTGGCCTGTGCTTGGGGGATCCTATTGTGGAGGGCTTGGAATTTGACAAAGGAGCTCCTGGGGTGAGGGACCAGCTCTACCCAAATACTCCAGATACCCGAAGCAATGGCTTCAACAGATACTTGTATTTCAAGCAGTGGCATTAGGGTGTTCCAGTCACGCACGTGCCCACTGCAAGCCCAGTGCTCTCCAGACGCGTCATGTGGGTTGCAACTCCCAGGAGCCCAGGCAGAGCTGCCTCTCCCTGCAGGAAGGTGGCCTCCTCACCTGCCTTCAGGCCCCTTTCGGTGCTTTGTGCAGCAGCAGCAGCTGTGCAGGTAGTTGGGGACACAAAAAGAAGCAGCTGCTTTTGTCCTGCGAATCAACCTGATTTCCCTGAAGGGGAGTTTGTGTGATGCGTCCCTCTGACCCACTGCTTCCAAAACTGAAGCTACCGCGTGGCTTAGCCTTGCTCAGTGCTCTAGTAGAACTGCTGGAGGAGGTTTTTGCACGTCAAGGCATCAGTTTCATCCATTAGCTCACCCACCCAAATGAAAAGGGCTAAAATTTTAGCCCCAGTGATGTCGTAGACTCCCCAGTCATGCCTTCTACATCCCCAAGTGGTCCAGGACAGGAGGAGGTGCTGCCTCCAGGCTGAAAAAGATTGTCTGCCCTGGATTAAGCAAAGTCCTTATCACACTATTTTCTGCCTTCAAGTCAGCAGTGTTGACTCCTGGCAACTATCTGGACCAGCCCCTGCAGTTTTCTTGGCAAGGTTTTTTGGAAGTGGTTTGCCCTTGCCTGCTTCTTCCTAGGGCTGAGAGGGACTGGCCCAAGGTCACCCAGCTGGTTTTGCGCCTAAGGTGGGACTAGAACTCACAGCCTCCCAGTTTCTAGCCTGGTGCCTTTAACCATTACACCATAATCAATCAATCAATCAATCAATCAATATTTTATTACAGTCACAGACCAGAATTCATTACACGCTGTAATCAATGGAAAAATGCCCATGTCCCATCCTTAAGCGTCTCTGTGGCCCTTAGGAAGGTGGAGGGGCTAGACCAAGGCCTGGCCCTTGCAGCAGCCACAGTGAGCTTGCCAGAAAGACTCCCAGAATCAACAATCACTGCTCTTTTTATTTTACTTAATTTTATTATACTATGGCAAGCTTTCAACTGTCCTCAGAAGAGGAAGGAAGACTGTTAAAGCTTGCCTACAGAGTTCAAAGGGTTAATGCTGATTCAGAGTCAGCTGAGAGCAGGTCATCATCCCAGAGGGACAAAGGCAGCCCAGCCCTGCAGAATTTCTCAGACTGGATCCCTCTTCCAGCCAGACGCCAGAAGGGCTGAATACCCCCTGCCTGCACACTCACCTTCCAAAAGCCAGAAAACCAGCTGTGAAGTCAGTCAAGGGAATACAGCTTCCAGGGCAAAAGGGACAAACGGGAGCCAGTGTGGTGGAGGAGGTGACCACCACACCGATAGGAAAAGGCCTGTGTTTTGGAAGTGAGCATTCTCCACTGGAGTGCTCCCAAGTCACAGGCAAAACACGTTCAGATGCATTTATTTACGCAAAGGCTTTCCTATCAATACAGTAACCACAAATAACAAGGTATATCTGCCTCCACCTCAGGACTGCTCCCTCCTCCATCCCCAGGCACGCTTTTAAAAAGCCAGGTTTTTAAGGGAGAGAGTGGGGATCTGACTTCTGGTAGCAAAGTGTTTCCCTGTAAAAGCACTCCAGTGGAGAATGCTCACTTCCAAAACCCTCCCACGTATTTCATGCACGGGAGAGGGGGATTCTCAGCATGCACTCTCTGCTGGCATGCCTTGGAACCAGCAATCTCAGAAAGATCCAAGGCTTTGGAGATTATTGCAACCATCTTAATTGCACCTGGAAACCAACTAGAAGCTAATGCACAACTTCCACCTGCTGTTCCAGCATGCACTGAGAGGCACGAGAACCTCAGATTGTAAATCAATGCCTTCTGAGAGAGCACAACCTCATCACCAGCTAAAAATGGTGCCAGATTCAGCAGTGGCTATCTTGCTTGGGTTAAGCCTCAACCTCTTTCTCTTACAGCTTCCAGGCACCAGGTCAAGATTTCTACCATGTTCTGGGGTAGGGACCTATACCTGAGTATAGTCTATACTGCTGATAGCAAACCCCAAAGTGTCAGTGGTTTTCCTCAGCCACTTCATATAAATATGAAATAAAACAGGAGGGAAGAGGGTATCTCATGTTGGACCACCTGAAGGCTCAACCTCTCTTTCTGCACACACACTGGCTGGGACTACTACAAAATGGTGCCTGTGGTTTCCAACCCTCACAGTCACCTCAGAACTATACCACAGTTGATGGTACTGAAAGCCACCGAGAGGTGCAGCAGGACAAGTTTGGCTGCATTCCCAGGCAGGCCCTGTCACAGGTCATCAATGAGCGCAACTGATGCAGTTTTTGCCATCTGATCATCTATTTCTTCCAGAGCTCTTTGTAACTGTCCCCTCGTCCTCAGTTAGATGGATATTGGTTGGAGACCAGTCAATTGTGTCCACCATTAGCTTCTTGAGGAGAGGATGCACCAGTGGATTCTTCAAGGACAGCAGCATCTCAGCCTCCTGCCATGAGACGTTTGGAACAGTCTAGACCTGTTTCCCTTCCCAAACCTGGCAGCGCATACTTCTCATCTCACCAAGGATTGTGCCCATTTCCTCAGGATTAACAGGTTGAAATTCTTTCCTGATAACCTCGTAAGATGTTAACCCAGCATCTTTTTGGATTTGTCCAGCTGGTGTCCAAATTTGAATGAATGCAAGCATTCATACGTACAAAATGCTCTACTAACATGCCACAGCGGCCCATTAATAGTTGTTGCTAATGCAGGTAAGTCCAGAATCAAACCCAGAAAACAATTTCACACATTACCATTCCAAAAACGATAGGGAGGGACACTCAAACTCATCTGAATAAATCTGGTGGAATGCTGCAGCATCGTGATGTGAGGGCTTCATCAAAGTCTTCAACAATCCAAGATCAAAAGCAATAAAGACATTCACAGAGGCAAGACAGAGCCCCGGGTCAATCCAAAGTTTAGGATACTGTATGCAAGATTCCTTCAGAAGGGCTGGAATTCCCTTGCAGAAACAGAAAATGTCCTCAGGTCCAAGTGAAGAGATCCAGCTTGGAGTCAGGATGGAACCTGGAAGTCAGCCACATTGCTGAAGCCAGGCTATTCAGGAGTAAGAGTTACTCCTGTGTAGACTGTCCTACCGACGACGCCTCGTTGTGCAACCTGGCATTTCTCTGCCTCTCTGCCCGTCCACTTCCAGCACAGGGTGATGCTTTCGCAGGATGGCCAATTGAAGCGACAGTCCTGGCTTCTGGTGCTGGTTTCTCAGTCAGGCTGGCCAGGTATGGCTACTGCTACTCCTTCAAAAAGGATTTCGGGGGAAGAAGGGAAAGCAGCATCCGTTGCCCCTTGTGCATGCTGGGGAAGGGATGCAACTAAACACACACGTGCAAGGACTTTATCATGCCCTTGCAGGGATTTATGTACTGTATAAAGCAAGTACATAATTGTGCCATTTGCACGATGACAACATCACACACATGGCATGCTTCGAATATGACTCCGATGGTTACAGATGCTGCTCAGCTTGCCATTTTGGCCCAGCCAGCCTCCCGGCCATCCTCCCTTCTGGATGTTCAGCCTGAGAGGGAAGTCCCAAAGCCTGGGCCTCAGCAGTGAAGGAAGCACTTCCGGGCCGTAAGTATAATTCTTCCTTCATCACAGTTTCAAATGCAGCCTCCACACTTCTAAAACTACCCAACAACAGTGTGACTGGATCTCCACAATGTGCTTGACCTGGTTGTGAAATCAGCTCATGTTCTAATCACACCTGGAACAACCATCTAACCAAGCTGCTGGATCTGCACAGCAGGTAAAACCACCAAAAAAACAAATCTTAACCAAGGTTAAAACTACCCAAACTTTGCTTTTTATGCAAGCAAAGCCTTATCATCATACAAATTGCTCCCCAAACTATGGGGGGGAGTCTTATAACTCGCAGTATTTATGCAAAACTTTATACGAAACTCTCCTTGCATAAAACTTCCCACATCTATTCCTCTGTCTGAAGGGGCTACTATGCCTGTATGTTTCATGCAATTCAGCAAAAAGCAAAGACATCAGATTTATATATCCTTTGCCCAGAGCCTACAGCTTTCTCAGGATTATGGACCACAGCTGAAAGGCTGAAGCCAGACACTGACATCATGACCTTGCTGGAGTGAGTGGGGTTGTTGGGTCCCACTTTCAGGGGTGAAGGGTTAAGGCTCCCATTTCCCCATCTAACCCCAAGAGGAGCAATCAACCCAGCTTTCTGGAGGGTTTGGTGGGTTTAAGAGGTGAAAAGGGTCCCTTACAATCTCTACTAACTCCAGGGATACTCTGGCAGCCATGGATAGACAGGACACTAAGGGTTGTGCCCCAGAGGGAGGGAGAAACCTAACGGCCATATTTGCTCTGGGGGTACTGGAGGAACTTTAAAGAGCAAATGGGTGCTGTTAAGGCATCCATTCCACCCCTTAAAAACCCCGGACCCCTCTCCAAACGGCCCGTGGCCCTCCTACCTGCCTGCGGGTCCCGGGAGGCCCTCCAGCCACGGAAGGCGTTCCGGGCGCGGCTCCACCTCTGAGCTGAAGCAGGGCTGTCCAAGAGGGCAGGGAGCAAAGCCCAGACGGCGTTATCGCGATCAGGAAACTTTAAGACCGGGCGCGCATCCGAGTTGCCTCCCCTCCCCGCACCTTGTCGGCTGCGCCGAAAGAACTGACACCGAATTCCCCTCCACTCCGGTTTTCAACCCCACGGCAATGGGGGGCCCAGGACTGCGGCCGCCGCCGACTCCGCTCCTCCGGAGCTTGCTCTTCGCTCCAGGGAAACGTCCGAGGAAGAGGGCGAGCAAGGGATTCTCCCACGCCCCGAATAATTCCCACCGGAGCCAAATCTGAAGCGGTCCGAACGCCTCCTTGACGGGCCGGGAGAGAGAACCGTCCTCCGCAGGCGGGCAGGCCGCTGTGGGCAAACATTGCCGGGCAGGATCAGCCCCTGCTCCGCCCGACGGGGCTGGAAAGGCTCTTGCTCCAGCCGCGGCAAGCTACAACTCTGGGGGGGGGGGGGGGTGTCGGTTGAGACCCCTCCCCTCCCAGCCGGGCAGGCAGAAATGAGCGCCGCCCCCTTTAGGGCGCGAAGGCCAGGCAGAGGCCGGCCGCCCCGGGGCACCTGGCCAAGGCCGTCGACCCCGCCCCGCTTTCCCAGAGCAGCGGCACCTCGAACAGCCCGACCGGGGCGGGGCGGAGGCGGCCGGCTGGGCTGACGGCTGGGCCACGGGCGCGGCCAGCGAGCCTGCCGTAGGCGGGCTGGCGCGAGGGGCGAAGGCTTAAAGGTCCGGCCAGCCGGCGGCCGCGCTGGATCCGACGGGGCGCCATGTGGTCGTTGCAGGCGCTGAAGCTGGGCTGCCTCTTCGCCCTGGTCCTGCTGCCGCTGCTCTGCGGTCTCCTACCGGCGCTGCTTTTCCGCCTGCTTGGGGCCGCCGGCAATGGTGCGTGGAGGCTCCTGGGGACGGGGCGGGTCGCGCTGCGTTGCTAGGCGGGCCTCCCTCAGCGGCGTCCTTCTTCCCGACTCTCCGCAGGCGTCTCTGGGAGCGGACGAAGCATCCTGAGCTGTGCGGCGGGCGGAGTCTTTATGGCCGCTTGCTTGCTGGACGTGGTGCCCGATTCGCTGGCTGATCTTCGGGATGAGCTCCGTCGGCACAGCCTCTCGGTATCTGGGTGGGGGCGCAGGGGACGGAGGGAGGGAACGACGGCGGCCCCGCCTGGCCGCTCCGCTCGGGGCCGCGCCAGGTTCTCCTCGGGGGGCCCAAGCCTGCGTCGTGTCGGAGCGGAGAGGGGCTTGGAGGCGCCTCGGGGTTGACTCACGCGGGAACGGCCGTCGGGGCAGCAGCCGCGGGCTTGAAGGCCATGGAGGTGGCCGGCTGCTCTCCACAAGGATCCAGCATGGAATCCCCACGCTCCCCTTTAGCCAGGTCCCGGGCCCCGCGGAGACCTCCGGAGAGCCTGGGTTTCTTGGACTGCTCCCGTCGCCGAAAGTAACGCAGCCAGAAAGAATCCTTCGGCGGCGGTGGCGGTGGTGGTCCACCTAGCCTGGGTCCTTTCGCCCTACTTGGTCAGCCCCAGTGGGCTCTCAGCCTGCTGTGATGACCCTCCCTCCTGCTTCTCCCTGTCCCCAGCTGGACTTCCCCACGCCTGAACTCATCCTGGCTCTGGGCTGTTTGCTGGTGCTGGTCCTGGAGCACGTGATCTTGGACTGCAGCGAGCAGCGAGGGGCCGAGGCTTCGCTGCCCCTCCTGCGCCGCGAAGAGGCCACCGTCGGGGAGCGGCAGGCCGAGGCTGGGGCCGACCCTCGCTCACCCTCATCCTTCCGTTCTCTGATCCTGACCCTCTCTCTCTCTCTGCACTCGGTGTTCGAGGGCCTGGCGCTGGGGCTGCAAGTCACTGGGAGCAAAGTCTTGCAGCTGGCGGTGGCAATTCTCCTCCACAAATGCATAATCGCTGCCAGTTTGGGCCTGCTGCTGCTCCAGAGCCGCCTCCGCCTGCCCTGGCTTGCAGCCTCCATTGCCTGCTTTGTGCTCATGTCCCCCCTCGGCGTGGGCTTTGGCATGGTGGTGATCCACAGCTCTGGCACAGGCAGTTCCCTGGCGCGGAGTGTACTGGAAGGTGTGGCTGCCGGGACCTTCATGTACGTCACCTTCCTGGAGATCTTGCCCCAGGAGCTGCATGCTCCTTCCAGCCGCTTGCCCAAAATCCTCGCTGTACTCTTGGGCTTTTCCGGGATGGCCGGGCTGCGCTTCCTGGGCTGAGGCTGTGGCCGTGGCCGTGGCCCCAGAGCGCTGATCAAGGCCTCCCTCCCTGGATGTGGGCTCCAGCAGCCCATGCAGGCAGCGGCCGGGACAGTTCTCAGCCTCGTGCGTCTGAAATGGTTTTATTAAATAGGTGTACATTGGTCTGGAACAGAGGCCTGTCGGGTTCTTATTTGCTCTCTTCCTGCGCATCTCATGATGTTTGATGGGGAGGGGAGGCTCGCTGCTGCAATTTGGTGCATCTGCCCACATACACCCCAGCGCTTCTTTCCAGCTGAGCTGGCCACTGGGGGGGGGGGCTGCAGCGAAGGGTGGGAGGATGTTTGGGTCAGAGCCTGAGCAGCCCATGGGACTGCAGCGCCCTCTCCTGGTAGGAGACTTGGGAAAATCACATCCTGGTGGACTGACAGCACAGTCCTGGGACTTGTCCTCCAAAAGCCAGTGACTTAAATTGGGACTTCTTCACAGAGTTGGGAAAGGCTTTTTCGACAGAGTCTAACTCTGTGCTCAGAGCAGGAATTCAGACTGAAGTAGTCTCAACAGATGGTGTCCGGTCTTCCCTTGAATATATCCAATGAAGGAAAACCCACCGCGTCTCTGGGTCACTGGTTTCGCTTCTGACTGCTCTTGCTCTTAACATTCAACTGGAATCTGCTGCCTAATAATTTACATTTTATTATATCCCC
The DNA here is from genome assembly GCF_059951505.1 of Python bivittatus. Taxonomy (NCBI): domain Eukaryota; kingdom Metazoa; phylum Chordata; class Lepidosauria; order Squamata; family Pythonidae; genus Python; species Python bivittatus. Next base: position 6,394,554 of record NW_028277053.1, on the reverse strand, counting down.
TGCCCTCTTGCAGGAGGGAGGGTGATAAAGAACAGGTCTTGGCCTTATGTGTGAAGTCCTTTCTGATAGCTGAAGCGTGCAATCATCTCGATGAGCAAATTGTACTGATCCTGCTGCATAAAGAGCCATGTCTTAAGCTGGTGCTTGCTTGCTTATTTATTAGATGTGTTACCTGCTACAGTCAGACAACTCTTGGTGTCTTACAAGATCATCCAATACATTTAAAGTCCACAGTATAACATTAATAACATAAAAATAAAACTTGAAAAATACACCTATAGCAAAATTAAAAAGAATTCAAAAAATAATAAATAGATGGCCAGTGCAGGAGACAGAGTATGGGTACAATGTGTTTCTGTTGGCATGTGCAGAGAGGTAGTCTCCAAAAGCAGCTCCCTGCAGAGCACACTGTGGTAATGCAGGTAAGTGCAGATGAGGATGTGAGTCACTTGCCACAGCTTCACATTTCAGGTAAGGCTGAAGCTGGAGCACTAACCAAAGTTGGGTGAGGATCTCAGGTCAACAGATATGCTTCTTCAGGGACAGTGCTCCCCCAGCAAGAGAACATCCTGGAGATATCAGAAGCCTGCAATGGGCCAAAGGTAATTCTCTTCTAATGGACTATTCTGTCCCACCCAGGCCTTCAAATACAGGATCAAGATCTTGTCAGCATCACCTGTGTGGCCTGGGATAGTGACGTGCAACTGGGTATCCTCAGCTTATTAATGATACTGTACCCCAAACAGAAAGACTACCTGTCAGGTCTACGATGTTCAAATCCCAATGAAGAAAAATCTCTTGAAACTCAAATCAAGTTCAAAAAGAAATTCATTTATTGAGATGTACATGCAGCTTCAAAGCATTGCTGAAACTAAAAAGCCCACACATTCCCAGTCTATTTTTACCCTCACTTCTCACCCCCCTTTTCCTCAGCCAGTTCTCATGTTGGTACAACCTTGGACATTCCTGACCCCAGATAACAGTCCATCTGTGTTAATGGTTTCACCTTCCTTGTTTCCCCCTCCTCCTAACAAAAAATGGCAGAAACGAAGCAAGCAACTAATGAGCTGATAGATTGATTGCTGGAGGTTCTGACACTACCTCTCCCAACAGTTCCATGTAGATATGAAACCATAGGAGAGCAGGCTGACCCTGTAGCACCCCACAGAGCAGAGGCTGGCTGATCTCTTCCCCCACAACCAGCAACTGGAACTCTATTGAGCCACTGTCAAAACACCACTTCCATAGGATCCCATGGTTGATGGTATCAAGGGCTGCCTCAGGCCCTCCTGCCATGAGGCTTTGACCACCTCCCAGATCCAGTGATCGCAGCTCCTCCAAACCTTGCAAGAGGCTGGAGACAACCAGTTCCCTTTATCAGAGTTTACCAGCCAGAAGCAATCCTAGATAACCTGGCCAAATGTTGCCCAGCCTCCATGATGGATTCCATCCATGAAGAGTTAATTAAGACCAGCTAAGCTAAGAGATGTTATTGACAAAATGTTACACCATGCCCTTTCTCCCTAAATTATATAAAATCCTGCATTACATGGTTAACATTAATCTGATAAAATAAGAATATTTTACGCCACTCAGAGTCACCTTGTGTGAGATGGGCGGCTATATGAATATGATAAATAAATATTTACATTGTAACTTTTTCATGGTAGCTGATTTATTTGTTCTAAATATGTCAAGACTTTCCTTGGTTCTAGCTGACACTAGACAACCCGTGACCCACTGGATCATCATTTCAGAGATATTTCCTTACCTAAACAGAGAAACAGAATGACGACAGGCAAAAAAGCAGTGGGACCGGGAGCAACTTCTGATTTCCTGCTGGCTTCCCCATTGACTTTCCTTGTGGGGCAGCTGGCAAAGAGCATTGTAAATGACAACTGCGTAACTGGATCGCATAACTGGCAGCCTGCTGGGTCATCATTTCAGAGATATTTCCTTATCTAAACAGAAAATTAGGGGCCTTAATGCTTTTAATTACTCATTTATCATCATAAAGAGTATGCTTAAATTATTAGCATTTTTTTTGTACTTCGGGTTTTTCTTAATGGAAAAATGGATTTAACCTTTGTAAACTAAATGACGATTAGATTTTAAACTTGATGTAGTATTGCAGCTTTGATTATAACTATCCCCTCTCCTGCTTTCTTAGATTATAACCAGAATATTTCACATCCAGCTTTTGACTTTCTTTTCTGCACATGCGATTTTCTCTTCTACATACGTACATACAGATGATCTGAATTCATCAAGGCCTCACAATCCAGAATATTTGATCAGGCAAAACTTTTAAATATAATACTGAAGTGAGAGGAAGAGACTAAGAAAGCAAGTGTGGACCCACACACAGATTAAAAATTAAATGTGTACCTGTGATGGAAGGCATGAGGGGACAATTCTGGAATGGAGCTTCAAGGTTGTCAGGAGTGGGGAGAGACATTCCAGGGCAAGTCTCCTCAGCCCGCAACAAGATAGGGAAAATGAAGAGGATGAGGCTGGCTCCTTCCCAGAGCCTCACAGAGTATATTCTCTACTAGCTGTAGATAAGTTTAGTCTGGTGAGATTCTGTCTATTAGGTAATAGTCAGTAAAGGAACTGTACTGCACTGGAAGGCCTCAAGGTGGTTCTTGGGCTGAACCTGACAGTACCTTAGAAAACCCAAGAAAGCTAAAGATAGTAATTTGTCTAATGTTTCTGATTAAATTCTATTGTAGAATGAGAACTTAAAAAAAACAAAACCCTGCTTTATTCCTCCAAAAGAGAGTTGTTGAGTGATATATAAAATATTAGAAGTGTATATAATGACCAGTTCAATTAAGAGAAAATATATTAAATTTGCAGATTGGAATGTACAGTAGAATTTTGAGCACAGTACTAATGACATATTTGAAAGTGATGTTCATTTTAAATCCTGAATAGCAGAAATAAAGTGCTAGACAAACTGTTCCTACAAACGCTGTCTGTATGATCTAATAAACCTGTAACCGTTTTTCCATAAATTCCATCAAATTCAGTGAAATCCACTGCTGAATATTTCTTTATCTTGCTTATTTAAAATATTTTTATCATTCATGCTAATTTTTATAGAATTCCTGGAATGGCTTAATCCACACACACCTTTTTAAAGAAAAATGCTTTGATTTCTGCCTTTTTCAGCTCCTCTTGACTGAAAAAACAGTTGGTGTTTACAGTAGAGCAGTTGAAAAACATGAAGGCTAAAATATTAATTTTCCAGTTTTAATATTTCTATTTTCTTAATCATCATTATAAATATGTAGTATATACTATTAAATGCCATTCCCTTTGTCTCTGATGCACACGCTCACTTGTGTTTTAAATCATATTTGCCTCCTGCCCTTGAGTTTGGCTTGGTGTGATATGCAGATGCCTCTGCTGCTGGGGTCCTGCAGTGGGGGGAAGCAGAGGAAGCCCCAGATAAGGAGCGTGGGGGTGCCACAAGGGGGTGGGGGAGGCCCTGGCAGTCTGTGTGCAAGTTGGTAGAGGGGGGCTGCTGCAGTGCACATGGGGAAAGAGGGTGTGGGGTACATGCAAATGGGTGTGTGTCCATGTGCAAGCGCAGGAAGGCCCAGAAAGGAAGGTGCTGGTGGGTGTGTAGATGTGTGTGCACGCAGGAAGGCCAGGAAAAGAGATGTGACCTTCCCTGCCACCTTCCCCATTGACTTTCCTTGGCAAGGAGCATTGGAAATGAGAATCATGTGATTGTGGCTCAGCATGGTGGCGTGGCAGCGCAGCAGGGCTTAAACAGCCACAACTTTCCCAAATTTTAATCCAAGGGGAGTCCTGGGTCCCAGATTTTGGATGCATTCTATATGTTAGCTCATTTGAGATATCTTGCTTGAAAAATTGTTGCCCTATAATGCACCATTTTGCCCATTTGAAGGTTACAGACATGAGAGTTTTAATAGTACATAGATGTTTAGCTGCATTACTCTTGCCTATGGTATCAAAAGCAGGAGAGGGAGAAACTACAGATAGTCCCCTACCTACAAACAGGTTATGTTCCAAGAGGCTGTTCGTAAGTCCGTTTTGTTTGTAAGTCCAACATGTCAGAGTCTGCACACTCAATTCCCAAGTTCAGTAAACCCTCTGGAGTCTATTTGGTTCCATCAAGGATTTCTTTATTGAGAAGCAGCATACAGCATTCTATAGATTGTTGAGTCTGATTTTCCCTAGCCTAAAGCTTTCCTTTTAACTCCTTTCCCCCGCCTCTTCTCTACTGTTCCCGCTTGAATTTTTTCACGCCTCTTCCCGGGTCTCACGACCGCTTGACCTTGCTGGCACCTCCAACCAAGATAACAGTTGCACCTGGGTCTTGTTGTTTTATTTCTCCCCTCCTCCTGACTTTTATGGCAGGAACCACCAAGCGGTTATACAAATCATAGTCTTATCTTTAACTAACATTTAACACTACTAACTACACATCACTATTCTACATTCTTAACATGCTTTCTACTGGCTTTGAATAATAGCTTGCGCAGGTCCTGACACACCAAGTAAACAGTAAAAAAAAAAGCAGGAGGCAGGAGGCAAAAGGGGAGAGGAGCCCTACGTTCTGCTGCCAATGCATCACCAAGCAAGGCAGGAGAGGGAGTGGTAGCGGAGGAGAGGGGAGCGAAGGACAAGCCGATGGGGGGCGGCACACTCTGTTGCCAGGTGAGGCAGGAGACCTCTGCCCCCTCTCTCCTATCCTTTGCCACCGCCCCCTCTCCTGCCTTACCCGGCAAAGGAGTGCACCATGTAAACTAACCTTTTCTGGGAACTTCAACTCCAATGCAAACCTCCAATGCAAACAGAAGGCGGGAGAAAGTGGGAAAGGGTTAGTTTGTGGCATGCTGCAAACTAACCCTTTCCCACCTCCTCCTGACTTCTGGTTCCAACCTCCGGCTTGACTTCTGGTTCTGACTTCTGGGTTCATCTTGTTCGTATCAGTGAAACTTCGCAACACAAAAGTTCACAAGTAGGGGACTGTCTCTAGAGTCATTATTTGCCTATTAAAGGCTTTGAAGCCAATCCAAGAGTTGCTGCGAGTTGGATGACATATAAATTTAATAAATTATTATTGGTTGTACAGTCAGCCACATGTTTAGACTGGATTTGGCATTTTTATCCACCTATTGAGTCCTTCCCAAGGACCTGGGATAGGCAGATGTTGTTTGATGGTGTTCAAGGTATTGTCGCAGGATATAAACTGTTCCAAGTAAAGCTGCCTTTTGCAATTGACTGATGGTGATTTTGTCAGTGCTGATCGTGTTCAATTGGTGCTCCAGATGTTTTGGGATTGCATCCAAGGTGCCTATTACTATTGGTACTATCTTTGCTTTCTTTTGCCACAGTTGTTCTATTTCTATTTTCAGGTCTTTGTATTTTGTGATTTTCTCCTGTACTTTCTCTTCTCTTCTGCTGTCTCCTGGTATTGTAACATCCACTATCCAGACTTTTTTGTCTTTCTTATCATCAATTGTTAAGTCTGGGGTGTTGTGTGGCAGGTGCTTGTCTGTTTGAATTCTGAAGTGCTTTAGCTTCTTCACTTTTTATTACTTTGTCTGTTTTGTGGTCTCACCAGTTCTTCCTTGCAGGCAAATGGTATTTCTTGCAGATATTCCAAAGCACCATTGTTGCTACTTTGTCATGCCATTATTTGTAGTCAGTATGTACAATCTTTTTGCAGCAGCTAACTTGGTGGTCCACTGTTTCTTCAGCTTCTTTGCAGAGGCAGCATTTGCTGTCTATTGCTGTCTTTTTGATTCTGGCCTTGTATGCATTTGTTCTTAAGGCTTGGTCTTGTGCAGCCAGAATGAGCCCCTCTGTCTCTTTCTTCAACTTCCCTGCTCTTAGCCATTGCCAGTCTCCATCTGCTTTGCCTCCTAGTTTTTTTGTGTACTGGTAGTTGTAACGATCTGCCACCCGCTGCTCCCAAGTCCAGTAATGGGATTCTGACAGTAGTACTTTGCCTTGCCATGTCTCTTTTCTATTCTTTATTTGGTCTTTCCTGTAGACCAGTTTGGTCTCTTTATTCAGTATGCCATCATGGTGTACTAGCTTTAGTGCATCTTCTTCGCTGTCCTTCAGATATTCTTCTAATGCCCTTTTTTCTTCTTCAACTGCCTGGTGTACTTGCAACATCTAAGCTCCTTAGTAAGTAGAGTCTGTCAACATTGCTGCATGAATGAAGGGCATGATTCATTGTCATTATGTTTCTGCTCTTCCTATCCAGGGCTTCTAGTTCTGCTTGAGTCCAGTCCACTATTCCAGCTGTGTATCTAATGACTGGAATTGCCCTGATGTTAATTGCCTTGACAATATTTCCTCCACTGAGTTTGGACTTTAAGAGTTTCTTCACTGTCGTGATGTATTCACTACTAACCTTCTTGAGTTCAGTGTGCTTGATGTTGTCAGCTTGAAGGATGCCCAGGTATTTGTAGTGATCTTCTTCATCTAGAGTTATTATGTTATTTCCATAGGGCATCTTGAGTCCTTCAGTTTTCACTGTTTTCCCATTGATGGTAAGGGTGGCACATTTTGTCCAGTCCAAACTCCATTGCAATATCTTGGCAATGTTCAGATAGTACTGAGCAGCAATTCTATTTCAGATTATGTTTTTCCATATAGCTTCAGATCATCCATGTAAAGGAGGTGGGATAGCCTGGAAGATGTTTTTGATGTTTGATCGCCATGGCCTGATTTGTTCAATATTGTTGACAGAGGAAACAATGCAATGACAAACAGTAGTGGTGATAGTGAGTCTCCTTGAAAGATTCCTCTCTTGATATTAACCTCTCCCAGTCTATCATCATTGACCAGCAACTGTGTTTTCCAATGTGCCATTGATCTTTGCACAAAGCTTCTGATGTTTCTACTGGCTCCTGCTATTTCTAGGCACTTGATTATCCAATCATGAGGTAGAGAGTCGAATGCCGTCTTGTAATCAGTCTAAGCTACATTCAAGTTGGTCGTCTTTCTCTTGCAATTTTCCAAAATCATCTTGTCAATTAGGAGCTGATCTTTTGTTCCTCTACTGTTTGGGCGGTTTCTTTTCTGCTCAGATGGAAAGAGCTTGTTTTTAACTAGATGCTGTTGGACTGCATCAACTACCACACCAGTTAGCAATTTGAAAGTTGTTGGCAAGCAGGTAATTGGCCTGTAGTTGCTTGGTGCTGCCCCTTTTGTTGGATCTTTCATTATCAAGTAGGTTTTGCCAGATGTTAACCAATCTTCAATTTCACCTCCTTACAGTATGTTGTTAAACTGCTTGCCAATAGGTGGGTGCAGACTAGTCAGATGTTTCAACCAAAACCATGTAGTTCATCTTCACCTGATGCTGACCAATTCTTGATCTTCCTTGCCCTTTTTTCCACCATTCCATCACGAGTTCTTTCATTTCAGCTTCTTTTCTATTCTTATCTACCTCCCAAGCTACATTCTTGTTGTATTTCTTTGGGTTGTCCCATAGCTGTGCCCAGAACTGCACTGTTTCTTCTTTGTCAGGTGTTGACTGGTTCATTGCAGTCTCTCCACTGATGGATTGGTAGAAATGTTTCTGATTTGACTGAAATTGGAGATTCTGCCTATAGTGTGCAATTCGAGCTTCATATCTGCTGATTTTTTTGGCTATGGCTGTTATTTGCTGCTTTATTATTTCCAGTGCTTCTTCGATTTTTCTTGTTTCTAGGTGATATTTCCTGATCAGATATTCTTTGGTCTTCTTGTTCTTCAGCTTCTTTTCTTTCATCTATTCTAGCTAGCTTGCATCTGATCTTAGCATGCTGATCTTATTTTCCAACCTGATCTTCCATTTCGGTGGTGCATTGTATGGGTTTTTTTTCTTGTTTGCTGATTTTGCATCCAAGGCATTCAGTTATAACTGCAGCTGTGCTGTACATTAGTTGCTTTGTTTCTTGCAGTGAGCTGGTGCAATTTGATATTACGGTATTGGCATCTTTTAATACTTGTGCTAGCTGTTTCTTTGTAACAAGCTTCAATGCAGGCAACCTTATTCTGTTCTTTTTGTGCTGCTCTAGATATTCAGTTGTTCTTTGCTTCAATTCTTCTTGTTTTTTAGTTAGAGGGCTTTGTTCCTTCTGAGGAGAAGGCAGAGGAGAGGGTGCCTGGTTTGGGAATGAAAACGCTTAAAAGCTATGCTGTCTTCCTCTACTGCCAACTCCCCCTGGTTTGCCTCTACAGTCTGGGGTACTTCTGGCAAGGGTTCAACTTCTTTGCCCTGGTTAGACCTTTGCAGTTCTTCCAGTTCTACTTCTGTGAATTCTTTATTTCATATTATAAATCAATGTTGATCTGGTAGCCTTTGTTCTGTTATTTCTGATTCTGGATGTTGTTCTTTCCAGAATTGGTGCATTCTTTTCAGATATCCTCTTCTCGTTGGACTTGACTTGTAATAGCAGATCACTATTTCTTTGTTTTCAGTCTTCATACATTTGTGATGGGTAAACAACTTTTTTTCCAGTAGCTGCTGGCCCTGGTTGCTCAGCCAACAGTCCTGAGTCCTGTAGCCCGCTTGTCACCAGATGTCCAGGAACTAGAACACCTTGTTGACCCAGGCAATGACCAATCCAGTATAGGTTTCTGTAAATTACATCTCACCATATTGTTTATGGGAAAGACACTCTTCATCTGGCTCCTCTGATGAGACCTGTCTAGCATGGCTGAACCTCTGGCATAGCTCTCATAGTCCCTCACTAGGGGAAAATAAATAATAATAATTTATGTCCTCTCCCCAGGCTTTAACTGCAGAGACCAATAATATGCAGGGTAGGGATGGGCAGAAGGAGACCTAGCAGGAGTCCAAGAGCAGGCTACCTTCTGGTCACCAGATCCTTGATGGCCCTGGTCTCCAGCTGCTCCAGATCAGTCTGTAATAAGACTGCCCTCATTCATAACCTGATCACAGAGGAATCAGCTAACCTGACATGTATAACAAAGACCTGGCTGGGCCCAGAGAGGGGTTTCAGAGGTGTGCCCCCCTGGATTTTATGTTTGACATCAGCTGCTATCCCAGGGTGGGGTGGGTGGGATGGCAGTTGTCATCTGGAAAGCTTTGTTGGCTTTCAGAAGCCCTATGCTGCAGATAAGTAGATGTGAGACCCTGTGACATTAGGCTTTAGGAAGCAATTGGGCTTGTTGCTACTGTACTGGCCTTTGTGTTGTGGAGCAGGAACCCGGCCTGAGCTGCTGGACTCCATTGAATGGAGTTTGGGTGGAGGCATCAAGGCTGGTACTCTTTGGGGACTTCAGTATGTCCCTGGAAAGATAGAGTCTGGTGCAGCTCAGGAGTTCATGGACATCATAACAACCATGGACCTGATCTAAATCATTGAGGGCTATACACATACAGAGGTCATACATTAGATCTGTTTTTTTTGTCTTGGGGCAGGTGCAACATGGTCTGCAGGTAGTGGGTATTAGGTAGGAGGTAGGGCCTATTAGATTGGTCTGCTCAAGGTGACCAATGGACCCTGTTGGGTTCCAAAGGGAGCTCAGGGTTCTTCCTATGAAGAATGGTTAAAAGATCTAGGTGTCAGTAGAAGAGAATATATGTAGCTTAGGGTTGAACTGTGGAGTCCCTGATGCTCTCTAAAGACCATTGGTTGTTTGCTTGCAGATATTTCATTACCTGACTAGTGAGGTAATGGGGTTACATCACTAGCACATCATCAGTGCTAGTGAGTGTGGGGTTTGCTCCCTATTTATATACAGTAGCTTGCCCTGCCAGTGTGGTGGGTGTGGTTTTCTCCTTGGTAGTTCCTTATTAGGGTATTGTTTTCTGCTTGTTTGTCTGGTGTTAATCCCTGCTTATCTGGGTGTTGGCTGCTGGAGAGGATGCATTCTGGTCTTTTTGTCTCCTTCTTAGCTTTTTTGAATGGTATGTAAATACAGTATGGTTTATCTCTATGTGAGTATTGATGGCTGATTTGTCTGAATGCCAAACTTCTAGGAATTCCCTAATGTTTTTGGATTTAGCTTGGTCTAGGATGCTCACAGTTGCCCAGTTGAAAATGTGGTTGAGTCTCTCCATGTGTTGTGAGATTAAGAAGTTTTCATCGTGTTTTCTGACTGCTAGTTGGTGTGGACTTAGGATGTGTGGTGTGGACTTAGGATCAGACCTAAGTATGTTTAGCTTGCAGAAGACAAGGTAGAGAGGGGACATGATAGCTGTCTTCAAATACTGGAAGGGAAGTCATATTTTGGGAGGGTTCGGACTTACTCTCACTTGCCCCAGAGGGTAAGACTAGAACTCTTGGGGTGAAACTTCAAGGATGTAAGTAGAAATTAGACATTAGGAAGAACTTCTTGACAGTAAGAGCTGTCAATCAGTGGAACAGGTTACTGCATGGAGTGGTTTCTTCCCCTTCACTGGAGGTTTTCAAACAGAAGCTGAATAGTCAGCTATCAGAAATTGTCAGAACCTGCATCACCCAACTGTTGTTGTTTTCCATTGTATTGCATTCGTTGGGAGTTGGATTGATTTGTTTCTGCCACTTGTAAATAAGGAGGGAGGGGGTGGCTGTTAATGGTTGTAAGGGGAGTTGGGAAGCAGCTTAACCATATATGGGCAATTTAGACTGGCTTGATTGCGGCCAGGCAGCTGGGGCCCAAAGAACCAGGAAGAAGCTCGGGGAGGAAGGAGGGAGGTCAACAACAGGTGAAGAGGAGTCAGGACGCCAGGGAATAAGGGGAGGGGCGATAAATAGAGGGAGGTTTACCCAAGGCGTTAGTTTTAGCAATGTTCTGTTTACAAGCTACATGTACCTCTTAATAAAGAAGTATTTATCTGACCCAAGCCTGGTTGTGTGAGAATGCTTCAGAACTGAGAGTTGGGCATCGTGGACTTGACAGAAATGGTGTAGTGAATCCTGCAGTGGGCAGAAGGTTGGACTTGATGATCTGTTAGGTCCCTTCCAACTCTATGAAGGAGCCAGGAGGTGTGGGCTGCAATTGTCCTAGCCCTCCTTGATCTCTCAGTGGCTTTAAATACCACTGATCACAGTATCCTTCTGGACTGCCTGCAGAAATTGGGGGACATTGTTTTGAGGTGGTTCTCCTCCTTTCTTCAGTTGGTGTTAATAGGGAAGAGACTGAGTCTGAAGCCTCTGATTCTGGGGTACCTCTCCCCCTTTCTCTTTATCATCTATATGAGGCCATTGGGTGAGCTCATCTATTGGTCTGGGGATCAGGTATCATCAATATATGGTATCATTGACCCCAGGCCAACCAAGTGATGCTGTCAAAGTCTTGTCCCTGTGCCTGGAACCTGTCAGGGTTCTGGATGGGGAGGAACAGACTCAGGCTCAACCTTAGCAAGAGTGGCTATGGATGTTGAAACTTCTGGGGAAGAAATGGTGGAATAAAAATACTCTGCAAAAAGCAGAGCTGATGACTGCAGCAGAATGAAGAGCTGGCAAGTAGACTGGCTCTTCAATAATTCCTCTCTGGACAAGGAGAGATTGCCTACAAGTGCTTCAGATAGCTGCTTCTCACAAGGAGACTGCAAGACTCCTTTTGGAAATTGCTTAACTGCTTTTCAGCTGTTAGAAACCATTGGATCGACAAGTCTGATAGCACTGGGTGAGTTTCCTTCAATCCTTAGCAAAAGAAAGTTTAAGAACTTAAAAAACTTTTTTTTGAAATAAACAGCAAAAGGATGATTAAAACGTTGATTTTAGAAAGTTACAAATGGACTAAGGGTCCAGATAAATTTGAAACAAGATTTTGTCATTAATTATAAAGAAACCTTCCCATGGGAAAACGCTTTTTAAAATTCTTTAAAATTCTTTTTAAAAAACATAATAAGCATTTTTTAAAAATTTGGACACTAGAGGGAATTAGAGGGAACTAAGATTATAATTAATCTTTATATAATTATTTATAATTATAATTAAAAGAGAAGAATGCTCAAACTTAGCAATTACAAAATGAAGCAAAATATTTTAACATTGGACATATTGAAGGATATTTTTGAATAATGAACCCAGAAGTTAATTTTAACAGTTTCTGTCTCTATAGATAAACTGTGTTTAAAAGATGTTATGGAAAAGGAACAAGTTTTACTGGATAAGACTGAGACTGATCTGAATGTGGATTTAAAAATGACAGGCTACAGGAATGACATTGAAAAAGATGTTACATTGGACATACAAAAGAAACTGGCTGATATGTTAATAAGTAAAGGGGATATACAAATAACAAACTAACAGTGTGACCTGGATAATTTTCCTATATTGGATTTACAAAAGAGGCTTTTGTAAAAGCCTCCAAAAGTTTTGAAGATTTTGTGAGAAGGGACAAAGAAAAAATGAAAAGAAATCAAATTCTAGAACATTATTTGATGGGACAAAAGATCAAGATTGTTAGAACTAAAAGGATGGAATATAAAGTTGGCTGATTTGATCAAGGTTAAAATAGATATGTTGTTATCTCTGGTAACCCTTAATGGACTTTTGCTGACAACAGGACTGAAATGACGATGCTTTATGGATTTGTTTATAGATAAGAGATGGGATATGGGAAGAAGAGATAATTTGTTGTATTTTAAGAGAAGGTGATAAGTTACTAAAATTGTTTATACTTGTTCTGATGAAGGGGGAGGTCACTTCTTGATGAAGGGGAGGTAATTTCTCTTTCTACTTTTAGCTCTTTTTTTCTTTCTTTTCTGTACCTTCTCCTTTTTTCTTTTTATTATTTTATTGTTCTTTTAGTTTGTATTAGTTTTTATTGTTGTAACTGTTATATTTAATAAAATTACTACTTAGAGAAAAAAGAGTAGCTGTGGATGTTGGGACCACCAGGCCTGGGAAGCTTCCACTCTTAGTTCTAGATGGAATTATTCATCCCCATTTCGGACTGGGATGTCACTTGGGGGTCTTCCTGGACTCTCAGCTCCTGCTTGTAGAGAGTCAAGAAGATGGCTTGGATGGAAATATGCAGGACCTGTTCCCTAGGCAAAAGGAGTCAGATCATTTTTTAAAATCCAAAACAAGAAGATAACATTCAGAAGCAGCTTGGGCAGATGCCTCCCTAATTCACTGGAGTATAAGGAGGAAGATAGTTGGACTTGCAAGATTCTATTGTTATAGCCAATTTCAAAGCATCTTTATTATCATCACTGACCAGTGAATTAAACAAACAACTCATCAAAAGAACAAAGTGCAAGAAACCACAACATAGGAAAGAAAAAACAAATGTTATCTAGAAAAGAGGCTTGCTTCAGACCCTCTCGACTAAAACATTTCTAAGACATCAATAGGAGCGCATAGGACATTTGCTACAGTACAGACAGTATGGACAGCAGGATATTTAAAGTAGAACTTAAGTGATAAAAAATAAAATGACTAAATTAATTAAAATACTTTAAGAGTAAAATAATGATTTAATGATTTAATAATGATTGTTTTTAATAATTGTTTTTAATAATTGCTTTATTTTAATTGTATGCTACCCAGAGTCACTTCGTGTGAGATGGGCAGCCATATAAATTTGGTAAATAAATAAATATTCAAATTCCACCTATTGAATATTAGACTACTGAGAGAATACAAGAGACACAAATGTTTGTCTAAACGTGTAGCATAAGTAAAATCGTATGTTACAGTAGTCGGTGACAAATAAGTCATGATAGGAGATTGAAAACTAGATGCAATGTAAGAACCTTAGAAGCACAAAATAAAATGGCACATTAATAACATCAGAAACTTAAGAAAGTAGTTTCCTGCATTAGGCAATGGCAGCTGGGAGGTATCTGGTGACTCTCCTGGTGGTGTTGGGGTTCTGATCTGACAGCAATACTATAAAATACAGAAATCATCCAACATCCAGAAAAAAACAAGCAGTCATTTAAAAAACCAAAACACCATCCACAGGGGCCATAATCTGTACTAACCCAAGGCCAGGGGTTAGAGCCAGGTCCCCAGGACCTGTATAATTAGGGCTGGGGGGGGGGCATATGGATCTCAGGAAGGCATGGTGCTCCAGAGGGCAGGCCCCTAAAATGATGGAGGATGCCTGCTTCCTGTGCCCCCCAGGTGGCACTGATGATTGATGGGACCCCAAGCGAGTGTGCCAACTTGGTCAGACTATGTGAGATGGGAAGAACAGCAGGGGACAGGCAGCCCCACAAATGACCAGGCCCTAGAGATATAGTTGGCTACTGTTGTAGTTTGCTGCCTGCAAACAGTATTTGGGAATTGGGAGGCCTTATAAACAGAATTTATAGATCCATCAATCAGTTCTGCAAGTGGACATGTACCACATCCAAAGTTTGGGTTTCTTTTAATGTAAGTCTTTAAAATAGTAGATTGTGCCAATTTTTTTTATAATGACAGACTTTCCCAAATTAGATAAAACTCTTAAATAGTGTATTCTGATTGAAAATTCTTATAACACTGGTTGCCTTTACTAATTATATTTATTTGATTTTAATAGTGGTTTTAAAATGATATAAGATCATCTTTATATGCAGTCCTATAATGTAACTTTGAAAAATCTTATTCAATTTTATATAGTTTGTAAATCCATTTTATATTCATCTTTTGTTTCTTAATCTCTCTTTTTTTCTTGGTTGTGCTTTCCACATTCAGGTCAAATTAAATTCAGGATTAGACTTATTCAGTTTGAAATTGTAATAAGAGAAATCTCCCTACTTTATCTTTAATCTGTTTTTCCAAATTCCATAAGTTATACAGTAACTAATAGTTATGTAACTGCTGATTTTTTTCTTTGCCACAAATTTTTGATGTAAACATTTATACTCTAGCAGATTGTCTTTTAAAATACACATCTCTTGAAGAAATCTATCTGCATTTTCCTTAATTTCAAATATATATATTTTCCTTCTAAATAGGCTACCTCATCCGTTAATATTTGTTGAGGATATTTTTATTTGATCCATGATATCAGTTTTGAAGAACAGTTGCTGTTTGATCCAATTTTTGATCTGCCTGTTCTGGATCATCTGTTGCTATTAATGACTCAAGCATTTTATTAGCATTCTCTCTTGCATACACAAAGCCTTTACCGCCATCTATAAATATCTCTAAATGAAATGGAGTAGCTCACCTGTTTTTGCTCTTTCTTTCTTGGAGACAAGATGCCAAAAACCTCATATCCCTTTGCTTTCTAAGTACATCAGCGGGACACCTGACAAAAATCTCTGTTATTGTTTCTCTAAGCTTTTAGTGAATGACATGCCTTCATCTTTAAATATGTAAATTTAATGAGTATGTCACATGGTAAGTTTATTGTATGTGCTGTTTATTCTATAGGTTTACTGAATTTCCAATTATTCATCTTTGTCTAGCTCTACTGTATATTCTTTAAGTAAATGTTCTATTTCTCTTTCTAAATCTTCTCTTCCAAAATCTTTTGAATAGTCCTTTGAACTTTAAATTGTTTCTACACAATTCTGTTTCTGCTATTTGTGATTTATCCTCCATCTTCTTTATCTGACTTTTGTGGTTGCTGTTTAGAAAATAATTCTTGGCATTCTGTATCTATATATCTTCAGTGTGCTTATCCTGCTGTTCTAGCTTAGTTGCTATTGTTGCATGTTTATCATTGAAACCAGGCTTAAAAGAATCCAATTTGACTTCTAAGCCTTGTTTTTCTTGAATCAGCTTAATTATATTATCTTCTGAATATTTAAATTTTAAATCAAGTTTTTGTTGAAATGTACTCAATTCACATGTAAATACATATCTAATTTGTAAAGCAGAGGAACTAACCTGGGGTGATTATTACTGCTCTCTCCTTATTCTTGTCAAATTTTGTTTTTTATTCTGCCTTCTGTTACTCTTTTTTAAGAAATGAGCGCCAGTTTGGTGTAATGGTTCAGGTGCTGGCCCAGAAATCAGCAGACGGTGAATTCTAAGCTTCCCTCAGGCATGAAAGCCGGCTGGGGGACTTCGGGACTGTCACTCTCTCTCAGCCTAGCCCACCTCACAGGGTTGTTGTGGGGAAAATAGGAGGCAGGAGTATTAGGTATGTTCCCCACCTTGATATAAATGATTGTGTATGTGTGTGTGTATGTATGTATGTATGTATGTATATGTGTATATATATATATTCATATATGAGATATATGTATGATATATATATATGATAAAAACCTAATAATAATTAAATAAAAAATAAAAAAATCTAATAATAAAGTATCTTTTCATAAACGAGCCCAGAAAATAATATTGCATTATTAAGAGTAAGATATTAAATTTCATAACATTCCTTAAATATTATAATGTAAAGTATGGAGATGGCCTTCAAGAAAATATGTAGCAGCTGTTACATCAACTTAGCCCAGAAAGGCAGGAGGGGCGAGGGAGAAACTCAAGATTGGCCCTCCCTTGGCCAAGTATAAGGCGAACAGAAAGAGAAACCGTCTCAGGCTTTCAGAATTGTGCCATTATACTCCTACCTCAATAGAGTTCCAATATTTCTTGTGGCAGCTGTTTCCTTAATGGCCTGCCTTGAAGGACTGACATCAACTTGAAACCCTCAGATTGTTTATTCTTAGAGGCAGAGAACTTTGCCTTTGACTGTAGAGATGGGATCTGATCTTTGGGGCACCCCACTGTCCATCAAACAACTGGGTGGGCGCTGGGGAGTGCAGGCAGGTGGAGGGTGCTGCAGGCAGGCATGTGCTACAGAGTGCAGGCTGGTGGGAGGGTGCTATGGAGTACGAGATCCCTGGGATCTCATCTCGTACTCCATAATGGGGCTGCTTGTGTAATGGAATGTACCTACAAGGAGGAGAGTGATGTGGGAGATCGAGGCTGTTGGGAAGGAGGGGGTGCATTCCAGGAGGGGGGAGGAGGCAAGAGGCAGCATAGTCCGTAGGGGGAGTGTGGGAAGTGAAAGAGGTTCAGGATAGCCACTCCCTAGAATCTCCCAGGGTAGATCCACTAGTTGCTGTAGTATAGATTTAGTTTGGCAAGATTCTGTCTATAAGGTGTAAGCTAATAAACTGGACTGGACTGGACCATTTCATCGTTGTTCTTGGGCTGGGCCTGACAGCTTGGGAGAAAAAGCAGCGGGACCAACTTGCAACATTCCCTGCTGGTTTCCCCATTGACTTTACTTGTGGGAAGCTGGCAGGGAAGGGCGCAAATGGCAATCATGTAACTGCAGCTCGCTGCAAGTTCAGAAGCATGAGCTGGACACCTGAGTGCCTGGATCGTGATTATGTGACTACTGGGATGCTGCGACAGCCACAATTTCGCAGACTGGTTGACCCTTGTTCACTGCCATTACAATTTTGAACCGTCGCTGAACGAGTGGTTGTAACTCAAGGACTACCTGTATTACATCACCACCACCAAGTGGCTTTACAAATAATCTACACTAATGCAGCATTTGGGACATGGCTTGCCTCAGCCAGGAGCAGCACAACAGCCAGCAGGCCAACCAATATTTCTGTACTCTCACAGAAGCTAACCAGAGAAATTTGGAGGTTTGTGGCAGGTCAGCAGGAAGAATTTCCTACAGATCACACCAAGATGATTTTCCTTCTGTGAAAGGGGGCAGCCAAATGCTCATCACTGAGAGCAATGATCCATTACTGGGCAATTGCCAGAACTTCATGCAAAAATTTAGAGCTGCATTTAAAGACCTGGTCAGAGGAGCAAGAGCAAATTGTACATATAAATCATATTTTTTATTGTTTGCCAGAGATGTGGGGTGGAATGATTAGGCTCTGACTGACCAATTTCGGGACAGACTTGCTGATGAGCTGAGATATGAGTAAGACAAGGCACTCCATAAAATTTGGAAGAATTGTTCCAACCTTGTATTTTAATTGAGGCTTTTTTTTTTTGAAGAATTGACACATGGGGGAAATGGCAAGGGGAGGCAGTTTTACAGCTTCTCTTCATCCCTGGCCCCATTCCTGGTGGCCTCCTGTCCTCAGCAGACAGACCTATTTGTTTCTATGATGGAGCCTGAAAGTACAGAGCTCTGAATCAGCTGCAAAATGCTTTACCTGTAGAGCTGCAGGCTGTCAGAATCAGCCGCCACAGCACGGCGAACACTGCTGTTCAGTTTCACCACCCCTAGTCAATTTCACTGAAGTCGGGCAAACCACAAGTTAATTGCCGGCAGGTGGTGGCAATTGACTCAGGGCAGGTGCAGATACTTTGTAACAAAGCCAGCTTCCCTGAGCACCCCAGGCAATGCAAACCGCAGCAGCTCAGAAGTGCAGCAATTAAGGACCCCTGGCTTAGCCTGAGGAAGAAAGGCCCAATGAGCTCAACCACCCCACAAACAAAGGACAGCAATCAGGGAGACAAAGAAACACGCTGAATCTGCCATTTAGGCGAGGGGGAAAATACTGCAGGCAAACCAGTGACCCAGGCAATGGGGAGAAGGGCGGGGAAAAGGGGGTAACTCTGGGTCAAGGAGGGAACCCTATAAAACTGCTGTATGTAACCGCGCCAAGCCAACCCTGGCTTTGCTTGTAACATCCTGCATTACACCCGAGTAAACTTCTTTGACTGAGCCTATGTCTCGCAAGGGTTTAGTTGGGCGCTGAATGTGGTAACTCTTACATAAAGCCAGGTTCACCCACAAGCACTACCCAGTGCCCACCGAGGAGCACTTGCAATTTCGTTCGCAGAACAGCTGAGGGGCTTCGATCCATTCAACTTCACCAGGAATGGCCAGTAACAATGAGGGCGCGAGCTCACAGTGTGGCGAGGAACCCAGACCTGAAGACACGGCGGCAAGGCCAGCCAGAGCAAGGAGGACAGGGAAGCAACCGTGATTGCATTGCAGGACACTAGATGGCCGTTCAGCGTTGGGATGGGCCCCGAAGGATCGACGGGATGGGGAGTCACGATGAGCTGCAGCTCAGGGTCCAAGAGCAGAGAGCTGGAAGAAAGGGTGACCCAGATGGAGAGCAACTTCCAGCTGCAACTGACAGCCATCCAGACCATGCTGCAAACTGTACTTCGTGGCCCCGAGGCCCCAGCTGGGGGCCCCCAAGCGATGGATGGGGCGGCCAGAGCCAGCACTGACCCCGTGCCCTGGACGGCCCCAGGGCTGTGCCACGTAGGAGGGGCACCGGGTGTCAGAGTCTGCACACTCAATCCTAAAATTCAGTAAATCCTCTAGAGACTAAAAGTTCCATCAGAGATTTCTTTATTCAGGAGAAGCATACAGCATCATAGTTTGTTGAGTCTGATTCAACATAGCAAAGCCTTGTCTTTTTAAGCCCAACTTCCCCACCTTCTAGGTTTCTATTCCCGCTTGCAGCTCTTCGTGCCTTGCTCCGGTTCTCACACCTCCTGGCCTTGGATGTCTGGTTCAAGATAGAGATAACGGCACCTGGCCTCCTCTTCCCCCCCTTTTTATGGCAGGTCAAGCAAACGGTTAGAATAACATTCCCAGTATTTCACTATTGATCTATGGTTAGCAATAAAAGCAAAAGTATGGTTAGCAATAAAAGCAAAGTAAAATAATTGAAGGTTCTGGTTTGCGTAGATCCTGACACCGGGGGACTGAGTGGCAGATGCACTCCGGTTTCGGAGCCTGAACAGTAAGTTCTTGGGGGACCCCAAGCAGCTGCCCTGCTTCCTCACGCAGGTGAGGAATTTCATGAGGCAGAGTGGTCACCTCTTCCCCCACAACCGGGAGCGGGTCACCTACGTGGCCAACCTACTGGAAGGACGGGTGGCCAGGTGGGTCGTCCACCTGTATGACACCAATGCGGTAGAACTCGAGAATTTCCCAAATTATGCAGGCACTCTGGGACCAGTTTGAGGATACGCTGAGCGCCAGGTGGGCCTGGGACGAGCCGGGGAGAGGTTGGTGGCGAAGTACATGCTAGAGTTCTGATGCCTTACCGAGAAGCTCACCGACTGGCCAGAATCCCTGAAGGTTGATTACTTTCAGAACGGGCTCCACCTGGAGATCCTGGAATGGGCGCTCAGCCAGAACGACCCAGAGACGCTGAAAGACTGGATCTGGCTAGCCAGGATGACAGAGGCCGCATGGCAACAAGTCAAGAGGTGGACGTGACCCCAAAAACCAACCAAGACTGAGCCGGGCAAGGTGATCATGGAGGGGAGGAGAGGCAAGGCAGTCGGTAATGGAGCACAGGGGATCAGGATGCCCGGAGAGAGCGGGTCTCTGCTACTGGTGTGGGGGATGGGGGCACTGCGCGGTGCAGTGCTCGTCCGAACAGGACGCCCCTCTATCCCGTACGGAGAGCAGGGCCCTGAAGACCCCCGGACACCACGCCCCAGATCGACCATGCAAGGGGGTGATGGCAGGTGCAGTGGAACATAGCGGGACCGGCTGGTCTGCCTCTGAGTCAGGATCGTGGGAGGAAGAAGCCAGGCTGGCGGGAAACGAGGGGCGCCCGCACTGAACAATGTCCCAGTGCGGGCAGAGGGGCTGAGACATGAAGACCCGATGATAAGCGGGGACTGCCCTCCCACGCAGGTAAAAATCCATCTCCTTGGAGTGAGGTCAGGGGCCGAGGCGAACCTAGAGGCGCTGCTGGACTCCGGGTGCACCCATTGCCTAATACACCTGGCACTGGTGTCGGGACTGCATCTCCGAGTAAGGAGGCTTAGAGAGCCCATAGCTTTTAGCCAATTGGACAGCTCGCTTGTGGTGGTGGGGGGACTGGCACAGTATTACACTGAGCTGGTTGAAATGGCGATTGGGAGTCATCGCGAGGAGTTGCGGTTCATGGTGGTCCCAGTTGCTGACTACACGCTGGTGCTCAGCTTAGGCGATGGAACCCCCACGTCGATTGGGCATCAGAGGCGCTGCGGTTCAGGGACGCACAGGAGCAGGCGAAGGAGAGCTGGAGACCAGGATGGATGGCAATGGGGGGAGTGGCAGCCCCGGAGCAGCAACTGGCGGAGGAGGTGATGGCCAGATGAGATGGACGAAAGGCAGAGGGAGTCAAGGCAGCAGCAGTGGCGGCCCCGATGATGGCAGAGGTGGCGACGTCGGTGGGGCAGAGTGGTGGCCGCAGCGATGATCAGGGATTGGGCGGACCCAGTGGCAACGGACCCCGAAGGGTTGACTGGCGGGTCGATGGCGGCAGCAGGACCCGCAGATGTGAAGGTGGGGGAACCAGGAAGTGCCAGGAGCATCCCGCACCACTACTGCAACCTGGAGGCGGTGTTCAGCGAGGCAGAGTTGGACCAGCTACCACCCCACCGACTGCGCAATAGAATTGGAGCCTGGGGCCAAACTACGCAAGCCCAAGATGTATTCCCTGTCGGGGAAGGAGATGGCCGTCTTAAGGGAGTTTGTCAACAAAAACCAGGAGACGGGCTTCATCCAGCCAGCAAAATCCCCACTGGTGGCCCCAGTGCTGTTCCATGAAAAAAAGGATGGCTCACTAAGACTGTGCGTGGACTACCAGGGGCTGAACGCCATCAGCACGGAGTACAACTACCCCCTTCCCTATTATCACACCTGTCCAAAGGGAAGGTGTTCATGAAGTTGGACCTGCGGGAGGCGTACTTCAGGGTCCGGATACGTAAGGGCGATGAGTGGAAGACTGCCTTCAACTGCCCGCTTGGCAGTTTCCAGTATTGCATGATGGCATTCAGGTTAAAGAGGGCTCTGGAGGTGTTCATGCAACTGATTAATGAAGTATTACATGATTTCCTCTATCAGGGGGGTCCTGGTCTACCTGGACGACATCCTGATCTACTCCGAGACGCTGACCAAGCATGTGAGGCTAGTGTGGGCCATGCTCCAAAGACTACTAAAGGCGCAACTGTATGCCAAACTTTCCAAGTGCGAGTTCCACTGGGAGAGGCTGGACTATCTAGGGCAGCGGTTCTCAAAGTACGGCCCGCCAGGGTCATTTATCCAGCCCACCCATCTGACTGGCCACCGCCGCTGGCAGAAGCAGAAGTGTTGGGGCTGTGTTGGAAGCTGCAGGCGATGCACGAGGAGGGAGATCGCAGAGCTGGACTATTCTACATGACAGGTATGCCGGGTTCGGCGGCTCTCCTCCTCTCCTCATACTCCGCGGGAGGGATCCTCTGTGTGCATAGGAATTCATTCATGTTTTTTTCAAACTATAGTCTGGCCCCCCAACATTCTGAGGGACCGTGAACTGGCCCCGTTTAAAAAGTTTGAGGACCCCTGATCTAGGGCACGGGATATCCAGCCAGGGCGTAGAGATGGACCCGGTGAAGGTAAGGGATGTGCTGGGGTGGGAAGCTCCGCGAACCCAGAGGCAGCTCCAAAGCTTCTTAGGGTTCGCCAACTTCTACCAGTTCATCCCGAACTTCACCCAAATCGCCCTCCCGTTGATGGACTTGTTAAAGACCTGGGGCAGTGGGAAGCCCCCTAAACCCAGCATGCCCCTCGCGTGGACTCTGGAGTGCCAGGAGGCATTTGGGGACCTAAAGCGGAGGTTCACTGCGGAGCCCATCTTGCACCACCCTGACCCGGACTGGCGATTCGTGATCCAAGTAGATGCCTCGGATGTGGCGACAGGAGCGGTTCTCCTACAGCCAGGACCGGAGGAAACCCTCCACCCGTGTGCGTACACCTCAAGGAAATTCAGCAAGACGGAGCGCCGGTGGATGATTTGGGAGGAGGCGGCATTCGCCATAAAGTGGGCCCTGTCCACCCAGAGACATCTACTGGAGGGGGCGAGCCAGCCGTGCAAGGTATGTACAGATCACAAGAATCTGGAGGCCCTTAGGACCCCGCAGAAACTCTCACCCAAGCAAGTGCACTGGTCACAATACTTCGTCCGGTTCAACTTTGAACTTAAACATATACCGGGGAAGAAGAACTTCCTAGCAGATGGGCTATCCCGCATGCCTCAACATGCCAGCCAACGGGAGGAAATCATACACCTCAGTCATTCCCACAACCCAGCTAGCTGAGAAAGCCGTGACTCACAGCCAAACGGGGGGCAGAGGAGAGGAGCGGAGCCGGAGCTCAAGCGGACTTTCATAGAAGCTGGCAAGAAAGACTCCTGGGTGGCGGTAAATAAAGATTCGCTGACGGGGCATGGGGGCTTGTGGTGGCGCGAGGGGAAAATCTATGTACCAGAAGGGTGCTGGAGGGAGGTAATGGAGAGGGCCCATGACAATAAAAATGCAGGGCATTATGGCTTCGTAAAAACCCTCCACCTGTTATGGAGGCAATTCTGGTGGTCAACCCTCCGGAAGGACGTGGAGGCGTACGCGGCAGGGTACCCGACCTGCGTGGTGGCCAAGGGGAACAAGGGGAAGCCCCGGGGACTCCTCCAGCCTGTTGCAAACCAGGACACCCCATGGCAGGAGATCACGATGGACTTCATTGTGGAGTTGCCAGAAAGCAAGGGGAAGACGGCCATCTAGGTGGTGACGGACTTGTTTTCTAAGCAAGTGCACTTTGTGGCATGCCGGCGGGTCCCCACAGCAGAGAAGCTGGCATGGATGTTCGTGCAACACATGTACCGACTGCACAGTGCCCCCCCGGCGAATCGTGAGCAATTGGGGCGGGAACTTCGTCGCGAAATTTTGGCAGGAGTTCCTGAAGTGGGTGGGGACCCAGCAAGCCCTGTCATCAGGGGAGCATCCTCAGACGGACGGAGCCATGGAACGCCTTAACGGGGGACTGGAACAATACTTACAGTGCTACGTAGGCTACCAACAGGACGATTGGGCGGAGCTGCTGCCGTTCGCAGAGGTAGCCTACAATAACATGGTACACAAGAGCACCGGATTCACCCCGTTTAAGGTGGCCATCAGTCAGGAGTTCATAGCCATGCCGGAACTGCCCCAGCCACCGTCTCAGACTCACTAGACGACTGGTTCGCCCAAATAGACGCCACATGGCGGGCAACCCAAACTGCACTGGAAGGAACCAGAGCGGAATACAAAAAATATGCAGACCGCAAACGGCTCCCCAAGTGGGAATGGAAAGTGGGAGACAAAGTATACTTATCCACCAAAAACCTGAAGTCACATCAAGCGTCTAAAAACCTCAGCCCAAAGTTTGTGGGGCTGTTCCCCATCAAAGAAGTAATAAACCCCGTAACCGTCAGGCTGGAACTCCCCAAAGCACTAGGGAAGGTCCACCCAGTCTTTCACTATAGCCTGCTGAAGCCACATCGACCTTCAGCCAACTGGCACAGGGACGAGCCAACTCCAGCACCTATCATGGTAGACAGGGAACAACACTTTGAGGTAAAGGAGATTTTGGATGCCAGGAAGCACAGGGGCATACAGCGAGTGGGTGAGCAAAACCCACATCAGGGCACCTGAACTGGTCAGAGACTTTTATAGCCGGCACCCTGGAAAACCAAAAGAGGGCGGGAATCTCTCTTCAGGGGGGCAGTATGTCAGATTCAGCCAGCACAGCACGGCTAACACCACTGTTCAGTTTCACCACCCCTAGTCAATTTCACCGCAGGCAGCAGAAAAGAAGAAGTAGGGCAAACTGCAAGTTAATTGCCGGCAGGTGGTGGCAATTGACTCAGGGCAGGTGCAGATACTTTGTAACAAAGCCAGCTTCCCTGAGCACCCCAGGCAACACAAACTGCAGCAGCTCAGAAGCGCAGCAATCGGTGAGCAATTAAGGATCCCCAGCTTAGCCTGAGGAAGAAAGGCCCAATGAACTCAACCACCCCACAAACAAAGGACAGCAATCAGGGAGACAAAGAAACATGGCTGAATCTGCCATTTAGGTGAAGGGGAGAATACCGCGGGCAAACCAGTAACCCAGGCAACGGGGAGAAGAGCGGGGGAAAGGGGGTAACTCTGGGTCAAGGAGGGAACCCTATAAAACCACTGTATGTAACCGTGCGAAGCCAACCCTGGCTTTGCTTGTAACATCCTGCATTATACCCGAGTAAATTTATTTGACTGAGCCTGTGTCTCACGAGGGTTTCATTCGGCGCCGAATGTGGTAACTCTTACACAGACCACATAGCAGACAAGTGCTTGACTTGCTAATCTCTTCAGGAAACTTTGCAGGTTCCCCTCCAACAGTTTGGCAAAGGGCCCTCAGACAATTAAGAACTGCTCAGCCAACAACAGGCAAGCATGTTTTACTATTCCTGTTGTTCTTCAATTAAACTCAGCTTTAGAAATACAGGTCTCAGCTTTTAATAGACTTGGCAGTCACAGCCAGTTTCATAGGTGAGACCACAATGCAAAGGTTTAGTTTACCCACTCAGATACTAGAAAAACCTATGCTTGTGGAAACTATTAAGAGGCAGGGGCTTTGAGCTGATTCTGCATTGCAACACACTATACCTTTGCAGCTGACAATAAAGGACCCCACAGAATTCTTTCCACTCTGTTAGTTTCCTTGTAGTCTGTTATATTCCTTTGTGCTGGGGACTGACTGGCTGCAAATATATAAGACATTCACTGGAAACAAGGAACAGTTGCTTTTCCATCCCCCAAATGTCAGCAGTGCTGTTTGTAAGCTTTCTGCTCTCACTTTTCTTCTTTTCCTGCTCAGCTTTCTGTATCTCTTTCCTTGCCAGAAAAGTAAACAGGCTTTGCTGATCTTGGGGCAGGAGGAACTTCATTGTCTCCTCACTAAGCATGTGACTGACTGTACCACCAACTGGAAGGCGGGAACCCAGATTCCAGCTAATAGACAGTACTCCATGTCTACTCAACAGCCACTTTAAAAGTTTCTGGATGATAAAGATTCATTCACCCTTCTACGTATCCAGCATCTGCATCTATATTTTTCAACCCTAAGATGAATGTACTTTTTTTTAGGACAGTGTAAGAATATAGGCTCCTGAACAGTGAACCATTAGGGATCACTATCCATTGTCTCTTATTTTAGATTTCTTGGACTGCCTTCAGAAGGCACATATTTTCACAAAGATGAACTTGAGAGATATGTATAATTTAATCAGAAAGAGCAAACTTTTTCTCTAAAGGACCAGATCCTGCCCCACCTCTGCGGGTCAGCTGGCAGGTTTGCAGGCCAAGGAACACGGCAGCCATTGGATGGTGCTGGCTCACCAGCAAGGAGACTGCTGATAGGCCACCCAAGGTGCCCCAGCCCTGCCTCTTGCCCTGGGAGCTTGGCTGAAGTTCCCACCTAGTGATCTGCCACTGCCCCCTTCCTGCAAGCCATATGAAACAGGGTGGTGGACCTGATTTGGCCCACAGGCCATACTTTGCTAACATCTGTCTTAACTGCAGTTGATATGGTAAATTTGAATACATACTGTAGTAATGTCTTTTAGCTTGGTTAATTGCAGAGTAGTCTTCTCCAGATTCATGAAATATTTTTTGATAGTTCAGATAAATATATGAAGTAATTGGATATTGATCTAGCCCCATCTTTGTATGAGATTCCATAGACACAAACTATTTGCTAAGTTGGAAAAATGTCTGTTTCATCTTCCCCAATTGGACTGGATCCTGCCCTACTCTGTGGGCAGGATGTGAAGGATGTCCAGCATGGAATCATAGAATTGGAAGGGACCTCTTCTAGTCCAACCCCCTGCCCAAGGCAGGAGTCCTCATACCGTCTTGGACAAACAGTTGTCCAATCTTTTATTGAAAACCTTCAGCAATGGAGCACCCACAACTCCAGGAGGCAAGCTTAATAGTTCTGACTGCCAGGAAATTTCTCATTTCCAGGTTGAATCTCCCTCTGATGAGCTTCCACCCTTTGCTTCTTGTCCTAGCCTCAGGTGCTATGGAGAATAATTTGATGCTCTCTTCCCTGTGGCAACCCTTCACGTATTGAAAGACTATCTCAGTCTTCTCATTAAGCTAAACGTACCTAGATCCTTTAGTCGTTCTTCGCCTCCAGACCCCTTATCATCTTTGTTGCTCTTCTCTGCACATTTTCTAGGGCCTCAGCATCTTTTTTGTATTGTCGTGACCAGAACTGGATGCAGTATTCCAAATGTGGCCTCATCAGTGCAGTGTAGAGTGGTACTATCACTTCCCTTGATCTTGATTCTATTCCTCTGTTGGTGCGGTCCAGGGCTGCGTTAGATTTTTTGGCAGCTGCAGCACACTGCTGATTCATAGTTAAGCAGTAGTCCATGTTCTGGGCTTTGCAAATTTTAATAAAAAATTCATCCCTTACTTCACAAAACAGGTAAGACTACATATCAACTGTTAAACAAAGGACATAGGTTCAAATGGTTTACTCAACAGCAAAGACCCTTCAGAAAGGTTGGCAGCAGGAAGCCAGGCTATAGATCTGCTAGTTCCAATTAGAATGAAACAGAATGCGTATGTCCAGGTGGATGACCTCCAGGCAGCCCGACACAGACTGAGTTCACCTTTCTCTATTAATTGTTCCACCATGGCAGTTTATACCTTTCCCTTCCTTTAAGGAAGAGATATTGCAACTGCCATGACAATAGAAGCACTGAATATGGGGGAGTGTTTAAAAGTTTGCCTCAGGTACTCAGCATTCTGGTGGCCAAGAGTAACAGCAGATGTTAAGGATTATGTTCCACCTTGTTGTATTTGTTGCTCAGACAAGACTGTCCCTGCAAAGTCAGCTGGTTTGCTTCAGATCCTCTCTTTACCAGTAAGACTGTGGGATTCTGTTTCAGTATTTTTTTCTTACTGGTACAGGGTTACACAAAAAAGTCTGATAATATATTTGTTTGGCAACATGGTTCATTTCATCAGTTCAGGAAACTGACCAACTTTTTCTAGACCATATTTTTGGGGAGCCTAGTCAATTTTGGGCCTCAATTTGCATCCAGAGAAAGGAGAATCAATTAGAACAGTATTTGAGGTGCTATGTCTCTTATCAGTGAGGCAATTGGACTGAACTGTTGCCTCTTGCAGAATTTGCCTATAACAATTCAGTGCATTCCTTCATATGCACGATTCCCTTTCAGGCAACCGATGGCTACCATTCCTGCATGTTGTTCTCCAGTACTCCTGCATCTCCTTTTCCTCATGCTTCTGACTTTCTGCTGGAGAAACAGGCTGTTCAGCTCCTCTTAAAGGAACAGCTTGATCTGGCAAAGGCTACATACAAGTGAGCTGCAGACATACAACAGACAAGGGTGCCCAGATTGCGGTTAGAGATTTGGTGTAGCTTTCCACTATGTTTCTGCCTTCTACCTGTTGAAAAAGCTGGACTCAAAGTTTATTGGCCTTTTCCTGGTTATCCAACAAATTAAGCCAGTCACCTTTCATCTGCAATTGTTTGCTTCTAGGAAGGTTCTTTCTTAAATTCTCACACAAACCCTAACCCTGTGATCCATCACCACTATCAACAGATGAAGAGCACTCTGTGCTTCCTGCCCTGGTAGATTCTCCATTTCAGGCCATCATACAACAGGAAGAGAGGACTTTCCAGCTCCATCTGACAGCAAGATTTGTCTAGTGACCTTTGGGATTTGCCAAGCATGGTGGGGGGAGTGAGCAGGGAATAAGTAGATAGTTGGTTCCCATAACATTGTGCCAGTGTGCACAGGAGAGGCGTCTGAGTCTAAGAGGGAAGTAGAGTATGGAGATGGCCTTGAAGGAAGGATGTGGCAGCCATTACATAAACATCAGCTTAGCCCAGAAAAACAGGAGGGAATGAAGAAGACACTCAAGACTGGCCCACCTTGTCTCTCTTGGATATAAGAGGGAGGAAAAGAGATACTGTCAGGTTTTAAGATTTTGTTATACCCCATATCAATAAAGTAGAGTTGTAATATTTCCTGTATTGTCTGTTTCCTGATCTGTCTACCTTAAAAGACTGACATATATGTAGTAAAGTGTTTAAAAAGCACTTTGAAATATTATAAATCTTCTGATCTTATTAACAACACATTATATTCAGATTGAATAATACTACATAGTATTATTCAATCTGAACAATAAACATACAATTCAGATTGAATAATAGTACACAGTTCTTTGCGTTGCATCTCATCCTTACAATGTCAATTAAGAATTAATAATCTTTCAGGGTAATCCAGATGAAGAAAAAAAGGACTAAAAAGATTAAAATGTAGAAAATAAATAAAATTAAGATAACATCAAGTAAGTTCAAGTTAATCCACAAAAGAAACCCAGCTAGTTTCTCTGTAAAGCACTATTTTAAGTCATTGCATAAAAACTCTCAAATAATTATTTCTTATACCACAGCCCCCTCTTGTGGTAACACATATATATTCAGAACATCAGATCTAATGAAATACTAACACTTCAAATGTTTTTTTTTTCACTGAAAAAATGGAGTTTTTTTTTTTTAATCTGTTCAATCGTGTCCAATTCTTGGAGACTGCCTGGACAAGTCCCTGCAGTTTTCTTGGCAAGATTTCAGTAGTTTGCCATTGTCTGCTTCCTAGGGCTGAGGGAAAGTAACTGCCCAAGGTCCCCCAGCTGGCTTTGTGCCTAGGCGGGACTAGAACACACGGTTTCCTGGTTTCTAGCCTGATGCCTTCACCACTACACCTAACTGGCACTCAAAGTTAGATACAAAACAATTAACAAAATAATAAAACAAAAAGAGTTAGATACAAAATAATTAAGACATCACTCAAGTAAATCCAAGACACAAGAGTAGAGAAAACAAATAGAATAATTCTATGCCCATCAAGCTAGACAATATTTCAATCAAAGCAAATGTATGTAGCTCAGGTTTGAACTATTAGGTTCCTGGTACTCCTGGTAAGCTTGGCTGTTTTCTTGTAGACTTTTCATTACCCAACTAGGTAACATCATCAGTGCGAGGGAGAGTGGGGATTGCTAGCTATTTATATATGATAGCTTGTCCTCACAGAGCACCAAGAACCCAACAGTCAGATGTTTGCATAATTACTTAAAGGCAAAGTGGTTTCTCCGCTTCCATGTCCAGATCACAACACATCTATGTTGTAGGAAAGATTCCAAGGGTGAAAACCCTGAAAAGAAAAACAGTTCAGGAGGGTTGAGGAAATTTTGAAAAATGAGATACTTGAGGCCCAAACACAATCAATACCAAGGGGGGGGGGGAAATACCTGATGAGACCAGCATGGTTGAACAAAGACCCCTCTGATAAAATGAGAAATTACAAAAACATGTAAAAAACCCAGAAAGGGCATATAACAAAGCTACATCAGGAAATAGCCCAAATCTGCAAGGATGGGATCAGGAAAGCTAAAACTCAGAATGAGGTAAGGCTTGCTATCAATGTCAAAAATAACAAAAAAGGGCTCTTTGGTATGTCCAGAAGAAGAGGAAAGTCAAGGAAACAGCTGGCCCACAGGTTGGAGAGGATGGCAAAATGGTGACAGGCAACAAGGAGAAAACAAACCTGGTTAATTTCTATTTTGCATCTGTTTTTTCACAGAAGGAAATAGCAGCCTGTCTTGTCAGAAGTTGCACTGGAGGAGTGGACAAGGAATGCAGATCAAAATAGGTAAGGAATTGGTGAAAGAAGACCTAGTAGTTTTGAAGGAATTAATGTCTCCTGGGCCAGATGGATTACATCCCAGGGTGTTAAAGGTACTGGCAACTGTCATCTCAGGGCCAGTTTGAGAAATCCTGGAGCACATGCAAAGTTCCAGAAGACTGGAGAAGAGCCAATGTGGTTCCAGTATTTAAGAAAGGGAAAAAGTGGACACAGGAAACTACAGACCAATCAGCTTAACATCCATACCTGGGAAAATCCTAGAAAAGATATTAAGCAGTGGGCTTGCAAGCACTTAGAAATTAACAGAGTGATTACCAGAAGCCAGCATGGATTTGTTAAAAATGGGTTGTGCCAGACAAATCTTACTGCTTTCTTGGAAGAGGTGATTAGGTTAGTGGGCCAAGGGAATGCTGTGGATGTAGTATACTTAGACTTCAGCAAGACGTTTGATAAAGTAGACCATAGTCTCCTTCTCGATAAACTGAAAAAATGTGGGCTGGATGGTCCCACTAACAGATGGATTCACAGTTGGCTGAACAACCATACCCAATGTGTGATCTTTAATGGGTCTATATCCTCATGGAGAAAAGTATGGTATGGGGTTCCTTGGGGTTCCGTCCTGGGCCCAGAACTGTTCAACATCTTCATAAATGACTTAGATGAGGGAAAGAAGCCATGTTTATAAAATCTGCGGATAACACAAAGCTGGGGGGGACTGCTAATACCTCTGAAGACTGGCTCAAGATTCAAAAGGATCTTCATCATCATCATCTTTATTATGGTCACAGTCACAGACCAGAAGAAGGATCTTCGTAACTCAAACACTGGGCCCATGCAAAAAAATGTTCAGTGTTAAGAAATGTAAACTTCTATTAGGCAGGAAAAATCAGATGCACAAGTATAAGATAGGTTGTACCTGGCTTAGCAATAGTACTTGTGAGAAAGATCTGGGGATCTAGGTAGACCACAGATTAAGGATAAGCCAGCAGTGTGCTGCAGCTGCCAAAGAAGCCAATGCGGTTTGGGGCTACATCAATAAAGGTATAGAGTCAAGATCATGGGAAGTGACAGTACTGCTCTATGCTGCAATGGTTAAACCACACCTGGAATAGTGTGTCCAGTTCTGGTTGTCACAATACAAAAAGGATGCCAAGGAAATGGAAAGAATGTAGAAAAGAGCAACAAAGATGGTGAGGGATTTGGAGGCTAAATCCTATGAAGAGTGGTTACAGGAACTTGATATGTTTAGCTTAAAGAAGAGAGGGCTGAGGGATAGCCCTCTAGTCCTAAGGGAGACAGGACAGCAGTCTTCTGATACATGAAGGGGTATCATAGGGAAGAGGGAATAGACCAATTCTCCCTAGTATCTGAGGGTTAGACAAGAACCAGTAGGTAGAAGATTTACAGTGAGATAGCCAAACTTGAACTAAGGAGGAATTTCCTGACCGTGAGAGCTATGAAACAATGGAACAGCCTGTTTCCAGAAGTTGTGGGTGCTCTATCACTGTAGGTTTTCAAGAAAAGACTGGACAGCCATTTGTTCAGAATGGTATGAGGATTTCTGCACTGGGCAGGGGGTTGGACTAGAAGATCTCCAAGATCCTTTCCAACCCTATAATTCCATGTGCCTACCTATATGTTTTGGGGCCAAGGTTATTTGGGACAAGCCCATGGTTCCATGTTGTTTGACCTGGCCCAAAAAACGTGGAATATGAAATTGCCAAATACCACTCCACACCAGCCTCGAGGTCAAGTCAAGGAGGTTGGACAGTGATCCTAACGGGCAATGGGGTGGCCAATACATCAGCAGAATACCCAGCTCGATAGCAGTGTCATTAACTATTAATGCCCTCAGTAATAGCACTGAACTGTTGATGGACCTGAAACCTGAAGGAGAAATCAGAGAGGTGACATTCTTGCTTTCACCCAGCCAGGTCTCAGGAATGCATGCCAGGTCTGCAGCATCACCCATGATAAAATCATGAATGAATGCAATCTTACTGTAAATAGACCTGGCATTTACCATCAACAGCTTGATGCCAAGGTCACGAGCGATTCTCCCACCAGGGCCCAGGAACGAGGCTCCCAGGGCTGCAAAATGAGGATTGCTACAAAATTGGCAGCCTTTCTTTTTCTGGAATGGCAAGCCCAGGTGTCCTATCTTATTTGGGATACATCTGCTTCTCCTCCCACCATTTAACCCAAATATACTTGCTGTTTCCATATACCTATCACTCAGCAGGACATTTGGCACCTTCCACATCCAACAAGTCAGCCCCATCGCTCTTCCACTATTAACTATATCGCATCCAAAAGCAAGTGTTATTCTCTTGCTGATACATCCAGCCACTACGCCCTTTCACACTTGCTCTCTTGTTGTAAATAAGGGCCTGTTTCATCTTTCCAATTCAACTCTGCTCCCAAGCCCACTGGCAATCTCACAGATCTCCCAAACAAAGTGGAGGGAATGTCTCTGGTTCCAGCCAGCTGAGACAGCAGGAGTTTCCCCAAAGGCACACTAGTTCAAAATGTGGTGGGATCCACCTTCTTTCACTGGGAGTCTGTTGGCCCCAGAGTTGTGCTGCAAGGGGGCTGTTAAATGGCATGGTTGCTCCCCATGCCTGAGTTGTTGGATTCTCCATCACTCACTGCGGAACCCAAGCTAGAATTGTCAGCCCTTCGAGGTGGACCAAATCAGGAAATACACTCCATGAGAAACTAAAATTCCTTTTAATGAGATGGGCTATAATATAGGTAGTCATCAACCTACAACCATTTGTTCAGCAACTATTCAATGTTACAATGGCACTGAACAAATGGTGGTTACAACCGGTCCTCAGAGTTCTGGCTGTCCCAGTACCCCCATGGTCACGTGATTGTGATCTGGGTGCTTGGCAACCAGGTTGCCCTTATGACGATTGTAACACCTTGTGATCATGTGATTGCCATTTGCAACCGTTCCTGCTGGCTTCCCCAGAAAGTCAATGGAGAAGCTGGCAGGAAAGGTCGCAAGTCATTGGAGTAAGTCTCCCCCACCTGCACACTCTCCCTCAGACCATGCTCACACCACGCCAGCCACCCTTGCACCCCCTCCCCAACCCACGCCTCTTGCACACCCCCTCCCTGACACGTACCTCTTGCGTATCCCCTTGCACCCTTCCTGACCCTCCCCCCACCCCTTTGCTCCCACCCCCACCCAGCAGCAGCCACTTACCTGCCTGCTGGCCTGGGACTTGCAACTTCCTGCCAGCTTCCCCACTGACTGTGGTTGCGGGAAGCCGTCAGGAAGTTGGCTTGCCTAACGACCGTGGGATTTAGTTAATGACGGCAACGGGACTGCAGGGATTGCCGTTGCTAAGCAATGCAGTTGCAGTTTATGACTTAGTGATGGAAATTCCAGTCTGAATTGCCGTTGTAAGTTGAGGACTACCTATAACAGAATCTTGCAAGTCTGATTGTGTTTCTCCTCTCCTCCCTCTTACACCTAGTGAATCAGGAGTCATCCTGAATCTCTTAATACAGGTAGTCCTTGCTTACCAACCACTTGTTCAGCAACCGTTTGAAGTTACGACAGCACTGAAAAAGGAGACTTACAACCAGTCCTCAAAGTTATGGTTGTTGCAGTGTCCCCTCAGTCACACTTGGCAACTGGTGTGCATTTATGGCAATCGCAGCACCCTGCAGTCACATGATCGATATTTGCGATCTTCACAGCCAGCTTCCGACAACAGACAAGGCAATGGGGATACTGGCAGGAAGTCATAAGACATGGTCATGTGACATCACACTCAACAACTGCAGCTGGAACTGACAAACTGATGTTGTAAATCAGGCTCAATCACACATTTCACTTTACGACTGCGTCGCTTAGCGACAGAGTTGTTGGTCCCAGTTGTAGTTGGTAAGTGTACTACCTGTACTGTCACCTTTCCCAAGATGTAAGGAAGGTTTCTGTCCTCTTTGCTTACATAACAGTTTCTGAATATTTGCTTCAAGGTCACCTTCCTGATTCTCTACAAGAAGCCTTCCAATTAACCCACTTGTGAGTCCTAGGACCATTAGATCTTCCCACCAGGCTCCACTGGTGCTTCTGGTATGATCTTCCCAGGAAGCTGTCTATGGGATCTCCAGCAGTGGCTTAGCAGCAGTCCTGCCAAGCCTTAATCTACAGCCTCCAGTTGGGATAACCCATTGACACAAAGTTCACAAGCTATATCCTTGTCACAGTTCCTTATTGTGAAGCAGCTTGTTACTAGTCAGAAGACACCTGAAAGGTCATCATTAGTGTAAAACTATTGGAACATCTCTGACAGATATTGGAAGTCCCCCAGCAAAGAACCCACCACTTCATCTGGTTCCTGCACCACTGGTGGAGAGCTCACCACCAGGAATTCCTCATGCCTAACCTTAATCTATTTCCCTGTAGTTTCACCTCACTGGTTCTAGTCCTACCTTCCACTGCAACAGAGAATTAGTTCTGTTCCTCCATAGCACAATCCTTTACATATATGAAGACTCATCTCCTCTCAGCAGTCTCTTCCACAGGATAAAATTGCCCAGTTTCTTTCCACTTCCTCATAGGATGTTGTTTCCAACTCCTTCACCATCTTAGACACTGTAGGAGGACAGCTATATTAGTCTTTGGTAGCCAAAAATCAGGAATCTGGTTGCAACTTTTCAGATAATCAAACTTTAAAGGCTGAAGCTTTTGTGAAATTTCTGGCTCACTATGTTGTATGAATGGAGTCATTAAGTGAGATAGATAGCTACATAAACATGATAAATAAAATATAAAATAAAATAAATTAAGAGGTAAGACTATCTGATTTGGGAAGACAGCGCAGGGAATCTTTTTGCATATCAGTGATACTTTTTCTGGTTTTGGGCTTGTCGAGAGCCAGAGGAAATAGAACAGTGACCTAATGTCAAGAAAGAATCAAGTGAGATTTGTGGCCTTTTAAAAAAATAGCTATAAAATAACACAAGACTTGGAAGAAACCTTAGAGCTCATCTAGTCCAACCCCTTGCTCAATGCGGGAATCCACTACAGCCTCCCTGATTGATGGACACCGAGTCTTTGTTTAAATACCTCCAACAAAAGAGAGTCCACCACTTCCCAAGGGAGTCTGTACCACTGTGGAACAGCTCATATCATTAGGAATTCTTCCTAACATCAACCCAAAGCTTCTTCCTGTAATTTAAATGCATTGTTTCTTGTCCTGTCTTCAGGAAGAGTTCTGACCAATTCTGCCCCTTCTTCTGTGACAGCTGTTCAGATATTTGAGGTGACTGCCATGTCTCCCCACTCTTCTGTTCCTTATAAGTGTGCGGGGGGGGGGGGGAGTTGGTCCAGGTCCCTTAGCAGTTTGGATTCACTCCTCTGGACATGCTTTGCTTGTAATGTCCTTTTTAAAATGAGGTGCCCAGAACTAGTAGTATTCCAGGCACAGAATTAACTGGATGGGGTGGAATGAAAGACACACAAGTCTGGGATAAAATGGGGGGAGATTGGGGAGGGATCTGAGTAGATTCTAGTAGATCAAAAGTTGAATCCAAGTAGGTTGATGCAGCTGCTAATAAGGGAAGCTGTCTTAGGGGATGCATTAAGAGAAAGGCAGAATCTGGCTCAAGGGAAACAGCTGTCCCCTTCCATGGAGTCTGCATCAGGCCACAATTGGAATCCAGGCACCAGCCTAAATAAAGTTTTCTTTTTTTTTACATTGATGAGTTCAGAGGAGGGGA
This sequence comes from Python bivittatus, assembly GCF_059951505.1. Classification (NCBI taxonomy): domain Eukaryota; kingdom Metazoa; phylum Chordata; class Lepidosauria; order Squamata; family Pythonidae; genus Python; species Python bivittatus. The sequence goes on along the minus strand of NW_028277053.1, from coordinate 6,358,454 downwards.
TGTGCCCCCAAGTTCTAAGAAACCAAGTGCGTTCAGCCTGCAGAATAGAAAGCAGAGTTCAGATCATCTAAGGCAGGGGTTCTTAACCTGGGGTCCATAGATAAATAGGGTGAAGGGGGGGAAATTGCAACAGATTGTTTTCACTAAACTCAAACTGAAATGTAGTTTCTCATTATTGATTTAATGGATTTACAAAGAATGCATATTATTATATATTCATTTTTACGATTTGATAACCGTATTTGAGCATAATTGGTTCCCTTTGTAACACATTATGTATTTTATGTTTTGTGTTTAAATATATTTTTCTGAGAAGGGTCCACAGCTTTCACCAGACTTTGCAAGAAGTCCACAGCACAAAAAAAATTAAGAACCTCTCACCCTCTGTTTGGTTTGGATGAAAGAGTGGGTTTTGCTGAGAAATAAAAGAATGTTAGAATTAGGAGAAGATAACCTGAGGTTTGGATGGCATGGGTTTTTAAAGTACAACAAAGTTAAAGTTAATGTAGATTTCAAAAATCATTATGTGAGAACTGCTATATTTAGAGCATGGAATATACATACACCCAGGTTGTGCCCAAAAATACCTTTACTGGTCTCAACACAGCATTTTATAGAAAAGAAACAGCAGGCAAAGAGAAATGGTTAACATCTCAAGACTTATTAATACAGGAAGGTGGACAGCTCAAAATGAAGTCAAGAGAACAATTCACTCACTACAGAGGGATTTAGTTTTCAATAGTTTTCATATGCACAATTAAGAGAAACATTTAATATAGATAAAAAGTTAATAGGGATTGAACAACATAAGATGGAATTTGAAAAATGAACTGTGAACAAATAATGAGCATCTCATTGCAAAAATGTATAAACGTTTGTTGAAATTTGAAGCAGAAGAGGAACAAGTTAAAGTGCAGGATAAAATGGGCTAAACATTTTGGCTATAATATGCAGATGGATCAATGGGACAGAATGTGGATAAAGGGACTGAAATTCACATTATAATTTAAGAAAGAACTTTTACAAAATGATGTACTGCTGGTATATCACATCAGAGAAATTATCTAAGATCTATAAAGGTACTTCTAGCCAATGTTGGAAATGTGAAAACAAATACATAAATACATATGATATGAAGAATTTTGAAGTTTAATATTGAGATGAAACCAGAACTCTATTTATTGGTACTTACAGATAATCAATTAGAAAAGACTTATGGAAGATAGATTTTATATATGGTAATTGCAGCAAGATTATTATATGCACAAAGATGGAGAAGTACTGAAATACCCACAATGGAGGAATGGATTGTGAAGATGGCAGAACTAGCAGAGATGGAAAAACAAATCTGCTTGGTCAGGGACAAGAAGGTAAGTTCTTTTATGAAAGATTGGAAACCTTTCATGGACTTTTTGCTGAAAGTGGAAAGAAGGGAAATGGTGATTTCTGGATTTGATGATTGAAAAAAGATTGAATACGGGGCTGGAGGGACTACTGCAACGTTGAAGAGGGAGCACGGACGAGGAGTTCGTTTGCTGTAAAGACGTGCGGAAGTCGTCGCTTCTTTGGCCACTTCCCCCCCTTTTTTCCTTTGTATCCTCTTCTGCGCTTTTTCGCTTTCCTTTATATATTTCTGCATCTCTATTTCAGGTACGTAAAAACGTCTAACAAGAACTAACAGAAAAAAGAACCCCTCATCTCGAGCGCAGCCAGAGAGGGAGGGAGCGGACTCATCGACGCCCGCGCTCCGGAAGAGAGGGCCGGGGCCGGAGCGGTGGGCTGTAGCGGCAAGGCGGCGGGCGCAGGCCAGGCAGGCGGCGGCGCCTCCTCCGCTCACGGTCTTCGGGGGCTCGTGGGCCCCCCCCGCTCGCCACATGCCGCGGCAGGCCTCGCGTCGGACGGCAGCGGGCCGCAGGGCCCCCGAGCCCCTCCCGGGTCACCCCGGCCGGCCCCTGCCAAGCCGCGCGTCCTCTTCTGGACGCCCATCCGCCCGGGGCTGGCCCGGGACCGGCGCGCGGGCCCCGTCCTCTTTGCCCGCTCTCCGGAAGGCGGGCGCAGCTCCGGCGCCTCTCCTCCTCGAGGATCCCGGGGGCCGCTCCTCCCCGCCTCTCGCGCGCGCCTTGCCAGCCCCGAGCCTGCCAGGCGCCTCAGGATCCCGCTCCCCTCGGGCCCTCCGGCTCTGCCAGCCCGGCCCGCGACCTCCGCCCCACTGGGCGACGAGAAGCATAGAGCGGGCCCGGCTCAGGGCCCCCCCCCCGCCGCCGCCGCCGCCGCCGCCGCCCAGGGAGCCCGCGCGGCGGCCCGGAGGCGAGGCCGGCCCGCCCCCAGCTCAGCGCCCCTCCCTCCAGGGCGGCTGCGCGAACCCGAGAGCCAAGGGGGGGCGCCGAGTCGTCGCCCGGCGACGGGAGGAGCCCCGCCCCGACCGAGGGGCTCGGGCCAATCGACGGCTGCCACACGGTGAATCCGGCTTGTCTGCGCAGGGGGCGGGCCTTCCGGTTCCTCTTTAGCCCCGCGCTGAGGCGACCGCCGCGGAAAGCGAAAGCCGCCGCCGCGCTCCTCCGTCCTCCCAGCTGGCTCATGGCGACGCTGCTCCTCGCGCTGCTCCTCGCCGTGGCGGCCTGGCCTGGCCGCGCCTCCGACGTGCTCGAGCTCAGCGATGATGACTTCGACAGCGGCCTGGCCGACCGCAGCGTCGCCCTCGTCGAATTCTACGCGCCCTGGTGGGTCGGGACGGCTGCGCTGCGTTCCCCGGGCCTCCTCGCCCGTTGCGGACGCTCCGGCGGAGGGAAGGGAAGCGAAGCGAAGCGAATCGCTTCCCGGCGGCTCGCGGCGGCCTGGCGCTGCGGCTGCTGTCCGGGCGCCCGGGGGCGGGGCCTCGCCGCCGTGGCCGCTCCTGAGTGGCTGCCGCGGCGCGCGGGCACCCGTGGATTGGCTGTCGCGAGGCCCTCCTGGGCGGGGGGCGACGAGCGCGGGGGTGACCGGCTGCGTCGCCTTGCAGGTGCGGACATTGCAAGCGCCTGGCGCCCGAGTACGAGTCGGCGGCCACTCGGCTGAAGGGCATCGTCCCCCTCGTGAAGGTGCGTCCCGCGCGCGGCTCGGGGTTGGAAGAGCTCCGGCTCGGAGGCGGTGCGGCTCCTTCCCGTCGAGGAGCTGCAGTCCAAGGGCGGGTGCCGGGCGCGGCAGGCTGCGAGGTAACGCAGGGGCCTTCGGAGGGTCGCCTGCGCCAAGAACGCGCTCCGTCCTCTCCTAGGTGGACTGCACGGCTAATTCCAACACTTGCAACAAGTACGGGGTGAGCGGCTACCCGACGCTGAAGATCTTCAGGAACGGGGAGGAGTCCGGAACTTACGACGGACCCAGGACAGCTGGTGAGCGGGCCCGGATCGTCCCTCTGGGCTTTTCTGAGCCTGTTGTAGTTAAGTAACTTCTGGAGGAGCTCTACGTAGCCCTTGGAGCCCAGGTCACGATAGGTAATGTCTGGTTCAGCCTTACCCAATATTTAAGGAGCTGGCCTTCGTGTTCCTCCTGGACAGAGGCATTGCAGGAACGCAGTGGCCCCTCCGTGCCTTTCATAAGTGTGTGTTGCACATAAAAAAGGAGGTGGAGTTTATGGTGTGGCGCTGCTTTCGACCTTTGACCCTGCTGCCTCAGACCTCTCTGTACTGGACACGTAGCTCCTGCTTGAACAGCAGGTGGAGGCTGTGGTCAGGAGGGCTGCTGTAGATTTAAATTGTGCCTACCAGTTGAAGCTTTTGTATCAGGATTGTCACCTTGCAGCTAGATTGTTGCAGTGGGGCTGGTGTTGAAAACTGTCCTATCGGTAGTTGCAGGGACATGAGATTTGCCCCTGTAATGTAAGAAATGTGGGATTTAAAGAATGATTGATGCATAGCATCCTGTAGCATGTTCTTTTGGGGCCCTTATGCCGTGTCAGTGTGAGTCTCTAAAGAAGATTGGCCTTTATTCCTACCTATTTTTTTTTTTCTAAGATGGAATTGTGAGCCATCTGAAGAAACAGGCAGGGCCTGCCTCGGTTCCTCTTTCTTCTGAGAGCTTTGAGAAATTCATCAGTGAAAAGGATGCTGCTGTAGTGGGTAAGTAGTTTGTGGGGACAAAATGGCAGAAGGATCATGGCACATTTAAGGGTCAGTGGTTATCTTGATTAAATGGTTAATTTGAATGTGCTTGTTGCTGGTGGGGGGGTTATTGTTTTTTTCTATTTCAGTATTTTGTATTAATTCTGCAAGCCGCCTGGAGTCACCTTGTGTGAGTTGGGTGGCCGTATAAATTTGTTTAATAAATAAATAAAATAGTGTTACTTTTGATTCTGTTTCTGTGGTAGAGCCCAGCTGGTTTGGTTTATGGATTGGGTAAACCCAGAATGGTATAATTTGCTAATCAGGTTAAGTATACTGTCTTTAAAAAAACATTAGCTAAGCCAATTCCTGGTTGTTTTGAAGGATCTTGTCTTCTATCTTCCTGTTTGAGGTGCTGTTTACTTTATGTGACTTTATCCTTCAAATGAGAACCTGCTGGAGTGTTGGCAAGGCGCACTCCCAGTTAAAAATATCAAAGCCATGGGTTGGTTGTGTTCCTTGGGTGGGATTTGGAATCCGGGACTATTGCAAGTGGCTCATTGTTCTTTATGATTAAGTCATAAGGTAACATCTTGTGAAATATAAATTGACCTCAAACCCAGAAAGCTACCAAAATTCAGGAATAAAATGGTAATATTTCTCAGCTATAACAATAACAACAGCTATAGTAGGGGTGTTAAACTTTTGATAGACTTGAAGTGCTCGTTGTGCCATTTTAAAGTACAATATTACTGCACTCCCCCGAACAAGGAAGTGTTTGCCTTTCCTCCCTCTGTGTCATCTGTCTAGTTTCTCAGTGGCATACCCAAATGATTTATCTTGACCCTCTTACACAGAGCTGTTTGTTGCTTATGAACTACAGGATTCTTCAAGGAGCTGTTTGGCGATGCACATTCAGAGTATATGAAAGCAGCAAGCAATTTGCGGGACCATTACCGCTTTGGGCACACCAGTGATGAGGGGCTCATTAAGAAATATGAGTCGGATGGCGAGTAAGTGATCAACAGTTGGCCCTGTATACTCCTGATTCAGGAGAAATGTCCCATGACTATAGAGGTTATGATCAAGTTCATGTTTGTTCTTGTTTTTCTGCGACTTGCCAGCCAAGCAGCTTTGGAAGCTGCTTGAAGTTTCAGAATACACAGGGCAGAGCTTTATAGTGCTGAATTACTTATAGGAATGAATGAATTTTTATTGTGGCCTTTGGCCATTGATGGGTCACATATCTAAGCCTTGCTCCAGGTAGCCTTCTGTGAAAAACGGGGTGTTATATTTACACAGTACAGCACAAATTGCCAAGTCCCTTCTGGGCTGGTTCTTACTTGTTTATCCTATCACCTGCAGGGAGCAGGCAAGTCAGAGCTTGATACGCTTGCTGGCTATGTGTTAGCTTTTCCTTGTGGGACTGGCTCAAGCACCTGAGACACTTGCTGTTGGGCTGGGGCCACGTACTGGAGGAACGTTTATCTATTGGGGATGGTTCAGTGAATCCTGCAGTGTGCAGGGGATTGGACTTGATGACTTCTTAGGTCCCTTCCAACTTTTAAGATTCTGTGAACCAAAATGATGCATTATGGGGTGCTATTTGATTGGGTGTGGTAGGTTTTGACTGTCAAAATGCAGCAGTCTCCTTTTCACAGGGGCATCTTCCTGTTCCGTCCCCTGCACCTGGCAAACAAGTTTGAGGACAATTCTGTACGATATACAGAAGAAAAGATCACAACCGGCAAGATAAAGAAGTTTCTTCAAGAAAACATGTGAGTGCAGTAGTTTCTCTCCTATAGCAAGTATGTGTGTCCAGTCTGAATGGGATTCACATATTAACAAAGGAGAGTTTCTCTGTTGTAGCTTCGGTTTATGCCCACACATGACTGAAGACAACAAAGAATTGATCCAAGGGAAAGATCTTCTAGTGGCTTATTACGATGTAGACTATGAAAAGAATCCCAAAGGCTCCAATTATTGGCGCAACAGGTGAGTTTCCATTTCTCTGTTGAAGATTCTGTGGGCAGATGAACCAATTCTCTATTGCAGGTGAAATCTGACTATTGGGCAAAGCAGTAAATGAGGAAAATAAAAGCCCTTATTGGCATCTGTGTCAGTTATGGTTCCTCTTCAGCCAGGTTGCCAAAGCCATTGAAAGAAGTCTTGCTAAAATGTGGGTCTTCCAGAATTAAACTTTGGTTCTTGGGAGTGAGGTAAAGAAGCCAATAATAGACTGGGGGAAGAGGAGAGAGCAGTTGCTGTTGTCAAAGTCCTCCTCAAACCATGAGTGGTTGAAGAAGAGCTGGGCAGTTACCCTTGAAGACATATCACCCAAAGGCAGTTGGTCCCTAGATTTTCTTGCACTGATTTAAAAAAATGCTGAAGACAGGATGATGAATAGGTGAATGTTCCTGCCCTGGGTTAGCAACCTAAAGTTGGTCTCTGAGGCTGGGAACAATTAAGAGCAATACCAGAAAGGGCCCACATCTATTCTGAAATGCATACTTTGGTAGACTTACCATTTTTGTGTTTGAAGAGCTGTTACTCCAGAAATCTATAATCCTTTTTTTTTTACTGACAGTAAAACAGTGCATTAGCTGGGAAACAGAGATTCTAATTTCTTTTCCCCCTTTAATTATTTGCCACTTTGGTGGATTCATTAGGTTGTTTCCAGCTCATTTGATCTGATGTTGTAGAATTCAGTCCTTTGTTAAACAAAACATTCACAATTCAGCAGGTGTGGAGCTGAACCCCTCCACTGGGTTCACTTGCTGGTGTCAATTTTATTTTTTTTGTCTTCAGATCTTGGTGTGGCTGTCTGATTTCCTTGAGCTGACAGTAACAGAACAGTTGCATTGTTTCTGCAGAGTGATGAAGGTAGCTCGGAGTTTCCTGGACGCTGGACACAAACTTAATTTTGCTGTTGCAAGTCGAAAGACTTTTGGCCATGAACTCTCAGAGTTTGGGCTGGATGGTTCTACCGGTGATGTCCCTGTTGTTGCTATCAGGACAGCCAAAGGAGAGAAATTTGCCATGCAGGAGGAATTCTCGTAAGTTCACATTTTTGATGTGTGACCTCGGTTGGGTAGTCAACAGCTGGTACTTGGAAGCTCCCCCTTATTTCAGAATGGAAACAGTTCCAGGGGTTGTCTGCAGGGAAAACTTTCCATTGAACTGTTCTGGGAAGAGCTTTACAGAAGGGGAGGCCCTGTGTTATTCCCTAGTGGCTCTTGAGGGAAGTATAAATGGGTCTATGCTGGCTGAAGCAATTCTTACTTCATTTGCAGCCGTGACGGCAAAGCCTTGGAGAGATTCCTTCAGGATTATTTTGATGGAAATCTGAAAAGATACCTGAAATCAGAGCCCATCCCAGAGAGCAATGATGGTCCAGTGAAGGTGAGGGGGCGGCAAGGGTCTTCCGCTAACCCTATAGTAACTGGGGAAGAGACTTTATTTGGATGGTGTTGTAGAACTTCTGAAGTGGTAGGAGAAGCAGTGCGTCCTGATTCCTTTAGAACAAACCATAAGAAAAAAACCACAAAATTTTTGCTTACTAAAACACAGTGCTTAACACCACTGTAATGGCTTTCCTGAAGAGATTGTATCCATATGCTAAGTGGCTGTAGGTAAACTAATAGAAGGAGTGTTAGGGGAATGTGAAATGCTACAGTACTTGCATGTTAGCATGAACAATAGGTGAGTTGAGGTGGTGATGCTATTCCACTGCTGTACAAATGTTAACTTGGACAGTACAGAAAAAAGGTACGCTTGCCTCTGGAGAAAATGGCTGTTTTGTTTTTACCCAGTGATGTGCTGGCATGAGGTGTTCTTTCAGTGCGGTTCTGGTTCTCTCTCCAGGTAGTTGTGGCTGAAAATTTTGATGAAATTGTGAACACGGAGGGCAAGGATGTGCTTATAGAATTCTACGCCCCATGGTGTGGCCACTGCAAGAACCTTGAACCCAAATACAAGGAGCTGGGCGAGAAGGTAGGGGAGAAACAAGGGCTGCCTGAGCTTGAGGGTCTCTTGCCAGAGGTTCTTTCATTTAGCCGTGAAGGGACTGGTGGGAGTTCCTTTCCAGCTACAGCAGTCCCAAGACAGTGAAATATTGCTGGTTCCTTCTCATGATAAGCCATAACACGGCTAGTTTGATTTTGATTCAGTGTGCTCCAGGCCTCAGCCACCATTTTTTCAGGGGACTGAGGCCAAAACTGAGTTTTGTCATCTCTAATTACTGGCTGCTTTACCTTTTTTCAGCTTAACAAAGACCCCAACATTGTTATAGCCAAGATGGATGCCACAGCCAATGATGTGCCTTCTCCCTATGAAGTCAAAGGGTAAGGAAGCTCCACTAATGACTGCTGGCTTTTCCTGATCTGCTGTATCTGCTAGTTGCAATCAGTAGAATAGCTTTCTTAGAAAGGCATTCTTAACAGTTCAAGAATCTGGATAGAGATAGATTACCTGGGTTCCTGCATGTGACTGTTTGCCCATCATGCAGAAGAATGGGTTTATTGAGGCTTGAGGACCAGTTGAATTTATGTTTGCTGTTGCTACCAAAAAAAAGACTGGATATGGCTGAGTGGATCTTTCGTTTTTTGTTGTAGCTTCCCCACAATTTACTTCGCCCCTGCGGGTAGCAAGCAAACTCCAAAGAAATATGAGGTGAGCTAAAATCTCCTTTTGCTGGCTTTCTTCTGCCAGAAGTGCTTTCTAGGTAAATAGATGGGGCATAAATTGCAGTAGCAGAAATAACACCAGTCTGATCTGATTGGTACTTGGATGGGAAACCACCAGGAGATGCCAGAGCAGTAGGCTAGATTGGAATTTTTTAAAAAGTCCCCCAACAAAAGGCAACAGCGACTTGGCATTGGCACCAAGAAGGTGGTGTGAGGGTGGCTGTGATGCGGTTTGGAGTTGAGCTTGACTCCTTAGACTAGAGGTAAAAGGGGAGTCTCCATAGGACGGGGACTATTGTAAATTGTGGGTGGGCAGATGGTGGGAGGGGGTGGCCTGCATCTCTTTCGGGCCCCTTCCTCTTGGCCTCACTTCTGTCTCCTTGTCAGGGGGGACGCGAGGTGAGCGACTTCGTCAGCTATTTGAAGAGGGAGGCCACCTACCCGCCGATTCTACAAGAAGATGAAAAGCCCAAGAAAAAGAAGAAGGCGCCGAAAGAGGATCTGTGAGAGCCTTGGCTGTTGCCTTGTCCGGAGAGGAGCCCAGCGGCTGCCGTGGGAGGGAGGCCAGGGCTCCGTGGTGCAGCTTCGTTGTTGGAAAGCCAAACCCTTTGAGCAGAGGAGAGCTGGCGGCTGCTGTCCTGTTTCTTTACCTGCCCCTTGTCTCTTAGCTGCTCTTGCCATGGATGCTCTGGACTGGTGGGGGGGGGGCGGGGAGGGCCTGTTTTCTAATTTTTTTTGTACATTTGGAGGAATGAATGAATAAATGACCCTTCTACCCCCCCAGTTGCCTTGTGTGATGGTGGTACCAGAGAGCCTCATGCTGGAGAGCCAGTGTTGCTGGTTTGCTCTTTAAGAAAAGGCTGCAGAGAGCTGCCTCTGTCAAAAAGGCCTTTTTCGGAAATTGATGCCTGGCTGACTGAACTAAACCAGCAGGGCAGTGGTGGTTGCTTCTGCTTCCTCCTTTTGCCGAGGAATGGGCAGGTGGCCTATAACTACTTGAAGTTAAACAGTTAATGGATACTGAAAATAGCTATAGAATAGAATCTTTCTAAAAGAAAAGCTGAGTGCCATGACTGAATAAACGCCATGCTTTATATGATTTGTTTTGCTCATTAGTGGCAGGGAAAGGAAGAGAATTGAAACCGGTGATTGGGGCAGCCTCCTTGGCCGTGCTTTTACCTTCTGGAATTGTTAGATGCTTTATTGTGGGGGAGTAGGCTGTTTGAGAGCTGCTCCCTCACAATAAATTTGAGAGTGTGGACTAGCTATTTTGCACTCAAAACAGGACTATTTGAATCCAAAATAGGTTGAGTGCAAAACAGCACTCAAATGCAGAACAGTCAGTCTTTATTAGTGATGTATTAAATGTATATATTGCCATGCCTTCAGGAGCTTAATGCAGTAGACAGTTAAGCTCTGAAACAGTATTCTCGTAATGCAGATTGGGCTGAGAGAGCATAATTGGCCCAGAGACACCTTGTCAGCTTCTCTGACTGAGGCTGGGCTGGAACCTGGCTTTCCCCAGTTCTAATGCAATGTTGTAACTGCCGAGGAGCCTGAATGCAGAATTTAAAACAGCTATGGATTCCCTGTTGCCAGCACTGCTTGGAGGCAAGAAGCCCACTGAGAGACACCCCATCCCCCAGACGTGGGGAAGCTGCAAGGTAACTGCATTGTGCAGATCAAGTCGCAAGCAAGATTGACCTTTTCAGCTAGACACGACAGTATTGATTTCTGGGCTAATGAATTAACGAGGAAGTTAAGGAAAGGCCTCTGTGCTTGGCTAGCTGCTAAAATTACCTAGGGAGAATTCCAGGGAAGGGAATTAAGGCTGCTTTATGGAGCAGATTCCTTCAGGCTAATGTGACTTAAGGCAAGGACCTTTGTTTCAAGCTGGAGTTGAAGCCTGGGTAAAAGGCTGTGCTTGCACGAGGTTCGCAATGCTTCTGAATCACACACTGCCATCTTAAACATACCCATTCTTGACGCCTCAGAATTGTTTGTGTTTTGTGAGCCTGTTACAGTTAGTCTGAATCCTTAAAGGCATGGTGCTACGTTCTCAAAGCGGGATCTGAGCCTGACTAATACAGAATGAAGAGCAATTATAAATTCTTTAATGTGGAAACAGCATAAATTGATAAAGGCTAAATTTGCATTTGCTGGCGGCAAAACACTTTCGATCCATAGCCAGACTCTGGCAGTTCAAGTGCCCAATCAGATCCTTTATAGTGTGCGTTTGATTTCTCCTTTGGAGAATGGCCATCTAGTTTTTCATGCTTCATTCTGTTATTTTCAGCCATTTTCTCTTAATTCAGCGAGATTTGTGTGGGTGCCTCCTATAGTATTAGCCATTGTTCTGTCTTGTGTCTAGTGACTTCGTGTTCTCACGTCACCCATGTAGGCGCACAGAAGCAGCTCTTTCCACTGGCTTTGCTTTGCAGCTGGTGAATGGCTGGGAACAAGCTGCTGGAGGCAGCCCTGGTCAAAGATGGGAGTTTATAGGGGGAACCAGCACACCTTTCAGCGAGATACCAGCCCCAGGTGATTGAGGATGAACAAGCAAAGGTACACAGCCCTTTAGCTAAGTTTTGCTCCAGTACTCATCTGCGCACCTTTCCCTGAGCCCGAGGGGCCTGAGGAGAAGCAAGCTGCAGCTTCTGATGTCTACCCAGGGTGCTCCTGGCCAGCCTCCTCACTGTCCTTCTGCCTTGGCTGGCTGCCCGTGGCCTCCACCTGAGGTCACCAACTGAGGTCTGCTCTGGTTTGTTCCTTTGATGAGCAATTTCTTGCCACATCACATCAGCATGGCCTTGCACCTCCCTGTTCTTCGTTGGCTTTGTTTGCTGCTACCTCCCCCCTTCAGGCCCTGGTTGAGTGACAGATTAGATGCTCTAGCACCCTGCTCCTCTGCCTCCTCCCAAATTGGTGAGAAGCCATAATGAGCATTCCTCAGCTGGGTTCACACAATATCCTTAATAAACTTACATTATGTTAACTTTTCCAGTTGGGCCTCTCTGATTAAGGTTTGATGTATTCTGTAAACCCAGAAATGGGTTCATTGAAAAATGGAGCAAAGCGTGATGCACCAACTTGGTTTCTGAGTATGGCTTTTGAAGCCAACCACGGAGCTGCCTGATAGTAAACCATCCAGGCCATCCTAAACTAGATTGTTAATGAGAATGTGATGATTACATGCTATCAAGTTGTCAACTCTTAGCAAATGAGAATGTAGTGGGATGTTTTGTTAAATGTTTTGCTGTAATTAAGGTACAATACAGAACTCCCAAAATTTAAGGAAGTCGCCTTACTAAAAGTGGGATAAGGTTAGTTTGACAACTTGCTGTTCACAAATTCACTCCCAGCTAGTACATATGGCATTGTGTTCCAGGCGGTGATAGTTTTAAGATTGCTCTGATATTATCTTGGGAATTGACATCTAGATTTTCCTGATCCCCTTTTCCCCCTTTCTGAAGATAGGAACAGCATTTATCCTCCATTTTGGCTTCAGTACCCTAGGATGCAATTCATCCTACTCATTTAAAGAAGGCATTCTCCAATCCTACCTTTTCAAGCGGTTCCTCACCATCCTGCAATTGGTGGAAGATTATTTTCTTTTACTAAGGAAAAGAAAAAGACCTGGTACCAGTCTTAGCTGCACCATTGTCACATTCAGCATGTCAATGCACATGCACATTGCTGACAGGAAGACATGGTGCTGGGCAGTTTGGTGAAAGAATTGAACTGAATGCAAAGAAATGCTACCGTCCAAGAAAAAGTGATGTAATTAGCCTCAGATCCCTCCTGTATAGTTAAGGCAGCCAGGAAGGTGACTTGTAGTTGGGTCCATGCTGTGGTGGCCTCTTTGAGAGTGGGGGTGGTGCACCCCTTCTTTAGAAGTCATCTCTGGACCCAATATCTTAAATACAGTTGTGTGACAAAGTACACCCTCTTTGAGTTCTATGGTTTCATTATCAGGACATAATAAACATCTGGTCCTTAGCTCTCAAAAGTAGGTAAATAAAACCTCAGATGAACAACAACACATGACATTATACCATGTCATCATTTATTTTACAAACAGAAAGCCATGTGTGAAAAACTAAGTATACCCTTACTGCTTCCATAGGTATGAAGAGGCTAAGTAGCAGCCAGGTGCTGCTAATCAAATGCCCTTGATCAATTGATCATCAGCAAGTGTGACTACCTCTATAAAAGCTGAAGTTTTAGGAGTTTGCTGGTCTTGAGCATTGAGGTGTGTGTGAACACAATGCCAAAGAGTAAAGACATCAGCAATGATTTTAGAGAAGCAACTATTGCTGGGAAGGGTTATAAGGCCATTTCCAAACAATTGAAAGTTCATCATTCTACAGTGAGGAAGATTATTCACAAGTGGAAAACATTCAAGACAGTTGCCAATCTTCCCAGAAGTGGACATCCCAGCAAATTCATCCCAAGGTCAGACCATGCAATGCTCAGAGAAATTGCAAAAAATCCAAGAGTTACATCTCAGACTCTACAGGCCTCAGCGTGTTAAATGTTAAAGTTCATGACACTACAATTAGTAAAAGACTGAACAAGTATGGTTTGTTTGGAAGGGTTGCCAGGAGAAAGCCTCTTCTCTCTAAAAAGAACATGGCAGCATGGCTTAGGTTTGCAAAGTTGCATCTGAACAAATCACAGGACTTATGGAACACTGTCCTTTGGACAGACAAGACCAAAGTGGAGATGTCTGGCCATAATGCACAGTGCCACGTTTGGCAAAAACCAAACACAGCATATCAGCACAAACATCTCATACTGACTGTCAATCACGTTGGTGGAGGGGTGATGATTTTGGCTTGTTTTGCAGCCACAGGACCTGGGCACCTTGCAGTCACCGAGTCGACCACGAACTCCTCTGTATACCAAAGTATTCTAGAGTCAAATGTGAGGCTACCTGTCCGACAGCTAAAGCTTGGCCCACACTGGGTCATGCAATAGGCCATGATCCCAAGCACACCAGCAAATCTACAACAGAATGGCTGAAAAAAGAATCAAGGTGTTGCAATGGCCCAGTCAAAGTCCAGACCTCAACCTGATTGAAATGCTGTGGCGGGACCTCAAGAGAGCTGTGCATAAACATGCCCACAAACGTCAATGAACTGAGGTAATGTTGTAAAGAAGAGCGGGCCAAAATTCCTCCGCAACGATGTGAGAGACTGATAAAGTAATACAGAAAACAATTACTTCAAGTTATTGCTGCTAAAGGTGGTTCTACAAGATATTGGATCATAAGGTATACTTAGTTTTTCACACATGGCTTCTTCATTTTGGCTTTCTTTTTGTAAAATAAATGATGACATGGTATAATATGTCATGTGTTGTTGTTCATCTGAGGTTGTATTTACCTACTTTTGAGAACTGCTAAGGACCAGATGATTTTTATTATGTCCTGATATGTAAAACCATAGAACTCAAAGAAGGTGTATTTTCTTTTTCACACGACTGTAACTATCATACTGTTTCCAACTTTTCTTTTTTAGAGAAAGTTTACTTTAGTTTATTATTATTGATTAGCCATTAGGCCATATCAAGATACAGAGTATAAAACATATAGAACATAAGACATTATTAAGACCATATATTAAAAATAAGATAAGAGAGACAAATTAAAATTAAAAAGAAAAAAGATGGAAATCATATTTCTGTATCACCCCTACAGTTTACTCCAATCAGACCCACATATGCAGATCTCTACTGTTTTATTCAAAGAAAGGGCCATATTATATGTAATTTTTGAATTCTGACTACACATTAAATATGTTCTTTTAATATAAGGATCTCAATAGATCATTTGTCTAATGTGTGGTCCAAGATACTGATCCCTCTTTTTTATACAGTTGACATTCAAATAATATACAGTTACGAACTTAATCCGTTCCGTGACTCTGGTTGCAACTCGAGTTGGTCGCAACTCGAGGTAAATTTTCCCATAAGGTTCAATGTAAATACGGTTAATCCGTTTCGCCCTCCGAATTTGGTCGCACCATGAGGCAAATTTCCCCATAAGGTTCAATGTAAATACGGCTAATCCACCCTCCGAATTTGGTCGCACCACGAGGCAAATTTCCCCCATAAGGTTCAATGTAAATACATATGGTTAAACAGTTCTGAAACATATGCATTTTATTTTTAAACCACAAAAACATGAAAAGAGTCGAGATGGTCGACTTCGCCATCTTGTACTCCAAGGCCAGATCAGTCACACGAATACCGCGATCGTGCTTTTCTATAATGTCCTTAAGTTCGATCGTCACTTTTTTCTTCAAAGCCTTATTCTTGCCAAGCCTGCTCTGCATTTTCTTTGGAGCCATGCTGACAAGCACACCAAACACCTTCCAAACGCCACAAAACACACCACAAGCCTCACCGAACGTCTCCTTGCTACCGTGATCTCGCCCACAGGAAGCCATGACCGCGTGGCAGCAGGGAAAATGGCCGCGGATCCGGTTCGTAACTTGAGGCAGAGTTCGCAAGTCAAGGTAAATTTTTGGGGCCGGAGCTGGTCGTATCTCGAAAAATTCGTAAGGAGGGGCGTTCGTAACTCGAGGTACCACTGTATGTGTTATATCTTCTATTTCTGGAGCTCCACAAATAGAAGTACGTTCATTATAAGGGATTTGATTAAATCTTCCATATTTAACCATTGTGTCCAACTGCTCAAATCTTGCTCAAGTAAATACCACCCTAAGATATTTGGGCATTTCTGTGTTTAAATTCTTGGCAATTTGGAAGGTACGTTTATAACGGCTCATCCATTTCAGTGAGCCAACCTTACTAAAGGTGGCTATATCTTTCTGTGCTTCTATATCCAAGATCCTTTGTGCGGCAATCTTTTTAGCTTGTTCTCCGGAAACAATTGGACATGAGACAGGGAGACCACAGCTCCTAATGTAATTTGTCAGTTGTACTATCCAAGAAGTCTGTAATTGAGATTTTGTCTAACAAACACAATTTTGGGAATCTCTCAGTTTCCATAGCATTGATTTTGCACCAATAATTATAAGCCCTGATTTTAGACAAAGAACAAATTGTATGGATTCCCAGTTCAGCTCTAACTGCAGCAGCTGAAGTTCTTTTATCCACACCCAGGATACTTCTCAGATGTTGTGATTGCATTTGTTCTAATAATGTGTTTTAAGCCCCAAACCTCAGCACCATATAAAAGCATAGGAGTAAACTTGACCTTGTATACTGTGATAGTTGGGGCTAAGGAGTCTGCATAGCTATGATTTATTAAGTTGAACAGTAAGTTCATACATGCCCTTGCTCTAAGTGAGCTCCTTTGCTAATGAGGAAGCCAAGATCTGGTCTCAGGGAAGACTACCCCTAGGTAAGGGAAGGTATTAACTTGCTCTATTGTCTCACCATCTAATAGCCATCTATGGTTATGATGTCATTTTCCAAAGACCATAATTTTTTACTTTGATTTATTAATTATTAGAGAATTATTATGACAGTGTCAGGTTCAGCCCAAGAAACTCAGCAGGACAATTCAGGAACAGTTCAGTTACTTTATTAGCTTACACCTACTAGACAGAATCTCGCCAGACTAACCCTAACCCCCAACGACAGCAACTAAACACTCTGAATTCCTTAGAGTGGTGCCAGTCTCCTTCTCTTCACTTTCACATGCTGCAGCTGAGGGCTAAGGAAATGCTTGGGATTCCTCTCCCCCTCCCTATGACCTTGTACCTCTGTGCCACAATCCTCCTCGCTCATACCTTCCATCACAGACAGTAGGATCCAAGTCTTCTTAACAACCTATGCAACCCAACTTATGAATATGATAGTAAAATCATTTCGTCAGCGTATAGCCAGGTGTTACAATATGCGTTTAACACCCTGGGCATATGTACTTCAGTGCCCTTCATTAGTCCTGGTAAGTCGTTAATATATAGGCTAAATAACAATGGTGCAAGTATGCATCCTTGTCTTACCCCTTTACAAGTATCAATCCTTCTTGTCATGGCTCTATTAATCCCACACTGCACTCTCAGACTAGTGCTTGTATAAAGGGCTTTGATCAATGACAGCAGTCTGGGTTCCATTTTGAGGACAATTTCCTCCATAATATTTCTCTATTTACTGTGTCAAATGCTGCACTTAGATCTATAAAGGCAGCAAATAGTTGTTTCCCCTTACTGATATATTTTGATGGTTGTCTTTGAACTAGATGGTTCAAGACAAAGCAGTTAGCAATAGTAGATCGTCTCTGTCTAAAGCTGGCTTGTTCTTCCGTAAGAATACACTTTTCATCTACCCAACTCTCAACTCTACTCAAAAGGAACCTAGCATATATTTTAGCCACAATATCTGTTAGGCTAATGGGCCTGTAATTGCTAGGGTCATTTTTATTCCCTTTTTTGTATATAGGAACTACTATTGCCAACTTCCACCCAGCTGGAATATGGCAGGTATCATTTATGTGTGTAAATAAACCTGCCAATAGATGGCCCCACCAGTCAGGATATTTTTTGAATAGTTCAGCTGGTAGAAAGTCCTCCCCGGGGACTTTATTGCTCTTCAAGCCTTGTATGATAGATTTGGTCTCATTTTCTAATACTGGTGGCCAAAGAGGTGATAAATTACCACTTGGAAACTGTTTCTCAACAGGTTCTGATAGAGCAAACAGGTCATGATAGTAGTTTTCCCATTCCTCGGCAGAGATTGGAATATTGAATGCAAATCTCTGTTCTTTCAGGATTCTGGCTACAGAGTGCCAAAATATAGCCGAGTTATGACTTTTTGCTGACAGCTCAGGTCCAGACCAAATTGAGGCAGCATAGCTTTTTTTCTTTGATTTAACAAGTTTCTTATAGTCCCTTCTTACGGACAGCATCTTAGCTTGTATATGTACAGAGAGATGCCTTTGTGCAAGTCTCATAGCTGCCTTTTTCTTTTTCATTAAATGGCATTCATTGTCAGACCAAGGAGATCTATCTATAGGGAAACTTTTGGAGGAGAGTTTAGTTATTAGGTGTTTCTTTAACATATGGCACAAATTGGTGAATGCACTGGAGACTGACTGCCAGTCAGCTGTGGGTGACTGGATTATTAAAGCCCAACTGACAGCATTCTCTGATTTGAGGCTATTCAATATTGTCTTGGTATCTACTTTGGACCATATTAACCTCACCTGAGTTAATAGTAACCCACCTATCAGCGATGTTATATGATCTTAAATCTGAACGAGATTTTCACACTCACTGGCTGATGATCACTTTCTCCTCTTGGATAGACAGTGACCTCTGAAAAGAGGCCAGCTTTACCATGAACCATATCGCGCCAGGCCTTCCTGTCCTTCACTGCCTCCCTGAGTTGGCTCAGTTTCATGCTCATTGCTTCAGTGATGCTATCTAACCATCTTATCCTCTGCCATCCTCTTCTCCTTTTGCCTTCAATCTTTCCCAGCATCAGGGTCTTTTCCAAAGAGTCCTCTCTTCGCATTAGGTGACCAAAGTATCTGAGCTTGAGCTTCATTATCAATCCTTCCAATGAGCAATCAGGGTTGATTTCCTTTAAGATTGACTGGTTTGACCTCCTAGCAGTCCAGGGGACTCTTAAGAGTCTTCTCCAGCACCACAGTTCAAAGGCATCAATTCTTCGGTGCTCAGCCTTCTTTATGGTCCAGCTCTCACAGCCATGCATTACTACTGGAAAAAACCATAGCTTTGACTATGCGGATCTTTGTCGGCAAGGTGACGTCTCTGCTTTTTAATATGCTATCTAGGTTTGCCATAGCTTTCCTCCCAAGGAGCAAGTGTCTTTTAATTTAATAAAGGTGTATGGATATACATAATTATTATCCTTACCTCCCAAAATTTGATGATTACATTTAAAAATCAATGATACCAAGTATGAACCAGCAGTATTACTTTTGTTATCTCTTGAAAACCACTGTGGGTGATTATCAAAAAATTCATTTGGAAATCCACTAAATCAAGCAAAATCATGAAGAGATTGGCCTAATTTGGCATTAAAGTCACCACGTAATATGATTATGGCTTGAGTATGCAATGTAATTATTTCTTCCAATATCATTTCTAAACATATCCAGTAATTAGAGTTAAAATAAGATGTATTTGGGGGAATATAAACATTTACCAGTATAAGCTCAAAATCTTTGTATCTGAATTGCACGGCCAGTATATGAGGGAGTTTACCCCCATTATATAATTTCTCACCCTGCCATTGCAATTCTACCTTAATAAGAATGCATAAGCCTCCAGAGGCTCCCCATTTATTCTTTAATTTTTGGGCAGGAGTATACCAGCATTGAAAACCAGGGAATTGTACTGGTACATCGTCTCCTGCTAACCAGGTTTCTTGTAAGGCTATTATCTCAAATCCAGAAAGGAATCTCACCAAATCACTGTCAACAGACTCTTTCCAGCCAGCTATATTCCAGGTTACAATTTGTATAAATCTGAAACAAAATGTTCTGGGATTGTTGATCTCATAGGAGTCATTATTCAACAAACTCTGGTCTGGTAATGAGGACTCTGTATCTGTGAGCCCAGTAGCTACTGCTAATGACACGTCAGGCCATCCTTCTCATTTTCTAATTGCTGTTTCTGAGGACAAGTAAGGTCAGATTGAGAGCTGATAGCAGAGAGCTGCCCTAAATCAGGCCTCCTATGGGTAATATTGGCTTGCAATAGTGAGTGGCAAGGTATGGATGGAATATCTCCTTGAGAAGTAAGATCAGAGTTGTGGACAATGCTGGGGTCAGCTGGTGGAAGGATTTCTGGAGATTGCTCAGACTGATACTCAGGAGCCAGCAATATTAGGTAATCACCTACAGACTTATCTTCCAAATAGTTATGTGAAAATTGTGCTACACTGACCCGTTGGATGTCCTTTTCTTTTGTATAGTTTTGCTTTGGACTGGCGCACCTTTTTTTATTTGTTGGGGATTTTGTGTTCTCAGAGGCTAGACTTAACATTTCCATGGAGGAGCAACTAGAAGGAAGTAAGGTGTTAAGAGTCTCAGTTGCAGCAGTGGCTGACTGCAGCATAGATTTATCTGTTTCAAGCTTGCTTAAGATCAGTTGTTGTTCCTCTGGGAGGAGAGTGGCACACAGTTGAGTTAAATCTTCCTAAAAATCATCTAAAACCTGTGTCTTTCCTTTAATTAGACCTGGGGTATCTCTTTCTTTGCGTTTTTCCTGTTCTGACCTTGGCAATAAAGGAGTTCTCCATTTTACAGATAGTGGATGGTTGTGATTAGAGCTTGTACCATCCTCCCTCACTGGCTTGGCTTTCCTTCCAGAATTTAGCAAAGGCTGGATACAGCTGTTGTAAAAAACATGTATTGGCAGAATATAGAACCTCCTTAAACAGTTCTTAAGTTTGAAAAGCATTGATGGAAGAGTAACCTGCCTAAAAGTTAACATTATCCTTTTAAATCCATGCCTGCTAGGAAGCCAGATTTCTGTAAGTTCATTAGAGTATACTCTACATTGAAGAAGTTGAGAAAGGGAGTTTAATATTACCCATCTATTATGCCACTTGCCCTTATTCAAAGGCGTATCAGCAACTTGAAGCAAGATCCTGTGTCTCTGCAAGATTAGTTTCTCCCCAATATCTTCTTTAACTGGAAATCTTTGTACAGACTGTACTGTCCGTGGGTTAGAATAAGTTTTGGAATGTATGGGTTGCTATTCGTTTCCTTAACTGATTTGGCAATATGCTTTTGTATCAAAGTCTTTAATTCATCTATTTTTTTGTGAGCATCCGCCTCATTTTCTGAGTAAGGGCAATCATCCACTTCCCAGTCCAAAGAGGGTAAGAATTGTTAATGGTGGTTACAAGGGGAGAAGGTAAAGGAGACTTACATGCTGTATCCTTAAGCTGGAATAGATCCTTTATCTTTGGTTGCCTAAGTCATTGTAGCCTTGACTTGTTTGGGGTTTCCTCTTGGCTGGGTCTCCTGTTTGTGCCTCCTTTTAATCTTTCTTTTCAAATTCTTTTTTGATTCTGCTTTATAATTTTGCATCCTTGATTACTGTTTGAAGTTAGGATAGCAAACTAATTGCTAAAATGGCTTGAATAAAACTAAATAAAAGCCCTAAAATGAGTAAAAGTTCAAGAGCTCTTTACAGAGCTGCCACGAAGTTGAGAAGATGGTTGGACTGCAGTTGAAAGGGTGCTCCTTAAAACCCCTAAGAGGTGCCACAGGGCTCAACTCTCTTTCCCCTCCCTCATATATTCAACATCTATATGAAACCACTGGGTGAGGTCATTCCCTGGTTTGAGGTTCAGAATCATTAGTTCATCTTTTGACCGCAGGTGGCCAAGTGAGGCTGTCAAGGTTCAGTCCCAATAGTTGGAGGCTGTGCGGGTCTGGATGGGAGGAATCATCCTACCAAGACCGAGTGGCTGTGGGTGTTAAGGCCACCTAGATCTGGGGATATTCCATCTTTAACCTTAGTTGGGGTAGGAAGTGGT
This sequence comes from Python bivittatus, assembly GCF_059951505.1. NCBI lineage: Eukaryota > Metazoa > Chordata > Lepidosauria > Squamata > Pythonidae > Python > Python bivittatus. The sequence goes on along the minus strand of NW_028277053.1, from coordinate 6,337,201 downwards.
AGCTGCGGCCAGGAAGGCCTTTGCACAGCTTCATCTGGTGCGCCAAGTGCAGCCTTTTCCCTGATATCCATACAGCTCCCACCCTGATGATATTCCAGAGGGCCTTACAGATCTAGCTTTCCTCCCAGGCCTTGGGCTGGCCTCTTCTGAATGTATGACATGTTTGTCTTGTTGTCTGAATTTGCCATCATATTATATGCTTTTTTATTGTATATTTGTTGTTCTTTTTTATGCCGTGAGCCACCCAGAGTCGATTGAGTCAGGTGGTACCTAAGTCAAATAAATAAAAATACAATACAGCCCAAGGCATCTCACAAACAGTTTTGAATAATTTTCCTCAATAAATAAATCAAGTGAAAACCTGATGAAAATAAAAACTCAGATGAGCAAAATAAATAAAACTGTGGAAAGCAGAAGAAACTCTCCCGTGCCAGGAAGACAGCAAAATCTATGTCTTACCAGCTCCATTGCACAAGTTAACCTTGTTTTGGTTAGCGTGTTACGCAAACCCCTAATATTTGCTTAGTTTACAGTTTGGAGGATTGTGTAGGGGAGGTAATTCGGTGACGAAGCGAAGCGCGCTGTGCGGAAAATGGACTGAGGGGTTCCACAGAAGGGGCCGCCGGAAGGGGCCGCTGTCGGCCCTCCTCGCATCGTAAAGCTGCGGCAACAGAACCCGGCGCGTCTGCCCGCGCTGCCCTCTCCCTCGACCTCCGTGCGAGCGGGGGAGGGCTCGGGGCCCTCTTATCTGACCGCCGCCCCTTCGCCTTCAGCAGCCGCTGTGCGCCCGGGCCCAATCCCGCCGCGATCCGCGAAGCACCGCCCTGCCCTGGAGCCGCGCGAAGCTCCGCGGCCTGTCCCGCCGCCCCCCCGAATTGGCCACACTCGCGCTTCCCCCCGCCCCGGGGCTTCTCCTCACGCCGCCACGGGCTCGGCCGGCGGAGGGGACGGACAGGCCGGGGGGTGGCTCGGCCGGCCCCGGGCCTCCCAGTCTGGCCGACGCCCGGGCCAGCGGGCCCTCTCGCGCTGCCCGGAAGTGGTTGCTGCTTCCGCCGGAAGCGAGGCCGGCTTCCCCAGCTCCCGGAAGTGCGTCATTCCGAGGACCGCGAGCGATGGCGGCCGAGGGGGACGTCGAGCTGGAGTTGGAGGCCGAGCCCAACGGCTCGGCGGTCGGGGGGGACGGCGCCGGCGGCCGTCCGGCCGAAAAGCCGCGGAAGCACGACAGCGGCGCGGCTGACCTCGAGCGCGTCACCGACTACGCGGAGGAGAAGGAGATCCAGAGCTCCAACCTGGAAACGGTGCGGCGCCCCCTCTTCCGGGCCCTTCGCCTCGGGGAGCGCGGGGAGGCCGGCCGAGGCGCGGGGGCGGCCCTGGGCGGCGGGAGGAAGGGCCCCGCGCTCCCTCGCTCTCCCTGCCCACGGCCAAGGCCGCCTGAAATGACCTGCTGGGACCCCCCGGGCGAAAGTTGCTCAGCGCGTGCGCGGAAACTGCGTTCGTGCCGGGCGCGGCTGTGCACGTGTTAATCCCGCCTTTTGTCTTGGAACGGCCCAGCCACGCTCTCCTTCCCACCCAACGGCTCGCGCTACTAACAAATGCTTTTTTCCTGGATTGCGTTCTTGCGGAAGATGAGTTTCCCCCAAATTAATTTCCAGTTTTTCCGTTATCTCCATTTGCTAGAAGGTAACTATGTCACTGTTTTTATGAGCGCCCACAGCAATGTAGATGACACCAGTTCATGCTTCCTGACGTACAATTTATCCCATAATTAAGCCTAAACCTTCACTTCTCTGTATCTACGCCCGTCCTCTTAGTTTCAGGTACACGACCTATGTATTTTTAATAGACTTAATTCATGATCTTTGCCATTTACTCCTCTTTAATTTATAATTATTTAGAAATTTATTATTATTTATTTAGACAAACCTGGTTTTTTTTCTAAATAAGTAAATTCCAAGTCACAATCTGTCATAGTTATCACCTAATCTGCAACCTTCTGTCTTACTAAAAGCAGGAAATATTTTAGCCAACTTAAATCCTTACAGCACATATTTTAGACTCCTGCTGCCAAGTAAGGACAAGTTTTAGGTGTTATGCTGTTGCCTCAGGGATCTTTGTCTGGAATTTGGGGTTTTACTACCTTGACAAATCTGACTTTTCTGATTCATCTGAGAAATCAGATTGATTTTTTGAGTTCCCTCCTGTAAAGCTTTGCCTAGGGAGTACACCACTTATACAAGAATCCTGCAGAATAAAATGACCTTGCTTTATTTCCTGACTGATTTACTGGTGAAAACAGCTGGAACTTCTACTGCACATGGAGATTTACATAATGCCACACTTCTGCAGTTTCAAGTAGCTCCACAATGAAGAGCTGCTGAAAAGCAACCGGAAATGCTCGAAGCCGTTTTAAAAGCTTTTCATGAGGTGAAACTTTCTGAAGCCCCAACCCTACAATGCCTGCTGCATAAGCTGTTTTTATATATACATTTTTTTCCAGATTCGTAAGCTTTCCTTTTGCTTTGATTTTCCTAGGCCATGTCAGTGATAGGAGACCGAAGGTCTAGAGAGCAGAAAGCAAAGCAGGAGCGGTGAGTGCTTCACTGTTCCAATCTCCTGCTCCCAAAGAACAGTCTGGGGCTTATAGGTATAAAACTACATAATTCAACTGATTCTGCTAGGTGGAAATTATGGCTGTGCGCTTGGAGGTGGTAGTGAACAAAATGAAGTGGAATATTGTTTACTAGGCAAGTGCAAAACCTACCATTCCACACCAATCTGCCTGTCCTGGTTGGCATGGTCAAGAAGAATGGCATGCCCTGCAGTTCTTTGGGATGGGATGTTTTCTGTATCCCTACTTTACTAAATTATCGTACAGCTTCCCTTTTAGAAAAGTTTGCTTATTTAAAATTCATTAGAAATGAACTTGGCATTAAATACTGATTTGCTCTTGTGGTTTGAGGCTTATTTGCCATAGCTGAAATAAATTCCATCCATTTTGATGTCTGATACCAGCTTACTATTTTTCGCTGTTGGAAAACCCATCCTGGGCTTTTTAGGGTTCTATTCTATAGGCAGTATTATTTCTGTTATGTTCCATCTGGCATACTTTTAAGAGAAAGAGTGGACATAAGAACTGTACTGTTGTCAGGATGAATATAATCCTGAACCATCTCTCCTTGTTTTAGAGAAAAAGAACTGGCAAAAGTCACCATCAAGAAGGAGGATCTGGAATTGATTGTAAGTCTAGCACCAAGGTAACAAGTTGGCTTGATTTTAATAGAGAGGTATTTGATGTCACAGAAAGGTTTGCCTGGATACTTCCAACTTGCATTGGCCAAGAGTTACCTTCTCATTTCTTTTTCTTTATAGATGAATGAGATGGAGATATCTAGGGCGGCAGCAGAACGCAGCTTACGAGAACACATGGGCAATGTAGTGGATGCGCTAATCACCCTTACCAATTGAGAACTCTGTGCTGGGTATACTTCTGTGGAGAAAATGAAAAATATGCCTCTTGAGGGCCTTTTTTACACAGACTGTGCACTGCATGTCACATTTTGAAGTTATTAAAATAAAGGTCACTTTTCAACTTGTTTATATTGATCCTGATCAATCAGTGATCTTCCCCCAACTGACTGAAAAATGTTATATGTTTAAATGGACCCTCCTCTTCATGAATTTTCTTGAAATCTGCATTTTCCACATGTGCAATTTTTAATTATAGAAATGCATTAAAGAAAGCCAGAACAAGGCTGCCAAATTCTTGCAACTGCTCTTTTCAAGGTAAATAGGAACATCTGGAGATGGGAAAAATAAACTTTATTCCCAACTTCTGATTGTCACCTGCACCCTTTCCAGTGGTGATTTATAAAACTCAGTGGAGCCAGACCACCTCTAAGACATCACAAACTACTCCCTGTTTCCCTAACTGTAACTATCAAAACAACCCTGGCACTGTAAGATCAACAGGCTCCAAAAGAAAAAATGCAACAATCCGGTGTTCTCTGGAAAGTGAATTTTGCATGCAACTACTTCACGTCAAATTAGCTGTAAGGCTACTATTTTATTTGCATTTTATTATTTGTCTAATGGGGGATGCAGTGGCGCAGGGGCTTAACGACGCTGGAAGTTACTGGCCAGAAATGGTCGACACTTCAGCGGTTCAAGCCCAGCTCCATGCGGCAGAGTAAGCTCCTGTCTCATCCCTAGCTTCTGCCAACCCAGCAGCTCGAAAGCAACCGCGAGTAGATAAATGGGTACTCTCACCCTGGTGGGAGGAAAAATGCTGGCGGTGCCTTGTACGGGAGATGGGACCAGTTGCCGGTAACATGGAAGTTGCATATGTCCGAAAAAGATGCGAAGCAACTGCCTGCCTGCGGCCGCCAGCTGGGCTCCATTCTAGGAAGGAGGGAATGGCAAACCACTTCCGAAAACACCTTGCCATGAAAACTGCAGGGACTCGTCCAGGGAGTCGCTGCAGAATCAGTCACGATTGAGTGCGGATAAAAAAAAAATTGTCTAATCCTGCTACTGTTCTATCAATAAGAGAAAAAGAACCAGGGAGTGGGCTTGTTCTCTGTTAGAGGACAAACTGACTTCACACAGAGCACTAAAATATAATGTTTATATGAAGTTAGTATGGTTCATTCAGTAAACTGTAAAAGCAAATAATGGCTTAGCATGTTTCATGAAAGACAGCTTATTTCAAGCATTTTTCTAATGGCACATCTACTTTTAATGTGTACACAGCAATATAGGATTTCCAACTGAAAGTGTTATGCCTGACAGGATCAGAGCAGCAATTTAAACAAACCCAGGATCAGAGCACTTCGCTCTTAAATTTTGTAGAATGGACTATTTAATAGAGTTTGCTCCCCTCCCCCATGCTATTTAACAGCATTCCTATAAAGAGCAGTAGTCCTTATAGTCAGTCAAAATTAAAAACAGGACTGCAAAGGGTCTAAGGGAGAGCCTGTTAAGCTGAACCAGTGCCAGCTTAATTGATTCAGGGCAGTGTAAATATTTTGTAGGCCCAAGTAACAAAATTGAGCCAGAGCTAAAAGAGGGATCCAGGTGATACTTTCCCACTCAAGTCACTTTCCGTTTCTTAGCAGAAGGTCTCTCAAAGATATCCCGCACGCCAGCTGCCTTCTGCTTGAAGAACTTTGTGTTCTGCGCACTCTCCTGTCCCCAGGCAGAGTCAAAGGAGGTTGTGTCCTGGTCCACCAAGTGTGTATATTTAGTTCGTCCAGAGCGCCCAAAGTTCTTCACCTGGATAGCAAAGAGAGAACAGTGTAGGAAGTTCTGAGCTGAGGCCTCCAATCGCTTACCACCTGACCTCAGTGCTGTGATATTGCTCAGAGAATGCAGGTGGGAACACAAAGCTTACAGTGCCTGCAATCCACAACCAGGCATCTCTCTCATACCTGCATGACTTTAGGTAAGATTGTCTTGTTGAAGTGATCCTCTAGAGTTGGAGCACTGAAGTCCCTTTTGTAGACATCCTCATCTTCATCCTGAAGAAGTAAGAGCACAGCTGAGCACAGGGAGACCTGATAACTACTGGGGGTGGGGGTGGAAGCAGGGAAAAAGATTACAACACTCTGGATTGCAGGGGAGATAAAATAGATGGGGACAATACTATTATACAGGTGATGACATATGGTGTTCCACTCTGCCAAATATGGATCTCGCTGTTTATTTGGTGGTCCTTCAGTTTCAGGGACAAAATGCTCACCATGAAGAAGGCGCCGCGGTGATAATACTTCTGCAGGAACTTGTATTTGCCCTTCACAGCCTTATTGGTAATGACCTTGCCGTTGGCTCGGAGCTCAGCCCGCCGTTCTTCCTCAGTCAAATTTCGTACCCGTTCAATCTCTGCTTTCTCTTTCTCCAACCTACATAGAATAAAAAGCCTGCTTCAGCCACACTCCCTCACTCCAAATGCTTGATAAATCACTTTCAGCAGCTTGCAGAGCCCCCATAGCCATATAAAGCTGCCAAACAGCCATGGGACTTGTCCCAGTATTACAACAGCCTGGTAGGACAGAAGGAAAGGAAGGTTGTCTTGTGAAGATTTTCTTTTAACATCCCAAGAGTCAGATCATATGCAGCTTATTCCGTCTGACCTCTCTCTTGCTATTCCTAGTCCATCACATTGGGTGGGAAGAAGCTGGTTATTCTGAGAAGGCAGAAACCACATCTCTAAAACAATCAATCATGTTATAAAATTGCTCTATCCAAGAAGCAGTCCTTAAAAGAAGCCACCTCTGGATCAGAATTATCTTTTTAATAATCCCCTTCCAGGCAAGATGCTTAGGAGTGATTGCCCTGCGACCTCTGGCATGCTTGACATTTGGTGTAGATTATTTTCAAACTGCCTTGAATGAGGTAGCTCTCTTGGGAGAAAGATCTTCCAATGAATTATCAATTGTCAATTATCTAGGCTTACTGCCAGCAGGGCCTTTATACTTGTTGGATTAAATATTTTACCATCCTTGTTGCTGGAAGTAGGATTTAACAATATTTCCAGTGCAAGAGCAACTGTGCTGTTGTCCTTTCAGAGAAACAGACCAAGTCCGTTGCACACTTTTGCACTGCTTGGCAAGCTGTCTGACATTAAGCTACAGTAGCTCAGAGCAGAAGAACACCCAGAAGCCTGGGACCAGCTGTTCAGCTCCATCATTGTTTATCTATGGGAACCTATGAAAAGGAAGTCATAAATGAAGGGAGAAGTTTATAAAACAGTAATGATGTAGGAATAGATGTTGTGTCATTGTGTGGCCTGTTTAAAGGGTGTGTGAAGGCCATATCTGTGTCTGGCAATTGGAAGACTGATGTTATTGTTTTGCATGACCTACAAAACCTGAGATGAGTTTGTCAGGCATACCTGACAGAATTCTGACTGAAAGAGTATAAGAGGTCCCAATGAGCAAAGTTTCAGAAGTACAGTGTGACCTTGGGCTGGGGAGAACAGACCAGATGTTTGCTGTTCAGTAAATCCCTGACAAATGTATGAAAGTGAGAAAGAAAGTACATTCGCATTTGTTGAGTCAGACCAAGCATGAGATGAAATTGATAGGTTGCCATTATGGAACATTTTCATAGAATTGTACGGTTGGAAGGGACCTTGGAGGTCTTCAAGTCCAACCCCCTGCCCAGCAAATTGAATTTGTGTATGATGCAGTGAGGACGATGAATCCAAAAGTTAATTCATAAAAGATCACAGTGGATGGGAAATAGAGCGAACAAAAGAAGTTGGGCTTAAAAGGTGAAAGCAAGAGGAAGTAGATTAATCTGTGTACCTCCTCTCCTTACTAAAGAGGTGAAAATGGATGGAGAAATTTTAAAATGTGCAAATGATAATAGAAAGATAGGGGGTAGTACATGGATTGTTTGTTGAAAGAAGTGAATGTCTTCTGCTCTGGTATCTGAAAGGGAGAGTTGGGTATATCAGAAGAAAAATAAAAGCTCAGTGCCACAGCACTGGCTACAACAAGGATAGAGTCAGGAGTGAATGGGCGTTGAATGAATTGGACAAGCACCGTGTGTCTAGTTCTGGTTGCCACAATATAAAAGGGATGCTGAGGAACTGGAAAGAGTGCAGAGATGAGCAACAAAGATGGTGAGAGGCTTGGAGGCTAAATTCTAATAAGAGTGCTTTTAGGAACTGGGTATGTTTAGCCTAAAGAAGAGAAGGCTAACAGGAGATACAACAGCATTGTTCCATATTCGAAGACCTAGCTCAGGGAAGAGAATGTGGATAGGGTAGAACAAGAACCAATGGATGGAAGTCTCGCAGAGGGAGATCCAACCTAGAAATAATGGGAATTTCCTAACAGTGAGAACTATTAAGCAGTGGAACAGCTGGCCTCCTGGAACTGGGAGAGCTCCCTCACTGTAGGTTTTCCAGGAAGGAGAGGACAGCCATTTGGCTGGGATGCTCTGAGGATTCCTGCCTTGGGCAGAGGGTTGGGGATGAAAGTCATGAGTGGACTGCAAGGACTGAAGAGTATAGCTTACTCAAAAGGGGGGGGAGGAGAGGCATTGTGGGTGAAGGAAGGGCACACATGCATTCAGATCCAGGAAAATGAGCACTGAGGATCCAGTCAAAAGCATTTGGGCAACACAAGAAAATGACATTTTTACTGCAGAGGTGTGCTATCCATTTCCAAGCCAGGCAGAAAATCTGGATAATGCCTTTCTGGACCACATTACAGAACTTTCAGAGTGAAGTGCCATAGTAACAGTGGGAGACTTCAACTCAGACATTTGCCATCTTAACCAAGACTGCAGGATCACAAAGATTCTTCGGTAGTCTCGCTATCCGTTTAGTTTTGTAGAAGGCTAAAGAAGAGACAAAGAGATTGGCTGGTTGAAGAGGTAAAAGCAATGAGTAGCTTGGGAGGAAGTGACCACGACATTTTGTGAGTTCAAGATGCAACAGAAAGAGAAACTGGAGCATAGCCATACCTATTAGATTTCAGGAGAGCCAATTTCAACAAGTTTAAAGAAGTACTAGGTGAGATTCCATGGACAGAAATCCTTACGACAAAAGGAGCAGAGATGGGTTGGAAACTTCTCAGAAATACAGGTGGTCCTTTGTTTACAACCACTTGTTCAGCGTCCGTTCAAACTTACGACGATGCTAAACAAGTGGTAGTTAAGACCGGTCCTTGGAGTTCCGGCCAACGCAGCATCCCTGCGGTCATGATTGTGATTTCCAATATTCCCTGCCAGCTTCCCACAAGCAGTCAATGGGCAACCCAGCAGGAAGTCAGAAATCACAGTCACATGAGGTCCTTGCTTAACATCTGCACAGTCCTCGCTTAAAGACAGCAACTGCAACTTTTGGAACTGCTGTCGCTGAGCAGCGCAGTCATGTGATGTTGCGCTTTATGACCATGTCACTTAGCAATGGCAACTCCAGTCCTAACTGCCGTCATGAAAGCAGTTTAGGGTGGCAAGAGAAGCTTAAGGCAAAAAAGGACTTTGTTTGGCTATGTTGCTAGGAAAAGGAAGAAAAAGGAAAAGCAAAGTTTATAAGCTGCTTTGGTCTTCTTCCCAAGGAGCACTATATACAAATGCACTTGAGCAAGTACAATTAACACAAGGATTTCAGTAAAGAGACAGTTAGGGAATATCTGGCTATCACGAATGAGTTTAAGTCTACGACTAGACCAATTACATCAGTCTTGAAGATGTCATTTCTCAAGAAGATGTATTGACAAAGGACTAGAAAAGACAAAGAAAAAAGAGGGGCTGCATAACTAGATTAATCAACTAGATGGGAAAAACTCTGGAATAGATTAAACAGCTGCTTGTGAACATTTAGGAAATAATGCATTACTTGGCAAGAGCTAGCAGGGGTCACAAGAATTCATAAAGTCAAACCAGTCAAATCTCGTTTGATCGTGAAAGGTTTAGTTGACCATGGGAATGCAATGGATATAGGGACCCCCAATTTCAGCAAAGGATGTGACTCAGTGTCCTGTGGGATCCTAACTGCAAAAATAACACAATGTGCGTTGCGCTATCTACATTAAAGGTATACAGAGCTGGTGGAACAATGACACCCAACAGGCATGTGCCAACAGCACCAACATCCAGCTGGAAAGATGGAGGGGGGAGGAGAAAACAATTCCAGGCAGCAGGATATGCAGAAGGATCTGGGCATCTTGACAGATCGCAAACTGAACTTGGGCCAACAAGTGCAAAAGAAGAATATGCCATCCTAGACTGCTTCAACAAATTTATAATGAGAAGATGAAGAAGCATCACGTCATTGTTCCTCTCTATTCTGCACTAATCCAACTGCACCAAGAATATTCTGTCCAGTTCTGGGTACATTTTAGGAAGGATATTGACAAGCTAGACAGCAACCAAAAAACTGGAAGGAAAAATTTAAGAGGAGCTGTTGTAGGTACCAAGGATGTTTGGCCTGGAGAAAAAAAAACTGTCTATAAATGTCTGAAAGACTATCATGTAGATGGGGTAGATATGCTCCGTGTTGTTGTTCCAGAAAACAGAAGAATAAAGAATCAGTTTAATTACAAGGAATTGGTTAATAAACTTCCTAATGATAAGAGCTGTTTGGGAACGGAACAAGGTGTCTTGAGGTTAGGCTAATGCTGCTTACAAAGGCTGAATAGCTGTAGTAGTGGAGTCCTGCACCAGGCAGAGGGTTGAAAAGTTTCTTTCAGCCAGGGAACGCCACAGTAAATAGTCTGGCACCAACTATTGCCTTCTTCTCCCCAACTTGTGGGGATGGAAGGCTTTAGCTCTTTACCCAATCAACGCCACATCTGATTATACTTACGCCTCACGCTCCTCACGATCCCGCTTGATCCGCTTCAATTCTCGCACTTTCCAAGCCTCGTACTCTTCCTCATCATTCTCATCATCAGTGTCCAAAGCATCGAGGGCTGCCAAAGAACGCCTGTTCTCCTCCAGCTCCTTCTTGGCTTCTTCTTCTACAATCTGCAGCACATTCAAGAAGAGAAAGTCTCCTAAAGGACCACATTCCTTTGGACTGCCAACCACCCGGATGTGACTTCCCCAATACCTTAAGGGTATACTTGCGCCTCTCTTCAGCCATCCGTTTGGCCTCTTGCTCCAGTTCCTTCTGTTTCAGCGCCTCTGCTTCACGCTCCTGGACTGTGATTCGATCCTTTCTGCAACAATATTCGTGGTAAGTGTCAAATAATATCCAAATTAAAACTTTTCTGGAGGAAAATCTGCTTATTGGAATTCATGCCCATCACTGAAAGAAAAACTCCTTAGAAGCTATCCCAAAGTGGAGCTGTAATGATAAGTCACCCGTATTTTAAAAGAAAAGCTGTGAAATATCTCTCAGGCTCAAAAGATCGGTGCCCATGGCCACTTCCTCCCCTCTCTTTGTTTAACTAATGGAACTTGCTTGCGAATGAAGACAGGTTTAAGACGTGGTTCGGTTTCATCCTCACTATCTGTATACTCCTCGTATTCAGACTCAGTTTCAGACTCCTCTCCAGAACGGCCCTCATCTTCCAGTTCCATCACTTCCAACTCCTCATTCTTGCGTTCCTGAGCACGCTGGCGCATCATATTACGGCGACGCTCAATTTCCTGTTAAGGAAAGATGAAGGGAAAAGGTTATTGTACATCCGTGCCCCCCACCCCATTCCAACCAGTCTCTATCATGTAGCAGTTTACAGCTAGGTTACAGCTACTTGGGTACAGGACGTCTATGTGCCAAATGGTCCAGGTCCAACTCCTGGAATCTCCAGCAAAAGCAGAGGAAAAATAGCCAAGATCCTGGACGCTGCCCAGTGAGGTAACAGTGGGCTGGTGGACATACCGCAGAAATATTTCCCTATGTTTCTAAATACGGGAGGGCTCTTTGCTGCTTCTCTTGCAGAAGCACCTCTAAAATTTGCTCAGTTCAGCCCCAAATGCCGAGCCTGCTTCCTCAGCCCGCACACACCTCGTCGTCTATCTCCTCCTCTTCCTCCTCACTGGTGTCCTCTCGCTCCACGGGCCAGGCTTCTCCCTCCACTTCGGAGTCGCTGTCCCCCATCACTTCCGGCTCCACGATCTTCCGGTGCCTCGCCAGCCTGGAAGACAGAGGCCCTTTTCCTCTACGGGCTTCTCGCGCGGGGCAGGGCCCTGCCCCAGCACCCTGCCACGCCGCCCGGGAGGGCGGCCCACTCACCTCTCCTCCACGTCCTCGGTAACGCGGTTCTGCAGGCGGCGCAGGCGGGGGTCGCTCGCCAGCTCCTCCTCCTGCTCCTCGGGCTCCAGCTCCTGCTCCTTGGCCTTCTTGATGAACTGGAATTCCTCGTCTTCCTCGTCGGAGGACTCCATGGGCGCGTAGTCGGGGCGCTTCCCCGAGACGTAGCGCTTCACCTTCACCTTCTCCATGGAAATCTCCCCTGCAGGCGGCGGAGGAGGCGGCGGCGGCAGCGGTCAGGGCTTCCAGCCGCGCCGAGGACCCCCCTCCGCGGAGCCGAGGACCCCCCCGCCCCCCGGCCCCGCTCACCCTTCTCGTTCCGGACGGGCACGGCCCCCGCCGTGGACTGGATCGGGGGCTGCTTCATGAGGGCGCTGCTGGAGCCCGACATGTTGACGGCGCGAGGCCGGGCCGCGAGCCCGAGAAGCCGCTGCAAGAAGGACGGGCGTCCGTCCGCCGCGCGTAGACCCCGGGCCGACGGATTCCGCTTCCGGGCGCTCCGAACCGCTTCCGCTTCCGCTTCCGGCGAGCCGAGGCCTGGGGGCGGAGCGCCGCCTCGGCGGCCTTCTTCCGGGCAGCCGCGCGCCGAACCTTCAGAGGCGGGTCGCGGCGGCTTCCTGCGCGGGGGGGCGTGAGCTGGGGCGAGGCGGGGTGCCCGTGGGGAGGGCCGGGCGTTGGGCCCCCTTGGCGGAGGTGAGTCGGCCGTTCCCCGCCCTCCCGGAGCAGCCCCCGGAGCGCGCCGGTGCTCCTCGGCCCGGGCCCTGAGTCCGGGCGCCCGGCTCGCGCGCGGCGTAAGTTGCGAACCGCCCCGGCTGGGGAGGGGAACGAAGGCGGCCCCCTCCCCCCGCGGCCGCGCGTGAGGACCCGCGTTGACCGGGCCCGCTCCGCCAGGTGCGCAGGCGCTGGTGCGCTCAGGCAGCTGTGCGACGAAAGAATAGGGAGGGCTTATTCAAGGAGGGTTAAATAACCGGTCTGGAAACCCGTATTTCTAGAGGGAAGAAATTAAACCTGGCTAGGAAGGATGGCAGCGGCACCACGAATGTTTTTCCAAGACTAAATTTTCTATTTCAAATGGTTCCAGTTCCTACTGAGAGTAGGGCACTCGGTGGCTGGCATAGACGAGTAATGGATCATACGTGATTTAGCAAAAGGGCAAAGATTAAATTCAAGAATTTGCAAGATTCAAAAGAGCAAGGTGGCCTAACCCCGCCCTGGCCCCCCAGGTTCAAATTGTACTATCGTGCCACTTGCCTAAGGTGGATTTCGGCATGGATTATATTTTCTTATGGTTCCATCACTTTAATGGAAGGGCCTGACATTCCACAAGAGCTGTATGGATATATCTGGGTTGATGTACACTGATTTTTTTTTCCAATAAACTATTTAATACTAGCAACTTATTCAATGTTGGGGATAAATAAAGGAAATAAGTCCAGATGTCATCTCTCTTTCTTCCTTATTGAATGTCTACTTTTTATGAAAAAGAACTAAGAAATTTGCTCAATGGAAGCAAAATAATCCATTTAGATTATAAGATTTTATTATTAATAGGACAAAATTAAGATCTCAAGTGATATGCTACACAGTGCTCTTCCACGCTCAGTTGGTTCCAGTTCTCTCAAATAAGCAACACAGCAACAAGACAATAATAGAAACAAGGAGGAATATTTCACTGAATTTGAAAATCCTGTAACACTAAACATTTACTGGGCATAATTTACAATTTATTAGTGAAATACAATTCAGAACCTGAACAAGTCAAAGGCTGTATGATTAAATGGATACAAAATTTGAATACAATTATACGCAGGGTATAGTGGGAATTTCAATGGAAAAAGAATATTAAGTTTAATGTATTGTCGAAGGCTTTCATGGCTGGAATACAATGGCTGGTGTGGGTCTTCCGCAGCCACTCGTTAACAACTCAATAGAAAAAACCCTGCCTAACCCCCAGGAAGATACACACATATACTGACACCAAAACAAGCAGCCAATCGTTAACCCCAACCCCCCCCACACACACACACACCCTTCAGGCACCCTCGCTGATCTCTATAAATACCCACAAGAGGGTCACATCATCCTGGTCACAGAGAGAACTGCTCCTGTCTGTGCTGCTGCCCTCTGAAGATCCCGGTCACAGATGCTGGCGAAACGTTAGGAAACAAAACTTCCAGAACACGGCCACACAGCCCGGAAGACCCACACCAGCCACAATATTAAGTTTACCTCAAACATTATAGTTAGAACTGGCATAAGATGTTTTGTCGCTGATACATTACTCCAGTTATGATTGCTACAATTCAGATTGCCTTTTAACTACTGCCTTTAATATCTTCAATGTTTCTCCATGCTAACCCGAAAGGGAATAGCATAGTGGGTAGGCGTGTATGCACCTGGCAAGATAGTTGCCAGAAGAGAGCGGTGCCTACTGAACATTGGCCAAGAAGATTTTTTAAACCAGACATTAAGACAACCTTGTAAGGGTGCTGTGCAAGGAATGCTGAACAGTTAAGTTACTCTGTTTTTCCACTGAGTGACTCAAGAGAGTTTATTTAAAGAAATTGAGAAGATGTCTCTCTGTTGTTTTGCTGGCTGTGGTGCTGGAGCTGGGGAGTGGGGGGACTTTTTTGATAATAGAATTTTGTCTAAATGCATTTTCAGTTGATGGGAGCAGAACTGTGTTCCTATTGTTTATACATGTTAAGAAAAACATGCCATTGTCAAATTTTCTCCAGTTTGGGTAGTAGGAGTATTCAGCATGGACTACCACCGTACCTGTTCTTGTGGCCCCAGGTGAAAAATGGGAGAAGAGCAGCTATTTCTGAATGCTGCTGTTTCTATGGTGGAAGCTCTCCAAACTTTTGAATTTTGTTTGGATGGAACAAAGTAGTCCCAAAGGCTCCAAGAGAATCTTTCAAATTAGATTGTTTTCTTCTGAACTTCAAACAAAATGCATTTTCTGTTTGTGCACATCCCAGTAAGTGTGGCCCTGCAGTAAGTTTCACTCTTGTCTCAGTAGAGTGCAATGAATTGAATAATAAAAAAGATACAGCAGAGAAGCATGTTCCAAAAATGCTGTATATGTTAATTTAATAGAACAAAATCAGGAGACTGAAGCCCCATGTTTCAGCCCTTTTCAGATGATTGCTTAAAAGCCAATGGCCTGTTTAGGGAAACAGAATCAGCATTTCTAATACTTTAATCTCCTGCTTGAAGTTCTTTTCTCAAGTTGCTCACACTTCTTTTGTTTGGGGATATGTGCAGCTGAGCCATCCCCAATATAGCCAGAACATGAAAGTTTTTCATCCCACAACAGGAGAGTTTATGGTTCAGGATGTTGTGGGAACCCAGGCATCGTCTTAATGTGTGTGAAGCAAGCTGTCATGTGAAGCCAGACCAGAGCTGAGTGGCTTGGACACAGCCCACCAGGTGCTAAATTCTGGCCTGGTTGTACTACCAGCCTGGCCGACTGAGTAGGCAGGTGTCTGACCTAGTATGGGAGAGGGTCAGAGAATGACCCACTGGCCCTAGTGTCTACCAGCTGCTGTCCTTTTAAGTACCAGCTTCGCTTTGTTAAAAGGGCATTTCCAGCACAGAGAGCAGATGACAGTGTTTAACAGAACAGGCCACTTCCTGTGTGGTGGAGCTTATTTCATTCACAGGAAGGCCTGGAGCCCAATGCATTTTAAAATAATCGTTTTTTCCTCAAAAGCTGTTCTGAATATGCATTTGTGGTATTAAGCCTGCTGTGATTTCCAGTAACCAGTGACTCAATTCCGCTTCTAAAAGGACAAGCCGAAGGATGGTTTCCTGCTTGGCTGGGACCTCTTTCAGTAACCGCTTGGTTGCTTGTGAACCATGACAAGAAGCTCACAGAGAATGTCTTTTGGAGTTCCTCACGTGGAGCCTGATTTCCAGACTCTTCAAAAGTAAAAGAGACATGCTGAACAATAGGAAAGCAGCCAGGGTAACAAAATCAGACTGCGGCTACCCATGTGGAAGGTCTTAGGGAGAAATGCAACTCAGGGTTGGGCACCTGCTTCACAGAGCCTGGCTCAGTTCCCACCTCCTCTAATTCCATGATTCCTTTCTAACTGCCATCCTGGCTGGCCTTGATCCGGGTTGAAATCTCCAAGTATAGGTAGCCTATCCAGGTAATATCAGCCATCTGAGATGCAAAGCCTTGGAGGGATCCTGGCTGCAGGGCAGTAACCAGGCACATAGGCTGGGTTCACATGACAAGCTAAGTTAGACTAAGGTGAGGCTCAACAGTTTCTGGTTTGGCATGTTAGAGGAATCCAGCACCAGGTAATCATGTTAAGCAACATGCCATGTTAAAAATACAGTATGGTTTATTTGGGCACAGCACGTTGTGTGACAGAGCAATTGTTGTTTCCTAACACAAGGAACGTTGAAGATCTAGTTTGTTGTGTGAACCTAGCCTTTGCCTGACCTGCTTCAAAGCAACTCCCTATATGTTTTATCTGTACTCTTCTACAAAGGAGGAATTGCAGTACAGGCAGCCCGTTTTTTTTTTTTAAAGAACATGAATATGTGGAGAATAGAACATTGTTATGATGGTCCTTGACCCAAAAAATATATGAATAAGTGTTCTATCAGGGCCTACTAGCTATTAGATAAAAATGCAAAAATCTCTTTTCTAAGACTGTAACCTGCTTTATTTACATATGCTATTCCAGGATTTGGTTTTCTTCATTATGGTTTGTCTACATATATGAATCTAAATTATTGTTTGTATTTTGGTAATCAGCCACATTTATTCCTGATTTCTGGATGCTGGAGTATTTTAAACATGGATTGTCCTTATGCTTGAACCTAGAACTATTCTAGTATGTTATGTATGTATGTATGTATGTATGTATGTATTGTCAGGGGAAAAACCTCGTTAAACACGGGAGACAGACACACCAGAACATAAGTCACTTCAAAGTTCTAAAAGCTTTATTAAATGTTAGTTCAATAAGCAAATAAAATTCAACCAATAGCATACAAGTTACTCACTTAGATTCACATTGCAATGAGGACCATCATGAGCAAGCTATCAGGCAAGATAGCTTAGCCATGTGGCCCCGACCCCCTTTGCAATCCTTTTTATCCTCAAAAACCGCAAACCACAGACATGACTCCCAGGATTAGCAACTGATTCATAACGTTCCCAGTGCTGATGTTACCACACTTCCCTGTTCCATTTGTCCTTTGTCACATCCTTCCCATCAAGAGTTTGCTTAGTCTAGCAGGTTTACCTAGTTCCTGTATTGCTCTAAAGGCCACACTTTAGATAGCTTGGCTTTTACCAAATGCAATCAAAATCAACATTAAAACATACAAAAGGCTACTAAAAATTTTCCTCTCACAGTATGTATGTATGTGCTGCCTCAATCACCAAATTAACTCTGCCCAGGATTGCCCACAATCCAAAGGTGTGCAGAATAAGAGCAACAGGAAAAGGGCAGGTTGGAGTGCCCCAAAATCTTCCTCTCCCTTTGTGGAGGTCTGACCTGGAAATGCCAAAACACTCATCTCCTCCCACAGCGCCAGCAAAATACCTGTTTAACTAGTGACGCAGAAAAATACATTCCAGTAAGCAACTCACCTGATATGAAATTCCACAGCTACATCCCACAGCAAATAACCCATAAACAGAGAGCCAGAATAGCCCCCCCCCCCCAAATGAAACACTCACCTAGGCATACACTGCAGTGATCCAGACTGGCAAAAACACCCTTCATAATGTGTAAAAAACAATTTCCACAAACACCAGCAAAAACTATTCTTTATAGTAGGAGTACAAGGAGGAGGAAAAATTGGGAATTGGCTGAAGAAGCCAAGAGTATTTTTCTTGTGACAGAGATTCAGGTCATATCATAACCCATGGTTTGCTTAAACAGTTTATTGAACAACCCATGCTTCACTGTCGGAAGGATCCTAGGACTATATTAAGTAATATATATTGTACTTTTATTTGTGTTTTCAATTTATTGTAACAGCTTTGGAATAATTATTTTCCTGAAAGTCTGGATACAGCTTCATGTGGCGTGTGGACCATCCATAGTCCTGCATGTCCAAAAAATCATGGTTAAAACAAATTCTGGCTAAGTATTTTATGTGACCAGTATATTGCAGTGGCGCAGCGGCTTAATGATGCTGAAAGTTGCCGGCCAGAAATGGTCGACGCTTCAGCGGTTCGAGTCCAGCCTTCGCGTTAAACAGAGCGAGCTCCTGTTTCCTCCCCAGTTCCTGTCAACCCAACAGGTCTAAAACTCACGTGAGTAGATAAACGGGTACTCTCACTCCGGTGGGAGGAAAAATGCTGGCGGCGCCTTGCAAAAAGGAGTTGGGAGCAGTTGCCGGTAAGCGCGAAAAACCGCCCGCGCCCGAAAAGGGTGCGAAGCAACGGAAACCCCGCCTCCTGCACTCGCCAGCTGGGCTCTGCTCTAGGAAGGAGGCTCTGGCAAACCACTTCCGAAAAACAATTGCCTTGAAAACTGCAAGGACTCGTCCAAGCAGTCACTGCAGAGTCAGCAATGACTGAGCGCAGACAAATATATATATATATATATATATATATCTCATTCTTACACCCCAGTGAATTTGGCAGATGCTGTTGCTCCCTGATCTGCAGTACAGAATCCTTGGAAGGGATTTTAGTGGGACTTGCATGCATGAAGGTCCCAAGGCTTCTTGGTTCCCTCTGGGAACATCTCCAGCAAAAGGGGATGGAAGAAGGGGAGCAGCTGGAAAGCTCCCTGATCTTCAGATGGGAGGCAGGAGGCTGGAGAGAGAACCTGACTCCCTTCTGGCATGAGTGACGGCTGGCCTTTGTGAGAGAAGGCTACGGAGAGGGTCAGGACAGGGCAGCCTGTCACATGGGGGGCAGGCCAGTGGGACTGTTACTGGCAGACGTATGATGATAGGTTCTGGGCTGGCCATCAGAGAAGAAAGTGTATGGGTGCTGGTCCTACTTCCTAGAGCCCTGGGCCCCCTCGGCACAGACTAATGATGCACTCCAGGCCTGGTTGCAAGAAGACTCTGCTTCTCCATGATTTGGTTCTGGAGAAACAGAGGCCTGGTGTGTATCACCAACCCCTGGCTGGGAGGGGGGCGTGGGGTTCCTTCTCCCAGATTTGCAGATAATGCAACAGTCATACACCAACAGCAGGAGGGCAGGGATCCTCTGTGACAACTTGACTGTTCCCAGAGGCCCAACTTTAGAGGCGGCTTAGGTGCGTTTATATCTCAGGTTTGGCTTCAGGCACAAGTTGGGGAGCATCCATACCTAAGCCTCTTGAGGTCATCTTGAGGGGACCTCAGTTTCTTTTCCTCTAGTACAGGGTCAGGAGTGACTCAGGAATTACTGGCCTCCATAACAACCATGGGGTTGCTGCAGCTGACACAGCCTGGTTCTAGTTTTCACCTCAGAGCAGTTCGAGTGTGTTCTGAAGGTGGAGGAGTAATCCTTTGACACGGTCTGCTCACTACTTGTTAAGTCTAAAGCTAGTCACTGAGAAGGAAGGGAGGAAGGCTGTATTCTCAGTGGCCTGGTTGCCTAAGAGAGCATATTGTAGCTATGGGTTCTTAAACTCACAGCATGGATAAGCTTGACCACATGGATGTCAGCCCTTTGAGGCTGTCCACACCATGAAAGACTCCACGAGAAGACAGCTTTACTGCAATAGGCTCTAGTAATAGAATCGTGCAAGCCTGATTATGTTTTTCCTCTCCTCCCTCAGCTGCCCCATTGAGTCAGGGAGGAGCCAACCTGAGCCTCCTCCACATGCTGTCTCCCTTCCCAGGGCTCAAGAAATGCTTCTGCCTCTTTGTTTTTGTGACAGCTTCTGCATATTTCCCTCAGTGGCACCTCCAGGAAATTTACAGGGGACAGGATAGGGGAGCAAAGAGATCAGAATGGATAGTTAAAAAATACCTGGAGATTTCAGTGACATGGATGCTTTACCATGAAGCACATAATTAAGAAACACTAGCTAAATTCACAGAACACAGGAAGTTAGAAGGCAGTTCTGAGAACAATCAGGGAGTGGCGACTGTCCTATGAAGAGACATAGAAAGTGTTGGATGTGCCCAGTCATGAGAAGAGATGTCTGAGGGGAGACATAAAAGCTCTCTTCAAATTACTTCCCAAAAAGAGGTCACCTAGAAGGGGGTAAAGACGGCTTCCCTCTGTTCTGGAATGCAGGATGTGGAATAAGGGACTGAAGTTACAAGAAGACAAATTCCAGCTGAAAGTGGGGAAAACCCTCCTAACAGAGCAACCTGACACTGAAACCAGTTCCCCAAAGGGGGCTATTCTTTACTGGACCCATTCAGTCAGAGGCTTAGTGCCATACATGGTGGGGGGGTCTTTCATTTTGATTCCTGCACTCAGCAGGGGGTTGGGGTTGATGGCCTCTGTGGCCCTTTCCGGTTCTAGGATTCTGCAACCCAGTAGCTGAATCCTTGGCCAGCCATTTCATGAAGGCATCTAAGGCATCTACTTCACAACCAAGACAGCACCACTGGAGATACGCCCTTCTTGCTTACACGCCACACTCCTGGCAGCCCTGACCTGGGAGTCTTGCCTGAGACAGACCGGAAGGCAGTGGGAACAAGCAAAGGGATGGGTCAGAGAAAGTGCCCTTCCAACCCTACAGGGAGTGTTGCAGGCATTCCATATTCCCACACACCCGAGAACACTTGCTTGTTAGCAGAGGAACTTTGCCTTTTTGGTTGGCTCCCTAACAAGGGCTAGCAGAGCGGCATCAGTTCATTTTCCAAATTGGGTTGCATACCTCAGAAATGCTCAGACCAGCGTTTCAGCCCTATGAACCCCACAACGTATGACTGGGAAGAAAAGGTATAGATCATCCAGTTCAACGCCTACCAAAATCACTAAATCGGCCAGACCTCATTTGAAAACCTCCAGACAGGGGAAGCCCATCACCCTCTCTCTGCTTAACAGCTGTGACGGTCTAACCGGAACCTCATTTCTTTCACTTTCAGCCTCTTGTTTGCTCTGCAGGAATTGGCCTTCTGGATATGTGCAGGACACTATTATATCTCCATTTAGTTTTCCCCTTGGAAGCTAAACATCTCCCGATCTTCTAATTGTTCTTCATACAACTTGGTTTCCAGACCTTTTATAATTCTCATAGCCTCCCTTGAATCTGTTTCAGCTTTTATGTCCCTTTTAAAGTGCGGTGCCTAGAAGTGGACGAGCACAGACATGGCATAGCGCTTCTCCGCTACTGAAGGCAGCCTAAGATCGCGTTGACCTTTGTAGCCGCTGCATCCCTACAAGCTCAGGCTCAGCGGACGGTCCACTAGGGTTCCTAGACCTTTCCTGGACAGGAGGCCGCCAGCCAGGTCTCCGCAGTCCTCTTCCTGTGCGTGTGGTTCTTTCTACACAGGCGCCAGGCTTGTCACAACTGAACATCTGCTGGATTCAGCCCCGCGACGTCCACCCGACTGCGAATCTTCTGAACCCGGCTTCTTTCTTCTCTGCCTCAGCGCAGCGTCCGCTGCACATTTACAGGATAATCAACGAAGCTACTGAATATCCCTTGGCCGAGGACAGAGCCCGGGGGTCTCCGCGGGATACCGGCTTCCCCAGGGCAAAGCAGAGCCATTGAGCAGCGCTTCCTGGGGGTGGCCGGGCGGCCTCTAACCCGCATTTATGCCCGTTGTCCGCCCGCCCCGCCGAGCCCCGGCTGGGATCCAGGGGCGTTCCTCGCGCCGCCTTCCCTGAGCACCGAGCGAGCACCGGGGCCTCCGCCGCTGAACTTCCGGCTGCAACGCGGACGAGGGAGCCAGGCAGGAAGGGGGTGAGGCGGGGAGAGGGAGGCCGGGAGCGGGCGGCGCCCACGCAAGATGGCAACGAGGAAAGCGGCGCCCCTTCCGCGCCCGAGTCGGGCCGCGTCGCGTGGCTCCTGCGCCGGGAAGGGCTTCGGACGGCGCTCGCCGGCAGAGGGTGAGGGCGCGGCGGCCAGGTGGAGCGGGCGCTGCCCGCCCTGGCGCCCGCGTTGGAGGGGCGCCGCGGGCCGAATCGCCAGCAGCGGCGGGGGACGCGAGGGCTCAGCCCGAGGATCGCCTCCCCGGGCTGCCTCGGCGGAGAGACGGCCCCGGGGCGCGCCCCCGCGCTGCCCGGCTGCGGGCCCTCGGCCGGCGCAGGAGGGAGGTGCCAGTCCCGAGGCCGCCCCCGCCGCCGCCCGCACGTAAACAAGCGTCGGGCCGCCTGCCAGCCTGCGGGGCGGGGGCAGCTCCGGCTGGGCTTCCCGGTCCGCCCTCCCGCCCGCCGAGATGACGCTGCTCCCGCTCGCCCAGGGGCCGAGCGGGCAGCCGCTGTGAGCAGACCCAGCGCGAGCCGCGGGCGCGGAAGGTAAGGCGGCCGGCCGTCCGGCCGGCGGGGGAGACCCACTCGCGGGCCTGCTGCGGCTCGGCTTCCCTGGCTGAAGGGCGCGGGCCACCGGGGAGGGCAAGGAGGGAGAGCGCGCGGGTGGCAGCGCCGGGCTTGGCCGCCTTTCAGCCCGGGCGCTCGGCTTTCACAAGGCCTGCGAGGGCAGCTGCCGCGGCCACTTCCTGCTGCCGCCGCCGCCGCTGCCCGCTCGCCTTCCCCGCCGCCATCTGGTCGCTGCGGCGCGGGGGCGGAGGAGGCGCGCTGCTTTCCCGGCCAGCCTGGCCGGCCGGCGGGCGAACGAAAGGGCGGACGGACAGGCAAGCAGCCCCGCTGCGCGGCGGGTCCCGGGCCAGGGGTTGCTGGAGCGGCCGGCCGGCCGGGCGGCCAGCCAGGAGTGCCTTCAAGCTCCTTTGGAGAGAAAGCTGCGCTGGGGGCGGGCGCCGCCGCCTGAGGCCGGTAGCTGCCTGCGGTGCGTGCGGTGGGTGAGCTGCGCGCTTGCAGCCTCGGAACGCCCGGCACTTACCTTAAATGCCGGACACCCATCGTATTCGTATCGCGACGGGAAAAGCGCTCAGGCCAGCTGACCGAACTGAAGACTGAATGCGTGTTGAAAACTCAGGAGCCAATTAACGCGTTCAGGACCAAGAAGATCGCCTAACACTTTGGTCCCTCCGGAAGGGCTGTATCTTGCGCGCGCGCGTGCGTGAGTGAGAACGCACAGGACTGCCACGGAGGCTCCCTTGGGTGATTTGGGACCAGTCGCTTTCTCTCAGCCCCCCTGCCACACAAGGTGGTGGTGGTGGTGGTTGTAGAAAAAATGGGAGGACGGACCGATGTAGCCTGCTCTGAGCTCTTGCAGGAAAAACAGGGAAATAAGACTACCCCGCAAGTGAATCAGGGAGAATGTTCCATTTTCGGGGGGTTACCCTGTATGGGAAAACTGCTCCTCTTGTACTTTGAGCCTGTGAAATAAAAACTTGCTTATAAACATCTTTAGCAACATGAATGTCCTTAGGGATGCTGGATTTCTGACTCCTGGATTTGTTTTTATATAGGCTAGTTTAGCCAGCTTGTTCTCAAAAATTCTGGCCTAGACTCTCAAGTGATTTTTTTCTGAGCTAGAGGCACACTTTTAATCTAGCCCTCCTTATCTGTGCTCATCTGTAGCAAGCCAAGAACAAGAATGTAAGGTTGCATGGATTGTGTGGTCTGGCCCCAAAGAGCCATCCTGTGTTTGATGTTTCCGTTGGTCTGCTTTCCCCCCAGACTAACTGCCATTTCTGTCTGAAGCACAGCTCCCCTGGAAGTCATCCCCCTTGCATAGCAGCAGAGCTTAAAAACAGCCTCTTGCTGGCACCTGTGGACCTTTGCAGGCATCAGGTGATCTCAGAGGCCCACACCAATCCATTGCTTGGGGTTCGCCAACTTGTTTTCTGGGAATTATCAGAAGTTGTGCAAGAGTAAGGAGATGTTAAGCATGTGTAGGAATTTCCATACCCTCCCTTGAGCGCCCATCCCCGCATTAGTGAGGATTTTTTTTTCTTTTTTTGACTCTTCCAAGAATACTCAGTGGGGGGAGAGTAGGTGGGGAGGAAAGTAGGAGAGTAGAAGGTAATGAATCAGAATTTGGGCTTGGCTGTTTGTGTGAGATTTGCCTGCTGAAACTACACCTTTTCCTGTGGGCACCTTAGAGTAGTCAAGTTCTCATGTAAGTTCTGCTGTCAGAAGGGGCCCATAGTCAGCCCCCATCACCTTCCTGATCCATGGGGCAAAATAAACGTGTTGTTGAGAACTTGAGGATTAGAGGGCTGAGCACCCAATGGCAGGCTTGCACCTTGATTTCTTTGGGGCCTGAGGAGAGTAGGGTATATTGTGCGTAAAGTAGGCATCTTAGCTGAAATGCAGTTATGTGGTTAGGAAGTGGTTGTCTGCTGGAAGCTGCTGGAGGACTTGAGTGAATCTGGTTACCCTTTTTCACCCTTTAGACATTGAAGTAGTTGGAAAGAAAATGACACTTGGCAAATCCATGTTGAAACATGTCTGTTTGTGCCCATATTCTTCCTTTGCTCCATTCTGCTAATAAAGCCAGGGTTAATCATTGAGAAAGCTGCTACTCGTGTCTGCCCAGAAGTTATAAATTGGTGCTAAGAATGGTCTTGATCCCATGTTGTTGGGAAGGCCCAGCACAGGTGCCTTGAAAGCAAGGGCTCTGAGACAAGGGAACCTGCTTAAATTGAGTGGGGGGTGATGTGGCTTCCTTGGGGGTGTATTTTGGAGAAGCGTCAAGAGAAATGCTCAATGCTAAGAGGGTGACTGACTCGGAATTAAATTCCAAATGAGGTCTGGGTCATGAGTGTAAGGAGGCATGAAAAACTCTAAACTGCAGGTTCCTAAAAGCCTATTCAAGTGAATGTCTAGAGGCAGCTCTTTAACTAATTGAACCAGAGCGAACAAAGGAGATGGGGTCCCAATGGGAGTCTTCGCATATTTAGCTCAGAAAGCCAAAATCTGAGTGGAGGGCAAGGGAACAGAGGTTGACCAACAGCCCACCAGGTGACCTGGTAGGTCTCTGGTGTGCCCCACTGCTGGCACTGTGCCCAGGGAGGCCTCTTGGATACCTTGCCATGAGGCAGGTGGCCTGAACTTCTCTCCTCCTGGAGATGCCTGTGCTATATCAGTTACTCTGCCAGAATAGAGAGCTCCTGGTTGTCCTTTGCCACGCACATACCCATCCACTCGTCCAGGCAGAACCTGTTCCTTGGTCAGAGTGGCATTTCCTTGAATTACAGGAATGGCTGTGATCTGTTCCTTAAGCCCAGCCTCCAAAGAAGGGGGTTTTGTTGGCTCGGTCAGTTAATAAGCTTGCTCTGCTACAAGGTTGGTTAAAATGTGAAGGCTGGAGGTCACTGTTGATACAGGGCCAGACCAGGAGCACCCAGTGCTGTGAAATTAAGTGATGTGGCTGGGCAGAATATCCTCTGTTCTCCAGCTCCCCTGACTGCTTCTGCTGGCTCATCTCTCCACTGACTCTTCAGCTTTGGAAACAGAGGTCCCGGGTTCAGTCCCTGATGCCTTCAGCTGGAAACCAGGACATTCTCTGCTGGAGAGCTTGGGGAGACATATACAACAGGCAGCAAAGAGTTCCCTTCTGACTGGGCTTTTGGATCACTTCTGGCCGGAGCATGGAGATGAGAGAGTCAAATGTAAACAGTGGCTGCCCACAGAACAAATGGGATCAATACCTTTCCCTGCACTGCTGTGTCAGCAAGGGAGGGTTTGGGGTCAGTGTACAAGTGGCTGTGCTCTCGAGGGCTTTCCATCCCGCATGCCCCTGGTTCTCCCAGCTTGCTGCCTGTGTGGATTGCATCATTCTTGTTCACTTCAGCCAGTGCTTGTGGGAGATCATGGAGAGATTCAGAGTTTAGGTGATATTTGGTTCAGAAAGCAAGAGAAGAGCCTTGGGTGGAGGTGGCTGTCTGGAACCCATTTTATCCCCCCCCCTTTTTTTTTTTGCAAATGTGTTTCCTTTTCTTGGCAAACTTGTTCATTTATTTATAATAGGTTTTCAACTTTCCTTTTTTCTGTAAGCTCCAAATGAGATTTAGTCCCAGGGCTCCAAAAAAAGTAATAACAAAGAAGGTATAATGCAGAATGGTTTGAGGTATGTGCTTTATTTACTAAATTGGTAGCCACTTAACAGAACACAAACTCTGAGTGGTTCACCTATACAAATGCGTCTGTGTTGCGTGGCAAAGGGTCCTTATTGCGAGGGAACCAAAGTCCTGGTCTTCTGGCCTTGCAGCCTCACTTGGATGGCTTCTGGCTGCGCATTAGCAAGGGGCCGGGGGTGGCTTCGCTGAGTCGATGCACCCGCTCCCATGGCAGGCCTGTGTGTCCCCTGCAGGGAAGACTGCGGAGCCCACCCGGTGTACCCTGCCCCAGGCTCCTCTCGCCGCCTCGGCTTGAGTTCCTCACCACGCTCCTGGTGGGTGTCTGGGAACAGCTTCCTTTCTTGCATTTGTCTTGGGTTCGGCCTCTCCTTTGGGTCCTTCAAAAGTGGGGACTGAAGCCCCTCCCATCCCAAAAGAGGGCAGCTCGTAGTCCGTCCTATAGAGCCTTGAGCAGTGGGGGGTTGCGCCTCTGCCATGCATGAGGAGGCCCCTCGCCTGGGCTCAGGAACTCGGGAAATGGTGCTTCAGGATGGTAACTCCCCTCTGGCCCACTTGGGTCCCATTGGCTGATGTGGAGCACGGCCTCTGCCATGTCTTGGTTTCCTCTTCTCCCCATTTTGTGGCTGGTGGGGGAGGAGGTCTAGTCTGAGCCTGGCACTTTCCTTTTGCTTCCAGGCGCTGCGCAGTTGACGACACCCGCTCTTCGTCCCCTGGAGCTCACCCTCATGCTTCCTCGGGCTGACTGAGCCCTGCTGGGCAGAGCGAGGGCCTCCCCTGGCTGCCCAGCTTGGCTGTTTCCTCCTGGCTTTCATGGATCTGAGGCTCCCCTTGCTGCTTTTGTGGTGGGCTCTGACCCTGGCCCTCCTGGTCAGAGAGGGACTCAGCCAGCACGTCTACACCAACACCTGGGCTGTCCTGGTACCTGCAGGTTTGCAGGAAGCTGAACGGATGGCCAGGAAGCATGGCTTCCTCAACCTGGGACCGGTGAGTTACTTCCTTGCAGCATTCGTGTGTACAAGAGCAAAGGGGTTGTACTCTGCATGGGAGGTCTGCGCCACTTCTGAGGGAGGGGCCTGCAGAGGGTGCTGTTCTGCCTGCTGTGGGGCCTTACAGGGATGAATTCCCTTGGGGATACCAGAAGTGCCAAAGAAGCAGCCAGTGTGGAATGGTTGCTTGAGATCCTGACTTGTAGGTCCTGATACTTGGAGCGATGGAGGAGTCTTCTCCGCAGCACTCGCTGCCCCCCGGGCAGCATTTGGAGCAATTTGCTTTCCCTGAATTCATTCCTGTGCTGGCTTCTCCTTTTGGAAGCAGGTCTCAGTTTTCTGTTTGGGTACCCAGTCTGGTGCCGGGTCGTTGGGCTGTCTGTCTGCCTTTGCCAGTCATAAGTGCCCCACAAGTAAGAAGGGGCAGTGGCATCCTTTAGGAAAGGACATTTGAGGTTGGCTTTTTGGAAATAGCTCTTTCTGGATGACTAGTCAGCTATCTCTGTTCTGGCAGGCTCTTATCTTGGCAGTGATGATGTTGGCAGACGGCCCAGCTGCCCAGTGTTGATGCGGGACTTATGCCCGCTTGCCTTGGCAAGCAATGTGGCCGGCAATGGCAGTTCCCACCCATTGTGCTTGTGCTGAGGGCCAGCAATGGCTCACACATCACCTACCATGTGAGGAAGAGGAACAGTGCTTACCTGAGGCTTTTCCAGGGGCTGTTTCATGCCACATCAGGAGTCCTAAGTCACTTGAGAGACAAAGACCTTTATTTAATGAACTTTTGAAGATCACTGCTTTTTCTTAGATGTGTGGAGCATTGTCTTGAGAAAGGAGTGTTATGTAAGACATGATCATTTACAGTGTTCGCACACAGAGGAGGAGAGGAGAGAACGAGAGAGCTGAGAGATGGTTGCGATGCAGCTGGGGAGTGTCGGTGGGGTAAGAAGCCTTGGTCTCTTCTGAGTCCAGAAGAAATGGGGTTACATCACCTACTGAGTGGCAGCTTTGCTGTTTTGTGATGAAATCTCTGTTTTGTTTTACAATTATCTTGAGGTTAGAGAGAGTGTCCTCTGGAGATAAGTCCCCCTACTGCTGGTGTTTGCAATGCCAATGGCTTCACTGGGTTAAGATTAGACAAGAATGAAATATACTGCTCATTAAAGTCACACTTTCTTTATAGTCTGAGTCTTAGGGTTATCTTAGCTTTTCTCTTTCAACCCCCCCCCCCCATTCCATTTTGAAGGATGAGAAATTTAAAATAATGGGTAGAAGTATTGAATGTCACTAACACATGCACTTCTAAGTCACTCTGAACGTTACAGATACTTCAAGGGAATTACCAAATGGAGGCCCACGAGGTACGGTCCTGGTCCCTGCGCTGTTCAACATTTTTATCAGCGTTCCAGATGAGGGAGTTCAGGGAACACTTATTAGATTTGCAGATGATACAAAGCTGGAAAAGTGGCTGATACGTCAGGTGAAAAACAGAGCATTCAAACAGGTCTAGGTAGGCTTGAGCAGTGGGTTGAAATGAATAAGTTCCGTATCTGAGTAGGAAACATGCAAGGCACAAATACAGGATTGGGGAGACCTGGAGCATGAACAGGAGCATTGAGCCCAGATCCTGGAAGCAGCGTTTCACTCCACTTTGTCCTGGCTGGAGTTGGGAAAGCCTGAAAAATGAGATATTAAGACCCAAACACAAACTATATCAAAGAGAAAGAAAAATGGGAGATACACAGAGCCCAGCCTGGTTGCATAAAGAACTCTCTGATAAACTGGAAAACAAAAAGGAGAAGCTTAAAAAATGGAAAGTGGGGTATATAAGAAAATCAGGGAATAGCCATAATCTGTAAGGATGGAGTCAGGAAAGCTAAGGTTCAGAATGAGCTGAGGCTTGCAATGAGCACCAAAGATAACCAGAAAGTTTTTGAGGAAAGCTAAGGAAGCAATTGATCTGCTGGTTGGAGAAGTCAGCGAGATGGTGACAGGCAACGGGGAAAAGACTGAATTGCTTAATTCCCATTTTGCATCTGTCTTTTTGCAAAAGTAAAAGTTGGTCCAACTTGTCAGAAGGTGCACTATGGGGGGCAGAAGATCAAACGTAGGTCAAAATAGTCAGGAAGTGATGAGAGAATACCTCGCTGCTTTGAATGAATTCAGTTCTCTGTGACCAAACGGATTATATCCTAGGGCACTAACGAAACTGGCAATGGGATCTCAGAACCACAGACTGTAACTTTTGAGAACTTCTGGACTGAAGTGCCAGAAGATTGAAGAAGAGCTAAATTTCTTCCCATGTTTTTAAAAAAGGGAAAAAAGTGGGCCCAAGAAACTATAGACCCGTCAGCTTGACATCAGTATCTGGGAAAATCCTAGAAAAGATCATCAAGTAGTGGGTTATAAGCACTTGCAAAGGAACAAGGTGATTACTAGCAGCCAGTGTGGATTTGTTAAAAACAGGTCATGCCAGCAAATTTGTCTTTTTGGACAAAGTGGCTAGATTAGTAGAGCAAGGGAATGCTGTGGATGTTCTGTGCTTAGACTTCAATAAGGCATTTGATAAGGTTGATGAGAACCTCCTTCTTGATACAATGGAACTGTGTGGGGTGGATGGACCCACTACCAGATGGATTCCTGTTGAACAACTGTATCCAACAAGTGGTCCTGAATGGATCTATGTCTACAAGGAGGGAACTATGCAGTGGGGTATTTCAAGGTTTTGACCTGGGCCCAGCCCTCTTCATTATTGTCATAAATGACTCAGATGAGGGGATAGAAGGGATGCTCAGCAAATGTACGGAAGACACAGAACTGGGGTCAGGGGTGGTGTTGGATGTTTCAGACCTTGGGAACTCAGAGGGGGCAGCAAGGGAGAAAGTTGTTACAGAAGAGATTTTTGAGGGGGGAAGGGAGGGGGGAAGCATTTCTACTTACAAGTAATTCTACCTCTCATACTACTTTTCTCCCCATTCTCTTTTCCAGTCACAGATCTGTGTATATATTCCATCTTAAGGCTATGCTCTGTGCATTTGACCAAGTGGCAAGATTATGCAGAGATGTGCCTTGTCCTTCAGGTGTCACAAGGCTCTTTGTTATTTTAGCTCTGGGTAGTTCTTTAACCTGGAGTTAGGTTTATTCATCTCCTGTGGCTGTGGTATCCTTGGTTCTACAGAAGAAGAGGCATGTGGAGTCCTTGGGGTTCTCTGAGCTTGGTTCTTTTCTTGCAAACGTTTCATTACCCAGCTAGGTAACATCTTCAGTGCTAAAATGGGATGGGGTTTGCTCTCTATTTATATACTGTGGCCTGCCTTGCCAGTGCTGGTGGGGTGGGGGTTTTGTTTTGCTCCTCTGGTAGTTCCTTGATTAGCATCTGTTCACTGCTTGATTGTGTGCCTGCTGGTAACCTTTGCTTATCTGGATGATGATTGCTGGTGAGGAGATCTTCTGGTCTTTTGTCTCTTTTGAATAGTATGTAGATGCTGTTAATCTCTATGTGCCTGTTAATTGCTGCCTTGTCTGAATGCCAAGCTTCCAAGAATTCTCTTGCATTTTTGGATTTAGCTTGGTCTAAAATGCTGACAGTTTCCCAGTTAAAACTATGGTTGAGTCTCTCTATGTGTTGTGAGATTTAAGGAATTTTCATCATGTCTTCTGACTCATGTCTTGGTGCTCGTGGATGCACTCTGCTAGTCTTCTGCCTGTCTGTCCTACGTAGTGTTTGTTACAGTCCTTACACTGTATGTTGTAGATGACTCCTGTTTTTTCTTCTTGTGCTACTGGGTCTTTTGGTTTACTTAAGATATTTTGGAGTGAGCCTTGTAAGAGCCATTCCAATTTCCATCTGATGTGGCCCACTCAGCATCCCAGTTTCCCCTCAGGGAGGCGAGAGGCAGCCATGGATTTACTTGGTTCTGTCTTCATCAAGAACATGTGATAAGGCATTCAGGCAAGGCGGGGACATCTTCCGAATCTGAGAACTGAGAAACAACTTGGGAGCAATTAGGTGCCCTCTGTAGAACTCCTGCATGATGTTCCATCTGTGCTGTCCGTTTCTTAATTTTGAACCCAGCCAGCCTCTCCACTCATCCCCCTTCAGTCCAGGAAGGCCAAATGTGCTTTCTCCACTGGCTCTGAAGCAGTCCTGCGCTAAAGGAGAGTAGATCTTGACCTTTGGGGTGACTTGGTACTATCATATTCCTGCTCAGATGTCTTAACTTTTTCCTAGGGCTAAACAGCTTCCAATCTCTCTGTAGGACACCGTTTCTACCCCCTTGATCACCCTTATTCTTTTCTGAGCCTTTTCATTATCCCTGAGTCCTCCTTAAAACAGTGGTGCCTACAAACAGGCATAGTTCCTGAGGTGGGGTTTATCTAAATTATTATCATTATCATTATCATTATCATTATCATTATCATTATCATTATCATTATCATTATCATTATCATTATCATTATCATTTATTATTATTTAAATCAGTAAGATAAGATTAGTCTGGAAATACTTATTCTTGAAAAATCTGTGCTGATTTCTGGTAACATCTGCCTTTTTTTCAGGATGCTTACAAATCAGTCTCTTTAGCATCTCTTCTAAAATCTTCCCAGACACATTGATAGGCTGGTGGGTCTGTACTTTTCTGGATCTTTCTGGTTTTGAAAATAGGGCATTTGACAGATGGGTCTTCACCATTTTTCCAGATTTTCTCAAAGAAGTACATCAAAATTTGGCAGACTAACAGCTAGTTTGTGTCAGCACCGTAGGATTCAATTCATCTGTTCCTGGACATTTAAGCTCATTCCAAGAAAATTACTATTTCCTAACCATCTTTCTGTCAGTCCTCAAATTTCAGTCCTTGCAGAGTGAGCATTTGCTGCTCCCGTCCTTTGATGTTTTCTTCAAGGACTACGGGGAGCATTAGTGCCACATTGGTCTGGGGTGCGAAGACACCACAGCCATTGGCGGTCACAGTTGCTGACTTTTTCTTTCCTCATGGCTCAGTGCAGTTTCTCAGAACACGCAGCACCTTTGGTCACGATCCACTTCCTGCCAAGCAGTCCTTCTTCCTCACAGCAGGCAGAGGAGGAAGACGGTGACCACAGTGCTGCCCTCAGAGGGGTTGTGTCGGTAGCTCATGTTTCAGCTCTTGAGAGGGCAGCCCCGGGGATGCTTCTTTTGAGGCTGTTCTCAAGGTAGGATCTCTTTAGCCTCTCAGCTCGGCTCGGCAGTTTGGGGAGCAGAGGAAGCCAATGGGAGCAGAAGGTAGAGCCGGTTCTTGCTCACGAGGAACGGTTGCCTCACTGATCCCGCCGCAAAGCGTTTGCAGTCCACCCCTGCTGTGGGCATTGGCCCACGCCTATGGAGCCAGGTCTAGAATTAACCTGGCTTGCTTGTCTCCCTCTCTTCTCACTTGCCTTAGATTGTCGGGGACTATTACCACTTCTACCACCGGGCTGTGGCAAAGCGGTCCCTCTCACCACACCGTTCCTGGCACAGCTCCTTGTCCAGAGAGCCGCAGGTGAGTTCCCTGCAAGTATGAAAGCTGGCCCTACAGTGTCGGCCACAGAACGAGGGAGTTGGCCTGGAGTGCTGCATGTGCGAATCTTGCCTTGTCAGGCTCCAGGGTCTCCTTCTGGGCTCCCGCAAGCCACCTGTCGCTTTTTCTTGCATTGCCCAGAAGGGAGCGGAGCGACTGCTCTCCTGGTTCTTGATCTGCCAAGGGTTTGGGCTGACGGTCTTCGGGGAGAAGGAGACCCTAAGGCCTGGCAGGAGCTGGAGATGCTTAATTTGTTCATTTACGCCAAGGAGCTCAAAGCAAGGTGTGTAGCTCTGGCCTCTCTTCCAGGTGGATCAACTCAGTGATAAGTTAAGCTGAGAGAGATGAGGCAGTTCGGAACCTGAATCTGCCCAGGCCTGTTGGCAAGGCTGGTCTGCTGCTGCCCAAGCTGGGCTTCCTTTGCCTGGGGGACAGAGGTTTGAGGGGAAGGCCGAGGCAAAGCCCCTTCGCTTGGTTATTAGAAGGGTGTCTTGCTGGCCCCCCAAGGCCTGTGTGCTGAGTGGGGCAGGGCAGTGGGGGACTTTAGGGCTGATCAGAGGCTCAGGAAGGTTGTCTTGGAAGACAGACTGAGAAAAGGGAATCCCATCAACTGAAAACCTTTAATCTCTTTTGGCCAGAATTGCACCACTATGCGAAGGCATGGCGCATGCAGCAAACACGTGGGAGTGCCTCCACTGGATCTGTGTAGCTGTAAAGAGAGTTTCCTTTGTTAGAAAAGGGCCTCTGGGGCATGGCCAGAGAGGGGCCCTGCAGTTTGGACAACTCTGTGGGACTGGGTGTGTGTGGTCCTTGTAGGAGTAGGTGCAAGATTGCTCTCCAAAGTGGCCTGCACTTTTTGACTTAAATATTTGCCCAGCTATATTTCTTGGCCTTGTTGCACCTGGCATCTGTGGGAGGCTGGCAGGATGCACATGAACATCTTTCCCCAGGTGCTCTGGCTGGAACAGCAAGTTGCCAAGCGCCGGACCAAGCGAGATGTCTTCCTAGAGCCAACGGATCCAAAGTTCCCACAGCAGTGGTACCTGGTAAGTGAAGATGCTTCCTTGGCATGACCAGAGTTGCCTGAACAAGAGGCCCTCTCTGAAACTGCAGCGCAAGGGCAGAATGCCCTGTCCATTCTGACCTGGCCACGTGCAGAGGGACAGCATTTAATCACTTCAGCAGGAGAGATGGAGACTGCAATATTCCCTGATCGCTGTATCCCAAAGAGGGCTTCGCCTTGTTCTCTTCTCTTCTCTCCCCAAAGATCAAAGGCCGCGGATGGCCAGCCTTTGCGAGGGCAGCAGGGGGGCAGCGGTAGGACTTGCCACTGCAGGAATGTGGCACAGAGAACGCTGAAGCTGACCAGGGTGGGGGGCAGAGAGCCCAAGAGGGCCAGAAGGGCGTTCCTATCTGGATGAATGTGTGATGCTCGAAAAGGGGGAAGGGGCCAGAGAGGTTGAGCCCTAGGGGGAGCATTGGGGGATTTCCCCTCTGCACGGTTTGAGGATTATTGGCTGGAAGCATTCCTCTTCAGGAAGGGGGAGATGGGCTGGTTCCTGGGGTGAGTGGTTTGCTGCTCCTTTCTTGCAGTCCAACAGCCACCAGGGAGACCTGAATGTGCGGGAGGCCTGGCAGCAGGGCTACACTGGCCGAGGGGTCGTTGTCTCAATCTTGGATGATGGCATTGAGAAGAACCACCCTGATCTGGAAGCCAATTATGTAAGTGAAGGATGGGCCCAGGGCCTCTCCAGCTTGCCCCTCGGATCTGGAGTGCTCTCTCCCGGGAGGGGAGGACAGAGGCCTTCCTGGGGCCCCAGCACAGCTGCCCCTTGCGGGAGGGCCCACGTGTCTTGCTGAGCCTAGCACAGGCCCATCAGGGCACAGGTCTTCCCCACTGGCCAGCAGGCTGGTCTCCAAGGTGGCCGGTGTCCTCATCTCTCTGGCCCCTTATGGGGGAGAGGCAGCTTCTTCCGTGCAGGTGAAGGGGCAGTGAGCTAGTGCCCCAGAGGCTTCTCTCTTTCCCCAGGACCCCGCTGCCAGCTTTGATGTGAATGACCAGGATCCGGATCCTCAGCCTCGCTACACGCAAATGAACGACAACAGGTGGGAGGGAGGTGTGGCAGGCTTGTGGGGGTTGCTGGGGACACGGCCTGGGATGGGGCGTTGGGATTTGGCTTCTGGTGAGAGACACCTTTGTGGAGTTCTGCCCCTTGCTAGTGCCGCATTTTGGGACTTTATCCCCACAACTGCACACTTGCTAGTACAGGCTGCAAAGAAGAAGATCTGCAGGCGCGGTCTCAGCATTTTCTGTCCCATTGCAGGCACGGCACTCGGTGTGCGGGTGAAGTGGCCGCTGTGGCCAACAATGGTATCTGTGGTGTGGGTGTAGCCTACAATGCCAAGATTGGAGGTGAGGAGCCTGCTGGAGGAGCGCCCCAGTGGCTCTGAGGGCTGTTGGGCTGGGAGGGCGCCAGCCAACTTCTGGGGTCAGTTGGCCGGAGGCATCCAAAACCAGTGACCGTCTTTACCCTAGGCGTCCGTATGCTAGATGGGGAAGTGACGGATGCTGTGGAAGCCCGCTCCTTGGGCCTTAACCCCGACCACATTCACATCTACAGTGCCAGCTGGGGCCCAGAAGACGATGGCAAGACGGTGGATGGCCCTGCCCACCTTGCCGAAGAGGCCTTTCACCGGGGCGTGAGCCAGGTGAGGGGGTGAGCTGGGCGGGCAGCTCAGGGCCAGTTGGGGCAGACCCCAAGGCCCCCTCCACTTGCTTCACCCAACCCTTCTCTCAGGGCCGCCACGGGCTTGGCTCCATCTTCGTCTGGGCCTCGGGGAATGGTGGCCGTGAACACGACAGTTGCAACTGTGATGGCTACACCAACAGCATCTACACACTCTCCATCAGCAGCACCACGCAGTACGGCAACGTGCCCTGGTACAGTGAGGCCTGTTCCTCCACCCTGGCCACCACCTACAGCAGCGGCAGCCAGAACGAGAAACAGATTGTGAGTCCCATCTGTGCCCAGGGGCACAGTCCCCCAAGCCTAAGGACAGGAACGTGTTCAGTGACACCCAGACAGCTCTGAATCAAATCCCACTGCTGGGACTGGGCAGCGTGGTTGGGACAAGAGATCGCAAATCAGAGTTGGAATGATTCGATTCTGTAGCTTATTGCAAAAATAGAATAATTACATGAACCAGCTTACAGGATTAGTAATTTGTCTGGAGTGGGAAGAGGGATGCAGAGGGATAGTGGGGGGAAGGAAGGCAGGGAGACTGTAAGCCCCTTGTTCCTTGGAGGCCTGGATAGCTGTAGGGTTGGGAGGGAGGAACAGGAGAAAGAGAAATGCTAGAAGGGGGAAAAGCTGTGAAAGCAGCAGCGATGGCCTGGAGCTCTGAGTCTGCTCCTTGCATGTCATGGAGGGCAGAGGGCAGTCGCTCTGGTTCTTAGCGAGAAGGTGCTTCTTGTTACCTGCAGGCATCCGTGGCAGAGGGTAGTGGAAGATGGGAGCCAACTGCATTCCCTGGTGGGTCAGATGGCATTGGAAGTAATTAAAATAAAAGACCTGGTTATCCTTCAGGTTGATATCAAAAGCATCTTGGGCCAAAGTTTGGAGGGGTTAAGTGTCCTTCCTCTGTGAGCAAGGGCTTGTGGCTAGACAAATAATTTCTGGATTTTAGGAGGAGGTTTCCTCTCTGCTTGAAAGAGAGGACAAAGTAACTGAGCTTGAGGGCACATTTTTTCCTGTTGGGGATCCAACCAAGGGGAGGTTTAGTGCATAATTTTGGAAGTGTTTCTTCTGGGAGGCCAACTTGGAAGAGGAGCCAGGCGGCTGGGGAGCACCAGCTCTGCAAGAAGACAGCCGGCATCTCCCTCAGTCCCCATGGCCGCTGGACGGGGCCCCTTCCCAGAAGAAATGGAGGTGCTAGGAACCAGCCAATTTGCCGAGGGAAATGTTCAGCTGGCGGGTGAGGCAGCACACCAGACATAGGCCCTGACTCTGCTCTCGCCGTCCTTTCTCCATCCTCCAGGTGACAACTGACCTGTGGCAGAAGTGCACAGAGTCGCACACCGGCACTTCTGCTTCTGCGCCTCTGGCCGCTGGGATCATTGCCCTTGCTCTGGAAGCCAAGTAAGGGGGGAGGGAGAAGTTCCTGTACCCGTGCAAGCCTGGTATGGATGGTGCTGTTGTTGCCAACTCACCTGCTTCTTCTCTGCAGCAAGAACCTGACCTGGCGTGACATGCAGCATCTTGTCGTGCGGACGTCCAAACCTGCCCACCTCAACACCAATGACTGGGCCACCAATGGGGTGGGACGCAAAGGTAAACATGGCGATGAAGTGCAACCAGGTCATGGCAAGTCCCCCCCGCCCAGAAGAGATGCTTAAAAGACATACTGCAGCCCTGACATGTTGTCCATCTTTTTGCAGTCAGTCATTCCTACGGCTACGGACTCCTGGATGCAGGTGCCATGGTGGCTCTTGCCAAAAACTGGACCTCAGTGGGGCCTCAGCGGAAGTGCATCGTCGACATCCTCACACAGCCAAAGTTTGTGTCAAGGGTGGAGGGGTTGGAAATGTCTGTCCTCTTCCCCTAGGCTTGCCCCTCTCCCTCCTGGGGATACAGGAACTTGCTTGTGAGGATGAGCAGCGTGTGTTCTCTCTCAGCGCTGGCCCTGTGCCACCTGTGTCCATAGTATCGTCAGGAGGCACATGGAAGATGCAAGGACACTTCAGGGACCCCGAGAATCAAGGGAAGTCCCCACCCTTTCTTCTTCCTCACAGTGGCCTGACCAAAGCCACCTTTGGGGCAGGCAGAAGGATGGGAGCCAGGAGCACATTAGAGATGAGCCTGTCTACATGTGTTCACTTCCAAAGAGCACCTTGCTGTCCTGGCAGGATTTATTTATTTATGGTGCTGCCCAACTCCAGGCTCACAATATAAAAACAGAATACCAGTACAATAAAAAAAATAAAAAATACAATAAGAGAAATAACAAAAAGGCAGTCCAGACAGCTGACATCAACACATATATCAAACACCTCTAGAAAGGAGCACTCCATCCACTCTGTCCCAAGACTTGGGAGAACAGCCAAGTCTTTAAAGCCTTCCAGAACATCATCAGGGTAGGAGCAACATGGATCTCTGGGGGATCTCATTCCAGAGGGTAGGCACTGCAACAGAGAAAGTATGCCTCTGGCATTCTGATAGATGGCATTGTTTGACTGAAGGGATCCAAAGTGTACCCACTCTTCCCAGCCTCGCCAGAAGTCATGGGAGATAGGCAGTCCCTCAAATAACCTAGCCTTATGTCATGAAGAGCTTTATAGGTGGTAGCCAGCACCTTGAATTTCACCTGGAAGCCCATGGCAACCAGTGCAGCTTGTGCAGCAGAGATGTCATGTGGCCTGTAGCTTCTGAGTGATCTTCAAAGGCAGCCACAGGTGGTCCAACTGTGAGATGACTAGGGCATGAGTGACTGGAGGGTCTCCTGATCTAGGAATGGGCTCAACAGGCCCTCTTTGCCACAGCTGCCATCTGCTGCTCAAGCAGGAGCTGTTAGTCCAGGAGGACTTTCAGATTGCACATCACTCCTGAATGGGGAAGTGCAACCCCATGCACAAGATGGAAAATCCCCAGATCTAAGCTGTACCAACAACTGTAGCCACTGGTCCTTGGTAGGATGGAGTTGGAAAGAGAATCACCACAATATGGTGCCCCCAATCCCCGAACCATGGAGCCAGCTCAGAAGGATATCGTAGTCAATGGTACTGAAAGCCACTGAGAGGCCAAGGAGCACAAGGATGGACGCACCCCTGGCATCCTGGATCCACCACAAGTCATCAACAAGCACAGCCACAGCTGTCTCCATACTGAATCCCAGCCTGAACCCCGACTGAAATGGGTCTAGATAATCTACTTCCAGGGTCTTTTGCAGTTGCAGCCTGACCACCTTCTCAAGAAGCTTCTCTAAAAAGGGAAGGTTGGAGACAGGACGATAGTTGTCTAAAACAGTTGGGTCCAAGGACAGTCTCTTGAGGAGGGGGCACACCACTCCCTCCTTCAAGGTAGAAGGTACCACCCCTCTCTCAAGGAGGCTGACCATTACATGGATCCAACTACAGGTCACCCCCCTGGCTGCCTTAATGATGCAAGAGGGGGCTGGGTCCAACAAACAGTCAGTTGAACTAACTGAACTCTGGTTGAGCCCAGGAGTCCCACTCCCAGTTAAGCAAATCTGGACATTCAGGAGAGCGGCTGCTTGCTTCTTGAAGAGGCAGGAACTCCCTCCTTGGGTCAAGGTGTGCTTTCCGAAGCAGGTCCCATGGCCGCTGGGCTTGCTTGCTCAATCGGCCTCTTGCAGCAAGTGCCCGTTGTGTTCTGCAGGGATATTGGCAAGCGCCTGGAGGTGCGCCAGAAGGTGGATGCCTGTTGGGGAAAGGCCAGCTACGTGGCCCAACTCGAACACGTCCAAGCCAGGCTCACCCTCTCCTACAACCGCCGTGGGGCCCTGGCCATTCACCTGGTCAGCCCAATGGGTACCCGCTCCACTCTGCTGGCTGCCAGGTAAGCTTATCCCTGCACTCTGGTCCAGGAGGCCACATAGCCTCTGTCTGGTCCTCTCCATCACCTCTTTCTGCTCTGGCCAGGCCCCGGGATTACTCTGCTGATGGCTTCAATGACTGGGCCTTCATGACTACTCATTCATGGGATGAAGACCCAGCTGGCGAGTGGGTACTGGAAATTGAGAACACGAGTGAAGCAAACAATTACGGTAACATTTTTTATTCCTCCCTCTTTGTATGACATGAAGCAGACTTCCTTTCTAAGTTATCATCCGTCCACATCTCAGGAAGGCTCTCTCCCGATTGCCGTGGGTGGCTTCAGGCCAGGCATTGCCCCAGTCTTACTCCACGCCATGGGGGAACTCTGGGAGCTATTTTGTCCTCCCCCTTCTGCTGTGTTCCAGATGGCAGAGTGTTGGGAAGAATCACTCAGCCACATGGATCTCTCACCCCAAATCATGCTGCAGAAATTTGACTGGTGTGATTTTGTTACTGTTTTTACAGAATTAAGGGTGGAGAATGGGAGTGGGAGACAAACTGCTCTCATTCCCACTCATCAATTCCCAAAGGAATAACAGCCTGCAAAACAGGTTTCTGGCTATTTTTTCCATGAAGTGGGGAGGTCTTTTTCCTATTCCTATTCCCCCAAAGGCAAAAATAATTCAGCCCCACCCCTTCCAGCAACCTCCAGGGACATCTGTTAATCCTTTGGGAATTACAGTTGTGCTCATAAGTTTACATACCCCTTGCAGAAGTTGTAAGACGTGGACCATTTTGTAACAGGTAGTCCTCGTTTAACAACCCTAACTGGGAACAGAATTTCTGTCACTAAGTGAAGTGGTCGTTAGGTGAAACATCACGTGACCGCACCGCTTAGCGACAGCAGTTCTGGTAGTTCTGGTTGCAGCCTTCCACAGTGCCAACAGCCACCACCTTCATCTGGGGAGCCACTGCCTGTGCTGCCACCCTGCCTCCTCCCCAGCCGGGCCCAGCAAGCTCCCTTCAGCAGACAAGGCTCTGCCACCCTGCCACACTCACTGCATGTGTCCCGGGGACATGCCCTTGCTCAGCATCTGGATCCCAGGCCAGCAATGGGAGGAAGAAGATGGCAGAGGTCAGCTAGTGGCGGGAGCGGAATGCAAGGTGGCCAAAAGGGCAGAGAT
Organism: Python bivittatus; assembly: GCF_059951505.1. Taxonomy (NCBI): domain Eukaryota; kingdom Metazoa; phylum Chordata; class Lepidosauria; order Squamata; family Pythonidae; genus Python; species Python bivittatus. Next base: position 6,297,146 of record NW_028277053.1, on the reverse strand, counting down.
GGGGGGAGATAGGCGGATGGGGGAGTTGAAGCGCCTGCTGCAGTCATAAATGCAGCTGGGCTGCCAAGTGCCCAAATTTTGGTCACAGGACTGCGGGGGGGCTGCACCAGCCATAACTTTGAGGACCAGTAGTAACTACCATTTGTTCAGCACTGTCATAACTTTGAACAGTCACTGAATGAATGGTCATTAAACAAGGACTATCTATAAATGTGAATGATCAGACAAAACACATTTTTTAAAATTTGTAATGTGATTCAAATTAAACAAATTAAGGCATCACAGAATAGCACAATCATTAAACAAACCATAGCAATGAAAGAAATAATAAAATGGTCCTTTAGTTCTGCAAGGGTTATGTAAACTTATGAGCACAACTGTATGTCCCCAACCCTCAAATTTTGCTTTCCCTCATTCCAGGACTAGCTGGGTAGGAAGAAGGCTAGCGAAATACAACTGCTTCGCTGTCCGGAATCACGGCGTGGGCTTTCCCTTGGATCTGGATGGGCAGAGAAGCTCCTTCTGGATGGCTCATCTCCCTTTCTCTTCTCCCCTGCTTTGCAGGTACCCTCACCAAGTTTGTTCTGGTTCTGTATGGGACGGGCCCTGACCTCCCCAACCAGTTTGAGAGCAGTGGCTGCAAAACCCTGGTCACCAACCAGGCGTGTGTGGGTAAGTTCTAAGGGGAAGCTGCCCATAGAGCCAGCCCCCCGCCCCCTGGTTTCTGCTTGGAAGAGCATCTTAGGATTCTGCTCTCTGGGTGACCCCTGTCCTGGCCCCCCAGTCTTGTGCTCACTCTCTGCTGGGCAGAAGAGCGGGTCTGGGCCTGTGCTGCACGTCCCCCAGCCTGTCTTTTGCTACCGGATAAGTTGGACTCCAGCTGGGTGTGTCTTTTGCTCCCCCCCCCCGACTCCAGGCGGAGGGAGGAGGAAAGCCCGGCAGGGTGGCCAATTTCCTTTCTCTGCCCTGACCGCAGTCCATCCAGCTGGGGACAGTTGGGCTCTCTGCCGCCCTGCTCCACATCCCCTTCAGGTGGGGTAGTTAGCCAAGAAGTGGCTTCAACCACCATCCCCTTTTTTTGGTCTCCTTGAGGTACTAGTAGCCTTCTAAGTGGAGGAAGTGGCATGCATTCCTGCAAGAGCTGTGTGTGCCCCAATTGCCAACTTTGCCAATTGTGACTTTGCCACAGGAAGCAGGACTTTGCCTGGTGCTGTTTCTGTAACTTGTGCTCTGTTTGGGGGAGGCACATGGGAGGCCCAGAGAGTCCCCCTCCCCCAAATGTCCACCCCCCTCCCTTGGACTGTGTGGCTCTTATAGCTCCATCCTTCAATCAACCATCCTCTTCCATATTCCTCATTAGTGTAACTCCATCTTTCTGTGGACATTGTCACAGAATTATTTTTACTTTATTCCAAGTGGCTTCCACATCATCTTTCTGTTCATTTTGTTTTGAGATTAACCCATCTTCTAATCTTTTTTTTCATACAGGATTCGCCCTTTTACTTCCCATAGTCATCCTATTTTTGTTCTTGTCTCTTTTACTTCTTTTCTTCCATGACTTTTTTTTTCTTTTGACACTACCAAATAATGGTGCGTCTCGTGTGTCAGATGCTCTTACCAGCCTTCTATCCTTCCCTTAATTACCTCAGTCTTTCATATCAGTCATGCTTTTTTATTCATTCTTCTTCTCTGAGTATCTACAGGAGACACGTGCTTAAAACATGTGGCCGAAACAAGCAGAGCTTTTTCCCAAGCAGTTACTTAGCACCCATTTATGCCACCCACCTGAATTATTCCTCCCCCAAATCACATTCATTCATAAATCTGTCCAGCAGCTTTTCCAGAACTCCTCTTCTTCCTTTATAACCATTCTCTGGAGTGTAACATCATCAACCTATGAATTCCTACTTTTGCCTGCACCCCAAACGACCCAGAAGATACCAGTTCATACTTCCTGACATACAGTTTGGTCCTTTCATTCATTATGCAACTTACTCCTTCCCTTCCTTGCACGTCTTTATCATCTCCATTCCACAAGAGCCCTCTTCCTTCAGACTTATTACACCCTACCCTACCCTACCCTACCCTACCCTTCCCTTCCCTTCCCTTCCCTTCCCTTCCCTTCCCTTCCCTTCCCTTCCCTTCCCTTCCCTCTTCCCTCTTCCCTTCCCACATTCAATTCATTCCCTGTGTTAATTCCTGCTCCCTGCCATGTACTCCTCCAACATCCCAGCTCACAAGCTGCTCGTGTTGTGGTCCTCACAGATGGGTCCTCAGATACTCAACTCTTTGCTCAGTTAAGGCTTTCACATAACGCTTGCCGTAAGAGAAGGAAATAGCCACTTCAGTTCCCAGCCTTAGCTGAACCCATGCCACACACAATATTCCCTACAGTTGCAGTGGAAAAGCTAAAAGCCAGTGCATATAATCAATTAAAAATAAGAAACTGTGAATAAAAAATAGAAATGCAGTAGTTTTGACAGAAGTACCCGGATTTGGAGGAGCAAAAGCTTGTTAACTGCAAAGCATGGCACAGAAGCACACCAGTTTTCTTAGTAGATTCAGTATTTTTCCCATTGTAAAACAAGAAAAAGTAATCATTAGTGTGATAACTTTTCCAGTTGCATCATTTATTTCATGGGTCCAAATCTTACTTTGAGAAACTCAGAGCAGTTTATATGGGCTCTCAGGTCATCTCCCATCCAGCGACCTTTCATCAGCAGCCACAGGTATAATACTGAGGGTATTAATTTTATTCCTCTATTGTGTCCCTGGAAGTTTTCTGGTTCAGTCTGTTATCTTGTTAGCTAAGCAGGTAGCTTTGACCCTGAACTTGAGATCATCTGACCGAGGCTGCATTCTTTGTTCATTGCAAAGATCCACAGAATGCAGTGGGTTGTTGTTTAGTCGTTAAGTCGTGTCCGACTCTTCGTGACCCCATGAACCATATTGCGCCAGGCCTTCCTGTCCTTCACTGCCTCCCTGAGTTTGCTCAGTTTCATGCTCATTGCTTCAGTGATGCTATCTAACCATCTCATCCTCTGCAGTGGGACTTAAATCCATATGTTTAATGGGAATAAAGTAAGTAGCGGCATGAATACTGATGCCAGCTATCAAGATCAGGACTGGGCTGATCACGTCCCACATTCTCTCCCTGTTGGGTGACCTACTTGCTCTCCTGCTTCTCTTGGCAGTGTGCGAAGAAGGCTTCTACCTCCACCAAAAGACTTGTCTCAAGACCTGTCCGCCCGCCTTTGCTCCAGCCCCAGGGCCGACCCCTGTGGAGAACAGCCTCGACCCCCACCTGCTGCACCACAGGCTGTGCGTGCCCTGCCATCCATCCTGTGCCACCTGCCTAGGACCATCGGCTGCCCAGTGCTTATCCTGCCCAGCTCACGCACATTACAACAGCCAGGAGCACACATGCTCACATCAGATGCAGAGCAGCCGGGCCTCCCCTGCCCTGGGGGAGGGCACGGCTCTTGCCAGCCCCCCTTCCAACCTGCCACTTCTGGTGGCAGGCCTGAGCTGTGCCTTCATTGTCCTGGTGTTCATTGCCGTCTTCCTGGTGCTGCAGCTGCGGTCGGGGCTGTGCCTACATGGGTACAAAGCCTACTCCCTGGAGAGCGGCAACCTCATTGCCTACAAAGGCCTGCCCTCGGACTTGTGGCAGGAGGGGCTGGAGGAGGAGGAGGGCGAGAGGACTGCCTTCATCAGAGACCAAAGACTTTGATGAGTCTGTGGCCCCCGGCGAAGCAGGGAGGGATTAGGGAGCCTGAGCCTTGGCCCCCTGCTGCTCCTGCTCTCTCCTGGGGCTGAGCCCTGTGATTTGTGGGCCAGATGCTGCTGGAGTCACCCTCTTCTGGTTTTAATTCACCAAAGTTTTTTTAAAACTAAACCAGTCTGTCCTGTTATGGTGGGAAGGAGGGGGAGGCATCTTCCTCGTTGGGGCAGGGCTGAGGTGGAGCCTTCCTCTGCCTGGTGGTCCTCAGGCTCCCTCCTGCAGGCGCGGCCTGGCCTGGCCTGGTGTGGCCAGGAGGGCACTGCCCTTGGCCTCCTGGCTGATCTGCTGTCCCCCCCGCCCCCGGCACCTGACTGGACAGGGCAGCTGGGAAGGATGGCCCTGAGGCCACCTCCTTGTGCAGCGCAGCCGGGCTGCCCGAGCCCCCACCCCGCTGCGTGAGCAGGTCTCTTCTGGACCTGTGGAGGGGCGGCCAGCCGGCTGGCTTGCTCACAAGCCCTGCGCAGCTGCTCCCTGGATCTGCCGAACGTTGCTGGAGCTTCCACCTTTCCTCACGTGCCTTCTTGCCCTTCCTCCTCTCGGATGACAATCTGTGGCCGCCGGCCTTGGGGTCCTGGCCTGGCGTCTGCTCACTGGCCTCGGGAGCTGCCTGGTGGAGGTTGTTCGGTTGGGGCTGCCCAGGACACTTTTTCTATAACTTTTTGGTGCACAAATAATTCTTGTAATTTGAAGAAGGAGCCAATTCCTGGGGCCAGTTTTTTTTAATTTAATGGATGTGGATATAACTCTAGAGAGATTAAAGTTTATTAAATGTTGGAACTATGCAAACCTGGTTTCTCCTGCTGCATTCTCTCGGCAGAACCCTCAATCAACCCTTCAACCTTAACCAAGAACTATTATGCACCATCCCTACTTAATCCAAACCCAGGAATATTTGATGCCCTGAGCCTGCCTTCCATCTTGCGCTCGCTCTCTCCTGGCAAAGCTGAGAAGGGCCCAGGTACTCGAGGGGGTGGGCAGATATTCTGGTACGCCTTCGAATTCCAAACAAAAGCAACCAGGCCAGGTAAAATTCAGGGGCAGGAGCTCACCTCAGAATGTAAATAATGTGAATGTAGGCGAAGGGCACGGATCCAGCTGATGGCTGTACTGAGTGGGGTGGTCAGTCCCTACCAGCATTGGTCAGATGCCATCCTGAGTGCCGTCTCGCTTCTGGGCGCCCCCCTGAAGAAGGATGCAAAGACATCAGGGAGCTTCAGAGAAAGCAGTCAGGGTTTTAGGGGGGGCTGGAAACAAGGTTCTGTAAAGAGGTTTAAACCGGAGAAGACCGGACTGCAACAGCACCACTCGAGCACCCGAAGCGAACCGCGCAGAAGCCAGCCCAGCCGCCCGGCGCGCCGGGCACGAGAAGCAGATCTAAGTTGCGGGAAGGAGGGCAGCCCGAGAGGAGACGCCGTAGGTGCCGAGGGCCGCAGGGTGGGTTCCTAACCCTTCTCCGGAAGCCGCCTGGATATTTATGGCGCGGCCCTACCTCCTGTTTCGGAGAGGGGGCGCCGCTGCCCCCGAGACCCGCCGGGCCTCGCCTTTCTGGCTGGCGGAAGGCGAGATAATTCCAATGCCGCCCCCTCCTGGCGGCGGACTGTATAGCAGCCAGCTCCGCCTCTGAGCCCCGCCTGGCAGATGATTAAACTTTGTAGGAGTTTAGCTTATTGGAGAAAAAATAACATATAATATCCCCCCGTTTAAACTAAGTAATACAGTTCAGGCATTGAACGCAGGAGATAATTACAGCGCTTGCCCAGATCATGATAACACACGGCAAATTACATTTTTTTAAAAATCCAAAAAAATGCAGTATTGATGGTGGTTTGTTCCACTGATCCCTTTGAAGATGCTGAGTATTCAGAATTATTGCAGATTACAAGAGGATTCCAAAGGAAAGATTATATGAAAAATATATGTAGGAAAGCTGAGATGAAACACCCATCATTTATACAGTGAAAGACTTAGCCCAGAAAACAAATGTAACCCAGCATAATTTCCTGTTCTACAGAAATAAGAGATTTCCTGAAGCAAATGATCCTTTGGTTCAATTTTCTAGAGATTTCCAGTATTAATCAGAGGCTGCAGGGGACCTGGGAAGCCTTGTTCCTCACCAGGCACTCTCCGCTCTGTGTTCCTCTTGCTGACAATGGAATAGTTTTTCTACATCCATGTACATGACCGAGACCCACCTCTCCTTCGTGGGGACATGGATTGTGGAATCTGGCATGCAGGCAACATTCACAGCAAAATAAGTGCCCAGAAAAGTAGTGGACTACCTGGACCACCCTCAATTATGGATGCCTTAATTTGGATTCAGTGGCACCTTCCAACTCTGACCTCTGAATTAGAACTGGAACTTTAGTGGCAGCAGGAATCCTGGCTGATTGGCTGGAAGCCACTGGGCTCAACCAGATGATCCTTATCCATCTTCTGCCCCCCTTGCTGTCGCTGCTGGCTGGGAGGCCTTGCCAGAGATTGAAGGACAAAGGGGCTGGGCAGGAGAAATGGAGGGAAAGAGCTGTATCCCAGGGGAGGGGCTGGAAAAAAGGGCAGGGCAGGCTGCACTGGCTTAGAAAGAAGCGGGAGGGGGAGGAGTGGCAAAGAGAGAGGAAACTCTGTCCAGGGTAGAAGAGGCAGAGGGAGAATTCCAAACTGGCTGGCCATATCCTTTATGCAGCTAATTTTTTAAGCGATTGTCGACTTTGTGGCCACTAAATCCATTGCATGTTACATGTTCTTAGTTCTTTTTAAGCCCTGAATCTCCAATTCTATTTTTATGGGAGGGGAAAGCATCTGTTTGTAATGGCAGTCCTGTGGTCAAGGAAGGCCCTGGCTTCTCAGCAGTGCTTGCCTGAGCTTCCATGCAGGGCAGCTGGCCAGGCCCAGAGCAGCTTTGGGCTGATCTAGTTGCAAGGGAAGAGGCTGATTACAAGCCGGAGTGTCTGATCACTTTTGCATCTACAGGTCCAGAGAGGATCTTGCTTCTGGGGGAAAGCAGGGCACGGGCTCCTCGGCTCATGTGCCAAGCTGACAATTTCATTGTTGCATCTCTGGTAAAAGTTTGGAAAAAAGAGAAGGAACTACCTGTTGAATGTCTGCCTACCAAACATCTGTAAGAAAAAAAGACTTCTCAGGGATGCAGAGCTCAGCTCTCAACAGCCAGGACAGCACTGGGCTCCAGGGAGTGGCTGGTGTGGTAGGTGGCCTGGCCGCCGGCCCCTTTTCCACTGCCCAGGCCTCTGACCATCCAGCGGCCTGCCAGCCAGCCAGCCAGCCAGCCAGCCAGCCACGCATCCCTTGGGGCACCTGTGGGCCTAGACTTAACCCCCCCACCTTGCCCCCCAGCCAGGAGGCTGGGTCCTGACTGCCACCAAGGAAAGGGCTCCGCCTGGCCCCACTTCTGCCCCTCAAGCATGGAAGGAGAAGCAGCGCAGGAAGAGGCATCTTGCAATGCCGGGCGGGTTCTCGGAGGCTTCCTGTTCCTCTTTAGACCTTCAGACTCGCGAAGGGTGCCTGGGCGGCTTCAGGTGGCCGCGGAAGAGCGCAAGGTAGCCCAGGGAGGGGCGCAGGGTCTTCCGACCGCCGCCCACGCGGGGAAGGCTCCGCCGCCGCCTGCCTCGCGACACGCGAGGAGCTGGAGCCGGAGGGGCCCCGCCCGGACGCGGCCCGTGCCCGCCCGGCTTGAGGGCCTCCGCTTCGCTGGCGGGGGCGGGGGCGGCGCGGGCGCCTGGCCGGGGCTTTGCTGAGGGGCCGCGGCGAGTTCGCCGAGGCAGAAAGGCGACGGGAAGAGGCTGCGGTGAGCGCCGCGTCCCCCGGGGCTGGCGGCGGCTCGACTTGGCTTTTTCCTAGGGCGGCGGCGGGAGCGGAGCAGGGTTGTAGGGCGACGCCCCGGCCGGCGATGGGCTTCGGGCTGGCGCTCGGCTGCCCCGAGGGCCACAGCGCCCTGCTGCAGCTGCAAGAAGCGGAGGTGCGCCTGCTGGAGGGCCTGCGCAAGTGGATGGGGCAGCGAGCCAAGAGCGACCGGGAGTACGCGGCGCTGCTGCACCAGATGCACTGCCTGGCCGGCAAGCAGGAGAGCGGCCGGCAGCCCTGCCTCGGCGGCCAGATCGGCCAGGTAGGCTGCCCCTGGCGCCCCTTCCCCGGGCCGGCCATCTCTGTCTCCCCGCGCGCGCTTTCCTCGGCCGGCGTCTGCCCGATCCAGAGGCGGCGCATCAGCTCCGGGGCCCAGCAAAGCGGTTGCCTCTGCCGGCTGGCTCTGCGGATACAGGGCCGGCTGGCCGGAGAAGAGTAGCGTTAACGGGCTTTTTGGAGTTGCGCATCGGAAAAGACAGCCGGTTCGGTCTAGCGGGGAAGGCTCGGGCCAGAAAGCAGGAGGCGGAGACCTGGGCCAGTCCCTCGGTCTCAGCCCAGCCCACCTCATGGGGTGGCGGTTGTGGGGAAAAGAGGAGGAGGAGGAGGAGGAAGGGGGACTAGGGATGTTCGCCGCCTTGAGTTATTTATAAAAATAAGAAAGGCGGGATAAAGAAAATCTAAAAAAAGCCCTGTGGAAGGATGTGTCTCTTTATCCTTCTTTGCTATTTTGGTTTCAGTCCCGCAACTGCAAGTTTGGGTGGGTCCTGTCAAAGGCATCCTTTCGATATTCTTACTACTGTGGCTGTTTGGTGGATCAAGGGAGCCGCAAATGTGTTACAAACAACAGACAATGACTTGTGGGGCTGAGATTTGTCACAGGGGTGCAGGATGCTGTTAGGATTCCAGGTTGGTCATGCAACGTTGGCCCTCTTCAGCAGAGCTGGCGTGGTAGAGAAGAGTCAGGTGGATTGATGAGCAAAATGCATTTAAGAAATCCAAAAGGCCAGAGAGGAGAGGGTGTGGTGTTTTCAGGGTCTTTAAAATCACCCCACGTTTCTCCTCCCTGATCAGGAAAAAGTGGGTCAGTTAAGGAGGGAAGGGGAAACGGCACCCTTCCTTCAGTAGCTGTCCTGCCTGGAAGCAAACTAGCAGCGAAGCCTGAGGACCATCTTGCTTGCAGCAGATCCCTATCTGTGCCCTTCCTCGGAAATGTCTTTGCCCAGCCTGCCTGATAGGGCTGTTGGTGGGGGGAAGGAAAGCAGGTCTGGTGCTGCATCTGGAGAGCAATATATCCCCCGTCCCATCCCGTCCCGTCCCGTCCCGCAGCTGTGATTGTGCCAGATCTTGCCAGCTTCGGACCGCCTTCTCTTTTGCAGTGTTGGTGGTCCCTGGTGACTCAGACAGAGGCACTGAGCCAAGCTCTACAACGCCATGCTGAAGCCCTGGTTGCCGGCCCCCTGAATACACTGGCCCTGCTAATCCAAGACAAGCAGCAGCTGCACCGGTGCTACAGCGAGCAGTGGCAACAAATGAACCAGGATTTCATCCGGGTACAGCTACCTGGCACAAATGGCCATCCTCAAAGGGAGAGCTTTGCCTCCACCAGATTCCAGAGAACGGGCCAGGAGGAGGGTGACGCTGTCTATCCCTGGCCCCTTCCAAGGATGCTTGTGCTAAGAGCTGCCATGAGCAATTGTTGTTCCAACCCTTTTAACGTTTCCTTCTTGGCTTTTCCAGACCACGCAGCAAGAGCCTGAGCGTTTGAAGGCCCAGTACCGTAACCACATCCGTGAGTGTGCTCAGGCCAAGCGCAGATACCAGGAGGCCAGCAGAGGTGCGTGCACTGCAAGTGGACAGTGGCTTTGTCACTCCAAGGGAGGATTGGACTAAAGGCCTTTCTCATCCCACGCCCTGCTTCCCAGCAACAGCCAACCAGAGGTCTCAAAAGGAGCCATCCAAAAGGAGTCCTAGTCCTGCAACTGAGGCCTGCTGGGATGGAGATCATGACAAGTCTTGGTGGTGCTTGTCAATGACCTCTGTCAGGACCAGATTGGGTGGTGCAACTTTGCTGGTCCTGCTTGATCTCTCAGTGGCAGGGGATGCCACCAGTCATGGTGTCCTCCTGGAGTGGGGAGTGGAGGGCAGCATTGTTTTGCAGTGCTTCTCCTTCCTCTGGGGCCCACTCCTGTCGGTAGACGAGAGAGATCTAGCCTGAAGCCCTTGTTCAGTAGGGTTCTGCAGGACTCAACATTCTCTCCATTACATGGAGGGTTAGGGTTAGGGTTAGGGAATTGTATGAGACCCCCTCAGCATGGGGTCAGGTTACATCTCAACCCCAGCCAAACAAGTGATGCTGTGAAATCCTGTCCTGTGCCTGGAGACACAGGCTTAGCCTCAACCTTGGTAAGATCAAGTGGCTTTGGTTTCAAGGGCCTTCTGGTCACAGTGATTTAACGTCTTTAATTCTCAATGGTGTGGCACTTACCCAGTTAGAATTGAAATGCTATTTGGATGTCTTCTTTAATTCTCAGCTCCTGCTCATTGAGCAGATCGCAGCTGTGGCCAGGAGGGCCTTTGCACAGATCCATCTTATGCACCAATTGTGTTCTTTCCTGGGTCGGGAGGCCCTTCTCACTGTCACTCTGGCCCAAGTCAACTCAGTTCGGATTACTGCAATGTACACTAAATGGAGCTACCCTTGAAGACCACTCAGAAGCTACAGCTGGTCCAGAACGTGGCTGCACAAGGGCCTCCCCCCCCCCATTTGCCCATGTAACATTGCTGCTCTGCAAGTTACACTTACTCCTGGCGGCCTTCTGGGTGCATTTAACCAACCATCCACCATTCAGTGTGTTGGTGGGCACCTATAAAGTCCTTCCCAGCCTAGGACCCAATTGCAGACAGGATTATTTTTATCCTGTTATTTCTGCCTGATCAGCAGGATCTGGATAAATTGGTGCGTTCGAGTTAAGAGTAAAGAGTTGTCATCTTTATTTATTTATTTGATGTATATTAATTGCTCTACTTGGGACATGAATCAGGATGGCATACTTCTTCAATAAGTCATAATCAATGAAGGCCACATTTAAAAAAAACATACACAATCCAAAACAGCAACATACAAACATAAGTGCTGAGAAAAAAACTCATCCAGTGGATCAGGACCCTCTTCCAGACCTAATGCCTGTGAAAAGAACAGGTATTCTGAAAGGGAGGGGGGGTGGGGCCATCCGGATCTCGGAGGAGGCTGTTCCAGAAGCAGCAGTGAAGGCACGCTTCCTGGGCCCCTCCAGCTGACATTAGTTGAGTGACAGGATGCGATGCAGACCAAGCATGTCTTGCAGGACCAAAGCAACGTCCCTTCTCTGTAGCTGAGCCAACCCTGAGAATGATCCCTGAGCCAACCCCCCCAGTTCCCTGGAGGTTCTATTGGGCTTTTGTAAATGTGGCTCTTTCAGCAGGCCCTGGGAAGGTGTAATGATCTGCTCCCTGAAGGTGTTGACTGTTGGGAATAAGTCTGCTTTTGTTACCCTTCTCTGATATGTGACATGCATTCTGGTTTTTAGGTCTAGCATTTTATTGCTTTTTATTTGCTGGGTTTTGTTTTTTTTTACTTCAATAAGGCTCTACTGTTTGGAGAAACAGTCATATTTCTGTGGGCTATGCCCACTCTATCATATCCTCCTGATTTGCCCTTTTTTCTAATCTAAATGGGCTTGAATGCTGCAACCTTTTTTTACAGGTGTGTTGCTGTGCCTCTGGTTGTTGGGTGACTTTTTTTGCACCACTCCTAAATCCAGAATTTCCTTTTTGAGATACAATCAGAACTTTGGTGGTATTCATGGAATAGTTGCATCATTGCTTTGTACAGAGACATTACATTAGAAGTTTCATTTTTACTCCATTTGTCAGGGCTTTCTGTCCTAAATTTGCTGTTTTTATAGCAGCCACATTCCACCTTTTCAGTGAAAGGAGAATCCCCAGCATCCGTAATTGTTGCTAGCTCAGTCCCATTTGCGTATCAGTGAAGTCAGGGCTATTTTGTTCCTTCGCTGAGCTTGCTCCCTCGGACCCCATTTCCTCAGGCTTCTGAGCAGCTCTCTGCCATCTGCCGAGGTCTTGTCCTGAATCCTGAGACTCCTTGGCAGAGGGACAGAACTGCCAGATGTCAGGCAACCTCACTGATTTGTGTTGAGATGCTGCCCTGCACTGTTGCTCCAATCCTATTCTCCCCTTACACGGCTCTACCCTCAGAAAAGGAACGAGAGAAGGCCAAAGACAAGTATGTCCGGAGCCTCTGGAAGCTCTACTCGCTGCACAACCACTACGTCCTGGCCCTGAAAGCGGCCGAGGTCCAGCACACCCTCCACTATCAGCAGATCCTGCCTGGCGTCCTCCAGTCCCTGCACGGCCTTCTGCAAGAGATGGCTCAGATCACGTAAGAGCCGATGCGCCACAGGGCAGCCGCGGCTGATACCCCGTGGACTTCAGCCGGGTGGCCTTGTCTCTTAAGAAGGGAAGGGGAAGCAAAAATAGGTTGTGGGGATAAGAGGGGTAGAATTAGCCGTGATTCTTTTTCTGACCTTGTGCCCCAATTTCTTCGGCTTAGTATTTCATACTCATTGTCCGCACTCTGCATGACCCTGCTGACTGCAGAGGGAACAGCGTGATGCGTGTGTGTGTGCGGATGCTGTTCCTCCTCTGTCCAGCCTCCTGTGTTTGCACCAACAGAAAGGCAACCCTGCAAGAATACGCCAGCATCACGAGCCTGGTGCAGGAGGAGATGGTGGCTGTGCACCAAGCAATGGGCAGGGCCATTGAGCGCATCCAGCCTGCCACCGACTATGAAGAGTTCCTCCCGCCGTGCAGGTACTCCCTGCTGCTGGTTTGTTTTCTGGCCGGTGGGGAGAAAGGGCAAGAGAAAGGGACCTGGGGCATTTCTTTCTGATGCCGGGATGTCCCTCTCTCCAGGTGCGAGCAAGAGATGCCAGCCATGGTGACCTTTGATAAGAGTCTGCTAGAGGAGACCGAGACCGAAGGCCTGCAAGAGGGACAGCTCCAGCTGAATGAACTCACCCTGGAAAGCCTGCAACATACGTGCGTGTGGGAAGGCAGTGCCCTCTGGATTTCCTCCTGGAGAGAGGGCCACTGGGTGGGGCAGTGATCCACTCCATGTTCACGGTGCATTTCTGAGGCCTGGTGCTGTGGATGGAAGGAGAGAGGATGGCCTTGTCCCAACTCTGTCCTCGTGGTCCTTGTGCCATGCCCTGGGGGTGAACTTGCCACCCTGGAAGCTGAGCCTGAACTTAGAAAGCTCAGCATGTTTGACAGAAGACCACTTTTCTCTGCTTTGCAGACTTACCTCCCTGGAGGAGGAACTGGTCAGTGCCACAGAGAGCACTGATGGCCATCGCCAGCGCGTCCAGATTCTGGAAGCTGAAATCCAGAATGAGGAGATGGCTGGAAGTCCAGGAAAACGGTGAGCCTGCGGCTCTGAAGCAGGAACCTCCATGTATTGTTGAATTGCCACTCTGTCTCCTTCACTATTATCCAAATTAAAGGGTGCAGGCACTATAGGGCCAGTCATGAGGAGGCAAATGAGAGCAGCAAGCTCAATTCAGCAAGAATCATGCGTCCCACCTTGCAGTTATGGAACAGCACCTGGTTTCTTGTCTCCCTTTTCCTGAGGTTGTGAAGTATGCCTTGCAGATTTCTCTGACCAGAGGCCAAAAGATGTGGCGATATTTGCAACTCCCTGCCGCTCATTCCAAAGCCCTCACCTTTTCCCACCCTCCCTCTCCTCTGTCTAGCATTACACAGCATTGGTGACAGTAGATGCTTCTGCCCCCCATCGTGCAGAGGGCATTGAGATGGGGGTTCAGGGTGTGCCTTGAAGTAGCCTTTCTCTCCCCACTCGTTCCCACATTTTCTTCATGCAGCAGCTGATCTGAGAGAAAAGCTCCTCTTTGTGAAGAGAGAACCTTTCATTTTTCTCTTCTTAATTGCTGTAGGCAGGTCCAACCCGAGGAGGCCACGTGTTGGATGCAAAGATGTCTTGTGCCAGAGGTCTTCTCTTTTGAGGGTTGAAGCATTCCCTTGATCTTCTGCCACAGAAATGCCATCCTTGGAAAAATGTCCTTTTCTATGCATGGTGTCCTGGTCTCGGTTGCTCCATTCAATGCACCTCTCTCTTCCACAGCATCCTCCTCCTGGGAAGGCAGAAGTCCCTGCATGAAGCTTACTACCTTCTCCAGCTTGCTCTGGGCACTCAAGAAAAACTGAAGGCCCAAAGGGATTTGCTGCAACGTAAGCTGGATGAGCTAGGGTCCCTTGACCCTCCACCTGCCCCAGATCTGCAGGGTGACAGGCAGTCACTGTCTTCTGGGGTGAGTGTGAAGCCCAGCAATAGAGCAAGAAAGAGGTGGTAGTAAAGTATATCCAGGGGGGACCCTGCTACCCCAGGGCAATCTGATTGTTGTGCTGATCAGGGAGAAAGGAGGGCACAGGCGATGTATTTGGTCCAGTCAGCCCTTTTTCTCTGCAAGCCACCAACTTCTCTTGGATAGGCTAGATTCCAAACCTTGGAGGGCTGCTGTGTGGCAGCACTGAGCTTGGCTCTCTCGGCCTGTTTGCCTCCACTCCCCATGCTGAGTCCTCTCTCTCTCTGCCCCTTCTTTTCTGGCAGGAGCAGGAGCCAGAGCGAGATTGGGGTCGAACAGCACCAGCTTTGGAGGCCCTGAAGCATCACATCTCAGGCATTTTTCGTCCACGCATCTCTGTGAGTGGCCATCCTTGCTTGATGCTCCTCAACTGTATCCCTACCCAGCTGGGTTTCCTGACTGGTTAGGCAAGGCCAAAAAAAACCACCTCATGTCCCATATAGCTGCTCTCAATATACATTGGATGAGAAGTTGGGTGAGGAATGTGGCAAAACTGGTATTTATTCAGAAGTAGCATAATTTTTTCTAACTTTGGAGTAAAATCATTAAAAAAAAAAAATCTTACTGCCATCATCCCAAAACGAGAAGCCTAACATTCTTAAAATAATGTAACGTATGAAGGTGCATGGACATGGCACTTTGCAAGGAGAGGTGGTGAGTGAGCAACTAAAAGCAAAAGGAGAGGAACAGGAAATAGAGGAGTTCCTGAAGTGAGATCAGTATGTTTGTAATTAAAAGAAAAAAGAGGATTTAAAAGAGTCTCAGAAAAGTGTGAGGGTAGCGAGATTGATTCTGAATCTTCTGGCTTTTCACAAGGAACTAAAAGTGGTGTAATTTCAACCACTGCAGTCAGGCAAAGCTGATGGATCTACAAACATTTCCTATTATTAGAAAAAAGAGGAAACCAGAAGAAGAAATTCAGTAGAGTGACAGCTAAGTTGAGAAATCTAAAGCAGAACCCAGTGTCTGTGGGGATGGGAATGTAACCCTCAGTGGAAATGGAGAACCATTAAGAGAGGAGGTCACAGTATAATAATTCTACACACTCACCCATCTTGCGATTCCTTTTTGGGGTAAGCAGGGTTATGCAGAGTGCAGAAAAAGAGTGAGCAAAAGTAGGGATCAAAAGAAATTAAAGGCAGGAAATAAACCAACACTGTCCATGGGAAAAGGTTAGGAAATGTTAATCCACTGCACTTTTCCCCTCTTCACTCCATGTATATACTCTTGCTTTAATTTAATTTAATTGATTTAAAAGGATCTTGGCCTCCTAATTTTCTACCATTACATGTCAGTTGGAGACAACGTGTTTCCTTTCCATCAATTCTAAACTTGTCCCAGGCATGAAGGCACATTTGCCAACTTTTGGGGGTTACCAACTCTTGTCATTTAACTTATCAGTTACTGGTAGAAACACACCATAGTGAATGTCTTCCTTCTACATTTTTGTGGTTCAGGTTTTCTAAATATTGGTCTGACCTCCTGAAATAACAGCCCTTGTATGCCCCTTGTTACCACAATCTCTGCACATTTTTCCTCTGAAAGCTCCCCGTCTCCTAGGATGGGTCCCCACAACGCAGCTTTGCTCTGATCCCTGGCCCACAGCTGGGGCCCTGTAACTTCAGAGCTGATGCAGAACTCTGCACTTTGGACCTCCTCCTGACACAAGCCTTGCCCTATGCAGGGTTTCTGGCTGGATCTTTTGGGATCTGCAGGCCCCCCTGTCCCTTCCAGCTACCAATGCAGCCATTTTGGTTGTTGCTGCTGAAGCAACAGGAAACCGGGGGAGGAACAGCAGCTGAGAAAGCCAAGAGGAGGACAATCTATTTCTACAGGGGTCAGCAGAGCGTGGGTGGGTGGGTGGTCTACCTGCTGTTACTCAGGGGCAGGTAGACCAGAACCTACCTCTCCAAAGGAAGGGCCCCCTTCACACCTGGCATTCTTGGCCAGCCTAGTCCACATTAGCTTTTCCACCCACTGCTGGGCTTGCCAACCATGTCCCTGAGGCCAAGCCCAAAACAGATTTTGCCCAGACTGGAGCAAGTATGTTAAAGCAGCTGTCTGGATGTGGCCTTGGAGTTCTTGTTCTGATGTTGCCTTCTCTCTTCTGAGCTTTGATCCTGGTGATGAAGTTCCTTCCCCACACAGGCATGGAGCATTATTGTATTGTCTCTCACACTTGCTTAGATGATTGTGAGCAGTTAACTCTTTAGTTTACAATAATATTCTATGAACAGTGAGTGTACGATATGAGTTATTTCTCTATTAAGAAGTATGTCAACTAACCCCCCCCAGCTGATCAGGTAGTTCTGAGTTAACCATAATTGGGACTGGCAACTACATCACTAAGCGATGTGCTCATAAAGTGAAAAATTATGTGACCATGCTGACTTCCAACGGTAGTTCTGGCAGCACTTGTTAAGCGAATTGTGTGTGCTTGTTAAGCATGGCATCATGTGACTGCAACTTGCAACTTCCTGCTGGCTTCCCCATTAACTTTGCTTGTTGGAAGCTGGCTGTGAAGGTCGCAATGGTGATTACATGACCGTGTGATGCTACGACTGTTGTAACTGCACACTGGTTGCCAAGTGCCCAAATCGTGATCAACGTAACTGCAGGAACACTGCAACAGTGTTGACTGTTTGAGGAGTGGTTGCAAGCCGCCTCATTCAGTGCTGTCAGAACTTCAAACAGTCTCTGAATGAGTGGTCACTAAGTTAGAACTACCTGTACTAAATGATTGTTCAGCTTGTCCCATTTCTCTTGTATCTCCTTTGCCTGTTCTCTTTCTTACTCTCTCCAAAGGCCAACTGCTGCTTTCTTCTTTCCCCCTTTCCTTCTCCAAGTTCTTCTTGCTTTCTTGCTTAAAGGGATGGGAACTATCCACACTCTCCTGGCACAAGGAATGATTCTTCCTATGCAGGGAGATGGGTCAAGAAACTTCTGAAAGAAGGTATTGTGTTGAATTTCTCTCTCTTCCACAGCTGCCACCCCCTCTGCCTCTGCTCCCTGAGGTGCAGAAGCCCCTTGGGCAGCAGACCTGGTACCATGGTGCCATTCCCCGCATGGAGGTGCAGAAGCTGCTGCAGACCAATGGTGACTTCTTGGTGCGTGAGAGCCAAGGCAAGCAGGAGTATGTCCTCTCGGTGCTGTGGGATGGGCAGCCCCGGCACTTCATCCTGCAGGCTGCTGATGTGAGTGCCTGGGGGAACAGCAGGGTTGGTGCTGTTAGTGATGGGAGGCAGCAGGCTCAGCACACCCTGTGCGAACAACCCACCAAGCCAAGTTCCATTCACCTTTGCTCATTGTGATGGGTAGGAACAAGCCTTCTACTCCAGTATTGACTATCCTCTTTGGTCATTTGTAAAAAGAGATCTAGGGGCCTTGACTGAGCAGAACAGAACCCGAGAGAATCCAAAATCTCACACATTATGAGATTGTCAATGCATATACCAAAGCTGGGTTTCTGTGCCGCCCTTTGGTTTCAGAGCATCCATACAGAGCTAGGTAGGTTGTGAATCTGAAAACTGATGGAACTGGAGTGGATGGCAAGGAGTAGATAGTGTTGGGGTTAGTTCTACCAAGGCATTTAAGAGTTCTGGACACAAAAATATGAGCCACATGCTTGAACTCGCTGGCATATTCTGGAAGAAAGTTATTTCTGTGAAAAGGACTGCGTCCCCAGTTCTCTACACTGTGAATTTCAGCTGGATATAATCTTGGGCCAGCTGTGAGTTCTGGTCTCCTTGTGTAGAGTTCATGTATTGACAGAACTCACAATTCTCGGCCTTCTTCATGAATGAAGTTAGTGGGAGGGAAATTCTTTGCACGAGGTCTGGTGTGGAATAAAGTTCTGCCACCAGGTGGCTTGGAAGGCTGTAGGTTGGTATGAGGATTCATAACTCCAGACAGCTTTAGCCATTGCCCTTGAGCACAGCGGGCCTGTTGGGTGACCTCTCTGCCATAGTACCGACATGCCTCCTGTTTGCTGCCTCAGCAAGATCTATATCCCCGCACTTTGTGCTTCTTGGGGTAAGGTTCCTGCTTGATACAGTTCTCTGGAGTGCTGAATGCGTCTAGCTGGAGTTTCCTGAGCAGCAGCAGGTTGCACTGACTGAGCCTCTGCACTTGATCCCTGCCAGCTTTCAGCCTTGAGGCAGAAACAGAGCAGTATCTTAGTGTCAGATGTTACCAGTGATGGGGAAGGTGTGGAACCTGGAAAATCTCTGCTCTCCAGGTCATTGGAAATACTCTAATAATGCTGCTTTGTCCTCAAATGCATCACTAAATTGGTCCAATGTGTACCTCCTCTACATTGGCACACTGTTTAGGAAAATGTAGAAGAGACAGCAGCTGCATAAAGGGGGCAAGTGACTTCCCCCACGAACTAGTCATCCAGAGTAATGGCGGTGGTGCTGTTTCCCCCAGAATCTGTACCGCTTGGAGGGCGAGGCTTTCCCTACCATTCCGCTGCTGGTGGACCATTTCCTGAAGTCCAGGCAGCCCCTCACGAAGAAAAGTGGCATTGTGCTGGTCAAGCCCATCCCCAAGGTATGGCTTCCAACTGAACCTGGTGGTGGGGGTGGTGCTGCTGCTGTGCTGGGGAGGGCCCTAGTGGAAATGACGGGCTGCTCTTCCTGCAGGACAAGTGGGTGTTGGACCATGAGGATATCCTGCTTGGGGAGCGCATCGGGCAGGTGAGTGATCTCTTAGCACAGCAACCCTGCTGGATGGAGGGAACACCCTGGCTGATCTGTTGTGCCGTCACCTATACTTGGAGCTTTCCTGTTTTAAGCAACAGGTTATTTCAGAAACTTCAGTTGCCCCCCCCCCCAAAACGGAGCTGCTTACTTCTGGATGTGCTCCTTGTCCAGCCTTTCACCAAAAGGGCCTGTCCAGCATGCCCCTGCTCTGGAGCAGCAGTCTGTTGGCTGGCTTTTGGATTCCTGGGGGCTCTGTGTCACTACTTCTTCACTGATCTTGCTGCACAAAATCCCCAGTTCTCCCTACAGTCTTGTTTGCCCTTTACATTCTTTTCCTTTCAGTTCCTGGTTCCAAGCCTTTAGGGAAGGGCCTGCCTCTGGAATTGGAACCCTTCATTTCTGTGGAAATTTTCTGGCCTTACAAAGGAGTTGAAAGAGCTTTTTAGTGCATTAGTGGAAGGTCTTATTTAGCTGATGGTTCTGGGTGAACGCCTGGTTTAAATAATTATGAATACAGTTGTATTCCAGGGCATTGTTTAAAATGTATTGCTGTGTTGGTTTAAAGTTTACGTTTGTTTACTGAGACTTGAGCTCGTTTCATTGCACTGATTTCTAATTATTGTTTTATATTCTGCAGCAATCTCATGTTTTGGTCTTTTTTGTAGGTGACTTGGTAAAGGCACTTAACAATTGTTGTTATTCAGAAGTTTAGGAACTTGCTTGTTCTGCCTGAATGCAAAAAATTTCAGTCCTGCCTTTCTAGACCAGTCTTGTGCTATCCTTGGGCTGGAGAAAGTGGGTGGAAGGGGGTGAAACAGGGGTTGCCTCAGTGTCTTGGTCTTTGTTCCACAGGGCAATTTTGGAGAAGTCTTCAGTGGATTCTTGCGCTGCAGTAACACTCCAGTTGCAGTGAAATCCTGCCGTGAAACACTTCCAAATGAGCTCAAGGCCAGGTTTCTGCAGGAGGCTGGGTATGTATAGAATGGACTCCTGGTTAGCTGAGGCCTTCAGCCAACCCCAGAGTTGGGCACCCCAATGCACACATCAAAGTATTTCTTAGCCAAAGCCCATTTTCAGGATCTCCCTTTCAATAGAAGTTGATAGAATTTATAGTCCCCTTCTTTTAAGCTGCTCCCTGTCACTGGCCCCCCAGGTACTGGCTCTTTCCCAGCCTGTAGGCAAACTAGTGGGGACAGCTTCTCGAAGGCAGGCTTCAGAGGCTTCAGCCTGCTCTGGCAAATCGTTTAACTGCAAGACTGCACCAGGTCCCTAGCTGTGCATTCCTGGATCAGCAGGGAGCTTGGACTCTACGATTCCTTGGCAATGGTGCCATTGCCTTCTCATAGTATATTTGTGTTTGACACTGGTGGCTCCTGTTTTCTGAGTTTATCTGAGAGGAGCCGGGAAGCATAGAGATGCCCCTGGGTCCAAGGGAGCTGGCTGTGAAGCCTTTAGTAACTGTTTACAACCCAGAAGTATTGTTTTCACAAGAGTCTTCCTTAACTGGAGCTATTGAAGGGGAAAGGGATTTGGCAATAGAAATCTTGGCAACTAGATACATTTACCGTAGCATCCAATTGATCCCAATCCTCTTGCTAACCACCCATCGATAGATACATGAAGGAGAAGGGTGCTAACAATTTTTCTGATGAAGAATGTGCAGATGTTCTGCCCCTGTAATATTTTGCAAACTGCTACCCACTTTCCCAGGCTCTGAGAAGCCCATTATGACTTGTCCTCTTCCAATTCTGTCTACTTTTCCCCTTACAGGATCCTGAAGCAATACAGTCACCCCAATATTGTCCGGCTCATTGGAGTCTGTACCCAGAAGCAGCCAATTTACATTGTCATGGAACTAGTAAAGGGTAAGTCCTGCCTTTTGCTCCAACTGCTTTCTTCAAGCTTAGACCCCTTATTCCCCCCTCCCCCAACATTTACAGGAAGTAATGAGGGAAGACAAATTGGCTATGATGGTTGCTTAAGAATTTCCTCCCGCCCTTGTGCTAATCTGATATATGGTAGCAACTGTTCCACGAATGCCCAGATGCTCCTCCTCTTTTCTCTGCTGCTCACCTGGGAACCCATCTGCACCTTCTGTGAACTCTCCTGGGGAAAGGCTGAATTGGGCCCCTCAGTCCCATCCTGTCCTGCTGCTCAGGTCCCCTGGTTCCTAGCACTAGCAGATTTGACTCCTTGAGATGCTCCTGTCGAGGTGGCTCCAGCCCTCTGCCTTCTCCCTCCACAGGGGGTGACTTCCTGACCTTCCTGCGTAATGAGAGGGCTCAGCTCAGAGCCAAGGAGCTTCTGAAGATGGTGGAGAACGCTGCGGCAGGGATGGAGTATTTGGCCAGCAAGCGCTGCATCCACCGGTCAGTCTGCCCAGCCCAACCTGCAGCTAGGTCAGGAGGAACTCGTGGTGGGTTTAGTTTAGGCTTTCCTGATGCCTCAGCCTGTCTGTTACGGCCATTTTCAATTTGTCCCGCCACCAAGGCTGCTCATTGTTGCAGTCAGAGGTGGGCATTATGCTGGTGACTGGAGACTTGATTGAGTTGGTCACCTTGTGCCCTGGTGAAAAAGCCAAGATGCCATCTCCTGTTTGTGAAAAGGGTGGAGAAATAGTGAGATAGCAGTGTGTAGCCATTTGCAGAGGCTGCTGGAAAAGGACCTGACCACCAGGTGGGGTTTGGCATGGCTGAGTCTACCTCTGAGCAACTGTGTGATTGGCCTCTGTGATTCTGCTGCTTTCTAGAGATCTGGCAGCACGAAACTGTCTGGTGACAGAAAATAAAACTCTGAAGATCAGCGACTTTGGGATGTCACGGGAACAAGTGGATGGCATTTACTCCTCCACCAGTGGAATGAAACAGATCCCTGTGAAGTGGACAGCTCCAGAGGCGCTCACTTACGGTACACAGACCCGTGGCTCTGGCCCTGCATATGCCATACTCCAGGTCTGCTCTGGGGCCTTGGTTGGGTTGTTTTCAGCCATGGATAATGATCTTCTTGCGACCACTGTCCCTGCCAGAAAGCTTCTAGATTATGGGCAGCTTCCATGGGATCGCATCTCATGCCCACTACCCTTTCCTCCTTAGGTCGGTATTCCTCAGAAAGTGATGTCTGGAGCTTTGGGATCCTGCTCTGGGAAGCTTTCAGTCTGGGTGCCACACCATATGCCAATATGAGCAACCAGCAGACCCGTGAAGCTGTGGAGAAGGGTGAGTCTCAAAAGGATTTTAGCAGGGGGAGCAAGAGGCACAGGGTGGTAGGGTTCATGTCTGAGGATCTGAGTAGAAACCTAGCAACCATGTGGCAAATGGGTTTGAAGGGAGTTGGGAACTGCTGTAAATTCTGCAGGATTGGCTTAGGTATACCTGGGAATCTGAACTGAGATCTGAACAGGAAGCTAGGGGATTGGAAGTGAAAGTGGTGGGTATCATGGTCAGGCCATCTCTTATGAGGCTTTGATTGACAGACCCTTAAGTTGTTCTGTTTTCAGAATCCAATAGATTCTTTGGCAATACCTACAATGAAGGTTGGTAAAGATGACAGAACTTACTGAGATGGCCAAATTGACTTGTTTGATTAGAGAAAAGACAATATCTGCACTTATTGCTGACTTGGAAACCCCTTATGGACTTTTTGCGTAAAACAGAAAAAAATGAACTTATGATTTATGGTTTTGATGATTAGTTGGGATAGATTATAGAAAGAAGAGAGTCATGATGTAACTTTAGAGAAAGAGGTAAATTTCTAATTGTACTTATAACTGCTGTAAAGAAGATCAGAAGCCACTTCTCTGTATCTTTTTTTCTTTTCTTTTCTTTTCTTTTTTTCTTTCTTTCTTGGACTTTTAGTTCTCTTTGCTTTCTTTCTTTCTCTTTTTTCTTCCTTACTCTATATTATATTAGTTTGTATTAGTTTTGATCTCTGTTTTTTTAAAAAAATTATCCAATAGATTCTGACAAACTGCTGAACCTTCTTCAGGAGTTCCCAATTTGACATGCTTTGTGCTCTGCTTGTCAAAGCCCTGGGCTAACTTTGAAGTAGTGGTCTGCCAATAATTTTTCCCCCAAGGGCTCTCTTCTACACTACAACATATAGTTAACTATTTTATAGTAATGATGGCTGAAACAAAAGTAATTTCACTATTGTATTGTTGAAGGCTTTCACGGCCGGAATACGATGGCTGGTGTGGGTCTTCTGGGCTGTGTGGCCATGTTCTGGAAGTTTTGTTTCCTAACGTTTCACCAGCATCTGTGACTGGCATCTTCAGAGGGCAGGAGCATAGACAGGAGCAGTTCTCTCTGTGCCCAGGATGATGTGACCCTTTTGTGGGTATTTATAGAGATCTGAAGGGGGGGGGGATTGGGGGGGGTTGGTGGTGGGGGTGGGAGTTAGGGGGAGTTGTGGGGTGGGGGTGTGGGGGTTTGGGTTAATGAGTGGCTGCTTGTTTTGGTGTCAGAATGTGTGTGTATCTTCCTGGGGGTTAGGCAGGGTTTTTTCTTCTATTGAGTTCAATAGAAGAAAAAACCCTGCCTAACCCCCTGGAAGATACACACACATTCTGACACCAAAACAAGCAGCCACTCGTTAACCCAAACCCCCACCCCCCCACCCCTCAGCACAACCTCCCCCCTTCAGATCTCTATAAATACCCACAAAAGGGTCATATCATCCTGGGCACAAAGAGAACTGCTCCTGTCTGTGCTCCTGCCCTCTGAAGATGCTGGTCACAGATGCTGGCGAAACGTTAGGAAACAAAACTTCCAGAACACGGCCACACAGCCCGGAAGACCCACACCAGCCAATTTCACTATTCATATTCCAGCAGGGCTTTTTCATCTGGTAAAAGATTTATTAGAACTAAATGTTGGAAAGAGACATTAGAACTCCAGGAAGGTCTGCTGTTAATTATTAAGATACTTTGAAGATAAAAATCACTGCTATTGGCTTTTACTGTTGGACCTCAACAATTAAAATTCATTTGTTGATTTCAGCAGAATGGAAGACCATTTTATCAGCTTTGGCTGATTTGCCAGCTAAGGTAATTCCTACTAGATCAAGAGACTCTGCTCTTGTGCTGGTAACCTCCCAGCTGGATTACTGCAAGGCAATATGCTGATAGCTTATCCTTGAGGATGACTTGAAAAATCTAGTTAGTGCAGAGTTCAGCCACATAATTTTAACTGGTACAGCCAGGTTTGTGATTGGTTGGTTGGACTGTCTGATTTGGTTGGTTTGGTTTGGTTGGTTGGTTGGTTGGTTTTAAATCTCAGAAAGATACTAGGTGAGCTGTGAACAATGTTGGCTCTGTTTCTTGTTAGAAGTCCCTTCCATGACCTAGTTATCCCTTTTATGCAGGTACCCGTCTAAGTCCTCCAGACCAATGTCCCGAGGAAATGTACCAGCTCATGTTAAAATGCTGGGAATATGAACCACAGAAACGACCAGACTTCAGTACTATACTCCAAGACCTGATTGTGATTCAGAAGAAGCAATGGTGAGAATGCTGACTTCAGGATGTCTGATTCTCAAGTCCAATGCTGTGTTGAAGTTCCAGACCATGGGTATTTCTTCACTCCTGGCATATCCTTCTAGTCACACAGACCAACTCCCAATCAGGTCACCTGCCAAGCGCTCGGCTGTGGTGGCCAGAAGAGACCCAAAGCTTGGTCTTTAATGTCATCTGTATTTTCTCTGAAGTTGAAAATAATAATTATAATGTTCAGATTATATCCTCAAAAAATGCATGCCTGATTAAAAGCAGAACCTAATCTTCATCTCAAATAAGACAGACAAAATATGAAGCTACAGAAGAAGGAATTTAAGGAGCAAAAGGACTAGTATTTTATAAACACTTAACTGTGATGGGGTGGAGGTAGGTTTAAATGTTTTCATTTGAAACTAAACTGTTAAATTTCATAATGGTTATAAAAGCACCACCGGAAACAAAGCGAGGCATACTTCTAGCCTCATCCAAAGCATACCACAAAATCCATCATTTACAACCCTAATACCACAGCATCTGTTCAGATCCACATGACAGACACACACAACCAAGGATTTGAAGGAGGCATTTCTCAAGCCACAGCATTCACCCAGTGAAACAGATCAACCAAGCCACAATGGTTCCCAAGAATTCTCTATAGCAAGGCAGATCTAGAAAGCAGCACCAGCACTTTATAGCTCCCAGCCAAAGCCCTCAAAGCAGGAGGAATCATGATCAGTGATCTATGGCCCATGCCTTGGGCGATAGGCACGATTTTGCTTCCTGAAATTGCTATGGCCAGTAACAACAGGCTGCACCAGAGTGATCCAGATACAGGGATCAAATCCTGCAGCAGAACCAGATGCTAGTCCTGCCCTCACATCTAGGAACATCACCACAACATTGGGGGATGTACACTTGCTTGTTCTCCATTGTGGTCATGCCATCATTTCTCTCCCCTGGATAAATGGCAATTTGGCCCAGAACAAATAAGCACCAATAGCAAAATCCAAAAGCCAGGGAAGGAACAATTTCAACTCTTCCAGATGCTCTGGGCTGATCTCAAGGTGACAATCAGTGAAAAAAGGAATTCCAGCTATCAGTTTCATCTTGAAAAAGCTCAAATGGAAATCATCAGTAGGTCCTATATAATTGAATTAAGAGATTAAACAAATCAAGACTCTTATTCAGTTCAGAGGTTCCGTGTTGCAACTTATTTGTTTGTGGGGATTTCTCTCTCCCATTTCTTTCCCTTCTTTCTTATCTCTCTCCCCCCTGCCGCCCCCAGAGCAGTATAACAATAAATTTTTCACATTCTGTATGAATCTCATGGTGGTGGGATATTCAATCAATAAAAGCTAATGCAATCATAAATGCATGCCTTCCTCTTTTTTCTCTCCCATCTTTTTGGCTATTTAATACGCCAGTTCATGTGGGACGGTATAGATGGCAAATGTTTTGGTCATTATTAAGCCAATTTTAGGGCATAATGCAGTTCCATTAATTTTCCACCACTGTTCACAAGTCAACAATTCATCCCCTTCCCACATCGGGTATGCTTTGGCTGACAGGAAAGCAGGGTCCCACAGAGCCTCCCTTAAAACCTCCCTGGAGCGGAAAGGTTACAGGGGTGTCAGCCACGGAACCCATCTACGCCCTGGGATATCTTAAGGGGAGACTCACCTGCTTCCTCTTAGTAATTTTGGTATGAAGTGGGGAGGAGCAACCCTCTTTGCGAATAACGCGGAGCCCCGCAGCTGTGCGCTTGGGAAACCATCCCGGGGATCTTTGTCAGCCGTACAGCCCCGCTGCCCCGCAGGGTCTTACCGGGGGCAACAGAAACGCCCTCTGGATCCCGGGGCGGCCGGCCCCGCCACCAAGGGGCGAAGCGCGCCGCGCCGTGCGGGTCTCGGGGGAGGCAGAGGGGACCCCCGACCCAGCGCCCCGGGCCCCGTGGCGCTTCTCTGGGGCTGGGGCCAAGCCCGGGCCCCGACGCAGCGGGGGACAAGGCGGCCTCGGGGCTGCCTTCCCGCGCCTCCGAAGCCCGAATCCACCCTCGAAGCCCCTCCAGCCACGGACCAGGCGCCGCCCCGGGCCCGGGCGCCCAGCTCGGCCTGAGGCCCGGCTCGCCGGCGCCCCGCGGAGGACGAGGGCGGCTCCTCCGCAGCAGCGCCCGGCCGGGCGCGAGCGAGGCGCGAGGCAGGGAGCTAGGCGGGCGCGCCCGCGACGAGGCCGAGGCCGGCGCCGGGACCGCGGCCGGGCCGGCAGGGGCCGCTGTGGCCGCGGAGGAGGCGCGGCTCCTGAGGCGGCGCGGGCAGGCCCGCCGACGAGAGCGGCGCCGAGGGCCGGGCCGGGCCGGGCCGCGGGAGGACAGGCGGGGGCGCGGGGCGGCCGAGGCCCCGCGGGCGGCCGCCGATGAAGCTGAAGAAGCAGGTGACGGTGTGCGGGGCGGGGGTCTTCTGCGTGGCGGTCTTCTCGCTCTACCTGATGCTGGACCACGTGCAGCGCGACCCCGCGCGGCCCCTGCAGGGGGGGCACCTCCCGCGGGTGAGTCCCGGGCGCGGCGGGGGCGGCCGGGCGGGGGGCGGCCGGGGAGGGCGCCCCGGCCTCACCCGCGCCCCCCCCGCAGAGCCAGATCTCGGCGCTGCAGAGCCGCATCGAGCAGCTGGAGCAGCTGTTGGAGGAGAACCACGAGATCATCAGCCGCATCAAGGACTCGGTGCTGGAGCTGACGGCCGGCCGCGAGGGGCGGCCCGCGCCGCTGCCCGTCCGGCTGCCCAACGGCTCCTGGGCGCTGCCCCCCGACGGCCGGCCCGGCTTCTACTCCGTGGCGCCCCGCGACTGCCGGCCGGGCCCGCGCGCCGCCCGCCCCGAGCCCGACCTGCAGGTGAGGCGGGGGCGCCCGGGGGGCGGGCGGGCGGGGGTGGGGGCCGTCCCGGGGCGCCTCGAGCCTCCACCTCCCTCCCGCAGATGCTGGCCGTGTCGGCGCTGCTCCCGTACGACAACCAGGACGGCGGGGCGTGGAAGCAGGGCTTCGACATCACCTACGAGCCCCACGAGTGGGACGCGCAGCCGCTGCAGGTCTTCGTGGTGCCCCACTCGCACAACGACCCAGGTAAGCCGGCCGGCCGGCCGGCCAGCAAATCCTCCGGAGGGCTTGCCGGAGCCTGTCGGGCGGCGGGTTCAGGTCAGGTCCTGGAGGAGGCCCGGGTAGCCTCGTAGGATGCAGGACCCGGTGGAGAAGGAGGATGTCTCGGTGGGTTAGGCCCTGGAGCACAGTGACGTTCAACAGAGACGGATGCACCCTTGTCGTCTAAGAAAACGACTCAACTGCTTGGCGTCATACCTTCATTTTACCCTTCGTGATTGATCCCCACTTCAGTCCTTACCTTTTGGAGTGAGCAGTTACACAGAGGACAGAAAAGAAATAAGAAATGGTAACCCAAAGAAATTAAATGCATGATCAGAAAAGCAAGCGTAGCTAAGAAAAAGCTATATAACAGAGAAGGAAATGTAGGTGAAAGTACTTTTACACCAACACTGTTCACTTCCAATAGAAGAGAATATCTGCAGCTCAGGGTTGAACTGTGGAGTCCTTGGTGCTCTCTGAGCTTGGTTGTTTGCTTGCAGATGTTTCATCACCCAACTAGGTAACTTCATCAGTGTGAGTGAGTGTGGGGTTTGCTCCCTGTTTATACACACTAGCTTGCTGTGCCAGTGTTGGTGGGGGAGTGGTTTTCTCCTGGGTCATTCCTTGTTTAGGGTATTGTTTTCTGCTTGATTGTTTGCTTTTTTCTTAGCTTTTTTACTGTCTCTTTTGAGCGGTGTGTAAATGTGGTTTATCTCTATGTGTCTATTGATGGCTGAAAAAGAAAAAAAAGAAAAAGCAAAAGCTAAGAAGTAGCCAAAAAGGACCAGAGCACATCCCCTCCAGTAGCCAACACCAGATAAGCAGGGATTAACACCAGACAAACAATCAAGCATAAAACAATGTCACAATCAAGGAACGACCCAGGAGAAAACCACTCCCCCACCAACACTGGCAGAACAAGCTAGTGTATATAAACAGGGAGCAAACCCCACCCTCACTTGCACTGATGAAGTTACCTAGTTGGGTGATGAAACGTCTGCAAGCAAACAACCAAACTCAGAGAGCCCCAAGGACTCCACTATCCACTTTCTATTGTTGCCAACCCTCCTTGTTTCAGTCATGCATATACACTACTACTTATATTGCCTTTTATTCTTTCAACCTCTGTGAGAATCTCACCACCACCTGCCCACACTTTTCTTCTCCTTTCTCTTAATCCATTCAGTCTTCTTCCGTATATTTGTAGTCTTTCATTCTCTCTATATGACCAAACCACGACAACGTTTTGTGTGCTGGTCACTCACATTTGGGTTCAACTGATGCTCATTAAACACCCATCCATTCTTGACTCTCTCTCTTCTTACTTTACTACACAGGTTGCTTAAGCCGCCCATTCCCACGGCACCAGATTAACAAACGTTCCTTGAAACATATAGTCTGTATACTAGTACTTTCTGCCAGGAGTCGACTATCTTAAAATGCCTACATGCTCAGGAAACGCTCTAACGAGGTGCCACAGACTAAATCTACTCGCTTTAGTTTTTCACTATTTATATATAATGTGCATCCGTTGGGAGTGAACTTGTCAAACACACCTAATTTGGTCTTTGGCATTCATTTTCAAGTGCTTACTCCTTGTTGCATCATACAATATTTAACATTTGCTGCAAATAATTTGGGGTCTCAGCCAACAGTGTGACTTTATTTGCATACGTGTACATTTCACATCTCCAACCAACACACCTCTAATGTCACCGTAAGGATCCCTTATGCATCTATTCATCAACACCTTACATACCCAAGAGAAGATCACAGCATCCTCGCCTTGCACCTGCTCGGTATTAGCTAAGCATTCTGTTTATTCTCCCATATATTTACTTCCCTCGTATACTGTTCTTACCACATTCAGAAGCCAATCTTCAACTGTATTTGTGCAGAAATGAAATTCAAGCCTGTTCACTTTACGTACCCTTTCTCTAAATCAGCTAGCATACAGTAGAGATTCTTTCTCACTTCTCCCAAAAAGAAAAATCAAAAGCAGAAATCTGATCAGCCCACCTCCTCCCCGCCTGACGTTAAGGTGCATTGCAAATCCCCAATGTTGCTTCTTGTCCCCTTTTGTACTTTTTCAGTCCACATTCTGCACACTTCACAAATCAATCCCCTGGAGTTTTTGCTACCTTTCTCTCCATGGAAGGGGACTGTAAGAGCATCCTTCCAATTGTCAGGCACAGATGCAGCCTTCACGCACGTTAAACAAGTCACTCCATAAGCAAACCATACACAGTTGACACTTGCAGCCTTATTGCTCGATGTTCTCGCCAGCATTTGCGACTTCCTTTTCATCAGTAGCTGCTTCTTGGAGTTCTGGTGAGCTCCTGCTTGTCTCTTCTGTGATAGGATCTCGGTACCTTGTCTTTTCTCGGCCTCTTTTTCAACGGCCTTTGATTTTTCCAAACGCCGGGAGCTTCTCCATTGACTCTTGTCTTCGCATTAAGTTTCAAAATATTTACGCTTTAGCTTCTTTATTAGTGCTTCCAGTGAGACCACGGTTCACTTCGACTAGCATGGAATGATTTGATCTTCTTCTGTTCTCCAGCACCACGATTTAAGGCTTCCATTTCTCTTCCTTCGGCCTTTCTGATGGTCAGCCTGGGAGAACCGTGGCCTTGACAATACACAGCTTTGCTGTTGGTGTGGTGTCTCTGCTGATTTAGTCTGGATCTGCCGTGGTCCTTCTCCCAGATAGCTGATGTCTCTTTGTTTCATGGCCACAGTCACCATCCCTGTGAATTTTTGACCCTAGGGAGACACTGTAGGCCACTGTTCGAACCACTTCTCAACCACATCACTTTGGGTTCTGTCCTCTCTGGTGGAGGCTCTTTTTGGGCCACCAGAGGAGGGAAGGATTCTGCTCCTCTGCTCCTTGCCTCCCCTGCCTCCGGCCCAGCCTGGATCCTTTGCCTAACCTCACAACTCTTGCGTTACTCTGCGCTTGCTGGAGAGCTCCCGCTGTGGATCCTTCCAAGGGGGTGGGTGGGCTGCAGCTGATGCCATTGTGGGGGCAGCACTGCCCCCCAGCAAAGGCTTGGGGAGAAGCAGGAAGGCGAAGGATCTGAGCTTGGCTGGGGGGAGAGGGGGAGGCAGCGGAGATGGAGAAGAGCCCTCTCCCCCCACCTCCCTAAAGCGGCAGCAGCAGCAGCCTGGGTGGGGCAGGGGGGCTAGAAGCAGACCGGTTGCGTGGAGTTTACTGGTAGGAATAGGGAGCTTATGGGAAGAACCCAGGAGGAAAACTTTTGCTGCTGGGGGGGGCAGAAAGGAGGGGGCACTCCGAAGGCAGTTGGACTCTCTCGGAAGGGACCCATAGGAGGTTTTCTTCTGTTTTCCAGCGCAGCCCCACTGTCTAGCCAGATCCAGCTTCGGCCTTCCTCAGCAGCGGGGGAGGGGGCACGTGATGGAGGTTCCAATGTGAGGAAGGGTCCTCAGCAACCCCAACCCTAACTCCAAGCCGGGGAAAAGAGGCTGTGTGGATAAGTCTTCTCCATCAGCTCTGGGCTAGGGCTCCTCAGCCCAGCCCCTCCCCCCCAAAAACCAGATTCAGACCCAGATCTCAGCCCTTAAAATGAAACCCAGTCTGTACTGCGAGTGGCTTTGCTGTCCAGTTCCTGGATTCCTTTGGCTGGGGGTTGCCTTGTCCTCAGCCAGCCTTCAGCTTCTTTGGGTTCTCAGCATTTGATTTTCACAGGCTCCTCTTTTTCCACCTGTTTCCTGGATGGACAGGTCAGCTAATTTCCCTTCAACCCTTTCAGCATCTGGTCTTCCTGAAGTGGGATTTCCCCACGTTCAGGACCAATTCTTTGTCGTACAGGCCATTTGTTTTCTCTCCCTGCAGCCACTCTGCTTTCTCTTGGTTTCTTCCACTTCTTTCCTTTTCTTCGTGGATGGACACTACATACCCATTCTTCGTCTATCCATCCCATATGGATCTGCACACCCTTTATGGATGTGTATGGATCCTGGTTGGTGGGATGCAGGCAACAATATGTTGTTGGTCAGGCAGCCTCTAGACTGGGCTTTCTAGCTGGGAAAGAAGAACAGGAACATGCTTGGGCTCACCTTGCTGGCCAGTGTGCCCAGTGTGGCATGGGCTTTATGACTAAAGCTGGTAACCTAATCTGTGCCTGTTCTATCTTACTAAAATGCATGACGTTCGCCAAGAATAAGAAAAGGATTTTGGAGTCAGCAGCCAGATGTAGCTGGGAGAAAAGACAGATGCACCTTTAGAATATACTGGTACATCCAGCGTTTTCATCTCATGGGAAGTAATCGTTCCAGCATGCTCTGCAGGGGTCCGTCTGCATTGCAGGTACTGTGTCTAGTTCTGGTAAGGATTCGGATGACTTTGAAAGCATTGGAACGATCGGGGGCAGGAAACCAAGTCTTACAAGGACTTGGGTGAAGGTATAGGCTTTGTTAACATTTGAGAAGAAACAAACTCTCAAGAGTTGTTGCACAGAAAAAGCCTGTTCTCATTTGTTTGCAGAAGGATGGGCTCAAGGATGGTAGAAAAATCTCATCACAGGAAGTGACAGTGGGAAGAATTGCAAGTGCTTTCTCTCAGCAGATGTATGCAAACAGCGGCAGGAGGGTCACCTGTCAGAAATGGAGGAGACTTCAGATGACCGCTGTGTTGAGCAGCTTGAAAGTCCCTTCTTGTTTTATTGCCGGGTTTACATATTCTCCATTAAACCATAATTAGCTAGGTTATTATGTATTTATTTGTACACTGCTCTTTCTCCAAGAGGAGCCCAGAGCAAGCGGGTTAGAAGAGAATTAGGGAAAAAAGGCTGAAATTATCACAGTAAAACCAAAAATCCTTAAAACAATGAATGCAAGAAACAAAGTTCATTGCTCTGAATGTGGAATATGCAGGGAAGCCACTTTGGAGCTCCCCTTCTGGGTGGATTTTGCTGCTAAGCTCTCTTCCTGAAGAAACAAGTGGCCTAATTCCTTCTAGTCAGTCTCTTCTGGGTGCCCAGATTGGTGGCTTTCGGATGCCTGTCCCAGAAAGGGCAGTGCCATAAGGGAAGTGCAAGGCCAGTTGTGGATGCGGGCATTCCTCCTCTGGCATCCCACAGCTCACCTCCCTCTCATGCTTTGTGCAGAGGGGGCCCTTGCCACACCTCCCTGGTCACCTTTTCCTCCTGCAGAGGCCATGCCCACAAAGGGAAAGCAACAGACTGAGGGTCAGCTTGATGCGGGGGGCACCAAAACCCATGGGCTGCCCAGAAGATAAACCTGAGGCTATAAAGGTGTACCCACTTTCACTTTAAGCAACTGTTCACCACTCCCCAAAGCTCAGGTGGCAGAGCAGTCTTCTCTTGGAGATAAACAGAGATGCCATGACAGTACAAACTTTTAGCACTGGGTTCCCCAAGGGGCCTGCCGAAGTTTCCCTTGGGGCCTACTGCCCCACTCTACTACTGTTTAAAGATTATTTTGAACAACTTTCAAAAAAAGGCTGGCATGCTGCAAAGCAAAGCACCAGAACCAAGAATGCCTCTAGATTTCCAAGAATTTCAATCAGGTCCCAGAGATGTCCTTAGAAAATAAAAAGGATGGGTAGTTGCAACCCAGGGCTTTGTTCACAAAATTACCGTCTTCACCTTGTAGTTGGTATAATAAATATCCAGGGACTAGGGAGAGTGGCCAGGAGAGAAACCTCCTAAGTTTGCCTTTAGGGAAACTGGTAACCCTTCACAGGCTACTTTGAATGTGGCAGCCATTTTGTAATTGGCTGGGCCATGCTCCCAAGATGTCAAACACACTAGTGGCCCCCATAAGACTGGAGATGCTGCTGCTTGGCATGCTGAACTCAGGGCCTTCCTGAAGGACTCAGGGTGTGCCACAGCACCCATTTTTTTGTTTTCCCTGGGATGCCCAATATAGGAGGGCCCTCGAAGAGTTTTCTAGGGATTCTTGGGTTTCCTGGACCCTGGGCTCTTGGTCCCCATCTTGGAAGGCCTGACTGGGTGCGCTGGTGCTCCTGGGGCCATTGCACCTGGCAATACAGGTTTTTGGATGGTTCACTTCTGAATGTGCCTCAGCCTTATTATTTTCTCTCCTATGATGTGACATATGGAACTGGATTCAGCACACATGGGGAGCCTGGAAACCTCATCCTATGAGGAAATGTAGGAAGTGATATGATCTCCTTTGAAGAATTACTAGGTAGAAGAAGGAGGCGATGTGTTTGCTTGCTCAAACCTACAATTAATTATTAAAAACTGCAGGGAAGATGGTTTGGCTGAACATGAAGCAAAGAGCTTTTTGATGAAGGGCTGGAGCACCTGAAGAACATTGAAGCAGAGGTGCCGTTGCTCTTTGCCAGGGACGATGCCTAACAGTGTGCATGGTGGATTGGCTCTGTGTTGATAGGGAGGAGAGGATTTCAAAGCGAAGACAGAAGTAGGCTGAATGTTAGGAAGAGGCTCCTGTGGGATAAGGTGCTTAACTGTGGCCCAGACCGAGGCGGTCTGTTGTTCTTTGGGGGTTGGATTGTCAGGCATTGGCTGCTTTTTTAGTGAGCTTTTGGAATCAGAGATCCGAGAGGGATGCTGTGGCATCCCGGGTTCCCTTGGGGTTCAGAATAGAAGATGGGGGATTTCCATGCTTTTTGCAGGAACAGACTCCCTTCAGCTTGCAAGAGGTGGCATGTATGCCAGTTCCAAGATGGTTCATGGGGGGGGGATTCTCCCCCTTATTAAACCAACCTTACAGGATCCCTTTACATCTTCCCTTTACATCTGGAAAGTGTAGAAATTGAGTAATTTATACTTCTTGTCTGTAAACAGTAAACCATGGGTGGCACTTCTCCTGCCAGACTGCAAAACCTGAGAATCCCCAAGCTCCAAGCAGAGAATAAAGGGGACTGAGAGGACAAATCTGCTGGGCTGCTCCCTCGAATAAAAACGGTCTTAGATAAAATCCCATGGCTCCATGTTTGTGGTTTGAGCAAAGAATAAAAGCAAAGAATAAAGAATGAATCCATTTTAAAAATTGCTAAGGAAAATATAATTTTGAAAGAACAGAAAAGAAGGTGCTAATATATTTTATCGAAGGCCTTGCCTATATCCAATGAAATAATTACAGCAGATCTACCTTAGCATTATTTAAAGCTAGACAGTTGACTAATCTCAGATAATCAGCTCCTTGTCTAAAACAAAAAACTCTTGATCCACATGTATAAAGTTTGCAAGTACCTTCTAGCATGGAGGTAGAGCAAAGGAAATATGTGGCGGCCATTAGGAAAACATGAACTTAGGAAGGGGTGAGAAGGAAACTCAAGATTGCCCTGCCTTGACTTTCTTGGCATAAGAGGGGGAGAAGGGGAAGAGACTCTGTAATTATAACCTATATCAGTGAAGCATAATTCCAGGATTTCTTGTGGCATCTGTTTCCTGATGTGGTCTTCCTTGAAAGGGTGACATCTATTTATCAAGGATTCCAGCTAATATTTTAAATAATTAGTGAAATAGATCTACACCTATATGATCTTAGCCTACACCTAGCCTAATATGTATAATTTTTACCTGGTTTAGTAATTATTGTAAGATAAACTTCACTTGAAGAAGGTGCTAAATACTAAATTTCAACACAACCTGATAACATCATAAATCTTGAAATTAAAATATTTTTATATGCTTTATATTATTCTATGGGAAAGTCACCTGCCCTAGTGATTTACCCTTTCTTGAAATTAAAATATTTTTATATGCTTTATATTATTCTATGGGAAGGTCACCTGCCCTAGTGATTTACCCTTTCTCAAACTATCAATAGTATAATTTATTATGCTAAGGTTGGCTCAGAAAATAGCTTATTTTTTGCAGCTGTTCTTTTTCCCATCAATCTTTATCTTTAAAAAAAAAATTTTTGAAATTTTTGAAATATTAATGTCTTCAGAATTTTTTTTATCTACCCTCCTTACCCCGTCCATCCAGATAGTGGATGTTCTTAAATGCCCTGTAATAAATCCGCATTCATCCATGATTTGATCTCGGTTGAGAGGACAGATCTCAAGACCTGGCTGGGTGAGGAGGCGTTTTCTCCTCTCAGAGGTGTGCCCATCTGGGGTTCAGGAGTGGAGGCCCCGATAGCCCCAAGAGAAGAGTGGGGGGTGACTGTCATCCGGATCTGCAGGTGACCAGAAGTACCGTTCTGCAGATAACTGGATGTGAGGCACTATTTGTGAGTTTGGACTTAAGGAATAAGTTTGGGGGGTGGCTGTTGAACTGCTTCCCTGCTGCACACCTTCCTTATCTGAGCTGCTTGCCTCCACATTCCCTAGACTTTTGGCTCTGCGGGAGTTTGATTTATCCTCCCTGGGGAGGAGAGGGAAGGAAAGGGAAGAGAAAGGAAGAAGTGGCTTGTGAGTTCATGACCACCATGAGAACTGAGGGTTTATCCCAGGTGATCACTGGCCACACGTTAGATCTGGCTGTTGTCTTGGAATAGCTGAGATGTGACCTGGAGAACATTTCCATTAATTCCTTACTGTCAGATCGCTCTCTGATTTTCATAGAATTAAGCAATGCCATAGACCTCTGTAAGGAGGAAGGACTTATTTGATAACCCAGATGCCTAGTGGATACTGTGGGTTTCCAAAGGGCACTTCCCAAAGCCCGAGTGGCAATGTTGAGTGCCTGGTTGACCTCTGGAACAAGAGGTTGTTGGCAGTGCTTGACATGATTGCTCCCAGCCTCCCTCTAGTCTGACCCATGGGAGCACAAGAGATGAAGAAGAGATGCCTAGACTGATGATGCTGTAAGATGAAGAATGAATGTGATCAAAATATGATAGGAGTGTAATTTCAAGCTAACACTATGGCAGCAAGAGCAGCAAAGCGAGCTTATAGTACTTCTCTGCTTTTATTCCATCCACAGCTAGCGGCCCAGCAGCATTGTTTAAAGTGGCTTGGTCCCTATTAGGGACAATTGAGCCAAAAATTGTTTGCTGGGCTGCTGCAATAAATTTGCTAAGCATCCGGAGGATAAACTTGCTCACATTTGCTCAGAGTTGATTGAACTTTGGGCAAATCCAGATAAGATGACAGAGGTTTTGTCTTATGGATCCTGAGGAGGTCCTCCGTGTTGTTAACTCTGCCACTTGTAGATTAGATCTCTGCCCTCCCTGGCTGGTGATAGGAGGCTGCGTGCTGGTGTTCGTAAATGTATCCTCGAGTGAAGGGTTGTCTCCTACCTTGAAAGAGGCAATAGTGTCTCTTCAAGTAACTGTCATTGCTCCAGCCATTGTAGATGACTGTCAACCAGTCTTCAGTCTTTCCTTCTTAGGCAAGGCTGTTGAAAAGGTGGTTCAACTATAGTTGCAGAGAGCTTTGGATGAATCAGATTATTTGGACCTTTTCAGTCAGGATTCAAACCTGAGGGTGGAACTGGAATCTCATTGGTCTTTTTCATTGGTGATCTTTGGCGGGATTGGGATGGAGAGAGAGTGACTGTCCAGCTTCTCTTGGACCTTTTGGTGACCTTTGGTACAAATGCCCAGGATATCCTCCTGGACTGACTGAGGGTTGGGAATGAGGGGCACTGTTCTTCCTTTCTGACCGGCCAGTTTCACTTGGGGTGGGGGGAAGAGGTCAAGTCCCCAGCCATTCTGTTACAAGATGCTGCAGAGCTCAGTTCTCCTCCCTCTTCTCTACGAAACTATTGGGAAGGTCATCTAGGGTGAGAAATGGGCAAGAGATGAGGTGATGGTCCTGATTTGGTGCCTGGAGGCTGTTAGCGTCTGGATGGGAAGAAACAGGTTTACATTGAATCCTACTAAGGCAGAGTGGCTGTGGATTTGGGTGCAGACTGAGTCCAGAGACAGTTCATCTTTCGAGCTGGGAGGGTCCTTCTGGACTCATGGTTTCTGCTTGAACAGCAGGTGGAGACCATGATCAGGAGGGACTTTGAACAATTAATGCATCTTTGTGCCAGTTGCGGCCTTTCCTGGATCAGGAGGCTTTATCACAGTTACTCACGTGCTTGTCATCTCATAGCTGAATTACTGCAATGTGCTTTAAATGGGTCATCCTTTGAACACCATCCAGAAGATTCTGGTGCAACATGCAACATCCTGGATGCACTGACGTTCACCTGTGAATACCACTACTATGGGAACTACAATGGCTGCCAGTTTGTTTCTGATATAATTCAAGTTGCTGCTTGTCATCTTTAAAGGCCTATATAGCTCAGGGCTTGGATATCTCTGTGATCCCTTCAAGGAGTTGATTTTATTTTTCGCTGAGAAGTCAGTATACGAATGTTGTCAGGAACCTTTTCCAAAAGAACAACTGGCCATACCTTAGCACACCAGTTGTTCAGTGATAGGTTATCTTTTAAAAAATTGAATTTTTGAGCAATTTTCGATTTAGCAGCCAGAAGTAAGACTACAATAAATTCATTTTTGTTTTGTTTACAGTTACCTCTGTCAAAAATATGTAATAAGCCCAACTCTGGAACACGTGCTACTTTTTGTTTAGTTATTCTAACTTCTTTGAATAGTGTTTTCCCATAAGGTACCATTTATTTACAAGTCTACCACATATGAAAAACGTGTTTCCTTCTGACTGCAATCCCTCCAACAGTTTACTGAATAACTGAGATACTTGTGCTAGTCTAGTTGTAGTTAAATGCCAGAGATGTGATTTCTTCCACTGTGTCTCTTGTATAGAACCATCTGATTTCCAAAGTGTTTTCAACTTCACCAACTCTGTTCGTTTCCCTAAATC
The DNA here is from genome assembly GCF_059951505.1 of Python bivittatus. Taxonomy (NCBI): domain Eukaryota; kingdom Metazoa; phylum Chordata; class Lepidosauria; order Squamata; family Pythonidae; genus Python; species Python bivittatus. The sequence goes on along the minus strand of NW_028277053.1, from coordinate 6,258,990 downwards.
TGTATCCCATGTTTCTTTGAAACCTGCAAGGAGGTCACCCACCTCCAATTCTAATAATAACCTATAAATTTTTTATATTGTTCCTTTGGGTTGGGAAGGGTAATTAATGATTAATTTTTTAAAAGTAATGGACAATGAGATGCTGACTCCATCATATCCTTTTTTGAAAAGGATTATAGTTGGAGCCATGTTAGCCAAGATAGATGGGAGTTATACCTCCTTGTAACTCAGTCTCTTCTTCTTATTGTAGAAGTCTCTTCCTCTGTTGCAACTGAGATCTCTCCGAGGTGTTGGTTGTGTTAACCTGCCCTGATTATAGAATTCTGGGTATACCAAAAAAGTGTTAGAGGAGAGATGCCCTTTATCAAAACTCTGTATCCTTTCTTCCCAAACCTAAAGTGTAGCTTTTGTGAAAATATTATTTATATTATCAATGTTTATGAAGTTTTTTGGAAGAAAAAACACCTGGCTCAAAACCATAATTTGTCTTCTGTATATTTTCTAGCTGTATCCATTGTCCAATATGAAGGGAATAATATGTCACAATTGTGCTAGCTAATAATATAATTTAAAAAATGGAATTCTCCATTCTCCTGGTTTCTGAGGCCTATATATGATCTTTTCTGTTTTAATAAAGTAAATGGAAAGATCATATATAGACCTCAGAAGTTCAATTTTCTTTGCCATAGTGTTACTGTTTTATTCAGCACTTCTACTGGAAGAGTTTGAAATAAAAATAATATATTGTTGAAAGAGTCATAATTTTTACTGCCACAATTTGACCCAAAATATTTAAATATTTCTAATTCCAGATTTTCATTTTTTATTTTCTACCATATTGGGAAAAAATTATTATTCAACAGTTTGCTAATGTATTATGTGATATTAATTTCTAGATATCTGACATACTAATTTTATAAACAGGAATACTGTAATATTTAAGAGTTTTCTGATGAGGCTAGATACATTTTTGGAATGAAGACTGACTGATCAGGGCATATAATTTTTCCCATAATTTGTTTAAGATGATTGGCTAGTAGTTTAGTATATAATTTATGATCAACATTAAGGAGGGGTTTAGGTCTGTAAGAAGAAACTTCTAGTGAATCTTTACCTGGTTTAAGAATTAAGCTTATTTTAGAGTTGTGCCAGGGTAAGGGAAGACCTCCCTGATGCGGCGCATTGCTTAATGACAAGAATTCTGGTGTAATAATATCTATAAATGTCTTATAGAACCTGTTAACCTATCAGGACCTAGAGATTTCCCATTTTTAATATTTTTAAAAACAAAATCAGTTTCTTACTGTGAAAATGGAGTACAAGTATTGAGTACTTTTTACTAATATTTTTAGTATTTGTGATGGTGTGGCTTTAGTATCTTTCATTGGCTTTATATATAAATTTAATAATAAATAAAATACTCTTTTCTTTAATTTTTAAAGCTTATTTGCCAATAATTTTGAGGTTTTATTGTCGAATTTGTAGTATTTTTGTGTTAAAAATACAATTTGGGTTGATATTTTGTCAGTTTCTAAAATAGTGAGTTATTTTCCTTTCCAGTTGCTTATGGTGTTAATGGAACGTTTTCTAGTATATTTTATCCATAAATCCTTAGTTTCTGAAGATAATGTGTTCATCATCTGTGCAGATTTCTTTCTGATCCTGCTCATTTCACTTATACATTCATTACTTATCAGTGCCTTCATGGCATCCCATTTTGTGGTTAACAATGTTCTCTACCATTTTTTGGAATTTTTTTTCAAGTTCTGAGCTGAATGTTTTTTTTTGCTTGCAAATTAAATGGCAATTAAAACACCAAAAATGAGTGAACGGGCTTTTGTCATCAAAATTAAACTCAGATCTAAAATTTGTCTTCTGTTTTCCCAGCGTTTATAAATATGCAAAAAATAGAAGAGAATCTTTAGCATTTAATAGAAAACATTATTTAGCATTTAAGATTGCAGTTTGATGCAGATGTAGAAACCTAGGGATATATATAAACCCTGATTGATTCTGATTTGCTGCTTGTTGTGGTTTTATTATCAAACTTCCCTTTAATAAAATTAAACCTTCCCTCTCAATGGTTTTGAATCTTTTCTATCTATCATAAAGTCTGTATTAGCTTTAAATAAGATGGCTATCCCTAACCCTAACCTTTCTGTAAAAAAATTGCCTCCCAAATATTTATCCTTAATATTTTCTGGTTTATGTATTTTCTGTAACATAACCTTATGGATTGAAGGAAGGATCAATATATTTATTGATTCTAGTTCTTGTTACAGGATTGCATAAGGAAACTATTCTATATTGTCCACCCGGTGTCCTATTACACTCCAGCTATTCCTGTCTTGCTTAACATTTCTGCAAAGCAAACTTATCAATAGAGAAATCTCAGCTGTCCTACCAACCGACCCATTTATGATTGAATTTGTGAAAAATGAAGAAAGATTAGCTATCCCTTTTTGCCCCCATTCCCTTTTTCTCCAGCCCTCCCCCAGCTATCCCTTCTCCAAGCTGAATCTGCCTGTCCAGTAAGATCTGGGAGAAAGAGCTTGTTGAGGCCCCACCACTGAAGAAATGGCATCTTCAGGATCCTAGGCTCGATCTGCTCAGTGGTGGCCCCCATTACTTTGGAACAGCTTATTCCCAGAGATCTGGACCGCCCCCTCTTTAGTGAATTTTCAGAGAGCCATAAAAACATGGCTCTTTGGGCATTTGGACATGAGTAAGATGCTGTCTCCAAATGGTGATGCATCGGACTGATCGGTTATACATTTATTATTTGATTTTTGTTTTTAAATCTGATATGCTCAGACTCTCTGGATATGAAGCAGCATGTGCATTGCAGTAATAAATAATGTTTATCCTGAATCATTAGGATAAAAGTGTGTTGTTGCTTTCATTGATACACCAAAACTTTACCTGGTCCTTCTCCAGATTCTTCAAACCTGTGCCATGGACATGTTACTGCAAAGTCTACCTTCATAAAAACCAATTTATTTCAATAATATTCAGCATTTTACAATTCCTTTAAATGATATGATGACAATTGTGTAGCAAACTGAGACAACAGTAGCATATTCTTGTTTAATTTCTTTTCCTGACATGTCCTTTTTTTGTCAAGAGCTAGTGTGTATATTTTTGATGGATGTGCTATAATGCTCCTTCATCTCTTACTCAAAGGCTGGATCAAGACATTTGACAAATACTATGTTGACCAGACACAGCACATTCTGAACAATATGGTGATGAAGCTGCAGGAAGACCCACGGCGGCGCTTCATCTGGTCTGAAATCTCTTTCTTTTCCAAATGGTGGGACAACATCAGCAGCCAGAAACGAGCTGCAGTCCGCAGGTAACGGGTGATTTATTTTTTTTCTGCTTTTAGAATTTGGGGGACATAATTTCAGAAAGATCATATAATGGGTTGAGTGTAATGCATCTGTCCTTAGTGGCCTCATTCATGCCATGAAAAAACCTGGTGCAGTAAGTTAAGGACTTCAGCCACAGAGGTAACCCTATATGGATACGTATCTGAGGAAATACACTGTGGCAAAAGATGTGAAATTGTTTTAAGAGCAATAGAGTCCATGAGCAAGAATGCCTCCATAACTAACTTGGACATTGTAAAGTTTTTTGTGTTTACTCTGTCATCCACAAAAGCTGACAAAAATTTGCTCCCAAATTTCATCAGAGAATTTGGGAATTGGTTTTTTGTCCACCTTTATACCAAAATTATGAAAAGTCAGTAGGAGTTGGGAGCATCACTTCATTTTAGCAAGAAAAGTATTGACCGCAGAAACCTGGTGGAATGGAGAGAATTAGCAGGAAACAATTATTTCTGGTTTCAAAAATTTACAAAGAAAGATCAAAAATGTAAGAGAACGATAGAAAAGATGGCATAGAGATATCAAGCCAGAAAATGCAAAGAAGACAGATTCATTCGCTGAATACATACAATTAATCCCTAGGCGGAGAAATAATATTATATATGAAACATAGTGGTGTTCTTAAGAGGGAGCAAGGAATCAGTGAAGTAGCCATAGAATAACAGTTATTAACAACAGGTAATCTCACTTATTCTCACACCAGGTCTGCATTTCCACAGTACTTTTAAACTTTCACCAAATTAACCCATTTTTCTGGATTTGCACACTATATTGAACCACAGGTTGACCCAAAGGGCTAAGTAAACACAACACAACATACCCAGTCAAGTTTAACACGAAGCGTGTTGTGTAAATGAAGCTGGTAGAGCTTTAACTGATCTGGTTAAATGTGATGTGGAACACAGCCAAAATAGATCATCATTGTCCTCTTCTGTCCCATTAAAAATTACAATTTGGTGGCAATTCCAGAAGGGCCTTGGGGACTTCAGTTTATGTATCCCTATTGAAATGGTCCACTGGAGAACACCTGGCTGTGGAGGTGAACCAAAGGGAGGCAAATCTCAAATTAATTCTATGTGCCACCAGTATTTGTGAAAGACGTTCTGCTGAATAGATTGGGAACATGGAGTCAAGTCAAGTGGGGTTTTGTATTATAACTAGTCTCTTTTTTTTTTAACACGTTGATAAATAATCTACCCGCATGGCTGAACAAGCAACTGACAAAAGATGCCACAGATGTGGTAGTAGCCATAAGTGTAATCTGGTATCTGGTCCTTTAAGGCTGAACAGCTCTCAGTATCTATGGCCTTAGAAAGGTGGAAGGGAGCTAGTAGAAGAGTGGCATCTTCGCTTACCCCTTGATCCCAGGGATGAGTACATTTAGCAGAGAAGAGGTTGCTGGCAGCTTTCAGGGATAGAGGAGGCGGTCCCAGTATTCTAAGAAGAAACCTCCCTTAGATCCAGAAGACAGAGTTGGCCACGCCAGGCAAGCATCCCCTTCTTGGGCAGGTACTTGAACAGGAAGTGAACTCCCTCAGAGGAGATTCCCCCAAGCCTTGCCAGGCCCCTATAATGTTGTCACGTTAGCTTCAAGTGAGGATTTTGTAATGCTCCTGGTCTGTTAAGATCTGTTTTGGCAGTCTTAAGCTATGCATTTTATTAGGTTCTGAAAATAGTGTGGAACATTTGTGATGTATTTTGTATATTTCACTTCTTATAATCAACGATTATAGTGATGTAATGATGATTGCTTTTAACTCTTGGACTTTGCATATCATTCATTGGCTAAACTGTATAAAGCATGGTTTACACATGGCTATCTCACACTCAAACAAATCCTACTTATTTATTTGACTTATATGCTGCTTCACCTGATGTCAACTGTGAAGAGCTTACATACCTGAACAAGGTTAAAACAATAAAGATAAACAATAAAGAAAAGTAAACTGCTGCATCTGTTACTGGTGCCAATAAACAATAGCAATGAAATAAATAATCCCACTGCAGGAGGAGGAAACTCAAGGCCTGCTAGAACAGGCCTAACCCTAAATCCCAGCAAGAATGGCCTATATGAATTTTAGGGGTAATGCTAAGAAAGATCTGCCCCTGTGATTCTTGCTGATGGCATCTCTAAAGGATAGGACATGGAGGGAGACTATCCTTCCTGAACTTATTGGATGGACAGGTACCACTGAGAATAGGCAGTCCTGAAGATACTCAGATCCTAACCCATGAAGGACTTTAGAGGTGAAAAGCAGAACTTTGAATAGCATCTGGAAGCCAACTGGTAACCAGGGCAGCTCTCACAGTAGAAGTGTTAGTGGACAAACCACAAGGTACATTCTAGACCAGCTGTAACTTCTAGGTGATCTTCAGGAAAGCTCCATGTAGAGTGCATTGCAGAACCACTGCAGAACAAGGCACCTGACTCCCAACCTTCTCCCCTTTATTTCTTGGAGCTCTTCAGTAAACCAAGGAGCTTCCTTGGGTTGGTGGGAGGGTTGAGTGGGGAGACTGGTACGGTAATGGCAGTCTTGGCTTATCCTTGAATCCAACTTCACAAGCAAGACCTCACATCTGTTTGTCTCTGGAATACTGCCTCTGATCATCTGCAGAGTTTGGCAGATGATAATAGCCATCTCCCCTGTTCTGGCTTTGCAGTTCTCACCAAACCCCAAATCAGGATAGGCACGTTTCAGAGAGGGTACACCTTGTTCTTTGCCCATCTTGGTAATCCAGGTCAGTCTACCCTCTTGTGCAGAGTGAGCTTGTGGATGAGGAGAAATTTATCACAGAGAGAACTGGTATTCAGCAATGACAACCAGAGGCCAGGGCTTCTGAGGACTTGGTAATCTGGCTTGTGGGTTGAGGACATGGGGGTGCAAGTGGGACTTAGTCTCAAACAACCAATGCCACTTCCCCAAAAACAGCCTGCCTCTTGCCTCCTGCCATATCTTCCTCTGCCCACCATCGATCTGATCTTTATCAATACCCTATCTCCTTCTATGGTTCCCCAATAACCATGCCTGGGGGTCCTCTCTAGGCATCTCTCTTTCCCTGAATAGCCAGAATGCCTGAGGTGTTGCTTGCCAGCCATCTCAGACCTCAAGTACCCAACAGACAGCTACCAAGACTCAGCCAGTCTCTTAGATGTCTCCTCATTATGACCATTTATTTCACAAGCACCTTTGAAACATGATAGTGTCCCCCAGTCAGCGGAAAGCATTCTCTCTAGCCCGTTGCCATGTTCTTCCTTCAGCGGTGCTGGATGGCAAATACAAAAAAATTCCATTAGCTGCAAGACTTTGCCCTTGTGATGCCAAGGAAGTAGAAGACATGGGCCATGTTCTCCTCCGCTGTATCTTTTACCAAGTCCCACGGAGTAAATTGCTCACACCCCTGATCAGCAAGCAGCCTGGCCGTCAAGAATCAGATTATCTTCAAATGCTTCTCATGGATGACCGGCCTTACGTTACAGCACAGGTAGCCAGGTTCTGCGCGGCAGCAATAAAGATCCGTCAACATCAGATAGGAAGCTGCTGAAAGGTTTTGCAGTAATGGATTATAGCCAACTAGTATTTTAGTTTGCATTAAGAGTTCCCAAAGAGACCTGAAAATACTACTTTGAGAGTCAGGGGGCCTTGCTGAGTGGAATCGATTTGGCACGGGTGGACTAAGTAGGTGATCATGAAAAAACAGACAGAAATATCACCAACACATTTCAATTTTAGATATCATTTTATCATCACCTTATTTTAGCTAACGATTAATAATGGTAGGATATTATAATTTAAGGAGTAATAATCATGTAGTGTAATAAATAACATTATAGGATAGGCCGTTTGACTTCATGTATAAATAATATTTAGGTGGCCAAATTATACTTATGATATAGATTTTACTTGACATCATTATATTTAAGATATTTAAGTAGACATGTTATGTGCATTTTTAGTTGTATTGGTCTATGACTGTAATAAACTTTTTATTATGATGATGATGATGATAGTGTCCAAAGGAGGCTGCCAGTGTCTGGATGGTGGCCACTCCAGCAGATATGCCCAGCCTTGGCAGTCACACCGCTTGCATCAAAAAAGAAAAAAACTATCCTAAATTTCTGACCCTCCTTCTGCTACCTTCAGTATCTGTTGCAGCACAATACTGCATGGAGCAGTCACTCCTACCTGACCTCCAGCACCTTTCAGCTGCCCTGTCTTGATTCTCCCTCCTCTCCACCATCAGTGCTGCTTCCCTCGATAAAGCAGCTCCAGGCCCCACTGTCACACCTTGCTGCTGCATGCTGTTGCTGCGTGCTCCCTGCTGAGCCTTCTTCCGGGGGCCTGCAATGTCCAACCAGCCCTAGTTCTTGCTTTTCCCCCACCACCTCTTCTCATTCCTCCACAGCAAGGACCCAGGGCTTCAACTCCACCACTTAAATTTTCTGTCAAGATCTCCATTCGCTTCCATTTACCTCCACTTTCACTGACCTTCACAAGTTTCTTTCATTTATCCCAAAACTTTCACTTCATCCTCCTGTATGACCATTCCTTCTTTGGCACCATACTGCTGTGTCTTAACATGTTGCATGAACCAGGCCATCATGTTAAGCCATAAGGGAGTTTGTCTGGCTTGGGTATTATGTGAATACTGCCATTGTGATCTGTTAACTGTATTTTATAATTAACCATGTGGTACAATCTGTCTCTGGATGTTGTTTTGTTCTGAGATATTTTGACCAATTTTTAAAAGTTTGAATCACTCTCAAAGAATATCTAGTCTGTTGCTTGAGTGGGCAGGATGGTGCAAACGTTTCACCCATGAACATTTCTAGCTCAAAATGCTCTGTTTCAGCTTTAAAGCACAATGTTCCAACCATTCCAGGAAAGTTTTGAATTTAAATGAACTTATAATGGGGCTGTTTTGAATGAAACACTTTGGAAATGGTTGGACCAACCCATTTTGAACTCAAAACCTTTTGAACATTCAAACGTTTTGAAATGTTTTTGCACTCCCCTACTTTGGAGAGTTTTTGACACAGATCTCTTGTTCGCAGGCTTATAGGGAATGGGCAGCTAGAGATGGCTACAGGAGGTTGGGTGATGCCAGATGAAGCTAATTCCCACTATTTTGCCATGATTGACCAGCTCCTTGAAGGGCATCAGTGGCTTGAGAAGAACATTGGTGAGTGTTATGGCCAAGGCCAACTGTGTGCTAGGGCCAGGCAGAAGTACTGGTGACGGTATCACTGGGTAGGGGAGTTGTGCCATTTGGGAAAAATCCTATCTTTGTACCTGGGGACACTCCAGTAGCTCTCAGGCTGCTATCTGTAATTCAGGATATTGTATCAGAGAGAAGCAAACAGTCAGAAAGGTGGCTTTTGAGCCCTTCTGCAATTTTGCTTCAGGAGGAAGACCTTCCATGGGAGAGTCTGTGTTTTCTTGATTAGAGAGGCTGACCCACCTCAGGCCGTGGGGAGCAGGATGCGCAGGCAAGGTTTGCCTCCATTGGCAACAGCTTGCCTGCCCAACAAGTGTCAAGGCTCATCCATTCCTGCAAAACCAACACAGGAAAGACAGCTCAGCCACAAGTCTCATCCTTGAGACAGGTACTGTATATTTAAAGTTAATAAAGCTTCCAAACAAAGTCAACATGAATAAACATATGTACCACCAATATAGAGATTATTTAGCTAGGGGCGAATCAGGCATATCAACCAATCTGTGATGTCAGAGGAGGATCGTAATGGGCAGAAGACCCACTTCCATTCTCAGCAAGGCAGTGGGGAAGCAGATGCCTCTTACGTATTTCTTCTGAATGGCTTCCAATGTATTCTATGGCCTCCATCTCCAGATCTCCACTCCATGTAGAGAGTCCCCTTCCCATTTGAAGATCTTTATTTCAGCCTTTTTTGGAGAAGGGGCAAGAGCAGCTTCCGTGGATCTTTGCATTTAATATATGAATAATATATTTCCAGGACAGAACCTGTGAGAAATTAATATTCATCTATTTCAATTAAGAACCCATTTATGTCTTTTGGCTTTTTGGCAAATACAACAATTTCTGTCTTGGAATAGTCGAATAGCCACTCAGCTCTGCCATAGGTATGTTCGCCACCTTGAGTTTTATCTCTCTCTCTCTCTCCATAGATTTATCGATTTATCAATTTATCGAGAGAGAGAGAAGGTGGGATAAAAATATAATAACAATAACGATAATAATGAAAACTTGTCAGCCTTGCGAGGTAGTCCAGACAAGAAGCACACACAGAAGTACTAGCTGTAACTTTTGTAAGGTTACATTAACAGAATCTTGCAAGTCTGACAGTAATCTCTCCCCCCTCACCATTACAGTCCAAGAAACTAGGGAGTTCCCTTCTGAGATGTTTGCCGCACCCCCATTCCTTCTGTGGGCTCAGCTACCTCTTATCTGACTGTTGCCTAGTCTGCGACTCTTCCTCCTGTCTCCCAAGGTCATTCCCACATACCATGACATTACCCCAGTGACACAGGAGCGTAGCAGGTTGTGTTCTGTCATCTGCTTGCAATTGTATAGAAACTTTCTATTTACCCAGGATGCGGGGAAAAAAGGAGGAAAGGAAAACTTCATTATAATAGTGCTGATGTAAAAACAGAAGAAGGGAGCCAAAATGCATCCCTGTCTTACTCCCCCGTTTATTCGGATTTTTGGGGCAGTGTTCCAGCTCAATCAATAGGCATTTGCATACTTGTATCCTTACACCATGTGTAAACTTTCTTCTCCTGTAACCAGGAGATTCCCTCCTGCTCTAAAAGATTCTCCAGCTTTTCCTAGATATTCTCCATCTGCTCTACAAAGATTTGTTAGAACTGTAAAACCATCTAGTGTTTCTGTTGGGGTTCTGCCTTCTCTAGATTCGTGGGAAATTAAATCCCCAAATCATTTTTCATTATTTATTTATTTATCTAAATCAATTTATTATGATTATTGTATGCCCTCTCCAATTCCTGCCAGACTGTGTATTCCCACTTTTTTTTTTTTAAACTTGACATTTATCCACTATGTGCCTTTGCTTTCTGTAAAGAATTAGTCGTCTGTCCTGATGTAACTGCAGTTTTGGTCAAACGAAGGCTTTTGGAATTTGAGCTGGTTTACACAAATACAGTTTTAAGTTATTGAACACCAATCATAAATATCCCTGAAGGCATCAGAATATGACAAGGCAGTAGCTTTCCAATACATCATCCTTGCACCCTGTAAGGCATTTTGCACTGCACCTACAACCACCTCTGACCATTTCAATCTCTTCTGACTCACATTTATTTTTTCATTATTACTTATTAGACTTGCACCCTGTCTTTTGTTGAGGAGCATAAGGGGGTACATGTGGTCTTCTGTGAGCTGTAAGGTTAAGGGGAGGTGGTCACTCTTCATTCAAACTGGAACATCACCAGATACCTGACTCAGGAGAAGAAATTGGAGCTATGAATATATAATCTACTGGTTTCTGTTTAGCCTGGGTTCCTCCCATCGGTGTTCTTATTGGAGGGAGTTCATTGTGCCCTGCTCTTCCTCTTACCTCCATGAAAGCCACATAGCTCACGAAAGCTTATGCATTTTAATAACATTGAAAAGGTGCCACCAGAGACTCTCTGATTTGTGAGATGAGGAGGAGGCACTTAATATGAAGGGTAGCCCAGTATATGAGAATAAAAAGGAAGGACTATCAGCAACAAAATTTAGAACTCCAACATGTGTGTCTTAAAAAAAGGAAAGAACTGGTGGGAAACAAATGCTATTAAACTTGTATAATGGATAAGAATTCTAAAACTGGACGGGTGAGGTCAAAGACAGGCAGCCTCTGCCTGCTGCTATTACAGTGATAGGACTAGAGAGTATCCCAAAAGGAAAAAAAGCATGGCTGCCCACTCCACGTGAGCAAAAAGTTCTGACCGGAGAACATTTTGGATCTTTCCCCCATATTAAAATTAAGAATGGAGAAGCAGAAAGCACAAATCGGCTAGACTCTATAACTGACTCAGCCCCACTAGGCAAAAATAACTATTGGTGGAAGAAGCCAAGAGGGGCCCCTCAGGGCCATGCCAAGGTCTGTTGCTTCAGCTCCTAACTGATCTCCAGTGATTTAGTTGCAGATCCAGCTGAGCCAGGGGGTGAATGCTTCCCTCATAGCCAGTGGCCAGCAGCAATTGAAGATAAAATCACCTGTCCAGCATCTGATACTTCTGTCTTGACCTCTTCAGGAAAGCAAAGCCTCCCGACTGGCCAGGGGAATGAGAGACTTTTCTTGCCACAGCTCTCTCAACTTTACACACTAAAGTATCCTTCAGTTTGCCCAAACATGCTAACCAGATGCATCAGAGCAGGAATTGAAGTATGAAGTTCAAAAATAAAAAGAAAATACTATCAGCATATAATAACAATTTACAGGTAGTCCTTGCTTACTGACTGTAATTGGGACTGGCTACTCCATCGCCGAGCAACACGGTTGTAAAGTGTGAAGTCATGTGACCATGTTGACCTATGATGGAAGTTGCAGCGGTTCCAGTTGCTGTCGTTAGATGAATCCTGCACAGTTGCAGTGTTCCACAGTCACATGAACACTATTTGTGACCTCCTGCTGGCTTCTCCATTGACTTTGCATGTCAGAAGCCACCAATGAAGGTTACAAATGGTGATTACATAACTGCAGGATGCTGCAACCGTTGTAATTACCTGTGCCTGAATTGTAGGCATGTGACCACAGGGACACTGCAACAGCTGCAACTGTGAGAACCTGTTATAAGTCCCCTTGTTTAGTGCCATTGTAAATTTGAACGGTCGCTGAACAAGTGGTTGTTAACCAAGGGCTACCTGTATATTCTAATGAGTTATGCAAGTTACCACAGCTGTTACTGTCTTGCCAGTAGCACAAGGGTTTGAACCAAATCAAAAGTCAAGGAAGGAAGTGGACAACTTTGTCTAGGACTGTAGAGTGAAAAAGTAGATGGAAAAAGACTGTTGATTTTCACCTTCAATTTGAGGGCTGCACACAGAATCCTGGCAACTGCCTGGACAATTCCCTGCAGTTTTCTTGGCAAGGTTTTTTGGAAGTGGTTGCCATTGCCTTCTTCCTAGGGCTGAGAAAGTATGACTGGCCCAAGGTCACCCAGCTGGCCTCACGTGTAAGACGGGACTAGAACTCACAGTCTCCCAGTTTCTAGCCTGCTGCCTTAACCATTACACCAAACCCAAGAACCTTGCATCCCCAGAAGACAGAGCAGGAGTCATTTACAAAATAATTCCATAGACTGTGATTGCCACTTTCTGGAACAAAGAAAGAGGTTAGCGCAACACATTGAGCAACAGTTGGCAATTAGAAGACACTGAAACTTCATTAAATTTCACTGTCCCCAGACAAGCCCAACCATTACTTCAACTGGGAGGCTGTTGAAATTCTAACTCTTGTCAAAGAATGCAGTGGCCTGGCAGTCCAACAGATTAGCAGTCAAGAAACACATAGACATAGACCACCATCTGTGGACTCTTCAAAAGAAATACACGAAGGTCAACAAGGGAAAACAGTATAGATCATAATGGTATCCCCTTCTGTCACACAACTGTTAACACCAGTAAGGAGGAGTTGGCACCACATCAACATAACAAGAACCAGGTGGTGCATCAGTCACACAGAAACAACAACACCCAACAGCACAGCCCATCCTATCACATACAAGGCTCGTAGGATAGGCAATTATACATTTCACAACTAACCAACAAATCTCAAAAAAAACCCCTACAAACCAACACTCTACCCTTGAGCTACATGTATAATCTACCACCACAATTTTATAAGTCCTTGGGGAAGATTAAATTCACCTAAGGGAACATACATACACTGTCTATACGTTTTATCAAAAGCTTTTTCTCATTCAAGCCATAAATTGCAGCTTTGTCTTTGTACAAATCAATCAAATCCACTAGTAGGCAAATATTATCATTCTTGTCTACTGAAGAAAGCACTTGGTGAACAGCAGTTAACATTTTATGTCCACATTAATCAATGAAACAGGACAATAGCTTACATATAATGTATAATCTTTACTAGCTTTTAGTATGTGTGATATATGCTTCATTGAAAAAAGAAGATAAAATGCCACATTCAAAATCTCACTGTACGGTTGATGGAGTTTAAGAGCAAGTATAAAAATTAAATGTTTATACCATTCCATAGAAAATCCATCTAGTCCTAGTGCTCATACCCAGAATTGCTTTTATGTTCTCATCCATACTCAAAGGAGTGGCTGATAATTGTTGATGTAAGGATTTGGATTGTGGAAGTTCTATTTTAGCTTAAAAGGGGTGGTTTGGACTATATACAACTGGCCATTACATTTTTGAAGGGAAGGTGGAAACCAGGGCATCATGCAAAGCAACCATTCCTTGATCTGGTGGGGGAGGAGGTAAAATGTCTTGAAGTGTCCTGTTGCCTTGGAAAGGCTGCCTTGGACCTTGGAACATCTGTCCTTGGGCGGCAGGGAAGGCTGGGGGCTTAAGGGTTGGGAAGGAGGTTGGGAAGGCTGGCCTAGGCAGTGACTCCTCTCTCTTCGGCAGGGGTGATGCCGCGCTCCGGCTGGGCAGTGGATCCCTTTGGTCACAGTGCCACAATGCCTTACCTCCTGCGCCGGGCTAATCTGACCAGCATGCTCATCCAGCGTGTCCACTATGCCGTCAAGAAGCACTTCGCAGCTACCCAGAACCTTGAGTTCCTTTGGAGGCAGAGCTGGGGTGAGGGAGGAGCTCCCCTTCCTCCCCCAGCAGCCCTGGCTTGTATTGCCTCCCACGTCAGCCTGGGTGGGGCTAGGCTCGCTGGTCCTTGCGCGCCACCCAAGCGTGATCTGCAGGGGCCAGTTGTGTTGACAGGAGCGTTATCCCACTCTGGTTTTGCCCTCCCAGATCCAGACTCCAGCACAGACCTCCTCTGCCACATGATGCCTTTCTACAGTTATGACGTGCCTCATACTTGTGGGCCTGACCCGAAAATCTGCTGCCAGTTTGACTTCAAGAGGCTGCCAGGCGGGCGCATCAACTGCCCCTGGAAAGTCCCTCCCAAGGCCATCACCAACAGCAATGTTGCTGAGCGGTGAGTGACTGGGAGGGACTTGGGTGCCCATCCCAGCTATCCAGCACACCTGTAGCATTGCTCTCCCTCTCCTGCTTCCCTCATGGCAGGGCTTCTTGCCCTCTGTGATTCAGCCCGCAGGCATGGTGCCCGTCTGCATTCGCTGGCTTCTAAGCAGGCTCAGAGGTATTTTTGGCCAGCTCTGCTTGCTCCCTTCCCAGGGCCCAGCTTCTGCTTGACCAGTACCGGAAGAAGTCCAAGCTCTTCCGAAGCAACGTCCTGCTGGTGCCCCTGGGAGATGACTTCCGTTACGACAAGCCCCAGGAATGGGATGCCCAGTTTCTCAACTACCAGCGTCTCTTTGACTTCCTGAATGCCCGCCCAGAGCTGCACGTGCAGGTGTGGTGCCTGGTTTTGGGAAAGGAACAGAGGGTCAGGCGAGGGTGAAGGCTGCTTCTGGGCAGTGCCTCCCTCAGGCTCCCAGACTCAGCACGATGTTCATTCTCTCCTGCAGGCACAGTTTGGGACGCTCTCAGACTATTTCGATGCCCTCTACAAGCAGATGGGTGTTGTCCCAGGCACACGCCCGCCTGGCTTCCCAGTGCTCAGTGGGGACTTCTTCTCCTACGCAGACCGGGAGGACCACTACTGGACAGGCTACTACACTTCCCGGCCTTTCTACAAGAGCATGGGCCGAGTGCTTGAGGCCCATCTCCGGTGAGTGGCCTGTCGGGGGTGGGCTGTGCTGGGGAACCATCTCCCAGCATTGCACAGCTAATGGCCTCCTTGCCCATTGCCACAGGGCTGCTGAGATCTTGTACAGTTTGGCCCTGAGTCACGCCCGCCATGCTGGCATGGAGAGCAAGTACCCACTGTCCGATTATGCCATGCTCACAGATGCCCGGCGCAATCTGGGACTCTTCCAGCATCACGATGCCATTACTGGCACTGCCAAGGAAGCTGTGGTGGTGGACTATGGTGTCAGGTAGGAATGAACCTGTGCTGCTGGGCAGGTGCAGCAGAGCCCCAGCGTGGTGCCTGGTTGACCTTCTCCTTGTTCCATCACAGGCTGCTTCACTCCCTGATGAATGCCAAGCGGGTCATCATCAATGCTGCCCATTACTTGGTCCTGGCAGACAAGGAGGCCTACCACTATGACATGGCAGTGCCCTTCCTTGGCGCAGTGAGCTACCATCTCCCTCTGTCTTTATGCCTGGAGGAACAGAGTTAGATAAGAGGGGTGGGGGCCTATTGGGGATGCACTCAGTCTGATTCTTCCTTCCAGGATGAGACCCGTCTCAATCAGGATTCCCTGCCAGAGAAAATGGTGATCAAGCTGGATGCCACACCCAGGTGGGACAAGGGGGGTGGGGGGTGCAGCCAGCCAGGGACAGCTGCCTGGTTTCTAGGTCCCAAGTGTGGGGCCAGGCTGAACTGAGTTCTGCTGCTGGTGAAGCCAGGGAACAGAGCTTGCTAACCTCTCTTCTATCTCACAGATTTGTGGTTGTGTTCAACCCCCTGGAGCAAGAGCGCCTGACCGTGGTGTCCCTGCTAGTGAACACCCCTCGGATCCGTGTCCTGAATGAGGAAGGGCAGCCCCTAGCCGTGCAGCTCAGTGCCCAGTGGAAGTCTGCCACAGACATGGTGCCCGATGTCTTCCAGGTAGCTTGGGAGCGATTGGCAGGGAAGTGAGGGGTTGCCGGGTCTTGTAAGACCAACAGAGAGCTTTTTAAAGACTCACAGGTCCAGAGGGACAGTAGCTTGTGTGGACGGGAATCTGCCTCCTCCAGCGTGTGAAAGCTTCTGTCTCAATCTTGAAGGTTCCCGAGGGACTTGGATGCCCCAGCCTTCTCCCTGAGAGGCTCCACCCGCCCCCCCTTCTGCAGGCTTTATAGAAGAACTGTTGCTCTGGTTTGAACCTTCGCTGCATGGAACGGGTGGGCCTGGAAGCACTGAGGGCTGCTGCCCGGCTTGTTTTATGCTCTGATCGACAGGTGTCTGTCATAATACGCCTGCCGGCGCTGGGCCTCACCATCCTGCAACTGATCAAGTCTTTTGACAGCCACAACACACTGAAATCTTCTGTGCGCCTCTTCCTGCACGGCCGTGACTTTGCTGTGCACAAGCATGAAGCCTTCCCCGTCCAGGTCCTGTCCACCGCCACAGAAGATTTCTGCTTGGAGAATCAGCACATGAGAGCTTGCTTCTCAGGGTCGAGTGGCTCACTCAAGGTGATCAGCAAATGGGACGAGGCTGGAGGGAAAGGGGGAGGGCAGGAGGGAGGGGATGCACTAACTGGTGCTCTGCTTGCTGTCTGCAGAGTGTGCATCATGCTGGTGACAAACAGGAGCAGCGGCTGAGTAGCCAGTTCCTCATCTATGGGACCCGGAGTACCAAGGACAAGAGCGGTGCCTATCTTTTCCTGCCTGATGGCGAAGCTAAGGTCTGAGTGGGGCTGCCTGGGCTGGGGGTTGTTCACCTTTATCTGGGAAGGGGTGCAGGGGAAAGAGGTCCCGCCTTGGGACAGGCTGATGAATATGCTGCTCTGGCATCTTATCCATCTGTCACCATGAGATGTAGTGCTTGGCTGGCTTCAAAAACGGGTTGGACCGATTCAAGGGAGTCACAGCAGCTGACTGGCTGCTGAGAGAACAGACGTCTGGTCCAGCTGGGCCCAGGTCTGATCCAGCAGGGCGCTGCTTGTGTTCTTATGGGAGCTGCTGCCTGGGTCATGAGGGCAACATTTGTGGGAGTTGGAACAACTTTTTCATACCAAAATCCATTTCCAGCATGTGGCGAGCAGCTGTTTCCCTCAGGCCAATTTATCCTCAGCCTGCCTTGCTGGACTTGACAGAGCAGCCTCTCCCTCCCTGCCTACCGATCTCTGCTGCCCCACTGAGAGTGCTTCGGCAGAGGTGCCACAAGATGCCTTTGGGCTCCTGGACCGCTGCAGTGGGAACAGCACTGTTTCTTTGCTTTGACGGATGACTTACTCGTCCCTTTTCTGGGGAAAATGCTCTGCTCAGTATCTGATAAGTGCTACAAAGAGGTGTTAAGGGTTCCCAGCTTTCCGGAGAGCTGCAGCTGCTTTTTTGAGTCAGAGACTTCTCCAAAAAAAGCTTGTTAGTTGTTAACATTTTTAAACATGTGCCTTTGCATAATTGCTTTTAAATTGCATTATGTATCACCATTACACATTAGTAAAAGGCAGCCTAGAAACAATTTAAGCTGGACCATAGCCATTTCCCTGCTCGCATTGGCTCCCTCCCTCCCTCTTTCCCTCTTTGCAGCCCTACGTCCCCAAGGACCCACCGGTGGTGCGGGTGACTGAGGGGCCCTTTTTTTCAGAAGCAGCCATTTACTACCAGCACGTCCAAGAGGTGGTCCGGCTCTACAATGTGCCAGGTGAGAACCTGGGCTGTGCTGTGGGGATGGGGCTGCGGTTGTGCAGGGCAGCGCAGCCCCCTTCATGTTGCGTTTCTGGCCACAGGGGTCGATGGCCTGTCTCTGGAGATCTCCTGCCTGGTTGACATCCGAGACCACGTCAACAGGGAACTGGCCCTGCGCTTCAGCACCAGCATTGAGAATAAGGACAGTTTCTTCACTGACCTAAATGGCTTTCAGGTAAACAGCTGGAAGAAAGCTTGGACCCGCCCTTTGCCCCATCCCTAGTATAGCTGCAGAAGCCACCCACTCCCTTTGCCAACTGTGACTGCCCCGCAGATCCAGCCCCGGCAGTACCTGAAGAAGCTGCCGCTCCAGGCCAACTTCTATCCCATGCCAGTCATGGCCTACATCCAGGATACGCAGAGCCGCCTGACTCTGCACACAGCCCAGGCCTTGGGGGTCTCCAGCCTCAGCAGCGGTGAGTGTGATGGAACGGGCACAACAGACTTCAGAAGTGCCCAGCGGCCAGGCTTGGCAACTCAGAAGGACGAGAGCTGTGGCTGAGGCCTGGGAGAAGATCAAGAGGGAGAATGCTTAGTTTGCTAATTTTGCACAGCAGACCTCCTTTCTGTGGCGCTCAGAGGGATCCTGACTATGTGACGGGCACCCCCTGAGGGGGCCTTTCCTTTCTCTCCACCAATTGGCAGGCCAGCTAGAGGTGATTTTAGATCGGCGTCTCATGCAAGATGATAACCGTGGACTAGGACAGGGTCTGAAGGATAACAAGCAGACCTGTAACCGCTTCCGCCTCCTGCTGGAACGACTCAGCCCAGTAAACAAGGTATGAAGCCTTGATGCTGCCCCAGCTGGATCTGACTTCTTGGGGAATTCTTTTGCGTGCCTGCAGACAGATCTCATTGACCCACATATTCAGAAGGGGTTTGGCAAATTGTCCTAAGTCCCTCCATGGCCAAACCTCCCATCTCACCATCAAGCACCCAGCCAATTTTCTCCTCTGAATTTGGGAAACCAGAGCAGTCCTGGCCGTGATCCCAGAGTTGAAGATCTCGTGCATTAAACATAGTCCTATGTAACCTGTGGCAAAAGAAAAGACTTTGAACTAGCCTTGTGGCCTTCCCTCTTCCTTCCATTCCCTCTGCTTTGATGCTCTCCATCTCCTCTTCTTCCAGGTGAAATGCATCACCCTTTAAATGCTTTCACTCTTTTTCAGAAGAGAAAGTAGAAAGCATTCCTTTCATCCAGTCAGTGGTCAGCATTTCTTATCGGATGTGATTTTATACACGTGGCAGATTTCAAGCTACAATCCAGAACAGGAGTGGCAGAGAAAAGAAGATCCATCAGTAACCAATGAGGAGATTAAAAAATGAGGGATAAGTTTCTATTGGGAATAAATATAGAGATCCATCTAAGAGATATTAAGGCCTGAGAGAGGGGCTAAGAGCAAGGCAGATAAAAGGAAGCCCAAGAGGAGATAGTCCAGACAGATCCATGCTTCCTGCTGCCTTAATCTGAGGAAAAGAAAGGCACGCAGGTAGGTGGATCCTGCAGAAATAGCCCCAGGAAGCACTGATACAGAGCCAGCTCCTCTTCAGCCCTGTCAGGGACTGTCGCCGGAAATGACCAGTGACCAAAAGCTGTCCATGAGGGATGTAGACCTGAGGCAGTGACCTTCGCTCTGGTAACCTACTATTCTCATCGCCCCTACCCCCATCCCCAGAGCTCCAGCTTCTTTTCCAAACTGGCCTCCATGCTGAGAGACTTGGTCTTCCCCAGCAGCAAGGCTGAAAGCCCAGAGGTAAAATCTGGTCTTGTGATGTAGTTTGGCCCTTCCCCGCCCTGTTTGTGTGTGTGTGTAAGCCCAGCCTAGTGCTTAGTAGCCAATAGTTTGGCAACTTTGGAGGGCTCCTGTGGGACCATCGGGCCCCTGAACGAGCCTCTTAGCTGAGGCTCCCATGGCCTTTGCTGCTGCGTCCAGTCTTCTCTCATTCTTGCTGCAGGCCCAGGAGAACCAGCCCACGAGCTTTCCATCTCTGCTCAGTCACATGACCTCCATGCACCTGAACGCTGAGGTTCTGGCCATGCCACTTGTCCAGGAAAAACTGCCCCCTCCAGCACTGAAGTCTTTTCTGCCTCTTTCGACCACTGTGCCCTGCGACTTCCACCTTCTCAACCTTCGAACGTTGCAAGGAGAGGTGAGTCCTGCCGGGGCAGAGCTGAGGAAAGAAGGAAAGCCCTCAGCCTAGATGACCCTTGCCCACTTCCCTAACCTTCCCTGCCTACCGAGCAGATGGTGCTTTCCAGCAGTCCCTGGGCTTCCATGTGATACACAGGCTTGCTTCTTCCCAGGATGATTCTTTGCCGTCAACTGAGGTAGCTCTGATTCTTCACCGGAAGGGCTTTGACTGTGGCCTGGAGGCCAGGAATTTGGGCTTCAATTGCACCACCACCCAGGGTGTGGTACGTCTGGATGTTCTCAGTTGCCCTAGAGGGACAAGAACTAGGGATGGAGCGTTCACTGGTGGGGGGAGGTTTGTGTGAGGTTGCTTTAGGAAATTAAGAGGGAGCTTGGTTCTTCTCTGCTGGGCGTTTCCACCCTTAGCTTTTGCCTCTTGCTCCCCAGCTTTCCCTTGGCAGCCTATTCCAGGGTCTGGACCTGATCTCCCTGCAGCCCTCTTCTTTGACGCTGATGTATCCACTGGCCATAGCCTCCCCCAACAGCACCACCATCCACCTTGACCCCATGGAGATTGCCACCTTCCGTCTTCGCCTTGGATAGCCCAGACTGAACTTCACTGGGAATGGCATTTCTGCCCGTGGACTTTCTTCCTCCTCTGGCCACAGCTGTCCCAAAGGACATTGCTCCATACCAGGCAGATACAAAGACGAGACACTCAGGCAGCTGGGTCCTTGAGGCTGCACAAATAGCCTGGGGTGCTGCTGGTGCCCAGAGGACTCATGGCACTGCTTCCAGAGTTTGGTCTTAGCTTGGCATGGAGGGCAGCGGGCTATGCTGTGAGGAGAGATGGGTGACATTGTTTGAGCAACAGTGAAGACCCCTGCTTCTGCTCTTCCCTTGCTCTGGGAACCACCTGTGCACTTGGTTTGACAGCTCCTGGACGTGCACAACAAAAGTGATGGTATAGCAAACACTGTAGAACAGAAGGCAGGACAAGGACAGCCTCTGCCTGCAGCTCGAAGCAACGCCCTCATCTCTGGACATGCTTCTGCCAGAAAGTAGAGTGAGGAGGAGGGACTGAAGGCCTGTGAGCAGGGGTTAGGGGGCAAGCCACTCAGGGTCAGGTAGCAGCTGCCCATACCTTTTCCTTTAGGACTGAGTATTTTCTCCAGAGTGTGGATTCCTAAAAGAGAAATGCTGACAGCTATAGAAGGAAAGAAAAAGCACCTTGCTGTGATCCAAGCAAGGCGTTTTCCCCGAATCTCTGCTGCAGCTTGATCCAAGACAGCCTTTAGCTAGCACAAAGGTGAGTCTGCACAAACGGCTGCTGTTTCATTTTGGATGAAGACAGGGAACTCCTATACTTTTCTCTGCTCCCTTTCCTGCCTTGAATTCAAGGCAGGAATTTCCTGCCACTGCGCTGCGGTTAATAGAGCCCAACGGTTTAGAGACTCTGTTCCACCCACTGCCACCCCAGCTGCCTGCAGAAGTGGAGAAAATGCAGCTGAGCAGCAGCTCTTGACCCAACGGCTCTATCTCCCTGGCCAAGGGACTCCCACGCTGTCTTTTGGGATGTGCCGCCTGGGTTCTCATGGCACAACGGTGTGTTTTTGCATAGCACTTGTGCACACAGCCCATGTGCTTAGTTTACAGTTCAGTGTGTCGTGCAAAACCAGAAAACACGTTGGAGTAAACCATGATTCAGCCAACTCTGGGTAAGCATACTTTGTGAAGAAAGCCACTGTGACTCCAGAAGGCCTCTTGCAAATTCGATGGCATTGAGGCCTGCAGGACTGGTGCAGCTGTTGTCAAGGAGCAGTACAGCTCCTGCCACAAGACCAGCTTTGATCTTAGGAAGCTGTTCCTCCTGTTCAGGCACCTGCCTCAAGGGTATTTCCAATTGCCATGGGCACGACCTGGAACCGGGGAGGTAGCACCGAGAGCATCTCTCTCTGCTCTTCACCTGTTTTGTTTCTGCAAGGTTATGTCTTTGCAACAGGGCTCTTCTCTGGATACAATATGTTTATAAACATGTTGATGGGTGGGCTGCCACTCCTAGGTCATAGTCTCTTACTAATTAGACCACTGGTGTAAATAGATCTTAAGAGGTCTACCTGCCCATAGGCAGTTTTCAGCATGTGATGCAAGAGTTGTAAGTAATGCATACGGCAAACACTAAGAAGCCTAAATTAGATTTTGGAATCTCTCTTGGTTTGCAGGGATGTTGATTACATTAGGAGAAGGAGGGGAAAGCAAGCCACTGTTTTCTGTGTTGCTCAATTTGTGCTGCATTAACTCAATGAACAGGATGTGAAAGTGTGCA
Organism: Python bivittatus; assembly: GCF_059951505.1. Taxonomy (NCBI): domain Eukaryota; kingdom Metazoa; phylum Chordata; class Lepidosauria; order Squamata; family Pythonidae; genus Python; species Python bivittatus. The sequence continues at coordinate 6,236,599 of NW_028277053.1, read as the reverse complement.
CTTGTGTCTTGTCTTTGCTACCCAGCAGCAGTAATCGCTGTGGGAGGTAGGGAGGGGGACCGGATTCCAAGTGTAATTCCTAGCACACAGAGATTAACACACTACATCTGTTGGCAACTTCATAAAGAACCTACAGGTTTTCTCAGACTTTTGATTTAAAGAAATGGCAAAACGTGCAACCTGTGTATCCAACACATGCCCCAAATAAAAATTTCCTTGCAAATCTGAATCGCTGCACAGACCTAACGTTTACTTTGGGTTCTCCTTTATTCTTCCTCCTTTGGCATTGGTCAGACCCCACATCAAGAATTGCCCAGTTCTGGCTGAGATACCCCAAATCTGGGGAATAGGCGGGGGAAATAAAAGTAATTCCTAGGAAAAGATTGAAGGATGGCATACTGACTGTCACGCTGGTACTTTATAAGGCAACACTCAGGACAAAACCACATCAGTATTGTGTGTGAAAGGCCGGCACAAAATAAAAGATGGACATTGCAAGGCAACACGGAGCAGGGCTTGGACTCTGCTTACCTAAGTGGCCCCTTCCAGCTTTATGATTCCAGCAAATAAGGGGATGTTTTGAGATCCTGTCTCTCCTTCCAGTGCTGGCTTTGGAAAAGGCCTGGCGTGTGCGCGAGGACCTTCTGAGGCCTTTAATCTAAAGGCATGGGGGGGCACTTTTTCCTCTCCAAGCCACCTGCGTGGCGCTGTCTGAGCAGGCCAGGTCCAGGACCCCCATTAGCAGACTCCTTTCCCTAATGGATCCTCTCCACCGCCAGTCTGGCAGAGTCCCCACGGAGGCAAGGGCTAAAAGCAGCAGGGCCTAATAGCACAGGGAGGTGCCTGCTAATGGATGTGGGAGCCGGGCAGGTCCGTGTGGTTTCCCTGGCTTGCCCTGACTTCCCTTCCCTTCCGCAGAGCAGACAGTCCGGGCTGCCTCCGCCTGGGCGCCGCGGGGAAGATGCTGCTCTGGCTCCTGCTGCTGCCGCCGCCGGTCCTCCTCCAGCCAGGTACCGCCTCCTTCCAGCCCCGACTCGCGGCTTCTCGGGGCCTCCTCCGAGCTGAGCGGCGCCCCTCGCGGGCTCTCCCTCTTGCAGCCCAGAACGCGCATCTCTGCGAGGGCTACTCGGGCGCGGACGGGCGCCTACACGCCGGCTTCTTCTGCCCGCGCCTCTCCGACGCGCCGGTCGACGCCTACTGCTGCCAGCCCGGCGGGAGCGGCGCCCTCAAGTCCTGCTGCCCGCGGCCCGACGCCGACCGCCCCCGGAGCGGCAACGCCTCCACCGCGCTCCCGGCGGGGCTCCGGTGAGGCAGGGCAGGGGCGGGGCGGGGGCCGGCGCTGGCCGGCCGGGTAAGGCAAGTCAGGAGCGGGGCCGGGGCGGGGGCCGGGGCCGGCCGGGCTGACGCGGCTCCGTCCCGCTGCAGGAGCCCGCTGTTGCCGCTGCTGGCCGTGGGGCTCTACGGCGGCCTCCTCCTGGCGCTCGCGGCAGCCGATCTCCTGCACTTCCGCCGCCGCCGCGGAGCCGCCGGAAGGGGTGCCGTCACGTGCCCCGCGCAGGGCCCGCCCCCGGAACAGCGGCCCGTCGCGTCCGCCTGACGCCACCCTGACGCGCCATGGCGGCCTCGCCCGGGGAGCTGCGCCGAGAGGGGAATGAGCACTTCCAGGCCGGCCGCTACGCGGAGGCGCTGGCCGTGTACACGCGCGCGCTGGGCCTGGCCGGGGCCGGGGCCGGGGCCGGGGCCGGGGCCGGGGCCGGAGCCGGAGCCGGAGCCGAGGCGGCCTCCCAACGCGCCGTGCTGTACCGCAACAGCGCCGCCTGCCACCTGAAGCTGGTGAGCCGGGCCGCCGGGGGCGCGGGCGCGGGCGCGGCGGGGGCGCGGGGCGGCGGGGACCGGCCTTCCCTGTCTCCCGCCTGCCGCCTTCCCTTCGCAGGAGGACTACGCGCAAGCTGAAGCGGACGCCTCCCGAGGTGAGCCCGCGCCCCTCCCGCCCCTCCCGCCGGCCCCGCGGCCTCGGCTTCGCCACCGAAACGCTTCCCTTTCGGTCTCGCGCAGCTCTGGAGCTCGACGGGCGCGACGTGAAGAGCCTCTTCCGCCGCAGCCAAGCTCTCCGGGGCCTGGGCCGCCTCGACCGGGCCGCCTCGGACCTGCAGAGGTGCGTGCGCTTGGAGCCCAAGAACAAGGCCTTCCAGGAGGCTCTGCGGGATCTCGGTAGCAGCGCCCACGAGAAGGTAGGCCCTTCGGCAGCGCCTCCCGGCTGGCCCGGGTGCTTTCCTCCGTCCTCTCTGTCCCGAGGGCCTTCGGGGATGGGCCGGTGCCGTGTAGAGCGGGCGCTCTTGGCTTCCTTGAGTTAAGGCTCGAGCAGGTAATTAGCCCTCTCTCGCTTCGGCGTCCCTCTCAGATGAAAGCCATGACCTGCACTGACTCCAAAGTGGAAGCCATGTTTAAGCTGTTGCTGAGCACCGAGGAAAACGACCCGGACAAGAAGCAAAAGGTACTGGCCAGTGAGGAGGGAGTCGCCATGCATCTCGGTGATGGGCTAGGAAAGGTGTGCTGCATCTTGTCGCGTGCCGTTTACGTAACCTGATGAGCTTGTTCTGAAAGTCTCAGAGGAAGTTTGCAATTTTGAAGCGAGAGGTGGGCTGGAAAGGGTGTAGAAGCAGTGCAGGATTTCAGATGCTAGCATGTTCTTGCTTGCAGCTCAGCAGATGTTGCCTCCCTCCAGCTGGTTTTTTAAATGGAGGTTTCCTTTGAATGTTGCGCCAGAATTAGAAATAATAATCTTGCAGGTATATGGGGGGAGGGGACAAAGAGTGGGTGGGTGGGCATCCACAGTCTCACAATAATGGGGCTTGAGCTCTGAAGTTTGGGGTCAGTGTCTCCCTTCACTCCCTCCCCCAAGTTTTGATGTTCTATGGCAGCCTTTCCTGATTTGAAGTACCAGGCTTCAACTCTCATTGGTTAATGGCTACCCTGGCTTGCATTTATGGGAGCTGAAGCACAGTGTAGGTGGAGGGCATCAGCTGGGAGGTCTGCTCCTCCCAGTGCATAGCAAGGCATGGGCATCTGATGGGTCAAGATTTTGCAGGAACTGATATAGTATGAACAGGGAAAGCTCTTTCAAGTAGCTAAACAGAGTGGTTCTCCTCCTGACCAGGCAGCTCAGAACTTGATAGTTCTGGCTCGAGAGGAGCCTGGTGCTGAGAAGATTTTCCAGAGTGATGGAGTGCGCTTACTGCTGCAGCTGTTGGACACAGGCCGTTTGGATATGATGGTAGCAGCCTTACGGATCTTCACTGGCCTCTGCCGTGGCCATTGTTCTCGAGTAAGGGCTGCTTTAAGACAGTGTTTTTTCAGAGCTGGGGGGGGCGAACCGTTTGCCTCCTGACAGTTTCAAGGATGGCATTTGGTGCTGACATCAGCATCACCGAATAATTAGCACACCCTGGGGGTGGTGTCTTTCCCTGAAACCCCTGCTGCATGTGGCCAGGAACTAGGGGAGACACCTCTGCTGACCAGACTTTTTTTTGCCTCTGGTTTGGTGACCCAGCTGCCCAGCAAAGGGGCTTGGGAGAGGGCAAGATGACCGTCAGGGCTGGGAAAGAGTCTTGGGTTTGGCTTGTCTACAGAATCTTGATGATTCCTTGCCAGATCGAAGGGGACGCTGGACTTTCTGTGCGGCGCAGCAGGGACTGGATCTTGCTGTGCCGTTGAGAAAACGACCCCGTCTCCTTAGCCTCACCTGCTTGGATCTCAAGACTTTCTGTTTCTCTAGCGCTTTGAGAAGCAGCACCTGGCTCCTTGTGAGCGATTCTAGCTAGACTTGAATTTCAGAGAAGAGGTTAGTTCTAGAGAAAAGGCAAGGTAAGATGGGTCTAGATCCTTCCCACACCTCAAAGACGGGTACCTTCTTGCAGACAGTGGCGAGTCTGGGCGACCTGGGGCCTCAGCGCCTCTTTGCTGTGCTAGAGATGGAGGATGAGCGGCTTTCACTGGCCGCCTACAGCCTGCTGCAGGTCATGTTTGACACCCTCGAGCAGGGGTTGCAGAAGGATGTGCTCCACAAGGAGAATGTTTTGGCATCAGGTGAGTCCCTGGCTGCCTTTCTGAAGCTGTGAGGATTGTACCACTAGCCCCACCTCCTCAGGAGAATGATTGCGAGAGCCGCGTTTTCACGATATAGTGCTACGTTTGGATGGATTTCAGAGCACTCTGTGGGTCGTTACTTTCTCGTCTGCCTCCTTTTGTACCAGGAAGGGCCAGAAACGTAAGTTGCGTTTCCCAGCTTTGCCACAGAAATACAGCCTGGCCTGCCTTGCTTAAAATTGTGCTGCGTGTTGCTTAGGGTAGTTTTTCTAATTATTACTGTGCTTTTAGATCTCTAATTTCCAAATTTTTATTCAAATCCGCCAAGGATAAAACATCATCTCAGGCATTTGCAGGTGAATAACTTGCGTTCAGTTATGCTAGGTCAAGTTATGCCTTTGCTCGCTTGAACACTATAAGCGATAGTAGCTCACAAGTATCAGCGGAGATGCTGCTCACCCCTCTGTCCGATGCTCTTCCCGTAGACTCATCCAGAGAGCTGAAGTTGCTCCTTAGATGGCTGTTAGAGGCTCTCACTCGAGTAGGCCTCTCTTCCTATGGTCGTGACAGCATCCTCAATTTGCTGATCAGTGTAACAGCCCCGAAGTCACTGCCGGCCTCCAACAACTCCTTGACCCTTTGGGTCATTGATCATGGTGAGCGTATCCTTCTATGGAGTAACTTTTGTAGTGAGATGAGTGGTGACAAATTTGAATTATAAATAAACAAACTTTTCTGTTCTTGGTCCCTTCTCTGTTTTAGTAAGTCATGTATCCTTGCAGGTCTCAAAGAGATCCTGGAAGTTGGGGGTACGGTACCCCACTGTCCTGAAGGCTTGCGTGTGACGGAGAACACGCACATGACTGCTGCTGTCCTGCTCAACAAGCTTTATGAGGATTTGAAGTGTGATGGGGAGAGAGAGAATTTCCATCGGCTCTGTGAGGATTATGTCAGGTAGGTCTGTGAGTTTGTAAATGCGGTTCTTTGGAGAGAACTGCTGTTTGAAAGAAGGAGCTGTCTACTTCTTATAAAGGAATGGAGAAGAACGGTTGGGCAGAGGGCTAGTTTTTGCTCTTTTGGCTTTGCCGGCTTTCTGTCAGCGAGAGTTTCACGATGCTGCAGGAGCCTTGCCAATGAAAGAGATACGAGCTCCTTCAGCTGTTGGTTTCTTCCTGCAATGTGTTCTGCATTTACAGAGTAGTTAATGGTTAGTCTCTTTCTTGGTTGAAGCTGGCTGGTTGCTCTTCCTTTCCAGGGACTGGTTCCAGGACCATGGCATGCCTGGAAAGCTCAGGGCCATCCAGACAGTGAGCTGCCTCCTGCAAGGCCCCTCAGAAGCTGGGAACCGAGTGCTGGAACTGAATGGCATCATGGAGAGTATTTTGGCATTGTGTGCCTCATCTCAGGTGGCTCACCAGCTTGTGGCTGTGGAGGCCCTGATCCATGCAGCTGACAAGGCCAAACGTGCCTCCTTCATCACCGCTAATGGTGTGACACTACTCAAGGAGATCTACAAGCACAGTGAGCGTGACAGCATTCGCATCCGGGCCCTGGTGGTGAGTAAGAGGAGCCTGTTCTGGATTAGGCTCGGTGACAGGGAGGGAGTATGTTCAGATACAGTAGTCCTCAACTTAGAACCACAATTGGGACTGGAATTTCCATTGCTAAATGGTGTGGTTGTAAAGCGAGACATAACATGACCACATCACTTAGCAACCGCAATCCCAGCAATTCCCCTTGCCCTCATTAAGCAAATTCCACCAGTTGTTAGGTGAGGACCTACCCCAATCTATGCCATTCTGGGCTTGGTCTCTGCCAGCCCTGAGCCTCAGTAAGGGTGGCTTGGGGCAGCTGGGCTGGGGTGGATGCAGCTTAGTGCCGTGTTGCAACTTGGGCTTCTTGCTGCCCCAGAGTCATGCAGTTCTGGGGCTGCTTGCCACCCTGTGAGGCAGGGTGGAGGGTAGCCAAAAGGGCAGAGATTGGGGGAAGATAGGCGGGCGGGAAGAGTTGAAGCGCTCCTGTGGTTGTAAGCGTGGGTGGGCCGGCAAGTGCCCGAATTTTGATCACATGACGGGGGGCACTGCAACAGCCATAACTTTGGGCACAGGTTGTAAGTCCATTCAGCACCATCATAACTTTGGTCACTGAACGAATGGTCGTAAGTTGAGGACTACCTGTATGCTTCTTTCTCTTCCTTGATTGCTTGGGACAAGGCCTTTGGTAAGTGATAACTGCACAGTGTAGGTTGTGCGATGTATTGTTTTCTCTGTTTTCAGGGCCTTTGTAAATTGGGCTCAGCAGGGGGCACAGACTTCAGCATGAAACAGTTTGCCGAAGGCTCTACCTTGAAACTGGCCAAGCAGTGCTGCAAGTGAGTGAGGCCCTTCCTTGGCTACAAGACAGTGGCACCTTCAGTACTACCTGGTCTGGCACCTTTTTGGGGAGAAGGCATCAAGTATTGCTTGCTGCTTTCACATTTGTAAAGGTGGTGGACATCCAGGGGTGAGTGTGATCTGGTTGCAGGTAGAAGTGTTTTATGCATGCTCTGAATGGAAGCTAAAAGCCTCAACAGTGATCCGATGTAGCGGCAATATGGACTGGGTCTTGTCTTCCAAAATTCCTGCCAGCATTGCATGTTTCAGCTCCTTTTTCCCTAATGGTTGAAGTGAAATTCTAATGCTCCCTGCTGAAGGTTAGTGGATCTGATGTCTCCTTGTTCCATATCTAGATGGTTGTGTAATGAGACTCTTGATGTTGGCACCCGCTATTGGGCAGCAGAAGGTTTGGCATTCCTTACCTTGGATGCAGATGTCAAGGAAGAACTTCTGGAGGACAAGGCAGCTCTGCAGGCTCTGTTCCAGCTGGCACAGGTAGAGCTTCTTTGGGAACCAAACATGATAGAGAAGAGACTGTCCCAACTGCTATGTTTGATACACGTGGTCCTCGCTTAATGACCACTAATTAAATGGACGTTCAAACTTGCGATGGTACTGAATGAGTGCTACTTATGACTGGTCCTTGGAGGTCTGGCTGTCACAGCATCCTGCGGTCACATGGTTGCCACTGGTAACCTCCTTTGCTGGCTTCCAACAAGCAAAATCAATGGGGAGCTGGCAGGAGGTTAGTGACCAGAATTGCCATCACTAAGCAGGGCGGTCTGGTGACATCGCGCTTTACGACCACGTCACTTAGCGACTGTAATTCCGGTCTCAGTCAGTACTGTACTGATTTTTAGCTTCCCAGGGTTGGTTAAACCTTTCATAATTGTAGACCAAAAGATGCAGGAGCATGAAATAACTATTAAACTCGTTTTGTTATTCTAGAAACATTACTCTAGGCAAATTGTTGATTTTCTGAAAAGTGTTCAGGTGGACAGCTATGGAAGAAACCTCTCTGGTGTACTTATGTCAATGGTTCACCTGCTAAATTGGAAGGAAAGGGAGAGGGCACAGGCCTACTTTTTACTAAAGATGGTAAAGCTGTATTTGGGCAGCACTGCGTCAGACTAGAGGTCCCCAGGGGAGTAGAGCACACATGATGGAATGCCCCAGGAAACAGCATGTGAAAGAACCAGTTCTCCTAAAATGTCGTTTTCTGTTTAATTGGAAGTGTTCCATTGTATGGCTCATAACTTCCTTGAGAGATAGCTTGTAGCAGAGGAGTTTCTGTAAGTGTGCAGGCCAAGTGTATTAAACACAATCAACTCTAGTTTAAGCCATTGCATATTCCAGATGTTGCCATGGTCTGCCCTGGAGCTTACTTGGTGCTTCAGAATTGCATTTAAGTAGTTCCTCTTACCTCTATATGTGATAGTAGCTTAATTTTGAGTACCACATTGTTCAGTGAAAAATCAGGTAGAACACTGATAAAGTTCCTTAGTATGGAAGTCCACAGAACAAGATTCTTACTATCCAAAGACAAATATAAGCAAGACCTGATGAGATGGTTCTTATGACTGGAATATAGCAGTTGAATGATACAGTTCTTCAAAAGGATTAGCAGCAGTAAAAAGGGTGGAGATGTTTAATTAATTAATTATTAAATTTATATGCCGCCCATCTCCCTGAGAGGGTGACTGAGTTGCTCTGTAAAAAATATTCACATCTGCACAAAGGTCCAAGGGGATGGACTTGGATGAGCTGTAGGGTGTGATTTAAAATAAGTGAAAGAAGGAATAAAAGCAACTGTTCTTCATGTCTGTTATTAACAACCCAAGAGAAGAGGCCTGGATGATGATGATTTCCAAAAGCAAACTGCAGATCTTTCAAAAAAGCATGAAGTGGTACTGAGCAATGTGAAAGTTACCTTGATATCTATGAGAAGACAAACTCTGTCAAGCATGGCCCTTCCACAATTCCTGACTTACCAGCGAGCTTTCTCCTTCACATAGCGGGGAGGGGATTAGTGATCCTTGACTTTATTCCAATCAGCAGAGAAGACTTGGATTAATAAAGTGAAAAGTAGTGGAGCATCAGGGAAAAATGATCATGTAATGCTGGAATTCCTGGTATTAAAGGAGACAAAGGGTGAGGGTTAGTTGAACTGTGACTTAGATCCCAGCAGAGCTTAGAATGATGACAGGATTCTACAATGTGAAAAAAAGCCCAAGTTGTGCAGGTTTTGTATGGGAGTTTTTAAAAATGAAGTGCTAAGAACACAATCACCAATGAAGCAGTGGCTGCTGTTTTGTCTTCCAGCATGGCTGTGCAAAAGTTTAATGGAAATATAAATAGTCAAAAGGGCCCATTCAGAAGGCAGAAGGACAGGTCACCATGGAAGAATATGTAGAGATAGCCCTGTATTGTAGCATCAGGGAGGTTAAAGCTTAGAATGCACTGAAATTAGGAAAGGATGCTAGAAACAACACAAAGCCTTCTTCAGATATGTTTGAAATAAAATGATGATTGCAGATGATGGCACAAATCACACTGGAGGAACAGCATGTGAAGGTGCCTCTGATCCTTTGTGTTCTTGATGGGGCCTGTGATGATGCTGTTGGTGTAGATGTGGGGACAAAGTAGACATCTGGGTTTGTTGCAGGGTCTACTTCCCACATTGGCATCATTGTCCTGTTGTTTCTCATTGCTTGTGACAATATGCTTCAGGTTGGGTGGAGTCTGTACGCAAGTCTGGATCTGCCCCCCAGTGCTTGAGAAAGTGCCGTGTCATTGTCCAGAATGGGCTATATTGTACTGCGTTTGTTCTGCAATAAAAGCAATAACATTTGGGAAAAAAGATTTATTCTTTATGCTTTATGCACACTGAATGGTGGTTCAGGGGAAGGCAGATTCTGCTTGAATGTTGGAAGAAATGTCCTAATGATAAAGAGAAGTGCGGCAGCGGAGGCAGTCACCCTGGGGGTGTGGGCTGATTGTGGCCAGTAATAATTTAACAGCTATCTCTGGGGGGTGCGTTCCTGGGCAGGGGTGGGACACAGTGGACCCTTCCAGCTCCAGAATTCCGTGATATCTGCAGGCTACAAATGCTGGTTGGTGAACTCAAAGGACCAACTGGCTGCTGAATAAAATTCTCTCCCTGTTCCTTGCTTTCCATCATAGTCAGAGAATCGGAGCTGTTTATTTGCAGTGGCCTCTACACTAGTCAACTGTACCAGCAGCTATGACTGCGAGGAACCTGACCCGCAGATGGTGGAACTTGCTAAGTACGCCAAGCAGCACATTCCGGAGAAGCATCCCAAGGTGAGGAGGACAGGTGCAGGTGTGGCGAGTCGGAGGCCTTCTGGTGATGGTGTCTGTGTCCGACTCTCTCCCGCCCAAGCCCTGCAGAAGAGAAGGGGGGTTTACATCTTGGAGGGGGGCAAAGGCACAATGGAAGTGCCTGTAAAGGGCTCCCACTGCTGAATGACTCCACTCCTCATCTCACGTTCTAGGATAAGCCAGAATTCATACACAGACGTGTGCAGAAGCTCTTGGCTGCTGGTGTGGTTTCAGCACTCGTGTGCATGGTCAAGAATGAGAGCTCTTTAAGCCCTGCCTGCCGTGAGCTGGTTTCCAGGTGAGGCTCTGCAACATGGCCTGGAGCCCAGAACTGAATCGGGTCAGAACAGTCTGGTGGAGGTGGAGGCGTGGCAGCAGGGAGGAGTTCTGGAACCCACAGCGCGATTTCTGCAGGACAGCTGGGTGCCCATCTTTCCTGCAATAGGCCAAAGATGAGTTGCAGCTCCAGAGACCTTCAGAGCTTTGCCTAATGCTCTGTTGATCAACGGTACCTGTGAGAGAGCGCCATCTCATTCTGCTGCTGATCTTGCTAGGCAGCGGTTCCTCTAAGATCTATACTTGGACAACCGGAGGGAAGGGAAAGGGCTGCAGAAGAGTCTTGAGAACCAGCAGTCCATGGGCTACATGCATCTCCACAGTCCTTCCAGGAAATGGGACCGGAGTTCCTGGACCTGGTTTTTCTCACTGGGGGACTTACCGGAGGGCTGGAGCAAACTAGCATTATGACAGGAAAACATTGATTGAATGTTGTTTTGGGAGTCAGGGCCCAATAGAGCACTCAAGGGATGAAAAATATTGCCCACCCCTGACTTCTGCAGCTGTCCTCTGTCTTCCAGCCCCTCCAAGCTCCTCAGTTAAAATCACAGAATCCTGAAGTTGGAAGAAGCCATTTAGGCTTCAAGTCCAGTCCCCTGCAGGAATCCAGTCGAAAGCACCCTGGGGCAGCCAGAAGTTTCTCTCCAGTGCAGCAGGCGTACTGGATCCTGTATTTCCAGTTGTCTTGGTGTCTGTTTAGCCAAATGATTCGGAATGTGGCTTAGCAGTGTAGTGTGGATATTACAGTCCCTACTGCTTGCCACTGTCTGTATCCCCACGTGGGTGTGAGTGCACGTGCTTGAACATAGCTCTGACCCTCCACTGTGTCTTGCTGCACCACAGAGTTTTCCTGGCTGTAGTAGACAACCCAGAGAACCGAGGGGCTGTGGTGGCTGCCGGAGGGGGGAAGGTTAGTATCACCCCTTCCTCCTCTTGCTTTGGCACCTCTTCCCAGCGGGGGCCCCAGGCTGACCAGCTCTTTCTCCCCTCTTCCTTCCTCACCACCAGGCACTCATCCCCTTGGCTCTGGAGGGGACCGACGCAGGACAGAGCAAGGCAGCTCAGGCCCTGGCCAAGATTGCTATCACGACAGCCCCTGAGATGGCCTTTCCCGGAGAGCGGGTCTGTGCGGGGCGGTGTTTGCAGGAACGGGGAGGTGGCCCTGTTCATGGTCCCTCCTCTCCCATGACCTGGGGGCAGGGCTCCTCTGAGCCAGTGGCTTTTTTTCTGCAGGTCTATGAGGTGGTCCGGCCCCTAGTGAGCCTCCTGCACCTGAACCGTTCCAGCCTGCAGAACTTTGAGGGGCTGATGGCGCTCACCAATCTAGCTGGGACCAGCGAGAGGCTCAGGTGAGGCCTTTCTGGGTTGTAGGGAGGCAGGATTCTTTGGGGTCATGGCGTGGCTTCTGTTGCTACTTCTCCCCACACCTCTTGCAGGCAGAAAATGGTGAAGGAAAAGGCAGTGGCCATGATTGAAGGTTACATGTTTGAGGAGCACGAGATGATTCGCCTGGCGGCCACCGAGTGCATGTGCAACCTAACCTTGAGCCCGGAGGTCAGTAGCTCAGAGCAGGCTGGGGAGGGGTGGGCAAGTCCCCCCCCCCACACCTGATAGCTGCCCATCTTTCATATAGGTGGCAGAATTGTTTCTGGCTGAAGGCAGCGATCGGCTGAAACTGCTGGTTTTGTACAGTGGGGAGGAAGATGAGCGGCTGCGGAGGGCAGCTTCCGGGACACTGGCGGTCTTAACCTCGCTGCTCCCGCAGGTCTGTGTTCGGATTCCCAAAGTGGTAAGTTGCTTGATGCAGCCCACTGCCCCCCACTCCAGTTGCTCAGGGGTACACTTTGCTCTTTGAGCCTGGGAAGACAGGCTAAGTCCCAGGAGGGCAGGATCCTTCTGCCAAAGGCCTATTATCCCAGGAGTGCCTCTGTGGGAGGGGTGCTGCCTGCCTGGAAGTGGTGCTGTTGCTGTTGCACCCAGCTAGCTGGCTCCTCCTCTAGAAAGGGTTGGGGTGTCTGGTGGATGCAAGTGCAGGGCCAGACCCTGGGAGGTTTTGCAGGGCATGAGTGCCACCTGCCTTTCTGGGTCCTTCTCCCCAGACAGCGGACTGGCTGGAAATCCTGCAGTCACTGTTGCTCAGCCCCTGCACCGAGCTTCAGCACCGTGGCGTGGTCGTGGTGAGAAACATGATGGCAGCCGACCAGGAGGTTGCCACAAGGCTGATGGAGAGCGAGATGCTGGAGATCTTGTCCGTTATGAGCAGGGTGGAGGACAAGCCCCAGGTGGTCCAGGTGGCCAAGGAGTGCCTGGCTCAGGCGGTGTCTTACGGCTTGGTTAAGCCCAACGCTGCTGCTGCTGCTGCTGCTGCTGCCAGGGAGTGAGGGCCTGGCTTCCCGCCCGCTCAGAGGCACCGCTGCTGCTCCTGCTCACGGGCACCGGGATGGGCTGCTTGCGGACTGGCTGCTGGGACCAGGCAGAGCGGGAGCTCTTTCCTCTGGAGGCTTGCGTGGTTCTTGGGTGGGGCACAGGCAGTTCTCCTGCTGGAGAAGGAATCCTTTGCTGGAGCTGCTCTTCCAGCCTGCACTCCCCTGGCGGACACCCCAGCCTTCCTCTTCCTGCCAGCCGAGGTTTCTTCTCTCTCTCTCTCTCTCTCTGCGTTTTGCACACTACGGCAGACGAGCCCTGTGGAATTTAGGGACGGACGGGATGTGCTGCATGAATAAAAACAAATGCACAAACCTCGTCCTCCGCCTGGTATATTCAGTGTCCGAAATTACAGTATTTGCACCGGCGACAGGAGAGCCGCCTTCCCCGACGCGTCTGAACCAGACCAGCCTTTCCCCCGCCTGCTCCCCACGCTCGCAGCGCGGCTCGGCTCGGCTCGGCTCGGCGCCGCAGCCCCTCCCCGCCGAGCAGCGCGCCCAGCTCGCGGCACGGCACGGCCCGCCCCGCCCCTCCTACGGGCCCGCGCGCGAGCAGGAAGAGGCGGTGCCGCCCTGCTGCGCGCGCCCGGCGACGGTCCGGGCTGGCCGGAAGAATGGAGCCGGCGCTCGGCCCGGGCGGCGGCGGCGGCGGCTGGTTCTGCTTCGGGTTCCGCCTGGGGGGCGGCGCGGAGGGCGGTCCCGAGCCGCAGCCGCTCTGCCCGGAGGGGCCCGGGTCCGGGGCGGTGCGCCGGGTGCGGCCGAGCTGGAGCTTCGCGGCGATCGTGGCGGGCGCGGGGCCGGCGCGGGTGCGGCTGCAGGGCGCGGTGGCGGGCGCGCTGCCGCGGGACTGCCTGGACGCGCTGCCCTCGGAGACGCACGTGCTGCTGCTGCGGGAGGCCGCGCTGGAGGCCTGGCCCGCCGCGGGCCCGGGCGCGCTGCTGGAGGGGCGGCCGGCCTGGCGAAGGGCGCTCCGGCCGGAGGAGGCGGCGGCCGCAGGTGGGAGCGGGAGCGGGAGCGGGAGCGGGTGGTGCCCCGCGCCCGGCCGCCCGCTCGCCCGCTGACGCGCCTCTCCCGCAGAGCTGCCCCTGGTGCCCGGCGGCTACGTGGCCCCCCGCCCGCCCTTCTTCACGCCGCTGCCCGCCGCCCTCCCGGCGCGCCGGCTGCTCCTGGGCCTGGAGCACGCGCTGCTGCTGGCCGCCGGCGGGGCGCTCTTCTCCTGGGGCGGCGGCAGGTGAGTCTCGGCGGGCGCGGGGCGGGCCGAGGGGCGCGGCCCGAGCGCCGCTCCCGCTCCCGCTGCCCCTCTCGCTCTCCCCGCAGGCACGGGCAGCTGGGCCACGGCGACCTGGAGAGCAGGCGGGAGCCGCGGGCGGTGGAGGCCTTGCAGGGCTTGCCCCTGGCGGACGCGGCGGCGGGCGGCTGGCACTCGGCGGCCGTCAGCGGTGAGGAGGGCGGGGGCCGGGGCGGGGCGGGGCGCTCGCGGGGAGGGGGCCGCCTCGCGGGCCGCGCCGGGGCGAACTCACGCCTTCCTCCGCCAGAGGCGGGCGACTTGTATCTGTGGGGCTGGAACGAGTCCGGACAGCTGGGGCTGCCGTCCAAGACCGCGGCCGAGAGCGGAGCAACAGTCCCGGAGGGGGCCCCGGAGGAAGCCGGTGAGACAGCCCGCGGCCCCGGGCCTGCCCCTTCCGCGGCAGCAGGAGCCTCTCCAGGCGGCGCCGGGCTGAACTCGGGGCCCGGAGGGGGCCCGGCAGCCTTCATTTCCGTGCAAGCCTTTCCTGCCTTGCTGGACTTGCCCCAGGAAGCCGAAGTGCGCAGGGTCAGCTGCGGGTCGCGACACACCGCCGCCGTGACACGTAAGGAAGCTCTGCGAGCGGGCGGGGGAGTCCAACCCTGAACCGTGTTCCCTTTCTGGGCCTGGCAGGGAAGCGGCGAGCTTTAAAGGCGGCTGGAACTTCTTTTGCACTAATCGTGCAAAGGCTCTCCCCGCAAGCAAGGAAGGTGCTCCGTCAGATGTCTGACGCAGCAGCCGACAGACCTGGGACTCACATCAAGAGCATATGGCTTTTCTTCAGTCCCGCAAGACCAAAGTAGCGCACGCATGCTACTTTGCATGCATGCGCCCCCCCCATTACAGCCCTGGCTCTAGAACTTGCGTGACCTTTGCTAGCAGGCGCTGCCTCTCTGCCTCACCTTTCTCTTCTTCCAGGCACCGGCCATCTCTACACCTGGGGCTGGGGTAAGTGAGGAGCTTGTGGGGCTAGGGGTCTGTGGCCAAAGGGGCTCATGGTGCCAGTAGTTCTCTTTATTCCCAGGCAAATACGGCCAGTTGGGGCATCAGGATACAGCTACCTCTGATCAGCCAAGAAGAGTGTGCTACTTTGTGGATAGGAATCTCAGCGTGCAAGATGTCGTCTGTGGGCCATGGACCACGTACGCCCAAGCTGGGGCTCCCGAGGGCGAGCCCGGCAAAAGCCCTGCAGCGCTCCCAGACCTCTGCGTCCTCCCGTGCATTTCTCTGAAGACCGAGGAGCTTCCGAGAGCTTCGCCTTGACTCGTGGGCACCGGGAAGCCCTTCCAGAGAATCCAGGGGTTTTGGCAGCAGCGCTTGGCCCGCCTTTCTACCTCAGATTTGCTTTGCAGCGAGGAGGGCAAATGTTTCTTAAGGCAGTGCAGCCATGTTTACATATCAGAAGCACAACGTTAAATGCAAAACGAAAGTATATTTTATGGAGAGCAAAGTCAGACATTAAGGAAACAGTAATTTAATTGAAGCAGTTCTTGCTGTGGTTACTCTTACAGGTCTGCAATCAGCAGGAGCACCGCAGCAGGGGCCAAACCCTCACCCCAACTAACCAGGAAAAGGTGGGGGAGAGCTGCCTGGGCCAGCCCCAGGTCCTCATCAGAACAGTACAACTCATTTTCTGCTGCTCTTCTACACCCTCGAATAAGCAAACAGCCACGCAAATAAATAAGAGGCCACTGTAGTGAAAAACGTGCAAATCTAGCCATGATCATTGGAACGGATGGTAGAAGCCCCTGGCCACTTTCCTCTTTTACCCCAGCCAGGAAACGGGCCAGTGGCTGAAGAGGGCACTTGCCCACAGCCCCTCACAATTGTAGAGGACTCCCCGTATTTTCTTCCCTTCCTCTGCCCGGGATGCCATCTGCTTAACAGCAGGATCCAGGTGGATTGTCCACTGAGGCAAGCCTCCGCCTCTTCCCTCTCCCTCCCGCCCCCCTCGAATCAGGCAGCAGGCCTGTGCGCAGAACAGCTGCTGCATCTATGCTTTTATTCCCTTTAACGTAAAACTTGCGTGAAATCAATGCATTAAAAACAGTTAAAAGTGGCAGCACAAACCGGGCCTCCAAAAGGTCCAGTTTGTGCAAGACTGGGATGATCTGTGGGAGGATGCTGTGGCTGGCAACAGGCCTCCCTTCAGCTGTCAGGATTGGAAGCTGTGGAGTTGAGGACGTGGGACCGGTGCTCAGATTTGGAAGCCTTTGAAAGTCCGTGCTGGGGAGAGAGGAAGAACAGTTGGTATGAAGGGTGTGGAATCAGATGGAGCTGTAGCGGGGATCCTTGGAGGGGGGCGATGGGGAGCGGTATTCTGGCAACATCGAAGAGTGCCTTCAGACATCGCGTTTGGGCTTGTGGGAGAGGAGCAGTTGCAGGAAGAAACCTGGGCAATTTTCTTTAGGGGTACAGCGAGGAAGAACCACAGGCTGCCTGTCTACCCTTCCCAAGCTTGCTTCTGGCCACGGGGCTGTGCAATTTACAGGCAGGCAAACAAAGCAGCAGCAAAAGGAGCCCCAGCAAGGGTGGCCAAGCCCCTCAGCCTCCCTTTGGGTGTGGCTGCCGGCGAGCCTGTTTGGGCTGGCCAGAGGCCCTGACGGCGTGCAGCTGAGCACCACTCAGGTGACTCTTGTGGGCTCCTTCCAGGCTTCAGAGGCCAGTGGGGGCGGAGGGGGCAGAGGGAGAGAAGAGGGAGAAGGGAATTACCGCAAACTCTGAATAGGTGCTGGCAACAGAGTAAATACTGCCATTACGCTGGGCAGGGGCTGTTGGAGTACACCCACCGCTCAGAGCTGTTCGGTTGAGCTGAGACACGTTCTCCTTGTTGTGCTCCATCTGGCCTTGGGAGGGGGGCTTGGCAACCACACGGCTGAGGGTCCGGACAGGCTGTGGACGCAAAGAGAGGAGCTGTGCAGGTGGTTACAGTGTTGGGCAAGGACAGCCAGAGGGGGCACAGGAAGGGCCATGTGTGACAACAGTGGAGCTTTTCTACTCTTCTGCTGAGTTGATGGCCACCATTTTACCCTCCTCCTCAAACTATTGGCCCAACGGCATTTCTGAACCTCTGCAAGCATCTTCCTCAGTGCAGGTGGGGTGCCATTTTGGCTCCAGGAGCTCTGGCATTCTCGCCTGGGCACGGCTGAGGGGGAAAGGCAGAACTCCAGCTATCGCTTTTGCCTCCCACAGTTTGGTTTCCTTTCTGAACACTTGAGCTGCACAAGGCCTGTGCCACGGCCAAACTACCCACAGGTGGGATTTGGGCAGCAGGCCCCATAAGGAGGCTAGCCCCTCCCCAAACCCCAAGAGGCATAATTTTGGCCAGACTCTCACCAAGCATCAGCTGCAGCCGAGGCCTGCGCAGCACTGGACACTGCAGCTGTGTTGGGCCAGCTGATTACGCAAGCAAAGCTGAGGCCTCTGCTTTGGCTGCAGCCCTTGTAAGCCATTCGGCTCGTCCAGTTCTATGTCAGCCAGGCCACAGGTGCTGCAGCTGGAACTTTTTCAGGCCTACACTAAGGAGAGGAAAGGCTTTCAGCCACCTCACCTAAGAATTACGTTAAAGGGATGTAAGTTTCGTACTGCAGTAGGAAACTCATCAATCTCATGTTTCTACTGATTTCTGCGAGGAACTCTCACTTGAAACTCTTAAGCGTGTGTAGAAGTTTCCTGATAGGAACCAGAATGCAATCTCTCCAAAAAACAAGTTGGTTCTTCTTACCCCTGTTCTTCTGTTACCTTTCTCCCCTCATTTTCTAATTTTTCTACTCCTGGGTTACACTCTGCCACTTTTGCACTTGCTCAATTCCCACTACTGAGTTTCCTCCAGTTTTTCCTGCCTCTTGGCTTTTTGACAGACTTGGGGAATGGGATTTGAACATGCCTCCTTCTGGATCCAATGGGCCAGCTATTTACCTTCCCTCCAGAAAGGCATCCAGGGGAATTTAACACCGAACCTCTCAGCGCCGAGCGGATTGTGCTGTTGGGGGTCGTGGTGGTGATGTTGAGCTGCAAGAGAAGTCCATGTGTTAGGGGAGAGAGCCATCCCTGACGCAAAGCAGAAAACCAGAGAGTCATTTCCTTTCCAGGAAAAAAGGACTACTGATCGGTTCTTGAGGACTTCAGGTGTCTCATGTATGCTGACTCACTCGATTGTACCTTGAAAGGTGTGCCTGTGCAGAGAACTGGGGTGGACTGGATGCTCTTGGGATGCACTTACGTCTGGGAGAAGCCCACCAGCCTTCCCGGTTTTTCTAAAATATATTTTTAGAAAAAAGCTTCTAACTGGGTGTCCTGTACCTGACTGGTATTTTTTTCCATTTCCCCCTTCACAGAATTCCCCTCTTGCAGAGGGGAGAGACTGCTTAAACTAGCTATCTCTTCCTAAACTGCTTTCCTTCCCAGCATAGGGCTTCCCTAAAAGGTGCTAACCATAGGTTAACAAGCTCAGCTCTGTCAGGCTTGCCTAGCTGTCTGGAATTGGAAAGACCCTGATTAGTTTCACCCTAAAGCCTTTTTTTTGCCTCCTAAGCAACAGCGGCACTCAGGTGTTCCTTTCGAGGTGCATTCCCCATTGCAAGCCTGCTCACTCTCTCGTCATCTCTTCCTCTCCAATGAGCATAAATACAAACATTTCCCCTTGCTGGTTATCCCAGAACCGAGGTGAAGATTCCAAAAGGGCTGTAACATTTGCCCCCTTTTCCCAGCTTCCTCCTGAGTCAAGCTCCAGAACGTAAACTGGGGAGGGTTTACATTCTGGAGCTCGACTCAGGAGGAAGCTGGGAAAAGGGGGCAAATCTTACAGCCCTTTTCCCCCATTCTCCTGCCCTTTGGAATCCTCACCTTGGTTCTGGGATAACCAGCAAGGGGAAATAAATGTTTGTATTTATGCTCATTGGAGAGGAAGAGATGACGAGAGAGTGAGCAGGCTCGCAACGGGGAATGCACCTCGAAGGGAACACCTGAGTGCCACTGTTTGGGGTCATATCCTCCTGACGCCATAAGTATTTAGGGGCAATTTCTTAATACACTTTTTTCAAGATTTATTACTTTAGCGTTCTCCTTCTTTGGTATCCGCCCTGCAAATTCTAAAGTGTCAGCATGCAGAGTAATGGAAACACTGGGATATTTAGCAAGTAACAAAGCCAACCCCACAATTTTTCCCCCTTGTCCAGAATAACTCTTACTCCTGGACTCAGGGTGTCTTCAGGCATGCAAAAAAGGCCAAGCATTTTCAGGGCAAAGCTCTCTAGCTTGGAAAACAGCTGTGGAAGCAAAAGGAAAAAGCTGCTGCTTGGATAAGCTTAGAAAATTAGGGAGGGGATAAGACAGGAAAAATAGGGAAGGAAAGCTGTTGGGAAGGAGAGGAAAGTCCATGAGGGAAAAGAGGGAAGGAAGGAAAAAGCTGCCCTGCGTTTATTACGTGGGATAAAAATGCGTTCCCCGACTTCTGCGATGGGGCTGTGTGGGACTTCTTGGCGACTCCGTTTACCTTTCGGGCTTTGCCAGGTGTGGTGACGCCCAAGGCCCGCCTCTTGTTGGGGGTGCTCCCATAGAGCATCTCCTCCTCAGTCTGGCGGGACTTCTTGAGTTGCTGAAAGACAGAAGGGAACCGATGGGGCAAAGCAGTAGCCGGCAGCCTCTTCAGACACGAGATGATCTGACTGATCTCAAGCAATCCATAATCTTTTTTAAAAAAGCGAGACGGACCAACTGCTTGGCCAACACACAGCATCAGAGGGCAACTGGGGAGAAGGTGGGGGAAATCCTACAGAGGAAGACCCCGCAGAAGGGGCTGTGAGGAGTCCTGATTCACCTTCTGTACTGCCAAACGCTAACAGCCGCACAGCAGTCTGGCTCGCCATGGAGCCGGTTCTGTTTAGAATTGGGGAAGGGAGGCTTTGGTAATCCAGCGGGAGAGCCCTGCTTTGCACACCCCAAAGCCCAGTATCCCTGCGTTCCGGGGAAGTAATGGTGAACTGAAGACGGCTCTGCGAAAAATGGAGCTGATGACCGTGGCGGAAGGAAGGGCTGGTGAAGGGACCGGCTCTTCGTGATTCCTCTCTGGACAAGGAGGACTTGAGATCGCCCACAAGTGCTTCAGACAGCTGCTCCTCGCGAGGAGACCACAAGAGAGCAGTCTCTGGCGGGTTTAGAGCTCTGGGAGACAAGGGAATAGCCATCTTGCTCAACCCACAGTCGGCACCTTCAAAAGGACACTGGGTTTGCATACTTCCCTTCCTAATCACTTTTGGAAATTGCTTGCTAACTGCTTTTCAGCTGTTAAGAACCTTTGGATCAACAAGTTTCACAGCACTGGGTGAATTTCCTTCAATCCTTAGCGAAAGAAGTTTTAACTACAAGTTTAAGAACTTCATTTTTTCCCCTTGGAATAAGCAGCAAAAGGGTGATTAAAACTTTGATTTTAGAAAATTTCAAATGGACTAAGAGTCCAAATAAATTTGAAATAAGGTTTTGGAATTAATTATAAAGAATCCTTACCATGGGAAAATGTTTCTGTTTTGAATTCTTTAAAAAAAAAATATAAGACCTTAAAAATTGGACACTAGAAGGAACTAAAGATAATTAAAAGGGAAAGACACTCAAACTCTACTTACAATTACAGAATGAAGCAAAATATTTTAACATTGAAGGATATTTTTGAATAACAGACCCAGACGCTATTTTTAAGAGTGTCTGCCTCTATAGATAAAAAGGGATGCGGTGGCGCAGCGGCTTAACGACGCTGAAAGTTGCCAGCCAGAAACGGTCGACACTTCAGCGGTTCGAGCCCAGCCCCATGCAGCAGAGTGAGCTCCTGTCTCATCCCCAGCTTCTGCCAACCCAGCAGCTCAAAAGCAACCGCGGGTAGATAAATGGGTACTCTCACCCTGGTGGGAGGAAAAATGCTGGTGGCACCTTGCACGGGAGACGGGATCAGTTGCCGGTAACGTGGAAGCCACGTATGCCCGAAAAAGGCACGAAGCAACGGAAGCTCCGCCTCCTGCGCTCGCCAGCTGGGCTCTGTTCTAGGAAGGAGGCTCTGGCAAACCACTTCCGAAACACCTTGCCCTGAAAACTGCAGGGACTCGTCCAGGCAGTCGCCGCAGAATCAGCCATGATTGAGTGCGGATAAAAAAAAAAAAAGCCTCTATAGATAGGCTGTGCTTAAAAGATTTTACAGAAGAGGAACAAGTTTTAGCTGACAAGATTGAGGCTGATCTGAAAGGAGATTTAAAAATTACAGGCTACAGGAATGACGTGGAAAAAGGTGTTATACTGGGCATACAAAAGAAACCATCTGATGTCTTAATAACTAAAGGGGATATACAAATAAACCAAGAGAGTGACCTGGATAATTTTCCTACATTGGATTTACAAAAGAGGCTTGCTAAAGCTTTGAAGAATTTTGTGAGAAGGGACAAAGAAAAAAATGAAAAGAAATCAAGTTCTAGGACATTATTTGAAGGGACTAAAGATCAAGGTTGTTAGAAGTAAAAGGAAGGAATATAAAGTTGGTTTATTTGATCAAGGTTAAAATAGATATGTTTTATCTCTGGTAACCCTTAATGGACTTCTGCTGATATTAGGACTGAAATGATGAGGCTTTATAGATTTCTTTATGATATAACAGATAGGATATAGGAAGAAGAGATCATTTGTTGTATTTTAAGAGAAGGTGATAAGTTACTAAAATTGTTTATATTTGTTGTGATGAAAGGGGAAGTCACTTCTTTATGTATTTCTTTTCTTTTTCTTTCCTATATTCTTTTTTTCCCTCACTTCCTACTTTTTCTTTTCCTTTTTTTTAGTTTGTAATAGTTTTCATTGTTGTAATCTTTAATAAGATTACTATTAAAGAACAACAAAAGCCCAGCATCTCTGGAGGGAGCCCAGAACTGCCTTTGCAGGGAAAATCAGTCCTGCTGGTTCCCCTTCTGCTTCCAGCACAGAGTCCTAAAGATTCCCACCAGTCAACGGGTTTGCTACAGTCACTGGACCAAATAAACTGACAGCTGTCTTACCAATAAGACGGCCTGGGCAAAATCGGCAAACTGTGTGGGATGACTTGAATCCCAAGGCCTCCAACTCACCCGCTCCTGCCTTTCCTTCTCCTTCTCCAGATGATGGAGGCGCCACTGCTCGGCCACGTGCTCCATGAAGCGCTGCCCGTTCACTAGGAAGTCCCGAGCATGTTCTTGCTCCCACAGTTCAACGCGGACCCTCAGCTCCTCCTCCAGCTGCAAAAAAGGGGGCACGTTCAGGTCAGGCTGCCAGAGGCCCAAAGGGCAGGGGGGCTGGGGCCACTTGCCTTGGGAAGGGTCTTCTGGAGCTTGGCGCGCAGCTTCTCTTCTTTCAGAAGGTTGCCTCCTCGGTTGGTGAAGCGACTTGGGTCCGTAGCCTTTTTCTACAGAGGAGAAGACAGTCAACATCTCCTGCTCAGCCCAGAGAGGCGGCCCAGCCCAGTCCGGCTCACAACTACCTCAAGCTCCTGAAAGAGACACCAGTTCTTCTTCCACTTGTGGATAGCTTCAAAGAGCTCTTGATGTGTCTCATAATAACGCTTCAGCTCCACGAGCTCCTTGTCGTGTTGCTGCAATAACTCTTCGGTGACGTCATCTACGAAGGAAGAAAGCAAGATGGAAAACAGAAAGGGCCGCTGAAGAGAACCTCGCTCACCCCACAACTCACAGGCCCCCAACCCACCTTGGTAGTAGGGGCTAAAGGAGCGCCTCTGCTCCTCCCCAAAGAAGCACTTGTCCCAGAAGGTGGCCAGCTGAGCCCGAATGGCCTCTACCACTTCCTGGAGGTTCTGGAGCTTCAGTTCCTCCAAGCGATCGACTTCCAGGTGCAGCTAAAGGAAGAAGCCAGTGAGAGTCAAGGCAGCAAAACACAAGGATGGCACTTATTGGATGCCAAGCTTCTGCTAGCAATGTGGCAGCCTTTCAGTGGGAACTTAGAGGAGCAGTGGCTGCTCTGTGCCCCCAGGAACGGACAGGGCCCTCACGCCCAACAAGGAGTTGGATGTGACCCAGGGAGCCAGCTCAGGGAGAAGAGCCCAGCCGTCTTACAGCGTTCATAATGCCGGCTCTGGAGCCTTCCATGTACGGAGCAAAGGCCTCTCTCTCCTCCGGAGGCACCTGCAACCAGTCCCAGAGTGTCAGGATGCGGGAGCGCAGCTCTTCGCACAGGGCCTCCTTCTGAGCCCTCCGGCCCTCCAGCTAGGAGACAGCAAAGCAACAGCCTTAGAAAGACAAGGGAGGAGGTGAGGAAGGCGGGGGCCCAGCAGCCATTGCCGTACCTGCTGCAGCAGATCCTTCAGCGCAGCCAAGTTATCCAGGGAGAGGCAGAAGGCGCCCGCCTCCTCGCACACCGCCTCTCGCGCAAAAGTGCTGTCGGGGACCTGCTCCAGCTCCTCCATGCAGAGAACGACCTGCCGCTTCACATGCAGGAACTCCGCCTGCCGGTGCTCCTGCCGGGAAAGGAGAGGATCGGCCGCCGAGCCCGCCCCCCACCCTGCCCTCCCACCCCTTGCCAGCCAGGGGCCCACCAGACCTTCTCAGCTGCCAGCGCTGCCAGGTGGCGCCGGAAGTGGTCCAGCTCCGCCAGGGTGGGCACGGGCTCGCTGCCACCGCTGTAGGGCGCCCGTCCGAGCAGGCCGGCCAGCTCCCGGTCCCGCTCCTGCAGCGCCCGCAGCTCCTGCCGCCGCTCGCGCTTCTGCTTCAGCATCACCTCCACGCGGGTGCGCAGGTCCTTCTCCAGCTGCAGGATGGTGGCCTCCTCCTCCTCCTGCAAGGAGAGCGCAGGCGGGAGCTCGGGGCGGCGCGCGCGCGGGCGGCGGCGGCCGCAACCCGACTCACCTGGAAGGGCGCCAGCTGCAGCTCCTGGCACAGCGCGGCCAGCTCCCTCCGGCACAGCGCGATGCTCTTCAGCAGCCGCTCGCGCAGGCTCTCCTCCTCCGCGATCATCCGGTCCAGCAGCTCCTGCGCGGCGCCGGGGGAGAAGAGGCGCGCGTGAGCCCCGGCCCGGCCCCCCGGCCCGGCCCCCCGGCGCCCGGCCCCCCGACCCGGCCCCCCGGCCCCGCTCACCTTGACGTGCCTCTTGACCACCTCGGTGCGCTGCAGCCGCTGCTCCTCCGGGATGCCGATCTCCTCCCAGATGCCGCGCAGGTGGCTCAGCGCCTGGGTCAGGCAGGCCACCGACTCGCCGGCCAGGACCTCGCTGCGGGGGGTGGGCGGGGAGGGAGGCCGTCAGCCCGGGCGCCCGGCCCCGCCCGCGCCCCGCGCCCCGCGCCCCGCGCCCCCGGCCCGGCCCGGCCCGCGCCCTCACCTGCGTCTCATCGCGGCCGGCCAGGCGGCTCCGCGCCCCGCTGCGGCTCCGCCGGGACCGTTTCTGCTCGGCGATTCAAACGCCCGCCGCGCCGCGATTGGCTCCGCCCGAGGGCCCGCCCCGCGGGCGCTCCGCCGCGGCCAATCCGGGCGCGGGGCGGGGCCGTCTGGGGCGGGGCGGCGGAGGGCGCCCGCGGGCCCCGCTCGCTCCCCGGACTGGGCGGGGCTCCCGCCGGAACGGGCGCCCGGAGCCTTCCGCAGCCGCCGGCCAGCCGGCCGGGCGACGCGGCCCCCCCCGCGGCTTTCGGCGGCGCCGCCATCCGGGCCTGCGGCTGGGCCAGAGCGGCAGCGAATCGGGCGGAGAGGGAGAGCGCCGCCCAAGCTCTGGGGTCTGCTGCCTTGTAAGGCGCGCGCGTGGAAAGAGAAGCGCCCCGCCCCGCCCCAGCCTTTCCCGCGTGGCTCCCCCTCCCCGTTTGAACCGTGCAGGCGAATTACTAGAATGGCCTTCGAGACTTGGCTGTTCAACCCTCCGTCCTTCCCAATTGCCCCCCCCGCCCCGCTTCCCATCCCCTTGGCTTCGGTTTGGCTTCTGCTAGAAGGAACGTGCGTGTTTCTGGGTATGGAAGTCAGGGAGGGGGGAGAATGGGGGAGCGTGTGCACGTAGCGATCATTAACTCAAACCGGATTCCTCGCATGACAGGCAATTAGTTTTAATCAGTAGCAATTCTTTCAATTAATCTTGATCTGTTATTTTGCTCTGTCCCTTTTGGAATGTGGCTTCTGGCAAGGATGTATATGCACATTATATGCAGAACCACGCACTGCAGGAGAAAAGTTTCCAGGGTAGCTGGAGGCTGGAAAGATGGGGAAACTGGGCCCTAGGGAGGGTTTCTTTACATTTAGGGAGAGTTTTTTCTTCCTCCTCCTGGGTGAGGGGGAAAGAGTGCCTGTCATTCTGCACTTTCTTCCTTAGACTCAAGGCAGTTCTCGTTTTCTTCCGCTGCTGTGCCCTTCTCTGCTTCGCTGGACACTTCCTCTCCAAGGAGAGCCCCATTTCTGAAGAGGCACCTTCCAACTAACGCAAAGCTTGAAGCAGAGATCCCAGCGGAAGGCCAAAGGGGACGCCTCCCGTGCTCTTCTTGCTCCCTAGATGGTAAAAGATGGTGATTCTCCAGCTGGTGAGAACCCAGCCTTTCCCTTCCTGGGCAGAGCGCCAAGGCCTTTTCCAGCACCCCGTCACCTTGGACGTGGTCACATCCTTATCTCCATGGTGGATTCCAGCAGGCGAGCACTATTGGTGATGGCTGTGGTCAGGACTATGAACCGGAGCCCTGGTGTGGCAGAGGAGGCAAACACAGATGGCATGAACCTGCTGAGAGCAAAAGGCCTCCCTGCCTCCCCCTCCCCTGGTTGCTCCAGGGACTCGAACAGGCCACAAACTCTACTGGAAAGGGCCAAAGGGGCAGTGACAGGGGTGATGCCAAGACCCAGGTTCAAGTCCACTGTCAGCCCAACCTATCCCACAGGACTGTAAGAAAAACTGAAGAAGGGAGGGCTACCCACACCCCCTTGACCAATCCAAGAGTCTCCAATCTCAGTCCAAAATTATCAGGAAGCTACTGCCGATTGGCTTATTTGCATAACTGGATAGTGAGGAGAAACCGGTTGCAAAAAACCTCGCTTCAAGCGTATTTTCAGAATTGCTAGAAACAGGGCCCTCATTGATCTGCAAGCCCCTCTCCCCAGTTTATGCACAGGGGCTCGGACTGACACACCCTGGAGGCCCAACAGCGATTGCCCCAGTTCAGGAACAGCTCATACCTCTTTCTCTGCCAAGGAAGCGGAGAGCAGCAATTTCAGAGAAGGTGCAGCCCCCTAAAAAGACAGCCAGGACGACTTGCTGGGAGGCTGAAGCTCGAGGCTCTTCTGCAGCTGCAAGGAGAACATGCTCGAACCAGTGTCTCCGAAGAGGCATGCTCACACCACCAAACCAGAACATTAAAAAAAGAGAACACTGCACAGGGATGCAGCAATAAAGTCTCCCGGGGAGTTCCCTGCCATGTCTCTACACAGTTTTGGGCAGCAGCAGAGCAGATCTGTGCCACGGGACAGATTGTCTGACTGATCAGTACTTCAGTCTGGTAGTTGGGATTTCTGGTGGTCTCCCTTCCCCGTCCTAGTCAGATCTGATCCTGCTTAGCTTTTTCTGGATCAGATCGGCTAAGATCCTGTTGCAGCAGAGTCATAACAATGCCTTCAAATCACCACCTCCCAGGCAGAATGGAAATCAGTAGGATCACAGGGGCAAACCTAGCAGCTCTCCTGACTTTCCTAATTCTACCTTTTAAACATTTTAGTGAGATTTAGTCACCTCCGTGAATCTTTCTTGAGGGACAGATGCAAATATTTTACCGATCATAAAATCCCCACTGCGACCGCCAAAGTGAACAGGCTGCGTGCTCCTTGCTGCTCATCCTGGGACTGGGATGCTGATGGGGTTCAGGAGCTGGGAGCCACCCACCCAAACGTCTTAAAGAGAAGGAGCAGCAGCCCCGGCTGGCCCACTTGCCTGTGACAAACTCATGGCCCCCGAGCAGCCTTGTCACCTCTTCCAGGCCTAGCCAGCTCTTGCGCTCCAGCACCTGGAGACACGAGGAAGCCGTCAAGCCAGAGCTGCTGGGTGGGGGAGGAAAGGAGCCCCCCATTCCCAGCAGCACAAGGGCTCTTTGGAGGCACCTGTTCCATTATCTTGCAACTGAGGGGGATGTAGGCGCCGCTGAATACGTAAGCCATGTCCCGGGGCACTTTCAGGTCATACTCTCCATCCCCGCGTGGGATCTGCAAGGGAACAGGGTGGTCAGGACTGGATGCCTCTTCCCTTCCTCCTTCCCTTAACTGAATCTCAAACTCACCAGACCGAGTTTCTTGCTTATGGCTCGGAAATTGTTCTTCCTGGCCAGTGAACTGAAGGCATCTGAGAGCTTCTCTGGGGAGAAGGAGAGGGGAAAAAGCTCCTGTGGACCGAAAGACGCCCATCTATTTGTCCCTCCCCAGCAAAAGCTGAGGCACAACAGAGCCCCAATGCCCGTACCTGCAGCTCTATCAGTCACCAGCTTGCTGACTTTGTTCTCCACAGCCGTCAGAGTTTCGCCGGACACTTGCTCTGTCAACAGCCCCAAATGCTTCAGGTTGTGGAAGGTCAGCAGGTGCTCCGGTCCGTAACTCTGCCAGGAGGCAGGGGACAAGCATCACCGCAGGAGAAGGGGCAGGTGCAGAAACACACCAAAACGAAGGGGAACCCGTGGGGGGGCAGGGGCAGCCTGCACAACCAGGAAAGTGACTCGGGTCCTCTCCGCTTCCCAGGGAAGGGCTGCTCCTCCAACCTTACCTGTAGGTACTGGGTTTTCAAGGAGCGGTAGTCCTTGGACGCAAGCCCTGGGAGGCAGGTGGAAGGAAGGCAGAGAGGTCAAGGTACGCACAGGGCCTGCATGCTGCCAGGCGTCCCTCCCCCCAGAGCAAGAACCCACCATTCTCTGTGATCGACAACAGGCAAAGCATCCTTAGGCTCTCAATCGGGGTGACCTGTGCCGGGAAGAAGTGCAGGAAAAAGCGTGGCAGCGGACAGCCTTTCCCCAAGTCCCGGCCTGAGCCTTTCCCCTTTATCACATGTTCCTCCACCCTCTCACCTGCCGGTCGATGTGCTCTTCGATGAAGCTGATGCTCTCCCGGACGTCAAACCCTTCCAGAAGGGCTGCCAGGGCAAGCAGGGAGAGATGAGAGCAAGGCAGCCCC
This sequence comes from Python bivittatus, assembly GCF_059951505.1. NCBI lineage: Eukaryota > Metazoa > Chordata > Lepidosauria > Squamata > Pythonidae > Python > Python bivittatus. The sequence goes on along the minus strand of NW_028277053.1, from coordinate 6,208,629 downwards.
AGCCCCACCTCCAGGACCAGCGGCCAGGAGTCCAAGCATTCTCGCCTTTTGTACTTGCCAAGGGCCCCCGTCTGGCCTCTGACTCCCAGCACCCGCCCTCCTCAGGAAGGTCCCTCCAGCTGCCAGAAAGGAAGCAGCCAAAGCCCGCAAACCATTTCCCAGAAGCAGCCCAAGACGACCCTTAAGCTGAGAACCTTCCAGAATCAGGCTGGTGCCCAAGGCTGGCAGGAGGGATACCCCCTCCATTTATCTTCCATATGGAGACTTCTCAACGTACACATTGATACCAACCTTTTGGGGTAAGCAACATTTTGCGAAGAGCAGACAGTGAGCCAAGGAAATTAAGGCATTAAAAAAAGTCTTAACTAAATCCTCTATACGAAACTGTTAAATGCAGCTCTCTATGCATTTCTCACCTTACAACCATCCGTATCCCACTTCATACCCTGCCTTTCTGCTTTCCTCTTCCTTTGTATATTTCTTTTGCAGCTTGATTTTAATTCATTTCCTCTGTACGACCAGACCACCTCAATAGATATTTAAATGCCTTACAATTTCTTCAGTGATTTCCCCTCATCTGTAAACATTCCTCCAAAGTACAGATTCACTTCCTTGCTCTAGTGTTTACCCTTTATGTATCTTGCAATTATTCATTCTATTTCCTCTTTCATACACAACTACCTTGGTCTCTGATACATTAATTTTCATTTCCATGCTTTTAACCATCACTGCAAATCATCCCATTTTTCAGCCAGCAACACAGTACCGACTGCATACAAAAGTACATGAACGTTCATGTCCACAACCAACACACCTCTGATGTTGCCACAAACCTTCCTCGTACATTTATCCATGAATACCTTAAAGAACCAAGGGGACAACACACATCCTCTTCTTGCTCCCTGCCTGTGGCTGAGCCACGGTCTAAGCCTCCCACTGATCCTCAGGAGCATATTTCCATCATTTGATGCCCTCATCACTTTCGGCAACCAATCTCCAACTCCACAATCACATTCAATCAGTTCGCTCTGTACATGCTTTTTTACCATGTTCTGTCTTCAACAATTCCTGGAAATCTTGTCTGGTTTTTTTCTTCATGATGGACTCACAGGCCCCAATATCTGCACATTTAAGGAAGCTGGTCAATCCAGGAAGGGAAAAATAATTTTTTTCACTTGGGGCTTCTGTTTCCTTCTGGAACATACTGGTGAATCCTCCAGCAATGAGTCTTAACAACTGAAGGCAACTTGAAGCCCACCTGTTGGGGGCAAGGCTACAGATGGGTCCTGCAGAATGGTTGCAAAGACTTTGCTGGCCACATCTGGCTGTGACAGGACAGGGGTCATACTTGCAAAAAGGGTCCAGGGAGGTTTTGTTGCTAAGATTCATCTGCCTGTGGCACAACACCCTGACTGGGAGGACTTACGGAGGCTCAGCAGGCGATGTTCTTGCTTCAAGCCTTTCAGTTCCTGGGAGACAAAGTTCTTCATCTGCTTGATATCCATCCCACGTCGTCGCTAGAAGAGGAGACATTTCCTACAGACTGGACAAGCCAGAAATCAGTTCCCTTGTTGCCGTTATCGTCCCATTCTAGCCCACTTACATCATACTGGGCTTGTAGGTTCCGTGCCTTCTGACTCAGGAGACCAAAGACATTGGAAAAGTGTTCATTGCGGATTTTGCTGAATACCTGTAGAGAGATGCAGGCAGCCTTTCAGAAGCCAGACCACTATAACCAAGAGGATCACCTGCTACTCTCCCAAGCACCACCAGCACCACCAAGCTTGTGTTCTCAAAAGCTCTTGAAATACATTATGTCTCAGAACAGAGGAAAGCTTACCTTGTCTTGGGAATTCAGCAGGACTTTAATGCTTCGGTCAGAAGAGGTAACATCTGGACCAAAATCCACACTTCCTGCAGAAAGTGGGTTCCTCAAGTCATTTGCCCATGGCACCTAGCTTATAGGGGGCCTCTTGCTAGTTGTCCAGTAATTATTCTGGATGCTGGCAACCTCTCAACACTTACAATACAGCCCTCAGAAAGTGGCAGGTTGGATGGTAATGCCAGGGGCTCAGGACTGGGGAGAAACTCACCACATTTTATGCGGAAGGTATCATCCACCAGGCCTTCATAGACCACCTGAGAGCAAAGGGCTGTGACATAATCTACATCTAGAGAGAGAGAGATACAACGCTTGTAACAGAGAAGAGCCCCAGCCAAGAGGTCAAAAGCAGCATCCACAGGCAGGATGGAAGAACAGCTGGAGAGCAGCTGCCGCTCGATGGAGACACGGGGAGCTTCCAGGGTTAAGCAGACTATTTTGCCACTTATATCCACCAATTTCAAGCTTATTAATAGTTTGCTTAAAATGAGGCACAAAAGCTGGCTCGCTTTGAAACCCGTGACATGGAAGCCCTCTTCCTCTTGGCAATTGCTGGCAGTTTCCAGGACATGTCAGGCCAAGAACAAGAACTAGTTTGTCGGACAAAGCAGCATTTCAGAGAAACATGTCTCTCTTATTGAGTTCCAAAGTATCCCCTCCAGACTTGGGGAAAGCTGCCGCACCCCAAGAAAGCAGGACTTCCCCCTGGAATCAAGGCAGGCCTTGGGGCTCAAGAAGACACCCCTTCCCTCTTCCCTTTCCCACAGGCCAAGCAAAGCCCCACCTCTGTCTATGAGAAAGACCTGGCCGATCTCAGGCTTCCGGCCCATGCTGTCAACCTCACTCTCTTCTGCTATTTCACGCCAAAGCTCATGGACCATCTAGGAGAAAAGCACCTCTTACCCATCTTTTCTTCAGCAGGACCTCTAGGGATACCACATAAAAGGTAGAAGTCCCTTGCAAGATCCCCTCCCAGGGACAGGCTCATGTCAACCAAGTGCCAGAATCTTACAGGAAGGCTTTTGGTAGCTTAGAAGGAAAAAAACCTTTCGTATAAGGAGGGCTGCATTTATTCTGGGAAATGTTTTGGTGGACACCCCCCCCCCCTTTTAGCCTGAACATGGCCCAGCCAACAACAGGTTCCACAGAGCCTTCCACAGGACATTTCTTTCTCTGGAGCACATTCTCTCCAAGCTAGTCCACCCTCCTGGGCTGACCAGGCCACACCTTGGCACACCGCCCAATTCCATATGTCTTGGTGAATGGGCCAAAGAGAGAGTTCATCAGCTGCAAAGCCTGGGCCACGGTGCTGATCCACCGCTGGTCCCCCTCCTGCAGAAACAATAGAATGTGACCATCTGGAATCAGGCAGAGATGTCTGACTCTCTCAGAAACACAGAAATCTCTTGGTCGCTGAAGCAAATGTAACTTTCAGAAACGCAAACAGCATTTGCACACTCAACTAGCACTCAAAACAGAAATCAAATTAACAGCTTATCAAATGCATAGTTAAGCACTAATCAAGACCTGCAATTGGAGCCCAGCCATCTTATTATTGATATCTACAGATGGTACTGTCAAGTTACTAATTAGCACATGATTATCATTAGAAATGGCTTAGTTTTATTACAAAAATCTCTATATAAACATGTAGTGCTTCTAATCTTTTACATAAATGTGTAATGTGATGTAATATGTAATACTTTTAATACATATAAAAGCTTTGTGGGTTTTTTTAAAGATCATCTTCAAATCCTTAAGGAGGTGGTGGGTTTGTTTTTTTTTTCTTTTGGTGCCTTCAAGTCAGTATTGACTCCTGGCGGCTGCCTGGACTAGTCCCTGCAGTTTTCTTGGCAAGGTTTTTTGGAAGTGGTTTGCCATTGCCTGCTTCCTGGGGCTTAGAGAGAGAGACTGGCCCAAGATCCCTCAGCTGGCTTCATGCCTAAGCAGGACCAGAACTCAGGGTCTGCCAGTTTATAGCCTGGTGCCTTAACCACTGCACCAAACTGGCTCTCTCAAGGAGTTACCTCTCCCCAATGCAGGAGCAAGATGCAGCAGCCATACGACTGGAAAGGCAGCAGACAACCAAGCTCTCTGGGCAAGACATGTATCATAATGAGAACACAGGCCTTACAGAACATAATACTAACCAGAAAATAATCACGGAAGAACTCAGGCAGCTCCATGCTGATGATGTCATCATCCACAGGGAGAAGTGAGAAGGACCACTCATCCCAGGTCACATCTGGAGGGTCAGAGATAGTGTTTGGATCCCTACCCTCCTGTTGCCTTTTGCAACCTGAGTGAATGGCCGGAGGCTTGAGTCTAGGGGAGGGGAGATCAGCAGAATCCCCACCACCCACCTACTTTCAAGCCCCTTCTTCCCGTTCTTACTTTTCAACTGAAAGAGGCATCCAGCTGTGCTGCGCTGGAGCCAGTTCCGGAGACTTACCACCATAGATCCCTTCCTCCTCCAACAGCAGTTCGCACGGGTAGAACTATGGGAGAAAATGGCCAACTTCAGGTAACCTTGAAAACACCATACTCTGAAACTGAAACATATCCCAGGATGTACAATTCATGCCAAAATGTGCTGCTGAACAAGAGCCCATGGGAGGAAAGTGCCATGAGCATGCAATGGCGTACAGTCCTACGTTCCCCTTCCATCACACGAGGCCAGGAATTCTAGACCAGGGCCTGCAGGTGCACTCGTGCGCGGAATAAAGGCAGTAAACCGAAGCTCAGTCCAGACTAGGCAGGGATGTCGTTAGCAGACGCTTTAGCTGCCCAGACCAACAGTGTTCCGCCTCTCCTCTCCCAGAGGACCTTAAGGGCACTTCTTAATCTTTCTTTTGTCATCAGAGGCCCAAGAGCCCCCTGCGGCCCAAACCCTCTTTTACCAGTTGAGGCTCAGGGCTGTGTGTGGAGCTGCCCTTGGAGACAGTCAGAGCACTTCAGCTGGCTCACCTTATGGCTGGAAGAATCCTGGGCCAAAATGAACACGGCGACCACATTACACCCATTTGACATGATGCTCAGTGGCTCCCAGTTTGCTTCGGTTCCCAACTCAGTGCTGGCATGAATCTACAAAGCCCTTCATGGCTTCAGACCACAGCATCTGAAGGACCCCTCTTCTTATATACTCCTATCTGCACCCCGAGTGCCTGGAGTGGACCTTCTCAATGGTGCCTCCCCCACATAGCCTCAGACTGTCCTCCCCTCTGAAACACAGTAGTTATGTCTTTGCTTTCTGGCAAATATGTTTTAATTTACCCAGATCTTTAAAATTATTATTATTCTATGCTACAATTGAGCTTTTAAAGCAATTTATGTTTGCTGCTGCTGCTTTAGTTATGTATTATAAGCTTTCACCAATCATTCAGTTTTAAAAGATTCTGCTTTCCTCTGAAAATACACTGTTTTGTGTATATTTAGTTTGTTCCCCAAAGTCACCAAGAAATAATGTAATAAGTTTTCAGCATGCGCAATAATACACTTTATAAAGTTAAAATACCAATCCCAGTTATGTAACAAAAAATAGAAAAAACATGATGCATATACATGCCACCAATGACTTTTTAATCAGCAAAAAAGTAAATATAATGACGTCTTTGGCAGGGACCAGGCACAACGTAAAATTGGGAAATAAATGTCTTGTGGGGAACAAGCTCTACCCCAGCACTTTAGGATAGCAACGCAACATATATTTGCTGAGCTATTAAACAAACCCACGCATTTCCGGCCACTGTCGCACAAGGCCTTAGCCTGAAGACTGTTCCAGGAATCTCTACTAGTGTTTTTCCTAAACTTGGGGCGTTGATGGTGTAGCATTTAAGGAGACACAGGGAGGGAGAGACCATGCCTTTCCTGGGCATTGCAACAGCCCTCCTGAAACTCTCTCACACACAGCCAATCATAAAGAAGCCCCTCCACCAGTGCCATAGGAATCCTAACTGAACTGACAAACAGGATTTGGGGGGGGAGGGGGGACAGCAGGATAAACTATCCTAGATTCAAAAGTCTCTTTCTGCCATGACAATTGGAGGTGGGGCAGAGAACTTTTTCCAAGTGTGAAAGTACAGTGCCTTTATGTTATTCTCCATCTCTTTTAAAGCTTCTTCCAAAGTGTCAATGCTCTAATTTGAAGTACTATCTTGTCAGACTGGGGTGGGGCCATAGGCACACACCCGACAGTGCTTGATGGACCAGAATTTTTGCAGACAAGAAACTGAACTCCATCCCCCATGTGTCTGTCCCGGAAGGGAAAGAGGGATTGTGCGCAGAGGCACGGGGTCTGGTGGTACACCATGCACTGACCCGCTGATCATGTGACTTCTTGGATCATGGCCCAATTTCAGGTGCCAAGGTTACAGGAGAAAGAGCAAGCATACAACACAACACAGCTGCCCTGCACCCTCCTGGGCTGACCTACTGCCTTCCTATCGCAGACCCTCCACGCTGGTCATTTCTCAGCACTTTCTGAGCGTTTCCTTCTTGCTCTGTCTCTCTGGCTTGCCATACGCTTTGGGAAGAATTTGGGTTCGCTAAAGAAGGAAGCTCGGCGCTAACGGCCACTTACGGCCCACGGCTTTCGCTCGCGGCGGCCCAGGCTTACTGAAATGGAGCAAGCTGGAGGCCAGAAACCCCGCTGCGCCCGGCAACCCTCCGCCCCCCCCAGCCTCACCTTCTGGGGGCTGAAGATAATCTTGTACTTGCGCACACGACCCGCTGCCTTGTCGGCGTTGACCAGCTCTGCAAGGACAGCCGAGTCAGCCGCGCAGCAACGGCTGGGGCTCGAGAGACCCCCCGCCCGGCAAGGAGGCGCCCGCGGACACTCACCCGCCACCAGCCTGACGCTCCCGAGACGCGGACGGAGCAGGAAGCACAACCTGGGGGGACAGGCAGGCCGTAGTCAGGGGGGAGGTGGGGGTCGGCCCCCGCCGCGCCCCGCCCCGCCGCCCCTCACTCACTGGTCGCTGGAGCTGCGCGCCGGCTTCTTCTCCAGCTTGTAGAGCTTGTCCACGTCGTGCTGCTGCGCGGAGAGACGGACGCGGGTCAGACGGACGGACGGACGGACGGACGGGCCCCCCCTGACCCCCCCACCGCCCCGCACCTTCAGGATGGAGACGTTGGCGATGCGGTCGAGCGGGCTCATCAGGTCGGCCTCCAGGAAAAGGTCCTTCTTCCCGGGCAGCTGCGGGACGGAGAGCCGCGGTCACAGCCAGCCCCCCGGCCCCCGGCCCCCCGGCCCCCCGCGCCCGCGCCCCACCTGCTCCAGGAGGTAGACCAACTGGTCCCGCGCGAGGCGCTTCAGCAGGCCGAAGTCGGGCAGGTCCGGCGCGCCGCGGGAGGCCATGGCGCCGCCGCGGCCCTGCCGGAAGTGGGCGGTCCGCGCCGCCGGGCGCTTCCGCCGCCCGCCCCGCCCCGCCCCGCCCCGCCGGCGTGCGGCCCCTCCTTCCTCGCTCTCGTCGGGCTAGCGGGCGATGCCTCTCCCGGCCAGCAGCAGCCACAGCTTCTCCTCCAGCGCCGGGCTGGCCCCGCGCAGGCCCCTGGCCACGCGCGAGGCCCACTCGAAGTACTCCTGCACGCGCTGCTCCGACCAGCCTGTCGGGAGAGGCCCAGCTCAGCGGGGGGTCCGGGGGCCGCCCCCCGGCCCGCCCCGCCCCGCCCCTCACCTGCCGGGGCGCAGCGGTCCAGGTCGCGCAGGTTGTGGAGCTTGTCGGCCAGCGCGACCAGCTTGGCGGCCGGGCTGATGCCCGCCGCGCGCTCGACCTGCAGGCGCTTCCGCTCCGCCCGGGGCAGCGCCTTGTCGTCCGTCACCTGCTCCACGATGCGGCGCACCCGCCCCCCAAAGCGCTGCTCGATCTCCGCGAAGGTGGCGTCCGTGTCCTCCACCGTATCGTGCAGGAGAGCGGCCTGGCGGGGGCGGGCGAGGGGCTTAGGCCCGCGGGCGAGGGGCTTCGGCCGCCCCCCGCCCGGCCTGCGGGCAGCCCGACTCACCTGCAGCACCGCCAGGTCCGTCACGCCGGCCTCCTGCGCCAGGATCTGGGCCACGCCTGGGGACACAGCGCGGATGGCGAGCGGTTCCCCTCGCCCGGCCCGGCCCGGCCCGCCCGCGCGCCCGGCCCGGCCCGGCCAGGCCCGGCCTTACCGATGGGGTGGTTGATGTACGGCGTGCCCTCGGGGTCCTTGCGCCGCTGCGCCGCGTGCTTCCGGGCCGCGAAGTCGACGGCGTCCAGCAGCCGCGCGGCGTCGCAGCCGCTCGTGGCCATGGCCTAGGCCCGCGGCGGGGGCGCTGCGGGAGAGCGGAAGTCCGGGGGTCGGAGGCCGCCGAACGGCCCCGCCCGCCTCGCACGCGCGGCCCTCGGCTCTCCGGGCCCCCTGTGGAGGGCCCCCGCGAAACGGGACAGGAAGACGCGGGCCGGCGGGAGAGGGACGAAATCCCCTGTCCTCAAACGCGCGCTCCGCCTGCGCGAAGACGAGGAGCGCGGTTTGAAAACGGGCGGCCTCCTCTGCCGACGGCCTTTCTCCGGGGGGCGTCCAGAAGCGGAGGCGACATTCCGGGTGTGCGCTGGACAGCGGCGAACGGAGAGGAACGGGGCCCGCCGCGCCCCGCTTGCCGCAGCCCGGAATTGCGTTCGCTTGCCTTCTTCCGCCGCGTCCCGCTGTTCGCCGCTCGCGGCCCGGCCCGGCCCGGCCCGGCCCGGCCCACCTCGCAGGGAAAAGAGGAGGCAGGAGCGTTGGGTAAGTTTGCTGCCTTGAGTTATATACGAAAAGGTGGGATAGACGATGATGGTGATGATATAATCTTCCCTTTCCCCCAACAGCCCTGCGAGGTGGGCTGGGCTGAGAGAGCGGTAGACCATCTCCTGGTTTCTAGGCCAGCACCTCAACCACTACACCAAACTGGCTGTCAAACTGCCCGAGCCCATCAAAGTGAGTGTAAAAGATAGGCTTGGCTTGCAAAGAAGCAGCTATGTTGGGATCAGCAAATTCATTATTGCTGCTTTCTGCATATTGCTCCAGCTTATAAGTTTCTTGTGAATTTGACACTCTCCTGCCAGATGTTTCCTGTCGTCCCATCTTTGTGTCACTTGCAAGTTTGCATATTTTCACCAAGTCACTTATAAACAACACCGGGCGCAGAACATGGCCTTTGCAGTCCAGCACCCAACACTTTCTTGTGACTCGATGTGGAGCCACTGATCCACCCTCCCTGGATACTGCTGGTCAGCCAGCTCTGGGTCCACCTAACGATAGCAAGGTCCAGCATTCTGCATTTGCCAGCTTCTCTGTTAAGTCCTCATGAGAGATTTTGCCAAGGTCAAGATGAACTACAACAGCCAATTGTTTTTATTCTCGATAAACACACGCTGCCTCTTGCCAAGCAAGGCGTTCTTCTCTAAATGCTCCCACACCAAGCTGTCTGTAGTTCACTGGTCCTCTTTCTGGAGCCAGGAACGTCTGCCTTTCTCCAATTCCCCGCATCCTCCAGACCTCTCAAGGCTTACAGAAAAGGGTGCCAAGGTGGCATCCTCAAAGCTCCTTCCAGATGAAAGTTTAACCCCGTTCGTGGCAGCCGGGCGCTCTGACCACCCCTTTCCTTACTTGGGTCACGGCGAAGCAAAGCAGGAGTTGCTCCCCTCTCCCCATCCTACCTTCCTCTCCTAGCAGTGCCCCCCACCTTTACTACTGGGCTCCCACCCCAAGCTCTTCTTGTTGCTTTCAGCTCCCCTCAGGAGATTTCTGACTTTTTTTCTCCAGCTATTAACCACGTGCCTGGACATTGTCTTGCTGATTATGTCCACCTTCCATTTCCTAGCCATGTCCCATTTCATTCTTAGTTCAGTTGAGTGAGCCTCAGGCCTCACTGGAGTAATGATTCTTCTTCCAGGACCTAATTTTGTTCCCAGCCCACCTGTGCTCCCTTTGAGCTCAGAATTTCTGCCCATGGGATCCCACCTACTTCTCCAAGCTCACTGAAACGGCTCTTCTGAAATCTAACCTGTGTGTGGTGACCATCCTCCAATTTCTGTTCCTAAAGAACAGTGAAATCCAAAATGATGTGGTCTTCCTCCTCTTGCTCTTCAGGTCCTCTTCAGCCAGCTTTTCCCTACTGTTTAGGATCAGGTCTGGGAAAGTCAATCTCCTTGTCTCTTCTTCGGGCTTCTGGAAAATGAAGCAGCTGCCAAAAGCACTGAGTAATTTGAGGGATCTTGTAGTCTTGACTTCAGGTACATGAAGATAATCAGGTACAGTGGTACCTCGGTTTACGAACTTAATTCGTTCCGTGACTCTGGTCGCACCCCGAATTGGTCGCAACCCAAAGGAAATTTCCCCATAAGGTTCAATGTAATTACCGTTAATCCGTTCTGGCGTGGAGGGCAGGGAGGCGGCTATTGCTTGGAGGGAGAGTCCCCCTCCCTATGACCACGTCAGGGGCGGAAAATGGCCGCAGACCGTGTCACGGGAGGGAAAATGGCCGCGGATCTGGTTCATAACCCGAGGCGGAGTTCGCAAACCGAGGTAAATTTTGCAGCCAGAGCTGGTCGTAACCCGAAAAGTTCGTTAACAGAGGCGTTCGGAACCCGAGGTACCACTGTAGATGAGGCCTCCCATTACTGCTTCTCTTCCCTGAAAATTCTGTAATCTGGTATGATGGGCATTATCCAGATCTGTCTGCCTCAATGGGCTCTTGTGCCACCCCACAGTATTTTTGTTTTTTGTATTCTTACCCTAATGCTCTCGGCTGGACCTTTGATGCTCAAATACGATAGGGTTAAGTTTCACTCTAGTGGCACAGTTTGATAGCTATGTGCTTTAATACGAATTGTAAAACCTATCATACACGCTGTGCATCTGGGATTAAGCACTGCTGCCCGATGAACTTTTAGATAAAAATCACCATCCTGTATAAACCTTAGACCTTCAGGAACTGCAATACACTCAGACCAGTTTTCCACATGGAGAGAGGTTGAGACTGAGGACCTTCCTCTGCTGGCGCTTAACCGCAGTACAGACCTGTTTTCTTGGTCTTGTCCCCCGCCTGGAGTGAGACAGACTCCAATCGCCTTGGCCTTCTGGTAAGGCTGTGCCCCCCCCCCCCCCCCCGTTCCCACACCAGGCAAGGACAGCCTCATCAGATGACCTCTTGGTGGGAGGCACTTGGCCGTTTCGCCTACCATTGTTCTGCTTTCCACCCCCAAGCCTAGCCATGGATCCCCAGCTGAGTCATGCTACGCTGCTCAGCCAATTCTGTGGCCCATATCAGTTTAGCACAAGCCTGAAAGAGTCTGGTTGCTGAACGGCATAACTAAAATAGTGAGACCCTCGCCCCGCTTGCCTGCTTATGACCCAGCCCCTTTTGACCCCAGTGCTTTTTAAAACACATGATTCAAGTTGGGTACAAAGAAGAGGGGGAGGGGAGGGGCCCAGGAAGGCATGCCCCCTTCCCACTGCAGGGCCAGGACTGCCCGATTGTCTTTCTGTGGCTGATGACCTGCTGAAGAGAACCCAGCCAGCCCCTTCGCTCTTGCATTAGCAGGGGAGCAGTGTTGCTCAGGGGCTCGGAACAGAATCACGACAGACAGGAAAAGGAAGAGGTCACAGGGAGAGCCCATCTCGGGGCTCTCGTTTGCTGCTAATCCAAGTGGGGAGGCCCTGAAACAACCGTGCTGGGTAGCCAGGCGTGTGCTGCAGATCAGCTTGGGACACTTTTCTTCCCAGCCAAGCCCCCTCCCCAGATATGCGTGCTTGTCTGTGGGAAGCTGCCAGCCTTGTCCAGGATGACGAGAGCAGGCCCTGAACGGCTGCCATCCCAGCACTGCCAGGCCTTCCTCGGAGCCTTCCATTCCCCACCCTTGCAAGGCTCCCGCTTTTGCTCCTGTCCCGTGGAAACATTTGGGGCATGAATTCAGTTGGGGTTTACTGAAAAAAGTTGGAAATAAGACATTTGAGGCTTGTTGATCACAGTTTATTTGGCCCTTTCTTCCTCTGGACCATTCAGGGGCAGGCTTAGGGCTCTTCCGTCTGTTAAAGGTAGAGTACCAGCACTTCCATTCATGAAACTGGGTTTTGGGAATAATCAGCAAGCAAGAAAAAAGACCGCTTTTCGTAAGCCATTTTAACTATTCCCTCACTGTCTAAACTGCCCCACGGAACAGTAAGAGGCCAGGGGAGGGAGATGTGCAGCCCCGTCCATCCCTCTCCCCAGAATCGCTTAACTTTTGATGCCAATTCCACGTCGATCGATTTAAGGAGCTCTTTGCCCCCCACCCCCACTCTTGCTCAGGAGGTATCAGCATCGATTACCGGACAGGAAGAGCAGCAAGAAACAGCCCCTCCCGCAGGCTGATGGTCACCAGGTCCAGCATCCACAAGAGACATCCAGTGGCCTCACGGAGTTCAGCCCTGCTGCTGCTGGCAGTCCAGCCTGCAGTTAAGTCAGGAAATTCTTCTTACACTGCCCCAAGAAAGAAAGACGCAGTTTGCCCAACCCTCTGGTGCACTTCTCCGTTCTCTGTCGAAAGGGTCTCTGCGCGGCAGCTTCACTGCAATGACCTGCTCAGCCCGGCCATGCACCGACCACGTGGGATGGGCTGGCGCAGGCTGCTTCGCCCGAAGCCCGAGCAGGAAATCGCCGGAATCCCCGCTTTCCGGCCGCCCGGGTTGAGCCAGGGGGGGCGAAGAAGGGCTCAGCGCCCCTTCCCCGGCCCTGCAGGCAGGCGCGGGGCTCCAGCGGCGCGGGGCGAAGCGGGGGCGGCCCGGCCGAGAATGTCCCGGCTGGCGCGGGCGTCCTGCTTCCTGCCGCGCTCGGGGGACGGGCAGAAGCGGCTCCTCAGCACCCTGCCGATGACCTCCTGCGGCACTCGGAAGCCTTGCGCCAGGCGGGCCAGCGGCCACTCCTCGGGGAAGGCGCGCCGGAGATGCCTGCGGAGGGAAGCGAGGGCATGAGAGCGGGGCGGGCGGCCGGGCGCGCGGGGGGCCGCGGGGTCGCTCTTACCGGATCTGCTCCATTGCCCGGCGGGTCAAGGCGCGCTCGGGGGGCTCCGGCGGCCCCATCAGCTTCCGCAGCCTGCGCTCGCGGGTCTGCCTGGCGCGGCAACGCAGGCTCCTGCGGGAGAGAGGCAGCGGTCAGGCGGGCCGGGGGCGGCGGGGCGGCGGGGCGGCGGGGCCGGGGCGCCGCCTACCTCTCCAGCTCCTGCTCGTCCAGCGACGGGGCCCCTCCGTCCGCGCGCGCGGCGGCCAGCCGAGCCAGCACCTTCCGCAGGTCCGGCAGCCGCGGGGGCTTCATGGCCGCGGCGCGCTGGGGGGCGGCTGATCGCGGCTGCGCCCCTTCGCCTCCGCTGCTCCGGAATCGCCCGCAAAACCCGGCGGAGGAGCAGATCGCGGGGGGCGCCCCGGGGGCGGCGTCCTGCAGTTCTCCGCTTCCGCCTTTCTGGCTCCCGAGGCCGGGGGCGGCTTCCGCTTGGGGCGGGGCGGAGCGCCTTTGCAGCCTGGCCGCGCCTCGGCCTCCGAGAGGGGGTCCGCAGAGGCGGGGCGCCGGAACCCGCCCCGAGCAGGCGGCGGATCTTGCGCGAACTGGGTGGGCTGGATGAGTTGGGGATTCCGTGTTGCTTTACGGTGTAGCTCTTGGTTCCATGGTTTATGTTGCATTTAACGTGTTTGTACACGCGTCCGATGTTAATAAGCCATTTGAAAGTCCCGAGAGGCCAATCTGTTTTGTCTGGCTGGAAGTCTGTCTTTGGGACGCCTCCGGAGAGTGACAGTAGCGTCAGGACAAAGCTTGGCTGGAGTTTTGATTGAGCCTTACCCAAATATCATTTGATTGTTCTCCAGCCGTATATTTAATTTTTGTCCCGTTTGCCACAACAGGTGGGTAAGGAGGCCGTAGCACAAGGCTTCAGTTGCAGGGCTCCAAGCTAAGGAAACAGGCAGAGGACACCGATCTTCTGCCGGATCGCTTATTGGCTGGACAATAAAAAACGAAGAATGGAAAGGAAGTTCCTCGCCCCCACCCTGTGCCCATTAGGGGCAGAATGGTGTCCCTAAGAGAAGTGATCAAAGTGACCTCATGCCACATCCCAGAGAGAGGCTGCCAGGCAGCTGATCTGGGGAAAAACAGGGCCCGGCCTGGAAAACACCATCTCTGTGCAGGTGAAGCTACTCTTTGCTTTCCTTTTTGCCTGAAAAGCCTCTTGTATCCACTGGCAGAATGGATGAAAGCTCATCAGCATCTGCGTTGTCCAGCTAAAACCCTTTAGGAAGAGGGGTTCAAGCACTAGTTATTTTTCTGGCTAACTTAGATGAAGCATTTTGCTTGACTGGGCAAAGGGAAGTTGGTCTCCCCTTAGAGAGACCTGGTTTTCAGTTCCCTCCGTGGTCTATAAACTCTGGAGTTGACCTCAACAGTAACAGCTTCCGGGGCCTTGTTTAAGGAACAAAATCCACCCCTGCCCTTAGCACTCTAGGGAAAAATGGAGGAGGGTTGGGATTGACCTGCATTTTCCAATTAACATCTGGAAGAGGCTGCTTAGACAAGCTAGCCCTTCCTATTTACTCTTGCCAGCTGTGAGATAACAAACTTCCAGCTCTAGCCCCAATGAGATCATTATTCCCCTCTTTTGTCATAGCAGCCGCCCAGGGCCTGCCAGATACTTAATCCTCATTAATATCTAACCTCCCTTTGCTGATGCCTAAATTGAGCAACTCCAGGGGTGGAGAGGAAAAGAGAGATTGCAGGACTGTAAAACTTGCCCAACAAAAGTAACCCCTTGGTGAGTTGTTCTTGCTGTTTGGGCTCACCTGGCAGATTAAGGAGGGATTCCCTGGCACTGTGAGTACATTCGGGGACAATTTCTTCATAAAATTTCTTCAAAGCTTGTCACTGTCCTGGTGTTTCTCTTGGTGTTCTTGTTCTTTGGTATCTATCCTGCAAATCCTAAATTAAGCATTGACACACCAATTAGCAGCAACAGTCATCTAACAAAGCTTAACAGCATAAGATTCGGTGAATCCTTTTTTACAAGATGACCGCCAGCATGGAAAGCTTTGAAAGAGTAGCTAAATCATGAAATGTAAAGCCAACAACTGTGAAAAGCATAGGGCTGCGTGGATGGAAAGAGACATAAATTTGATAAAACAATAATAATAAAACTGTTGCCCTTATCAAGCTCTGCAGGAGGTTGAACTAGACAGCTTGCCTGATCCACCGTCAGGGTTCCTACAAAAATGACAGGGTGGGCCTTGTAAGTGAAAGGACAGACCAACCCCAGCGGGTAGAACTGTATAAAACTTTAATATAAAGTTGGCTACAAAAGAAACCCCTTTCCTAGCCCATAGGGCTTTTCAAGAATTGTCCCAGGGCTTGGGCAGCCTGACTGGCATCTGCAACGGGAACCTGGCATGCAGAGAGCACATGGGAGGGATACAACTAAAGTGCATAAAACTGTTCTCAGAACTGGCTGTTGGCTGGAGGGGAAACACAGCTCTGTGGATGTGGACGCTTTCAGGAGAATGGCTGAAAGAGATGCAGGTGTCTGGATGCATCCATGGCAGAGATTCGGTCTCCGCTGGTGCCCCTCCTGGCGCAAGACTCAGTAGTAGGTGCCCCCCAGCCCCAGTTCTTTGGGCTCCAATAATCCGCTGAGATTTCAAGTCAAGTTCCTTTCCTGCAGAAAGAAAAGCCAGCTGGCTAGGATTCACAGGCTCAGCCCCAACTCAGGGTGGGGGGAGAAGTCAGGGTGCTGCTACCTGGGTTGGTTGAGATGCAATGCAACCACCTTGGTGGAGCGGTGGGGACTTCCACGCCGGATGAGGGGGGCTGAAGCAGAGTTGATGGCCAGTCCGTGCACGTCAGCGCGGTTGAGAGGGGCTGCTACAGACGGGAAGGGGAAGCTGCTGTATATGGTGCCCGGTGCTTTTCCACTGTGGGACAGGCAATTCAGGGAGCCGGAGCTCATGTACAAGGGTCTCTTGCTGGAAGAAGGGCTGTCTGCAAAAGAAAGCGGGTGGCTGGAGGTCTCGGGCAGAAGCAGGCAGGGATCTGCAAATCTACAAATGGACCCTAATTTCTGCTGTGCCCGGAGCTCCACAGCAGCTTCACCCGCTGGGTGAAGTCCAGAACCACCTTTGCCCCTTTTCTGTTTCCCAAACAGTTGCTGGGGGTCAGGAGCAGAATAAACTTGTAGCCAGGACTGACTGCAGGGAGATGCACAGCCTCTCATTTCACCCTGCCCGCCCCCATGTTAGCTACACCAAGGTTGACTAAGGGCACGATCCAGATCCAAACTGCAGACCCAGCATTGTTTCCTCCTCACAGGGCAAAAGAAGGCAAGGCTTGTGCTTTCCAGACACGTCCCTCAAACTTGCCCAAGTCTGCAATCGTCTGGGGGCCCTTGCATTCTCCTGAGACCTGGAAATCCAGGCAGGGAAACGACCTTTGCAGGGCTCCCCAGCTCCCAGCCTGTTACTCACTGCCTTCTGCTTTCTTCTTGGCACTGGCAAAGCGCCGCCCTCCTGCTTTCAGCATCCGAGCAAGAGTGCAGGGTTCGCCCACCATGGCGGTGCCAAGCCAGCTCATGTTCTTGGATGACTGGAGGTGGAGCTGTGGCTCGTGAGGGGGGCCAAAGCCTGACAGGGCTCCTAGAATAGTTGGGATGAAGCCTTGGTTTCCCAGCAACTGGACTCGTGCTGTGGGTTGCTGCTGCATGATCTGGTGCCCAAGCTCCTGGGCAGAGCCCCTCAGGAGGGAGAGGGGGACGAGGGTCATCAGGTCCTGGGTGTTGTAGTTATTAAACACATCCTGGAGAAATTGAGGCTGGAAGACAAAAACAGCAGGTTGAAGTTTTGGAAAAACGACTTTCCTGCATCATCCATTGGTACCTGCCAGGCTCTGAAAGATCCCCTCCCAGCAGATTCTCTGCAAAGACTCAACTTGCACTGCAGGAGGCATTGTTTTAATGCTGCTCAAATCAGAAAAGGAGAGCCAGTTTGGTGCAGTGGTCAGGGCACCAGAAAAGAAACTAGGAGATCATGAGTTCTAGTCCTGCCTGAGGCAAGAAGCCAGCCGGGTAACCTTGGGCCAATCGCTTTCTCTCAGTCCTGGGAAGAAATGAGCAAGGGCAAGCCACTTCCGAAAAACCTTGCCAAGGAAACTGCAGGGACTAGTTCAGGCAGTTGCCAGGAATCCAACACTGATTCAAAGGCACACACATACAAATCAGAAAAGTATTAAGGGCAAATCTAGGCCCTTCCAAAGTAGGCAACAGATTGCTGCATTATTGGGGGGGGGGGGAGAGCCAAGTCCCAGGCCAGTCATTAGGTCACATCAACAGAAGCAAAACTTCCATGGGATTCTGCTTTGATCAGATCCCCCTTTGAGTACCCTCCAGTTCTAGGCACCAGGCTTTAAGAAGGAAGCAAACACACCCAGACACAGAGGAGAATGGGAGGGAATATAATCAGGGGACCAGAAACTGAGGCCTATGAAGAGAGAAAGATCTGGGGATGTTTAGCCTTGAGCAAAGACAACCGGAGGAATCCAACAGCCCTGGCAAATACCTCAAAGGATGTAACATGGAATAATCCATTTAGGTTACAGGAAGACAGATTCTGGTTGAAAGTTAGGAAAAACTCACTGACAGGAGAAGTGGTGGGCTCCCCTTCACCAGGCATGTTTAAGCAGAGGCCAGACAGTGCACTGCTGGGGAGGCTGTATTTTGAATTCCTGCCCTGAGCAGGGGTTGCATCTGACAGCCTAAATGGTCCTGCCCAACTCTAGGTTGCCATGATTTCCCCACTGGACCACACGGGTTCCCAGCCCTTCCTTGGGATGGCAGGACTGTACCAGAGGTTCACCTGGCTCTCTGAGATGTTGATATGGGGCCTCTGGATTTCCATGGGCTTTGGCTCGGTGCTGCGGAGCAGGCGGGTCAGCTGGTCAACAATGCCCAGTCCCCGGATGAGATTTTCTCGCCGCAGGAGGGCCTTGACTCTCTCTACTTCCTCTTCCTCCACTATGGCTTGTGGAGTCATGCTGTCATACGGCAAGGAGGGCATCTGGGAAGAGGAATGACTGCTCATTCATTCAAAAATGCACATATGCTTACATAAAATAACTTTGAAACACTCCCCTGGAAAGCAAAACCAGACCCTTCGGTTCTGTAAGGTTAGAACTGATGCTGTGGGTTCAGCTTCAGCCCCTCAGGTCGTCCTCAGCCCCACTCTGACCAGCTCCTCTGCAGCTCCAAGTCTGAAGATGCTCCCTCAATCCCTAGCACTGCTACTCACAGGCCTCTAGTGAGTCCTTTGCCCTTGACATGGGCCCATCACACAAGAGCAGCAACTGGCCACCAGCCAGGAAAGGGAAGGGACAGTATCAGATTTCAGCCAACCGGCGGCTGCTTTTGAAGGCAAAGGTGATCAGGATCAGGAGAGTTTTTGTTTCTCCTAAGTAAATGCAGCGCTGAGTGGAACTCCGCCTGGATTTCATTTGGGCAGAAATCAATGTATTTGTTGCGCAGAAGCTAAGAGGGTGTCCCACCCCAGCCCTGCTGAAGTTCCTCCTCAGCCCACAGATCCTTGCAAAGTACCTTGGGGCTCCAGGTCTTGCTGTGGCTGTATGCCATTCGGGTGAAGGCAGCCTTGCCCTTGCTCTTCTCCTGGGACTTCTCTCCAGCCGATTCCCCCTGTAAGCTTTCCTTGACTTCCCTCTTCTTCCTCCCAGCCGTGCTCTCCCTCTGCTCCTGCTTCTGGCGGATCTCCTCCAGCTGCTGCCTGGTGAGGAAAGAGTCACCCTGTCAACAGCCACACAGGGCCTCACAGGTCTGCCTGCTTGCATGCATCATGAATTCATTAGCCTGGCAGGATACAAAAGCCCCCACTTGCCAGCTACCTGGCACACTCTTCTCTAGCCTTGGAGGCCACAGTCTCTTGGAAGAGGGATCCACTGTGCTTGAAGAAAGGAGCATACTTTTCAGTGCCACATGAGGGGAAGATGCGCCGGTAGTGGCCCAGGTGGTTGTTCTCGTATTTCTCGGCTTGGGCCAGCCAGGCGGCCTGGCTGCTCTCCATCTGTTCACGCCTGAAAGATACGAAAGAGCTGGCTATAAACCACAGATCCACTGTGCCCCAAAGCACCTTCATGCCCTGTGCTGCATCCCACTCGAAGCACCTCCAGTTCTGATTTTCTACCGTTGCGTTACCATCTCCCCTGCAGTGGCTGGAGAGAGAATGCCAACTCAGCACTGCTTGGGAGTGCTCTGGATAAAGCCACCACAAACATGGCAGATGTGAGTGGAACAATGAGGCTTCCTGTCTACTTTTCCTTTGCACAGCCATGAATTCCTGGGGCATACAGAGCTACCTGGCTTCTCGGGGCTGCTGGTGGGCCTGCAGGAGGCGCTCCTTCACCCGCCTCTTGTCTTCCTCCAGCACCTTCTTCTTGTCACAGGCACGCAGGTTAATGAGATTGATTGCATCACAGAGTAAGGCATCCTTCACTTCCCGGTCCAGACGGGAATCCGTGGTAAAGCTGGGGGAATGGTTGACCTGAAAGAGTGATGGAAGACCCCCAAGATAGCACTCATGCTCCTTCTGAACTGGGGGATCCTTAGGAGTCCAGCTCTTTCATAGGATCACAAAATCTCTCCTGATATCTATTTTTTTAATTTCTGAAAAAAAACAGCTTATAAGGCTGTATTTAGAACCTAGGTTAGTAGAAAATAATCGTTAGAATCAAAGATGGGCATTACTTCAGGCAGAGGAAACCTTTCCTTTGGATCTCAAAGAGCAGCGCTCAGAAAATTTTCTGCTGGAAAGTGATGATGGGAAGAGCTTTGACATTTTCAACCAGTAAGAGCTGACAACAGAAACTTGACTGGTCAGTGTTCTTAGTTTGAAATGTCTGTTTCTACTGCTTGATGGATGTTTGAAAATGTTGTCCTACATCCCCAACTTTCAAAATCGGTAAGGACACCATACCTGTTTTTTCAAAATTCAACAGATGCTAGAGCAGGTAATCCAAAAGGGTGGGATACCTGACGGGCAGGCCTGCCAAGCAACCCTTCCTGCTTCTGACTGGCACTTACCTCCAAAAGCCACGGCTTGAGCTTCCGGTCAAGGAGGATGTCAAAGCCCAGAATCTCAAAGCAGGCACAACCAGAGATGTGGTTGGGGAAGCAAGTGCGATAATTGTGCTTCAGAACTGGGTGAGCAGCAATGAGTGTTTTGATTATGATGTCCTCAATGTCCTGCCACAGTTCAGCTGTGTCATAGCTGTGCTCCCGCATCCAAGCGTTCAGGGTGGACAGCTTCCTATTGGGTCGGGTGAGGAGAGGAAGAGCTGCTACTCCAACCCTGCCCCAGGATCACAGAGCAACAACGCCAAATGGGAATTCTAGACCCTCTCCAAGGGAATCTTGTTTTCCCTTAGTGCGCAGCCAGATCCTGCACGTTCACTGAGGTATGCACAGAGAAGCCTGCTGTTGCCAATATTCCACCTCATCCAGTGTGGCCTGACTGGTTGCAGCCACTTGCTCTAAGGCAGAGAGTTTTCTCCCAGCCCAGTTCCCCACAGCTCTTTCTGAGTTGGAGATCCTGACAGAGACTTTCCCGATGACGATGCAGGCATGCCTTATTGCCCCCTTCAGGAGCAACACACATGGCTCTAATGGAATAAGTCAAATGCCTAACCTTTCTCAAAGCAGCCAACTCATGGAGTTGAAAAAAGTTGAGTTTCCTGCAAATGGACACCTGATCTCCTATTCCCCCCTCCCCCACTGCTGTGCCCACTAGCAGAACCGCTGCCCCCCTCCTGCAAGGAAATGGGCACAAGCAATACCTCTTGCTGCCTGTGTTGTCATCCCGCACAAAGTTCTCATTATGCTTGTTGATGGCATAGTTGGTCAAGTGCATGCAGATGTCATCCTGTGAGAGAGATGTTGGGAGGGGGAGCGTGATTCTCTGCTTCTTGAGACCTTGGAACTCTCCTCTTGTCTATCAGCATTCCTTCACCGTCTTACTGCTGCCCTGTGCCAGCTCAAGGAGCAGACTTCCCAGCCCAGGAGCTCTGCAGGTCCAAGGACAGCCCAGGACAGCACTCCCAAAGCCCCATCAGACACCAACAGCTTATCTTCCTACAAAGTGAATGCCAGTTCCTGGGCTTCTTTACCAGGTTGCTGCTGTTGGGCTCGATGTACCTCATGGTGGCAAAGCGGGCCAGCCCCTCCTCATAGACAAAGATCTTCAGGGGGTCGCAGGAGGTGACCAGGACATAGATACGCATGTCAAACTTAAAGCCATCAATGAGGAAGGGCTACAAAGAGAGGATGAATGACAGAGTCAAGGGAAAGGAACATTTCCTGTTAAGCCGGTTCTAGCACGAGTGATCCTCAGCCGAGACTGGCGTTCTCAGCTATGTTAGGAGAGCAACGGCTCAGCTCTTGCTGTCACAGGGCTGCACAACTGCTGGCCCCTAGGCCTACCTTAGTAATGTACTGCTGGCAAATCATGTGCTCGCCATGCTTTATTTCCTTGGGGTTCCGGGTAATGAAGATGCCCCGCCCTTGACAGCCACTGTCTGGTTTGCAAATGTACGTCCTGTTTTTTCTCATTCGCCCATAGGCTTGGAAGTCCCCATAGCTGTGCAAAGACAACACCGTGATTGGCATGTAAGAAACTCCATGTGCCCCCAGAGTCTCCCCTCCTCAGCCACTTAGACTGGGAGGGTGCCCTGCAGCTGGCATAACCACTTTCCTGGGCCGCAGAGGAAGTGGTGGCCTCTCTCTCACTCACTCAGCTGGCAAACACCAGGTGCGTGGGAAGATGCTGTACTCCTTGGGGAAGAGCTTGAGCATTCGGTTGAGGTTGCGAGCAAGCAAGTCCTTGCGGCAAATCTCTGCCATGCCTGGAAAGTGATTGATTTTCTGAAATTAAGCAAAAACAAGAAATCTGCAGAAGAGGGGAAGATCTTGCTTGGATCTCTGACGAAGGAAATGGAAACGCCTTTGCATATCCTTCTTTGTTTCGTTGTCCTTCAGAAGGTTTTGCCCCACTTTTCAATCATGTAATAAATTTTCCTAAATAGCTTCAACATTTAAGGATAGAAAATAATCATAAATACGTGTCAAAAAACCTAACCCCCATAACAAAAAATAAATGTATGTTATCAACCTTTATTAATTTCACCTGATAACTAAACAAAGTGCAGTGCCACATACAAATAAATGAGAAAATATTATAGATAGGAACCTAGCTATATGAATTCCTATTTTACATCCTTCAGAGGTTCTTCTGATCATTCTCCACTATTTTGAGATACATGAAATATGTAGCATAAGCGCTACAACAAGCATAACAGGGAACACCCCCAGATCCTAGTGCCATGGCCCTGCCCACTTTGTGGCCTCCTCCTTCTCTCTTTACCAAGCCTCAGCTCCAGGAGAAGGCTTCCAGTCTTAATGATTTGGCAGTCGCCCTTCCCAAGGTATACAAGGCTTAAAATCAGAACTTTGAATTTTCTCCAGACAAAAAGCCAATGAAGGTTCCTTAATCCTAGCAAGATATCCAGGCAACAACTCAGAATACATTTATTCACTAAGTCTTTACAGGATAACAATTGCTGCTGCCAGACTGGGCTGCCTTGTTGATGCAATGTTTTTAATTATTGTACAATTAAACAAATTATCTTCACTGTTTTGATAGTGCTGCTAGTCACTTGAGCATCACTCTGGGCTCCCTTGGGTGTAATAGTGATTTGCAAATTAAATAAGTATTTGGGTAGCTACAAACAGTGATCTAGCCAAGGAATAGGCAAGGTAGCCTGGGTCCAAGAGCTCTTTGTCTGCTACCCAGCAACCTGATGCCTGGGGAGCAGGTAGGAAGGAAGGGAGAGAAAAGGTGGCAGAAAAAAGAATAACACAGAGTCAGAAATGGGGATGCAAAAAGGATAGGGTGGCCCACCCAATTTTCATTTTGCTCCCATTCAGCCACATCCCCAAACACCCCATGCCCTGCAGGAGGCTCTTAGCAGGAAAAAAAATCCAACCCAGCTATTACATTCTGCACAATACTCCACGCACTGTGGTATTCTGATCTAAATGTTACCAACAGGGTATACAAATCAGGAAACCAGCTATTTCTGCACAAGGGGGCTTGCAACTGTTCGGACCCCACAGCTTTCCCCATGACCCCAGAACCAGGTTAAGCAAATCATGCAGCAGAGTCAAAGGTGCAGAAGACAGGGAATTGTCCTACTGGTATGCTGACTGGTGGGGTGGGAGGGTGGGTGAGTAAGGAATACTCCCCAGAGAATTTATGCTTATCCCTCAAATCCCAGTAGGGCCACATGAAACAGTAAAAGCCAACAGTGCTATAGTGTCGCAGAGCCTAATTGGTCAAGGATGCTGGGGGTTTTCTACAGGAATATTTTGCATTATGTTGATGATAGCTCCCGTTGCCCTGGCTGTACTGGGTACCTGAAACCTCTTCATTTCCATGACACGCTCCAGTGAAACTGAGCAGTCAGTCCAGTAAACAGTCCACTCCTCATCCTCCCCCACTTCTTTCAGGCCACAGCGCCGAGCAGCACGCCTAACTGCAGCAAAATAAACAGATGGACAAAGCTGGTTCCAAAAAGGCATCTGGATGATCTTTTGGCCTTGCCTGCAGGAGCAGAAGCTACAGGCATTTGAGCATTAGGAATTATCATTCTGATTATTCAACCTCATGGTCCCCTCCAAGAGAGTCCCTGGAATCCTCTCTTCCCATGCCAGGGACCCCACAGCTCTCTTGGCTCGGACTAGTCAGCGCTGCTGAGTACAGGGTCCTTGCACTGCTACTGGCTCATTCCCGCTGTACTGTACAAAGCTAATAAAGGAACTAAAACTATATCCTCCTTTGGAATGCAAAACCTGAATCCCTGTATTGCCTGTTCCTTCCCAAAATGCCTGGGTGTGGTGCTCCTCCTCCCTCCCACAAAAAAACTGGACACTTAATTCTTTTTACAGGGGAGAAAATCATGTTAACTCTAGCTATTATTTTGATCTTGTGCCAGTTTCTTTGTTCTTGCACACAAAACGTTGCATGTCTGTGCCCTAGGCAATGCTCACTGTGTGAAGAGGAAACCACTGAAGAAGCAGCCCTAACTTACCACTTTCATATTTGCAGTTCACTAGGTTGATGGACAGCAGCCTAGAATTAAAACAGAGAAGGCAGTAGCACAGGGCTGGGAGAAGCTGCTGGAAGAAAAAGCAGCAACTGCTGCTGGGACTCCCACAAGGAGAACCACGCTCAACCTTGAAACCCCAAGACTTCGGCGATGACTTGGCAGCAAAAGGAGGAACCGGGAGGGGGGGGGGCTCCAGGCTCCGATGCAGAGAGGGCAACCAGCAATGCATCGAGGGAACACACCTATGTTTCCTCTTCCTTTTTTGCCTGGTCTCCTCTGGCTCGCATTCTTCTGCGGTTTGTTCCTCCAGGTCAATCAGGGAGAGCCCCGGCTGGTCATCGCTCCTCTGACTCTTGTGCCCTCGGCTCGGGGCTGGCTCCTTGTCCTGAGAGTCCTTCTGTCCGGCCTCCAGTCTTTTCAGGCATTCTTTCGCAGACTCATCTGACAGGCCTCCTTCCTCATCTTCCTCCTCGTCCGTTTCGTTCTCAGATTCGCTGCTTTCTTCTGCGTTGATCTTCATGCTCTCGGGCGCTTTTGCAAGGAGCAACGGAAGAAGGGGTCCCTTCAGCGGGGCAGCGATTGTGACAACAACTGCTACCGCCGCGATTATTACTGCTTCACCGGAGCAGCGCCGCTCCCGCCCACTTCGTCGGCCGCCCGCCCCTCCTCCGGCCCTCGCCAGCGGCCGCCCCGGGAGCCAAGCCGGGAGCCGCTCCCCGCGCATCTCCGGGGGGCGCGCCGGCTCGGCTGGGCCCGGGGGGAAGCCCCGCGCGCGCCCGAACTGCCCGCACCCGCCCGGCGGTCTCCCAAGGTGCTCCCGCCGGTTGCCCCAGCTGCGCCGCCCCGGCTCGCTCGGCCCGCCACCGTCGCGCCGGGCGACCCGGCCGCCGCTCCCGCCCGCTCCGCTCACCGGGCCCGGCGGCTCTCCCGGGGCGGCAGCGGCGCCTGGGGCTCCCTCGGGCCCCGACGCGGTCTCCATGCCGACCACGGGCCCCGCCCCTCAGGCGGCTTACGGAGAATGCGCGGGACCCCAGCGCCACAGCCCCGAGGGGCGTGTAGGCGGGACGCCAGCGGCCCCGCTCGTCACCACTAGGCGACCGGCTTCTGTGACGTGCCCAAGAGCTTCTTCGCCATTGGCCCGCGCCCTGCCCGTTGCAGCTGGGACATTTCCGCTGGCGAATGACGAGGCGGAGCTTGGCCCGTTGCTGGGCAGCCGGCCATCCGTGCCTGAACGGCGGGCGTTCTCGCGCGGGAGCCCCGAAGCCCGCGCGGAGCAACGGTCGGGGACGCTGGTGCGGGCGAGAGAGGTGGGTTGGTCGGGACGGAGCGCGCGCTTTGCTTGGCAAACGTCGCCTCGGCGGGGCACCGGGTGATTCGCGGCGGATACTGGACAGGTTGTACGCTGCAGCGGGGCGCAGGAATCTGAACGCCGAGGTTTCAAGGACGGAACCCGGGACTGAATCGGCGAAGAACCAGAGCAGATAGTCGAAAGAGCAAACGTGCACGGAGCAAGGATGGCGTCCGAGGACGGGAAAGTACGGAGGGACTTGATGAACATCCTCGGTCTAAGTGAAATTTGGTTACGTTTCTTTTTCTCTCAGTTCATGCCATGCTCGCTACAAGTGTACTGTTTTGTGCACCACCCAGGGTTGTGATTACATATGGGCGGCCATATGTCTTTTAAAATAAATAAAATAAGCTTACAGCACTTTTGTTCCCCCCCCCCCGATTCAGCTTACCCCAAAAGGATAAGTGGGGTAAGCTGGGGTGGGGAGGGAGCTTATATTTTTCTGTTGTATTAAGAAATGGATTAATGGTATTTAAAACCACTCATGGTCCTGTTCTATTGGAGCAGCATATAAGCCTCTATCTATCTATCTATCTATCTATCTATCTATCTATCTATCTATCTATCTATCTATCTATCTATCTATGCCCATCACGGTAAAAAACAACCCTGGGCGGTTTACAGAGAAGTTAAAATCAGTTAAAAATACAATGTAAAATGGTCCTGAGTAAATAGAAAATAAATACTATCCAAGAATAGATGTTAATTGGCAAGTAGTTTGGGGAGCGTCATCAAGGTGCCAGCCACCCCCAGGATTGGGTAAGATTCTTGTTGCCCCACGCAAGCTGGTAGAGCCTGGTCTTTAATCCTTTCCAGAAAGCCAGGAGGGTAGGGTAGTAAATACATTTACTTAATTTTTGTTAGCTGCCTTCTGCCCTAGGAAAAGTACCAGAATTGTATGTTGTCACCTAATTTATTTAATGTACATTTATTTTTATTTATTTATACTTCAAATTTGTCACCACCCATCTCACTGCAAGCAACTCTGGGCGGTTTACAGTAAAAAGAATAAATATTAATTAAAATACACTACAACAAGACTCCTGTATAAACAATAAATATCTTCCAAGAAACTGATGTTAACTCGGAGTTACTAGATTTGGGGAGCATCTAGTGCCAGCCACCCCCAGGGCTGGTTATATCTCTTCTCACCCCATGCAAGTTGGCAGAGCCAGGTCTTCAATTCGTTCTGGAAAGCTGGGAGGGTAGGGGCCTGCCTCATCTCTGCGGGGAGAATATTCCATGGGAGGAGGGGCAATAGCAGAGAAGGCTGTCCTCCTGGGACCCACCAGTCGACATTCACTCGACGGGGTCTGTAACATGCCTTCTCTGCCTGATTGGGTGAGATGGGTCAATGTGATGGGGGTGAGATGGTCTCTCAGGTAACCTGGACCCATGCCATGTAGGGCTTTAAAGGCAATAACCAACACCTTGAATTGGACCTAGAAGCAAACTGGCACCCAATGCAGCTCCTGCAGCAGAGGTGTTACATGTGCCATCCTTGGGGCACCCAAAATTGCCCGCTCAGCTGCATTTTGAACCAGCTGTAGCTTCCAGATACTCTTCAAGGGTAGCCCTTGTAGAGTGCATTGCAGTAGAGAGATGGCCAGGGCGTGAGTGTCTCACCGGAGAGCCTCCTGATCCAAGAAGGGGCGTAACTGGCACACCACCCAGAGATGGGCAAAGACCCTCCTGGCCACGACTGCCACCTGCTCTTTGAGCAATAGTTGTGAGTCCAGGAGAACTCCCAGATTATGCACCGGGTCTGTTTGGGGCAGTGCAGCCCTGTCCAAAACCAAAGATGGTAAGTTCTTGGATACAGAGGGGCCTCCAATCCACAGCCACTCTGTCTTACCAGGGTTCAACTAAAGCTTGTTGTTCCCCATCCAGACCCCCACAGCCTCCAGGCACCGCAAAAGGGTGGTCGTGGCATCACTTATGTCACCCAGGATGGAGATGTATAGTTGGGTATCTTCTGTATATTGATACCTCATCCCATGGTGGTGGATGATCTCACCTAGTGGTTTCATGTAGATGTTAAAAAGGAGCAGAGAGAGTACCAAACCCTGCGGCACCCCACAAAGGAGGGGCCGTGGGCTGGACCTCTCGCTCCCAATCAACACTGATTGGGATCGACTTTGGAGGAAGGAAGAGAACCAGCGCAGAACTGCGTCGCCCACTCCCAACTTCCCAAGTTGGCCCAAAAAGATACTATGGTCAGTGGTATCAAAAGCCGCTGAGAGGTCAAGAAGAGCAAGGATGGATGCAGTACTCCCATCCTGCTCCTGCCAGAGATCACCTGAGAGTGCGACCAATGCTGTTTCCGTCCCATATCCGGGCCTGAAACCTGACTGAAAAGGATCCAGATAATCCATTTTTTCCAGGATCCTCTGGAGCTGCAACACCACCACCTTCTCAACCACCTTCCCTAAAAAGGGGAGGTGGGAGACTGGACAAAAATTGTCCAATATGGTGGGATCTAGCGATGGTTTATTGAGGAAGGGATGCACCAGCACCTATTTAAAGATGGCTGGAAACACTCCCTCCCTGTGATGGAATGTATCTATGAAGAGGAGGGTGATCAAGGCTATCAGGAAGGAGGGAGCGCATTCCAGAGGGAAAAGGAGACAAGAGACAATACAGTCCGTGGGGGGGGGGGCGAAAGAGGTTCAGGATAGCCCCTCCCTAGAATCTCCCAGGGTATATCCACCAGATGCAGTAGCATAGATTTAGACTGGCAAGATTCTGTCTATAAGGTGTAAGCAAATAAAGGAACTTGACTCAACTGGACTGTTTCACCTTGTTCTTGGGCTGGGCCTGACACTCCCTCACTCAAGGATGAATTAACCATTGCCTGGACCCACCCACGTGTCACCTCCCGAGCAGCCTTAACCAGCCAGGAGGGGCATTGGTCTAGTTGACAGGTGGTGGCATTGACAGTCCGGAGGACTCTGTCCACTTCCTTGTGTCCAACAGGATCAAACTGTTCCCAGGTAACAGGGTAAGTCTGTTACCCTGGGAACACAGGCCATGCCCCACGCTTGGTATCCAACTGGGAATGGATCTGTCAGGCCCAGCCCAAGAACAACGATGAAACAGTACAGTACAGTACAGCTCCTTTATTAGCTTACACCTTATAGACAGAATCTTGCCAAACTAAATCTATACTACAGCGACTAGTGGATATACTCTGAGATATTAGGGAGTGGCTATCCTGAACCTCTTTCGCTTCCCACACTCCTGTTGCGGACTCAGCTGCCTCTTGCCTCCTCCTCTCTCCTGGAATGCAACCTTCCTTCCCGATAGCCTTGATCTCCCACATCACTTTCCTCCTCATAGATATATTCCATCGCAGGATCCAAGCAATTTTATCCACCAGATGCCCAGAAAACTCCTCCATGCGGCCCTGTAGGTAGACCAGTGGGCCCTCCTTTCCCAAAAGGGATCGGGTGATCTTAAATAGGGCCACCAGATGGCATTCTGCAGAGGCAATAAGAGCAGAGAAATATTGATGTTTCGCTGCCCTTACTGCTACAAGGTAGGCCTTAACAGCAGCTCTAGCCTGTGTTTGGTCGGGTTCAGTTCTTGTTTTCCTCCAGCGACACTCTAGACATCTCTTAATCCTTTTCAAGACCCTCAACTCCTCCATAAACTCCGGGAGTATCAGGCTCCATGGGTCAGGAGAGGTCGCGTGGGCGCGATTTTGTCCAAGGCCTCGGCTGCTTTCCTATTCTAGGTAATGGCCAAGGCCTCTGCTGGGCTATGTAGCAGACCCTCGGGTATAACCCCAGCTCCCTTTGGAACCCCATTGGGTTCATCAGTCGCCGTGGCAGACCAGATGAATAGGTCCCGCTTCCCTGTGGAGGGGGATAGCAGAAGAGAATCTCAAAGCTACCCAGACATGATCTGACCATGACAAGGGGGACAGATGTTAATTCCCCCTTCAGAACACATTGCCACTGCTCTGACAAGAAAACCAAGTCCAGTGAGTGACTGCTGTTTCAAGTCAGGTCGCGAATAATCTGGGACAGGCCCATGGCTGCCATGGTGGCCATGAACTCCCGGGCTGCCTCTGGGGCACGCCCTAGGGATGGCAGACTGACGTACCCCAGAACCATAAGTCTGGGGAAGTCCACCACCAGCCCCGCAACAGCCCCCAGCAGCTCAGGCAAGAAGGTTGCTACGCAGCGTGGAGGCGGGACTACATAGAATACAACATGAGAAGGGCTGGACTTGGAATTAAATTGGAATTGGAATTAAAATTACTGGGAGAAACATTGACAATCTTAGATATGCTGATGATGGGAAGTTAAGAAGACATAAGCAATCTCTCGTTGAGGGTGAAAGAGGAGAGTGTAAAAAGACAGCTTGCTGCTCAGAATTTTAAAAAGTGGGATTACATCACCAGGCAACACTAGCCTAATGCAGATATTCTGAGTTGTTAGAATAGCAATGTACTTTATCTCTATGGGGTCAAGGTTTAATTAGGCTGATCTAAAAACTGTAAATTCAGTCCAAGTTTCATACATTCAAAGTCAAATTTGAGAAAGTGAGTCACATTTCTAGGAAAGCATCTTGGCCATTTGGAGTTCCAAGGCAGAAATGCCCATCGTTCCAGAGCCTCAGTGAGCCCAGGTGGCTCCCTAACCTCCGGGGAGCTGGCCCTGACCAGTCTGGCTCCCACCAGCAGCTTCCTCTTGGACAGCCCCACCCCAGAGCTGAGGGAAGGGGCTCCAAATCCATAGCAGGTTTGGTGGAGCCCTGGAAACTGGGGGGGGGGTCTACTCCTTGGGGGGCCTCTTCTGGGGACGGCCATTGAGGGGATGGGGGCTACATTCTAAGGAGGTCCACAAGTTCACATTGGAGCTGGGCTAACTGAGGATCTGAGAGGAGACATTCCTGAATTCTACGGATGGCTGATGCCTCAGTGAGACCTTCATATTCCTGGACAGTTTTAGTGGGCAGATGCCCCGCCAGTTCACACACTGCCACATTGAAGGCGAATTCTTCTTTGATACCAAAGCAGGCTTTCCGTGCCCAGAGAATGATCCGGATCCCAGGCCGAGCTCCTGAGCCAACAGGACCCTCAGGGGCAGCACCCCGTGTGGCAAACAAGTTGTGCGCAATCTCCCTCTGAGACAGATAGCGGGTGACCTGGGTGATCCGGCGGGTCAGCAACCCCAACTGCTGCCCGTCCTCGCCGTAGAAGAGGAAGCCCGGAGCCGGGGCCTCTCGCAGCAGATAAAGGCCTGCTTCGGGCAGGAGGGGCTCACAGGGGGCGGATTCCACCAAGAGCTCCCAGTTCAGGTAAAAGCCGTGCAGGTGCAGATGGTTGACCGAGGCAAATGCTCCGAGGCTGTTGAAGCCAACGCGGAAGCCGGGGTGGGTGCTGAGGAGGACAGCATCTAAGCCAAAGCCGAGGGCCTCCGGTGTGAGGATCTGGGGCAGAGAGAGAGTGGGGTCGGGGATGAGAAGAACGTGCCCGAACTCCAGAGGGCTGACATTGATCACCACCAGGGCCCGGGGCGGGCTGGCCGGGGGAGGGCAGCGCTTGGACATGCAGAACAGGATCTCCTCTGGGCGGATCTTACAGAAGTTGAACTGCTGGGGGTCGAAGCTCTGCTGGACGCTGCGGACCTCCTGGGGCCGCCTCCTCTCGGTCCCTCTTTGGACGTTCAGCTGGGCCACGAGCCTCAGGGTCCCCGGGAGGATCCGGGTCTGCAGCTCGCCCAAGCGGTAGCGGAACAGCCCCCTCCGCAGCCGGTCGTCCCAGCCTCCGCGCAGCGCCCGGTCGAAGCGCGACAGGGCAGGGCTGCCGAGCCCCCGCGGGGCGCTTCTCGGCCACTCCACGCCGCGCAGCGCCAAGTCCTGCTGGCCGTAGCGAAAGACCTCGGGGGGCTGCGGGGGGCTGCGGGCGCCCCGGCCGCCCGCCCCGAGCTCTGCCGCGGCCATGCCGGGAGCGGCTGGCGGACCCCGCGCCCGAGACAACCCGCGGGAGAAGCGCCGAGGACCCCGCCAGGCGCCCGGCCGAAGGGCTCGCGGCGGCCCGCCTCGACCGCGTCGGAGAGAGAGCGCCGGGCGAAGCTCCGCGTGGCGGCGGAAGCCGGCTCTCCCCCGCTCTTCCGCCCCGAAGCCGGGCCGCCCGCTCTCCCTGCCGGCGCCGCGGTGGCTCCGGGCAGCCTCTCCGCCCAGGGGCGGGCCGAGGAGGAGCCGGAGGGGCGGGCGGAGCGGGGCCGGGGCCGGGGCCGGGGCCGGGGCCGGGCGGAGGAGCTGCATGGGGGGCTCGGGCAGTCGCCTGCCCCGCGACCTGCTGGGCGAGTACCAGGTGTGACCCGGGGACGGGGATGGGGCGGGGGGCGCCGGGGCGGCGCTGCGCCGCGCCGCCCCTGACCGGCTCTCTCCTCCAGGAGCTGACCTTCCTGAGCAAGCAGGAGATCCTGCTGTGAGTACGCGCGCCTCGAGCGGGCGGCGGGAGGGAGCGGCGCCGGGGCCCCGAACCTGGCTGCTCCAGGAAGGGCGCGGGAGGAACTGAGCCGGGC
Source organism: Python bivittatus (assembly GCF_059951505.1). Taxonomy (NCBI): domain Eukaryota; kingdom Metazoa; phylum Chordata; class Lepidosauria; order Squamata; family Pythonidae; genus Python; species Python bivittatus. The sequence continues at coordinate 6,176,692 of NW_028277053.1, read as the reverse complement.
CAGCCGCCGGCGCCATTTCCGCGTCGGGCCGGAGGAACCGCCCCGCGCGGCCCTGACCGCCGCCGTGCCTTGCCTTGCCTTGCAGCGCCCACAAGCGCTTCTCCGAGCTGCTGCCCAAGGAGGCGCGCGGCCAGGCCTTGCAGACGCGGATCCCCAGGAGCAGCCTCCTGACGCTGCCCGAGCTGCGGGTGAGCCGCGACTGGGACCCTCCCTCGGGGCGGGTGGCCTCGCCTCCCGGGCTGCCTCCTCTGAAGGGTGACCCGGGGGTCGCGGTCGGCGCCCGTCCTCTGCCACTGACGCACCCCTACCCTGCTTTCTCTGGCCGCCCCGCTTCTTGCAGGCGAACCCCTTCCGGAACAGGATCTGCCGCATCTTCTCCACAGCAGAGAATGGGGAAGACGACATGTCTTTTGAAGATTTTCTTGACATGCTGAGTGTCTTTAGCGACTCGGCTACCCTGGAAATCAAATCACATTATGCCTTCCGCATCTTCGGTAAGAGCCAGGTTTTTATGCCTGCGAAGGGACAGAGAAGGGCTTGCAGACGGGGGTTTTATCCAAGTATGACAGCTACTGTTCCTTTCTCGAAAAAAGGCCAATCAAGGAACATCTACTACAGGCAGCACCCAAACTCTATTCGGTTTTTATACTTTTGGTGGTTAAATGCACTCTGATTGCCAGTTGTTGGGGTCAAATGGGAATAGCCACACCTATGTGGGTAATGCTTACTTAGATTGGGGGAACACACAGTCCTCCAGATAGCGATGTCCAGTCTCTTCCATCCTTGGCCTCCTCAGTTGATGGGCCTGCTTTTGAACAGGTGCGGGATATTCCTTGAGTTTGCCTGCATGTTCTAGCAAGCAAGACTTGGGGAATCTTAAAACTGTCCAAAGAGTTAATCTGGTTTAATAACATTTTCCTCCCCGCACTCACTGGATGATATGGAAGTGGCAGCTTCTCTTTGGATCCTTGGCTATGCAAGCATTACTGGAGCAGAACCACTTTCACCTTTCCAAATAAGAGCGACCAGTCCCCTCACTCCTGAATGCAGTGGAGCTAACTAAAAAACCTCTACAGGAGCCAAGAGAGCTTCTAGCTTTGAGAACACTAACCACAGCTTCTCTCCCCATCTTCTCCTTAGATTTTGATGATGATGGCACTCTAGATAAGAAGGATTTGGAGAAGCTGGTAAACTCCCTGACAGGTGAAGGAGAAGACAGCAGGCTGAGTGCATTAGAGATGGACCAGCTCATTCAGAATGTGAGTGCTGGAGCGTCACAACAGAAGGGTTGGCAGTAGGGCAACAGCCGACTCTGGCCCACACAGCCCCTCTGTTTTTTTGGCAGATCTTAGAGGAATCTGATATTGATAAAGATGGGACCATCAACCTCTCTGAGTTCCAACATATAATTTCCCGCTCTCCAGACTTCACCAGGTCTTGCCTGTTTTCCTTGGGTTGAGTTCTTGGTTGAATCAGTAGTATGTTTTGGGAGGGCCCTGTACTTTAGTAGGAACCTGGTAGGAATCAACATTATTTGAATAATGAAGCCCTTCTCTCTTTCTCTTCCAGTTCCTTCAAGATTGTGCTCTGATTCTTTCCATGTTTTCCCTTCTCCTCCCTCACTAGAAGATCTCTCGTAAGACAGAGGAACTCGTACCTACCAGTCATGCAGTAAACATACCTAGGCCCTATCTGGCTCTTACAGCCAGTTAAAACATGGCCTTGCAGTCATGCCCATCAGCTGGTGCTCCTATAGGGAGGAGCGGGACAAGAAAACTGGAAGCTGTGGCTGATGCTCTTTGCTCCTGCTTCACCTTGGGGTTCTGTGTGGTGGCTTGGGGTTACTACAGATCAAAGATCAAAACAAGAGCAAATTGTTGTGGGACTTCTGTGCTGCTTCTGAGTCTTGCTGTCACCCCTGGCTCTTTCTGGCGGCCTGCTTGGAGCTTGCTCAGAGCAGCTGACCCTCTTCCCAGTTAAACTGTGCTGAGCATATTGTGAGTTCTGAATCACTGGACCGTTTCTCTTGGTTTATGAGGGGTGGGGGGAGAGCACACCTGTGACCCAGTCTCTTGAGCTTTATAAATACAGAATTGACATGATTTTGTCTGACTTCTACGCTTTTGCTAAATAAAATTCAGTGAGTGGAACCCGCTCGTGTTCATCCATCTTTATTTCACCTTCCAAAAAACAAGTTCATTTCTATTGCTCCCAGCATGGCAGAGGGTGGTCAGTTTTGCCTTCGTGAAGGAGTGGAGTTGAAGAACAGAAAAAGGAGCTCCACTCTCTTCCCAGGCTTTGACTCGCTTCACCCTGACCAGCCCTCTCGCGCAGGTGGAAAGGCAGCAGGGGGGAGAGCTCCTGCAACTTGGTTAGCCAACAGGTGCAGCAGCTGCCACGCCCACCTCCCTTCCGGGTAAGGCCCAGTCGGGAGCACAAAGCAGCCCATGAAGGTTCTTGCTTGGGACAGAGGAAGTAACTCTCCCTGCAGGAATCCTGGCAGGCCCCCTTGGGTGGGAGGGAGACCTGGCCGAGTGGGGTGGAGGGAACTTGGCTCTTCCAGAATGCCCCTGTGCCAGTGACCAAAGGGGCCAAGGGAGATTATTCAACAGGTCATCAACATACTCAAAAAAAGTAAAAGGACCCCTAAGCCAAATTCAATCCCGGTGCTTCCTAGCGGCAATCGCAACTGAATGGAATTCAACGGAGGAACCAGCGAACTGATCTGCTCATAAAAAATACGCTTCCCTGTCTTCAGGCCAGCCCAAACGTTTAGTAACCAGGGAACAATTAGCTCAGAGCACCAGCTAGTGTAGAAAGGGCAGTGCAGCAACTGTTTCAATGGCTTCACCCAAACACAACCCAAGAGTTGTGGGTCATTACGCTTACCTTCCCTTGAAGGCAAAATATTAAGCCTAGCTGTGTGGAACAGACAAGATGTTCAATGCTTAGATGTGGAGAAGGGTCTACAAGTTAGGCCTCCCCTGTGAGGATTTGGGTCTGTCCAAATCTCAGGAGACAAAATGTAGTCAAATGCATCATTTTACATCAGCACAAATGGCAAGCTAAGGCCCTTGTTGCTCTGGCTGTACGGCCAGGGAAGAACCTGGCCCTGAGCAGGGACCCTTCAGCGCAGCCATTCCGGTGGAAAGCCCCAAAGGACGCTCCCCAATGCTTTCTGCTCGTCAGTGAACACCAGCTATAGCACGATCCCCTTCCCCAGTACCCGATCTCTGCTTTTACACACAAATCACATAAGGGAGTTTCTAGCACTAAATGTTCCACCACTTTTCTCCTCAGTACCCAGTTCACAAGAAGCCAGACCAACTTCCCTCCACGAAGACAGGATGCTCAACCAGAGTATCTCCTTTCACATGTAACTTCCAGGAGGGTCCTTTGTACCACACAAGTTACCCTCCCACAAGCAGTCCCAACCAAAGAAACAGGAGCTACGGGCTCACAGACTTTGAAGAAGCCCCATAGGCTAATGTTCCCATTCTGCTCCATCCTGGATGTGCTTACAAGGACTAGACCCCATGACCTGGAATGCAGTCTGGAACCTGGGGCTGCACATGCTTTACACATCTGGAGGTTGCCCCTCTTCTCAAAGCTAAGTGGCACTGCTTTGCAACCTGCCACGCAGGAACCCTGCTGCAAAGCTAGAGTGCCTGGCCCTATTACTCAACCGAATGGGCCCACCCTTCCTGCCTGTTCCCATGCCACAGTACAGTGGCACTGGAAGACTACGCCCTGGTCCTTTGAAAGCTCACAGAGCAGTGCCTCTTGGGGAAGATCATACAACTGAGTCCTGGATCTCAGAGCCAAGGCGAACACGAGGGCGCTGGGAAGGAGCCAACACCTCCACAAAACTCTTGGAAATGTTAAGTGGTCGCCGATCAGACTCCAAAAAGGCCATGCGTGGGCAGGCTGAGGGATCGTGCCCAGGAGAGTTTACCATGAGACGATCACACAGTGCCTGGTAGCCCTTGTGGTCTGGCAGGCCACTGAGGGGGGGCATATTCTCAGCTGGCAGAGTCTCCCCATTCTGTGAGGTCCTGGGATGGGAACAGCTGCATTGGCCTTGCTTGAGGAAGACCTTCAGGCTGACATGATGCTTGTGCAGCATGAAAAGGATCAGCAGCGTCATGGCAATGCCGAAGAGCACGCACATCACGAGGAACTCCGTCCAGTAGGTCCTACCATCCAGTAGCGCCGAGATGCTCTCTTCTGAGATACTCCTGGATGTGCTGAGAGTCTTCAGAGGGTCTTGGATGGGCACCAGCTTGGCCTGGAGGCTCGGCTCCACGTTTACACAGTAGCTAGCCATCAACTGCTGGAAGCTGCCCTCCTGAGACCAGCACTCATAGCGCCCGGCTTCACCAGGGCTCCCCACCAGCAGCAGTTCTCCCTTGGGCAGCACCAGGAAGGAGGGGCTGAGGGCAGCCCCGTTGTGCACCCAGTGCCAGGAGGCCAGATTGGACAGCAGTGGGCAGGGCAATGACTTCACAGCATTGGGCTGGAGCAACACCTGATGACACTGGGATCGCTCCGCTGGGAGAGAGAGCGCACATCAGATTAGACTGCGGCCTTCACGGAAACAGGATTCTCAGAAGTTAACTCAACTCAAGCACGTGTGTGCAGCCCCACAGCAGAACAAAGATACTCCTTGGCTCCTGAGCCAGGAGGGGAGGACCAGCTCTTCCCATTTCCTTCCTCCAGATATTCAAGGCCCCCCCAAGACAGGTCTGCCCTTTACCTGCTGAATGGCTGAGTTCCTCACCACTGGCCTGGCAAAGCTGGCTTGTCTCAGCCCCTTCAATATCCTGGACCCAGGTCCTGATGGGAGAAGCAGGGTGAAGCCCAGGCAGCACTGCCCAGGAGGAAGGGAAAGCTGATCCCTGGGTCTCGGCGGACCATGTCAGGGATCACATCTGCCCGCGTGTGGACTGCCGCGAGGAAGAAGAACAGCAAGGGAGAGGGAGAGAGGAGGCGGCCGCTTCTGTTACACCAAACGGTCTGGCAGCACATGGGGGCAGTGGTGGCTGGGGATTGGGAAGCCAGCCCACCCTTGGGGGAGCACTTACGCTGGCTGGACCTGGCGAGGGCTGGGGACAAACAGCTGACAGGCCGCTCCGCTCCAGGCGCAGTAAGGGTCTCTGGCCAGGACGCACTCTCCACAGCTCCGGTACAGGCTGCAGTTGGCAACGGGGACCTGTGCCAGGGCATCATACGAGGCAGCGTAAACCAAACCCTGTGGGGAGAACAGGAGATGCTGCAGCAGACGGGGGTACAGTAGGCGCACCATGCAGCATTCCCAACCAAGCACTTTGGAAGCTGCTGAAGCTTCCTCCTCAGGGCAGAAGCATCCCCTTGGCATCTGGAAGGACTCCTTTGCTCAGTCTCTGTGATTCGGAGAGGGGCCCCATGTTCTATCCTGCACCCACAGCATCTGCCTCTTGCTGACCTAAGCAGGAACCCAGGGCACACATCCTTCCCAAGCAGAGGAGAGAAGAGAGTGAAACAGCAGCCTGAATGGCACTGATTCTGAAGCCCCCTCCTCACCCCGGGTCTCCCCTTTCGCTTTCTGCTCTTGCCTGGGTGGAATCCAGCAGCAGCTCCAGGACAGGCTGCCCAGCAGAGAACAGCTGGATTTCCTCAATAATCCTGACTCCTTGTCCGGTGATCACAGCCTTATGCAGGCGACCATCATCTGCAATACACAAGAGCCGCCCAGTGAGAGGTCCCATTGGTCCCCCACCACTCCACCCTCTCCTCCATGTCTCTGCACTCTTGTCTGCTTCTGGCAGGCCTGGTCTTCCTCCGTCGGACCTCTGAGGAGACGGGAGAGGCACGGATTCCCTTCTTGGCAGGTTCAGGACGCTACTGTAATGGATGGCATGAGCGGGGAAGATTCTGGAATGGAACTTCAAGGTTGTCAGGAGGGAGGAGAGGCATTCTAGGACAAGCCTCCTCAGCCCACAGCAAGAGTGTGGGAAGATGAGGAGGATGAGGCTGGCCCCTCCCTAGAGTCTCACGAGTTATAGCCACTAGTTGCTTTAGCATAGGTTTAGTCTGGCGAGATTTTGTCCATTAGGTGTGAGCTAATAAAGGAACTGGATTGCCTCGCTGCTCTTCTTGGGCTGAACCTGACAGCTACCTCAGCAACAAGGGTTTAGTTCTAGCATCACCTCCAAAGATGCTTCCTCTCCCGTTTTTTCCTAACTTTGCACTGACACCCCCATTTCACAAAATTCTGTAGCAGCCAACTCACACCTTCTCCCACACATACCCACTTATACATGGATGTGGATCAGTCTGAAGCCGTGGCAATGCCAAAGATGGGGGCAGCAGAACAAACAAATAGGCTCCTCTGCCCGCCCTTCCCGTTCCTCCTGCTCACCTGTGCCCAAGAATAAGACATCGTAGGTCTGCCTCAGACTCTGGACACGCTGCACGCTCAGCTGCCGGTAACGGGAACGGGCTTGCACAAGGAGGGCCTGGCTCCGAACAGCACTGTTCATTAGGAAGTGGTCCTTGAGGTAGTTGAGCACCCGGTCTGGCATATGGAGCGAAGAAGCAATCTTCATCTGGCGCATGTGGCGGTTGATGCACTGGGGAAGGAGTGGAATTTTAGCCGGGTTAGCCCCAGGGAGCCCCTGCTGCTTGCACCGGCGCTGGGGATCTCGAGCAGGGCGCTCGTCCGCCTCCGACCCTTCCAACCGTCCCACCCAGGGCAGCTTTGGGGAGGAAAAGAAGAGGCTTTCAAATCCCTCTTCGGCCCAGCAGCTCAGCGAGTCTCCTACCGTTCAACTGTTTTTAGCTAAGACTCCAAACAGGTACTTTCTGGAAAGGGAGGTTTGCTTTCTTTTTCTCAAACTAGTAGTAGTAGTAGTAGTAGTAGTAGTAGTAGTAGTAGCAGTAATAATAATAGTAGTGGTAGTAGTAATAGTAATAGTAATAAAAGCCAGGATTTGGGGACTGCTATGTTTGGATGTTTAATCCAAAAACAAAAGGTAGGAGTGGCACAGGAGTTTACAACATGTCTAGCTCAACTCTCATTTTTAAAACATTATGCTTTTAAGAGGCTTAGACGTTTAAAGAATTATTCTGCCAGTACATGCAGATGAGGCCTAGTGTTCTTACACACATGGCAAAAAGCAGAGCAGCCCCAGCCTGCAAGGTTTCCACATGTGGGAATCCCGCAGAGCAGCCATTTGCCACTGGTAGCTTTCCTGGCGCATCGCTTCTTTATAGAAATGCGGTGGGGACGAGCAAAAACCGATTGCAGCAGGAACCTGAACAGTGAGCAGCTGAAGACGCTGGTGCTGGAGACACATTATGGAAAGCTGTGTTTCTTTGCACCTGCATTCACATTTAAACCTGGCCAGGACCGTTCCCTCTCTTGGCACCAGCCTTTGAGCTAGCGTCTCTCCTGAAGGTGCTGAAGGCCAGGTGGGTTTCCCCAGTCTTTCAGTCTGGCCCCAAGTGCTGCAGGACTTGACAGGCTACATTTTAACTTAGAAACTTCTTTTCACAAGGAAATCACACGCTCCACGTAGCCAGCCCATTTAATCATGCAGATGAGGCATTCTGGCCCAGTGTAAGTTTTCCAGACCCTGGTTACCACCCTGGAGCTGGCTGGGGAATTCTGGGAGTTGAAGTCCACACAGCTTAAAGTTGCTGAGGTTGAGAAACATGGATTTAGGCTGCCAGTTCCAACTCTCGCTGAGTTCAGCAGCTCAGTTAAGGGACCCATAGGAGATGGGAGCTCAGGCTCTGCTTGAACACAGTGTCGCGGTTTAGCAAGATGTATGGACAAGACAGTGAGTTGACAGCTCTGACTTCATGAGCTCCCCATCAGCTTTTCCCCTTTTCGCTACCTACTTATTTGACTAAACTGTTTTAAATTTAGTATGGTTTTAATACTCATTGCTTGTGTAAGATGGGCAACAAATCCAACCAAGCCATCTGAGGAAATCATATTAAGCTGCAAAATCCAAGAAGAGGCTTAGGAGAAGCCCAGGCCTCCTGCACCCAGAGAAGAAGGGATGGCAAGCAGTTCCAGCTCTTCGAACTCTTGCGATGCTCCTAATATATTGGAAGTACTTGCCCAGAATAAAGAGGAGCAACGGGTGGTAACTGGAGGTGAGATATGATGTGGATTTAATAAGGAGCTCAAAGAAAAGGAGGAGGATCTGGCTGGCACTCTCCTCACTGAATCCATGAAGGACATTGCTGGCTCTTCTGATTTCAGTTTACTAGTGATCTCAACTTCTGCTCAATTAGCGTCAGCTAATGATAAAATTGATGACTAAGTCCTTATTTGAAGCCTTTCTAGAAAATAAGAATATCTTCCTTCAGGGCCAGGAACAATAGCAAAGACAGAGAGCAAATGGAAAAATAAAAGGAGGCTGCCTGAGAACCCAGCTTCTCCCAGGGAGAAACAAGGGCTATCCAAACCTGCTAAAAGCATCAGTCGGAATCCTAACTGCCCCCCCCGCCACCTACAAGAGTTATGCTGCAAATAACATGAATGTCCTTCGCAAGGGAGGATGGAGCAACAGAAGGGTTGTTTGGAAGTCTTTACCATCACTGAAGCCCTCGTCCTCACACAATACTCATAATGGCTTAGAAGAAATGTTTTGGCTGACAGTCTAGAACAGGATCTGGCAAGGGGTTGTTGTTGGCTTTTAAAGAACCTTTAATTCTTCTACTGATTTTTTGGAAGTTTCAGATTCCTCAGTCCAATTAGTACAGCAAAGTACTAATTTTGTACTTTAAAAAGCACAGCCTGCTACTCCAGATAAGACGACTTAAGAGCAGCTGGGAATGGCAGCAGCCACCCCAATCCTCTTAATCTGAGCCAGGCAGAGCTATCAGAAGGCCAAGAGGCCACAAGCAGGCAGTAACTCTGCTTGAATACATTCACTGATGTGCCCTGCATGTCTGAACACCTCCCTCAACAATTCACTCAGCTGCTCTACCACTCCTACCACTGGGAGATCTTTCGAAGCAGCAGTGCTGGAAGACAGACTTTGGGCACATGGCTATGTTAACACAGACATCTCCCTGCTTGAGTTGGCAATTAATTACATCCTACCGTCTGAAAATCAATCGATCAATTTATTTATTTGTTTAAAACATTTGTACAGCCGTCCATCTTAACACCAAATTCTGGGCAGCCGTAGAACCATAAAAGCAACACGTACAGCTAAAAACGAAAAGCAATAGAACCGAAAAGAGAACGCCAAAAAACCTGATGCCGCAGCCACACCTTCAGCCCCTGTCCCAGCGCCTGGGGGAGCCGGGCCCTGAGTGCTCTCCAGAAGGTTAAAAGGGTGGGGGCCTGTTGGCTCTCCAGGGGGAGGACGTTCCATTGGGCAGGGGCTGCCGTGGAAAAGGCACGCTTCCAAGGACCCGTAAGGAGACAAAGTTCAAGGGAAGGGACCTGGAGCATGCCCGCCCTCTCCGCTCTGGTGGGACAGATATTTCCTACCGGGCCCCTGCCCTTTTTGGAGTGGGGCATCTTCTGATCCAAATGGTGCAGAACTGTAATCGGCAAGCGGCCCCATTTGATTCCCTTTTAACCATGAGACTGGACAAAGCAAAGGAGGCTACTAAACACAAAGCAGGAGACATGCAGTTGCTCCAAAACTATACCAACTCGGCAACCAAAATGGAAGCTGCAACCCGCCCAATACTTATACCCATTATCCTTTTCCAAATGTGGCTGGGCCTTTGGTAGAGCAGCTTCAACACCCTTCCCTCTACAATCAGTACAGTAGCTATAACCAGAAGATGCCCCTGTGCCTCTGATGAAACTGAAGCCTTAGAACATGTCTTTGTGGGCCGTAGATTTTACAAGGCATCGAGCTCCCAACTAATCCAACCCATAATGGCTAGGCTACCTGGTCATTCACACCAAGGGTATTTAGAATTTGTCCTAGAAGATAAGCGCCCTGAAATCCCCTATACAACAGCGAAATTCTGTGCTCCAACAACAGAAGTAGGCAATTTACTTAATCCATAAGATTTTATCTATTTTCAGATCTATTTGATTCTTTTAACTTTTATGATCTGCTCTTGGACTGTAATCAAAAGTTCATTTGTTTGTTCATTCAAGTTGGCAGTAAAAGATTTCAGTCCAGCTGTGCCTCAGCAGTGCAACCTGCCCTGATGGATTTAATTCAGGGCAGCAACGGGTAAATTGCCTCCCAACCCAGGTCACCTGCGGGGATGGGGGAACCATCTTGTGTACTGAGGCAAGGCTGGAGAAGTCCAGATGCTCTCTCCAGCTTCTTCCTGGGCCCCTCCTACGTCCCACCAGCCATTCATCCAGATTAATTTTTGGCCACTGAGTTTTTGTGGAAAACGAACAAGGAAACTCACAGCTGTCAACGGGCGGCTCCCTCCCTTCTTCTGCCTTTCCTTCTGCCTGCCTTCTTTTCTACCTGAGCAGCAGCTGCAGCCTTTCCCTCCATTTCTATTTCTAGCGATGGGACCCTTTATGGAGAAACGATTTTATTTGGAGCCGAGGGTCACGCTTCTCTTGAGCTCGAGAACTCCTTCACCTTCCCTTCTCTTTCAAGGCCACCCTCTCTTGTTCTCTTTTTTCAATATGGGCAGCAGCCTTTTCTTTCTTAAAGGAGGTGTTTTCTCCATCTTATTCTGCCATCACTAGCTTTTTCTCTCCACAACATGCCTTTTTCCCAGGCAGCCCTGGCTTTGGAGTCAGCTTCAGGGATACAATGATCAGCAGGACTATCTTCTGAAAGGAGTCATCCCTGCCTTTGTCTCCTGGGAAAACACAATTCATTTTACAGAACCTATGAGGTCCCATCTTCTAATAAATGGCACGACTCAATGTTCTTACACTTTAGAGAACGTTTCTCCTCCCCACCCCACGGACACTCTTGCTCCTGGAGGTTTACAAGGATCTTGGCCTCTTAATCCTTCTCCTATTACATATCAGTTAGAGACAACGTGTTTCCTATCCATCAGTATTAATCTTGTAACGAGTAAGGATGCACCAATGCCAACCTGTTGGGTTACCAACTCTTATGGGCTCTCTTGACTTGTCATTTTTTCATTTAACTTACTGACATGTATGTACAGGTGGTCCTCACTTACCGACTGCAACTGTCACTAAACAATGCGGTCATAAAGTGAAACATCACATGACCACTTATAACATCAGTTCTGGCTGCAGTTGTGAAGTGAATCACTCATGGTCGTTAAGTGCAATGTCACATGACCGTGACTTGTGACTTCCTGCCAGCTTCCCCATTGACTTTGCTTGTCAGAAGCTGGCTGTGAATGGCAATCGTGTGACCACAGGACACTGTGACTGTTGTAAATGCGTGCCAGTTGCCAAGCACCCGAATTGCAATCATGTGACTGCAGGGATGCTGCAACAGCCACAATGTCAAGGACAGGTCATAAGTTTCCTTTTTCAGTGTCATGGTCACTTTGAATGTACACACACACACACAGAGCACTCAGTGGTGTTCTGTTCAGATTTTGTCTAATAATCTAATCTAATCTAATCTAATCTAATCTAATCTAATCTAATCTAGACAGACGACAGAAACAGAATAAATGGAGTTGAATTATGAGAGACAGATTAGAATAGAATGCTTGAAAAAAGTAACAATGGCTTCATAGTGATGTCAAGCAAAGGGGTGGTGGGCTCCCTTTCACCAGATGTGTTCAAGCAGAGCCACCTGTCCTTGGACCCAGTGGCCAAAATGGGCCCTTGTAACTGTACCAGCTTCTTATTCTGAAAAGGCTGCAAAATGGGCTGCTGTCATGAAATCTGACACTATCCCAGAAGAAAAATGGGCAGATGGGCTACAGTAGCTGATACTCAGCAGGCAAATTACAATCCCATCATATTTTAGTTTGTCACTTCCAGGAAAAGTACGATAGACCAGACCAAGAAATCAACTCCAAAGGAAGGCTAAAACTACTTTATCGAGATGGGCTCTAACAACAGCATCTTGCCAGTCTGATTGCTCCGTGCCGCCTCCTCCTCCTCCTCCTCCTCCTCCTCCTCTTCGTTATGCTCCAGTGAATCAGGGAGGCCTCTGCCTGAGCGGCTTCAACATGTTATCTGGACGTTCTGGACTTAAAAATGCTTCACCCCCTTTTGCCTAGGCAACAGATTCTGCATATCTCCATCAAAGTCATCTTCTTGACTCTCTGCAAAGGTTTAGGGATCCTGGATACCCATAACTTCAACAGAATAGTGGGAGGAATAACCATGGCTGGGTAGGGATGAAGAGGGAGGGGATGAAGAGAGACCTACAAGCTTTAATCCCAAGACTGTGGAAGCTACTTACTGCTCCGGGGCGGGGTTCTGGCACAGGATGGATGTCTGTATACCACTGCTGCGTCTCCCGGTTGACCTCTTTGTAGAGGCCATTGAAGGCTTCCTTCACATCTGAGATGGAGAAGGCACATACCGCTGCAGTCCCAGGGCCTTTCCTATCCCTGACAGAGAGGCACAGGAGAGGCAGCATGGGCCATGGGATGCCCAGAGGAAAGGTGCCCTTTCCCACAATTCCCCTCTCCCTGAGACCTGCACATTGGGCCTTAATCATGATGTGCCTCTACTATGACCTTCACCCAGGCCACCCCTTTGTGGGTGTTTTGGGTGTCAATCTTCCCAAGGCTCACCACTGAGAGGTAAAGACCCCATAGAAGACCGTTTCTGGCCAGCGCTCGCCTGACGTCAACACAAACATGTCCTGAAGCACGTTGAAGGGGAAACCATCCTCTGGGTGGGAACATAGCAGCTGAGCCTTCAGAAAGGTTGTCCATCGACGCTGGAGTACCCGCTCTCCGCCTAAGTCGCCCTGGCAGGGAGGAGAGAGAGGAAGCAGGAGTGAGCAAGAACAGCAGGAGGAGGAGGAGGAGGAGGAGGAGGAGGAGGAGGAGGAGGAGGAGGAGGGTGGCAGCTGCCACAAAGTTTGCCAAGCCACGTTCCAACAATCCACTGCCAGGTTGAAAGGCAGCCACAGATTTTGTTTGAAAGAGCAGCAGCTCACTCGCTAAATCCAATCCTATCCCAGTCCTGCCTGGTGCTACTTTGGACTCCAGCTGAAGTCTCCTCATCCTGCTTGGCTGCCAAAAGATCCACCTTCCACAGCCTCTTCCTTTCCTCTGACGCAGAAATCAGCTACTGAACGCCGTCCTGGCCACGGCTCTCTGCCCCTCCGTCCTCGAGTCCCAGCCCATGGGAACCCAGCAAGCCTCCCTCCCTCATGCAGCCTGCTGAGGCCACATGAAACTTGGGCAGCCTACAAGCATGGCAGAGAGAGGAAGAGTGAACAGTAAAAGCTGCAGGCAGTATGACCGAGAGAGCTCAACAGAGAAAGGCAGGAGTGGATGTTTGTGCCAAGGAACCAGCTGCTCCTTTTCAGAAGAGAAAACATTCATCACGCTGGGTGAGGACTGAAAGGGTCTCTGAGTGATCCTGAGACCAGCTGGCTCAGTTGGCAGAGGGCGGGTTCTCCTTTCTGGAGACCCACCTCATCTGAAAGCCTACCAGGTCCCATCAGAAAAGGAAGATAAAATGAGTGCTCATGCAGATCTTTTCTGCAAGTCAATTCAGATGCCAGGAGCCTCGGCCAGGAGAAGGCTTTTATCTACAGCTGCACTTCCCTTGAAGTAGTTTTAGCAAAACGTCCTGCTAGAGCAATGGTCGCTTCCGATTGACCACACGCTGATTTTAAGAGAAATCCCCATTTTGGGGGAACCCCCCAGTCCTTAGATCACCTGGCAGTATCCTCAGAATGTGCTTTGAAAGGACTCGGTCCTTGTTATGGATGCTGGAGTTTAGTTCTCCCGAGAAAGGCACCCGGGAGATACAGGGGTGTTCTGGCTGCTTTTCTGCACTGAGAGCGGTTGCCAGTCGTTGCTGGTGCCCAGCCAGCTCAAGACACGTCAACCAGCTTGGCACTGCAGAGGCAGAGGCAAAAAGCAGCACAAACAGATTTCGGCTCACCCCCCCACACTCCTCACCTTGCACACGCGTGCAACACGGGACACAATGGTGTCTTCAAAGAAGTCGAATTCCTTGCCGGTTTCACTGAAGAAGAAGTAGATCTTGCCATCATCATCCTCCTGGGTGCTGCTCTCACGCAGGAAGGCCGAGCCCACAAAGAATGGCTCTGCAACGCAACAAAGAAGGCAGTACTGGGTCCTTCCTTTTCTCCACTTCCATTTAAGGCCCCCGGGCCCCAGAAATAAAGAAAAACCGGAGGAGGAGGAGGGAAGCTGTGCAGACAAAGCTGCCACCACCGCCACCGCCATCCCCCAAGGGGCTCTCCAGCCAGGGCTAACGGGAGGCCCTTCAGAGCAGCCCCGCGCCCCAGCCTCCGGGCTGGCAGAAAGAGGTAGTGGAGCCCTTCCCTTCCCTTTCCCCTTCCCCTCGCATCTACTTCTCCAGCGAAGAAGATTCCCCTCGGGAGATCTCCATCTGCATCTTCTTCCTGCTGAAAACAGACTTGGAAGCGTCCAGCCAGCAAGTTTTTCTCATAATATGCAGCAAGCAGTTTTTGCAAAGTGGTGTCTTTTGCATTAGCTACATTGGTAAATCAAAGGATGGACAGGTTGTGGGGAGGGGAGACCCACACCTCCCAATGCCAAAATTCAAAACTATAATTTAGCTATATTTTTAAAAATCTGGCTGCTTTTTAATTTCATTTTATTTATTTCATGTTTATATCTCATGTTTTAGAAAATTTTCTGGCAGGGTACTGAGGGCGGTAGAACATTATAACAATGACATAGTTAAAAACTAAACCTATGATTACAATAGCATTTATGGCAACCAGCAGTAACATGGACAGAGCAGCCACCCAAGAACTAAGAGACTGATCAGCCCCGATCCTGGTGCCTTCATGGACATGTCCGTGTTGTTTTCATGGCAACAGCCGAGAAGGCATTTATCGTTGGCTCCCTCCAGGACCCCACCTAGCCCACAGTCGGAGCTCCCTCCAAACACCAGCTGGTCCAACCTGGCTTGACATTTGGAGATCAGCCAAGGCCATCTTGAAGCTGCCACACACTGAGTAGCCCAAGAAGCAGAGATCACAGAATGCCACATCAGAGCAATCAGAGCCCAGACAGAATCCGCTGAAGTTACAGAAAGGCAAGTAGCAGCTGTTTCATGCCATCCAAAGAGCTCTCCGCCCTCTTCCGTCCTCCGGGACCAGTCCGCCGAGTGGCAGGGCCGTTCTCTCGGGTGCTTAGAGATGTGAACTCCCTGCCCCCCGCCCCCCTGCCCAGAGATGCTCCCAGTCGTCACCCTCCTCCTCCAGCCGCCCATCACACACCTTGCAACCAGTTGAGGGAACTTTCTGTCTTGATGGGTGGGCGGCTGCCAAGGCTGCGGAGGATGGTGGGCTCGTTGCCCTGAAACTTGCTTACAGTCCCTGTATACAGTTCGCCATCTGAGAGAAAGCAGCCATCCATCAGGGCCATGGGAAGCTTTCTGCATGTGCTATCTGGACCTGGTGCTTCCTCCCCACCAAGAGAGGGAAGAGAAGACCCCCTCCCAGTAGTGTCTGTGGTCTGCAAGCCCAGGGTGGATAATCCCCCACCCTCATGAGGCAGCAGCGCCTCTCCTTCCATCCACAAGAACCCAGGGCCCCTGTTTTTTCACCCCCCACCACAACCCCAGAGCTCCTTACCAACCATGATGGCTGTGGATCTGTACTCTGGGTCAAAGGGGCAGCGCCCCTTCCCGTCCTCCAGCAGGAGCTGCCCAGAAGGGTCCCGCTTCAGCTGGAAGTCTGGCAGGCTCTGCAGGAAGAGAGGACAATGCAGAGATTGACCAAGACTGGCTGGATCCCTCGCAGGAAAGGGGCAGGCCAGGGAAGGCTGGAGCCCTCCCACAAACCCCACATGGCCTGAGCTGGCTGGAGGAAGACACTGCAAACACAGCCTCTCAGAGCTCCTGAACAAGTATTTCTGTCTCGGGAAAGACCCTGGAATCAAATTCTAGCAGGGAGCCCACGCAGGGAGCAGGGGAGGTTGGGGAGCCAGGCAAACCCAGTAGAGTTGGGTACTCACCCTGCAGCAGGCAAGGGTTGCTGCCCAGAATGTGGCCTTGGGCTGGGTCTTCCCACCACTTTGGAAGAGGGCTTGACCCTGCGCAAGGCTGTCCAGGTCAGCTGTGAAAACCCTTGCAAGAAACTAATTTCAGCCTTGGGTTAAAAAATGTCTTATTTTGAAGGCCAATACCTTAAACTAGATTAAAGGCATACAACATTGGGGGGGCTCAGGACTCTACTTAGTTTGTGAACGTATGAAGGCAGGACCAGGATAACAAGGAAATCAGCTTTGGTTTAAGTTAGCCTGATTATTCTGTCACACTAAACATTCATCTGCAACTTTTGGAGGGCCTCAAGCTATGCCACACTGAGCAAAACAAGTCCGTGAAGAAGAACAACTCAGGCTGGGATGGTCCTCACAATGTAGGTGCAGGTGGGGCTGAAAGCGCTGGTCCCACAGGTGTATAGATGGGTGTCATTCAGCTGCAGCAGGACCTTGATGTAGTTGTGGCAGTCTCTCTGCAAAGCGAGGGAGCGGCTTTGGCTCAAGACCGGCCAAAGGAATGTTTCACCCCCAACCCAGCCAGCCCTCCAGAGCCTTCAACAGGTCTTGCTGGGTTTGTGCTCTGGCTGCCCTGGGGAGGCAATGCCCTGACGAATCCCAGCCACCCTGGTTAAGGGAGCACTGCTCTTCTCGCCAGAGCTTAGCTGGGGGGGCGGGCTGGCATTACCCACCTGAGGGTCCTTGCCCTTGAAGATGCACTGCTGCTTCTTTTCCTCCTCAGCATCCCAGGCCAGCTGCAGGACAGGAACAGATGTTGTCATCACACCGCTTCCTGTGGAGGCAATCCCTTGCCTGACCTCTTGAGGGGTCCGCTGCTCAACGGCCCTGCTGCTCTCTGCTCGTCCCTTGAGTCACTCACTGGTGCTTGCCTCAAACCTCACTCACCAAGCAACACCACTCATTGGCAAACCTGGCATCAGTCGATCATGCTTCAATTCCAGGTCTAGATACTTACTACGAAGGAAGCAGCCCCAAGACCAGCCAACACAAACCATCTTCTGATAAGGGGGAATGTGTATTACTTGCCTGCCGGCAGCAAACCCCTGACCAGGCCCTCTCCACCCCCACTCCTTCAAACGGTTCCCCCTTCAGAGATTATACGTTTCCTTCTCTAAGAGACAAAGTTTTCACGCTGCTGGATTTTGTCTCTAACACCAAATATGGCAACTGTGCAATGAGATGGCAGGCCAAGGGGATTCATACAGCTGGAGGGAGGGAGAGACGTCTGCACTGCTACCCACACTGCACAGCTGCTCCTTCATGCCAGTTCCAGCATGACGATCAATGAATGGTTGGCTTCCTTAGATGCTGCCAGCCAGGAATGCCACCCCAAAGCCCTTTTTCCTACCCTCTCTCCAGCGAGGAAGGTGAGCAAAGAGACCGTGGGTATTCTGAACTGACCTGCTGGTGCTGTGGCCCAGGAGAGAAGGCGCTTGTGTTGAGAGCAAGAAGCATCTCGCGGGCACCAACGTACAGGACCCTGCCATCTGGGCTCAGCATCATTGTTGTATAGTTGGTGATTCCAGGCATCTGAAAGTCGCTCCACAGCCTCCGGGGAGAATCTTGGGGTGCAAAAGTGGGAGGCAATAGGACAGATAACCCATGAGTGGATGCCATGCCCCATGCAGCCTTTCTGAGCATCCTAGGCTGCCAGCAACAGCAGAGCCTAAGGTACCCACATAGTTTGCTGGTCTATCGCTTGTGCATGTTTCCAGCTAACAGCAGGTAGCACTGCGTCCATTGCGATTTAAGTCTGTATGACATTCAGGGAAGCTGCTGCGCAAATCGCGCATCACATTCAGAGGTGGGCAAGCTAGGTACCGCAGACTACCTCCCCCCTGCAAACCTCAGGACTGCTCCCTTTTATTATGTTCCCAGTTTTTTCCCCCCAATCAGAAACATCCTGCCTTGCTGATTTGCACAGTCCTCCTAATTGGTGGGTATCAGCCACAGGAGGTTGGCTTGCCAGAGAGTCTCTAAAGTCCACATCCTGGCTCGCCTGTCAGCACACTTGGGGCACAATTGGCTATGCTCGTGGCCTACTGACCAAGCTGCGCCAAGGCTCTCCAGAACTGATGGGAACTGATGCCATTCAACAGGGAATGGCACAGGTGCAAGGGAGGCTGGCAACCAAATCCAGACCATGTCTATCTTCCTTGAAAGCATTATGTGAAACCTCTGCTAGGCCAAAGCCAGGATGGGCGGTGGAGGTCCATCCCTTTAGGCCCATCTGCTGGCAACCACGGCACAGGAAAGATTGCCACTCGGACTATAACAAGACAATGATGATAACAACAAATGGTGATGGGTGTGCATTAATGACATTTTTAAAAGTATACTGCGTGTCCGTGACACTAAGAGATAGGAGATGTATATAACAGATATGACTTAAGGTGCTCTGATCAAGTACATGGTTTTTTACATGTACACATGGCAAAGAATGGAATATAAATCTAAAAGCATGATTGACTTGATGGTTTATGATGGAAAACTGAGAGAATGAGTGAGGAACACAAGGGTGATGAGAAAGTGTAAGTCATGTATGAAAAGTGTTAGAAGTCAGATTACTCTTCCCATGGAGTGAAAGAAAGAGCGTGTGGCAGCTGCTTGGAGCACTGAGAAAAAATTACATTTCAGAGAATCACAGCCATGTGGTATTTCGCACGTGGGAAATATAAAAAAAGGAAGTTTGGTGGAATTATGAAATGCCAGAGACCGTGGATGAGGAAACAAGGTACATAAGAGAAGACTGCTGCAAAAATGATGAAATTAAGATGCTATAATAATATGCATAGAGAGAAAAAGACAAAGAAAGGAGTCAAAGAATAAGAATACATAAGACAAAAAGAGGCAGAGAAAGTGCAACTTTGAGGGGGGAAAAAGATTATTTTGGAAGTGGGTGAAGAGGGCTAAGAAGAAGCTACCCAAAGGATAAATGGCATTTTTAAAAAAGCGATAAAATGAGACAAAACTGAAGTGATATGAGAACTTTTGAGATTTATATAGGTAATAGCTGTTATTATTCCTTATACAAAGGGAGGGAGCAAGAATGAATGCAAAAACTACTGGGGAATTAGTTTGTTTAAGTGTGCCTAGGAAAGTATTGGGCAGAATTATAATTTTAGGGCATGAGAGGTGACCATAAGCAAAATTTGGGAGATGCAGTGTACCCTTGTATATTTGCTGATTTAGAATAGACTTGAGCTAGAGAGCGTTTTGCATGACTACAGAGTTGATAGATGGCTACTGAATGCAGTAAGAGCAGAATATGATGGAAGTAAAGCATGCATAAGAACCAATGGAATGCTTCAACACTGAGAAGACTTCAGGACAAGGATACCCGATGTCCTCTTGGATTTTTATTTGTGGATAAGTATAAGGAATACTTGCCGTGACTGTAGAGAGGTACTGGCTGGTACTTTCATATGCAGAGGATGCTGTGATGTTGGCTGAGAAGCCAAATGATCTGCACCAAATATTTCCCCAATTATATTAAGCAAGGGGGAGGATGCATCTGAATATTAATGTATCAAAGACCTATCTACAGTGGGGCAAAAAAGTATTTAGTCAGCCACCAATTGTGCAAGTTCTCCCACTTAAAAAGATGAGAGAGGCGTGTAATTTTCATCATTGTCAACTATGAGAGACAAAATGGGGAAAAAAATCCAGAAAATCACATTGTCTGATTTTTAAAGAATTTATTTGCAAATCATGGTGGAAAATAAGTATTTGGTCACCTACAAACAAGCAAGATGTCTGGCTCTCACAGACCTGTAACTACTTCTTTAAGAGGCTCCTCTGTCCTCCACTCGTTACCTGTAGTAATGGCACCTGTTTGACCTTGTTATCAGTATAAAAGACACCTGTCCACAACCTCAAACAGTCACACTCCAAACTCCACTATGGCCAAGACCAAAGAGCTGTCGAAGGACACCAGAAACAAAATTGTAGACCTGCACCAGGCTGGGAAGACTGAATCTGCAATAGGCAAGCAGCTTGGTGTGAAGAAATCAACTGTGGGAGCAATAATTAGAAAATGGAAGACATACAAGACCACTGATAATCTCCCTCGATCTGGGGCTCCATGCAAGATCTCACCCTGTGGGGTCAAAATGATCACAAGCACGGTGAACAAAAAATCCCAGAACCACACGGGGGGACCTAGTGAATGACCTGCAGAGAGCTGGGACCAAAGTAACAAAGGCTACCATCAGTAACACACTATGCTGCCAGGGACTCAAATCCTGCAGTGCCAGACGTGTCCCCCTGCTTAAGCCAGTACATGTCCGGGCCCGTCTGAAGTTTGCTAGAGAGCATTTGGATGATCCAGAAGAGGATTGGGAAAATGTCATATGGTCAGATGAAACCAAAGTAGAACGTTTTGGTCTAACCTCAACTCGTCGTGTTTGGAGGAGAGAGAATGCTGAGTTGCATCCAAAGAGCACCATCCCTACTGTGAAGCATGGGGGTGGAAACATCATGCTTTGGGGCTGTTTTTCTGCAAAGGGACCAGGACGACTGATCCGTGTAAAGGAAAGAATGAATGGGGCCATGTATCGTGAGATTTTGAGTGAACACCTCCTTCCATCAGCAAGGGCACTGAAGATGAAACGTGGCTGGGTCTTTCAGCATGACAATGATCCCAAACACACCGCCCGGGCAACGAAGGAGTGGCTTCGTAAGAAGCATTTCAAGGTCCTGGAGTGGCCTAGCCAGTCTCCAGATCTCAACCCCATGGAAAACCTTTGGAGGGAGTTGAAAGTCCGTGTTGCCCAGCGACAGCCCCAAAACATCACTGCTCTAGAGGAGATCTGCATGGAGGAATGGGCCAAAATACCAGCAACAGTGTGTGAAAACCTTGTGAAGACTTACAGAAAATTTTTGACCTCTGTCATTGCCAACAAAGGATATATAACAAAGTATTGAGATGAACTTTTGATATTGACCAAATACTTATTTTCCACCATGATTTGCAAATAAATTCTTTAAAAATCAGATAATGATTTTCTGGATTTTTTCCCCCATTTTGTCTCTCATAGTTGAGGTATACCTATGATGAAAATTACAGGCCTCTCTCATCTTTTTAAGTGGGAGAACTTGCACAATTGGTGGCTGACTAAATACTTTTTTGCCCCACTGTATATGGTTGAGAGCTGACATCGACATGATGGCACATAATCAATCAATCAAGTAGAAAAACCAGTTGGTTCCTGGGCAAACAGCCACTCTGTTTTACTGGGATTTAATTTCAGCCTGTTTCATCCTATCCAAAGCCTTTCGGCCTCCAGATGCCAGATTAGACTACCTACAGCATTTCCTACTTGGCCCACAGTAGAGGCATGTAATCAGGTATCATCTGCATATTAACGATACCTCTCCCTGAACTGATGATGACCTCTCCCCACAGTGATATAGATGTCAAATGCAATGGGAGAGAGCACCTAGCCCTGGCCACAGACTCAAACATTCCTTTCCCACTACTTAGCAAAAACCAGAAGCATTGCTGAACAGTCCCCCTAATCCTCATGATCAAAGGTACTGAAAGCTGCTGAGAAACCTAAGAGGACCAAGAGAGCGCCTACTCCATTCAGGATCCCTTGGAGAGAATCCACACAAGCAAATAATGTCACTTATGTTCCATATCTAAGTCTGGATCCTGACTGCACTGGATCCAGATAACCCATTTCCTCCAAAATCCTTGACAAATGCACCTTCTCAGAAGCTTTCACCCAAAACAGAAGATTGGAGACAGGGTGAAAGTTTTATTCATTTATTTCACCATGCTTCTAGATTACTCCAATCACATACTCAGGCTAGAAACAACAAAATACAAAGCATACAAAAACAAATCCATAAAATTACTTAGATAAGATTCAGGAGTAACTCAATCAACCCACCCACAGTTAAAGAGCAAACATCATTTTTGAGCCCAGAGCCTGTTTAAATAACCAAATCTTTACAGACTTTCTGACCACCAGAAGGAAAGGGTCCAATGTCTGGGCAAGTGCTAATCCAGAGGAGGAGGGAGATGATAGAGAAGATACATTTCCTGGCACCTGCTGATGGCAACACCTGCATGAAGTAATGCAGACAGACCCCACCCTAACTGATCTTATCCGAAGGTGGTCCCACAGATATCAAGGCCCTGAACTTGGGTTTTAAACAAACAGCACTCTGAAATGCACCCAGAAGCAACTGGCAACCAGTGCAGCTCCTGAAGCAGCAATGTTATGTGGGCACAACGAGGAGCATCCTTGGCACCCGAGACACTGCATTTTGGACCAGTTGTAGCCTCTGAACGCCCTTCAAGGGCAGCCTTCAATGTACAGCACATTGCAACAGCCCATTGAAGAAGTGAGTAACACGAGTGATGATGAGTCTGCATCTGTCTGGTTCCAGGAGGAGTTGTAGCAGGTATACCAGATGCTGTGCAAAGTCCCTCAAGGACATAGCTGCTACCTGCTGCTTCAGCCAAAGGTGTAAGTCTAGGGCTCTCTTTATGAGCCAGTTTGGTATGGGGGAGTGTCTAGAACAGGGTTTCTTAAACTTTCTTCTCTCAGGGCCCCTTCCCACTTTTAAAAATTGTGGAGGACTCCAAAAGAGCTTTTGTTTGTACGGGTTATATTTATCGAAATTTGTCATGTTAAACATTAAAATTAACACATTTTCTGCCGCTACCACTTCTCATGATTGTTTGTTGGAATTTTAATACTGTATTATTTTTCAACATAGGCTGGCAAATAATTGTGATTTCATGGGCCCCTGAGAGGATCCTGGGGGACCCCCAGGGGTCCTAGGGCCACACTTTAAGACACACTGGCCTAGAAGATATCTCTCTGGAACCGGATGGCTTACCCAGAGCCACTCTATCATGCTGCGACTGAGCCTCAACATGTCCCCTCCACCACCCAGACCTAAAGCCTCCATGTACCCACACAGCACTTCAACAGCCTGAGGTTGAAAGGTAAAGTTGTATATCAACAGGACACTGATGATACCTAACCCTGTGTCCAGGGATGACTTCACCCAGTGGCCTCATGTAGATGCTGAATAGGAGCAGGGAGAATGTTGAGCCCTGCGGCACCTCACAAATGAGGAACCTGGAGCTTCATCTCTCCTCCCATCACCATAACTGGATGCACACAAACCATATGAAGGGGAACTACTAAAAAACAATGCCCCCAACCCTGGGAGGCAGGACCGAAGGATACCACTGATGGTATAGAAAGTCACTGGGAGAACAAGCAGTATCAGAAAGGTCATACTCTCCCTACCCCAGTCCTGCCAGAGGTCATCACAACTACAATTGCTGCCATCCCCAGGTTTGTGCCCAAGTAAGCACAAGCCTTTTCAGGTGTGGGCCCACCACTGCCTCTCTTCTGGTAGATGGCAGCACCCTTTCACTCCAAGATGCATTAGTCATCACCCTAGCCCAGACCCACGTCTTCTCCCTGGAGACTTCTGTTCCTTAGTGGAAGGACATCCAGACTTTACAGGGCAGTGTCAGAAGCCTCACAGTCAATTAACCATTTTGCTACCTAGCTTACTTTGGTTCTGCCATTGTAGAAAAGCAGGCAGGGGGGGCGGGGAGATGACTACAGGAACAACCGTTAAGCGCAGATGGACCGTTATCTGTCTCTCAGGAATGCCCAAGGTCGTACCAGCGTGAGACCAGGAGAGACCCAGGGAAAGACACAAGAAGGATTGTGGGATGGAAGGGGAAGGGGGGGTGCGGAGAGAACAGTGGTTAAGTAGAGTTTACCACACGGGCTTTTTAGTTTTGGCAATCCTTTGCAGACTGTGTACTACTTCTCAATAAATGATTCTTACTTTGAACTTATCTGAGGGTCAAGAGGAGTCACATTTGTTGGGGACTGAGCATTCCAGTTCACCACAGACAGCACAGGAGACTGTCTGCTTCCTTGGGCCTCGCAGGAGGAAACCCGTCCCAGATAACCTGGGAAGACGAAAACTAAGTCACCTCCCCTGGCCTGGGCTAACTTGGATCTAATTCTGAGTAGATCTGAGGGATGTTTACTATTATTTATGGATTTGATTTGATTTAGTTTGTCCTCCAGATGCTTCACCAACTGCCCAACTTGTGCTCTTGCCACTCATCTTAGGGTCTGGATTGCTTTAGGAAGAGCCGCCGGGTGGCAATATGTTTGGTTGGATGCCAGCCTCACGAGACAGACTGGAGCAGGTCAGGAAACTGATTTCACAGAAAGACTAGAACTCTCCTTTATTGAGATAGGCTCTAGTAACAGAATCTTGCAAGCCTGCCTGAATTTTCCCTTCCCTCCGTCTTATGCTCCAGTTAGTCTGAGTCCTGCCTGCCTTGCTGGGTTTAAGGAGGAAGAAAGAAGAAGAAACTCAGAGCAATCATAAGTAGGATCCTCTGGCAAGAGAAGCTAATGTGGAAAAGAGCTGAAAACAGGCGGAAGTTCTGGAAGAAAGAGATACTAAAAGCACAACTGCAACAATTCCATCAATAAAAAAAATAGAGGCAACGGAAGGCACCATCGTGGTTACACAATAAGTTTAGTGAAGGTAGGAAAATAAAAAATGGCACCTACAAAAAGATGGCTGAGCCCCCACGGAGAGAAAGGGAAGGAACTGGGCACATGGCGCCTTGGCAAAGACAACTGAACAGGGACGGGGCAGGACAGTGCTTTCCACGTTCCCAAAGGATGCCATCTCCCGCAAGACCTTGTCTCTCTTCTCAGAACGGAGGTTGTAGAGCAATGGACTTAAGGTACAGAAGGTGGGTTCCAACTGACTGTCCAAAAAACCTTCCCAATGACCGATTACCCAAAGAGGCGACAGGGTCCCCTTCAACGGAGGTATCCAAGGAAGGCTAGAGAGCCAGTTCTTGGGGGTGCTTTAGTCGGACTTTAGCACTGAGGACTCTTCCTCACTGTCCCAGTACAGTCCCCACAGCCCACCTTCACGCAAACGAGATCAGACAGCAAAGCCGCCCTCACACATTTTCACATGGGTGAGATTCAGGGCAGAGAGTTGATGGATTTCCTGCCGTTCTTTCTCACAAACACACACACATTATCTGTGGTGGGAAAACCAACCACCCATCCGTCTCTTGAACATGTGGTGGAACAAGTTTGGAGATTCAGATTTTATTATTTATTTAGACTTAATTTTTATTATCTGTTGTGTGTTTCTTGCGATAGGATTATTGATCTCCCAGGAGAGCAATAGCCTTATGAAGTTACTTCACAGGCACTATAATGCAGAGGTCATCTGGGCAGGAATCCAGAGAGAGATTATTCTGTCAGTGAAACAGAAGATCAATCACCTACATCAAACAAAGCTCCTTCCAAAAATCTGCCTGAATGATGGATTAGAAGAGCTGGTCAGAAGTCCAAAGCAGAGGGCTCTTGGAGCTCTTTCTTTTTTCCCTCCTGAAGCCGATTTCCTCTGTGAATTATAGTGTTGGAGGGGACCACAAGGATCATCTGGTCCAAAGTGCAGAAAAACCATTTAAACTATCCCTGAGTAGCGGCTGTCCAGCCTCTTCTTAAATAGCTCCAGAGATGGAGAACCCGTGATTTCCACAGATAAACTCTTTCACTGCAGTAGAGATCTTTCCTCCTCACCTTTACATGACATCTAGGCAGCTGCAATGTGCACCCATCATTTCTGGTCCTAGTTTCTGAGACCGCGGATGGCATTCTTCTCTGGAGCTTCCCTTTGTATACCTGAACACAATTATCAGGTCTCCCTTTCAGAATGAACATCTAGCTCCTCCAGCTCGTCCTCACAGGGCATGTCCTCAAGTCCCGCATCTTCTTTGCTGCCCTATCTTTTTGGAAATGCACAGAGAACCAGGCACGTATTCTTTCCAGTAGCGAGTAGAGAGGAATAAGGACTTCACGGGTCTTTGGTAGGCTGCTTCTTCTAGTATAGCCAAGAATAATTTTGCTCAAGGAAGAGTCTCTTTTCTTCCCACCCCCACTGCACGTGTGTGTGTTACGCACTTTCCCTATTTTGGGATCTCTCCAGATATACAGATACCCCCCCCCCCAAAACCAGGATTCCTGGCTGAGAGTATTGCCCTCCTGGGACTTCCATATTCCAGGAGGAAAGAGACGGTGTGTCAGGTCGTTCTTGCAGCCAGAGTCCAACGGCCGTGAGCGCAGCTGGATGCAAGAGCCTGAATGTCCCCACCCCTTGATTCCGTAAGCAGCAGCTACAGATGAAAACCACCCCAGCTAACTTTGGAAATACTTTGGAATTATTAGACAAAAAGAAATAAGGTCTAGACAGACGACCTAAAATTCTGTGAGCATTTGAGCTAGTGTAAATGCGATTAAGATGAACTGAATAGAACCGCAGTTTTGTCCTACTTTTATGCCCTCACCTGAGCCAAAGGCAGCCCTTGCCCAGGCACCTGCTTGCCCCACTGCGGGACCCGCGTGGCAGAACAGCTGGGCTCCGAGCGGAGGGTGGGCTGCACGGTCTGCTGTCCCTCCTCCTCCTCTAGGACGGCCTGGCTCTCCAGGACGGGGGGCAGCAGGAAAGGTCTGTAACAGGGAGGCCGGGACCAGGCCTCCGACGGGCCACTTCAGGCCTGGGCCTAGAACTCACCATGCAAGCCCCCTGCTGCAGAGCTGAGCAAGGCAGGAGCAGCTGTGGGCCGGGCTGGGCCGGGCCTGCGTGCGAAGGCTGCCCGCCTCGCGGCCTGGCTCCACCAGCCGCAGGATGCTGCCCCTGCTCGTGCGGAGCCCCAAGGCCCCCTGGCAAATGAACCAGGGCAGTGGGGCTGTAGCTCCCTGGCATTCGAAATAACGGGGGGAGGGGCAGACTCCTTCGGCAACATGGTGGCTCTGAAGCCTGGCCGAGGCCTCCACCAGCGGGACTTCAGCACTGCCCCCGGCAGGTGCAGCCCAGCCCTCTGACCTCAGCTGACCTGCTGCTCCGCGAATACTGCTCGGTGGTGGAACCTGTTTGGGCTGTCTGAGGCGAGTCTGTGCCTGATTCAGGGCTTGGACGGGCTCCAGCCTGCTGCTGCTCCAGGGAGGCCCTGGCACGCCAAGGCTGGGAGCCTCTCCCAGCGCTGGGTGGCAAAGCCCAGGCCCAGGAAGGCAGGGGCACAGCCCCATTTCTGGGAGCGCCCTGCTGCCAGCCAGATTCCCACAGAACGGGACCTCTCTCCTGACCTCCTGCAGGGGCTGCCTTGGCAGCCGTTTAATGTTTAACAGGGGCACGGAACAAGGCTGGGCACAAACGGTGGCCTTCACTGCCCTCCACTGTCCCCATGAGAAACTGGCAGTCTCTGCCTGGCAGCCACCCTGGTTCAGCCACAAGGCAAACATTTGTACCAGGAGCAAGACCAAAGAAGAACTGCTAGCCAGATCCCAGAATCCCCCAAAATAGCAAGAGTCTGCCTGAACACTGGATAGTTAAAGTCAAATTAATTATTATCATAAATTATTGGGGCCGTAGAGCAAAAGTTCACTCTGCAAAGACACTGCAGCTGAATTGGCTTATCTCCACTGACCACAGATGGCTCCACCAGTCTCCTTCGCTACTGGAAGGAAAGTAGCCCGGGGGCTGTCAGAGGATGAGGCATCTGAGGGCTTGCAATGCTGCAGAAAAAGGAATGGGAGCACTGGTATGTGCATACTAGATTTCAGGAAGCTTAGAAAAGTGTTTCCACAGGGAGAAATCCTTTAGGCAAAGTAAGGATGGTTGGGAACTGCCAAAAAATAAGACCCTGAAACTCACCACTCACCCTTCCAATGAGAAACACCTTGGGAACGGTCGTGGATGTCTAGGGAGCTTCAGCTGAGCTAAGAATTAAGAGTTAAATGGGGGTGTGATGGCCAGGCAGTTAATAACTGCAGGAAGCTGCAGAGGCTAAAACACCAAAGGCTGGCTAAGAGCAACTGAAAGGGCCTTTCTGGGGTTCGGCCAGGAGTAAAGGGGAGGTGCAAGGAGAAGATGGAGGAAGATAAGGAGAGGACAGAGCTCAACTTCTGCTTCCCCACAAAAGGTGCTGTGCTCAAACAGACTTAAGGAGAATAAGTGACAAAAGGACCAACCTGAAGTAAGTAAAGAAATGGCTAGGAATAACCTGTTCCAGCCTTGAACAAGTTCAAGTCCCCGGGGCCAGATCAATTGTGGGCCCCTTCTGGGGTCTTTGGGAAATCACTGAGGATGGGCATGGTGCCAGAGGAGTGGAGAAGGAAAATAGGGATTGTGTCTTCCAAAAGGGGAAAGTAAAGGACTTGAGTAATTAAAGACCAAGCAGCTTGACAGTGATACCAGACAAAACTCTGGAACAGGTTATTAAGCAGTCGGCTTGTGAGCCTTTAGAACAGAAAGCATTGCTTGGCAGGAGTCAGCAACAATAAGTAAGGCCAACTCAATCTTTTTGGCACAGTGACCAGTTTAGTTGCCCATGTGAATGCCACAGACATAGTGCACCTTGACTTAAGCAAAGCTTTCCAGTCTCTCAAGAGATCCCAGGTGAGCACATGGGAAAACATGGGCTGGACTATACTACCATGAGATGGGTACAAAGTTGGTTGGGCAATTGTAGTGAACGAGGATCTGTCAAGGCTCCACATTAAGCTGGAAGGAAGTGTTGAGTGGTGTACCACAGAGCCCCATTCTAGGCTCTTTGTGGCTCAACGCATTTATAAAGGACTTGGACGAGGGGCTGGAAAATATGATAATGACATTTGCAATGACACAAAGGAGATAGCAAACATTTTAGAAGACAGATCAAGACTGAGAGAATTCTAACAAAGTGGAACAATGGCCAGAAAGTAGCAAAATGAATTTCAACAGAGACAAATAAAAATGGGGATAATAGGGATATAATCTACCTTGATTTCAGCACTGCTTTTGACAAGGTTCCACAGGTTATTCTCACAGACAAGCTGATTTGGGTGGCACCACAGTAAGGTGGGTCTACAATGGGCTCGCTAACTGTACTCAGAGGGCTGTATGTCGACCTGGGGAGGCAGAACGAATGGGGTCCTGCAGGGATTAGTTTTGGTATTATTCAACACAACTATTCATGACCTGGATTATCTGCTGCTTATCAAATTTGCAATTTACACAAAATTGAGACATCTGGCCCACACCCAGCACAACGTGACAAGACTGCAATCTAATGTTGGAAGATCAGGTTAAGAGGAACAAGACATCTTGTAATGGTGAGAAATGTTTAGTTTATTAAGTTTAGGGAGAAAAAAATGTAGGGTATACAGTAGTGGCTGAATAGTGTAGTGGTTAGAGTGCCGTCCTTTGATGCGGGAGACCAGGCTTCGAATCCCAGCTGGTACCTACCTTACCACTAAGGGTCCTTGGTCAAAGATCCCCTAACACTTCACCTGCATACTTCAGATATGAGAGTGACACAAACTAAGAGAGTCATGCTGGCTTAGACATTACCCGGATTAACCAGGTCCATGCCAGATGTTGGAGAACCAGAACAACCTGACAATAAGTGGGCTACTGGAACAAACCATACACGGATGAGACAA
Source organism: Python bivittatus (assembly GCF_059951505.1). NCBI lineage: Eukaryota > Metazoa > Chordata > Lepidosauria > Squamata > Pythonidae > Python > Python bivittatus. Next base: position 6,147,053 of record NW_028277053.1, on the reverse strand, counting down.
GAGAACCTGTCTTGTATTTAAAACTTCTTTCACTAAGGAGTGAAGGAAACTCACCTGGTGCTGTAAAACGTGTCAGTCCAAAGGTTCCTAATAGCTTGAAAAGCAGTTAGCAAGCAATTTCCAAAAGCAATCAGAAAATGAAGTATGCAAACTCAGTGTCCTTTTGAAGGTGCTGACTGTGGGTTGAGCAAGATGGTTTTTCCTTTTCTCCCAGAGTTCTAAACCCATTGGAGACGGCTGTCTTGTGGTCTCCTCATGAGGCACAACTGTCTGGAGCACTTGTGGGCAATCTCAAGTCCTCTCCTTCTCCAGAGAGGAATTATGAAGAGCCAGTCTACTGACCGGCTCTTCATTCTGCTGCAGTTGTCAGCTCTTCTTTTCACAGAGCCATCTTCAGTTCACCATTTCTTCCCTGGAAGTCCCAGCTGTTAGAAGGGTTAACACAGTTCTGGGCTGCATCAGAAGAAGCAGCAGGTTAGAGAGGGTTCAGCAGAGGGCAATAGAGATGATACAGGGTCTTGAGGACATGGCCTATGAGAATCTGGGATGTTCAGTTGGAAAAAAGAAGACCAAGGGTCTTCTATGAGAAATCTCTGGTTCTATGACTATAGGGTGATGAGGGGACCATACCAGGCAGCAGGACCTGCAAAAAGCATCTGAGTGTCTTGATGGATCACAAGCAGAACATGAGCCAACAATGTGATGCAACATGATGCAGTCTACAAAACAAGCCATCACAATTCCAGGCTGCTTCAACAGAAGTATAGCATTAAGATCAAGATCACGTTCGTCTCTATTCTGGATTCTCTCTATTCTCTATTCTGGATTGGTCAGACCACACCTAGAAGTGCAAAGCACTGTCTTTCAGCACCACTGAAATGTTGTGGCATGATTGAGGGCTACAATTTATTAAAAAGGAACAGACTTAGTTATAGAAGGAAATAGAGCCCTAGATGGTCATTGTTATGCTGTTGGGGGAACTGCATCTTTGGACAGACAAGGAGAGGGCAAGAGAGAAATTAACTACAGTAATTTAAACAAATTCAAGTCTCCAGGACTGGCTTGTTTATATACCAGGTTACTGAAGGAACTAGCAGAGGTGATCACCAAACCCTGCCGTGTAGTCTTTGAAAACTCATGGAGGACTGGTCAGGTCCCAAATGATGAGAAGAGAGAAAATGTCAACCTCATTTTCAAAAGTGGGGAGAAAGACAACCTGAGAAACTACAAACCTGCCACCTTGATGTCTATCTTGGCAAGATCTTCAAACAGATTATCAAGCATCATGTCTGTGGGCACTTGGATGTGGGCACAATTAACAGGAGCCAGCATGGATTTCCCACAAACAAATTGTGCCAGACTAACTTTTCCTCCCTCTTTGACAGATTTATAGCTTAATAGATCAGAGGAATGATGTAGATGTAGGGTATCTGGGCCTCACTAAAGCATTTCACAGCCTTGATGATATTCTCCTTCATAACATGGTAAAATATGGGTTAGATGATACCTCTCTTAGATGGAGTCACAGCTAAATGACCATACCCAAAAAGTGCTCATTAATGCTCCACTTCAGTGGAGGAAAGTACAGAGTGAAGGGCCACAATGCTCAGTGCTGTACAACATTTTTATCGATGATACGGATGAGGGAGTTGACGTATAGGTAATCCTTGCTTAACGACCCTGGGACTGGAATTTCTGTTGCTAAATGAAGCAGTCATTAGGCAAAACATCATGTGACTGCACCACTTAGCAACAGCAGTTCTGGTAGCCCTGGTTGCACTCGTTAGGCGAAGACCTCACACTTCTGCTCAGCGCAAACTGCTGGCTCCATCTTGCTGCCCCCTTCCTGACAAGGTCTAGCAAGCTTCCTTCAGCAGTTGAGGCTCCGCTACCCTGCCGCGCTCACCTCCCTTCCACTCCCCTCACCCGCCTATCTCCCCCCATCGCTGTCCTTTTGGCCACCCTGCACTCTATTGCCACCACCCACAGCTGACCTTCGCCATCCTCTTCCTCCCGCTGCTGACAAGACGTGCCCAGCCAAGGCAGCTGCTGGCCCTTCACGACGCCTCCGTGAGGCCTCCGTTGCAAAGGAATTGTGGAGGCCTTGCAAAGGGCCAGCAGCTGCCTTGGCTGGGCATGTCTCGTCAACAGTGGAAGGAAGAAGACGGTGAAGGTCAGCTGGGGCCAGCAGGGGTAGGTGGCGGCGGCAGGGTGCAGAGCAGCCAAAAGGGCAGAGATGGGGGAGAGATAAGCGAGGGAGTTAAAGTGCATGCTGTGGTTATAAATGTGGGCAGGCTTCCAAGCACCCAAATTTTGATTACGTGACCATGGGGGTGCTGCAACAGCTGTAACTTTGAGAACCAGTGGTAAGTACAATTTGTTCAGCGTCATCATAACTTTGAAAGGTCGCTGAATGAATGGTCATTAAGCGGGAACCATCAGTATTAAGTTTGCAGATGAGACAAAGCTGGAAGGGCGACTAATAATTCAGATGAGAAACAGAATATTCAAAAAGATCTAGGCAGGTTTGAGCAGTGGGCTGAAATGAATAGGATGGAACTGAACAGGGAGAAATGTGAAGTTCTACTTCTGGGTTGGAACAATGAAAGGCAAAAAGGAGAGGATGGGGAGACCTGGTTTGGCAGTAACAAATGTGAAAGGAACCTGGTATTCTTGTTAATCATGAGTCAGCAGCGCCATCTTAGAGCGCACTAGTGGAAGCCCAGAATCCAGATCATGGGAAGAGATTGTTCCTCTCCACATGGAGTTCAGTTCTGGGCACCATCGTTCAAAAAGGACAGTGACAAATCGGAGCAAGTTCAGAAGATGTCTACCAAGGCAGCGTGGGCTCTGGAAGATACAGAAGATGGGCAGAATCTATTCAGTTGTCCCAGAAACAGGACAAGACACAGTGGGTCTCTAACTGCAAAAGAAGCATCAAGGACAACTTCCCAAAGGTAACTGCTCTACCACAATGGAACAGGCTGCCTTGGGAGTTGGCAGAGTCTCCTTTGCTGGAAGCGTTTGAAAAGAGGCTGGGTAAGCATCAGTCAGGGCACTGCAGCAGAGGATGCCTGTCCTGGGCAGAGGGCTGGACTAGACGGGACTAGAGACCAGGGAGATGGCCTTGAAGCAAATATTTAGCATCCATTATTTGCAAGATGGTTACTATAGTATACCCAGAAGTATAGTTCCCATCTTCCTGTGGAATCAGTTTCCCGATCCAGTCTACTTCAGAGGGCTGACGCTAAGGTACTTTCCAATCCTTAGACTGTATAATTGTATGAATGCCAGGGCAGGGACAATCCTCATCTTTTGAGCAACAAGGGTATGTATGTGTTGCCATTACAGCACACTTCATGAAAGTGAGGAGCAGCTACAAAGAATTCTTCAGAGAAGCAGTGAACTGTCTTCACTGTGAAATACTGTGTCTGAGGTCTCCTTGGATCATGCAAATTGCCCGTGGTGTGACATGGGCAAGCACTCACTTGAAGCTGCAATCGCTGAAAGACAAGCCAGCTCCCACTGGCCCTGCCCTTCCATCCCAGAAGGGAACAAACTTCTCCCAACCGAAACATCCGCCTGCGATTAAAGAACAGGTAGCCATCCTGAGGCCCACGGAGTTAAGAGCGTCCCAGTCCCAACCAGCAGGTCAGAACCCCCTCTAGGAGAACACTTTGCTTCACTTCTGGTTCTGTTAGCGCGCACTTTGCTGCATGATGACGCAGGGTGTAGTAAAGGAAATGCTTCATGTCAACGTTTCCAGAAAAGGAGGCAGAGAATCTGTAGCAAGCCAAGCCAACACACGGCTCATTCTTCTTGGCCCTGGCGGACAGTCCAAGTGCACAAGAAATGAGAAAAACAACCTGGAAGCTGCTCGGTCTTCAAGGAATGTTTAAACATGTCTTGTCATTGCCACTGAGCATTTTGTGACATTAGTACTGAAAAACATTACCTCCTTTGGGAACATGTACAGCCTTGGAACTACTGCAGTTCTACGTGATTACATTATAACTTTTTGCTTTGAAGCATATTTATCTGGAACACACTTACTGCTAGAAATATCGAGTTTCTCTTGAATAAAACAATACTCATAAATCTGCTGAAAAGTATTTAATGCCAGTTCATTAGAAAAAGAAAGCCTGGCAGCTTTGTAGTTCTACCCTCTTTTTTCATGGGATAAAAGCTGTCTACAATGTTGTACTTTTAGCTGTTTTTCTCACTTAAATGTTGTTCTGCCTTGTTCTTGTAGTTACATGCCCACTCAATTTAGGCTGCATATTAAAAAGGCACTCTGTGTATGCTCTAATAATTCATTGCTGAGGCAAAGCAGAGCTAAAGAAAGATGACTCCCACCTGGCTCTTTGAGTAGGGAAAGGACTGGCACCCGGAGGGCCAAGCTAGTGTTAAAGGACTGGCACCCAGAGTGAAAGAGCTGCTCCCACCATGCAGAGCCCTCTCGCCAGCCAAGCAGGTTGGGACAGGCCCTGCTGCCCCAGACAAGCCTGGGAGAGGGAGGGCGACTGCAGCTCTGCCCAGGTGTGCAGCCCAACTGAGGCTTCTGCTGCTTAGGGGACAGCTGCGTGTGTGTGCAAGGAGCAGGAAGACCCTTGGCCTCTGAACTGTCGTGTCTGTCTTTTTGTAAACCTGTGGTGATGCCCTCATGGAAAAAGATGCATTTTCAGAGCCTCCCTTGCAGCCATGACAAGGGCACTTTGAGATGCCTTGGCCCTTGGATTTTGGTCGTGGGAAGGGAAAGGGAGGAGAGGATGGTTGATCAACGCTTTAGGGTTTGGGCCAATTCAGGGTTAACACCTGTATGCATGGAATGGGAGTCTGGGCAGATACACTGGGATCAGCAGGTTCCTCTCTCCGGACAGGGACAGGCTTTAATGGTGAGCTTTTGCTACCCTTGCCCATCCTAAAATGGCAGACAACTGAGCCAAGTCACGGGGCGCGGGGGGGTCACGAAGGGCGCAGCGCTAAGAAGCGGAAAAGGCCCAGCGGGCTGGTCCGCGGGGCCGAACTTCACCGCTGGGGGGGCCCAATACGCCGAACCCGGTTGCCGAATTAGCCCGCACTGCCCAGCCCATAAACGAACAATCGGCCGCCGCGTCTGCGCAGCACGCTGGCCAGAGCGAAACTCACCCGGCGCAGCGGTCGGGCTAGCTCAGCCGCTCGTTCTCGCCCTGGCTCGGGTGAGGGCCGCGACTCCGCCCCGCGCGCCCATCCCTCTCCCGCGGCCCTTCCACCCCGCCACGCGCTCGGCCGCCCCGGGCCGGACGCTGCCCGCCGCCCCCGCGCGCCCGCTGGACAAGCTCGCCACGGCGCTCCCTGCCCGCCCGCCCGCCTACCGTAGCTCAGGCTCAGGCGCGGCACCACCTCCTCGGACGCGGCCAAGGGCACGAGCGCCTGCAGCAGCAGCAGCGGCAGCAGCGCCGGCGCCGGCCCCAGTGCCGGAGAGCCGGGCCCCATGGCGCGGGACGCCCCGGCAGGCAGCGAGGTCCGGGCGCGCGGCGCGGCACTCCGGTGGCTTCGCGAGCGCAGGGCGAGGGCGGCAGCTGGCGTTGCCAAACTCGCCCGCTGTTCCCCACCCTCGCCGGGGCGGGCGTGGCGACGCCTCCGCCTCCAGGGCGTGGCAGGCAGGCCTGTACCTGAGCAGGAGCCGCCGCGCCGCGCCGCGCCCCGGGGCAAGGCTCGGGGGAGGAGGGTCCGCGCTGCGGCTCCGGCGGAGCTTTCGGGGGCCTCGCGCGGCACCTGCCGTCGGTCGCGCGGGTTCCTGGCCGGGAGCGGCGCGCGCCAGCCCCGGCGAGGCTGCTCCCGGTCCTTGGGCGCGCCCGCTGGGTGGGCCGGAGCAGAATCCTGGAGGTCCCGCGAGGTCGGGAGTCCCCGTCGCAGAGCGCAGTTCGCCTCCTCGAGGTTCACCGCTTGCTCGCCCGTGAGCGACGGCGTAGAAGCCGGTGGCGGCGAGGCGCAGGTGAGGCTGCTGCGGGAGCCCTCCTGACCCTGGGACAGGCGATTGTGGAGCTCCGAAAAGTTTGGCTCTTTTTATTGTCTTTGAATTCGTCTTCCGGTCGGCCACGATTTATTTCTTTCTATTTTCGATTAGGAATTGTTTCTTTTCAATTGGAGAGCCAGTCTAGTGGTGAAGGCACCAGGCTAGAGACCAGGAGGCGCTGAGTTCTAGTCCCACCTGAGGCAGGAAAGTCGGCTGGGTGGCTCTGGGCCTGTCCCTCTCTCTCAGCCCGGGCGACAAGCCAGTTGGTCAATTCCTGTCACAATCAATCGGTCGATTCAAAAAAAGTGGATCCTGCACCTGCTGAAAATGCCAGGAAGAAGGGGAAAAAATTGTTTCTTTTCAATTGTAAGCCTCCTAGAGCTGCCGAGGAGTCAGGAATTAAGTAAATAAGTCATCATCTGACTGCTTTCTTTGCAGAAATGCTGCCTAAACATGTCACTGCTGTGAGCCAAGTCAGGAGCAGGCGCTGGGAGTGGGGGTGGCAGCGCTTAGACTCTAGTGCCTACGGCCCACTGCAAGTGCCCACTCCTGAAGCCAAGCCAGGCAACTTTCAACTTTGGCCCATTTTGGCTGAGTCATGCCTTCCTGCCCCCCACCCCCCGCTGGATCTGATGCCCTGCTGCTGCCTGGCAAAGACCACGAAGGGTCACTGCCCAAGCGAGTCCAGACCTGCTTTGGTCTTTCCTGTGCTAGCCTCCTCAGGTCTGTCTCCAGCTGCCCTTGGACTTCTTCCAGCTGAAGAGGGAGCCAGGAATCCATTGGGCATCAGGCATCAGCCGGCCAGGTGTGACTAAGAGGCTGCTGGGCCCCCGAGGCCCTGCCTCCCCCCTCCTTGCACCACAGCTGCAACTCAGAAGGGGGCTCCCTTGGCCAGCCCCTAGGAGTATAGCTGCATCATCGCCTGGTTGGCTCGTTCCCAGTGGGGTGGGCTACAAGCCACCCACTAGGGCCTGAGGAGACTGAGAGCTGCTTCAGGAGCAGGATTGAACGGGCCCCTTGCAGGACCCCCTCCAGGACCCTGCCTCTGCCAAAGGGGCCATCCTGCAGGGAGGAGCCCTAAACTCCGCAGCATTTCAAGGCAGCATAAGGACCCTCCCCGTCCCTGTAGCCCTGGGGTACGCAGAGGCCCTGTAGGGGGCAACTGCCGTCTCCATAGCAATGCGTTTCTGGCAGTAGCTGTGACAACGGGAGCCTGGGAGAATGGCCCCAGGTCCCCAACGGGGTCAGCGAGCCAAGCTGGCACCAGCAGTGGAATGGGGGGGGGAGCAGGAGCCAAAGCAGCCTGGTCACCTGGACGCTTGACAAAAAAGGTGAGGAATGCCCTGCCCCTCTCCTTCTGCCCCACACACATGGAGGACGAATTTGGCTTTTCCTTCTGCCTGCACTTACTTATTGCAGCTACTGTATTATAGGAGGGACAGGCGGAAGGACAGACCAGCAGGCAACCTCCAGGGTCAGCCATGGCCCAGGTGGCACATTGCTCTGCTCCGCATGCCCCCTGAGGCCCTGCAAAGGGTAGGTTGGGGGGCTGTAGCCCAGGCCCACAAGAGCACCAGCCCTCTCTGCAGAGGGCCATTTGCCAGCCAGGCAAGACCCCAGCCCTGCTCTAGATTGCTGGAACTGGCCGGCAGGCTTCTCCCTGGGCTGGCAGAGGCTGCCTCCTTTGGCCACCGCCCAAGAAAAGCCTCTCCCAGCCCAATCCCGTGGCCTCTCCTCCGCCTGGGGAACTTGCCCCACTCCCTGCTCTGGGAAGGGCATGGAAGGCAGGGATGCAGATGCCAAGCAGCGCCCGGCCAGTCGGCTGGGGAGGACTGATAAAGGAGTGCCCAGGCATGGCTGGAGGACCCCCGCTTGGGCTCAGCCTTGCCTGGTTTGGAATTCTGGGGCGCAGGGTTAGGGCTGGCGAGGGGGCAGGATAGGAAGTGGGTCGCCTGTCCCCCACCAATCCCCACTTAGACCAGGGTCTGCCCTGCTTCCCTGTCCGGGTAACCCTCCGCACCCAATCCTGGGCTCCCCGCTGCCATCCTGCCCTTGAGGGGTCAAGAAGCATCCAGGCCCCAGGGCTGGGTCAGACCCTTTCTCCTTCTAGCTAGGAAGCTGCGCCCCAAGCGGGAAGCAGGCACTGGAGGGGAGTGAGGGGGGAGCAAGGTCTCACTTTTCTGCACGGGAAGGGGCAGCTCGGGACCCCCAGAAGGGGAGCCGCCTTCTGGAGCGTGCGGTTGGGCTACGTGAGGCTGATGCAGGCAGACTGACTGGGAGTTTATAAAGGGAGGAGCACCCCATGCACAACTTAGTCTTCAAACTAAGCAATTCCATTTTTTTTACCAGATAGTTTTTATTAATCCATTTTCAAACAAAGATAAAATAATACAAAATAAAAATGAACAATTTACCATACGAAAAGCGAAAGAAAAACATTACACAACAAGAAAATACATAAAAAGAACAAACAAAAATGTTGTATTTACTATATCCCATGTTCACCTGACCCTGTGAGTCCTTAAAAAGAAAAAGCAAGCCTTCTTCCTAAAGAGAAAGATAAGGTAACATTTCCTGATTAACTGGATGTAACAGCTGTGAGGGTTGCCTGTGAGGGTCAGCCCTGGCCATGACGCTTCCCTGCACCTGACGTGTGGAAGGCTCAAAGAGCCGTTGGGCAGTTCCTGGCGCGGAGCTGCTCCCTCTGGCCTGGGCTCTTGGCCCTCTTTTCTTCCTTTCCCTGCATGCGTTTGGAGCACAGAGAGTCACCCACAAAGCTCTCCCGTCAGGTACGGCGCATTATGCAAATCCCAGAAAAACAGTAAGCAAAAGCAATGAAAAGCAGGAGGGAAACGCAAAACTCACGTACACCAGCATGGTCCACTAGGCCTCTCCATATTTTTCTATCCCTGCAAGCCAGCTTGCTTCCGCCACGTCCCCGTTCTGCACATTGCCTTTCGGCCTCCTGAAGTCGTGGGTGCTCCATCACTGGAGGTTCTCGAGAGAAGACTGCACAGCCATTTGCCCCGGATGGTCTGAGGATTCCTGCATTGGGCAGGGGTTGGCCTAAGAGACCTCCAAGGTCCCTCCCCACCCTAGGATTCGACGATTCTTTAAACTCATCTATTGCGCTCTTCCTTCTGATGTTACTTTTGTAGCTTGATCTTAATTCATTTTCTCTGACTGACCAGACCACCTCAACAGATGTTTAAAAGCCTTGGTATTCAGTCCACATTCATTCTTGACCCCGTCTCTTCCTGCTTTGCCACTCACCTATTCGAGTTACTTTTATGTTTCTTCTGGGGTTCCCAGCAATCGCTTCCATGTAAGAAAATTGAAAGCCACACCCTCTTATGCCCTTTTTAGCTGCTTTCATTCCTGTGGCAAAATTTATTCCGTACAACAGGCCACATCCTATCCGCTCCTTTTATGCACGTCTTACGTCTTCATTTGCACGTCTTACAATTTCTCCATTCTTTCCCCCATCCCCTTAGGAAACCTTCTGTCAGGTAAACAAACCCACCCGCTTGCTCTAATTTGCCACCGTTTATGAATATCTTGCAAATTCTCCCTCCATTTTGCCTCAGAAAGACCGCTATTCTAAGCCTCCATATATTAATTCTGAGATCAAAACTTCTTGTTGCATCACAGAGTCTGTCATTCAGGTTCTCAGCCAATATACAAAAACAGACACTCATATCTGCAACCAACACATCTCTGATGTCAGCACAAGCCTTCCTTTTTCTTACTGTTTTTTTAAAATTCAAATGGAGCACTCTCTTGTATCATCTTGCTTTTTCCCTACTTTCTTTGTGTTTCAATATTTTACCAATAAATATATAGATTTTTTAAAAACCTTCCTTACACATTTAGCCATCAGCCCCTTAAACTAGCCAGGGGACAACAGCCATCCTCTCTTGCTCTCGGCTCAAGGCTGAGCCACTTGCTACGTATTCCATTTTACAGTCTCTCAGGTTTTATTTCCTTCATGTACCATTTTTATCACATTCAGCAACCAATTCCGATACAAAGCATTTCATAATTCACATCTATTCACTTCATCACATTCTTCTCTTAAATCAATAGATCCTGATAAATGTATAATGAACTTTCTGACATTCAAACCATAATAAACATGTTAAGATAATATCAGAACATTAAGACAGCATATAAAGCCTAAGGAGCCTGATTAAAGACCATTTTTAATTTAGATCTTCCTGAAGCATCAAGCAAGCAGGATTAAGTCAGATGTAGAGGAACACATTCAAGAATCAGGGAGTGGTGTAGAAAGACGTCCCTTCAGACACTTTACAGGCAAAAAAGCCTCTCCTACGGATCTAAACCCATGGGCGCTTCTTACAAAATGGCTGTTCAGCCAATTCCTGTTTTAAAAGTTTCCAAAGTAGGTGATGAACACCTTGAATTAAGTCAGGAAAGCAGATGACAACAGAGTGGATCCTTTGTTGTAATTAACCTGTCTGGAAACCCTTTAAAGATAGTCCAATACCGAGCACCTTGGCTGCTTCCAGCTGTTTCATAGAGACATTCAATAGCATAGCTTTGCAATTAACGGATACAGACACAGTATGACAGCATGAAAAGGGCAGTATCACCAGATCTTGGCCTGACCAGATGATCCAGAAAGATACCATGGTTGGCATAAAGAACAGTGACATGGTTCAAAAGAACCAAGGTAGCATCCTCTGGTTTGTAAGGGGGGCATTCATTCTCCTGGGCCAGCCAATGCAAATTAAAAAAAAAAGCCAGTGAAATAAAGACATGAAAGGCTTTATTGTCACATTGTGACATTTCTGAGAATAGCTGGGAATTGGGTGAATAGGTAGCTAGAGAGCATGTTAAAAAGCTCAGCACATCCATTGCTTGCCTTGCAACATCTGCTAGAGGAAAAAGAGACGGAGCCCCAAAGTTGGCTGTAACCATCCAGCTTAGGGTCCCAATGCAGAGCGAGCTGCAAGAGCCCCAGGAACCCAGGTCTGGAGTTGGCTCTAACGGAGGAGCGTAGGCCTAGAGGCTGCTCTTATATAGCTTTGGATGGGGATGGGGCTTGATTAGGGGCATTGCTGCCCACTCCTCCCAAGAGACATGCTGATTCCCTTTGCTCAGACCTTCAGAGTTGCTGGCATGCTCTTGGGTTAGGGGCCTTGCCAGAATATGGCCCCTCATTATCTGAATTGGGTCTCCTCTGTTCAGGCTCCCTGTCTCACTCAGAGGATTCAGATGAGGCCATAACATCCATGAAGGCAATCAAAATGGTCCATCTGGTCCCTCTAAATAGGCCAGGTCAAGAAATAGACCCCCACGAGGATTCCAGGAATACTACTTTATTGTTGTAGGTATAATAGCAGAACTGTGAATTGTGGCCTCCTTGGGGTTCTCTGAGCTTGGCTGTTTTCTTGCAAGCATTTTGTTACCCGGCTAGGTCACATCTTCAGTGCTAGAAGGGAGTGGGGTTTGCTCTCTGTTTATATACTCTTGCTGTCAGAGTCTGCACACTCAGTCCCAAAGTTCAGTAAATCCTCTGGAGTCCAAAGAGTTCCATCAAAGATTTCTTTATTCAGGAGAAGCGTACAGCATCATAGTTTGTTGAGTCTAATTCTACAAAGCAAACCCTTGTCCTTTTAAGCCCAAATTCCCCCCTCTTGTAGCTTTTCTTTCCCGGTTGAAACTCTTCGGCCTTGCCCCGGTTCTCACACCTCTTGGCCTTGGATGCTTGTTTCAAGATAAAGATAACAGCACCTGGCCTCTTCTCCCTGCTTTTTATGGCAGGTCAAGCAAGCGGTTTAAAATAACATTCCCACCATTCCACTATTCACCCATTGATATATACTTAGCAATAAAAGTAAAAGCAATAAAAAACAAATGAAGGTTCTGGCTTGCGTAGATCCTGACACTTGCATGCCCTGCCAATGTTGGTGGGGGTGGGGTTTTTTTTTCTTGGTAGTTCCTTGATTAGGGTATTCAGACAAGGCAGCCATCAACAGCACATAGAGATAAGCAACATCTACACACTATTCAAAAGAGACAATAGAAAGGAAACAAAAGACCAGAACACCACCTTGCCAGCCAGCAATCATCGCCCGGGTAAGCAGAGATTAACACCAAGATTATCACCAGACAGACAATCAAGCAGTAAACAACAGCCTAATCAAGGAACTACCAGGAAAAACAAAAACACCAACACAGGCAGGGCAGGGCAGGCCACTGTACATAAACAGAGCAAACCCCACTCCCTTCTAGCACTGAAGATGTGACCTAGCCAGGTAACGAAACATCTGCAAGCAAACCACCAAGCTCAGAGAACCCGAGGACGCCACCATTCAACCCTGAGCTGCACACGTTCTCCTCTGCTGGAGCCACGAAAGCCTGGGCGAGATGCCATCAAGGCTCCCTCCTGCGTCTCTTTCTCATGCTTTGGCAGGACTGAGCCGTGGTCTACTTCCTCTTATTGGTTCTCCTGACCACTCCTGCATTCCTTTCTAAAGGTTGTCCTCTACTCATCTCTTGGATGAAAGCCTGACTAAAACTGACCAAGATAAACGGCATCACCAAGCTTTTCTGAAAATGTAGCAGCCTCAGCTGTCTTGGCCAAAAAGAACTGGTACATCTGAAACTGGCTGATGGTTTTCCCAGTCTGGTGGGTCAACAGACTTTAACAAAGGATTTATTAGTGCCTCCCTTAAGCCTCCTTTTGTGAAAGGAGGCATTGCAGGTATCCCTTCCGCATTCTGAGAATTCAGACAGCCGGACGAGCAGTTCCCAAGATCGCCTGTCTCAGGGTTCCCAACTAGGCTTGAAGTAAACCGCAGATCTCCAGATTCAACTCCTCGGCTTGACTTGCCCAGAGACGCCCAGACTCAGGTAGACCAGAACCTTTATTGCAGACAAGAATGAAGCCACACGTAAGCATTGATTCCCCACCACTGTGCAAAGACGTCAGGGACTCTACATATTCTCAGAGGCAAAAGATGAGGCTACTTGTCTTGCTGTTAGTTTGTACAGCAATACTACTTCCGCTTGCCTTCTTCATTTCATCATCGACTATGGAGGATGGGCAGAGGACAGCTGAAGCTTCGCATCCAGTTGTTGAAAAAAAAAACTTTGGAAAGTTTTTTCCAAATACATGCCATGCATTGTGGGTCTTGGTCAGAAATCTTACAAAACCATGTTTCTGGAGAACTTGTCGAACGAATAGATGAGCTATCTTAGTGGTGGAAGGAATGAAGTGGGCCATCTTAGGAAAAAGGTCCTAAGATGGAGAGGTTTTAGTAGCCTAGACACCTGGTATTGCTTCCATCAGCCTCCTGGATTTTTCCTCTTCCTTTTACTCTGTGTAAATGTGTTTTTTTAACTAAATTTTAACTATGTATTTATTTATTGTTTTGATCTGTTGTAAACCACCCAGAGTCCCCCATTGGGGGGAGATGGGTGGGGATAAGTTTGATAAATAAATAAATAATAAGTAAATAATAAGTAAATAAATAAATAAGTAAATAAATAAATAAATGAATCAGAATGAATGCTATCTTAGTCCAACACAGGCAGATCAAAGGCCCATTTCTCTATTTTAATATAATGGTTGTATTCACAAAAGCATTGAAGAACCGCTCAGAGTTGGCCTATGTGGAGAGCAGGATCCTCAGAATTAAATCAGCAAGTTGCCCAGATATACAACAACAAAATCTGTAAGAAAAATAATGAAGAGAATGATTTATAAATTGCATGAAATGAATGGGGCATTCGCCAATCTGAAAGGCAATCCTGAATATTCAAACTTTCTATAATGAGAATCAAAGGCAGTTAAATATCCATGGCCCTATTTCATGTGAAGCAGATTGTAAGCCCCTAATTTGATAAAAATGTCTGCCTTCTGTACCATTCCAGCAACAGAAATTAGGGGAAGAGGGTGGTGATCTCTAGTGGTTACAGAATTCAGGAACTAGTAACCATGGACTACATGTAAGGAACAGCCTTCATGACTAAAACCAGAAAAGAGCAATGGCAGGGGAGGAGGAAGAACAGCCTTTCTGTAAATTCTTGCTGTGCAATTCCTTTAGGCCATCTCTTTATTTGATCCTGGGCAGTGGTGCTTTGTGGAAATCTAGGCCGCAGGTGTAAGACTCTGCAAGCGCAGAACTGATGGTGAGCAAAGTCTATGGTTCCCTTTTTGCAAACACATTAGTATAGTTGCATATCTGGTAGACAGTGTTTGGTGGCAAACTTACCGTATGGTGGTGAGTGGTGGGGCTGAGCAGACTCTAAGCGACATCATGGGAAGTCAAAGATGATGGCTTGTTAATCTATAGCTAGGACTTTGGAAACTATAATGGGGATGAGCCAAATAAAATTGCAGGGACTCCTGATGGTTGCCAGTGGCAAACTGTAGAGGTCTTATGGACTCTTGGATGAGTCCTGAGCTTCACAGATGGGCCATCATTAGTCGGGTCTCGACAGGCTGAATAGGCAGGGCATTATTTCCATGTGTTGAAGAGTCAATGAAGTTGCCTGGGATATCAGAGTCTACCAAAGCCTGCTGCTATATTCTTAGTCTGTCAGGACTAAGGATAATAGGAATGACTAAATGCTGATTTGCAGCTCTGTATAACTGTGTTCCACTTAAATTTTGGTTGCCTAGCCACTGAACCCTTTGTGGACTGGGATTACCTAATCTCTTGGCAAGCCAGACCTGGAACATTTAGGTTACCTGCTTGCAAAATGCCCCCCTTATGCTGGCATTTTGGAAGGAAAGTTCTTAATAAGATACTCATGTGCAAAGTGCCAGTTTCTCCACAATATAGATATAGGCCTAGTACAGTGGGGCAAAAAAGTATTTAGTCAGCCACCAATTGTGCAAGTTCTCCCACTTAAAAAGATGAGAGAGGCCTGTAATTTTCATCATAGGTATACCTCAACTATGAGAGACAAAATGGGGGAAAAAATCCAGAAAATCACATTGTCGATTTTTAAAGAATTTATTTGCAAATCATGGTGGAAAATAAGTATTTGGTCAATATCAAAAGTTCATCTCAATACTTTGTTATATATCCTTTGTTGGCAATGACAGAGGTCAAATGTTTTCTGTAAGTCTTCACAAGGTTTTCACGCACTGTTGCTGGTATTTCGGCCCATTCCTCCATGCAGATCTCCTCTAGAGCAGTGATGTTTTGGGGCTGTCGCTGGGCAACACGGACCTTCAACTCCCTCCAAAGGTTTTCCACGGGTTTGAGATCTGGAGACTGGCTAGGCCACTCCAGGACCTTGAAATGCTTCTTACGAAGCCACTCCTTCGTTGCCCGGGCGGTGTGTTTGGGATCATTGTCATGCTGAAAGACCCAGCCACGTTTCATCTTCAGTGCCCTTGCTGATGGAAGGAGGTGTTCACTCAAAATCTCACGATACATGGCCCCATTCATTCTTTCCTTTACACGGATCAGTCGTCCTGGTCCCTTTGCAGAAAAACAGCCCCAAAGCATGATGTTTCCACCCCCATGCTTCACAGTAGGGATGGTGCTCTTTGGATGCAACTCAGCATTCTCTCTCCTCCAAACATGACGAGTTGAGTTTAGACCAAAACGTTCTACTTTGGTTTCATCTGACCATATGACATTCTCCCAATCCTCTTCTGAATCATCTAAAAGCTCTCTAGCAAACTTCAGACGGGCCCAGACATGTACTGGCTTAAGCAGGGGGACACGTCTGGCACTGCAGGATTTGAGTCCCTGGCAGCGTAGTGTGTTACTGATGGTAGCCTTTGTTACTTTGGTCCCAGCTCTCTGCAGATCATTCACTAGGTCCCCCCGTGTGGTTCTGGGATTTTTGCTCACCATTCTTGTGATCATTTTGACCCCACAGGGTGAGATCTTGCATGGAGCCCCAGGGGAGGGAGATTATCAGTGGTCTTGTATGTCTTCCATTTTCTAATTATTGCTCCCACAGTTGATTTCTTCACACCAAGCTGCTTGCCTATTGCAGATTCAGTCTTCCCAGCCTGGTGCAGGTCTATAATTTTGTTTCTGGTGTCCTTCAACAGCTCTTTGGTTTTGGCCATAGTGGAGTTTGGAGTGTGACTGTTTGAGGTTGTGGACAGGTGTCTTTTATACTGATAACAAGGTCAAACAGGTGCCATTACTACAGGTAACGAGTGGAGGACAGAGGAGCCTCTTAAAGAAGTAGTTACAGGTCTGTGCGAGCCAGACATCTTGTTTGTAGGTGACCAAATACTTATTTTCCACCATGATTTGCAAATAAATTCTTTAAAAATCAGACAATGTGATTTTCTGGATTTTTTTTCCCATTTTGTCTCTCATAGTTGAGGTATACCTATGATGAAAATTACACGCCTCTCTCATCTTTTTAAGTGGGAGAACTTGCACAATTGGTGGCTGACTAAATACTTTTTTGCCCCACTGTATATATCAGCACAACTTTTCTGGGGTAGACAATGGAGTTCTGCTTGCTCCTATTTGGATGGGTTCAACTTCTGAAGTCTCTGATGTGTAACTGAACTGCCTGATAAACCCTTGCCTACCTATCTGGGTGCAACAGGTCAATCCAGAACCTGAGGACATTCAAGGACTAGGTAGGCCAGAGAATGGTAGTGTACAACCTGTGATCCTATGAGGTTTAGGGTTCCCAAGGAGCACAAGTAGACTCCAGGTTCCTGCTGTTGTTTGACAGGCCAGCAAGGCAGGCTGCTTGGGACCCTAGTCTTATCCAAGAGCTTTGCCTTGTCTAAGACTAGGACAGTTTTTGAGCCTGGCTTTAGTGTGGCTTCTAAAGATGAACACACTGGGCTAAATTGCCTGCCCCCATGGGCACCAAAGTTTTCACTTTCCCTTATAAGCTTCCACACCTTGACACCATTCTTCCTTTTCTTCCCCAGTGATCAGCTTTTCAACTACAGTAGTGGTAGTCTCCTCCTCCTTTTTCCTGAGCAACCTTAAAAAGAATGAGTTGTTCATTTAATTTTTAAAATAATTTTCTCAGTAAATCTAATCTGCTAAAAAAAGTGATCTTTTCTCACAGAAATACTGTGGTAGACAGCCTCTTCTGAAACAAGGGACACAATTTGTTTAATGGGTGAGCTGAGGGTTGTACTCACATTGTTAAAAGGGAAAAGTGAGCAAGGCCAGCACTAAACTCCCTGGGGAACCCATGAATATTATATTAATTAAATTACATTAAATTAATTAAATTAAACATGTATAGATGCTCTATCTCTGGCAATGGCACCCAGATGCTTCCAAGGTGATTGGAAGAAAGGCATGAAAAGCTTAGCAGGCAGGACTGCATCTAGTTGTAACTGTTCAGTGTTGGCCAAGGTTGAAGTGGTATAAAAAACTTATTTCTTTAAGATGTTGCCAGGAAAGAAAAAATGTTTTAATCTAGGTTGTAAGTACAGCCAGTTTTAGGGTGAGAATTAGGGTACTGTATAGGATAGTCAGGAAATTTTCTTGGTAGTACTAGAAGGTGTATGAAGGGATACAGATGTGTGATAATTGAGAAGAAGGAAAATCTGCAGTGCAAAGGAATTGGAGGGAGGAGTGATAGAGTGGAACAGATTCAACCAGTGTGACGGTGGATCCAAATAAGGTGTATCTTGACTGGAAAGGCAATGAGCAGAGTCAGCAGAGTTGTGTGCATTGCAAAATTGTGAGGAATTGGGGACACGGCTAGAGGGCATATGCAGGGACAGCTTTGCATGGAGTATTCAGAGCTGTGGACCCCGAGACAGAGGACTGTTGCCATTTGATGTTCAGCAGCTGTGCTGCCTTGTTGGCAGTGGGAGCAATGTCAAAAGAGCAGAAGCAAAACACATTCCATGCAGATTTGCTATAATTTAGTTGCCAAGGAAGATGAGTCTGAAGATACTGTTGGAGGAATTCCAGCCACTGTACAATCCTCAATAGAGGACCAAGGGGCCAATCATAAATGAAGGTGGAAGTCTAGACAGGTAGCCACTGGAGCTCAGCTATCATCTGGAGAAGAGTTGACAAGCGGGAAATGGTGGAAAAATAATGGGGTGGATAAGTTACCAGAGGGAGAAGCTATTAATTGGTAGCAATAGTAGAAGGAAGAGTTGAATGATAATGAAGAAGTGAATGTGAAGATGTAGAGTATGGAAGATGGCCTTGATGAAGATGTGCAAGATCCATTGCTAAGGAGTTGAATGGTGAAAAATATTTTAAGTCCACAACAGACAGATAATATTTGGAAGCAGCTCAGACAGGCACCACTCTAATTCATTGAAATGTAAGTAGCAGAAGGTACAAGATAATCAGACTTACAAGATTTTGTTATTACAATCAATCTTTTCTTTTTATATATAATAATTTTATTAAAGATTATAATTACAACAGTAAAAACTAATACAAACTGAAAAAAATAGAAGAATAAAGAGTAGATGGTGCAGAAAAGAAAGAAAAAGGGGGAAAAATAGAAAAAAGTTTTTAAAAAGGATATAGTAAAGAAAAAGAAAATATATAAAGAAGTGACTTTCCACCTTCATCACAAGTATAAACAATTTTAGTAACTTATCACCTTCTCTTAAAATACAAATTATCTATTCTTCCCATATCCCATCTCTTAGGTATAAACAAATCCATAAAGCCTCATTTTAGTCCTATGTCAGCAGAAGTCCATTAAGGATTACCAGCATATCTATTTTAACCATGATCAAATGAACCAACTTTATATTCCTTCCTTTTACTTCTAACAATTTTAATCTTCAGTATCTTCAAATAATGATGCAGAACTTGATTTTTCATTTTTTCTTTGTCCCTTCTCATGAGATTCTTCAAAACTTTAACACACCTCTTTTGTAAATCCAATATAGGAAAATTATCCAGGTTACTCTCTTGGTTTGTTGTTTATCCCTTTTAATTATTAAGATATCAGCCGGTTTCTTTTGTATGTCTGGTGTAACATCTTTTTTCATGTCAGTCTCAATCTTGTCAGGCAGAACTTGTTCCTCTTCCATAACATCTTTTAGATACAGTCTATCTATAGAGACAGACACTATTAAAATTAAGTTCTGGGTCCATTGTTCAAAAATATCCTTCAGTATGTCCAATGTTAAAATATTTTGCTTCATTCTGAACTGTAAGTTGAGTTTAAGTGTTCTTCTCCTTTAATTGTAATCTTTAGTTCCCTCTAGTGTCCAATTTTTAAAATCTTATCTTTTTTTAAAAAATTCAGAACAAAAGGGGTTGTCATAACCAATCTCAATAAAAGTAGTTCTAGGTGACATGTTTTAGATAGGGTAGTGCAATCTTTTTAGTCCTGCTGGATCTCTTGGTGGCCTTCTATACCATTGACCATCTGTTGGGAGTTAGCAGTTGGATGCACCATCCTATGATGGTTCTCCTCATTCCTGAAAAGGTAGTTCAGTCAGTGTGTGGGAGATGAGAATTCAAGCACTGACCCTTTGTCCAATGGGAGAGGTTATTAAACACTTTGGGGCATTGTATCATCAATACGCAGATGATATCCAGTTATACATCTCTACCCTCTTCTGAAGGGAGATGCAGTAGAAGTCTTGACCCAGTGTCAGGAGGCTGTAAAGGTCTGGATGGAACAGGTTGTGACTTGTCTCAAACAAAATGGAATGGCTATTAACCCAGAAGCCAGCCAATTCTGCTACCATTCCAATGTTAGCTCTTGATAGAGTTGTGCTCCCCCAGGAGGAGCTAGTTTGTAATCTGGGGGTTCTTCTGGACTCAGTTCCTGGTGGAACAGCAGGTAGAAGGTGTGCACAGAACAGTCTGCTCAGCTTTGGCTGGTGCACCAGTTATGACCGATCCTGCAATGGTAGGGATTGGCAACACTCATGGCTTTATCACTTGACCACATGGCACTGCCCCTGAAAACCACCTGGACGTCACTGGTGCTGACGGCAGCTGGCCATGTAACTAATGGGAAATCCCTACAGTGTCCTATAAGACCAATCCTTTGGGAGCTGCATTAGCCGCCCATCTGTTTCTGGGTGCAATTCAAGGTGCCAGGAATAACATTTAAACCCCAATGGGTTGCGAGTTGGATATCAGTGGGACTGCTTACTCTAAGTAGAATCTGCCTGTCCAAGGCATGCTGGTAGAGAGCTCTACTATGAGTCTCTGCCTCCTGTGAGTGTGGCAGGAAGGGACATGGAGGTGGGCATTTTCTGCGGGAGCTCCTCTCCTGTGGAATTGCTTCCCCAAGAAATAAGATCAGCAGTTGAGTTGCAGCACATCGGTGACAACTTGATTATTTAAATAAGCAATTGGGTAGGATATATTTGGTTGCTGCCAACGATGTTATGATTGTGATTTTATAATGCTGTTTATTAATAGATATACCTTATAATTTGTTCGTTTTTTGTAAGCCACTTAGATCCCCTTTTTTGGAGTGACATAAAAGCACTTGGAATGAATGAATGTATACCCTCTTTTCTTAAACAGGTAGAATCACAAAATTGGAAGGGATATTAGAGGCCATCTAGTCTTGCCCAGTGCAGGATCCATCAGAGCATGAACACCCACCCTGTCCAGTAATCTCACCACTTCATGTGGCAGCCTGTGCAACTGGCTGACAGCTTGTACTGTCAGGAATTTCCTCCTGGCATCTAGCCTGCACCTCCTTTCTTGTCGCTTTAACCCATGAACCCTGGTCCTGCCCACGTGGAGCAAGAGAAAGTAAATCTGCTCCCTTTTCTATGCAACAACCCTTCAGGCTCCTCTCCCACATCTAGCCTTCCCCCCCAACACTTCACTACCTAGATAGCCCTCACCTGAACTTGCTCCACCTTGACCACCTTGTTTTAGAACTGTGGTGCCCAGAACTGGAAGTTAAGACTCCAAGTGGGTCTGACCAGCGCAAAGTAGAGGGAAACCCTTACTCCCCTGCTCTAAATTCTGTTCCTGTTAACGCACACCAAAATATAAATCTTTGTTTTGGCAGATACTAGCCATATCTGGTCTTTTTTTGCAAGGGCTGAGCAGGCCTCCCGAGCTATGCTGCTCAGGGAGAAGGCCAGCGTGTTGTGTGAGGCTCCTCAGCGTGATCACAAGAAACCTGGCCCGGCGTATGTTGGTTGGGATCAAGGTTGGGGTGGCCTGCAAGCAGAGCTGTTGGCTCACCCCCCTGGCCTTTACCATGTGTCAGAGGGCCTTCAGCTAAACACCCATGGCAGTCTAAATGGTAAATCACATACTGTTTTTTCATAAATGTCATTCACATTACCTGGGATAAATTCTTCCTTAGGCAGAACCCTCCCAGACTTACAGACTGGTATAAAGCGGAAAAGAGAAATCCGTGGCCCTGCAGCATGGCAGGGGGGATGAGAATTACAGCTCCACATCTGGAGGGCCAGAGGGGCCCCTCCTTCTGGAGAGGAGCATCTCCAAGAAGCTGGGGATTAAGTTAGCACTGGCTAAAATATTAAGAGCTGGTGATCAGGTGGGTATGATCACCATTGTGCCCAAGACTCCCCATTTCCACTAGTGGCAAGACTAAAAATAGATTGCGGGGTGGGGGGCTTTCTCTGTGTCCCAGAGGAGAAGGAAAATCTACCCTCTCTATGGACCACAGTCCTGACCCCAAGCCTGTCTTCCCAGAAGTGCCAAAATTCAGTGTCCAGCTGTCCCCAGACAGCTCTATCCTGAGTGTGCAACGTCAGTGGAAGATGCCAACCACTGGCAGGGGGTTGCACCTTCCCAAGAGCAAACACTTCCTACCTCTGGTGGGCATTCACCACTAGCGTGGAAGGGCTGCTACTCTGCCTCCCCTTTGGCGACACCCCCCCCTTCATTCGTTTTGGGAATTAACAGGTGGACGGAAGCCCAGGGCTGCCCCCACCCCGGACGGAAACTGGCAGCAGCGTGGACAGAAGAGCCGAACAGGGAAGGTCTCGGGCTCCCTTTGCGCAACTCTGGGGTCCAGGTGCACCTCGCAGGTAGGTCCGCCCAGCCCTCCGCGGACTCTCGCCCCTGCCCTGCCTGGGCGCGCGGCTGATGAGGGGAGGGTCCTGCCCCGCCCCGCCCCGCCCGGCTCCGATCCCCCGCGGGGCGGCTCCTCCAGCCAGGGGTCGCCGCGGGGTTAGCCCCCCCCGTGCGAAGCGGAGCCAGTCGCCTCTGCTCAGGCTGCGCCGCATCCGCGCCGGGAGCAGCGCGGGCGGGGAACAAAGGCGCACGTGGCCGCCGAGGCGGGAGCAGGGACGGGCCCCGCCCCGGGGAGGGCCCAGCGCGGGGGGAGCCGGGGGCGGCTCCAGGCTGCTGCGCTCGCGGCGGCGCTCGCCTCGCCTTCCCTTTCCTCAGCCGCCACCCGCCGCGATGGCACGCTACATCCGCGCCACCGCCGCCGCCGCCGCCTGGCCCCGCTGCCCGGCCGCGCCGCTCTCCGCGCCCGGCGCCTGGCGTCGCCCGCCGCACCGGCACTGTGAGTGGGGCGGGTGGGGCGGCGCGGCGTGTTCCGGTCCCGGGCCGGAGAGGCAGCCCCGCCGTGCGCCGGAGCGCCGCCTCGCCTCGCCTGCCCGCCCGCCCGGTCGAGACTACCCTGCCCTCCGCGGGTGACCTTGTGGCGCGCCCCCCGCCCGCCCGGCCAGGCCTCTCCCGCCGGGGCGCGCAGCCCCGTCCAGCCGCGGGTCCCGCCGGGCAGCAGGCAGCGCTCCGCCGAGAGGGGCGGCGCGGCGCCGGCAGCCGGCCTGGCCGGGAGAGCCCCGGGCTGCGCGCGCTGGCTCCGCGGCGCCGGCCTCCGTCTGACGGGCGGGCGCCTTGCCGGCTTCCTGGGGCTCGGCCAGCCGGAGGACGCGCCGCGCCAGGGCTGCCCGACCGGGTTCCGGCGCTGTTCGGCTCGGCGTCTCCGCCCGCGAAGGGAGCTGCTGGCCTGGTCCTCCTCGCCGGCCGGAGCGGTCCGGGCCGGAGAAGGCCTCCGGACAGCCCGCCAGGGGCTCAGCGGCGCGAGTGGAGGCCTCGGCGGGGCGCCCCCTCCTATTTTCAGCGGCCCTGGCAGCCGGCCCGGCTGGGCACCTGTTGGAGAAGGCCCGGCCAGCTGGCGCTCGGAGGGCTGCAGAGGGGCCGCGGGCCTGCTGCTGACCAGCGTCCTCTGAGAGTGACCTTGTCCCTTTTGCGGGCAGAGGCCGCCCCTCTCCGGGGCGGGGCGGGGCAGGGCAGGCGGTGCAGGTCTTCAGCGGAGGCAACACGATGTGGTGCGAGGGTGGCAGACTTTCCACCCAGCTCTGCACCCGCAGCCGACCAGAGGCGCCTAGGGTGGAAGGGGGGGGGCAATATGCCAGAAGCAGCCCCTGGATTCTAGACAGGAGCCTTGCATGGCCCCACAAGTTGGTCTTTGGGGATGCAAAGCTTCTGTTCCAGTCAGTCATCTTTTAACAAATGGGACTCAGTTCCCAACTTGTAGGTCTGTCTGCCATCACCCCCCACACTTTGCCACCAGGGAAGGAGGCTGAGACTGTCCAGAAGACACATTTTGGGGCACAGGTAGGGTCGTGGTCTTGCCTCCTCTGATCCAGTCTTCTCCCCAGATGCTGACCGGAGGATCAAGGTTGCCAACCCTGTGGTGGAAATGGATGGGGATGAGATGACCCGGATTATCTGGGCCTTCATCAAGGAGAAGGTAGCTGGAATACTGCCCACCCTCCCCAGCCCCTGGTGAGCAGGGACAAAAAGCGTGAACCACCGAGGCCACGATTGTGGCCTGTGAGTGTGTGGTGGACTGCGTGACTGTTCAAGGCCCAGTAGAAAGCGAATGCCCGAAGGAGAAAAGGGCGAGTGAAGTTGGAGCTTTGAAGTGTGGGAACTGGGAGGGATCTCTTCTCCTGAGGTTTTTGTGTTGGTTCCTGGATGCCTCCTAGGAATCCCAGGCGATGCCACAAACGTGTTTCATATGCAAGGCGGTGGCGCACAGGAGGACAGCAAAGTGTCCCATCCCCGTTCCCCCAGGCAGAATATTGTGTCCTGAGGGCTTGGAAATGCTCTCTTGTTCATAAAATGTGTGAGTAAGGAGGAGGCAGTACACACGCCCGCCTTGGCTGCAGATAGGAGGCAACCGGCCGACCTTGAGGCGGGGCGTCTGGTCCTGACGGGTTCTTGTCTGGCTGCCTGCAGCTGATCCTGCCCAACGTGGACGTGCAGTTGAAGTACTTTGACCTGGGGCTCCCGCATCGGGAGCAGACAGAGGACCAGGTCACCGTTGACTCAGCCTTGGCCACTCAGAAGTACAGCGTGGCTGTCAAGTGTGCCACCATCACACCTGATGAGGCCCGTGTGGAAGGTACGTGGAGAAGGCGAGACTAGCACAAGGCAGAGCGTCGCCCGGAACTCCCCCTCCTGCTCCGCCGTGGGCCCCACTTAGACAGCAGGTGCTCGTGCAAAGCGGTTTGCTCCAGATGGAGGAGGGAGGTGGGCAAGCAGTTCTGCCCCAATGCCAGAGCGGTGGAAACCGCTTCTCCCCTGTCGCCCCTGCAGAATTCAAGCTAAAGAAGATGTGGAAGAGCCCCAACGGCACGATCCGGAACATCCTGGGCGGGACGGTCTTCAGAGAGCCGATCATCTGCAAGAACATTCCTCGCCTGGTCCCGGGCTGGACGAAGCCCATCACCATTGGGAGACATGCTCACGGCGACCAGGTTGGCGAGGAGGGAGGGGAAGGGGTGCCCCTCTAAGGCATCAGCTGGCCCATCCGAAGCGGCTTCATCTGTGCTGGGTATCCAAGTGCCCCATCCCGATGGGGGGGTGCGCTACCGAACGCTTTCTGAACGGCTGAAGGAGAGGGCGTGGGAACGGTCTGTCTCCCTTCGTATCATCATCTGGGTGTTTGGATATCTCTGCGTTTCCAACATGTTTTTGTACTGCCACAACCACGTATGGAAGTTAATAGTATCAGCCAAGTTGCTAATGTTTAAAAACATGAAACTTCCACACTTTGTTCAGGGTTTAATAGTTGAATGTTTACAGGACCTGGAAGCTGTTAGGCGAATGTGAGGATGGGGATGGGAGGCACTCTGCTGATCTGATCCTGAAGCATTTCTCCAAATCCCTGAACCCAGGCCCCAATATATTGAAAAGAAAAGTGCGAAAAAACTTTAATCATCATCATCCCAGTCACAGCTTCCCAGCATGCCCCTGCAGGGGCCACCACCCCTCTGAGGGACAGACAGGTTCTCCTTGAAAGACTGTCCCCAATCTAAGCTTGCTGTAACATTTGGGACAAGGACAGGGACCAAAGAGAAACAACATAAGGGACACACAACAGGACATTTCCGGGAGGGAGGCAGGAGAGCTGATGTGACAGGCAGAATTGTCGGGAAACGCGCACGGGGTGAAGCAGGGTGGGTGGGTGGGTGCAGACATAATGAATCTGTTAAATCTAACCATAGCGCAAATCCTCAAATTATTCTGGGCCCCTGATTAGACCAGATGTTACAAATACAGGGGTAGGGGAAAAACGTAATGAAGCTACAAACCTCGGTCTTAAGCCAGAACAAGGGAGGAAAATGCAAGTATTCTAATTAGGCTGTTCCGAGGTCTAAGACTGTTCCCAGCTGCATGCTGGACTCTCCTTAGGAGTGTTGGATGGAGAAACAAGCAATGGTTGATCCTCCTGGGGTTATCATTTTGCAAACCATTACTTACTTTTTCATCTTGCCTAAAAAAATGCAGAGTTCTTGAAAGTTTGCACTTTGTTTTTAGCTTGGCTTAATAAACCATCCTAGATGGATTCTGAATTTATTTTCCTTACAGCCTTTGCTTTTTGTATGATAGGGTTGGCTGTAATAACCTCAGCGTTCTGCTTTTCAGTACAAAGCCACAGATTTCGTGGTGGATAAATCAGGGACCTTTAAGATGGTTTTTGTGCCCAAAGATGGCAGTGGAGCCAAGGAGTGGGAAGTCTTTAATTTCCCAGGCGGAGGTGTCGGCTTGGGCATGTACAACACAGACGAGGTGAGGGGGAAGAGGCAGTGGCTTGGGCAGAGAGGGAGGGCAACGGCTCCCAGGCCCTGCACTCCCTAGGGAGTGCCCAGGCCCATCTCTGTGGGGGTCTGGCCAGCTGACTCTTCCAGAGCTGGCCCTCTGCCCTGGAGAGGGAGGGAGCGGCTCTGGAAGCAGGCTGGTGACTGGTTCAGCCATCCTTCGGGCACATCCCACTGAGCACATGGCCTGCCTCTTGCAGTCCATCTCAGGTTTTGCCCACAGCTGCTTCCAGTACGCCATCCAGAAGAAGTGGCCGCTCTACATGAGCACCAAGAACACCATCCTCAAGGCCTACGATGGGCGGTTCAAGGACATCTTCCAGGAGATCTTTGACAAGTGAGCCCTTTAGCCCAACGTTACTGTGGGTGGAAGTAGCCCCCTTGGCTCTTTGAACAACGGGTGTCCAGCACCAGCCCTCCTGCCAGGCCTCTGGTGCCCCTTGCAGAGTGCTCCCCACTGAAAATGGTCCAGGGCTGATCTTGCATGCTACCAGCCCTGTTTGAAGAGCGTTCCTGTCCTACCTCCCTGCCAGGCACTACAAGACCGAATTTGACAAGCTCAAGATCTGGTACGAGCACAGGCTCATTGACGACATGGTGGCCCAGGTGCTGAAATCAGCTGGCGGCTTTGTCTGGGCTTGCAAGAACTACGATGGAGATGTCCAGTCCGACATCCTGGCCCAGGGTACTGACTGATCCTGCCTGGGGCATGTAGCCAAGGGGATGGAGTTCCTAGGCAGGGCCGGGCGCGGGAGCTTGCTGAGTGGCTAAGAGAGCAGAACCGAGGCAGCCGCATAACAAGCAGGGCTGCTGAAAAGCCCATCCTGGGCCCTTGGCATCTGGCAAAAGCTCTCCCGGGCATCAGGCAAGAGCCCTCCCTCCTCCCCTCAGCTGGTGCTGCTGGGCCAGGGTGGCATCTTCCATGAGAAGCAGCACGGGCTCAGCCCCAAGCCCCCCCCCCCCATTTAGTTTTCTAAAGGGTTGAAAGCAAAACTGCTTCCTGGGGAGAAAAGCAAAGGCATGCCCCTTGCAGCTGTCCTTCATCTGGCTCTTCCTGTGGGATGCGCCCTTCTCCCTTTCCACAGCCTGCAGACAGGAAAACTGACCCACCTAGTTGAGCTAACTGTCCATAACGGTGGCTGCTCACGCCACTGCCCCATGGATGCCTCTGGGGAAGATGTAGGGCTTTGGGACGCTGGGCACCGAGAGGTGGGATGAGCAAAGGGTGCAGTGCCCCTCCTCCTCGATGGTGGCTGGGAGGTGAGGGTAAAGTGGAACCTGTCCAATGGGTGTTTGGCTTTGTCCCAAGGGTTCGGCTCCCTGGGTCTCATGACCTCAGTTCTTGTCTGTCCTGACGGGAAGACCATAGAAGCTGAGGCTGCTCACGGCACGGTGACTCGCCATTTCCGGGAGCACCAGAAGGTGAGTGCGCCTGGAGGGGAAGCCCTGGGGTGTGCTGCCCGCAGACGGCCAGGCCGCCACAGGTCTGCAGAAGACGTGTGCTTTGCTTATGTCTTCCCCCCAGGGCCATCCCACCAGCACCAATCCCATTGCCAGCATCTTCGCCTGGACCCGAGGCCTGCAGCACCGAGGCCGGCTAGACGGCAACCCGGAGCTCGTCAAGTAAGAGTGGCCTGTGGCCGTCTTGGGCACCAGCACGGGAGGCGGGACCTTCCACTACCAGCAAGAGAGGAGCCGCGGGAGCCAGGGGGCTTTGTGCACTGGGCCTGGTCTGGCTGCAGGAAGAATCCCCCCACCAAAGGGGGCCCGGCTCCCTCCCTCTCAGGCATCATCCTCTCCTTCCCTCCGCCCTCACCAGGTTTGCCCAGACTCTGGAGGAGGTCTGCGTGGAGACAGTGGAGAGCGGGACAATGACGAAGGATCTGGCTGGCTGCATCCACGGATTAAGCAAGTGAGCCTCCATAGCATCTCAGCTTGGGTCGGGAAGCACCTGTGCTCCCCCAGAATAACCTGCGTCCCTTTTGTCTCTCTTCAGCGTGAAACTGAACGAGCACTACGTGAACACCACAGACTTCCTGGATGCCATCCGAAACAACCTGGATAGAGCCCTGAGCAAGCAGTAGGAGAGAAGGGGGCACGGCAGAGGGACGCCTGCGCGCAGAGGAGGGGGCGTCACGTAGAGACACCAAGCGAGCACGCGGCTCCTCCAGCTTCAGCAGGAGCTTTTTTTGGCATGTTTCCTAAAGCTCGTGAGGCCCCTGCTGCAGATTCTCGGGAAGAAGAGCGTGCCCCCCCGCTGCTGTGCCTGCTGGCTCTTGTGAGCAGAGGAGAAAATGGCTCCGTGCTGTAATTTGCGTGCGTGGCTGGGTCAGGGCCTTGGGTGCTATTAAACAACGGCTTCTCCCTGAGTGCCAGCAGTCAGTACCTGCGAGTGGCCCTTTTCTGGGGAGGCGCCCGCCTGCTAGAAGCACTTCCACCACTGCTCCAGCACCAACAGCCAGTCCGTCTGCCAAACAATATTCATTTATTGCTGAACTTCTTCAGAACTGGAAAATAAACACAGTAGATCTATGCACAAGAGGGGCAATCCAATTTATGGCATCACCCCAGGAATATCACATGGCCACAGACTGTGCAGGGCGGGGCCTTGACTGTTCTGCCACGAAAAGAAGAGGGGGGCGCTTCGGAGTCCCACTGGATGGCGGGCAGGCTTCCTGGCCTAGGCCGCTCTGTCTGGGTGCAGGGCAGAGGTAGTTTGTGGCATTCGTGGGGAGGCGCGTGCTTGCGGTCCGGTCCGGTAGCAAACCGAGGGGGTTCTGCTTACCCTCCCAAGAGCCGCTCGGGGGGCTCTGGGTCCCCAGTCGCTTCGGCGAGGACTCAGG
The DNA here is from genome assembly GCF_059951505.1 of Python bivittatus. Lineage (NCBI taxonomy): Eukaryota > Metazoa > Chordata > Lepidosauria > Squamata > Pythonidae > Python > Python bivittatus. The sequence goes on along the minus strand of NW_028277053.1, from coordinate 6,118,231 downwards.
CTGATCTTGAGCATCACCCTGGCCAGGGGCTGGGAGGTAGAATAAGGCAAGCGCTGTTCTGCAAGGCTGGTGCCCGAGCCCAGGGGCCACCAACCAGCAGAGCCACGCCTGGTCAAGGAGCAGCTGGGAGGGCCACGGCAGGGTGTAGCAGAGCAAGGACTGCAGCTGCAGCATGGTCCTCCGCGTGCTCAGAGGCTTTCCTGTTCTGTGCGGCACGAGTCCCGCTTCACTGGGGGGGGACAACCGCCCCCTCCTCCCCCCTTCAGCCAGGCCCTTCCTGCTCCAACTACAACATGTTGTAGTATGCTATCTCCTTCATGGTTTGTTCTGTCAAGGCAGACCCACTGGTGGGGTTCCCCACCACCCCATAGTCGTACGTGTTTTCCTCGTAGTCGTCCATCTCCTGCTGCCCGTCCAATTCCGAGGGATTGGTGCCTGCCAGCTCCAGCATCGGATCTGGGGAGAAAGGCAGGCAGACCCCAGGTTGCCTCGGGGTGTGCGTTGTCCCCCTCCCACCTCCACCAGCCTGCCCGCCCCACCCACCTTGGCTGTCCAGGTTGATGTCCATCACGCCATGCTTGACCTTCATATGCCGGCTGAGGTTCCCCTTCAGGTTGAACTTGCTGGAGCAATAAGGGCACTTGAAGGGCTTGCTGCCAGCATGCAAATGCATGTGGCCCAGGAGGTTGTACATGCGGTTGAAGGACTTCCCACACACCTGGAGACAGAGGAGTTGAGGGCAGGGCTGGATGCCTGGCTGGTGGGCAGGGGCATCCTGTTTCCTAGCCCTGGGATGAGGGCCAGCTGCAATCCAGCTCAGGCCTGCCCGGCCAAGACAGACCTCTGGGGCTGAGGGGGTGCCCCAGAGGGTGTCCTCCAGTGGTGGGCATCAGGCAGCAGACCTTCCAGCAGAGGTCAGAAGCCTTTCCAGGTGGCCAGCAAGACCATGCAATGTGTAGCGTGGCTGGTGGCCCGCAAATTAAAATGAACACTTGGAACATTTTTAAAAATTAAAATTGGCCCCAGTTGTATTTTTAGTTTTTCAACTTGGGGGGGGGCATCTAGAGATGTCGAGCTTGGCCGTTCCCTGCGCCTCCCCCACTGCTGCTCTTCTGGCAGATCCCAGCCCCTACCTTGCACTTGAAGGGCTTGACTGGCGAATGCACAATCATGTGAGTCTTGAGCGTCTGCTTCTGCACAAAGGTTTTGAAGCAGATGTGGCACTGATAGGGGCGCACGCTTGTGTGGATCAACATGTGCCGCTTCATGTTGGCCTGCAGCGTGAACTCTCGCCCACACACTTCACACTTGAACTCTTTCACACCCTGAAAGAAATGGAAGTTGACACCGATGCCCACCGCCCGGACAGGCTTCCTGCCTAGTGCCCTGGCGAGTATCAAGGCCTTTTCAAAGGAGAGCAAACACCTGGGCAAGGGAAGCCTTCCCACCAGCATAAGCAGTTCCAGCCAGGACAGCCGGATGGGCAGGCCGCCACATGCCTTGGGCTTCAGGAGCCCCCCGCACGACCCACCCATGGGCTCTGGCCTACCTTGTGGGTCAGCGAATGCTGCTTGAGGTGGTGGATCTGGCTGAACTCCATGCCGCATTCGGTGCAGACAAAAGGTCGCACATTCTGGTGCTTGAGGGTGTGATTCTGCAACTGGCTGCGGTAGTGGAAGGACTTGTTGCACTCTGGGCATGGGTACAGTGTGGGCCCCTGATGCGTAGCCAGGTGACGCTTGAGCTGGGTGAGCGTGGAGAAGTCTAGGCCACACTCCACGCAGACGTGGCAGCGGCCACTCTCGTGCTTGCCCTCGTGGGCCTTCAGCTCACTGGGATAGGCAAAACCACGGCCACAAAAGCGGCAGCTGTAGGGCTTGACATCTGAGTGCAAGAGCATGTGGCGCTTGAGGTGGCTGGTCTGGGTGAAGGCTTTATGGCACACCTGGCACTTGTGGGGCCGGGTGCCCTGGTGGGTGAGCAGGTGGGTCTGCAGGTGGCTGGGCTGCTTGAAGAGCTTGCTGCAGTGGGGGCAGGAGTGTGGCTTGATGCCATTGTGCCCCAGGATGTGGGTCACCAGGTTGTACTTGGAAGTGTAGGACTTCTCGCACAGGCGGCACTGCCAGCGCTTCTCCACTAGGTAGGAATCATCAATCTGGACGTTGATGTCCAAGCGGTCCAGGTGCACCTTCTTGCTGTGCTCGCCGGGGGTCTCTGCCTCAAAGTCCAGGGGCTCCTGCCATGCAAAGCCTGCTCCGCTCTTGCCTTGCTCTGGGGGAGAGGCTGGCAGCGGGTTCTCCATGCCACTCAGGGATGGCAGGCCAGGGGGAAAGCTGCAGCCGCTGGAAAAGGCTTCTGCTCTGTCCAGGCTGGCCTGGGGGGGGCTCGGAAACCTTTCTTCGTATGCCCCCAAGGAGTGTTCTTGCTGCGCAGGCCTTCGTGGAGGCTGCAGTGGCTGAGGCCGCCTGCTGAATGGGCTGACGCCAGCCATCCTGCCAGTGCTGCTCTGCCCGGTCTGCTCCGAGCAGGGCTCCTCCAGGCTGCCGCCATCTGCCTGCTCTCCAGGGCCTCTGGAGGGCATGGGCGCTTCGGGGGGGCCCTCCCCCTCCTCCTGCTCCTCCTGCTCCTTCTCACCTCTCTCATGCTTCACCTTTGGCACCAGGCGCATGGGGGGCCGCTTCCTCCTCCGGGCCTGTTTCCCGAAGGGGGCTTCTGCCTCCAGCCCCTCCTCTTCCTCGAGGGGCTCTGCCTGAGCTGGGCCTGCTGAGTTGCTGCTTTCGGGCTGCTTCGCTTCAACAGCTGCTGCGTCATCCAGCTTCCCTGCAAAGCTGGAGAAAATGCTATCTGGATTGACCGTGCCTCCAAAGAACTCATTCTCGGACACTAGGCCCAGGACAGCGGCTTGTGCCAGCGACAGCACCACCACAGCATCTGTCTGGGTCCCGGAGCTGGCAAAACGTTCCATGTCTTGCACCATCCAGCACTGCTGTAGCACCTGTAGGAACGAGAAGGGGAAGCCATGACCTTTTGTGCCACGCGTGGGCTTCTGGCCATGAGATATGCCAGTGGCACAGCACCCAAGCGACCACTTCTCCATGTACGCCCACGGACCAGCCAGCAGCCCAAGCATCTCCATCCACGGAAGCCAGGCAGAATTTCATTCTTGTAGGGAGAGCAGTTCCAAGGAAAGCCTAGTGGGAGGGTGATGTTGTAGCCAAAAGGCAGCCAGGCTACAGGCATCCTTCTCACACCCAGGAGAATCACAGCTGCCAGTTAACAATACAGGTAGTTCTCACTTAACGACTGCCCTGTTTAGTGACCATTTTGGGTTACAGCACTGAAAAAGTAACTTTGTGACCGGTCCTCACAATTATGAACGTCACAGTGTCCTGTGGTCACACGATTGCCATTTGCACACTTCACAACCAGCAAAGTCGATGGGGAAGCTGGCAGTAAAATCGCAGGTCACGGTCATGTGATGTCTTGCTTTACAACCACACTGGTTAGCTATGGACTTGCCAGTCCCAATTGTGGTTATTAAGTGAGGACTACCTGTATCATTTCCATACATCAGGTCCACTGGAACAATTTCCCATTTTTTTTTATTATGAGAGCTTAACCTAAAGCAGAGACACGGGAGTCGCCTGTGCAAGAATTCTGGGCCTCCAAAGCAAAATCAGCAGCATGAATGGCACAACTCTGAGCTGAGCCACTTTCAGCTTGACGGCTGACCCTAACAGCCTGAAGCACGAGGACACACCACGCTGGGAGCCACGCAGGGCCTGAAAATGCAGGCCCAAGGGTGGGGCTAGGAAGGAGACAGTTCGTTTGCTGTGAGAAGAGATAACCCAGGATGCGTGTGGAGGACTGACCCTGGGCCAGCCGCAGGCCCGGGTGCGGGGACCTCGCTTCCCCAGAGACACGGGAACACCGCTGTGCTGTCGTGTGTAACTGCATTCCTGGGGGAGGGAGGGAAGGTTAGAGGAGGAGGACGAGGAGGAGGTTTCCTCTGATGCTGATTGCGATCCCAACAAGGGGGCCTGTGGGGTGTCTGGAGCAGTAGCTCCCCTGGGGCTTAAAAAGGCACAGGCAGGCCCAAGGTTTTCTTAGGCGTCTTTGACCACTAACCTACAATAAGGTCGATATACAGGAAGAGTGGGAGAAAAAGGAAAGAGGCAGCTGAGGGGAAAAAGAATTGCCGGGAAGCGGGTGGTGTAAGAATTAATGAAGAGATGATGATGATGATGACGACGACGACGACGATGGAAGATGAGGCGGCAGCACAAACTAGAGACAACTAACCCTGACCAGAGAGTCGCTCCCTAAAAGCAAAAGAAGATGGTTTCGCCCAGCTCACTAACGGGACCAGCTGCGCTTCGGGGGCCGGGCCCACCCGGGCAGACCGCGCAGCTACGCTGATAGCTGGGATGGCGCCTTGCCCTCTCATGCCACCGGGCGTGGACACAGCAGACCTGTCAGGCAGCGCCCGGGCCGGAGGCGGCTACGGCGCCTGCGTATTCTGGAGACCCGCCCTGTGGAACGGCACGGGACCCTCAGCCCCGTCTCGCCTCCAGACGGGCAGAGCCGAAGCCGTAAAGCCCGAGCCGGGCCCGCCTCCAGCGGAGCGTGGCCCGGCGATCGCAGGGAGCTCCGCGTGGCCTTCTTGCCAGCCACAGGGAAGGGGCTTGCCCTGGCCCGTCGCACCTCCGGCCCCTCGCAAGGTCAGCCACGGCCGGCGAGGGGCGTCGGGCAGCTCTGAGGAAGGGGCGGCCCTGGAGGCTGCCTGGGAAGAAGGGAAGGAGCCCCAGGGGGCCGGAGGGGGGCACGCCGACCCGAGGGGCCTCCAGAGGCCTGGCCCGCCTCACCGGGAGCCCGGGGCACGCGCACGGAGGCATCAAAGGCGTCCTAGAGGCTGCGGGAGCGGGAGCCGGCAGAGCCGCGGATCAGGGCCAGCCCAGCAGCAGGGCGCCCGCGAGTGGCCCCGGAGCTTTCGGTCTCACATCTCCGGGTAAGCCAAGCCGCAGGTGCGGAGCCCTTCCGCTCGCGGAGGCGGGCGCGGGCGCGGGCAGGCAAGCGGGCAGAACCCGCGTGCGGAGAGCGGGGCGGGGGCGGGGCAGGGGCGGGGCGGGCTGCCGCGGCAGGCCCGCCCCCTTCCGTCCCCGCCGCGGACGCGCTCGGCTCCGATCGGCGCAGTCCCGGCCGGCTGCGACAGCCGCGTCGCTTTCCGGCCCGGCCCGCCGCAGCCCGGCCTCACTCGCCCAGCAGCTCCCGAGGACGGCGGGGCGCCTGGGGCCTCAGCCCCCGCCCCGCTCCGTCTCCCTAGCAACGCCTCCCTCCCTCCCCCCGCGCCCCCCATCTCCGCTGCCTCGCTTCTCCTTCTCCCCGGGCCGGCCGCTGTTTCCCAGGGAAATTCGACCGGCCCGTCTCAGAGAAAGCCTGGCTGCGCGGGTGGGGTGGGCCTCTCCAGCCCCCGCGCCCGGTGGGCCCCAGTGCCCAGAAAGCGCGTTTCAGGCAGCCGTGCGCCGGGGGGGGGCGCCTCCCTTCCCCAGTGAGCGCGACTCTTCCAGAGCATTTCCCTGCCCGGTGCACAGGGCTCGGCCTGTCTGCCCAAGCCCCCAAGAGTGGGTGGAGGGAAGCCGGTGGCTTGGACCCTCCAGGGCTAACGGGCTGGGGTTAGGCCATCCCCCCAACCCCCCTGGAGCCCCTTTGGAGGTAGCTGCCCAGCAGAGCAGGGGGGGAGAGCCACAGCACAGAAGGGCTTCTCGGAGGGGCAGGAGAGCCCACCTGGGCTTGGCCACCCGTGTAGGGCAGCTGCCCTGAGGGCTGGTTCTGATGGCCTCTGCTTCTGGCTTCTGATGGCCTTGTTCTGCCCCCCAGTCTCCCCAGGAAACAGAGACAGGGGCATCCCCTCCTCCCCACTGCTCCCCTGAGATGCTGCCCTCCTCCCAATCCTAATGAAGTATTACAAAAGCAAACCAGTCAATTTTATCATTTCCTCTAGTCTCAAATTACCCCCGGCGTGATTCTGCCACATGCACCTTCCTGGCAGCGCCCCACCAGGAAAACCGGACCACCCTGCTGGCAACCCAAAGAAGCAGCCATTGTCCAGAAGACCAACCATGAAACAAGGCCTTGGGAAACCAGAGGTGGAGCCCAAGCAGCTTCACAGCTGGTGAACGATGAAACAGGTCACAACATTGTAACACAAACCACACGGCTTACACTTGCATCTAACATTGTGAACTGTGTACTGGGGTTGGGGTTTGTGTTGTGACATTGCAAGGCACGTTTTGCCATTTTTCAGCATCATAACAGATCTGGGGATGCCCCATGGAATGTAAGGCTGATGCCTGACGTCACATGAAGATTCAACATTCAGGTTCAGCTGTCGAGCTGTCGAGCTGTTTGAAACCTGAAAAACTGGTGTAAGTTGTGTTCCTTGAGCAACTGACCTGCCCAGCTCAACACAAGCAGAACAGATTGGTGGGAGGACTCAAAGGATGTGCTGCAGCACCAGAGGCAAACGCGTTCCACGCTCTGTCAGATAGCCCTTCTCCATCAGCGATGGAGAATCCAAACTCTTCCCCCAAAGCAATGACTTATCAGTCCTACACAAGGAGGGGCTGTAAAAAAAGTCACCATGGTGGCTGTGACTGCACGATCAAAACCCCACCCTTTTGCACTGCACATGCGCCAATGTAAAAAAGGGGTAGGGCTTCAATTGCACAGCTGTGGCTGCGATCTGTACTTTTTTTAACCCTTCTATGGATGCCCCTGATGCTACAAGACAGACTTCACTACTTGTTAAGAATGGCAAATTAAGCAAACCATTTACGAGGTGAAGACAGGTTGATATTTCAAGGAGCAATCCGTGGCACTCCCCTGGAAGTGGACTAATTACTAAATCCTAACTTAGCTGCAGTGATGATCACCCATGACTTTCCTGACTGTGAGGGCCATTAAGGAGTGGCACAGCCTGCCTCAAGAGTCACGGACCTTTTCAAGAAAAGACAGGACGGCCATTCGTCTGAGATCATATGAGGATTCCTGCACTGGGCAGTGGGTTGGACTAAAACATCTCCAAGGTCTCCCCCAACCCTAGATTCCATGATTCTATGAACTGAATACTCTGGATTATTTAATCAATGCATATCTGGATGCCTTCATATTTAAAAACAAATACCCATTTGCATTAGTCCCTTCCGGAATAAGCAATGTAATGCAACAACATCCAGAAAATACTAAGCCAAAGAAGTTAAAGGCACGAGATAAGAGACAGAAAAGGAACCTCACTCACTCCAGTTACACCAACACGACTCGCTAACCCTCTCTGTATCTTTCTGTCCTTACAAAGCATCCTTCCTTCCACCACTCTGTACGTGACTTCTCACACTATTTTCTTCTTTGGGGGGAATCTCATTAACTCCACCCAATTATATGTTTATTTAATATTTATATTATACAATTTAGAGGCCGCCCAACTTCAAATGATTCTGGGCAGCTTAAAAAAAGTAGGAATAATAAAGAGGTAGACCTTGAGTGTCCAGAAGACAAACAGTCTATGACAAGTAAAACATCGCACAAGGGCCACCCTACCCCAACACCTGGGAGAGCAGCCTGGTTTTCAAGGACTTTTTGAACGTCATCAGGGTGGGAGCAAACGGACCTCGAGGGACAGGGGATGGCGTTCCAGAGGGCAAGTGTCGCAATGGGGATGGTGTGCCTCCTGCATTCTCCTAGACGGCATTGTTTGACTGAAAGACCCAAAGCACGCCCACTCTGTCTGACCTCACCAGAAAGCATGGGAGATGGGCAGTCCCTCAAATAACCTGGCCATATGTTGTGTTTACAGGGGGCAACCAGCACCTTGAATTGCACCCAAAACTCAACTAGCAGCAAGTGCAGCTGGTGTAGCGGTATCCCATGGGCATACCTGTCACTGCCAGTGCTGCCACATTCAGGACTAGACGTAGCTTCTGAATGGTCTTTGAGGGCAATCCCATGTATAGTGCATTGCAGGAATCCTTTCATGAGGTGGTTCAGGTGTGAGTGACTGAAGGGCACACCGGCAGCAGCTGTGAGTCCAAGACAACCTGCAGATTGCATACTTGAATGGGGAAGCGTAGCCCCATCCAACACTAGCGATGGAAAATCCCCCGAGCTGTGGGGCCCAAATGTCCATGGCCACTCAGTATTGCCAGAATTGAGCTAAAGTTTCTTTCTCCCCAGCAGGCTTGTAAAGCCTCCAGACATTTGACAGGACTTGGACAACTTCACTTGGCAGGATCAAGACGTACAACTGGGTATCATCCACATATTGAGGATAACTGATTCCAGTCCCTCCCCCTCTCAATACAGCCTGGGATGAACCACAAAGAAAGGAGGAGAACCACCAAAATATGGTGCCTCCTGCTCCCAATCTCCATGTCCAGTCTGGAAGGATATCATGATTGATGGTACTGAAAGCTGCTGAGAGCTCAAGGAGCAATGGCTTCTTGAGGAGGGGGCACACCACCGCCTCCTTCAAGGCCAAAGAACTATCCCCTCTCAAAGAAGCTGGCACCATTGCATGGGCCCAACCACAGATCACCTTCCAGGCAGCTTTAACAACCAGGAGACCTGGATCTAATAAAGAGGTGGCCAAGCTCACAGTTTAAAGGACCTTGTCCGCTTCATTAGGTGTCAGAGCTCAAACTTGCTCCAGTAACCCCACAAGGCCATGCTCCGGGCCCCTTAACTGGAGCCCAGCTCTGAGCGGATCAGAGCAATTTTATCTGCCAGATAGCTGGAATATTTTGCACAGCGGCCATTCCTTCAGCTTATCCCTCCCCATCAAAGAATGAGTCACCCTAAAGCAAACTGCTGGAGAGCCATTGGCAGGTGTAATAAGGGCCCAGAAATGGCGCTGTTTCGCCATGATATAATTCTGAATATGGGCTCCTAATCATGTTCAGACCGACTCACTCTTTATCTTCCCCCAATGGCACTTGAGGTGCATCATCTTCCAGAGTTCCTCACAAAACAAAGGTGCACCCCAGGATCAGCGCATAGGGAGATACCACATGGGGCAGTACAGTCCAGGGCCTCTGTCACCCACCCATTCCAGGCTGCAATTAAGACCTTGGCCAAACTCTCTTCCATAACTTTGGGGAAAACCTCAAGCTCCCTCTGGAATCCAACAGGGTCCGACCTAAATCTCCTGGGGCAGGCTATTCTATCTCCCTGTGAGATGGGGTGACACCAGCAAGGTGAAAAGAATCAGAGAGTGGCTTGACCATGGCAATGGACTGATGGTACCAGATCATTTTGAAAGAAAGATCAAATCCCAAGTACGACCACTGGCACACATTGGGACTTCAACGACTTGGGACAGGTCCAGGGTTGTCATGAAGACTTTTTTGGTCTTCCTCTTCCTTTCACCCTTCCTTTCACACATTTTCTTTCAATTTACTCTTCCTTCATATATTTATTTTGCAATTAAATCCTTCCTTCCTTCCTTCCTTCCTTCCTTCCTTCCTTCCTTCCTTCCTTCCTTCCTTCCTTCCTTCCTTCCTTCCTTCCTTCCTTCCTTCCTTCCTTCCTTCCTTCCTTCCTTCCTTCCTGAACAAACCACCTCACTTCTCTATTCTTTTCACATTCATTCAGCACCCATTCATCCTTGACCCTACCTCTTCTTGTTTTACCACATACACTTCTTAAGGACTCCTTCTCACTGCCTTCCACCAATTCTGTATTTCTGACATACCCAGCACTCACTTTGGTATAACAAAGTGAGTGGAAACACGGTGCGACACAACTGTTTTCACTTCTTTTGACTAGCATTCATTTCTCATAACAGACTGCATATTGCTCATTCCCTGTCTACCAGTATTTGCATGTCTTAACATTTCTTCATTTCCACCATTAATAATCTATTAATTAATTACACAATTAATTATACAAATTAATCTATTTGCTCTATCTTTTTGGTCATTTATGTAGAGCTTGCAATCATCCATTTTATTTTTCCTGTCATCCACAATCTTTTTCATGTCACCTTTCCACTAAGCATCCTGTTACATACTTCCCAGGAACATAACTCTCCATATACTTCTATGGCACTTGATAATATAATTCCAAGTAGCTTCTATATCCTCTTTTCTGATGTCTGTTTTATAATTCATTCTGTTGGGAGATTAATCAAATATGTTTTTATACAGGACTTATGCTATCCCTGCAATCATTCTACTTTCATTCCAGTTTCTTTCACTTTAATCTCCTTCCATTTCCCCCCACTTTTGACACTGCCAAAAAGGTCCTGCATTCAGAACTTCTCATCCCCAATGTATTCTTTACTAATTCTTTACTGTATTTTCCATGTATCTACTTAAACAAACCTCTTTCTAAGTAGATGTTCACCAGTCACCACTGTCCTTCATTTTTTTGTCTCCAAATGGCTCAGTCACCGTTTCTTACTCTTTTGCCTCCTTCCCACCCATTTATTTGTGTCAGCTAACAGTCACTTTTCTCCTGGAATGCATTCATCCAGAACATTGTACCAGAACTCTTCTTTGGTACTTCCACTATCACCATTTACTAGAAATGTGCAATTATCATCAACCTATGGATTTCTCCTTCCCTTGCCCTCCACTGCTCATCCTAGCTTTGGTCTATCAAGGCTTTTACATAATGCTCTTCAATAAACTAGAGAAGGTTTAGGCTAAGTTACCAGTCTTACTCACACCCATGTCCTGTCCAGCATGCCTTGCTAACCACATGGTCAGTTTTGACATATTTTGGCCAGTATGTCACAAGCATAATCCAAGCCCATAATTCAAGTTTTGCTTCAAGCATGCTATGCAAGTTAGCAACCCTAATCTAAAGACTACCTGAGGTCAGCACATTATTGTACTAGCTAGTGGGAAGTGTGGTGTATTGACACACTCAGGATGTAGGGAAGGGTGTGACTGGCCTTAGCTGTTTCTTTCCCAAACAGAGCCCCCCCAGCCCCTCCCCCCACTGCTGCAGATGCAGTGCAGAGGCCAGCCCAAAAGAGAGATCCTGAAGGCCACTTGCAGACAGAGGAACATCCATGCTCTAAATTAGCCAACGAGAAGATTGCTAGCAGTTGCACCGCCACGGCACGCACAACAGTGGCACTTGGATAATGTTTTAATACGGGGAGGGGGAACTCGTGCTCATTGTGGAGAAACAGTCACAATTCCAAGAGGAGGACGGAAGGGCTTTCCTGTCTTACAAAGACCTGCTATAAAAAATAACTTTTGCAAAAATAAATGGAAAAAGATTTTCATGTTCCTTTTTTTGCTGAAATGATTTCTCTTCCTGCATGTTCCATGTGCTGTCTGAAAATAGAAAAGCTATTTAAAAAGAAGCAACACACACACCGCATGCACACACACACACAGACACAGACTAGAGGAACTGAATAGAGGAAGGATGAAAGGGGGGAAAGGAGCCTCAAAGGGGGGTGGGGGAGAGAGAAACAGAGTGAAAAGCGATGGAAAAATGAGGGAAGGAGGGGGACTGAAAAGAAAGGCTGAATGGAGCTGCAGGAAGGGGGAAGAGGGAGAAAGCTTGAAAAGAAACAGCTACACAAATGACCCTGGATTCACAGGCTGTGCCAATCCCCGTTGTGTAAAGATGTAAAACCCTTTTGGCTTTTCACGTTCTCTCTCTTTTCGGGGGGGCGGGGAGAAAGTTAATTCCCAACTGAGCAGAAAATGAAGGTGGCCAAATGAAAGAGGAAGAATCTGCTCCTAAGAAATCTTGTGAGAAAATCACACACACATATTTAGTTAAAAATCAAAATTGCCGGAGTGGGAGAGGAACATCTGCCCTGACAAACAAAGCCTCCCTCAGTCAGAGAGAAGCACTCTCTCTCCAAGATGGTCGTCGGCATCCGGCAGCCAGTGGTCCACCACATCCCCTTCTGCGTGCCTCAGGAGCAAGGCCCCGGCTGCCTCTGGGCCCCCAGTCCAGCAAAGGGCCTGGGGCAACTGGGGCTGGAGGGCAGGAAGGGGAACAAAGTCCTGCTCCTGGGCCATGCTGTTCTTCCTTGCAATTCATTTTTCGGTTAATGGCTAGGAGCTCACCCAACTGGTGAAGTAGCTGCTATCCCTTCTCTTGTTCATTTGAAAGGATTCTGCAGATAGAGGGGAAAGTAGGGCCAGGCCTGCAGTCCAGATTCAATCGAGTGGGTGGTCAGATTCAGCCCCCAGAATGGCTGTGGCAAGAAAGGGGGCACTCCTGTTGGGTTGGAGCAGGGCTGGCACCTTGGAGGGATCCATCACAGAAGCACCCACAACGTAACTTCAGAAATGACACGTGACAGCAATATATTTACCGCAAACAGGAATCTTTCAAAATTTTAAAATAAGACCAAAATCATGACTTAGTTTAAAATAAAATAATTGATTGTTTTACTATGCTTTTTTCCAGTTCTGCCAGACACTTCTTTCTCAGCTCTCTGGGTAACAAGCTGCTATTTCCTAATTCTGTGCCCAGCAGGTCAGAAAGGGGTCCTTCTGGGTGGGAAATGAGGTCCCCATTGCTACTTCACAGGCTTCTTCTGCCAAGGAGCTCCAGCAGTGCCAGGGAAGTGACATCTGCCTCTTTTCCATGGACTAGCAGGGATGTTCACCCCTCTGCCTCCACTTGCCAAGGCTCGCAGGGTGACCGTTGTGCAATGTCCAAGATAGGGAGCCTCATTTCCCTCCAGGCTGCTAAGATCCTGTTGGGTGGACCAGGCTGTTGCCACGTGGCCAGCAAAGAGGAAAGGCCAACCATGCCAGGAAGTTCTGAGAACCCCAACACAGGCTGGTGGAAAACCATACCTCATTCCTACATCCAGGCTTCCGATTTCTGGAATCGGAAATGGGTTGATTTTGTCTTTTTGCCCAGCCTGGGATGGGGACTCACATGTGGGCCAGGCCAGACGAGGCACATGCAGGTCACTCCTGCTACAGATCTACAAAGGTACTACCAGGCAGGGTTGGCGGCACAGGCTGCTGTTTGCCACAATGCTAAGCAAGGAGGAAGAAGCTGCCTCTGTTGGGGCCACTGAACACATCCGGCTTAGTTTTTGTCATCAGAGGTTGGACACTGAAACTACAAACTTATAATCAGTTAATGAAAACATATTATTCAAACATAAATAGTAGTTTCAGGGATAACCTCTAGCTGTAGCAATGTAAAAAATCTACATGGTTGCTAAGAGTCAACAACAACAATGGCACATAATCACACAATAGCAATGTATGATTTGAGGGCTGTATATTTCTACAATATCCACAAGAATGATCATCCTGTCATGCCATAGATTGTCTTATATAAAAGTCTCCACATTTCACTGAATTAAGGGAGAAGGGTCTAAGTTGCAGGAACACCAAAAAGGGGCCAATTGATTCAGACAACTAACATCCAAAGGGGAAACTGAACCTTAAATTCACCCAGTTATATGCAGAAGTAAACTAACTCTACCTACTCAGGTGTGATGTGGCTTTTGCTTCTCTAGTCCCCCCCCCCCAAATAAACAGACATGCTGCTGGAAAACCATCCAGGTCTCAAACATGATTGGCTGCAGTGGCCAAGCCACACCTACTGCTGCCGGTCTGACCAATATGGGAGCGGTTAGTAATGCAACAAAGCTTTGCTAGTCCTCTCCTAGCCCCCAGCTCCCCACAGGTAAGGGAAAGGTGCGAAGCCCCTTCTCCCAAGGAGGAAATTAACGGCATGGGTGGGGAGGATTGGCCATTTACTCTAGGTGTGACCGTTCGCAGGACTGTTGGACAGTCATAGGCCTAGAACATATCTGTAGGTCTAAAACCTTGCAACTGCAAGGAGAGGCTTCTGAGAGAATTGGTCAAGAATCCCAAGTCTTACACGGCAAAGTGGTGTTAGTAGGATTAGCAGTCCATGGTCAAAGAAAAACTCATTCTCAGGAATGCAAGATGGTCTCTCCTACTGACACAGGTTACCTGAAGCCCAGTAAAATGAATTAAGTTTCGTGTTCTCATTGGAAAAGCCCTTCCAGACAGCGGGAGAATTACAGCCAGTCAGCATGAGAGAAACAACAATGGAGAATGCCCAACACCTTCTTTGAAACCTCATCATGGAGCGAAGACTTTCGAAGTTGCACAGATGCACGAAAGTATTACCAGACTGAATTGTGCTCGAGAGGAAGTGGAACATACATGAAGAAGGAATCTTGCAGAAGACAACATGGACATTAATGGAGAAGGGCAACTTCTGCTGGAACAGGAAGAATGTGCCATTTAGAAGGTTTTCACAAGCCTGAGAGTAGCTTGGTCAAATGGACCAGGAATTTGCAGCTGTTGCGAGAAAGAGATTATGCCACATCTCCCTCTTTGTCTTTCATTAAAGCAGACTGTTGTTGGCCATAGGATCTTGCCATGGCCAACACATGAGAACTGAAATGTGCAGAACAGTAGAAATAAATAAGACTTGGTGAATGGACATGAGAAGATCTGTTCCACTCTACAAGGAAATTCAGCTCCACTGAACCAGCACTATGCTTGACCAAAGGTGGGTCTTCAATGCAGCCTTTGTAAGGCTAGGAAAAGGAACTTTGCTGATGAAATGTGAAATCTGGAAAGTCAGCCTTCAAGCATTAGTGCACACTGGTGGCTTGGTTAAAATTAATTCTCAACAGCCGTGAGCTGCTTGAAGTATGCCTGTTCCATCAAGCAAGTCAGTACATTCTCATCCCAATCCAGCCCCCTTGATGGAGCTCTTTATATGACATGGTGACAGAGGACCACTCATGCTGATTGCACATTCTGAGGAATCGGTCCCCTCAGATGGGGGGGGACTAACAACAAGGTCCCCCCATGTCCTCTGAAGGAAGACTAACCCTGGGCAAGGAGGAGAGCAAGGTGGATGCATTTGCCAATTCTCAACAAAAAAGGAGCACTGCACAAAGCCACGTCCTAGGATTTATTACATGGCACCAAGGATACTCTTGCCTTGGACAGTTGAACAAACCAGAGGATACAGCATTTCTCATTCTCCCATTTCCAAGCAAAAGTATGTCCTGAACTCATTGTCTGTTTGCTGTTAACACTACAAAGGGACACACTTCTGCCTGGACAAAGTTAATACACAGACACACACACAGACACACACACACTTTTGACTTGCCACCAGGCATGCGGTGTGCCTCCTTGGAATCCAGATGAAATGGGCCGAAACTGGGCCTGGAATCTCTCTCCTGTTGGATAGCAGCAGGTAATGAGCTGCAGTAAGCAACAGGAGCAGACCTGTACATGCAATGGGAAGGACAGAGACCATTAGGGTAACCCCCAGCTCCCTTGGGAAGAGGCTGCAATGCCTTCTCCAGCAGCTTCAAAGGCCCTCTGCAGCAAGGCGACTAAAGCAATGGCCAGAATGGAGAACGGGAGGACTTCCACCAACAGAACAGGAGTGCTCCTCCTGAAAACCCTTCTCCCAGCTGTCGGAGAGGAAGGGGTCTTCCATTCCACATCCTTATCTTGGACATATATCCGGGGTTGGATGAAGATGCCCTTCCTCTGCTCATGCTGCATCTTCTCTGACCGAGAGTAGGCACGTTGGATGTATTAATGCCTCGGTTTCTGGAGCAAAAAATTTACAAGATATTGGGAAGATGGACGTTTTCAGGCCAGCCTGCCTTGGCAAAGGGCTCTTTCTCCAGAATCCCAATTATAGCACTGCCCGTTGCCTGTTCTAAGACACCACATCCCACAGTTGGAGGCCAGCAAAGAGAGAGCTCACGCAGAAAGCAGTGGCCTGAAAGGGAGTGATGCAGAAGCTGCTCACGGGACTCCTCTAACTGGTCATTAGGCACATGTGCTGAAGATGTGGCAGAGGCACTCGGAAGGGAACACAGATGCAGCTTTTTTTGATATGCTCAAAATAAGGGGAAAAGAAAGAATCAGTGCGCCAGTGGTTCAGTGAAGATAGAAAAATTCCAAGAGATAAAAAGCAAAGGGAGAGGGATTTAACTCTTGCTTTGGTTCCGTATCCTCCAACAGGAAAGTATGGAGTCCAACAGGACAAAGAGGGAGAAAAGAAGCTTGAGGTGACAGAAATGTGGGCAGGAAATAGCTTTTTACTTTGAATGAGTTTAAATCTCCACAGCCACATGAATTACATGGGAAAGTATTGAGGGGGGACAGAAGATTTAGTCTTGTCCAATATGTTATTAACCACTCAGATAAAGAAATAGAGGGGTGTTTATCTAATCTGCAGATACAAAACTGAGCAGGGCAGCCAAAAACATGTAAAATTCAAAATGAACTTGGTAGAGTAGGAACATGCGCTGAAAGGAACAGTCTTACACTCAACATAGAAAAGTACTGTACACAGTTCTTCACAAACGAAGCAAATACTGAATACCCAGTTATAGGATGAGGGCTCTCTGAGTTGGCCACGGCAGTTGTAAAGAAGATAATGGGATCTATTATAACCTGAACATGAGTCAGCCGCGCGACGTGGCTGCAAAAAAGGCAAATGCAATTTCACACTACAGCAGCAGAAGCAAAACTCCCGAAGCACCGGGCGCAAGAGTTCCGCTTATCCCGCCTGGCTCGCAAACCAGCGGGGCCGGCCCCAAGAATCCGGGGCGCGGGACCAAGTCCGCTGACGGAGATGGCGCGAGCACGCCGGGCCCGGGAGGAAGGTGGCGGGCCGCGCTGGCGCTCTCCCAACCTACGGACGGGCGCCGGGCCTGTTCTCCGGCCTTCGGAAGTCAGGACACGAGCAGCGGGAGCCGCTCGCCGGAGAAGACGCGGGACGGGTCACCTGAGTCCGAGACTCAGACGCGGGCGGGCAGAAGCCTCTTCCCCTTCCCGTCGACGGGTAGCCGCTGAGGAAGGAGGACCCGGCGACGCGGCGGACCCCGGAGCGGGCGCTTCGGAGGGCCTCCCTCGCGGGGCCGGCCTGGCAGCGGCAGCGCCTACGAGGGACAGCGGAGCCTGGCGCGAGGGACGCAAGCCGAGCACCGCCGGGGAGGCGGCCCGTCGCTTTGGAGGCCTCTGCTGTGCCCAGCCGGGGAAAGACGCGGAAAACCCAAGCGCGGGAGTCTTTAGGCTTTGCTTAGCCCGCCTTTCTTACTTTTATAAACAACTCAAGGCGGCGAGCAAACCTAGACCTCCCTCCTCCCGCTGTTTCCCCACCACAACCACCACCCTGCGAGGTGAGCTGAGCTGAGCTGAGCTGAGCTGAGCGCGGGGAGGGCCCACAGGCACCCGGCCGCTGGCGCGCCTCAGGCGGGCCCAGGACTCACCATCTCCGGCGCCAGCCCGGAGCCTTCACCCCTAGGCCCAGCTGGCTCTCAGTGGATGGTGCAAAGGATGGTGAGACCTGGCAAAGCTGAAAGACAGGCTTTGTTCAGAAGGAATCATCCCAACAGAATCATCGAATGTTTCCAGCTGCACAGTAGAAAAGCAGAAGCGAGAAACAAAAGTGAAATAGTTCCGTATTATAGGCTGCCCAGCCTGATGGAAGGTATGGATAGCAATTTCCTGGAACAGACGACAAAGAAATCCCCAACCTCTGCTGCAGGTCTAACTTAGCTAAAATGGCCATTCAAAAATGTCTGGACATGCCTTGCTGACCACTTCATATCTCTGACGATAAAGGAAGCAACAATGATGGAATCGCTATTTATACTCACCTTTTGCAATATAAACAGTTAGAAATCATAGACATTACACTACCCCTGGGGCAATACAGAATATCCCCTCCCTTTTCTGCACAACCACCTTGAAAACAATAGTATTTCCCCTCTGCCTTTCCAACCCGGATCCTTCAACGCTTCCTCCCGGGGCTTGGCTTCTGGACCCTTCACCTCCTAGGTAGTCCTCCTCTGAACCTGACCCAGTCTGTCACGGTCCTTTTGGAACTCTGGTGCCCAGAACTGCATAGAACTCCGAAGGGGTCTGACCAGGGCAGATGGGACAATTATTTGAGGGATCTGGATTTTATGTTTCTCTTAATGCAGCCCAAGACTGCTGACTCATCTCTACCTTGTGGTCAGCAAGGGCACCCAGATTCTTCTCACATGTTCTACTGCCAAGCCAGGTCTCCCCTATCCTATGCTTGGATCATTTTGAATCTTCTCTTTCTCCTTTACAGAATAATTTGTTTTGAAAAGCAAAAACTGTTAAGGCGGGTGGTAGTAATGCCCCTGAGTAACACTGTCTCTTCACCCATCTTCAGGAACAATTCTATCTTCCACAGGACAGTCCTTCAGCTACCATGTCTCCCCACAGTCTTGGGAGATACCCAGCTTCTCAAAGTGTTTTGTGCATACTGTTACCTAGTACAGTACCCACAATATCATTCTCATGCCCTTGATTTTTCCTACCCAAATAGACTTCGTATTTTTCCCAGTTGAAATTCATCTTGCAACTTTCTGCCTATTTTTCCAGTTGATATATATTAAGATCCTCTTGAATCTTGATGCTGTTCTCTAAGATGTTTGCTATCCCTTTTATGTTACCTACAAATTTGGCAGCCATATTTTCAAACCCCTCATCCAAGCCATGTATAAATGTGCTAAATAGCACAGGGCTTAGACTGGGGAATGTCATTTAAATCTGAGAGCCCACACTCCTCTGGCTTGAAGCAAAGGAGTGACATGCATTCTTTGTGTACAATTATTCAACTAACTCCACTGATCTCCAGCTCCATTTATCACTGATAAGCCCAGCCCATTTTTTCCATCTTTTCATGGGAAACATTGGATGCCTTGCTGAAGTCAAGTACGCAATTCCTGTAGTCAACTAAATTCATCTCATTCAAGAGATCAGGTTGGCTTGGCATGCTTTATTTGTGAAAAACCCATGCTGGCTCTCACCAAGCAAGGCATTATCTTCTAAATGTCCACAAACTAATTTAATCTCTTCCAGAGTTTTGCCTGGTATCAACCTCAAGCAAACCAGTGTAATTAACTGGGTCCTCTTTTTTTTCCCATCGTTGAAGGTAGAAACAGCATTTTCTCCAGTTCTCTAACACTATGCTCATTCTCCATGATTTCCCATAGACCCCAGAAGGGGTCTGCAAGCTCCTTCTGGGCTCTCAGATGCAAGTGGCCTGGCCCTGGAGACCTGAACTTGTTCACAGCTAGATGCTTCCTGGGCATCTCTTTATTACTTGGGTTGTCCCTCCCTCCTTGTTCTCCTTAAGTCCATCTGAACAAGTTCTTGTTTGGAGACAAGACCAAAACAAAGCAGGCATTAAGGAGCTCTTCCCTCTCTGTCACCTTTTACTATCCTATTTCTCCTACCAGTGGACCTACTCTTTCCTTTTACTACCAACACAGCCAAAAAAGACCTTTTATGACTTCCTTTGCCAGCCTAAATTTAATTTTTGCTTTCTTTCAGCAGTTACTAGCTATTTGCTGGTCCACCTCCTTGATGATTGTACCCATCTTCCAGTTTCTTTTAATTCTTAGCTCAGCTGACAGCTGCATCCATAACCATTTCCTAAGCTGTTTGTATTTTTTCTCATGTTGCGTGATTTACTTCCAGTATATAGTTTTTGACACATTTTCGGCCCTCCTATACTGCATTTGACACAAGGAGTTTGATCTGTGAGAGCACCTCTCTCAACTTGTTAAAACTGGCTCTCCTAAAATCTAGTGGGCTTGTATGTATGCTCCAATTTTCTTTTGGTAGAATCTTTTTGGGTAAAAACACCCAAACTCAAATATTAATTTCCACCCAAAAGTTCCCATTCTTTCAGTTCCTCATCCTACTTTTTCCCATTGGTTAGGATCAGAAGTCAGACAGCCAATCCCTTTGTCTCTCCTCCAACCTTCAGGAAAACGAAACACTCAGCAAGACCGCTGAGGAAGTTTGGGGATCTCTCAGTTTTGGCTGAATAGTTTTTCTGGCATATGTCCAAACAGTTGAAGTTTTTCATTAGGGCTATAGCTCTCTTCCCTGAGTGTTCTGCAATCTGGCCCAGAAGGGTATTATCTATAATTTCTGCCTGGCTTGATGGTATATATTATACCCTTACAATAATAGATTTGCTGTTTCCATTTCCTTGTATAGTTAATCACTGTCAGCTGGACTCTCAGTGCTCATTTTCTTGGATCTCAGTGCTTGCGTATCCTTCCTTCACACAGGACACTCCTTCTCCTCCTCTCCTTTTGCCTGGGATATTCCTTTGGAATAAATTGTACCCTTCAATCCTTGTATTCCAGTTACATGTTTCGCCCCATCAGGTTCCAGTAATCCCTACTAAATCACATTTACCTTCCTGCATTAAGACTACTAATTCTTCCTGTTTGTTCTGCACACTTTGCGTTGGTGTAGAGATACTGAAACTCTTGGGTTGTGTAACTAGATCGATTCATTCTTGTATTGACATGTATATTATTGGATGCTTCCATATTCTGCATACCACCACCCCCTACTCCTGTTTCTGGTACTTGGCATTACACTATTTTCATAGTGTTCTTCTCCCTCCCTGACAAAAGATTCAGTTTAAAGCCCTCTAGATCAGGTCTGCAAGTCCAGTTGGAGCAAGTTCCAAGGTGATTTTCTCTTCAAGCTCAATCCCAGCCAAGAGTAAACAGCTGCTAATGAAATGTAAGAAAGAGGAACATTGGGAGTAGTAACCATGGTGTTTTGGGATTTGTGATAGTTGGTAGGATTTCATGCCTAAAAATTCTTAAGGAGAAAAGAGTTCAAGAGGCCTTCAAGAGAATGCAAACTAAAAATATTGACAACATCAGGAAATACCATTTTCCTTTAAATGAGTTTACATTTCCAAGACCAGAAAAATTGCATCCTAGGATACTGAAGAAACTAGCTGATTGGTCTGGCAAGTCCCTTACGGGTTCTTTGAGAAATTCTGGAAGATAGTGAAATAGTAGTTCATTGGAAGAGAGAAAATGTTATTCTTATCTTCAGAAATAAAGAGGGAAAGGATGATTTAGGAAATTACCAATCAATCTGACTTCTGGGGAAGAAATGGTGAAGGACTTGAGATCGCCCACAAGTGCTCCAGACAGTTGTGCCTCGTGAGGAGACTGTAAGACAGCGGGCTCCAGTGGGTTTCGAGCTCTGGGAGAGGAGGAAATAGCCATCTTGCTCAACCCACAGTCAGCACCTTCAAAAGGACACTGGGTTCACATACTTCCTTTTTTAATCAGTTTTGAAAAGTCCTTGTTAACTGCTTTTCAGATATTAGGAACCTTCGGATTGACAAGTCTGAAAACACCAGGTAAGTTTCCTTCAATCCTTAGCAAAAGAAGTTTTAAATACAAGTTTAAGGATTAAAACACAATTGGGGGGGGGGGATGAACAGCAAAAGGGTGATTAGAATTTTGATTTTGGAAAGTTACAAATGGACTAAGGTCCAGAGGGATTTAAAATAAGATTCTGGAATTAATTATACGAATCCTTCCCATGGCAAAATGCTTTTGTTTTGAATTCTTTTAAAAAAAACATGATAGGATTTTGGAAGTTGGACACTAGAGGGAACTAAAAGGAACTAAAGATTACAATTAAATGAGAACACCACATAAATTTGACTTATTAATACAGAACGGAGCAAAATATTTTAACATTGGACATATTGAAGGATATTTTTGAACAATGGATCCAGAAGTTAATTTTAAGAGTGCCCGCCTCTGTAGATAGACTGTGTTTAAAAGATGTTATGGAAGAGGAACACATTTTACTGGACAAGATTGAAACTGATCTGAAAGTGGATTTAAAAATGACAGGCTACAAGAATGATGTGGGAAAAGATGCTACACTGGACATATAAAAGAAACCAGCTGATGTTTTAACAATTAAAAGGTTTATACAAATAACAAACCAAGAGAGTGACCTGATAATTGTCCTATATTGGATTTATAAAAGAGGCTTCTTAAAAGCTTTGAAGAATTTTGTGAGAAGGGACAAAGAAAAAATGAAAAGAAATCAACTTCTAGGACATTATTTGAAGGGATTAAAGATTGTTAAAGGTAAAACGAAGGCATATAAACTTGGTTTATTTGATCAAGATTCAGATAGATATGTTGTTATCTTTGGTAACCTTTAATGGACTTCTGCTGATCAGGACTGAAATGATGAGGTTTTAAGGATTTATTTATAGATAAGAAATGGGATATGGGAAAAAAAAAGATAATTTGTTGTATTTTAAGAGAAGGTGATAAGTTACTAAAATTGTTCATACTTGTGATGAAGGGGGAAGTCATTTCTTTATATATTTCTTTTCTTGTTCTTTACTATATTCTTATTTTTTTTCTTTCTTTTCTATTTTTCTATTTTCTTTTTTTCTGCATCTTTTTTTTCTTCTTATCCTTTTTTTTAGT
Source organism: Python bivittatus (assembly GCF_059951505.1). Taxonomy (NCBI): domain Eukaryota; kingdom Metazoa; phylum Chordata; class Lepidosauria; order Squamata; family Pythonidae; genus Python; species Python bivittatus. The sequence continues at coordinate 6,095,895 of NW_028277053.1, read as the reverse complement.
TTCTATTAGTTTTTTTATCATTGTAAATGTAATTTTTAATAAAATTACTATTAAAAAAAGGAAGTTACCAATCAATTTGACATCAATACCTAGGGACACTTTGCAACAGATCTGTAAGCATCTTGAAAACAATACATTAATTATCAGCAATCAGCATGGTTTTGTCAAGAACAAGTCTTGTCAGACTAATCTGATTTCATTTTCGTTACTGGGTGACATCCTTAATAGACTGGGGAAATGCTGTAGTTGTAAAATAACTTGATGTGGCTGAAGAGACACAAATTTGTAGAATGCTGGAAACTGGATGGGAAGACAAATAATATTCAAAATGACTGTGATAGAGAAAATGACAGAAAATAACAATTAAATTCAAGAAAGATAAATTCATAGCTAGGAAACTTAAATCAAATGTTCGGTTTGACTTGCTGGAAACGCTTATGAGAAAGATTTTGGAAGAGTAATTGATTCAGTGTTACTACAGGACTGCAGTGCATTAGTTACAAAAAAATAAATGTCCAAATGCATCAACAGTAGAGGTTCAAGGGAAGTAACAGTTCCACTTTCTTCTGCTTTGGGCAAATCAAATCTTGAGAGCTGGGTTCCCCTTCACAGAGGAAAATCTAGAGAGTTATCATCAAGGTTGCTTTAAATTAGATTTCTGTACTGAGCAAGGGGTCAGAGTCATTGGCTTTGATGGTCCTTTATAAGACTGGGTCATGAAGATTAACATTTAGAATGAACAGAGTTTTGCAAGAGATGCTAAAAACCACAAAATCAGTCTGTGTGCGCCTACAAATAATACATTGCTTCTTGGAGTCACATGGGTTTATTACAAAGAAATCAGGTGTCAAACATCAACATGGAATGCAAGAACACCCCAGGCACCCCAGATGATGCCAAAATCTGCCTCTCTTTTTCAATGAGGTAAATAATAAAGTGATAGATTATTAGAAAAGGGAGATAGTAACTATATTTTAGTCTTCAAGAGGAGGGCTGCATGTTAAATTTACTAAAGAAAGGTCTCTGAATAGGAAACACTCATTTTTTTTCTTCCTCCACTCACTCCTTTTAGTTTCAGTTCTAATCCTGAGGGCATCCAGGATTCCAAGCAACCAGCTCGCATGCCTGGTGCACGAACATTTTCCTCAGCCCTCCCCAAAGCAGAGCTAGAGAATGGCTTGGGGAAAAGAGAATCTCCCCACACTTTCAAGCTCGACCAAGAAGGAAGGAAAAGTGGGGGAAACAATTGCCATCACAAACAGGATGTGAACGGGAAGATCCTTTGACTTCACAGCATGAAGGAAGTGATGGGGGCATCTAGAAGAGATACAAGGAGTCTGTTGAAGGTGCAAAATAACATTCAAGTTGGCACATGTGTGTGCGCATTCTCTCTCTCTCTCTCTCTCACACACACACACACACACAGGCAACACCAGGGAGACCGAAACAGGAACAATAACATGGGAAGGAAGCAGAAACAGTCTTCCTTTTGAAATTCTAGCCACCCTTTCTTCCTTCTTGATTTTGCCTGGAATGGCCACCACAAGTGAACAGCTCCTTATCATGTTTTAAACTGAACTGATATGTCACTTCTTATAAAATGGGAATACAGAATAGTTTGCCTCACTAAAATACAACCCCCTCAAGAGTTAATGATTATAAACACCTATGTGTTCAAGGCTGTTAAAACAGCAAACCAAAGCTATGGGTTAAGAAATGTGTTTTAAACAGCTGGTGTAATTTAAATATTGAAGGAGGTTGATGTACCCCAAGTTCCTCAGCAACAGCACCCGCCCCCGACAGAAAGCCCTGCTCATATATCTCTCCCTGGCATCCTGATCAGTAGTTCCAATAGCTGCACTGAAGATCTTAAGAGGCTGGGCTAGGACAAAATGCAGGAGATGGTCCAACTGGACTCTAAGCAACTATTTCACCTTTGGAGAGAGAAAAAGTGTTCTAGTGTTTTACTGAGAAGCAAGTAGAATATTATATGTGTTCCAATTATTTACACAGAACTAACTTTTGCTTCTGATCCTGAACAAACCATAAGACCACCTGGAAGTTTTCAGTCTCTAACCATGGTGTGAAACCCAAGGAGCCAATGCTCCGAGGCTCACCAGAAGGCGCGGCACTTGCTTGGGGGAATGCCATATAATGTCTCTTAGTCCTTGATGCTCAGCAGGGCCTCCTCTCTGCCATGGCATTGATCAAGGCGCCTGGCATCCCCTTCCCCCATACCTCGTGCTACAAGGGGTGCAGTCTTTGCCTTCCGCAAGAACTGACTTCTGTTCCTACAACCTCTCTCTGGCTGCGATTTCCTTGGAGCTTCACTTCCCACCTGACTCCTGGGGGGTGGGGGGGCAGGCACCTGCCCTTCTGCTGCCCTGCTCTCCTCTCCCCTGCGCCTTAATCCAGTGCCAAGAGAGAGAAAATAGGTCAAAGCCTCCAGTTCACTGAATCCCCTTCTCCAACCCCACAAGGAAAGCATGTCACACATTCTCCGCGGAGATTAAAGGAGGGAAGAGGAGCTCGTTCCCCCGGCTGCTCGCTGCTCTGGACCTGTGACCTCCCAGCAAGGGCACCTAGCAATCGGCTGAACAACGGGTGGTGCCACGCAGCTGGCAGAGAGCTGGCCAGACCCTCCCTGGAGCCTCAGTTTCCCTCTCGGGAGGTCAGGATGGCAGAGCTTCTCTGAAACGCTTGGGCGGAGAATCACGCTCCTCACACTCACCCCAACCCATTCCGCCCAGTGGAGGGAACCCCCGCTCTAGCGGGGGGCAGAACTGATCGCCAGCCGCCGCCATCTCCGGCAGCACTTCAAGAAAGCGATAGCCGCCCCGGTCACAAGAGGATCACTCCTCTGACTGCGGCCAGGGCAGGGAGACGTCCCGAAGCACGTCGGAAGCGGCGGGGGGGGGGGGCGCACGGGCACGGCTTCCCCGAGCCGCTCCGGGCAGCGTTCCGAGGCGCTGCCAGGGGCCGCTCCGCTTAGCTGGCGGCGCCTCCGCTCGGAAAGGAGGGCGCTTCTGTTCGCCTGCTTTCCGGGCAGCCCTCGGCAGCGCTACATTTTCCAGGGGTGGGGCGAAAGGCATCTGGGCAAGGACGCCCCCCTCCCCTCTCCGCCGCTCTGCAAAAGCAGCACCGCCGCGCGCTGGAAGCCCCTCCGACCAGCAGCCGGAGAAGCGCTGCGCCACGCGCGGGCCCCGCGGGACGGCGGACCCCGCCACGCCCTGGAGCTCCAAGCGAGCCCGGCACCACCAGCGGCCTTCTGCTGCGCTGGAGCGGAGCGGCCCGGCGGCCCTTCAGAGCGGCTCCCCGCCCGGGGCTCCCGGCGAGCCTCTGGCAGGCCTGGCTGGCGGGCAGCGAGCGAGCCTCGGCAAGACGATCAGCTGTTCAAGGGGAGGTTCAGCGCGCCCGAGCCGGAAGGGCAGGGCAGGGAAGGAGAGCTGCGGCCGCCTCCCCCGCCTGGGCTCGGAGCGGCAACAGGTAACCCCGCCGGGAGGGTCTTCCTCCGCCCGGCTCGGCACGCCAAACTTTGCGCAGCGAAGCGGCGGAGGGGAAGTGGCACCGAGAGCCGGGCGCGGGGGCGGCGCGGAGCGGAGCGAGCGTGCGCCCCCACGTGCTGGGCGGCCGAGCGGGGCCAGCAGGGCCAGCGAGCCGCGGCCGAGCCGAGCTCCGAGCACCCGCCTGCCTGCCTCCCTCCCGCCTTCGCTTCCTCCTCCTCCTCCTCCTCCTCTCCTCCTCCAGCGGCGCCATCACTCCTTCCGCCGCTGCTTCCTTCGACAGGGCGGCGGCGGCGGCGGCGGCGGCAGCCTCTCGGGCCCGGGCCGGGCGTTACGCGCGGCGCGGCCCGCTCCGCCCGGGGGCCCGGGCCCGGCGCCGCCTCGAGCCGGGGAGGAGAGGGACGGAGGCCGGCCGCACTGGCCGGGGCACGGGCGAACTCACCCTGGGAGTCCCGAAGAGGCTCGGCAACGGGACGGGCAGCCCTACTTGGCGCGGGCGAGGCGAGGGGAGGCCCGGCCGCCTGGCCTCCGGGGCGGCTGCCGCAGCGCTGTGCTCTGGCGGCCGCCGGCTGCTCCTGGCTGGCGCGTTCTCAGTTCCCTTTCCCTTCTCTCTCTCTCTCTCTCTCTCGCAGGAAGGAAGAAGGGAATGAGGCAGGGCTGACGTGAAGGGATGCAAAACAGCCCCTCCTAACCCAGCTCGGAGAAAAGGGAGAGAGAGAGAGAAAGAGAAAGGCGCAGAGAGGAGGGAGAGCCGCCGCTGCCGCCGCCGCCGCCCTTTTATCTCGCTTTTGTTGTCGCACTTCCTCTCGCTCCGGCCGCGCCAAGTTTTCTTTTCTCCTGCAGCCCGGGCTTCTCTCCCCCCTCTGCAGCCGCGGGGGACCCCGGGACTCCCCTTTCTCTCCCCAGCCCAGATGGAGCTCCGAAGGAGCCAAGCCTGGCTGCCTCCCGGTGGAACAGGTGAGGGACGGAGGCCAGGGAGGGGCCCGGACCCTGCGCGCCAGGCCTGGGCAGGGGACCCCCTTTTCCCGGGCCCAGCCTCCCTCCCGGCTGCCTCTAGTTGGACAACCCAACCCTGCTGCGGGCACACCTGGGAAGGGCCCCTGGCCCTCAGCCCTCGGAGGCCAGCGGATCAGGGCAGCAGAACTGCCCTCCAGGTTGAGATGGGAACCCATGAAAACAGACTTGGTTTAAGCCCTAAAATAAGCAACCTAAGTTAAAAAACAAAGCATATGCTGCTGAATCAGCGCTCTTCTGGGTCCCCCCCTTCCCCCATCACAGAAGACTTGCCATCTTTCTTGCCTTGGGGCAGGGATGAGCACAGGATGGACAGCGGCCCCCTTTGTACCAGTTGATGGGAAGTTGTGGTTTGACAGGGACCAGGAAGATACAGGTTTGTCCCGAGTTGGCCCCCAGATGTTGGGTCAATGCATCACACTAAGCCCTAATGCTTTTTGTGGCTCATGGGTCAGTATGCCGTGTGCACCCAGCCATCATGGTTTATGGCATAATGCACTGTGGGGATCCAACCCAACAGTTGTGGCTCACTTGTTAAACCACTGTGAAGCCAAGAATCACTTGGTGACTTTCTGCCCTCTGCAAAGGATGACTTTCATCTCTCGGACCTGCTGGCCGTTAGAGTTCTTGGACGGCTTCAGATTCTCCCCTATTCTCCATCACATAAATGTCACCCCAAAGATGTAATGCATCTTTTGTAGCAAAGGGCTCCAATCCCTCATTGACAGCTCCAATCTAAGCTCACCAGGAGACCTTGTCCTCTGCCCAACCCAGCACGTGCCACCACCAACCACCATGTGCACTGCTCAAGGCATCTCTCAGGGTGTGGCATCATCCAGCAACGCTTTGGAGCTGCCCCGCCGCACCCAGCAAGAGCAGCTCTTTCCACACAAATCATGATTCAAAAACCCCACACTCTGTCCGGGAGGGTCAGAGTTCCATCACTCTGTCAAAATCAGCCTGGGTTTTGAGGTTTATTGATTGAGTTGTCAAACTGGCAGTCATAGACCAGATGGATCTGTTTGCCTAGAAACAGCCTTTTGCAGGAGAAAAACTGGGGTTAGGTTAGGGTTGAATGTTGTACAGAGAAAGGCCACAGCAGCAGCCTCACAAGATCAGGAGTGGCAAGAACATAAGAGATACCAGTGCTTGGGTGCCAGTCTTGCTTGCCTGTGCAGATGTCACGTCCTGGAAGTTGCAGTTGGAAAAGGGAGATGCAGCAAGTGGAGCCCAGGGCCCATCCCAGACAGCGTGCACGTGAGAGAGTGCACTCTGCTAGCCCTTGGCTTCCTAGGCCCACAACATAGCCAGCTCCATACACCTTGGCCCCTGACGTTCAGTCTCTTGCGTGATTCAAGAAAGAACTGGAGGTTTGATCTGCAGGAGATCCTGAGTTCCAACCGCAGCAATGGCTCCCACGCACCAAGAGAAATAGGTGGCAAGGAAGAGGGCTCTGCTGTCCTTCCAGTCCTGCACCCCATTCTAGCTGGTCCTTGCCCCAACAGTTCAGTGGTTTAGCCAGCCAATGTGACCCAACCATTCCCAGGATGACTTTCTCCAAGGCCTGGGGCACCTTCACCTTGGCTAGACTCATCCCTTCCCCCTCTGTAGATTTTCAGGGCTCCCGCCCTTGATGAAGTCCTTTCCCATTCCTCTGCAAGTGAGCCCCCAGCCCACAAGCCATGACGTTTTCACCAGAGCAGCGGTTGAGAAGGAAGAGGGACTCGCGCATGCAGAGCCCCCAACAGCCAGGACTATCGGATGAATATTTGTTTATTTACTGACTATTGGCTCAGCCGAGCAGGTCTGGAATGCTTCCATTTTATGCTGTTACTTGATGCATCAGCAGTGGCAGAAAGGCAGATGCCCTTCAGGAGCCCCAAAGCTTTTCCCAGAGGGAGTCAAGGAACGCCACCACCCGCCTTTTGGAAGGCTTTAGCTTTGTCGCTGAAGCATAAAACAGCCCTGAGGCTGGATCAGGCCAGGGGCCCATCCAGTCCAGCCTTCTCTGGCCACCAGGATGCCTCTGGGAAGCCCACAAGCCTGGATGGAAGGCAGGAGCCCCCTTCCCCACCACTGCTCAACAGCTGCTGTTTCAGGAGGGGCAACATCTTTATGGCTGCAGATGGGCTGATCCACCCTGAACCTGGCTAGTTCCCTTTCAAGTCACCCAAACTGGCTGCTGTTACCAGAACTGTGGTGCTCTGTAAAATATTTCCTTTGGCTGATTCTGAGTGCCTGTGTTCAATTTCAGCCAATCACTGGGTGTGTGTGAGAGAAAAAACCTTTCTTTTTCGGTACATTATCTCAGCCATTCGCAATTTATAGGCCTCCAATGCTTCCTCTTTCTGTCCTCTTTTTGTCCAAGCTAAGTAGCCCCAATTGCTATAATTCTTGCTTCACTCCTCTAATCATTTTGGTTGCCCTTTTAAAAGTATTTTCAACGCCATCATATCCTCCTTAAGGTGTGGTGATGGGAAATAAACATCCTGGAAGCTGTCAGAAATGCTGACGGATAAGCCTTCTGCTGCCCTATCAACCCCCCCCCCCCGTTTGCTAATAGCCTCTCCTCTCTGATGGGCATCTCCTCTTCTGCTGAAGCTGCTTCCGAGTTAGCTTCTTGCTTGCATTCCTGCATGGCTAGCAGCATGATGTGGCTGGTCAGGAGCAAGGGCTTGTCTGTAACTCAAGTTATGGTGGCCGGGATAGACCGTCTTTTTAAGGTAGAGGCACGCTGGGCACCCTGACAGCCCATGGAGGCACACCCCAACATGGCTGCCACGGTTGGAGCAGCTGAGGACAAACCTGACAGCCCATCCCAAGGCAACTTTTTTTTGCATATAATTTTTATTAAGGATTTTGATTACAATAGTAAAAACAAATGCAAACTAAACTTAAAGAAAAAAGAATAAAAAGTGCAAGGGAAAAAAAGAGAAGTAGGAATATAATAAGGAAGAAAAATATATAAAGAATATATATATATATATACCATCTCATATATGAAATTACTTCCAACCTTCATCATAAGAAGTACTCATTTAGTAACTCTTCACCCCCTATAAGGTTACAGTTATCTCTTCCTCCCGTATCCCATCCCTTATCTATAAGTAAATCCATAAAACATCAACTTTTCAATCCTGGTATCAGCAAAAAGAGTTGCCAGAATTTTGCAAATGTCTTATTTTAACCTTGACCAAATAAGCCAACTTTATATTCCTTCCTTTTACCTGTAACAGTCTTAATCTAATTCAATCAAATATTGTCGTAGGATTTGATTTCTTTCCATTCTTCTTTATCCCGTCACACAGATTTCTTCAAGACTTTAACAAGCCTCTTTTATAGATCCAATAAGAATTTTTTTTCCAGGTCGTTCTCTTGGTTTGTCATTTGTATTTCCCCTTTAATTTTTAAAGCTTCAGCTAGTTTCTTTTGTATATCCAATAAAGTGTCCTTTTCCAAATCATTCTCTTGGCCTGTCATTTGTAGTTCCACATTCTGTACTTTCTCTGTCTTGTCAGATAAAATTTGTTCCACATCTGTCATTCCTTCATTAACATATTTTGGACATCATCTATCCATAGAATCATACATCATTACTGACACTGTTGATATTGTAGCTACTAATTTCTGGCCCCATTCTTCAAAGATCTCCTTTAATATTTCCAATGCTATGACGTTTTATGTCATTTTGTAAGTCCCAGTTAACCAACACTATCTACTTAAAACCTTTGGTCCTGTAATGGATGGCATGAGCGGAGAAGATTCTGGAATGGAACTTCAAGGTTGTCAGGAGGGGGGAGAGGCATTCCAGGACAAGCCTCCTCAGCCCACAGCAAGAGTGTGGGAAGATGAGGAGGATGAGGCTGGCCCCCCCCAGAGTCTCACGAGTTATAGCCACTAGTTGCTTTAGCATAGGTTTAGTCTGGTGAGATTTTGTCCATTAGGTGTGAGCTAATAAAGGAGCTGAACTGTACTGGATTGCCTCATTGCTGTTCTTGGGCTGGACCTGACAGGTCCCCTCTAGTTTCTAAAATCATAAAGTTGCTTATCTTTGTTATGAGCCAAGATGGCCAAAATAAATCTGGTTCACATGAGAAACTATTTATTTGTTAGAGTTAATTCCAAAATCTTACAGTAAAAATATTCCAAATTTAATGGACCCTTAGTCCATTTCTAACTATTTTAGATCAAAATCTTATTTAGCTTTTCTGTTTATTTCAAATTCTTCAAGTTCTTAAGCTTTTACTTAATTTTTCTTTTGTTCAGAGTTGAAGCTAAACTCACCTGGCGACTTTCAAACTTCTTGTTCTGAAGGTCTCTAATAGCATTAAAATGGTTAATAGGCAATTTCTGAAAGTGATTAGAAAGTGAGGCTTGCAAACTTAGTGTCCTTTAAAAGGCTCTGCCGCAGTTGCAAGCAAGATGGCTGATCCCTTCGTCCCCCAGTGCTCAAACCCATGGAAAACCATTGTCCTGTGGTCTCTTCATGAGGAGCAGCCATCCAGAACACACATGAATGATCTCCTGTCCTCTCCTTATCTGGAGAGGTTCCAAGGAACCCAATTCCTTGGTCTTTGCCAGTTGTTGGCTCCGCATTTGTGGAGATGTCTTCAGTTCACTGCATCCCCCAGAAGTCCATCCCAAGACAACTCTAAAACAATTCTATAATAAATAGGCTCAAGGCTGGTGCTTCAATTGACAGGATGCCAGCTTCCTGATTACTTTTTCTTAATTAAAAAAATCTTAAAAACAAGAGAAACAGCCAACCTGGTGGACATGAAAGAAAGGTATCTGGGACATATTAATGTCCAGGAATATGACATACATGAAGTTATGCATATCTGACCCTGACATTTTTTCTGTACAAAAGTTATTGCTTTTATTGATTTGTTTTGTCTTGACATGTAAGAAATTAAAAGGACATAAATATATGCGATGATGTTATTCTCAGTTTGAAATTGATGGGAGAGAGTTGGTTTTTGAGACCATGGTTTGCATTATCTTCGTAAGGGACCACTGTATGAGACAGGCTACAACTCTCAAGGACTCAATGAAAAATCATGGCCTTTGTTATATGCTACGCTACAGCAAATGGAAAACAAAATGAGCTTGAGGTCTTAGTACATATAGGAGATACAAATTAATGAGTATACAGAGGCCTGGTGAAAAGACTATCATGACAGGAAAATAGCATTTGTTCAAAAGGAACTGAAGCAACGGAAAGAAGGTGGTGTACTGTATGTTAAAAGTATCTATATGTGCTCAAACCAAAATATATAAACTTGGCAGTACTGTAGAAGGCGTCTGTGTTAAGAGAAGTGGAAGAATGAATAAAAATGGTTCTACTTGGATGAAAACAACTCCCTGTACAACTAAGATGATGTGAGTGGTTTCCAAAATCAAATTGTAGACTTTCAGAGTCCAGAAGTAATCAGTGATTGGGGACTAATTATACTAGTATCAGTGAGAGAGAAACTCTTCCAAACATAGTCCTTCCAGGAGAGGAGTAGATTTCTGCTCTGGGCAGGGGGTTGGATTAGAAGGTCTCCAAGCTTCCTTCCGACCCTTCTGTCCTATCATTCTCCAGCGCTAAGAGATCTGTCCCGCCAGGAGCACAACTGAAGCTTCAGACTTCAGCAACTGTCTGTTTACCTTGAACAAGTTTCCATTTCCAGGTTAGAGGAGTTTGCATCCTGAGGTACTGAAGGAACTACTACATAGTCTGGCTGAACTTTTTATATTATCTATAGACAGACTGCAGAACTGGGGAAGGGCCAAATGGTTAGGAGAGAGCAAATGCCTCTATCTTCAAAAAGGATGCTCAATTAGTCTGACACCGAGATTCGGGAAGGATCTAAAGCAGATCGTAAACAGAGTGCTCTATTGACACCTTGTAAAATAATGCAATAATTACCAGAACAAGTCTTGCTTGGCTAACTGAGCTCATCTTTTTTTATTAACTTCCGTAATAGAGTGTAGGCTAGCTGTACGGTATAATATAACTTGATTTGTTATATATTCTATAGTTATAGATTCACTTATTTTTCTGTCTTTTAGGGTGGTGTGATACTCTGATTAGAAAACTAGGTGTGGGCTGGACGTTATGACGATTAAATGTATACATAACTACCTAAAAAATCTTATGCAACATGTGCTCATCAATTGTTCTTCGTAAATTGGAGAAAAATATTGAGTAGGGGCCCAGAACTATCAGTGCAGGGCTCTGTATTCCAGTATTTTCATTAAACTTCTTTTAAATTAAACATTGTTTTTATTTGTACTTGTTTTAATATTTTGATTTGATAATTGTTTTTACTGTGTGCTGCCTAGAGTCACTTTTTGGGAGATGGGCAGCTATATAAATATGGCGAATGAATAAATAAACGGCACAGACGAAGAAACATGGAAGGAATCGTAGGGAGCCATGGAAGTGACCCTGGGGTGCAGAAGGCTTCCAGAAGCCGCTAGGAGAATAGCCGGTGCAGAAACAGCACGTGTGAAGCCGGGGCGGTGGGAAAGTATTAGAAAGAGGCTCAGGCCGGCTCCTCCCTGACTCCCTGGGGTGGAGGAGAGGGGGAAGGGTCGCAGGGTCCTGCTACGAGAGCTCGTGTCCATACAGCGGAGCCCTAGTCACCCTGTGGAGTCCGTTTCTTTTGTAGGAAACTACCTTCGAGGGCTGGCAGGAATGCTTATCAAATTGGCAGACAGAATCGCTAACCCCCAATAGGGAAAAAGTCAACGTAATCGGTAAGTGAGAGCAGTGTTCCAGCAACTTTAAGATGGGTGGACTTCAACTCCCAGAATTCCCCAGCAGCAGAGAACGAGGATGACATTTAAGGGGGAAGTGCAACCTTCTTCACTTAGGAAACAGAAAGCGAGGGGGCCGGTCTGGGAGGGGCCCCTGGGTCACTTGCAGGCCTGCCACAAAGGCCCTGGGGACTGTAGCGGGCCGAGCGCGCGCACAGCGGCTGGTCCGGCCACAAGAAGGTCCGGGCGGTGCGGCCGCTTGCAGCAACATCAGAACGCAAAGGGCAGCCCGGAATGGCGGTTCCCTTAAGAACACCGCAGGAACCCAGGACCTCGTCCAAGAGCAACCCGTTCTCGGTCACTTCAGCGGCAAAGCCCGCCGAAGCGTGCGCAACCCCGGCCCCGAGGGCGTCAGGCCCACCCAGCCCCCGCCCCGCCCCGCGTGCAGAGGAGCGCCCCTCACGCCCCCCTCGCTGGCTGTTGCACCAGGGCCGAGGGCCCGGCCCGGCCCGGCCGCCCTCCCTCCCTCTCTGCCGACCAACCCACCCGCGCCTTCGCTGGCCGAGCAGCCCACCGCTGCGCCGGAGACGGTCTGCAGCAGCACCCAGGCGGCCTTTCAGGGCTCGTCCAGCCCCCGGCCTCGCCTCCGCCTCTCCCTCTCGACCCGCTCTTCGCTGCCTGCCCGCGAGCCCCTTGGGGTCCCAGCGCAGGCGGGCCGTAGCTGGGTGCAGGCGTAGGAGGGAGAGGGGCGAGCCTGGCGCCGACCGCGGCCCGCGCCTCCTGCAGGCTCCGCGCGCTTAGCCGAGCGGAAGCCCTCCCAGCTGAGGTGGGCTTCCAGCGTATCTTGGAGCGCCCCTTCTGGAGGCTGGCCGCCTCCCGCTGCCTGGGCCTCGTGCTCAGGGCTCGGCAGGTTGTCCGCCTCCGGTCAGCTAGTGGCCTGCCCTGGCCTTAGGAGGGAAAGGCGCCCGGGGAGGGGCGGCCGCGAGGCCTGGGCGAGCGCGCAAGCGGGGCGCTTCCTCCTGCAGCGGGTGGCAGATGGTGGGCAGGCGCGAGAAGCTGCCCGGCTGCTCTCCCTGGGAGGTTCTCCCCGTTGGGAGGGGCGGCCGCGGCCAAGTCTGCTGGGGCGGGGATCCCAGCTACGGTCTCCCGTAGCGTGTCCAGCCGAGGGGCCGCTGAGGCCCGTGCGGAGTCGCTTGCGGAGGAAGCCTCTCCAAACACCCAGCCAGACTCTAAGCTGAGGCCGCGATTGGATGTGCTGCCCCGTGAGTCGTGGAGAAGAGGTCTTGACCGCCTGTGCGACCTTTGAAGATGATTTGAAGCGGGCTGTCATGTTCTCCCTCATCTTCTCTTCTCAAAGCTAAGCCTGCCCGCTAAGTCTGAGTTTCCAGTCCTCCTGATCATTTATTTATTGGGTAAATTTATATAGCCTTCCATCTTACATATGTGACTCTGGGAGGTGAACAAAGTTAAAAAAAGAAGAGTACAACAAACACATGGCTTATTTTTCCATTTGCCTTTTCCCAAGGGTTTCAGGGCAACCGTCTCTCTCTCTCTTACCTTCACAACAGTCCTGTGAGTTAAGGGCCCTTCCTCATTCACACCTAACAACATCACAACCAGCATTTTTCAGCTGTGTCCCCATGACATTGCCTTCATCTCGTCTCAGTCCATGACTGAGACAGGCTTAAATCATCCTTAATCCTCATTTTAAAGTAGTATCTTTTCTTTATGACAATAGGAACCAGTGGCAATTTCAAGGTGGGGCCACCTGCAAACAAGTTCATGTGACCAACCCCTATCTCAACAACTTGATCCACCGTTGAAGTGTGCAGTCCAGGGGCTGCCACATCATGTCTGCTTCACCAGGAGCCTCTCCATCAGCTGCTGGTTTGTTCTGAGTGAGGTTTCTCCCTGTTTCAGAACAGCTTTAAAACCCATGGTGGTAGAAAAGTGGCAGGGAGGTTGCCTGGCAAAGACAGCTCTGTGGGGCATCTCCCATGCACCCCACCCAGTAGCTGTCTTCTGCTTTCCTGTGTAGCTTCCATCCCATCCCATGGACCATCTTTCAGATGGCTAAACCTGGGTCTGTCCATCTTGGAAAACCATCTGCCAATCGTAGCAGTGTGGTGCTTGGCTGATGGCTTCCCTCTGGATGACGCTGAGAAAGGGGGAGGAAATAAAGCTGGAGGGAAGTTGGGTGACTGCGCTGTTTTGAAACAGAGGCTGTAGATTGTGATCAGCAATGGGGACAGTGAATTTCATGCTGGTCTCATTTTCTGCCAACATAAAGGGGGGTGGAGAGCACTTCATGCTTGAGACTTTGGGCCGTGGGTGATGCCTACCGGCCTCTGTGGTAGCTCACTGGGTGGCCTTTGGCCCATCCCTGTCTCAGCCAGTGGGGAAAGGCCCCAGGAGGTTGCATTAGAGGTACCCGGATGTGGCTGCAGCAGAATTATGATCTTCTTGGGAACCCAGGAGAGCCACGGAGATGAACTACCAGGCCAGGGTGGGTGGCTACGGCCTCCTGCACATACAGGGATCAACCTGTAGCCTCTGGGGGACAGGAGATGCAGATCACTGCTTTCTCTTCCAGGAATAATGGCTCTTAAGACACCTGCTGCCTCTGGTTCTAGAGGCAAAACAGAACATTTCTAGCAGTTACCAGTAATGTATCCTCTAAGACTGAGTCCTCTTTTCCTGGGTCAAGATGGGGGAATGGTACAGAAATGGTTGCTATCACTCCTCATCCAATTCCCCACCCCAAAACGTGGAAATTAAAAAAAAAAGTCCTTCCACCTTGAAATCCTGGTGATTGTACAGTCAAGGAGTTTGTAACAGCAACTTTACCAAAATATCATTTTTTCAGGCAGCCAAGGATTCTTGCTTAACCAAAGGTTCTTTGCTGTGAGTGAGCAGGAGAGGAAACAGGAATTTGGCAGTGAAAGTCAAGGTGGAGATTCCTAACCAGCTTTCCCTCTGTGGACAGTGCATCCCGTGGATCTGAGTGCAAAAGGAGAAGAAACCGTTCCATAGCTCTGGCGATAACAATGTGGTGCTGACAAGGAACAAAAGAGAAAATAGGAGAAGGAGTCTCTGAATTGGGACTGGAATAATAACAATTTATTAAATTCATACACCACCTGGCTCACGGTGACTCTGGGTAGTTTGCAGTTGTTAAAACGTTTAAAAACAAAGAAAAAAACAGCACAAGGCAAAAGGAGAACGGTGGCAAAGAAAAACTCAGAGGGCAACAGAAGGGAAAAAAGGAGCATCAGTCGTCCTCTCCAAAGGCCTGGGCAAAGAACCACGTCTTCAGGGCCCTACAAAACACCAGTAGGGCGGGGGGGCCATTTGAACCTCAGGGGAACCTCATTCCAGAGGGCAGGAACTGCTATAGAGAAGGATGCTCTTCCAGGTCCCGATAGATGGCATTAACTGATGGAACCCGGAGCATGCCAACCCTGCCAGATGGAACCTGCCAAGCAGATACTATAGAAGACAGGCAGTCCCTCAAGTAACCAGGCCCTAGGCCATGTAGGGCTACAGTGGGGCAAAAAAGTATTTAGTCAGCCACCAATTGTGCAAGTTCTCCCACTTAAAAAGATGAGAGAGGCCTGTAATTTTCATCATAGGTATACCTCAACTATGAGAGACAAAATGGGGAAAAAAATCCAGAAAATCACATTGTCTGATTTTTAAAGAATTTATTTGCAAATCATGGTGGAAAATAAGTATTTGGTCACCTACAAACAAGCAAGATATCTGGCTCTCACAGACCTGTAACTACTTCTTTAAGAGGCTCCTCTGTCCTCCACTCATTACCTGTAGTAATGGCACCTATTTGACCTTGTTATCAGTATAAAAGACACCTGTCCACAACCTCAAACAGTCACACTCCAAACTCCACTATGGCCAAGACCAAAGAGCTGTCGAAGGACACCAGAAACAAAATTGTAGACCTGCACCAGGCTGGGAAGACTGAATCTGCAATAGGCAAGCAGCTTGGTGTGAAGAAATCAACTGTGGGAGCAATAATTAGAAAATGGAAGACATACAAGACCACTGATA
This sequence comes from Python bivittatus, assembly GCF_059951505.1. Lineage (NCBI taxonomy): Eukaryota > Metazoa > Chordata > Lepidosauria > Squamata > Pythonidae > Python > Python bivittatus. Next base: position 6,080,563 of record NW_028277053.1, on the reverse strand, counting down.
ATCTCCCTCGATCTGGGGCTCCACACAAGATCTCACCCCGTGGGGTCAAAATGATCACAAGAACGGTGAGCAAAAATCCCAGAACCACACGGGGGGACCTAGTGAATGACCTGCAGAGAGCTGGGGCCAAAGTAACAAAGGCTACCATCAGTAACACACTATGCTGCCAGGGACTCAAATCCTGCAGTGCCAGACGTGTCCCCCTGCTTAAGCCAGTACATGTCCGGGCCCGTCTGAAGTTTGCTAGAGAGCATTTGGATGATCCAGAAGAGGATTGGGAGAATGTCATATGGTCAGATGAAACCAAAGTAGAACGTTTTGGTCTAAACTCAACTCGTCGTGTTTGGAGGAGAGAGAATGCTGAGTTGCATCCAAAGAACACCATCCCTACTGTGAAGCATGGGGGTGGAAACATCATGCTTTGGGGCTGTTTTTCTGCAAAGGGACCAGGACGACTGATCCGTGTAAAGGAAAGAATGAATGGGGCCATGTATCGTGAGATTTTGAGTGAACACCTCCTTCCATCAGCAAGGGCATTGAAGATGAAAGGTGGCTGTGTCTTTCAGCATGACAATGATCCCAAACGCACCACCCGGGCAATGAAGGAGTGGCTTCATAAGAAGCATTTCAAGGTCCTGGAGTGGCCTAGCCAGTCTCCAGATCTCAACCCCATGGAAAACCTTTGGAGGGAGTTGAAAGTTCGTGTTGCCCAGCGACAGCCCCAAAACATCACTGCTCTAGAGGAGATCTGCATGGAGGAATGGGCCAAAATACCAGCAACGGTGTGTGAAAACCTTGTGAAGACTTACAGAAAACGTTTGACCTCTGTCATTGCCAACAAAGGATACACAACAAAGTATTGAGATGAACTTTTGATATTGACCAAATACTTATTTTCCACCATGATTTGCAAATAAATTCTTTAAAAATCAGACAATGTGATTTTCTGGATTTTTTTCCCCCATTTTGTCTCTCATAGTTGAGGTATACCTATGATGAAAATTACAGGCCTCTCTCATCTTTTTAAGTGGGAGAACTTGCATAATTGGTGGCTGACTAAATACTTTTTTGCCCCACTGTATATAGGTAGTGACCAGCACCTTGAATCGCACATGGGAACAAACTGGCAACCAGTGCAGCTCACGAAGCAGAGGTGTTACATGGGAATACCGAGGCATGCCCATCACTGCCCTCCTTGCTGCATTCTGGAGCAGCTGAAGCTTCTGGGCGGTCTTCAAGGGCAACTTCATGTAGAGTGCGTGGCAGTAGTCAAGGTGTGAAGTGGCCAGGGTATCAGTGACTGAAGGAAAGGGCACAATTGGTGCACTAGATGAAGCTGGGCAAAGGCTTCCTGGACACAGCTGCCACCTGCTGTGATGGAATGTGAGGGTGGCCTTGGAAGATGGGGGGAGAGATGCTGCCTCAGGAATGATCAGGTAAAAGAGAAGGAGTCCGCAACAGGATACAGTCAAAGAAACTTAGGAAGGACCCGCCCTAACTACTCAGGCAGTAAATAGGGAGGGCGGAAGATTTGGGGTTTCAGATTTGCAAGATTCTGTTACTGTAGCCTTACAATAAAGTAGAATGAGTTCATCTAGTCTTGTTTCCTGTCTGGTTTACCTGGGAGGATTGACGCCAATCTTGCAAGTAAGCACAAATCTCCCACATCAAGGGGCATGGACCCAGCCAGAGGTCACCTCCCTGGCTTTTGTGACCCAGGAGGGACCTGGATCCAGTAAACAGGCAGCCAAGCTGACAGCACAGAGAGCCCTGTCCACTTCCTCAGAAGTCACCAGCTTACATTCATCCCAGATCACACCACCAGACCCTGCCTCAGGCACCTCAGTCTGCCCTGCCCACTCAGAGTCCAAGGTGGGGTGAATCTGAGGGACTTCATCCACCAGATAGCCTGAGTAATCTTCACAGCAGATGTTCTGGAAGCCCTCTCTACCCATTAGGGAACAAGTCACCTAAACAGGGCTGCTGGATGGCTATCAGCAGATGCAATAAGGGTGGGAAAATAATGACATTTCGCTGCCCTTATCATCATGAGGTAACCCCTAATATGGGCTTGTACCTGTGTCCAGTGAGACTCGCTTCAAGTCTTCCTCCAAGGATGCTCCAGGCATCTCTTCTGGTGCTTCATCTCCTGGAGCTGCTTGGTAAACCAAGGTGCACCCCAGGATCAGCACACAAGGAGAGGCCACATAGGAGCGATATGATCCAAGACCCCAGCCCCCCACCCATTCCAGGCAGTGACTAGGGCCTCAGCCAAACTGCCTACCAGATCCTCAGGGAAACCTTGAGCTCTCTCTGGAACTCCACTGGGTCCATCAATCACCTGAGGTCATCCTATCGAACAGGCCCTGTCTCCCTGCCGGAGGGGTGATGCCAAAAGCTAACCAGGGAGTGGTCTGTCCATGGCAACGGACTGATGTGAATGACCTCCACTGCCAGATCACATCTCAACTGCCCCGAGACAAAAACCAGATCTAATGTGTGGCCTCCAGTATGTTCAGGCCGTTGATGACTTGGGACAGGTCCGTGGGTCCCATGAAAACCACAAACTCCTGAGCCACCCTGGAAACAACATCACTGGATGGCAAATTGAAATCCCCAAGAACCAGCAGCCTTAGAGACTCTGTTGCCAACCCAGCAACCGAATCCAGCAGCTCGGGCAGAAAACCTGCCAGGCAGAGGGAGGGGGGATACCAGCAGCCCTCCCAACTGCTCCCTTAAGCTCAGCTTCATCTGGAACACCTCATATCCAGTTACCTGTGGATCTGGGATGCCTGCCCCATATTTGTGTTCCTGGCTAGAAACAACAAAGTCTTAATATGCCACAAGCACCAAGTCATTGCAGTAGTGACGAGAAGGTGAAAGGACTGGAATGCAGAGGAGCTGCTCTTCAGTTCCCAGAAGATAATTGTATCTTGGACCAACACTGGAAGTTAGAGCATGAACTGATGCAGGAAGCAGCTTTCCTCAGAACAGAAATAAGGAGAGGAATATGCTCAGTCAGAAACAAAGGCTTGGAAGATACTTCATACCACTGTTCTCAGGAGTTTGTGGAAGAGACAAAAACATTATGATTCCAGGTAGGAGCCAGAGACTATGCTGAACAGGAGATGTGGAGTGAAGACTAAAGAGCAGAAGCAGAGGAGATTCAATGAAAGGACAAAAGAGTTGTAACAGCTCATGACTCTCTAGTGCAAGGATCAGAACTGAATGTGTGCTAGCAAGCTGGTGGTCATAAGAGGGGCTGTCTCCAGAGAGCACAGATAAGGGATACAATAGAGCAGTTTCCAAGCAGCATCAAGTCCACCCACTGTTATTCCTTTGTGCTTATCTAGATGGACAAACGATAGGGATAAGATCTCTCTCTCTCTCTCTCTCTCTCTCTCTCTCAGCCACCCAGCTCCAAATAACTCTGGGCAGCTTACACTTTAAAAAGTTAAGAACAACAAAATACAGGAAAATAATCATGTATGTCCAGGGAAAAAAAACAAAGCCCCCCCACCATAACAGCACAGAAAAAGAAACAAGGGCTCCACAACTAGCCTAACCTGAGGCCTATCAGAGATAGGCAGGCCCTATGCCATGAAGGGCTTTATAGGCGAGAGGAGGAGAGAGGGAGCAGTTGCAGTGTTTGGGGGTGTCTGTCCCCCAAGCCCCTGGAGTTGGAGTGGGTGATCAAGGAGCCGGAACTGGAGTTGGCAAAGACCACAGGTGACAGCTGGGGTCTTCTGGCTGCTCAAAGGCGAGTTAAAGTTAAAGGCCTCATCCCATTTTAGCACTGAAGATGTGACCTAGCCGGGTAATGAAACGTTTGCAAGAAAAGAACCAAGCTCTGAGAACCCCAAGGACTCCGCAAGTTAAGGAGGCAGAAGACAAAGACCCAAGGGCCTTGGGAGATGCTACAAGCACGTGCGTTCAAGCACACACAAAGCAGGGCTTTGCTGCAACAACGCTGCACAGACCCATAAAAGTTTGGATGGTTTGGGATCATATAGGAATAACAGATTTGTTTGGTATTTCCTCTGAATTCTGATTTGAAATGTCTATAGCCCCTTAAGGATGTGGTGCAGAAGATGGGCTTGGTCAAACAAAATGGTACAAAACTGGCACAAAACTTTGGCCTTGGCTTGGAGCTGCCAGTGTTGATATTGTGTTGATGCTGGGGTGCTCTTTAGCTCTTTGCAGGGGAGATGCCACTTTAGGAGGGGGTCTAAACCCCAGGCCAGATGTAACGAGATGGACAAACCTTTAGGATAAGTTGTGGGTGGGAACCAAATCCTGGGGTTTAGACACAGTTCAGGCAAGGCTCCCCCCAATAGGCCTTACCGATTGGCTTTTTATTGGCCTCTGCAGTTGCCTCAGAATCCTCGCGGTCCGTCCCTCGCCCTGCTAGCTCGCTTGCTTCACTTCTGCCATTACAGTGAAGGGGAGGAAGGGAGGGAAGGTTGGGAGGTGAACCGTCAGGCGCAGATGGACCATTATCTGGCTCTCAGGAATACCCAAGGTCGTATCAACGTGAGAACTGGAGAGAATCTTCAACATGCGCAAGAGAGATTCAAAGACCAGTGTGTGTGTGTGTGTGTGTGTGTGTGTGTGTGTGTGTGAAATGGGAGTGAGGTAAAACTAAGTTTTGGTGCGCGCGGGACTCAGTTCCAGCTATGCTTCTAGAGCTGTTCACTACTTTCCAATAAATGAACTTTCCTTTGAACCTGCATTGGTTTCAATGAGAGTTGCTTTCCTTGGGAACTGAGTACCACGGTTCTTACACCCCCCTCCCTCCGCTGGATCTGCCTATACCCCCGGCCTGCGTCGTGCCTTGTTCTGAATTGCTGGTGTTCCAAGAAACCAGACTCCTTCCTCTATATGGTCTCCATTTCCCTAAACATTTTCCCGCCTCTAACCGAATGCAGACTCTCTGATGAAAGACAGGCTGGCCATCCTTGGCAACAATGCCTCGGCTCAGAGCTCACAACTACGAGTGTGTGAAAGATGCACATGTGCTAGAGCAATCAGTGAAATCCTGAAGCTGGATTGGGTCGATGGCCCATTTAATCCAGCTTTCAAGCTGGAGAGGAGGGCAATTGCTCCCTTCCTCTCTTTCTGCCAAAGAGCTGATATTTAAGGCACTGCCTTGGACTCTGGAGGTAACACAGGGCCGTGCAATTATTCAGTTTGGTGCTTCTGCATTTGTGGTCTGTTCCTTAGTGAGAGGAAGGGGGGGGGAGAGAGAGAGAGAGAGAGACCCACCCTATGTCAAGCAGTCCAAACTATAGGACACCCGCTGTAGTTGGTGCTTGGATGAGATTTTCCTCAGCTCTCCTCCTTCCCCTTCTTGTCTGCATTAATTCCTTGCTCAGTCTCGTGAGACAACTTCCTGCTCTGCTTTACACCTCTTTGCAAGTTATCAATCCCTCAGGATAATTTGTGGAGCCTCAGCAGATGCCACAAGGGGACTTTGGATGGATGGATGGATGGATGGATGGATGGATGGATGGATGGATGGATGGATGGATGGATGGAGCAGCTACCACAGAGCCCAAGCTGCCACCCTTTTGCCTTCGGCATTTATTTTATTAAATTTCTATAGCAATTTCTGACACAATCTGTCAGGTGTTTCCTAGGACATAGTACCTGGGTTTCCAGACTGGGCTACACCATAACTCATTTAACCATGTTTGTAAGTGCATCACAACTGACTGAGTTTGCATAACACCAAGCCAAAACCATGCAAATCACATTATGGCTAGCATGATGTATGACGAATTGCAGTTCTGCTGTGCTCCTAGGAGCATATGTTGAATGAATGAATGTTTGCTGAATACTGTGTTGATAAAGATTACATTCCTTTGATTTCATTACATTCCTTTGATACATTCCATATATATTGCAGTTTCTTCAGCACTTCCACCTCTCTCTTGCGTCAGAGAAAACTTGTAGAGCTTTTCTTAGCAGTCTACTGCTAGTAGTTATTTTCCAGCAACACCGGGCTAGTCTTAGCCCAGTGTAACCCCATGGCACTGCCCTTCTCTCCTCCCCAGGCCATGACTTAGTGGCCCTTCCTGCTCTTCCTGGTCTGCAGGCAAAGGAAATCTAAGGGCACAATTATGCCATGTCACACAGCAAAGGCCAGGGCTGATTGTCTTTGCTTTGATTCTTGATCCCTGGTTTCATCTGCTGTCCTCTGAACTGAGCCAAGGAACACTTACCTGGCAAGCAGGCCAATTCCTGCTGGGCAAGGATTGCCCGAGGCACCTATTTCCTGTGATCTGCTTTTACTAACCAAGTCTTTGCAGCCCTGCTCAGCTGGACTGAGATCTGCCCTGCTACAAGGCCCGCCAGGTGCCTCACCCTTGCCTCTTCCCTTCCTTCTGGGAGCATCAGCAGGAGGGCCTTGGCTGCAAAGAGGCTTCCAGATGAGGCCCTGGGGTGGCAGGGCTTCTTCCCCAGGGAAGGATTCCACAAAGCCCACAGTCTTTTCCATTACACAGAGCAGAGAGAGAAGAGATCCTTCCCCGTTCCCTGCAGTTTTCTGGAATGATGCAGAGCCTTCTCATCCTTATACTGTAGTATCCCAGCAGCAAGATCAAGAGTTTCCTGATCCTGCAGCAGGTGGCGGCATCTACCTGCCTTGAAATCATGGCTGATTTCAAAAAGCCAACAACCTGGTTAGTACCTACACGGGAATCACCAGAAAATCTGAAGCGTGGAAACTAGACTGGAGAAATGTCCTGGAAAAAAGCAATGGTGAACTACGGTGCTGTTGCCAAGAGAACAACAATATAATTCTCACTTGCAAGAGAATCTCTAGATTAGAGATCCAAGCTAACATAGAATAGCATGAAGATGCTTGAGGCAAAATTCAGTTTAGGTTGTTCCTATGCAATGCTGGCCAAGATGTGTTAACTGACCAGCATTGTCCATACTGTTAGCAATGAATATTGTGTGTGGCATGGGTTCAGCTAAGGCTGGGAACCGAACTGGCTATTTCCTTCTCTTACAGCAAACGTTATGTGAAAGCCTTAACTGAGCAAAGCCATGATGGGCCTCAGAGTTCAGTATTTGAGGACCCATCTGTGAGGACCACAACACGAGCAGCTCGTGAGCTGGGATGCTGGAGGAGTACATGGCAGGGAGCAGGAATTAACGCAGGGAATGAATGAATGTGGGAAGGGAAGGGAAGGGAAGGGAAGGGAAGGGAAGGGAAGGGAAGGGAAGGGAAGGGAAGGGAAGGGAAGGGAAGGGAAGGGAAGGGAAGGGAAGGGAAGGGAAGGGAAGGGAAGGGAAGGGAAGGGAAGGGTGTAATAAGTCTGAAGGAAGAAGGCTCTTGTGGAATGGAGATGATGAAGATGTGCAAGGAAAGGAAGGAGTAAGTTTCATCGTGAATGAAAGGACCAAACTGTATGTCAGGAAGTATGAACTGGTATCTTCTGGGTCGTTTGGGGTGCAGGCAAAAGTAGGAATTCATAGGTTGATGATGTTACACTCCAGAGAATGGTTATAAAGGAAGAAGAGGAGTTCTAGAAAAGCTGCTGCACAGATTTCTGAATGAATGTGATTTGGGGGGGAAATAATTCAAAAGTAAATGGAATTAAGAATAAAAGTGATTAAATAATTTGGGATGAAACTGTAATGAAGGACTGCTGGAAGGAATATTTTAGAGATTTGTATAGAAATGACAGTCATGTAGAAGGGCAGAGTTAAAGCAAGTGCTACGATGAAAATAATTGATGAAAAGGAAATAATAAATCTGTGACCAAAATGATAAGGCCGCAGGGATGGATGGTATAACTGGAGAAATGTTAAAATATGAATGTGATTTGCCTGTGGAGGGTTGTGCGACATGTTTAAGGTATGTGTAAAGGCTGTACCTGTTCCTGACAACTGGAAGACAGGTAACAAAAATGAATGCAGAGAAGTTGGTTCAGTGGGCCTGGAAGGTGTTTGCCAGACTTCTAAGCCAAAGGGATGACAGTCAGCAATGGCTGGGAAGGGCAGCACAGCTTTATGATGGCAGGAGATGTGCAGACCAGAGTTCTGCTCTTCACCAGGTTGTTAAAAAAATACATGAATGTAAGAAAGTCCCTTGTCCATTTGTTAATTTAAAGAAAGCATACGATAAGGTGAATAAGGTTGAATTATGGAATGTTTTGTAGATGATGGAATGAAAGTGTGTGTGAGAATAAATTGAATGTTTAAGCAAATTATTTAAGATTGATGAGAGAGTAAGGTAAAGATGTGCAATGTCTGCTTGGTTGTTCCTATTTATGGACAAATGAATAATTGTATTGTCGAAGGCTTTCATGGCCGGCATACGATGGCTGGTGTGGGTCTTCCGGGCTGTGTGGCCGTGGTCTTGAAGTCTTGTTTCCTAACGTTTCGCCAGCATCTGTGACCGGCATCTTCAGAGTGCAGGAGCACAGACAGGAGCAGTTCTCTCTGTGCCCAGGATGATGTGGCCCTTTTGTGGGTATTTATAGAGACCTGGGGGGGGGGGAAGGGGGGATTGGTGGGGTTGGGTTACTGAGTGGCTGCTTGTTTTGGTGTCAGCATCTGTGTGTATCTTCCTGGGGATTAGGCAGGGTTTTTTCTTCTATTGAATTGTTAACGAGGGGCTGCTGGAGGTGATTAGCAAGTTCATTGTGTGAACTGTTCACATGTCCTGGTGGTTGAGCTGAGTTTGTTGACCTTTTGCAGGCTGTATTTTTCAGGATTGGTAGCCAGGTTTTGTTGATTTTTAGACTCTCCTCTTTTTTATTGAAACTGTGCTGGTGTTTGTGAACTTGCTAATCACCCCCAGCAGCCCCTCGTTAACAATTCAATAGAAGAAAAAACCCTGCCTAATCCCCAGGAAGATACACACAGATGCTGACACTAAAACAAGCAGCCACTCAGTAACTCAACCCCCCCCACACCCCCAACCCCCTTCCCCCTCAGATCTCTATAAATACCCACAAAAGGGTCACATCATCCTGGGCACAGAGAGAACTGCTCCTGTCTGTGCTCCTGCACTCTGAAGATGCCGGTCACAGGTGCTGGCGAAACGTTAGGAAACAAAACTTCAAGAACACGGCCACACAGCCCGGAAGACCCACACCAGCCAAATGAATAATTGTTTGCAGTGAGATAATTGGAGATGCAAATGTGTGTGTACTTTTGTATTCAGATGAAGCCAAGTTGAGAACCTGAATGATTTGCAACAAACGTTAGGGAGATAGATTGCACAGAAACATAAAATGTAAGGGGTTGGGAGGAATCTTGAAGACAATCTAGATCAAACCCCTGTCCCGTGCAGGAATCCACACCAGCATCCCTGATGGATGGAAATCCAATCTCTGTTTAAATTCCTCCAGTGAAGGAAAATCTACTACCTCTTGAGGTAGCTTCTTCCATTGTGGAACAACTCTTTATTGAGACATTTTGCTTCATCTTCAACCAAAATCTTCCTTGTAATTTAAACCCATTGTTTCTTCTCCTATCTTCTGGAACAACTCTGAATAATTCTGCTCCCTCTTCTGCGCAACAGCCCTTCAGATATTTGATAAAAGCTTTTCTCTTCCTGCAATCTTCCCTTCTCCAAACTAAATACCACCAACCATCCCAATGCAGTGCCCAGAACTGAATGCAGTGTTCTAGACATGGTCTGATTAGTCCAGAATAGAAAAGAACAGTGACATATCTTGATCTTGATAGACACATATGTTGATGCACCTAGGATTCCATAAGCTTTTTTTTTGCAGCTGCATCACATTGTTGGCTCATGTTCAGCTTGTGATCTACCAAAACATCCAGATTTTTTTCATATCACTCTTGTCTACTGTGGTCCTCCCATCCTGTCCTCATCAGCCTTTGATATTGCCCCCTAAACATGGGTCTTTGCATTTGTCCCTGTTGAAATCTGCCTTGCTGGCTTCTGCCCATTATAGCAGTCAAAATGTTCTGGAATTTTGATACTGCCTTCTAAGGTGTTTGCTATCTACCTGCCCCCCCCCTCCATCTTTGTATCCTTTGCAAATTTTCTCACCCTTCATCCAAGCCATTAATAAATATGTTGAACAGCACTAGGCCTAAAATGGTACACCATCGGATACTTCTCAGAATCAATGATACACATTTGTTGGGTACAAATGTTCAACCAAATCTGTATCTATCTAATGGTATGATAGTTCAGGCCACATTTTACTATCTTCTCTACTAGAATCTCAGGAGAAACTTTGTTGAAGTCAATATAAATATGTCCAATGCATTTTCATGGTCAACTAAACTGTTCACTCTACTAGAAAAGGAGAACAGATTGGCCTGGGATAAATTCATGCTGGCTTCTACCAAGCAATGCATTCTTCTCTAAATGCTCGCAAACTGCTTAATCCATCTTAATCCAGATTTTAATTCCAGATTTTAGTTCCAGATTTTAATTCCAGATTTTTAATTAATTTCAGGATTTGGCTGGTATCAGTGCTAAGCTGCTTGTTCTATAGTCCTGAGTTCTCTTTTCCCTACTTTTTGAAGACAGAAACAGCATTTGCCCTTCTCCACTCATCTAGCATTAATCCCATTGTCCATGATTTCACAAAATCACAAAAAGAGGCTCCATCCACAAGCTCCCTTGTGACTTTTGGATATAACTGATCTGTTCTGGAGACCGAAACTCACAGAGGCAGGTGCTCCCTTATCTCACTTTGGGCTCCACTCCTTCCTTTGTGGAACTTTGGTGCCAAAGACCATCTGACACAGTTCCCCTTTGGAAAGTTCTGTGTGGGAATCTGAAGGAGGGGAAAAAGGGGAAATGCCAACACATATGTGGGTACATAATCATGCAAATGCTATGACTTATATGTACTTGCATTAGACATCCTGATCATGTGAGTCATCCTTTTTGCTTCATCCCAGTTAGCTGTGGGTGCTGCATTTTCCTGTCTCCTGTTACCTTCCTGCCATCTTCTCTTTGTGGTGGGTCCATCCCTTCCTTTGTCTTCTTAATAACATATCCAAAGAAGAGCCTTTTAGCATGATTCAGTGGGAAATATGGATGTGAAAATTAATGAACCCAAGATCAAGGTAGTTGTGTTTGACAGGGAAGATAAAAGTTAATCGTTTCAAAATGCATTTAAAGATTTTTGACAGACAAAAAACTAGAGCAAATAAATGAATATGTGTAGCTTGGTAGAATGTCTATCAGGGAAGGGAAAAGGCATGGAGAAATTTTAAAATGTGCAAGTACTATAGAAAGGTAATGGGTAGTCTCTTGCAAGGGTTGAATGCTTGTTGAGAGGAGAGAAAATAGCTTTGTGTAAGTTGATGAGATCCTCAGAATGAAAGAGGTGAGAAGTTCAAAGAACTAAAGGCAAAATATGAAGCAGCGTATGGACATGAAGGAGGGATGGTGTGCAAGGATAGAAAGGTGCATAGTGAAGCTCAGTTTCCTTCATGCATTTAATTCCTTTGGTTTGCTAATTTCTTCCTTCTTGTGCTTTGCATAATGTTGCTTTCCTTAAAAGGGAATAGCATGATAGATATGGATAGAAGGACGTAAAGGCAGGAAGGTGATTGGGATTCATGATATCTTCAGTTGAGCCAACTTTGCTTTGTAGCTTTGATCATTTGTGGGAGACAATACTAGCTCAGTATCCTGACATCCCCCCACAACTTCCTGAACACTCCTTTACAAGAAAGGCATGCAACACAAGGCTAAGAATAGGCCAAAATGATTAAAATGTTCTCACAGACTCATGGGCAAGTGATAACGTATGTGGCAGTGCAAGCTCTGCTCTGCTCTGCTCCTTACATAACTGCATCATGATGGAACATAATTGCATCATGCAATTACATAATTACATGCGATTACATAATTGCATCATTACAAAAGCATGAAAGGGTGGAGGCTGCGTTGTGACATCATGACATACATTTTGTCATTTGGGTATTGTGGTTAGGAGTGGATACTTATAGATAAACTGTAATGTGTCTAGCAAAAGTTATATAGTTAGAGGTTAGATGAGAGGACCACCATTTATGAGGATGCTAGAAATAACTAGCCAAGATTATTATTCATTTGCCACTTTACCTCAGCAAAAGAACTGAACATAGAAGCTTTACCTCTGCATTAGTTTCCAGGCTTGATCATGAGCCCAGAAATACAAAATAAGAATTGATAAAGTTTAAAAGAAACTCCTTGCAGGATATTCTAGATTTAGCAGGAAAAAATAGATACATTCTATTTTTCTAATTCATTATACCCATAGAAAGAATCTGAGCTGGTGTGCATGCAACACAGTTTTAGGAGTTTGTGTTTCTCATGACTATTGAGAAGTTAGGTCTGTAATGAAACTTAGACTCCTCCTTTGATTGTGGTTTCACATTTATGTACCATATATGGTCCTCCAAATGGGAGAGGCACCCAAGATCTTTAGGCCAACTCCCAAAGGAGTCCCAGCATAGCAGCCTCTGAAAACCCTATTTCCACACTGACTACTGACTATATTCCAAGGGAAGATGTGTTTCTCTAGAATTATTTATAGCAAACTCAAGTTCCTTCTTTGCTTGTTTATTGTCTTTTTGGAATGGTTTGTAAATGTGTGTAAAATAGAGTGTATTTTAGAGTGTAAAATAGTGTGTAAAATGTTGTGTAAATGTGTGTAAAATAGAGATGAGCCACATTTACACACTATTCAAAAGAGACAATAAAAAAGCTAAGAAGTAGCCAAAAAGGACCAGAGCACATCCCCTCCAGTAGCCAACACCAGATAAGCAGGGATTAACACCAGACAAACAATCAAGCATAAAACAATGTCACAATCAAGGAACGACCCAGGAGAAAACCACTCCCCCACCAACACTGGCAGAACAAGCTAGTGTATATAAACAGGGAGCAAACCCCACCCTCACTTGCACTGATGAAGTTACCTAGTTGGGTGATGAAACGTCTGCAAGCAAACAACCAAACTCAGAGAGCCCCAAGGACTCCACTATCCACTTTCTATTGTTGCCAACCCTCCTTGTTTCAGTCATGCATATACACTACTACTTATATTGCCTTTTATTCTTTCAACCTCTGTGAGAATCTCACCACCACCTGCCCACACTTTTCTTCTCCTTTCTCTTAATCCATTCAGTCTTCTTCCGTATATTTGTAGTCTTTCATTCTCTCTATATGACCAAACCACGACAACGTTTTGTGTGCTGGTCACTCACATTTGGGTTCAACTGATGCTCATTAAACACCCATCCATTCTTGACTCTCTCTCTTCTTACTTTACTACACAGGTTGCTTAAGCCGCCCATTCCCACGGCACCAGATTAACAAACGTTCCTTGAAACATATAGTCTGTATACTAGTACTTTCTGCCAGGAGTCGACTATCTTAAAATGCCTACATGCTCAGGAAACGCTCTAACGAGGTGCCACAGACTAAATCTACTCGCTTTAGTTTTTCACTATTTATATATAATGTGCATCCGTTGGGAGTGAACTTGTCAAACACACCTAATTTGGTCTTTGGCATTCATTTTCAAGTGCTTACTCCTTGTTGCATCATACAATATTTAACATTTGCTGCAAATAATTTGGGGTCTCAGCCAACAGTGTGACTTTATTTGCATACGTGTACATTTCACATCTCCAACCAACACACCTCTAATGTCACCGTAAGGATCCCTTATGCATCTATTCATCAACACCTTACATACCCAAGAGAAGATCACAGCATCCTTGCCTTGCACCTGCTCGGTATTAGCTAAGCATTCTGTTTATTCTCCCATATATTTACTTCCCTCGTATACTGTTCTTACCACATTCAGAAGCCAATCTTCAACTGTATTTGTGCAGAAATGAAATTCAAGCCTATTCACTTTACGTACCCTTTCTCTAAATCAGCTAGCATACAGTAGAGATTCTTTCTCACTTCTCCCAAAAAGAAAAATCAAAAGCAGAAATCTGATCAGCCCACCTCCTCCCCGCCTGACGTTAAGGTGCATTGCAAATCCCCAATGTTGCTTCTTGTCCCCTTTTGTACTTTTTCAGTCCACATTCTGCACACTTCACAAATCAATCCCCTGGAGTTTTTGCTACCTTTCTCTCCATGGAAGGGGACTGTAAGAGCATCCTTCCAATTGTCAGGCACAGATGCAGCCTTCACGCACGTTAAACAAGTCACTCCATAAGCAAACCATACACAGTTGACACTTGCAGCCTTATTGCTCGATGTTCTCGCCAGCATTTGCGACTTCCTTTTCATCAGTAGCTGCTTCTTGGAGTTCTGGTGAGCTCCTGCTTGTCTCTTCTGTGATAGGATCTCGGTACCTTGTCTTTTCTCGGCCTCTTTTTCAACGGCCTTTGATTTTTCCAAACGCCGGGAGCTTCTCCATTGACTCTTGTCTTCGCATTAAGTTTCAAAATATTTACGCTTTAGCTTCTTTATTAGTGCTTCCAGTGAGACCACGGTTCACTTCGACTAGCATGGAATGATTTGATCTTCTTCTGTTCTCCAGCACCACGATTTAAGGCTTCCATTTCTCTTCCTTCGGCCTTTCTGATGGTCAGCCTGGGAGAACCGTGGCCTTGACAATACACAGCTTTGCTGTTGGTGTGGTGTCTCTGCTGATTTAGTCTGGATCTGCCGTGGTCCTTCTCCCAGATAGCTGATGTCTCTTTGTTTCATGGCCACAGTCACCATCCCTGTGAATTTTTGACCCTAGGGAGACACTGTAGGCCACTGTTCGAACCACTTCTCAACCACATCACTTTGGGTTCTGTCCTCTCTGGTGGAGGCTCTTTTTGGGCCACCAGAGGAGGGAAGGATTCTGCTCCTCTGCTCCTTGCCTCCCCTGCCTCCGGCCCAGCCTGGATCCTTTGCCTAACCTCACAACTCTTGCGTTACTCTGCGCTTGCTGGAGAGCTCCCGCTGTGGATCCTTCCAAGGGGGTGGGTGGGCTGCAGCTGATGCCATTGTGGGGGCAGCACTGCCCCCCAGCAAAGGCCTGGGGAGAAGCAGGAAGGCGAAGGATCTGAGCTTGGCTGGGGGGAGAGGGGGAGGCAGCGGAGATGGAGAAGAGCCCTCTCCCCCCACCTCCCTAAAGCGGCAGCAGCAGCAGCCTGGGTGGGGCAGGGGGGCTAGAAGCAGACTGGTTGCGTGGAGATTACTGGTAGGAATAGGGAGCTTATGGGAAGAACCCAGGAGGAAAACTTTTGCTGCTGGGGGGGGCAGAAAGGAGGGGGCACTCCGAAGGCAGTTGGACTCTCTCGGAAGGGACCCATAGGAGGTTTTCTTCTGTTTTCCAGCGCAGCCCCACTGTCTAGCCAGATCCAGCTTCGGCCTTCCTCAGCGGCGGGGGAGGGGGCACGTGATGGAGGTTCCAATGTGAGGAAGGGTCCTCAGCAACCCCAACCCTAACTCCAAGCCGGGGAAAAGAGGCTGTGTGGATAAGTCTTCTCCATCAGCTCTGGGCTAGGGCTCCTCAGCCCAGCCCCTCCCCCCCCAAAACCAGATTCAGACCCAGATCTCAGCCCTTAAAATGAAACCCAGTCTGTACCGCGAGTGGCTTTGCTGTCCAGTTCCTGGATTCCTTTGGCTGGGGGTTGCCTTGTCCTCAGCCAGCCTTCAGCTTCTTTGGGTTCTCAGCATTTGATTTTCACAGGCTCCTCTTTTTCCACCTGTTTCCTGGATGGACAGGCCAGCTAATTTCCCTTCAACCCTTTCAGCATCTGGTCTTCCTGAAGTGGGATTTCCCCACGTTCAGGACCAATTCTTTGTCGTACAGGCCATTTGTTTTCTCTCCCTGCAGCCACTCTGCTTTCTCTTGGTTTCTTCCACTTCTTTCCTTTTCTTCGTGGATGGACACTACATACCCATTCTTCGTCTATCCATCCCATATGGATCTGCACACCCTTTATGGATGTGTATGGATCCTGGTTGGTGGGATGCAGGCAACAATATGTTGTTGGTCAGGCGGCCTCTAGACTGGGCTTTCTAGCTGGGAAAGAAGAACAGGAACATGCTTGGGCTCACCTTGCTGGCCAGTGTGCCCAGTGTGGCATGGGCTTTATGACTAAAGCTGGTAACCTAATCTGTGCCTGTTCTATCTTACTAAAATGCATGACGTTCGCCAAGAATAAGAAAAGGATTTTGGAGTCAGCAGCCAGATGTAGCTGGGAGAAAAGACAGATGCACCTTTAGAATATACTGGTACATCCAGCATTTTCATCTCACGGGAAGTAATCGTTCCAGCATGCTCTGCAGGGGTCCGTCTGCATTGCAGGTACTGTGTCTAGTTCTGGTAAGGATTCGGATGACTTTGAAAGCATTGGAACGATCGGGGGCAGGAAACCAAGTCTTACAAGGACTTGGGTGAAGGAATACGTAGCGTTTTAGTTTTTTATATTGTCTCTTTTGAATGGTGTGTAAATGTGGTTTATCTATGTGTCTACTGATGGCTGAAAAAGAAAAAAGAAGAAAAAGAAAAAGCTAAAAAGGAAATAAAAAGACCAGAACACATCCTCTCCAGCAACACCTAGATAAGTAGGGATTAACACAAACAATCAAGCAGAAAACAATGCCCTAATCAAGGAACTACCAAGGAGAAAACCAAACCCCCACAAAAAGCAAGCTACAGTATATAAACAGGGAGCAAATCTCAGGGTGATGAAATGCCTGCAAGCAAACCACCAAGCTCAGAGAGCACCAAGGACTCCACCGTTCAACCCTGAGCTACAGATATTTATTTGTTTGTTTGTTTGTTTGTTTGTTTATTTATTGGATTTCTCCCCCGCCCATCTCCCCCACAATAGGGGACTCTGGGTGACTTACAGATATGCTCTTATATTGGAGTACAAACAACCATACAATACAATAAAAAGCCAGAAGAAATACAACCATTAAAAGACAACCCACAGGATGACCACCCATCCTAACCCAAGGCCAGGGGAAAAGCCAGGTTTTCAGAGCTCTTTTGAACACGGCCAGGGGGGTGGTCAGATATACCTTGTGGGGGATGCTGTTCTAGAGGGAGAGACAGAGAAGACATGTTTCCTGGGTCCCAATAGAAGAGACTGTTTAATTGAAGGGACCCAGAGTGCACCCACTCTGCCTGAACTTACTGGACAGGCAGAAACTATCAGAGATGGAAGAAGGAGTGAGACAAGGCTGAAGCTGCCATAACTAAAGATGAAGCAGGAACGTAAGCAGAGAGGACGAAAAGCAGGAAACTTGTCTAAAAGATCCTTTCTGGGAGGTAGATAAGAAGGAAACAAATTGTTAAGGAAACAAAGGAAAAAATGTCACCTGAACCAGACAAAGGAAGCTGGGCCTGAGTGCATGGACCGCCCCCCCCATCCCAGCTAATGAACAAAGCAAGAACTTTTGGGGATAAAAAGGGGTTCTGAAGCCCACCCAATCCTTGAGTCGTCTTTGCATCCAGACCTGGTGGCTTCTGTCCCTCTAGCTATTGCCTGGCAGCCTAGTTGAGAAGGGTGTGGGTAAGTGTGGATGAGTGTGGATGAGTGTGGATGTGCGCATGTGAGAAAGAGCAAATGTGTATTGCAGCCAGCAAAGTTTTCCTGTCACTTTAAATTCACTGGGTCTCCGTGTATTCCAAAGAACCTGCGGTGCCTCAGTGTTTGGGTGAAAGCTATGTGTGTGTGTCCCTAATTATTTCCCGGCTGCTGACCAGGGCCGTGTGTCTTGTCTGCTCTAGCCACACCTCTCTGGAAAACCCAGGTAGAAAGCAAGGGGGGCTCACAGGATCCGCGTGCCTCCACAGGCTGTGTGTGTTTTGACCATAAGCCAAACCTGGGCACGCCTGTAACACCAGCAGCAAGGTAGATGGACTCAGTTACAGTGGCAATGGATGCAATGATGAAAGACCTGGACGATCAGGTTACAGACAGATTGTCATGGAAAAAATCTGTCTATATGGTTGCTAGGAGTCAAAAATGGCTTGAAGGCACATAATCAATCAATCAATGCCATGAAGGGCTTAATAGGTAATAACCAGCAGCTTGAATTATATCTGGAAGCCTGCTGGTAACCAATGCAGCTCACAGAGCAAAGGTGTTTGAGGGGCAACACCATGGGCTTGGTGAGATGCACTCATAACTGGCTGTGCCACCATCACTCCCATACTGTCAACACCTACTGGACCCAACCACAGAGAAAGGAGAACCACCACCTCAGCACCATGCCTCCCACTCCCAATCCCCCATGTGGGCCAGAAGGCTACCATGGTCAATGGTACTGAAAGCCACTGAGAGAACAAAAAGATCCAATATGGTTGCATCTCCATCCTAGCTCCACCAGAGGTCATCAACTAGCATGACCAATGCTATCTCCACACTATGTCTGGGCCTGAAACCTAATTGAAAAGGGTTCAGATAATCAGTTTCTCCAGGACTCTCTATAGTCACAGCCCCTTCTCAACAATCTTCCCTAAAAAGGGTTGGAGACTGGATGAAAATTGTCCAGTATAGTGGGGTCCAGAGAAGGCCTCTTGAGGAGGGGTGCACCACTGCTTTCTTCAAGGCAGCAGGGACCACACCCTCCCTCAGTGAACCCCAGGATTACAGCATGGACCCACCTAATGGTCACCTCCTGGGTAGTCTTCACCAACCAGGAAGGATGGGGATCTAAGAAACAGGTGGATCCTGGCCATAATAGACAATTTAGCTTTTTTGACCATAGTACACCAGACACAGGTTGTACTAGGTAGATTGCTGGGCAAAGGCCCCCCAGGTAATTTGTCCTGAGCAGGCAGGATTTGTGCTTGGATTGGCATTTAGTTGGACAAGATTTGAACCAGAAAACTTGCAGAACCTTAAAATATCTTTATGCCTTTGATTTCTAACATAGGAAAAGGCTATGGAATCAGTGTTTTACTTATGTGTAAGTTTCAGCAGAATATAAATTTGCAAGTTCACCTTCAGCATTTAGGAATGCTGGCCAATATAGATAGATACGAGTAAGTGGGCCAAACCAGATTGCCTGTGCATCTCTCTTTCTTCCTATATCTGTGAAATACTAGAAAAACTTTACATTCCTTCCTGTCCTTGGTTATGAGGAAGTTTCTCTTCTTCTACCTACAGGTGATTTAGTCCTTCCAATAGAAGAGAATCTCTGCAGCTCAGGGTTGAACTGTGGAGTCCTTGGTGTCTCTGAGCTTGGTGGTTTGCTTGCAGAAGTTCCATGACCCGACTAGGTAACATCATCAGTGCAT
Organism: Python bivittatus; assembly: GCF_059951505.1. Classification (NCBI taxonomy): domain Eukaryota; kingdom Metazoa; phylum Chordata; class Lepidosauria; order Squamata; family Pythonidae; genus Python; species Python bivittatus. Next base: position 6,061,346 of record NW_028277053.1, on the reverse strand, counting down.
TTAGTTCTTTTCTCCAACAAGTCAGGTATGTGGAAGCTCAAGAAACTGGGAGAGTGCTGCAGATCTGAGCACCTTAAAACAAACTCTCCTAAAGCAAGAGGACATAAATGGACTCTAAATGAGAATGTCACAGCCCAGGCTCCACGTTTCACGCCCAGGCATTCTTTTAACCGCAAGCCAATTGTGTCCCAATTGGCCTGTAAGCACCAGCACCCACTGCTTTTTTTTCAGCAACATCGCAACCAGCTCACCCAACTGGTGCTGGAAAAACCAGGGTGCTGCTCCTTCTCAGCTTGGAAAGGCGGGGCTCAAATGAAGCCAACTAATTAGGTAGATTTTACCCTTTGCCCTCCGCCAACTCTGTGCTGAGATGAGATACGGCTCCTTATCTGATTAGGGCAAATAAAATGATCTTTATTTTAAAAGTTGGGGATATATGGAGCCATTGTTTGGCCAAACTGTGTTATTCATATTCAAAATCTGCATGAAAAGACTCGCCCAGCAGATTGACATTGGATATTTTGCAACAACAGGATTTTAAGTTTACTGTATGTGACTGGTTATTCCAGCTGGATGAAAACAAAATATGCGTATGATCCAACTAACAGGATTTTCCTGGTATCATTTTTTTAAGTTGTAGCCTCCCTCTTTGGAAACGTCATTCATATTTGTGGAGGTCATTGTTCATTATGTTTTATTCTGTAGCTAGGATCCTAGCCTGGAGAGTTTAGGAAGGTGTCTGCCAAGTCACCCACCATGATAATCAGGGGTTTGCTATCCAGTAATATTTATGTTACCAGTCAGATGGCTTTTTTGCAGATAAAGTATCTGAAAAATATTGCCGTAAGCTGTACATTAATGTGGAAGTTACATAATAGCTTGCCTTATCCTGTGGCATCTTAATTGATTTGAAAGTCATATGATAAATTGCATTAACACGTTATGAAACTCTGTTCTCTGTTTTTTAAAAAAGAAAATGACGTGCAATAAAATTGTGGACTGGATGGCTCACGGTGCCCTAGGCTGTCTTTCCTCAACCTCGTTACCAGTTCCTCAGTCCCCGTCATTGGCATTGAGAAGATGGAGGACAACAGCTTTTCTGTCCCATGATGGAGCAATACTGTAGTATCCCAGGAAGTGTATCTTGGGTGGGGGGCAGGAGGGAGGGAAGGTTTAGCAATAGGCCACTGTGTGCTTACTTGATTGGGTCTCTTCCCTTTCCAAAAAGCCACAATACTACTCAAACCAGTTGAGCAAGCCTGGGGCTGCACCCACAATAAAGTCCTTGGTAGGAGCACTTGGCATGGACTGAAGGAAGGCCAGATGTGGTTGTCTCTTCCAGCAGGTAACTTCTGAGTCCTGGTTTGCTGTCTGGCAGAGGCCTCTCCTGGAGTCATCCTGCTGTTCTTTCTGGTAATCCTGAAGGCTGAGGGGGGAATGTGGCTGTCATATGTCATGTTTTGACCACGGACTACTGGGGGAGTGCAGGATTCAGGGGTGCTTTGCCTGGAAATGCTCGGCAGCTGCTTGGTCAATCTGCCGCAGTGCTGAGCTCGTGGGCATGTCACCCACAGGGCCAGCAGAGCTCCTGGGTCTGGGCGTAGGACGGGCTCTCCGAGTGCTGCCAGCGATTAGTGTGCAGATGCAGCAAAGTGCAGCTTATTCAAGAAGCCGAGGCTTTGCGGAACCAGCTGCTGCCACGCCTGCTCCCAGCTTTGCTTCGTGGAAGAGCGTCGATCGAGCCCCCCCCCCGGGTCTGTCCCGCTGGGACTGCCTCTCGATGGCTTTGCAAGATGGCTTTGCAAGTCCGTAACACAATCTGGCAGCTCAGCAATTATCAGCGTTGCTGGGGCAACTGAATCTCCCCATCCACCCTCACCTTGAGGAGCTCCTGACACAGCAGGGCGGCCTTTGCCCATCTGCTCCCCAGGGCCAGCCGGTGCAGGCAAGGAAATGGCACTTCCAACTCAGGGGGGAGGGAGCGGGCAATTGCCTGGGCGCTTCACCAGCCTCCGCTGGCCTCCTGCCCCACCCAATAGCACTGGGGGGCAGGGGAGTCTCTCTCCAGCACGTGCAGCCTCTTCTGAAGAACAGGCCCCAGAACCCCCTGAAAAGATGAACGGAACAGCCCTGCTGGGTGCGGCTCAGGCAGCGCATTTGGTGTGCAGGCGCTGGCTTCTTTTGCTCCCTCCCCTTGCCTGGCAGCCCTGGTCTCTCCAGCTCCGGCAGGCAGGCAGGCAGGCAGGCAGGCAGGGGCCTGCGGAAGTCTATTCCCACTTCCCGTTGCCTTGGGGCAAGAGCCCCCCTCGCCTCTGGGCCTGGGTGCCTGCTCTCCTTGTGCCCTGAAGGCTGGGCACGGGCAGGCTCCTCACCCGTGGGGAACCTCTAAAGCACCAGAGCTGGGGTGGCATCTCCTTTGCCTTTGGTTCAAGCCACTGCAATCTCCGGCAGCTGCTGAAGCTTAAGAAGCAACCAAAAGGCGGACTATACATTTTGTAAGCAAACAGATGAAGTATGAACACCTGGGGGAAAAGGAAACCTGCCCTTGTGCTCCCACCCTGACTTCTTTTAAAAAAGGGAATACTCCACTTGCTGCATTTCAGTGGCTGCGTTCTTGCAGCAACCTTAGTTCGGTCAGTACAAACCCAGGGTTTGCAGCTGCGCGGTCCCACAGGAAGCAGGCTCTCTGGATCCTGTTCGGTCAGAGTTCAGGCTCTAGTTGGTGACCTTTGCTGGCCCTTCCAGGCAGGAGGCCGACCGGGTTATCCCTGGGGGCCCCTAGGAAGGGTTGGGAGCAGGGGCACCGTTTTAGGGTGCCTCTGCCCTGGGGAGGACGACAAAACGCTTACAATGATCAAGCCATGCCCACCGTTCCGGCCAAAGTGGATGGCGTGGAAGTCTTGAGCGGGTACTCGGAGACTATGACGGACTGGATGGGGAGAATAACCCAGATTAAATCCTACCACGGTGGAGCGGCGTTTTGTAGCCATCTACTGCGGGAACCGAAGGCCTCCCCTGCGCGGCCCGCCGGGGAGAGAAGCGCAGGGCTGGCCCACTTCTCGGCGCTACCCCCGCTCTTTTCCCCGGCGCCCGGGCGAGCAGCCGCGCTGGTTCCCCTCTCAAAGGTGGCGAGGCTTGTCCACGGGCCCTGCGGAAGGGAGGCCTCGGCGGCGGCGGGGCGCCCACAGACCTCCCTTCCGGGCCCGCAGATGCTTTCCAGATGTGGCGGCCTGGCCGCTGCCGGGGAGGCGGGCTCAGTGGGGCTGCGCGGCGTCCGGGCGGGCCGGAGTCCCCGCCCGAGCCCAGCCAGCCCCGCGAGGTGACGCAGCAGCCGGGCACGGCTTGGGCCCCTCACTCGAAGCCCCCCGCCGGCAGCCCAAGGGACGGCGGACGGGGCTGGCTTCGCTCGGTGCCCCCTGCGTGCCACGGAGCCGAGGGCGAGCGGGTCCGGCCGCACAGCCGGGCCCCGCAACGGAGCGCGGGCTGGGCAAGGGGGAAGCAGGTGAGTCGGCGCGCGCGGCCGGCCGAGGGAGCGAGGGAGACGGCCCCGCGAGGGCGCGGAAGGGAGCGCCCGTCCCTCTCGCTCGCCTCGTCCAGTAAGCGGGCCACCTGGGGGCCGGCGCTGCGGGCAGGCAGGGCAGCCGCGGCCTCGCCCTTCTCCCCTGTCGGTGGGCGCGACCGAATGGGGCTCAGGGCTGGGGGGCGCTGCTAGGTGGGCGTGGCCTGCCTCCCCCCTTCGCGGGCGGGGCTGAGGAGCAGCGCAAGACGCCTCCTTGGCCGCGATCCTATGGCCCGGGGATTTCCCGCTTAGCTTCTCCCGGTGAACTGATGTTGACTAGGGCGCTACCGGGGAAAAGGCAAGGCCTGGCACTCAAAATCTGCGTAAAGGCAGAGGTGGGGGCTGAATCACCAGCACAGTATCCTTCCCGCTTGGTTGGTTCATTCAGAAAACTCCCAAACTCTTTCTCATGGCCCGCTGCCAGCTCTCACAGCTTTACTCATCTGTCTTTCTCTCACACACACACACACACGCATCCCACACTCACCATCACTTCCCCGTTCATTCCCCTCAACTGCTCCCCAGTGACCTCATTGGGTCTCCAGGCCTCCCCAGCCTGTTGGGTCTCCTCTGTAACCACCCTCCCCCCCCCCCCGGTGTGCAGGTGAAGACCTCTTCTTGCCAGGTCAGCCCTATCTCCAAATCTCCCTGTTTTTCCTCCTCCTCTCTCTCTCTCTCTCTCTCTCTGTTCTAGGAGCTGAAGCTCCCTCCCCTACCCCCTTCCAGCAACTTCACTTTCCAAGAAGGTCTCCAGCTCTAGCTCTGAGCCTGGAACCCTTTTGGGACGGTTGGGGGTTGTGAAGAGTTCTTGGGCATCTTGCAGGTGGGGAGAGAGGTGGCTGTGCACACTGGCCCTTCCCGGCTGGCCTCCTAACCTCTCTGTTTCCTTTCTCAGCCCTGATGCCACTTGTATTCCTGATCAGGAAGTAGGTGAATAAGAAGCCAGGAGTTTTGACCCTCAAGGTAAGCTTTGAAACAGCCCATTTCATAGATCCTGTTGACCAGGTCAGGGTCTGCACAGAGAGCCTCTCAGAGTCAGGCACTGCAGGGGTAGAGATGTTCCAAAACGCAGCAGCTGTTCAGAATTGCAGTGCAGGGTCTGGGCTAGAACAGGAAGACCGAACCAATGGGCGGCTGCTGGAGTGAGGAGGGGGCCCGTTGGGAAGGCAAGGTGGCCGTTGCACTCAAAGACCTGCAGTTGCTGTGAAATGTTTGTCCTTCTGCAAGAGGGCCGGAGTGTGAGCCATGGTTCCTGCACATCTGATGCACGTGTTTGAAAAGGAGAAGTCAGTGTTTCTTTTCTCCAATCTCCTAGGTGGGGGAGGAAGCAGGGCTAGGGTATACTCCCTCCCTCCCTCCCTCTCCTTGACACTTTGCTCTTTCACTAATCAGTCTCCCAACCCCTTCTTATCGTCAAAGTGTGCTGCTTTCATAATCTCATCTGGTCACTTTCATAACACTGATAAAACCCTGAGCTAATTTTTTTTCTACTCGACCTAATGGCATTTCATAACCTGATAGTAACACAACTTTGAAAGATACTTTGCTCATGAGCACACTAAGACAAGCCACTTCTGAAAAACCTTGCCAAGAAAACTGCAGGGACTTGTCCAGGCAGTCACCAGGAGTCAACCCTGACTCGAAGGCAGTATGCGACCCGGAGTCCGTTCCCTTCAAGGAGGTTCAAAATCTCCCCTCTGGAGCTTCCGTTTGTGCAGATAGCTCTCAATTGGTGGTCCTAATGCACATCGACGCTGGGATCCTGCCCAGGAGGCTGCCCAGTGGCACCAGCCTTATCTTTGGCATCTTTGTTTGGGCACAGCACAGATTAAACTGCTGTTTCCAAACCAGTAGTCAGGAATCATTGCTAGAAGACCCGTGTCTGAGGTAAATTGGGGAGCCTCAAAGAAACGTCGCCGCCGCTGCCTGAAAAAGGGCCTGCTTCTCTGGCTGAAAGCTTTGCTTTGGCTCTTTGGGTCCCTCTGCCCCCCACCCCGCCCCACCCCGCCCCTCTGGCTAGCTGCCAGCCAGACTCCTGGCCTGGGATCAGCCATTCCCAGCCAGGGCAAGATGGGCAAGGGGCCCTGAGCGCCTTGCCCAGCTGCAGCGGGGGCATGGCTGGTCAGGCTGCCTCGGGGAGGGGGGTGGGGGTCTGCTGGGGAGGAGGAGCTCAGTGGCGCTCTGAAGCAGGGGGCTGGGAAGAGGAAGCAACGTGGCTTCCCCTTCCTCTAAGTAACCCCGCCCCGGGAGGAAGAGGGAGATCGAGCCAAGGGGAAACAAAACAGCTGTTTGTTGATTTCAGCAGAATCAGAGATTCAGCTTTTCCAGTTCATTTGCTGCATTTCTGCTGAATGAAGGGACTCATTCCAAACTCATGGGAACATTAAGGCTGGAAGGAAAAAAGAATATGATAAACAAATGCAGCACCCTTCTCACTGTTTTTCAGTACTTCTCTAGCTGCTTACTTATTTTCTTTCTGTGTTGTATGATATTACAAATATTAGGTTATTAAATATTTTTGCTCCAGCAAGATGAGGAAAGGCATGTTTGATTCTCTGTCTGCCACACAAAGACTTGCGTGCTTTCCATGTAGCTGAGGTTAATATTCCAGTTTCAGCTGCCAGTTTGCAGGCTAAAACCATCTGAAGGCTAACCAGAGTGTTTGCTTGCTGTGTGCAGTACATTCTGTGCGCTGGGAAGACACCCACACCTGAACTCAAAGGCAGCTGGTGAAAGCAGGCATCTTGCAGGTGGCGGAGGGAGAGAATCACCACTCCAGGTGTTGCCAGACGGCCTTGCTGAGCCTGGCTGCGGCCTTGTGTGACAGCACAAAGCGCTAACGAGGAAAGGCGGCTTGGCCTCTTTTTCCTGCCCATGAGCCATTTCACCAATCAGAAAGCAAAAGACCCCAAGGTGGTCATTATGTATTCAAGGGCCAAGGGGGGCCAAAGCAGTCGGGCAACTCCTTAGCTGACCTCTGATTGCCCCAGTGGCATCATGTGTGGTTTCTCAGAAGAGCTGATTCAGTGACGGGACATGGTAACAGCAGCAGGATGTGAGATGCTACCTGCACTAGAAGATTCCCGCTGCTCAGGATGCTCTCTGTGGGTTTCCTGTTTTGGCTTACAGAAGGAGGTTCAAATCAGAAAGATCTTTCCAGCTTACTGCTTCAGTTGCACTTGCCCGTGAAATATTGGTAGGAGAAGAAGTATTGAAAGAGAGGTTTGGAAGTATTTACTGTGTTTCTGGCAGCGGATGAAGCTTGTCAAAGCAACGCACATAGCTTGGGAATGTAGGGGAAATTATGGAGCCATTCCTGTGCACTCCCCACTCCCCTTGTCTTCTCTGGCAAGGCCAACTGTGCAAGGGCATTCATAAGAGGAGGGAAGTGTGCACATCAAGCTGAGCTGAGGAAGGACCTTTTGGACACGGGCAAAGATATGTTCAAGAGGACTGTGCAGGACAAAGAATGGGGCACGGTTTTTACAGTAAACATTAAACGGCACCGAGGAGTATTGAATCTTACCCCCTTACATCAGGGCACAGTGCCTAGCTAATGGAGCTAGATTTCCTCCTCCTCCTCCTCAAGGTTTGGGACCCTGTATATTTGTACACATCATGTAAGTGGCAACTTTCCAGCGCTTCTTTTAATCATTTCCTGACACAGCATGTGTGTTCTTGCCAAGTGCAGTAATTCTTCACTTAGCTCTGTGCACGGTCCACAGTGCATACTTCAGCTCTCTGCCATTGGCCATTCACTCCAGCGTCACAGGGCACTACTGAATCTCTTTACTGAAACAGGATTACCAAACTTAAGAAAATGTGTACAGGATAAGTACAGGCACAGTGCGAGTGGAATAGCAAATCCATACATTATTGCCACAGCCAAATAAAATTCCTCCACCAGAGGAATTCCTCGCACCAGAGTGCGCACAGGGTTAACCACCACTGGTACGGCCCCAGCACTGCCCTCTGCAGTGCACTGTAAGGCAGCTGTTGGCTGCTGGATGCAGAAGAGGGATGTGCCCAGCGGCCTCTGGAAGAACACTTTATGCATGCAAGCTTAAGTCCTGTAATTGTATGGCAAATTCTGCCCTGTGCATTCACGCTTTGCATTGGATGCTGTGTAAGAGCAACAGGCAGCCAACAAAGTGTTACAGAAAAAAGTCAAGTATGTGCAACATTTCAGAGTAACAATAACATGTTCTGTTGTTTTTTTTTTTTGGTGATTGATGGAAAGCACCCCTGCAGATTTCAAATTATTGTGACTGCAAAGTATGAATACAAGTATTTTCACTGCTGGTAGATGATAGGAGTGCCACTTCCATTTTCAGGGAGGTTGAAGGAGGAGGAGGGAAAGAAAGATATTTGCTATGGTGTTATCATCATCATCATATTTATTTCGGTCACTGACCAATTTATGGTGTTAGAAAATGGGAATTACTACACATTTGTTATGCGACTTCTACAACTTTTAATTGGCTATTGCCCTCCTGAAGAAAGTGAAGGGATTCAGCTCCAGATTCTTTATTGCCCTTGGGTAACTGCATTAATCCCAGGAGGTAAGAGAGCATCACTCTGTGGCACAGTGTGAAAGGGAGCCTTGTGTCTTCGCTCTCTTCCCTCTGGTTGAAGTCCACCCACTTCTGGCTCCTTGTCCAAGAAAGCTGCTTCCCCTTCAGCCCTTGTATTCCCTGCCTTTTATACGAAGCATTCCAACAGCCACTGGGCCCTGGCTCCTCCGAGTCTCATGAGTCAGTCATTACCCTAACCCTAACCCTAACCCTAACCTGGCTCCAGGCCACTCTTAAGTGCTTTAGCAAAAGTGTCTCCATGGAGCCCTTGGCGCTCTCTGAGCTGGTGGCTTGATTGCAGATGCTTCATTACTGCACTGATGGTTACCTAGCCGGGTAATGAAAGGTCTGTAGCCAAACCACCAAGCTCAGAGAGCACCAAGGACTCTGCAGTTGAACCCTGAGCTATGGAGATCCTCTTCTAAAAGAGTCTCCTCCAGACAGACACTGATTCCTCCAGAGAGGAGGAATAAGCTCTCAGAGCAGAGTGATGCAGAGGTTGCATTAAGCTTATCCCCAGGGATGGGCTTTGGCCTGGGAATTTCTCTGTTTTTAAACAGTGTATACAGACCTCCAGGAGGCAGGCGCTACGTGGCTGGCTTCTCTCAACATTTCCCTTTTCTAAGCAAGCATGTTCTGGTCCATATCATTCCTTTTTCCTTCCAACTGTTCTTTTCACCCCTACTTTGCACAATTAAGGCTCCCCTCCTAAAATCTGGTGGTTAGCGTTTTCTCATATTTTTTACCAAACTGGAGTTAGGCTTAGGGTTAGGGTTCTCATAATTTTAAATGGAAAGAATATTACTGGGATGGCGAAGGAAGAGAAGAAAAGGAAATACCCACATTCTTGTGATCCTTAGTTACGTTGTTGGTATATAAATAATGTAAATTCATGCACACATATACATACGTAACTCTTTTGTAGATTTTAAATGATCAGAATCTCTGAATATTTGAATTGCTCATACTGTTCTTCCCTGGCTCATGGTTCCTTTATGAAATGGGGTTGTTGGTCTGAGCTTCAAAAACCACATTGGCTGATCACAACACGGAAGTCAAACTAGGCATTTCTACTCTTGTTAAGTGTACCTGCAGCCACCCTTTTCTGCCTAAACATTTCCTCCAAGCTTCAGGTTACAAGTTGCTTATCAAGTTTTTGATTGCTTTTTTTTTTAAACGTTATGAACAACCAAGCAATTTATTAGAACTGATATCTTGTGGAGTTTGCTAGAACGAAACTTGGCCAGAGATGAAGATCTTGTGCTTGAAAAAGATTTTATATTGAGGCTGGGTTAATGGAAGCATGACCAAGCAGCAAGGAAAAACATCAGCAGTTTTTCCTTCAGCCAAACACTTTGTGAGATACAGTCACAAAGAGGAACAATCGTTTAATAGGTCTGTGCAGTGTGTCATTGTTTAGGTTTCATGCCCTTAAAGGACATGCCTGTAGGTACAGCTCACCTCTGAAAGCAGTACTGCCCTGGGCCACGGCAGGCAGGAGTCACGGCCTCCTCTGGAGATGAGCCACTCAGCAGCCCTGCAGGTGGGCACTGAGAAGCCCCAGGGTGGCGGCCTGGAAGGAGTTTGGTGGGTCTGGAACCTGGAGGAGCCTCCCAGTTCGGGCCACTCTCTTGCTAGCATTTTAAGCTGTGTGCGCGTGCTTTGTTTGGATAGTCACTTGAGGAGGAAAAGCGATGCATGGTACATAAAAGCTGCTTTAATGATAAAAGTAGCACCATAACAATACTATTATTACCACTATTACTACTGGCAGTAAGAATGAGGAACTGGGCATATTAACAGCAGTTGAAGAGCCCCACCTGCCTCAAACTGTTCAGTTGTGTTAGAAGAATTAATTGCAGGTCTGGGGTGAAAGATACTCCCAAAAGACGGTTGTCCTTTGTGGCCCGCTGCTTGAACACATCCAAGCTCCGTGCCTGGCTCCTCAAGGCTTCCTGGCCAATTGTGTGTGAACGGATGTTGCTGAGTTAAGCAGGGGCTGGCCACCTTCTGTGGTGAAGTCTTCTGCATGGGTGGGCAGCAACTGTCCTGGGAAGCCACAGTGTGAAGGTGGAGTAGAGAACCTAGCAGTGCTTCCACCCATGGTGAAAAGAGATGGCCTGAAAGAGGGCTCCTTAGTTGCTGGTGACTGGGGGAATGAAATGTCCCTGGAAGCCTTGTGGATCGTGCTATGTTTGTGGCAGAGTGGGGGCCATTTATTTTATTTATTGGATCTGTTAAGGCCCCCCAGTTCCAAAAAGACTCTAGGCTTTTCTGGGGTCTACTGGCATAAGCACTTATCAGAATTTCAGGATTTCATAGGCATGTCTGTGAGTTGACATGCTAGAGGCTTCCTGCATCAGCAAGTTGACATGCTTTCCACTGTACCTTTTCCATGGCTGTTGCCCTCTTTGGTGTGGCACACTTGTGGGGGAATGCAGGAGACTCATCTTTGAAGGAGGCCTTGGGACAGGGTTTCTCTGAAATGCTGTCTGGTGTAGCTGCCCCACGGATTTGGTACTTGGACTCCTTGTGGGGTTGCTGATAAAGGATGCTACTGACCTTGGCTCCCTGGAATGCCCTGTGTCTGCAATGTAGCTTGCCCTGTAGTGGTGAGTGGTGGGTCCTGGATTTCCAGCACATGAGAAGTCATGGGATTCTTCTGCATGACTTTTACTGTGTTTCCCAGAAAATGTATGGCGGGTTGCATTGTCTCACACAAGAAAGTGCAATTGTTGCACTTTCAGTTAGTGCAGTAATGCCCCTCTGCATCATCAGTTGGCTTCTGGAGGTGTCGCATTGCACTGATGCTCTGTGGCCAGCTCATGGAGAAATTCCTGCTGAACCCTTTCTAAGTACATCAAGAATGTGGTCCTGATCTTTAAGTCAAGTAGTGCTACAGGTTTGCACTTTTGGCAAATATGTGCCAGGGTTGTTTTCAGGCAGAAACATACACATGCTACAGGCACTGTAGGTCACAACTGCATGGTGCTGTCTGTTCGTCTACCCTTTTGTTCCTTCAGGTGTCACTTACAGAGGCTAGTATTACTTCTGGTCCTCTTCTCAGCTCCTGGGTTAGCCAAGTATATACTGTTGGCTTAGAAGAAGTGTGTTAGAGATTCCCCTTAAATTCCTCCACCAGAGACTCTGACAAAGTGCTGCTCGATCTCCTGACTTACTTACTCAACTCAGTTAGCTCGCTTCCTGGAATCTGTCGACCTTATTCTCCCAAAGTCTCTGCTTAATCAGCAGGAATTCCATCACTCATAATGGACAATCAACAGTTCTTGGCAAACACTTGTAATCAGCAGTTATTTGCAGGTGATCTTTTCACCCTTCGCAGATAAGCATCCATTCACATACAGCTTTCTGGTCACTCTCACTCTCTTCCTCCTTCTGAATTCCCCATACAACTCCCATTTGCTCTGCCTGTTTATATATTCTGAAGACAGAATCAATATTCAGAATTATCAGGGTGCGTTAGAGAAGAGAGCTGAAAGTAGCAGAAAACATTTAATGGACAAAATGCTTCAAGGTTCTTCATTTAGGAAAAATAAACCAAATGCACAGGTAGAGATGAAGGATGCCCAGCATGGTAAGGATACTTGTGAAATAAGATCTTGGAATAGGAAATGATTACAAACTGAATATGGGTCACCCTGCAATGTGGCTGCAAAAAGAGGCAAATGCAATTTTAGTCTGCTATCAATACATTTATTTATTTATTTATTTGTTGGATTCCTATACTGCCAAACCATGTCACATGCCAGTTTACAATACTAAAATAGAACAATATACAATAATAAATAAGACATCATCTGTAATCCTAAGCATTCAGCAAAAACCAACATAATGCCCGCATGTATTTGGGTTGCCATCAACATGGGTAGCAAACAGCTTGGTTTTCACTGCTTTCTGGAATGATGTTAGTCTGTGCCAGTCCAGTCTGGGAGGGGAGGCTATTAAATTAAGCGGGGGCCATAGCAAGAAACAATGCCCTCGGGGCCCCAAATGTGGAGGGATAATTGCTGCGATAAACCTGGACAGGATGGTTCTACTGTGACCCGCTTGGGCTGGGTAGACCTGCACCCTTTCTTCCTTCGCTCAACAGCTCACTGCAGGTTCATCCTGGAGTCTCTCAGCTGTACCCAGGAGCACACTGTGTTTCTCACATTTGGCAGCCTGGGCTGTTGACCGGTACCAGCCTTCAAGGTTGTCTCTATCAAAGTATCCTAGGAAGCCCTCCAGGAGCGTTTGCCCAAGACAACCTGTATTTGTTTTAACTTATTAGGAATATCTCTACCTAATCTGGCCTCAGTGTTTTACAGAAATACCTCTACAAGATACCCTACCTTGATCAGAAATATTTCTATATCTTAAGACCATGTCTCATGCACAACTGGCATGGCCATGCCACAGCAACTAAGCTATGCTCTTATCTTATTTAAGTAAGGTGCATGCATGAGGCTTCAGAACATTTTATCTTTACTATTAGCTTACTGAAAACTTAGTGGATGATTTTTAAAAAGGTCAAATATTATTTCTTCTACTCAAACAAGTATTACCAAATTCAGTATCTTAAGTTTGGTAACTGCTTATGAAGTTTAGCCCTCTAATCTAAGAGAAGGGGAGAGGTGGGAGAGTGGGAAGCAGAGCAGAGAGGGAAATCTTTGTGATGTATTCAAGCTGTAAACTGATGTTAAGTTCTCACCATCTGTTGCCAGTTTCAAAGACAGGGTCAGGTAGGATGCTGAGAAAAGTGGGAACCAACAGGACAGTCCAGTCCAGGAGGCAAAGCATAGGTCTTTCTTCCTCCCCATGATGCAGGCGTCTCCCTTTTCTTAAAACTTAGGATGTGATGCCGCCTTGATGCATGCCTTTCATGGATTCTCTGCCCTACCTTCATATGTTATTTATTTGTTCAATTATATGCTGCCTCAATCATACAAGTGGCTCTAGGCGACATACAACTTATTAGAACAATAAAAACAAGTACAAAACAAGAACAACAAATCAATATACATTACTATAGCAGAGAAAGAAACGCCAACAAGAGAGGAATGAAATCCCAGTATCTGTGTGGAGTCACAAAGCAATTTTGCCTTGGGGCTGGTTGAAAGAGCTACTTTTTCCTAAATGAAACCAGTTCAGGGCCATGCAGACTTCAGGGGGAGCTTCTCCCACAGGGCAGGTGCAGCCACGGAAAACACACATCTCTGAGCCCCACAAAATGATATAATTTTAATGATGAAACGTGTCCATTGTACAAGATTTAATGGGACAGGCAGACATAACTCGGGAGAGGTGATCCTGTGCATAAAGAGGCCCTGAGCCACAAAGAGCTCTATTGATGACCAGCACCTTGAATCCACCTGGAAGCTGTGTTACCCGGTGAAACAAGAGCCACCCGTAACCTGTGCCACCACATTCTGGACCATCTGTAGCTTCTGAGTAGTCTCCAAAGGTGGCCCCTTGCAGAGAATATTGCAATAGGCCAAGTATGAATAACCATGGGTAGCACCTCCCAGTCCAGGAAAGGGTGTAATTAGCAAACAAGGCCCTCCTGGCCACAGATGCCATCTGCTCTTCAATCAAGGGTCTGGGATGACCCCCAAATTATGTGCCAGTTTCATCTGGGGAAGTACAGTCCCATCAAGAATGGAAGTTGGAAGATCCCCAGAAATGGAGGACCCACGAATCCACAGCCACTCAAGTCTTGTTTGAGTCAGTTTGAGCCTGAGCTTGTTCCATCCCATCCAGACCCTCACCGCCTCCAGACACCAGGACACAACCTCAATAGCAGATATGCAACTGGGCGTCATCTGCATGTTGATGATACCTGACCCCGTGCCAGTGGATAACCTCACCCAGCAGCCTCATGTAGATGTCACAGGGGATGACTCTGTTCTCTTTTTCCAAATCATCTGCCTATGTAAACATGTTGTTGGGAGTTAACTTGAATCAACCTGTTGTTTGTGATTAGCTCAGCCTCTTGTCTCAACTTAGCTGAATGGAAATACTGTAGATCAACGGGGTTCTTATGCCACTGAGGCAAGACAAAGGTGCATAGCTCAGCCTCTTGTCTCAACCATGCTTTGGATGTGGCTTCTTTGGCGCCGCAGAGCTTCTAGGCATAACACTGCTGCCACTGAGTCAATGGCTGAAGCAGGTCTTACCCACCAGCATGCAGGCAGCTGCCCGTTGCACCTCTGCCTGGCCAGAGAGAGGACTCCCAGGCTGCAGGCCTGGTCTTTTAAGAGGAGCGTCACAACTGGGCCAGGAGGTTGAGGACAAAGAGCAACTCTTGGTTAAGGTTTCATATCAGGCCAGCAACTTTGGACAACTGCTGCCCTGACTCCAACCTCCCCTTTTCAAAGACCTTGTTCAGAAGATGCTATAGCTTCAACTACTGAGTTTTTCTGCACAAAGGGAGAGAGGAAATGGGTGCCATAACAAGATTGGGAGTAGCTGAATAACTAGGCCCTGGTGGGAACATCCTGCTGTTTCAAAAATTACCTCAGTAATGTTTTACCAAAGTCACACACGCAAAGTGCTTGAGTGTAAACCCTATCCATGAATTGATATTTAAAATTTATATGATAGGCTTCAGTATGGTCACTCATTGAAATGGAAATGCTTTTTATTCAATTCCATTAAATGTGAATAAAATGGTTGTCTGTATCTGTCTAACTTGATCAGAATGACACAGCGAAGTGAGAAAAACCATGGTCTTTGATGCCAGGATAGGTTGACCTGGAATTCGCAGCAGTGACTGCAAAAAATCTTTACTTTCACAACCTTCTCCAAAATCCAGGAACCAGCAAGAGACACAGGGATATGGAGACGTTGTAGGAGGAGACCCATGTTAGTTTCTGCTGGCAAAAATCAGGGGTCTAGTAACAGTTTTTCTGACTAACAAATTGTATTAAAAAGTGTCACTTCATGGAGCTTGGTTTAGCTGTATGGAGCAGTTGGGAACCAATCAAGATTAGGAATATTGGTGGGGAGATAATTTTAGAAATGGTTGAACTGTGGAGTCCTTGGTGCTCTCTGAGCTTGGTGGTTTGCTTGCAGACGTTCATTACCTGACTAGCGAACATCATCAGTACAAATGAGTGTTGGGTCTGCTCCCTGCCAGTGTTGGTGGGGTGTGGTTTTCTCCTTGGTAGTTCCTTGATTAGGGTGTTCTTTTCCGCTTGATTGTTTTCCCGGTGTCAATCCCTGCTTATCTGGGTGTTGGCTGCTGGAGAGGATGTGTTCTGGTCTTTTTGTTTCCTTTTTAGCTTTTTTACTGTCTCTTTTGAATGGTATGTAAATATGGTTTATCTCTATGTGTCTGTTGATGGCTGATTTGTCTGAATGCCAAGCTTCCAGGAATTCCTCAGCATTTTTGGATCTAGCTTGGTCTAGGATGCTCAACCGTTTCCCAGTTGAAACTATGGTTGAGTCTGTCCATCTGTTGTGAGATTAAGTTTTCATCGTGTCTTCTGACTGCTAGTTGGTGTTCATAGATACGCTCTGCTAGCCTTTTGCCTGTCTGTCCTACATAGTGGCTCTTACAGTCCTTACCCTGTATGTTGTAGATGACTCCTGTTTTTTCTTCTTGGGCTACTGGGTCTTTTGGTTTACTTAAGATGTTTTGGAGAGCTTTAGTTGGTTTGTGTGCTATGGTAGTGCCGCTGTGACTATGGCTATTGTAGTCTTTTGATACCAGAGGTGTACCATCTTTAGGGGTTGCCCTGCCCAAGGCAGAACTGGTCAGTAATATGGAGTCCTCCTGGACTCTCAGCTCCTGTTCAAGGGGCAGGTTACAGTTGTGATTAGGAAGGCCTTTACACAATTACAGCTTGCGTGTCAGTTAGGACCTTACTTGAACTGTAGTCACTCATGCTTTAGTTATCTCTCATTGGATTGTTGCAACACGCTGTACATGGGGCTGCCCTTGAAGACCACTCAGGAACTTCAGCTGGTCTAGAATGCAGTGTCTTGAGTAGTGATGGTGTCACTAAGTATTTCCACATAACTCCTGTGCTTTATGAATTGCCCTGGTTACCAAATGCTTCCCGGGTGCAATTCAAGGTGCTGGTTGCCACCTGTAAAGCACCAAATAGCTCAGAATCGGAACATCTTTGGCACTACCCAGTCTCGCTGGGACTTCCCCATCCAACAAGATCTAGAAGAGTGGCTGTCTCAGAGTCCTTGCTTTAAGTAAATGTTATCCACAGGGATCTGAGGCACAAGCCTTCTTAGTCATGCCCCCCTTTTTCGAACCCCCCCCCCATTAGACTAGTTCCTTCCTATTCACATTCCCAAAAGCCATTAGGACTTGGCTCTTCCCAGTGACTCGGGGCAGGGGTTTGTGTGGAGGGGCGCCCCTGCTGTAAGATCTGTTGATGTTTGTTTACTCCCTTGGCACAAAGTATATTGCAACTGTGATTTTTTTGTTTCTTCTTACTGTTTCTTTTGCTGTTTTAACGTACTGCTTTTAATCCTCTTACTGGAGAGGGTTTTGTAAGCCACCCTGAATCTCCACAGATCAGAGTGGCATATAAATCTTAGTATATACATACAAAGAGAGCCAGTGGTTAAGGCATTAGGCTGGAAACCTGGAGACTGAGAGTTCTGGTCCTGCCTTGGGCTCAAAGCAGCTGGCTGGCTTTGGGCCAGTCATTCTCTCTCAGCCCAGGAAGGAGGGGGCCAGGGCAAACCCCTTCCGAAAATCTTACCTTGCAGTCACCAGGAGTCAACCGACTCAAAGGCACCAAAAAACCCCAAACCAAACCAACCCCCCACAATGTGCATTCACACACTGTACCTACATGCTGCTGTTGAAGTAGCATTTCCCTCCTTATTCTAACACCATCCAAGGACAACCTCAAGGTGTTTAAAATCTCTTGTGCTTCACCACACACTGGCTGGAGGTCATGGAAAGGGCTTCAAGGGTGCTTTGTGGCTGTTTCAGATGGATAAAGACATGACCGTCCCCTCCAGTCCCTGGTCAGCCCCATTGGCCACCTCTCTGGTGATGGCTCCCTAACATACTGGAATAGCACATCCGATGTAACTACAAGGCTTCAAACAGTGTAAGGCTGAAACAATATAGTAAAATACAATAGTGAAATAACCCTAAAATGATGCAAGAGTGAAATAGCACAGTAGCGAAATCACAGTGAAATGATGTGGTGCAGTGAAGTGAAAAGGTGCAGTCGGATGGTTGTGGTCAGGTGGGAAGAAACTTTTGAAGGCAAAGGTGTTTTAGTCCGCTGGGACTTCTGGAAAGGGGGATTACAGAGAATGCAGTCCAGGGAAGAAGAAAACAGGAGGCCTCTAAAGTGGCCAGTGTGGTTAAACAGGCAGTTTACAAAGGAACTGAGATTCAAGAACGATACCAGCTGCAGATGGAAGGAAGGGAATAATAAACCCAGCGCAGAAACGTCGGCAAGAGGTCAGGAAGGCAAGACCAACGGACGAGGGCTTTTCCAAATACGTCAGGGAAAGAGGCAGCGGGCTCATGGCTTCCCTCAGGTGGAGAGATCTTAACAGATGGCTGAAAGAAAGCCGAGGAACCCCACTCCCGTGTTGCCTCTGTCTGTGCGTCCAAAGGAACTGGTGGTTTCACTGGCCTAACCTGGGACCAAACACAAAGGGGTGGGGATGGGGCAGGTCAGTAAGGTGGGGTGAAGGAACTTCTAGGTAATTGAAATGCCCTGAATTCTAGACACATCTTGAAAAGCTGCCAGGACCTCTGCTAATGATCGCTGGGGGGTTCTGGAGAAGCAGGGAAGGGCCACAGGGCTGGAGAAAGGAAAGAGGATCCTGGTAATTTTTCACCAAGGAAAGAGATTAGAGTTGGTAATAAAGCAGGCATTTCATAAGCATCTCAAAGCAGTGCCATGAGCGCCAAGAGTCAGCATGGTTTGGTGAAAAAACAGGACGTGAATCAAATCTTGTCTTCTTCTTTGACAGGGTCACTACTCTAGTGGACAAGAGGAACACGTTGATTACAATCTACCTTTGACAAGGTTCCACAGACATTCTCATTGCCAGACTATTAAAGTGTGGTGTGGATGGCACCACAGTAAGGTGGGTCCACAACTGGTTGGTTAACCACATTCAAAGAGTGACATTAAGCTGGAAAGTGGTAACTTATAGATTTTCATGGGGATTTGTCTTAGAGCAGTATTATGCAACATTTTTATTAATGACCTGAACAATGGGCTTGATGGGCTGCTTCTTAGATTTGTGGATGACACAACATCTGGGTTGACAGAAGACTGAGCTGACAGGAAGAAGGTGTATTTCAATTGGGAAAAATCTAAGGTATTATATTTAGGGAGGAAAAAATGTAGAGTACACATAAAAGGTGGGAGATTCATGGCTTGGAAGCAGCACATCAAAGCAGGACTTGTAGTTATTGACAACAAGCTGAATTTGAGCCAGCAAGGTGAGTCAGCTGCTAGAAGAGCTATTGCAGGTCTGGGCTGCATTAGAAGCAGCATTATATCAAAGTTGTGAGAGGTCCCGATTTCCCTCCACTCTGCAGTCTGGAGTACTGTGTATGATTCTGGACACCTCATTTCCAGAATGCTACTGACAGTTTAGAGAAGGTTTATCCTGAGGAGCACCAAAGATGATATGGGGACTTGAAGACACGGAGATAGGCTGGATGGAACCAGGGATATTCAGGCTGGAGAAAAGAAGACTGAGGGAAGATATGATAGCCAAGATACGATAACTCTTTTTCACAGCCACAGAAACTAGGACAGAAATAGTGGGTATACATTGCAACTCGCTATATTTAATTTAACTATAAAAAAAACTTCTCGATGGCAAGATCTGTACAACAGTGGAACGGTCTACCTATGGAGGCTGTGTTTTTAGAAGAGGCTGTACAGCCACCTCTTGTGGATCGCTGAATTGGTTTTCCAGTTCAGTTTGTGGAGGGCTGGGCTGCTGCTCCTTTGCAGCTCCAGACGCCTGTGATTGTCTGATTCAGTCCTCAAGGCTCAGAAAAAGTCTGCCAGCATAACGTTAGCTGCTGCCTTGATGGCCAAGCTCTCTTCTGCCTCAGAGACAAGGCTGCAACAGAAGGGCTGTGCTGAGTCCAGTTCAGTCCTTGTGGCCAGCAATCGCTGGAACTAGTCCTTGATCAACCGTGGAGTTGCAAATGGTACCCGAGCAAGAGGCGGTGGAAAACCTTTAATGCACCCAGTGGTCACAAGGACCAGCAACTCAGCTCTCTTCTGGTTTAATTCAGTATTTTGCGCAGCATAGGCATAGTGCTTTTTAAAACACAGGTTTAGCACTTGGTTGAAAGAGCACTAAACTCACATCTATAAGGAGGTTGTTTAAGATTGGACAAATGCTCCAGTCAGAGACTATGTGGCAGATGCCTCTGCGAAACCTGCTGTCCAGTTTTTCTTGTACCCCGAACCAAAATGGCCACAGAGGGCAGTACCCAGCAGCCTAAAAGGGCCAACAGGTGCTAGGCAGATCCGCCAATCATGGCAGCAACGATGCCCCAACAGAAACTGCCCAGAGAAGAGGGACATGAGTATTTTAAAATTGGAAGCAGATAAAGGTTACTTTAAGCTGCCTCCGTTTGGATTGGGGATGAATTAGAGACAAGGTCATGAGGACATAACAGCGTGTGCCAGGGTGTGTTCATGCTACGGTTAGGGGAGTGTGAGAGTGGCCCATAGTGAAACAGCGTAACTGAATAGGCTGAAATAGGTATTAACCTCAAATGACAGGACACCCCCCCCCCGCTTTGCTTCCAGAGGAATCTCAGTGTTGTCATTCTGTTGCTTCTATAAAGAAAGGAAAGGGGGCGGGAGAAGACTAAATAAAAGAGCTGCTTGGCTAAATTAGTGGCTGTGATTTTTTTTTTGAAGTTTATGCAACTTAGATTATGACAGAATAGGGTGTGGGGGTGTTGCTAGAGGGGATGGGCAGCCCTGCACCCCGTCCCTACCCATCCCTGCTGCAGTGCTACGATGAGCTGGTATTTTCCTGCCAGCTGAAGACACCCAACTCAGCCAGTTGCTCTTCTGATCACACTCTGCATACATACAGCATAGTCAGGACAGTGCCACTGCTGGGCAGGGACTCTGACTGGAGGCAATATGGCAGGAGGGGGACTGGCAGCAGGAGTTTCATGCTGGCAAGCTGGCAAGGAGGGTGGAGAGCCCTTCAGCTCAGCAATGGGAAAGGCTCGTCGAGAGGGTTAATGCAGTCACTGGAAGTGACCGGGCTGATGTTAGACAATGGAGCAGTTAGGCTTGCAGAAGAATTCCATCCTAGAACCCAACCCTGATGACTGATGCAGCCTGCACAAAGCCATGTCATGCTCTCCAGCCCTATCTGGTTTGGCCTACTTGTGTGCGTTGATGCAGGAGCATGTGGGAAACCTCACAGTCAAAGGGTGAGGAGAAGAACACAAACCGTCTCTGAGTTTACAACTGGGATGTGAGCCCAGGACAGGATTTCTTAAACGTTTTGCTCTCAGGACCCCTTCCCACTTTTAAAAATTATGGAAGACCCCAAAAGGGCTTGTGTTTGTATGGGTTATATTCATTGATATTTACCGTATTAAAAATTAAAATTGACACATTCCTAGAATATTTATTTATTGAATCATGTAAATATAACAATATTAAATCCATTAGCTATTAACATAAATGGAATAATTTTCATGAAAAGGTCCTATACTTTTTTAACAAATAAAAATCATAATGGGAAGGGTAACATTGAGAGGGTCTTGGAGGACCCCAGCGTCCTCAGACCACACCTTAAGAAACACTGGCCTAGGAAACTCAAGATACATCTTGCATATCCAGGAATGGAGAAGGCAAAGCCACGAAAGACTCAAATCTCAAGTCCATGCTCCTGGGCTAACAGTTCCTCCTAGATCCCATGGCTCCCCCTCCATAGGATTTAGCCAAGTCAAGGTGGAAGGGGGAGGCAGATGGCCCTGTTGCCCTGTGAGTCCTTTCAAGTTGGGGGTTGATTTTCTCTACAGGAGCCACATCAAGGTGCATCCAGTTCTCCATTAACTCTCTCCCAAGATAAGAGAAGATGGCCATGGAGCAGCAGTGACCTTCGCCCAGCATTCTCTGCTTAATAATTGACATGTTACACTATGCCAATAAATCCCCAGAGGCAACATCTATATAAAGGCCCTGCTGTGTCTTAGCAGATCCCTTTTCTTGCAGGCACCTCTCTGGCCTCTCCTCGGCCATGGCCAAAGGATTCTTTATCAGCAAGACATTGGGTATTGTAGGCGTTGTTCTTGGCCTGGGGGCTGTGGCCACCATCATTGCCCTCTCAGTCCTCTACTCCCAGGAGAAGCAACGGGCAGATGATGCTTTGTCCAACCTGACCCCAAACAGCACTATCACGGCTGTCACCGCCAGCGCTACCACAGCCGGCACCACCAGTGGCACTGCCAGCGCTACTGCAGCCGGCACCGCCAGTGGCACCGCCAGCGCTACCGCAGCCGGCACCGCCAGTGGCACCGCCAGCGCTACCGCAGCCGGCACCGCCAGTGGCACCGCCAGCGCTACCGCACCCAGCACCGCCAGTGGCACCGCCAGCGCTACCGCACCCAGCACCGCCAGCGCTAACAACCCTTGGGACCACATGCGGTTGCCCAAAACCTTGAAGCCCACATTTTACACCGTCAGTCTGCAGCCGTTCCTGACGCCAGACCGCCGGGGCCTCTACGTTTTCGAAGGCAACAGCACGGTACAGTTCCAGTGCGTGGAGCCCACCGACCTCATAATCATCCACAGCAAAAAGCTGAATTACACTCGGCATGGGGAGTTCCTTGTGTCCGTGACAGGAACTGAGGGTGCCGCCCCACCCATCATCCTTCGTACTTGGCTAGTGGAGAAGACGGAGTACTTGGTGGTGAAACTCAAAGAAAATCTCCAGCAGAATAAGTTGTACGAACTGCACAGCACCTTCGCTGGGGAGCTGGCAGATGATCTGGCTGGCTTCTACCGCAGTGAATATAAGGAAAATGGGACAAACAAGTATGTGGAAGGGGGAAGCAAAGGGACAGAGTTGGGGGTGAGGTGGGGGAAGGTACTGGGACAGGAAGGAGGGCCCACAGGGATCTTCTCCATCAATGGCCTTTGAGACAGTGTAGCCTGCTGCAGCTTTCCGGGGGTGGGGTGGGGGCGGGGGTGGGGGCCAAGCTGCGTGTTCCTAGGAATCTGCTGATGCCACCATGAGTAGCTTCATCATGAGCTGTGCTGCTTCCCTGCTTGTGTCTCTGGAAATGTTATTTCCGAGAAACAGTAATGAAACAAAGCAAATCTAGAACTTGTTGGTGGAGCAGAGCCCTTCCTGGCTGCTCCACAGTGAAGAAGACAGGTCTTGTAAGTGCCACAATGCCTCTGGCTGTCCTCCACCTGAGTTGGGAAGTCCTTGTTCCACAAATGGATTTTATCCCATGGCTTTGTATGTTCCCCGTTGGGAGGCTCCAGACAGAGCAGAAATTTAAAGAGTTGGGCTAATTGAAAGAAAGATTCCTGGGTCATCTTGATTGACCAGATCATGCCTGTCTTTCTCTAGGGTGCTGGCTACGACACAGATGCAGGCTGCTGATGCCCGCAAAGCTTTTCCTTGCTTTGATGAGCCTGCCATGAAGGCCATTTTCTCCATCACTCTGATTCACTTGCCTACATACAGGGCGCTCTCCAATATGCACGTGAACAGTAAGAGCATAATGGAAGGGTGGGCAGAAGAAGGGGCATCCCCTGGGCAGTGGGTGGAGGATTTATAGCAGTCTCCCTCTTGGCTCTCACCAGGGCTCATCTAAGGGGTTGGCAAGGCTTCTCTCTAGATGCAAGCCAGGAGGCTGAACTGAAGGCAAGGGAGCCAGGAAGGGGGCTGGGGGGAAGGTGCCTCTTAGCCCCACAGACACTGGATGACTGACTCGGCAGAAAGAGCATGCTTCCAGGAGGGGGGCATGAAAAGAAGATTTTATGGCCACTAAAAACAGGGAGAGACTCCTTAAGACAAGACTTTAGCAGTGGTTCGATGGTGGCAAAATCTGCTGCTGCCAAGGAGAACGCCAGGCCTGAGAAAAGGTCTGTTGGAGGCATAGCTGCCGTTTGGTTTGGAGATGTGCTCACCAGCTTGTGCTCACCCAAGGCAAAAGTAAGTGGGGAAAGAGAAGGGGGTTGGGAGGGGGGAGGGAGCACCCATACCCTTGATGACCATCATTTTGAAATAGACAAGTTGCCCCATGACAGCTGATTCATGAGAGTGCCCACAACATGCTCTCAACATTTCATGGGTCCCATAGAAAGTCTATGGGGTCAAGGGAGCAATGTAATGTTTTTGCCACATTAGTGTCATGAAAAATCATTACGAATCTGTTGCAGCCCATGTTTTATAAGTTTTTTTGGCTAAGGAGATCCTTTACAATGTGGCTCCCATTTATAGTTGAAAAACTGAGGATGTTAAAAGAATCCCCCCAAGAGTGCTTGGGACTCAAATAGTGGCCCTTCCAGGTCTGACCCCTTCAACCCCACTGACTCTCTCTTAGCATTGCTGAGACTGCCCAGCTTCCTCGATCAAAACTTACTTCTGAACGCACTTGCATAGAACTGGGCTCTGTTTGAAACTATATTTCTTCAAATAAACAATGAAATGGTTATGGGAATTAAAACAGAAAAGATGAAATTACCACCCAGCCAACGGAGCTGCTTGGTCTCCAGGCAAAATTTCTCGAGTGAATTGAGCAAGACAGACTTGCACGCCCCTGGTGACCCAAGAACCAAGCGCCAGGCAATCCTTGGCAATGAGAAGGTTCCACCTGGGGCCACTTCTCAGACCAGGTCCTGAGACATGTGGCAGCTTGGTTACTAGTTCCTTCTCAGATCTTTATTTATATAAAATTCCAAATAGCACTTGCTCATATTCAGTCAATAAACAAATATGGAACTCAACTTTCTATAGTCCTGTACCTAAAATTAAGCATAAACTACCCAATATAAAAACCACAGTCAAGGTATTTTCCTGTTCAAGATAAAATCTGAAGGTTCCCTTCAATCGAAATTACAACTTTTTGGAAATCACAATAACGTCAGGTAACAATTACAACAAATGAACAGGAGATACTAAGTTGCATCCAAAAGAGTGATTGTCCTGAGAAGGCCCTGAGTCACATCTGGCCCAAAGCTTTCTATCTGCGGGAAGCACCTGAGGCCATTCCTAGCATAAGGAGGAAAAAACAAGGACCTGGTGCAATGAACTTGGAACTACCTGGAATCGTACAGGGGAGGACTGTTAGGCCGGGATACTGAGCACGGGCACCATTGAACAGGAAATGCTGTATCAGTTACATCAAGAGGTAGAAAAGAATGAGCAACAGCTGGATCCCACCGTTGGCCTGTTCCTCTGGGAGAGAGTCTCCTAGCCCCTAACCCTAATACCAATGTCTTTGGTATTGCCCAAGGTGGATGCCATGCCAGATATGCTATCATGGGTCCTGGGGGAATTGTCTTAGTTTGAACCTGATGCGGGACACATTTTTCAGAAAACGGCATTCTCAAGTGTAGGGATTCATGCCTCACAAGGCTTGGCATAGGGGGTCCTTCCCTGGATGTGTGCGTGCCCCTAGGCCACCTGGACTGATGGTGCCACCGCTTGCCAATGCCAAGATTTGCATCTGCAGAATGATTCAGAAGCTGGGGTGGCTTTGGTGCCCTAGGCCAGTGCCTGTTGGGCCTTAGCCTCAAGCTGGCCCTGGGTGCACAATTTGGGTTTACCCAAGTTAATACTGGGCTTGATGCCTCCGCTTCCAGTCCTAATCTGAGGTTGTTATGCCTGACTGGGCCTTGTGTGAAAATACTGATTTTTATTAGAAATATTGTTAAGCTTAATGACAGAGATAGATGGATGGAGGCATCCTATGCTTAATTTTAAGGGTTTGACCTTTATAATCATGAGATCCACATTTCAGTCTGCTGATGGAGCTCTGTTTCAAACCTTTCTCCACCTGCAAAACCTGGAATGAGTAATCAACCCTGAAGGAGAAAGACCAAGAGTCCCCCTCAGGGTCCCCTGTGAAAAGGCCACAAGTTGCTTGGGAGGCGGAGGAACAGTCTCTGCCTCTGGATCGTGCAGGCTGGAGAGGCACCTTGGGCTTTCGAAGGAGAGGAGGAGGTCGCCCTCTTGAGAACTTCTGCTGGCCCCACGGCACTTAGCAGCTCTTACGTGGGTGCTGGCCATCCCCTGCTGCTGCTGGAGCAGGGGAGGGGAAGTGGCTTCCTCTTCTTGGCTATCCCCCCCCCCCGGACGGGCCCTTCACCTTCCTCCCCCCTCCCTCCCCCCAGCAGCAGCGCCTTGGCCTGTGGGCTTGGCGGGGGGTGGGTCAGGCAAGCAGGAGGGAAGGTAAAGGAGGTTGCCATCAGGGGTGGTGGTGGAAAGGGGCTGCACAGAGGTTACTGGTGGGAATAGTGGCCTCTTGAAATAGTGACCTCCATGAGGTCCATATTCCCCTAGCCCAAAAAGAAGGAGAAATATGCTTGCAGAAAAGATTCTCCCAGGCAGCCAAAGCAAAAATGGCTACAGAGCACCATGGCCAGAAATGCGGGGGGGGGGGGGGGACTATGCCTGGACAGTTGGGCCCTGCAGATCGCTGGCCTTCCTCAGATTCCTCCACGTGACCCAGAATGTTCCCCAAAGAGGTCTTCTTTCGTTTTCTGATGAGATCACTGCTTTTCGGCTGGATCACCCTCATCCGGCTTCTGTCTGCCTCAGCGGTGGTCCGGCTCTGAGACGGAGGCCCCGCTGTGAAGATGGGTTGTCCAGATAAGGAAGTGACCCTCCTGAAGCCAGAGAAGGAGAACTTCACAGGGGACTCCGGAACTGTTAAGGCTAAGGGGTCCAAGATCTGGAAGGATGGAATAGATCTCCAAAGGGTCTCTCCAGCCCATCTTCCCTTGCGTTCTCAAGAGTGAGAGAGATGGATGTTACCTTATGTCATAACCCCACTTACAGGGTTTACATGAGTTCCACCCGTCCTATGCCACCCCCTGCCTACTTTTACACAGTGTAGATCCTGGGTGGTGATTCCACACACACAAGTCCACAGAATAGCGTCTGGCTACCCATGTCTGCCGATTCCCAGTAAGGTTGAAACTGGTCCCATGGTGCCTGCCTGCCTCCTGGGGGCCTATGTAACTCTGATATGTTAGTGAGTGAAGAGGGGGTAGGAAGCTTTCCTCCAAAAAAGATGACCGGGCCAAAGGGCCAGCACTCAGGAGCCCAGAGGCAAAGGGAGAAGGTCACCCTTGGGAATGTCAGGGGCTTCCCTGGGAACCTGTTCTTTGGGGAGGAAGAGCTGCTTCTCTCCCTCCCTCCCTCCCTCCCTTTTGGGGATGGTGGGCTCAGCGGAGCTCCATCCAAGGGCCCTTCTGCTGTACTGGCTCCTCTCCCTCTTGGGGGGCCCAGGCAGTGCAGGGCAGTTGGGTGGCATGGAAACGGCTGAGGTCACCCACTTCTCTCTGCCTCTTCTTCCAGATTCTGTGGAAGTAATACAGAACCAGACAACCTGGATCCGGACTGAATTTAACCCCACCCTCAAGATGTCTACCTACTTGCTTGCTTTTATTGTCAGCCAGTTTGAGCATGTGAATGCTACCCAGAATAGCACTGAGGTAGGCCTGGGTCTAGCTGGGGGCCCGCTGCCCAGACCAGGCACATTCTCTAGGTTGCTCTACACTGGAACAGGGGCCTTTCCTGAGTGTTCTCGGGTCCTCTTTCAGATCCGGATCTGGGGCCGTCCCACGGCCATCAAGGAGGGCCAGGGTGACTACGCTCTCAAAGTCACTGGACCCATTCTCAGCTTCTTTGAGCAGCACTACAACATATCTTATCCTCTGAGCCATTTAGGTAGGTGAGGAGGGCTGAGATACAGGTAAACGTCTTGACATTGGAGACGGGGGAGACCTGCTGTAGCCTTCAGCCATGATGGGTGTCCCATGGATGTGACCATCCCCCACGTGGTTTATTCTTACTGGTTTTAGCATCTCCTCCTGATCCTTACACTCAACATTTCACAGGCAGTCTTCAGCACCATAGGTAACTTACCTGCACCTGGATGGAAGAATTATGTCAATGAGAGACTCCACTTGAATTTAAGCTCCCCTCTCCCCTTGCACAGCATTAGCAGTGCTTGTGAAAAGATGCTTTGATCAGGAGGACTGGGTCAAGGTTGAACAGGGAGTCCTGGAGGAGGTTCCAGTTCAGTTAACGGAGATTTCTCTTTGCAGACCAGGTTGCCCTTCCAGATTTCAATGCTGGAGCAATGGAGAATTGGGGGCTGCTCACATACCGTGAGAGCGCGCTACTCTTTGACCCTGGTTTCTCTTCCATTGGCAACAAGGAGCGGATTGTGACGGTGATTGCTCATGAAGTTGCCCACCAGGTACTTTCCTGATTATAGGTTTGGGGCAACTGAATCCCCACTGACATAGAGGGCACACAAGAGAGCTTCCAGGCAACTGACACTCTTCACCATCATGGTCTGGTCTCTGGCTAAACCCCTGGCATCCTCACTCCATCCCCTTATGTGCCCAGGGGCCCTTGGGAAGATGTGTATGGGACTAACCTCCTGCCTCTCTACAGTGGTTCGGAAACCTGGTGACCCTGGAGTGGTGGAACGATCTGTGGCTAAATGAGGGGTTCGCATCATACGTGGAATATCTCGGTGCGCACGCAGCTGAGCCCAGCTGGAATATTGTAAGTCCCTATGTGGGATGCTGGGGGGGCATGGAGGGTGACGGTGCAGCTGATTGCCAACAGGTGAAACTGGGTAGTAAAATTGGAGAGGGGCTTTTTCTAAATTCACATTAACCGTCCCGTTGGCAGCTACACCCTGCCCCCTTTGCCCTGGAGGGAAAAGCCATGGTGGCAGAGCACCCTGGACCAGCCCAAAGGTGCCCGCGTGGGGCGGGCTGTTCCCACCCCCTACAGAAGAGAGAGCTTGCCAGGGCAAGGCCCTAGACTAGCTACGTGGTAGGCCTGCCTGGGTTCCTGATGCCCCAATAGCTCTGGAAGGAGCCCCCGAGAGCCAGGCTCGTTCTAAGCGGAATCAAGAGAGGAGTGTGTGGGAGGCCGAGTTGCCAGGAGGCGCCCTGCATTCCCCCTGGGCTGGGCAGCTGAAAGCAGGTCAGGCCTGCAAAGGGAGTCCAGAAGGAGCGTTCCAGGAAAAATCCCAAGGCTTGAGTGGCTGCGCATTTTATCCTCTGCCAAGGAATCTCTCACTAGGCTGAGTTGACATGAGACGTGTAACATGGTTGCTGACCCCCCTTATTTAACCTGTTTTCTGGGTTAGTACAATACACTGCATCATAAACTAACCCAATTCATGCAGTATGTTAGCCCTCCTCTTCTCCCAGGGTAAGCATGTTGTCTGAATGCAGCCCTTTAACTGACTTGGCTGAGTGTGTTGTGTGAATCTAGCCCAGGCCTCTGAAGGGCTGTGACCCTATCCTGAAAGGTCATCTAGACGTGCCCTTCCTGGTGCATGGGAGGAAGGGGCTTGATTCTCCCAGGACAAAAGGGGGTCCTGCTGAGGAGGCTTCCATAGGCCCTCCTGGTGGATCCAAGGCCCCTGGCATAGATCCAGGAGAAGGTGCTTCCACAGGGTTGTATCAGGATGCAATGAGGTTGCTGCCCACTCTGTGGGCTTTGAGGAAGAAGAGCAGGGGCCGATCAGGTTGCTTTGTGGCCTGAATTTAAGACATTAATTTTCAGAAAGACCTGATTGTATCGAACGACATGTACCGCGTGATGGCCATCGATGCCCTGGCTTCCTCACATCCACTCTCCACCCCTGCAGATGAAATCAACACCCCAGCTCAGATCAGTGAAGTGTTTGATTCCATTTCCTACAGTAAGGTGAGGAAGGGGCTGGGCACACACACACGCACCCCGGTCTCTGAGAGCAGGAGTGATGTCTTATTAGCTCTGCTGCCCGGCCTTCACCCCTAGAGGGCGACCCGGAGCAAAATGCAGCCAGGCACAGGTGCAGTAAAAGCCCCCAAGGTGAGAAGGGTGAACAGGATCTGTGCCACCAGGCTGAACATCAGTTAAAATGCGAGGTCAAGTAAACAGGGAGGGTCACGAGCAAGTTGGGAGGGGGGAGTTGCATTTTTTTAAAAGAAAAAATTATCAATCTTGGTGAGGCAGCACGGGAGCGCTCTCACACGTTGCTGCAGCTTGGCCTGGAGGAGCCTTGGGAGGCTGACCCATTCAAGCAGGCCGCAGAGCCGCGGGCAGGCTTTGAGAAAGGGCTAGCCATCGGCCGGCTGGCTGTTAAAACTTTCACCAGTCCCAGAGGAGCTGCTGTTTTGCTGTGCGTATTAGTGAACTTCGGGATTGTTATTCGAGATCCGTTTCTGTATTTTCCAAATGGATCAATCTAACCAGGAGTCCTATATCAGGCCTATGTCAAGAAAATACAATGAACGCTGCATATCTTTTGCTGGGCAATACGGCTTACGGAATTTGGTGTCTGTTCGCAGCTGGGGAGCATGGGCTTCAGAGAATTAAGCAGGGATTTGCTGCCATCTTCCTGGGATGATCCCCAGGGCAGCCCACAGTGAGATTGGGACCAGGTCTGCACCACGACCCGCAGTTTCCTTCCTCTGGAGACCCTCCTGGGAGCTTCTGGAAGAAAAGAGGGGGCGGGCGGGTGGGCAGAGAGCCTCCTGACAGCATCTTGTCTCCCTGCAGGGGGCGTCTGTGCTCCGGATGCTCTCGGAATTCCTGACCGAGGACGTGTTCAAGGAGGGCCTGCACGTAAGGGCTGCCTTCGCCTTCTCTCGCTGACCGGTGCGCAAGCCCAAACTGTGACCCCCCCCCCCACGGTGCCATGCATCATGGTGCCCTTTGGAGCGGTGTAGAAGGCCGGATCCCGCAGCTGAACCTCCAAGCAGTCCCTCACTCAGGAGAGGCCAAGCTGCAGCACGGCCTCATCTTGCCACCCTGCTGAGCCCTCCAGCAGCCTTCGGGCTGGGATTTCCTGCGCTTTGGTGGGATGCGCAAAGAACCTTTTCCACGGCCTCTAGCCCTGGCACCCCCGTGTCTGTATTTCCCCCATCATTGCTTTTGTCTCGTCCTCGTTCGTCAGGGAGACACGCAGCCGTACAAGTAGCCAGCAGCAATTCCAACATGTGTACAATCTTACACGCTTCACCAAATATTTTGACAGTGCCACAGAGAGGTCACCTCTGTCGGGGTGCAGCACCTCTGGGACCCTTCAAGCCGGTGTGGGCAAGCCTCTCCTGGGGTCCTGGGCATTTTCCTCTGCTGCGGCTGTCAGGTTTTGGGAGTGTTTTACCAGGCAGCTCCCCCAACGTCTGGGTGGGTGCCGGGTTGAGAGCTTTGGGAGTGGGCCAGTGCTTTGCCCATGCTCCCTCCCTCCCCAACTCCCTCCCTGCATCCCTGCCCTGATTGCGGGATGGTCTCTGGCGATGTTGGGAAACAGGATGGTCGCAAAGCCAGAGAAGCTAGCCAGAGTGATTCAGGTCCCCAAGAGAGCCAGTTGCCTCCCCCCACTCCGCCACAAAAGGGAGCCTGGAGTTTTCCTGAGCCTCAGAAGGCTACTCACCTGACTCTCTTTTCTCCACAGTTATACTTCCAGTCCTACGCATATTCAAATACTATTTGTGATAACCTCTGGGAAAAACTGCAGATGGTATGTTTTAAAGTCTATTCTAGTTTCTTCCATAGAGATGGAAGGACGTTTTCTATCACATCCATTCCTTCTTCAGTGGTGGTGTCAGCAGGTTTTAGCAATGGATCCTCTCCCCAAACTCATGAACAGGCCAGCCTACCCCACACCCTCCAATCCCAGATTTTCCCTTTGCATTTACTGATCTGTTGAAGTCAACTATGGCTAGTAGCGACACCCACGGTGGCCTCTCGCCTTGCCTTCCCTTCTGACTCCCATTCCCATCCTCATGACCGGTCAGCTTCAGCCACCTGAGGCTGCCCTGCTGTGTCCTCAGGTTGGAACCCCATCTCAGAGCCCCTGCCCGAAGCCACCTCTCCCCTCCTTCAGAGCCTCTGCAAACCCACCCTTGGGAACCCTTCCACAAACCCTGTCTCCTTGTCACCAGGAAGCCACCCAGCTGCGAAGGCCCCTGGCTCTCTTCCTCTCCAGCTCCTTCCCTACCCGTCTTTCTTTTGAGCTCACATTAAAAAGTGACAGAAGCACTAGGTCCCAAGCACGTGTTGGGTGTGCAAGTTCAACAGCCTTGCAGTGGCTGTGGTTCTTGAACTCTTGGTACCCCATCTTACTCAGGTAGTTCCTCTGAAGTTCCAGGCTGCCGTGTCTGCCCAACTCCAGGGGCCTCCCCTTTCCTTCTGTGGGCCTGTGCCCATGTTGCCAACAGCTAGCATCTCCCCTGCCCAGTTGAGGAAGAGATCTGTTATATGGCATAAGCAGAGAGGAGCTGCATTTCAAAGGCCAGTGGGAACTGTCCGGCAGTTGGCCTCAGTCAACTTCAGGCTGCCTGGGGAGGCATGGGGCAGAGCGTGTATTTCCCCACCAGGAAATCTAAGTATTCAGATTAGGGCTTGCAGAATACTGGAGTCGGAAGCCAGTGTCTCAAATGTGGGTCATTTTGATGCTTCTGGGACAGGCGGTGGATGAGAAAAACAATCTCCCGGCTACCATCAAGACCATCATGGACCGTTGGACCTTGCAGATGGGCTTCCCAGTTCTCACCGTTAATACCTTCACAGGCATCGTAACCCAAAAACATTTTCTGCTGGACCCAGGAACTCCTGTTGAGCGACCCTCGGTGTTCAAGTAAGTGAGGAGCTTTGAGCACGGCCTTCAGAGAGGCTGGAGCCAGAGCTCTGTATGGAAAGGCCCTTGCCCAGAGGCAGGGGAGGGAGTGGGTCATCTTGGTTTACGTGCAATCCCTGGTTATGTAGCCACACCCTGCTGTTGGGCAGAGGCGGGTCGTGTAGCCCAGCCAAGGAAGAGGTGAGAGCAGGGACAAGGGAGGGCAGCTGTTCATCTGACAGCCTGTTTCCTGCAGTTACACCTGGATTGTTCCTGTCTCCTGGATCAGTGGTGGAAAGAAGGGAGACCTCTACTGGCTCACGAACACATCAGGTACCATTTACTTGTACCACCTTGTACGAAATTACAAGATCGTGCTTAGGATTTTAGGAGGTTTGAGGCACTTAGCTAAGGCTGTCCAGGCAGCTTTTGCTAGTTGGACCAAGAGGGCCGCTGGTGTGCGCACACGTCCTGCCCTGGCTTGATCTGCTGCCAGTGAAAGACAAAGACACCTTCCTTGTTGCCAAGGGGGAAACTTGGTGGCCTCCTCTTCCTGACCTTCAAAATGGGAATCTGGGGAGGGGGTCATCAGTGTTGTATGTGTGAAATGGTACAAAATGTCTAAGAGTCACCTGGAGGCCCTGAAGGGGAGAGTGGCAGCTCTTGCAGAAGAGTGGGACAACCTCTCCTCTTTTTTTGCAGCTGTGTATGACAACTTCAAGACTTCTGCTGACCCTGCCAAGTGGCTGCTACTCAATGTTAATGTCACGGGCTATTTCCGGGTAAACTATGACTTGGAAAACTGGGAGAGGCTCATGAAGCAGCTGAATCAGAATCCCCAGGTAGGCTGTCAGGTGCTCCATCTGGTCCTAGAAATGGCTAGGGTGAAGCAGAGCTGCTGCTGCTGCTGCTGCTGCTTTATGTGATCTCCAGGCCCCATGGCAAGGGAAGACCTACAAGAGGCCTTCAAGAGAAGCTGGGGACGCATGGAGGTGGCAGCTATGCTTGTTTTCCCCCCCGAGCCAGATACCTTCCTCCTTCCTTGTCCCACAGCATCTGGGCTTAGGCAGCCTCTGTTTGCCCTTCCTATGTGCCTCCCAAGCCACCCCCAACGAGCTTCTCCAGAAGAGTCTTTCATTGGCTATGCTTGAGCTAGCTTTGGATCCCTTCTTCCAAGCCCGCTGTTGGATCAGAGTTTGCCCTCTCTCTACAGCAGTGGTTCCCAACCTTTTCTATGCCCCACACCCTTAGGAGATGTTTGATTAATGTTTGCACCCCCTACAAAAATAATATCACATTTGAAGATGTGGTACTCGAGACATACTGGCAGCTGGCTGAGTGATGACTCATGACTCTTTGTCGCACCCCCTGAAATTCCATCTCGCACCCTCTGAGGTGTGGGCACCCCAGGTTAAGAACCCCTGCTCTACAGTCTCACATGGAAGCCCTCGATGCAGTCTGCCATCAGTACATCACAACTGGCAACGGTCACGAGGAAGGAGTTGAGCTTGCAAGCCAAAGAGTCTTTTCTGGGGTTCTCCCCTTGCCCACAGCCTGCTAACGCCTGATTCAGTTTCTCTGACTGTTCTGCTGTTTTGCAGGAGATCCCGGTTCTAAACCGTGCCCAGATCATTGATGATGCCTTCAACCTGGCCAGGTGAGAATCCCTTCATCTCCCCCTGGTGTTGGGAGAGGAGAATCGCAGCCAGATTGCCTCCCAAGCCTACCCAGGCGCCTAGGGCTTACCCAAACTTTGCTTGCCCAGATGCAAGGCTGGCCATTCACTGATGCCAGAGCTCCGGATGCAGGCTGTCCTCTGCCCCCTGCCCCTCCCCCGCCTTGAAGGGCGGAAACCTTCTTCTGCCCTTTCTTGCTCCACATCCAAAGCCATTTCTTCCACCCTTTGCATTGCCTGTCGGTTGTGCTTCATTTGGTTCAAAGCTGCATCTCCAGTTGGCTGTGAGTGTGGCAGGAGGCCCCCTCCTCTCTGGTCACCCCCCTCCAGGGCCATCACATCCCAGGCTGCTGAGTTGGTAACCAGCTTTCTGGCCGGTTTTTAACCAAAGCTTTTTAACCAATCCGTTAAACCATTTTATGGTGACCGGTAAAATGGCGGCCTTTCCGTTTCCTTTCCTTTCTCTTTTTTCAACTGGTCCCACATAAGTGACCTAAAAGCAGGTACACAGCAGAGGGACAGAGGTGGGGGTGGCTGCTATGGGGAAGGGCAGCTGCAAGGAGCGGGAGGGAGGGGGGTCTGCCTGCGGCTGGCTGAGATAATGAGGCAGGAGGCAAGCCAACCCATGGTTCTGCCCTGTCTCTCGCAGCCAGCTGCACTGCCCAGCCCTCCGGTGCTGGAATCCAGGGAGATTTGGGGCTTGTGGAAGCTCTCCTAATGGGCATCTCTTTCGACTGAGTGCGAGAGCTGGATTGAGACTGACTGAAAACTGAAAATTGCCAGTTTTCCCTTGTAGCTCAAGTGATAGCAAGAATGATGGGGGGGGGGTCATCATGAGCAAGCAACTGCCGTATCCAGCAAGGGGTCGGACTAGATGACCTCTAAGACCTCTTCCAGCTGTACGATTCTGTGATCCGATGACCACTCACACCAGTGGGAACCGCGTATTCCCGAAGACCAGCCCCAGAAATGAAGTCAACTGGTGCTTGCTTTCCTGGTGGGAGGGGTGCTGAGGCAGGGGAATCCGGGCTCCATTTGAAAGGGATGGCTTGCCAGCGTTGGCAGTCCAGACAGCAATTCCTTAGGCCAGCTTGATTTCCAGCTGGAATCCACACAGGAGACAAGTGCTTAAGGCTGCCAACCACACTATGCCCAAATGCCCTCTGAGGGAGGCGCCCCCCTCCGAGCAGTTCTGGGGCTTGAAGGACACCAGCCTGATTCGGGGATTTTCCCAAGGCAGGAGAGACTGGGAGCCTCTCTGTGGGAGGCTGCTGCATCGGTGCAGGCACTCTCTTCCGCAACGTTACCCTCCCTTGGGCTAAGCATTCGCCCCCTCCTTGAGGCTCCAAGAGTGAGTCTGGGGTCCTGGAGGGCAGAGAGGGAAGCCAGCCCCACAGTCACTCTGTTGATCTTTCAGAGCCAAGCACGTCGGCACAGACCTGGCCCTGAACACCACCCGCTACCTGGCCAATGAGATGGAGTATCTTCCTTGGGACGCGGCCCTGGACAACCTGGACTACTTCCGACTCATGTTTGATCGCAGTGAAGTCTATAGGCCTATGCAGGTGCGACCTCCTCCAGGTGTGGCCTCCGGCCCAAACTGCTGATGGAGGGGGTCTCAGCCCTTCTGTCCCCTGTGGGAAGCTGCCTGTCCCCTTTTCCTTCTCCCTTCCCTCCACAGTGGAGGGGATCCGGGGAGGTGGGGGGGGAGGGGCTGGTCTCCATCTTCATCCCAAGAGACTCCAGTTGGACCTTACTCTTCCCATTGCAGAGATACATCCAGAAGCAGGTCACCCCCTTGTTCAACTACTTTCAGAACCTCACTGCCAACTGGACCCAAATCCCAGCTGGCTTGATGGATCAGTGAGTCTCCTTGGAGGAGGGAATGCGCGGCGGGGGGGGGGAGCAGAGCTTTGAGACTTTTGTCTGGGAAGGCATTTAGAGAGGAAGGGGGAGGGGGTCCCTCCTCTTGAATTAATCTCCCTGGATTCCCTCCCTCCCTCCTTCAGGTACAATGAGATCCTAGCCATCAACACAGCCTGCTCCTACGGCGTCTCTGAGTGCCAGCACCTAGCCTCCTCCTGGTTTGAGTCCTGGAGAAAAAACCCCAGCAATAACACGTGAGTGCTTGGCCCTCTTGTGGCCCTTGAGCGTGGGGAGCCCAGTTGGGAGCATAGCTGCTCTCTCAGCAGACCGTCCAGCTTCCTTTCTGCCAGAAAGGCTGGTTCTCTTTTTTCAAATAATTTTATTAAGAATTATAAATGAAAGTAATAAAGGCAATACTGGCTACAAAAAATACAAGCAGAAAAATACAAAAGAAAAGAAAAAAGTGTGAAAAGGAAAAAGGAAAGGAAAAAAAGAAGTAACTTCCCTCTTCATCCCAGCAAGTAAAGACCATCTTAGTAGCTTATCACTCTAAAGACAACAACCTCTCTTCATCCCATATCACATCTATTGAATAATAATAATAATAACAACAACAACAACAACAACAACAACAACAACAACAAACCCAAATGCTTCATCAGTCATTCTTTATCAGCAAAAGTCCAGTAAGGGCAACCAGATGCAATATTTTTCTCCCTGGTCAAATAAGCCAACCTTGTATTCCTTCCCTGAGTTTTTAAAATTATCTTTCAACCCCTTCAAAAAGAATCCCAGGGCTAGTTTTCTGTTCATCTGTGTTTCAAGCCAAAAATCTTTCAGAACTTTAGCAATTTCTTTTGTATATCCAATAAGTAAAGTTTGTCCTTTGGTTTGTCACTTCTAGTAACGTCCTTCAAAACCTTAACCGAGCTCTTTTGTATATCCAGTAAAAAAAATGATCCAAGTCAGTTTCCTGGTTCAATATCTGTACATCTCCTTCCGGGAGTAAGTCATTCATCAGTCCCATTTGTGTGCCCATATCTTTCTCATTACTTGTTACATTTAAGTCCTCCTTCAAAGTAATTTCAAAATCATCCGTTGCAACTTGTTCTGTAATTTCATTACAACATGCTCTGTCAATCTTGTCAAGAAATTCGTCTATTATGTCCAGAAGCTTGGCAAACTGTATTATAGATTTCTGCTCCATTTTCTTTATCCTCTAGCTCCCTCTAGTGTCCAGCCTTCAAAGTCCACTTATCATGAAAAACAACTGCCATTTTTCCCATAAGAAAATTTCTTCTAGTTAAACTCTTTGTAGGCACTTAAAATTATAATTCCAAGTCCTTAATCCATTATTAAACTTTCTAAAGTCCACATTCTGACCACCCTTTTGCTGTTTAATCCAAAAAACAATATTTTTCAAAAGGTGATAAAAATCCTATTTAAAAGTTCTTCCTCTAAAGAGAAGGCAACTCACCTAGTGATACAATATAACTTGCTGTTTCAAAAGGTCTTGATCCTTTTAAAACAGCAGAAAAAAACCAAATCCAAAGTAATTAAGAAGTGAGGCTTGGTCAGCTTAGTCCCCTTTAAAAAGGCTGAGTTAACGACTGTGAGCAAAGAGGATTCTTCCCATGACTTGCAGCTGCTCGACCCATAGGCAAATGGCAAAATGATGATGATTCCTGCAGTTTACTGATGAGGAGTGGCTGTGCAGAGTAAGGTGCGCTATCTCAAAGATCTTCCTTAATCCAGAGAGCATTTCGATGGCCAGGATCCTGCACCCCGTGCCGATCTCCATCGTAACGCTGTCCTGCTGAAAAAAGGGATATTTAGCTCACCATGGCTCTCAACCAGAAGTCCCCAGCAAGGCTGGTTCTCAGCAATCCCTCCTGCTGTTATGATCAGAGAATCCAAGAGCAGCCTTTAACCCATCTTAACTATTTTCCTGGGCTTGCCCAGCTACTGAAGAGATATAGCTCCACTCAGCCAGCGTGGACAGTTACTGCAAGGGGGCCCAGTGCCTTTGCCCACTTCTTGGCAAACCAATGACGTGGCTGTGGCTTTTCTTATGTTAGCCTTTTGACGTACTATCTTCACCGAGCAGCTGATATACTAGTTTGTTTTCTCTTCCCTTATTTTGAACACTCCCTGGATTCAACGGACAAATAAGTGAGAAGGGTTGTCTGCTAAAGCAGAAGGTCCACTAAATCCAAATGGAATGTTATATGTGCATCTTTTATGGATTTGATGCATACATAAAATGGAACGGTGATTTTACAGGCTCTCCCTCTGAGCCCCATTGATGGGCTTCTCCCTCCCCCCTGCTAAAGGCCAAAGGAAATATGTCACTGCCCACCCAGCTGCCTTGACAGCATCCTTGCTCTGGCCTCAGGAACAAGGTCAGGAGCAGGCTGACCTCCCACCAGCCTCAGGCCTGAGGTGCGGGTTTCTGAGAGGGCAGTGATGGTTCCAGCTTGACAGGAGTGACCCTCTGCAAAGGGGCCTGGGCACCCAGATGAGCTGCCCTGGCACCACTGCAATGGCTGCCACCCACCTTCTGCCTCTGCTTTTCCCTCCAGTCCACCATCGCTGACACCTGACTCTCTGGGGCTGCTGGTCTGCAAGTGGTTCCAAGGAAAGATCTTGGTGCCCTCCCCTCCCCTTCCCCCCCCCCCCAGCCCAGGCGGCACCTGTAGGGGCTGCCTTGGTGGGTTGGGGTGACTGCTTGGAGGGGCGGGAGATGGTTGGAGAGGCACTTTCCACAGGGAGCACTACAGAGAAAGGTGTTACTAGAAGAGATGCGTCTGGTTTTATTTGAGCTTGCAAGGGAGCAGTCCTATCCTTTCTGGGCTAAAAGGCAAAAAAAATACATTCTTCTGGTTTTTGCTCTTTCAGGTCTACCATGAGGTCAGCACCCCACCCCCCCGGGGAACATCCGTTCTCTTGGGCAGCCAAAGCCGTGGCCACAAAGGCTGAGAGCCCCATGGCCAGATGGGAGGGGGCTGGTCCTGCAGTGGGCCAGGGAAATCATGCGGGTCTCCTTGGACTTCTCTGGGGGACACAGCAGCTTTGCATGGGACACTTCCTCCCATTTTCCCTTGTCTTACTGGATCATCTTGTTCAACTTCAGCTTGTTTCAGCAGCAGGGCGGCCCTCCGATGGAGGCTCCACTGTGAAATATGTCCCCAGCAAATGGTAAGCAGGCCATACTGGAGCTGAGGCAAGGGGGTGATGTGGATGAACCCCCAGATGGACAGCCAGTCTTTGTCCATCGCGTCCAAGGCCCCTTGACCAAGATCCATGGAGCCAAGGATGTACTCACGAGAAGTCATTTTGTTGTTCTCAACATTTTTGGCCATGCTTGTCCTGAGCTTTAGCTCTTCTAACATCAGCCCTGCTGCTGCTGGGGATCTTCCTCTGCCCTTCCTTGGTGATCTGTCCCTCTTTCCACCTACGTGTCTTTTTACATTTCCAGATCTTCGCTAACTGTTTTACATAGCCACCCTTGCTACTTCTGGTGCCCTGTATTAGGATTATTTGCATCTGTACCCCCAGTTTTAGAAATTCCCACTATATTGAGTACCTGTTCACACCATCTGCTACTATTCACCATTCCCAAGTTATTTAAAACCCTCTTCCTTGAAGTCCAAGGCATGTGTGCAATTCCACATAGAATCAAAAGCTCTAGCGCGATATGGGGGCATTTCTTGCTGTTTCTTCCACTTAGTCAGGTCTTCCATACCGGTGGGTATCAAGTCAAGGACAGCTAGTCCTCTTGTGCCTCCTCTGAAGGAGACAGTAGTCAGCAGAACAAGTCAGGCATTTCCTGGAAGGACCAGGCATGGCAGAGGAGATTTTCCCCTACCTCTCTGTGGGAGGGCTCTCCCTTCATTTTTCATCTGGCAGCAAGTTAGCCTGGCATGGCATTTGCTCTCCCCCTTGTTTCTGGTCACTCTCCTGCCTGCCCTCCCTCTGTTTCTGGTCACTCCAGACAATATAGCTCAGGTCGCTGCTGGAGCCCAAATCCTGCTGGCCTGGCTCTGCAGGGCCCTGCCGCCATCCTGCCTTGTTACCTTGCCTGGTGCTGCCATCTGCCCACGCAGCGCACAGAACAACACCGTGGTGGGACCACAGGCAAGTCGTAGAGTGCAGCCACAGCAATACAGTATTTTACTGCTTTACAGTAGGCAGGACATTTTTGCTTTTATTAACTTCCATACAGTAATGTCATTTTAATTTAATTTAAATTATTGTTAATTATAAATAACAATGAATCGTTTTAATGATTTTGTTAATTAATAAGCAATAGAGGTTAATAACTTTTTGCATATATGAGTGCAGCCCACCCATTATGCGTGTATTTTATGTAATGTGGCCCCCATATTTATTTGAATTTGAGAGCTCTGCAGCCACTCACATAGAGGATAGAGCCTCGCAGCTTTTATTCCTGCTCTTCAAGGAAGGAGAAAATGCTACTTGAATGCTAATATCAGGAAGGCTAATGCCTGCATCACCCGTGGGCTACGGCTGAGATGAAGACCACCTCATGCGGGCACAGATATTTTTTCCAGGGATTTTGGAAGCGAGGAAAGGCCCTTTGCCTCCCAACAGACTCTTGCTCGCATGTCTTTGAAAGCACTGCGGTCTGATTCTGAAAGGCATCATCCGCAGCGTTTTCTTCGTTGGGAGGGCAGTAGAAGGCACAGCCCAGCATGCCGTGTTGCTCCTCTGCTTTCTGAAGGCATTGCCACCGTCATTCACGGGGATTTCTGAGCAGGACCCTTTTAATATATCGCGCAACTCCTTCTCTCCCTGCCTGTGGCTTCTGTTCTTTTAGACGAAATGTGTACTCCTCAGTCGCTGCATCCCAAGGCAGTTGTAGCCATCAAAGCGTGGACCACCTTTTGGAACCAGGCTGCAGTAATGACGGATTGTGACGATTAAGCAAAACCTTGCCCTGTTTTTCCTGGGCAGCCTTTTGGGCATGCTGGAGCTCAAGATACTCATTCCCAATTAAGCCTGCTTCTCTGCATGCCCCCGGTTTCCCTCCTCTCCCACTGTCCTGCTCCTCTCAGTGTCCGTCTCGCTTTCAGGATCCCGCCCAACCTGCGCTCCGCCATCTACTGCAGCGCCATCAGCACAGGCGATGTGGCGGTCTGGGACTTTGGCTGGCAGATGTTTCAGAAGGCCACGGTGATCTCAGAGGCTGACAAGCTTCGACGGGCCCTGACCTGCAGCCAGATCCCATGGGTCCTTCAGAGGTGGGCTGATCACTGCATAGAGTGGCGGGTGGGGCAGCTAACAGGGCTTAATCCAATTGCCAGGGATGAGTGGGGGGTTCTCCAGGATGTCTTTTAGCATGGGGACACAGCTCAGGAATCACAGAGGATCCTTGGCTGGGTGATCTCAGATGAAGGGTCCCTTGCGTCCATTTAAAGGGAAGGAAAGCTTCCTGATTGGAACAGCTGTCCAACGGGGGAAGAGTCTCCCTAGGGAGGGGGTGGGTTCTCTGTCTCTGGAGGTTTTGGGTAGCCTCCTCTCAGGGATGGTTTTCCTGCCCATTGCGGAGGGTTGGGTGAGAGGACGCTGGGTCCCTTCCAACTCTATGGGTGTGTGACTGCATGAAAAGAAAGGAATCCCGGGCGGCGGCTGCTTCCTGGGGGAGGGGCTGAGCTCACAGAGCTACCCGTTCATCCCTCGCAGATACCTTCAGTTCACCCTGGACCCCACCAAGATCCGCCGCCAGGATGCCACGTCCACCATCAACAGCATTGCCCAGAACCTGGCCGGGCAGGACCTTGCCTGGAATTTTGTACGCATCAACTGGAGGACCCTCTTCAACCAGTGAGTGTGGCTTCCCGGTGTGGGGTGGGTGACGGGAGGCCAGCCGCTTACCCCACTGTCTTCTGGCCTAGGTTTGGGACAGGCTCCTTCTCTTTCTCGAGCCTCATTCAGACGGTGACACAGAGGTTTGCGTCCACTTCTGAACTTAAACAGGTAAGGCTGTTTGGGGGAGTGGCAGCCACCTTTCTGGAGCAGCCAAGACCCTGATTTATATATTTGCCCATTGAAGAAAAGCCATTGTATGTTAGAGAACAATGCAAAGGCATTTCCCGGAAGACGGAGGCTGCCTTCTTGGCAAACAGCCGAAAGAGAAACATTGGGTCTAGTTATCTCGCTTTTACTGCCCAGCAGGCGGGAAAACCTTCTGGGTATCCAAAGGCTGCATGATGTAAAACGCCCCTTAGAGGTGGGCTAGACTTCCCCTGGGGGTGGGGGCACTGTAGGGTTAGGATTTGCTGCCACCCAGGGCTGTAAATGTGCTTTACCAGGTTGTCCTGTGGGTGGGGGTATGGATGTGTGTGCGGGGGGATAGATGATAGGTAGGTAGATAGACGAAAAGCTCTGTTGTTAAGTACAGTCCATCACCTTTGAATGGAGCTCATCTCATGGTGAACAAGTTCATGTTGTTTTCTTGGCAACAGTATGGAGGTAAGTTTCCAGTATCTTCCTGGGATCTTTTTTCAACTTCCCTGCTTACAACCCTGAGGTTTTCAAGCATTCTTCCAGTCAAGTGCTAATCAGGACTGATCCTTAGTTTTTGAGAGCAGGACAAATTACCTTTTTTCAGTGATCAGATAGGGTTTTTCAGAATGGTTGCTAGGTCAAGTATGCATTCATTTTGTTCCCGGAAGGCCTCCGTCCTGGCCGCTGCTAGTGCAGATGGAAGAATTCAATGGGAGAGAGGGGTGGCGAAAGGGTGCGAGTGGGGAAATCCAGTGCCAGGCCAGCCGTGGCAGCAGCAGGCCTGGGTGATTGTACAGGGGCCTCCTGAACACTCAGGCGCCTGATCCAGCCCTGGCAAATCCCCCCACCCATAGCTGGGAGCCCGTTTGGTGGTAAAAGGTCTTCCTTCTTTTCTGACCACCCGACAGCTGGAGCAGTTCAAGGCAGACAACGCTGATGTGGGGTTCGGCTCAGCCACCCGGGCGCTCGAGCAGGCCCTGGAGAGAACGAAGGCCAACATCAAGTGGGTGGAAGAGAACAAGGCGCTTGTCCTGAAGTGGTTTGAGGAGAACTCGTAGGGAATCCTTCTGGTGGCTGAGCCCCGATGGAGCTGCCTCCCCGGCTCCCTGAAGTGTCTCCCTGGCCTGGCGGCTTCCTCAGTCCCGGCACTCTTGCTGTGGCCTCCGCGATGCTTTGCCTTCGAGACCACTTGGCTTCCCAGGCCCCTGAGGGCAGAGCAGGGGGCTGCGACTCTCTTGGAAAGGCCCCTCTGTAATTCTGTAACCCCAACTTGGTAAATTAAAGAGTCTCTCGAACTGTATGTGCAGATACTGCTGGAGAAGGGAAAGGGAAGAAATTGCAGCCCTGCCGGGGTGTGACATGGGGCCGAACCCTTGGCAGACCCTGTGGCGTCAGCCATCTTGACCGCAGCGCTCCGGTTTTCCCCACATCTAAACTGGGCATCAGCAAATGACAACCCACTGGGCACGTGACTACTGCCATTACAAGCCCTTTGTGACTGCCTGTCTCTGGAGGGCCACCCTTTGGGCAACGTGTCCTTGGCAAGGCTGGACGATGAGTGTCTGCGTGG
Source organism: Python bivittatus (assembly GCF_059951505.1). Lineage (NCBI taxonomy): Eukaryota > Metazoa > Chordata > Lepidosauria > Squamata > Pythonidae > Python > Python bivittatus. The sequence goes on along the minus strand of NW_028277053.1, from coordinate 6,018,251 downwards.
CCAGCAGGCTTTCCGCTACAACCTCCGTGGGCTGAGCAGCTTCAGAGAGGGGCGTGAGGAGGGGAGGGCTGTGAAGAAAGCTGTAACAAATGGGGAAACCCATAACCCAGAAAAACGCCAGGAGCCCATTGAAGCCCATGGGGCTAATTCAGAGAAGCTGGTCAAGGAGGTGGGGGAGAGGGGGAGCCCAGAGCCGCCCTCCTGTGCCTGCCCGGGCCATATTCTGCCCTTCTTCGCGGGGTGGGGGGCAACTGGCTCTTCTGGGCCAGGAAGGTTGCCTGACTGCGTTCAGCTTCTGTCGGTCGGCCCCTGTTTCATTTCCCCCAGCTTGCTCGAAAGAAAGCAAAGGAACGGCTTCTTCGCCGCGGGGGCTGCTGGTTTCCAGCTCTGTCCCTCAGGAGCTGAAAAAGGAGGGAAGGAGGATTTAAACTGGGAGGGGAGGCAGGGCGGTGACAGAAGTGGGAACCCCCCAGCGGGGCCTGGCAAAACAGGGCTCCTTTGGCGCTCTGGGGCGGCAGATCATCGCAGCGCCCGAGCCCTGAAAAGCAAGGCTGCTCTTCTGGGCCGTCCTGCCCGCTGGCGCTCACATGTGGTCAGCCGTGATTTGCCTTTTAGCCCGGTGCCCTCATCCAGCCAGGCTGCAGCTGCAGCCCAGGAGGGTCAGGCTGGCAAAATCCATCGCGACATTGCACCCTGCAAAGAGTCAGAGCTTGTAGGGCCACCCTGTGGCCCCGTTTCACCCTTCCTGCAGAAACAGTCTGAGCCCGCAGACGCCGCTGGGGAAGCGATTGGCTGACCAGGAGGCCCAAACCTCCGTGATCTTTGCAAAGAAAAGGATGAAAACCGGCCTCCCGCAATTAACGCACAAGGAAGATCATATTCTTATACAGTATTATCCCAAGGGACTTCCTTCAGAATAAAATAAAGGCAGGCGGGCATATCCTCAAGGCTATGATTTACAAAGGCCAATGCAGGGGATTTGGACAACGGGAAGGAAAGAGACTATCCAGGCCCAATTCCGAATCCTGTCCCACTGGGTGGAAAGGGACTGCTGAGCTCCCCGCCCCACGGTCCGTGGGCCTGCTCTGCCCTGCTCCACCCGGCTGCTGGTCCAGCCACGGGCAGAAGCTGCCGCGGCGCTTCTTCCCCAGGGGCAGTGGTGGCCCTGGGAGCAGCCCTGCCTTTTCTGGCCCATGGAAAGCCTAGCTGGGCTCAGCTGGGCCCAGCAGAGGCTGAGAAGGCAGAATCCTGCCTGGAGGATGGGGCTCCACCAAGGGCCCTCGGAGAAAGGTGCCTGGGAAGCGGGGGAGGGGACGAGCACCCCTTGGCCCTGCTCCTGGGGCACGCATGCACGCACGCCTGCCTGGCGGGCTCAGGCTCAAAGACCCGGCAGCGGTGCTGTGGCCGGAGGCGTTGCTATGTAGACGCAAGAGGAGGGGAGGCGACCGGGCATCTGGGCCAGGCCTCTGGCGCTCCAGCAAGCGAGTTGGGCTTGTGGCTCCAGGCCCAGGGAGCCCAAGTGCCTGAGCCTGCAAAAGAGAGAGGGACCCCACTCCCCTTCCTGGCCCCTCCACCTCACTTCCTGGTTTAGCCACCTCCCCCATCTTCAGCGGCAAAACTGGAGCACCTTTTTTGACTGTCACATTTTATTCAAAGGCAGAAACTTTCATGAGCTGCAGCTCCCTTCATCAGATGTATAGAGTGGCTGGACTGGTGTGGGATTTAAATTAGGATGTGTGGAGGAGGGAAGACAGGGTGGCGATGCAAATGCGGGTTACATGTAAGACTGATTACAAGTACCTTATCTCCTCCTCCTCCTCATGGTCTGTTGAGGGAAATATTGACCTCACAGGAGACCAAACTTGGTATCTTCCATGAAGTTGATCCTACTATGAACAGACAGCTGAACGCTGCCATTTCCCCCCCCTACAGTTTGATTCCTTATTCCATAAATAAAAGCATAGCACGTTTAGGATTTCATCTCTCTCTGTCACACACGCAGATACGTCAAAAAGTGAAGGCACCCTGTTAGCTGTAAGAAAAGCCCCTTTATTAAGCAAACTCGGTCTCAATCTCCACTCAAGCATGGTGGAGGGGCGTCCAATACCAAGACTTTTCCCAGTCATCAGCTGGAAGGAGCTGAGATGGGCACGGAGGTCCGGTGTGTTTCTGGTGGCTCCCCTACTCTGTGCTTGGCATGGTTGGAAGAGGAAAAGCAGCCGCACCACGTGGGGCAAGGAGAAGGCTTCCACTGGTGAACACCATTGCCATCCTCAGCAGCAGCAGCAGCTGCAGCCCGCGATGAGGGCAGCAACTCTTCCAGCCTTGTTTCTGAGGCACCAGGAAAACAGCACAATCTCGCAAGCCAAAAGGTTTCCTCCTCTCTCATCTCAGGAGAGAGTGCGCAGCTGAGCCTCTGCATCTGGTGCTTGAAGTTAGGTGGCCTTGGCACGTAGGAGGCAGGCGAACTGCCAGGGATGGGCTTATCCTCCTCTCATCCTCTTTTAAAGCCACCCAGGTCAGTGGAACCTCTTGAGAAGCTCAAGCACATCTTGCACAAGTCTCTGTAGGAGGTGACATCTAAACACAAAGGGAGGGAGGGAGGGAGGGAGGCCTGCAACACGTGGAATACCCTGCCCAGTTCTGGCTGCCACAACATAAGGATTTTGAGGAACTGGAAAGGGTGCGGAGAAGAGCAGGAAAGATGGTGAGGGGTTTGGAGGCCAAATCCCATGAAGAGCGGTTACAGGAACTTGGTCTGTTTAGCCTAAAAAAAAGAAGGCCAAGGGGAGACAAGATAGCCATCTTCCAATGCATGAAGGGATGTCCCCGGAAGGAGGTGTGGATGCGTTCTCCGTAGTGCCCGGCGATGGGACAAGAGCCAACTGGTGGAGGCTTCACAGCGAGATCCAAGCTTAAGCTAAGGAGGAATTTCCGGACTGCAAGAGCTACGAAGCCACAGAACAGCCTCCCTCCTGGAATCACGGGGGCTCCGTCACTGGAGGTTTTCAAGCAAAGACCAACGGCCCTTTGTCCAGAATGGGGTGGGGATTCCACCCTGGGCAGGCGGATGGACTAGGAGACCTCCGAGGTCCCTGCCAACTCTTATGGCTCCAAGGAAGGGAACCTCTTCACTGCAGCCTGGCCAATGGCAAGGGAAGCAGGGCATTTAATGCCAGGGGTGGGGAAGGCAAACGTCTTCTGCCACCTGCTGGATCTCTGACCACCAAGCTTCACTGGGCAATCCCGGACGTTCTCTGCACCTTTCCTCTCACACCTTCTTGCTCTCGTGGCAGCCATTCCTTGGGGTTTGAGTAGCCGTTTCGCAAGGAGAGCTTGGGTTGTTTCTAGCAGCTACCCCGACCTTTCTTGGCACACACCATGCACATCACTCCAGACAAACACACGGCACGCTTCTCAGGGAATTAAATCTGGAAGGGCCACAGCGCCCACTCAGCTTTCTGGCAAGAGGCTCTTTTGCAGGCCAGACAGGAGGCGAGCAAGTGAGGGCTGCCCCTGAAGGGCCTGACAGGAGCCAAGGCCAAGCAAGGGGCGTTGCGGGTCAGCAAGCGTCCTAATAGGGCCACCCACAGAACCGAGCAGGGGCCTCTGCAGAGGTTGAGGGCCCCCCATCAGTGGCGCAGGGCAGAGGGGATCAAATGCAGCCCAATGCTGCAGGGACTCCGTGAGCAAGAGCATTCCTTGCTCCTGGCCAGGCATGGCATTGCTTCTTGGGGCACGCGAGTGGCACTCAGAGCAGGCCTGACTCTTTACCGAATGCCGCGTCACTTTTCCGCAGTGGCAGCTCGTTTCAGTTGGCTACACCCCCCTCATCAACGCCACAGAGAGGGGGCCTTCCCTGCAGGGCCCTTGGTTGGTTTAACTAGAACTGGCCACACTTCTGGGCAACTGGCAGCCAGCCTGCAGCTCCCGCGAGGTTGTGTCTGACTCAGTCAGGCCCTGCCTCTGCTCTCCAGGTAGGCAGATGTTCCAGGCCCGGGCTGGCTGCCGTGCGTGGCTCTCCTTGCGCAGACTGGGGAGTGAATGCCTCGTGTTCTCTGGCAGCTGGAAAGACCTGGCAGAGGAGGGGACCCAGAGGCCCATCAGCGTCCTGGCCAAGGAAGCTGAACGCGCCTGATGGGCCCCCACCAGTTGGGAATGGAACGGAGCCCACCTTCATGCTGCCTCTGGCCATGGGAAGCAACCCTCCGGCAGGCCCGTGCAAGGGGTCAAAGGCTGGGGAGCCCAGCTAAGGGCCAGTGGGAAAGAGAGCCCCATTTGCAAAGGTGTGACTTTTCACCACTCTGAGTCTTGATTGTCGTCACTCTGGCCTTGGGAAGTGTGCAGGCAGCAATTCACACAGCGCCGAGAGCTGCTAATGCTCTGGCAGGCCTTTCTTGGATCAGCTTCCCTGGAGCATCCCCGTCGGAGTTGCCCCCCGCCCCCAGGCCAGGTGGACTGTGATGCATCTCCCGCAATCTGGCATCCCCTCCCTTTTTCCCAGCAGCCCCAAAACACAGCGTGGGAAACTGGCAAAATGGGGCCCTTTGTGGTCTCACCCCCGGCCTGGGCTGGACTCCTTTATTCAGAAAGAGAGTGCAATCCGCCATCATTTGGCACAGAATGCATTTCCCCTTCAGTTCGCCTAAAGGGGACCTTCTCAGTGTCAAGCCTTTTAGTTGGGCCTTCCAGCTGTTCATCTCCTTCACCAACCAGCCTCTTTTTCATTCTAACTTGGGGGGCGGGGGAGTTGTCTTTGGTTAGCCACAGAAAATCATTGGAGACAAGAACGTGCAGATGTAATTTGGTCTTCTTCTATCATACTTTCTCCTTTCCGCACCCAGCTGTTATATTGCCTTCATTGGCCTTACCTAGACGTTTTCTCCTTCTGCCATCTCATGCGACGACCCTCCCGAAATGCGTCCCAGGCGCACAGCAGAAGCCCCGCAAATATTTCCCCCGGAAGGTCGGCTGCAGAGACCCGGGGACCAAGGGGCGAGCGCGTCTCTCCCATTGCCCCTGCAGCCCGGGGGAGGGTCTCTTCAGCTCCACACAGCAGCCCACCCCCAATTCTTCTCCATCCCCTCCGCCTGCTTGCTGAGCTCGCACAGCCTCCCTTCAGCGGGGCCCGGCAGCGCGCTCTGCATTCCAGCGGCGGCAGACCCCCTCGCCTTGGATCATCGCTCGCAGCCCCCGGGTTTGCTCTCACCTTCCGGCAGAGTTTTCTGTGACAACAGCCCTTTCCTTTGACCCGATGCACCTTCCTCACGGCCGCTTGCTCTTCCGATCCTTTGACTGTTTCTTCAAGGCCTGCCAGAACACAAACCAGCCGGACTCTGCAGAGTGCGCAGGCAGGCCACGATCACAAAGCCCGGCCCGTTTGTCTTCTGAAGTGGAGCGCTTTTCCTTCTTCTGGTGTCTTCCCAGAATAGCCAAGCGCAAAGTGTCCCTCAGAAGAAAAAAGGAACTAAGGCTCCCTCTTAACCCTCCATCCCCCCCCCAATTCCACTGGCAATTCCCCTTCGTCCTGCTTGCTTCTTCACCCCATGACAAGATCCACCCCCACCCCCATTCCTCTCCCCCAGAACAAAGTTCCAGCTCTCAGGAATTCAAGAGCAGCCCCTCTGCCTCCAGTGGTCCTCTGGAAGGCCCCGAGGGGCAGACGTATGCCCTCAAGTCTTGCCCGCCCCTCCCTGCCAGGCCAAGGCCGTTTGCGCCATCTTGCTCTAAAGGAAACTGCTGGCAGGGCTTGTGTGCCTTCTGTTGCTCGCTGCCTCTCCCCCAGCAATCCCTGGCCCAGGACATGGGATGGAGACACGTAGAGGTCAGCCATTCCTGAGCAGACGACTTGTCACTGGGTCGTATTTTGGAAAGGATGTGACTGGCAGAGGTTGAAATGCTGCCAACAGCTTGAAGGGCTCGATTTGTGAAGGATGGAGCCCTCAGTAGCCATTTCAGAGCCTGGTGGGGAAGAGGGAAGAGGCTGCTTTTCACTCTTCCTCCCATCTCAGGGCCCCAATCCCTGGGAGCTCCTCCTGAGGGCCGGGAAGCATGCTCAGGGACAGATTTCCCAGGGCTGGGTGTAAAAAAACCCTGCACTTGTCCAAACACAGAGCGAACAAGTGTGAAGACTCTTCCCAGTCAAACTGAATTTCTCACCTCCAAGTCTGCAGTTAATGAGGCAACCAAGGTGTCAAGAGAGAGACCCCTGGCAGCAGCAGGGCGGCAGGCAGACCAGCGCTGCGTTCCTGCTTCGGTGGGCTGGAGAAGCCCACCTGGAGGGAGCACAAGCCTCTTGGTCAGGCAAGCCTGGAGGTCTCCAACGATGGGCAAGTCGTCTTGGGCGCTTCTCCTGCTGATGCCAGTGCTTGCCCGGCATGCCACGAGCCCTCGCCAGTGGAATCTCAGCACATGTTAGACATGGCAGCACTTTCAAAGCCACCTGGGACCACTCTTATGACTCAACAACTCCAACTGCTCCCCCACCCCTCAGTCACCTGGGCCTGGGGTTGGAGATTTCAGTCTGGGTTCGGAGTGGGGTGTCTCATACGCTCCACAGTGAGATCTGGAAGCTGAAAGTTTCTTCTCTCAGAGGGACACAGGACAATCAGTGCCATGTGATGGAAAAGCATCTTCAGCTGATTAATCATGCAACCTTCATTTAGCTCAGAGTCGCTGGGAGTTGGGCAGAGTAAAAATGGAATAAATAGTCCATGATTTCATCTTATCTGAATAAATGCACCAAGGAAGAGACAGTCCATGTCAGTTATTTTTACAAGATACACATACAAAACACAGTATACCAGCAGAAAAAGCATTTGAGAGAGAAAGTGGGGGAACAATGAGGGAGAGCCCCCTTTCAAGACAGACCTGTTGCCACAGGAAGCAGCCCTTTGCCAGCGTAAACGAGAGACACATTTGTGCTAGAAACCGGCAGCTCTCCAGATGCTGCTGAGCCCAGCTTTGTATTTCTGAGCGTCAGCCCTGGAATCCTGGGGGTGGGCTGGGGGTAACCAGCAGCCTTTCCCGTGTTCTTCCAGAGCTTCATCTGCCTTTTCTCCTAGCACTGAAGGTCTATTAAGAACGATGGAGTTGTTGCATCCCTGCTGTAGAGGCAGCCCCCCAACATCCGGAAGCCTTGGACAGCAGCCTTGGGAATTGGACGGTTTTACCAGCAGCTGGAGATTTCAGGGTCCCTCTTCAGCCAAGCATGCTTGCCAGCAGCTCGGCTTGGGGCTCGGTGCCTTCTCTTCTCCTCGGGGCAGAGCAAGTGGGGGTGGGCTGGGTGCCCCATAAAGGTATGAAAGTGCTGCCATGTCTGAAGCTGCTCCCTCCGCAAATGTACTTGCCTCAGTGCCCCCTTCCCCAGCCACCAAGGCCAGCAGCAGCAGACCAGGAGGAAAGCTGCATGCTTCCCCCAAACCCATTAGGACAGGGGTGCGAATGGCCCCCTGCCCGAGGCCCGTCTGCTGGGCTCCCCACGGAAAGAGAGGGGCCTTCTCAGGGACTCTGGAAGACTTCTGCGGTTCAGAGGGGCTGCAGAGCAACCATCCTGCAGCACTGCCCTTTCTTGCGTTTTGGAGACCCAAGGCAGAGAGGGGAACGGACAATTCTTGTGGAAAGGGAAGTTCAACACCAGGCCTTCCTTCCGGGTAAAAGCACCCTTCGGCCACCCTATCCATTTTTAACACGTAAGCCCTGTTTGGGCTGGGAACGCCGGGCAGAAGGGCAAAGCAGGCTGTGCATTTTTAAGGATACGGGGTGCTCTGGGGCCTTGCGGGAAGGTGCAAGGGCCGAGCACCTCAGCACCTTTCCAGGAGGCTGGGATCGGAGAGGAGCCCAGGGTCTCCGAAGAGGTAGGGAGGAAGCCAAAGGCAAGGAGAGCCTCCCAGGTGGGCTGGAAATGCAAGCCAGGCCTCCGCCGGGCGCTCTCCGTTGGGGTTGGGAAGGCAACGGGGCTTCCAGGCCCGCGCAGGCAGCAGCTCCCGGCCTGGCAGAGCCGCCCCAGCGGCCGCAAGGACAGCAACTCCCGACGGACGACTCTCGCGCCCAAGTCCACCGGCCAGGCCGAGCCAGGACAGCTGCCTGTTCCGGGGCAGCGGGAGGGGCCTCCCTAGCGGGCCAGAGGTCCCAGGCAGGACCCTCCGCCCGCGCCCCCCTTCCATCGCCGGTTCAGAGCGCCCCGCCCGCCGCCCCCCTCCCCGCTTTGAAGTGCGGAGGGCCTGGTCGAGGTGCCACTTCACACCTCGCCGGGATAAAGCCGGACCCCGCGCGGCCCCGTCCCACACTAGCCGCGCGCAGCCATGGCCCGCAGCGTCAGCAGCCCCCGCGGCGGCGGCCCCTCTCCGTGCCTCGGCCCGGCTTTCCTGCGGCCGTCGTGCTGCCGGCCCCCGGGCGAGGGCGGCCCGGGCTCCAGCGGCGCCTCGCCAGCTTCCTCCCCGGATTCCCGCGGCCCCTCGCCGGCGTATCAGGCCTGGAGAGCCGGCGGCGGGCCGGGGGGCAGGAAGGGCGGCCGGGCGCGGCTGGGCGGCGGGCAGCGGCAGAGCGCCAGCCAGCGCGAGAAGCTCCGCATGCGGCACCTGGCCCAGGCCCTGCTCGCCCTGCGCCGCTACCTGCCCGCCTCCGTGGCGCCCGCCGGGCAGAGCCTGACCAAGATCGAGACCCTGCGCCTCGCCATCCGCTACATCGCCCACCTCTCGGAGCTGCTCGGCCTCAGCGAGGAGTCGCTGGCGCGCCGCCCCTGCGCCCTGGGCCTGCCGGACCCCGCCTGCTGCCCGCCCGGGCGGCCGCCGCCCCGCCTGCCCGAGCCAGGAGCAGAGCCGTGGTGCGCCGCCGCCGCCGCCGCCGCCGCCACGTGCTGCGGACAAGGGGACCGAGCCGGCGCCGCGCCGCTCCCGGCGGGGCTGGCCGCCGCGCCCGCCGCCCACCCGTGCCCGCCCTCCCAGGTAGGTGTCCGGCCCGCCCGCGCCCCTCTTCTTCCCGGCGCTCGCCCGCGCGCTCCCTCGGGGGGCCGGGGCGCTGCCGCGCGGGCGGGAGGCTCACCGGCGATGCCGCCTCTCTTGCAGAGCCTCCCCGACGAGCTGCTGACTTTCCTGGAAGACCTCTTTCCCCTGGCGGCTCCCGGCCGGGACTGACCGTCGCTCGCCGCCGCGTCCGCCGCGCCCCGGAGGACCCAGGCCCTCGCCCGGCCGCCCCCGATCGCCAGCGGAAGCGGCGTCCGACGCCCGCGGGGTTGGACCGAGCCGGGCGGAGCGTCGCGCTTTCCGGGCCGGCCTTGCGGCGGCAACACCAACAGCACGAAGCAGCCGCTGCCGAGCGGAACCGAGCCGAGCCGAGGGACCACGCGCTCAAGCGGGCCTCCCAGCAGACGCCGAGCGGGTACCGGGAACCGGCGCCTCCTCCCGCACCGGGCGGCATGAGGTCCGCCTGCAAGCGCGCGAGACCCATTTCGGTGGGCTGGAGGAAAAGAGCGCGCTCCGGTGGTGCTTGCCCCGGCCGGGCGGGGACGGAGGACGGGCCCTGGACTGGCCGGGCCGCTGGACGGTTCTCCGGCCGTTTGGCAGCTGCGCTCCTCGCTGAGCTCGGCGCGCCGGAATGCGACGCTTCGGAGCTCCGGGCGGCTGTGAGGAGCAGGCGCCCCCTGGTGGCGGTTTGAGCCCTGACTTTTACGCGTGGCCCTTTAAACTAACTGCTTACCGCGCGTATGTTTGTTTTCTCCGAAGCTGCTTGAGTCTTTGTAATGATTGCATTGGTTTCACAATTCTGATGGTATTTATGATGTTTGTTAGAGAAAAACGGGGTAGAGATGATTGGGTATAATAAATCCTTTTTAATAATTTAGAACTGAATTTAATGGTGTTTGTAAGCTGCTTAGAGAACCTGTGACGCTAGAAAGCAAATACAGGCGGGGTGAAACAAGACAAACGGACGGGGTAGAGAGAGTCTGCTCATCTGGCTTCTGCGGCAAACAGCCCGCGAGAAGGCCGAGGCGTCCCCTGTTGCTGGAGCACTTAATCAGGCAGATTCTCTGCAGGGCGAGAATGCTTGCGAGCCCCTTCACAACAGCAGCAGGGCAGGTGGCCAAGAAGCTGCTCCCCAGGAGGACCACCAACCGACCAGCCGACCCAGCTGGGTCCTCCAGGAGAGTCCTCCTCATCAGCTGCCAAACACGGAGAAGGGAGGAAGCAGCACTGAGGGGCTCTCCCCCTTTCCCCTGAGGATGCTTCCCAGAGGGCTGCGTCTGCCTGGCATCAGCAGCCAAAGGCTTCCTGGAAGATGCTGCCTCGTGGTCCACCCAGCTGCCCCCCGGGCCACTGTGCTGGGACCCAGACTTGAGCAGGAACCAGATACATAAATGAGTTGGATTCCAACCCTGCTGAGTTCAAACACATTTGCCTCTGTTTTAGCTGTGTTTCATAGAGCGAGCCACTGGGACCTTTTTCATACTTAGACAACATGGTGATACGTTGGGGCAGTGTGAAAGTCACCACACCCCCCGCAGCAGCCGCCCACCATCTGCAGCAAGAGCCACCTGGCTGCAATCCGGGGGTGGGGCTGAGCAGGTGTGACCCTGGACAGAATTAGAGGGGATGTCTGTGCCAAGGGCATCTCTCATAGCCGAGGCAGCCCTGAGTGTCTGCAGGTCCACGAGAGCACGGCTTCCCACTTTCCCAGGGCTGGCAAGGCAGAGAGGAGACCAGGCTTTGGGCCCCTGGGCCGCTGCTGGAGGTAGGCTCCTGAGGCCCCTGGGCGGGGCAGCAGGAGGGGGAGGGGGGCTGCTGGGGGACTCGCACTGACTCAGGCAATGGCCTTGCCTCTTCTCCTCGCCAGTGGCCAAGCAGGCGGAACAGGCTGGGGCTCTCCCTCCCCCAGGATGGACCCGGAGCAGAACAGGAGCGGGGCTGGTGGCAGCAGCAACAGCAGTGGCCTGGAGGAGTCCCTGGTGCTGCCCATCTTCTCGGTTGCCGCTCAGGTCCGGGTGGGGCTCACCCTGCTGCTGTGTGTGATCTCGGCCACCTGCAACGTGGCCGTGCTGTGGACTGGCAGGACCAGGCAACCTGCCAAGGGCTCCCACGCACGCCTGTTGCTCCTGCACTTGGCGGCAGCGGATCTCCTGGTGGCTGTGGTGGTGATGCCCTTAGATGCCGCCTGGAACGTCACGCTGCAGTGGCGGGCTGGGGACGTGGCCTGCCGGATCCTCATGTTCCTCAAGCTGCTGGCTATGTACGCCTCGGCCTTTGTCACCACTCTGATTAGCCTGGACTGCCGAGCAGCCATCTTACAGCCACTGGCCACTGCCCAGGCTTGGCGCAAGAACCAGATCTTGCTCTACATGGCGTGGCTGATGAGTGCCAGCCTCTCTGCTCCTCAGGTACCTGACCCGGCTCGCCCTGGCAAAGGAAGCTGCCCCACCCAGGCGCAAGGATAGGAACCCATAGCTGAGCGGGAAGGAGGGGAGGGTGGGCGGACCCCCTGCAGCGGCCCCGGAGGGTCAGACTGTCCTGGAACCCTTTTCTCTCCCCAACCCCTGTCATCGCCTCGCAGCTGTTCCTGTTCCACACGGTCACCATCAGCTCCCCGCAGAACTTCACCCAGTGCACGACCCACGGCTCCTTTGCCCGGCGCTGGCACGAGGTGGCCTATAATATGTTTGGCTTCCTGGGACTTTTTCTGCTCCCGCTGCTGGTCATGACTGCCTGCTACACTCGGGTCTTGCTGGAGATTTCGAGGCATGTCAGCTCCTGCAACAGCTGTGAGTTTTTGCTGAGGGGGAGCAGGGATGGCAGAGCAATTGGTTCGCTTCACCTGCAAGGTGAAGGGTTTTTTTAGATTTTGTTTTATTCTGCCTTTCTTATTTTTATAAATAACTCAAGGCAGCGAACATACTTAATCCTCCTTCCTCCTCCTATTTTCCCCACAACAACCACCCTGTGAGGTGAGCTGGGCTGAGAGAGAGGGACTGGCCCAAAGTCACCCAGCCGGCTTTCACGCCTAGGTGGGACCAGAACTCACCGACTCTGCTTTCTAGCCTGGGGCCTTAACCACTAGACCCAACTGGCTTGCATAATTAGCCCTTTTTTAACTTGAATGCAATCATTCTTCAATAACTGCATCTTCAACAGATTTTGCATAGGATTTTTCTGAATAAATCTTTGAAAATACTGTTTTTCATTCAGCTATAGTTTTGTGTTACAGTTCTTGAAAAGCTTAACGTGGGGTCTGAGCACAATCTGGATGGGAGCCAACAGGCCAAAGGGGGAATGGGAAAGAATTGCCCAACAGTGTCAAACTATTTTCATAACATTACCGAGGGAGCTTCATGCTTTTCCCAAAGCACAGTCATGGATTTTTTTTCTTAACAAAGGAAATCAACAGAAAACGCATAGCTTGGGAGAAAGTGTGCCCAATATGTGACTCATGAAAAATACCAAACAGAAACGTTATCTTAGGAAAGGTTGTGCAAAAATCTGGGTTAAGCGATGCGTGTACAGAATGTGTGTGCTGCGGGAGAAAGGTGCCTGAGGACCCAGGTGGGAGTAGCAGGGCCACCGGGCTCCCTTCGGCCTCAGCACTCGCTTGCCCGCCTGACCAGGCTCCCCTCTGCCCTTGCAGGGTCTGCCCAGGAGCTACCGCTGCGCCGCTCGCGCAACCCCATCCCGAGGGCGCGCCTTCGCCTGCTGCGCCTCAGCCTGGCCATCGTTGGCTCCTTCGTGCTCTGCTGGACGCCGTACTACTTGCTGGGCCTGTGGCACTGGTTCTGGCCAGCAGCCATGGAGGGGGCCGTGAGCCCCTCGCTGGCCCATATCCTCTTCCTCTTTGGCTTATTCAACGCCTGCCTGGACCCTGTCACGTACAGCCTCTTCACGGGGGGCTGGCTGGGCAGGTGCTGCGGGACCGCTGGGCGAGGGAGTCAGCCTCCGTCCCCCATCACTGGCTCCTTCCGCGGCTCGGCATCCTCCATCCGCCCCCGAAGAGGGGCCCGGCTGCTCCTCTGCGACTCAGCGGAAGTGGCCCTGGGCCTCGGCTCAAGGCCTCACACAATGGCAGCTGCGTACCTGACCGACGGTCCTTCCACCCAACGGAGTGGGAATGCTGCAAGGCCAGGCCTTCCCCAGGCCACAGAATTGCAAGCTCTCCCGCCCGGGACAAGGAGGAAGGGGCTCCGCCAAGGGGAACTGGGACACCATGGCAGGGCCCCTTCTCTGGGGAGAAGCCTGGATGGGCCTGAGTTAGGCTCCCTCTGAACTGCCTGGTGGGCTCCACGAAGGACACTTCAGGCTGGTTCTCACCTGTTGCTTAAGCCGTAATGTGCTTCTGGCAAATTCTGTCTACCTGCCCATTTGGGCTTACCTTTATGATGCTGCGGCTTGTTCAAGAAATTATGGCTAAACACACTTGGCCTCATGCTCTCATTGCGAAGCCTGGGTTGAAGAGCCGCCTGCAACCGCCTCCAGCAGCTGTAACAGGGGTGTGTCTGCACGGGCACAGTTTTCTCTCCCGCAGAGAGCTCTGCTACGTTTTTCCCTGGGGACTGAGCCACATCTCTCAGGTGGGGAAGCAGGTCACGAGGACACACACGTTTTGGCAGATCTTAGGCAGAAGGGAGTGGGTCGCCAATGCTCCCCTCCCCACACCAGTGTTCCTGCGCATCTGCTGAGCCCAGGGATGGAGGCCCCGCTCGGCTACCACAAACGCCGCCCGCTGCAGGCCGCTTTTGAGTTCTGAAGCTGACTTGCCCCTGCCAGCTAGCTTGCTCTCTTGCCTTCCCCCTGGAAGTTCCAGGTGGCCCTCCCATTTCCCCCCAGCACAAACCGGTGAGCTCAGTTGAGTGCAACTGGCACAGCATGGCCCAGGAGTTTCTCTGGACTTCAACCCAGGAATGGACTGCGGAAAGAGATGCGATAAGGCAGCTGGTCACTTTTTCAAACAGAGCATGTATTTTGCCCAGCCTTGAAGCAGCCCCTCCAAGCTGCAGGGAGGCCCCTCCCATGACTTGCTGGGAATTCTGGGTGTTGGAGCCCCAGTGATCCCCCAGGGCCCCCCTTGGAAAAAACACCTCGTGGCCCCCCTCGGTTGTGCCCAGAGAAGGCGGGCTCTGCCACCAGACCTTTGCTTCCCACTCCTCCTCCGGTTCCCCAGAGGCCGCTTGGCTCCCCAGGCCCCTTCCTCTTGGGGCAAGGTGCTGCCTGGAGGCTTGGCAGGAGGAGCCACGGGCCCTGCTCTCCGGCCAGGCTGAAAGGGGAGACCTAGTGTCCCTAATGGCTCTCAGGGTGAGGGAGAAGAAAATGGTGCAGACAGTCAGACATCTGCCCAGACTGAATGGAAAACAGCAGGGAAAGGAACAGGGCTGAAGACGGCCCCACCGTCGGATCGGGACTGAGGGTGGCCCTGGAAGCCCTGCAAAGAGGGAAATCCCCTGGGGAAGACAGATCCTGCCTGCCCTGTAAGGTCGACCAGACCAAGAAGCCCAGCCATGAAGGTCTAAAACGACTTTTATTGGAACAGGTGGAGTGACAGACCTTGCAAGTCTGAATGTGCTTCTCCCTCCCTTTACGTTCATGTGAACTAGGGAGGGGCTGTCGGAGGCATTTTCTTGGCCCGGGCTCAGGCCCCTCTTATCTGACCGTAGCCTTGGTAGTGGTGCTTCCTCCTGACCTTCAAGGCCACTCCCTCTTCCCGCCACAGATCCATAGTCCTGGGGAGCAGAGCAGAGCAGCTGCCGTTGCCGTTGCCGTTGCCCCAAAGCCCCGCGCCCTTTCTCCGGAATCCGCACGAAACCGGCATCGCAGCGGCTTCTCCATCTTGGGTGGGAGAAGATGGAGAAGGCGCTTCTCTTGGGTGGCTGGGTGGCTTGCAGGAGAGAGCTGCAGGGCTTGGGGGCTGCAAGGGGGTCTCCAGCATCCCAGAGCAGTGCAGGAGGCCAGGATGACGTCATCCAGAGGAGCACAGCCAATATTTTTCAGCCTCTGTTTTGATGTTTGGAGGGTTTGAAGGAGGGGAATGGGAGCAGGAGGCATCTGGAAGGCAAAGCGATTCCTTTTCCTCATTAAACACTCACATTCTGCAGCACATTTTCAGCACCAAAATGAGGGATTTGAGGAACATGTTAAGGGGAAAAGCGCTTGTTTCTTAGAAAGTTCCCAGCTCTGTGCCCAATCTTACCAAAAAGAAAGGAAAAAAAAAAAAGAAACATTTACACTGTTGGAAACTGACCACTTTGCTAATGAACGTCAGCAGCACGTTGCATGCTGGACGCAAGCGTGGAGTCTGGTGGCCCCCAGGCACTGGGTTGCCTGTCCCTGGCCTGACTGGAGCCCCCGAGGTGGCCAGCGCAGACAGCGACCTGCTCCAAAGCAGGCAGAGGAAAAGAAGAAACGTCCCTGTCTGGCTGTGATTTCAAGTGGAAAGCAAGGACCTCTGTGGGTGATTTCTCCCAGCTGGAATAGCAGGATCAGCAGCGCAACCGCTCAGGACGAGGCTCTTACGGGCTGAGACAGCCTGTCTCTCCTGGGGCCCCAAATGCTGGCTGGCTCAAGGTAACTCGGCACCCAGGCCTGGCCTTTCGGGGGGCGGGTGAGGCGGCGCAGTGGCCCAGCCCCAGCATGCGCTCCCTACAGCTTACAACCAGTTGGGAACCCTAGGGCCTGAAGGGTCCCCCCGAGGCCATCAAGTCCAAGCCCAAATGTCTGCTCAAAACACGCTGCTTCAGCGCCCCTTAAAATCCAGCAGTCCCTTTCCCCAAATGTTTCCCACCCGAGCTCTACGGTTGCAGTGGAGCTGAGCCCTGCCATTACGTCAGCCGAAGCTGAAGGTGATCCGAGGGCCGGCTCTTGCCTGGAATGGGAAGAGGAGCGCCTGTTCACCACCCGCCAAGAGCTGGGCAGGGAAATGCTACAGGCGGGGAGCCATTTCGCTGATTAGGGAGCACCGCGTGTGCCACTTGCCGGCTGTCGGGTCGAGAAAGACAAACCCAGATGTGGGCGTGCAAAAAGCAATACTGGCATTTAATAACAGGATTTAACACAACTGCAAAAGGCCAAATACTTAGGAATTCGCCTGATGAAGAATAATGAGGATTTATTTTAAAATGATTATTTACTGAGCTGGAAAGATTGAGAGCCAGTTGGGTCTAGGGGTGAGGGCACCAGGCCAGAAACCAGGAGACAGTGAGTTCTGGTCCCGCCTTAGACACAAAGCCAGCTGAGTGCCTTTGGGCCAGTTGTTCGCTCTCAGACCCCAGTGTCAGGCCCAGACGACAAGCTGGTCAGTCAATGGGTCAATATCTCGGTTGATCTCAAAAAAAAAAAAAGCGGACCCTGCACCTGGGGGAAAACGCTAGGAAGAAAAAAAATTAGAGCTGGAAAGCTGTAGCAGCAGATATTACCAGATGGAAAAATTAAATTTGTCTTGGTTAGGAAGAACTGCAGCCATTAAAAAGTACATTTTACCAAAATTTTACTTTTTCTTCCAAAGTAGTCCAATATTTATTGAACACAAGGCACCGCAGAACTGGCATAAACACATAATGAATTACACGCCTAGGACGACATTCAGGATCTCTCAGGATCTGAAAGAGCGGGGTGCCCTGGCGGTGCCAAACTTCCAACTGGACGGCCATGCCAGGATTATACCTCCTTATGGGCCAGCTGTCTCTATGGAAGGGGCATCATCTTCTCTGCTCTGATACTAATAATAATAATAATAATAATAATAATAATAATAATAATAATAAAGGTATTGAATAGCTGGGATAAATATGGGAAAAGAATAAACCCAGTTCTTTCCTCACTTGCTTCGCTGTTAAATATTTACTTTTATGAAGAGGAAAGCACAAAGAAATTATCTTGGGGATACAGAATATTTGTTTACATTGCAAGGTCTGACTATCGATAAAACAAAGATAAAATCTTTGGAGAGCTTTATTTCCAATGATTTCATCCACCTGGCTGGTTTCAGTATCTTCAAAGAAGTTGTGTGTGTGTGTGT
This sequence comes from Python bivittatus, assembly GCF_059951505.1. Lineage (NCBI taxonomy): Eukaryota > Metazoa > Chordata > Lepidosauria > Squamata > Pythonidae > Python > Python bivittatus. The sequence goes on along the minus strand of NW_028277053.1, from coordinate 6,001,265 downwards.
GCGTGTGTGCGTGTATCTTTCGCGTCAGTGTCCTTGCAGTTTTCTTGGCAAGGTTTTCCAGAAGTGGTTTGCCCTCGCCCGCTTCTTCCCAGGGCTGTGGGAGCAAGACTGGCCCAGGGTCCCCCAGCTGGCCTCGTGCCGCAGGCGGGACTTGAACTCACGGCCTGCTGGTTTCTAGCCTGGTGCCTTCACCACAACACCAAACTGACTCTCTTCGGAGACGTGGCATAGTATCAAAAGAGTTGCAGAAACAAGGGATTTGGCTGTACTTTGAAACTCTTATAATATGTAACCCAGAGCATCTGCTGGACCTTATTTATAAATTACTAGTAAAGCCTGACTCAGAAACCAAACAAGTCAATGATTGCATAAAAGATGTAGAATTTAGACGTAGTAATAGTTATACAGGACACGAGAGCCAGTTTGGTGAAGGCACCAGGCTAGAAACTGGCAGGCCGTGAGTTCGAGTCCCACCATAGGCGCAAAGCCAGCTGGGCGACCCTGGGCCAGTCCCACTCCCAGCCCTTGGAAGAAGCAGGCAAGGGCAAACCACTTCCAGAAAACCTTGCAGAGAGAAGTAACTGTAGGGACTGGCCCAGGCAGTTGCCAGGAGTCTACACTGACTCAAAGGCATGCGCCCACACAGACAGAGGTAAACAACAATGAAAATTTAAATGGAAGAAGCACATTAACTTATGCTGAACATTATACTTAGAGAAAACTGGTTTGAAATGTTTTGTCTTTGGTGTGTGATCCCAGTCCTGAATGCTAAAATGGACAGTTTATTCTTTAACAATTGCAGTGATCAGGTCGGATCATTTTTTTTTTGTCTGGCACTGTTGCAAAGCTCAACTGTTTTGGAAAATGATTCAAACTAGAACGAAACAAATCTGAAAAGTTGAATTCCCATTTCAACTTGCAATATTTTTACTAAGCCTCACTAAACCCACAAAGAACATTGAGCTAGCACTGTATATCCAAACTGGGGCCCCTTCTATGGCAGAATGGCTCATTAAGTCGTGGGAGTGAAGTCTAGAATAGTCCTGGATCGCAAAAGTAATTCTGACACACAGTTTCGTTCAGACTGGAAACTCTTCTTAGACTACAGTTAAATACTTGTACCACACCCAAAATTTGGGCTTCTCTCTGCATAGCCTATATTTTAATTTTATACAACTACTAAATTACAATAGACTTTTAGTAACATGGACAGAATTTATTGCAGTTCCCAGTTTCCATTTATGATTTATAACGTGCTGACCATGGTTCCTGATATTTATGCTTTGCCTAGGGTTTAATAGTAATTTTCAGGCCTTTAAAATGATAATATATTTATGTTTCCATACTCAGTTAATCAAATACTGGAAAACTACAACACGTGTAAGTCCCTTGTTTGTTTGTTTGTTTGTATCTTAATCTTTTATCCAGTTTTGTTGGTTCCTTTTCCTTTCCTATTTGTGTATTTTCTCTAAAATCCCTAATAAAAACAAGAAGACGATCCCTCAGTAAGTCAGTGCTGCTGCTACAAGCGCTGGGAATCCAGCTTGGCTTGCCCGGTTTCCTTGCTTGATCCCCCATTTCCTACGAACCCCTTTATGCAAAACAGAGATGGGTCCTGAAATCCAGAACCGGGATGGAGCGAGGGCATCCCTCCGGCAGCCGGACTCCCCCCGCCCCCCGGCATCAGGGTGGCGCCTCTGCTGGCCTGGCTCTCGGGGGACGGGTGGGGCCCTGCCACTCTGCCCAGAGTCCACAGCAGTGGCTTCTTGGGTTGCTGCAGCTGCCCACCACCCTGTGCCCTTGCCAGCAATGCCCAGGCTGGCTTACAGGGGCTGCCATGCCATGCTCCCATCTTCTGGGGCCAGGCCCTTCTACCTGGCAGTCCATGCCAGGAGGCGGATAGCCCAGAACAACCCCCTTTTTCCTTTACGGGCCCTCATCTTCCAGCTGCCGGAGAGGAGAGTTTTCAGAACTTCTGAGCCAGTGAGCGGGAGGGGAACCATCTCTTCTGCCCCAAGCAGTGCTGGGTCACCGGTGCCCATGCAGATGCCAAAGAAGCTCTGTGCCCACTTCAGCTGCTTGCTCCGATCCTGAATTATTTTTCAAATTGTGAAAAGCACTGTTTTAAACTCTTCCAAATATCCGAGAGCACAACACACACAATAGCCAGATTCTGAGGAGGGCGGAGGAAGAGCCCTGGCAAGGCCTCCGAGTGAGGCCAGGGAGGAGCCCCCCACAAAGGCCTCTTCCACGGGCGTTCTGGGCAACAGACATGGGAAACTGTTAAATATATGAGAAAGAGTCCAAACGTTTCGCAACGTTTAGAGCCCAGTAAGTTTCGGAGCTGCTCCCATGTGAGCAAGAGGGAGAATGCCACGTCTGATATGAATAATGTTTAATACGTTAGGTTGGACAGCAACCCCAAGTGACGTGGCCTTTGGGCTGTGGAGTTTCTTTCCTCAGACAGACTGTCCCAGTCAGCGTCCATGCAAGTCAGCCCGCGCACCTTCTCGCTGGGGGCCTGTTGCCCAATTCTTGGGGAGACTCTGAAGGGCCCCGGGGCCCCTTCCACTGAAGCTGCTAGTTGCCCTGCACGTGGGTGATCCTGCTCCTGGGCCTGGCAAAGGCTGGCAGCAGGGGGAGAGGCGGCCTGATCCAGCTCCAGCCCGTCCTCTTCTGTAATGGAGCTGGTGGGCCTTCTGAGGCCTGAGGAAGATGGCCTCCCCCTCTGAGAGGCTTCACCCCCAGCTCTGCAACCGAAATGTGGGACCAGCTGTCTCCCCTAAATGACCTTATCACGCACCTGCAGGATCCAGGGTTTTTCTCAAAAAGAGAAAGCAGCATCGTGCTGTTAGACGCAAGCTCTCCCTCTTTTGTGCATCTGTGCGTTGTCATGATGAACTTATAAAAGGGGTGGCAATTGTGCCACATTGGACACAGCAATGCTTTTGTTGTGTACCCCCTCCCCTTGGTCCCCTGCAGACACCTCGGGCTCTTGACCAAGGTTGCTTCCTCATTAGTGAATTAAAAGTGCTGTTTACTCCTCAAGGTGGTGCAAACAGTGTGCACAGCACCTGTCTGGAGTCACTGCTGAATGGGGCTTCCTGATCCGTGAGTGAGGCAAAACTGGGGGCTCCCCACTGGCCTTGCTCCCTCTCTTTTCAGCAGCCAGCACGGAGACCAGCAGGATCGGCGGGGGGGGGGGGGAGGCACTGGCTTCAGGACTCTGGCTGGGCTTCTCTGCCCCCTCCCCACCCCACTCGGGAAACCTGCAGTGTGGGAAGAGGCCAGGGCAGGAGCAGCCCAGAAGCGAGGAGGAGGACCCCTGCCCCCCCTTGAGGTGCAAGAGCAGAGGAGGGACCTGACTTGAGGGGAGGGGAAGGGGCTGAAAGGGACGCCTGCAAGTAAGTGGCAGATAAGCCCCCGAGCCCCCTTCAGCCTCCCTCGCCCTTCGGGGCTTTGCTGCGAGAAAAGAGGGAGAACTCCATTTCAGAAGGTGGTTAAGAGGGGCTGGCCTGAACGGGCTCCCTCTCAGATAGCAGAATGACGGTCTGTTCTCCTCCCCTGCCCTTCTTTGGCAGTCTGGGGAGAAGCTGGCTTCGAAAAAGGCGGGGGGGCAGATTGGGGAGAAACGAAGGGCGGGTGAAGAGGGCAAAGGCTGGGAGAGAAACGGGGTCTGTGGCTCCCGCCCTCCCCAGCCACCCTTTGGATGACCCCCTGAACGGTTCCCCAGGCTCTGGGCCTTCTCCCTTTGCTCCTGGCACACCCTGCCTTGGCAAGCTCTTTTCCTGGCTGTGCCCCCATCAGAGGAGATGAGCCCTTGGCGAAGGTTAGGATCAAGGGGTGGGCTGCGCACCTGGAAAGGAAAGCTTTGGGGACTTGGTCTGTGGGCAAGCATCTTCTCTTCCCCCTTGCCCCCCTGTCCAAATCATTTGTCTTGAGAGGTGCCCAGGGACTGGCATTGGCCTTTTGGGTCAGGCCTATTGTCTAGGCTGCCCTGAGGTCCACCATGATGGATGGCAGAAGAGGGCAGAGAGTTGGCGTGCAGCTGCAGATGGATGCGGCTCCCGCTTCCTTTGCTCCAAGCTTAGCCGCAGCTGAGGCATGGTGAGCATTGGCTGTCCGTGGCTGCGCCAGTGGGGCTCCCTCTGCCTCTGATGAGGCCAGCCATGGCTGCTGGTGAAATGTCAGGGCAGCGGAAAACTAGACTACGGCCCTTCGACCCAAAAGGTCGTCACTGCTTGTACTGGATAGGACTTGAAAGCCGAAGGAAGGAAGGAAGGAAGGAAGGAAGGAAGGAAGGAAGGAAGGAAGGAAGGAAGGAAGGAAGGAAGGAAGGAAGGAAGGAAGGAAGGAAGGCAGGCAGGCAGGCAGGCAGGCAGGCAGGCAGGCAGGCAGGCAGGCAGGCAAAAGGATTTCCCCTTCTAGTCCTGAAAAATCTCCCCTCTGCTTATTGAATACTGTAAGTTATTTAGATCCAGGTTCTTGACTGAAGTGGTTTATAAGCACATGTAAATCGATCCAACTCCCAGGACCCAGTGGGATTGAAATGGGCCAAATACAGGGCAGCCTCAAACAACATCCAAAACCTTAACATGAACCACCATGATGCATCTTGGCAAGCCCAAGAAGACAGTGGGAAAACATTCCAAACAACATTATTCAATATTGCAACCCTGAGCGTGTTTGGAATCAGTTGCTGGGAGTTATCCTTCAGCACCACTCGCGCTGCAGAGGTCAGTGCAGGAGAGGGAATGGCAGCAGCCTCCGGGCCCCACCGATCCAGCCAGCGCCTCTGGAAGGCTCCGACTTCCTGCTGTCAGCACTCCTGAGCGGACCTTTCTTCTGCAGCTGAGTGTTGTGGCCTTGACAAGAAGCCATTCCCGGGCCCTCTGGGGTTGGCTGTTGGGGGATCAGGAACTCTGGCAATGGACATTCAGGTCACCTGTTCCAGTTCCTCTGCATGGGCTCTGCAACCACCCGGGGCAGGTTTTCGCAGGAGCCGCAGCACGGACAGCAAGGCATCCTGTACAATCAGGGGCTTCTTGCCTCTTCTTAAACGTGCCGTCTTAGTAAAAACCCTCTTGGACTTTGCTGTTTGATGACATGGCTGAGCAGGTTCAGCAGCCCTTGCAGGGTAGCCTGTGGTGCTCTGTTAGCGTCTTGTACTAGCCCCGATCCTCTGTTTGCCACCCTCCAAGGTCTGGTCATTGGTTAGGAAGGTCAAAGTCCTTTCTGCTCTTGGCCACTGGGTGCTGGCTTTCTGTCTTTGGCCTTGGGCTTTACTTGGTGGTCGCCCAACAGCACCCAGACGGCACCTTCGTTCTCTTGCTTCTGGTCTCTTGGGGGAGCCCTGCAGGCAAAGGGGGGCGTGAAGTCTCCAGTTTTTGAATTGTGCCCGGGTTTTGAAGCCCTCATGAGATTTCAGTGGGAAGAGCTCTCTCATTCCCCACCACTCAACTGTCCCATAGAGGAATCTTCAGCTCACAGATGACACTAGGATGAATTTTTGCCACACGTGAACAAGACCTGTAAAATCTTTTCATGCTAAAGTTTGGGAGAATTTCCCTGAAGAACCTCAGCAACCTTCTCACAAATTGCTGGCTGGAGACTGTTGGCCTGCTAAGCTGTTTCAAAGGAGGTCGGCCTGACAAAGGACCAAGGAGCTCGTGGTCCAGAAGTAGCTGGAGCCGCCATCTCGGACCCTGCCTTTGATGTGGCGACTTTGGACCAAAAATGCATTTCTGTTTTTGCCTGAAGTCCCCTGAGTTTTGAAGCCTCTGTTAGTATATTCTACAATAACCATTTTCGGTATTCTTTGTTACTTATATATAGCCTCCCTCTTCACACAAGAGAACATCCCCTGGCATTTGCTAAAACAAGTTATCTCTTTAGTTTTGCACCATCTTTTTGCATCAAAGAATTCTTCCTCAAATGGGCTCGATTCCTGGGCAGTAAGATGAGGTGCTGGCAACTTCTTCCTTACTGAAGAGGACTTGCCTCAACGTGCAAAGTGGATCATTTTAAAATTGTTTCTTTAAATGGCTGTTAAGTATGCTTTTTAAATATATTTTTCTCTTTTGGGTTTGTTTGCCTTGCATTAGGTATATTTAGCTTGCAGAAGAGAAGCTTGAGCAGCGACACGGTGGCTGTCTTCAGATACCTGAAGGAACGTCAAATTGTGGAGGGTTCGGACAATTTCTCACTTGCTCCAGAGGGTAAGACTAGAAAAAATGGGATGAAACATCAAGGATGGAGATACAGATTGGACGTGAGGACGATCCTCTTGGCAGTACCAGCTGCCAGTCAGTGGGAAGGTTACCGCATGGAGTGGTTCTTCCCCTTCACTGGCGGTTTTCAGACGGAGGGTGGATCGCCATCCTTCAGGGATGGTGCAGTAAATCCTGCGGTGGGCAGGGGGTTGGACTTGATGACCTCTGAGGACCCTTCCAACTCTATGATTCTATTGGTAATGTATTACTTCAGAGTTTGATATAGTATACCAGTGATTTAAATATTATCTGGTTTTTGGGTTTTGCACACATTCCTTCACATGCCTTGGGGGAATCCCAGTGATTAGATGTGACCTCATTTTAGCTATTTTTCCTGCACCTTTCAAGAAGAAGTGAGGCACCAATGATACTTGACAGATTGGGGGGCATAATATAATAGAGTGTATTTGTATTCCTCAACTCCTTCCAGGTAATTTTTGTTAGGCCTGTTGTGGGTCTTTTCAAGTGGGACACAGTAAATACCCACTCACTTATGTGAATAATTGACATTTATTTCTAAGGACTGCCCAAATCTTCCTGGATACTTTCAAAGAGCTTTTGCACATAAGCAGAAAACCAGTTTCGTGCAGCGGTCAAAGGCACAAGGCTAGAAACCAGGAGACCTTGAGTTCTAGTGGCACGAAGCCAGTCATTCTCTCTCAGCCCAGGAAGGAGGAGGCCGGGGCAAACCCCTTCCGAACGTCTTGCCTTGCAGTCGCCAGCAGTCAGGACTGATCGATTTCATTAGATTTGTTGCGGCCACCAACTCCACTAGACCCTGGGCGGCTCGCAAATTCCGGTACAGAGCTAAAACTGTTAAAATCTTGAGCAAAACAAGACAGCCCGGACTAAGAACAGCCAGAGTCATAGAAACACAACAGCTCCCCCAACACATGGACCCCTGCCTGGGACCAAAGCCTGCCCTTAAGGGCTTTTTGGGGCCCAGCAGAGAGGGTGCCACCATATTTCGCGGGGGTGGTCAGAGGGCAGGGTCCATGATGGAGAAAGCAGCCTGGCACAGGTGAGCAAGTCTTCTGCCTTTCAGTCGCTTGTCATAAAAGAGGCACTTCATGGCTTAGAGCACCATTAGGACTGGAGCCTCTGCAACCACGGAGCTTTCTGCAATTTGTCAAAAGATGCTCCAAAATTTCAGTCCCGTGGACCAGGGATCAGTTGCCAAAGAAGGAGTTATTAGACCACAGAACTGTACCTACATTCCCTGATGAGGATGAATTTATTCAGCATTTAGGATTTTAGACCTGAATGTCATCCATGTGTCTGAACTGCCCATGTTTGCTAGAGAGACAGACCCATTTTGGGGTTGAATAATGAAGTTGCTGAATTAGACAAAGGAACTCACTGAGATCTCTTGGATTTTGAGGAAGAGTCAAAGTAAGTGAAAAAGAACCCCTTATATGGGTAGGAGGGCCTGGTCTGTCAAAATAGTGTAAGTGTCTTTTGTGGATTGGCTAAAAGGTGCTGGCTTGTATTTTTACTGACTGCTGATCTGTATTGTTCCAATAATGAGTGTCTGATTGTCTACTGATGATCAGCAGGAGAGAGAGTGAGAGAGCGAGAGAGAGAGGCCTGCTGCCCTTGCTTGCAAACAAAAGCAATCAAGCTTTCATGCCAAAACTCTACAATGTGTTGGATTTATTCCATGACATCTAATTCACCCTCAAGGTAATGAGAATGTGAGTCATTGTCACTAAAGCGTCCTGTCCAGATGAAGGCAGGCAAAACCCCCCACCCAAGTCACGGACTTCACCTCCTGCTTCAAAAGAAGCAGCAAATCTAGGAGAACCCCCGAGTCACGGGCTTGCTCCTTCAAGGGAACAGCAAGTCCAGTGGTTTACATACCAGCAGCAACTCCCTCTTCCATGATTCAGCTTGTTTCTTTCCATCCAGTTCCTCCCTGCCTTCAGATGCTAGGTTACAACGTCCACTGCATCTCCTGTCTGGCCTGTTGCTGCCCTGATGGTTACTGTGTGGCCTGAAGATGGGCTCATCCCTGGGCCCAGACCTGCTCTTCTGCCACTGCCATTGGAGGGGTATCTTTTGTGCCTTCTGGAGCTCCTTGATATACCTGGAGCCTCAAGGATCTGGATCCAAGAGAGACTGCTGGGGGAGAGGGGGACCATGTCCAAAGCCTTTTGTCTTTGCATACCAGAAACTGACAACGGTGGTGGAGGAACTGCCTGACAAACTGGTGGGAAACTACCCCTGCCTGCTGGAAACTGAGTAGATTCATACAGCATCTGCAGCCAGCCAATTGAATTAGCCACCAGTGGCATCAAGCTGCAAACTGACCAGGAAGTAATCTGACCTTATAATGTTTCCACCTCCATTATGCACCATCTGCTCCAAGGTAAAAACTAGATCTAGCTTGTGGCCAGATATCTATGGTTGTGATCAGGGCCATGACTTCCTGAGCTGCTCCAGATCCCCGCAAGGCATGGAGATTGAAATTCCCTAGCAGAACAGCTGGAAGGAGTCCAGTCCAATACCAGCCACCCTATGAGATCCAGAAGCTCAAATAGGGATGTTGCTGGGCAGCAGGCACACCAGCAAAATCCGTATCTTGCTCCAACTGCCAGCTCCAACAGACACTCACCAATAGAGCGGGCCCTCTGAGAAGTAATGCACATCAGGTCTGGTTGCTCTTCCTTGATGACGTTGTTTTATTCCACACAGGCCTGGCATTCACTGAGAGCAGCCTCAGGCCGAGACACCTTGCAAGAGGGCAGCAAGGACCTCAGGAAGGGGTGGTTGCACTAGAAGAGGCACCCAGTTGTTGATGCCATTTCACCTGGGATGGTCAGCTCAATGCCTACCATCCAGTCACTGTCTCAGCTTGCATCCCCTGCCTTCATGGGATGATATGATCTTAGCTTCTCCACCCCCACCCCAACCCCCCGCATTCAAGCACTGGTGCCTCCCTTTCTGCCAGCCACTTACCTAATGAAGATGGATCTGGCTGCCCAGCCAACTTCACCCCCCGCAACAATTCCTAACCTTACCCTGTATCCCTACTATCCCCCACCCTACCCTTCTAGTCCTCCTTTCTGCCAGGCCCTTTTCTCACTACCTTTCACACTGACACCGGTCTTCCCACTAACACCGTCTGGCATCCTGAATGGAGATTTTATTACTGTCCACAGTCTACACAGCAAAAAAGATCTCAGGAAGAGCATGGTGGGCCAGAGACAGCAATAGCCAGCTGTCTGATGCCTTTTGCCAGTGAGAAATCTTTCAGCAGCAACAGCAGAGACAGCAGCAGCTCCAAGCTGGGGTGGTGCCAAGCTCAGTCACCCTCCTTGATGGTAATGGGGACTATCTGTTCTCCTTCCTCATCCTGCTTTCCTTCAGCGAGGCCACATCTGCCCGGCAGGGCAACAGCAGTTACCCTGCTCGCAATGCCAATGAGGCATCTATCTCCAATTATTACAACTGAGCTATTTGTTTTCTCCTGTATTATTAAAATTACAGTTGGATGGTATTATGAGCTGGGAGAGGGGAAGTTTAAAATGTCATTGGTAGACCCTTGCTTCTTCCAATTGTCCCCCATCAAATCTTTATTACAGTTATAGACTAGCATATTTGAATCTCCAATCCACCCTAGTTTGGCTAGCTGGTGAATTCCCAGCCCTTCCACCAACAGAGCCACCCAAAGTCACCCTCCGGGGGAGATGGGCAGCATACAAATTTAATCAACAAACAAACAAATAAATAAAATCTAACAAACCCATGTGAACATTCTTGAGGACACAAGGGGTAGCTGTCGCTTTTTAGATTGATGCAGCTACGTAGATCTCTAGATTAAAAAATAGTTTTTTGGGAAAAGGGAACTACAGGAAAATGAGGGAAGGCAAGAATCAGAGTTCTGAATAAATCCACTGTCGTCAGTCTAGCTAAGCTACTGATTGGATGGGATAGTCAGAATTCCCTGCAGAGAAAGATTTTCAGGTCTTCTCATGTGCTCACGTTAGGCAAGTCTTTTCGTTTCTCCTTCCTTCCACTGTAAGCACTTTTCTAGAATGTGGAAGCGAAAGGAAAGCTGGTCTCTGCTGTGCCCAGTCAAGCAAAATCTTCCATCTGGGATGACCTGGGCATGGCCAGCAGATCGGAAAATTATCTGGCAACTGAACCCACCCTCCCAATGTCCCTGAGGTTGAACAATAAAAGCCCTGACCAGTTATGCCACCGTACAAAAGGGGTTATAGGAAAGAGCGCTTTGAGAAACAAAACATGGATTCAGTTTATTAGGTCTCTTTGCATAGGGTAACTTATCAAGTGCCTTAAGGGTTAGTTGTGCCATGCCCCAAAAAGGAGTTTGTCACAGCCAACAACCATTGAAGAAGCTCTGTGGGCTACACCCAGTATCTGAAGGACTAAGTCGAAAGCAACCTGCAAGATTTCAGATGAGTGCAGGGATTATGGAGTGCGTGATGAGAGAGAAACAGGAGAGATTCTTTCATACAGCCCTAGAACGGGAAGGGCAGTTAAGATCACTGAACAGAGCCCCTGCTGAGGGCACCATTTGACAGTGATTCTGTTCCTACCTATGAGGATGGTCCCAGCTAATATTCCTGGGAGAACGGTCCAGCCCATTGCTGTGCTAATATGTGGTGCCACATCAGTGAGCTCTCTTCCCCATGTTATTTAGGTTCTGGTAGGAAAGGCTTGGGATAAAGTATCACCAGTATGCTCAGTGAGCTATCTCTACCAGGAGACAGGAGATACAGTGGAAGTTATGACCCAATGTCTGGTGACAGTGAAGAATGGGACAATCACTGATATTAGAAAGATGGAGTTCCTGTTTGCACAGAGGCTGGGTTGCTGTCAAATGCCAGGTTGGCTCCAGATCAAAATAGCACTACCCTGAAGGAACAGGTTCATGTCTTGGCGTTCCCCTGGGCTCCTGGCTCCTGCTAGAGGAGGAGGTGGAAGCTGTGGCCAGGAAACCTATTGCTGGTGTACCAGTTGTGGCCTTCCCTGGACAAAATGCCTTGATGATGTTGACTCTTGCTCTTCTCACCTTGCGTGAGACCACTTGGGTTGCCTTTGAAGATGACTGAGAAGCTACAGTTGCCACAGCATACAGCCGTTACTGGGGGGAAACCATCACTGCAGCGTGATACTTGAGTCACTCCCCTGGTTCCCAAGATGCTTCCACACTCAATCAAAAATGCTGATTTTAACCTATAAAGCCTTATGTGGCACAGCTCCAGGATGCCTTAGGAACTGTATTCCCAAAATGTATTCCATCCATCCAATATGGCCTTTTAGGAGGGGTTGATTAGAGTCCTGACTATCTGAGAGGTGGGGGGGGGGGAATGTTGACCTGAAGCAGTCCTTCTCTGTAGTATCCTCAACCCACTGGAAGGTCTTGGATCTGGAGGTGTGACTGGCCCCCACTGCCAGTGTTACAAGACAGTAACATTATTTTGTTTTGATGGGATTTTGAAGCTTAGTAGTGATGGTGGGCTACTGCTTTTGTGGGGATTAAATTTTATAGGTTTGAGTTTGTGGGTGTATGCTGTTTTTCTCTGCTGTTTTGTGGGTGTCTGCTGTACTTCCAGTATTATGTGTTAAACCATCCAAAATCACAGAATCGTAGAGCTGGAAGGCGCCTCAGAGGTCATCAAGTCCAACCTTCTGCCCACTGCAGGAGTCAACACACTACCCCTGATAGTTGACTATCCAGCCTCCATCTGAAAACCTCCAGTGAAGGTTACTCCATGTGGTAACCTATCCCACTGATTGGCAGCTCTTCCTGTCAGGAAGTTCTTCCTGATGTCTAATCTAGTTTCATCCCATTAATTCTAGTATTTTCCTGTCCGCATGGTCTTGGTTTCCAGTCCTTTCACCATCTTGGTAGCCCTTCTCTGGACTTGCTCCAGTTTATCAATATTCTTTTTAAACCGGAGTGTGCAGAATTGAACACAATACTCCAAGTGAACAAGGCAGAGTAGAGCGGGATCGTTACTTCCTACGCTGCTCGTGATACTCAAGACGTCGTTGGCCTTTTTTGCAGCTGCGATACCCTGTTGGGACATGTTGAGCACGTGATCCCCTAGTACACCCAAGTCCTTCTCACATGAGCCAGATTTCCCCCATTCTGTACATGTTTCTTTTGTTTTCTTAGTTAGTGCATGACTTTACATTTCTCCCTGCTAAATTTCATTCTCTTTGTTTCCACGCACCACCAAATCTTTTTGAATATTTTCCCTCTCCTCCCAAGTATTAGTAATTTGGTCAGCTTTCCCTTGACACTCTTATCCATATGATATGTGAAAATTGTGAACAACACCAGGTCCAGGGCAGAGCCCTGTGGCACCCCTCTCAAGATGTCTCTCCAAGCAAATTTGATGCCATTCATAACCACCCTTTGAGGACGGTCCTTGAGCCAACTGTGGATCCACCTAACGGTTGAGTTGTCAAAGCCATATTGGACCATTTCATTAATAAGGATGCTATGAGAAATTTTGTCAAGAGCCTAGCTGAGTCAAGATATACTATATCCACGGCATTTCCCCAATCAACCAGGCTAGTAACTCTGTCATAAAAGGAGATCAAGTTAGTCTGGCATGACTTGTTTAGCATAAACCATGTTGGCTCCTGTTGATTAATGAATTCCTATCTAAGTGCTCACAGGCTTGCTCTCTGATAAGCTGCTCATGGACCTTGACCGGTACTGATGTCAGGCTCACATGCTTGTAGTTTCCCGGCTCCTGCTTCTTCCCCTTTTCAAAAATACAATTTTAGCCCTCCTCCAGTCTTCTGGGATGTCACCTGTTCTCCAGGGCTTCTCAAAGATTACAGAAAACGGTTCTGCAATTACCTTGGCTAGTTCCTTCAGTGCCCTACGGTGTAATTCATCTGGCCGTGGAGACTTTAATTCATTTAGATTAGCTAGGAATTCCCTCACTTGCTCGTTGCTTATCTTGAGGTTCAGTTCACTTCTCCCTGCACCCCAAGTGGCATAGTAAGGGCCAACTGAAGGTTCATTCACCTTCAGAGAGAAAATCGATGCAAAGGAGGAGTTGAGAAGTTCTGCTTTCTCTTAATTCTCCCTTAACCATTTCACCGTTCTCTCTCTGCAGAAGACCTGCTGTGTCCTTGACTTTCTTTTTGCTTCTGACATACCTGAAAAACCCTTTCTTGTTATTTTTGGTATTCCTTGCTAGCCTAATCTCATCCTGGGATTTAGCTTTTCTCATGCTAGACCTGCCGTTTTTGCAAACAGCTTTGCATTCTTCTTTGGATATAATCTCCTCTTTCCATTCCTTATACATTTCCCTTTTAAGCAATTTATTAAGTTCAGTGTGTATCCAGTTTGGTCTCTTTAGGGGTTTCCCATTCTTCCTTCTTGTGGGAATTGTCTGGTTTTGTGCCTCCAGTATCTCATTTCACAGAAGCTCCCAGGCTTCTTGGACATTTTTCTCCTTTAGGATATCAAGCCATTGGATCCTTCCTACTATCCTTCTGAGTCCATCAAAGTCTGCTGTGCTGAAATCTAATATTGAAGTCTGTTTCCATTTTATCTTCCCCTGCTACCTGAAATTCCAGGACAGTATGGTCACCACCTCCCAAGGTCCCAGTTACCTTTACTTTCTCAACCAGGTCCTCCCTGTTGTTGAGGATTAGGTCCAGGGTGGCTGACCCCCTTGCTTCCTCTTCTACCTTTCGATAAATGAAGTTGTCTGTGAGGGAGGAAAAGAATTTCTCAGACCTGTAACTGCTGCAGAATAAAATGTCCAACAAATATCTGGATAGTTAAAAATTCCCCATAATCACTACCTCATGCTTCCTTGATAGTTGGGCCATCTGGTGCAGAAAAATTTCATCCTCTTTAGCTTGTCCCGGAGGCCTATAATAATAAAAAAAAACCTCTCACAGCTGTGTCCCTTTTATTTCTTTTTTCTTTTCTTCTTGCCCAGATACTCCTGTGTTCTGAAACCTGAATTTCTGTAGATTCCTATGTTTTCCTCACATACAAGGCAACACCCCCTCCCTTTTTGTTGAGCCTATTTCTTTTATATAAGTTGTAGACCTTCCATCACTGTGTTCCACTTGTGTGTATCATCCCACCATGACATCATATTTATGTTCCTATGAAAGGGTTTCCAACTCATCTTTTTTGCTTTCCATATTTGTGCATTGGCATAAAGGCACCTTAGTCTGTAGCTGGTGCTCCTTACTGGCCTGCCTCTCGTATTTTCTTGCCTGCTTCTTTGCCTATGTCCTACCTTTCTGTTTGGGCACTTTCCCCATCCTCTCTTGTCAGCTTTACTACCCTCCTCCTTTGAACTGGTTTAAAGCTCCTAGATGAGCGTTGCAAGGCGCCTGCTGAGCATATCCTTCCCTATCTTTGTAAAATGCAACCTATCTCTTGCCAGGAGTCCTTCTTGTAGGTAAATCAGTCCACGGCTGAGGAAACTAAATCCTTCTTGATGACACTATGTACATAGCCAGTTGTTCACCTGTAGGATCTCATTTTCTCTTCTTGAATTATGTGCATTCACTGGAAGGATAGATGGAAAAAGAAACTGTGCTCCCAGATTCTTCACCCTCCTGCTTGGGCTAATCTTACTTACAGACTGTAGATGTAATATATCTTGATTTCAGCAAAGCATTTACACTAACAAAGTGTCCACTAACATTTTGTTTAGGAAACTAGTTGCATGTGGGGAAGATTATATCCTACTGGTCATATGAAAAGTTGCATCAGCCCAAGTTATGATGACTTCCTGATGTGGTGGTCCCAGTCCTGTGTACTCAATTACTTATTTTTCTTCCATAAGTGTCATTCATCTTGCAGCTGGATAGTGATGCCTTTAAGTGGCTCTTCCCTGAAAACCAGTACCTGTAGATGTTCCTCCTCGGCATAGTTAATGCAAAGTCATCACCTTGAGTACCTTTGAACAATCGCATAGAGAAGAATTGGACCAGTGTGAAAAGAACCACCTGCAGACCCTTTCCTGTGCAAGACACTAATAACGCCTTCTAATACTGTATAAAGCCTATCCATAGTATTGATGACACTAGAAGATGTTCTATAACCCTTGTGGAGAAATGCTGCTGGTCCAGCAGCATCACCGTAAAAACAGCTGCTGTCAGTTGAGTCCTCCAGAAAATCCATCCACAATTCATAGGTTGGCAGAAAATCACAGTTGGGTGCCAGACTGACTTAAAGGGAAAAGTAGTAAACCGTCCAGGTTCTATTAATAATAAGCAACAATAAAAGCAGAGGGATGACATCAAGTGTTCCTGTTTGCAGAATGTGAAAAACAGCACAAATGGTGGGATGGAGAAGAATGCAAGGAGGTCTTCACTTGGGCAAAGCAATTCAATGGGTGTGAAGCCCAGGCATCGTGCGACTGGGCAACGTCAAAAACCCTTCCAGGTCTCTGAGTTTCTCGTAGAGGCTGGTCATCCAAAGTCAAGAACGCACAACCTTGCGGGGGGGGGGAGGGGTCCACTGGGCATGGTAAGAAAAAGTCAAGATGGCAGCCACAAGGGTGTTGTTGAAGCTCCACCTGCTTTTTTTTATGTGCATCACATGTGCAACACCCCTTCAACGTCATGCTTTGGAAAACAGGAGGAGAGAATATTAATGTAAAGTGATCACTGAATGCTAATGGCAAGATGGAAATGAAACAGTCTCCAGGAAGCTAGTTGTGTAGAGAATCAGTTTCTCCAGCCACATGGCAGATTCTAAGTATCCCCACCTGCTCCATCAAAAGTTTTTCACCTGTCATTTGTGCACAGGGCCACCACCTTCTCTTTTTTTCATAGATGACTTCGGTGTTACGGGTTTTCCACACTGCTGGGATTGTGGATGCTGTCATATAGCAATCTGTGCCCCATATGGCCAGCAAGACTAGTTCATAAGCAGAATACATTCTTCCTTGATTCTCCTTCAGGGCACTGTGGATTTCCCTGGCAGGTTCACCACCATGGAAGTCAGTTGTAGCAATAGCTTTATCTTCTGAAGTTCGTCCTCATGCAAAGCCATGGATGCTGAGGTATTTGTGCTTGGCAACCCACAATCACATTTGGAGGGCAGATCCTGCCCCTGATTTTGTGGATGTGAAGTGGCTGATGAAACTATTTTTAATATTAGAAGCCTGTCTACAATTGAAGCTTTCAATTGGTGCAAGAATGTGATGGTGCAGTTTTCAGTAGTGGTGGAAAACAATGCCTCTCTCCATCAGATCTTCCTGCTCCTCTATAACGTCTATAAGAACATCTGCCACAGATAAAACCAAGATGTGACCAACTATGCAAAACTTGTGTCTGCCAGCAAGTGGGCAGTTGAAAAAAACTGGCGATTGACATCCTGGGCCCTAACCAGCCAGAGATACCTTGAGGAAATCAGCTTTATTTATTTATCTATTTATGATTAAGATTGATGTAACACTTCAGTCTGAATAACTCTGTGGTAAACAATTAGAGCAACATTATACAATGTGCTAATGCACAACACAGCCAAAAACAATACATTAAATATGATAGTTTTAGTTTTACATAAAAATAATCACATTTGGTGCTGATATCAATCAATCGGCAAGAGTTTCCATCTTTTCTAGCATCAGCAGCATCTAAGAGCAGCTCCTTGTTTCAGGCTTCCCGGATGAACTCAAATGGCAGCTTGTCTGTCTTCACAGAGGCAAAACTGCAGGGCGTGCAGCAGAACGCCACAAAGGCTTGGTCTGCTTCCAGCTGATTCTTTTGTAGAGTTCAGCATCTCTCCAACGGGGCCCAGTAGTTTCAGCACATTTGTTTCAGGGTGTAGGGGTTTCAGGGTGGGAGTGGGAATAGTTGGCCTTTGGGGGGCAGATTCCTCTTAGCCCCACTGTAATGCAGCCAAACCAGCAAAACTGACCTGAAATGGTTGGCTGCAATTTGGCCAGTGAATTTCAGCAGCACAAGCCGGATGCTGGGGGGCAGGCACATGGCGTGGGCAGGGGGGCAGCTGCTATTCTGCTCCCAGGTTCCAGTGCTGGGCAGAGCTGGGCAGCTCCGCATCCTGCATCTCGGACATTCCATCACTTCACCCCCTTCGGGCCAACTCGATCTCCGCCACTTTACTCATTAAATCAAAACTGGTATGTCTAGCAGGTAGTGGGAATGTCTGGGAACTTTCTGTCTTTCCTACAGGAAAAATTGATCCCTGCCACGTCGGTAGGAGCAGCTGGGGCAGTCAAAATAGATTTCCATACGTAGCCACTTCCACTCAAATGTACCAGTTATTTTGCAGCAGCAGAAGGAAAAACACGCCCAAAATAGGGTGGGTGACAGCAGCCTTGGCTCCCTTGGCAAACACAGCTTTAAGCAGCCCTGAGAATGAGGCAAGAGAGAGACGGATGATCCCTTCTCTTTAGCAGCCAGAAGCCCGGGGGGAGGGGGGGGCTTTGCAGAAAGCACAGGTTACACAGGTGTGACTGCGGCAAGCTGGATTTAGCCACAGATGAAGTATCTCTGGCCATTTCTCCTTGTAGGATACTCAGCTGGAGCTGGAGCCTGGATGTGTGGGACAGGAGGAATTAGCAGGGCAGCTGGCATTTCCCTGGAACCCAGGAGGGCAGAGCTCCACATGGGCAGGGGAGATTCAAGCCCGTGCACCAGCTGATCCCCAAGGAGCAGCCCCTCCTCCCCGCTTTCTCCCCGAACCCTCGGCGATTGTTCTGCAGCTGCGGTCTGTTGCTGGTTGCTGCTGGGCAGCTTTGTGGCCAATGCTCCCAGGGGGCTGGGATGTTGCAAAGAAGAGCTGGACCATTCCTGGCCCACGCGCCAAAATCTGTTTGTGAGTATGCTACTTTATACCTACTCCCCAAAGTTTGAAAAAATTACTAGGATTTATATGTCACAGAATGAAGTTGCTGATTTCCCATCCACGAAAGTCAAGTAATTTTGCAAATCCAGAGAGAGAGAGAGTGCGTGGAGCCCTCTAGGGAAGGGGCCTCTCCCCTCTGCCAGCCCCCTGGTCTTGTTTAGGGAGCCAATGGGAGCTGTTCCAGCCGAAGCTTTGGGAATGCCTGTGATGCATCTCTCTTGGCAGCCATTGTCCTGTTCCAGATGAAAGGTCAGAGCTGGCTTACATAACCAAAGCCTGAAGGGGTGAAGAGGGAAGCGTTCTCCCTTCGGAACAGCAGCCAGCCAGCCAGCCAGCCAGCTATCCGGTCTGGCATCAGCTGCATTCCCATGGTGGGGAGGAGGAGGCGATGGTCCTTTAGGAAGGTCTGCAGGCTCCTGGAACCTATTCTAAAGACAACCAGATGTGAAGCCTTATTCCTGAGGTTGAGCTGAGGGGCAGCTGCTATTGTATCACCCCAAATGCTGCACCGTGGCATTTTACCACTCCACTGGATGGGCACAGAGTTGTCTCAGGCATATGGTGCTGGGGGCTTCAATGCCTGCCTTGGAGAGATCAGAAGCTGCTCCTTAGTTTGGGGCCATCATGGCAATCATTGGCTTGTGCTGATCATCAATGGGCCCAACACACAGGGGAGGCCACATGTCAGAACTGGTTTTTATCTTGAAGGCAGATGAAATGTGATCTGGGGGCACATTAATCTCAGCCCCTTGTTATGATTAGATCATTCTCTGATTGCAATGAAGCAGTCTGACTTCTGCATGAAGGATAGATCCATTCAGTTGGTCAGCCTCAGATAGTTGATGGATCTGTATGGTTTCCAGAAATTAATTTAATGTAATTTATTTAATTGAGACCACCCAACTCCACAATGACTCTAGGCAGCTTACAATAAAAATATGAAAAAGAAACAACATATATAAAAGAAAGAGAACACAATCAGCTCTTGGGGAACGTCCTGAAATCTGGGTGGAGAGTTCTGTCAGGGCTGTAGTCAAACCTGGAATGTGGAGGCAGCTGCAATTCTTGATAGGATGGCACCTGAGCAGCCTCTCCTTTTGCCCCAGCATAGAAGGAGCCCCTTGGTATCTGGGAGATGAAACAGAGAAGGGATGCCTGGAGTGATGCCGCTGAACCAAGAAGAGGGAATGCAGCGCTTCCCAGGGAAGGGGTCAGGTCTGAGCCTCCTCAGAACATCCTGCAGCCCTGCTTGGATGCCCCAGACTGGTTACAGGGCTGCTGTGATTAATTGTGAAGCATCTGGAGGACAGAATCACACATACAGTATTTGCTCAGAGCTGCATGCTGGATGGACTAGTCTAACAGAGATGACAGGGACAACTTATTGGAAGTCACTTTTGTACTTGTGGGTTAGGGTTAGGGTTAGGGGACAAGGTTCCCTTGGGGAAGAAGACAAGCTGCTCTAAAGTATCAGGTCCATCATCTGCCCTTCCTAGTTGGTGAAACCTCCAGAAAGGTAACAAAGGTTAGGGTGATGGTCCTTGGAAGACGCGTGGTTCCTCCTGTCTTGAAAAAGGCAGTTTATACCCCTTCCTTGAGAAGCCGTTGCTTTGGACTCAGCTATTTTAGACACTCCCATTTCATAAGAGGACAGTGAGCCTTCAGTTTTGGACACCCCTGGACAAAGTGGACTATCTGGACCTTTTCAACTGGGTTTCAGGCCAGGGTACAGGACCAACATTGCACTGACCATTCTTGTTGACTTGTGGAAAGACCAGAATAGGAGGAACAAGACTCTCCTGGTCCTGCTGCACCTCTTAGCTGGTTCAATACTACTGACAGCTGTGGACCATCTTTGAGAGTTTGGAATGGAGGCATGATTTCGCTCTGGTGCTCCTTCTTAAGTGGTGGTTCCATATGAGGCGGGGAGGGCTAGGGTTGCGAAGAAGCATCAAAAACCTTTTAGCTAGTCCAAATACTGGGCCTGAGTAGTAATGGGTTCCATTACCCATGTGACATCACAACTTTGGGAGCTGCATTGGTTGCCAGTGCAATTCAAGGTGCTGGTCATCACCTTTAAAGCCCTTGATAGCTTTATGGCTCAGGAGCTGACCATCCGTGGGACCAGACAAGCTCTACAAAGCTTTGTATGATGCTGCAATCCTAGCATCCGTGGCCCATTTTATCTCTGGAATCTCCCCTGGTGAGCAGCTGTTGCCCCCCCAACAGTTCATCTTCAGGAACGCCCACCAATGTTGAGCTCCTTTCCTCCCGAGCGCCTTCTGCCGTTGCTCTGAGTTAATTCCAATCTTTTTTATTCAGGATGTGTGTTTTACGCTCAGATTTGGTTTCCCTTCAAATCTAAAACTCTTGCATAACATCCCCATGTTCCTGTTACTACCCTGTATCTAAGTCTTTCTTACGGCTTAGAATCAAGTCAAGGACAGTTCGTCCGCTGCCTTCCACCATCCCCTGAAGGAGAAAGTTGTCAGCGAGAAAAGCCTGGAATTTCCTGGAAGGAGCACGGGTGTCCCCTCATAGGTATCTCCCACCGCTACAAGGTGCTTCTTTGAAAACCAAATTCAATCGAAGAGTCTCAGAGCGCTCTTGGGCGACAGCCGAAACAAAAGGCATCTGGGGGGGGGGTGCATGCACGCGCGCACACTCAAAACCAAAGGCAAGTGGGAAGCCGAATGAATTAAACCAAGTGGAATAACCTGCTGCACCCTTGGGGGACTCTATCCTGATGCAGAAGCAAACGCCCCTTCCATCTGCTGAACGGGGCGGGGGGTCCTCGCTCCCTTTTCCTCCCAGGAATGCCAGTGAGATAACTGGGACCTGGTGGTGGGAGGAGGAGGGGCAGGTAGCCAGCAGTTGTGGGGGGCCTCGCAGTGGCCCACAAGTCACCTGGAGGAAGCGTTTTGTAAAGTGTAGAATTTCATTACTTCTATTTTTTTGCCGCAGCATTAGGCTCGGGGGCAGGAGTTTCACCAATTAAGACTGAGGTGGTGGGGAAGCCAAAGCCGAAGGAAAGAAAAGGGCAAGTTCTCCAGGAGGTCTTGCTGGAATCCCAGCTCCTTCTCTACCGCAAGGGGGAAACGTGCCCGCGCCCAGGCCCCGCCGGCCGGCCTTCTTCCCACCGGCCTACAGCTGCTGGGGATCAGCCGCTTACACAGCGCAGGAATGGGCAGGTCGGCCGGCGCCCCCCACCCCGGCTCCTCTGGGCCGCCCGGCCGCTTATTCCTGCGCTGACAGTGTTCAGTGGACAACGTCGCCCTTGTCGCTCATCCGCATCTCCCGCTGGAACGGAGGGGTTTCCCCGCTTCTTCGGTCCCATCACGCTTCGGGCCGGGCCCCTTCCCGACTCCGCCCAGGATCTGAATCCGGCGGCGGCGCTCGACCGAGGCAGCAGCTGGGCGCTTCGAGGACCGGCCGCTGCTGGGCAGAGCGGCTTCGCTTTGCGCGGCAAGGCCACGGGGGCTCGGGCAGGCTCCTCCGGGCCAGGCCCCCAGCCCCGGGCAGGCCGGCCTTCAGGTCTACTCAGGCGCCGGAGGGCCCCACATCACTGTAGCGCGTCCGCATTTCCCCCCAGTCCGGGCCCCGGACCTTCCCTTCGGCGCGGGCGGCGCCGCTGTTCCCCTCGCACCCGCTTCGGAGCGCCTCCCCGCGCAGGCCAGGAGGGCGGCTGCCGAGCGAGGCCGGGGCAGGGCTCGGCGCCGCTCTTTCTGCGGCGTGGGACTCCCGAGGCGTCCCCCGCAGCTCAGGCCGCCTCCTTCCTCCTCCGCAAGGGAGGGGCCGGGCCGGGCCGCGGGCCAGAGCGGCTCGGGCCGGCGGCGGACCCCGGGCCTTTCCTACCGCTGGCTGCGCACGCCTTGCCGACTCAGCCCTTTCCCGCTCGAACTAAGCCGCCCTTTCAACGGCTAACAAAACAGCCGCGGGCGAAGGACCGCTCGGCACGCAGAGCCGGCGCCGGCTTGGAGAGCGCGCGGGAAGCGCAGCTGCGGCCTCCTAAATGGGCTCTGCAGACGTGGCTCCCCGGCGTCGGCTCCCGCGCTCGCTGCGCCCCGGGATTACCCTCCATTGTCTGCCGTCCCGACCCCGCAGCCCCTTTTCCTGCCTCTGAAATGCTCAGGCCAAGAATGCAATGCCACGGCCGGTCGCGTCCTTCGGAGAGTCGGCAAAGGCTGGCTCGGTTCGGCTCGGCTCCGGCCAGGGCTTGTCAAGGCCCTGCGCGCGCGCCCTGGAGAGGACGAGCGAGCGAGCGCGGGACGGGACGGGACGGGACGGGACGGAAAGCACGCCGTGCCGCCGCCCCCGCCGCCGAGGAACGCCGCAGCAGCAGCCCAGCCGGAGCTGGCCGTCAGCAGGGCCTTCCGCCCGCGCCACCCCGGCGGACAGCCGCCCAAAGGGCCGCCCAGGGCCGGCGGCCTTCTCACCCTTCCCCCGGACGGCTGGACGGCCTCGGCCCCGCTCTGCTGGGCGGGCTGCCTCGCTCTTCCGCTGCCTGTCACCCTTCTGACCGCGCGGTTGTGCGTTCTGTCGCTCGCTGATCCTTCGTGAGCCAGCGAGGCGGCGTGTGAAATAAGCGAGGGAAGAGAATACACGCCTTCCCCTTTCATGCAGCACTGAGAATTCCTGTCTCCCCTTTTCAGCAGCAGCAGCAGCAGCAGCAGCACCAGCGTGAACTCCGCTGGAGTCCCTCTTCCCTCCCCAACAGCGGTCAGGATAAAGGAACGGCTGGCTAACTGCAACTTGAGTGGGAAGATTTGTGCTCTTCCCCACCTTTTAACAAGCAAGAGGCCGAGGTGAAAATCACGTGGGCAGCCTAGAAGAGCCAGCCGTGAGCTGCGGGGCAGTTAAGCGGGGGTCTAGGCCATCCTGGCTGCCTCCCCAGCCTTGAGGGGCACGCAGCCGGGAGGGCCACAATCTGGCCCGGAGCCTCTCTTCCCATTTGCCTCCTTATTTCTCTCTTGCCACGGAGCCTCCCCTCATCCCTCTCCATTGCAAAAAGCCGTTTGGCCATTGCTTTTTGAGCCCCCCTCCCACTCACCCCACCCTCGAGCTGGCAAACCTTCTCACAACAGTTCTGCTGTGCCAAGGGACTGGTTGCAAGAAGCTGCTGCTGCTGCTGGCTGGGCATTGCTGCTGGCTGCCTCCCAGGCCGGGAGAGGCTCCAGGGCTCCGTGCATATCGTGGGAAGAGGAGGCCTCGCCAGGATAACGCACTTGCATCCGTATTGCCCGAGTCCAATTTGGGGGAAGGTCTCCTTTGGCAGGTGCCAAACAAGTTGTCAGGAGCAGCATGGAGGTGCCTGCTGGCGGTACTGCCTCTGCCTGGCTGAGGTTAGGGTGAGGTTCCTGCTTTCCTGCTGAACTGAACTGCTCCACACACCCGGGTCACTGGGAAGAGGTCTGCCCAAGTGGGGCTTCATGATCAGGCCAACCCGAGTGCACGGCCCAGCCTCACTTTCTTTCTCCTTTCAGTTTATACTTTCAGTGACTTGGACCAGGAGATTTTTCCTGATGCCTTTTTCACTGCACTAAAGAAGAAACGAAGAATCCAAAGAAAGTTTTTAGGAGGCGGTTTAACAACTGCTGCCCAGTTCACTGGTATCCTAGGCTAACCGTGGCTGATGTGCTAAGGGACTACAGCCTACAATGGAAAGTTGAGAAATTACCCTGGAAGAAGGCAATGGCAAATCACCTCACACTGTTGCCAAGACAGTTGTGTGGGCATTTTGCAGTTTCTACCAGGAGCTAAGCTTGACTTGAGGGACTCTTCACCTCCCCCCCAAGGTGGTGGGGTGAATGTAAGAGGATGGTGTGGGGCTCAGGAGACTATACTTATCCCTTGAATGCAATGACCTTCTAACGTAAAGCCTCCTTTATAAGGTGGCTGTTTTGAGGATTTTTCCCATGCTCATTTCCCACCCTCCAAATGAAGCTTTAAAAAGGATTCAGAGAAATTGGAACAGATGTAGAGATGGAACGCATGCAGTCAGGGCAGGAGAAACAAGACAAGTCCCAGGAAGAGCCACTCTTAGTCTGGACCAGCAAGAAGACCAGCAGGGACCAGCCCCCTCCCCTCTCCTCTCAAAGTGCAGCAGGGCATGGAATAATGGATTTAAGACACGGGAAGGCAGATTCCGGCTGAATGCTAGAAAAATTTCCTAACAGCAAGAACACAGAAGATCCCTTCACTGAAGTTCTTCAAGCAGAGGCTTTAATTTGGAATCCTGCATGGAACAAGGAGTTGGATATGATGGCCTTAGAATGACATGGACTTTGTTTGATTGTTACCTATCAAGCTCAGAAAGTATTGTGACCTGAAATAATACTTTTAGTTTACTTATAGACATTTGCTGTGTATCAATCTTGGCTGTATTACAGTTTTCCCTTATGGAGATGCCAGCTTTGTGACTGAACTTCAAAGTCACTAGCAGAAACTGTCCCTGGGTGGAATTCATGTCCTTCCCACCCAAATCCCTAACCTACCCCACAGTCCCCTCCCCCCACGAATCCCTACACACAGACACCCACACACCGCAGTTGTGCAGCTCCTCCCACCTTTTATGTCCTTTCTACTTATTTCACTATTTGACAGAACACATGTTTAGGGGATATTTATTTATTCAGTTTCCCAGATCAGAAATCACATTCCTGATGTTCACCAGTCTGTGACAAAATATTTCCATCTTTATCAATTACTAGCTGACACATTTTTTTTTCTAGCTGCATTTGTGTCCTGAATACTTTTTCAGTCAAAGGCCAGTATGTAAGTATTGAAATAAAGAGCCAGTCAGCCTGTAACTTGGCAACTTGGTTACTGAATTAACCCATCTGGGGCTCACCCAGGCATTGAATCAAAAACTAACTATATGTTGTGGGTCAGCACATATCAAGCCGATCCCTGAAGAAATGTTCAACTTTCTGCTCCCTCCGCATAGGGTTTGTCTCCAGTCTGAGAAGACAAGACTGCCACTTTTTGAACAACCGTTCTCTGTGCACACACGCTAACACTCCAGAAGAGTTTGGGGCTGGAGCCTGAATTTGAATCTTCAGGCCAGCCCCCAAAGCTATGGCAGCTGTACATTCCTCTGAAACATTTGGGAGAAAAATCTATCATGTGCCTTCTGACTAGGTGGACCTTGCAGACTTTCTCCATGTTTGCAGCTGGTTCATTGTGAAGTGCAGGTAGGTCTCTTGCCCACAAATGCTTCCTTCTGCTGTAATAAACGTGTTCGCCCTTAAAGGGTTACCAGGAACTTTGTTGCTGCTGCTGTAACAAATGAATACATTGATCCTTCTGGCAGTTGTTACGATTGAGAATTATTGTGCAATTAAATGGAGGAAGGTGTACGCTGCTCAGAACATTTGGCTAAACATCAGACAAAGATACTGCTGCTGATCCAATTAAATGAAAGCAAAAATTTTTATGATTAAGCCCCTTTCAGACAAGACGCTAAAGCTGAAGTAATGAAGTAATTCTATATTCTCTTTGGCTTTTATTGCCGGGAACAGAACATTTTTGCAGAGGCAATGGTCATATCCTGAGACTCATGCATTAATTCAAAAGAATGGAAATCAACTCTTTTTGGTCTTCCATCCAGGCATTCTTATTTGTGGGTATGCAAAACTGAAGCAGACAAGGATTACTGTGATAATCTCTGGAGCTATTTTTCTATCTGTGCTATTCAGGAGATTTCTCAGTGACTTGCCATTCTTTTCTTTTAAAGAAAAGTCAGCAAATGTTAAAATCCTCTGTTCCCTTCAACTCAAATGGCTCATTAGGGTCAGGATCCAGTTTCAAGAATCCCCTGAGCCTCCTGGAAAAATAAGTAACATCAAGAAATTGCAATGTTTAGAATGATTAAAAAATCTCTTTCACTCTCTCTTAACAGGAGATGTAGATTGTTCTTGACAAAAATGTTTGAGTAAGGTTCTTGTTCAGATGTTAGAGGGCTCTTTAATTTCCAAAACAAGGGGTGCAGTCTCACCTTTCCAACTGTATTAAAATTCAGTGGGAAAGCTAATCACCTTGCTAAAAGTGACATTTGGCTAGAACCCCCACAAAGGTTTTGATTTTTTAAACATCTCTGGCTGTTCAGACATCTACTTTCCTGAGCTAATCAAAAGAAGGCAGAACAAGTGTTTCTTCATGTGGCCCCAACACCCCATTAATGCTGGTCTCCAGGAGCCTCTGGAGGGGGGGGGTCTGGTCGTGTGTGTCACCCACATACCCTTATCAGTTCTCCGTCCAACACTTGCAAGAAGAAAGCTGGCTGGAAGAGTGATAAGGAGACGTGGGGAACTTCAGGAATCCCCATGAGACCTGCAAAATAGAGCAGAGAGGAGAAGAGGGAGAAAAAGGGCTTGATGTCACCCATCACCTCTGAAGGCATCAGGAGATCTTGCCATGCCAGGAGGCTGTGTTCAGCAGCAGCTGCCTGCGTCTGCGTGGGTCCTCCCGGGAAGAGAGGTTGCTCTGCTTTTGGAAAAGAAGAGCTGCCTCTGCCCCATCACAGTGCTTTTGACTGAAGAGCCCAGCCCATTCATACATTTCATAAACATCAAGTTCCCTCCTCACAGTCTTGGGATTGGACCATCTCTTTCTCCAAGTCCTTGTTTTTTACAAAACTTGATCTGATTGGCTATACAAAGCCATGGGCCTTGCCATAATTAGGATTGCCAAAAGGTCAAGATCCCGCCCACTTTCCACTTGCAACGAGGTCTTTCTAGCCCTCAGGAGCCCTTAAAACCAAACTCTGCTTCCAGCAGCTCAAATCCTGCCAATATTCTGACTGCTTTGCAAAACAGCTCCCTCTCTCAGGCGGGGGGGGGGGGCGGGGGGGGATCAGGAGCAATCCAGAACAAGGGAGTGTCAGGTCCCTTTTTTAAAGGGAGCTGAGTTCAGATCCTTCCCCAAAGGCCGGTAACACACTGTGCCCAGGAGAAAATCCTGGCAGGTACGTCCAGCAGGCCCTTTCTTGGAGCTGGCGTGTTCTCTTTTCTGGCCTCTGGGCTCCCTACCTGCAGCCAGGGACGAGCAGTTGTGTCCAGCTGCTGACATAATTTGGTGGGACAGGGACCAGGTGCATCCCAAGAGCTGTGCCACCTGGCCGGGGGCCTCTGGAGGAATGTGAGCTAGGGCTGCAATGGCTGTGGGACTGCCCTCCCTCTGCCTCCATTGTTTTCCTGAGTTGCTGAGCTAAGGAATGTTCCCTTTGCATCGCTCCGTGTTTGTTTAAGCCTTTTCAGTCCCTCCTAGGGAGGCACGGCATGACTCAGTGGCCAGCAATGGGATTCCACCCCAGGGCAGATTGAAAGAGACGCCCATTTGGAGAAGGCCTAAATAGATCCAGGAGGCCATGACCAACCATGGGCTTCCCTTCCCTTCCCTTGCCTTGCTTTCCCTTCCCCTAACCCAGACACTTAGGGGCTTCTTGAAGTTGACCCCCGCCTTCCCTCATTCCAATCAACTTTTGGTCTGCTTCTTGTTCAGATTCTGGCCTCACTAGCTAGAGCCAATCCTGCTTCTTGAAGACCCTGGAAGGCTGAGGAAATGGGCTGGAAGATCAGCTTTGTGAAGGTGCAAGGAATGACTGGCTTGAGAAAGACAAGGAGCGTATATCTGTTGAGCCTGGCCATTTTGAATGCAGCCATTCTCATCTCTCCTCCCAGTAATGCACCTTCCCTTAGAAACAAAAGCCAGTCCTCCAATGGATGCTTGGAGATGGTAAGGGGCCCCCAGGCTTGCTGCTTCTGTAGCTTTTCTGAATTGGTGAAAGGAGCAGGAGATCTTCTGGGCTCTTGGTCCTGAAGTGGGCAATGTTTGGAAGCTTATATTGTAAAAAAACAAAAATGTCTCTAGGAAACTTTGTGGTTAGAAGGTCGGATCAAGTCTGGGGAAATCTAAGTGCCAATCCCGAATTACTTACTTGGTCTTTTCTCACCAGATTGAACCTGAAGAGTTGTTGTGACGTAAGGGAGGGATGGCATGAACTCTGCAAAAGCAGGATGTACATGGAATTAGCCGGAGAAGCAGCTGGACCAAGGTGCTCTGCTGGCCTAGAGACCATTCTCTTCCCACTTTGAGAAGGCTTGGAAAAATGAGCTCCTGGCAAACCCCTTTTGGGGAATTCCTCACTCCGAGTGCCTTGCTACCCTTTGCTGGGGTTGCTGCTGAAACCCTCCCACCAAGGGTCTCTTCTCTCTCTCCTGCCTCTTGTCCAGCCACCTTTTTCGTCCTTGGCTGGCTGCTTATCTCCCAACTGGGCTGCCTCCCCCCACCCCCCTTCCAGCCTTTGCCCTAAGGCTCAGCCAGGCTTCTGGTTCCCTGCCCCCTTCTCCAAAGTGAGCGTCTCTTTCCTGACAAAGCCCAAGAGGTGGGAATGGGGGGGGGGGCAGAGGCCCTACAGCTGACAGGGCTGACTGGATGATGCAATGCCCCCCCCCCCCAGAGTCTGGGAAGGGGAGGCGACACACAGAGCCTGATTTTCTTTCTCCAGCACAGAAGAACCTGGACATTACCTTCAGCCCCTCCCTCTTCTGTGTAGAGGAAGCTGGAATCCTTCAGGGATCAAGAGGAAATTGCAAATATCTTTTGGGCCCTTGACCTCCCCATCCTTCCTCTCCATCTCTCTATTGACCCACTCTGGGTGCCTTACAAAATCCATAAAAAAGTAAACAAGTAAAACAATTAAAGGGCAACAGCACAAGGAATAACTGAGGAAGGAATTTCCTCCAGATGGGCAGGATTGAAGCCGCACAGATGTTCCCCAGGAATCTACACCAAGTTCTTCTCACTGCTGTCCAGGCAATCTTGGGTTCCTGAAATTTCCAGCATTCACATTTTCAAGATTGGCGTGTTTGATTGTAGGTTTATTCAGTCAACTTGATTAAGCAAACCATGGCTTATGATACTGTGCAAACCTAATATATATGGAAATTCACATCACTTGACTTGAAAACAGTCCAACAGAAGATTTCAGAATATCAGATTATTAATACCTATATTAATACCTTCTCACCCTGTCTGTATGAAATATGTTATTAAAGCCAGTTCATCAGAGATAGGCCTTCCCAAACAATTGCTCAAAAGGTAATAACGCGAGTACATCTGGATAGTCTGAACTAAAGGGCCACTGAGGCCACCCCCTGCTCAGGGCAGTCAAGCATCCCAGAGAGGTGGCCATAAGCAGACCCAGCGAAGAGGGGCTGGAAGTTTTCTTCTAGCATTCAGTCAGAAGTTGCCTCCTTCTAACTTCAGTCCTTTCTTCCCTCTCCTGCACTCAGGAATAAGGGAAAACACACTTAAATCCGTAGAGATATGCAGAAGATAATGTTTGCGCATGATGTTGGGACTGTGGAGCTGTTGAGCATGATTGATATGCAAACTCTGGGCACTTGGCATCATAAGTTGAGCTGAGACCCTGTAAGGTTTACCCCGTTCATCTCAGAGAAATTCTTGTGACATGCGTGTTCAGCAAAGAAGTTTACTCAAGCTAACGTAAGTAAGTACAGACAAAGCCAGGGTTGGCTTGGCACATCTTACAATGTATTTTATAGCTTCCCCGTCCTGCGTTTTCCCCCGTTGCTTGGTTACAGATTACCCGCAGTAATCCCCCCTCGCCCAAATGGCAGATTCAGTCCGGTGCTTTTGTCTTTCTGATTGCCATCTATGGTTGTGCTGTTGTTGCCTTTGTTGGGTTTTCCTGTTGTGCGCAAAGCCGGGAGTTCTCGATCACGCGCTGATCGCTTCCCTTCCGATCCGCTGCGCTCCCCTCTGTCTGCAGCGCCCGAGGGAAGCCGCGCTGTTTGAGTTAAGCCCACCCCCTGTCCGTCATCAGTCGCGGTTTCACTTCCCCTTTTCCTCGGCTCGCGCCCGGGCGGTGAAATTGACCAGGCGCGGCTGAGCAGCGCTGCGCTGTGCCGTGCCGGCTGAATCTGACAGACCCAACATCTATTGCAATGCAAAAGGCACTTTGATAACAGGAGAGAGTCATTTTACTATGCGGTACACACATACTTATAGCTATACCTAAATCTCTGGTAGGTGCCACAGCTTATAGATTAAGGACAATTGAGTTGCTTGTCTTCTGAAGCCTGCTTATTTTGTTGCAGGAGAATTTCCTGCAGTCACACCTCCACTGCGTGGCCACCTTGACTTTGGAGGCTGCTCTGGCGCAGGGTCAGCCGTTGTGGCCATGCCGCACGTCCGTCCTGTTCAGGAGATTGATGAGGCCCAAGCAGACATTTCTGAATGGCCCCTAAAAAGGTCATCTTCTGAACAACAGTGAGGAAGTCTGTGGGCAGAGAGGATGGCTGGGCCATGGAAGCGATCACAGATTTTGAACACTGTGCCTAAAGTTGACTGGGTAAAAGTGCCTTGGTATCTTCTTCCTTTCTGTCTATGATATGCCCGAGCCACTTTGAATGAAAGGCAGCCTGCCGCCCAGGTTGGACAGAGGCGCCGTCCTTCCCTGGCTGCCTCGTTTTAGAAGAACACAGATACGAACAACCCGCTGGAGGCTGCAGTGGCCGGTGTGGTAATGGGTTGGTTGGCAGGGTTGATTCTTTCCCCTTTCTGACCGCATCTCCTCTGTCAAAGAACTTGCATGCCTACAGACCAAAGGGTCATTTCTGGAAGGTAGCGCCTGCTGCGTTGGGGTGGAAATGCCACCTTTCCTCTCTGTCGATGTAGTGCAGATAACCACTTCCACTCACGCAGCAGCACAGATGCTGCTTTCCAGACGGGCTGAAATAGCAGGAAGGTGTTTCCCTTCCTAGAAACATCTCTTTGAAAAAGTGGTGATCTCTGTTACAACTTTCGGAAAAAAATGGTAGCCCACAGCATGAAGCAGCGCTAGAAATAAGCGCGATCTCAGAGATTCTTCCTCTGGTTTCTTCACCTGGAAGCTATTTTTGTTTGCTCCGTGGATGGGAAATTGGAGGGCCTCTAGATGGCAGCCCAGGAGAAGCATCTTCTGCCCGAAGAGCTTTTTTTTACTTTTTTCAATACATTTTATATTTATTTATTTGTATTTCAATTTTGTCACTGCCCATCTCACTGCAGAGCGACTCTGGGCAGTTTATAGTAAAAAGTAATACATAAAAGTGCTTTAACATAAAGGTGAAAAAATATAACAAAAAGAAAAAAATTAATATATAATTATAACAACGAACAGTCACAATTCTATATATGCTTACCTAATGCAAATATCATTCAAGTACATATCTATTTCTAATAGAGTTATATGACTATCATGTTTTTTTCTTTTAACCCAGTGTATTTTGTAGAAATGAGTCCCATATTTCATTATACTTGTCCATACAAAGTCTACGTCTATAGCTGATCCGCTCATTAGTAGCAAGTGCAATCAGGTCTTCAATCCATTGAATAAATGGGGCTATACATTTATCTTTCCAGTGCTGCAATATCAGTCTTTTAGCCATAGAGCTTGAGATAATAGTCCTCGGCAGATGTTTTGTTGGTTTGCATCTGTAATCTCCTCTGGGACACTGACCTTCCTTAGAATCTCAGGGCAAAAAGTAAGAAGGAAGGATCAGCCCAGGTCACCAACATGGGCAGAGACATCTGGCTTTAGTGACTGAGCTGGTGTGCCCAAGCAAAGCTCTCCAGCACTGTGGCTTTTAGATAGCCAAATCTGCCAATTCCCAGAAATGATCTCCAGAACATGGTCCACCCAACAAATATTATACAAAGCCTACTGAGACAAGTTCTGTGTGTCCTAGATTACTCATTGGCTCCTCCAATAACTTTCTCTTGTGCAGAAAACAGCCCTGCAACCTCTTCAGAAAGTTTATTTAATTCCATGTTCAGTTTTAATTTGCTCCTCCCATTTGATATTTTAAATAAAAATCTAATATTATTTTTAACATTAATATTCAACAAATAATAAGAAAATTATGTCAGAACTTCTGCCCAGTCACATGTTTAAAATCTTTTCCTTTAAAAAAATGAGTGGAAAGCTGACATACCACAAAATACAGGATCAATCTCCAGGATTACTGTATTTATTTTAGAAGCATCTTCAGTGTGTGTCAGTTGGGCCTGTTAGTTAATGAGATGTGGGTACAGTATGCTGGCTTGCAAGGTAGTCTTTAGGTTAGAGATCCTGGCTTACACAGAAGAGTATGAGCTGGCTTGGGCTTGTGTTCCAATATTGACTGTATTATGTTCTTTCCATTCCCCACAGTGAGGAACGCTGCAGTTTCCTTTTTATTTCTCTGACTAAAAAGTGTTATGTGAAAGACCCAACCTGTGATGGGTGATCTGGTGATAACAGTGGCATATGGAAGACCGTAACTTGGAATGTAAGAAGTAAAGGACATGAATTAACAAATGAAATAAAAATAGATACATTGTGTATCTGTGAGACTAAGAGAAAAAGGAAGGATATAATAGAACTGATTGAAGGTGATCTGATTTGATCTGAGTGGGGTTGATTAATATATTTGGAAGCTGAAAGTGTAGGCTTCATTATGAATGAACAGGCTAAAATGTATGTCAGACAGTATGAACTGGTGTCATCCAGACTGCTGCAAGTGGGCATGAAAGTAGGAATTCTTAATCTGCTAAGAGCTCTATGTGAGCTCAGCTGAATAGTGATAACAGAAGAACCAGTTATGGGTTCTGGGGAAAATTGTACAACTTTCTGAATGAAGGTGATCCAGGGGAACTTGTTATTTTGTTAGGTGACATGAGCAGGTAGGTGGTATAAGACAAGCAAGCACATAAACATGGTGGCTCTGT
Organism: Python bivittatus; assembly: GCF_059951505.1. NCBI lineage: Eukaryota > Metazoa > Chordata > Lepidosauria > Squamata > Pythonidae > Python > Python bivittatus. The sequence goes on along the minus strand of NW_028277053.1, from coordinate 5,968,376 downwards.
GTGGAGAATGATGACAGCTTGGGAAGTATTTGCTTCGGAATAGGCCTGTTGGGTTCAAATACAGAGCTTAAGCCAGGGGAGATGGGCGGCATACAAATTAAACAAACAAACAAACAAACAAACAAATAAAGCATAAATCTATTAGTACATGCGGATGGAAAAGGAATTACTCAAACACCTGTGTTGTTTTTATAATGAACAACTGAATTAGTAAAGGATAACAAGGTTGTTGAGTGGTTATAAATGTGGGACAGACCATATTTTGGTAGAATCAAGTGGATCTTAGGTTGGAGAATGAAAGAAACTAGAACAGAATGGCTTCAAGAAGAGGAAATACAAATTCTTGGATGAAAAGGGATAAGGAAATTAATTAAATTACTAAGAAGATGGATGGAAAGTGAGCATGAAAAAGCAAGATGAGGAAGATTTTTGTGCATGGTAAAAAGAATTATGCTACAAAGGTGTGTGGAGTCATGGTAATGGGAAGTATGAAAAGGATTACTTGGTAGAATGATGAAGTGAATGAGGCTGTAGATGAGCAAAAGGCATATGAGAGAATGATATTATTTATATGGCAATTTTGATGGAAATAAAATCTTATTTTTAAAGTGGCTAAAAAGAGCTAAAGAAGGACCCTCCAGCAGAGTGAATTCAAAATAAAAAGGATTTGAGATGAAATTGGGAGCACAGTATGGAATACTTTAGAGCTTTACAAGGGAATGATAATGATATGGCAAAGTCATTGATGAAAAGGAAGTCATCAATACTATGAGAATGTTGAAAAATAAGGTGTGAATAGACAATGTAAGTGAACAAATAAAATGAAGATATGCTTTGCTTATGCATCAGCTGCACAACTTGTTCAATGTGTGTCTGTAAAGGCTGCATCTGTGCCTGGCAATTGGAAGAATGCTGTTATTGTTCCCCTAGACAAAGGGTGAATGCAAAAACTGCAGGGGGATTGATTTGTTAAGTGTACCTGGAATGGGTTTGGCAGAATTATGATCAAAAGGGTATGAGAAGCAACAACAAGTAACATTTAGGAAATGCAATCTGAGTTTATAATGGGCAGACTTTTGCTTTTCAGCATATTCCTGAGAAATGTATACAGGTAGTCCTCATTTAGCGACCACAATTGGGACCAGCAGATCTGTTGTTAAGCAAAGTGGTTGCTAAGTGGGAAATCATGTGACTGTCACTGTGCTTCCCTTTTCCCCACTCCCCCACCCTTTGGAATGCTCACCTTGGCACTGGAATAATTAGCAAGAAGAGAATTAGTGTTTATATTTGCATTCACTGGAGAGGAAGGGATTACAAGAGAGTAAGCAGGCGCACAATGGGGAATACCCATCGAAAGGAATGCACTGGTGCCGGCTGTTTGCCTAGCATGCTTGGGGCTGGGAGCCACGAGCATGCTAGGCAAACAGCCAATGTATTCCCCATTGTGCGCCTGCTTACTCTCTTGTAATCCCTTCCTCTCCATTCTCTCCACTCTGTGGGGTGGGGGGAGGGGAAGCCCGGAGAACTCTCTGGTGCCTGATCTTGGGGAGGAGGGGATGGTCAGTTCTGCCTGATCAAGGTCCTGCATCATCTGCTTTACTAGTCAGAGCCACACACACAGGCACACCTCAGATCGGCTAGCTCAGGGCCAGCCTGGCTATCTAGGAAAACTTGGCTTCCCTCTTAGGAAAAGTAACTGATGGTCATCTGTTCCACTGGGAAGCGATACAAGGGAGTCTACCACTCGCCTCCCTTCATTTGCACCAGTCTCTGGCCTTGTGTCAGTCCTGCTAAGTACACCGTACCTGGAAATCAGCTCCACAGGAAGGCTAAAGCTATTTTTACTGGGAGTTGGTATAAGAACAGAACCTTGCAAGTCTGACTGTGCTGTACGTCCCCCCCCCCTTTTTATACCCCTGAGCTGCTTCTGAATATTGCCTTGCTTCTCAGGGCTTAAAGCTGTTTCAGCCCCCTTTGCCTAAGTAAGGGGGCTCGCCTATTTCCATCACTTTCCTTGCCCTCTGTGCCTGGTTACTGTGGCAGGACAGGGCTCGGCAATGAAGGAGGCACAAAGGACGCAGCTGGCTCTGGTGCCACAACACGAGTCGGAGGAAGGTCCATTAATGCAGCTGTGGGAAAGACCCCACACAGTCTTTCTCATATCCTTCCCTGTAAGAACATGTAGACTGTGGGCTGTGACTTTCTGTAATGGTATGTGGGAGACAGGAGGAAGAACCGCAGCCTGGGCAGCAGTCTGATAACAGGCAACGCAGTCCACGCGTGGGGGAAAAGCACGGGAAGCGTTTCAGAAGGGACCTTCCCTAGTTTTCCAGAGACTAAAAAGAGAGGAGGGAAGAAATACTTTCAGCCTTGCAAGATTCTCTTAATGTAACCTCACAGTAAAGTCGGATTAGTTCATCTGCTTCTGACCTCGCAAGGCTGACACTTTCTTAAGCTCCTTTGGAAGAACTGGGGCAACCCAGTAGAATCCTCCCACTTGGCACATTTGAGGAAAGCAAGGACCTGATTCCAGATCCCTCACTGTTGCATTGCCCAGTTGATCAACTTCATTCAGCAGAGCATGGCAGAAAAAGAAATGCCTGTACTGTAGTGGATTTGAATCCAGGCCCAGTTGAATTCCGCCTACATCTGCATCTTCTGCTGCCTTCTCTTGTGCGACACAACACAAGGCCTACAGCAAGAGAACAGACAGGCCTCTTGAACCATTGTGCGGGATTCCACCAGAGCAGCCACACCAATCTGCTGCCTGGGCTCGCTGCGGCGGTCCCAAGCGTCCAACAGCTTTCCCAGAGAAGCAGCCTGCTGCGCCCTGTAGAAATCCCTGGAGGTGCCACTGAGGGAAATATGCGGAAGCTGTCACAAAAACAAAGAGGGCAGAAGCATTTCTTGAGCCCTGGGAAGGGAGACAGCATGTGGAGGAGGCTCAGGTTGGCTCCTCCCTGACTCAATGGGGCAGCTGAGGGAGGGGAGGAAAAACACAATCAGGCTTGCACGATTCTGTTACTAGAGCCTATCTCAAAAAGGTTTAGTTCTAGTCTTCATGTAGAGTCGGTGTGCTGACCTTGTAGGGCTGACAGCCCCTATTTGAATCATGGAGCTCCCCTCCTCCAGCCCTCCCATCCCTTTGCCTAGTATAGGAAAGGGGCAACTGCTGCCCTTTGCTTTCTGCGCCCCACAATCCTCTTGGTGAAATGGTTGTCTTGACTTTAAGCTGGCAGAAGGTCTTGGATTCAACTGTTCCTGAAATACCAATCCCAAAAGCGGACACAAGGCACGTTTTTACCATCGTCACCACTACTCTTTAGCATCGGCATCTTGTGCAGAAGCAGGTTTTGTCTGGAAGCCCTGAAAACAAGCTGGAAATGACAGAGGAGCAAGGGATGTTCTAAACTGGGTCTTCTCCTTCCTTTCCTTTCCTTTCCTTCCCATCTCAGCTCACTAAAGCTACCACACGTGCCACTTGCCACTCCTGAACTCACGCAAGTGGGCGCATCCTGAGGCTGGCTGGCTTGTTCTCTCTCTCTTTTCTCCTCAGACTCAAACTATGGAATGGCCAAGCAAAAGCAAACCAGGTTAATCCCAGGGTAAAACAAGCATGGCAGTTCTTCTGGTTGCAAGACTCTCTCCATTCTCTGCCTATGCTGTGAGCTTATGTAACTTAATGAATCATGCCCTGTGCATGCATCAGGGCTGCATCAGATCTCAGTTCTGTGCCCAAGATGATGTAGTCTTAAATGGGCAAACGGAGTGGCATCCATGGAGACCTTCCAACTGGCGATTTCACAAGAACAACTCCTCTTCTTTCTAGGATAGGCTCAGGCTTCTGATCAATCCCTTAATCATCTTGGCAGCCCAACAATTTTGGCCAACATAAAATCAGTTAAATCTAATTTCATGCCTGCAAAAGATCTAACTAATGGGAGGTGGGGAATTTATGTGGCAATTGGCAAGAAGGCTCAAAGAAGTAAGAAAAATAACAATTTTGGAGAATGCGTCTGACTGAACTATATCTTTCCAGAATACTATGTCCTCCCAAGACTGCACTGAACTGAAAATATTTTGCAAAACTTCTTGAAATCAATTGGGGGGGGGGATGGGTTAAGAAAATTTAAGGCATTCATTGAACCTCTTAACTTCATTACATTATCCTGTTTGCAGTGAAATCTCGTCCCTAAAAGTTCAGACATGAAAGAGTTCAAGGAAAACCTGAATCTCATCTGGCAATGAAATCCAATCAAATACCAACAACGGAGGTAAAGACCATTAAACCTGGGAAAATCAAACAATAAAGGGTCTGGAAGAGCAGGAAGTGCCCTGTCTGAGGTGAGCTTTTAAAAAGAACTTGCGTCTTCATTTTATCTTTAGGTTTTTTTCTCACGGGAGAAGCCAGAGCATCTCTCCCAGGTGGTCTCAAAATTGGGTGGAGATCCAGGAAAAAATACAGCAATCTAGGGAACTATAGCTGGATGATAGTTTTTTAATTTAATATATAGAAATTATTTGAAATGTGTACTATTGTGCTATCTGGTTCCCCTGTGGTCTTTCTCTCCTCTTTGTCTTCGCATGCCTGACTGTGGAGTAGCTACTGAGAAACCTTGCAGATGCCTGCCTGCCTGCCTGCCTGCCCTTTCCATCCTCCCTCCCTCCCTCCCTTTCCATCTTGCCTGCCTGCCTTCCTTCGGCTTTCAAGTCCTATCCAGTACAAGCAGTGACGACCTTTTGGGTCGAAGGGCCGTAGTCTAGTTTTCTGCTGCCCTGACATTTCACCAGCAGCCGTGGCTGGCCTCATCAGAGGCAGAGGGAGCTGCTTTGTGGGTGTCTCTTGGCAGCACACAACCAACTGGACAGAGGCTGAGGGAGCCCTTGAGAGGCTCATTGGCCTGTGAGCTGCAGGATGAGGAGGCCATCGCTCCACCTACTCCTGAGGAATTCAGCGCCAGAGTGGTTGGTGCCAGCGTGTGGAGAAGGCTGTCCTACGGGAAGTGCAGTAAAGACTGCGGGGAAGGGCTCGTGGACCCACATTTGGGGAAACTGGTGAGAACAACCCACTACGTTCCAGACATGCAAACATTCGTAAGCATGTGCCTTAACATGGTCGCCATCCAGTTTTTGAATGCGGCCCTTAAAAGGTGTGCCATGCCTGGTGAAATCCTCAAGCTGACAAATGTTGCAGCAGAAGGGAGTTTGCCCCCAGCCTTCAAGGCAAAACTTTTACCCAAGTGGCGTGTCAAATAGTGCTAGGGCACTCACTGAGACCTTTGGCCAAAGTAATAACTGCAATTTTTGTATCTACATTTATGAAGATCGGTCTTGGATATGGAACTGACACCATGTTTAATTTCAGATACAGTAAAAGTCTCCAGATCTCTTGGGCCAAATCTAAGAGTACGTTCTCAAGAACATTTTACATTAAGCGATTGATTATATGCCGTCAGGTCATTTTCGACTCCTAACGACCACATAGATAGATTTTCTCAATGATGACCTATCCCTCACCTGTTCTTTCAAGTCTCCCAGTGGTGTACTTATCACCACTGTAACTGAGAGCTAGTTGGGTCTAGTGGTGAAGGCTCCAGGCTAGAAAGTGGGAGATGGTGAGTTCTAGTCCCGTCTTAGGCGTGAAAGCCAGCTGGGTGGCTTTGGGCCAGTCCCTCTCTCTTAGCTCAACCCTCCTCACAGGGTTGTTGTAGGGAAAATAGGAGGAGGAAGGAGCATTAGGTATGTTCGTTGCCTTGAGTTATTTATAAAAATAATAAAGGTGGGATAAAAAAAACCTAAAATAACAACAAAAGCAGTGTCTGTCCACTTTAAGGCTGGTTGTCCTCTTCTCTTTCCTTCCACCTTTCCCAGCATGAGAGCCTTTTCCAGAGAGCCAGGTCTTCATATAATGTATCTGAAGTAGGATAATTTGAGCCTGGCTATTTATGCCTCGAGTGAGAACTCCGGGTTGATTTGTTCGATGATCCATTGATTTGTGTTCCTGACTGTCCACAATATTCCCAGGAGTCTTGTCTAACACCAAAGTTCAAAGGCGTCAATACTCTTCCCATCCTGCTTCTTCAAAGCGCAACTTTCGCTTCTGTAGAGCGTCACCAGGAATACCATGGCTTGCAGGATTCTGATCTTTGTAGGTACAAACGGCATCTGAATACCTTTTCCAAGGCCTCCATGGCTGCTCTACCAAGTGCTAGTCTGTGGTGTATTTCTTGACTGCTTGTTCCTTTACTATTGATGGTTGATCCTAAAAGGCAGAAGCTCTCCACCACTTCAATACCTTCAGTGTCAATTTGAAGGCTGGTTGTTCTACCTGTTGTCATTAGTTTGGTCTTAATATTTAATTTTAGTCCCATTTTTTCAGTGTGCTCTTTGACTTTCAGTACTAGGGCTTGCAGAACCTTTGCATTTTCAGTGGTCAGAGTACAGTCCTGGCCAAAAGTTTTGAGAATGACACAAAGATTTATTCTCACAAGGTCTGCTGCTCCAGTGTGGAAGATGGCAATGTGCATATACTCCAGGATGTTATGAAGAGTGGTCAGATCAATTGCAATTAATTGCAAAGTCCCTCTTTGCCATGAAAATGAACTTAATCCCCCAAAAACATTTCCACTGCATTTCAGCCCTGCCACAACAGGAGCAGCTGACCTCATGTCAGTGATTCCCTTGTTAACACAGGTGTCAGTGTTGACCAGGATAAGGTTGGAGACCACTCTGTCATGCTGATTGAGTTAGAATAACAGACTGGAAGCTTTAAAAGGAGGGTGGTGCTTGAAATCAATGTTTCATTGCTTTTCTATAATCAATGAGGCACATACTGATTTATTTTTGGCATTCTTTGGTTTTCTCAATTATCCATCATGCATCAGCAATAAAGCTGCATATTCCTAGGTCTTTTCTAAGCCAGATTGAACATCTGGCATCTTTTTTTCCAGGTAGGGCTCTAATCTGCATTGGATGATCCTAAGCACTGTTTTGCTAGCATGTGAATTAAACAATTACATATTGGTTTTATTCTGTTTTCTGTTTCCGGGACTGTGAGAGGGGACTTAAAATATTTGCAGTGGGTAGTTATGAGGCCAAGTATCTCAATTTTGTGCTAAACATTTGTCATGATTTTATTCCAGAGGTAATGGTACCTGTGTACAGAGAATAAATGTGTTGGAGAAGGTTCTGTTCCAAGGAATTCCAGGGGAGGTATGGTGAACTGAAGACAGCTCTGCAAAACCGGAACTGACGACTGTGGCAAAGACCAAGGAACTGATGAGCAGACCGGTCCCTCGAAACCTCTCCAGATAAGGAGAGGATGGGAGATTGCCCACATATGTTCTGGATGGCTGCCCTCCTTGTGAGGAGACCACAGGACACCAGTTTTCCACAGATTTGAGCACTGGGAGACCACAGGGTCAACCATCTTGCTCACAACCACGGTGGAGCCTTTTAAAGGACTAAGCCTGCAAACCCCACTTTCTAATCACTTTCAGTTTTGCTCATTAACTACTTCTAAGCTATTACGGCAGGATTAATAAAAGATATGGAGCGAGCTGGAGTATTAAGATTGAAAGATTGGTTAAGTAAAGTTTCTTGTAGAGATGATATAAAGGAAATATTTGAACAAAGCAAAATATCTTGGTATAATGTATTGCAATTGGAGGTATAGACTAAGAATTGGGTAAAACAATATGGGAAATGCAGACAATTAACAAAATTTGAGGAATTAATAATACAAATGAAACAGAATGATACAGACAAAATAACAAAAGGGTTAGTAGATAAAATATACAAAATATTGTTAGAGGGTAATCAAGCACAACAAGGAATGAAATTTAGTTGGGAGAGTGACTTAGGTATTAATATTACAGAAGAGGAATGGTCAAAGATTTGGATGCAAAGAATTATGAAAAATGTGTCTGTTAGAATTAAAGAGAACTGTTATAAAACAGTTTGGAAATGGTTCATGACCCCAGTAACTTTAAGCTATTATAATAAAAGTAATTAAAAAAATGGTTGGAGGTGTAAAAAAGAAATTGGGACCTATTTGCATTGGTTTAAAGAAATTGGAATATTGCTATTAATGGTAAATTGACGTGAACTAAAATATAAAAAGGGTCTGGCGAAAAGGAATGATTTTGATGTTATACGGGGTGAATTTCTGGAATATGTTTTTGTTAAAGGGAAGGGAGTAAAACCAGATCAATATATATCATCCTTTTGGAGAGGAGGGCTTATTAAAAAGTATTAAAGTTTTAAAAAGTATTCGCCCAGAGTTCCCCCATTGGGGGGAGATGGGCGGGTGAGAAATTTAATAAATAAAATTAATTAATAATAAAAATCCATGATAACAAAAAGTAGAGAGATAAGGAGGGTTATAAGTCCCACAGGTAATGGGTGCACATAGAGATTAAGTTACATGTGTTATATTTTGGTTGTTTGAATTATTTTATGTTTTTGTTATTACTGGTTTTGTGTTTTGTAGTTTGTATTTTAAATTTAATTTTAAATTTTAAATTTTAATTTTAAAACCCTACTTCTAAGCTATCAGAGTCCCTTAGACCAACAAGTCTGAAAACACTGGGTAAGTCTGCCTGCAATCCTGAATGAGAGAAAATTGTAATTATAAGCTTAAGAATGAAAGAATCTGAAATGAACAGCAAAAAGCTAAATAAAATTTTGATCTCAGAAAGTTATCTGGACTAAGGGTCCAGATAAAATTGGAATATTGAAACTTTTACAATAAGATTTTGGAATTAATTATAAAGAGCAAATGGCTTCTTGTGGGAAATAGATTCTGTTTTGATTTTTACAAGACAAAACAAAGATAAGCAATTTCATGATTTCAAAAACTGCACACTAGAGGGGACTAAAGTTTTTAGGTAGAGGAAAGATTTATAAGCCTGCAAAATGTTGCAAAATGTTTTAACAATGAAAATACTGAAGGAGACATTTGAAGAATGGAATCAGGAAATAGCCACAATATCAACCATGTCTGTAATGATGTCTGCTTCTACGGATAGACAATGTCCAAAAGGTTCTATTGAAGAAATGACAGATGTTGAACAAATTTTAGCTGACAAGATAGAGATGGTATCGAAAGTGGATTTACAACTGAAGGCCAAGAGAATGATTTAGAAAAGGATTTCACTGGATCTACAAACAAAATTGGCTGAGGTTTTAAAATTTAAAAGGGAAACACAAATGACAACCCAAGAGAGTGACCTGGATAATTTTTTTCTATTGGATTTACAAAAGACGCTTGTTAAAGCCTTGAAGAACTCTAGTGATGGGACAAAGAAAAAATGAAGAGAAATCAAATCCTACGACAATATTTGAATGAACTAAAGGTTAAGACTGTTAGAAGTAAAAGGAAGGAATATAAATGTGGTTTATTTGATCTAGGTTAAAACAAGATATGGTGTTATTTCTGGCAACCCTTTATGGACTTTCTGCTGACACCAGGACTGAAAAGATGATATTTTATGGATTTGTTTATAGATAAGAGATGGGATATGGGATGAAGAGATAAATGTTTGTAACCTTATAGAGGGTGAAGAGTCACTAAATTTGTTTATGCTTGATGTGATGAAGGTTGGAAGGCACTTCTTTATATATTTATTTTCTCTTTCCTTACTATATTCCTACTTTTCTCTTTCTTTTTTTCTTTTTTCTTGCACTTTTTCTTTTTTCTATTCTATTTTCCTGCTTTTCGTTTGTATTAGATTTTACTATTATAATCAACATTTTTAATAAAATTGTTATATAAAAGGACAAGTTCTGTCCCAAGATCCCTGTCTCATATATTATGGACATAGGTATCCCCCAACATCTGGTCCCACATTTGAAAAGACATTTCCTGCTAAAACTTTCTGGACCAGTGGCTCCGTTAGGAGTTTTTAAAGCTGGTTACAAAATGGCTCCCTGTGGCACAGCCAGTCATAAAACGTTTCCTAAAAGGCAAGTAGATGAAAATACTTCAATGGCCTCTAGCCCCTCCTCAATATGTTCCCTACCAATCTCATCCTGATAGATATCCTATATAGCATTCATACGTCTAATAATATATAATAGAGGTATGACCCATGGTTCCTATGTCTGTAGGGCCTCCATGGAGCCCAGAGCTGTTCTTCAAAAGGAAGAGGATGAGGGGGCTTTTCTTTGCAGCAAATCATCCTTCCTTCTTTGAGAGCAGAAGACCACATACTGCTTCTTTTTTAAGTCAAGAGGCACAGAGTATAATGAACATTCAGGAAAATATCCACAAATCCCACATTAGGCAGAAATTCTGAGCTGTTTTCAGAAATTCTGAGCTCAGGTGGATCTTGTGCTGCTACATACATTAGCTCTCCCAAGCTCTGCATAATATCCTCTTTGGTAACATATTTTAAGGGTAGCTCATGGAGATGCTCGTTTAACAGGACTGATTCAGTCTACGGCACTGAGTTTCATTTGCTCTGCAGCATCTACAACCTGTTGTAGTAACTTTGCTTTTGAGGACCATTGCCACTGCTAAATGCTCTGCGCTCATCTTTGGGTCCTCTGGGCCACAAAGGGATCATTTGCATATTCCCAGTGCATTTTGGCAGGTGAGTGAAAGGAGCAGCAGAAGAGTTGAGCTTTGACCATGCATGCCATTAAACTGAACGAGGAAGCTAATGCAGGACTTGAATGTGCCCTGGGATGAGAGGCTGAAGGAATGTGGGATGCTCAGTCTGGAGAAAGGAAAACGAGGGAAGACACGACGTCAGGTACATAAAGGATACCTAAGGGAAGATGATCTGGAACTAGCTGCATCACACAGTTGGATCATGCTCAACATATGATCTCCTAGAACACCCGACCCTTTCCATGTGGCCTACTGCCAAGCCAGTTCTCCCCCAGTCTAGGCTTCTGCCTTACATTTCCTCAACTAGACACAGATCTCCATATTTCTCCTCGTTCAATGCCATCCTAGCCCATGCAGGTCACTTTGAATCTCCTCTCCCTCCTCTGAAGTATTAGCCACCCCTCCCAGCTTTGTGCCCTCCAATTCCCTCACTGAAGCCATTAATAAAAATGTTGAATAGCGCTTCCCTCCCCAGCTGAAGCAGAGGCCTTAATGAGCACCCTCATTAAGATAAGGTCATTCCACCAACTATGAGTCCACTAAGAAAGGCATCGTCTAGCCCACATTTTCCCGTTCTGCTGAGGTGTTCTACATCTGCAGCCTTCTCCCGATGGACTAAGCCAGGAATTTTAACACGGTTAGTATTCCGTTCCGGCACTGTTTGTTGGTAACGGACTCCTGCTGGCTCCTATTCATTGCAGCCTGCTTATGCAGGGCTCGCAGACACGTTGGTTGAGGATCTTGCCCAGTCTGGATGTCCAACTGACCCATCCTGAGAAGAGAAGGGATGTCCCACCGCTCTGCACATTTAAAACCCCCAACCCCGGGGCTTCCCATTAGAGGAGAGCCATTGGGGCAATCGTTGGGCAAGTGCGGGATCAGTCTGTGCCCAGAGGGGACCTTTGCAACAGTGATTTGGTTTTTCAGGTAGAAAAATCCCTGCCCTGCTCTTACCTGTCCATTTTCAGGGGCCTCTTTTTTTAACCTACTGATTAGGTTTATATCGCGCCCTCAAGGCGGCAGACAGGATCCGCTCCCCCCCCCCCCGCCCATAACAAGCACCCTGTAGGCAGGCAGGCAGGCAGGCAGGCCGGGCCGAGAGAGAGGGAGGGAGGGAAGGAGGGACCCCGAGTCCCTCTGGAGCCGCGGGGCTGAGCGGCCGGACTGGGTCTGCTGCTCCCGGCCCTGCCGCTCTCCCGCTCGTCCCCGGCCTGGGCTCTCGCGCGGCGGGCGAAAAGGGGCGCGCTGGTGGCGCCTGGGGAGCCGGGAGCCCGCAGAGAGCGGAGCGGCCGCGCACCCCAGCGCCGGGCCAGCCGAGCCGGCGGCAACGAGGCGTTTCCGCAGTGAAGCGCCGGCCCGTCATCGCAGGCTGGCGAGCTGGATCGGAAGGACGCTCCGCTCGCTTCGCTCCGAGGCGGCCGTTCGGCTAATCCTGCCGGACAAGCGGAACCGCCCCGGAGCTCCTCAGCGCGGCGGGCAGAGGCGGGCCGGGCGCTCGCCCCACCCGGGCCTTCCTCGGCCGCAGAGCGGAGCCCCCCAGGCAGGCCCGGCTCCCCGGCCCCGGGCTCGACTCCTCGGGAGACGCGGGCTCCTTGCGAAAGGGCCCAGCGGGAGGGCTCCCCAGGCAAGGGGCCCGGGGCCCGGGGCCCACTGCAGCTGCGCTCGGACAGGCAGGCAGCCCCTCTCCCGGGGCCCAAGGAGGCCGGGGGTTGGGCTGCACAGCGGAGCCGGCTGGGCGGGCGCTCAGTGCGGTTCCGGGCCCGGGGCAGATCCTGCGCGAGGCTTCCGAGAGAGGAGCCTCGAAAGGCCTGGACTGAAGGTCCTTCTTCACATTAGTCAGTTTCTTAATTTTTTAAAATAACGACTTAATAAAAAATAAAATCACAAAAAGTATTGCCTGCAGATACAACTACTACTTGCAGCATGTTCGTTTTCTATAAACTGGCTTTAGCATGTGGATTCCTGACCTCCTCGGCTCAACGTACAGAATTAAAGTCCACGATGCGGTTGTATGTCAGAGACAGGCAGGCTGCTGAGCCAAGGAAACTGCTGCAGGCGGCCAGGAGAGATGGGCGGGGATGGCGCTGAACCCGGGTGAAACCATGGATGGGATGGGATGGCACAGGAAGAATACAATTTTTGCCAGAGCCACAACCGCAACCACAACCCTAATGATATGCATCATTACGTCACCTTTCCTTCCACAGGACAGAAGGGAGGGGGATCAGCTTTCCAAATTACTCCGGCACAGTGAGAAGCCCTGACCTTGGATACCACCGCACGTCTCTGCCCAGCCTCCCATCCCCCAAATTAGATTGCGGCTAACTGGGCCCTCTTCCCACGTATGAAAGTGCTCGCCCGTGGCCTTCCAGGAAGACCCATCCTGTATTCCATTGCTTATTTATTTACTATATTTATTCAGTATCTCATATGTGTAACTCTGGGCAGCTCACACAATTAAAAACAAAAAACGATAAACAGTTACAAGTAAATATCTAAAATAAAAGCCATTAAAAACCGATTAAACACTATAAAACCGTGAAACTTCATTTGCAGGAGAGTATAGTCCATGAAATTGCTAACATTGCAGCCAACTGACAGGCTCCCTCCCACCACGGGGTCCCCAGGCGTGATGGCAAAGCCACGTCTTGAGGGCCTTCCAAAAGGCCATCAAGGTCGGGGCCAGCCGGGCCCCGGGGGGAGCGATGTTCCGAAGGGCGGGTGCTGCGGCAGAAAAGGCCCTTCTCCTGGGTCCTGTCGGATGATGCTCTCCAGTGGACGGAGCCTGCAACGAGCCCCTTCTGCTGGACCTGATGGGATGGGTAGATGTAACTGGGGAGAGGTGGTCTCTCAGATAATTTGGCCCCATGCCATGTGGGGCTTTATAGGTTGAACTGAACCCAGAAGCAGAATGGCGACCAATGCAGCTCATGGAGCAGAGGTGTAACGTGCGCTGATCGAGGAGCAGCAGACATAGCTGTCTGCACAGCCGCATTTTGCTCCAGCTGTAGCTTCTGGATGCTCTTCAAGGGCAGCCCCATGTAGAGCGCATTGCAGTAGTCCAGCCAGGAGGTGACCAGGACATGAGTAGAGAGCAGAGCCTCCCGATCCAGGAACGTCTTGCCACTTCTTTTTGTAGCACTCCTCCAGGCTGAGAGGAAGTTTGACCACGCTGATCCAGAGACCAGACTGGGCTTTCTGTCCACTGCCTCTCCTAACAAGGTCCCAACACCACCAGGGGCAGCCCTCAACAAGCAGAGTTGCGTAGCCTTTTATTGACTTCCTCAGCGAGAAGGGGGTGGCTGCTAAGAGGAGTAGCCTCAGCGGTGTGTTTCAGCCCCCTCCTCCTTCAGCTGCCCCAGGCCCAGCCACGGCAGTTGGGCCAGCCTGGCCTTCTCTTGACCCACAGCCTTGGAGTCCGGTCCCAAAGTCACCACTGTTGCTGTATGAACTCATTGGTAGGGCCTCATAGATCATCTAGCCCAACTCTGGTGAAGGAAAGGGAGCCCACCACCTCCTCTGCACCCCACTGAGCCCCACGGTCCAACTGCATTTACTCCTGGGAGGTTTTTGGAAATCTGACTTCTTTTAACTTAAGTCCTTTCCAGTAATCTGTGTCCTGCACTCTGAGATGAGAGCGACTGGGACACTAGGCCACTTAACCTCTTCTTAGCATTCCCTCAGTCTCTCTCAAAAGTTGTGATTTCTATCTCCAGGTCATCCTGTCAGCAACTTTTCAGTTTCTCTTAATCTTTCCTAAAATACAGTGTCCCAAACTGGTCACTCTATTGGAGTTGTGTCAGAGCACTGCAGAATAAAGTGGAGTTTATCACTTCCTGTGATTTGGAGATTGTATGACTGTTGATGAACCCTAACATTGCATTTGCCTTTGTCTGCGGCTGGCTCAAGTTCAGCTTGCGAGTCATTTGGGTCCTAAGCACCTTTTCGCAACTGCCATTTCCAAGAGAGCCATCCCTCATCTGTTCCTCTGCCCCTCCAGGGACTTCTAAGGAGAACTTCCAAGGGGTCAGCCAGAAGAGAAAGCATTCCAGGAGAAGGCACGGGCAAATCTGCTCTACTGCCACATTATTAAGAAAAATGCATGCCTGTGTCCTTGAAAAAACCAGGAGCTCAGCTCAGCTCAGCTCAAAGGACATTTGAAGGGTTCTGATTGCGTGGCGCCCTGCACAGGCATTTCACTCCAATCTGATGAGGAGCCATCGCCCAGCGCTCTCCAAGGACACTTTCCAAACCAGCTGTGCATCCACCCGATAGACCATCAATTCAGCCCATACTTAACGAGCTTAATAATCGAAAGATCACAAGGCACGCTGGATTCCTCCTAGGTCTCTGCTGCCCTGCTCTTGCTCCCAGACACCCATCTCTCCCCGAACGTGTGGACTAAAGACGTCCCACTCCCCGGTCAGGCGTCCCGTCCCGCCAGCCTCGCTGTGCTTCCACAGCCCGGCCTGAAGGAAGGAATCGGCTCTGTTCGATTCTGCCGCCTGGCGGCTGAAAGAGGAACCGCCGCCGGAAAGGCTAGAAAGCAGCCGTCACTCCCTAAGGCAGTGTTGTCCAAACTTGGCCACTTTAAGATGAGTGGACTTCAACTCTCAGAATTCCCCAGCCAGCCAGAATTCTGGGAGTTGAAGTCCACTCATCTTAAAGTGGCCAAGTTTGGACAACACTGCCCTAAGGAATGTATGTTGTAGTGTCCTATCAGCGCAGCGCAGCACAGCGCAGCGGCGGGGCACACAGGGGGGCGGGTGTGTCCGCAGAAGTCACCTAGTCCAACCTCCTGCTCAGGGCAAGGTCCCTTAAAACATTTTGGGCGGACGGCTATCTGGCCTTTGTCTGAAGACTCCAGACCAAGGGGAGCGAGCCAGCCTGTTTCACGGGCTGATAGTTTTTACTCTCCGGACATTTCCCCGTCCCAGCCCTCTAACCCACTTCCCTGCGCTTCCAACCCACTGGTTGTGCTTCTGCCCTCCGAGAGACTGGTCCTTAAAGCCCTATAGGTGCCCTCCAGGGACTGGGGTAGCTGCCTTTCCCAGGTAAATTCTGCCTGCCTGACCCAGACGGCCAGAAGGGACCTGCTAAGGGTCCCCCCGACAGGACAGGTGATGGGAGGAGGCCGACAGCAGGCGCTTGCAGTAGAGGGCTCCCTCCCGTGGAGCCACCTGCCCAAGGTGAGGATGACCTCTCCGCTGATGGCCTTCTGGCTCTTCTACTGGGCCTTTGGGGTGGACGGTGGAGCCACTGACACTGGGATGAGTTATTCCTTGTACCGTATTTTCTTATACACATTGATTTGCATTCTTAGACTGCTTGGAGTCTGAGAGGTGACTAGATTCCAATAAATAAATCCCCTCTTCTGTGAGTGAACATACCCCAATCCTTTAGGCTTGTTCTCCAGGCCCCTTGCGTCTTGGCAGCCCTCCTCTGACTAGCTCCATTTTGTTCGTCTGTGTCTTAGGCCGGTGCCTGGAGCTGAACACAATAGCCAGGGAACAGCTGGGCCTCCAAATGCAGACCAGTTATTTAACAGAGGTTGCCCTTAGTTCTTCCTGCCCATGAGATGAGCAGCAAACAGCCACTGGGCTTCCTTGCTTTCTAGAGGAAACCATGCATAAATAAAGCAGGCTGGTTTTTAGAATGCTGGCACACAAAATTAAAAATCAAGAGAAAGATGCTACGCGGCCCTCCAGGAGAGAAAGGGTTTTAAACAGGCAGAGACAGACATTCGCAGACTGCCAGCTTTTCTAGAAGGAGAGGTGGAATGCAAGCCATGGAGGCTTGTTCCTGATTTTTAATGTTTTCAGCCACTGAATGAAGAGGGCCACCCATAATGAGCACTCATGCTGTCTGCAGAAGTGCAGAACCAGATGTGTACAGGGTGAGTCTGGTAGCAATAGAGATTATGGAGATAGATGTGGGCTCCATAAACTCCTTTGTTGTCTACATTTGCTACCCCCCTCAGAAATTAAGAAATGTGGGTTTTCAGTGTAACTGTGATTGGCAGATATCTGTCTAAGCAGAAACAGAAGAAAGAGCAATGGCAGCGTTTCTAAGTTCCGACTCAGATTCTACTTGTAAACGCTGGCAATTCTTCTGAAGTTCGTTATTGTTGTTGCAAAAGAAAGAACAGAGACCCCGTAATTGTAGCTTCTGCCCTGCAAGGTCTTTTTATGCCCGTTGTGTGCGTCTGTGTCTGTGTCTGTGTGTAGCAGTATACTCAACTCTGCAGGGCAGTCCCCCTCTTCCTGTGTGGGGGACGAAGGGGAAAGGTAGTGGGGGGGAGGTCAGCTGCAGTTCTTGTAGCAACAGCAATTTATTGTGAACTGCAGCTGTTTCTGGTGCATGTATGCCCAGCATTATCACATCTGACTTCCCTCCTGGGTGGGGCCTTTCCCTTGACTAAGACAGGCCTTGGGCATACTCTGGATAGCGTGTGTGTCTGTGTGTTAGGAAGAAAGGAATATTTCTCCTCGTCGTTCACTGCTGAATTTTGCTGTGAATCACCAGAATGGCCTGTGTGCCTTCTAGGAATCGGAGCTTGGAGACAGGCTGCAGGCTGGGTCAAGGGAACCTCCATTATGGAAGGAGGGAAGGGAGGCATGCATTTATCTGTTTGTTCGTTTGCTTATTTGATTAATAACCTTCAAAACAGCAGTCAAGGCAGTTGACATATTCTGGTTTTACCTTCTGATTGTCCAGGAGTAATATTGTCTATTCTGAATTAGGTGTCAGTTTCTTCTTCTTTATCCAGTCTGTGATTTAAATCAAACACTCTTTTAGGGCCGGATTTTAAACCCAGAGAGAAATGCGCCCTCGGTGTGCGTGTGGCTTTGGACCATGGCTGAGCTCTCTCTCTCCATCGTGGGGAGCCAAAGGGCAACCCTGGCTGTGGTTCTCTGGCTCTACCTCCTGCTGGAGCTCATCCAGCTGTCCTGCTTTTCATGGCCACGTCCTCCTGACCTCACATCGGTTTTCCTCCCAGTCAGCTGCTGAGGGAGTGTAAAGTCAGCCTAAGGTGTGGAAGCACGGAAGTGTTTGGCTTTGAATGCTGGCAAAAGGCCTCCTCCGTGGACCTTCTCAGGTGCAGAGGAGAAGCTTTCAGTGATCTTCTGGACTGTGCACTTTCGTGGTGACTGCAAAAACAACAACAACAGAATCTCACTTGTACAGCCTATTTCCTCTTATTTTCTTCAGATATGGGAGACCAATATTCCCACGGGTGCCCAAAAAGGGGGAGTTGTATGTGGCAGCCTTCTCCCCATCATGCACAAGGATTTGATTGAGGCACTTCTCTTCTTCATGGAGCTGGAAATCATATCGTTCTTTAAAAATAGCCCTAGGAATATTGAGTGGTTGATACTCCTATGGACAGAACGTTTAAACGCAGGGTGCAATTTCAGCTCCAGGAAAGAGAAGGGCAGCTCTTCCAGTGGCTTCCTGTTTCCAGCTGGGCTGGCTGTGGGAACTCGCCACGCACAGAGGCGCTGCCTTCTCCCAGCCCGCCAGCCCTGGAAGAGAGGAGATGCACAGGGCTTGCCTGCTCCCCTGATGAAAAGCAGGTCCCGTCAGTTCGAGCCGCAAGCGCCTTGAGACCAGGCCCTGCCCTGCAGCTCAGCACTCCTGGCAGCTGCATGGCGTTGGCATGAAATTGCAGGCAGCAAAGTCCCAGGGCTTTGTGTAAGCAGAGAAGCCAGATTCTCTCAGCCGGTGTGGAGGAACCAAAGTACTCAGATTGTGTAATTCATTTGTGTATTACACAACAAAATACCAACTTTGATCTTGAAAAGTTACTTCTTAAGACTGTAGGTGCCCAGACTCTCCAAACCTCAAATCCAAACTCTCCCATTTTGATGCCATTATTTGACAGCAGGAGATCCAATCTGGGAGAGAGAGAGAGAGAGAGAGGAAGAAAATCTGGGCAGCCTTAAGTTTAATGAGCTTGGGTAGTCCCGGTCACTTGGCAGAAACGTCCAGCTCAGGGACAGTGAGGCGGAGCGCAGGACCTCCACCCCATGAGCTTCTCCCCAACCCCTTCCGGCTGCAGCAAGATCTGGCTGAGAAGGTGATCCACTCGCTGGCGGTCTTCCTGCTCACCATGATAAACATGCAGCAAATTTATCAAAAGTAAGGTAAAAGCAAGTGAGTAATAAAAACGATGGCTCAAACCGCTAACCTCATCCCACCACACATTCAGGTGAGAAGTTGGTGGTTGATTTTCCTCCTGGTAGATGATGCTGGCAGGGAAAGGAAAGGCGGGCAGAGAATCTACTAGTTGTTGCCCTAAAAACAACCTGGCATTACATCCTGTGCAACAGGAACATGGCTGCAGTGCCCTGTTCTTGCCACCCAGAGGATGGGCAAAACCTGTTCTTTCTCATTACAGGAAGAATTATGAAGTGTCCAGAAGGAATTTTGGGGGAAAAACTTCAATAGGCCAATTCAATAGTGCAACCAAGTACTGTAGTAGACTCTCCTTCACTGCGTGTGTGCAAGCAGAAGCAAGACATTTGCCTGCTGGGGATTCTTTATTTATATTTTAAATATTGATTCAATTAAAACGTAATTTATACTGCATTTAACCCGTCCCACCCAGTCAACCAGAGAAGGCATGTTGTGGATCCCGCCAGCGAGGGAATATCGGCTGGCGGGGCCCAGGAAGAGAGCCCTTTGGAATATTCTCCCCCCAGAGGCGCGGCGGGGCCCTACCCTCCCAGCTTTCCAGAAAGGTTGAAAGACCTGGCTCCGTCAGTGGGCATGGGGTGATACGGGCTCTACCCATCCCTGGGGGTGGTTAGACCCCTGAAGATGCTCCCTGGAATTACTTCCCAATTTTCCACCTTCTTGGAACCTATTTATTTTTAGGATTGTTTTTATGTTGTGTTTTAGTGCATTTTTATCTTGTTGTAAACCGCCCAGAGTCGTTTCACGAGATGGGTGGTAACAAATTTGATAAATAAATAAATAAATAAATATTTGGATTTTTATACTGAGCAGGGGTTGGGTTTGATGATCTAAATGGCCTCTTTTGACTCTAGGATTCTACTAACCCTCTTCCATTGCCTAGAAGCTCCCAGGACTTTAGCTACCATTTTTGGATGACCCCGTGGCGGCCGTGATCGTGCTGCACTGGGAGTGAGCCAGGACTGGCGGGTGGTGTGAGTGTGGCATTCATGAGGGGCTTCCCTGCCTCCCACCCTCAGCTTCTCTTCCTGCTGCCAGGGAGGTTGCCAGAAATAGCAACCAATCACCGGCAGCCTGAAAGAGATCGCAGAGGACCTGCTAGGAAGCTGTGCAAAATTATTCCAGCAGCCCTTTGAACTGCTAAGCTATTTTTTGGGAGTGTCGGCACTTGGGCTGACAAGGTGATAATTTATGCCCACATCACCCTTTTGCACACTTCTGTTCCAAGCGAGTAACTGAATTGTAGAACTGTGGAGTAGGAAGGGGCTACAAAGACCATCTAGTCCAATCTTCTGCCTGTGCAGAAAACCCACTGAACCGTCCTCAGAAAGGGCTGTCCAACCTCTTCTTGGAAATCTCCAGAAATGGAGAATCCACAACCTCCGTAGGTCA
This sequence comes from Python bivittatus, assembly GCF_059951505.1. Classification (NCBI taxonomy): domain Eukaryota; kingdom Metazoa; phylum Chordata; class Lepidosauria; order Squamata; family Pythonidae; genus Python; species Python bivittatus. Next base: position 5,948,170 of record NW_028277053.1, on the reverse strand, counting down.
AGGCTCCACCGCTGATATTCCTGATATTCAGCTGACGTCAAGGTAGCCGCAATCCTTCCTCACAGGGCATGTCCTCAGGTCCCTGTTACCATCTTTGTCACCCTTGTCCAAACCCTCTCCAACATGGCAAATAACTTCTGGAAAGGTGGTGCCCAGAACTGCACATATGTGTATTCTCACCAGTGCAGAGTAAAGGACAACAAGGAATTCTCACATCTTGTATGTTCTGAGGGGGGGGGGGTGTCTTTGCAACCTTGCTAGAAAGACAGCATTAGCTCAAAGCGGGAGGGACACGTACACAGGATACCTTGAGGGTATTCAGGGAAGGGTCTACAGTTAAACTGGTTCAACCTGCCTTGTGTACCTTGAGGGTCTCCAGGAAAAGGCCTACAGCTAAACCGGTTCAAACTGCTGTTCAAACTGCTTTGTCCCTGTAAACTATGAAAACTCAGCTTGCATTTCCGGTGGTGTGGCAAAACCCTGGCATAGTTGCTGCCTATGCGTTGGGCTATTGACCACCCAGCTTCCTTTACTCGGCCGAATAAAAAGCTGTTTCTTTTTCAGAGCCTCCTCCTGAATTCTTGGCATTGGATTTCTCTGGGATTCAGGGTTACAAACCTTACAGTTCCATCAGAAGGATGTATACAGCCCACCTTTCCTTAAGCTCTCAGAATAAAAAGATAAAGTTATGCCATGATCCCCTGACCAAGGTTTTCTATGACTGCCCCCCCCCCATCATCTGTTAAGGTTTCTCCATTTCTCCTCCAAGGGAGGAGTGAGCCTGCCACATCTTTTGCTGACGAATTTGGAGAAACCCTCCTTGATAGATTTTGCCCATCTTGCTGGCCTTGCCTTTTTCGCCTTTGCCTTCCTGACCTGCAGGAAGGGCTGAAGTTTTGTATTTTTAAAAAAACATTTAAAGTATTTTTAACAGTGGAATACAAACAATTACAGTGCTAACAGGAAAAAAAAATACACTGATGGTTACAGAGTGAGAAAAAGTTTACCTACAGTGGTGCTGATTAAAATGAACTAAACATAGTGAAAACAAAAGGGAAAAAAACTAGTTAGAGAAAATGCTCCTTACGTTCTCTGTGTCATATCAATACTGAATTAATTCACTCCTTAAGCCCATATGGAAACATATTGCCTCATCTTCTCAATTTTAGAACAGAAAGACTTTGAAAAACTCACATCCTGAATCTGTTCCTTGCCCTCCCATTTCCAGTCATCAGCTCCTTCGCGAGCTGCCCATCATCCGCGCTGGCTTTTTCACAGGCCCCCCCGGGAGTTTCCCCCGTACTGGTGTGGCCCGAGACTGTGCTTCGTGGCCTTTTCAAGGAGGCCCAGCTGGCCACAGTGTCTTGGCCTTCAGGATTTTTTGTCCCAGGGCACGTTCTTTGCTGTTTCTCTTGGTGGTTTAAAATTGGCTTTTCAGTTTATTAAAATTTTTGGTTTGAGCTTGTTTGTTTTTACTAAGCTTTTTGTTAAAATTAAGAATGGTCACTTGCCCCAAAGTTTAATATTTAATATCTTGCATCAATTTCTCCCTGTTAGAAAGCACCAAATTCAAAGTAGCAGATCCTGTGATGCCCACATCAACCTTTTGAAAGAAAATTATTACCAACACAGGTAGTAATTCTGTTTGATGGCAGAATTTGTCTCCCAACAGATGTCTGGAGGGTTAAACTCTCCCATCCTGACCACTTCATGTTTTTTGAGGCTTTGGTAATGTGCTTTAATACATTTTCATCTACCTCTCTGACCACTTGGGTGATCTGTAGCCAGCTCCTAGCAAAATATCCTAAACACTTTCAACACTCATGCTCCTGTCAGTCCAGGGGACCTCTGGGTGGGCAAGTTCATTCCTGATATTCAACACTACCCTACTTCCTTTCCTGTGTGGCCTGTTTCTCTGAAACAAGGTGTCCCTGTCAAGCTCTTTCTGTAATCCCTCTGATATTATGCCTGCATTTATGCTTCCTGACATGCACCTTCCCAGCCTATTGTCCAGACCTTGTGCATTAATATGCGTCACCATTTAAGATAATGGACAAAAGTCTCTGGATTCAAGTCTCCCTTTTCCATTATTTCCTTTGTTTCTTTGCTCAACTAATAATTTCCAAATGTGTACTTCCTCTTCTGAAAGATGAATTCCATCTCTGCAAAGCACACCTTTTCCTTTCTCTTGCTTGACTGTTACTTCAATGGAAAGTATTGGTGAGACCCTCTGGGCCCCGAAACCCTTCACTTCCTTCCCAAAAGACATAAAAGGCATTCTTGACATGCTGGAGGACACGCATGGCAAGGTGAACATGGATGAGCAGAAAGGATTCAGGCACCAGGGAGATAGCAGACATGTTGAGATGAATGTTCTGGGCCACAAATGGGAGCTTCTGTGCTACTCAAGAGGGAGTTGCCCACAACACAACCTTCCTGTTCTTCTTGGTGATTGGGGACGGATCATTTCCACTTTCAAATCTGGGGGTCTTCTGTAGTTTCCTCAGAGGCTAGAACTGGTTGCCAAGGTCTAGGGGAGTGGTCTGCTTTGTGATAATTTTGCTTCTGATGGTCATGTGTCGCCACCTGTCCTTATTCTCATCCTCAGGAGAAACTGTAAAGTTCACATTGCTCTGATGTTTATAATGAGTAATAGCATCCACACTACTATTCAAGGAGTCTTCACCTTAACTAATGAGATGTAGATATGATTGATTGATTGATTGATTGATTGATTGATTGATTGACTGATTGATTGATTCAATTTATATAGCTGCCCATCTCAGACCACTGACTTTGGGCGGCTAACAATAAAAACAGTCAACATTTAAAACAGTACAAAAAATTAAATATAAATATAAATACAGCCAAGAGATCTTTAAAAACTGTCAGTATCAGCACAACCATGAAACCATAAGCATAAAGCCAGGTCTTCAAGGCCTTCTGAAAAGCCAAAAGGGTTGGGGCCATCCCAATCTCAGGAGGAAGGATGTTCCAGAGGGCAGGTGCCACAGCGGAGAAGCCACGTCTCCTGGTCCCCGCCAGCCAACTTTCCTTGGCTGATGGGACCCGGAGCACGCCCAACCTGCTGGACTGGATTGGACAGGTAGAAACAACTGAGAAAAGACGGTCCTCAGGTAACCCAGTCCCAAGCCTTGAAGGGCTTTAAAGGTGACAACCAGCACCTTGAATTGCACCCAGAAGCACACCGGCAACCAGAGCAGCTCCCAAAGCAGTGGTGTCTCACCATGATATTCTAGCCTCCAGTTTATCAACCTTTGTTTTCAGAGCTTCCCCCTAAGTAATGGTTTACACAGATGTAGTCTGCTTTTCTTCTGAAAAAAGCCCATCTGTAACCATAATATGTCTTATATGCTACAGAGGAAGAAAAAAAGCAGATTAGATAACATGTAGGCTCCTGAGTTGAGCTGGTCAGACCACGTTCGGCCGCTCTGTTGCTCATGGTGATTTTCCCTCTCACCAAAATGCTCTCCTGTGTTTGAGCACAAGCCATTGGCTTGAACTGGTCAGACAAAGCCCAGCTCCCCTGTTGCTCATTGTGGTTTCTGCTGTCTTCCCAGAATACACCTGGATTATGCAAATGACCTCTGGTATGTGTAGGAAAGATACCCCACTGAGTGGCTCTCCAGGGGGTACCTGCCAACTGCTCTGCTGGCCCTTATGCACATCTTGCAAGGGAATTCAGCAGTGGGAGTGGGGGCGTGGCAGGATGGGGCCTCCGCTTGATCCCTGGGAGGTGAACCAAGCTGCAACACTGTGGGACAAGATGTGTGGACACTTCCAGGGAAACACTGAAATTGGTCCATCTAGGTGACTATCTCTAACCTCCGGGCCACTGGGCCAGGAAGCAGGAACTGCAGCCACGGGGGAGGGAAAAAAAACCTCCCCCTCCCCCCACCCCCTCACCTGGGAAGCCAAACGCTTGCAGGCCTGGCCTCCTATCACAGTTATTCAGCAGCAACATTAGGATCCAGCACCTAAGTATTCTTGTTGTCTTTTCCTACCCCACACCTTTTGTGTGTGTGCGTGTGTTATATCATTTGAGATTGTAACCCTAAGGAAAGGAACCTTTTTCTGGTTGATGTCAAAGCATCCAACAAATATTGTGCAGGACTAGGGATGGAAAGTGCAGTGCAACGAATTTCAGAGACACATTAGGAGAGGCATTTATCAGCACAAGCTATCTGGCAGTTTGGGAGAAGGACGGAAGGCCACCTATCAGCAATCGCACATCATGTAGTACAGATGCTGCATTCTGCCAGGGGTGGGCTGGACTGATGTCCCGGCTCCAGTCCAAGGCCAGCACTTCCACATACTCTGAAGGAAGGAACATTCCCCTCTGGCCAATCCAACGCCTGCACTAGCAAAGACCAGAAATCTGCCACCCTCTTCCTGATCTCTCAACTTTGGCCCAGAAATGAATGCCAGGCAGGAAGCCTCTTGGTGGGACACAACAGGAAGTCCCTTGATTCAGGGAGAAATGGAGAGAAATGGACCCTCCAAGTGGCAAGGTACATTTAGTCTACTGAGCTTCACAAAGATGGTCTTTGCAAGGACAAAACAAGGATCTAGCATAGGATTCTACTTTGTTCGTGGTTTGCACAACAGAATAGGCAACAATGGACATCCTGGTTGTTAGCCATGCTTGTCAAGGAGGAGCCATCTTACCACATGTGCTGACACTAGTCTACACTCACTCATAGCAAGGCAGGATTCTGAAGAATCCTTTCCGATTATTAACATGAGGAATGTAAAGACACCATTTCCATTTCTGGATAGACATAATCTTCATTTTTTTTAAATGTACAAAATAGGTCCAGCAATTTGTGTCTATTCTGCTATAACTAGAGAAGCTACAAGGCATATATTATTACAGGAACTGCACAGAACACTCATTGGAAGTTGGCATTAGCAGCAAATCCTATTGGGAGAAGGATATGTATAGCAGTTTTGGACATGTAAGAGAAAGCCAAACTGGTTCCCTCACAAACCCACATTTTCTTGGTAAGTTAAACATAAAATCTCTAGTCCAGTGTCTACTACACAGCATTTTTTAAAGGAATAGCAAAGTTTCTCTGTTGCATCTAAAATAGCCATCCATCTTTTGGTTTCCCAAAGATTGACACTGATTATGGCATAAGCTTTCTGAACTTCAGCCCACTTCCTCTGAGATGTGAAGAGCCATGCTGAGATAGGAGTTTATCAGCTCTCCCCAATCTGGATGCTCTCTAGGTATGCAGACAAATTCCCAGAATTCTCCAGCCAGCATGCCCCTTTTTGAGAATTCTGGGAATTCAAGTGGAGGCACCTGGAGAAAGTTCAGGTTTGGAAAGTCTGTAATACGCATACATCCTTGATTGAGGTTTTCAAGAGAGTGGACTGACCAAAGGACAATGCAGCTGCAGATATTGGCAATTACTTATTGGAAATTTTGTCCTCAGAACAAAACACTGTTAGGTGTTCCACTGGACAGCTGATTAACACAGTTCAAGCCACATTGATTTTACTTTCTGATCACACTGTTTCCACTTCTCAACCTTTTAGAAAACAGTTGGAAGTTGATCTGTAACCATCTTCACTTCTACAGGCCTGGAAATGGTGATAACGCACAGGAACACCAAGAGCCAATCGGTTCTCCCCTCCAGCTGACCAATAGGACAGTCGAAAAAACGTCATCCAATCAACGTCCAACCCCTGAGCTACTGCAGATCCAAGGGAATTTGTTCATTTCCAATTTGCCCAGAAGGAAAGTAAAATAAATTGCAGCACCCTCATTCTTGTTTTCAGCACCTACATTTGTCTCGTCATGACCATGAGCCAAGAGTTCCCAAACCAGCATTGCTCCAGTTTCACAATATGGAACCAGAAATAAGCTGACAGCTCCTGAATCCTACTCATATCATGAGATCAGAGAGGTCTGGGGCTCTGCAAGTCTCCTATGCTGAGGTGCCCATATATAGCACAGAAGGAATTTTCAGAAGATTGAATATTTTTCTTATCGGAAAATACGGCTGTGCCAGAGATTTATCTATTGTGTGACTTTTGTCCTTGTGTTCAGTTAGTTAATTAGTGTTAACAAATTGGGCTTGACTCTTGGATGGTGATTGTATGGATAAAAACCATCTTAATTGGCCAAGGACAAATAATCAAGGATAATCTCTGGTATGTCCATCCAAATACTTGTTGTCTTCCCTTTCTACAGTACTTTCTTCACTCTTGCCAAACATAATCATCACTCTCTTCCATCACATCCCCAAAGCAGGTTATCTTCTGCTTGTTGATCAAGGAAGTGGTCAACCTCCATTTGGTCCAGGACTGATTTACTGGTTTTTGCTGCACTCTTAATAACCTTCTCCAAAACCCATAATTTTGCCTCCTTTCTGTTATTTTTCTCTCTTTTTCAGTATCATTGTATCAAAACTTTTTAAAAGAAGATAAAAACTAATACAAACTTATATAAGTTGTCCACCAAACATGATAAAATGTCCCTTCATCCTGTTCCCATTTCCAACATACATCTGAAGTGTCTATACATTCTAGACAATTTCTCTGGTGTCATATACACCAACAATACATGATTTTATAGAAATTCTCTTTGAGATGTAAATTTCAACCCTTTCAACCACATATTTTCCCATTAATCCATCTGTATATTATTACCAAAATTTCAACCCTTTCAACCACATATTTTCCTATTGATCCATCTGTATAACCAAAATTCTTAGCTCACTTTATCATACATTCTTTAACCTCTGTTTCAAATTTCAACAGAAGTTTATACATTTTAGCAATTTTATGTTCATCATCAGCGCACAACTGTACTTCAAATTCTGTCTTACTTTACTCCATACCATAAGTCTTTTTGTCCATTTTGAATCTTTCTGATAACTATAAATGGGAAAATCATTGACAACTATATCCTTCTGCTATTAATTGCTCTCTTGATTTAATTTTAAATTCCTCTTGATGGTTTTCCAATAGTTCCTAGTATGTCAACCATTTGTTTTTGTCTGCTGTTTCTCTTCTGTGATATGCTTCTTGAGCTGAGATCCATAAAGGTGTTTTCGGGCAGAACTTGGATTTATATCTATTCCATATTCTCAATATAGCATGTCTAATAAAATGATTTTTGAAATCCACATTAATTTTTACTTTATCATGCCATAAAAAACATTATAATGAACAAGAGTGGAGTCAGCGGGCATCCTTGTCTTGTACCGTTTTGAATCTCATAAGGTTTTGTTAGTTCTCCATTAACAATTATTTGTGCTTTTTGAGAAGTGTAACCCATTTAATAAAATTATCTCCAAGGTTCATATGTTCCATAACTCTAAACAAAAAACCCCAGTTCAAATTGTCAAAGGCCTTCTCTGCATCTAAGAATATCAATGCAACTTGTTTTTCATTATGTTGCTCCAAATAACCCAAAATATCCAAAACATTTCTAATACTATCTCGTGATTATCTTTTAGATAAAAACCCACATTGATCTTCATGAATAAAGTCCCGTAAAATTATTTTCATCCTTTCAGCCAAAATCATGGTAAACAATTTATAGTCATTATTCAATAAAGATATTGGACAATAATTTCTTGTTTTTTAAATTAATATTTAATATCCATTAAATATTAATATTTTTCCTAATGTGCGTTTGGTTGTAACAAATCACATGTTTTTACTTTTTTCAAATAATGATTTTTTTCCCTCTTTTGCTCCATTTATATTCCATGTTAAGCATTTATAATCCATAGTTAGACCAAGTTTTTAGAAAAGTCAATACCTGTAGTGCCCAAAGTGGAATCCTTTTCAATGTCCTGTTGTATCTGTTGTGGCATTTGTTTGATCTCATCTATCATTGTCCCTTCCATTTGTATTTCCTCCAGTTCTTCTTTAAATTTTTCCAAAAAATCTCTTGCTTTCTGCACAGAGTTCAGCCTGAATCTCTGCTGTTTAAAAGTAAAAATCACCCCTTCCAACTTATCCCATCTAAATGGAATCTTCTTTTAAGTTTGTCAGAAAAAAGCCCCTCTTTTCTCAAACATAGTATTCTAACTGAAATTTCCTCAAGTACAGTAACGTCTGTATTATCAGTCCTCAATCTAGTACTGGAATGCTGCTGCAAAACTTGATCTCTAGTCTTCTTCCGGCAAAGTCCACAAGGACATCCCTTGGAACATTTCTTAATTTTGCAAATCCTATAAACCTTATCAATCTCTGTCTCAGTGTCATCGTCTTCCCAATCCAAAAAATTAGACAGAGACTTAATCTTTTGTCTATTATCTTCTCCATGTTGTTCTGGAATCTAAATCTTAAACAAAATTCTTTTTCTCTCAGTTCCAATAATGCCAAGTTATCCAAATCTTTCTCCATCTCTCTATTTATTATTTCTGTCTTACTTTCCAAAACTTCCATTTTGTCAGTAGTTTGTTTTAAGTCTGCAGCCAGTTGCCCTAGAGATTCTTCAATCTTCTTAACTTCTTCTTTGACGTCTTTTTTTATTCCTGCAAATCCTTCTTCCATTTCCTTTTTAACTGTTGCAGTCATCTTTCTGACAAATTCTTCAAACATTTTCTGCCATAAATCTGGTGAAATGCTCTTATCTGAGAAAAAAAGTGTCCACTTTTCAGAGCCATATGTATTCACTGGACAGGCCATTGTTTAAACTATTCTGATCATTGTCATAGTTGAAATATCCTTCATGACCAAACCTGTCATTGCCTTCCTCTTTAAGAGCGATCTGGTTACTTCTTCATCTGCATCTATTCTTTAGCCTCCCAAAACAAAAGTCCTCTACCATCACCTTTTGCCTGTATGTTCACCAGCCATGCAGGTTAATATTTCCTTTGCCTTCTTAACATTTAATATTTCACTTGCCATTTTCCCCATGTGTGATCCTAAGTCTTCTTTAAGTTCAGCTAAAAGAGTGGTCTCCATATAGCATATTGTGAGTGATTTGGCCTCCAATTTTGATTCCAGCTGTCATTTCTTGCAGTCTCACTAACCTTTTAATACATTTGTTGCACAGCTAGATATGGGAATGAGGGGTGCATTTCTCTCACTCCTTTCCTATCCCGCGCCATTGCATTTCTCCAAGAGCCACGCAGTCTCGGGAACAGAGGCAGGCAGGGGCGAGTTTCGGTCCCCCTTTTGCGCAGGGCAGGGCAGGATGGCTGCAGAGGCCGAATAGGCCTCTCTAGTGCATGGACATAGCCTGAAAGCTGCAATGTCTTTGGGGTTGGGGTATGTGTGTACCCAATTTGCTCCAGGGGCTTGCCTGTTTCATTTAGTTATTTCTGGGACAGAAGGACATGGGAGTGGATTCTTGGCTATTCTAGTCAAGTTTCTGAAGTTGATTTATTCATGGTATATATTTTCAAGCCTTCTATTTTCTTGTCTTTTAATGAAGTAGAAAACATTAACCAAAAAAAATGGTTGGCCGTTCTAACATAGACATATTAAAGATTTGTTCTGTAATCATTGACTGATATTTTTATCATATTGCTTATTCATCTGCTAATCATATTGTTCATTTGTGTATATCAGAGCACACTGTATACTTGTTTGTTTATGCATTTAATGAATTTCATTTATTTATACATAGCATTTTTCCAGAGTTCTTTCCTTTACTGTTTTCTGTATCATAGTTTACTAAATATTCAACTTTTAAAACATCATCAGGAGTATATCTCTGCTTAGCTATGAGAATTAGGAGGAGAGAAACTGGGTTTTTTAAAAAAAAACATTATTTCACACTGCAAGCCTGGAGTGCCAGAGTTAGGAAATCTGAAAGCAGCTGGCCAGTTCTGGCTCTCTTTCGCTTGTTCTCTCCCCGCAGGAGTGTGTTGGGAGAACTGGTGGGTCCAGAGAAGTCCTCTCCTTTCCAGGCCTTCTGTGATCATGGTCCTTCCGATCCTCCCGCTTACGAGCTTCCAGTCCCAGCAACCTTCCTGGTTTCTAGACAATTCCTGGATGTTACCATGGTGATTCATGACCTAATTAAAGTCACTGGAGTAGTACCCACATTTTCCCATCAAAACAACAAGTTCACATCATCTCTCCAACATTCTTCAAGCCTATTTAAAGAAGTCACAATCTGGGTCAGTGGTAGGAAGTGGGAGGTGTCTACCACCACCACCACCACCACCAGTGCAGCAGCACAGATACACAGCACATCTTTTCAAATAGACCAAGGGCTAAGAGGTCACACCTCACTTTGATGCCCATTTATCTTGCTTACTGTACCTATCCTATCAAGATAAGGATCTTTAGCCAACATCAAGTGGAGCCCCATGACCCCCCAATTTTGGTATGGCTGCCTTACAATTCTCAGGAGTGCCCTCATGACCACTGGTGGTTCTTCTGAGATACTTCCTCTTTGTACAGCTCCACAGTATCAAGATGCCTAAACCAGGGATATGCTTGTTTGTGGCCATGTTTGTATGCCTTGCTAAAACCATGCTAAGATATACACATGTCTCCATGAAATTCTGAATAGTGCATATAATGATGCATGGGAGCTTCTAGTCATTGAACATTGTTCTCCAAGCAGAATAGAAATAAAAGATTGTGTTGTGCATATGACAACAGCAGTTGTTTTAGGACACCATGAAGATGAGCAGGTCTGGCAAGGTCTCCCACTGAGCTCATGTACCTCTTCCTTGGTGCCCACCAGGACAGGCTGCCTCAGGAGACCATGGACTCTTCTTTGCTGGAGGTATTTAAAAGGGATCTAGATGGCCTTTGACAATACATAGGTCTAGATGACCCTTGCTCAGGGATAACAATATTGTGGATTTCTGCACTGGGTAGAGGTAAGGCAAGATGATCACCAAGGTCCATCCAATACTTAATTCCATGATTCTAAGCTACTTTCAGGACCACCTAATCCCAACTCTTGGATGATCAGCGACACATCTGTTGTGGATCCTGCTACACATTCATTCAACAAGTTAATTCTGTTTTTCCATGGTGAAGCCTCCATTAAGAAACAAATTGCAACTGGAGCCCCCTCCTCATTACTGTTTAGGAATTAGCTAAAAACATACCCAACCCTTTTAATGTGTTAGTGTTTTAATGGTAGATGTGTGGGTGTTAGGATTGCATATGATTTTTAAAAGTTATGTTTTCATGATTGTTTTATTGTATTTTTGTAAAACTATTAATGGGGTTGGAAATACACAATTTCCTTGAGGTCCACCAAAGCAGCGATGAATCTTTTGGTCTTTATGATGTCCAAAGATGTTCACTCAACATACTCAACCTGATTCTTGATTTAACCATTCTCTAGTCTGGGACAATGCATAAACTGGCCAGGCTGAATTTTCACAACTCCAACACCCCACCCCACCCTCACAAGCACCCTGTTTTGCCAGCATAACATTAACTACATTTAGCAAGTTGTACAAATGTAATCCTCAAGTCTAACAGACCTAGTGAAGCATGTCATGTTGGCAGAATCTGGCTGCTACTTCTCTGGCAGGTGTTCCATGTGGAGAATTCACCTGCTCCCATATCCTCTTGCCCAACTGGACATCCCACTGCCTCAGTCTCCCTTTCTGCAAGACAGAGAGGCCAAAAGTGAAGACCTTTATTATCCCAGTGGGAGAGGCAGAACAAAGCAGCCTATTCTGGAAAAGAGAAACCAGCAGGACATTCAGCATCTTCCTGGTTGTGCTGAAAGGTCAGTCATGAGGTCTGGTTTCCTCTTGCTTTGGCAGTGGCAGGTGACGCTAAAAAGCAGGACCCCGACTGAACTACCTAAGAGGGAGGGGGCTGGCTTGGGAATTTTCTAAAAGAAGCTGAAGGGAGCCTGCAAGTTTGAGGCCAATGTGAGTCCCATTGTTTGGTTGAATTAATGGGGTAGGGGGTGGGGATTTAGAAATTTAGCTTGCCCCTAGTGGACAGGGGTCCTGGACGGCCTCCCCAGAAGAGGCCTTGATGCCAGAGGGAAGGCAAGGAGGCTGGCCTCCTTCTGTCCTTTGAGGGCTGAAGTAAACCGAGCAGGGGGGGAAAAAGTGGGCACCTGCTCCTGGGGATATTCTTGCCCTTGCCCCCTGAATAAGAGATCTGGAAGTCTCTGCCACCCCCAGCCCCCGCATGTTGACCACACTTTACTCAGCCGGCCCTTTCCTTTTTCGCCGCGCGGACACGCAGAGCCACCCGCGGAGAGGGCCCAGCCCGGCTGGGACGCCGCCGCAGGCACTAGAAGCCTCCGGGGTTCGGGGACACGGGCGAGGACAGCGAGCTGCCCCTTGCTGGGGTGCTGCAATGGGGGACCGGCTTCCCCCGCGGATGCGGCTGGTCTCGCAAGGGGGCACCTTCCGACCCGGCCAGAAAGTCCCGCCCGCAAAAGGCAGGGGCTGCGGCACTCGGGATGCGGCGCCGGGCAGCGGGCACGGGGAAGGGAACGGCCATCTTCAGCCGGTGCCCGGCGCGGGGAGGCGCCAGAGGGAAGCCCAGGATAGACCTCGGCTGAGGCGCGCCGCCGCGGTTGCCAGGGCGGGCCTGCTCCTCCGGGCGAGGGCTGCTCGGGGCCCCGCCGGGAGACGAGCCCCCGGCTGCGCGCGGAGGCTCTGGGCCGTTCCGCTGCCGCACGGCGCGCGGCCCCCCCGCTCCCCACGCGGCGGCGTGCGGCAGGCGGGCGGGCGGGCGGGCGGGCGGGGAGGGAGGAGCGGGAGAGGCGCCCCTTCTCCGGGCTGGCCGGCGGCGCTCGCGCAGCCTCCGAGCGCCGCGGCGCTGCCGCAGTTTGCCGCTGTCCGCGGTGCTGAGGGCTGGTCGGAGCGCGGAGGCGAGCGCGAGGCGGCTCCCCGGGGGCCGGCCGGCCGACCTACCTGCGCGCAGGTGACCAGCAGCTGGAGGCGCCCGGCCCGGGCTGAGCGAGGCGGCGGCGGCGGCGGCGGCGGCGGCGGGCATGCGAGAGGCCGGCCGACGGCGCGAGGGGCTCCGGCCTGCTGGGGCTCCAGAGAGCCGAATGGCGTTGCGGTCGCTGCGGCTGTGAGCTCCCGGCGCCCACACCATGCAGAAGGCGCTGCGCCTGAATGACGGGCACGCCGTCTACCTGGGGCTGCTGGCCAAGAAGGACGGTGCCCGGCGTGGCTACCTGAGCAAGAGGAGCTCCGACAACACCAAATGGCACCCCAAGTGGTTCGCCCTGCTTCAGAACATGCTTTTCTACTTCGAGAATGATTCCAGTTCCCGGCCAGCTGGCCTCTACCTGTTGGAAGGGTGCCTGTGTGACAGAGCTCCTTCACCCAAGCCCAAGGATCCTCTGGAGAAGCAGGTGGGATGGGAGCATGGGGGGCAGGGGGGCACTGGCTTGGGAAGCAGAGAGGCAGCAGCCTGGGAAAACCGGAGCCCAGCAAGCCTCTTGGGGGGAACTCCTCTGCATGGGGGGGGGGATCTTGGTGGGGGAGCCTCTCCACACCTGCCAGCTGCATTTGGATGCAGGCAAGCCCAGGGCTTCATCCCCAGGGCTTGTGACAACTGTCCTCCCCTGTCCCAAAGACAGCCTCCTTGGCTCCAGCCCCTAAGGATGAGCACCATAAACCTGGTCCTCTCCTCTGCGGTTCAGGACCATAGGCTCGAAGGGCAGGAGGTCCCCCCCCACTCCGTCTCTTGGAGGCATCTGCTCCAGCCAGGGAATAAGTTAAAATGAGGCCTCATGTTTCTTTATAAAATTAAGCATGGTAACCTGTCCAATTAATTAGTCAGCACACTGAAATGCAATGTTCTGGGTGGAGGACATTGTGGGAGGCGAGCTCTGTTAGTCTTTGTGGCAAGAAATCAAAAAGAGTCTGGTAATATCTTTTTGGATTAAAGGGGTTAATAAAAGCTTATGCCTTTTAATAAAAATGTGTAAGTCGGAAAAGGTGTTCCTGGACTCCTCCTGATTTTCTGGGTGGAGAAAAGGAGGAGGCTGTGATCATCTGCAGCAATTCCCACTCCCACCTTCCTTCAAATCTGCTTCCACCAGACCCACCGCCTTCCCTCTCTCAAGCCAGTTCACTATTGGCTTCTCTCTACTGGGGAGGGCTGGAGGCCAGCCCAGGCCACCCCCAGGCCTTAAGTGGTGAAAAGCTGGCAAACAGCCTAGCCTTGCAAGATTCCCTAATTTCCTGGGCCCAGGGCCAGTCGATCTCAGCACAGTTGCTCAGGAGTTACAAACTGCCCCTTGGGCTCCACTGCCACAGCGAGAGAAGTCTTCAGCTCAGTGCTGGAAATACACCCCCAAACTCTGCTCGCAGCATTGGAATTTGGAAGGGATGTGTGAAGCTCCTTGAAGAACTGATCTTATTTGCAGTCAGCGCTCTCAGAACCTCAGGAGACCATGCCAGAGTCTAGTCTGCAAGTGCAGAACTTGGGAAGCAAGAATCCTCTGGGAGGAGATCTCATGAGGAGGAACCTCACATGACTCTGTAGCTTGGGTGGACTAAAGAGCCACAGGACCAGCCAGCCAGACTGAAGAGCAAAGGTGGGCATCTCAGTGATGGGTCTCCCTCTAGTAAACATCAGGGCACAAGAAAGGCCCTTTCTCCTTGAATGCAGAGATTCCTTTCCCAAATGTGAGTGACTTTATAGCCAAGAGGGGAGATTATCAGGTTGCCTCCCTCTCCAGTGCACCCTCTTGAGGTGTACGTGTTTTCTCTCCTCTTTCTCTCTCTGGCATCCTACAGAAAGCCAGATTTCAGAACTTCTTTATCTATTGCTCTTTAAATCTTTAAAACATATTGGGATCCCTCCTTTCGCCATTCATTTCCTACGTAACCATGGCAGCAACCTTTATTTGGTGCTTTTTAAATCTTCAAAACATTTCCTTACCTCAATCCATTTTTGGAATGGTACTCCAGGCCATCCCCCTATTGACCCAACGGACTGAGACCGTTGAGACTCTGGACTGCCAAAGCCACGTAAACCTGGTTCTGAACATGGTCAGGGAAAGGAGCATCTCTATGCATGCTGGGCAGCTGATGGAGCATGGGTCACTTGGTCTGCTGCTCACATGGCTTGCCTTGATGGGAATGTCAGGGCGTCTGTCAGCCCTTCTCCTCAGAGCGTATCTTCCTTGTCGATATTTTGGGAACCAAGAAGGAAAAAAAAAAGCGGGTGGAGAGGGACATGGGTTGGACCAGTTTCTAGTATCTGCCCACTCTGGCCAAAGAGACATTGGCCTATGGCTGGCTTATGAAAGATTCTGGCATTTCTCCAAGGGGCCAGCTGCCGTGCCCCATGGCTTGAGAGGTCTAGTTTGGTGTCCTTAGGCCAGCGAGGTTTTCAAGAAGGCTCCCTGGGAGGACTGACTGCTACTGCTTTCTCAGAACTTCCTCTCTCATGCTTTTGGGGGGTCTTCCTTGCCAAGGATGAACCAGCTCAACTATGAGGTCCTGGGTCACACTTTGGTACAGGAAATCACAAGGGACTATCTCTGTTTTTCAGAATTCCTGCGGACATAATAGTCTCCCACATCTTGGTTGTTCAAAGCATTTTTTTCCTGTATCAGATCAACACAGGAACTTGCTTGCACCAAAACAACTGCATTGAATTACAATTAAATGAATTGCTGCGACTGATTTACTATTGCAGGGTCTTATTCCAGTCAGCCTTATTTTTGCTCCATGTATATGCGCATAGTTCTGGGGTCTGTTTCTGAGTCTTTGTGACAGGTCATCAACTTAGCTCTGCCTAATGAGCATAAGTGAAAGTCATGAGTAGGAAAGCATTGCTTCCTTAAGCAGCCTACAAGGACGGAGGGTCTCTGCCCGAGAGCCAAAGAA
Organism: Python bivittatus; assembly: GCF_059951505.1. NCBI lineage: Eukaryota > Metazoa > Chordata > Lepidosauria > Squamata > Pythonidae > Python > Python bivittatus. The sequence goes on along the minus strand of NW_028277053.1, from coordinate 5,932,379 downwards.
TGGCTGCCAGCTGAGTTGGCGGGATGGACTCGGCAAGCCTCTGTCCATAAGTTTTCTTGCTGCAAAGGTAAACCAGATGCAGAGAGGAAATCACCAGATGCTGGGTGATTTCTAACTCCCTGAAGATGAGTTAGAGTTTCTTTCTGTCTCTTATTCTTTAAGAAGCCTCCCTCTCATCTCATTTTGGCCCTACTGATGTGTATATGCCTGTACGTATATGGCTAGATGTCTCTGCCAGTATATTAGGCAGCAGCACCTGAGGGGCAGAGCGGGGCTGGGGCAGAGCTCAGTTAAATTGCTGGGTGCCCTAAGCTGTGTAGACATGAACTGAGCAAACCCTTGTTTCAGTCAGAAGAGTGGGAAGCTTGAAATGGACTAATTTCTTATCCAATTTACAAAAGAGATGATGGGCCCATTAAGCATTCATGGAGTCTGAGCTTCCGTTTTCCCAATTCCCACTCCAGAATCAGGAAGAGATTAAGATACCTCACACCTTGCCCCCAAACAGCCATCAGCCAAATGGGGCTTCTGGAGCCACAGGTTTGGCTGCAAAGCCAACCCTTGCATAGCTCTACAAATTCAGTTGTTCCACTTCCACTCCAGTTTGAAGGCAAAATCTCCAGGCACAAAAATGGTTTTGCATTCTCAGGAGCCCCGTTTGTCTGAAGAACTGCAGGCTTTCAAAGGATCGGTAATGCCATGAAATCCACCAGCCTGCCCAGAGCAGGCATTCAAACTGAAGTCTCCCTGATGAAACCCCACCAGCTTGCTGGGTCATCAGTTCCACTTTCACATTACTTTTACTTTGAGGAGATTGTTGCTAACATCCCACTGGAATTTGCCTTCCTGTAACTTAGATCCATGATTCTATGTCCAGCACTCTGGAACAAGAGCAAGCAGGTTGTGGCCCACTTCTGTGTGACATCCTCAAGCGCTTTAGTCATTTCTTCCCAAGGCTCAGTGACCTGTCCCCCTACGTTCTCCTTGTACAACTTAGTTTTCAGCCTCACCGCTGCCTTTGCTGCCCTTCCCTCTGTCTACCTGCAATTCGTCTCACTCTTCCTTAGAGGGTGGTGCTGTGAAAGGCACACAAATCAAGCTGGGGGGGAGTCTAACCAGCACATAGTGGTCTTTTTATTTCCTGGAGGTTGGAAATTATATTTCTGCCAATGCAGGCTAAAATTTTAATTTTGGCAGCCATGTCACTGTGATCCACTACAATTACATCTTTTTCACATGGACAATATTGTCCATCCTGTTCCTGCGCCTTTGATATCTGTTTTCTAAGTGAACCCTTTGCATTTGTCTGTATTTTCATCCACCAAGCCATTTGTGAATCCACCAAGTAAACAACCTGTTTAGCCTATATTTGACATATTAGGTCTGTACTGTTCTAAATATGAGATACGGTTAATCAGGCAAGACTTAATGATTCCATGTATTGTTTTAAAATGTTTAATAGATCAATTGCTTTATCAGATATTGGTGGATTCTCCTTTTCCTTTTTCGAAAGTTTGGGGTGTTTGTCTCCTCCATCACCTGTCATATTTGTCAGAATTTTTCATAGATCACTAGCCCAATGATGAGGCATTTCCTCCAGGGCTCTAAGATGTGATCTACCAGGCCCTGGAGTTTTAAAGTCTGTACATATTCCCTGATTAGATTTCTGTCAAGCTGAAGTTGCAGCACTGCTTCTCCAACCCAGAAATGCCATCCTCTTCTCACAGAACTGAACCACAAAAGGGGTCGAGTGTCCTGCCTTTTCTTCGTTACCCGTTAGCGTGTTCTGGCCTTTGCTGATTTTGATTCTGTTTCTTCTTGGATTTTCAGCATATCCGAAGAAGCCCTTTTTCTGGTACTGAGCATCCGTTCCTACTTTCGGCTCATTCTGAGCATTAGCCTCTCTGACAACACCTCTGCCATTCTGGATGACTCTGGTGTATTTGGGATTCTGTTTCTTTTTCCAACTCCAGAACGTGTCCTTTTTATTTCGCCTTCTTTTGCTGCCTTCCCTTTTTCCTCATCTGGAACAGTCTGTGCTTTTGGTATCTCCTTTTTAAATAACTCTAAATAACTTCTGTCCACCTTGTGCTCATTTTCCCATTTACTTCTAACATTAATTGCTCTGTATAGATTAAAATCCACTTTCTTGTAGGTGTGCTTTCAAACTGAGTTTTGGTTTCCTACCCCAATGTTACTGTTGTGTCTACTTGGTCTAGTAAGATTTCCCAATTGATTTATGCAAAGCAAGGGTAGCTGAAGTTCCAAACTTAATAAAATTTATTAAAAAAAAAAAAAAAGCAAAGGTAGCTGAAGTTCCTATGCTTTCTTCTACCTTCTGAAGAAGACAACTGCCAGCAAAATAAGTCAGGGATTTTCTAAAAGGGCCATGCTTGGCAGAGTTTGTCTCCTAACATATGTCAGGGCAATTAAAGTCTCCACCATTACTACTTCACATCTTGTGAAAAATCTTTGCTTTTGGAAATTGCCATCCATACTTTTTCCTTGGATGAGTTGTCAGTAGTAGATAGTAATTATTGCATTGCGTTTATTCCCTGTTCCACATACTTGAAGCTATGTGCTCTCAACAGCATCAACAAGTGCTTTCCCTTGAACTCTACTGTAGATTTTAGACTATAGTTCAACTCCTTCTCCTTATAGAAAGCTACAACTTCTTTTCAAGAAGATTCATTTCTTCCATCTCAGTCATAGGAGTCATCCTACCAGCTCTCTGTATACTTGTTTGATCATATTTCCCATATTGTGATGGTTAGTAAATAAGGATAGCTTATGATAAGGCCATGAGCTAAGTTAATATTCTTGATTGTGTAATAGGCATATATAGTTATATAATTATTCTACCTCCTTTGTTTCTGCAGGATACAAACCCTTATTTTAAGTTCTTCTGGATTTTCATCTCCAACCCTCATAGTATTCAATATAAAGACTTCTTTATCAACATCTTTGGTGGAACAGCTTCTTCTTTCCCTTCCCTTTCCCCTCATCCTTCCCCACCTTCCTCCTCTTCCTTGTCTTTCTATAACCCATAAGTATTTATCCAAGGTTTATATTTTTGGTTGTATCTCAAAGGATTAAATCGGATGCTTTCCTGATTAAGGTCACCATACTTCACCAAACATTTTTAACTACTCCTTGTCATGTGAACATCATCTCATGCCATGCAGTCAATCATCCAAGTAAATCAGACAATGGTTCCTGAAAACAAATGTCTCCTGTCCATACCATTTGTCTAACCAGTCAGTTCAACTTGCAGTATCCCCTTTTCCTTTCCAGTCCTCTTCCATGTACTTGAAGAATGGATGAGAAACCACCTGAACCTCCCAGAACATTGATTTCCTTCCAGAATCCATGATGATGAAGTTATAGCTGTTATTTGCAGTATCATCTGTCCCCACATAGGATAGCAGGAAGGGATAATTGACAGTGAGTTTGATAAATCTTGGAAGTTGTTCTATCACATTGCTAATCTGTGCTCCTGACAAACAAACTTGTTTCATGAGATAATGGGTTTATCGGCATATTTTGTTTTTATTCCACATTGAAGTGAATCATCAACTCCCAAGTCTGCCTTCTTGCAGGATGTAGCTATGCTTCCTCTGCCCTTCAGGGATCCACCCTCCTGACTCCTTTTCTGATGTCTCTTCTTCTTTAACTGAAGGTTGAGAACCTCTTTTTTTTGGCGAGGGTTTGAAATTTGTTTCTGAGTTCCAGTGTTGCAGAATATCTAATCCATTTCTCATTTCCGGCTATCATTCTTGTCCACTTGGTTTGATTGTTTCTTTGATTCTATTTTTTATGGAGAGCCCCCCCCCCCCCCATCAGCTCCTGTTATTTTTATTTCATCTGAAACAGCTTTGTTCTCTGTTATGACCTGACAGGTCTCACTCACTTGGACTCACTGCTCCAAGCCTGTCCTTGAGCTGTGCTTAGCAGTTATAGGTACATACCATAAGTCTTGCAGGTCCCCATCTATTTTCTCTTGGGTGGGGAAAAATAGGGATTTTCTTAAGGAATAGCCTATTCCTATCTCTAGCAATACAAGAGGGATGGCTCTAGCTCGTGTTTCTCACAGCCTTCCTCTTTCCCTGAATGTCTGAGTCTATGCAGGGATCCCGATTTATCCTCCGGTATAGGCATGACTGCTGGTCTGAAGCTTTAGGTTAAAGATGCTAGTCCTGTGGATCCTTGCTTTGGGAAGAAGTCGCTTGTGCAAGCATGGAGACGTTTGGCAATGAGCAGAAAACATGCAGTCATCTGTAATGGTCCATGTTTAATCATTCCAAAAGTCAATTCTGGTTTAAGCTAAGAAAGAATACTAAATCTTTTGTCAGGATAAGGCCCTGCACACATTGGCATAGATGTGTGCATTGATTTACTGCCCTTCACATAATCAGCATGTAACAGTGAGAAGGGCTATATTTAGATGAGAAAACCCTCCTATGCTTGGGCTCATCCGCAATGTGCAGAGGTTGCTATTGAAACCGTATACAGCAGGATGCCCTTGAAGAAGCCAAGCCAGATATTGGGGGAGGGGGGGGGAGGAGGAGGCGATTAGAAGCTCCCCGGTGCAAAAGCCTGGCAGGAATAAGGCTGGCATGATCAGCATCACGAGGGCCATTGGCATGACCTGGCACGCTTCCAGGGAGCTCTTTGGCATAGCTCTCTCTCTCTCTCCGTCACCGGCTTCACTTTGGCCAATAACCGACTTGGAAGGCAGAGTCAACAAGAAAGGGCCACGTAAAGGTCCTGCCCTCTTTGTGTTGATCTAGGCAGTATTTCTCGGGCTGGCAAAGGGAAGGTCCTGCTCCTGCTCTTCTCTTTCTCCGTTGTGCCTTCTGTGGCTGCTTTCTCAGCACACAACACAACGAACTGGGGAGGAAAAGGCAGAGGGCTCCTCGGGACCTGTCGACTGGTCCGAGCACCATGGAACAGGAAAGTCCTTCCAAGCCAGGCAACCCAAGCACCTGCTGTTGGGTGAAAATCCCACTCTGGGTCCCCTGTGTGATGCCAGCAGGGCCACAGCAGTGGGCTGCTTTGGATTCAGATCCCACAAGCATCCTTCGCAGGCGCCTCCAACCTCTTGACCTCTTTTGGCAAAGGCGCCAACGGTCCTGTTCTGCATATTTAGGAGCTCGGGAATGTGGGGTGAGCAGTGCCAGGTGGAGCAATTGCACAGAGTGGGCAACAGGCTGGCAAGAGAGGCCCTGCGCCCACAGCCTGGTAGCCCTGGGCCCCAGTCACTGTTGGAGCTGAGGTCGACCTCTGCACGCCAGGTCTTTCTCCCAGGTTGTGTTTCAGGGTCTCCTCTCATTAGAGCAATGGAAGCAGGAGGGGGGCAGCGAACGGCTTCCTTGCTTGTTTCCCCAGTTAATCGATTCGATCTGTGGCCGTGCAGAACATTCCTTGTTTCCTAGGAGACTGTAGAAAAGGAGAGCAAATGAACTGCAAGAACTCTTTTTCTGGGCTAGAAGCTTCCCTGATGAAAATTAACACAACAAGAATAAATGCCAAAGGAAGCTAAAAATAGCCTGTCCTGAGTCTGCTCAACTCTAGACACAGCAGCCTGAAACAAGCTGGGGCCTCCCACCACCCCATTCTTCTGGGATCGAACACCAGGGCTTATTCAACAGGCTGACATGTTCGTGAAGTCTAGAATTAAAACAATAATTAATAACCAATCAAAGCTATTTATTAAAGACTATTCAAGGCTGATGGCATACAGTGCAATCACATGATCACTTGGTATTCAGTGCTAGAACTGCAGTTTACAGGTCAACAGATTTTCAACTAACCTATCTTAATGACACTATGCATTACACAATACAGCCGCTAATGCATTACAGAACCATAGAATAAGATAATGTGCTAGAAGAGATTCTGGAGATCCAGAGCAGGCAGTTCAAGTAAATCACCCCCAAGTTCCCTTTCAGCCCTTTCATTCTATATTCTTATGATACAGCCTGACCCCCTGCCCACGGGGGAATCAGCTCTATAGCACGCTGGACCCCAGAGACTCCAACACCACTTAGGGCAGCCTCTTCCGTGGTGTAAAAGCTTTTAACGTTAGGAAAGTCTTCCCTTATGTTCAACCAAAATCCATTTCCTTGTAATTTCAGCCCATGGTTTCTGGTCCTACCTCCTGGAACAACTTTGAACTATTCTGTTCTATCTGGAGTCCTTCAGGGGACAGCTCTTCAGACATCGTATTTCCCCAAAGTCTTCTATTCTCCAGGCGAGGCCTAACCATGCCCTCCAATCATTCCATAAATGGTTCCTTCCAAGTCCCTTGTTGCTTTTCTCTGACTTGCACCAATTTCTCAATGAAAATTCTCAGTGACCAATATAGAATAGAGAAAAATTATGACTTCTCTTGATTGTTATGCTGTATTTTTGCTGATGCAGTCCAGGATTGCATCTGGGGGTGGGTTGGTTGGTTGGTTTTCACAGCTACATCACACAGTTAGCTCATATTCAGCTTAGGATCCTTTCTGTAAGTATTGTTGCCTTCTATGATTTTCTTTAACCTATACTCAGGCCCTTGATTTTTCCTATCCAGAAGTAAGTTTACTTTATCTCAGTTGAAATTCACTTGTTGGTTTCTGACCATTGTTCTAGCTTTCAAGATCCCCCTGAATCTTGATACTGTCCTCCAAGGTATTTGCTATCCCTCCATCTTTGTGTCATATACAAATTAGATCATCATATTTTCTCACTAGGTTGAACAGCCCAGGGCCTGGGGCACAGCCACCTGACACTTTCTTCCAGCTTGATGGGGATGATTTTCCATCCTGTTCAGTATCCATCTAATGGTAGCATAGTCCAGGTGGCTTGATCGTTCTGCAGCTCTCCTCTTGGCATGAGCAAAAGATTGCAAAAGGGGTTAATAGCAAGCCCTGCTTCTTCAAAAGGACTTGCCCAGGAAGGATTTATGGCTTAGAGATATTCCTGTGCAGATGAACTCCTGCTAGGTCTTTCATCATTTTATCAGGCTCCAACAATCTTTGGCTACCTTTAGAGTTTCATAGCCACTTAGAAAAGACACCAGGGATTATCATTTGGCTTCTTATGGGTGTCCTCCTTCTTTGCCAGGCTAGGGGTCCTCTTTCAACCACCCCACCTTGCCTAACAGCTTCTTTCTAGAGCACAAGGGTGACAGCTTTACTAGGAGAGGGGCTGCTGATTGGAAAACATGGGTTGGTGTCATTTCGTGACCAGAGTATCGAGCCAAAGGTGGGAGTAGGGGGGTGCAACTGTTAGCAGTTCATGAAAGCAGTCTGGCATCTGAGGTGTGAGCAATACCCGGAGTCAAAGGGTCGCAGCCTCCAGGATCCAATGGCCAATACTGTGGGGTTGTTCAGGGTCAGGACGTAGGGCAACTGTCCCCGGGGTCTTCCTCAGGCCTGCCTCCCTATCTCGGTGCTGCTTATAGAGCAGTGTGGAGATGGATTTGGCGAAGGTACACAACAGCTGTCAAAAAATATCAGCTTACCCCAGAAAAATAGGAGGGGCTGAGGAAGGAAGGAGATCAAGATTGCCCCACCTTGACTCTCTTTGGAGAGAGAAACTCTGTCAGGCTTTTAAGATACTCTCTATACTTCCAGTAGTTCATGTGGTGTTTGTTTCCTCACCTGGCCTACTTCAGGGGGCCAACACTCATCCTCTTAACATGGAAGGCAGTTCTTTAGAAGTCATGATAGTTGCAGAAGAGGCATCACTTCCTCAGCCCCCAAAGCCAAGGCAGCTGGTATCACCTCTGCCTCCAGAACGAGCTACTTTGTCCTGTTGAAACTGCAGGATGACCTCTCCCCCCACAAAGAAGGGGAGAGGTCAAGATGCAGTGCTGCAATTACTGGCCTCATATGGGGAACCCCACAACTGGGGCTGGGGGCCCAGGGCAGCCTGAGGCAGCCAGTGGTGGTCCCTGTAGTGGCAGGAGGGAGCTCCAGCTTGGCAGAGCAAATACAACCTCCAGGATTCTCCAGGGGGTCCTCCATGAAGAAGGAGGGACCTGGTGAGATGGGCACGATACTAAAGGCCCTGCTTTTTATGCCAGTTTTATATATTCTCTTGCAACTGATTATAAACATTTGATTATATTCATTTTAGTTCTGATTTTGATTGCATTGATTTTACTGTTACGTTCTATACATTTTAAATTATTTTAAGCCACCTTAAGCCTTTATGCAAAAAAAAGATGGGGCAGTATCAATGTAGAAATAAATAAATAACAGTAGGACCATTTCTCTTTATTTTTATAGCATTATTTTACGGTTAACTTCAATCATGAGAACCAGAAAACTCTGGAGCTAAGGACCGAGGATGCCAAGGACTGTGATGAATGGGTAGCAGCTATTAGTCATGCCAGGTAAGGACCTCTGGCAGGAATCTCTCCCCCAGCGTCGGCCGCCAACATCGTGACTTCTGGCATGCTGAATATGAGGAAAAGCGGCTGGAGGAGAAGGTCTGGGCCAGAGGCAGCCTCGCACCGTCCTGTTATCCCAGGGTCCAAGCGGGGCTTCCATAAGGATCCTCCTTCCTCTGATGCCCAGAACCAGCCCCTCTGAGGCCACCTGGATGGCAAGGGAGAAATTGGCCCAAAGCCACCCTGGGAACATCTCTATAATTCTTGAGTTTAAATTTTCAGGGATCAGGATCCCACAACATCAGCCATTGTAAGTTTAACTAGGATTTGGTGAGTAAAGCCATCATCAGATGGGTTCACATATTTTGCTTAGTCATAAACCATAGTTTAGCCAGACTCATTCAATGTGTTACCCAAAACCAGGCAAATTATAGCTTGGGGTGACACGTAAACCCAGTTTGTGTATGGAGCTACTGTATTATTCTGGGTCTAATCCCTCCTAAGAGCCAACCAAGCACAGCCATGATCATCTAAACTTTTCAAATAAATCCGTAATGAGTAACAGCGTTTTCAAGGCCTTTCGCTAGTTCAGGTCAGGGACTGTTGATGCTTGGCTTTCCAGCAGGAAGGCACGATGTGCTCAAGTCCAAGAGGGTTGTAGGTTTCCCTAAAAGCTAGAGAGGAGAAACACAAATGTCCTGGAATGTGACTGTTGGGAATTTCTGCATTCAGATAGCCCCTTTAGGAGATGTTGGGAATGCTATTGACATAATATATCTTAGTACGACCAAACTGTTGACAAACTTAATTAGCAAGCTAATTCAGCATGGCCACAGAGGCTGACAATTAAGCGGACACACAGCTGGCTAGAAACTCATCCTCAACACGCTGGAGGGCCGTATGATGGAATGGGCCCCCATATTCTCAATGTTTTAAGGATGACTCAAATGTAGCAGAGGATGATTAGAACAAAGGCTAGAGATTGTCCTGGGAAGAGAAATGGAAGGGGTCAGGCGTGTTTCTCCTTGGGAAGGGAAGCGGAGCTATGGCCGCCCTCTTCAGATACTGGAGGGAGCCGGGCATGCTTGGGAACCATTCTCTCTCTCTCTCTCTCTCTCACACACACACACACACCTGAGCACAGAGAGCTGGTTCTGAATGGTTCAGAAGACAGAGATCTGAATGGCTGGCAGTTTATTGGCTGCTTTCAAGCAGAGGCTGGACACATTCTGGGGGGAGGCTTTAATTTGGGCTTCCCTCATGACAAGGCAATTACACTCAGTGGATAAATGGCTCCTTAACTCTGGGATCATGTGGGAAGTCTCCAAGCTGCCCTCTTGAACTTGTGCACTTTCCACTTCACAATGCACAACAGAAGCACAGAATGTCATTTGCAGAGAATTTCAGCATTTGGTTCTATTTTTAAAAGCCATATTCTGGACTTCATGTTTCAAATATAATATCAATTTTTTCTTCCTCCACTGATTGATGTAAGTGAAAGCCCCTGGAAGCTTAAAGGAGATGGCTAATGCCCAGTAAGGCCAGAACCAAGGGGGCCAATTTAAAGGATTCAAGTGATTCAGGAAGTAAGATTTCATTTCTCTACGAAGAACTCCCCTCTAGCCATCAGAAGTGCAAAAAACAACATCAAATATTTTATGCACTATTGATACATTTTTCTTTGTCACAGAGATTATATGCTGTGTGGAATTGGTGCAGGATTTGGGGTGCTTTTTTGTAGCTAATTCCCAGAAGGTACCAAATTTAGGTACAGCTGCTTGGGTGTTTCAGATTTTTTTCCTTCTGCCCTTGTGTTGTGGCCATGGGAAGCTGCCAGATGCTACAATCAAAGATAAAACTTCATCCTTGACATTTGCATATTGATTTTATTGTCTTCCTTTAAATATGCTGCTTGTTTTCCTGGACTTTTAAATCAAGAATTAAAATAAAGAGGGAATGAAGTTTGAGGCTCCGGAGTTTTTGAATATTACAATTGACAACTTGCATCCTTTGACAAATATCCTGAAAATGCCTTTGACCTCAAGTTAAATTGATACCACCCATGAAAAGTAAATTCTGTCTTAATCCCTCCTAAAATGTTGCGAAGAAGAATGTTCCTCCTAAAATTCACCTCTTACTGGCAAATTGTTAGCTCAGTATTCTCCAACAAGAAGAATATATGTGTCCCACAAAGCGATGATGAAGAGCAGAATGAAGGAGCAGGACTGAAATTTGAAACTGTCAGAAATATGGCCTGGGAATACCTATTTTCTTTAAATCTCTGGACCAGTTAAATAGCATCCTAGAATACTACTGAAGAAGCCATCTGATGCTCCAGTTGGACCCTTCACATTTTCTTTGAAAAATCCTGGAGAACAGAGGAAGTGCCAGACAACTGGAGGAGTCTTCCAGAAAGGGGAAACTGAGGATCCAGGGAACCACAGACCAGGCTGACAATGGTACCTTCTAGAGTCGGTGTTTAGGAGATTGTCCTGAAAGCACCTTGAAAACCATGATGCAATTTCTGAACGTCAGCATGGCTTTGTTCTAGACTGTGGGACAGGGAATAACAAATTTAAGTTTCAGGAAGGCAGACTCCGGTAGCAGTTTGCTATTTATTTAACAGATTTAGAAAGCTGCCCAGCTGACCATTTATGAATCTAGACAGCATACATCAATAAAAATAAAAAACATTCAAAATCAAGCAAAATAATAATCTAATGTTTGGCCTCCCCAGACAGCACAGGCTATTAATAGTCCCTGGTCTGGTCATAGATTATCTCTAGCACCAGATGGTCTGTAAGTGCCATGCTCCCACAGGAACCCGGCTGCCCATGGTGGGAACAGAGTGACCACCTTGATGGACCAGTAGTCAGATCCATCCTCAAGACTCTTCTTCCGGTCTCAGTTTCTTAGCCAGCTTTAATGCAGCTTGGTGATTTTTAATCCCGTCACTTTCTACTGAGTTTGTCCATTGCACGATGCTGTGGTTTGCTTAGCCATGGTTAACTGAATAAGCCACATACTGGCTGAATGCACATACCATGCTACATCAAACCCATTCCTGCACTGGCTTTGTGTGATGTATAAACCAGCCTTATTTGTGTCACATTAGTTGAGCCAGTAGCCTCTGGAGCAAAGGGACATGCGTGTGCTGCCCTCCGATGGTAGGTGTGCTTTGCAGAGTCCTCAGTGTCATGGCTGAAATTCAGTGTCAAAATACCAAATAAAAGTAATGTGACTTGGAGGTTTAAGTCATTAGCAGGCTTAATTAACATCCAGTTTAAAAAAATGATAAAATACAAAATACACCAAAGGGGGGAAACTAGGCCAAAATCCATCCTGCCTCCCCCTTCTGTGATGGATGCTGAAGAAAATAATAAAAGGGCATCATGCAAAGAAGCTCTCTATCCAGGACAGAGAAGGGGATAAGTCGGAGGTGGTACGTAGCAGAAGCAAAAAGACTGACCAAGTAAATCAACCCCAGTGAAAGAAGAACTCTTCCTTTGCCTTCCGGACCTCCTCCCAGTCTGTGTGTCTAGAGGCTTCACAGTACTTCCTGTTGGTTGTGTGACATCAGAAAGGTGAGACTTGACATCCAAAACTGGCAAGGAACAGAGAAAATGGGAGAGAACCACAGCAGGTCCCCCAGTGAGGTGACTAGCCAGTTCCTCATCTTGTAGCCAGATCAATGATGGTCTCAGAGACTCACAAAATCCTGGAGCTGCAAAGGGCACTGAGACCCTCCAGCCCGAGCTAATGTCTCAGGGCAAGAATCCCTGGCCAATCTCTGCTTGAAGACATCCAGGGAAGGGGCCCATCACTGCGTGGAGTCTGGTTCCTCTGCTGAACTGCGCCTCTCACTCTCCCCTTTGCCTCGCACACACTGGTTGGGATCCTTGCATTCATTCCCATGACTGCTTTGCTCGTCTTCCTGCAGGGATGCAACTGAAAAGAGCTCCCATTTTTCACTGGAAATGAATGTGAAAACAGACCTGTTTTCCTGGAAAGGAAGAGGGACTTTATTTTGTATCCACATGTAGTGGGAAGGGTTTTTTTTTTCTCTGTCCATGACTGTACATGTATATGGGGGAGAAGTGTATGTATCAGTGTGTGTGTGGGCTGCACAAACTTCATTTCATCCTGTCTCTGCAAGCTCTTGGAAGTTGCTTTTTATTCGGCTACGGACTGTGAATGTAACTTGGTGCGTGCATGTTGAATCCTAGAGCTGGAAGGGCCTTTGAGGCCACGGAGTCGAAGCCCCTGTTGAGTGCTGGAATCCAAATTAAGTAGACAGCTGTCCAGATTCTTCTTAGATACCTCCAGGAAAGGGGAGCCCACCACCTCTTGGGTCATTGGTTTCACTAAATCTAACAGTAAGTTAGAAGATTTTTGCACACTTTCCATTGGACCTACCTCTCTGCAATTTAAATCCATTATACTGTGTTGGACAGTCTGAGTCAATTAAGAACTGGACTTAACCTCCTTCTCCGTGACAAATTTCTGATATTGGAGAGTATTGTCATAAACCAGTTCAGTCTTCTGTCTCAGGTAAACATACCCAGCTCCTTCAGTCTTTCTTCTCAAGACTTTATCCCTGATAAAGGCCCCTGATCATCCCCCTTGCCTTTCGTTGAACTAATTTCAGTGAATCCTTCTCAAAGTGTGATGCCCACACAGTCCCTAAGGTGGGATTTGTCCAAAGCAAAATGATTTAGAAACTGTACTTCCAGTGACTGCATTTGCCCTTTTAGCAACCCCATCACATTGCTGGTTCCTGTTCAGTTTATAACCAACTACTATTCCAAGGTCTTTTTCACAAGTCCTTGTACTAAGCCAAGTACCCCCAGTCCTATGCCTGTTCATTTGAGTTTTGCTTCCCAGGTGGAAAACCCTGAAGTTGTCTGTGTTACATTTCATTTTGCTATTTCCATCTAATTTCTCTAACCTCTCAAGATGATTTTGAATTCTGTTTGTCTTCTAAAGTACTGCTATTGCACCCAATTTTGTGTTACCCCTCTATTGCTTCATCCAGGTCATAACATTTCATAAAAATGCTGACTCAGAATTTGATACCTTCCTCCAGTTTAATGAGGAACTTTTAATCACTTTTCCATAAATTCTAATTTCATCCAGACCTATTTAATAATTTGCTGATCAGAATATTGTGGGCCTGCAGTAGACATAATAGAATTTGATAGTCTACTAATTAATCACTTTATGATCTGTTCCCAGATGTTAGATCTAGTTCTCTGGATTCCCCTTTTTGAAGATAAGGCTGGCGTTTGTCCACCTCCAACTGTCTGGCACTTCACCCTTTTCCCAGAATTTCTCAAAGGTTCAGTCAAACACTTCACTAGTTCCTTCAGTGACCTAGGAAGAAATTAATCTCCTCCTCCTAAAAAATTATATTAAATTTAAAATAAGTAGCATTTCCACCAGATTGCTATCAATCTCATGCTTCAATCCTACCCCTTCATCCTGCTTTTCCACGGTTGCATTTCATAGACAAATCCTTTCCTGTTGGAGAAGATTAAACCAAAATAGGAGTTGAGTGTCTTGGCTTTTTTTTTTAACCTGCTATCATTTTGCCATCTTCACTGAGTAGCTGATATGTATTCTGAATACATCTTAAAAAGACCTTTTTCTCATTCTTAGCATCAGTTCATTCTGAACTTTCAGAGTCTCTCCAGTTTTGGACTATCTGCGTGTTCTCTTCCTTGGCCATCTGATCCTCTTTCTACCTACTACCTGTGTACACTTTTGTTTATATTTCTTAATTAAGCTTTTCATACAGCCATATTGGCTTTTTCTGGTGTCTTCCTTTTTTTCTTAATGCAATTGTTTGCAATTGTGGTTTTAGTATTTCCTTTTGGGGGGATCTCTCACTGGTTTTCTCATTAGCTCTATCATCATGGACACCTACTCAACATTTGTTGTCACCCAGATTGCTCTGAGTTTATCAAAATTGGTCTTCCTGAAGTCCAAAAATACGCATATGACAATAGTCAACCTTTGTTTCTCTTACAATTAAGAACTCCAGCGTGCCAATGTCACTTTTCCAGAATGTCCCTGCTATTTTCATTTCCTTAATTAAGTACTGTATTTTATCAAGTCAAGTGCTGCTGATCCTCTGGCACCTGTCTTCACCTTCTGAAGGAAAATGTTGTCTGCAAGACCAATCAGTAATATTGTGGAAAGACCATGCTTAGCCTGTCTCAAAACTTTTGAGAGGGTGTCCCAACAGATGTCAGGATAAATCAAGTCTTCTGTTACTACTACTTCATGCTGTTCAGAAAGATTTGCAATCTGCTTTTGAAAAGAAATCCGTATTTTCTCCTTTGCTGTTATTCTTTATTCCACCTGATGCGATCTATAGTATTGCTAAGTTAATTCACTTGGATATCTGAATACATGTGGATACTTTTGATATAAAGGGAAAGGTCTTCCCTCGTTCTATTATTTCTGTCCTTTTTTAATTAATAGTATTCTTTGATTGTTATATTCCAGTTATGGGAATCATCTTACCAGGTCTCTGCTACAAGTATTAAATCATATTTGCCCTCTTATAGTAAGGCAAATACTTCTAGCATTAGAGATAATTAATTGGTTTTTCGTGGAGTGTTTTAATAGAGCCATTACAGCAAACTTATCTACAGCTCATAAGTCTTTATTGACCTTCTCACTGTAGATTTTGCCTCTCGAGGGTTTGGTCTGAAGTCCTCCTGTTTAAGTTCACCACACTTCACCATTTTTATCAGTCCTTGCCAAGTATTTGATAATCCAGTTACTGGAAGGATGATTGAGAAAATTATGTGATCCCTTGGAACTTTAACCTTCCATCTTCGGTGTTCAAAGTCCATCATGAAACGGCTGTAGCTGCTCTTGACAGAATTGTTTATCTTCACATGAAATAGCAGAAAGTATAATTTTGGATCTGGGAAGTCTTCATCCTTGTAGTAATGAACCAGCAACCATCAGTCCTCTCTTCTCCTGGCAGGGCACAGCTGCTTCCCTCCTGTCCTTCAAGGGCCTCTTGCTCGGCAGTTCAGAGTCTGGTTTCTCGGTGAGGGCCTCAACGTTTTTGTCAGCTCAGCGAAAGGGCCTGCCTTTCGTGTCTCTTACTCCTAGCTGTCTCTTGCTTCTTTGGGTTCGTCTCTTTTTGATAAAGAGCTGCTGTCTGTGCCAGCTCTTGCTGCCGCACCTCCACTGTTTGATCTGATAAACCTTCTGCTCTGAGCTTAAGAATGGCCACTCCCTGCTCCGAATCTCTGTCTTTTCTCCAAATGCTGCCAGCAAGAGGGCCATGATGCCAGCCCCACCCTTTTCCCTCTGTGTCACAAAGTCCGATGCCCCAAGGAGCAGAGCTGGTGACCAACGGTGCAACAGCGAGACACTGCTTTCGTCATTCTGACCAGAGTGGTGGGTTACTGTACACGCCGTTGATACTGCTACAATTTTATACGTTTCAAAATATGTCAGATTGTTTTCAGGTAGTAATATAAATTTAGTACAAAAAATTTAAGGTACAACTTCAAAGTCATGTTTATCTGCACTTACGTTTCTTAAGTCTTGTTCTCCTCATAACCTCAGAGATTAGCCAAGGATATATTGTCACTTTGGGGGCGGTGGGTCAGGGGTCTACCCCTGGAACCCTGCCGGTGAATCCCACTGGCAAACTTCTATTAGCTTTCCCTGTGTTTCTGCTCCTAAGAAACTCGCTGCCTTGTATTCCTCCTGCAGCAGCATCGGCTTACTTAGTAAAACGTTGTCATTCAGTTCCCCGTAACGGGCCCTTATGCTCTTAGGATGCACTCTTGGCAAACAGCGGCTATTTTGGAATGGCTTTTTCACCTTTCGTGGCCGAGCAGCGCCTCAAAATGTTCGGCTTTTCTGGTCGCGCCTCTCTTCCTCCTGTTTGCTCTCCCCATCAGGGCTTGTAGACTTTGGGTCTACAAGCAACCGCAAGCAGCCAATAGGCTGATTGTCTTGAACAACTGGAACATAGTTGGACTTTGGCTCAGCCTCTAGGCGTATAAAATGGGGCCCCTTTGCAGGAGAAGCACAACAAAGCAGAATGTGCAGTCTGCACCTTCAGATCCCTACAGAGCTCCAGTAATCACTGCAGTACTTTAAATTCCAAATGTGAATGTTAATTAAATATGCAAAGCTGCCTTATACTGCTACTCACCAATATTTATCTCCCTCCCTCCGTCCCTCCCTTTCCTTGGTCCCTGAGATCCCTTTAACTAAGCTTCTCCCTTCTTTGGGATGAAGAAAATAGTTTTCAGGTGCCCTTAAATCTTGCATACTGGATGAGAAATTCCAGATGAATAGCGGCTGGTGGGCAGCAGGTCCTCAGCCACAGCAGAACCCCATCCTGCTGTGGACCCTAGACAGGCCGTGTCAGTTGGGCTCCTTTAGCCAGATGGTTTTTGAGATGAAACACAGGAAGTGGCGTTATTCCGAGCCAGGCCTTTCTCTGCTGAGCCCAGGATGACCTGAGCAGAGAGCAGCCCTCCAAGATGCAGGCTTTTCTAGCCACACTTGAAGGTGAGAAGCTGTTCCTGCTGTATAGCTACCTCTGCAAAGCCAATCACTGAAGGAAGTCAATGTGCTGGCTATCTCAACGAAGGGCTAGAGATCCATTCACAGAGTTGCTTTTGTTTGGATTCCTGCACAGAGTCAGGAGCTGCATTTGATGGTCTCAAAGGTTGCTTCCAACCCACTTATTCTAAAATTATTCTGTGATCCCATAAAACTTCTTAGTGGCAGCAGTTCATCAACAAAGATGCTGGAACTGAATTAGCACATGCAAGATAATTTACCCAGCGGGAACAATTTGATCTGGGGGCCCATGGTTGCTGTGCAGGTGGTGAGGCTGAGGGTGCGAGGAGTGCCAGGCCGAAAGGGGTTTCAGAGCTGGCAGGAAGGAGAGCAACTTTTTAACTGCTCCCTCTGTCTTTGTCACAGTTATGGGACTCTTGCTACAGAGCATGAAGCCTTAATGCAGAAGTACCTCCATTTACTTCAGATTGTGGAGACAGAGAAAACAGTTGCCAAGCAACTCAGGCAACAAATTGAAGATGGAGAAATAGAGACAGAGCGCCTGAAATCAGAGGTATGGAGCCCAGCCTCGCAACATGCTGCCGGTTGCTCGAAGGGCGAGGGAACTGGGTATTTTGCTATTTTGAGCACTGTTCCGTCATCCCATCCTGCTTCACGTGCTGGAGGCACTGGCCAAACTCCTCCAAGCTGGAGGCTTCCTGCCAGCAGGAGGCTCCGTGATGCAAATGATGCAGATGGAAAGCACAGGCTGAGAGGCACCAGGTGCCTTAAAAGGCCACTTGAAGGCATTGGCACAGCCGTGCAGGTCCTGAAAACGGGCTTCCTGGGTTGAAAACCATTGTAACCCAAAAGACCCTCTCTGTGGAGCTCCTGAGACCAAAACGGTAGACATACTGTAGTGTCAATGGATAGCAAAAACATTGCTAAATTCGTCTGGAAGTGAAAAGGACAAGGGTTTTAGAAAAAGCTCGCTCCATAGTATCTGGAAATGTCCTTTGCCTTTATTCTGACAGCTTACATTGTAAACCCAGTTTCAGCCTGGAAGTCCACAGTACAAGACTATAGGAAAAGTGGGATAGTTATTTAAAATACCAAGCCAACAATAATCTCAACGTTTGTGACTGATTATGGAGCTTCTGCATTCAAATTGTGCTGCTCTTCCATTCATGCTCTTTGAAGTGCAGATCAAATGGTCCTTTATATGCCTGTGCAAACAGATGATTGCCCTGACTGCATACGGAGGCTTCTGTCTTGTTCTCAAGATGGCTTGTTTTGCCAGCTGTAAATAAGCTGCAGGACTACCCCAAAGGCCCAAAAGTTCTCTTAGTCTTTCAGGACCTTCAAGGGCCACGTTTTGAATGCACGTGAGCTCCGGAGGATTATCGGAGCGACGCCAAAGGCCCCGATTTAGCCTTCCGCAGCAGCAGGTCCGTAACGCCCCGTTGGCCGGCTGGGGCGGAAGAGCAAATCTGAAGCGCGCCGAGCTGAGGTGCGGAACCGCCCCGGCCCCGCAAGCAGACCCCCTCCCGAGCTCTGGCTGCAGCGCCAGTCGAGCGTCCTGCGCCATCGTTTCCGCTCCTGATTTGATTCTGGTTTTGTCCTAACACTGCGCTGCTTTAACACTGTCAGGTTTAATGTCTGCGTTCGCTTTTTATCTTTAACTTTGTCTGGGTGACCCATCCAGAAGGTACAGAAATGTTATTAGTCAAAGCATAAACCCGCCGCCCCCGCTGCCCTCCCCAGCCCAGGCCGCAGGAGGGCCGGCTGAGGAAGCCCCTTCGCACAACCGCCCCCCCCCCCGCCCGATCACCGCAGAGGAGGCCGCGGGGCTCCCGGTGCCGTGCCGTGCCCCCCCCACCTGGTCTCTGCCTGGCCGGCCACCGGCCCGGCGAAGGTGGCGGGGAGGGGGGGTAGGAATAGCATCCCGGTAGGCCGGTTGTCAGGGCAACCTCTTCCTCTCCCCTAATTCGTAGCCTGAACGGCGGCAGCGCGACTCGCTCTTGTTCTGGCGCTGCGCTGCACCAGCGTCTCCCAGACTGCTTGAGGGGCTCCAGTTCTGGGGAGCGAAAATAGATCCTTTCGCATCTTGTAAGCAGGGTTCTCTATCGCTACAGTGGTGATTTAAAACACCCCATTTATTTATTTATTTATTTATTTATTTGATTTGTCCCCGCCCATCCCCCCCCAATGGGGGACTCTGGGCAGCTCACAACTCATTAAAAACAATGAATAGTTTATAGTTCTTCCTTTCCTAGTTTTGTGTTCATAATTCCCCACGTATCACCAAATCCCACAATCCTAAACTGCTAAACTGCTTCTAATAGCCCACTGGAGGGCAACCATTCTTTAAAAGTATTTTGTAAATTAAATCAGATGGAAGCCACCATAGCCCCACCTCATCTGCATGGGCCCTGTCTGTCAGGAAGGCAGGTGCAGGGAGTGACACTGGGGGGCCAGCCAAGCACAAGGGTGGGAAGACCCCGCGGGAGGCCTTCTTGCTCCACACCTTTTTCAAAGCCACAGGACCACAGGCTGGTAAAAGAATGAGAAGGAGAGGCTCTCCCCCTGAGGCCTCTCATTAAAACCGTTTCCATGAAATGGTACCTTAAATTGGATGGCGAGCTCCTAGTCCTCATCAGTCGGAGCGCTTCATGAACTTCAGAACTAATCCACCCCAGCAGATCCAGCAAAATCACTCATGCCGCGATGCAGAGGGGCCCCAGAGCCGGGCTGGAATCTGTCCTGAGAACACAGCCCCAGACGCTTCAGGGGCCTCACTGTGTCCCGCCTGAGCCTGTTTCTGTTCTTCTGTGTCCTGCCAGATTGCAGCCTTGCTCAAGGACCACCAGCGCATTCAGTCCAACCAGGCCAATGTGCCGAGCGATGACGACATTGACATCAAGAAGATCAAGAAGGCAAGGAGCATGCATTTGCCCCCAGCTCTGCCACAAGATGACAGGGCTGCCCCTGGGGCGGGGACGGGGGAGGAAGTGAGAAGAGGTGGGCCGCTCCTGAATCCTTCTTTCCCTTTTTCGGGCCCAGAGGGAAACTTCCAGCATACACATGCCTCGGGGGGCACTTTTTCCCTAGCAGAAGGTGCCCATCATCCTACCCCTACCTCCCACCTTGGGAAAAGACCCCGAGGGTGCTTTCAGGGCTCCTCTGCGCTTGATCAGAGTTTCCAACTGGCTAGCAGCCACTCACACTTGGAGGGCCCCGTGCTGGCAGCCCCCCCCTCACCTGGCCGGCCTTGAGGGCAGACAGGATGGGCGCTTCCAGTGGGCCGCAGGATCAGGCTGGCAGTTCTCGCCCATGACCCGCCACCCAGCAGCTGCAGGAGAGCCCAGCACCCCGCTGGCAGCTGCCCCAATGCCTCTGGGCCAGGGTCTCTGTGGCTGCTGGCCCACTGCCCTGATTTCTGAACTTGGGCCAGGGGCGTCTAGAAGGAAGACCCACACTGGCCCCGCCCTGCTCCCTGGTTGCTCAGAGGGCCCCCGAGGCTGGCTTTGTGCTGCTTCCCTTTTGGGAAGTCATCGTGTGGTTTTCATTTGCGTTGGGGGATGGGATCCTGTAAGCGGCAGCTGCCTTGTCTGCGGCCCAAGAGTGCTGCATGTGGTTGGTGATTCAGCCCCCTCAGTGTAGGTCTTTCTGTGCCGAGATTTGTGGAGATGGGCCAGGCCGGTGGCCAAAGACTCCCATTTGCAACCTCTGAAGTATGAGCTGAGGAAGATACCAAAAAGCAGGTTTATATATATTGGGGGTTGGGTGGGAATTGCTCATATTTCAGTGCCCGCTGGCAGCTCTGTATGGCAACCAGAAAGGAGTTTACATGAACAAACCCAAAGCAGTGGCCCCCATTGCTAGTCAGTTCAGAAGGTCGAATGAGCTTTATACAGATCCTTCCAGTGGCCACTTCAGGGCCGAGCCCAACGGGGCCATGCTGGCCTCCCAAGAAAGAGCTTCTTGGATACTGGGTTGCCCATCAGCCTTAGGTCGAGCTGGAGAGGAGGACCAGGCGCGCTTGGATGGCCCTCACGGCCCTTCCTTTGATTCCTGGGGCCGAACTACAGAGGCTTTAGCAATACCTTGAGTTTGGAAGTGAGTCTGGAATTAATAGGGCATGAGGCAAACTTCTCCTAATGTACCAGGTAGTAACAACATTCTCTTGCCTCTATAGCTACAACACGTTCTCAAAGTG
Source organism: Python bivittatus (assembly GCF_059951505.1). Classification (NCBI taxonomy): domain Eukaryota; kingdom Metazoa; phylum Chordata; class Lepidosauria; order Squamata; family Pythonidae; genus Python; species Python bivittatus. The sequence continues at coordinate 5,911,230 of NW_028277053.1, read as the reverse complement.
TAACTGGCCCAGAGCACGTTCCAAAGTCCCATTTGGATGTCCTCAAAGGACACATAGTCCGGCCCTGCATTCTCCAGAAAGCTGGCCAAAACCCTCCAGAAAAGCATTCTTGGTCACAGCTGCAAGGGATTGCCCTCAGGAGCCATTCTGGATCTTGGTGTGCTTCCAGACTGGGACTTGGGTTCCCGGGGGATGTGTTATCCTCTGCGTGCGGTCCTACGATCAGAGCCGGAAAGGGCCACTGAGCATTGAGTCCAACCCTCTGCTCAGTGCAGGAAGCATCAGGGGCAGATGGCTGTTAACCTTTGGTTGAACACCTTCAGTGAAAGGGAGCCCATGGTTGGAGGGAAAGCATTTGTGAGCATTCTTGAGAGTGGGCCTCTTACCTGAGCAATTGTTGGGGAAGCAGGTTGTAACTACCACAGAGAGAAGATTTATGGAGGAAATACATTATAGGGATAGGCAGAAAGCCAGAGCTCTGTGCACGTGTCTTAGGAACAAAAGCAGAAGAGCAGGCAGAGATCTCGCAGACCGAGAGCAGGCAGAGGAAAGACAGAGAGGGAACTCGCAGTAAATCCCTAACTATCTATAACCCACTTCCCCTTGTGGTTAGTTCTGCAGGAACCACACTTCTCTGGGTCCTGGGTTCTATGACTCTTGCCTCCCGTTAGTTTACATCCATGTCCCCGTGTCCTGCATTATACAACGGAAAAGCCTCAATCTCCTGGGTGCTGCTATTTCAGGTTTTTAAGGAATGCTGTCCTGTTCCCCTGGAGTCTTCTGTTGTCGAGGCTAATTTAATTCCCTTCCTCTTCACAGACATAGTTTCTGGTCATCCTCATTGCCCTTCTCTGAACCTGTTGCAGTTTCTCTGAATCTTCCTTAAAGCGGGGTGCCCAGAACGGGAGACAGAATAAACTGGAAATGTTACTTCTCATGATTTGTAAACTATACATTGTTGATGCAGCCTAAAATGTCATTTGCCTTTTTGCAGCCACATCATTCTACTGGCTTACAGTCAGTGTGCAGTCAACTACTATTCCAAGGTCTCTTTCACAAGCACCATTACACAGCTAGGCGTCACTCACTTGGTGCCTCTGCATTTGATTTCTGTTTCCAACATGAGAAACTGTACTTGTCTGTTTTGATTTTGCTTCGTGACTTTTATCCCTTTAACGTACCAAGTTTATTTTTATGTTTATTTCTGCTTTCTAGGTTATTAGCTGTTCCATCTAGGGACATTTGCAAAGTCAGTAAGCATTTCCTCTGTCTGTTCATCCATCAAAATATTGAAAACTTCTCAGCGCTGCATTCCATACCTTTCTCCAATTGGGTGAAGAACTGAGGATGCTCTTTGGGTACAATTTTCAGTTTGTATCCCCTTAATTGTCATGCTAAACCAGCCAACCCCTATCTGGGTTGCCATTTAGCCTGCTATGCCAAATACTTTTCTGAGGTCAGAGATGTATGTCTACAGCATTCCCACAATCCCCTAACAGTAAGAGCACTTTGAACTAAGGATCCAGCAAAGGGGTGAGCTTCTCTTCCGTGGTTGTTTGCAAGCCATCTGTCAAAGCGGTTTTAATTTGACTTCTTGCACCGAGCGAAAGGCCCAAATGGCCCTTCCAACTCTGGGGTTGTAAGGCTGTCGTTGCTCTTGGCACATGGATTAGCAGGAGATGGATCTGATAAGTCTCAAAATTGTTCTGCCACCCCTCTGATCCTGATCAGGCAGTGTCCATCACACACACTGACAGGTCTGGTGTGCACGTCGGTTTCTTTTCCTCCTAGTGCCGAGTCACTAGAGATCATGATTCTTCTCTTGGTCTCCTCCGCTGAACTCCTTTACCAAACTCCTGTCGACTCTGTTCATTTGCTCAGTCCACTCTTGTCTTGGGACTCTTGGTCCTGCCCCATCTTTCATAGAATCGTAGAAGGTAAATATTGGAAGAGATCCTCTACTCCAACCCCACTATTGCAGCATCTCTGACTAACATCCATCCACTTCCACCATCTCCCAAGCAAGCCTGTTCCACTGGTGGCCAGCAGGACGTTCTTTGGGATGTGCACCTAAAACCTGCTTCCTTCTAACTTAAACCTTTGGTTTCTTGTCTTGTTGTTTGAAACAAGTCTGCCCCCTCTTCTATACGACAGCTCTTCAGCTGCCTTGAAGACAGCTCTTGTGTCTCCCTGCAATCTTCTCTTCTCCAAGCTAAATACACCCAAACCTCCCAAACCTCCCAACTGCTCCTCATAGGTTTTTCCTTCAGGTGCCCTATCATATTGGCCAGTGAATATTGAATTGAATATTCTAGGTGTAGTTCCACCTCTGCAGAATAGAAAGAACAGTGATATCTCTTAATCTTGTCAATATATGTCTGTTGGTGCATCTAGGATTATGTTTGCTTTTTTTGCAGCTGCATCACAGTGTTGGCTCATGTTCAGCTTGTGATCTACCAAGACATTCCAGTTCTTTTTTGCATTACTCCTGTCCACCATAGACCTCCCATCCTATCCTTGTGCCTTTGATTTTACCCACCTAAATATAGGGTTTTGCATTCCACTTTATTGAAATACATCTTGCTGGATTGAGCCAATTGTTGCAACAGTCAAGGCCCCCCTGAATTTTGATTCTGTCCTTTAAAGGGGGCAGGGGGTGTTATTCCCCTATCTTTATGTTGTCTGCAAATTTGATAATTATATTTTTGAACCCCTCATCCAAGTTGCTTATTATCATGACAGGGCTTAGAACAGAGAACAGATTCCTTGACAATTCCAGCTTGGCACAGAGCCATTAATGCACTTTATTTATTTATTTACATTGCTTGCATGCTGCTCATTCCTGCAGGTTCTAGGAGAATAGCAGTATAAACATAAAAGACCTCAAGAAACCCCATGTACAGGTAAGACTAGGGGGGATGAGGGTGATCAAATTCCCCCTGGGAGGGGGGGTGACCACCAGGAATGCCCACCTCTGAGGGCCTGTCAGATGACAATCCCTTTGGGAGTTGCACAGGCAGTTGAGTACAGGAGGGGGTCCCTTAGATAAGCAGGCCCAGGAGCCATGGAGGGCCTTAAAGGAGATGACCAGCACCTTGAGTCACACCATAATTGATAACTTTTTCCCGGTGCAACAAGGTCCTCCAAGTATATTGAGATACTCCCATTACTGCCCATGTTGCCAGATTCTGCACCAGCTGTAGCTTCGAGCTGTTCTTCAAGGTTAGCCCTGTATAGGGTGTGTTACAGTAGCCCAAACAGGAAATGTCTAGGGCATGAGTGACTGTAAACAGAGCTTCCCAATCCAGGTGATGTAACAGTGTAAAAGCCCTTCTAGCCAAATCTGCCACTTGTTCTTCAAGTAGGAGATGTGGGTCTAGAACTCCCAAATTCATTCAAAGCTAAAGATGGAATTTCCCTGGAATTGTTAGGTCCACAAATTCAAAGTCACCTTGTCTTGGAGGGATTCAGCTGGAGCCCATTCTTCCCCATCCAGACCCTAACAAACTCCAGGCCAGCACTGGGTCAGCACTTCCACCACATCATCTGTTCGACCCAGGGACTAGATGCAAAGCTGGGTAACATTAGCATATTGATAATATTGAACCCTGTGCTAGTGGATGACCTCCCAAAATAGCTTCATATAGATGTTAAAGAGGTGTAGAGAGAGGAGAAATCCATGAAGCACTTCACAGAGCAGAGGTCTCCAGGTAGATCTCTCTTCTCCCACCACCAACTGGAGCTGACCAGAGAAGGAGAACCATTGCAAAACAGTGGCCCTCCCCATCCTGCAGAGATGATCCAAAAGAAAGTCACAGTAAATGGTATCCAAAGCTGCTGAGAGATCAAGGAGGACTGGGGTTGCAGTCCCCGGAACTCTCCAGGTGTCACTCACAAGCACAACCAATGCCGTTTCCAAGCTATATCCAAGCCTGAATCCTGACTGGTCCAAATAATCTGCTTCCTCTGGGGTCCTCTTGCAGTTGTAGGGCTACCACTTTCTTGCAAGAAAAGGAAGGTTGGAAACAGGGTTATAATTGTCCAAAGTTGGATTGAGGGGTGACTGGAAACCCTTTATGGAGCATTTGCTGAAAATGGAAAAAAATGAGCTTGTGATTTATGGGTTTGATGATTAGAAAGGGTAGAATATGGAAAGAAGGAAATTATGATGTAACCTTAGTGACAGAGGGTAAAATATAAATGCATTTATAACTGCTGTAAAGAAGATCAGAAGCCACTTTATGTCTTTTTTCTTTTTTTCTTTGTCTTTTTTTTCATTTCTATATACTCATAATTTTGCTTTTACTTTCTTTTTTCTTTAAATTTGTATTGTTTTTTCTTTTTGCTTTATTATTCTTTAATCAAAATCAAGGAAAAAAGTTGGATTTTGGGAAGGCTTCCTGAGCAGGGGAGCCTACCGTTGCCTCCAGAGGAGAGAGACACCCCCCCCCCGTTACTGTTTGGATCCCGCTTCAGAGGCCTTAATCCATCCAAGAGGCAGGGATTCCACTGAAGAGTGGCAGAACTAACGCTGCCGAGGGCTCTGTTCACTTCCTCAGGACTCACAGTCTCAAATGATCATTTCATAAGACGTGACCCCACTGTCCAGCTGGAATCCAGCTTACCCTGGATCTGAGTGGTTTTGCCCACCAAAAATTCTTTGCAGCATCCTTTCAGACGGTCCTAGCTAACATCCTTCCCTAAAAAGGAACGAGGCACCTTAGAAAGGGCCACTGGGCAGCACTTGGCAGACACAAAACGAGTGATGAATGTTCTCTTTTGCAACTGGAATTGCCAATGTGCAGACTCAGGCTTGAGTTCGTACCAGTGTCTGGTTAGACACGATACGGGACTTCCTCCAGCAACATGCCAGGTGTCTCCTCTGCCACTTGATCTCCCTGAGCTCCTCTCTAATCCACGGGCTGCAGCAGGGAGAGCCCGCTCTGGAGCAACGTGGCCTCAGATGCCCTTTATTCCATAGGGCAACCAGAGTCTTGGCCAAGCTGCTCAGCAGATCCTTGGGAAACTCCTCAGGAGCCCTCTGAAAACCAACAGCATCCATTAGGCATCTGAGTGGACCAACCCAATAGGTCCTTCCTCACTGCAGAGGGGGAATTGCACCACAACAATTAGAGAGTGATCTGTCCTGACAAGGGGTGAATTCCAGTGCTTTCCACTTTCAAATCAGATCTAATGTGTGATCTGCCATGTGCATTGGACCCTTGGTGAATTGGGTCAGGTGCAAGGTTGTCATGACAGCCACGAAATCCTGGCCCACTCCTGACCTTTGCTGAGGGAATGCTAGCAGACAGAGGAGCTCCTCTGCCGCCTCAGGAATCAGGTTGAGGAGCTCTGGCAGGGGTGTCACTGTGTGGCAGGGGGAGTAGTACAAAGCAGCAAGCCCAACTGGCGCCACAAGGCCTCACATCTGGTTATCTGTGGAGTGGCACCTTTGATGCCAACAGAGCCTTGCAGAAGGCAACAGCCACCACCCTCCTCTGCCCAAGAACTGCAGTTGATGCCAGACCTGCAACTGGGTGGGCAGATATCCAAGGCAGGAACTTCTCCTTCCTCCCCCACCCAGGCTAGGTCTGCCCCCTCATTCGTAATCAAATCCTGGACGAGGAAGGTCTTATTACAGACAGGGTGGGGATAAATAACAGCAGTTGGAGCCCTTGGGAACCCAGCTCCCAGTATGAGAACTGACCTGGGGGCAGGGTGGGGGAGGAGGGAGAAGTTGAAGATGCCAAAGTGCCTTCCCTGTGTGGTCCAGGCTCAGGTTCCCATGTGCCCCGCTCTGTCTTGCCCACCCAGATCCAGTTCCCCCAAGGTGGCCCCTCACCCTCATCCTGCCAGGGCCATTCAGGAAGAACCCAAACCTTCTAATACAAAGGTTTTGGGGATTTCAACAGCCTCAGACATCCTTCTCAACAGACCACCTACCCAGGGACAGGGACGCCCTCACAAACTGAGAGTCCGGAAGCCCAAATTCCCCCTCCCTAGTGCACAAACTCAGCAACATCTCAGAAGTCCCCGGTGGAAAGCAGCTCCTGGGAGGTCCATCACGCTGCTTCAAGTCACATCCTCAGTCCGGGTGATGGTGAAGGGCTTGAGCCCCCAGGGAACATGCTGCCTAAAACCAGCCCTAGGAGCATTTGTGGAGCACAATGGTTCAACTTGCTCTGTATCCATTCAGTGGTGGTGTAGTCCAGCCCACCTTTTGCCATCTTCTCTACTAGAATCTCATGGGAGACTTCCAGGACATGGCCTTCCAGTGCAACTCTTGATTTGGGAAGATTGGGCTGGCCTGCTTTACGCAGTCATTCCCATCACTGGTGGAGCTCTGGGAGTTGTGGCCTCCAGTGTGTACCTCTGGAGTGAGCACCAGACTTGCTGTGCCACATGACTTGATTTTCCCCTTAGGATCGTTTAGTCACGAAACCAATAAATAGAAACTGGCCTGCTGTGGAGCCAAACCAAACGCTGGCCCCTGGCATCATCTCGATTTTTAAAAATGCTTCTGGCCCCACATCAGCCCCACTCATGTTCCTAGAAATTGAAAATGGGGTAGCTGCAGTCTAATGTTTTACTCAAAAGGTCAAGGCGGCTGAAGTGGTAAGAAAGCATCCTGAGGATGGGTGGGAAATGCAAGCTTCTGCTCAGGAATGCTTTGGACCAGTCCTCCTGATGGTGCCTGTGAGTTTGGGCGTAGGCCAGTCCTTTTCTGCATGACAGCCATGCTGTGGCAGAGAGTCTGGCAACCCCTCCCAATTCCAGATGTCTCTGCCAGCCTGAAGGGTACCCAATCACTGATAGAAAAGAATTACCCCTTGCGCGCGTTCTCTCTCTCTTTAAAATTTATTAATAATTTCTAAAAGAAAAAAAAAGAGTGAACAATCAAGCAAAAGGAGAAAAGAAAAAAATTAATTGATACAGAAATACAATGGTAAGTGAACAAAAAATAATCATAAAAACTTTAAATTACATTTAAGTATTTTAAATTATTTTAACAATGTAAGTAAGAATTTAAATGTCTGAGCAAAGTGCCAAAATCTCCACTATTTGTTGCTTAAAAATATAGTAAAGAAGAAGACAAAACTACTAAAAACATTGTAGATAAATATTAGTTTCCAGCTGCCCTTTTATTGTATTCTGACTAATGTACAATATTTATAGACATTTACATTTTTTTGGTGTGATTTCAATTCTTTAGTCAGTTCTTTCCCTTTAAAAACCATACTCCAGATACCTGTATTTGCCTTGCTGCATAATATATAGTACGTATGGAAGCCATTCTTGCTTAAATTTTGTTAGACTTCTGTTGTGAATATAAGCTGTTAATGTTTACAACCATATTAGCTTAATGGCTAAAGAAATATTGATCAAACAGGTTATATTCCAGAGAGGAACATTAAGGACAACAGCAAGTTTATAATTACTACAATAGACTATATTAATAATAATGAAAAAGGCAGCACTAATCTTCCTAGATGGAGAAAAAACTTTTGATAACCTGCAGTGGCCACTTTTACTTGCAGTATTGAAGACCATAAATCTTGGAGAAGCATTTGGAGCCTGGGTTAAAAGTATGTATCAATGGCAAAAGGCAAAGACGATGGCCAACGGAGCCCTTTCCACAGACTTTCCAATAAGTAAGGGCGCTAGGCAAGGATTCCCACTTTCTCCCCTTTTATTGATCATTGCCTTAGAAATATTGGCAGAAAAGATTCAAGGTGACGAACAAAATTTTGGCCTCAAAAGCCATGGAGAGGTGTATAAGCTTAAATGTTATTCAGATGCTGAACCATCACAGAACCATAAACTGCAGTAAGACAGTTGATGAAAAGAATACAAGGCTTTGGAGGATCAATGTTCAAAAAAGAAAAATAATTTACAGACATTTAACAAGAAGAAGATTTCCTGTGGAAAGAATCTGACTGCCAGATAATAGATTCCAGGAAATATCTGGGTTTGCATCTGACAGGCAATAATTTCCTCTCTGAAAACAGGTCCAGAGTTTTCTCCGGGGATGGTTGTGCAGAAGGAAGTGGAAGACCATCATCCAGGATTACATCCGCTCCCCTCATGCTGACAGCATGCGGAAGAGGAACCAGGTGGTCTTCAGCATGCTGGAAGCCGAGGCGGAGTATGTGCAGCAGTTGCACATCCTTGTCAACAACTTCCTGCGCCCGCTGAGAATGGCTGCCAGTTCCAAAAAGCCCCCCATCACGCATGATGATGTCAGCAGCATCTTTCTGAACAGGTGAGCTGGAATAAACGTGGACCAAATCTGGCTAAGAAAAGCCACTGCTTTTAATGTCACCTGCAAAGGTTGTGAAACCTCTCCAAAGACAAGGTAACTGGATGCCTGCCTTCAGGTCGTGCTCTGCCTCTTGACTTTTAAGAATACGGGGAAGCCAGGTGAGAGAACTTGGGGAGGGAGAGCTCTAAAAAATCAGCAGCTTTGCCAGATGTGCCCCACTCCTGTCCAGAGCTAAGGAGGACAGTCTCTTCCTCAGGAATCTGAGAGCAGGGAATCAAGGCTGAGCAGAAAAGGGCCTTGAGTTCAGCTAGGGCCTTCCAAGTCTGTCTGGAGGAGCTGAACTGTTTAGCCTTTGGAGGGGAGATGGAGAAGGGATAGTTCTCTCGCGAGGATCTCTCCAAAGAAGGCCTAGATTTGTCCTCTATCACTCCCCAAGGTGATAGAATATGAAATAATGGATTTACGTTCCAGAAAGGCAGATTCCAGTTGAACTTCCTAAACATACGAGCCATCTGACAGGGGAACCAGTCATGGAGGCGGTGGGAAGTACTTAAGTGGAGCATTCACTGCTTTCTGAAGTTGATCGTTATCTGGATTCCTGGACAAAGCAGGAGTTGGAACCAACGGCTTTAGTTGCCCTCTCCGAGCCTACGGTCGCATGATTCTGTGGAGGCTTGTAAGCGGGATGAAAAGGATCAGTTAATCTGTGACACGCTGAATCTGTTTGTAACATTCTGCTAGTAAGCAGGTGATGCTCTCCCGGTCTTTATGATTTGGGAATAATTTTCCTTTGGTTCAGAAGAGCTGAGTGAGGAAAAACAGTCCTATTCTCCTCCTCCTCTGCCATGTGGTAATGAAAAGCCTGTGGGCAGTCGACATTTTCTTTGCAGCAAAATGAGTTTTCATAGGTGATGAACCAAATGTACCCCCCTCCTGTGCCTGGTTTCCAGTTCCTAACTTCCTGGCCCATATCTCTTTCTCTTTTAGTGAAACCATCATGTTTTTACACCAGATCTTCTACCAGGGCTTAAAAGCACGCATCTCTAGCTGGCCAACCTTGGTGCTTGGTGAGTGTAACGGATTTTGTTGTTTATTCTGCTCTACATTAAAACAAACAAGTAGGACCTGCAGCAAAGCGATATGGTTCTGATTTCCAGGCATCTGCGGTGGGTGGGGGATTCACCATTCCATTTGCATTCCCCCTCCTTGTGGCCAGGCTGCCGTTTCAGGCAAACTGAGGGTTTCAAAGTGTACCCTGAACTGGTTTTGGGAAGGGAGATTCCCCCTGCCACCAGTCAGGAGTGTAGGATCTGTTGCACTTTACAAATCTTGGATTTCCCCCCAGACTTGGGGCTACCTGCCCCTTTTATGCAGACGGTGCCATTTGGGCTATAGGAATCTGCGCACGCTGCTGAGTCCAAATGCTTTCATCTTTGAATCGGTCAGAAGACGATGCTGGCATGAAGTTCGCTGCTCTTCTGGCTAATCCCCATCTGGCCTGCCTGTGCTGTGCCTGTTCCAGCCACTGCCAGATGTCACTGTCCTGATTTTGAATATGTTGCACTTGATAAGCAAAACGACTGCCCCCCAGGTTTCCTGCCCAGGTTGCCATCTGCCCGTCTGGTTCCTTTGCATGTCCCTCCGCCCTCGCCCCATTCTGCTGCAACAGTGTTGAAGAAAGGGTTCAAAAAGGAGATGGGATTCGTGATGGGTTTTGTTTAGGTTTCTCTCCCCTTCCTTTCCTTTCTTTGCGGCTTCCAAATTCAGCAGGGCTCCCTGGGAAGGGGGCATTATTCAGCATTACCTTGTTGGTGGTAAAATAGGAAGGGCCACAGGGTTGGTTCTCAGGGCACTTTAGACCCCCTCCTCTAGAAAGGTGGTCTGCCCCCACTGTGGCAGTCCCCAGTCCAGAAGCCTGATCTGTCCCTCCTCACATAAGCCCAAACCAGTTCAGTGACCCCCATGTCGTGTCTCTACAGGACTGGGAAAGAGGGATCCGGATTGGGCCGGTGGCACGTCAGGAGTGGGGGTTCACTTTCTCCACCTTGCCTAGGGTCCCAGGAAAAATCAGCCCAAAGAGCAGCTGGGAGGGCATTAGGTCACCTGAAACTCCTCACTACAAGCCTGGTCCTAATAGCCGCCCCACAATTTGATTTTTAAGAGATGTGAACGGACACACGCGGGATGGAATAGCACCCTGTATTCTCAGTCAGAGCCTCTACCAAATTTGCTCTGCCCGGGCAAGCGGGGCCTCCCCTCTGCAGCGGACACACGTGGCTGCCTCCCAGCCCTGCCCTCCCCACCCAGCCCCGCTGCTCAAGTGCCCACCTGTCTCTGCCTGCAGCGGATCTCTTTGACATCCTCCTGCCAATGCTCAACATCTACCAGGAGTTTGTGCGGAATCACCAGTACAGCCTGCAGATCCTGGCCCACTGCAAGCAGAACCGGGACTTTGATAAGCTCTTGAAGCATTATGAGGCCAAACCTGACTGTGAAGAGCGCACGCTGGAGACCTTCCTGACGTACCCCATGTTTCAGGTGAGGCTGTTTTGAACCCCTCAAGCTGCAGGGTCTAAGGGTCAAGAGGTTTGGCAACGTAGACACTAATACGAGCCAGTCAACTCATCATGGGTGCTTGGAGAAATCCACATTTTTAGCCATTGTAAAGTATCCTGGACATGCTGAACTGAAGGCTGGAGACTGGAGACAAACGCTTCAGCCAAACTGGAGCGGACCTCTCCGAAGTTTGGGTTGCCTTGTCTGGGTAAGGCAAAACACCAACTTGGTCTCTGGGCTGTCTTCTCTCTTGTGTCTCACCCAGATCCCCAGGTACATCCTAACGCTGCATGAGCTGCTGGCCCACACACCCCACGAGCACGTGGAGCGGAACAGCCTGGATTACGCCAAGTCCAAGCTGGAGGAGCTCTCCAGGTCAGAAGGGCCGATTGCTGCCTCGCAGGGAGGGGGGAGGCTGAACTGCGGGCACCCCCAGCGCCCTTTCCGCGCCCATCGCAAAGAAACCCGCCCTACTCTCTGCCTCACTTTCTGAGCTGCAGAACAAAACTTTTGGGAGATTCTCTAGAGGAAGCAACCCTCTGACAGTACCTTTTAGGACATTAAAATCCACGTGTATTTCCATAGTCGGGAAGGGGTCATGGTCCAGCTCCTGACCCCAAGTGCTCCTCCTCTGAAATTGTTTACCCTGCCCAGAGTTTTGGTGCTGATCCTCATGAGAGCTATGCGTTGTATGCACACCAACGCAATCACAACCATCCGAGACCCATCTCCTGGCTGGTACCCTGCAGATAGGTTGGACTACAGTTCCCATAATTTGCAGGCATTGGTCTTCCAGGAGCTAAAATTCAGTGTCTTTGGAGGACACCAGGTTGGTGAAGCTGATCCGAGAAACGGCTCCCCCGTGATATGAAGATCTCATCATCTTTAAGGAATGTTGAATTTCTCACATTTTTTGTATAATTACCACTTTGGGAAAAATAAGCCACCATCTGCACTTAAGCAGAGACACCGAGTACAGGATGTGTGAAGCAGATAATGACAAGGCAACATATGTTATTTTAGAAATGCGGAGAAGTTTCTTCCCAAATGCCTTTCAGGGAGGGAAAATGCTTTCTGCAGACCTTCAGACTGTACGAAGCACTAGTCTGGTCAAGCCCCATCCCCGACTGCAGCTCAGCTCCCTCAAAGAGCTGACGGCTGCTTGCCCCTCGTCCTCGCTCACCCCAAAGAGGGCCCGGTGGCCCCCCGGTTTCCCTTTGAGGGGAGGGCGCAGAAGAGCTGCCCCCCTTGCCTCTGGGGATTCTGGGCAGCGGGAACCCCAAGGGCTGCTCCCGGGCTAGTGTTCGTCCGTGTGTGCAACGCTTCGGCCGTTCTCTGTCAGCTCTTTGCTGTCTCAGACGGGCGTCCAGCAAGCCCCGACAAGGTGGGAACGCTCAGCCATTGGTCAGATCGGCTGACCGTGATCTCTTCCTTTCTTTTGTTTAATTAATTTTTATTAAAGAAGTTTTTTTCAAAGTAAAAACATTACAAATGTAAAGAAAAAAAGACAAGTAATAGAAAAGCGATAGGTAAATAGGAAAGAAATTAAAGAAAAGAAAAAAAAGACATGAAGTAGCAGCTTCCAATCTTCTTTACAGCAGTAAATGCATTTATATTTTATCCTCTCACTCTAAAGTTAAATCGTGGATCCCTTCTTTCCATATTCTACCCTTTCTAATGTCCAGTCACTAAGAAATGTAGTTGTTGCCTTTTCCCCGATCAAGCAAGTCAATCTGGCCGTTTCTGCAAATCCTGCCATCTTCAGGATTCCTCCTGAAGACTATTTCAGAGTCTTTCCACCTCTGTGCATATAGAATAACCGTGCTGCAGTATCCATGTACAAAAGCCATCATCCAAAGGTCTTTTCTAGTCATCTGTCCATTAGTCCCAGCAAGAAAAGTTCTGGTTTCAGGCTGACCCTGATCTCTTCCTGTGTAGGATAATGCACGATGAAGTCAGTGAAACAGAAAACATTCGGAAGAACTTGGCGATTGAGCGGATGATTATTGAAGGCTGTGAGATCCTCCTGGACACCAGCCAGACTTTTGTAAGACAAGGTAGCACATGGGACGGAGGGAGCCTTGCAGAGGAAGCTTTCTCTGTCCTCTGGTCACCAGACCTCAGGAAAGAGCTGGAAATGTTCCAGGAAAGGGCCGCCCTGGAGAACTAGAGCGGTTCCAAAAGGGGCTTGGCTGTTCCTCTTGCTCAGATAACCCCAGACCAGGGGCTTGTCCAGAGAAGTTGACGGCTGGGAGATTCAGGACAAGGGTTACTTAAGCTGTGGAATCTGCACTCCACCCCAAGGAGTGACCCGATTCCTTTCCTGGGCTGCCTTGTAAACATTGCCCAGAAATGAGGAACGACCAACCATTCTCCTTAAAGGGCATGAAATTAATCCATGGGGGAAAAGCTCACGAGGGCTACTAGTTAGGTGAGCTATATCTTTCCTTTGATAACAAAGTCTGCTGTTGCATGTCAACAGCTGGGAAGCCCACATGGGAGGGTCGGCGCACTTGCACTCTTGACCTGCGGGACCATTGTGGGAAGCTTTTAGTCCTGTGCTTCTCATGCTCCTCGCCCATCCACGCAGACCCACTCTGAATCCACAGCCCTCGGGCATCGTTTTCAGTTGCACGGTGTCCCCCACCACCAGCTGCCACCCGGGTCTGCACTGCCTGCCGCCTTTATGTGGTGCTTGAGAGGAGCGGATGTCCCCCAGACCAAGCACTGTGGCAGCAGTGCGTCTTCTCCCACAGGGTCCCTCATCCAAGTGCCGATGTCGGAGAAGGGGAAGGTGACGCGTGGACGCCTGGGCTCCCTGTCCCTGAGGAAGGAGGGTGAGAGGCAGTGCTTCCTCTTCTCCAAGCACTTGATCATTTGCACTCGAGGCTCTGGAGGGAAGCTTCACTTGACGAAGGTGAGAGAGGCAGAGCATCAAGCAGCAAGGCTTCTCTGGCGCCAGGGAGGGGCATCTCTCTCCAGCCTCCAAGACTGAAGGTCACACGATACGTATTGAAGCTACTGCACGGCAAGGGGGACTCCCCCACGGCCTTGATTCGATGGCGTGTGTGCCCTGGTGGAGGCCATTGGGTGAACGAGCAGTTTCTCTTTTGTGGGACAGAGGGGGTGTAGCGGAGAGTTTGGGAGCAGTGGTATATGAGAGGCATCCCCATGCTTTTTCCAGAATGGCGGTGTGATTTCACTCATTGACTGCACACTGGTGGAAGATACAGAAAGCACGGATGAGGACCGTATGTACCAAACGGAGAAGCCCCTTTCCCACCCAGCCCAGCCCAGCCCAGCCCAGCCCAGCCCAGCCCAGCCCAGCCCAGCCCAGCCCAGCCCAGCCCAGCCCAGCAGCAGACTTTTGCTCACGCCCCCCGCCCACCCCCGCAATCTCTACCCAGCCCTTAAGGCCACCCCCTGCTCTCTCCCCACTCCCTGCTGTCCTCTCTGGCACTTGCAGCACTGTTCGTCCAGCCGCCCCTTTCCCTCCATAAGCCTGATCGATTTAGGGTCCCTCTCCCAGGGCGCTCAGGATAGGCATACCTGGGAGCAGGGAGTCCAAAGGATCTCCTATCCAAGCAGGGCTCTGATTCAGGCCTATTTTGCCTCAGCAAGAGGGCTGGCTGACCGGCCATTCAACCACATCCCTCAAGGGCCCTTACAAGAGGAGACCAACAGCTTTCCGCTGGCTTTTCCCACCACTAAATGAAGGCTTCTAACAGGGTTTGTCATTTCAAAGCATGCCTCAGTTCATGACATGGGGAGCTGAGCTCCGAAGCAAAACGCGAGCCTGGGCTTGCTGGGGAGGCAAAACTGTTCCCCTGCCCCTCCCTCCAAGCACCAGCTGCCACGTCCCCTGTCACACCAGCAGCGGGAAGGGGGACCACTGCATATTGAAGGAGCTGCCCTTTCAGGCCCCAAAGCTGTCCTTTCAGACCAAAAGGATTTTCCATCAAGATGAGCATCTGACTGCTAAAGCCCCCACCCCAGCTTGCTCCTTGTCTTTCCCTTCTCCCCATCCTCTCTCTTCCCATGACCAGTCTACACTTGATCCTCTTAAATCCTTTCTCTCCCTCCTCAAATATACACTAAAAGGATCGGGGCAAGATGCAGAGCACCTTGACTTCAAGATTGTGGTGGAACCTAAAGACAGCGCACCTTACACCATTATCCTTGTGGCATCATCCAGGCAAGAGAAGGCCGCGTGGACCAGCGACATCAGCCAGGTAAGGAAGGAGGAGTTGAACTACAAAGAGCCACCAACATTCCTGTCAAGGTTAGGGATGTTAGGACCCGAGCCTGTTTTTCACTGTTTTTCAACATGCAAGGCATCTTCTGGAGTAAATCAAAGACAAAGAATCACTTTTGGAGGAGGAAGTAGTTACCAAATGAGCTAACACCTGCAAAATAACACATGTGTCTCCCGATCCATTGGGAAAACCGGCAGAGCACAACCGCTTTCCTTTCCATTCTCCCTGTTTCTGGAAACCTCTTTTCCCTGTGTTTCAGTGTGTAGACAACATTCGATGCAATGGCCTCATGATGAACGCCTTTGAAGAAAATTCAAAAGTCACTGTTCCACAGATGATCAAGTAAGGAATGCAGTTGTGTTCATCTAGAATTGTTGGAGGTACTTTTGGTGCCACCCCAAATTTAGAAGAGCCTCAGTGCCAACAAATCCACCCATAACCCAGGGAGTTGGTACAACAAGTATTTCTGGTCAGGTGCTCTGTTTTGAAAATAGCACAGTGTGCACAGCACTCCAGAAGTACATGAGGACAGGGCAAAAACTATACTTGATTTGATTTCATTAGCAAGTAAACGCAAGTAAAAAGAAATAAATGAATAAACTATATCTGGGTTGCTATTTGTTATTTAATAATATTGTAAACCACTTTGGGATTTTCTGTAAAGAGAAGTAGCATGGAAACATTTTAGAAAGACCTGTTCCCCCTTCTCTCACTTTAAAATGGTGGCAATCTCTTCGGGATGCTGAGGTTCTGCACCTGGGCTCTAAGCCAAAACATCCCACCCAGTTTTCTCTCCAACTCTTGGTGGTTCAGGCCAGAGAGACACTGGTAAGCTTCTATATGTCACCTGCAAAGATACAATTGCCACAGGTGAGCATGATTTGCTATGGTGCCTCTATCCATCCACCCTAATTTTCTAGGTCAGATACCAGCCTGTACTGCGATGATGTCGACATTCGATTCAGCAAAACCATGAACTCCTGCAAGGTCCTCCAGATCCGCTATGCCAGCGTGGGGCGCCTCCTAGAAAGACTGACAGACCTGAGGTTTCTAAGCATTGATTTTCTCAATACCTTCCTGCACTCCTACCGGGTCTTCACCACGGCTATGACTGTGTTGGACAAGCTGATCACAATCTACAAGAAGCCAATCAGTGCAATTCCTGCCAGGTGAGTCTTTGCAAGCCTGTTGGGTGGAGCTCAAAATGGGCAAGTGAGGCAGAGAGGAGGGGGTAGCGGGCGGGCTGCTGAAGCCAAGGAGGGCCACCTGAAACTCCTCTTTGCCTGGGAACCCTAAAGCAGCCATGGAGAAAGAGAGCAGTCAGCGATTAGCTCTGTTCTGGGCTGAGGGACATTTTATAGGGTATCTGAGGTGTCTTGCTTTAGTGGGACATGTGAGCAACCAAGGAGCCTCCTGGCTATGTGTGACCTCTTGACATACATCAGGCCAAGAAATAACCATCTCAAATGCCAGGTAAGATCATTTCCCAGAGAGAGGCAGGGCAAATTCCATATAAAGCAGAGCAACATGATCCAAAACCTCATGAAAACCAGCTCACACTAGTGCTGGTCTGCTTGGGGAAAGGGAAATGCCTTTCCCTGCTGATGGCAAGACTTCACAGCCAATGCCAGGTTCACATCCCTGAGGAATGGGGGCCATGAGCACTGGAGCTGCAACTGAAAACGTCTCATCAGCTCCCTCACTTCAGACATCAAGGATCCAGAGCTGAATCATCCAGTCCTTTTCAGGTGCTTCTTTTGTTGCACCCATTTTTATTGTTGTACTTAAGACACCTTGAATGTTCAACAGAAAGGCAGAACAGAGATTCTGTAAGGAATAAATAAGACAATGTTCAAAAATCCAGAAACAGACTTTGGCTACTCAAGGCCCAGCAGAGAAATTCCCCCCGAGACCAAGAGAACCAGGCCAACTTCTTAAGCCCTAAATCTGTTTGGCGTAAGCAGAGTCCCACCCAGGGGCTTCTCAATGGACGGGCCACCCTTTGTGAGCAGCGTCCAGTATGCTGCGGCCTATTACAGTCCTTTGCTTAGAAAGGCGGTCACTGCATGGCTGCCTCTGGCCTGGGGGAACATAGAACCTGCCTGTGCTGATAAAAGATACTCTGCTGATGTAGCAATGGTGCATCAAAGCGCAGACCTTTGGGGAGGGGTCTTGGCCTCATCCAAAACACCTTGAGTCTGACCTCAGCTCCTGATCCTCTCCAACCAAACTTCCATTCAGCTGATTCGCCTGTATCTCATGGCAAGAACAGACCTGGGGGAAATGGTGGCCCTTAACCTCACGTTTCTGAATTACCTCATTCTGAGTAATTTTTTTTCTAATGGGATTTGGTGCCCACACTATTCTCTTGGGAGATTATGTAAAGTCATCTGGTTTCTGAAAAATTCAGGCAGTTGTGTCGTTAAGAGATGCAACACAGAGAAGCAAGGAGATGCTACACAGTGATAAACAGCTTTGTTCCTGGATGTGTTCCACCAGGTCCCTGGAGCTTTTGTTTGCCAGCAGTCAGAATACCAAACTCCTCTATGGGGAGCCACCAAAGTCTCCACGTGCCAACCGGAAGTTTTCCTCCCCACCCCCTCTGTCTATCACCAAGTCATCCTCCCCAAGCCGGAGAAGGAAGTTGTCCTTGAACATTCCCATTATCACAGGTGGGAAGGCCTTGGAACTGGCCGCATTGAGCTGCTCTTCCAATGGTTATGCAAGTATGTATTCCTCCTCCATGTCACCATTCAGCAAAACCACCTTGGACATCAACAAGCTTTACGTGTCCAGCAGCTACTCCAATAAAATACCTGATGAGGGGGAAGGGAGCACTGAAAAGGCAGAGGAAGCCCTGCTGAACAAGACAGGTAAGTAGGTTCTGGCATGAGGGGGGAATGGGTGGTCAGGAGCCACGTGGCCAGCTTCTGCCAGGAGAAGGCCCGGGGGGGTGTCAGCTTCTGCATTCCGCCCGTCAAGGAGCCCAAGAGCAACTCAGGGCATAGAGCCCTCTCTTTCCCTCACCCATCAGGGTTTATGGGAAGGTGCCAGGTGAGGCGCCCCCTGGAGGAGACATGTGACAGCAGGAATTCATGGCAACCCCCCCCCCGAAACAGGAGACAGGGCCAACCTGTGAAGACCCAGAGGTTTGGGGCTGCAGCCTTCTCCAGTGCAGACCTGGGCACCGCGCAGGTTTTGGATTCCTGGATGCTGCTGGAAGCCTGGGTTAAGTCCTTGGAGGGGGGATTGGGCAAACTCCCCCACCTGAACAGGCCCAGGCAAATGGGTTCTATCCTGGATCCTTGGCCAAATCTCTTGAAACCACAGAGAAGCCAATAAGCATGGAAGGTTCAGGCCACCTTACTTTCAAAGGTCTCCCCCCCCAACTCACCTGGTCAGGACCATTTGGGAGAGATGTATAAAGCTGCCGCTTCATCCACCAGGCTCCGAAGAGTCCACCCGAGAAGATTCCGCCTTTGAGGCAACCCAGAGTGAGGAGGGAGACCCAGAAGCATCACCCACCAAGTCCCCGACCACGCCGAAACCGGTCAGAGGCAAGAACTCTTCAGGTAAATACAGAAGCCGTGGGGAAGGGGTTGGGATGGCCTTTTCCAAGGGAAGCACATCTTCACTCTTAGCAAAAATAAGTGCAAGAGCAACAGGCAGTACCTGCAGGTGGTGCTGATCCTGGCCTCTGTGGCGCAAAGGGTCTCTTCCAAATCAGGACTGTGGGAACCAAGTGGGCCCTTTGTCTGGGCTGCTCTTCTCCCAAGTCAGCAGTGGCTCCTGCTCCTCACGGGGAAGCCCACTGGAGAGACTTCATGGAAGCGGATCAGTCCTCATAAATGGTCTCACCCCGATACAGAGTTCCCTTTGTTCTCCTATAACAACGGAGTGGTGATGACTTCCTGCCGGGAACTGGAGAACAGCCGCAGCAGCGCCCTCTCGGCCGCCTCTGCATTTGCCATTGCCACCGCAGGAGCCAATGAGGGTACACCGACCAAAGAGAAGTACCGCAGAATGTCGTTGGCCAGCCCAGGTGGGAGAAGAGGGAGGGTCCTCTGGGCTGGGTGGTTCCTCCCTTTTTCTGGTCCTGTGGACCTTCTGGGGAGGAGGCCAGGCCATCGCTGGGGCTCTCTTCCAAGGTTCCTCCCAGGGGCAGGGTCGGGGCAGGCCAGCAAGACCCAGCAAATCTATGGGCCCCTTGCTGATCCTGCCTGGGCCCTGTACAGCCAGACCCTTGGGCAGGCCAAGCTAACTCATGCACCTTCCTTGCCGTGCAGGCTTCCCGCCTGACCAAAGGAACAGCGATAAAGAGTTTGTGATCAGGAGAGCAGCGACCAACCGGGTGCTCAACGTCCTGAGGCACTGGGTCTCCAAGCACACCCAGGTACGGCTCGGCAGAGAAAGCCTCCCTTGTGATCGGAGCCCCCAGGTTGGAGGAGGCAGTGCTTGTCAGCCTGGCTGGGCCTCATTATGGCTTGTGAAAAATATTATTTTTATAGGACTTTGAAACTAATGAGGAACTGAAGTATAAAGTGGTCAGCTTTCTGGAGGAAGTGATGCACGACCCAGAACTCCTGACTCAAGAAAGAAAAGCTGCTGGCAATATCATAAGGCAGGTCTTGCAGGGTCGCCATCTCACCGTTGCCACAGATATGGGTCCTAATCGGAGCCAAGGGAGGTGGCACCACGTGGGACTAAGCTGGCCCCTGGGTACTGGTTGCCCTAACTCCTGCAGGATCGTTGGGCCATTAGCTCAGGGCAGGCGCTGGTCACCAGCCTGATCTTCTGATGCCAGTGAGAGGTTTTCTGAGGCTGCCCCATGTTGCTTTGGCTCTTTAGGGTCTTTGAGGGAGGATCTAATATGACCCTCTAAAATAATTGCTACTGTTCCCATCTCTGTCCCTATGGCACTGGATGGAGAAGTTTAGAGCCAGAGAAACCATCTACTTCCAGGCAGCTTGACAGACGCCCCTTCCCCAGAATAGACTGAAGCAATTAATGCCCGGCTGGGGAGCCTTCACCCGGAGTGACCACTGGGAAACTCACTTGCTGCCATTCTCCATGTCCACTTTGCATCTCAGGACCTTGACCCAGGATGATCCAGGAGACAACCAGATCACCCTGGAAGAGGTTCTGCAAATGGTAACGTCTTCCTCTTCTTGCCCAGCTTCTAGCATCCCTCAGGTGGGTCACAAGGGAAGCCTGGGCTCGTCTGGTGTGTTTCCTAAACCAGGAGCCTGTTGCATTTCAGGGCCAGCCTGGAGCCTGGTTGTCCACAAAGCGAGTCCAGGTATTTCCTGTGCAGCAAGGCAGTTGTGGCTTTAAGCTGAAGAGTTAGGGATGGCTGGGGGGCGTCTTCCAAGCTCTCAAAAGGGAAGGTGGCACATGGAACCAAGCTGCAAGCCAGAATATTCACAAAAGAAGCCTTGGCATGGCCTGAGCCCCACTAAGGCCCCAAGAGGAGGGTTTTAGAGAAGAGGAGGCCTGATGAGATCGCCACGATCTCCCCTTCTTGGTGCCCCTTGGGGCAGGGTTAGACCAAACTGGAACCTCTTGGGCCTCAGCCTGAGGCTATTATTGTCCTTCATGATAGCAACCATGTAAGTGGGTCAGAGACCTGAGCAGGACCACACCTGAGCAGGAATTTGAACTCAACTCAGTCTAAACTGGGCAGCACTGCCCTGACTCTTGATTGTAACCCTAACTGCAGCAGGGGTTATCTGCACTGGCCCCAGCACTAGAGGGAACAGAGGTTCTCCCCTCTTCCCGTGCTTGCTTGCTTGCTTTTTTTCTTTCTTCCTTTCTGGCATCTCAGGGCCACAAGGGGCCCGCTTGTTTATATCAGCCAACAGGGCAACTGTTTTGGTCCATATGAAAGGGTGGAGTTGAGAAGATTAAGGAACATAATGGAGACCCTGAGGCTTCTCCACGTGGCCCCCAAATCAGGATAAGTCAGCCTATGTTTGAGATGCTCTTAAGAAGAGAACTGGGCCTCTTAATGCCTGCCAATAACATTTATTGGCACGCCCATGCTCTTCCTGCCCACCCTGGGACATATACAAGCCTTCCAAGCCCTAGAGGAAGAGTCCCTTTTGACTTTCTGGATTTGTCCTGTGTATGACAATCATGGTTCTATCGTAGATAACTGAGGAATCTCAAGCAAGGCATGAATAGATCTAGATGGCTCTGTTGATCTCTTCAAAATATGAGGAACTGAAAGTAGTTTTGAAACGCTTTGTTTGGGCATAACAGAGCAGTAAGATTGAAACGCTAAATGCCTTGTTCTGAATCAGAAGACATCTAATATGGAGTAATGAGCAGCTGTCGGAAATCAAAGGCCCTCTACAGAGAAAGGCCTGGATTTCACTCCTCTGCTTCTGTCTGTTCTAGCCCAAACTGCACCATCAGTCTTTGGTCAAGGCCAATCTTCCTTCCTGCCTTCCCTCCAGGTTTCCTGTGGCAACATCTCCAGTCAGATAGGGGACCAGGAAGCAGGTCAGGCTGGCCCTTCTTAGGACCCTGCAATTGGGCACTTCCCCTCTCCCTTCTTCCTGCCCCCATATGCCACTGCCAGCCGGCCAGGATCAAGGCAGCAGGTGGCTTTTGGGGTGAAATAGTTCACCAAAAGCCATTGCTCTCCTGGCTACACCATGCATTTCGCCTCTTAATTCACTCCCTCCCCCTCAGCTGAATATTTGGTGCTGCTTCCTTCAGATATGGTCTGGGGTGTTCAGGGAGGCACAGAAGTGGGGTTGGAGCTGCAGCCTGTGGATGAGGGTGTCCTACTACTGCCACAAAGTCCCTGTGGCAGCCCTTTGATGATACCGGTTTGTGTTCTGAATTGTCTGGGTAGGCGTTCCCTTTGCTCATCAGGAGCAGGAAGTAGTTGTGTCAGACAGGATCTGGCTCACTCTGGACTCACCATATCTGAGCAGGTTCTTCTGCTTCACCTACATTTGGGGACCCAAACCCAAGCAGCCCCTTCTTTTCCCATTTCAGGCTACAGGGGTCAAGGCAGAACCCTTTGAAAATCACTCGGCTTTAGAAATAGCTGAGCAGCTCACCTTATTGGATCATCTGGTCTTCAAAACAATTCCTTATGAGTGAGTATTGAGTTTCTGAGTAGGGATATTTGACATGCCTTCTCGAAGTGAAGCCAAGCTGAAGAACATGGAATAGCATTCACCCAGGGTTCCTCTGGGTGATTTTGCAAACACAGGTCTGAGCAAAGATGAAGGTGAATGTGTGTGCACACGCACAATTTCCTAGACACCTATCACACTATCACATTCAGTTCTAGGGCTTGTGGGAATAACGTACCCAA
Source organism: Python bivittatus (assembly GCF_059951505.1). NCBI lineage: Eukaryota > Metazoa > Chordata > Lepidosauria > Squamata > Pythonidae > Python > Python bivittatus. The sequence continues at coordinate 5,888,822 of NW_028277053.1, read as the reverse complement.
GACTGCTTCTCCTCCCTCCTCCACTTGCAAAGAGATATCCATATGGAGGGCCTTTTCCCCAAGTATTTCCTGTGCAGGACAAAGAGGACCAACCAGGGTGAAGTTCTAGATAGGGCCAAGCTGATCCTGAGACCTCTTGTTTTCAGAGAATTCTTTGGACAAGGATGGATGAAGGTGGAAAAGAACGAGCGAACACCATATATCCTGAAGAACACAAAGCACTTCAATGATGTGAGTGCCATTGCCACAGGTCCAAAATCTCACTGGGGTTTTGCAGGGGCAGCTCAGAATTCAGGATTCAGATCGACTTTGCACTTTGCAAGACACGCAGCAACAAGGGACTCCTCTTCCTGCTTGTCCAGATTCACCTTTTCTTAAATGGGTAGAATTGTTCTCCTTTTCCAGAGGAAAATACTTCTGCCTGCTTGAATGAGAGTTGGGAGGTACTAGGGTTCTTTCAGCCCATGTTCAAATGCCCAGAAGATCTGTCCTGGATTTTTAAAAGTCCCTCATGTACAGCATGGCTTACTAAGGTCCACCACCACCACCACCACCATCACTGCAGTGGTGGGTCCCAAGGACTCCTTAGAGGGCAGCTCCTCTGGACAGCTCTCAGTGCTGTACTCCAAGGAAGCAGAAGATGCATTGAAGGGCTGGTCCTTACCTGGCCAGAGAATTCATTCTTCCTTCGGAGAGGACCGTCTTATGAAAAGCAACCTTTCTTTTCGGGGTGATCCTCAAATGGCCCTGCTGGACTTAGAAACATTGCAGTTCAAGAGATCCCTTGAATAACTGGCTGTGAGCATGCTGGGTGACAGTTTGGACAGTTGACCATTCGCTGAAGAAACACCAACCCTTGTAGTAGCTTCGTTTCAAGGCATTTGGTGCTATTATCAGCTGAAGCTAGTTGGTAACTTTGGCCCACGCTACCCCAAGTGACCCAAACTTTCCTGATTCCCAGGTTAGAAGACTGCAAAGCTCTCTTTGCTGGAGGCCTCTGAAGAGAGTTCAGTAGTTTCCCTTGACCAGGAAGTGTCAGCAGCTCAAGTGCCTGTGGGAGCTCAGCACTCCCTGAGGTCAAAGAGGCTTCCTTTCGGGTGCCAGGTAGGGCTGGGCTGGCCATGGACCCTAAAAGCTGCATCAGAAGGCTCTGCTGTCCCCAGGGGAGGCCTTGCCCTCCGGCCCTCGGCTGGAGCCTGCGGAGTGCCAGGACAGGCATTTTCTCAGTGCCCCACACTCTCTTTCCCCAGGAAAGCAGTCTGGTCCCAGGCGTTACACATGCTTGCATTTCGTTGTGCTATGTTGGGACTTGCAGCAACCATAGCAATAATAATGTTTAGCTGCCATTTCTAAAAGAAGTTTGTTCCAATATTGAAATTTTAAGTGTATTTTCATATATTTAAAGTCTTTTGAGCCACTTTTGCAAGGCAAAGTACCCTGAAAAGCAAGTTACACATATTTTACCTAAATCCTACTGGAATGCAAAACCAGGAAATGTTGCTCATGGACCTAACCCAGCCTGCTCTCGTAGATATGCTCTTGTCCACGGCCGCTTCTCCCTGTGAGTCAGGAGCCACCTTTGACCCGGGTGGATTGCTGGCCCTTCTACCCTGCTCCTCTCCCCTCCCCTCCCCTCCCCTCTGCCGTGCCCAGAGGAATCTCCCTTCCCTTGTTTGCTGTCTGTCTCTCTAACTGGAGGAGCTGCCTGGGCAAAGTCTCCTTCATTCTTCATTCTGGTTTTTCTCCTCCCTTATAGTAAAGGTTGGGTGTGAAAAAGAGGATTTTCACAGATAATCTTCATGTATCATTTTATTGCACAACACCTAGTATTTGGGCACTTCATAAACAAGATAAAAAGGTGATGTTAAACTCAGTTTTGGAAGGGTAAAAGTTGTTGGAGGCAATTGAAATCATTGATGAGCCCCACGTGGTGCCTGGAACACTGCCTTGGACTTGGGGGCTCCATTCTGCCCTGGGAGGGATGACTCAGGGGCAGCCCTTGTCCTGCCAATGCACATTGAGCTTCCCGGCCCTCTCCCTTTCCCCCTTTCTCCTTGGAGACAAGGTGGTCCCCTCACCATTTTCAGCTCACACAAACGCTTCCAATGGCGGTAATCTCCACCCCCACCCCCTGCAGATCAGCAACCTGATCACCTCGGAGATCCTCCGCAACGAGGACATGGCTGCCCGGGTGAGCACAGTGGAGAAGTGGGTGGCTGTGGCTGACATTTGTCGGTGCCTGCACAACTACAATGCTGTTCTGGAGATCACCTCGGCCTTCAACCGCAGTGCCATCTTCCGCCTGAAGAAGACGTGGATGAAGGTGTCAAAGCCGGTGAGTGGGCAAGGAGCACTGCTGCCAGAGCCGAATGGACGTGGGTGTTGGGAGGGGTACCGTGCTGTAGAGGCTTTTCTCTGCATCCTCATTCTGCTTTCTGGAAAAGAGGTCCTACTCTCGCGTGTATGCACACGTCAGGAAGTCTAGCCTCCTGGGTTTTGAGCCCCTTTGCAGCTTCAGTTTATTGCTTCCTTCCTGGCAGAGCAGCATTACTTGCCAACTGGACATGTTTGTAAGGGTGCTGCTTATAAACCAGGGTGTTGCTACTGATTGCGTGTAAGCTGACTTCAAAATTGTGGTCCCAAGGGAGAGATGTTGGAAGCAGGAAGCAATCATATATGCAGGGATAGGATTTACTTCAGTTATCCAGAAAAATACGCCAACATCCATCTTCCTCAGCTCCCGGTCAATTGCCATGTCCCTAAGAATTTTAGAAGCTCCCCATTATTCACACCATCAGCATCTTGATCCACAAGTGTGGTGGCCCAAAGGCCCAGGTGCTTCTTCCGCTCTTGCCAGCGTTTCAGCTAATTCAGCTTGTGCGACACACCTGATGGTCCTTGTGCATTGCTGATTCTTACTAGGACCATTTGCTTTATTCCAGCCCAAGAGCCCTTCCCCTTCCCCATCATTGCCCCATTCCTCCAAGGAGGAATCCAGGCTACCCTCTCCCATCTTGATGGAGCTCATCCAGGTCTAGCCACGAGAGCCCCCCCCCACCCCCCGCCACCATCAGGAGCAGAATTCACCAGTCACCTGCCCGTTGTAGTTTGTTTATTCAGCAGCCTGGTCACATTGATGCTGGGGAGCAAACAGAGCCTCTGGCAGCAGACCAGGTGCACTTTGGCTGCAGTCAACTCATCGGGCAAAGCTTTCTTTTTGCAGGGCTGCTTCAGATCCCTCGCAGTGCCGGGAGAAGCCCCTCATGCAGGGTCCTCAGCAGCTTTCTGGCCCAGAACGAGAAGACCATTTCCTTGACCTCTAAAGAATCTCTTACTCATTGCATTTTCTCTCTTAATTGTTCTACTTCCTGGACTCATTATTTGATTGCCTGCACTTCACATTCCCGCCTGCATTTGTCTTGCTCCTCTTTCTCCCCACCTGCCTGACCAGCTTGCAAACCATTTGTTTCCCCTTCACAGCGGATTTATACACCTCACAATGTTTCCCCAACAGTTGTTCCACTTCTTTCAAAAGGACAGCAGCATCCCTGGGCATCTCTGGTTCCCCTTCAGGGATTGGCAAAGCTTCTCCCTTGCAGTGCCCTTTACCCATCTGGTAGTTCCTGGCTCTACCTTGTGCACAGATGTTTTGGGGGGGTGCCCAACTTTCACAAGGGGTTGCACTGCCCTTCTTGCTCTGTTCACACGCTCTCTTCTTTAATTTGTCCCAGTGCCTGGGTTTAGATCCCAACAAGTATGTCACATCAAGTATGTCTTGATCAAGATTCTCATGAATTTGATACTCTCCTGCCAGATGTTTCCTGTCCTCCCGCCTTTGTGTCATTTGCAAGTTTGCATATTTTCACCAAGTCACTTATAAACAACACCGAGCCCAGAACGCGGCCTTTGCAGTCCAGCACCCAACACTTCCTTGTGGCTCGATGTGGAGCCACTGATGCACCCTCCCTGGGTACTGCTGGTCAGCCAGCTCTGGGTCCACCTAACGATAGCAAGGTCCAGCATTCTCCATTTGCCAGCTTCTCTGTTAAGTCCTCATGAGAGATTTTGCCGAGGTCAAGATGAACTACAACAGCCAATTGTTTTTATTCTCGATAAACACACGCTGCCTCTTGCCAAGCAAGGCGTTCTTCTCTAAATGCTCCCACACCAAGCTGTCTGTAGTTCGCTGGTCCTCTTTCTGGAGCCAGGAACGTCTGCCTTTCTCCAATTCCCCGCATCCTCCAGACCTCTCAAGGCTCACAGAAAAGGGTGTCAAGGCTCCTTCCAGATGAAAGTTTAACCCCATTCATGGCACCCAGGTGCTCCCTGACCACCCCTTTCCTTACTTGGGTCGCTGCAGTGAAGCAAAGCGGGAGTTGCTCCCCTCTCTCCATCTTACTGAGCTCCCACCCCAAGCTCTTCTTGTTGCTTTCAGTTCCCCTTGGGAGCCTAAGTTCCTTTTGCACTTTAGCATTTCTAAATTTCTTTCTACAGCTATGAACTACTTGGTGTAGCAAAAGCATCTCTTCTCCTGAGAGCCATCTTTTGTTGCATCATCTTAGAAATCTTCCTTCGGGTTGTCCCATGTTCCAGAACAACGCTTCTGCCTCCCTCTCTGGTCTGTTAGAGTGGATCTCATGTGCTTGATCTTTCTTATGTGCCCAGTCATACCTTCCCACTGAGATCCAGCACAAAAAAGAGAGAGAGATGCACATATCAATCTATTGGATAACTGCTTAGCAACATGGCAACATTATAAATGCATCTTCACCACAGGGTTCCATGTTGACGGAACTGCTTTTTTGTCTCCATCTGTGGAAAAGCAGAATATTTCTGCTGTATCAGAAGCAGCCTGGCTAAGTAACTGCACTCTCAGAGGAGGCATTTGTTTTGCAATTCAGCTGCCTAACTCATAGGACCTGTGGAGGGTCCAGATGGCAGTGATTTCCACCTGCAGGCTCTTGTACTTTCCCACAGCTACACTGATCTTTTCTCTTGCCAAACACACCCCAAAATTTCAAAGGAGAGAGGGAACCAGGCTCTCCAAAATTTAACAACTGGCCATGCCCCTTCTCTGGCTGGTTGTGGGCCACCCAGCATGCCGTTTCAAAATCCCCAATGTGTGTATGGTCCCAGAAGACTGAGGCCCCTGCTGATAGCAGCCTCCACCCACTGGATGGGTAGAGAGGGAAAGGAGGGGCCGCCACTAAACAGAGAATGGCGCTTCCCCCTTCCAGAACCTCCCAGGTGGGGCTGTTGCGAACCAGCGTGAATTCCTCCCTCTCTCCCTCTGCTCTGGCCTTGGTCACTTGTTCCTCTCCCCAACTGGCAAGGACCACCAGGCCCCAGGGGGGTTAGTGGGTTGGGGGACCCAGTCAGTGTGGCTTAGAAAGCCATGAATTGTGGGTAGGGAATGTGTCAAGGAAACCATTGTGGCTTGCTAGGCAAGCTACAGTTAAACCACTTGATTTGATTTGAACCCAGCCAACAACTGGTCTCTGCCACTGGAGGCAGAGAGGTGCCATGTCTGTTGTCCGCATTTGAAGGAGCAGATTTTCCCATCCAGACCTACCTGGTTTCAAATTAGAGATCAAATCATTGACCAGCTCCCCAACTGGGCCCTGAAATAACGAAGTTCTGAAATAACGTAAAACAGCTGAAGACCGGCAAAGCCCCAGAGAGTAACTTTATTGCTGCCCAAGTCTTACGCCGTGATTTGGAATGGCAGACCCCTGGGCTTGCTTCCCTGTCTGGCTGAAAAATATTCATCCCCTATACACTACATTCATTGACTTTAGGTCCGCATTTAATCTCATTTCCAGAACAAAGTTGTGGGATAAACTCATGCAGTAAATGGATCTATAGACAAATGCCTATTGTTGCTGTTAACACATAATCTTTATAAGAATTCTGGAATAAAGATTCCATGATACTGAAGAGATCTCAACTGGAAGAGGACTGAGATCGGGGCTTTTGGGCCCCGTTGTTGTTTAATCTGTACGTCAACCCTCTTATGGCCAAAGTAGCTAAATTAGAGCACCACTTTTTAATAAGGATGCAAGGGCCCACCATCTCATCCCAACTGTAAAGGTGGAGGGCTTTTGGTCCCCCCATATCCAGTGATTCCACATTGCTAACTCTGAATGGGGTAATGCTCCTCCAGGCAGAGCTGACGCGCAATCTGGGTGTCTTCTTGGACTCACAGCTCCTGCTCAAGGAGCAAGTGGCAGCTGCGTCTAGGGGGGCTTTTGCATAAATATGTGCCAGGTGCACCTGTTCATAGACTTGTTCACAGTCACTTGTGCCTTAGTCCCTCTCAACTGATCTACTGCAACGTGTTCTACATGGGGCTGCCCTTGAGGGGGATTCGGAGGCTTCAGTGGGACCAGAATGCAGTGGCACATGCAGTATTGGGTGCTCCCTGGTAAACCCGTGTAACACCTCTGCTGCGTGAGCTGCGCTGGCTCCCAGTGGGCTTCCAGATACAATTCAGGGTGCTGACACCTTCAAAGCCCTACGTGACATGGGGCAGGGTTACTTGCTGGGCCTGCTGTCCCCTATGGTTTCTGCCTGTCTTCCCAGATCTGGTGGAGTGGGTGTGCTCTGGATCCCCTCGGTGAAGCAGTGTCACCGGGAGGGTCCTCAGAAGCGTGCCTTTCCTGTCGTGGCGCCTGCCCTATGGAACAGCCTCCCCCAGGAGATGCAGCTGGCCCTCCAGCGTGCCTCTCAGGAGCCCTTGGCCCCAGACAGTTGTGCGCCTCGGACTTGGCCCGACGGGTCTGAGCCAGCTGGGTTCCAACTGAGGAGAGAGCAGACAGCCTCACCTGCATCGAGGGGACTCCTTGTTCATGTGCCTCTCCCTGCTCCGGGGTTTCACCCAGGGTGGGAGGTCCTCCTCACGCTGACAAAGAGGTGGGCACTTATACTAGCAGCCCACCAGTACGCTAACCACCCTCACGGAAGAGGCAAGCTGCCAGACCCCCCTTGCAGGAGCACGAGAAACAGGGCAGCGCTGGCCATCAAAGAGTGCCAGGATAGGAGTCCATCTGAAAGGCAGGTGCTGCCCCAGAGCCTCCTTCGAATCAGGGCTCTGGAGGCTTCTTTCTTCGGCGATCTGTTGCACCCAGGCTCACAGCCAAAGCCACACCAGCCTCCTCTTGGCGTGCTGTGGTTGATCGCCAGGCTCTGCGGCGGCTGCCTTGGGCTCAGAGGCACAGCGCCTGCGGCGAGTCGCCTGCGTTGGTGCCCTCTGTCCCAGCTTTGGTGATGCACCGACCGCATCCGGACGTGGCAGTTCTTCACTCCCCTTTGGACGGCTCCCTCGGACAGGCATCCCCTTTCCGCCGTTGGCTCCTCTAACTCTCTCCCTCCTCCCCAGACCAAAGCGGTAATCGACAAGCTGCAGCGGCTGGTGTCTTCGGAAGGGCGATTTAAAAACTTGAGGGAGGCTCTGAAAAAGTAAGTAGCTGGCCAGCAGGCCCCCTGCTGCCCCCCACACTTGCGGGCCTGAGGCCAGCAGGCCCTTGCCTGGCCCGGGTGGCTGACATGCCTTCCAGAGCGGCCAGGCAGGCTCCAGGACCCCCGGGGCCAAAACTAGGGAGAGCAAACGGGGCCGGCTGGATGCAGCCCTGCCAACATCAATGCTGCCCCTGCAGGAGCTGGGCACAGGGCAAGCAGGAGGCCGAGGGGTGGCCGGCAGGGGAGCCCCCCACACCGTTGGGTCTCGCAGCCCGGCTCTTGGACGGGCAGAGAAGCCCCTGCGGTCCTCGGCAGGGAGGGGGCAGTTGGTGGGGCGGTCGGGCCCTGGGGATGCGCCCGACTGAGGGGGCCCAGCCCTGTTGCTAAGGCAGAGGGAGGCGACCTTTCGGTGGTTCAGCTCTATACTGAGCAGTGGGGAAAGGGAAGAGATGACGGGGGGGCTTCTCACAAATATGAGTGAGAGCCCCATTATCTGTTCATTTTTCCTCATTTCCAGAGGGAGTTTGGGGAGAGAGTCTTTGGCAAAACCATGTAAAATCTATGTTAGGGTTTTAAATGACAGGGTTTGTGAGTCTCCCCCTTCAAGTGCGAGTACTGTGTGCCTTTAGCTTTTCACAGTGGTGCCTGGAGAGCACTTGGGGGAGATGCAGGGGGATGCGGGGGTACATGGAGGGGTTGCATGGACTCACCCCTGCCCTGGAAGGTCGCAGGAGCAGGCTGCCTGGGGGCCACGCAGAGAGCGTGACATCCGCGTGGAGATTCCAGAACTCCCAAGGATTATTTTGGCCTGAGGGGCTAAAGCAAAATTCTGCACACAAGCAATATCTTGTGACTTGATTTGCAGCTTGAACATGTGAACAACCAGTGGCAAAAAGTAGCAGGATGATGTAAGACAATGTAAGACAATAAGACAAACACCTCTTCCTGTGTAGCTAATTCTCCTGTCTCAGCTAAAGTGTGAACGTGTAATAGCATGTAACAGTCATCAAAGTGACCATTTTCCAGAGAGGTGGAGGGAGTTTCTCTTTCCGAACCTCCTTGGTTGCATTTCCCTTTTCCTCCTCTCAGTTGCGACCCACCTTGCGTCCCTTACCTGGGCATGTATCTAACAGACCTGGCGTTCATTGAAGAGGGCACTCCCAATTACACCGAGGACGGCCTGGTGAACTTCTCCAAAATGAGGATGGTGAGCTTCCTAGCAGGAATACCGAATGACCCTCCCCTGGCATAACCCTGGCAAGCTGCCCTGACTCGGCCAGAACATGCCAAAATGCCAATGCCAGCTCTCCAAACCCAGTTCCTTCTCTCCGTGGGAGCACCGTGTGCTCTTTAGCAACCTTTGGGCACAAGGGCCTGCTTCTTCTCTCTCGGTAGATCTCCCACATCATCCGAGAGATCAGGCAGTTTCAGCAGACGGCCTACAAGATAGACCATCAGGCAAAGGTAGGATCCCTGCAGCCGCTCATCTCTTTGCACAAGGTGGGGAGAAAAGGATTGCAGCTTGCTGGAAACAGCCTGGCCATAGGAAAGATGCAGGCCTCTGGGGGACTGGGGCACGGACTTGCCAACGTTGTGCTCTCCCCTCGAACTATCAGGGAGCGGGGTCTCCTGGGAGAGAAGACACTGGGGGTGCCTGCAGTAGTGTTTTAGGGCGGAGGGCTCCTTTAGCAATCTACAGGCAAACAGGCCCCCCACCCCAGCTGGCTGCCAGAGAGGCAACAGTGTTCTTCCTTTAGCCTCTTTCCTTACAGGGTGGGGTGGATGATGTTGGCCCCCCAGTTTGGTTACTTTTCCTCTCCCAACATGCCAGAGGGACCTTTGTATCAGGCAACCGTTTCCTGCAGCTCAGCTCCTGCAAATTGGCATCCAGGGAGACCCTCTCTTTGGTCCCACCTTGTTCTTTCCCCACTGGGTAGCTCGCAGTCCCTGGCCCACTTGGGCAGGTGCCCCTTGGCTTCTCTGCCGGGGAGGAGGAGGCCTCTTCTGCCCTGCTCTTCTTTCTCTTCCAGGTCACTCAGTACCTCTTAGATCAGTCATTTGTGATGGACGAAGAGGGTCTCTATGATGCCTCTCTGAAGATAGAGCCAAAGCTACCCACCTAAGAACAGAGCAGCCGCACCCACCAGCCGGACCCAGAAATGTATATGGCGTATCCTCTGTTTCTTGGCTCCTCCCGAGGCCTTCCCTGTTCCTCTCTCCCGCATTCCTAGACTTCGACGCAACCCTTGCGCTGTCGACCGGCAGGGCTGGTTTGGATCAAGCCGATTTTCTTCACTGTTGACTCTTTGGGGGCACCCGGACTAGAGGGGTAACAGGACTGGGGCGCTGGGCCCCCGGAGCCATGGGGCGCTGGGGGCCCTGGAGCCGCAGTTTCCTTGGCTTCTGCACTCTGGCCTGATGCTCCCTTAGCTTGGGAAACTCAGCCCCCCAACTGAGACGCTCTGGACGTGCTTCTGTCTTTTCAGAGCAGCTTTGATGGGATTCGTCTTGCCAGGTCGTTGTGTTCTCTTCACTGCAGAGAGCTGCGGAAGGCAGGCAGGCAGGAGGCCCAGCAGGAGAGGCAGACCTCGACTGGCTTGGAAGAAGCCTCCAGCTGGCCCACACCCTCCGTCTGTGTGGCGAAGGCATCTTGGTCAGGCTTTGGGAGCACAGAGAGGCCAGTCCCTGGGGCCAGTTGGCTTGTGCAAAGAGGGCTGCGGGGCACCTCTGTGGGGCTCAGGGCCTCACAGGGCAGGCTGGGGGGAGTATGGGGTAACGCCCATTTGGACTTCCTGGCTTAGGCACTGAAATTTCTTGGGCCAGCCCTGAATGGGAAGGCAGTCCGTACCTGTGAGCATTTCTGCTGCATCCCTCTTTGGCGCTTCTGTCTGTATGCTTTGTTGTAGACATAGTGACACGTCTTAGTAACATGATGTACAATTAGAGGGGGAAATGGCCAGGTGTTTTTATTACATATACTGTAATCCTGTCTAACCACTTGCTAGCAGGAATATAGTAATGTAGTGCTTATTCTGTGAATATTATCATGTATTTTTTACAGTGTACAGTGTATAAACTCAAGTGAATTTCTGACTAGCAGGCATGCTGTATGGGAACTGAATTCAGAAACCTTTTGCTGTAAGCAATACCCACTGGTATGAGAATTGTCTTTCAAGACCTAAAATATTTCAACCTGCAGCTTATTTGGGAAAAGAAAATTTCCATTTTTGTAAAAATATATGTTTCCTGATTACCTCTTGCTAATAAATCTATTCTATCTCAGGGTGAACCATGACTTTGCAAATGTGTACAGACCAACAAGCATGCTAGAGAGGCAAGTTTTTAAAGGAAAAAATAGAAAGAGAAGTGGGAAGGGAGAGGAGGTTTTTTTCCATATCTAGCACAGCCCATTTCATTAGGGAGCCTGGAGGAGAGTTCCAGATTATGGATAAAGAGGAAGCATTCAAGGAGGTGGACATCTCACCATCTTGATGTGAAGCTCTGGGAGGAGCCAGGAGAAGCCCTAGTTTTCAGATAGGGGAAGACCTTTCTCTTCCTGGGAAACCACAGATACTTAGCTTAGCATCTATTCTGACCTTTTTGTGGGATCTCAAGAACCTCACCATGTTTCCAAGTGCAACCCCCACTTCCACCCCACTCCAAGCCACAGTGATTCCTGTGAATGGTACCTCCTTGACTCCCCAGAAGGACAGAGAAAATTGGCAGTTCATTCACCAGCATGGTAGCCTGTTGAACACCTACCCTCCCACACCCGCAAAACCGAGAGAAAAGCATTCCAATACAGGCTGGCGTTGACCAGAAATCCCGCATCCCCTTCTGTGGAATGCCCTTTTGCAGCCACGCCAGCCTGGAGCCCTCCCTGTGGTAGCTCTCAAACCAGGCTCTGCAGGTGAAAGGATGAGACTATGGGTAGAATTGAGGGTCCTCCTCCATGGGAGAGCCTCACTCCCAAACACTTGGACAATGACCCTCTTCTCCCCATGTTTATGGTATCTGTCAGATGCATAGCTCGGGAGAGTGTCCAGGGTTGAAAAACAGCTGCTTCTGCAGACACAGCCCATATGTTGGTTTCATGCCATTGTACCCTAGAGTGATTTGGTCCAGGGCAGTGCTCATCACCCGCTCCCGAGAGGAATTGAAGGCACAGGCAGTTCAGTGACTCTTTCTTCTATTAGAGCAGCCAGAGGGGATCTGTTAGAAGGGGATCATGCAGTGATGGGGCATGAGTGCCCCATAAGCCATAGCAAGTAGTGCCACAGACTGGCCTCCAAGGGGGACTGGCAAACGTTATTCTGCAGATCAGGAGCTGAGCCATCTTCTGCTCTCCCCTATGGTCCTCCAGATAAATAATTTCCATGCAGAAAATCCCCAGGAGGACCATAACTTCCCAGGATGAGAAAGGCCACTCGGATTCCCTTGACAGTTGGCTAGCAGGAATTTGGGGCCGGAGGGTCTATACCATGGCCACAAAGCTGGTACTTTCACCATTGAGGTGGAATCTTGCTGCCAACTGTGTACTACAGGATGCATCTCTGCTCCAGCAGGATGATGGCAGCTGATCCTGCAGGGGTATGGATTGGTGTGACCCCAGTTCTTTCGTTGTGTATGACAACTTTTTCTTTCCTATATGGTCATAATAAAGAAGCAACTCCTGTTTGTCTGGACACCGGTAGATGCAGTAGAAGCCCTTCTTATTTTCTTCCCTGGGATCCCGATTGTGATGGTGTCTGGTCTCCTGCATGGCCTTCTAGCAGTGTCCAAAGCTGTCGGGGTAAAGAAGGCTTTCTGACTTAACAAGGAGAAGAAAAAGGAACACTAATCCTGGCAGAAAAAATGCATGGAGATAATGAAGAATGAAAAAGGATTTGAAGAGCATGGCCGAAAACCATAACAAGCAGAACGCCAGGCAGCTAAGGAGTGAAAGGAGGAAATTAACCCTCTGGCTCCATCCTTACTCTGGCAGACACAGGACAGGTTCCTGAGCCAGTCTGACCTCTCAAGGCGCTGGCTCTGGAGATGCCCAGGAGTCGCCAGGTTCTGATGGCATCCCCCTGGGAATACACGAAGAACTTGAAAATGAAATCGCTGACCTCCTAGCAAAAAGATGGAATCTGTCCCTCAAATGGAGTTCAGTGGTGCAGGACTAATTCATCGTTAATGTGACACCATTTTTAAAAAGGGCCCAGAGCAGACCCAAATTAAAAAATTATAGTCCAGACAGCCTAACACCTCTTCTGGGCAAAATTGGCAGAAATGATGACCAAACAAAAAGTAACAAAGCTGAACTAAGCTAAATAATTGAAGCCATCTAAATAGTAAGAACCAGACAGGCTTGAGCAGTCGGCTGAAACAGGATGACACTGAACAGGGAGAAATGTAAAGTTCTGCATCTGGGTAGGAGAAATAAAAAGCACAAGTACAGGATGGGGGAGACCTGGTTTGTCCATTGGACATGTGAAAGGGACCTGTGTATCCTTGTGGACCACGAGTCAAGCATAAGCCAGCCATGAGGTGCAGCTATTAAAAAAGTGAGTGCAGCTGTAACTCTGCTGGAATAGTGGAACATCAAACAGATATTTACAATAAAAAAGTAAATAAAACAAACGAACTTACTACCAAGATGTAATTTGCTAAAACTAACAAGATGTAACTAATTAAACTTAAGGGACCAGAAAAGGAAGAACCACTAAGAGGACACAGGATAATGATCAGACATGACAGTTTCAGATACGTAATGAAATATTGGATCCAAACCTTTTGAGATAATCAGGTCAAATGCCCCTCCTTTGCAGTGGATTTGGGGGGTATAGGCAGAGTTATCAAACTGTGAAATTGGAGAAGATTAAAAAAAACCAAACCTGTGAAAAAGCAGACCCATTGGAGAGAATATTGAGATCCCAAGCTAACAGCAGAGTACAACCTGGGACCTTTAAATTATCAAGCCATGCTAAAAAATCATCCAGGCAACCAGGCTGCATCCCTGGAGGCCAACAGTAGCAGTACCATCCTGCCCACTCCCAACACCTGAAGCTGATCCAGAAGGATGCCATAGTCAATGGTATTGAAGGCCACTGAGAGGTCAAGAAGAGCCAGGATGGATGCGCTACCCCATTCCACTCTCGGCAGAGATCATCCAAAAGTGCGATCAATGATGTTTCTGTCCCATACCTGGATCTGAATCCTGACTGAAAGGGATCGAGATAATTCGTTTCCTCCAGGATCCTCTGAAGCTGTTGTGCAACCACCTTCTCTACCACCTTCCCTAAAAAGGGGAGGTTGGATACTGGATGAAAATTGTCCAGTATGGTGAGGTCTAACAGTGGCTTCTTAAGGAGGGGCCAGTCCAACATCTCTTTAAGAGGCGGAAGATCAACCCCCTCCCTCAAGGATGAATTCACCACTGCCAAAATCCACCCACACATCACCTCCTGGGTAGCCTTGGCCAGCCAGGGAGGGCATAGATCTAAAGAGCAGGTGGCTGAGCTCACAGTCCCAAGGACCCTGTCCACTTCCTCCGGTCCAACAGGATCAAACAGTTCCCAGATAACCAGGCAAGACTGCACCCCAGGCACCTCCCCAAGACCTGTATAAACACTGGCATCCAACTGAGAGCAAATCTGAGCAATTTTATTTGACAGATGCTCTGCAAATTCCTTGGCATGACCTTGAAGATAAATCTCAGGACCCCATTTACCCAAAAGGGTCCAGGTCACCTTAAATAGGGCTGCTGGGTGGCTATCTGTGAACACAATAAGGGCAGAGAAGTATTGACACTTTGCCACCTTTACTGCCACAAGGTAGGCCTTAATGGCGGTTCTAACCTGTGTTTGGTCAAGTTCATTCTTTGTTCTCCACCAGCAGTGCTCCAGACATGTCTTAACTCATTTCAGCTCTCTCAACTCTTCCGTAAACCATGAAGAATGATGGAATCCACGGGTAAGGAAAGGTCGCATGGGCACAATCTGATCTAAGGCCTCAGCTGCCCTCCTGTTCCAGGTGACAAAACCTCAGCAGGATCATGCAACAAATCCTCAGGAATAACCCCCAGTTCTGAGGCTTCTGGGTGAGGACCTATAGTGGGTTAAATGTCCCTGCAAGTAGGGACAGCACCGCGGTAAAATCAGCAGCCAGAAGATGGGTCCCACTGATGAAAATCTCTCTGAAGGAAGGAGAAATTGGGCGATCACCCACTTACACTCTGGATAGCCACTCCTTGTGAGGAGACCACAGGAGTTGCGTTTCTTGTGGTCGATCATGAGTTGAGAAGCTTGGGAGCCAAGGGAATAGCAATGCACACTTAACAGCCTTTACGGACATATATGACCAGCAAAAATCTCACTTTTGCCTTTTACCTTTGGACGTAATTAATTTACAACCTAAGAGAGATATTCCAAATGGCATGGAAGAAAAAAGACTCTTGGTCAGTTGCCTTCTTTTTGGAATTAAGAAGAGGGGAAAAAAAGTTACTTTAAAGGATTTTAATTTAAAAGCAAAAAGCTTAACAAAATTGTGATTCAAGAAAGTTTTAAACAGACAAAGGGGACAGTAATTTTAGAAAACAGGAAAATAATACTTTTTTTCTGACAAAAGTGCCTTTGAAAATAGTAAAATTAATTAAACAAATAGACTGGACCTTTGTGGAAATGCTGATTGTTTATTATTAAAAAAAGTAGATAATTGGTGGGTTTTACAAAATCAGAAGATAAACGTATGATGAGCTAGACTGCATGACTGTAACTACAGGGAGCTAATTGGGACTCAGGTGTTAAACGCAGAGAAAAGCAAAACTGAAACAATAGGGAGAACTCTGCCTTTTACTTTCACCCTAGTAACTGACATGCTTTCATTTTCTCATGATGGCAACCACAAGAAAAGCTGCAATATTAGGAGAAGGAAAAAGAAGTTCATTAGAACAATTCACGAATAAGGGCATTTCATCAGATTTATTGCAGAAAATGTTTGAGGAATTTGGCAAGAAAATGACTGCAACAATTGCCAGTAGTTTGGATGCTTTTAAAAAGGAAATAGAAGGATTTGCAGGAATAAAAAAGGGTATAAAAAAAGAAGATTGAAGCATCTGTATGACAGTTGGCTGGAGATCTAAAGCAAACTACTGACAAAATGGAAGTCTTGGAAAGTAAGGCAGAAATAATAAATAGAGAGATGGAGAAAGATTTGGATAACTTGGCATTATTGGAACTGAGAGAAAAAGAATTTTGTTTAAGATTTAGATTCCAGAACAACATGGAGAAGATAATAGACAAAAGATTAAGTCTCTGTCTAATTTTTTGGATTGGGAAGACGATGACACTGAGACAGAGATTGATAAGGTTTATAGGATTTGCAAAATTAAGAAATGTTCCAAGGGATGTCCTTGTGGACTTTGCCGGAAGAAGACTAGAGATCAAGTTTTGCAGCAGCTTTCCAGTACTAGATTGAGGATTGATAATACAGACGTTACTGTACTTGAGGAAATTTCAGTTAGAATACTATGTTTGAGAAAAGAGGGGCTTTTTTCTGACAAACTTAAAAGAAGATTCCATTTAGATGGGATAAGTTGGAAGGGGTGATTTTTACTTTTAAACAGCAGAGATTCAGGCTGAACTCTGTGCAGAAAGCAAGAGATTTTTTGGAAAAATTTAAAGAAGAACTGGAGGAAATACAAATGGAAGGGACAATGATAGATGAGATCAAACAAATGCCACAACAGATACAACAGGACATTGAAAAGGATTCCACTTTGGGCACTACAGGTACTGACTTTTCTAAAATCTTGGTCTCTATGGATTATAAATGCTTAACATGGAATAATAATAATAATAATAATAATGGTAGTAGTAGTAGTAGTAGTAGTAGTAGTAGTAGTATTTAAATTTCTCACCTGCCCATCTCCCCCCAATGGGGGAATTCTGGGTGACTCACCACAAACATTAAAAACATAAATATATATAAATACATAAAACATCAGTTAAAAGCATTACTAAAAAGGGGAAGGAGAGTCCAAGAAGATGAAAAATCTGAGGCTGAAGACAGGAGGCTTCTATGGGGCTAGCCATGCTTGAGGTATTCCCTCCCCGCCCCAGGCCAAGTGGCAGAACCAGTTCTTCAAAGCCTTATGGAAGGCCAGGAGTGAGGGGGCCAATCGCACCTCCGGGGGCAGGATGTTCCAAAGGGCGGGGGCTACCACAGAGAAGGCCCACCTTCTGGACCCTGCTAATCGAAGTTCTTTTACTGAGGGGGTCCGAAGCATGCCCTCTCTGTGTGATCGGGTGGGATGGGTTGAAGACATAGGGGGGAGGTAGTCCCTTAGGTAACCTGGTCCCATGCCATGTAGGGCTTTAAAGGTGATAACCAACACCTTGAATGGGACCTGGAAGCAAGCTGGTACCCAATGCAGCTTGCGGAGCAGTGGCATTACATGGGCCCTCTTTGGGGCTCCAAAAATAACGCGTGCGGCTGCATTCTGGACCAGCTGTAGCTTCCAGATACTCTTCAAGAGTAGCCCCATGTAGAGCGCATTGCAATAGTCTATCTGGGAGATAACAAGGGCATGAGCGACTGTTTGAAGGGCATCTCAATCCAGGAAAGGGCATAACTGATGCACAACCCGAAGTTGTGCAAAGGCCCTCCTTGCCATGGCTGCCACCTGCTCTTCAAGCAGGAGCCGTGAGTCTAGGAGGACCCCCAGATTACGCACTGGGTCTGTCTGGGGCAGTGCCACCCCATCCAGCTCCAAAGATGACAAAGCCCCAGATACAGAGGAGCCATTAACCCACAGCCACTCCGTCTTACCAGGGTTCAGCCGAAGCCTGTTGTTCCCCAACCCTTAAGCCTCCAGGCACCACAAAAGGACAGCCACGGCATCACTTACTTCACCTGGGATGGAGATGTATAACTGCGTATCATCAGCATACTGATGATACCTCACCCCATGATGACAGATGATCTCGCCCAGCGGTTTCATGTAGATGTTGAAAAGGAGCGGAGAGAGAACCGAGCCCTGCGGCACCCCACAGAGGAGGAGCCGAGGATGGGACCTCTTGCTCCCTATCACCACCGATTGGGATCGGCCCTGGAGAAAGGAGGCGAACCAGCACAAGACCGTGCCGCCCACCCCCAATTCCCTGAGCTGTCCCAACAGGATACCGTGGTCGACGGTATCGAAAGCCTCTGAGATATCAAGGAAAGCAAGGATGGTCGCACTTCCACCATCCCGCTC
Source organism: Python bivittatus (assembly GCF_059951505.1). Taxonomy (NCBI): domain Eukaryota; kingdom Metazoa; phylum Chordata; class Lepidosauria; order Squamata; family Pythonidae; genus Python; species Python bivittatus. The sequence continues at coordinate 5,871,124 of NW_028277053.1, read as the reverse complement.
CCGCCAGAGGTCATCCATAAGTGTGACCAATGCCATTTCCATTCCATAACTGGGCCTGAAACCTGACTGAAAAGGGTCCAGATAATCCGTTTCCTCCAGAACCCTTTGGAGCTGTGAAGCCACCACTTTCTCAACCACCTTCCCCAAAAAGGGAGGTGGGAAACTGGACGACAGTTGTCCAGTATGGTAGGATCCAGGGAGGGTTTCTTGAGGAGGGGGTGCACCAACGCCTCCTTGAAGGCGGCCGGAAACACTCCCTCCCACAAGGATGTAGTAACCATCGCCTGGATCCAACCACATGTCACCTCCTGAGCTGCTTTCACCAGCCAGGAGGGGCATGGGTCAAGATAGCAAGTAGTGGCCTTCACAGTCCCCAGGATCCTGTCCACTTCCTCAGGAGCAACAGGATCAAACTGTTCCCAGATAACTGGATAAGAAGAGTCCCCTGGTATCTCCCCAGACCCTGCTCCACGCTCGGAGTCTAACTTGGAACGAATCCGAGTGACTTTGTCCTGCAGATGCTCCAAAAACTCCTCCACACAGCCCTGCAAATGAACCCCCACAACCCCCTTACCAAGGAGGGACCTAGTGATCTCAACGGGGCCACCGGGCGGCATTCTGAGGATGCAATAAGGGCGGAGAAGTAGTGGCGCTTCGCCGTTCTTATTGTCACAAGGTAGGCCTTGATAGCGGCTCTAACCTGTGTTTGGTGGGATTCAGTCTTTGTTTTCCTCCAGCAGCTCTCTAGATGTCTCTTAACTCTCTTCAGCACCCTCAACTCCTCCATAAACCACAGGGAGTGTCGGGGCCGATGTGGCAAGAGAGGCTGCATAGGCGCGATCCTGTCCAAGGCCCCGGCCGCTTTCCTATTCCAGGCAGCAGCCAAGGCCTCCGCTGGACTGTGCAGCAGATCCGTGGGAATATCCCCCATCTCCCTCTGAAACCCTGACGGGTCCATCAGGCGCTGGGGGCAGATCAATTGCATGGGTCCTGCCTCCCTGCAGAGGGGGGTGGTATAGAAGAAACTCAGGGTCACCAGGATGTGATCTGACCATGACAACGGGGAAAGCTGCAGATCACTTTGCCATTGCTCCAACAAGAAAACCAAATCTGGCATGTGGCCACTGTCTCGGGTTGGGTCCCGCACAATCTGAGACAGGCCCATGGCTGCCATGAACTCCCGAGCCACCTCCGAGGACTGCCCCGGGGATGGTAGGTTGAAGTCCCCCAGAACCATAAGCCTGGGGAACTCCACCACCAGCCCCGAGATGGCCTCCAGCAGCTCAGGCAGGGAGGCTGCCACGCAGCAGGGAGGCTGGTACAATAGCAGAACTCCCAACTGTTCATGGGCACCCAACCTAATGAACAGTGTCTCACAGCCAGAAACTTGTGGAGCAATGCCCCTGGAGGCCACTAGAGACTCCCGGATCACAACAGCCACCCCTCCTCCCCTGCCCTGGCATCTCGGCTGGTGCCATACCGAGAACCCAGCTGGGCACATTTCCGAGAGGGGCACCCCTCCTCGGGCCCCAGCCAGGGCTCAGTAATGCATGCCGGGTCTGCCCCCTCCTCGGTGATCAAGTCACATATGAGGGGGGCCTTGTCGTTAACTGACCTGGCATTAAGCAGCAGCAGCCAAAGGCCAGGGCCCTTAAATGGAGCAAATGCTGTGCAAAAGAGAAAAAAAACCATTATTTGAAAAAGTTGAAATAAGATGTGATTTGCTTTACAAGAAGTGCATATTAGAAAAAAAGATATAAAATATTTGAGTCACAAAAATTTGGGTGAAGAATTTATTTCAGTAGGAATTTTTTAAAAATGGAGTTGTAGGGAAACTTCTGACAAAAATATTAACAATACACAAGGTAAACTACCAAAGATTTATTTTGATTTAATGAATAAGTTGGAGCTCCCAACTGTTCGCGGGCACCCAACCTAAGAAGCAGTGTCTCACAGGCAGAAACGTGAGCAGAGCCCCCGAAGGCCACCAGAGACTCCCGGATGACAACAGCCACCCCTCCTCCCCTGCAGCTACAGTTATAGTTACAGTTGGATCTTGACCTTCTTTGGGTAATAGTGCAATATTAGCTTCTTTCCAAGTCTCTGGTGTGGCAGAACCCCTCCCCCCCAAACAGAGTTCATCACATGTTTAAGTGGTAATAAAAGTTGACCCTCCATCTAACAAGGCCCAGGAGCTTTCCCTGTTTAATAGCTTCTGATATTTCAAAGGTACAGCACTGCTCATCATTTGTTTCTGAGACTATGAAAGTTTCGGTAAATCCCACTGCAGTTCTATCTTTGCAGCTTCGGATTTTCTTTTCCAGTTCGGCAACATCAGCAACTAGACGTCCCGAAGGCTTTAATCTAGCCACATGATAAACCCCATTAGCGCTCAGAGAGTTCCTTTTCTCTCCCCCAGAAGCGGGTTGAGTGCCACCCGACCTGAGGCCCATCATCCGGCCCTACGTCGCCAATCGTTTTATATTTTCTATTCACGTGGTTTTCTCGGTAAAAATACAGGGTGGTTTACCACTGCCTTCTCCTGCGCAGTATGAATTGATGTCTTTGCCATTGTCCCTAAAGTGATCATCTGTTCAGCTTTTACAGCCATACCTTACAAAGGGAACCTTGTTGTACCTTGACAGTGTATCTCCCTAGTTCGAGTTCATATTTTGGCAAGGAGTTCATGACCTGAGCCTCAGGCAACACCCTCTTTGCCAATAATTTGGTGTTCTCCGTCCATATACAGCGGATGGAGCTTGCTGTAAAACGCTGAATGCCCTCGGTGGAACCATCTTACTCCGAACAGCAGCGTCCCAGGCTCCTCCAGCGCTGCTCTCTCTCTTTCGACAGGGTCAACGAGGTGTCGGGGATCGTACACGTGGCTACTTTTAACACACCACACCGTCTCCTGCTCCTGCGGACCAAAGGGCACCCTCCATTCGCCGCCATCCGGTCCCGGGAGGTTTCTGCTCCACAGCCAGGACACCGGACCACGAGCCGCCCCGCGCAGCTCCTCCGGCCCGTCTCCAGCGCGGCCCCCTCCGACGCTGCAGGCGCCGCCTGGGGAGCCCCTCCACGCTAAGGCGGCGAGCGAGCGAGCGAGCGAGCGAGCCCCGAAGCCACAGGAAGGGGAGGAGGCAGCGCCCGCGGCCGCCGCCGCCGCCGCGCCTCCCGCTGTCCGAGCAGCCACCCGGCCCCTCCTCCGGCGCCGCCACTTCCGAGGCAGCGCCGCTCCAGGCACAGCGAGACGCGCCTCTGCTCGCAGCCAGCAACCCCGCTCCAGGATGCTCCCGCGGGCGCTGCCGCTGTTGCTGCCGGCGGCGCTGCTCTGCTCCGGGCTGGGACTCTGCCTCGGCGGCGGCGGCGGCGTCAACAGCAGCCGCGTCAGCAGCAGCCGCACAGGTACGGCGGGCGCTGGGAGCACCTGCGCCGCGCGCCCCCTTCCCTTCTTCCCCCGCGCCTCGGCCCCGCTGCAGCCCGCCTCGAACGCGACCTCCAGCCCTGGCCGGCCGGGGCAGGGCAGGGCAGGGCAGCGCCCGGCGGCGCTTGGCCCGGCCGCCGAAGGCGAGGGGAGGCAGCGAGGTCTCGGCAGGGAGGGAGATGCGTGGGTGGGCCGGCCGACCGCTGCCCCGCAGGCGGCGAGGGCGAGGCAGCCGGTCCAAGGAAGCTGCTGTTGCCGGGAAGCGGACGCGCTGCCCGCCCTGGGCCGCTGCCGACCTGCCCCCTTTCCCTCCCGCAGACAAGCAACTCTTCGAGGCGTGGGTCGCCCAGGTAAAGCCAGCCGCCAGCTGCCCCACCTGGGCGGGAGACTCCGCAGCCCGGTTCGCATCTCTGGCGAGGAGCGTCGGCGGGCCCGGCCGCTTCTCCGCGCCGCAGAGGCCGAGGGGGCCCCGCTCCCCAGGGCGGCCCCCCAGTTCCCAGCCCGGGCTGAACCGCGGGGGTGGGGCGGGGGGAATTCCAAGGCCGGGGCGGGGGGCGGGGCGCGAGGCGGAAGCGGCCCCGGGAAGTTTCACTTCTGCTCGGCCGCAGCGCCGCTGGCTTGCTCGCTCGCTTTCTCTCTCTGTTGGGCGCTGCAGCACCGGCAGGTGTACCCCTCGGAGGAGGAGTTCCAGCGCCGGTTCCAGATCTTCCTTCGCAACAAGCAGCAGATTGACAAGCACAACGCTGGCAACCACACCTTCCGAAGTAGGGCGCCGCTTTGGCGGGGCTCCGCGCACCCTCCCTCCCTCTCTCTCTCTCTCGTTGGCCAGCCAGAGGGTGGCACCGGTCTTGACTCCCCTCTCCTCTCTCTCCAGTGGGCTTGAACCGGTTCTCAGACATGACCTTCCCCGAGTTCAGGAAGAAGTATCTCTGGCAAGAACCCCAGGTAAAGTCACCTGGGCGTCCAAGGGCATCAGGAGGGGCACAAAACTAAGCAGGTGCTTTCTCAGTCCGACTGCAGTCCGGGCCACAGTCTGCTAGAGGGTATCTTCCCGTTGACTGTTGGGCTACTTTTGGGCTAACACGCTACAAGGAAAGTGAAAGAAAAAACCCAAATTTCAATGTTGCAGCGCAAAGGGAAGGCTTTTCTCCAAAATCCCAGCACAGCCAACCTACCCCCATCCCTTTACTGTGTTGTTCACATGACTTTCTGTAAATATTAAACGCAGGGCCCTCCCACAAGAGAAGCCAGAATTCCATTTTTCTTGTTCTGGTATAGATACTTCTATGGGTATGCCTCACAAAAACCCACATCCAGGGTGACCCATTACAATATGGAGGACTGCCTTGAGGAAATTAGGCCCCCACCTCAGGACCTCTTCCTGAGGGCCCCCCCCCTCCTTTATTTTGCCCCAACTGTGAGAAGTGAGGCTGGGTGCTTTGGGCCACGGACCCAATCCACCCAGAGCTGCTTCAGAGCCTGCCCCTCCCTTCACCTGGCAAAGCAGGCCCAAGGTGCCAGCCAGGCACCAGGGTGTGTGTGTTCATTCTTCTGCTGGTGCAGTGATGGCTCCCCTGCTTGCCTCCAGAATTGCTCTGCTACCAAAGGCAACTTTGCAAGGAGTGCTGGATCCTATCCAAGCGCCATTGACTGGAGGAAGAAAGGGAAGTATGTGAGCCCTGTGAAAGACCAGGTAACGTGCTCAGGGGACAATTTCATTCATTCATTCACTGAGTCAGTTTATATAGCCACCCACTTCAACAAGTGACTCTGAGTGGCTATTGGGGTTTAAAGAAGGAGGGGTTCCTTCTGGGAATGTGGTCTTCTGACTCCTTTCTTCTGCCCCCCCCCCCCAACCAGGGTCCCTGTGGCAGCTGCTGGACATTTTCCACCACTGGCTGCTTGGAGTCAGCCATTGCCATAAAAACTGGGAAACTCCTGAATTTGGTGAGGCTGTTCTTTCCAGCTCCATTCTTCTTTGAAGTATGCCTTAAGATAAATGAGGACCGTTTGGTAGAAGGTTTAATATATTGCATGAACTCAAAACTACACCAATTAGCATGTTGTGCAAATACAAGCATAGGTGATTTCAACAGCACACCCACAGTGTGGGTCTTCCTGGGGAACCCTCCAATCTCAGCGCATCACTCACAGTTCAGCAGAACACACTTGGCGCTGGACAACCTACCCCCCTGGAGACGCTGCTCCCTGCACCCCCACCTCCCTCACTGGGCCTACCCAGAAGGGCAGGGGCAGTAGTCCTGCACTGGACCAGCTAACTTCAGGCATGTCTAGGCCAAACCCCTGGCTGGGAAAAAGCAGCCCTCTTCTGCCAAGGCTGGAGGGTAGGGTGCCTTCTGTGCAGTCCCAGGGCCAGCTGGCAAGAACCTCTCTGCTGGTGGACAGCAGCTGAGTAGCAAGGGCAAAGCAGAGCTCTTGTGGAGCGGCCTGGTTCCTACCAGCCCAGAGGGCCCACTGTATATGGAAGGCTCCCATGCTGGGTTTCAGATTGCCCCTAAGATGACCAGGGTTGGAAGAGGCTATGGTCTGGCTCCTCTGCCCTGGAGAGATCCAGGCCCTGGGCAGCCTTGGCCCCTGCAGAGGCCACTTAAGGACAGTGGCAGAGAACCCCTGGGGAGGCCCCTCATCTCCAAAGGCCCCCCAGCCTCACCATGCACCTGGGAAAGAGGGAGGCATGGGCATTACCAGCAAGGCATGAGTTGGCTGAATCTCGATTCAACATCTCCTCACTCAGGCGGAGCAGCAACTGGTTGACTGTGCTCAAAACTTCAACAACCATGGGTGTAGTGGGTAAGCAAAGCCTTCAGGAAGGGGCTCCCCCCCAATCACCCTGGTTCCACCTTAGCTCTCACCTCTCCCCACCCCAGGCAGCCTGGGCCTTTCCCTTTCCCTGGAAAAGTCTGCTATTTGGGTGAGACCTTTCCTTTCCCTCCCCAGGGGGCTCCCCAGCCAGGCTTTTGAATATATCCTGTACAACAAAGGGCTCATGGATGAAGAGGCGTACCCTTATCGGGCCAAGGTAAGGGGCTCTGATCCAAAGTGGGGGGGGGGGCAGTTGCCTCTTTTGCTAAGCCACCTCTAACAGGGCTTCTTTTGTTATGCGCAGAATGGCACCTGCAAATTCCAGCCCCAGAAGGCTGTTGCATTCATCCAAAATGTGGTCAACATTTCACTGGTAAGCGACCTGCCTCGTGGCACTTTCCCTAGAGATGCCAATCAGCAGCCTAAAGCCCTTGCAGTTGACAACCTGAATGCCCAGGGTCCCCTCTGCAGTCTTCCTTGACCGCTCTTTTTAAGCTTAAAATACTTCAGAACGGCTTGCTTCTTGGTACAGACCTACACGGGGCTGAAAATCTGATGGGAAGCTGCAGCCCCTCTTTGGCACATGCTCAGAGGGCCTTGCCAGCCTCTTTCTCTACCTCCTGAGCAGGGGCCAGCTAGATCATGTCTTCCTGGTAAGGCCTGGGCCTCTCTTTTTTTCCAGTATGATGAGCAAGGCATGGTGGAAGCAGTGGGGATGTACAACCCGGTGAGCTTTGCCTTTGAAGTGAAAGATGACTTCATGTTCTATCAGCAGGGGATTTACACCAGGTGAGTCCCTGTTGGCACCCCATAGGTTTGCTTTTAGGATTACGCCAAGAGTTTTGCTCACAGGCCACCGTAATCAGCCCCTTTCTGGCAGGGCTGCCTGAAGGGGCTCTACTTTGGCAACCCTCTGCAATCAGTTGCGAGAACGGTCCCCTCGTTGGGGCACCTCAGACGCCCCTGTAGTCTGGAGTTGGCGAGTGAACTGGCCACCTTGGCAGAGGCACCAACCCAGCGCCTGGAAACAGGACCGCATCAAAGGGACTGTTTTGGAAGCTTCCATCAAACCAGAGTGCCCATTTCAGGCTTCATACTTGCCCCCTTTTAAGATGTATCAGCCTCAGGTAGCCCTGGCCTCCTGCTTCTGGATCAAAGGAGTCTATTCCTGGCCTTCACTTTCTTTGATCAGTCTGCCACTCATATGCCAATGAGCTGATCTTACAAATCCCATAGTTGGAAAGGCCCTTGAGTCCATCCCCTGCCAAGTGCAGAAACCCCAATCAAAGCATCCCAGACCTGTGGCCATCTAGCCTCTGCCCCCACACACCCAGCACCCCGCCGGGCCCCTGGTTCTACTCTCAGGAAGGCTCGCCTAACACTAATCCAGAATCTGCCTTCCTGGCACGTAAGGCCTACCACCCATGTCTTGCCCTCTTCAGATATTTGAAAAGGACATATTCCCCCTTCCCATCCTCATTTTTTTCTCAAAGCTAAACATATTTAGTTCCTTTTTGCTCACAAATTTTAGTTTCCAAGCCTCTGACCATCCTCACTGTCCTTCTGTGAACCTGTTCCTATTTAACTACTTAAAATGCAGTGCCCCAAAGAGGACACAACACTGACCTGAGTTCCTGTGCAGAAAAAACCCACGGTTCCTTCCCGGGATCTAGAAATCATGCCTCTCGATTCAACTTAAAACTGCACTTGGCTTTTCTGCACAGACTACACTGCTCACGGGGACTGAGTCTGCAGTCAGCCACGCTCCCAAAACCTTTTTCACCAAGCCAGAGCCTCCGTTTCCGAATCAGACCCTCCCGATTTTTGTTTCTGCCTTTGCGTCCCGCTGAACAGTCCAAGCGCGCAGCCAAAGGAGACACGGAGGACCGCTGCGCCTCTCGAGGACCGGCCGCTGTGGCCGAGCGGTCCCGGGGCCGCCCCGCGCCTCTGCATCGCCGCTGCGCGCTCTTCGGGAGCGCCGGCGGCCGCCGCGGCCCGCCTTCCCCTCACCGACCCCCCGAGGCGGCGCGCGGCCTCCAACCGCTGCTCTCTCCACAGCACGCGGTGCGACAAAACCCCCGACAAAGTGAACCACGCCGTCCTGGCTGTGGGCTACGGGGCGGAGCGCGGACTTCCCTACTGGATTGTCAAAAACTCCTGGGGCCCCTCGTGGGGCATGGACGGGTAAGGCGCGCGCCTCGGGACTCGGCGGGCGGGCGGCGGCGGCGGGGCGGGGGCGCCTTCGCCCCGCGAGCCCGGCCTGGGTGCCTCGCTCCCGCAGAAACCCGCTCCCGAAAGGAGGGACGGCCCCGCTGCTTCCTGGGGGCTCGTCCCGCCCTCGAAGCCCCGCCGCCGCCGCCGCTTCTGGGGACCCCGCGGCGCCCGTGCATGAGACTCTTTCCCCGGCAGGTACTTCAGCATCGAGCGCGGCAAGAACATGTGCGGCCTCGCCGACTGCGCGTCCTTCCCGGTGCCGCTCGTCTAAGGCGGGGACGGAGCCCGGCGGAGCTGCAGCTGCGCCCCGCCCCCCAGCACGGAAGACGCCCGCTCCGGCTCGCGCGCGCGGCAGCTAATAAAGGCTTCAAACCAAGCGCACGTGTGTGGGCGTGTCGAGGGGCGTGGGACGCGGCTTCATCGGCGCCGCCCCGGCTCGCCGGAAGGCGCCTGACGACACTTCCGCGCGCCGGGGCGGGCCTGCGGGAGCCAATCGGGCGCCTCCGGCCGGGAGGGCGCGTAGTCCGAAGCGGGCTGGTCTCGCCTCCGCCGCGATGGCGGCCCTTCCGCGCAACAACCTCCGCGAGCAGCTGCAGCGTCACTCGGCCCGGGGCGCCCTCGGCCCGCGCGCCGCGCCCACGCCCAGGCCCGCGTGAGTGGGGTCGGGGCCCTGCCGGCTCGCTCGGGGCGCGCGCGTTGCCTTGGGGCGGCGGGAAGGGCCCGGACGAGCGCTGAGGGCGGCGCTGGCCAGCCTCGGCCGGGGGATGTGGCGGTTGAAGTTGCCGCGGTTGCCCGGCGCTGGTCCGGGAGGGCGAGCGAGGGGCCGAAGCGCCCGCCGGGGCCTCGCTTCCCGCCTCGGCGCTGGAGCGGGGCGTGCGTGCTGCGGCCCGTCTCCGGGAGGCCAGCAGCGCGCGGCAAGCCCCGCCGAAGCCGGCATCAACGAGCTGCTCCGCTCGGTCGCCTGGCCTGGCCTGGGCCCCGCACCTCCCAGGTCCAGAGCGCCTCCCGGCCTTCAGTCCTTTGCCAAAGGCCGTCGGGGGTGGGGCGGTGCGGGTTCCAAGGGAAGGTGCTGCGGCAGAAAAGGGCCGCTGTCTAGTTCCATTGGGGGAAGGATGGATGGAGGGAAACAACCGGGGGGGGGGGTGTCCCTTAAATAAGTCAGCCCCAAGCCGTGAAGGGCTTCACAGGTGGCAGCCAGCACCTGGAAGCGCACCGAGCAGAGCAGATGTGTGACGCAGGCGTGCTGAGGTGCGCTCACAGGTCTCCACGCTGCCACATTCTGGACCTGTAGCAGCTTCCAGGTCTTCAAGGGCAGTCCCCCCTAGAGCACGTTGCAGTAATCCACTCGGGGTGACTAAGGTACGAGTGACCGTGGGTAGTGCCTCCAAGCCCAGGAAGAGGCACAAACTGGCGCAAGAGTGCTCCTGGCCATGGCTACCATCTGTTCTTCAAACAGGAGCTGCGAGTCCAGGAGGACCCCCAGGTTGCACACCAGTTTTGTTTGGAGAAGTGCAACCCCATCCAGAATCAAAGGTGGAAAAACACTGGATCCAGGGAGCCCAAAACCCACAACCACTCAGTCATGCAAGGGTTAAGCTGAAGCCTGTTCTTCCCCATCCAGACCCCCACAGCCTCCAGACACTGAGACAGAACCTCCACAGCATCATTTAGTTGGCCTGGGGCAGAGATGTAGAGCTGTGTATTGTCAGTATACTGATGAGACCTCACCCAGTGGTTTCATGTTGATGTTAAATAAGAGTAGGGAGAGCATCCAACCCTTAGCTACCCCACAGAAAACAGACCATGGGCTAGATCCTTCCTCCTCATCCACAGCAACTGGAACCAGCTCTGAAGGGTGCAAAACCAGCAGAGAACTCTGCTTCTGCTCCTAATCCCTGGAGCCAGTCCAGAAAGATACAATGATTTATGGTACTGAAGGCCCTGAGAGATTAAGGCATTAGCCCTTTGAGGTAGTCCAGATAAGAGGCACAACCCTGAGTACTAACTCTATTATAAGGTTACATTAACAGAATCTTGTAAGACTGAAAGCATTCCCCCCCCCTTTTCTATTACTCTCCAAAAAACTAGGGAGGGTCCCTTCTGAAATGCTCCCCATGCTCCCTCTCCTTCAGTGGGCTGAGAAATCTTTTACGTGCCAGTTGCCCAGTCTGCGGCTCTTCCTCCTGTCTCCCAAGGTCATTCCCGCATATCATGCCATAAGGAGAGCCAGGATGGACACCACTTCCATCCTGGTCTTGCTAGAGGTCATCCACAAATGCGATCAATGCCATTTCAGTCATCTGAAACCTGACTGAAAAAGATTCAGATGATCCATTTCCACCAGCACAACTACCTTCTCAGCAGACTTCCCTAAAAAGGGATGGTTGGAGATCCAATGAGAGTTATTCAAAATGGTCAGATCTAGCAGTGGTTTCTTGAGAAAGGTAAACAATAGCCTCTTTAAGCAGCAGCACCGCCATTCCTCTCTCTTAAGGATAATCCAGTGCACATCATCTCCCAAGGAGCTTACTAGGAAGAATGTGGGTCCAACCCACAGATGGTTGAGCTCACAGTTCCAAGCACCCTGTCTGCTTCCTTAACAGTATTACCTATTGGGAGAGGTGGGGCGAGAAGGAAAAGAGGGAAACGGTGAAAGAGAGATGCCAGTAGTGAGCAACATAATGAGGGAAGCTGACAGATTAACGTAAGACACTGTGACTTCAGCTATATTAAATGGTGTGAAATCTGTTGAGTTTCAGCTTGGCTGTTTAGGAACAGTCTTTGTAATCCTTTTTCTCAGTGATTGCTACCTTGAGGTCAGTGACGGAGTGGCCTAGGGGGCTGAAACATTCTACCACTGGTTTGGGGCTACTGCCACTTTGGTTTTGAGTGGGAACTGAAGAGGACGAGCGACATTCTGATTTTTTTTCCTTCCACATCTGTTGTAGTAGCTTATTCCTTTGAACTCTTGTGGTTTGGTTGATTAGTTTCAATGGGTAGATAGTTTCATTATAATTTGAAAAATGCCCATTTTAAATCCATAGTGTGTCTCTGTTCAGATGTAAATGATTTGTACAATGGCTTGACTATAAATAATGAATGCTGTCATTTGGAAGGGTGCTCAAGTGTGTACACAGGTCAGTTGGTTTTCTGTATAAGGTGGCACATATACAGATAGTCCTTGGCTTACGTCCATTTGTTCAGCGACCATTCAAAGTTACAGCAGCGCTGAAAAAATGGACGTACAACTGGTCCTCAAGGTTCCAGCCATCACAGGACCCCCACAGTCACATGATCGTGATTCGGGTGCCCGGTTGCAATTATGTTGCAGGGAGCTGCGGCAACATTATCACCATTTGTGACCTTCGCTGCTGGCTTCCCACAAGTCAGTGGGGAAGCTGGCAGGGAAGGTCACAAGTTGCTCCCACTTTTTCTCCCGCCTGCAGCACTCCCTGCCCGCATGCAGCCTCTGTCAGCCCTCCCATGACTCTCATGTGGCTGCGCCAGCCTCCCAAGCCCTCCCCCAGCCTTCCCCACCCCCTCTGACCCCCCCCCCCTTACCTGGGACTCTCACCACTTCCAGCTTAATGACCTGCACGTCTTGGGATTATGAGGGCAATTGGGACTGCCTGGGATCGCCATCACTAAGCAATGCGGTCATGTGACATTGTGCTTTATGACTGCATCGCTTAGTGACAGCAATCCCAGTCCCAATTGCTGTCGTAACTTGAGGGCTACCTGTACATCCTTTGTATAATTTCAAAATATTTATTTATTTATTAAATGTATAGTTTGCCACAATTCATCACCATACTGGGAGGTTACAAAATAACCTGTTACATAGATTGGTCTAGGCCAGGAGCCAGTGGATTAAATCTGGACCTGTTGGGGGGGAGGGGGTTGTAGGACATTTAAGGTACAGAATGGGTATCTGCAATGCCCTAACAAGGTTAAACACTTTAGATACATGGCATAGGACCAGGTTACTTAAAGGACCCCCTCAAGAACATCTGCCCGCCCCACATACTCCCACAGGGAGGGCATGCCCCAGGTTCCTTCTTTCAAGTCTTGGCATCTTTTGGGACCTAGGGAGCGTGCCGATTAGGGGCCAGTTGTCCCTCCTATGGTTGTTTTGTTGTCTGCTTGGTCACCGTTTTATATTTTGTACTTATATTGTTTGTTTGTTGTTAGATGGGGTTTTTTTTTGTTTTTTCTTTTTGATTTATTGTGCATTTGTGTTGTATGCTGCCCACACTGAGTTGGCCAGCCTTATAAATCTTGAAATAAATAAATATCCATTTGTGCCAGGGTGGCATGTTGGCTTTGTTTCCTGAGATTCCCAGGCAGGCACAAAGGCAACATTTGTTCCATGGACTAACAAAGGTTATCCAACCCTAGTTTAGGTGCAGGTTGTTAACTGGGTGAAGATTTTGAATCCCAGCTGGAATTCTTCTAGAGCTTATTGACCGTGAGTCCATATAATAAATATATTGCCAATGAATCTAGAGAAGGGATTTCTGGGAGCTAAAATGACATTCTGATTTTGCCATAAAATGCTGGCATATGGTGATAGCACTTGACTACAATCTGGCATTATACACGTTTCTCAGAACTAAAGTAGCTGTGGAGTGAGTACCTAATAGCAGAGCTTCTTACAATATTCAAATATGTATTTGCAATGAAACCAAAATACTGGCATAAGGGACACATTGTTGAAGTCAGTACCTTGAACTAGATCTGTCTTGCTTTTAAGAGTTATAGTCTCATGACTGGCTAAAGTCTAGACTTACCCATTTTTGCAGGGGATTTGTATTCAGAAAGATGAATTCCCTTAATGACTGCACACCAGGATATATGGGTGGAACAAAATATTTCGCCTTGAAGGAGAAGAACATCAACTCTTCTTTGGAAAAACAAAGTGGTATTAAAAATAAGCAAACCAAAATTAGTGAGCTGTTTGAAACAACACTGAAAGTGCAAGAAGGAAAACAAGAGTATTCAAATGATCAACATGTCAATGATTCAGATTGTTTTATCTCTTCCGTGAAAGAAAATGATGTGGACTGCAAACAAGGGGAATCTCAAATCCCTACCTCAGACCACAATTGTTCAAATAATTCATTTATTGACCTTACTGATATTTGGGAAGACATGGATGACTTTGAAACAACTGGGCCACAGAAAATATGCCCAGAACAATCTGTATCATTTCGAGATAAGTGGTCTATAAAAAATAGGAAGACTGCAAAAAGCCTGAATCCCTATACCAGCAAGTCAAAGGTATCTAGTACAGGAAGAAATAATGAAGAATGTAATGATATGTATATTTGTAGAAATAGGAAAACACTAATACTTCACAAGGAACAAGAGACAGGTAGCCTGCCTGTTCCTTGTCTTGACCCTTCAAATTCCAGTCAAAGAGAAGATTTTTCAGATGGAGAACCTCAAGAGGTGAAGTCTCTGGAAAGTCACCAGACAGGCAGAAAGGAAAAGTCTTGGAAAGGTAAATTGCTCTTTTTCTAACCAGTAAGGCACAGTTCTGTAGCAGGGATAATTTCTGGGAAAGTGAATTTACTACAATATGTCCCCCTTAAACCTTAAGTTAGGCACTCTCAAGTGAAGCTCACCTCCTATTAATGTATGAACATAGGTTGTCATTATGTTCTTCTGGGGTGTTTTTCAACTTCCCAGTCTAGCGTACAACTCTGGAATTCCTCAGCAGGCTCCAATCCAAGAACTAACCAGGCCCAATGCTGCTTATTTTCCAAGTGTAGTAGAGGTGATGGGAAGATTTATACCCTTGTATGTGCTGATCTTCTGTCACGATATTCTTTCTCCAAGGAGCTCATAGCATATACCTTCCCATCTGTCTTCACATCAGCTGTATTAGGGAGACTTAGATCAGTCTCTCCCTCAGCCTGAAGTCATGCAAAGTGGGTGTCCACAGTCCAAGTCTGACCTCATTCCCTATCATGTTACATGACTAGGTTAAAAAAGAAAAGAAAGAGTTAAAAAAAAAGATAAGAGAGATGTTTCACTACTAATGAACACATCTAATCACAAAAAAATCATTGGATGTACTTAATCCTTGTTGATACTTAGTTGGTGTAATTTCACCTGAAATATTTTTAATGATTGAACATGTTCAGAAAACATTATTTTTCACTGGTCTTTTGTTAAACACGTGCTCTTTTTTGGTGAAAGGACATAATGATTCTGGCTTCCCATTAAGTGGGAATGAAGAACCTGGTGATGGAAGGGACGACCCTGAAATATTCAGTGAGTCCGAAGACTATGTGGACTTCATACCCCCTTCCCCAGAGGAGGATATGCTGCCTGCTTCGTTCTGGCTGAAGAGCGCTAGGTACAGTAGAGTTTATCTTAAGGATTAGTACAAATAGCAAAGGCAGCATTTTTCTAGCACAGTCTCTTGTGGAAATAGCTGGTATTTATATATCTGAATGTCTTGCATGGGTGAATGATCAGAACTCTCACAAAAGACCAAATGATGAAGGTAAAACAATAGAATGATTAAAAAACACATAATAGTGGTATTAGAGCGCATGAGTTTTGTCTCTAAACAACCCCAGAGGAAAGGAAAAATGTTTATCAGTGGCTGCCAGCATATAAACAAGCTTAATGTTTTTGTTTTATTTTTCCCCCTACCACAATCACAATCCTTAAGGCTCCCTTCCTTTCCAATAGCACTGGCCCCAACAGTATCCCGATGTATTTTGTTTTTCAAAATGCACAAAAAATCAGCAAGAACTGGCAACCTCCCAACCACCTTTGCAGTGAGTGGCCTTTCTGTGAATGAAGATGGCTATCTTCGTTAATCTGGAGCATCCCTTATGGGGTGAATTCTTCCCCCAGGTAGTGGCAGACCTGGATAGTTTGATCATGGAAATACAGCCACTAAGAATTGACTTTAAAAATACTTCCTAGATGGTACTACGCCTTTTAAAATTACTTTGTGTCAACTAAAATTTTTCTAGTCAGGAATGGGTGTAATTAAGCTGGTATGTATTATTTTCAAGGGGCGATGCCCATTTTCCAGAGGAGATCATCCAGCAAAAACTGGACCTTCCCTCTTGTCCTTTATCTTCATTCTGGGAAAAGCAGTTCCAACCCTTCACGGCTCATGTTTGCAGGTCTCCATCTGAGCTTGACTGCTTATATTTTCCTCTGCTTGTTTTTGTCCATTGCGGCTGTGGAACAAATAGAACTCAAGTCTTTCCATCAACATGGTGCAGGGCCTTTCTGATGCTTGGATTTAACTACCTTGATTGTAGGAAAGAAGGAAAGAGAAACCATTTTCTTGAGGACAATCTCTCCATAGGAGGCCTCAGCTCTGTTCTTGTCTATAGAGGCATTGGTTTTGCATCGCACACTATCTCCAGTCAGAAGGATCAAAGTGTTGTACCATCAGCAGAAAAGTGCTTCAAGATTCTGCATGGTCCCCAGGAAGAATAGGGCTTGGAAGGCCATCTTGGATTTGAAAAGGATGATACATAAAATAGAATCATAGATTTAAAAGGAACTATTTAGGTTATTGAGGCCTATTCTCTGTCAGAATCCAGATTAAGGCTTCCCTGACAGATGGTTGTCTAGCTACTGCTATAAGACAAAAGAGGAACCCATCGCTTTTCTAGGTACAAGTAGTCCTCATTCAGCAATCACAATTGGGACTGGCAATTCTGTTATTAAGTGAAGCGGTCACTAAGTGGAAACCATGACTGCTTACGTTCTTACTTCAGCTTTCCTTTGCTTTACAGACCTGTGAAGGTCATAAATCTGAGGATTGGTTGCAAAGTTACTTTTTCATCACCGTCGTAACTGCGAGCAGTCGCTAAATGAGGCCTACCAGTAATCGGTTCTGCTGTCAAAAGTTCAGGATGGAATATCTATAGAGCAACATAAGTTATTGGCACATACTGATTCACTGGAGAGTTCTCTGCTTAAATTACTTGAAAACCCCTTTCCAAGATGTGGCTCTCCAGTTTGTTATTAACACCCTGGGGGTTCTTCAAGATGATCTGTACAACCAGTGCATCCATTTTTATCCATGCCTGGATGACCCTGTCAATCTTTTCTCTTTCTGTGTCCCAGGAAAAGAAAGAGACATAACCAGAGTTGTTTAGGGAATCTACAGTTCATTGCGAATTGGGAGAAATGCCTTCTTTTCATCTTGTCACCTTCAAGATCTGAGGTCAAAGATTTTAGAGTTGGAAAGAAGCATTTAAACCATCAGATTCAACTTGCCTAGCATAGAAGTCCAAGTTAAAGCATTTCTGATAGATGGCAGTATAGCCTCTTCTTGTACTTATTCAGGCAGGAAACCCTGCACCCTTGGTTCCACTGTCAAGTTGCTTTTACACTTTACATTACAATTTACATTACAAATTTCCTAATATTCAACCAGAATTTGCCTTCCTGTAAGTAAATCCATTTTTCTGTGCTCAGCACTGAGATTATAAAGACTTGACTTGTGTGAGATACTTTTGGCATTTGAGGAATGCTACGATTTTACCATTCAGTCTTCTCAAGCATAAGCAAGCCCAGTTCCTTCTGTTTCTCTTGAAAGGACTCAGTTTCTAGGTCATCCTCACTCTTTCCTGAACCAATTCCAGTTTCTTTGAATCCTAAAAGTACACTATCTAGAATTCAGTTCTGGGTGTAGAAAGATAGTTGCATTTCTTCTGGAAGAAATGAGACAAATCATAGAACAACTTCTCAGGTTAGTCCTCCATTTTTTCAAGTGTAGATCATATGGCTTTGCAAGGCTTCAGTAGCTTATGATAGATAGCATAGACTTGAGTTATGTACAAGAGCTCACTCTCAATTTCTAGAGTGGCTTTTTCTGCCGCTTGTTCAGAATTACCACAGAATCTCGTGTGACTTTCCTGGTTCCATTTGTTTGCAAGACAGCCCTTAGGAGGGGGAAGCTATTGAATATTGAATCGAGTTAGTCACAAGAGATCCCAGCTTGCGATACGATGAGCTCAGTGTGAAGGTCAGCCAAAAAGTGCAGACATAACGTCAGTTTCATAGAACTATGAGTATCCCACTTTCATTCCCTGCTGGCTTGTTGCCATGCTCTTTCATCCTCCATAATTACAAAAGTACCTGTTCAGCATTAAAAGGGATCCAGTCCTACACTCTTGAGAAGGAAAAATCCAGGAATGCCATATCCCTTTTCTTTTAGAAGAGCATATTCATGGGGTATTCAAATTGGTGTGGTTTGCTAATTGTGGTCCTGTTTGCCTTGTCAAAAAATTGCAGCGTGAGATTATTTCTGTCTTTGATTTCCTTCAAAGGGGCAGGAAGTATTCAGTGCACAGAATTCTAGATACCCCTAGGTAGAAATCTCTGTACTTTCCACTGAGTTCTAGAGAGTTAAGCCAGTACATCAGAGGGCCTTGTGAGGGAAGAATTATCTCACAAATTTCTATTTCTAAGGTTTTGATATTTCTTCAACCTGGTCTTAGTGCCTTTTGGAGCACTAAGCAAATTGGAGTTTCCATCCATCTACCAAAAGTTTCCTACAAGAGGCTTTTCTCTTGAAACCCCTGCAGTGCATAGGTTTTGAAGACTTTTGTTACATCCATCATTTCAAGTATTACATCTGGTTTCACTCAAGCACCAAATGTTGCCTTATCTCAATTAGGAACCATGTCAGAATTGGGGATGTCAGTTGCATTTCTTCTGGAGTCTGTGACGACAAGTCTGTGTCATCATGAAGGAGTCTGTGTGGATGTCTATATGGATCTCATTTTCATTATAAAAGTGAACTTTTCTCAGTTCCACAAAACATTAAAAAAAAGCAGCATAAAGGTGAATAGAATGATGAAGACAGACCTGCTGTTTGAATCTTCACAGTAACCTACCTTGGGCTGTAAAACTTCACCACTGATCATTTCCAGATAGATCAGGGCCTATGTACCTTTAGGTTTTGCCTTGGATCAAAAATGCTGGGGACCTCATTGGATGACTTCCTGGCCCTCTACTTGGTCCTTTGTTAGGTGCCATATGCTGAATATCTGTCCCTCAGAAAAAGGTTCTTCAACAACTGTTCCTTTCTGTTAAGAGTTCTTCTCTTCATCCCACTTGCGGATGAATGCTGTTCAAGGGCAGACTCATGTAGACCAATTGGGAGGTGACTAAGGCATGAGTGGCTGTGAACAGTGCCATCTCAGGATCAATGCCATCTCAGTGCTGTATCCTGGCCTGAAACCTGATGTAACAGGTCTAGATAATCCGCAGTATTGTAATTGGAAAAATTACTCAACAATATATGGTAATTACTTCTACTGAAGATTTATTGTTTGTATTTACTAAGATTTGTTAACTATCTTAACACAATAAATTAACACCCCTTCTTTTAGTAACAGATTTATTATTGCAAAAAACTGGAAAATCAAATAATTTCTTTCTCTGAACTGGCAGTATTTAAGCAAATGGGAAGAAGCACTCACGGAAAAATCAACCCTTTCAAACTTTAATACAGTTGTTTTAAATTTAACTTCAACAAAGTGGTTCCTAATGATCAATGTCTACAGTTTTTTTTTTAGACAGAAATACTGTGTGTGTGTATAAAATTGCCATCTCTCATTTTAATTGATGTATCAAGTATATCTACTTTATGATATGTATCTGGATTTCTTAATGATTCTTAACATTATTGTTAGGCATTTTCCCCAAAAAACAGCTGTTGAGACAACACTGAATCCTGAACTCTTGATAAACCAACTTCCAGAGTCTGGAGAAACCACGAAAAGAAGCGAAGGAAGGAAGGAAGGTAAAATACTCTGAAGCGTTCCCAGCTGTTTTCTTTCGATGACTGTCAGTCAGCTTTGCATTGCTGGGGTCTTGCAAAATATGTGGGTCTGTAACTGAATCCTGTTACATTTCAGGCAAATTTCTCCTACGTGTAATGGAGGATATCTGTAAATTGGTGGATTCTGTTCCAGGAAGGGAGCTGAAATCTTTGCTACATGGTCAAGAGCTCCTTCGGCTTAGAGACTGCAGGTCTGTTCTGAGTTGTTGCTGGTTTGGAATATGATAATGTGTTTTGCTTCTTTAAGGTAAAGAAATTAGGATGTGCTAAGTTTTTCCAAGTTGCAAACACTACTTGAATAGCGTCAATCCCCTGAGATTTTCATAGCTCTTAATGCAGGCTGTATGAAGCAGGTCATTTTTTAATCTATGCATAACTTTTAGAAACTAGAAGATATTCCTATGTCACAGGTTATCTGTAAATGGAGTCCTTCTCATATTTATTCCAGAAGCAAATTATGCAAATAAGTTCACTTTTGATCTCTTCATCAGGATTAGTGTCCCCTCATTTCCAGTCCTGTTCAGTTAAAGATTGCAAAACTTCCACAGAAGTCCAACTTTGGAAAATCTGCCTAGTCCATAAGGGGGAAAAGATTGTTACTCATCTATAATATTAGAGGAGTAGGAATGTAGGTAAAACAAGAGAGTTTTTAATTATCCGAGGAAATTCCACTATCATAGTTCTACAGGAAACTCATGATTGGATAATAATAAAAAAAATACTTTTAAAATGGGATACATTTATTGTCCATGGGCCATCTAGGGTCAGGAGTGTAGAAACAGTATTGGCCAAAAACATTTCTACTCAGCATGTGATAGGAAAAATTCCGTGGGGCGATACATTTTTATTAAGGGTAGATATATATGATAATAGTATTGCTTCACTTTATTGGCCCAATCAAAATTGTGAAAATGCTTTGGTATAATACATTCAAACAGAAGTTTTAATAATTTTATTTTATAGGCAGGGATTTAAGTTGGATTGTCATTTATAAGCAAGGTAAAAGATCAATAAGAGGAAATTTCTGGAAAGGAAACAGCAAATTCATTAGGAAAGTTTTAAAACAATATAATAACTTATCTTTTCTTATATCCAGAAGAAAACTGTTGAGCAATCACAGAAATGGAAACAGAAGTGGTACTGATACCTTTCTAGATGTAAACTGCGAACATAATTTTGACTATGGTGGGTCCCAAGATGACAGTTGTTCTTCTCAGTTGGGAAAGAAGTACTCTCCTCTTCCTCAACAGGACGCTTGTACTTCTAGACCATTTTCAGACAAGCTTCTTGGTGATGTTCAGCGCCTGCGTGGCCTTCATCCACCATGTTTGTCACTATTGAACTCTCAAGGATCAATTGGAGCTGATCCATCCATTTTCTTGGGAGATTCTACTTTGGATACTTACTCTTCTGCCTTGGAAAGTTCAGGCATATCTTGTCCCAAAAGGGAAACCAGTGGAATAACTGGATCCAAAAAGCCAGAATTAGAAGAAGAGGCACGCTGGTTGTGTTCAAAGATGAATGAAACAAATTCAAAGAGCCAAAGCAAACTCACTCCGTTTAAGAGCAATGTTGGAAGTGAGAATTCTTTGGCAACTGGAGGGCAGGAGCTTAATAATGATAATTTTGATATTGGTGATTTTGATGAATTTGATGATGTAACAAGTGCTTCAACAACCAGACAGCCTTTTAAGGTGCCAGTCCAGTTTGCTGCAGATGCTTCACCTGCAAAATTATTTTTGGAAGAAAGCTCTCCAACGTCGAAGGCAAATGATGATCTTTTCCATAGCAATTTTTCTTATGCAGACTGTTCTGTGAGTGGCAAGAGTTGCCCTGGTAAGTTACGCTAATTCTTCTTTTAGTGTGTTCTGGAAAATAAGCTACAGCAAGAAATTACTGTGAAGAATATAATTTACTCATTTGACAATCTATCTTGCATCAGACAGTCTTATCCACAGATTAAATGTCCTCAACCATTTTGAGCATATTTTGATTTTTAGAAACATGTGGACACTCACAACATACTGCCCAATTCACAAAACAGCTAACCGTGTGTGTGTGGGGGGCATGCATGTATTAGGTTACCCAAAAGTTACCTACCGCTATCACTAGTCCTACTTACCTTTGTTCCTTGTTTGGACTGGTAGGCATATTTCCAAAAAGAGTTCTGGGTTGCATCTGACTATTTTTATTCTGTAAAGAAAAGTGTATGGATCCAAATCACCATTTCGTGTCATAATAATATTTTTTTTAATGTACGAAGTCAGGAGGGGGCAGGGAGTTAGGTGCCCATTAAAGCAGGTATCCGCAGTCACCGTGGCACTCCTTGGCAGCATATCGGGAACACAAGGCCACTAATTGCTATCCAGTGTCTCCATGATGGCAGGTAGTTGCATTTGAGTTCTGATACACTTTAGGAAATACAACTTTTTAAATGCGTTAATATTAAATAGGGAAAAGAGTTATTTTCAAGTAGGAACGTACCGTTAGGTTAATGTCAGTGAATGTTGTAAGGCCACATCGCTGCTTCAGTGGACTAATTCAACTGTTACAAAGTGTCTGTTTTGCTGTGAGTTTTTGCATTTGATTTTAATGGAAATTTTGAACCTGGCTAGATTGTGTCCAAAATTGCAATGTTATGATAGGTGGGGACTGAAAGTGTTTCACTGGCTGAGTTGCGTGTCCTGCGTGCTAAGACATAAATCAAATTCCCTTCAAGCTTTCACGTTGTTCTGCACGTGTATGATTGGGAACAGACCAGGTGAAACCTTCTGAGACTTAATCATTGACATGGCTTAGTAGCACACTCGATCAATCCCGCCCCTGAAACATGTTTAGATATTTTCATGTAATATGAATTAAGTTTGAGCACCTGATGGCTGGCTAAAAAACACTGAAGACAGCAAGTATGTTTTCTCTTCAGCCTTATAATAAAACCTTGTTTTCTTCCTAGTTGCGCTAATCAAGAATACACCTTCGGGAAATTCCACCCTAGAACCATTCAGAGGTTTAGCATTTCCCCATTCTAATGAGATGCTGAAGATATTTCATAAAAAATTTGGTCTCCATCACTTTCGGACAAATCAGCTTGAAGCCATCAATGCTGCTTTGCTGGGCCAAGACTGCTTCATCCTGATGCCCACAGGTGTGTGTTCAGGTGGAGATACCTGCCAATGGCGGAGACCATCATAATGGGGCCCCGTCTCTAAATGGCCATCCGCCTTGTGCCCTAAAGGCTCCAAAGAAAGAGAGAGGAGTTAGAATTGAGGCTGAAAGAGCAGTTAAAATAACTGGTTTTAAATCAAGTTGCAGATATTTTGCATGTCTTCTAATTGGGATAGGCTAATAAGCTGAATAGTTGGGATGAAATGATTCAGCCTATTCATCTAACCTTGATCCAAGAAACCTTCCCTCTGCCGTTGCTTGGACCAATTGTTACAGCCGGTTCCTGTCAGCACACAACTTTCAGTGCAAGTGTGTAGTCCCCTACAGAAGTGAACCATAGCTGTTTGGGGAAATTAAGTATCAGATCTGCGATGTTCAAATCCCAATGAAGAAAAATCTCGTGCAACCCGAGTTAGGTTCAAAAAAGATTTCATTTATTGGAACGTAAATGCAACTTAAAGCATTGCTGAAACTAAAACCCGCGCTTTTCCCATTTTACTTTTACCCCTACTTCTCACCCCCCTCTTTCCAGACTCCTTTCTGTTTCTCACAGAGGTGCAACCTTGCACATTCCTAGCCTTTGATAACAGTCCATCTTCTTGGCCTTTGAGAGCATACCATTTCCTTCTTCTTTCATTACCCCCACCCCCTCCTAAAGAATGGCAGAAACAAAGCCAGCAACTACTACATTAATATTTTGATTGCTGAAGGTTCTGACATTAAGTTTATCCATGAAATCCATCATTCTGTCTGTTTTGAAACATTATAAATATCAGTTTCAGAGCTGAATGCATTGCATTGTTTTGGTAGCTAGACTTTAGAACTGGGAAAAACTTTCAGATTTGAAACACTACAGAGTAAGCTATTTCAAACATCTTGGAGGTGATTTAAGCTTAAAAAACTCTTCTGAATTGAAGTTGCCTTATTTTGTACTCAGAACTGTTCCAGGGTGTTAACGCCATTGGAGCAGTCATTGGCAACTGAAGGCTGTTCACATTTGAAATGCAGAGCCCTACTAGTCAGCGCGTTGCCATGGACTTCATAGGTCACCCTAGTTCAGGAGAAAGTCAGTAGTAATAAATATAAAATATGTGACTTTGTTGCATCACTTAACCTGATCATAGTTAATCTGAAACATTGATTCTTACTATTCCTTTTTTATAGAAAAGCATTCAGTGCTAGGTTATCATGACTCAGTTTTGAGAGATGGTAAGGATTTTTCCTTAAAAATGTAACTAGGTGCTGTTGAGTCAAGCTTGACTTGTGGCAACTACAGTATATGCTGCTTACCTTTTCAACTGAAAGCTTTTCCAGGGACAGTCCTACACTTTTGTGGATCCTGCCCATCCACCTGATCCATTGTCTTCCATTTCTACTTTCCTCGTCCCTGCCAAGGATAGTTAAAAGAACTATCTAGTCCAATATTCTCTCACATCAGTGCTGAAATTATATACGTTTCTACTTGCCTGTTCTCTCTACAAAAGTTTCCATCATTTATAGTCCCATTTGGAAGGAGCTTCAGTACAGTCTTTCTGTCTTCCTTTAACCCTTTCTTTTCTCATTTCCCATTTCTATTCTATTGACTTTCTTGACTGAGATGTTTTTCCTTGTTCTTTTTCACTTGCAGTTGGAAATCTGCATTCAGTTGTCATATCCTTGCATCTGAGGCTTTCATCTTTGACTATTATATAGCTTGTCTTGAAGACCGCTTGGATTTTTTCCTTCTTTTTGATTATGAGAATTCCTTTTTTTCACTTCAGTTTTCATGAGTTCTCTTAACTCTTCCTATACTTCCTCAGTTTATCTTTTGCATTAGATAAGCATACTGTATATTCCTCACATTTATCTTATATCCTGACGATACGTTCTCCAGATCAAATCTTGTTGGTACATCTACTCTCTTTAATTCTCTAAATTTAATGTGTGCATTTGAAACTAGTAATTCATGAGTTGTTTTGCAGTCTGCACCTGAAAGTGCCCTGGCTGACAGGATTGCACTTTTCCATCTTCTGTTTCCTATTGTGTAGTTCATATGATGCTGATGTTGTACAACTGCTGATGTCTAGGTGTAGAATCTGCATTTATATTGCTTGAAGAAGGTGTTGGCAATGAACTAAGAATTATTTTCATAAAACTCTTTATTAACCATTTCCTGCTTTTAATCAATCTAATATTCCTCTAATTACAAGTTTCTCTAGTTCTTCAACTTTTGCTTTCCAATCATCCATTAGTAGTATTATGTCTTTTTCTTGATGCTGCATTTCTTGTAGATTTTTTCCATCATTGCATCTGTAATAGGGAAATATGCTTTATAACACTGATGTTCACTGGATATCCACTAACTCTAATTGGATATGATCTTGTCATTTATCGGGTAATAACTTATAGGCTTAGCACTGCCTTTTTGTCCATCATTGCCACTCCATTCCTTTGTATAGATGTATGCCCTGTGTAGCATATTGTATAATCATGTCTATTAAAATGACCAAATATAGTCTATCTAAATTCACTTTTTCTTAAATCATCCAATTTACACTTAATTTTTGTTTTATTAGTTTCAAGTTTTCCTTGGTTCATGCTTCTTGCATTCCATGTTCCATTTGGATGTGTTCTTGTAAAGCAAGAAACCCGTCTTCCGAGACTGGTGCCCATCAGTAACTTGTAACTTTGGTCTAACACATCATTGCTTCCAGTTCTACTTGTGAAAATTTGAAGTTCTTATGTAATGACCAGAATGGTTTTCCATCATCTTATCATTTGGCACCCACATTTACTTAAATGATTCAGCCATGTTCATACACTTTTCTTGGTAATGGTACAGAAGTAGTTGGCCATTGCCTTCTTCCAGGTTTGATTCTTCATCAACATATTCCTTCTCCAAGGTGGGCTGGTTTCTCTCAGGTTTGCAGAGCCCCATCTTCCATCCCCCACTGTGGATTACTCTTAGCTTTGTCCTTCCTCCTTGGACCTTACTGGCAGGGCAGTTGCACTAGGAGATCCTGTCAGGGTTGCTGTCAGTCACTGAAGTGGATGAGGCCTCCCAACATGTCAAGGTTTGGGGGGGGTAGTTAAGTATAACTTTATAAAAATTAAGTATACTCTAAATCAATTTTAAACTTTATCTACTTTGAATAAATGAAACTATTGGATTTCTTACTTTGTTGAATTACATATTTCCTAACACAGGCCCAGGCTGGGCACGCTTCTGCCCATTATAAAGCCATTTTCTGTTTTGATTTTAATGTGTGAATTGCTGTTTATTATTATTATGAATCACTTTGAGGATTTCAGTCAGAGTGCATAATAAATCCAACTCATATACAATCAGATCTTTTGCTGTGCTTTAAAAAAAGCTAAGGAATGATTTCCTAAAATGAATTTTATGCTAAGTATTATATTTTGCATGAAAGAACGTTAAGGACCTTTCAGGGATGCTTCACTTCTGCACCAAGTAGGAAGTCGAACTTAGTGGTTCTTTGCATTTCAATTCTAGGGCCTGTTGTTAATCTTCACAGTAGCAGGTGTGATAGAGAAAATGTCAGTTGAAGCATTGGCCTCCTTCGTGATTTGTGTTTATAATTCATGAGCTTTGCAACAGAGCTTTCATATTGTGCTTGTGCTCCACACAGGAGGTGGCAAGAGTCTGTGCTATCAGCTGCCAGCCTGTGTTTCAGTGGGAGTCACCATCGTCATCTCTCCCTTGAGGTCCCTGATAGTAGATCAAGTTCAGAAGCTGACATCCATGGATGTGAGTTCAGGATGATTTGCTATTTGATTTTTTGTAAACTACACAAAATGCAAAGATGTATTAAGATAATCTGCATCTGTCATGGGCATGTTGATTTCTGCTCTCTGCAGTGGGACCATGCAAATATAAAACTTTAAATCCTTGTAGAATTTGTGTTCATACAAAATTTGTGTACTTTAGCTAGTTAGTCTTGTTTAGAATCTAGGGAGAAAATCTGGAGTATAACTTGCCTTTCACTGAAAGAACAATGTAGCCTTGGCTTCCTCACAGTTAGGGGTCTAGCTAGAATTGTCTGGTGCTTCTTGGAATTTGGCTCTGTGGCAGAGGGAACGGGCACTGTTCAATAGCAAAGCATAGATATTGCCTTCCTCACTTCTAATACAAGCATTTGCCTCATTACTGATCAGTCTTGGAAAGAAACGATCAACAGTAGCCAAGATTAGTGTTGAAGCTATAGCCCTGTTAGCTGCAAATGGTACACCTTTTGTCCTCTCTGTCTAGATTCCAGCTACTTACCTCACAGGTGATAAGACTGATGCTGAAGCATCCAGAATTTACATGCAGCTATCAAAGAAAGATCCCATTATAAAACTCCTCTATGTTACTCCAGAGAAGGTTTGTGTAGCAGCTCAGCAGCACTCCAGCTGATGCTGGGGGGCTGGATGGAGCCAGGCTTCTGCTGGCTTGGCTGCAGTTGTGTCCCTGGTGGCGCCTGTGGGTGAAGGAGATCAGGAGGCTCTGAAAGGCATCGAGGAATGAAGCTGTAACATTCTGGGCTCCTCTTGCTCTTCCTAGGTTTGCCTGAGTGGCCGGCTGATGTCAGCTCTGGAGAATTTGTACCAGCGACAGCTGTTGGCTCGTTTTGTGATTGATGAAGCCCACTGTGTCAGTCAGGTGATCTGCTTTAATTGAATAGGTCATAGGTGGCTGCAACAATTGTATGCATTTAATTGTGAGCAATGTTAACTTTTTAAAAACCTTTTGCTTAGTGGGGTCATGATTTTCGTCAAGACTACAAGCGGCTTAACATGCTTCGAAAGAAGTTCTCCTTGGTTCCTATGATGGCTCTTACTGCCACAGCCAACCCCAGAGTGCAAAAGGACATCCTAAATCAACTGGAGATGCTCCAGCCACAGGTGTAAGTTGGAGTTAGAGGGTGAGGAGAGAGTTCCTTCTTGGGCAATTTGGGAAAGGGACAGCTTTACTGGGATTCCTGTATAGATTGGCTGTATATTCTTTAGAAATTCATTAATCCTTTAATTCACCTAAATTACTAATATCCTTCTAGGTTTACTATGAGCTTTAACAGGCACAACTTGAAATACGACGTATTACCCAAGAAACCCAAAACTGTTGCTTTAG
This sequence comes from Python bivittatus, assembly GCF_059951505.1. NCBI lineage: Eukaryota > Metazoa > Chordata > Lepidosauria > Squamata > Pythonidae > Python > Python bivittatus. The sequence goes on along the minus strand of NW_028277053.1, from coordinate 5,843,551 downwards.
ATTGCTTACAATGGATCAGAAAATATCACCCTTGTAAGTTAACACCCATTCTTCCTCTGCCAGTGTCTACTTGTATGGGGTTATTTTAAGCCCAGTGTTTATTAGATTAGAGAGAAATTCTGATATTTGATATCTTGGTGTTCCTTAGGGAAATATACACATAATGGATCAGCCTTGTGGAATGATTCTGTCGATATCTAAAACTTGTTCATAAATGTACCATATTGATAGAAAACTGGTGCAATGTAGTGGTTAGGTTTCTCCAACCCTTTTGGAACTTGGGGCCCTTTAATTTTGAAAAAGTGTTTGGGTAATAGCACAAATGACCTGGTCGTAAGGGATGTGCCAATCACAAAATTTTGGAAATGCCCCCTTTTTCTGCCTATATGGTTTTTCTGGACTTGGAAAGGTCCATTGAGGCTGTCAAGCCCAGCATCACCGCTCAAGGCAAGAATCCAAATACAAGCATCCCAGAGAGAAGGCTGTCCAGCCTCCAGGTGGACACACTCAAGGAAGGGTTGAGATGGCTGGATTTTACATTTTTTTCAAATGTGCTTTGTGTTGGGAAGGGCTAGGAATTTGGGCAGGCTTCTCCTTTCTGACACAGTGGTATCCATAAGCATTACATTACATCCCCCTGAGTTAGAGTATCAGTTGGATTATGCTGTGACGTTCACGGCAGCTGACATCATTTCCGGAGCCTTGCCTTCTTCACCTCGGTATATGAATAGGGAGAAGTTTGCTGTGTTGTTTGGGCTAAGGGCGAGGGATGGGAAAAGACCTCATCATCTGCTGCCCTATAAAAGGGCAGGATACAAGTGTGGATAAAGCAGCAGTGGTTGGGTTTGTTCCTGTCCAATGGTGAATTGTTACAAGCTGCCATTAAGTAAAGCAAACAGATGGAATTCAAAACTGTATTGCCATCTTGAATAGACTTTTAGAGGGCCGAGACCCTTAATGTTTTTCCTGTGTGTTGCAGGTGACTCAGGAATTATTTATTGTCTCTCACGGTATGAGTGTGACTCGGTTGCCAACGCTTTGCAAAGGGGCGGCCTCTCTGCACTTGCGTATCATGCTGGTCTCCCTGACAGCACCAGAGATCTTGTGCAGCAGAAATGGATTAATCAGGAGGGGTGCCAGGTAAAATGAATATACTATTAGAAAGTGATATCAAATAATACAACCACATCAGCAATTAAAATAAAAGGTGGAGGATGTAGGCAATATGACTAATCCTCTACAAAGAAAGTATGGCGAACTCTGAGTTCTGTCAAATTTCAAGAGCTCATACCTGCAGAGATTCTATTGACATGCAGCTAAATATGGCTTTTCATTGACCAATAATAAGTAATGTGGCTGTGAGCAGTTACAGGCTGATTTGGAAGAAGTGAGGTGGTACAAAATGGGAGGGTTCAAAAGAAGTTGGCTCAAATGCTGTGCCATCATTTTGTGGCAATTCAAAATGTAGCAATTGGGCTGGCTCCCATTATTGGATCACTTGCACTTTGTAAAGCCGTTGGTGTATTTGACATTGCCCTCCTTGGAATGGGTTTGAAGTAGAACAGAATATAGAGAGGGATCGCATATGGGAAATTTCCGTCCAGTCCTGGCAGCATCCCTATGGGCTAGAAATGATGGAGAGTCGAAAGCATCAGGCTAAATGGACCAGTGTTCTGATTCCAGGGTGTTGCCTGACTTAGGGAAAGACCAGTTCTACTGGTCAGCTGGCTGGACTCTCACTTTGGCTCTTCTCTAGCAAGGACCTGGACTAGCCTTGATCCCAAGCCACACCAGCACATGCCCAGTAGGGAAAATGGCTGTAGAAGAGGCAGCCGGGGCACGGGCCATGAACATCTGGGGAAAGCAGCCCAGAGCTGTCGCAGAGGATGGCAAGCGCTATGTCCAAGCTGAGCTAGCTTTGGCTGCTCCGTCATCTCTTCGGGCAAAGAGGAAAAACTGAACAATCAGTGGGCAAGACCTAGAGTCAGATCAGCTGGATGAGAGCCATGTCTGAGCCCATCAGAGGCAGCTTCCTGGGCTTCAGGAGCAGCACTGTGGGTCGGTCCCTCCCAGTGCAGGCAGGGGTGCTGTCTCGCTTCCCTCGCATGGAGTAAGGGCTTGTTCTGTTCCGTTCCAGGTTATCTGTGCCACCATTGCATTTGGAATGGGGATCGACAAGCCCGATGTGCGCTTTGTAATCCACGCCTCCCTCCCTAAATCTATTGAAGGGTACTATCAGGAGTCAGGCAGAAGTGGGCGGGATGGAGAAGTATCCCACTGCCTGCTTTTCTACAGCTATAGTGACGTTACCAGGCTGAGACGGCTCATCCTGAGTAAGTGTTTGTGGGTGTCATTTCAAACTGTGGGGCCAAAGTCAAGCAGGCCACCTGGGTTTAAAGCTGGAGGCCTTTATTTACATGCCCACTTACGGTGCTGCTCATTGCCACAAAGGTTCTAGTCAGCTAACAGTGAACAGTTAAGAAAACCCTAAACCTAAATACAGAGAGAATGTCTAGCCAGTGATCCACTTATGTTCTTCTCTCTGTGCTTAACTACGCCAGCAGCTCCTCCTGGAGCACTGCTGACTGCCTGCCTTGTGTTTGGGGCTAGTTATTTCTTGGGGGAAGGGGGAGGAACGACCAAGCAGGCACAGCGCCCACTCTGAGAAGCCCAGCAGCGCATATTATCCAAAGACTGCCTTTTCCAGATTGATGAACTTACCAATCTTCTTGCTTGGGAGAAAAATAGATAGCATTTGTCTCGAATGTCTTATTTTGCTCTCCTGTTTATTATAATGAAAAGGAAGAAATCTGGCCCACAACCTTAACTGGGATTTATTGCTTCTTTCTCTTTCGTCTGTTTACAAGTGCCTGAGGAGACTGGGGGTCTCTATGCCTCTCCCCCTGAGCTAATCTAAAAAAGGCATTTCCTCTGTGGATTTCGGATATGTTTTTCCCCCATGTCTTATACAGCTGCTATTGTTATTGTGGGGCTTGAAAAAGAAGACCAGACTTAATCATTCTCCAACAGTATTCAAAGCCAAAATAAGACTTAACTTTATCTTGCTTGGACTATTACATGAGGGGCCATTTCATTCCAGCATTTCATAATTTAGCTTTGACTTTTATTACCTAGAAAGTCAGCCAGAATTCATCTTAGCTGATTATAATGGCTGCCTAGCTGATTTCTTTTGTTTTCTGTCTACCAAGGGATCTATATATACAGTATGAGATTTGGGAACAGTTTGGGCTTTTAACAGCTAGGATTAATTTTTCAAAAAATGGAAAATTTACAGCAGTTGCCGGCTGCTTTTCCCACAAGCTTTGGGACGGCCCTTGTCACAACCTAATCTGACTCTGCATCCAGCAAGACCTATTTTGGTGGCTGAGGGCTCTCCCTTGCTCCAGGAAAGTGGGTACAAAGAGGGTTCGGAGGTGTTTAGGGTATTTTTTTCTACCCTCACCCGTTTGCCTGCTAAATGGTTCCTCAGAAGTTTGCAGCAGCTTTGTGAAACTTCAGTTGCTTTATCTGGGTATTGCCTCTGTGGGTTCTTTCCTCACAAGGACCATATTCCTTGCATTTCAGTGGAAAGAGAGGGTAACAGGCATACCCGGCAGACGCACTTCAACAACCTCTACAGCATGGTCCATTATTGCGAGAATGTAATGGAGTGCCGGAGAATACAGTTGCTCGCCTATTTTGGAGAAACGGGCTTTAATTCTAGATTTTGTAAGGAACACCCTGAAGTAAGTTGTGACAACTGCTCCAAACAACAGGTAAGCAAGCTGTGCCTCAAATTCTGCTTCTAAATAGCTGACTCAAGTATCTTCCTGGGAAGGGTTAAAAGCAGTGGGCAGAAGAAGTTAACCATGGGATTTTCAAATAATAGCATACCATTTTTTTCTCTTGGGTATTTCATTAGCACTGTTCTTCATCCCAAAAGAGCCCATTTAATGATATTCCTATTGTAAATTATTAATTAAATTTACATGTCTTAAGTTTTAGATTATATTAAGGTTGAAAAATGTTTTATTATTAACAATCAGATATAGCAAACAACTCTGTTTCATAAAGCTGTTCTCATACATCGTGCTGTAGATGACCATCATATGATTCTCTCTTGGGGAAGGGCCCTATGTAAAGTGCAGAAAAAGGGTAGGAAAATAAATTAATGTAGGAGATAATTGCTGGAGGCTCCTTGTTTGGATTCTTTGCTCACTTCCATTGAAATGGTTGTGCATTTTCTTTTTCTCTTTTAATCTTAACTAATTTAATCTTGTTCTCTGACTCCAGCTTTGCACCTTTTTCTGATACACATTATACAGTATATTTCATATAATCCTTCCACCAAGCATCCTTTTTCCCATTTCCCGTTACTGTAACTCCGCATGCTCATGTGCCCTCTACAACTATTTTTTTCAAAGCAGCTTCCGCATCCCTTTTCTTGCATCTGCTTTCCATTTATTCTATTGGGAGGTCAATTTATCTTCTAATACTTTTTCATACAGATCATGTGCTTTCTGTTACTGCCATCTTTCTACTATAATTGTCCTACTTTCACTCTGATTTCTTTAACTTTCTTTTGTTTCTCTGTCCATTTCTTTTCCGAAGATGAATTATCAAACTACGGTCTGTCCTACATTCAGAACCTCTCATCACCCTATTGACTGATTGATTGAAATTGTCTGGTCCAGATTATTTTGCCACAGTATGCATAAATAGACAAATGCTTAAATTATGTATTAAAACCAAACAGGTTTCTTCAAAGCAGATCCTCCACCATCACCATTCACAGGAATGTAATATGCAACTGTACTCAACCTATGAATTCCTATCTTCATAATCTCTCACGGTGATCTAGATGATACCAGTTCATCCTTGTTGTCATATTTTAAGTCCTTTCATTCTCGATGAAACTTACACTTTTACTTTCATGAATGTAATTTATGAACTCCACTCCACCAGATCAGATCAGCATGACTCAGATTCACACTCATTCATTCAATTCATGTTCTTTACCATATAGCCGTCCTACATTCCATGTCTGGCCTACCCTGTGCCATGGTTGTCACAAGATGGACCAATAGAAATGACCTCTACCTTTGGTCAATCAAGGATTTCATGTAGTGCATTTTAGAAAGTTAGAGAAGAATAGATGAGGCTGCCAGCCATATGCAACATTCCCTTCTAACAGCAGTGCCAGTCCCAGTCAGGTATGTTTTGATCAGTGTGCAAGGGCTTTAAAGCCTGTTTCATCTCAAACACGTTCATGCTATTCTAGGCACATGAATCAAGCCAATGTCCCATCAGCTAGGAGCTACGTGCAGTGTACTGGCTATACGATATACAAAATTAATAAAACTATTTTTATTAGGTATACAAGCTGAAGAATGTGACCGAAGAAGTAAAAAACATTGTGAGGTTTGTTAAGGAGCATTGTGGTGAAAAAGGAACTGGAAATATCAAGAGAAATGCAGGAAGATACACCCTCAATATGATGATTGACATTTTCTTGGGTAAGTTCTACATTATCCTTTATAATTTTTCAACATTGCATGCCAGATAGGTTGTAAAAGTGGGTGGGGCACTTTCCGCTCCCCCAGCCCATCCCCTTTTGCCAAGGAGGGATGGAACTGGAATCAAGGCCAAACTGTTCTCCCGTGCAGTCATTTCCACGTGTACCACATTGCTCACTTTACCATCCTCCTTCTTGTTCTCTGTTGGGGCTCAGAGTATAGCAGTCTGCACACAACAGAAAAAGACGGGGGATTTGGTGCCCAAGCAACTGCCACCTCTGCTTCCATAGTTGCTTGGGGGATGGGAGTCTCTCTCTTTCAGCCCCAGAGAAGCCGAGAGAGCTGCCTCAGGAGGGGCAGCAGAGTTCCTTCAACTCACCTGATTGCCTGTGTAGGAAGCACAAAGGATTGAACGGAGGAAGCAGGAGGGGCCTGGGCTCTGTTCCCAATTCCTGCCTGTGTGTATGTGAGAAACCCAGGGAGACAGGCTGATTCCAGGTTGTCCAATCAGCGCCCTCTTGTTCATACCTTCACAGCTGATTGGTTATACCTGGATGTGAACCATATTCTTTCTTGTATGGTACCAGATGTTTCTAATCCTTGAGGTCTGTTCTTTCTGAAGGAGGGCCAAGAGCTTTCAAGATGATTCCCTTATTAGTCCAGGACAATACTAGCATCTGGGACATGGTTCATACGAACATCTTCTCCGATGCTCCATGTTGGTTAGTCAGTTCCTCATCTGTATATGGTATCATATTCCCCTTCTTCATCCCTTTGAATTATACATGAAAAGATACCATTACTTTTCCTGAGACAGGCATCTATTCATCACCATTGTCTGTTATGAGTATAGATTATTAAAGTTTACATAAGGTTATTACTTTTTGAACTTCATGCTGACTATCTTGCCTGGTTATCTGGGAATGGTTTGAGCCTGTTGGACCTGAGAAAGTGGACAGGGTCCTCAGGACTGTGAGCTCAGCCACCTGCTCTTTAGATCCATGCCCCTCCTGGCTTGTTAACGCAGCCCAGGGGGGTGTCATGTGAGTGGGTTTGGACGGTGGTTAATTCTTTGAGTGAGGGGGTTGTTCCTTCACCTCTTAAAGAGGCTGTTGTTCACCCACTCCTCAAGAAGCCATCACTGGACTCCACTGTGTTGGACAATTTTCATCCACTATCTCACCTCCCCTTTCTAGGGAAGGTGGTTGACAAGGTGGTTACGCAACAGCTTCAGAGGACCTTGGAGGAAACGGATTATCTGGATCCCTTTTGGTCAGGATTCAGACCTGGGTGTGGGATGGAAACAGCATTGGTCACGCTTTTGGATAGCCTCTAGCGTGGGCAGGATGGAGGTAGGGCATCCATCCTTGCCCTACTTGACCTCTTAGTGGCTTTCAAGACCAGCGACCGTGGTATCCTTCTGGATCGGTTCAGAGGATTGGGGGTGGGCAACACTGTAATGTGCTGGTTCGCCTTCTTCCATTGGGGTTGATTCCAGTTGGTGGTGATTGGGGAGAAGTCCCACCCTCGGCCCCTACTATGTGGGGTGTTGCAGGATTTGGCACTCCCTCCTCTCCTCTTTAACATCTATGTGAGGCTGCTGGGTGAGCTCATCCATCACCATGGGGGGAGATATCAGTAGGCTGATGATAATTATATATCTTCACTCCTGGCAAATTAAGCAATGCTGTGTATGTCTTATCTCAGTGTCTGGAGGCTGTGAGGGTCTGGATGGGGAACAACAGGGGTCAGTTGAACCCTGGCAAGACTGAGTGGCTGTGGTTTTTGGCATCTGGTAGTTCCAGGGCTATGCCATCTTTGGCCCTGGATGGGGTTGCACTGCCCCAAACAGACCCAGTGCGCAACCTGGGGATCTTCCTAGACTTATGACTCCTGCTCAATGAGCAGGTAGCAGTTATGGCTAGGAGGGCCTCTGTACAGCTCCAACTTGTGCGCCAGTTGCACCCATTCCTGGATTGGCAGGCCCTGCTCACAGTCACTCACACCCTAGTCACCTCCAAATTGAACTACTGCAATACGGTCTACATGGGGCTGCCCTTGAAGAGTATCCGGAAGCTTCAGCTGGTTCACAATGCACCGGCGCAGGCAGTTATGTGCACTCCAAGAAAAGTGCATGTTACACCTCTGTTCCACAAGCTGCAGTGGTTGCCAGTTTGTTTCCAGGTCCAATTCAAGGTACTGGTTTCAACCTTTAAAGCCATTCATGGCATGGGACCAGGCTATTTGAGGGACTGCCTCTCCCCGATTATATCAGCCCGCCCCATCAGATCATGAAGAGAAGGCATGCTGAGGGCACCATCTGCTAAGGACCTGCATTTGGTGGGTTCCAGGAGATGTGCCTTCTCTGCTGTGGCGGTCACCTTATGGAACATCCTTCCTCCCGAGATTAGATTACCCCCATCCCTTTTGCTATTCCGAAAGGCCCTCAAGACCTGGTTATGTGATCAGGCCTGGGGCTCCCAGGGAACCAGAGACCTGCTTAGATGGGTCCATGGCTGAGGGGGGCATTTTTATTTTCCCTTCCCCTATGGTTTTTTATTTCTGTTTTTTTATGGTTTTTATTAATGTGGTTTTTTATATTTCTTCTGTTGTTTTTATGTCTTTTTATCTGACTGTTGTACGCCACCCAGAGTCGCTTTGGTGAGATGGGCAGGCTATAGAAGTTTGCTAAATAAATAAATCTTGAAAACAAAATGGACACTATACCTAACAATTAACTCTAAGTAATTCATTTTATAAATAAGGTTCCGTTCACCTCCGTGAGGAGCAAGCAAACAGACCCTTCCCAGGCCTGCTGTCTCTGCCTTTCAGCTGTTCCTTGAACCCCCTCCTGGAACCAAACTTGTGATTGCTTGGGTTCGTTGCCTATGGCCAGGACAGGCAGCCTCCCCAGCAGGGAAATGAAATGCTTCACCTGCTTTCTCAGGGATCTGGAATACAAACGGGATTAGGGGCTTCCCAACAGGACCTTAAATAAGTCACCACCACTGCTGAATTTTGCAAGGAAGGCAACGCCTATATTTCTAATTTATAGATTTCAGTTGCAAAGGCCTGAAATGTATAAATTGGATGCCCATCTGATGCTTGTCAGCTCCCATTATTCCCCTTGTTTATAATACCCAATATGATGAAAAATCAAATATCTGTAATGCAAATGGTTGCAAGTACACTGAGATATACCAAAAAGACACTGTGAACCCTTGATTTAAATTACACATCCTGATATAGATGCAACATAGAGCAAATCCTGAACTTAATCCATCACTTATTAAGCTGAGAAAGCTAAGCAACATAACCCATGTGAGAGATCCAGTATGGCAAAGGAATGTGCCCAAGGACATGTATTTGACAGATTGGGTACCATATTCCTAGTACAGGCAGTCCTTGTTTAGCCACAGTAATTGGAACTGGCAACTCCATCGCTAAGCAACATGGTCATGAAGCACAATGTTATGATGGAAATTCTGGCCCTTCCTGTTGCTGTCGTTAGCAAATCCCACATGGTCATTAGGAGTGATGTCATGTGCTTGCCATTTGCAACCTCTTGCTGGCTTCCCTGTTGACTTTGCTTGTGGGAAGCCAGAGGGAAAGTTGTAAATGGTGATCATGTGACCACAGGACACTGCGACATCATAATTGCAAGCTGGTCGCCAAGCGCCCAAATTGCGATCACGTGACGGGACACTGCAATGGCCTCAACTATGAGGACTGTTGTAAGTCTCCTCGTTCAGCACCGTCCTAAATTTGAATGATTGCTGAACAAGTGTTTGCTAAGTGAGGACTACCTGTATATAAAATCCTCCAAGATTTAATGGTTCTCCTTGCCTATAACTCCAAATGGCCTTCAAAATAGTAATGGTCATCTTGTTTTCCAAGATAAAAAATCTTTGATAATATTTCTCCAGGAATGTTTTGGAATTATGATATTTGTTCATCCAGTTTTCTTCTCTGTGAGCAAGGAGGATTCTTCTTCAAAAACTGGATAAAAACACAAGGACGATAACACACAAGACACATATAACAGCAGAGATAATGCGTGCATTTGGCATAGAACAGATTTGACTGCAGCACAAAGAAACCCATATATAGAGAGAGGGAATTCTCCTTGATGACGGGTTCCCAACAATGCTTTCTTTTGTAATTGATCAGAAAAACTACAGGAAAAAGGCAAAGAGTTACTGTGTAAATAATTTCCATTAAGCATGGGTGGTTTTGCTCATAATTTTGCAACTTCACAGCAATTTCTCTGACCTTCCTTAACTTTTACAAACTGATGTGGAAATCGGTGAATGTCATAAACTGTTCCCAGTTCGCCTCATGTTTTATTTCTACTCCATTTATTGTCAGCTGTCCTGATGACTTACTAAAGAGGTGCGGTCTATGGTCTAGTAAATAACCCTGCCCACTGACTGGGGCTGGAGGTTGCAGAGACAAGGCTCTCTGGTAAGGTGGGATCCCGGGCAGGGCCTGGTGGCTTCCCTGGTAGCCCTTCTTTATGGGTCCGGTATATGGAGTGTCTTTAGCATGTGCCTTTGAATATCAGCATCTTCCAGCCCGCTCAAGTGAGTTGGTTTGGCCATGAAAATATGCTATGCTTTCCTCTCCTCCTCCTTTTAATAGGTTCAAAAAATGCAAAGATTCAGTGTGGTCTGTTTGGCAAGGGAGCAGCCTACTCACGCCATAACGCTGAGCGACTTTTTAGGAAGCTGGTGCTGGACAAGATTCTGGATGAAGATCTGTACATTACTGCTAAGGATCAAGCGGTAGCGTACATCCAGCTGGGGGAAAAAGCTGGTGCTGTGCTGAATGGCTCCTTGCAGGTGCGTGACTGCAGTCCGAGCTGCCTGAATTTCTTCTGGTCCCTCAGTACAGACTGAGAACCTGAAACTGCAGAGAAATGGTTCAGAAAAACTGAGAACAGCAAAGGCGGCTGCTGAGAAAGGGCTTCCCTGTTGTCACCTATCAGTTGTGCTGAACTGTTCCCTCTTCTTTCTTCTCTTATAAAGGACATTTTGGAAGCTTTCTTATTTTTAATTGTACACCAAAATGCCCTTTCGTGTCCTTTAGGTAGAGTTCTGTGAAACAGAAAGTGCCAGCAATATTCGCAAGCAGAGGGCTTTGGAGACCAAGATGTCTCAACGGGAAGAGATGGTTAAGAAATGTCTCTCTGAACTCACAGATGTCTGCAAAAACCTTGGGAAAGTTTTTAATATCCACTATTTTAATATTTTTAACACTGCCACATTAAAAAGAATAGCAGGTAAGGTATATCTTCATGGAAAACATCTATATTATGTAGTGGATGATATGTCCTATGTGTTGCAATAGAAATAACAAGCTTGTGTTATCCTAAATATCATGTCACTGACATGCCAAAAGTAGAGTTTCCAACACATCAGTGCAGAGCTCAGGTTTATGTAAGTTAAATGCAATGTTTGTTCAAATAGCAGTCCTTGGCAAGTTGTTCTTCCTTTATTTGCTATCTCATCCCACCTTTTTTCTCACTTGCTTTCTCTGCTTGATGAGTTTGAATCAGGTAAGAAAAGGCCACGATACCTGATGACATAAAAAATCTGTTATTTGGTAAGGTGCTATAAGAGTTGTAAAATCTGTCTTCATATTTTCCAGCTTTTCTATAGCCATGGCTCCATTTCATGTAGAATGTCTTTGCCTCTATTTGACGGCCTTCAGGCCTATTGGGTGATAATGTTCTCAATGAAGTCAGCCATACTTCTGATGTCATTGGGTGCTGACAGGGTGTTGGAAGGTCAAAACACATCCTAGAAGGCAGTGGTGGCTTTTCTGTATTGTGGATTAATAGGGATGTTCCATTAAGTCAACAGGGTGCCATTTACAGCAGATGGCCAGCATCTAGCTCACTTGGCTGATCTCAAAAAAGCTAAGCAGGGTTGGATCTGATTAGACTCGGAATGCAGACCACCAGGACTGTAGCCTAAACTGGGAAGTCCAAAAAGTATCTTGGACGACAGGGATGGCAAACCAGTTTGATATTGGGGATGCCAAGAAAGCTGTGTTGAGGTGTCCAGGTCATTTAACGACTTCACTGTTACTTTGGTTGCTGTGTCCCACTCTTGCTGGTGGCTGCTTGGGCCATGTAATGTTAGAACAAAATTCCTAATAGCATTTTTCCTTACTATTTCACATGTACTAAAAACTTGTTAATATCTATATTCTAGCTGTTTATTTGATCAAACTCAGTTTTTTAAATTGTGCTTTATTAAATAACTTAGAGTGATGGCTATACAATACAAATTTAAGACAGAAAGAAAAAAGAGACAAAAGCTGAAGATCTGACGCATTTGAAAAAGGATTTTTTTTTTCCAGAGACATTGTCTTCAGACCCAGCAGTGTTGCTTCAGATTGATGGTGTTACAGAGGACAAATTAGAGAAGTATGGAGCAGAAATAATAGGAGTGATGCAGAAGTATTGTGCAAAGACACTACCAGGTACTTAAATAACTTTCTTTACTTAAAAGATGTAGGCTGATCACACTGAAAGAGAATCTTGTCTGAAAGGTTACCTTTAGGCCCTGTTGACTCTCTTCCTTATCAGTAACCCAGCTCAACTGCTTTGGCTGATACAAACCCCTCAGATGTTTTGGTGGCAGTCATGCAAATGTGATCCCTAATGCAGAAATGCTGTCAGAACTAAGAAAAAAGCTTTAGGAATAAAAAGCTTTTTTCTTAGTTAAGGGAGTTTAAGAAATATTAAGGAATGTAGGGTTTTTTCTCCACAGCTGAAAAGAAGCCTCTCTCAGCCACAGAGACCGATGCTAGCAGACACGACAGCGCGGATGAGGCAGAAGAGGCAACGTGTGCAGCCTCTAACTATTTCCAAACAAAAAATGGCAAGGGAAGGAAGAGAAAGAAGTCCCATTTTTTTAGAGAATCAAAGAAGAAAAAAGCTGGATCTGGGGGACAGCAAGCTTCTTCTAAGGGGTATGTTTTCTGATTCTCCATCAAGTTTGATTAAAACTGTGACATAATGCTAATTAAGCACGTTTTAACTATTTCATCATGAAAAGTTCCTTGTAGTTATCCACACTACTGGCACGTGTTGGGTTCTGACATAGACAGTAGCTTGGAATCCTTTAATTTTCAGTCATTTCACACAACAGTTAACTGGCTGCGCCTCCCCTTTTCCCCCTCGCCCTGTTGTAACAGCCAGGGCAGTATGAATATCGCATGAGCACTGAGGATTCAGAAAAGGTGTTGAGAATGAAACTCTCGTTTTTCAGATGCTGGGAAAAGGAGTCTCGCTGTTGGTGCCACTATACAAATGTTTCCTTTATCCACGTGCAAAGGAGCATTTAACTAAACTGCATGGCTTAAGGCTCAAGTCTGATGTGATTTTTGAAACCTTAGATATATGAAGATGTCACATTTACAGCGGTATTCTAGTGGTCTGTTTTTTCTTCTCTCTTCCAGGAGTTACAAAATCTACAAAGACGCCTCATCCACTTCGAAAAGTTCTACATCCTGCACGTTTCCAGGCAAACTAGGAGTCGGCAAGAGGCCTGGAATCATGGCCCCACCAAAGCCCCAAAACAGACGATACCTTAAACCCTCTTACGTGCTTTCGGGATGCCCTTGAAGTTATTTTCATTTTTATGAATGTTATTCGGCATAAAAGTATTAAATTTTTCACTGACTTTTATACTAAATTCCCATGCTTCATCGCTTGCTTGGACCTAACATAATAAGGAAGACGTTTAAATTAGGGCGCGCCTTGCGAGCTGCAGCATAAACAGACCCTTTGAGTTGTGAATACAAGTCCCCGCCACGCGCAGCGAAGGCCCGGCGGAGCAGGGATCCAACGGTGCCCGGCGGAGACTCTGCCCGGGCCCCCGGGCGGAAGAGCCGCGCTCAGGGCCAAGCCGGGGGGGCTCCCGGAGGGGGCGCCGGCCGGGGTCCGCCCGCCGCCCCGGCTCGCTCTTGCTCTTCTCGCGGGGGCGCGAGCCCCGCCGCCGCCGCCTTTCCGAGAAGGCCGGGAGCCCCGCCTGCGCCGCGGCGGGGCTGTTCCGCGCGGCGAGGCCCCGCCCGCCCCGCGCTCCCAGGCGCGGCGCGACCCCGGGGAACCGCCAGCAGGGAGCCGGGCGGCCATGGCGGCGGCGGCGCGGGCGGGCGCGGGGGGCCGCGGGCGGCGGCGCCTCGGCGGGGGCGCGGGGCCGGGGGGCGAGGCGGAGGCGCCCGAGGCGCCCGCCGCCCCGCGGGACGACGAGGCGGCGCAGCTGTCGCCCTACGAGAGGAAGCGGCTGAGGAACATCGCGGAAAACGCCGAGTTCTTCGCGTCCCTGGAGCTGTTCGAGGTGGGCGCGGCCGCGTGGCGCGCGGGGCCGGGGCGCCTCGGATCCGGGTGAAGCGCGGGGGGCGGCGCGGCGCGGCGCGGCCCGCGTTGGCGGGAGAAGCGGAGCCGCGCAGCCGGGCGCCTCTGACCTCTTCCTCCCCTTCCAGTCCGCCGCCAGACTGCGAAGAATGACCCCGACGGGGAAGGCGCGAGGGACGAGGAGGTAAAACTGCCCGTTCGTACCTCGCCCGCCCCGCGGCTCGGAGACCTGGCAGTCCCCGCGGGAAGGTTCTCGTGGCGCGCGACCGGCGGCCCTCCCCGCGGCATCCGCGGAGCCCCGGGAAGATCGCGCTTCTCGCAGCCGCTACACCTCGCGAGATGAACCCAGGCGGCCTGTGAGGGGCAAGGCGCGGAAGGGGCGCGGGCTGAGGAGAAGGGAACGGCCGGAGGCGCGCTGAGGTGGTTGGTCGGTCCCTGCAGGGTGAGGGAAGGCCCAGCTGCAGACGTGAAGGAAGAGCGAACAGGCCGAGGGGACGCGGGAGATGGGGACGGTCGGGGTCGTTACACGGAGGTAGGGCGGTCCTCGGAGAGGAGGAGGCGAGGAGAGCAAAAGGCAGCAGCGAGGATGGGCTGGGATCAAATGGGCTGGGGAGGGAATGCGGCATATTTCCCTTCTCCACCCCCAGCCCCCGTTATTTCCTGTTTTTTATTTCTTTTGCTTTTTATTTCTTAGCGTAATGATGCTTACCTTACAAGAGAGTGATGTGATTCGCACGAACGTATGTACTAAATCCGAGTGTGCTCAAATACATATCCTGGACTTCAAAAAATGGAGCAATGCCTGTTAGGATGGCACACGGAACAAGTGGCTGGGGAGCAACGCTCGTGATGGGGAAGAGCGTAAAGGAGAGGAAAAATGGGGGGCAGCAGGAGAGGCCAAGGTGGCTCAGTTAAGCTCTGAAAATAATAAGTGGGCAGGCACGAAGGGAGAAAACCTACTGGTAGACTGGAAGTGTAATGGCAGTGTTAAGAAACTAAGACAAGAATCAGTCTATCAGTTGCTTAATAAGAGCAGCAAAATGCTCCCTGGTATCAACCAAGTTCTTACAGGCCATTTTGGGCAAATATTTGGAACTACCGGTTTGGTTTAGTGGCTAAGCTGTTTGTCTAGGACCAGAAAGACCTGAGTTCAAGTTTGCCATTGGTCACAGAAGCTTCCTCTCTCACAGCCCAACCTACCATGCAAGGCTGCTGTTGGGGAAAAATGAAGGGAGGTCCCGGTGGAGTATTTCAAGGAAGGTGGGGTGTAGATTTGACAAACTGATACTCAACATCTCTTTTCTCTCAGTCTTTTCCCAAAAGATGGTGGTTGTTTCATCAGGGAATTGTGGAAGGACAGGACTGGAGATAAAAACATGGCTAGGGAGTACCTTTTGGATCCAGGAACCTAGAAAATCTTGCTAAATTTAATGACTGAAACCCGATATCTTTGAAAAATCCTGGAGAATAAATTGAATACTGGAGAAGGGCTGGTGACCCTATTTTCAGAAGGTGAAAAAGAAAGATTTGGTTACTTTGACCTGTTCCTTGGAAGATTCTAGAGCAGTTCATCTGCAAGTCTCTTGAAAGCAATACATGAGTTAGTCAGCATGGATTTATCAAGAACTGGTATAGAGAAGTTAATCTTTTTGATCAAGTAACCTGCTTAGTGGATTGTGAGTGCTATGGATACAACATACCTTGACTTCAGCAAAGCATTTGCAAAATACTGTGTGTCATTCTCTGGTTAGGAAGCTAATTAGGTTGGATGGTAGGACATTTCAGTGAATACATTGTTGACTCAGAAATCATGCTCTGAGAAGGCTCATTGATCGTAGATATAGATGATCATAGATATAGAGTGCCACAGAATTCAGCCCTGGGTCCTGTACTCTCCAACATTTTTATTAACAGTATGGACGATGAGGTGGGTGAATGTTTGTTAAATTCACAGATGATCCAAAATGGGTCAGGATATCTAACATACTGAAGAACCAGGAAAAAAAGTTAGAGAAATTTCACAGTATACTCTTTGGTGTGTTACTTAACCAGTGTCTCCTTATTTATTAGTAGTACTTTGATACAGCTCAGATTGCCATGGTACTGCAGGTTATGGATTGTTCTAAAGGGCCCATACACTTTCGTTCACTGCAGCAAACAGCTCTCTTCAAATAGCTGAAAGGCTGTAGATGAAGGTCAAGCCTTGTTCTCTGTCAGGATTCTGGAGTGAAAGATGTGGAATAGCAGATTTTAGTTATAGGAAGGCAGATACAAATTCAGTGTTAGGAAACAATTCCAAACAGTAAGAGGGATCCTACTTCAGAGAGGTTATGGGTACCCTTTCACTGGATGTGTTCAAGCTGGGTAACATCTATCTGGGAGCTTTAGTTGGGGTTCTTCTACTTGCCAGAGGACAGAACTTGATGCCTTCACTGGGCACTTGCAACTCTAGGATGCCCTCTGCAGCTCTCGGGTGGGAGAGGAAATAGTGAAAAATGCTTATAGACCAGCCAGAAAAGAAGTTATTTAGGGGGAAATACAAAAATATGGATCTGTCCAAGGGTCTTTTGAGTGCATATTTTTACTATAGACCTCACATTTTAAGAAACGTGGATGAATATTCTGAGAGGCATTAGCAATGCCATGTTGTGGCAATTTTCTTCTTTACGGTTCTGGGTGTAGCCTGGGGATTGGGCTGGAGGAAACTATTTGCTTTCTCTGGAGGGGCCACTTGGGGCTCTTGGAGAAGACTGGCAGCCCCCTCTGTTTCATAGGCCAGAGGAAACAATCCACATGCATCTGGTTAGCCAGCTGGGGAAGAGTTGCAGGGGTCTTGGTCTCCAGCCTCATCTAGCGAAGCTCACACTGAGTTCTTATCTCCAGATTGTAGTACAGCAACCCTAGTGATAGCAAAGGGAAGAAATGATAGAAAATACAGTAAGAATTAAAACAGCAAGAACAGCAAGTAAATGAAAATAACAAACAGGGCATAAGCAAATGTTTTAATGACATGAATGTATTCTTTGAAGCACGAGATTTTAGAGGTGAACTTATATTGTCTCGGTAGAGTTAAATCTCCAAAGGCAGAAACTAAGACAACTTGTCGAAGATCCATGCGTTTGCAGAGAATAGATCCACTGGGTGTTCCCCTACCAGAGGCAGAAGCACAGCTGGAATCTTCTGTTGAAGAGCATGTAAGATGACCAAAGGGGAGAGTTGCAAGTTAAGATGTGCTTGTGCTTGGCCTTCTGGGCGGCTCAGACAAGTTAGGGGCTTTCTCACTGTTGCTGGCAAAGCTTTTCTGATTGACGGTTATCTTGTGCAGGGACTTCCAATTCTTCCCAGTAGTCTTGGATTCCCACTGCCACCTCGCTAATAAGCATGTGGTTGCTTTGAGCACATCTTAGAATTTAGCTTTGCTCAAGGATTGTGCAAACAAAGCAAAATAATTAGAGTAGGAATCTGTGAAGTGTTTCTGCCTGCCGCTTGTTTTGTGGACTGTACTGATAATGAAGATATAAGCAATCCACTGCTTTTTATGTCTCTTCCTTTTTTGAAAGGCCCGATTGCCACCTGGACCTCATCAAATGGTTGCTACTGTTCAGGAGCCAGAAGCTGACACATTTCTCCACATGTGGGCAAAAATAAGTCAGGTATTGTCAGAATTTACCAGTAAGTTTGAAAGAGAGCTTGAACACTTAATATATGTAATTTCTGCATTGTTTTCTAACCATTAACTAGGTGGAGCCAAAGAAGAATCAGAAGAGCACATGTAACTTAGAAAGGTGACTCTGAAATTAATCTTAACTTGCTTTTTAAATTTGCTTGCTTTTTGTTTAAACTAACATGTCAATTATTTTGGCCCAGTTACAAAATTCATCTCCGTGGGATGGTCCTCAGGGAAGAACATGTTGCAAAAGTGGTGAAAAGCCGGATTTATTCTGTGGCTGTCCATCCATCCGAAAGCAGAACTCTGGTGGCAGCTGGAGACAAGTGGGGGCAGATTGGCCTGTGGGATTTGGTAAGTACTTCATGTTCCATTCTCTTTGCAGTAATGTCTTACTCCAATTTCAGGATAGCATCTATACGTCGTTAGGTAGGAATAGTTGAATGTTTAGGGAAACAAGGAACATTTTTGGCTGTGAAAGATGCAAGGTGCTGGGCAAGTGAGTATCGTCAGCAAGAAGATGAAACTCAGAAATGGCCTTGCTGCTATTTAGCTGCAGTCAGACTCCTCTGTTTCCCTTTCAGTCGACAGGATTTTGGTAGGGTAGCAAAGAGGCTTGTACTTTGTTCCAAGGAATGCAGGTTCTGTGATTTGGAAAGAGATGAAGAAGCTTAAGAAAGGCTTTCTGTCTTTCTGATCTTGTCTTCTATTGGATGATCTCCATGCTCAGCAGTCTTGTAAAAGGTCTTACTGTTTATAAGGTCTTTTATAGTTCAAAGATACCAATGAAGAGAAAAACAGTGTCACAGGTAGAGAATGAAAATACAGCCAATTTTAGAGTTAGATCAGTTTAGGCTCTATAATAATTATTTTATTCTTGGGATTCATTTATTTGTTTTTAGATGTATATCATCTGGAGTCCCATTTTAGTGAAGTGTGTCAGGCTTTAAACATCCAAAAGTATCAGACAAACTGCTAAAATAGTTAGGCACAAATATCTTTTTTAACATTGCTTTGGCCTGTAGATAAACTCATCTTGTGTTTTCAGAAGAAACGAAATAATGTCCTTTCTGCTGGTAAAAGAGGAGGCAGCAAAAGGTCACCAGAGGGGAGAGCAACGGTGGATCTGAGGGGAAACCTTTCCAATTCCTCACGTTGAGCCTCTGAGCTGCTTAATCAGCTTGTTGTGCAGCTGTTCCTTCCTTTGTTTCTCTTTTCTCTCTCCTGAAGTTGTGGGGGAAAGAATTTAGAGCAGCCTTTTCACCCTCTGTATCTACCTGGTTCTGTTCCTCTCCTCCTGGCTGCTTGTGTACATTGCTTTCCCAGTGCGGAGGGAGGAACAAAATGCCAAATCAGGAACAAGAGGACTGCTCCTTGCTAAGGCCACTTGGGTGCCCTGGAAAGAGAGAGCCATCTGCAGTTGCATGGCTTTCTCAGTGGGGTAGAAGTTTTCTTCTGCCATGTTGTTGGAGCTGCAGAGTGTGGAAATACAACTCTGAAATGGTTGTGAATGGAAGATTAAGTTTTCCAAAGTGGACATGTGGCTGGGGGGCAATCCTTTTGACTTGGATGCCAACCCTCCACTCTCTGTTTTCACAGCTTGGCAGAAGCTGCTGCAAGGCCTATGGTGACTCTTTCTCATGGAGGGATCTATGAGGTTCTTGGTAGGTAGGGGGTGGGGTTCCTTTTCACAGAATCATAGGGAGGGTCCTTGGAGATTACTAATCCAACCCCTGCCCAAGGAGGTGATCCTCAGACCATGAGAAGCAAATGGGCTGTCCAGCCTTTGCTTGAAAACCTCCAAAGATGAAGCACCCATGACTCTAGGAGGTAGGCTGTTCCACTGTGTGGTAGTCTCATGATCAGGAAATTCTCCTTATTGCAAGTTTGGATCTCCCTCTGTAAACCTTTCACCCACTCGTTCTTGTTTACCCGCTTCCCTGTGACAGCTCTTTGAGTATTGGAAGTTAGTCTCCAAGCCTCTTGCCATTCTGTCACTCTTCCTATACTCTTCCCAATTCCTCACTGTCCTTCTTCTGTTGTAGTCATAGTATTTAGGTGCAGTCTAACCAGAGTAGTATAGAGCAGAACTATCATTTCCTGTGATTTTGACATTATACTTCTGTTGATGCAGTCCAAGGTTGCATTAACTCTTTTGGCAACTGTAACACACTGCGGCCTACCAGGATACCCAGTTCCTTCTGTAATGTCTATTTGGTACTGGCACATCTGGTTTTCCCTGCCAAAGTGCAGATCCTTACCTTTTGCCTGACTGAATTGCATATAGGACCTAATTTTCGGGTCCGTCAAGTTCCTTTTGAACCTTGAGCCTGTCTTCTGAAGTGTTAGCAGTCCCTCCCAGCTTTCTATCTTCCGTACATTTGCTGAGCATCCCTTCTATCCCCTCATCTGAGTCATTTATGACAATGATGAAGAGAGCTGGACCCAGGTCAAAACCTTGAAATACCCCACTGCATAGTTCCCTCCTTGTAGACATAGATCCATTCAGGACCACTTCCATCTGATAGTGGGTCCATCCACCCCACACAATTCCATTGTATCAGGAAGGAGGTTCTTATCAACCTTATCAGATGCCTTATTGAAGTCTAAGCACAGAACATCCCCAGCATTCCCTTGCTCTACTAATATAGCCATTTTGTCAGAAAAGACAGATTTACTGGCATGACCTATTTTTAACAAACCCATGTTGTTTTCTGAGTACTTGTGAATGCATCACGTGCTGATGTCAAGCTGATCTGTCTCCTGGGTTCTGATAGACGACATTGTTTGACTGAAGGGAAGTGAAGTGCACCCACTCTGCCTGAGCTCCCCAGAGGAGCAGAAACCATATATGT
This sequence comes from Python bivittatus, assembly GCF_059951505.1. Classification (NCBI taxonomy): domain Eukaryota; kingdom Metazoa; phylum Chordata; class Lepidosauria; order Squamata; family Pythonidae; genus Python; species Python bivittatus. Next base: position 5,823,145 of record NW_028277053.1, on the reverse strand, counting down.
CATGAAAGGCTTTATAGGTGGTAACCAGCACCTTGAATTGCATCAGGAAGCCTACTGGCAACCAGTGCAGTTCACAGGACAAAGTGTCATATGAGCTGTAGCCTCAGAGTGGTCTTCAAAAGCAGCCCCATGTAGAGCACATTACAGAAGTCCAACTGTGGAGTGACTAGAGCATGAGTGACTGTCTGGAGGATTTCCTGATCTAGGAACAGGCTTAACTGGCCCATCAGATACAACTGGTCACAGGCTCTTGGGCATAGCTGCCATCTGCTCTTCAGGCAGGCTCTGGGAGTCCAAGAGGACCCCCAGATTGTGCACCAGTCCTGACTGGGAAACCGCAGCCACATCCAAGACTAAAGATGGAGACTCCACACATCTAGGGGACCCAGAAATCCACAGCATCACTTGGCTGGCCCAGAGTGGAGACGTACAACTGGATATCATCAGCCTAGTGATGATACCAGTCCCTGGACCAGTGGATGAGCTCCCCCAGTGGCTTCATGTAGATCAGGGGTCCTCAAACTTTTTAAACGGGGCCAGTTCACGGTCCCTCAGAATGTTGGGGGGCCGGACTATAGTTTGAAAAAAACATGAGAGGAGGAGAGCCGCTGGACCCGGCATACCTGTCATGTAGAATAGTCCAACTCTGCAGTCTCCCTCCTCGTGCATTGCCTGCAGTTCCAGACATAGCCCCGACACTTCCACTTGTGACAGACAGCAGTGGTGGCCAATCAGGTGGGCGGGCTGGATAAATGACCCTGGCGGGCCGTATCCGGCCTGCAGGCCGTACTTTGAGAACCCCTGATGTAGATGAACAGGAGGAGAGAAAGCATCATGCCCTGAGGTATTCCACAGATAAGAGTCTGAAGGCATGACCTGAAACTGGCCCCAAAGAAAGGAGGAGAACTGCTGTAACACGGTGCCTCCAAATCTCAAGCCCCACAGTAGGTCCAGAAGGACACCATGATCAACATTTTTGAAAGCCTCTGAGAGATCAAGGAGCACCAGGATCAATACACCACCCTCACACACAACCCAAGTGAAAAATAGAAGCATGCTGACAAACACAACACGTTACTTGTTTACAAAGAAGAAAATGCAGACACCTCCTTTGGCCACTGCTGGTAGGGGCTCAGAAAGAACTCCAGAATCCTAACTCAGCTGGTTTTGCCTGCCTTGATTAAATCAGAAATGTGGGAATATCAGTACAAAATTCTTTTTATTTTTGTTTGTGTACATCCAAGTTGGGAATATTCTCACTTTCTGAGAATACCTGCCTTGGGCCTGGGTGGGATCCTCTCGGTGAACCATTGCGTTCCTGTCCCTGCTTCTGCTTCCTGGTAGACCTTGCTGCAAGTTCTGCTGCTCCCTGGGAAAGGCAGTAACTGTGTGATGCTGCTCTGGTTTGTGTTTTTCAGGACTGCAGTTTGGAAAATGGAAAGTACATCTTCATACCCCATAGCCAGCCAGTTAGCTGCCTGCATTTTTCTCCCGCTAATCCTGCTCATCTTTTATCTCTGAGTTATGATGGCACATTACGATGTGGGGATGTAACCAGAAGAATTTTTGAGGAGGTGAATATTGATATTTTGCAGCCATTAAATAATACTAGGATGTATTATTTGGCAGGGACCTTGTGGATAATCTACTCCAACCCCCTGCCCAGTGTGGGAGTCTGATACTACAGTAACCTTATACTTACATATTTTTTAGGAAAAGGCTGCAAACTCCTGACAGTGCTGTTCCCTTAGAAAGTGGAGCATAGCTTGATTCATAGAATCATAGGGTTGAAAGGGACCTTGGAGGTCTTCTAGTCCAACACTCTGCCCAAGGCAGGAGTCCTCATACCATCCCAGACAAATGGTTGTCCAATCTTTTCTTGAAAACCTCCAGCGATGGAGCAACCACAACTCTGGGAGGCAAAGCTGTTCCGCTGCTTAATAGTTCTCACCCTCAGGACATTCCTCCTTATTTCCAAGTTGGATCTCCCTCTGACGAGCTTCCACCCTTTGCTTCTTGTCCTACCCTCACGTGCTATGGAGAACCAATCGATGCTTCTTGCCTGTGGCAGCCCTTCAAGTATTGGAAGACTGCTAGCATGTCTCCCTTCAGTCTTCTCTTCATTAAAGCTAAATGAAGAATTTAGGTGCATTATTTAGGTGCAGTCTGTCAGGTCCAGTGGAGTTTGGGATGGACTGTCCCATTCTTGGCCTTCTGCCCTGTTCCAGGAGGCAAACGAAACTGGGGGAAAAAAATGCTCTCTTCCATGCTCCTGGGATGTCCCTTGCTGTTGTCGGAGGGTGAGCACCACAAATCGAGGTCTGGGGCTCTAGAGAGAATCATTGCAGGCCATCTCAGATAGTTTTGTTCTAAGTGGCAACTTCCAACTGTGTCCTGACCCTTTCCGGGAAACAAATTTTAGGGGTTTTTTTGAGTTAGAGAGTGAACATTTATTTTTATGTGTTTGGGAAACTCATCTGTCTGCAAGAAAGCCTGCTTTTCTCAATCTTTTGAATGTGCTGCATGTGACACTTGAAAACAATACATGGAAGTTTAATCTCCAACTGTTGTGAAATGCAAGCATAAAATCAGTAGTTCAGGCTAAATAATATACAGGTAGTCCTCGCTTAGCGACTTTGTTTAATGATGGTCCAGAGTTACGATGGCCTTGGGATAAGTGCTTTACAACCACTGCAGTCACTTGATCACAATTTGCAATCTTTTTTACGATGGTTGTTAAGCAAATCATGTGGTCGGCAAACCCATTGGGGAAACTGGATTCGCTTAATGACCATGTGATTCACTTAACGATCATCATAAAAAAGGTCATAAAATCTGCTCTGGTTTGCTTAATGACCAAATCGCTTAGTGACCTAAATTCCGGTCCCTGTTGTGGTTGGATAGCAAACACTAGATGTATTTCAGGCATAGCCTAAATGGAAACCTCTTTCTCATTCACAGATATACAGAAATGAGGACCACAGCCTTTCTTCGTTTGACTTCTTGGCAAGTGATGCCTCTACTTTGGTTGTAGGAATGTGGGATGGAAGGGTGGCCATAGTGGATCAGAGAACACCGATACATTCCCCCGAGCTCTCTGCAGATCTTCATTCAAAGACGAGAACGGTCCATGTTCACCCCATCAGTAGACATTACTTCATTACTGCTGGGGAAAGGTAGGTTCCCACGCTGACGCCAATGTTTACTAGCCTGGTAGGAACTGGGAAGGAGCTGCCCTAAGCAAGCAACAGCCACCTGTTTGCATTAGAATAGGATCCGAAGAAAAGTGTTTGGCGTAATGAATATAAATTGGTCAAAAAGGCCTACTAGAGATATGCGTTCGGATAAGCAGGTTACCCGGAGCCACATCAGCATTGGGTCTTACTAAGTGGAAGTGGAATTCTTGTCTGCAAGTGATCTTTCCTATCTCACAATATGGAGCAGGGGAAAAGAGGAAGGAGCTTCCCATTGATGCTCACAAGTACCCCCAAGTGTGGATATTTGTTGACTGGCTTTTCACTTTTTTCCCTGAAGCACATTCTCTGAACTACACTGACCCAGCGTATAAGCATTAACAGGGAGTGTATACAGTCTAATCTGCAAGAAGTGAATGGTCTAGAAGCAGTAGGATTCAACTTGATTGAAGTGGTGATACCAACTTGTTTCCGTGCATACTTTGCATTTCTGCTTTATGTAGAAAAAATTATTCTACAGATTTTTAAGTCCAAAATTTTAAAACATGCTGTGAATACTAAAAAAAAAAAAAAAAGATCTCAGCTTTTGCTGTGTCCTACAAAGCTTCTGTTCCTTCCCATTCATCTGAAACGCCTTCTTGATTGTCATCCCAAGTGAAGTACCAAGTCAAACACCTTTGCAGTAAGACAGAAGAGAGAGCAGCCCCTTGGGCTGCTTTGGGCACAATGTTGGGGAGGGGTCTTGACCTGGGAAGAAACAGTATCCCCACTGTACTGGAAAGGGAGACTCCTTCAGCACCATGCAGGTATGCTCTCCTCAGAGGTTCTGGGTCTGGCATCTCCCGCAACTTTTAGGAGGAGATCTGGCAGTTCCCCTGTGATGTGAGCAGGATGCTTATGCAACTGCTGGCTAGTAGCGCTGTGCTTTGCAACATGTGGGAGTGGGTGTGGAGCACCTGTCCTATTAAATAGGCCACCATATCTAGTTGACCTTTTTTTGCCCCTTATCCTAGGATCTGCACCAAGAAGTTTACCTGTTGATTAGATTAATAGTTGTGAGGCTCCCAACCAAGATCCGCATCAGTTCCTTTCCTCCCTCCCAGATCACCCATCCATCCCAGTTAAGGCCTGCTAGAAGAAGAGATGCGGGGACAGAATTATTGGTCCTCTGCTCTGTTACAAAATAAAACTATGTGTAGCCATCTGTTCAGACCCATCTCCCAGAAAAACCCACTTTTGTACAATGTTTCTCTTTCCAGATGAAGGTTCCCACAGTGAGGTGGGATGGGGGGCAGTGTGAACCTATTACAAACAGAATCAGAAGTATAATTGAGCAGCTGACAGGATCATAGAATCATAGGGTTGGAAAGGATCTTTGAGGTCTTCTAGTCCAGCCCCTGCCAGAGTAGGAATCTTCAGGCCATCTCAGACAAATGGTGGTCCAACCTTTGCTTGAAAACACCCAGTGATGGAGCCTCCATGATTCCAGGAGGCAGACTGTTCAATTGCTTAATAGTTCTTGCTATCAGGGAATCCCTCCTTATTTTAAGTTTGGACCTCTCTCTGTAAAGCTTGCACCAGTAAGTACTTGTCATATCTTTGGATGCTGAAGAATAAATCCACACCCTCTTCCCTGTTATAGTCTTTCAAAGAGGGGAGACTGCTATCCTGTCTCCCCTTAATCTTCTCTTCTTTAGGCTAAATATACACAGTTCCTAAAAGCACTCTTGTTAGGATTTAGCCTCCAAGCCCCTCACCATCTTTATCACTTTTCTCTGCACTCTTTCCAGTTCCTCAGCATCCTCCTTCTATTGTAGCTGCAATATTTAGTCTGACCAGCGTAGCAGAGAGCAGAACTATCACTTCCTGTGATCTCAGCCGTATAACGCTGTTGATGCAGCCCAGAGTTGCTTTGGCTCTTTGGCAGCTGTAGCACACGCCTAGCTCGTGTTTGATCTGTGGTCTGTTAGGATCCCGAGATCTTTCTCATTGCTTGTCCCTGTGCATCTGGATTTTCCTAACTAAGTTTCCTTACATTTAGATTGGTTTCAGTGTTCAGGTCTATCAAGATCCTTTTGAACCTTGAGTTTGGTGTCATCTGCAAATTTGCTGAGTATCCCTTTTATCTCCTCATCTGAGTCATGTATGAAAAGCACTAGGTGACGAGCACTAGGCCCAGGACAGAACCCTGAGGGACTCCACCTCTCCCTCCACCTCTCCCTCCACCTCTCCCTCCACCTCTCCCTCCCTCCACCTCTCTCCATGTGGCCATGGATCCACATGTTGGGTATGGTTGTTCAACCAATTATGAATCCATCTGATCGTGGGACAAGCCATCCCACATTGTTCCATTGTATTTGTCAGGTTTATCAAATGCCTTACTGAAGTCTAGGTTTGCTACCTCTGGGTCTACTAGTCTAGTTATTTTGTCAAAAAAGACAGATTAATCTGGCATGACCTGCTTTTAACAAATCCATGCTGGCTTCTAGTAATCACCTTGTTCCTTTCTAAGGACTAACCCACTGCTTGATGCTCTTTTCTAGGATTTCCCCAGTTACTGATGTCAAGTTAATGGGCCTGCAGTTTCCTGGATCCACTTTTTTCTCTTTCTTAAAGATTGGAACAGTCTTCTGTCTTCTCCAGTCTTCTGCCACTTCCTCTATACTGTTAGTCAAAAAGTCATTTTATGTCTGATTCCAGCTAGATTACATGAAATGTTGCGTTCACCTGAACTCTCACTTCTTCAATTTACAGATAGGGGATAACGTTCTGTTGCCTTGTTGGCCTAGGTATCTGTCTAGATACTCCATAATCCTCTTTGTTTCTGTTTTAAATTAAAGCAATAGTCATTAATCTCTACTGGGAGAATGAAACGATGAAACTTTCCTTTCTTCTCATCTCAGCTGGAACATGGACACTGCATTTTTAAATTAGTAAAATATATAGAAATAGTACATAAATTAAGGAAATCTATTTACTAGGTCTATCCATGCTACTCATTCAAAACATTAACTTAAATATTACATGAGATAATTTCAAAAAGTGATGCATCATTTAATTATTAAGTAATTTTAAATACTTACAATATAAAACATGTTACAAACACTTCTAATTTACATGCTAAACGAGAAGCTAACAGATGTGCATTGCACTGTTTTTCCCCACAGAATTCTTGTTTTTGTTTGAACTGTTAGAAAATGGAAGATTTTCAAACTGTCAACCTTTAATATTTTTATCCTTTCTCCAAGTGAAGGACACTAAGAGTTCATCAAAATCTAGCTAATTTGCATTGCACATTGCAGCTGCAACATCTCAGAAGTTGTCATCCAATTCCTGCTAGTTGATTGATTGATTGATTGATTTTTAAACTTGTATGCCGTCCATCTCCCCCAACGGGTGACTCTGGGCGGCTCACAATAACAAAAAAGAACAAACACACCAATCCCTCCAACAGTGACTAAAGTCCATAAATAATTAAAATACAAACATACATTAAAAATGTCCTGAAAACCCCCTGTATATTTTAGCACTAAAACCTTCAAGATGCTGGGGGGGGGATCCTTGACCGGTGGGATCTGCAACCTGCCCCTTCTGCTGGACCGAGTGGGGCGGGCTGAAACAACCGGGGCGAGACAGTTCCTTAGATAACCTGGTCCTGTGCCATGAAGGGCTTTAAAGGTTATGACCAACACCTTGAATTGGACCTGGAAACAAACTGGCAACCAATGCAGCTCACGCAACAGCAGTGTTATATGTGTCCTCCTAGGGGCATTGAGAACTGTCCGCGCCGCTGCATTCTGCACCAGCTGTAGCTTCCGGATACTCTTCAAGGGTAGCCCCATGTAGAGGCCCAGAGAAGGGCCACGTAATCCCCAATAAGCTTTGAGTCTGGTTTTGTTTACTTTTTTATATGCATGGCACACGCATGCAGCCAGCTGGCTTTGTGGTGCTAGGTTTTCTTCTTGGATACACCATCATCATCACCATCATCAAGTTCCCTGTCACACTACTCCTTTGCTCCCAGGGTACAGAACACCTTTCTGCTCTCTTCCAATTCTGCGCACCAACCCTGTGGCCTTATCAAAAAGCCCTCAGCCCAGCTGGGAGCTCCATCACATGCATCAGACTAGGAGTCAGGCTCAACTAGACTTTGTTTGACAAGGCTGAGGATGGTGACATAACAAACCAGAAAAAGGGGCCTCAAGCACAAACTTCATGTAGGCTGAGCAGGTGATCCTGCAGGAAAGCAAGCAGTAATGGGGGAACAGCCCCATTAAATTCCAGAAATGTGTTCGAAAAATCCTCTCTCTCATTATCATCTCTGAAAACCTGTTTCTTCACTCGCAGGACACGGAGAGTCTTCCTGAAAAGCTTCCTTACTTTGATTCCCCACAACTGTGAACTTGGATTCTCCACTGTGGGAGGAGACGTGCCTTCTTTTTCCTTAGTCCTGCTTGTTCCGGGACTGGTGGGAGGAGATTCCCTTCCTAGGAAATGGACAGTCCTGGTAAAGATCATGTTCCCATTGCTGTTACAGAAACGTCAGTATTTATGATGCTCGGCACCTGAAGAGCAGAAGCCAGCCAGTACTTGCTCTCACCGGACACACCAAGAGCGTTGCTTCAGCTTACTTTTCACCTGTGACCGGAGACAGAGTGGTGACAACTTGTGCTGATGATACACTGAGGTATGTGTGAGTTGGCTTTGTGTTAGGTTATGCTTTTGTGAGTCTTCCTTCTAATTTTCCTGTCCTGCAGCTCTGGGCAACCAAAATACTCTATTTAGCAAGGTAAAAAGGCCAGGGGAATTGCCCAGTACCTTCATACCAGATGTTTCTTTCTTGAGGCAGATTTGCCCTCGCAACCGTTCTTTTTCTTTTTTCTTCGCAGTATGAGCAGAGCAAAGGGAGTTAGTTTGTTTCTGTGTCAAAATGGGGATGAGACAGAAAAAGTCAGTTGAAAGAGGGCTTGGGGAAATGCTGGAGGATTCAACATACGTACCTTTATAACCCTTTTATAAATACTGTGAGGAGTCAGGCAACTCTGGTTCTACCATTGACCGTCAGGTTCCACAAACTGAAAAGTCAGGAGGTCGGTTCACAGAGCAAGAGGTGGTCCAGTCCACTTCCCCTGGCTGTGCCAGTTGGCATCTGGCCCCGAGGGACAGAAGAAAGGGGGAAGCAGCCTGCCGGAGCCGCCTCCTGCCAAAAGGTCTCTGGGTGAACTTGCGCAGGATCTGCAGCTGCAGCAAAAGCGAAGAAGTGCCAGTTGTCACTGTGTAGGCCCAAATGTGGGCACACGCTACGACTCGGTGGTGTCCCATTTTTCACCAGGGCTGCTCTAGGCATTGTTTTGCTCTCTCCAGCTCCTCCAAGAAGCATGGAGCCAGCTGGGATTGGCAACTGAAAACTGTTTGGAGATGAATCAGGTTTGAGACTGAACTGTCAGGGAATTCCCAAACACTCGGGATCCATTAGGCACTGGGGTGGGCCATCTTAATAGGCTCCTCACCTACACAGAGATCAAGGGTGCTTGTGACCTGCAACCTGGCTAGAAAGTGATCAGAGCATGGTAAGGGACAGGTGGTAACCTCCTCCATATCCAGACCACGTTTCATCTGCTGTGAAGGGGAAACCAGATCCAGCATCTGCTGGGGGCCCACCATGAAATCCCAGGCCATCCCTGACATCCCAAGGCATAGTGCCCAACCAATCCATACCAGTCAGTGCATTCATCCATTGTTGAATTTTCTATGGGCACAGCACCAATCTGAGTTGGGGTGTCCAAGAGTCAGACCACAGAGCCCAGGGTTAGAAATAAAGGCCTGCACCAATGTGCAGGTCCCCCTTCTCCAGCAACCTATCCAGTGTCCCCTAGCATATCTTCCTCTGCCCATCAGGGTTTCAGAGTGTGCCAGTATCTGCCCCCACCTTCCTTGCTTCCCAGATTACATCCTAGCTAGTCAGCTCTGGGCTGCAAAGTGTCAGCTGTTTCACAGTCATAGGTGCACCTGAGTGTCCCACTTTCTTTGCACTAATCCAACATCAGATTTTCTTCCCAGGCCTCTTGTGCATCTTTGCTGTTGGTATACTGCCTGTGGGGGTGAGGGGAGGAGCCCTTCCCCCCGCTGTCCTCGGACTTGAGGGAAGCCCGCTCGAACCAGAGTCTACTCTCTTCTCCTTGACTGGATCCTTCTCTGTCAGATTCGGCGCATTCAGGGTTCCACTTGCTCCATTCCAGGGCAGCACAGTAGCTTCCACAAACATGCAGAGATGCTAAGCCACCCATGTCTTGTCGAGGTTCCACTGCCCTGTCCATCCATGGTCCCTTTCTTCCTGCCCCCTTGCTCAGCCTAGCCCTCCGATCGCCAGTCTTTCTGCTGCTGCCTGATAGAGCGTACTGGCAGGCATGTTGTTTCTCCATCCCACAATGACTGCCACTTCCAAGAGCATAGATGTCCCCTCTCCATCTCCCTGTCTGCCATTTCCACTGAAGACCGACTCAACATCACTTTGAGATCACTCCAGTGTCGGTCCAGGCCCAGACTGACCCGACTGCATTCTCTGCACCTGTTCCCCTGGCTAACGAACAGCCTAGCTCAAAACAAACCACTTCTTGAAAGCCAGAAACAAGTGGAAGAGCTCTGCAGCCATGGCTCAGTCAGCACAAGGCAAGGCTGTCGTTAAATGTGGTGTCTCCGTTGCACAAGGCTGCCCAGCCTCTGTTGTGTCGGGGGGGTGTCCAGGTGTGAGAGGTTGTCGCTGTCCTAGGCACAGGGGTTGCTTTTCTGGCTTTGCTGCCCTCCTTTTGGCATGCCACCACCAGCAGGCACGGGGTGGGTCTCCACCTGCATTCCTCGGCTGCTGTCTCTGTCCCTTTCCCCCATCCCTTTTGGGATTTAACTCAAAATAACAATGGGGGAAAAACATCCAGGAGGGGACATGGTAGCGCAGCGACTTAATGACGCTGAAAGTTGCTGGATTAATGCAACTGTCTCTGCACCTGAATTAATGCAAGTGTCTCCTGGCAGCTGATCCCAATTCCTCTCTCCGTCCCCTGATTTCATCTAGAAAAGCTGTTTGGGCTGATCTGGGCCTTCTGGCAGGTTTTCCCATCTCCGTGCAGTGCAGGGCTCTTTGCTGGCTCACTATTGGAGCCAGAGGCCAGTTTAAGCTACTGGGGCTTGTGTACACACCCACCCACCCACCTAATATCCAACTGCCCTGGGTTCTCCCTCTCATCATCTTGGCTCCGTTCACATTCTCCTGTCAGGGATCTGGTCTCCAGTCCTGGAATCAGCTCCCAGTTCTCCCTTCATGATGTCTCCGAAAGTTTTAAGGAGTTTAAGGCCTTTTTATTGGAGGAGCTGGCTGGTGTAGATAAGGGGAAAGAATGCTGGTACAGTAATAATAACTCAAGCTGCCCCCCCCAGGAGGTGGGAGGCAACGAGGGGAATGGTTAACAGCAAGGGGGGAATAGGTTCTGAGGAAATAGGCAGGAGGAAGGAAGCAGGGTGTGGTCTGAAATTGGTAAATGCAGTTTAAAGTCATCCTGGCTTCTTTCCTTTGCAAATGTCTGGTGTGCAAAGCCAGGGAAGCTTCAAATGAGAAATGAGGAAGCAGCAGCTGATTCTTTGGTGTTTGATCTGCTGAATTGAAGCATGTCATTTCTTTTAGAAGAGAAGGGCCTGGTTGCTGCTGGTGTCGCACTTATGATCATTGTGGTGCTTTTACTTTTCAAAGCTGGCAGTTATGTTCTTGAGGAGTCAACCTATGGGCTGGGTGGTTGGCTTAGTTGGTTTCACTTCCACAACGGGTATCAACTGACTGTAAAGAGGCTCTCCATTTTGAAAAGCAAGTCCTCTGTCAGGAACTTGGGACTTGAGCAAAGACAGTGGACTAGGCAGATACAGGCGGGATAGCGGGATACTAACCAACTGACGCTATGCCTGGCTGTATCCATTTCTTGTTGAGCCTGTGTCATTGGAGCATGCTCCCGGAGAGGTGAAATTTGATCCTCAAGGAAGTTTTGATGATGATTGTGCAAAAAGAGACAGATGACTACAGTACCAATGTGATTAGAGTGCCCCCAGCATATGAGGAACACCTTCACATGAGAAAGTTTGATGAGAATTGGTGGCAACTTTTCCTCCAGTTATTGATGTTGGCTAAGAGTGGAATGTCAGCCGGGGAGATTCCCAGTCGCTGTCTCCGCTGCGTCGTGCAGGAAGGCTGTATGGAGAGCAGCACAGACTGCCCTGTGTCCGTGAGCAGGCCGTGGGGGCAGCACCGTTCACACCGACGAGGTTTCCTCTTGGGGCGGGGAGCAAGGCTAAGCAGCTTCGTGGATAAGCCCTAAGTGGCACTTAATCAAATCAAGTTGTTTATTAGAGCCTAAGGCTAGATACGGTGAAAGTTCCAATAGTAGAACTGTTACATACATCTATATATATAAATGAAAAACAATGAGTACTATATCATAAGATCTAAATAAGAACATATATAATAAAATAAAAAATAGTATTATGAAGAGTGGCACGTAAGGCAGCAGTTACGATCTTAGAGTTTGGGACCTACTCCCTTAAAACCTAATCCAGGTGCTGGGATTTGTTATTTGGCTAAAGTTTGTTTTTGCCTTACAGGATCTTCGGAACCAAATGTTTATCATCTTTAGCTCCTATCCTCGCAACTATACGGTGAGTTAAGACAAGGAGGTTGACTCGGTACTGATGAGACTGAAACTGTGTAAATATATAAGATTACCCACAGTGAACAGGTCTTGGTATTGGATTGTCATTCAGGAATTTAGGGGGCAAGTGAGCAAAAACTACATCCCTGTTTTCTCTTTTCTGAACAGGCACAACAACAACACAGGCCGATGGCTGACCAGGTTCCAGGCCGTTTGGGACCCCAAAAGGGACGACTGCTTTGTGGTGGGGAGCATGGCACGGCCGAGACAGATCCAAACCTTTCACGCCACCGGAGAACTGGTGCACTCCTTGTTCAGTGAGGATCACCTTAACTCTGTTTGTTCCATCAACTCCTGGCACCCCACCAGGTATATTGTTGCGGGTGGAAATTCCAGTGGCCGCCTGCATGTCTTCAAAGAGTGAACAGGGCCAGAAGAAGAAATCCGGATTTGGTGTTTAGCTTAGTTATGACATATATTGCCTCAGGACAAAGATAGCTGCAGACAAATAAATAGATTGTGTTACGCATCTTAAGATGGTATCTATTGCTACTAAGTTGGAAATTAATAAGGCCCAAACTTGTCATTTTGGGATTATCAGTTTTTGAATGGGTTGTGAGAAACTGTTAGTGTCAGTTTATTCACAGCAGCTTATCAATCTGTGTGAGGAACTGTGCAATAGGGAATACCCCGTTTAGAAGTTAAATGCTGATACTTTTGTGATAAGAAATATAAATGTTGGTGTGTTCAAGAGTGAATAAAAAGCATATTTTATTCAATATTTTGCATATAAGCAGCATGTTTATATTGCTTGTTCCTGGTGTTGATTGGAAATTATGAATGCACTGGAATCACAGATCAGAAAAATGGCTCTTACAAATCATTGTTGGAGATGACCACTGTGTTTGTAAACATCTTTTAAAAGTACACTGCCTCAAACAATAGTATAAATCTCCCCCAAATGTTAGTTATTCATGCTTCTGTTATAGTGAACATATATAAATATGTTTAAAATGTTTCAGTAATCATTATACATGATCATATCCCAATTAATTTACTCAAAAAGAAATGTTTTCATCATTATTAAGTATTTATTTAAATTTAAAAATACTTTTATATGGCATCAATGATTTTGCACTAACTACAGGCTGAATATGTAGAAAAATTTACATTTTTGAAGGAAAATGTGACATACAGTATTTGGCACATGAATTATTAACATCTATATTATGAAAATGAAAATTCACATTTTCAGGTAATTCATCTTTTCCTGCTTCCATGTGCAGCACATTAGTCCTTAGTAAGAGTCTGTTTCCTCTGATCCAGCAACCTGTGGACATCCCCCCAGTTCATACAGTTGTGATTTGGAACAAATTAGTAGTGAACCATGAAAGAACACAGAGCGAGACAGGACAGCTTTGCTTGCCAGTTGGACTAAACCCTTGGCAGAAATAGAGCCCAGTCCCTAGGGAGCTCTTCTGGGCCCCCCAACACATTCTGAAATGCACAGGAGAAATTTTCTTCTGGTTGGGCCCAGGATTGTTTAGAGTCAACAGCTATCTAAGAATGACTTGCCCCCATCAATGTTTATTTCTTGTCCATTTAAAAAATGTATTGCATGAAATTGTTACAAATAGATCGGACGGGTTTGAGGCAAGAGAAACACCACCAACAATTAACACGTGAACTGCTATTATCTTTCTCTGGAGTGGAGAATACTAAATGAAAACTTTTCACTCACTGCATAGAAGCATCGTTTACTACAGACTGAGGTAGGAACACCACACTAGAAGTTTTTGTTGCTGTGTTGCATAAAACAGTATAAATCCTTGGATATAACCCTCCATCTTCTCACAGATGATATAAAATTTAATGTACCGGTTCTTCTTATTGAAAGCCAAAATTGCTTTCAGCTCCCAGGATGCTGGCAATGGCGTGTAATGGTTGACTCTGAGGTGAGCACTTCCATTTCCCAGGGACCCCTTGCTAACCGATGTGCACACTCCCAGTCTGAGTTCAGCAGATTCTTGCCCATTCCCGTGTATTGCTACGCTGTTAATTGTGCTCTTTTTCTGAATGGTGAACGACCAGCCGTGGAGGGAAAGTCAGTGCATGTCCTCCATAGCCCTCCTTCCCGTCGGTTCTGGCAGTGCTTCAGTTCTGCTGAATTCGGAGGGCCCGTGTGCATACGGCGGAACCACGGCTGCCCGGGCAGAGTCACAATCATGAAACCGGCCTCTTGAAATCTTTCTGATTAGATCCCCGGATGACTTGAAATCTCTCCCTGAGGTGAAATAGAACCCTTGCCGGTCAAATTTCGTGCTCTGTTCCCACTTTTTATTGCTCCCTGTACAAATAAGCTGCTTTTAGAGAATACTATCTGCAGCACAAAACAAAATAGAAAAAAGGCTGGATTCCCTTTACTTTGGAGACAAAGTTGGTTTGATTGTTTTCATCTCGGTGGTTACCTGTCATTTCTCCTAATCTTCATTTTAAATAGCACAAAATAGCCCACTTTTTCCTTGATCTAGAAACGATGGATGGGTTGGTGCAGTGTTAACACACTGTTCTAAAACATTCATAACCTTTTGAGTATCTCCATCACTTGATACCCAACACCACATTTATCCAATTTGTAAAGTAAAAAAAGGCTTGGTTCATTAACAAAATATATATATTTTTCTTAAAATATAGGTTGAAATAAGTTCTTTCATAATACAAAAAAAATTGTACTGTTTACTGTGGCAGAATCTCATTCAAAGAAATCCAGATCTGATAGCTACTACAGCAAGACTTCGTCAACAACCATCAGGTCCATAGATTGACTCTTCCCATATACCAACCCTTGCTTCCTTTGGGACCTAACTGTTCTAAGAAAAGGTCTCTCTGGGATTGTAAAGGCCAAGAGTTGAAATTCATAAAAGACAGGTTACATGGCCATTGCACTCTATGCTAAGGGAAGAAATAGATTTATACCTAACTGCTGACCTCTCATAACAATCTATTGCTTGAAAAGAATTAACAATGCTGGATGATCGTACAATGTGGGCATTGGTCCTATCGCCCCCCTTCGGTCCCCACATGAAGCCTGGTAATTGGTAAGAAAGTAAGACTGCCGTATTTTCAGTGACCACGTTCAAGGTGGTAGTGCTGCGCACAGTGGCAGTTTTAATAAAAGAATACCATATTATTAAACTTACAACTCAGTAGCACCATTACAAAAGCTCCTGCATAAAGTAACAGCTGTCTTCATGGACTAGTGTCCCAGCTGAAGGCTGGCATTTAACGCAATGCTAGTAATAATAAAATAAGCTCTCTCTACTTGAAGTTTTTGAAGTTAACACCTCAACAAAAGCAAAAATAAATTTGAAGAGTGCAGAGAAATTTGAATGTTGGAAAGCAGAACTTTGAAGAAGCTTCCAGAAAGAGGACCTCCAAAGAAATTGGTTGCGTGGTTGGTTTGATCTGGCACGAGTCTATCCCTTTCTTCGGCTGGGAAACCACCCTCCTGGGCTGCAGCGTGCTTTGAGTCATGAAAGGAGGACTTAATTTATGTGCCGATGGTGCCACGATGAACCCCATTTTCTGGGAATGGGCAGCAGGGATCTTCCACAGTCCACCTGGCTAGTTACTAGGAGGAGAACTGCCTTCAGGTATCATTGAGCAGGCTGAGTACGGAGCGGATTTTGCAGGCAAACCATCGCCTGAGGGGACAAAAGTATTGATAATGGAATTGCTCAAATTCGGGGGTCTGACGAATATCACGGAAAAAGGCAACGTCAAGGTCAGACTCCGTAAGGATGATCAGGAGAAGGAGCAAAACCAAGAGGAGTCCGACTGTCACAAGGAGCAAACGGAGGACACTTAAAACAAACTTATTCACCTGTTCTGCCTGCGCTCCACCACTGCTGCACAAGGCCCGGAGGTCCCTTCCCAGCTCCTCGGCCTCCACCGCGGGGGAGCCGCTGGCCTCAGATTCCTTCTCTTCCTCTATGCTGCAAGGAGCGCCGTTCACTGGCCTGGACAGCAGCATCAGTTCAAGACTCTCTTCGGCCACCGGAGTGGGCAGCACGCTGTCCGACGGACTGTAGACCTCGTCTGAGATGACCGCCACCCGCTCACTGCTCTCTGCTCTGCCACTTCGCGAGTGGGGCAAGAAGGCGTCGCTGTGGGAGGTCGACCTGACCGGGGTGGAGTGAGCGCTGTCCCGCAAAGACTCGAGGCCTGAAGGAATGGAAAGAAGGGCCTCATTGCGGGGCCACAAAAGCAGTTTTGTCCACTTTTTTTTTTTTTTACATTGGGGCTTTCTGCTTGCGGTTGGCCCTGTCAGGGTAACATAAAAACTGCAAGTTGATTGAAGGATAGGCAATAATGACTTGTTTTGCTCGACAGAAGCTGCTAGAGGAAGAATGGCTATGGATTTAGTGGCAAAGCATCGAAGCAGGAGGGTATTAGAATTCAAGGTCCAAAGCCCTACGTGTCTATAACAACAGGCCCAAACCCCTGCCCTTGTAGGGCAGGGCAGGGCAGGGCAGGGCAGCCTTCCCTGTCGACTCTCTTCAGATCGATCGAAGCGCCTTTTTCAGCTAACGTGCTTTTGCCACTGAAGGCGCATCTCCCAAGTGCTGTTTCTAGCCTTGTTCTTCACTGTGGTCTCTGGGCACAGTTAGAACGTTTCAGGCCTCTGGCTTGGGGCAGGAACCAACGCGCCCAGCACGTGTCCTGTAAGAGGGTCAAGGCATTCCCTCCAGTCTCTTCTGACTGCCACGGGGCGTCATGAAGGCAGTGGTGTCGCGGGCTCAGCTCGGTGCTGCTGCCACACACTTCAGACGTGTATTTCCTAGAACCCGCACAGCTGGGAAAAAGCATGGCTGCCAGCAGATGCCGAGAAGTGCCCACACCAAGCGCAAAGCACCTTTACCTGCTTCAGATCTAAACTCTCCGTTCCTCAAAGAGATTTTTCACAAAAGTTTCAGTTTGAGGAATGATTTCCTAACTAAGGTGCAGCTGGCAAAACATTCAGCAAGCGCACTGAAAGACATTCTACTGCCACAGTTTTGGTTGGCGCTGAACAGCCTTTCTCATAAAAATACTGTTCACTGAAACAACCATCTATTAATTGCTGTCCATACATATCCCTTGGGAATATACTTTCCTGCTCCAACTAGCAAAGGAGGATGAAGTGGGAAGATGGTCCCCCAGAGCCTTCGATCATTCCAGTTTGGTACTGTGAAACTAAAGTCTCAACTCTTGAACACTTCTTTCAATACCTAGTTCCACAAACTGATTCAAATCCATATCAAAGAGAGCTGAGTAGTACAACAAAATGAATTCTAATGAATCGGAAGTAGTGTGGTTGCTACTTTTCTACAGGTAGTCTTCGTTTAGTGACTGCCTCATTTAGTGACTGTATGCAGTTACGACAATGATGAAAAAGTAACGTCACGACCAATCCTCACATTTACAACCTTTGCAGGTCTGTAAAGCAAAGGAAAGCTGAAAGAAGATTGTAAACACAGCCACGGTTTCACTTAGCAACCGCTTCGCTTAACAATTGAGTTGCCAGTCCCAGTTGTGGCCGCTAAACAAGGACTACCTGTATCAACTGGAATCGCCAGCAAGGGGCAGCCAGCTCACCTTCCATGATGGAGATGTGGACGGCCCTCCTCCTGGTCCTGGGAACGCTGCTGAGCCGGGGTCCGTGGGGGATGGAGGGGCAGCTACGGCTGGGAACCAGACCAGCCCTGCAAAAGAAAGGAAGGGCACCGGGCCAGGACCGGCGATCACAAGGGCGGAGCCTTGCAGAAGGCCAGGCCCAACCGAGGAAAATGTGCGCTTGGCCATTCGCTTTGCAACTGGGAGTGGGGTGGGTCCTACCCCAACCCCCCAATACGCCCTTCTTGCTCACAGGTGGCCCTTTGATTCTTGCTCATCCCCGCAGCTGCCTTACCTGTGTATTTCCGGAGGCTCCCTCTTAATTTTGGCACTAGACTCCATCACTTCTTTGGCAACTCGGCCGCTGAAAGAGATTGAAGAGCAGAAGGGGTGACAAGCAGGGCAAATGCCCAGCCCAAAATTCTGCCGGCAAATTCCGTCTGTCCCTGAAACTCAGGAGTCCAGCAACGTTTCTCCCTCATGACCAGAGTTGATCTGCAGCATCATTAAGGGCAATAGCTTAATCCCTGGGCAATAACTGGATGGTCTAGAATGGGTGGAAAGCGTTTGACTGGGTGCCCAGCTTGCTAACTGTACCTGGAAGAGCCGAGCGGCAATGGGTCTGTGTGGTACTGGGAAGGGGGACCACCAGGAAATGACAGGACTGGATGTGTCAAGCTCAACTCAAAGGAGACACTGCTTTTGTACTGTCACCTCCCTTAGCTAACTCTCAGGTTTCACACAACCGGGCGTGTGTCAAAATATATCCAGTAACAGCTACTTACAGTCATTATTTACCTGTATCGGAACCGGCTCCCTTTGAAAAATAAGTTGCTGCTGGAGACCGTGCGAACTTGGCTGGACTTCTCCAACCTGAAGCAAGAAGCAGAGGTGGGCAAAGGGGTTGAATAGCAACCCTTGATCAACAGCAGTTACTTGGCTTTTGAAAGTGCTGAGATGGGGGCGGGCGGGCTTTGGAAGCTGTTCATTACTGTGTGCTGGAAACGAAGCAAAGGCTCAGGGTATTCTGAGAATGGGCAGGAAGACGGGCTCGTGGGCTGCCAACGGCCATGAAGCAGAGAGGGTCATTCCACGGGAGCTGCACCCACTTCTGTAACTCAGGGTCTGGCTCAGACACGCAAAGGGGAAGGACGGCCGTCTTTTAGGCTTCCACAATGCCCATTATGGACACGCGGGCGGCTTCCCATGAAAGGGAACTCCTCCTGGGACTTGCCCTGCTGGCCTTTCCACGGTCACAGCCAGAGGATCACCTAAGCTGGCCACGTTTTATGGCACTTCTTTGCATCTTGATTACCAGACCAAAGTGAGATAGCTGCCTTACGGCGCATCCAGAAGCTGCGATTAGAGTAAAGTGCAGCATCGGATGCCTGCAAGGCTCCCAGTTGAAAGGACGGGTCTCCACCTGCGAAGCCTAAACAGTTTTCACCTGCCCGGGCACGACAGTCCGCAGGGGGGCCTTTCTAAAGAGGTTCCTTCGGAGTTTGCAGTTTGCCCAGATGCATCTCTCTTGCCAGGGCCTTCATGGTTAACATTTACATGTCTTCTAATTTTGGGTAAGCCACTTTTGTCCACTTGTTTGTTGAGAAAGATGGGACATCCACCTCCTCAACAGGTAAAGGGAGGAAAGGCAGGGCTGATGCCCTCTTCCCCCTCTACAAATATCTCTTTTTTGTGGATTTCAGTTTGACAGGGTGGGCAGTGAGGAGACTTTTAGCTGCCCGAGAGAGGGAGAGAGACAGACAGACAGACAGACAGAGGGATGGGGAAAGTGAAATGAAAGAGCTGGCTGTTTCTTAGGATGCCTAACAGGACAGCAACAGGATGCTATGAACAATTTAAACAAACAGCTCAAGAACACTGAGTTTCAGGATTACGGGGCTCCATTTGAGCCTTCACAAGGAGTTTTCCAAAGCTGCTTAGCAAGATTAGAGGAGAACTGATTACCTGAAGTTTCCTTCCAAGATAAAAATCGAGCTTTGCTGAGGGAAAGAGAACTCCCCAGAGGAAACAAGTACTGCAAGTGGAGTTTTAAAAAGAGGCCCGGTGCCAAAGCTCTTCTGTGCTTGAGAGTGTTGAGCTTGTCAGCCCTTCAAGATAGGCCAGGTCAAGAAACGGACTCCACAAGGATGCTACGCTATGGAGACAGGATCTCAAAACCTGGCTGCGTTTTCCCTCCCAACCCTCTTATGCCAACAAGACTGAAGGTGGGGCCAGGTTAAGTTTCTTTCTAATGTCCTCTTCTCTTCCCCGGCAGAAATCCTATGTTGCTCAGTGCCATTGTGTGTCTTCTCTGGGGTTCTGTACCCCGCTGAACTGAATAATCTTTTAAAAACCATCACTGCCCACTCTGGGAACAGACCACCCCCACCCTACCAGGTTGGCCACAGACGATGCCGAGGGTTGACTCCTTGGTTAATGGAGCCAGTCACAAATTCCAAGACCCACCGAGCTACATGAAGGGGAATCTGACTTCATAGCTGAATTTAGGTAGCACTGATCAGATTATCTAGTTGAGATTTAATTTGGTAATTTGGAAAATAATTTGATTCAACAGAATCAGAGACTGTCCAGTTCAACTTGGAGCTTCAGCTACAGCAAGATCTGGAAAAGCTGAATATATTAAATGCAATTTTAACATAATTGTTTTAATAATATGGGATGAAATTGGCAAGCATACAAGACTGCTCAGGATTTTGCCAGATATATACATATTCTGATGTAGATCTGTACAAATCTGGTTTAGAATAATTAAAAGCTGCACTTTGGCATGAGGCACAGACCCTTAAAACTAAAGCGGAAATATCTGTCACCTGTTTCAGGATGTGCATCAGTCCCAGAGCAGCTATCATGGCCACCCTCCACCCGGAAAAGGAGCCAGAGCATTTCGTGTTAGTGTAAGGAAAAATTAGGCTGCCCGAACACAGGGATTCCAAACAAGGCGATGCAACACACAGAGCAAAAGGAAATCCATTTGAAGCAAAATACAAGATGACGCGGAGCATAAAAACAAGGTGTTTCTGGACAGCGGATGCTCTTCACCAGAAGTTCTTTCTCACGGACGCTTTAATTTCTCGGGCTTCTGCACTTTGGTTAGGAGACAGGAAGGGCAATTCCCAGGGAGAAGCTGGAGGGATTGCCAACCAGATTAAATCCCTGTACAGGGCAGTTTGCGGCTGCAGCAGGGAAACCAATCCTGGATCGCAACCCTGCTCAGCCCTGCAGAAACATCCCAGCACTTTGTGGGGAGCAGTCGGGCTCTGGATTATAGCTTCCCAAGAATAACAAGTGATCCTGGGAAAATATGTATTTTACTCACTTATAAAAGGCTTGATTTTCAATCCCACATTTCCAGAGATGCTTGCAGGCTTCAGGAGTTGGAGCAAAATAGGTCAGAACAATTTTCTTTTCCTGTCAAAATCCCAGAAAAATCCTTAAGGTTAATTTACAGCTGTTCTTCATACTGGTTGAAAGAAAGCATGCAAAGCATAATTTCCAAGTTAGAAAAAGGCATGGATGTTTTCGATCCAGGCTCTGGTGCAGGGATGTCTGTGGGAGGAGGGGGTTCCAAGTCAAGATGGTGGCCACACCATGTGTCAACCCCACTAGGCAGGCGAGACCAGGAAATCAACTCCACAGTATGGCTAAAACTACTTTTATCAAGATGGGCTCTAACAACAGCATCTTGCCAGTCTGATGGCTCCGTGCCGCCGCCGCCTCCTCCTCCTCCTTGTTATACTCCAGCGAATCAGGGAGGCCTCTGCCTCTCAGGCTTCAACATGTTATCTGGACGTTCTGGACTTAAAAATTGCTTTAGCCCCTTTGGCCTAGGCAACAGATCCTGTCTATCTCCATCAAGGTCATCTTCCCTATTCTCTACACTATGCGATCAAAATCCCACCCTCTTTTTAATGTGAGTCGCGATGCACGTAAAACAGGGCAGGTGCCACCACCTTGACTTTTTGACACAGCGGACACCGCCACTCTATTGGAACAAAGAGCCATCAACCAAAGCCTGGAAAAATAGATGTAATTTGAATGACGGATTTGTGTTGAGTAACTGAACTGGGCAGTCTTTCCAGGACCCCAATCTTCCTTTGCCTGCCCCTCCCCACCGGCACAGCCCTGAGCCCCTCCGTATTCCTCAGCCACCCGGCTCGCTGGCCGCGTGGGCGAGGCCAATGAGCAGCGGGGGTGGGGGAAAGAGGAGCGAGAGGCGTAGAGGGTTGGTCGGGGGGAGGCACCTGGAGTGTGGAGGGGAAGGAAGCGCCCTTTGGGGTGAGGTAGACAAGTGTGCTGCCCCCAGCCCGGCAATAAATGCAGCCCTTCCGATCCCAAGGGTTTTCCACTCCAGATTCCAGCATCATGGCCATCATGGAGGTTGGGCGGCAGAAACCCTCAAGTCCCGGGGACATCTGTACCTGGCGCTGTGCACCGATGAGAAGGCTGTTCTAAAAGGGCTGGTCCGACGTGTCCCAGAACAATTGAGATAATTGGGATGATAATCTTATTTGTTCAGGGGGTTGCCTAGAAGATTCTGAGTTTTCTCTCCAACCAAAGAGAAGGCCCAGCATTCGGCCAACCCAAACAGATGGACCCATCAGCGCCTCTCCTCGTAAGGGGCACCTTATGACCAGCAGGCCGTGGATCTAGCCTGGTCCGGCCTGCATCAAAGGAAGCTCTGCTGGTCCGTTTGGAAACATTCCAGATCCTCGGCCTGGCTGTTACTTTAATCAGGGAACGCCACATTTGACCTGGGTCCACACAGCGTCTTGACCTATTGGGGGTGGTCTGCGGGCAGAGAAACCGCTGGATTTGTTTGGCCTCAGAGGCCATCTGGCAGCTGCACCAGCACTCACCTCTTTCTGACTTACATATAAATAGAACGTCTTGCCTTCAAATTTCATTTTGGCCACCTCGTTCCTACAAGCAGAAGAAAGCACCTCCATGAAAGAGGAACGCGCCTCACCCCCCGCTGCCACGCATCACAAAGGCAGCCCCACACACAGCGTGGAACAGGCTCCGGCAAGATGCGGAGATTTTAAACCAAACTCCACAAAACGCAAAGTCAAGGAATGAAACTTCTTTTGGAAAAGGAGAGCAGCTGCAGATTGAAGTCGCACATTTATGGCTCATCCACACTGTCGCATGGCAGGGGAAGGGGGCCTCTGGCTCAAAACAGTGGCAGTGGCGGCGGCGGTGGCGGTGGCGGCGGGAGGCATCTCAGCATCCAGAGGGAGGCCTGGGGGGCGGCAGCGCCTGGCGATCGGGCAGGCTGGAAGGAGGCGATCGAAGGGAAGAGAGCCACACTCAGCTGATGCGGGCAACGGAGGAGCCACGAGGCAACCACGTCCAGAGCAGGGGCTGGTGGGATCTTTTAGGGGACTGTGCCGAGAACATGGACAACGCAGACGAATGTACGAAAGAATACATTTGGGGGCAACAAACTGAATATTGAGGGCACAGATTACATGGAACAGTCATGCAGCGTACTGACCAGGAAAGGGGTTTAGGGGGTATTGTAGAAAAATCCTTGAAGCTCAGGGTGGAGCTGGAGTAAAAAAGGCAAACAGGATACTGGGGCATATCAACAACGGGCTACAAGACAAAGCAAGAGAAAGGACACTAACTACGCATCGCATGGACCAGATCACCGCCAGATTATTCCCAGGGGAAGAGGTGGCCCTTAGCCTGGCCTTGTGAAAGAAAGCGCCCGCAAGGGCAGCCCGAGCCCGCCACAAGGACCTTCGTCTGCCTTCACAGCACATGCCCAGCACGTCCCGCCCGGCCGCCCAGATCCCCCTAAGGCAGGAAGCCTCGTTCGGATTTCTGTTTTAAAATCCTTGGTCTCTTCTCTCAGAAAGTTGGTTCTTCCAAAAGTGGTCAACCTTGGATGGCTCCTGGCACAATGATGCCCACTGGCTGCAGCAATGGGCAAACGGCCCGCGTGCCATTTCCCAGGAGCAGAAGGCCCGGCCCAGCCGCCACCTTCATAGCCTGCGAGCCATTTTTGGGGTCTTGCCTGCCTCCTGTCCAATCAGCCCTTCTCCAAGGGGGTTCATCTCCATCATTCCTTCAGTCAGAAAGAGCACAACCATCTGCTTCTGCCCCAGAGCAGACGCTGCACGCGCTGGGTGGGGCAGCTTTTCCCATCTATTCCTCCTGCACCTGCAACTCTGATAGGCGTGGGAAAATTATGCCTACTTTTTGCGGCCAGGGGTACTGGGCCCAGTTCCAGCACAAGGCCAGAGGTTCCAGACTCCCCACTCCCTGCTAAGCTTCCAGTCCAGGGCTGGCTCTTGTGCTACACAATGTTACACACATAGGGAGTGACTTGTAGGGCTTCGCAGTGTCTCGGGGGGTTTGCACCTGCACAAAGAATTCTCCAGGACTCGCTTTCCAGAATCTGGGAGAGCAGAGGCTTCCCTGGGCTTGACAACCTGCCAGTCTTCTTCGTTGACCCAGAACAAGGCAGAGACTGAAAGCAGTGCGTCAGGAGGGAAGAAGCAAGATCCTTGCTAAAATGCCAGACCTCTCCAATGATTCGGTATCAGAGTGCACTTTTTTTCCTCCTAAAATTGGGAGGATTGGCCAGATAGAAATCCCACACTGAAGGATTCCAGGCTGACTTCTGGGAGACAAACACATGCCACATTTTACGGCACCTGATGGCCCAGAGTGAAGAGCCTTCTGCCCCTTCTATGGATTTAAGGAGCACCTTTTGATTCTAGACGCAGAGGCTGCCTGTGGAATAAACTGGCAAAGGCTGATACCCGAAGTCTGCTGCTGCTTTTCCTAAGGAAAGGGTTCCACAGTGTCTGAGGAGCAGAAGAGGGCCAACAGGGATGTATCTTAGCCTGCTCCGTTCCAAAGAACAGAGCCAAAGAGGCAGGGAAGACTGATCATTGCTCTTAAAGAATCAAAGGTAAAAATGCTAGAATGATTTGGTGTGCAGCTGAGATGACGGAATTCTGCAGGGAGTATTTTAAGAGATTTGTATGAGAATGTCAGTGATATGCAGAAGAACTAATGGCATCGACATGAACGGCTAATGTTAGTATCCAAGAAACATTATGAAAAAGAAGCAAGAAATGCTGGGAGAAGGTTGAAAAGTAGCAAGGCTACTTAAAGGTTAAATCCTGTAACTAGAAGAATCTTAAAATGTTGATGTGGTTTACTTACATGCAACTTGTTTAATGTGTGTGTAAAGCTGCATTTGTGACTGTCAAGTTGTTCCTTATGCAAGGGAAAGCCAGTGAGAGTGACTGCAAAAGCTACAGAGGGATTCGTTGTTAAGTGTGCCTGGGAAAGGGATGACTGAATGCTGAGCACAAGAGAGAGCAAAAATTGTAAAGTGCAGTGTGGTTTATCATAACCTGTTGGTTGTTGAAAGTGTTTATGGATGCACGAAAAGGAATATTTGTGCGGTGATTACAGGGGTGTGGGTCGGGGGTATGAAATGTTCATGGACTTTTGTTTGCAGTTTTGTTGGTTGAGAACTCAAATTATTCACAGCAAATATGTATAATGAGGATTATGGATCTGAAAATTAATATATTAAAGTCCAAGGTAGTTTCAGAGTGGAGATTTAAAAAGTTATATATAAATGGCAAAAAATGGGTACAATAAGTACTGAAGACGAGAAAATAGAGAACTTGCAAATGCTTGCTGTAAATTGTGGGTGGTATGCGATCTGTTGCAAGGAATGGATGTTTGTCAAAAGAAGTGCAAAAGAATGTATTTTAGTGAGTGTTTCTGCCCACTTTGTTCTGTGAAAGGGAGAGTCGGCTACACTGAATACAGTAGGAATGAAGAGGGTATGGTAAAAACCAGAAGTGTTAAAGGAATACAGAACTGAATAATCAATACCAAGGAAGTGTATGGGGGGAAGGGATCGGTTGTATAGAGGAAATGAATGAAGACTGACTTCCAGAACAGGCATCTGAAGGACAAGCAAGTGAGCTGAAGAAGAGCCAGACTGGGAAAGTCCTGGATGGATGGAGTTTATGAGATCCTCAAACAAAAAGAGGGGAGTAGTTTAATGGTGTTGATGTAAACTTGAATTAACTGTATTTCCTTTCCTTTTTCTTATCATGTCTTTAATTTCTGTCCTTTGTTATTTCTTTCTCTTTTTCAGAGCTTTGCCCTAAAGAGAATAGCATGATGGGTATGTATGTATGTATTTTAATATATATTAATATGTACATATATTAATATGTATGTATATTTCTTTTTATTTTATTTATTTATCAAATTTGTCACCACCCATCTCGTGAAACGACACTGGGCGGTTTACAACAAGATAAACATTAATTAAAACACAACATAAAAAAAATCCTAAAAATAAATAGGTTCCAAGAAGGTGGAAAATTGGGAAGTAATTCCAGGGAGCATCTTCAGGGGTCTAACCACTCCCAGGGGTGGGTAGAGCCCGTATCACCCCGTGCCCACTGACGGAGCCAGGTCTTTCAACCTTTCTGGAAAGCCGGGAGGGTAGGGCCCCACTGCGCCTCTGGGGGGAGAATATTCCAAAGGGCTCTCTTCCTGGGCCCCGCCAGCCGATATTCCCTCGCTGACGGGATCCACAACATGGCTTCTCTGCTTGACTGGGTGGGACAGGTTGATGTAATGGGGATGAGATGGTTCCTCAGGTAGCCTGGACCCATGCCACGTAGGGCTTTAAAGGTAATAACCAACACCTTGAATTAGACCCGGAACCAAACTGGCACCCAATGCAGCTCCTGCAGCAAAGGTGTTACATGTGCCATCCTTGGGGCACCCAAAATTGCCCGTGTGGCCACATTTTGAACCAGCTGAAGCTTCTGGATACTCTTTAAGGGTAGCCCCATGTAGAGAGCATTGCAATAGTCTAAACGAGAGATGACCAGGGCATGAATGACTGACCGGAGGGCCTCCTGATCTAGGAAGAGGCGTAACTGGCACATCACCCAAAGGTGGGCAAAGGCCCTCCTGGCCACAACTGCCACCTGCTCCTCAAGCAGGAGTTGTGAGCCCAGGAGGACTCCCAGATTACATACTGGGTCTGCCTGGGGCAATGCAATTGCATCCAGACCTAAAGATGGTAAACCCCTGGATATAGGGGAACCTCCAGTCCACAACCACTCTGTCTTACCAGGGTTCACCTGAAGCCTGTTGTTCCCCATCCAGACCCCCACAGCCTTCAGGCATCATGAAAGGGTGGTTATGGCATCACTTAGGTTACCTGGGATGGCAATGCATAATTGGGTATCATCTGTATATTGATGATACCTCATCCCAAGATGGCTGATGATCTCACCCAGCGGCTTCATGTAGATGTTAAAAAGGAGTGGAGAGAGTACCAAACCCTGCGGTAACCCACAACAGAGGGGCCATGGGCTGGAGCTCTCACTCCCAATCAACACCAATTAGGACTGGCCTTGGAGGAAGGAAGTGAACCAGCACAAAACTATGCTGCTCATTTCCAACTCCCCAAGTTGGCCCCAAAGGATACGATGGTCAATGGTATTGAAAGCCGCTGAGAGGTCAAGAAGATCAAGGATGGATGCACTACCTTCATCCTGCTCCTGCCGAGATCATCCATAAGTGCAACCAATGCCAAATCCAGGCCTGAAACCTGACTGGAAGGGGTCCAGATAATCCGTTTCCTCCAAGATTCTCTGGAGCTGCAATGCCACCACCTTCTCAACCACCTTCCCTAAAATGGGGAGGTGGGAGACTAGGCAAAAATTGTCCAGTATGGTGGGGTCCAGTGATGGCTTCTTGAGGAGGAGAAGAAGAAGAAGAAGAGAAACACTCCCTCCCTCAAGGTTGAATTCACTATCACCTGGACCCACCCACATGACACCTCCTGAGTAGCCTTAACCAGCCAGGAGAGACATGGATCTAGTTGGCAAGTGATGGCATTGACTGTCAACTTCCTTGGGTTCAACAGGATCAACTGTTCCCAGATAACAGGGCAAGTCCGTACCCTGGGCATCTCTGTAGACCATGCTGCATGCTTGGTATCCAACTGGGACCGGATGCAATTTTATCCTCCAGATACCCAGAAAACTCCTCTGCACGCCCCTGTAAATGGGCCACTGGGCCCCCCTTTCCCAAAAGGGATTGGGCAATTTTAAACAGGGCTGCTGGGAGGCATTCTGCAAATGCAATAAGAGTGGAGAAGTGTTGACGTTTCACTGCTCTTTACCGCCACAAGGTAGGCCTTAATAGCAGCTCTAGCCTGTTTTCGGTCGGATTTGGTCCTTGTTTTCCTCCAGTGGCACTCTAGACGTCTCTTAATCCTTTTCAGAACCCTCAACTCCTCCATAAACTACAGGGAGGATCGGTCTCAATGGGCCAAGAGAGGTCGCACGGGCACAATCTTGTCCAAGGCCTCAGCCGCCTTCCTATTCCAGGTGGCGGCCAGGGCCTCTGCCCAACAGTCCCAGCAGGATAACCAGGCAAATCCACTCCCCAGGCATCTCCAAAGGACCTGCACCACGCTTGGCTTCCAATTGGGAACGGGGCGATATTGGTATCAGCAAATTCTTCTATGTGGCCCTGGAGGGCCCCTCTTACCCAGGAGGGTCTGGGTAACCCTAAACAGGGCCGCCAGGCAGCACTCTGCGGACACGATAAGAGCAGAGAAATAATGGCACTCCACCGCTCATGTCACCACGAGATAGGCCTTAATAGTGGCTCTAATTCGTGTCCTGTCTGATTCATCCCTACTCTTCCTCCAGCGGTGTTCTAGACATCTCTTGATCCTTTCAATTCCCTCAACTCCTCCATGAACCGTTGGGAGTGATGGGAGTCATGGGCCAAGAGAGGTCGCACGGGCATGATCTTGTCCAAGGCCTCGGCCGCCTTCCTATTCCAGGTGGTGGCCAGGGCCTCTGCTGGACCGTGCAGCAGACCCTCAGGTATAATCCCTGGCTTCCTTTGGAACCCCACTGGGTCCATCGGTCACTGTGGGTGGACCAGTTGAATAGGTCCCGCTTCCCTGTGGAGGAGGGTAGTATAGCAGAATCTCAGGGTCACCAGGGCGTGATCCGACCATGACAAGGGGGACAGATGTAATTCCCCCTTCAGATCACATTGCCACTGCTCCAGCAAGAAAGCCAAGTCTGGTGTGAGGCCACTGTCCCGAGTCAGGGCACGAATAATCTGGGACAGGTCCATGGCCGCCACGGTGACCATGAACTACAGGGCCGTCTTCGAGGCATGTCCCAGGGATGGCAGATTGAAGTGCCCCAGAACCATGAGTCTGGGGAACTCCAACAGCAGCAACCACCCCAGCTGGTCTCGAGAGCCCAGCCTAAGAAGGAGGGTCTCACAACCGGCCACTTGTGGAGCAGCCCCCTGAAGGCCAGCAGAGACTCCCGGGTGACAACCGCTACACCCCCTCCCCTGCCCTGGGGTCTCGGCTGGTGCCAAACTGTAAACCCACCCGGGCACATTTCTGAAAGGGCCCAGCCAGGTCTCAGTGATGCACGCCAGGTCGGCCCGCTCCTCAGTGATCAGACCACATGTAAGGGGGCCCTTGCTGTTAACTGCCCTGGCGTTAAGAAGCAGCAGCCGGAAGCCAGGGCCGCCATGGATCTGCTGCCAGGGCCTGGGTCTGAGTCCAGAGGGCCGGAACACGCCACTGGTAACAAACACTGGGGATGTCTTCCCCGAGAGCAGCCCACCCCCTCTGACTCCCATCATAACATCCCCTGCCCGTCACCACCTGAATGGTATAACCCGCCCTAAGCCCCCTAGGCGCTCCAGCTCCCCGAAATCCCAACCCCCCGGCTTCCCTATAATGTTCTTTCTTCCAAAAGAAGAGAATCTCTGTAGCTCAGGGTTGAACGGTGGAGTCCTTGGTGCTCTCTGAGCTTGGTGGTTTGCTTGCAGACGTTTCATTACCCGACTAGGTAACATCATCAGTGCTAGAAGGGAGTGAGATTTGCTCCCTGTTTATATACTGTAGCTTGCTTTTTGTGGGGGTTTGGTTTTCTCCTTGGTAGTTCCTTGATTAGGGTATTGTTTTCTGCTTGATTGTTTGTGTTAATCCCTACTTATCTAGGTGTTGCTGGAGAGGATGTGTTCTGGTCTTTTTATTTCCTTCTTAACTTTGCTATTGTCTCTTTTGAATAGTGTGTAAATATGGTTTATTTCTATGTGTCTATTGATGGCTGATTTGTCTGAATGCCAAGCTTCCAGGAATTCCTCAGCATTTTTGGATCTAGCTCTTTCTAGCATGCTCACAGTTTCCCAGTTCAAACTATGGTTGAGTCTGTCCATCTGTTGTGAAATTAAGGCGTTTTCATCGACACTAACTAGCAGACAGAAGACACAATGAGAACTCCTCAATCTCACAACACATAGACGGACTCAAACATAATTCGAACAAATCAGCCATCAATAGACACATAGAAATAAACCATATTTACACACCATTCAAAAGAGACAATAAAAAGCTAAAAAGGAAACAAAAAGGCCAGAGCACATCCTCTCCAGCAGCCAACACCCAGATAAGAGTGATTATCACCAGACAAACAATCAAGCAGTAAACAATAGCCTAATCAAGGAACTACCAAGGAGAAAACCACTCCCCCACCAACACTGGCAGGGCAAGCTAGTGTGTATAAACAGGGAGCAAACCCCACCCTTACCAGCACTGATGAAGTTACCTAGTTGGGTGATGAAATGCCTGCAAGCAAACAACCAAGCTCAGAGAGCACCAAGGACTCCAATGTTCTTTCTATTTCAGCTTCAGAATAAAGGCTGAACTGTCATGGAATCTGTATCAAACTCTCTTTCTGCACTTTTGCTTTTTTTTCTCTTTTCTTTTTCCTCCTTCCTTCCTTCCTTCCTTCCTTCCTTCCTTCCTTCCTTCCTTCCTTCCTTCCTTCCTTCCTTCCTCCCTCCCTCCCTCCCTCCCTCCTTCTTTTTACTCTCTACTGTATTCATTTGTGTAGTTTTTATGTTCTTTGTAAAACTTTAAATAAAATTTATACAAAAAAAGAAATCTGTATCACACATACTTCATCCATTTACTATCAATTGCTGATGGATTCAGAAGAAAGGGAGGGGCCAAGATCTGCCAAAGGACACAGGGGAGGTGGGGTCAGGAGCAGATGGCAGCATCCATAGAAACTCGCTGTTTCATTAGTAAGACTAAAAGGGTGTCGGGATGTTGTGCGCAGCTCTGCCCCTTGGGGTCATGCCATGCTTGGGATGTTGCAGCACACACGGACAAGGGGTGGAGCTTGCATTGTGATGCCACAATGCCACTGACCCTATCTTGCTCCTCTTGCAGACCCTGCTGGGAGCAAGGAGTCTCCAGTATCATTATGGCTCTCCAAATATTTATTACAAATACCAGAAATGTGGATTTCAGTGTGCACCTCAAAATAAAGTCCAGTCCAGAGGTCTTCTCTTGCTCACGTAGCCCAGATTCCTCAAATCTACCACCACCACCTCTGCGGTGCCTCCAGACCAGAATCCCTTCCTACTGATTGAGCATACAGTTGGACATTCTGAAAACAGCCGCGTGCACCTCCTGTGGCTTCCTCACTACACGAAGCACAATTAAATGGAAGAGGACTGAGCCCAAACTCAGTCTGTGTTATCACAGAATGGGGAAATCCCCAAACAATGGACCTTGAGAAAGAAATAATGAAGACTTGGATGAAGGAATGGTTGTTAAGAAACAAGAGAATGTTAGAACTAGAAGTACGCAGCCTGAGGTTTGGGTGGCATGGCTTTTTATGGTATGATATAGTTAATGTAGTCTTTAAAAATCATTATATTAGGAGTGCCATATTATGAATATGGAATAGGTATGGACTCAGGCTGTGCCCAAAAATACTTTTATTGGCCTGAGCACAAGAGGTGTTTTATAGAAAAGAAACAGCAGGCAAAGAAAAATGGTTAACATATGAAGATTTGTTAATACAGGAAAATTGAGAACTTAAGATGAAATCAAGAGAACAACTGACTGCAGAGGGATTTACTTTTCAATGGTTTTCATAAGCACAACTAAAGGAAAGGTTTAATAAGGATAAAAAGCTACCAGGTATAGAACAACATGTAACAGAATTTGAAAGGGAATTATGTACAAATGATGAACACCTAATTGTTAAAATGAATAATTGTATGAGATTTGATGAACAAGTTAAAGAGCGCATGATAAAATGGGCTAAGAATGTTGGTTACAACATACAGATGGATCAGTGGAAAAGAATGTGGTTAAAAGGACTGAAATTCACATTGTCTTATAATTTAAGAGAGAATTTTTATAAAATGATGTACTGTTGATGATATATAACATCACCAGAGAGATTAACTAAGATGTATAAAGGTATCTCTAATTGTTGTTGGAAATGTGAAGAGCACAAAGGGATATTTTACCATGCATGGCAGACTTGTGAAAAACCAAAAAAATACTGGATACAAATACATATGATGATGCAGAGAATTTTAAAAATTAATATTCAGTTGAAACTGGAACTTTCCTTACTAGGACTTATGGACAGCCAACTAGAAAAGACTCATGGAAGTTTGCTTTTATATATGGTAACTACAGTGAGGCTGTTATATGCACAAAGATGAAAGACTCTGAAATACCCACAGTGGAAGAGTGGATTGTGAAGATGGCAGAACTTGCAGAAATGGCTAAACTGACTCGTTTGATCCGGGAAGGAGCAATAACTACTTTTACAAAAGACTGGAAACCCTTTATGGACTTTTTGCTGAAAATGGATAAAAATGAACTGGTGATTTACTGATTAAGAAGGGCTGTATATGAGAAGAAGGAAACTGTGTTATGTAATCTGGGAGAGCAGAAACAGTATTAACTATACTTGTAATGCTGCAAAGAAGATCAGAAGTCGCTTTTTTAAATATTTCCTTTTTCTTTTTTTTCTTTCTTTTTTCTGGATCTATACTTTCTTTCTTTCTTTCTTTCTTTCTTTCTTTCTTTCTTTCTTTCTTTCTTTCTTTCTTTCTTATCTTTCTTTTTATATCTTTTTTGCTTTTCTATATTCATTTTTATTTTTCTGTAAGCTTTTAACTTTTTGTAAAAAAAAATCTTCAATAAAAATTATATTTAAAAAAGAGATAATGAAGTCTGACCCAGAGGATCAGGCCAAGCAAAGGGGACATAGGTCTGGCGAGATCGGGTGCCAAAGCTCCTTGCTTTGTAATAAAGACTTTGTACGGAGGGAGAGGCTGTCATCGTGGCAGAGCTCAAAGGCACACCTGGTTGCTAGTCCTTCTGCTATGGGGGGAGGGGGGGGTTGAAGGGAAAGCTGATAACGTAACTTTATTTGGGAAAGCCCCCCCCCCAATATGTAACTGTAGAAACCTTTTTTTTTCGCACAGAACTCACCATTTGATGAAGTGAACTCGCTTGTTTCCTTGCAGGACAACAAACCCAAATGGGGTGAACGCCAGAAAAGCAGCATTTCCAGACACGTCCTGCAACACACCAAGAGCTTCTCATCGAACGGTGCAATGATTTAAGACAAACTCAGCTCTCTGTTGAGGGGCACCTGAGCCTAAACAGCTGGAGTCACTCCTCCTCAGCCACCAAGATGCTGAACTGGGCGCCTGCGTTGAGCGCCACAGACTGCAGCTCTCGCACCTTGGGCACCTCTTCTCCCCTCGAAGACGCAGCTGCCCAAAGCTGCCAGGAGCCCGTCCAGCACTTGGCCGCCTCCCAGGCCTCCGACCCCGAGGGCCCTCTGGCACCCCCGCTGGGAGAGGCGTCTGCTGCACCAGGATCCCGGCCCTCCTCTTGCAAGCCACTTCGGGCGGACCCGTTTCTTGCCTTTCTGGGCAGGGCCAGTTCACGTGGCTGCAGCGTATGCAGAAAAGGGGGACTAACTGGGGCCTGTCAGCCCTTCAAGGTAGAGCAGATGGGAAACCCAAGTCATGCATGCTGATACACCTGTACTGTAAGGTTACAGAATCTTGCAAGTCTGAATACACCCCCCCCCCATCTTTGTGAGAACCAGGGAGGGTCGTGTCTCAGGTGCTTCCTCAAATTACATTTCTGCCTCGGACTCAAACTTCCTTTATCTGACCATTGCCTTGGTTGTGGCCCTTCCTCCTGTTCCTCAATGTGAATGTGCTAGTCCAGCACTGGACCCTTGTTATGCCCTACTGTTACCTGTGAGAGCGGCTTCGACATCTAGAAACACTTGGCACCTTAAAAGTAAATCTGACACAGATTTCAGTTTCAACTGGAAACCACTGTTAGACCGTGATCCAGTACATGGATTGGTATCGCATCCAACATTTGGGTTTATCTATGCATAGAATCTGTATTTCAGTTTACAAGATACCTAAATTAGAAGGAATTCCTAGTAATACTTATTTGTAATACTGAACTTATTATAGAATGTAATTCCCTTCAGTGGCTTATTTTGTGCTGATCATGGTTTTTGATATCCATGTTTAAGCTTTAAACAGTGATTCTTAGCTTTTTAATATAATATATTCAGTGATTTACAATTACCTAATGATAGATTGGAAAACTATAACCTCCATGAGCTTTCTAAATCCCTTGTTCATTCATTTCTATGTTACTCTTTCATTCCTTTTTCAGGTTTCTTTCTCATGCTTGTCCATATATTTTCTTTAAAACGTCTAATAAAAAAGCAAGGAAAAAATAAAATCTTGTGCAACTCTTTCAACAGACATGTAGCTTGAAGTTGCAGTTGGATTTCTTCCAGTATTTCCTGATTAACATGTTACTTTAAAAGGTCATGAATCTAACCAGAGACCAAAGCAACATTTCTTATTCCTTCCTGGCTGCTAGCATGAATGCCCGAGAATGTGGAAGTGCGAAATCTAGCTATCAGCATTTTAGCTTCTGCTCCAGTGAACAGGGCCCAATCGTTCCTTGTAACAGACACGATCATAGTTCTAGCAAAAAAACCCCGGTTGTCTTAAAAGAAGGAAAAAACCCGAGAAAGAAAAGCCATTCACCAGTGTCTGGTCACAAGGAGATACTTTAGGAATGTCCAGTTGGGAATGCAGCCTTGCGGTCTTGCCCATCTGTCAGTGCTGCAGCCCCACAGCATTGATGCAGCCCAGTCAGTACATCCCACTAACTGCTGGCACAAAGGCAAAGCAAAAAGGAGAACCAGTGAAGGAAGGACAGCCAGTCTCTGCTTCCACCATCCAAAGCCGCTCTGCTGCCGCCAGCAGAACTCCACCTCCCCAAGGTAGCCCCATCACTTGCTAGCTGAACAGCAGTCCATGACTAGGTTTGCATAGCACACAACCTCGTCAACCCATCCAGCGTTCTCGCAAACAAAGCAAATGGGCTGAATTCAAACACCCTGGTGCCCAACTTAGCTGCCAATCAGTTAAGCATGTTGTGTAAATTCAGGATGTGAAAACGAGCTACAGGAGGAGACAATCCAGCCCTGAGAAGATGATTTCCCAGGGAAGCCTCCCCACAAGCCCCTAGACGAGCCACCAGGCTATCATGCCCCCGGCTGAAGAGTCCTCTTCAGACGAGGAGATCAAGATGAGAGTAACAGTGGGAAACCTGAACTAGCAACAGTGGTGAGGTGGCCTTAGTGCCCACCAACCCCAGCCCTTGGAAGGAGGACCTTGAACCAGTGTCCCGGTCACCCAGCCAACAGGAACACAGCCATCTCCATGAGAAGCCCCAGTAAGCTGCTGTCTGACAGAGGAGAGCTTGCCTGCACACAGAAGCATTTAGCACGGCCATTGGATGCGCTTAAGTAGAGCCTGGGCCACTACTTGTCAGGGATGTTCCACTTGGATCCCTACCCTGAACAGGAAGGTTAACTTGCGGGCTTCAAAACCAGAGGTACCACACCTGGGCATCGAACAGGACTCCATAGAGAGCAGCCCTGCAAGAAGTGGCATCTGGCAGTTACAAGATGTTTCTCCTTGCTGCATCATGGGATGGGGGACAGGAGAACAAAGGGAATGCAGAGAATCGTGTCTGGGACAAGAGACTTCTGGATCTGGTTCTCAGTCAGAGTTTCTAAGGAAACATGAAAAAGATGGAACGGTACCAGCAGCGTGTTCCCCAATCCTCAGCCTCCCTGGCCCAACTGGGAAGGTGCTGCAGCGACCTCTCTCTGTGGCAAGGCAGAGGCAGCAATGGCTGGCGTGTAGCAGGCGCTAGCATCCTGGGATGCACAAGGGGGAATCTGGAACCTTTCTCAGTGTACCTCAGGAAGATGGAGTCGGTGGGGGTGGTGGGGAGGCTGCTTCTAGCTCTCGGAGAATAGGGCGTCTTCCACCCATCTTATTCATCCGACACAGTAATAAGAACTAACTGGGAACAGGGGATGGGCAGGGAAGACAACTGCAGCAAATCCCTCAACTATGAGAGCCATTTTCTTGAGTAGGGAGCCAAGAGCCCTGAGACACTTTCTCCCACATGCTTGGGATACAGAGAGAAATGTGTGACATCTGCGTATGGTAAGACTGAAACAGACCTACTGGCTATCGTGTACGCATGTGAGTATGAGAGACTCTGATCTGCACGGCTGCTTTAAAGAGTGGCAGACTTGCTCTAGAGTCACACCCCGGAACCCAAGACACCCACATCCTTAATAGGTTCTTGGTGTTCCATGATCAGGTGCAAGGAGTCTGCACCTTGTGTTTCCTGTGCTGACATTTTTATTTGGCTTCTGAAATTCCATCCCTTTTTTCACTGATGAAGCAGGAAAGCCCAAGCAGGAGACGCATCCCAGTTAGCAGAACTGTGTTGACTCGGGGATCCGCAGCAGCTGTTGCCACGTCCGTGGAGTTGCTGAATAAGTCTTTGCCAAATGTGTTCCAACACTTATTCAGGCCTGTGCCAAGAAAAAGGGTCTGCACGAAATGTCCACGGAGCTTGATTCGGAGCACAACCTGAGGCAAGTCCTTTCTTTCCATTGTCTGATACATCTTTCAGAAACAATGTCTTCCGTTCTTCGAGCACCACTTCCAGTTTGGGCTGCACATCCTTGTCATTCATTAAATTGCCTCCGGAATGAACTGCCCACCCCCACCCCAGAGGCAGGTCCCCCCCTCCAGGGCTAAATTTCTGCTTGGCTCTGCTCCAGCTTCCTGGAATGCGCTCCTCGTTTTGTTTTCAGAGCCTCCTTTCCTAGCGGGAGGAGGGAGCCACAGAATGGGCCGGGCAGGGCAGCCTCATCAGGGCAGGGACTGGCGGCCGTGGCTCCAGGGCAGCTGAAGTCAAGGCGTAGCTGCCCTTTGCTGCTGGCCCTTGGGCTCCCCTGT
Source organism: Python bivittatus (assembly GCF_059951505.1). NCBI lineage: Eukaryota > Metazoa > Chordata > Lepidosauria > Squamata > Pythonidae > Python > Python bivittatus. Next base: position 5,786,337 of record NW_028277053.1, on the reverse strand, counting down.
AAATGCTGGGAGGAGAAGGCACCCTGGGTTTCCCCGAGGTTCTCAGCCTGCTCCTTTGCACCACACACCCCCACCCCAAAGCCCCCTTCCCTGCCATGCGACGCAAGAGCTGCCCCTCCTGCCGCCTCTCAGGACCGGCACAGCCCCCAAAGCAGATCGGGTCACCTCCTTCCTCGGCCCCAGCTGAGCCCGACCCGGCCCTGCAAAGGGCGCAACGGCGTCCCCAGGTGGGCTCCAATTTGAGCGGCGGCTCCCCGCGTCCTCCCCTGCTCTCTGGGCTACTTCCAGCCCCCAGGGAGAGGCTCTGGCTTGCCTCAGTTTCCCTGCAGGTGGCATGGGATTTCCTGCCCCAAGCAAGGCCCCCCCGGATGTGCTGGACTACAGTTCCCATCATCCCTAGCAGGAGGCAGAAAAGCATAGCCTTGGGTCACTTTATGGACTAACTGACCCTCTGAGACTTAACAGGCTCTTCCTCCGAATGTGCCTGGTATGTGCCTCAGGGAGGGTGGGTTTATCTGGGAAAATGGTCCAAGGAATTGGGGAAATTAGCAACTGAAATGCGTGAGTGCGGATTATTCAGCCGGACACACTGCTGCCTGCAGTGGGCCCTGAAAGCCCAAGAAAGGCACTGGGGAAGGTCTCTTGGGTACAAAAGCAGTCCAGATGTGGGGCAAGATGGTGGCATTCCTAGCTGGCACCGCCTGATGTGGGGATGCCTTGCTTCTACCCAGAGTTGCACCACCATGGGGAGGCTCTGAAAACAAAAGGGAGGAGAAGGCTCTTGCTCCCCCTATAAGAATGAGCATCTGCGTAAATTAGCAATTGGCAGCAGAGAAGCAGCAGCAGCAGCTAAGCGGGTTGGGCTTGGGTAGGAGACCACTCAGAAATCCCAGGACTGTAAGAAGTTGAAAAGTTCCCTTCTGCTGCCCAGCAAAGGCCACGGGTGTCTCCGTGACGGCCCCAGGCACTCCGCTCAAGGCACGTTTAGCCGCATAGAGAAAGTGAAAGTGATTCTGAGCGCGGGGCAGCGGCCTGTGGACTTGCTCCTGGATAATTGCTCAGATCTCTAGCTGGGTTTCTCCCCTGCCAGCTGCTGGATGGAGGGCAACGGAGCGGGGGGCGGGGAGAGTCCTGCCCAAGACTTTCACAACTGGATCCTGCCCAAGTCTGAGTCTCAGGGGATCAGTCCTCGCCAGCCTTAAATTATGGCTGTTTACGTTGCGTAAACGATATGTTTAAGTAACTGGTTTGCACGCGGGAGCAAAAAAGGGCAAAGCAAAAGATGACCATAGTTAAGGCCCAGAATAAGACTCGCTGGAAGCGACCGGATCGAAAGGAAGGAGGAAGTTTGCAACCCGCTCAGTCTGTCATCACAGAGTTCCTAAACTCTTACTTCATTTCTCGGTTGGTTTGGCTTATTCAGCGGCAAGAAAACCTGTCGCTTGCCATGCCAAACAATGGTCCGGCAGGTAGGAGTCCCACTGGGGGAGCTGGGTTCCACGTGGGCAAACGGAAGGATCCCCTGCGGCCACGCTCTAGGGCTACGCAGCAGACAGCTCTCTGAGCCCCTCCTCTGATCCAGGGAAACCCCGTGCCAGAGGAAGCCAACGCTGGACACAGCCAACCCTCTGAAGCTGTCCTCCCTTGACCCTGACTTAAATATTAAAGACACCGCAAGCATCGAGCCAGTTGACTTGACAAATACCGCAGATCCTTCTTAAACTGCTTTTACTGCAGAATTCCCTTCAAATGTTTTGACCCACAGCATTTAAATGCAGCTGTATTCATTTCTCATTATTCAGTTCTGACAAAGGAGGATGTTTGCAATACTGCTTCCAGATCCCAGGTGGATTACTGCCAATCAGCAGTGTAAATCATGGCTAAACAGGCCGGCCCTACAAAACCACCCGGGGCAGCAGAAAACGGCGAAGTGCGCTCCGCTGATGGAGGGCAGGGCGTGGTGCCGAGGGCACGGAGCTGGCAGGCCGGGGCAGCCTATCTTCTGCAGGCTGTTTAACCCTTTCAGGGGAAGTTCAGCCTCCCCCCGGAGGAGGACTTCGCAGCCAAGGCTGGTCCTGCAGCTTCCCAGCCGGCAAGGGCAGCTGCTGCCCCGTTAATAACTGTTGCCCGTGGTGGGCTTGAACGCCGAGGCCACACGTGTGGAAGGAAGAAGGCAGCTTCAGCCAGGGAAGCCCCTTCGGGGGTGGGGAGAGGATGGGGGCCCGCTGCGTACCTTGCAGGGGTGTGGGTCCACTCCATACGTCTCCAAGGTCTGCGCTTTCCTGAGAAAGTTCAGCTCCGCCATCGCGGGGGTCTGCCCACTGAAAGAGAAGAAAGGGGGACAGCAAGGTGCCCCTTGGCATCAACCGCCTGCGGCTCTCCCATGCTGCTCAGGGGCTCCCAGTCCCTGCCTGGAGAGCGCCTGCAGGAGGCGGGACAGCCTGGCTTTGTGCCCCGGGCAGAGCCACCGTGGCTGCTGGTGCATCTCCGATCATCCTTTGCCCGCCACAGCTGCCCGAGGCTTTGCCACAGGCTCGGGGCGAGGGACTGGCGGGCAGGTCCGCCACCCAAGCGCCCCTCAGAGCAACTCAAGGGACCAGCCCAGCAGCATCTCAGCTGCTCCACAGGCGCAGGAGGAGGGAGCTGATGGCTTTAGGTTGACGCCAATTTTGTGTGACTGTGATATTATCGACGGCTTTCATTCTGTGTTTTTAGTTGGTCCTGCTTTCCTAGCCCAGCCAGATAGCTGTCAGGATGAAAGGCAACCTTGAAATATTCTAACAAATATGTTAATAAATGGCCTGAAGTGCTTAGAGGGGTTTTAATATGGGATTTCTTAGGTGCCTCTTGAATCGCACCATAAGGCAGGTAACAATGCAGCAGAGAGAAGGAAGGAAGCCAGGAAGAAGAGAGACAGCCACATCCTCTTACATCTGTCTGGACTGTGAGCAAACGAGGGGGGGAGCAAAATTCCCCCGCAGTGAGGTGGGTGGAAGCCAGAATCTCACCTTCCAAATGGGGTAAAACCTAAGAGGCCCCTGGGCCCTGCACAGCTGATTCCCAGATTTTCAGACCTGACTGCAGTGTAATATTGGAATTATATGGGATTCAGTTGTCTAAATTAAATGCAAGCTGGCAGCATTTGGACCTGCTGGACCAGACCATTTGTATCCCAAGGGACCGTTTCCCTGCACGCTTGACTAGCAGTGTGTTCGCATTAGCTGGCTTCTCACCACCGGAGATGTTCCACCCGTTCACGCAAGCCTGATCTTGTCCTGCTCTGCGTTCTCCTTCCCTGGATCGAGCTGTGCCCAGGGTTAGTTCACAGCAGCCCTGCTTTTTATTAGTTAGAGCGTCTTCTGGCTTGAGATCACGCTGTTACAGAGCCAAGGGTAGCCTTGGTTTCTAGCTGCCCCTTGCTCTAGACATCTCCTGGGACCCAGAAAGTTGGTCGTGGATATTAGATCGTGATTTGTTTTGGAAGAGCCCACCAGGCTTGCTCAGCCACACAACTGAGAAGGAGTCCTTGGAGGAGCCGGAAGACGGCCGAGTGCTGCGTCTCTCGGGTGCAGCTTTAAAGCCAAGCGTCCCTCTCGCCAGGAAGGCAGGAGTCCCCACAGCGAGAGCAGGGGACGCTCAGTCTGCAGGGCGGTGAGAGGGGAGCCTCACCCTGTGGTCAAGCAGCTGGTACTCAGATCTCCCCTCCACCTGGAAAGGGCAAAAGCACTCCAGAGGCCAGTACCTCGAGGTCTCTCTGAGCAGCCCCTGCGCACGCCTCCCCAGCCTTTAAAGGAGGGCGGCTGCAATGCTGAGGTCATCCTGAGCCTCCCCGGGCAGCACTGGACAGGGTCACGGCTTCTGGAGGTCACCTAGCCCAACACCCAGCTCAGCAAGAGACTTGCTAAAGGAGACTGCAGAAACCCACTTTGCACAAAAGGCGGGCTGTGGATCTAGCAGACAAGCAAGCCCAAAGTCACCTGAGCTCAATTTTGTGGATCTCAGCAATTTTCCTCTCCAATTTCTCTGAGTGTTTGGGGAAAAACTGGAACTTGGAACTGTATCCCTCTGGGTGTTTTCCAGGATCATAGTCACCAATTTCCGCTGAAAGAAAGAACAGAAATCAGCAATTATTACTGACTGTTTGCAAATGTAAGCAAAGGCGATCCTTGGTGCCTAGTGAGTCCATCTGTTGCTGCTGTTTTACAAATATTTCCTTAATCAAATACAATCACTATGAAGCTGATTTTCTGCAATGCATCCTATTTATTTGCAGGAATGCCTTTTAGTCCCAGAAGGTCGTAAGAAAAAGACAAACATTCCATCTTCTCCTCCTTAGTATTTTCTCTGGGAAGAAAATGATGGAAGTGGTGGAAAGAAATGAGGGTGTGTGCAAATGGAGGCTCACACCACCAGAAGCACGTGAAATTTGCCAGACAATTGTAAAAGCCCCCCCGCCCGATCCTCCCAGGGGCAGAAGGTGAAGGGCTTAAAACACAACAAAGCTTATCCGTGCCACTGAGGGGGCAGTTTCAAAGGCGCTCCCAGTGCAGCACTGAGGGCATCCGCGTTTCTCCTAAAAGCGCACGTCTCTTGTCTGAAGGCATTACCTTGAAGGATGTGGGCGGCTAACAGAGCAGCGTCGGAGGTCTTGCACAGGAGGCGGCCATGATACAGATCTCTTTTGATCTGCAAGAAGACGAGATACCTGTCAGGGGAACCAGAGCAAAAGGGATGAGTGCCTTCCTTTCCTTACAGCCCTGGAGAAGCAGCTGTGGGCTCTTCATAAAATCCCCTTTGGGCCTCTTCCACTGACCGAACGAAGAGGCGGCCAATCCTGACCCACGGTTCCCTCTCCCGACGGCTGTGGGGAGGGCTCCGTTCAGAAAGCGTTCGCACCGGCTGCCTTGCAAGGCAGTTTCTAACCGTCCTGATCCCTGCCAGGAAGCCAGTCGGCAGCAGAGCGTTTCCACACCTCTTGTTCCCTTTCTGAATGCCGGTGCCTCACCCAGCCCTTTCAGAAAAGCGGCTAACCTGCTGCTCTTCTTAACAATATTGTAACTGAGTTATGGAATTACAGAGTGATGCTTTATTATCAATCAGCCATTTCCTTAGGAAGTTCAGTCTCTGAATTTCCAGGTGGTTGGACTAAGACGTCCTTCCAGCCCTGGGATCAACAGTCCCAGAGTCCACATTCATTAATGAAGTCTGGGAAGAAATGCTGGCCTTGGTTGCACCCTTAATGATCTGTAAAGATGCCAACTGTCCCTTTCCCAGCACGTTCTAGCAGTGGTGAGAAGGTGGATGCTGCCTTTTGGATCTGCAAGCAGCTTGTCAAAAGTTACCAGGACTTAAGAGCAGCTTTCAACCCAGCCGGCCAAAAGTCCCCCTCTTGCCCAGGCGGTCAGTGGCTTCCCAGGCCTGGAGGGAAGGCCCACAATCATGCCCAAAAGACCAGTGTGGAAGGAAGGGCTGGAGCCGGCATTCAGACAAACTGGACAGGAGGCTCCGGGCGGCTAGCTTAGGCTCTCCCAGGCGCTAAACTAATTTCAGGCTGCTTTTAGGTCTCTCCTTATACAGTAAGAACATCTGAAATTTATTTTATTTTATTTATTCATTCAAATGTGTTACAGCTGCCCACCTCCAACAGACACTGGGCAGTATACAGCCCCGCCCCCCAAAATGACTAAGAGTAAATCTTAACGGGATCCAGGCCCTGGCATGATGGTATAATATTCTGACTCTCTTCACTGTCCAATATACGTTGTGGCTGGGTATCAAGTGGGGGGACAGGTGTATATTTTGAGGGTTGATGTATCGCTAATGGCCTGCCTATCCCATCTCCTCTCCTTCACGCCAAGATCACTTCTCCGGCTGATGGCCAAGGCGGGTCGTCACACGAATACCCACCCTGAAACAGAGGCAGACAGAAACCGTATCTACTGCAACGCTGTGGTGGGACGGTGGTGGCTCAAGGAGGGGGCTGGGTTTGAGAGGATGGAAGGCAGCAGGAGAAGGCCGCCTAAGACGTGATCCAAGGGGGGAGATGAAGAACAGAGCAAAACCTGGGGTGGACGCCTCATCAAGGGTGCCACCAAAGGATGGGGGTCATTCGAAGCACAGCTAGATGACAGCTGTGAAGTGGAAGACCGGCTGCAGTACTGCTGGTTATTAGGCCCTCAGCAGCCCTTGAGAAGACAGCCAATCTGAAACCACTACAATATCTAGTAAAAGGGGGAGACCCACAAGCCAGTCTGGTCCAAGGTTCTAATGGACCTTATTTCACCTCCACACATTTCTCAATTTGCCATCTTCTTGATGAAGACCTTTACAGAATGCCAAAGTTTGCACATTATTTCAGAAACCTTTACTTTGACGATTAAAGGTATTGACATGAATCTGAGGCTCAGAAGCAGAGCTCAGCCCTCACTGAAGGGTGGTGCTGGCAAAGCACATCCCTAATGAACACCCTGTTAGAAAGTAATGCCCTGTTTTCTCCCTTTGCGCTTCCTTGCACTTCCACCACCCTCTTCCTCTTCCTCACGGTGGGATCCGAGGAACAGCAGAGCCAAGCTTTCCCAGGGGGTCCAATGTTCTCGGGCTCCTCCCCCTAAGCAGCTTGTCCCGTGGCCAGCCCAAAGATGGACAAGACCCCTGCCCTCAGCCTTACCTGGTGATCTCCTCTTTTAGAGCAGCTGGATCGGTGGGGTAGAACTTCACTCGGAAGCACATGGTGAAGGGGGGCTGAGCTGCAGAAGATAAAAAGATCATCAGTGGGTTGGGGAATCCAACTTAGAGTAGGACCTCAGGTCCCCAAGAAGCCTTAACCCTCCTGGTGCCATCTCCAATCTGGCTTAGCAAAGGGCAGACTTTATCCTGGGGCAAAAAGAGGATTTGTGTCTTGGAAAGGAAAAATTGCCAATGGCTTCGACAGGAATTGGACCCTGAAAAGTGACAAGGGAGAAGGGGGTCACGTCTAGGAACAGGTACAGAGGTCTTATTTGCAGCTCAGAGAGCAGCCTGTACAGTGAGGGATCCATCTGGAAACGTCAGCGCTTTTCTCCGCTCTGTGGGATGCCCTCAAGCAAACGAGAACTTCTGCTCAGTGGAACCAGATTCTTCTAGTTAAGCACAAGTCCAATAACTCGCCACGTTCACAGAGGCTGAGATGGTACCATGGGAGTTTGGGTTCCAAACAGGGGAGTGGGAGATCCCTGCAAACCAGCACAGTCTACCCCCCCACACCCAGAGCCTGGCGTGCTGCTTATTACCGCAGCCAGAACATCTCCCGTTGCAAAGTTAGAAGCCTCCCAGCTCACTGAATAGCTCAGGAAGACAAATACTTACATCGCATTTGCTTCACCACAGACTTTGTGAATTCCAGCCAGTGCTAAAGCAAAGAAGAGAGAGAGTTTCAAAAGCTAGCAAACAGCAGGCGGGCTGCACCGTCTTTCAGCCCCCCCCCCCCCGCCCCCCATCAATCTGGCTTCAGTCATAAAATCGTACTAGCTACAAAGTACATGGAGCTGAACTGGAACTACATAGAGATCTCGTAGCAATATTTTGGGTAGCTTGTTCTCAAAAGGCTAGAATCATGATCTTTGCCAGGAGAGCAAGATTTGTGTCTGTAATTCATTGGGCACCCAGTCAGTCAGGTGATCTGCTCCCAATATTTGCGGTGCCTTTTCCATACTGCCTATTCTGCCCCAGAAGCTCAGTGCCAGGTGTGCCCTTTCTTAGGTCCTTGTGATCTCCAGGTGGTGGCTTTTTCTATGTAGCCTCAAATTATTTGAGGCACAGGCAGTGCCCCCAAGGCTGGGCCCTCTTCCTGACAATGCCCCTCCAGAGCGCCCTGTTGGGTCCTCTTGGAGCAAGTGCATGGACGAGGAGGGCAGGGTTGGCTTCGGGTTCACAATTGCTGGCTGAGCGATTTTCCAGGATCTCGGGCAGAGGGATGCCCATCTCCATGGGCAGGGAGAGCGGCACCATTAGGGATTTCCCCCTCCTCTTCTTTGCGTTGGGCAGGCAATTCTACCCTGGCAGCCAATACTGGACGCCGAGCTGCAGGAGGGCACCAAACCTGCTGTCGCCTACCACGTCAGTCCACATTGTTGGCCTTCCGTCAGCTTGAAAGATGGGAATTATTTCAGAGAGTTTTGGAGGACAAAATGGTGCCACGAGTTTTTGTTGCGGGGCGTGCTCTTTGATTTTGATTTCTTAACCTTTTAAATTTTGTTCTGTGGATGTTTCCTTGTACTGGTTCTTATCATTATATTGTGGACCGCTAAGGGTCTTTCAACTGCACGGGGTACAAATCCAACCTAGGCTGTGAACACCCAAACCATCGGCAGTCACCGCTAGCCGCAGACCCCAGACAGCTGCAGTTGCGGAGGGAGAAAGGCTGTTCTCTCAGGCCGGGTCAAAGGCACAGGGAGCGCCTGCCCTTGGAACACCTGTGCCCCTTACAATCTGGGGCAGGCCAAGCCTCCTGAGGTGCGCATGGGACAGAGAGGTTGCCAAGGCTCTTCATCCCCCATTATTCGCAAGCTGGCCCTCGGCTTCTTACTCTAAGATTACAAACCCTCCCTAAGACAGAAAGCTGCCGTGTATTGTCAGCCTGTAGATCAGGTAAGGACCATTCCTGGTGACTGACATCTGCCATCTCCATGACGATCTGTCCCAACCTGGTCCTTCAGGTCTTCCAACGGAGCGGCCACAGTTGCCGTAACTGCGTCCTTCCCCCTTGCTGCTGGTTGTCCTCTTCTCCTCTTTCCTTCCACCCTTCACAGCACTACCGACTTCCCCAGAGAGCTAGCTCTTTGCGTAATGCACCCAAAGTAGGATTTATAAAATATCATTGTTAATTCTAGTTATTTTGTATTATTGTTTTATTCTCTATCCTACAGTGCATGTTCACTTAATAGTTTTTGTAATTTTAGTACTAATAGTCACCAGAATTTCTATACATGGCTCTTAGGGTAATCATGCTATAGCTTTTGGGTGTTTTAGATGTCTTTTGCTCTTCTATCTTATAGCTTTGCCTGCACAGGAAGTACAACGTCTCCCCACCCGCCATCCATCAAGGACTCTGGGTCTCGTGAGCGCGCGGTGATGGATGGAGTGCGGGGGGCAGGGAGTTCACCTGTTGGCCACCTGCTCCCTCGGGCACCCAGGGGCACCTTCCCAAGGCCTTCACCTGTTCTTATCCGGGAGCCACAGCCAATCCTCAAAGGTGCAACACAACTTCCCCAGAGCACATAATTCCACCTCAGAGCCACTCCGGCCACCCCAAGCTCTGCCGGGGTCCCGCCCCTTGACTTGCAGGGCTGTTGCAGAGAGACAATAGAGGAGGGAGGGCAGGGTTCGTTGCCCCGGTTCTCGGAAGAGCAGGGCATTCAACTTTACCAGCCTGAGCGGTACTCCAAAAAGCAGTGGGTAGGGATACAATTTCATTTAATTTACAATTAAATCTGATTAATTTCAAATATACTTTACAAACACACATACGTAGGATCTCAGGGTATCTCATCCAAGGCTCACGGGGCCATACGGGGCCCGGGGCCTTGGCCGCACATCTCTGGCCTTGAAGAATGGCAGGGCATAAACCCCAGATGGGAGCTAACAAGCAAGCGAAGACACTGCAAACAATGTGCTATGTAGCGAAATTCTGTGCAAGTCTTTGTGACAACTGGGTAGAAGCAACACGAGTCTTTCTGGCGGAAGGAAAAGAGGGGCAGCTGCTTCTTCACCGGGAACGGCCTTCTCCCTCTCCGGAGCATTGTAAGGCCAGCAGCTGAAGCCCCACCAAGCAAGAGACCCGCCACCTGCAGCCGCTTCGCTGGCCTTGAGGCTGGGCAAGGGGAAGGGGCTCACCAGACCAAAAGCACCACGCCGGGACTCACCCTCTGCTTGTCGGGGTCAACAAAGCGGATCCCAAAGTAATCCTTCTCCAGGAGGTTTAAGTGATGGCAAAGCAGGTCAAAGAGGAACTGGCCTTTGGCATCTTTCTGCAAAACAAGGGCATGGCATTGATCAGGAGGCAGGCAGACCACGGGGCCCTCCCTGAAGCAAGCAGGCTGGGAGGAGGAGGAGGAGGAGGAGGAGGAGCCCAGAAGCAGGAGGGCATGTCTGAAGGCTCTTCCTTCCAGAGCTGACCCAGAAGAAGCAGTAGCCGCAGCAGACACAAAGGCAGAGTGCTGCCGAGTCTCCATCCGCACAACGTGGCATCAGGAGATGGGAAAGGAAGTTCAGACAAGCCAGGATAGCATCTTTAGAGACACGTTCACTGCCCCCCCCCCGCCATTCCAGGTGGCGGTGGTGGAGATCTTTTTCTGTGGAAGGCAGCTGTTCCACCAGCCCTGGCCAGAAACGTCTCAGGAGTCACAAGAACCCTGCGGAACTCGGCCATCAAAGGACGAGAAACGCAACAGCTAGAGAGGATCCGAGTGGGCCTGGGAAGGCGGGCCTTCCGTTCCGTTCCGTTCCTTCCAGCCTCCCCTCCTGAACTCCTCGGATACCCATGCCAGTGAACTCAGATGGGCTGTGGGGGAGCCCCTTTAACTCCCCCACTAGAAGTCTAAGATCTGCAACCTGGGGGCGTCCCAAGTCGGTTTCTCTTTGGGTGTATGAATCACCCTTGTGGATTCTCACCCACCGTTCTGTTTTGGAGAACCTGAGCCCTTGGTCACTGTGCCTCACGAGAGACTGGACGAGACTCACTAGAAACCCTCATCCGGAACGATAGCTTCAAACCTGTCCCTGCTGCCCTCTTTGTTCCAAGGGCAGAGATGGCCCAAGACAGCTGCCCTGTCCTAGCACCTGGCCCTTCTCTTTGCCCGCTCCTGGCAAGTATGCAGCTCCCCCCAGCCCAGCCCAGCCCAAGGGCCTCCCTACACAGGTCTCTGGTGCCCAAGCAGGCAGCTGCCTGGGCCTCTCGAGAGCTGGGCACCGCTGAGTGCCTCCCTCCTCCATGGTCCTTCGTGTACGGAGCATGTGCCCACCTCCCCGGCAGCTCGCTCTGAGGAGCTGAGAGATGGAGTGGGTGTCTGGGGGGGCCCCCAGGGGCAGGGCCTGGCCGCAGTCCAGCAGCACCCTCCACCATCTGCCACCCAAAACTGCTGGTAGGAGCAGCCGTCATTTCAGCTCATATGGCCGAGCGGGCAAGCACAGAATAGAGGGATCTCAGTGGGAGTCGTGACATCTTTAGGTACCCAAGCAATGCCATCGGCTTTGGAAGGAAAGCCAGGACCCTGGAAGTCATTCCCAAGATTTAAGACAACTGGGAAAATCTAACCAATAATGAACTTCAGTGGAGACAAATGCAAATAGATGCTGCTCTATGACCATTATAAGGATTTGATTTGATCTGAAATACAGTTGCTTTTGGACATCGAGAGTTAGAGGTCTACAGCGGATGATCTGGCTTAACAGCAGGTCAAGGAGTTCAATACAGTAGATGCAACGAATTTGAAGCAGCAGCATAATGTGAATGCCGAGCAAGCTCTAGACCAAGAAAGTGGAGGCTGTCCTGGGGAGGGAGCCAAGAGCGTGTGAGAGCCGAAGCAAAGGGAGAAGAGATTATGGAGTGGGGGTGGGAGTGGGGGTGGGAGTGGGAGGGGTGCAGCCATCCTCACATATTTCACGGTCTGGACAACAGAGCAAATTCCAGGAACAGGAGTCAAACGAAAGAACTCAGATTAAAATAAGGCAGACTAAATACCAGGAAAGAGCCAGTTTGGTGTCATGGTTATGGCATCAGGCTAGAAACCAGCAGGCCCTGAGTTCCAGTCCTGCCTGGGCGACCCTGGGTCAGTCCCTCCCTTGCAGCCCCAGGAAGAAACGGGCGAGGGCAAAGCACTTCCGGAAAACCTTGCCAAGAAAACTGCAGGGGCTGGTCCAGGCAGTCGCCCGGAGTCAACACTGACTTGAAGGCACCAAAAAACAAACAAACCCCAAAACCCTAAGTAGCACTTTCTGTACAAAGAAATAGACTACTTTGAAGATGGTAAGTATTTTTAATTTAAATAATGTTTAAAGCAAGTACTGGATGGCTCTGGTCACCTATCAGGGATATGATATCAGTGCATCAGTAGGAAAGGGCAGTCCAGATGAACTCTGAGGGTCTTTCACCCTCTAACTCCCCCCGTTTGACCTTTCGCTGCCTGGACATCCAGAGATAAAGAACAAAGACAAAAGCAGTCTCCTCCACCTCGACCCTTGGTGACTTCATGGCCACACCCCCGCCATTTTCATGGCCACAGGAGCATTAATAACTTATAGACACGTACTTCCTGGTGGTCTCCCATCCAAGAATTAACCAGCTTGACCTGTTTAGCTTTTGGAGATCAGACAACATTGGGTGGATGCTGCCAAGCGAAACAAAATAAATCAGCACCCTTCCAGTCCTGTGTTCAAATGGTCTGAGCTGGGGTGCTGGGTGGAGGGTCGAGCTGCCCCTAGCTTCTCTTGCGTTCCCTCATGAGCCGCCGCTTGCTGACCCACTTGGGGGCCGGGGAGACGTTGCTCTTTTCTGTTAGCGCCGGCCTGCGCCCCCCTGCCCCACTCTCCTTCCAGCCCCCAGCAGCGGTCTCTGCGCACCTGATGCCTCCGTGGCAGCAGCCGTAGCCCCCAGGCCAGGCTGAAGGCCCAAAACGACGGATGGGCCTCGAGCTGGTCGGTCACTCCAGTCACCTGGGAGGTGAGCCACAAAATACTAGCCCGAGGCCGCCCAGAGGCAGCCTTCACGGTACCCTCTCCAAGTTGGAATGTGGAGAAGAAGAAGACCTCGTGCCCGCTGAAGGCCTCTGTCTTTTCTCGTGCTGGATGGCGGCCTGTTTCTGCTTTATTTTCCTTTCGTGTGCAGTTTTCTAGTTCATAGACAGTTTCACAATGTTTTTGTATAGGAAGTCATGTAAAAATATAGGAAAGAAAAATAACATAATGGGTTCTCCCATTAGTTCTACACTGAGGTCACAGAGACGTAGGCAGCCGAAATTAAACATTAGCAAAATCTGATCTGGGGAGAACGCAATCGCAAGTGGTTTTGTGCTGCGTTTTCTGCTGAGCTCACCGAGCGGCAGCGTAGAAGCGTCTGTCCCTGCGACCGCTTCAGATGGCATTTCCCTGCCTGTTCTGAAAACCTGTGTGGCTAGTGATATTTCAGATCAGAAACCGGTATTTCAAACCAGTTGAAATAGAAACAGCGGCATAACTTTTCCTTCCCGCCCCCAAAACACAATTCTTCTTAGAGGGATTTGCAGAAAAAGATGTTCCAGGTGCCTGGAGACGTCTTCTTTTGCAGCTTCAGAGAAAGGCAAATCGATATTATCCTCAAACACAGAGAAATGCCTCTGCAGTAGAGAAGAGCAAATGTGGAATGGTTTCCTCTTCGCTTTAGGGGATTATCAAGAGTTTTACTTAAATCCCTTCCTGAAAAAGCAGTTATTTCAAATTAAGAGGTCCGGCTTTTGCATCTTATCAAGTGAGACGGACATTTTATGTGATCTAAGTCCAGGGTTACAAACAAAGCCAGCAGCCCCACTGAGCTCACTCCCTTGCTGTGGGTCGTCCTCCCCGGGAGCGGGCAGCAGCATCCCTCTGCCCCGACCCTGTGGTGCGGCGGAGTTGGGCCGGGGGCTTCCCTGTGGCCGCCATTCTGCCTCGGAAGGGCCCCCAGCACCCACGTTCCCCTTGGGGCTCAAGAGTTTAAGAAACAAGAGCCAAGCGGGGACCCTGCTCAAAAGAGAAACGGTTCGACCCTCCCCACCGGAGAGGAATGGCTGGTGAAGGGATGGAACTTGCCGAGATGATGCTAAATTGACTTCCTTAATTAGAGAAAAACAATATCTACATTTAGGGCCGATGGAAACCCCTTATAGACCTTTTGCATGAAACAGAAAAAAACACACTCACAATTTGTGGTTTTGATGATTAGAAAAAAACTAGGTACTAGAAAAAAGTGAGCTTTTCTCTTTATAACCATAGAGTAAGAAATAACTTTGTAATCATATTTGTATTTGCTGCAAAGAAAATCAGAAGCTTCTTTTTCTTTTTATCTTTTTTCCCTGCACCTTTGTCTTTTTTTCTTTCTTTTCCCTTCCTTTCTTTACTCTTTATTAGTTTTTGTTAGTTTTTATCTTCTCTTGAATATATATATATATATATATATATATATATATATATATATCCCCTTCATGGATCACTGCCTTGTCGTGGCGAAGGGGCTTGCGTAACTCAATGAAGCCATGAGCTATGCCGTGCAGGGCCACCCAAGACGGACAGGTCATGACAGAGAGTTCTGACAAAATGTGGTCCACTGGAGAAGGAAATGGCAACCCACTCCAGTATCCTTGCCAAGAAAACCCCATGGACAATGTTAAAAGGCTAAAAGATATGATGCCGGAAGATGAGCCCCTCAGGTCGGGAGGTGTCCAACATGCTACTGGGGAAGAGCGGAGGGCAATTCCAAGCAGCTCCAGAAAGAGTGAAGCGGCTGGGCCAAAGCCGAAAGGACGTTCAGCTGTGGATGTATCTGGAAGCGAAAAGAAGGTCCGATGCTGTAAAGAACTATATTGTATAGGTACCTGGAATGTAAGATCTATGAACCAAGGCAAGCTGGATGTGGTCAAACATGAGATGACAAGATTGAACGTCGACTTCTTGGGAATCAGCGAATTGAAATGGATGGGAATGGGTGAATCTAATTCAGGTGATCATTATATCTACTACTGTGGGCAAGAAGCCCTTAGAAGAAATGGAGTTGCACTCATAGTCAATAAGAGAGTGGGAAAGGCAGTAATGGGGTACAACCTCAAAAAGGACAGAATGATCTCAGTGCGTATCCAAGGCAAACCATTCAGTATCACAGTAAGCCAAGTCTATGCCCCTATCACTGATGCCGAAGAAGCTGAAGTTGAGCGCTTCTATGAAGACCTACAACACCTTCTAGAACTAGCACCAAAAAAAGATGTCCTTTTCATCATAGGGGATTGGAATGCTAAAGTAGGAAGTCAAGGAATAATTGGAACAACAGGCAAGTTTGGCCTTGGAGTACAGAATGAAGCAGGGCAAAGGCTAATAGAGTTCTGTCAAGAGAACAAGCTGGTCACAGCAAACACTCTTTTCCAACAACACAAGAGACAACTCTACACATGGACATCACCAGATGGTCAATACCGAAACCAGATTGATTATATACTTTGCAGCCAAAGATGGAGAAGCTCTATACAGATAGCAAAAACAAGACCAGGAGCTGATTGTGGCTCAGATCATGAGCTGCTTACTGCAAAATTTAGGCTTAAATTGAAGAACGTAGGGAAAACCACTAGACCACTCAGGTATGACTTAGATCATATTCCTTGTGAGTACACAGTGAAGGTGATGAATAGATTTAGGGGATTAGATTTGGTAGACAGAGTGCCTGAAGAACTATGGACGGAGGTCCGTAACATTGTACAGGAGGCAGCAACTAAAACCATCTCAAAGAAAAAGAAATGCAAGAAAGCAAAATGGCTGTCTGATGAGGCTTTACAAATAGCTGGGGAAAGAAGGAATGCGAAAAGCAAGGGCGAAAGGGAAAGATATAAGCAACTGAATGCAGATTTCCAGAGAATAGCAAGGAGAGATAAGAAGGCCTTCTTAAATGAACAATGCAAAGAAATTGAGGAAAACAATACAATGGGGAAGACTAGAGATCTCTACAAGAAAATTGGAGATATGAAAGGAACGTTTAGTGCAAAGATGGGCATGATAAAGGACAAAAAAGGCAGGGACCTAACAGAAGCAGAAGAGATTAAGAAGCGGTGGCAAGAATACACAGAAGAACTATACAAGAAAGATCTTAATGTCCCTGATGTCCACGCTGGTGTGATCACTGACCTTGAGCCGGACATCCTAGAGAGTGAAGTCAAGTGGGCCTTAGGAAGCATTACTAACAACAAAGCTAGTGGAGATGACAGTATTCCAGCTGAGTTATTTAAAATACTAAAAGATGATGGTGTTAAAGTGCTGCACTCAATATGCCAGCAAGTTTGGAAAACGCAACAGTGGCCACGGGATTGGAAAAGGTCAGTTTACATTCCAATTCCAAAGAAGGGCAACGCCAAAGAATGCTCAAACTATCACACAATTGCACTCATTTCACATGCTAGCAAGGTTATGCTCAAAATCCTACAAGCTAGGCTTCAGCAATACATGAACCGAGAACTACCGGATGTACAAGCTGGGTTTCGAAGAGGCAGAGGAACTAGAGATCAAATCGCCAACATTCGCTGGATCATGGAGAAAGCACGAGAGTTCCAGAAAAACATCTACTTCTGCTTCATTGACTATGCAAAAGCCTTTGATTGTGTGGATCACAACAAACTGTGGCAAATTCTTAAAGAGATGGGAGTACCAGACCACCTTACCTGTCTCCTGAGAAATTTGTATGCGGGCCAAGAAGCAACAGTTAGAACCGGTCATGGAACAACTGATTGGTTCAAAATAGGGAAAGGTGTATGACAAGGCTGTATACTGTCACCCTGCTTATTTAACCTATATGCAGAGTACATCATGAGAAATGCCAGGCTGGAAGAATCACAAGCCGGAATGAAGATTGCAGGGAGAAATATCAACAACCTCAGATATGCAGATGATACCACACTAATGGCAGAAAGTGAAGAAGAACTAAAGGGCCTCTTGATGAGGGTGAAGGAGGAGAGTGCAAAAGCTGGCTTGAAACTCAACATTAAAAAAACTAAGACCATGGCATCTGGACCCATCAATTCCTGGCAAATAGAAGGGGTAGAAATGGAAGCAGTAACAGACTTCATTTATTTGGGCTCCAAGATCACTGCAGACGGAGACTGCAGCCATGAAATTAAAAGACGCTTGTTCCTTGGGAGGAAAGCTATGGCAAACCTAGACAGCATATTAAAAAGCAGAGATGTCACCTTGCTGACAAAGATCCGCATAGTCAAAGCTATGGTTTTTCCAGTAGTAATGTATGGCTGTGAGAGCTGGACCATAAAGAAGGCCGAGCGCCGAAGAATTGATGCCTTTGAACTGTGGTGCTGGAGAAGACTCTTGAGAGTCCCCTGGACTGCTAGGAGGTCAAACCAGTCAATCTTAAAGGAAATCAGCCCTGACTGCTCATTGGAAGGATCGATAATGAAGCTCAAGCTCAGATATTTTGGTCACCTAATGCAAAGAGAGATCTCTTTGGAGAAGACCCTGATGCTGGGAAAGATTGAAGGCAAAAGGAGAAGAGGATGGCAGAGGATAAGATGGTTAGATAGCATCACTGAAGCAATGAGCATGAAACTGAGCAAACTCAGGGAGGCAGTGAAGGACAGGAAGGCCTGGCGCAATATGGTTCATGGGGTCACGAAGAGTCGGACACGACTTAACGACTAAACAACAACAACAATATATATATATATATATATATATATATATATATATAATTAAAATATATAATATATATATTTTATATTTTTATATAATATATAAAATATATAAAAATATAATATATATATTAATATATATTAATACAATATTAATTTAATAATTAATATATATAAAAAGATTAATCATCATCTACTTAATTTGATAAGAATTTTGGGGGGGGGGTTACATTATTTGTGCACTCCAGACAGAGAGCCAGTTCCGGGTTGTGGTGAAGGCCCCAGGCTAGAAACTGGCAGGCCCCGAGTCCGAGTCCCGCCTGTGGCACGAAGCCAGCTGGGCGACCCTCCAGGAAACCTTGCCAAGAAAAGTGTCAGAACCTGGATCACCCAACTGTTGTTGTTTTCCATTGTATTGCATTCGTTGGGAGTTAGATTGATTTGTTTCTGCCACTTGTAAATAAGGAGGGAGGGGGTGGCTGTTAATGGTTGTAAGGGGAGTTGGGAAGCAGCTTAACCATATATGGGCAATTTAGACTGGCTTGATTGCGGCCAGGCAGCTGGGGCCCAAAGAACCAGGAAGAAGCTCGGGGAGGAAGGAGGGAGGTCAACAACAGGTGAAGAGGTGGAGGGGGGATAAATAGAGGGAGGTTTACCCAAGGAATTAATTTTAGCAATGTTCTGGTTACAAGCTACATGTACCTCTTAATAAAGAAGTATTTATCTGACCCAAGCCTGGTTGCGTGAGAATGCTTCAGAACTGAGAGTTGGACATCGTGGACTTGACAAAAAGTAACTCCAGTCGCCAGGAGTCAGCAAGGACTCAAAGGCGAAAAAAAGAAAAAAGGAAAAAAAACTCCAGACAACTCTGAGTGGTTAACATCCAGAAAAACAAACGAAAAATCCTAAGAATGATAGAAATAATTCAGATCCTTGTGCGTGTGAGCAAACCATTAAACTCCAGCAGGCTTTGTGACAGGGAGCAGCTTTGACGGCCTCCATCAACATGTCAGATTCAGCCGGCAGCGGCCTGGTCAATTTCACTGCCCGGGCGCGAGCCGAGGAAAAGGGGAAGTGAAATTGTATCAGTGAAAGGGTCGGAAGGGAAGCAATCAAGATGCGCAAACAGGGAAGCCCAACAAAGGCAACAACAGCACAACCCATAGACAGCAATCAGAAAGACAAAAGCACTGGACTGAATCTGCCATTTGTAACTAAGCAACGGGTAAAGCGCAGGAACGGGGAAGCTATAAAATACCATGTAAGCTATGCCAAGCCAACCCTGGCTTTGTCTGTACTTACTTACGTTATGCTTGAGTAAACTGCTTTGCTGAACACACGTGTCATGAGAGTTTCTCTGAGACGAACGGGGTAAACCTTACACAACAAAGGCAGGCGGTTTGGAGCTTTGCGGGGAGGGTCCTTTAAAAGGGCAGAGGCAGCCACCAAGCAGGGGGCCTCCACCTCCCACCCCATTCCCCCAAGGAGAGGGGTCCCAAGCATACATTTCTGGGCTGAACGCACAGACCACACAGATGCCATTCGGGAACCGGAAGGTCTCTGGGAGCCAAGCCACGGAGGCCCGTATAGGTTGAAACCAGCCCTTGGAATTAGACTCAGGAGCCGACGGGTAGCCAGCGTCCTCCCAGAGAACCAAAGTCATTTGGGTGTAATGGCTCTCATTCGCTCAGTGGTGGGCAGCTAAATTTTGCAGCAGTTGCGGGTTTCAGGCATGCTTCAAAGGCAATTCCATGGGCAGCGCACGCAACAGTCCACAGTCAAAGTGGCGAAGGCACGAGTCTGCACTGACAAGGCCTCCAGTCGCCAACAGAGTCACAGCTCATGCACTCTCCTAAGCTGGGCAAAGGTTCTGCTAGCCATGGCCCTTACCTGCTGATCAAGCAGAAACCACAAGTCTAGGAGAACTCCCAAGCCATGGGCCTGCTCAGTGCAACCCACTGAAAACCAGCATAAGAACCAACTGAGTGCCACATGTTTTTCACACAACAGTAATTCTGTCTTGCTAGGGTACAGCTTTAACTTGATCCATCTAGTCCTTCACAGCCTTCAGGTACTGGGTGGACTGTCCTAATTGGTCCCCCACCCCTGGCTGGTGGAGATGACAACCTGACCATAGCAAAGAATTTAACAGTAATATCCTCCATATTCGATCACACAAAGTACAAAGGGAAGGTGAGATGGAATACATGACAACCTGAAGGAGTGGGGCAGATTCCAGTTGGGACAGACCCACGGGTCCCACGGAGGCCCTGCATTCCTGAGCTCGCCCAGAACCTTTTCCCCTGGTCACAGAGACCGAAGTCCTCCGGCATGAAAAGCTGGGGCGGCTCCATTATCACTCCTGCAGTGAGGTCCAGGAACTCAGGAAGAGACCTGCTGCAGGATGGAGAAGCCCTTTCTTTCAGTACAAGGCTGTCGGGACGGTGACATCTATGAAAGAAACCCTGCAGCATTTTCTGTAGTCGGAACGGGCCCTGGGATTTGCCTAATTCCATTTTCATACACGCTGAATAAAATGTTCACTGTAATGGTTTTACTGGCAAGGATATTCGTATTAACATTTTTGAGCACCACTCAACTTTGTAAAAATTAAAACATAAAATAAAATAAGGAATGTGGGTTGGTGTCACTGTGGTATTTTGTACAGTTCTGCCAACCAAGGCAGCAGGGGATGAAACCCCCTTGTGTCGAAGCAGCTGCTTGTGCTCCCACCCGTGGCTCTGCCCTGTGAGTTGCCAGAGCAGCAGGGAAGACGGGCAGGTCTCCCCAGCTCCCCGCTAAGCCCCAAAGCCCAGCCGTAGGCAGGCGCTACAGAACGGCCCCGGCTTGCAGTCTCAGGACAAGAGAGGCAAGCCTTCAGCAGTTTGATGGGAGCGATGCGAAATCCAGAATGTCTGTGCTCAGTATCCTTAAGCGGGGGGGGGGCCATAATTTTTGAGGGTTAGGGTGTGATATGCCGTGTGCTTTGTGGCTAGCGAGTTTGGAAGTCAAATGCTTCCAAACTGTGCTCTTTAAACACTCTTAGGACATCCCAGGATATTTACAGCTCCAAAGTTAAAGCCAAAGGCTCCTTTTGATTTATTTTTGATTCAGACCAAGAATGCTGCTCTCCCCCTTTCCTGTGTGTATAAGCAACTCCTGCTTAATCCAAGTGAATCTCTAAGAGTAAAGATAGTAACTTATCTACTGCAAAGAAAAGGGTTATGAGAAAGAAAAGCCAGTCTGAAAAACTGAGATGAAGAGTTCTCTGCTATCTAGGAGGCCCTCTGCCATATGCCAGCTGACTTGTAGGTGTGCATAAGTCCTAAAGGGCATACCTTTTGTGTGATTTTACTTCATTTCCACACCCAGTCAGAAATTCAAAGGAGAATGGGATGCGGGCTTCTTGACTGTAATCACAGGTTGAGGTCTAACCCCGACACCTGCAAGACGGATCCTCTTCCCCTCTGTAACTCCTCCTGCTGAAAGTGAAATTTCAATCTCCTCCATTACAAAGTCTTCATTCATATAATCTTGTTGGAAGATGATTCATTGAGAAGAAATGCTTCTTCTTTATACTCTGAGTCAGAGTCGTTAACTCTTTAAAACTGAACTCAAGTCCTGGTTTCTTTTTCTTTCCCCAAATAATTTTATTAAGAATTATAAATGAAAAGAATAAAAGCCAATACAAGCAGAAAAATACAAAAGAAAAGAAAAAAGTGTGAAAAGGAAAAAGGAAAGGAAAAAAGAAAGAAGTAACTTCCCTCTTCATCCCAGCAAGTAAAGACCATCTTAGTAGCTTATCACTCTAAAGACAACAACCTCTCTTCATCCCATATCACATCTATTGAATAATAATAATAATAACAACAACAACAACAACAACAACAACAAACCCAAATGCTTCATCAGTCATTCTTTATCAGCAAAAGTCCAGTAAGGGCAACCAGATGCAATATTTTTCTCCCTGGTCAAATAAGCCAACCTTGTATTCCTTCCCTGAGTTTTTAAAATTATCTTTCAACCCCTTCAAAAAGAATCCCAGGGCTAGTTTTCTGTTCATCTGTGTTTCAAGCCAAAAATCTTTCAGAACTTTAGCAGATTTCTTTTGTATATCCAATAAGTAAAGTTTGTCCTTTGGTTTGTCACTTCTAGTAACGTCCTTCAAAACCTTAACCGAGCTCTTTTGTATATCCAGTAAAAAAAATGATCCAAGTCAGTTTCCTGGTTCAATATCTGTACATCTCCTTCCGGGAGTAAGTCATTCATCAGTCCCATTTGTGTGCCCATATCTTTCTCATTACTTGTTACATTTAAGTCCTCCTTCAAAGTAATTTCAAAATCATCCGTTGCAACTTGTTCTGTAATTTCATTACAACATGCTCTGTCAATCTTGTCAAGAAATTCGTCTATTATGTCCAGAAGCTTGGCAAACTGTATTATAGATTTCTGCTCCATTTTCTTTATCCTCTAGCTCCCTCTAGTGTCCAGCCTTCAAAGTCCCCTCATCATAAAAGAACTCAAAACACTCCCCATTTTCCCCAGGGAAATTTTCTTCTAGTTAATTCAAAGCTCTTTGTGGGCATTTAAAATTATAATTCCAAGTCCTTCTGAGCCCTTAATCCGTTGTTAAACTTTCTAAAGTCCATATCTTGAACACCCTTTTGCTGTTTAATTCAAGAAGTAATATTTTTCGAAAGCTTTTAAAAATCTCTTATAATAGTTCTTTCCCTAAGGAGAAGGCGACTCACCTAGCATTTACAATGTATAGTGAATACAATTTATTAGACAAGTCAGCCATCAACAAGCACATAGAGACAAGCCACATTTACACACCATTCAAAAGAGACAAAAAGGAAACAAAAAGACCAGAGCATCTCCTCACCAGCAATCAACACCCAGATAAGCAGGGATTATCACCAGACAAACAATCAAGCAGTAAACAATAGCCTAATCAAAGATCTACCAAGGAGAAAAACCACCCCCCCACCAACACTGACCGGGCAAGTTGCTGTATATAAACAGGGAGCAAACTCCACTCCCTTCAAGCACTGAAGATGTTACCTAGTCAGATAATGAAAGGTCTGCAAGCAAACCACCAAGCTCAGAGAGCACCAAGGACTCCACCTTTCAACCCTGAGCTACAGAGATTCTCTTCTATTGAATACAATATAACTTGCCATTCTGAAGGGTCTTAATCCTTTTAAGGCAACAGGAAAAAAAACAAAAGCAAATCCAAAGTAATTAAGGAGTGAGGCTCGGTCAGCTTAATGTCCTTTAAAAAGGCTGCGTTAACAACTGTGAGCAAAGATGGTTCCTCCCGTGACTCGCAGCCACTCGACCCACAGGCAAACAGCGAAGTTATGATTCCTGCAGTTTACTCACGAGGAGCAGCTGTGCAGCGTCACGTGGGCTATCTCGAAGATCTTCCTTAATCCAGAGAGCATTTCAGTGGCCAGGATCCTGCATCCCGCGCCGATCTCCATCGTATCGCCGTCCCTCTACAAAGGGACATTTAGCTTGCCAAGGCTCTCAACCAGAAGGCCTGGTTTCTAAGCGTTTTCTCTTTCATCCACCTCCAGCTACGCCGGTCATGCAGAATGCAAACTTCCACTTTTCCCCTGCACTCTTGGGCAAAACTCAGATGGGCAAAAGCCCAGTATGTCACTATATGCTTGCACCCCCCCCCAAAAATGCATGGACCACATCTGGACCACTGAAGCCCAGTCAGGTATGACCACTACCAGCGGGGCAGCACGTGGGCTCTTAGCAGCAAAGAAGTGATTGAAGAATGCAATCTTATGAGTGTGGGGGAGGGGGGGATAGAAAGCAATCACAGAGGATCTGTCCTGCATGCGATGCGATCCTGTTTCCACCCATCCCCCGTGCTGACTAGGTCCCTGCAACGGGAACCATCTGTTTTCTACTCTTCGCATCAAAACATTCCTTAATGAGCCACAATTAAGGACAAGTATGAGACATGCTTGTGTCAGAACAAACTACTTAACACCATTCAAATATTCATAATGAACTCAACACAGAGGAATTCTCCAAGATGCATTTTTGAAAGAAAATAACCCTCATGTACACAAACTGTGCAAGCAACTGTGGCCTCCAGATGGCCTTCTGCTGAACCAGCCGGGCTCCTGGGGACACGTTGGCACCATAGAGCCTCTGCTCTGAAAAGTTTGGGATGGCGAGAATCAGGAGCCCGTGGGCTTTCTCTGCACTCCCTGCCTGAGAAGACGCGGCTGCTGGGATGAACCTCCTGGTGCGCCCCTCCTCCTACTCCAAGCTGCTGTTGAAATGATAAGGAAGAGAGACCTGTGGGAAAATCCAAGCCCTTTCAGCTTTCTTGGTGAAGACAAGGCGCCGCGTGCTCCGGTAGAAGAGGAGCTGACAATCTGGCCTCCCAGTGATGTGTCTGGCTCAGAAGCTGAGTTGGGTTTCTTTGGGATCTGAATAAAACCATTACTGCCTAAAAATATGACCAATTGCGAAGCCAAGGGTCCTCCTCTCCACTTATGCAAAATGGCTTGAGGGGAGCTTCATAGCAAGCTCTAAATATCAGAATCCAAGTTTTCAGAACTTCTGATATTGAAGCTGTAGACACCTTGCAAGAACAGGGAGGAAACTGGGAGCAATTAAAAAAAAAGTCTTGTGGCATTCACAATACTGCAGCCTCCCTGCCAGTCTAAATGCCAGCCAGTGTCTGAGTCTGAATACACATTGCATGGGTAGCTGATTGGGATTATCAGGGAAACTGGAGATCCAGATGAAGAGGAACAAGAGGAACACTTGTTTCAAGAGACTTATTTCTGTACAAATAGGTCATTTTTTTTTACTGTATGGAGTCTGGGAGCACCTTTTCCAGCTAATGAATTCTATTAAAAGGCACAAGCTTTTGTGAGCACAGAGTGGCTAAGCTGATGGACAAGGATTTAAATTGGGGGAAGGGCAGGGGGGGGAGATAGGGGTTATACAGATGCAGGCCACATGTGGGATGGACTGTAAGTACCTCATCAGTCAACAATTGTAATGTGTGAACACTCACGGTGTTTGTTGACACCTGGGATTGCCTGAAGCCTTTTGAAGTATGTGAGTTCAGCAACTTCTCACTCAGTGATAGAGTTAAAACCCCACTTTTCTAAAACAGTCACTTTGAGATCTGCCATGGGGAGGTTGAAATGCTCTGATACTACTTTGGCCTTGTTCTGAGTTCTGATGTCAAACTTAATTCTTTTCCACAGCTTGTCCTGCAGAATCCAGAGGGATATAGCTGGCAGATTAATGATAAACAGGTAATCCTCGACCTACAACCGGTCAGTGACTGTTCCAAGTTATGAACAAATGGTAGTGAAGAGTGGTCCTTGGAGTTGCAGTCATCCCAGCACCCCCACGGTCATGTGACCATGATCTGGGTGCTTGGCAACCCGCTGGCACTTATGACCAGTTGCCAAGCACCCCACAGTCATGTGATTGCCATTTGCAACCTTCCATGTCAGCTTCCCCAGAAAGTCAATGGGGGAGCTAGCAGGGAAGGCTGCAAGTCGCTGGGATACGTCTTCCCCACCTGCACCCCCCCCAGCCCCCCTGTGGCCACGCCAGACCAACCACTCACACACCCTCCCCAAACTGCATGGTGCCTCTCGTGCACCCCCTTGCACTCTTGTACATCCTGACACACAATACACCTCTCGCACACCCCCTCACACACTCACACATCCCCACGTACCCCCTTTGACCTGTGCAGCACCTCTTGCACACCTTTGCACACTCCCTGACCCTCCCTCACACCTTCACACACCCTCCCCACACCATGCTTCTCGTACACCCTCTCTGACCCTCCCCTACACCTCCTTGTTCTCACCCCCACCCTGCAGCAGCCGCTTACCTGCCTGCGGGCCTGGGGCCTGCAACTCCTGCTGGCTTTCCCACTGACTTTGGTTGGAAGTCACCTTGCCTAACGACTGTGGGATTTGGGTAAGAACGGCAACTGGGACTGCAGGGATGGCCATCACTAACCAATGCGGTTGCACTTTATGACCGCATTGTTTAGCGATGGACACTCCAGTCCCAATGGTCAACGTAAGTCGAGGACTACATGTTTATCACATTAGAGGAAGAACGTGTGAAGGTGTCTCTAATCTTGAATGCGTACTTGTTGGGCCTGTCATGGTGCTATTGGTCTAGATGTGGGGCAAAGTAGACATGTGGGTTTGTTGGCATCATTGTCCTGTTGTTTCTTGTTCCTTGGGAGAATCTGCTTCAGGTTGGGGGGTTGTCTGTATGCAAGTATAGGACTGCCACCCAGTGCCTGAAAAAGTGCAGCATCGTTGTGCAGTGTGGGCTACAGCTGATTAATACATTTGAGTGGTTTGAGCTGTGAGCTGTAGGTGGCAGCTAGTGGTATTCGGTTTCTGAGGTCTACCTTTTAATAGGTCCTCCCTGGAAATTGATTTGGCTCTATTGATTTGTCTCTTGGTCTCACTGGGTGGGTGGATCAGTCTCCTGAACACCTGGTTTGATTCTATCAGTTGAGCATCTCTGCCAAGTGGGTCAGAGCAAATGCAGTTGCAGAGCTTGACTGCAGGTGATAGATTTGGTGGTGTGTCCCAGGTGGAAGCTGGAAGTATGTAGATACGCCTGGTGATCTGTAGGTTTCCTGCATAATGTGAATTTTACAGTGACATCGAAGAAGTGGACTTGTTCTGTACATAGGTTTAGGCTATCAGTCTCAGCCTCGTTCAACCTCACTCTAGACCCGAGAGCGTTGCACGTATTTCTGTGGATCAGGCTTCATGTATCATAACTTTGAACTTTTTAAAAATGACGTTTGATTCCGGTTATCTCTTCCAAGACTGATTTATCACCCACAGAAAGGAGGAAGGAGGAAAGGCTGAAGCCACTAATTAGTAATATTATTATAGAAATATTTCATCTTTCCCCACGTTTGCCTTTTATTTGCCAGAAGAGCAATATAGGCTATGGAAGACCAATCTCTCTCACAGGGCAGGACTAAGGGGAGGGCACCAGGTCAGGCACATCCTGGAAGATAGGAGCTGCAATAAAAGACCATCCAAGACCCAAGTTCAACTGCCCCATCATGACAAATTGCTTCTGCCACCTGAGAATTATCAACAGCCACATCAGTTCACAAAGGTAGGTTAGATCAGGCTGATCAGGTGAAGACCAGTCATCCAGCATAAAGAAAGTTCTAACTGTTAATAAGTCCAAAGCTTTTGTCCTCATGATAGTATGGGTGATCCTACCAGAAAGACATGCCTCATTGCAGAAGCTGTCATGTTAAGACATCTTCATCATACTCCATAAAAAGGTAGCATCTCCCTTAAACTCAGCTCTGCTTCTGGTGACTTCATGGATTTGTCCATTTAGAATTTGTTGGCAATGGCACCAAAGTTGTTTACCACTGTTGTTTTTTAACATGCATCAACTTCCCAGGCTAGTCTATACCCATGGACTATTCAGTACCCCCCAGCACCAACATGCATGGCTTCTAAGTCAGCCAAGACTTGCCCATGCCTCTCAGTCTAGCAAAGGGAGGGTGGGGGCTGAAGGCTCGGGTGAGCACAGTTGCTGTTACCTGCCTTGCAAAGGCAGAAGGAAACTACAAGGCAGGATTGCTGACTTCTCCCTTCAGACTCAAGCCAGAATCCCACTGAGAAGACCTATATATGAAGCCTTTGGAGACAGAATCCCACAAGCATCTCTGCCACACCATGTTTAAAGAGGCCTGATGCCCTCTTTTGCTCACAGGGTGTTTGCCAGGGATTTCCACGGCTGAGACCATCTGACCAGCTGAGGAGGTGAGCTTTATCTGAGACGTGCTAGATGAAGTCTCTGGATTGTGTGGCCTGAGCCACATTTTCTCCCTAGGGAAAATTAACAGCATGTTTTGAAAACATGGATTCAACCTTGTCTTCAAAGAGCTTCACTCTTTTTCATTTTGCTTTTGCCTTTACTCTCCTAACCCCTTAATTTTAAGATTGGACAGTTACGTAGAGCCTGCCCTCTGTCATGTACTCAGGTTTGGTGCTGACTATTCCCTGCCCTTCTTCCATCCAGTCCAGACAGAATCTGCGGCTTGGACCTCTTCCAGATGAAATTACGCCTCTTCTACTCCACTGTAACCCTTCCTGGATCCTGCCCACCTCACAGAGTCAAGCAAGCCCATGTTGGGGTGACTGGGTTGAATCTCCAACTGTGAGAAGAGCCCTCATGCCTATCTTTCCATTTCCCATCGCCTCAATGGAACAGATTGTCAGAAAGAGCATCAATGCCTTGCAGCATTTTCTTTTCAGTCATCTTCATTTGTTCCTCCTCTTCATACCTAGCAGCAAACTCTAGACAATTTCTTCAAAACTTAGAAGAAATTGAGCACTTAAATCCAACTTGGCCTGCAGTCTTGCAACCTCTGATACACACACACACACACCAGCTCTGGCCTCCTCCTGGAGATATTTTCAGTCTGAGCTGCTATCTGCAAATGATTGCAATTCCAAAATCCATTCACAGTATTGGGAATTGTTTTTGTACTACAAAGGTGACTTTCTTCTTAAGCCGTTGGACCAGTATATCTAAGCTGGAGAGAAAACATTCCTCCTTTCTTGAAGGCTCACTGTCAACAAGCCAGCAAGGAGGACTCTGCCTTGGTCAGCAGGGCACACTCCTTCAGCTGGCGGGTACCAGGGACAGCCCCCATGGCCCTAACTGCCTACGAAGGCCTGCAGCTGGTGGGCAGAATAAATGCCTCCCCAAGCAGTCTCTGCTTCAGTGCTCCCGGTCTTACTCCATGAGGAAAGCAGAACATAATAACACCAAAGACTAACTACCAAGAGAGTAAAACCTCTGGCAACAAAGGGAACCTTTCCTGGAACGAGGCTGAAGCAGCGACGCAAACCCAAGCCTTCAGGGGAGGGGAGGGGAGCAGCAGCACCTGAGTCACCCCCAAGGAGACGTCTCGGGGCAGGCACCGCTCACGACGGGTAGAAGCAGTGGTGCCCTGGAACCCCTCGGGTGATGACCCAGCACAGCCCTTCCCACGGCTGTTGGGTTGGATTTTCCCTGACAGAGAAGCGTTTAGACTTTGAATACACCAAGGAACTGAGCTACCTCACGAAACCCCAGTATTTCTTCTGCAGTATGCTTTGTTTTAGGCTGGCTTTTGAAAAGAGCGCATTGCTAAAGGTTCTAGGACCGCAAAGGGAATATCAGTTGAAGCAAAAGAAAAGCCAGCCACACTAAGTGATCAGTTAATGAAAAATAAGTCATATTCAAAGACAATTTGAGTAAATGAAAGAATAGGCTGAAACAGTCCCTGCATTAAAAAAGTTAAAATAAAAAGACTGGCAGAGGATAATATAGGCACAGAATTCCAGTGCTGCATATTCTATCGCTAACTCTATAAATAAAATGAAGCAAGACGAAAGTGGGCTTTTTGTCAGAACTTTTACTAATAGTTTGGGAAACAAAGGAGATAAAAAGTTATTGATCTGCTGCAAATCTTAGCAGGATTTAGTGGAAGGTCATAAACAAGTTGCCCTCCTTACTCCAAGAGCTAAACAGAAAAGCACCGAATGATGGGGGCACACACAGAACTTTCCAGTTCCAAAATGAAGGAGGACGCTGGGACAGCAAAGTTAAAGCCAGTCTATCTGAACAATTGCCAAAAACACTGAGCAAAAATATGGATCTGCCCAGAACAAAAAAGATCCTGAGGGTGCAAATCCTGCCAAAACAGGGACTTACCTAGATATCCATCCGCTCCCCAGCTGGACACAGGTGGAATTAACTCAGCCCTTCTGCCTCAAGACTCCTGTCCGGCGCAGCCAGTCCCCAAAACGGGTGCCCTGCAGATCCCTTGTCGCCTGCTTTTGCCTAAGCAGGCAGGAGCCGCAGGAGGACAGGGTCCCTGCGCTGACTTGCCCGAAGACCCACTTGGAGCCGGTGCTGCCCAGCAGACCTGGCGTGCCCAAGCCAACAGCAAGGAAGGCAAAGGCAGCCAGCAGGCAGCGGCCGAGCTGGAGTGCCATGGCCTGGGCGCTTGCTGGCATAGCCCAGCTTCATGCTCGGGCCTTGACTCACACCCTTTTCTCTCTTCAGTGCTGACGTGGCTGGGACGTGACCTGCACAGTAATGGTGCCTTTGGAATACCGCAGCTCTGCCCAACTGCCACCTCGTTGGTGTTTTTGCAGGAGTGGCATTAGCAAGAGTTTGGGCTCTGCTGTGCTGGGCCCAGGGGCCAAAGCACGTGCCTCTGAGACACCCTGGGAGGGAGGCACCTGGAGAAGGTTAGGACGAGTCTGTCTCCTGAGGACAACAGGCAGTGAAAGCCCTCCTCCTCTGCACACAAGAGGGCTGGGGAGCGAGGGGGAAACTACCAGGGCCAGCCAGGCAGCGAGGGGGCCGGAGTAAGCCTCCGCCCGTGCAGCTTCACGCCTTCGCCTTGCCTTCGTCCCTCTGAGAGGCACATGCCGCGTCACCAGGTCAGGGTGCTCTCTCGTGACATCCCCTCCCTCCAACGAGGTTCCTTTGTTCTTGGACACGAGAGACCCGGTGCTGCTACAAAAAGATTTGTCAAACCTTTAGGTTAAACCTAAAGGCAATGTTGTAAGCTGCCTACACAAAAAGCTGGGTGGAAATAAAATAAAATAAATAAACAGTAAAGAACTGGCAGCAGACCTCTCCTCCTCCTCCTCCTCCGACTTGCCGGGTCCTTCTCATACCATCTAAACAAGCCATCGTGCCTGGCAGCCTCCACAGCCAGACAGGCAGAGGAGCTTCTGAGCTGCAAGGCTTTTTGTAACCAGTTTTGTGATCTCTTCCCCCCAGGGCAATCCGATATACCCACCCAGGCCAAGTCCTCCTGAGTCTGTGCACTGATTTAAAAACTGTCATTGAAATCATCTTTAAGCTGTTTTTTGCCTAGCAAAGGAAAACGTGCAATATTATGACATTGGCAGTTTTGTGGATGACTGCCGTTTGCATCCACGGGAATTTACCCCTTCAACCGTGACTGAATGCGGGTCCTGCTTTTCCACTGCGCTGCCTACTGGAACCAAAAGCCTCATTCCCACTGTTCAGTGCCTGGTCAGACCTGTCCAAGAAAGAGAGGGCCTGATATTTCTTCCCCCTGCGATGTGCAACTGTTCCACTCATCTCTTTTGAATGGCTTTCCCCATGTTGCTGCTCACCCGGATCGCATCTGAGGTCTTCCCAGTCCAGTGAAGTTAACACCATCCAGAATAAGAGGTGTCAACCGCAAGATCCTTCACTAACTCCAGATTACTTACCAAGAAATTAAGGAGCTCCATTCCCTACTGCTAAACCAATTTTTTAAAAATAGCCCAGAATGGTCAAAGGAGGGACAAAGGAGGGAGAGCTCAACAGTCTGCTGCATATGAAAGTCCTCCTCACCTCGAAATTGCTTAGCTTAAATAATTTCTGGATGTTGCAAAACATGCATTCTTTTAACGAAAGGGGTTAGACAAAAAATGAAAGCCAAAGAGGGCGTAGGAGAAAGGAATAAATTGGTGATGGGTGACACTGAGAAGGCAGAACTTCTGAACTCCAACTTTATGCCTCTCTTTTAGAGGGAAATGGAGCCCTAGAGGGTCATTATTATGCCACCGGAGGAAGGAGGGGACAGCTCAGGATAGAAGAACCAAGGAAAAGAGAGCTAACTGAGACCAATTTAAGTCTCCATTGTCAGGCAGAGTCTATCCCGGCGTACTGAAGGAACCAGTGGACTTGATGACAGTAATCCTGGAAAAACCCTAGAGGACCGGCACGGTCCCAGAAGAACGGAGGAGAGCCAGCGTCACCCCCAGCTTCAAAAAGGGGAAGACAGAGATCTGGGGAATGATGCATCTGTCAGCTTGGTGTCTATATGGGGCAAGGTTTTCAGGCAGATGTGTAAGCAGCACGTTTGTGAGCACTGGGCTCGGCAGGCTGCAGTAACAGGAACAGGGTGGGCTTTTTCCAAACAAAAATAATTCCACACTAACCTTATCTCCTTCTTTGGTAGATCAGGCGGTGCCACAGACATAATGTACCTGGAGCTGGGCTGCCTTTGACAGAGTCCTTCACGATACTTCCCTTCATAGAAAAGTCGTGTATGGGCCAGCGAGTGCCACTGCCAGAGGGACTGAGAATCGACTGAATGGCAGCACCCAAAGCGTGCTCCTTCAGGGCTCCTCTTGAGCTTGGAGGGAGGTATTGCGTGGAGAGCCACAGGGCCCAGTTCTGGACTCTGTGCGGTTCCACATCTTTATCAACAATTTGGATGGAGTGGAGGGGACAGTTATCAGGTCTGCAGATGACACAAAACTGGGAGGATGTCAGCCCTGCTGGGTAGACTAACCAGGAAATCAACTCCATGGAAAGGCTAAAATTACTTTTATTACGCTAAGAACAGAGTCTTGCAAGTCTGATTGTGCTGGATTTCCTCCTTATACTTCAGTGAATTAGGGAGGCATCTGACGCTTCTGAATGTTACCTAGTTGTTCTGGACTTCAAAAATGCTTTAGCCCCTTTTGCCTAGGCAACGGGGCCTGCCTATCTCCATAATCTTCCTTGCTGTCTACACCAGGGTGGCCTGTCTCTCTCCCTCCCATTCTCTCTCTCTTAATCTCTCATCTATCTAACATATGTCTATCATCTCCTACTTACCTATAACTTATATGTCCTTTTCTTTTCTCCTACCTTCTCAGCCAGTAGAGATGTTTTCTCTACCTCATTTTCTTTTCTTTAATCTCTGTCTCTAACTTTATTGGCTCACTATTTTCTACTCTTTGGGGGGGTACTTTGCATAAACTGCTCATCCCCAAAGGGAACTGCGTGGCTTCTCTCTGTTGTTCTGTGCCTTACAAGAAATTCCTTAATAAGAATTCAGTCCAAGAAAGCAGAGAGAACTTCACTTATTGGTTCCAGTGCTGCTCTGCTTGAATCAGCCAGAAGGCTGCTGGGAGAAGGTCCCTGTTATGACTCAACACCAACATTCACAGCTATTAAAGTGGCCATATATCAGCTCTGGGAAACTGGCAACATCAGATCAGATCTGAGATCTCCCATCTGGTCCTGGTGATGAAGAAGGAACAGAACAGGGCATTGGTACCCCATTGGTAGAACTGGGAGGTTGGAGGGTTTGGCCAACAATAAGACTGAGTTCTAGTGATTTCTGTAGGTGCGCTGATATAGTAGGATGGGGGGTGTTATAAAAAGGGATGGTAACACACATAGGTTTTGAACTTGTTTAGAGTATCAGGTCAATCATTCCTTAATTTTAAAAAAGACTATGTCACACCACAAATTTTTATTTGAAGTTTTCTCCCAATGAATGTTTCTTGTATGGCAATTGACCAAATTTATACTTGAAGTTTTTACATTATCACATTCTGGTTCTTTGTTCTGAGCTTTAGCCCTTCTGACATCATCTCAGTACTCCTGGACTACTTGTATATACTCTTCCTTGACTCCTGTCTCTCTTTTCACCTCCAATACGTATCCTTTTGTGTGTGTGTGTGTGTGTGTGTAATTTTCAAGAGGTAGTAAGTCTTCTTTTCAGGCTCCTGGGATTGTAAATGTAGACGTATCATAGGAAGAGGGATGGCACCATGTCCATTTTATGGAACAAGATGGATCCAAACATGAGCTCAGAGATAATTCTGAGAATATTTTGGGAGGGAGGGAGGGAGGGAGGGAGGGAGGGAGATGGCTGGTTTTTACCCCAGGGAGAGTGTCTCATCCAATAACTCAAGTCTAGCAAGCCCCAGAATTGCCTCAACTTTTCTTTTCCCAGAGAAGTGCTGGACTGAGCAATTGGAAGATGGGTCTTTTAAACTCCTATTTGTGATTGGAAAATGCCATTTTCTTCTCTGCTCCGAAGGCAGGTGTCTGACTCAATTACACTTGCCTAGGAAAAAGTGACATCATTTTCTCTAATACAAACAGACAGGACATGCAGGTCTCTGCCATTGGTCATGACACTGGAAGCTTCCTTCCTTAGAGTCATGCCAGGCTGATGGCAGCTGAGCTGCCAGGGCATCGTGCGTAAGTGACCTGCCAGGTCACTCCCTCCAAAGGCTCCCACTGAGCTGGCCTTGGGGTTCTGCTACCAGGCACCTTCGTCCTTCATGGAACGGTGGGCACAGTGTCTCAGACACTTCGATTTCCCTAATAAGAGGCTGTTCTTGGCTTATTCGTTTTCCTGGAAAGAACCGAAGCAGAGCATCAGCGTAATGCAGCGGGTTACCTGTAAGCTGAGCTCCGGCTGAAAAATGAATAGCACAGCTGAAGAGGCAGAAAGCCAAGAGATGCGGGCTTCCCCGCTTGGGCCTTAGCAAGGAAAGAAGGAAGCAATGGACCCACCTCAGTGGTCATTTATATAAAGAAGGAACTCTGCCGCGGACAGGCAGGTGCCCTAGCAGAAGGGTTCAACGTGGAATCGGGAGGCCCCATCCACTTGTGTGTGTCTCCACTCTGCCTGAAATTAAATTGGACACGGTGGATGCGCCTCAAGCCTACCTTGCTCCCTTGAAGTGATGGCTTCCTGGGTTGCTACGGCAACACTGGGATCAAGAGGAGACAATTGCTGGGGGATCACTTTTGGTTCCAGGAACAGAAAGTTCCTGGTGAAGCCCCTGGAAACCATGGCTCCGTACAGGCTGAGACAAATCACATCTTCCTCCCTAAGCATTTTCTCGTGCTATAAGTAATTGTTGCTCCCCATTCTCCGCTCCCTTTGCTTCTGAGCCTTGAATTGAAAGCATTTAGGAATAAAGGCTGCTTAAAAGACTGTTTCCCAACTCAGGCGTAATGCAAAAGGAATGCCATGCCAGGAAACGCATTACATTCATATTATGGTTCAAATCACGATTTGTGCTGCCTGATCAGGATCTCCACCGTTGCCTGTCCCCCCACCCCACGCCCCCTGGGCCCCTTTTACTAACAATGACATAAGCCATGTGAGCGAACCAAATGCTCCCGGCTCAGGTGCCGCTTTGGGCTCTTCCTCACAGCCAAGTTAATGTGCCCCTTCCCATCCCTGAAATGGGGCGAGGTTCTGCTGCTCTAAATACCGCTGCCCCATGGCCTATCCTCACTGTGCCTTAGCCAGAAATCCGGATGGGGTTGCTGTCCTTTATGGAAACATCCTGAAGGGCCCCAGAGCCAGGGTCCCCCTCTTCCTCCCACGGCCAGCAATTCCCTGCACACCCTCCCCTAACACGAACCGCTGGGTAAGCTCCTCAACCAGAATGTATCTGTGTATTCATGTATTTCAAACATTTATATAGCCGCCCATCTTGTACCGAACTGGACACCTCACAGCCAGGAATGGGCCCCAATCAGCCCAGGGAAGGTGTCCAGGTGGGGGGTGGCTGTTGGAGGGGAGCAGATGGATAGTGCCTTGCTAACTTGCTCTGCGCACAACAGAGTTGCACTCAGCAGTATTTGCCAATACAGATAGTCCTTGCTTAACGACCATTCATTCAGAGACTGTTCAAATTTACAATGGCGCTGAATGAATGGTAGTTACAACTGGTGCTCGAAGTTACGGCTGTTGCAGCGCTCCCGTGGTCACATGATCAAAATTTGGGTGCTTGGCAGCCGGCCCACATTTACAACCCCAGTGTGCGCTTCAACCCCCCCATCTCTGCCCTTTTGGCTGCCCTGCACTCCACCGCCACCAACCCCTGCCCTCCCCAGCTGACCTTCGCCATCTTCTTCCTCCCACTGCCGAGGAGGCATGCCCAGCCAGGCAGCTGCTGGCCCTCGTCAGCAGCAGCAGCAGCAGGAGGAAGATGGCGAAGGTCAGCTGGGGGCAGTGGCGGATGGGAGGGCAGCCAAAAGGGCATTTTCTTGTACCCATACTGTTAATTTCTGTAACGATTTCTGACCAGAATCTTCGTATAACCTCACAGGACCACCAGACGTGCATACCGGAGCGTACCGGAGCGGCATCCAGCAGCAATTTCTCTGCTGCATGGATGTGAAGGTGGTGGACTGGCAGCCGAGGGATCTCGGGGAGCCCAGATCAGCTGCTTTTCGCTCAGCTGACGAGCAGCGCTGGGCCAGCTCTGGAAGCGCGGCAGTGCGGCAGAGGGGGCTGCAGAGGGGCGTTGTGAGCTCTGCCTCCTGCTCTGAGACGGCACGTGGCGAAGGCGGAGACCCGGTGGATCAGAACATCCCAGGACATGGCAACAGCGCTGGTGGCAGCCAGGTGACTGGTGGCAGCAGGAGCGGGAGTGAGCCGGCAGTGGTGCACGTTTGCTGTCCTGCCTCCTGCGGCTGCCGCGTGGGAAAGTGGCCGTCTCGGCAGCCCCCCTCTCTTCGCTTCAGGCCTTTGGGCTCCGGCTGCCCAGGGTCCGCAGCGGAGCAGAGATCCCAAGGCAGTTGGATGCGACCGTGTTCGAGGCTGCTGGTATCCAGCTGGAAGAGATCCGACTTGGCCAAGACCGCTCCATGGACCGGCTGTGGGGGGGGGGCAGGGCGGGGTTGGGCCTTCCTGCCACTCTTGGGGGAGAGACGGGGGAGGGGCGGCTCTGGACTCCGGCTGCCGCCGCCGCCAAATGCCAGGCCAGACCTGATCGTGGATGAGAGCCAACCTGGCCTGCATCACCGAAACTTGGTTGGGCACTGAGGACCCTCAAGTTGTGTACCAGTCTTGTTGCTACCAACAGGAGAAACATCCCTGACCCTCAGGGGCCAAACGGTGGTATTATCAATTACCGCTTTCTCCTAGGCCTGTTTGGCTCTCCTTTTTCTTCCGATGTCCTCTGTCTGTTGTTTTTGGTGTCTCTCGCAAGCCTCAGCTCACTTCCTGATCCAGTTCCTACGGTTCCTGGAGACCACCGTATTCTCCTTTGACCCCCCTCCTTCTGGTTCCGGTGCTACGTGTCCCTTTTCCCCTTCAGCATTTGGGAGAGCTTTGCGTGTATTGATGGCGTCCTCTTCAGATTTCTCTTCTTTTTCTTCTTGCAGCAATTGACCCTAACTGTACCTTTAGTATCCCATCTTGCAGGATTTCCCGTCTTCAGCGTCTGAAGCCATTCATTCTGACCATCCTTCCTCAGAGCTCATTAAAATCCACCCTGGGAGGCAGACCTGGCCCTTTTCATTCCTGGGAAGGTTTGGAAAGAGTCCCCATTCACGGAGAGAAAACAGGATCAAGGGCTCCTATTCTCCCGAGAGGTCCCTTTGAAGAGCAAGCTGGACGCCACCTCCTGAAAGGCTCGAGGGCAGCCCCCCGCCCCCCCCGCTCCCCCCTTATACCTCCTGGCGCAAGTGGCTCTGAGGCCATACAGAAGCACCAGGGCCTTGAAATACCAGCAGGCTTAGAAAGGCAAAATTTACATGCTATTTTAATATCTTAAATAGCGTATGTCATGAAACCATTTGCCACCCGCACCTTATTTCTTCTTACTTATCTTTTTGAGGGCACTAACCAAGGATTGTAAAGCAGTAAACGAAGTAGACAGCTTCACAGATAACTGGGTTTATAGCTTCAGTTATTTAGATCAGCTTTATAGGTTTTATAGGTTCTGTGTCTAAAAATTATTTACTTATTCACTTACCTATATACGGCTTGGGGTTATATACATGCAGTATGGATGTTTATAACATTATTATTATTCTTATTTCTTTTCTGTTCTGCTGACTGACTGTAATAAAGTATTCATTCATTCCTGCACACATGCATTTATTTCCTCCTCCCCGGATGTCATGAATTCAAAGGTGACAGGATAATTTTTCTACCAAGGTGCCAGTCACCTTCACTTCTTCAACCTGTGGGCGAGGATTAGATCCAGGAGAGTGGACTCCTTGTTGGACCCCTTGGCAGAGACTGATCCCCAGCTGATATCAGGATAATTGAAATTCCCCCACTATTATTCTTCCCTGCCTCTGAAAGCCTAATCATCTCATGCAGAAAGGTCCGGCTTTGTCTTCTGCCTGCCCAGGTGGTCTATAATAAACTCCCTCAGTGGTATCACTTTGTTTCTCTCCCCTTCTATTCTTATGCAAACTGTTGCAGCTGGATTTCTGTGCAAGTATATTTATGTAAACTGCAGCGCTCCCTCCCTTTCTGTTGGCTCCATGCCTTTTAAATAAATTATAGCCTTCCAGGCTATATGCCTATCATGAGTATCATTCCTCCAACTTTCAGTGATGTCTTTGACATCCTATTTGTCTTCCTGGGTTAGAATCTCTAGTTTTCGCGTTTATTTCCCATATTCTGCCCATTGGTATAGAAATAGCTGAGAGTTTGAGTGGCGCCATCTACTGGCCGCTCTGTTGTAGTTTCCTGTGAAACGTCCCCACCTTGACCTCCTCCCCGCCTTTGGATCCTGTATTCCTGGGCCCAGTTCTTGGCTGCATATTTGGTTCTGGGCTTCTGCTATCCACCTGCTTTTATTCTAGTTTAAAACCTTCCTGATGAGATTGGTGAGGAGCCTGCAAAATACTTCCTCCCAAGTTTTCGTAACATGTAGCCCATTGCTCCCTAGAAGTACCGTCATGAAGGCTCCACAATGTTAAGGTCTGCACAGCAGGCAGAAATTCAACCGTTCAGCTTGCCCTAATGCTCCTTCTCACTTTCTGGTCCCCAGTGTTGCTTTCCTCCAGCCCACTGAATCCAACCTTGCTACCAGCTCTACTTAGCAAGATAACATCGTGCAAAGCCCTTCACACTCTCTCTTTCCCAGAGGCCGACTCCGGATGCCTTTCTGGGTGTTCAGCTATTGTGCCTGCACCAATCCTTTCTGTCACCCAAGAGGACTGCAAGAGTTTCATGCAGGTATTGAAACAGTGTGGGCAACACTGGGTGAATTTGCTACACAGGTTGGGTCTTTTGAAGCTGCTGAAGGTTTCGGAAGAGGCCTCATTTCTTAGGCACAGAAACCGGCCTCTACCCCAGCACCGATTTCTAGAACGTTCTTCTTCACCTCCAGCTGCAGAGGAAGCAATTCATTTGATCTTGCTGGTCTGCATCTCTTCCCAGAAAATACTGAAAGGGCCAACAGGCTGGCTGGGTGGCTGGTTCATAGCCGGAGCTTAGAATAATGGGCAACTGATTAACTGAAGCGGCTTTTGCCCTTGCGCTGAGAACTCATCCACCAGATACAGAGAACGATGGTGTTTTTTCAGGAATGAAGTAAGTAGGACTTACTGCTTCGTAACGTGTTGTCCACAGTTCCCAGAGAACGTGGTGGTGCTATTTTGATCCAAGGTGCTCCCACGCATCCCTTTTCAAGGTCCCAGTCTCCACAGCAGACAGGAGGGCCACTGAGGCTGCACTTGGCCAGGAAGCCACCAGAAAATGGCTTCCTGAAGGCTGGAAATGGCCAAGAGGTCCAGACCACACATTTCTACCCCAAGTGATGAATCCTCAAATCAGCTAATATAAAAGGAATACTTTGATTAAATAACCCTCAATTGTAGCTATGGCATAAACCATGGCTTACCAATCAGTTACGTTCACACAACATACTAAGCGAAAGCCACATAAAATACACTACAGCTTAACGTATTCTATGATCTTAAAGCGTGAAGGTGCGGGCATTTGCCCATCATCTTGGAGAGGCTGGAGCCCAAATCTGGCTACTTCTCGATTAATCCGCACACCGCTGATCATAGACCACCTTGCAGCAAAGTCAGAGCTGAAGTTCGCTTTTCATGATTTTAGTGATTTAGTGGATGAGTGCATGCAAAAGAACGCAGACCCTGCTTCCGCTACGATGGAGGCCAGCACCTGCCTCCGAGCAGGATCCTGTCTGTCCTTAATAATGACTGAGCCGTCACGGAGAGGTTGGCTGAGGCCTCGCATCCTCTGGTTCATACGGAGGCACAGGCAGCCTGCGGGGGGTTCTCACTAACTGTTCCTGACAGTATGGAAATTCACCGCCATCAGGGGCAGCCACAGGCCTGCCACGGGGGCTCTTTGCCTGCTGCTGCGGCACAGCCTTCAAACGCGTCACTTTGGATCACATCATGAAAGTCCACAAATAAACTCCAGTCTCCGCTCAAGGGTATGGCGCCTTCGACAAACTCCAGTCTGAAGATGCTCCCCCCCAAAACCAGCCTCTGATCCATTTCAGAGATTATCAGAAAGCACCCGACATCTTAAGGGTAACCAAGACCGGATCCCCAAAAACCAAAATGGGAAAGGGACATACTGACTGTCTACTTCTTGGTTTAATTCAGTCAGCCAGACATTGATTTTAATTGCAGTGCAGGAGTTACAGTTCTGCCTTGCCTTCTCACAGTTCTTTTTGTTTATGTAATTGAAAAAGGTTCAGTAAAGATGAAGTTGATGAAGAGAAGAACCACCGTTAGAAGTTAACGAACACGCAGTTTCTCCAAAGGAAGTGGGAGGCAACCCGCACAATCAGGCACCGAGGGGAGAAGACCGGGTGCTGCCCGGGAGACCTTTATATTCCTAACATTCTCGTGTTCTCAACTGTCAGGGCCAATGCAGAAATCATCTCAGAGGGCAGACACTCAAGCCAGATGTTGCTGCCGTCTGAAAGGCATCGAAAAGGCTTGAAGCTGACCCAGAACGGTTATTCCTCGTGGGACTAGCCCAAAGCAACCCTCCTGGGATGCCAAAGCAGGAGCCAGCTGAAAGCCAGGCAAAGGGCAAGTGACTGCCAGCTGCCCTTGGGGGAGACCCTCAGGGATGCCCTCCCGGGGCACAGGGGAGGCCTCTCTGAAAGGACCAGAGACACTGGCAGAAAACCGAGAAAGGCTCGGGAATGTGAACCTGGTGCTCTCGGCACATGACGCAAGCGCCGGTGGCGGTGGCTGGGCCTTCTGAGCCTGGAACCGCAAGGGCTCACCTTCGCGGCCACGGCTTGTCCAGAGCAGCCCAGAACCTCGATGCTTTGGGATATATGGGGTGCAATCAGGCCCCATAGAAACTGACCGATGGAGATGCTGCAGATAAATCAAGGAGCAGAGACCGAATTCTTGTGAGAGTCTTCATCTCGCCAGGTACCTTTTAGAGCAGCAGCAGCAGCAGCAGCAGCAGCAGCAGCAGCAGCAGCAGCAGCAGCAGCAGCAGCAGCAAGAGGGCACAAAAATGTTTCTAATGCAACTTTTAAAAATGTTTAAATCCTACTCTGAAATACATACAAGATCCTGATAGCCCTGTAGGTAAATAATTAATCAGATTCCCTATTCTTTAAGTGACATAAAATCAGAGAAATGAAGAGACTCTTGGAGAATCATTCAGTTCAACTTCCAGCTCCATGCAAACATTGCACTGCAGGACAGAAATAAAGCATATCTGACAGACAGACAGGCTCAGTCATCTGTTCCTCCGCTGAAGCAATGCTTACAATTCAGAAATTTCTCGTATTTAGCCAAAGTCTGCTTCCCTGCCATTTCCACGCATTTGGATCCACAGGGAACAAGTCTCCTCCAGCTTCCGCAAAGCAAGACTTTAGATAGTTGGGTGGTCTTCATTCCATTTCCTGCTAACCGCCCCCCCCCCAAGTGCTCCCGTCCATTCTGTTTGGAGTCCTGATTTGCCCTCGCCATCCTCATTCCCATTCGCTTGACATGCTCAGCATCCTTCTCCAGCTGAGCCATTAGAACAGGAGCCAGGAGCAGCCCCACCGCAGGCGCCTAACGCAGAACTGAACTGGGATGCTCACGGGGATCTGCCCCAGGCCCCACCTAGCAGCTACGCAGACTGCCCACTTCTGACCCACTCGGGCCCCAGCTGGCATCCTCTTCACAGGCTCTGCTCCTGAGGCAGAAGCAAAAGACACTTCCCTTTGCTGAATGTCATATTTAATATCAGCCTGTGTATGAAAGATTCCTCTGGAAAGTGATGACAAAACAAATGTAGTCTTTACAGTGCCAAAGGTCTCTTGTGGGTGTTCTTGCTGTAACAGCCTGGCTGAGGCAACCCTTTTGGAAGCTTTTGAATCTTCACTCTGCCCCCTGCAGTGTTGCTATTTCTCCCCAGTTTGTATCTTCTACACCTATGACAGCCAGGATGTCCACACTTTGGCCCAGCACGCAGCCTTGTGTCCCTTCTTTCCCAACCCTTCAAGATGATGTAGAGCCATGAGTGTGCTGTTGAGGAGCCAGTTGAGAATGTCCTGGTGAAACGCTTTGCTGAAATCCAGGTATCTGTCTCCACAGGGTTCCCAGGACCTTCTAGATCAGTAACTATGTCCCAAAACAGAGACGATTGGCCTGGCATGACGTATTCTTGAAAAACCTTAATAACTGGCTCTGAGTAATCAGTGCTTTCTTTTCTAGTTATTTTTTTTTAACTGACCAGCCATTTCAGAATCTGTTCTTTCATTTCTCTCATGCTTTTCTGATCTGTCTTTTCCACCATTTTTAGGATGGGGACAGTATTTCCCATCTTCCAGCATTCCATGTATTCCCCAAGAAACTTCAAG
This sequence comes from Python bivittatus, assembly GCF_059951505.1. Classification (NCBI taxonomy): domain Eukaryota; kingdom Metazoa; phylum Chordata; class Lepidosauria; order Squamata; family Pythonidae; genus Python; species Python bivittatus. The sequence continues at coordinate 5,744,519 of NW_028277053.1, read as the reverse complement.
AGGACTATCAGCCACTATGAAGTGAATCCATGAACTTTTTCAGCACTCAGGGATGTCCTTCATTTGGTCTGGAGACTTCAATTCATTCAGTTTTTTAAGTTCTCTCTTGGAATCTCTTTCACCACACTGGGCTACAAGTCCCTCTTCATGCCCAGTTTATTTTCTGCATTAGCCCAGAAAAACAAATCCACAAAAACTTTACAAATGATAATACAGGGTTCATAGAGTTGTGCATTCACAGACTGTAAGGGTTGGAGGCTGGAGATCTTCCTTCCAAGCCTGCTGCTGAGTACAGGGATCCATTTCTACAGCTTCCCCAAAAGATGGTCATCCAGCCTGTCTTTAACCATCTCCAGTGAAGAGGAGGCCATCACCTATCAGAACAGTCTGTTCTTCTGTTCAGTAGCTATTATCATTAGGATTTTTTTTCTTGATAACCAACTGGAATCTACTTCCTTGTAATTTAAGCCCATTGTTCCTTGTCCTGGAACATGTCTGAACAAGTCTGCTGTATCTTCTACAGTATATGACCACCCTTCAGATTCTGTACCTGAAGACAGCTATCTTGTCTCCACACTTGTTTCTCTTCTCTTTTCTACGATAAGCACACCCAATGCTTCTATTTGTTCTTCTACTTTTTTCCTTCCAGGCCCTATATCATTGTGGTTGCTTATCTATGGATATGCTTCTATATCTTTGTCAACATCTTTCCTAAAATGCAGTGCCCAGAACTGGATGCAGTATTCTAGGTGTTGTATTGGTGACCAATACAAACTAGAGAGGAACAATGTCTTCTCTTGATGCTGTACCTCTGATGATGCAATCTAGGATCACACTGGCTTTTTTTAATAGCTAAATCTCAGCTTTGGCTCATGTTCAGTGTGTGATCCATCAAGACATCCAGAGCTTTCTTGAATATACTGATACCCAGTATGGTTTCCCCAATCCTATTCTCATGCCTTTTGATTTGTCCTGTCCAAACATAGGACTTTGCTTTTTCCTGGCTTCTGCCTATTGTCACAGTTAAGATCCTCCTGAATCTTGATATCCCGTCACCCTTGTTCCCACCATCATTGTAATTTGGATAATCACATTCTCTAACCCCTCAGTGGAGGGGGTTTATAAATACTGTATGCTGAACAACTCAGAGCCTAGAACAGAGTCCTGCGGTAGCCACGTAGCACTTCCCTCCCCTTGACATGGAGCCCTTGACTTACACTCATTGTACCCACAAATCTGCAAAGTCAGGGCAAATGAAATAAACATAAAAAGTTTAAGCAAAGTATGCAGGGTTTCACAGAGATCAGGCAGGCAACCTTGCTGCATTTTGGGATTCAGAGGCGACGAGGCCATTGGACGAGATTTCCCTCAGATGGTCTGTCTTTGGTTGCAGATCCAGGGGGCTTTTGGATTTTCCAAGGAACTCTGGGAAGTGAAGTGGCTGAAGAGATGCTTAGAAGTGACGCTGGCAAAAAACAAAGAGTGAACAAGGTCGCATGCCCAGGTTTGGGAGTATACTGTGGAAATAGGAGTGGTGAAGTTGTGACTACTTCTCTGCTCTTAGTGTGTCTGCAGAATCTCATCCAGCAGTCTTGACCCGGATCTTGCTTAAGGTTACCTCTGGGCAAAGATGGGGGAAGAAGATCTTTCTGCCAGCCCCGACACTATGGTTTTGAGATTCCTTCTAGATAAAATAATTCACATTCAGTCTGAATTGGAGGTCACTTGGGAAGAGATGTACAAGATGATTCGAGCAATGTCTTGCAAGGCTACCTGGGATTCTTTGGCACTTCGGAGCTCAAAAGTGAATAGGGTTCTCTGTAGCTGGAACAAGGGTGGGATGTCTCCATGTCCTGCTGCCTGGCTCCTTTTACAGTCAGGCTGGGGGAGGGGTGGGGTGGGGTGGGGTGGCTGCATTCAGAAAGTGAATACAGTGTGCCTCTTTGGGTAGTGCCATCTACTTGGAAGGAGAAGCCAGGCTTTGTTAGACAACTTCTGCCCAACTTCCCATCTTCCTTTTCTGGGGAAGAATTTGAAGAAGGTGGTCCTGCTTCAGTTAGAGAGGATCCCATGAAGTGACACGAATGGGTTGGTGGGAATGAGATCTTCACTCTTCCGGAGTTTTGCTCTGTCCTAAGGGGGCAGCAGCAGATGGTGTTGGTGAGGAAGGAGAGAATCCCTTCAGTTCTCCCCCTGCCCAACATTTTTTACTATGTATATGAAACTGCTGGGAGAGGTTATCCATGGGTTCTGTTGGCTGTGTATCTCCACCTGGAGGTATCTGGAGCTTGTGGCATGAATGAAAGGCTGAAGCTGAACCCTAGTAAGACAGAGCTCTGTTTGTCTGGTTCTCAGCCTGCTCAGTTTTAACTTTGGAAGAAGTGTCACCCTCCCTGGTCATGACTTGAGAGTGCTCCTGGACTCACAGCTACTGCTGAATTTGCAGGTGGTGACTGTGACCAGTGGCGCCTTTGTTCAGCTTTCAGCTGGTGCCCCAGTGAAGCCCACCTGGAGTGGGAGGTCCTGGAAATGATGGCTCATGCCCTCATCACAACAAAATTAAGCTACTGCAATGTGCTTGACACGGGGCTGCCTTTGAAGAGTACTCAGAAGCCTCAATTGGCGCAAAAAGTCATTAGAGCCAAGTGACACCCAACTTGCAGGCAGTGCACGGCTTTTGATAGTGTCTTAGATAGAATTCAAAAGTGCTGGTTTTTAACCTCTAAAGCCCTACACGGCTGGCCTTCCAGATACCTTCAGGACCAGTTCCTTCAAGTAGATCCAGCCTTCACTGTATGTGTGCCCCAAATGGGGACCCTTAGAGTTTCCTCCATATGTAAGATAAAGGTCCTGGAAGCAAGGTTTTCCTATGGTGGCTTCACCTGATGGAACTGCTGGTGTAAGTTTTTCAGGAGGCTATGAAGACAGAACTTCTCCATCGGGCTTTCATAAGAGGAAAGTCATGTTAGTTTCTGGTGGCCAGAAATCAGGAGGAGGCTGGTAGCACCTTTACTAACTGACACATTTTATTAAAAGGTGGCTGAAGCTGATGAAGTGAGCTGTAGCTCATGAAAGCTTACGGTTTGCCAGTCTGAAAAACTGCTACCAGACCCCATAGGGCTTCCGAGATCTAATTGATGCTGCTAGTAAGTCAGGGTGGCATCAGAGCTGTATTTTGCGATTGCTAATGTATTGTTATATTATGTTATTTCATTGATATTTTTTACTCTTAGATTGTAGCACATGTTTGTTTTTAACTGTTTTTAACTTCCAGGAATCCATTTGATTACAGTGGTCTAGAAAGATAATAAAATGATGAGATGATGAGATGATATAGAAAAAAAATGATTATGCCATTTGAAGGCCTAAGAAGAAATTAGAATGGTGATTGCTTAGTGCATATCTACTTTTAAAACTATTTTTGTTTCAGATATGTGATTTGTGTGGTATGTGTATAGAATATATAATATATATACAGTACTGTGCAAAAGCTTTAGGCAGGTGTGAAAAAATGCTGTAAAGTAAGAATGCTTTCAAAAATATATATTGTAATTGTTTATGTTTATCAATTTACAAAATGCAAAGTGAGCGAACAGGAGAAAAACCCAAATCAAATCAATATTTGATGTGACCACCCTTTGCCTTCAAAACAGCATCAATTCTTCTAGGTACACTTGCACACAGTTTTTGAAGGAACTCGGCAGGTAGGTTGTTCCAAACATCTTGGAGAACCAACCACAGACCTCCTGTGGATGTAGGCTGCCTCAAATCCTTCCGTTTCTTCATGTAATCCCAGACAGACTTGATGATGTTGAGATCAGGGCTCTGTGGGGGCGAAATCACCACTTCCAGGACTCCCTGTTCTTCTTGATGCTGAAGATAGTTCTTAATGACATTGGCTGTATGTTTGGGGTCGTTGTCCTGCTGCAGAAGAAATTTGGGGCCAATCACACGCCTCCCTGATGGATAAGTATCTGCCTGTATTTCTCAGCACTGAGGACACCATTGATCCTGACCAAATCTCCAACTCCATTTGCAGAAATGCAGCCCCAAACTTGCAAGGAACCTCCACCGTGCTTCACTCTCATTATTGTACCACTCTCCAGCCCTTCAATGAACAAACTGCCTCCTGCTACAGCCAAATATTTCAAATTTTGACTCATCAGTCCAGAGCACCTGCTGCCATTTTTCCGCACCCCACTTCCTATGTTTTCGTGCATAGTTGAGTCGCTTAGCCTTGTTTCCACGTTGGAGGTATGGCTTTTTGGCCATGATTCTTCCATGAAGACCACTTCTGGCCAGACTTCTCTGGACAGAAGATGGGTGTACCTGGGCCCCACTGGTTTCTGCCAGTTTTGTGCTGATGGCACTGCTGGGCATCTTCCAATGTCGAAGGGAAGTAAGCATGATGTGTCTTCCATCTGCTGCATTAAGTTTCCTTGGCCGACCATTGCGTCTACGGTCCTCAACACTGCCCATTTCTTTGTGCTTCTTCAAAAGAGTTTGAACAGCACATCTTGAAACCCCAGTCTGCTTTGAAATTTTTGCCTGGGAGAGACCTTGCTGATGCAGTATAACTACCTTGTGTCTTGTTGCCGTGCTCAGTCTTGCCATGGTGTATCACCTGTGACATGAAACTGTCTTCCACAACCTCACCTTAGTAGCAGAATTTGGCTGTTCCTCACCCAGTTTTAAGCCTCCTACCCAGCTGTTTCTGTTTCAGTTAAAGTCTGTTTCAACCTACATATGAAATTGATGATCATTAGCACCTGCTTGGTATAATTGGTTTATCATATACCTGAGTCTAATCCTACAAGATCCCTGACTTTGTGCAAGTGTACAAAGTGTGCAAGTGTAAGAACTGATGCTGGTTTGAAGCCAAAGGGTAGCCACACCAAATACTGATTTGATTTAGATTTTTCTTCTGTTCACTCACTTTGCATTTTGTAAATTGATAAACATAAACAATTACACTATATATATTTGAAAGCATTCTTACTTTACAGCATTTTTTCACACCTGCCTAAAACTTTTGCACAGTACTGTGTATGTATGTATGTACATATGTATATGTATATGTGTGTGTATATATATAATATTCATACATACAGGAATGAGCTGAAATTTAATTAGAGTGTTCAGTGATGAATTATTGATATCATTAGTAAAGATGATGAGACATTCTAAATAGGTTTTTTTTTTTAGTCAGAAGTGGATCTTGGGAAAACCTGACATGGAAGAAAATGAAGGAACATTGAAACTAGGGTAGGTAGAACAAACCAGGAAGGGAGAGTCCAAATCATGTATGAAAAGTTTTAGAAGACAGATGAATCTCCCAACAGAAGGAATGCAAAAGAGGATATGGAAGCTCTTAGAACAGACTGAAAGCCACAGAAGGGTGTGGAGTTATGCTAACGGGAAATGTGCAAAGGCTGTGTGGTAGAAGAGTCAAGCTCAGCAAGGAATTGTAAGTTTCAAAGAGGCATAAACATGCAGAGGGATTTTGATGAAGATGTTTTGCAAGAGGTAAAAAAGACTAAACAAGGTTGTTCAAGCAGAGTGAACTGAATGGCAGACGGTACAGGATAATAAAAACAAGGACAAATAGGCTGAAAAATAGCCTTTATCCCAGAGCTGCAACGATATTGAACTCTGCTGTGTAGCGCAATATTAATGTGACATCAGGGGTTGTACAATGGTGAATAGAATGTGAAGGATGTGTGGGTTTTTTTATTTTATGGTTTTTATATTTATAAGGTGCACTGGGGATGGCATTTAATTTCATTGTACGAGGTACAATGACAATAAAGTTTACAAACAAACAGTTAAAAGTAGAAATGATAATGAAAGTAAGGGGATTCTATAAGGATGCATTTTAGAGTTTCTATAAAAATGGCAGCAATATATTGAGAAATAGAATTGAAATGAACACTATGCTGGTATCCAAGAAAAAAAGTGTTGAAAAATAATAACTGCTGTGATAAAGTCTATTTATCTGCTATACAGTCATAGACTAAGTTAACATAAAAGTCGGAGCAAGGTGCCTGAAAGCAATTAAACAAAGGTAAAGGTCATAAAAAGCCATCCGTCTTAATCCCTTATCAACATCTGTTCAAGGCTACCCATAGATCAGGCCTACGAGTGATTAGGATGGCACCAAATGTTGCAACCTGCAAGCAGAGAGATCCTGTAATGCAGAGCTTATAAGCTCTGACTGGGGCCCGCTCGAGCATCTGCGAGTCTAGGAAGAAGCGGGCTCTGCGCACCAGGCAAGGGATGGAGGGCAGCTCAGGAGGACATGCGCCCCTCTGTCGGCTTCTACCTCTGAGCCTGTGCAGAGGGACGCTCTTCCATTTCCCCTTCAGGACCCTCGAATTAGGGCAACAAATCTTGGGGAGGTGGATGTCGTTCTATGGGCATTATAAAACTATGTAAGGATTTTGTAAAGGATGCCACCGTGGTCCTTACACCCTAGCCATGACAGACGTTGCAGAACTGTTGCCTTGTAAATCTAAAGCACTTTCAGCCATAGTTTTTCTGGACCCAACGCACGTAGGGTGGTGAAACTACTGGAGAACAGTAACACTGCAGAGGTGAACGCACACGTGGAGTAACGTCAAAGTATGGATGCAGCTGGCTCATAGAGCAGCTGCTTGTTCTTCCTTCCTTTCTTTGTCCTAACTAAAGAACCACAGGAAAAATAAAAAGTAAAAAAAGAGTACATATGCAGACGTAAATTGTAATTCCCCATTAATTCATCTATGTTGCTATTTATCGTTTTTTAACATTTCTTTCTTATTAGATTTATATTTATATTTATATCTTGCCTTTATTTTTTGTACAACTCAAGATGGGACACATAATGCTCCCGCCTTCGCTTGTGAGGTGGGAGGGGCTGGGAGAGAGGGCCTGGCCCAGGCCCCCCCGGGGAGCTTCTGGGCCTGGGGGGACCAGAGCTCCTGGTCTCCCAGTTTCTAGTCCAGCACCTTCACCACTACCCCAGACTGGCTCTTTAGTGGTGTCAGTGAAATTTGCCCCTGCCTGTGACAATCTGGAGACAATGCTGCGACTCTCCTTTGCCAAGCGTGCCTAGGAAGGTCCGTGCTCTGACTGAGCGCTGATTGAGAAGATACAAGAAATGACAATGAGCAAGATCCGGGAAGTGCAGTGTGACTTTTGGTGTAGGATATGCAAACCAGGCTCTTGCCCTTCAGCAAGGCCTTGAGAAATGTATGGAATGGATTTATTTTGTTGAGCTAGAGAAAGCAAAGAATATAGAGCTGAAGAAAGCTATATGACCAAAGTAAAGCATGAGTGAGAATAAATTGAATTTTTAGTGAATAATTCCACACTGAGCCAGAAGTAAGACAGGGACGTGTGGTATTTAATGTATTTATGGACACATTTTTAAGGAATGCTTGTGGTGATGTTAGAAGTAGGTTGGTTGAGGATGTAAACCTGAGTTGAGGCAACCAGTTCCTGGCTGAGAAATGGAATGATTTGCAGTGAACGGTGATGACGAGCAAGGCCTGAAAATTAAAATATCAAAGCCCAAGATAGTAGTGTCTGACAGAGAAAATGGAGTGAATAATTATACAAAAAAGGTTTATATACAAAAAAACACAGCAATTTGTGTACTTTGGTGGAATGTTTTACTAAAGTTGGAAAAGCAGATGGAAAAATTAGAAGGCGTACAAATGCTGAATGAAAAGTAATGGCTAGAATGTGTCTGGGTCTGGAACTGGCTGTGGGCAGCGGTGCAGGAGTGCGCCTCTACGCACTTCGTTGCATGGAAGCAGGAGCTGAGTATGTCAGGAGAAGTGGTGAATACTTAACCGGGGTGTGTAGTAAACAAGGTAAGAAATTAATGGACGGTGAATCAGTTTTTAAAAGTATGACAGCAGAAGTATGTTAAAGTGGTTTGGTTCAGTGGAGAGAATGAGTACCCGAAGGAAGAGCGTGTGGTTTGAGAGGAAGGGAAAGACCGGTAAAGTTGCGGCTGGATGAAGTGGATGAATCTTCAAAAAGAAGGTGACAGCAGCATATGAAGCAGTTATGGCAGAATTCAATTTTGCGTGCCCTGACTTTCTGCACCAATAAACCTGCTGAGCACGAGGCGGAGACAGAGCGGAGGGTGATTATGCACTTTTCTTTCCTCTCCTGGCCCAAAAGACTCACCTCGCCGGTCTCTGCAGCGCTTGCCTCCAGGCCCTTAGCTGCAGACGGACTCCAGGGACTACGGCTCTCCCGTCGCCCCATCGTTTCCCAACCAGAGCATACCTTTATCTTCTGTCACACAAGCACCGGCCTCCAGACCAGAATACTTTGTCACACAAGTTATATTCCAAACTTTCCAGGGCGCAAAGCTACCTGTTAATGGACAGAGTATGGACGCTGCGGAACATGAGTGGTTTGCAAAGACCGAAAGGTATATATGGAGAAGCGTTGGCGTAAACGAGATTTATGATCATTTCTTTCCCTTTCTCTTCTTATCGCCAGCCTTTCCTCCCTTTCGCTTACTAACTCTTACTCCTTTCCTGCTCTCTACATAGCAGGGCTTGCCACAAAAGGGAACAGCAGGATGGGCATGTACAGATGACACATGGATGGGCTGCCTCGTGCTTTATTCTCGCTGAAACGTCCACTGCGGACGCTTTCCCTTGTCTTTCCCAGACAATGCCTGGTCTTCTCCACCAGCCCGTCACAGCAGCAGTAAGCCCGCTGGAGCAGCTGCAGCCCAGAGAAATGCAGCAGGACCTTTTCAATCAATTGTTCCAGTTCCAGAGAGCCTGGCGAAGTGGGGCGTGCCGAAAACAAAGGCGGCCCCTCCTGAGCCCGAAACAAAGCTGGATGGGGTTGGTACCCGGTGGAGAAGCGGCCGCAGGAAGAGAGCTGACCTGCGGACGCGTGGACGCTTCTCTTGCGTCCCCGCTGCCGTCACGGGGTGCGAGCCTCCCGGGGACAGCAAGGCGCCCTCAGAGGCCGGCTGACGAGACTCCGCAAAAACCAGAAAGCCTTGTTCGGTCACGGGAGGAGAAAGGCCAGCTCAACACCACAGGAAGTTGAACCTTTTTCTTCATACAAATGCCCTCTATATATTCAGTGAAAACCAAGGATTCCGCCAAGAGCACCCTCTGTCCCCCCCATGCATGCGCTCACACGCACGGGCCTCAGAGGTAAAGCTTTGGATAAAGGACAACAGCTGTTTTTTGTAAAAAAGGGAAACCACGACGGGAACGTGAACAACATTTTCTAACTGCTGAAGAACGTCTGCAGTGCAAGCGAGGGAACCTGCCTCCTTTTCCAGGGCCACATCCTGGAACGTGGAAGATCAAGACCGCGGGTGTTCTTGGCTCCTGGCTCCTGTGAGCTGTTTTCCTCGGGGCTACATGCAGAATTACAGTTAGACCCCTTTTCTTCCGGGGGAGCATTTTCCTGGTCATGCACCCCACACCAGGATAGGATATTCCGAGGTCTGCATCGCAGGGTCACCACCTCCCTGCTCTCTCCCCCTTTTTGCCCCCTCCAGCTCCTCTGCTGGCATCTCGGCATTGTCTTCCTTTGGCGGACACGCTCCACTGTGAAGCCGAGTGGCCGGTACCTTTTCCTGCCCCTCCCCGCTCGTGGCATTTGGCACTTCTGCCCGGCTGGATTGGGGCCCTGCCAGCTCAAGGTCCGGGCAAGAGACAAGCTTCTTTTTTCCCCCGTGAAATCTAATAAAAATAAAATAAAACCCTTTTTAATGGTTTGTTGGACTGCTCTGTTACAGAATTATTCCTTTCCCCATTCTAAAATTCTTTTTAATAATTTTTGTTTATTTAATCTGATTATTTAAAAATGTTGTTCTTGTTAAAATATGCACGCACAAAAACGGGGAAATGGCTGTCTGTGTTTGGCCCTATGTGTTTATTTCCCAAAGAAAAGAAAAAAACAGAACACAAATATGCAAGCAAATATATTAGAAGAGAGATGTAAAAGCAACTTGGTTTAGAAGAGCGAGTTAAACTTGGCTGTGAGAGCTGCTTCTAAGACTGATAAAGATTCACACGACTGCCCAGAAACCATCAGCCGCCTGCCGGCTCCCCGTTCTCAGCGAAGGGAGCCGCTTGCCCTCGGCCGCGCTGCAGCTCTGTGAGAAAAAGGTTCAGAAAGTCTCTGCCTTCGTGTTTGCGGAGACATCGGGGTTCTAAACTGGAAAACTGCGCGTTTGCTGGAATTCTCACACTACTTCTTTTTCATCTTAATAAATCTCGCTAAAGAGAAGTCTGTGAATTCAGGCCTGGGAAAAATTACTTTCAATTTAGGCAGCCGCCAAAGGCCTGACACTTGCCCACCCAGAATCCTGTTGGTCTTTCTGCTATGTCAGCAAAGAGCCTGCTCAAAATTTGAGACTGAACACATGTCTTCAGTCCAGAAGTCAAAGTTGGGAACAATAGTTTGTTTCCAATATCTTTTTCTCTAAGTAAGTCCGAAGTTCTTCTTAAATTGATAAGTTTTCTGTATGTATTTCAACATCACATTAACATCTCCGTAGTTTACTTCTCTTCCCATAATCCTCTTAACAATAATGTGAATTCTAGGCCAAAATCTGGAAACCATGCAAGACAAAACCATACAGGTCAGTGTTCCCTTAAATATATGACATCTGCACCATAAAATGTTGACTCCAAGCCCTTTTTAGGCATACACTGAGTTTAAGGCATACACTTGAAAAAGAATCTTCTGATGAACTAGTCTCTAAGATCATAAAAATGTAATTCCTCAAAACACAATTCCATTGATTTGCTATAATATTTCAATTCTGTATTCTGAAGTTTTTTGTGGATTACCAATATCTATTTTAGTAATATTCCTCAGCTGTCTATAGAAATAAATTGTAGGTTAGACTCTCTCCAGACCCTTTCCAATATATAAGATGAAGGGGGGAAAACCCTTTTGAGACTCTTGTCTTGCAGTGGTCCAGCTTACCTAATAGGTTTCAGCCTCCTCAAATACATAGCATGTTATCAGAAGAATTGCAGAAACAAGGGATGATACTAAGAGATTTGACTGAATTTGAAGTAATATGTAATTCAGAACATTTGTTGGGGCATATTTATAGACTGGTGGTGAAATGTGTTTCAGAAAATGAATAGGTCAGAGATTAAATGGATGTAGACCTTGAATATAGTAATAGAGATACAACAAAGGGAATTTCAGTGGAAGAAGAACATTCAATTTTCTCTGAACTTTATATTCAGAAAAAAATGATATAAGATGTTTAATCACTGGTATATTACCCCAGTTTGGATTGCTAAAATGGACAATGGTTTTTTTAAACAAATCATTTGGATTTCCTAAAAAAACGGAAGTCAACATTTGCTATAGTTAAAAATGCAGAACATTAAAAAATCATCTTAATGTTGAAGTCCTAGTTTAGACAGAGAAAACCTGGGGGGCGGGTCTGTCCTACCATTAAAACCTTCTCAATAAATCATCAATCTGTTTGAAGCATTTAAGAGGAATCAATATACAGATCCCCCTCCTCTCTCTCTCTCTCTCTCTCTCACACACACACACACGCAAATACAATTTATGTGTGTGTGTGAGAGAGAGAGAGGGAGGGAGGGAACACATTCAATTTTTCCATAAACTCATGGGAATTTCAACCATCTATTTATACTGATATTAATCTGAGTTAAATAGTTTGAAATATTTAGATCGACACAGGTGTTCCAACATATTTAAGAGAATAATAACTAAGATGAAGAGATGGAGGGGAGCTTGTCTAATTTGCAGTTCACATAAAATTGGGTAGGTGCCCTGGAAGACAGAAACAAAACTCAAAACCGTTTTGATTTGCTAGAGAAACAGCTGAAAGAGACCAAACGGAACAGAGTCCAATGTAGGGATGGGTATCTGATGGACACATGGCGTGGGGCCCAGTTGCCCGAGGGAACGCCCGTCTCCTGCGGCGTCTGCCCAGCCAGTAAGAGCCGGCACAGCGGCTGTCTTCTGGGTCCCCTTGATCAAGCCGTGTCGTCATTTGGGACCCCGGAAGCACGACTTCTCGGCAGCGAGACCTGCCCTCTGGACCGTGGTCCCCCCAGCTCCAAAGACCTGGCTGCCCCCCAGGCCTCGGGGTGGGGCAGATAGAACTCTCTTGTTAGGCGCGTGTCACCCGTTGCATGGGCTTTGAGGCTGTTCTTCGGATTTGCCATTTTGTTTTTTTCCCTTATAGTATTTTTATTTAGAGAGATAACGATAGATAGATACAGATGACAGATGATAGATAGATAAAAGTATTTGTGAAAATATCTTGGGATAGTAGTTGACTGCAAACTGAAAAGGAGCCAGAAGAGTGATATGACTGCAAAAGAGAAACGCAGTTACAGAAATGCAGATTTCATTTCATTTTAGAAAAAGTAAGAACTGTTCAACAATGGAACCACTGTCCCGGAGAAGTGCCCTTAACTGGAAGTGTTCAAGCAGATGCCTAATTCGGATTCTTGCATTCTGCACAGGATTGGCCTCAATGACCCTTTCCACCTCTGGGTTTCCACACACAAAGCTACTCAGCACCCATGCAGCTCAAATCACAACAAATGCATTGTCCTTTGGTGTCCCAAAGGGTGGTAAGATGAAGCCATTTGGAAATGAAGAATGGGATCCAGCCAGCCAGGTCTATGCAATTTCCAAGCTCAGCTTACATGTCTGCAAAGCTCAAACCACCCTAAGGTCCAAGGAAGAGGAGAGAAAGCACCAGAAAGAGCGCTACAGATGAGCATTTTTAAAAGGAGGTACAGCTGCAGCACAGTATGCTAAATGCCACAGGCATCTGGACTATCCTGGCAGCGGCAAGGAGTGTCCTGCCCCGCCATCAAGCGAGGGCAGGCAGCAGCTTCACTGGGGCTCTGGGTGAAGGAAGCAAGCAAGGCGGAAGAGCAATCACCTTGGCAAGTCAGAGACTTCTCTGCAGAAATCAAATATGGCCATGGGGAAATATTCCCAGCTGCTGTTGCTGGTCAGCAGCTGGAGTTTACACAGCTGGAGCATTCAATAAAGACGATGGCGGCGGCCATTTCTAAGCTGTAGCCTGAAAACAGAGGCAGAGAGCTTGCCTTGAGGGAACACCTGCCTGCCTTTTCGCCTAGCTGCTCTCGTGCAGAAAAGGAAGGGGAACCAAAAGGTAGCCAGCCACAGATCAGTCAGGCTGACAAGGACAGGGGGAGAACAAGTGCCTGGTGACCTTCTCTTCTCAGGGCTCCTCTCTCCGTCCAGCGTCTTCTCCCTGGAAGAACCACCTCAGGCACAGGCACTGGGCAGGTGGGCAGCCAACAAAATAAGCCCAATAAATCTCTCTTCTCAGCTGTGCTCAAGCTGAGGAATATGTTCCCGTCTTAGTCTTGAAACCCACACCCAGAAAGTCAGAAGTTGCCTGGGATCAGCTCAGCACATCTTTGCGGCTTTTGCAACAAATAGGAAAATGGGGGGGGGGGAGGAGAGATTAGGAATGAGCAGGCTCCTATCCTAATTGGATCAGGGCTAATGCTCTGGCAGCCTCTTCTTGCTGCCCTTCCAAAATGATCACCTGGTGGGGATCTGATACCCGGTCTCTTTGGCCACCTGGCCACGGAAGATGAGCAACACCCACAGAGAGCTGCAAGGATCTCAAAGGCCCAACGACATCCTGGATGCAAGGGTGGCAAAGGTTTCATCCGAGCAACCCCTGGGGGAGCAGTCCCCTCAGCCTTCCTCCAAAGGCCTCGTAGCAATGGAAAGGCACGGCTAATGGACGCTCGGCTACAAAGTGGAAAGCCCCGAATTTTATTATCGGAGCTCTGGCTTCTGGAGACAAAATCTCCAGGGCCTGGGTGTTAACAGCCGATACATTCTATTCATCCTGAGTCTTTATTGCCTCTTTAATGAGTTCTCTAAGAAACCCAAAGGACACGTCCACCAGCCTGCCAACAACTGGTTCCGTTCCAGCCACACACACACACTCTTGCAGACACACATTGGCCTGATTAACTATTGATAGCCCTGGCTTGTTCAAGCACTCTTTACGGTCTATTTCTGTGCAGTTTCTGTTTGTTGCAAACATCCAACGCTTGTGTTGATACAAGATCCCTGCTGGGGCTGGGGGACTAATGGTGTAAGAGGAGCATGGCAAATCCTACGCCCGGAGGATGCCTTTCCTGCCTTGTCTCCCTTTCCGTCGTTCGCCTTCCTTTTCACCCCTCGGTTCCGGAGCCTGGGCAACTGTTCTGTCCGGCACCAATCAACTGCCCATGCAGTTGAACTGCTACATTTCTCTGCAGTGAATACAGGCTAGCAATGGAAAAATCCTTTACTACAATTGACTTTTGCCAATTTACTTTTTAGATGGCTTGTGCCATTGGTGTGGATCGTTTTCACCCTGAAATACACAAAATATAGTACAAATCCACGTAGAACAACAGAGACAAACACAAGATGTTTTTCCATTCATAGATAGATGAAAGGATTTATTTTGCATTCCCTCCTTCAGCCTCAGATCAAAAAACAAGTTGTTGTTCTTCTTAGTGTGTGTCCCACATGGTTGTAGGGTCTGTTAGGTTTTGCATGGCACTTGTCTGGTTCTTACAGCGAGCCATGATGCCAGACACAGCAAGGCGGACTGTTTTTCAGCTAGCTTGGTGCTGATTTGGGCTGAGAGGGAGGGAGTGGCCAGAGGCCCCCAGGCAGTTTCTGTGGCTGAGGGGGGACTAGAACCCAGGTCTCCCCACTCCTAGTCCAACACCTGTTCTTCTACACCACTCTGGCTCTCTAAATGGAAACATAAATCTTCTTAGGTACCAAAAGAACATATAACAAACTGTTCCCGCATATCTGTAGGGTCCATACATATGATGCCAACCACCTCAACCACCCTCATCTGCACCTCTTTCCTCTGTAGCCCATCCCTTCATCTGAGCACCATCTGGTGGGCCTTACAGGAAGCAGACGGCACACTGGGGTGGGCACAAAGCATATTAGCAACCCCCTAAGTCCCAGACATGCTCCAGAGCCCTTTTGTTGCCACATCTTTCATGCAAACTAACGGAAACTGAGCAGTTGCAAATTGTAGAAAAAAGGCATGCTATGCAGACTAATTTTAGCAGAGAAGAAGCAGAAAGATCCTGTTGCAATTTACCACTTGCCTTCTGGGATGATCTGAGGGCAAGGACAAGGAAAGGGTCTGCTTGCGCCCACCAGAGGACCCCCAGAGATTCAGAGAGCCCCAGAGCCCCAGGCAAGATTGGCATGACTTTCTGAAAAGCCCTGTGCCAAGGGTGGCATCAAGGATTCCTCAGCAGAGCTGCATTCCCTTTTGGATGCACCCAGAGCCACTGAGGGAAAGTCATTTGCTTTTGCCATGGCAACAAATGGATTTTCCAAAAGAGAGGCTGTCAGAAATGCTTGAAATTTTGAACAGAAATAATCACCAGTTGCCGAGATCTTACAGGCACTTAGCAAGCCAACCAACCAACCAGTGTTTGCAAGGGTGTGCTAGGAGGGAGGGGGAGAGATTCTCGTGAGCCCCGGGGGGGATTATCCAAGCCTTTGTTTAAAAGAAGTTATTCTCAAACTGCTGCTTCTTCCCTGGGTGGCCCAATGTCTACTTTTTGGACACCCGACCAACTGGACTCATCACAGGATTCTGCGGAAGGCAGAATGGGCCATCGTAGCCACCTCAGGGCCCCTCTGCTGTCCACCGAATAACCACCGCTTGCAGGGCAGCGGGCACCTGCCGTGGCCGCTCCCCCCTCTGCTCCCCCCATCCCTGTGCCTTGCCTTGTTCCTCCCTGTTCTCCTGGTCCACAACCTTTCTCCGCAGTGAAATTAGTGAGCTGACCCTTTCCAGCCCATCAGTCCCCCGCCCCGGATGAAATTGGCAGCACACTCCTGGATACTTCCTTCCTAGCCCAAATCCAAAAGATTCCCAGAGGCTATGCAGGTGTTTGCTTATTTAAAAATGCATCATTTAAGGCAACCCACTCCTAGGGGTTCAAAGGATCCTGTTTACCAGGAGCATTTTGCCAGATAGGTTTCAGTAGCTGAGGCAGGGAAGCCTCCGGCTCCAAGCTCCCAGTCAGCACAAATCACAATGTCCCTCTGGCAGACTTGCTCTCCTCTAGTAATTCATTTTCCCTCTGCAGGACTGCAATGCTCCTTTTGAGCTGTCGTGCTGTGGATCGAGCGAAGGTTCTCCCTGTCCAGCACCCAGCAGTCCGCCAGAGTCCTTGGGACTGTCCCTTTGCTCCTGATCGCATCAGCTGGGACTCAGAGCCATGCTGTCAGATACTAGAATTTCTGAGAAACAAACGGCTACCGTGATCCGCAGCCGTACAATCTTCTCTTCCCCTTTTCAAGCCATCCAAGCTAGGGAGGGGCCGCTCTACATCTTGTGATGGGAAATCCCATCACTGAACTACACAATATATCCTTGATGATTTGCTCCCCTTTTCTGTACTTTTCCCAGGAGTGCCAGATTCTTTTTGAAGGGCAGAGACCAAAACTGCATACCAGGAATTTCCATATGAGGATCCTGCATCAGTCTGAAAGCAGCTTCAGATCGCTGGCTGGAGAACTGAGTAGATTTATTTCTGGTAGAGTTGACACTGCTGCAAAGCAGGAGTTGTTCGGCTTTGAGTTCTGAAATACTGTGACCCCATTTCCCTCTTAGTGGCTCTTGAGCTTCAGGTCCTGTATGGGAAGCAGTAACTTGGTGGTCTTGCTGCTCCCCCTTAGTGGCCCAGGCTAAGGTCACAGAACGGCCAGTGACCAGAGCCGACTGTTCCCAGCTCCTTTCAACTCAGCAAAGGTGAAGACTTCAGACTGCTTCAGTAGGTTTGGGAAGTGAAAACTCTGGTGATATGGAAGGGCTCTAAGTGTCGTCACAACATATATCTATATAAAAGCATTCAGATGCTGGCAACTCTATTTTTTTTAATTCTTCCTAAAGGAAAACTAATACAGAAGTTTCACATCAGCCAGAGATTTAATTAATATTTTCTTAAAATGTCAACATCCTATTTTTGTTGGTTATTTATCAAAGCTCAGCTATAAATCTATACTTGAAGTTAAAATGTTCTTCCCTCCTGCTTCAGAGGTTGGGACTAGAAGGGTAGACGGAAAAATTGGGGAAAATTTCCGAACGGTACAAGCATTCTGCCGGTGAAACCAATGAATTGGGAGGTGGTGGTCCCCAGTGTTGTTTAAGCAGAAGCTGGACAGGGGTCTGTTTGGGTGCTGTGCGGGGAATTGGACAAGACTTCCCCAACTGGGCTGGGGACTCTATCGTCAAAGACTCCACTGCCCTTGGATTTATTTGGACAGAGGCAAAGTGGCTGCCCATGGATTTCATCCTGGACTCTCCCTCTGCTGGAAAAGTAAAGAGGATTGCTGCTGCTGCTGCTGCTGCTCCTGCTGCTGCTGCAAAGCAGTTACATGGCAATTAAAGCCAGTGAGTAAAATCAGTGATTATCCATTAAAAGCAGCCGTGAAAAGGCCCTTGTAAAATGCCAGCCCCCTCCATCCCGGGCAGCCACTGAGTTCTGATGAACCCGCGGCAACGACAGGCCCACCTTCATCGACGGAGGCTCTAGAGAAGGAGAAACTCTCTCAATGTGAAGGGGAGAAAGCCAGCAGCTCCTTCATGGCAAGCATGGAAGACGATAATGGGATGTGTGGACTTCTGCACCCCTGACCAGGTCCTCGGTATAATGGAAGAACCGGACCCTTGCAAACAGCTGTGAGGCCCGAGAGCAATTTCTGGCCTCCCTGTACCAAAATGTAACTGTCTGTCTGCAGAGCAAAAAAACAGTTCCAAATCCAGCACAGAGGAACGGGCCGCTTGGATCTGCTCTCCATTTTGTTCATTTATTCATGATGTTTATATAGCCACCCGTCTCAGCTTTGTGACTCTAGATGGCTCACAAGATGAAAAGATAAAGACACGGGATATCATAAAACACCACACCACAGTACAGCCAAGAAAGCTGCCGTATTGCCCAGTCAAAAGCCCGTTCGTTGTGTTGGGCTCCACTACCCCGCCTGAGTGAAACCCAGGTCTTCAAGGCCTTCCCAGAGCTGCAGGGTTGGGCCATCCCAATCCCAGGGGAAGGCTGTTTGCGCTTCTGTGGGAGTCAGTCCCCCGGATACAAAACGGGAAAGGCTATTGCTGGGGACACCAGCAGGAGCCGGATCAAAGAAGTCAGAAAGCAAAAGTGGCCCACGCACCCGTGTGGATAAAGGAGCCTCTTGGCACCGATGCTAGTTGTTCAGCCCCTGGCCTTTGCACCAGGTTTGCTCCAGAAGAAGAGCCAAGCCTGCAGCTGCTGGCCATCGCTCCCGAGGTGGACTGTCCCACGCTTGCTCTGTGCAAAGCTTTGCCTCGCCATTTCCCCAGCCCACGGAAGGAGGAGGAGACTGAGATCCCCAGTGTGTTGGGGATGCAATGGCATTTCCATCATCAAACTCAAATAACAGACCGAAATGTACAGCCATGGATAAGGGCAGCCGCATGTAGAGAGGCCCTGAAGCTCTGAGATCTGTCGGCTCAAACAGAAGGGATTCTGCAGTGTGACTTCATCAAACAAAAATAAGCCTATTCATTATTGCAAATGGCTGAAGTACTTAAGCAATAAGTCATTCGTTTATGACCTGCTATGCTACGTACATACACAGATCTTTCTCAAAACTTTCGTCTAGCCTCCAACCTTCCATATTTAGGGAAGGTTGTTGAGAGGGTGGTTGGCGCACGGCTACAAAGGGCCCTGGATGAAGCGGATTATCTGGACCCACCCTGGGCTGAGGCTGGGGCACAGCACTGAAGCGGCATTGGCCACACTTGTTGAGGAGCTTTGGAGGGCTCGGGATGGGGGTGGTGCAACCATCCTGGCCCTCCTGGACCTCTCAGCAGCTTTCAGTACCATCAACCATGGTATCCTCTGCAACAGCTTCAGGGGTTGGGAGCGGGAAGCCCTCCTCCTTCTCCACAGCCGGTTCCAGTTGGTGTTGGTGGGGGATGAGTGGTCGAGCCCCAGGCCCCTGCAATGTGGGGTGCCTCAGGGTTCGAGCCTTTTGCCTCTCCTTTTCAAATTCTACATGAAACTGCTGAGGGAGGTCATCTGTTGGTATGGGGTTCAGTATCATCAGTTATATATCTCCAACCCTAGCCGGACAGCCAAGGGTCTGGAGGCTATAAGGGTCTGGACAGGGAGGAACCAGCTTCAACTCAACCCTGGTAAGACAGAGTAGCTCAGGATCTTTGGCCCCCCAGGCCCAGGTGATATGTCATCTTTGACTCTGGATGGGGTGGTATTCCCCTGGACTGAGCTGGTGCACAATTTGGGGGTCCTCCTAGACTTAAGGCTCCTGCTCAAGGAG
This sequence comes from Python bivittatus, assembly GCF_059951505.1. Classification (NCBI taxonomy): domain Eukaryota; kingdom Metazoa; phylum Chordata; class Lepidosauria; order Squamata; family Pythonidae; genus Python; species Python bivittatus. The sequence goes on along the minus strand of NW_028277053.1, from coordinate 5,725,127 downwards.
CAGGTGGCAGCCGTGGCTGGGGGGGCTTTGCACAGATTTGTCTGGTGCACCAATTGCACCCCTTCCTGGACCAGGAGACACCGGTAGCCCATGCCTTGCTCACTTCCTGCTTGGATTACTGCAATGAATTCTACATGGGTCTGTCCTTGAAGACCACCCGGAAGATATAACTGGCCAGAATGCAGCAGCGTGTGCAGTGTGCAGTGTAACCTACATTACATCTCTGTTGCGTGAGCTGCACTGGCTCCCAGTTTCCTTCCGGGTGCAATTAAGGTGCTGGTTATTACCTTTAAAGCCCTGTACGGCACAGGACAAGGTTATTTGCAGGACCGCCTCTCCTTAAGGACTTTTGCCTACCCTACCAGATTGGATAGGGTGGGCATGCTCCTTCCCTTAATGCCATCTTATGGGACCTAGGAAGCGTGCCTTTTCCGTGGCAGCCACTGCCCTATGGAACACCCTTCTGCTGAAGTTCAGCAGGCCCCCACCTTCCTAGCCTTCTGAGAAGCACTTAAGACCTAGCTTTTCCCCCAAGGACTGGGACAGGGAAGCTCAGTGAGAGTTTCTGTGGTGGACCTCTTGTTGAAGTTTATTATGGTGCCAGGTTTTTACTATTAGTGGTTTTAACAGATATAGTATATGTACATATTAACTGTATAATGATGCTGTTTTAACTGTTGGTTGGGAGCCATCCAGCATTTGCTATAAGATGGGTGGCTATATAAATGTTTTAAATAAATAAAATAAATAAATAAATAGTTCACTTATGTCCCACTAAACTGCCCAGAAGACAATGAACTGAACTTCAAATAAGCTAAAACGTTTTCAAGGCCATGGCCCCACCACTGAGAAAGCTTTGCCTCTCTTGCTCCTGGTTTTGGTAATTGGCCATCAGACTCACCCCCAAAGTGAAGGGACAAAGGGCAGGGGTGGCCTTGCTTGCTTTCCAAGTCCTTCACGGCCTTCCAGATACTTTCCTCTTTGCCAGAGAGAAATGAGGAGAATAAGCTGCGGTCAGGCCAAGTTACTTGTTTGGGAGAGGTCCATTTCTGTTATGACAGATTCATTGCTTCCGTCTCAGTCTATCTGGATGCCCAACTACTTTATAGAGAGAGGCAGCAGACTTAGCCTCCATAACCAGGGTGCACGCTATGTTCATTCATTCGTGTATGCTCAGGATGACAGACTTGATTTTTACTCAGTACAGGTAGTCCTTTACTTATGACCACAATTGGGACTGGAACTTCCGTTGTTAAGTGATGCAATCATTAAGTGAGTTGCACCCAATTTTACGACCTTTTTTGCTGCAGTCACTAAGCAAATCACCATGGTTGTTAAGCAAATCACACCATCGTTAAGCAAATCCAGCTTCTCCCACTGATTGCTTGTCAGAAGGCCCCTGGGGAGGTTGCAAATGGTGATCACGTGACCCTGGGATGCTAGAACCATTGTAAATACATGCTGGTTGCCAAGCACCCAAATTTTGATCATGTGACTGTGGGGACATTGCAACAGTTGTAAGTGTGAGGACCAGTTGTAAGTCATTTTTTTCAGCACCACTGTAACTTCAAACAGTCATTAAACGAGTGGTCGTAAGTCAAGGACTATCTGTAACTCTTTACGACAGCAAGGCCGATCAGGCCAAGTGACCTGGGGAATGGACCAAACGTACAGTATATCCACTCTCTGCCTTCTCCAAAGCAGGCAGGTGGAAAACTGGCTGAAGCTTCACAGAAACTTGAAATAATATGGCTAGGTCAAATCTTGAATGGCACCCATTACAAACTTCCGTAAGTCTCTTGACGATTAAGGATGGTTCCTCAACTTAATCTTCCTTGGGTTCAAATCCCACATCCTCCTACCCCACATTTCCTTCTGTGTAAATGTGATTTTGCCTTTTGTTTCCCATGCTTGCTGAAGGTATCAATTGAATGTTTACATGCCCCACATTCCTCCCCTGGGAATCTCTAGCTGCTCTCAGCCCTGACAGCTGCTGGAGTTCATGGCTGGGTAGGCTTTGGATGCCAGTTTGCAAGCCCTTCACCCCACTGGCTGTCACACCAGCCCCCGCTTGGCAGCTTTCTTCTCCCTGGGTGGAAGAGATCCTGGTCACCTCTTAGCTACCTTTTCTCCTCTCTCACTATTGTCACTAATATCTGTCTGTTGCGCCTGAGGACAGCAGTCTGGAACTGTGTTTCTGAGGGTACTCTCCCTGGGTCTGTCTAACTGCTTCTGAACCAGCTCGAGTCTGAATCTGCCTCCCAATGGGCTGGGCTAACCCAGCACCTCCTCTCCCAGCAGATGCTCAACCTGAGCAGAGGCACTTGGCTTGGCTAGCAGCTATTTGGTTCCTCAAGGACAAGCTGTCACGCTAACTTGCAGAGAGCAAGAATTACTTGGCCCACAATTCAAAACTTGGTTCCAAGTAAGAGAAGCAAGAGTGGACCAAACAATGCTTGGGTTTTATGCTGTTCGAAACATATTTTAATGGAGATTAAGTCATTTGGCTTCCAAAGTCATTTTGGAAAAGAGCTTCCCTTCTTCTGCCTTAAAAGCTGACCTTCCAGGAATTCCCACGCTCTGGCCAATCTTCCAGTCCCAGTGGCCAAGAGAGACCGACTCCTGAGAAATCCTGAGATGGCAGGACCCACTGCTTTAAGGGCCACTGCTGGCCTGTTTCCAAGGGTCAGAGCAGGTCAAGCAAGCTCTTCTTGGGGCCTTAAGGGGGGTCCATTGGTCCATTGTCTCCTAACCTTGGCAGTGAAGACAGGCCTCTGAAAAAGTTAAGAGTTCTGTGCTCAAAAATGGTTCTTGAGGGAGATGAAAGCAAATGACATGCTCCCGGGAATCTGTTTAATGTGCTTATCTAACAATTTAAAACAGCACTACGTGAATAGATGTCAAAAGCATGAGTAAAAACAATAAAACGTTAGTGTCCCTGGTGTGTTTTCCCCATGAACCTTTGACTTGAGCTCAATTAGGGGGAGGGAAGGAAGCTTCTGCAGAGGTCTAACAGGCTGTTCTCCCAGCAGACACCCCTGCTGTCTCTGCATTGCAGCGGGAACACAAACTGACCCTGCCATCCACTCCACTGGAATCTGATGGAAGAAAGTGAGACTCAGCAGGAGCCTTCTTTATTGGCAAGTGTTTCCTGGAGACTCCTGGCACAGCCTCGCTTCCAATCCAGAAGACCAATCCTGCACAATAGGAAGAAATCCTCCTCCTCGAGGCAGCTGCTGGACTTCTTGAACTCAAGAATTCAACGGAGCCTTCCAAGACCTCATCTAGCACAGCTCTTTTGCAAGTTCTTCCAACAGAAAGACTCAGGTGACCCTCTTTTGTGACCCTCAAGAAAGAAGAAATGCTGCTTGACCCTATCAAAAGAGGGCAGTACAACCAGCAACTCGACGCAATATAGAAGAGGCTTCTAAGAATATAAGGAAGAGGTGGACCAAGCAGCTTTCCCACTCCAAACACACCTGGATTTTGTCTTGTTTTACTGGCACTGAAATGTAGATAGGGTGGCAGGGGCTGAGAAAACAGCTCTAAGGCCAAGAGAAGAAACAGTCAAGCTGCAGGTCCACCAAACACCCTAAGATCTTCCATTCAGAGGGCAGAGCGGTTTAGCCCTGCTGCCTAGCACTCCCTCTGTCTGACTGGGTAAGATACTTGCTCTTCTTCACATACCATGTAATTAACCTGTGGAGTTCATTACTATGAGATGTGGTGGTAGCCACTAAATTGATGGCTTTAAAAGAGTCTTGCATAAATTCAGGGAGAACTATTAACCCTGAGACTCCAAGTTGGAGGTAGCATGTCTCCAAACCCTAGCGGTAGGGAAACAATGGGAGGAGAGGGGCAAGCCTTCATCTCCTGCTTGAGAGCAAACAGAGGACCACCTTGAGGAACAAAATCCTAGAATCATAGAGAGGCTACACTACGTTTGGCCTTGATGGCTGTCATGCTCATTGTCTTCTTTCACTTATGTGAAGAAAGACATCTCTATAATCAGACATTCTGATTTCTCTTCAGATGGAGGATGAAACAGCATGTAGGAAGGCTACACTAAAATTGCCATTTGGTCAAAGGAAGGCAAATTGAAGTCCTCATTTGTTGCTTCTACTGATACTCTGGTGGTTTCTGAAACTGGGCCAGGTGGCCAGGGGAACAGGAAGATGAAGGAGACTTTATCAGAAGCACAAGTGGACCCCTCAGACATTTAAGATCAGACCCCTGCCCAGTCTTAATCACACTAACACACACATATACCTTTCAAAATTGAGAATGATAACGAAAATGTCTTCAGATGACAAATTTAGCACTCCATTGAAAAGGAAAGCAATCTATCCCTAAGTTTATAGAAGGAAGGAACATCCATCTTGAGTTTATGATGTCTTATCAAGAACAAGGACAACTAGGAGCATGGCTGACTTCACAGGATACAATCAAAATGCTTTCAGCAAGTGGAAGGACTCAGAAGAACTATAATGGTAGGAGCAGAGCATTTTATCTTCTGTTAATTAAATGAATCCAAAAATGGCCATTCTTGTTCCTGTCCTGATTTTTAATTTCCTTCAGCCCTTATCGGCAAGTCTGCACCTGGAGGAGACCGAGCTCCATTCCTTCTGCTTCAACAATGTCAGGCCATAAATCATTTTCCAGAAAATGCTGCTGCAGCACAAGCCTGGCCATGATCTGACAGGGCACCATCACCCAGCCAACATATTCTGTCCTCTAGCCCTGCCTCCTTCTCCAGGGCATTGCTTCGGGCTCCACTACAAAATAAGGTTTCTCTGCAACACCTTTTGGGCGGGAATGTATAGAATAAGGACCTGATTATTTCTATAGGGGAACCTGTGGCCAACTGAGGAAGGTCAGTGAATAAAATCCTGCAAAATATAAGGCTGAAGTGAGAGTCTGTCCTCTGACAGATTACAGGACTGTCAGGAAAGGAGAAGCAAATCCAGAGCTGAAGCTGCAATGCAGATTTGATGTCACCCAAGTCTTCTTGCTCAAACCCAGATGTTTGAGAGCGAAGGAAGAGCCTGGGGGCATTTGTGGGATGAAGAAGCAGGTAAGAAGTTAAATTACCCCAACTTAACTTAACAATTAAGCTGTTGACTATGTTTAACTTGTGGTTAATGAGAACACCCAAATCCTTTTCACACATACTGCTGCCAGTCCAGGTCTCCCATATCTTATTCTTGTGCCTTACATTTTCCCTGCTCAGATACAAAACTTTACATTTCTTCCTGTAAAATTGCATTCTATTCATTTCAGTCCACTACTCAAGCCTGTCTAGATTTTGTTGATTTTTTTCTCTCTGAAGTATTAGACACTTTAGCGGGCAGCATAACATTGCAATAAATAAAATCAATAAATAAAAGTATTACCTCCTTCCCCCAACTTTGTGACTACAGACTTGGATGGATGGATGGATGAATGGATGGATGGACAGACAGATTGACAGATAGACAGGTCATTCTTCCAATTTCTCTCTCACCTGAAGACCTGATAAGTATACCCTCAAATTCCTTCATCCAATCGTTGATAAAGTTATTGAACAGTGCAGATCCCAGGACTGAGCCCTGTGACCCTCCCTGCCACACTTCCCTCCAAGCTGAAGAGCGCATGAAGGAGCACTCTGGTTATAATCATTCAGTCAGCTATGAGTCCATCTAACAGGGGAATTGCTGAGCCTATATTTTACCAGAAGCAGTCTATTTAAAGTTTTACTGGGGTCTAGATACATTACGCCTATAGCATTCCTCTGATTTACTGAGCTTTAACTTTATTAATTAAGGTTAGTCTAGTACAATTTGTTTGTGACACACTCATGACAGCTCCTATTCATTGTAGCTTGTCTATCCAAGTGCTCACAATCATGCTGTTTGAGCGCCTTGGTAGTACAGATGTCACACTGAGGTCTCTGTAGTTTCCCACCTCCTTCTCCCTCTTTTTGAAGACGGGGCAACATTTGCTCTCCTCCAGTCTTCTGGGGCTCCACCAGTCCTCCAGGAATGTTCAAAGGTTAAAGAAAGTGGCCACCTCTGCTAGTTCCTTCAGTACCCTAGGATATGAAACATCTGGCCCTGGAAACTTGAAGTTGTTTAAATTAGTTAATTCCTCTCTTACCCTCTCCTTGTCTGCCCTAAGCTGCAATTTCTCTTCCCCCTTCAGTGGCATAACAACAATCATCTAGGGCTCCGCTTCCTTCTGTAAAATGGGCACAAAATGGGAGGTAAGAAGTTCTGCCTTCTCAACTTCACCCATTAGGGATTTGCTACTTTTTCCCACACCCTGTTTGGCTTCCTTTTCTTTCTGAGGAACCCAAGGAATACTTTGGTGTATTGTGCGAGCCTCGCCTCGCCTCGCCTCGCCTCGCCTCGCCTCGCCTCGCCTCGCCTCGCCTCGCCTCGCCTCTAAGCTTTAGCTTTTCTGACACAGTTCCTACAGTTTCTGGAGACCACCTTATATTTTCCTTTGGTTATGTGGCCCCCAGTCAAATGTGGAGAAGAGAAAATGTATTAGACACATGACTGGAGAATAACCATGAGAGCCAGTTTGGTCTAGTGGTGAAGGCTCCAGGCTAGAAACCAGGAGACTCTGAGTTCTAGTCCTGCCTGAGGCATGAAAGCTGGCCGGGTGACTTTGGGCCAGTCTCTCTCTCTCAGCCCACAATGTCAGGCTCAGCAACAAGCCAGTGGGTCAGTTCCTGTTGCAACCAATGGATCAACATCTTGGTTGATCTGAAAAAAAAACAGACCCTGCAGCTGCGGGAAAACGCTAGGAAGCAAAAACAAAACAGGACAATAACCATATTAAGGATATTTCATTTTCTTGCTTTGTATCAGTTGGCATCCAGCTGAATTTATGTCTTGCCCCCTCCTCTCTGCGGGAATCCCCTGCACACCCCACCATCTTGCCTCCAATTCCGAGGAGATGCTTAAAGTCAAAGATCGGCAGCAGCCACTGGGAAGCCTCTACCAGTCCCTACAGATAGAAATGCGTGGACCAAATACCACTCATCTTAAGTGAAAACCCAAGCTACAGACCAGAAACCAAATTCAAGCAATCATAACTTGCTAATCTGCAGTTTCCTTTAATTTCCGTTTAGCAGAAAATTTACACAGTGCAGATATCCTTTGTTCTTATTTCAATATGAATCCAAAATCTTTTTTGCCCTCACTGTATAAATCTTTGCAGAGGAGACATCTAAGCCTCTTTTTAAATCCTTTTCCCAGCCGGGCCTTTTGCAAAGACGTAAAAGAACTCTTTATAAAGCACCATTTTCTAAATGTACAGAAAGCTGGAAAGCCACTTTCAGAACACATGACGTACAACGTGCTGATTAGACACCCTCCACTCCTGACCTTTATAAAAACCTCAAGGACTTTTTTCTCAGTTGTGTCAAATTCATTTGCCTGATGCGATAATTAAATTCATTTTTCACTGCATAGTTTTCTGCTGGTTTTCAAATGTCTCTATTATATTTGGCCCAAAAAAGAACAACAGAAAGAGAGATACTGCATTCTGAGAAACGCATTATGCCAATATTAAGGATCTTGACAAACTGAAACAACAGGCAGAAACTGGCAAAATGAATTTCAATACCGACAAATGGAATGTTCTACACTTGCCGAGAAAAATCAAAGGCACAAGTGTAGGATGGTGGTGGATCATACCAGGCAGCATCATATGCAAAAAGAATCTGGGTATTTTGGTGGGGATCACAACTGAACATGAGCCAAAAGGCTGATGCGACTGCAGAAAAAAGCAAAGGCTATCCTAGGCTGCTTCAACAAAAGCACAGCATCAACATCAAGAGAAGTTACTGTTCCTCTCTGCTTTGGTCAGAATGTACATAGAACACTGCATCTTATTCTGGGCATTATATTTTAGGAAGGATATTGATAAACTTGAGGGTTTCCAGAGGAAAACAACCAAGATGATAAAGAACAAAAAAACTATGAGGAATGTTAGAAGCACTGGAGAAAATACGATTATGGGGAGGCATGATAGTTGTCTACGTGTATCTGAAGGGTTATGTAGAAGATAGCTCAGAATTCTTCAGGATGGTTCCAGTACAACTGGGTTTAAATTACAGGGAAGTAGATTTCAGGTGGACATCAGGAACTGAAAGAGCTGTTCAACAATGGTATAGAATCCCTTGGGAGGGGTAGAATCTCCTTTGCTAGACATATTTGAAGAAGCTGGATGGCCATCTGTCGGGGATGCTGCACTGAAGGAATTGGACTAGATGATCTCCAAGGTCCCTTCCATGTTATGACTCCACTGGGAGCTTCTTACCTGCACATCACCATCTTCCGGAATGCCCTGATGGGGCCACCTTGGCAAAGCAACAACCAAAGGGAAGGTGCCCCCAATACATCCAACTCCACTTCCATTTAGGAAGGAACCCTATGAAAAACCCACTGGCGGGAGGAGGAGGAGGAGGAGGAGGAGGAGGAGGAGGAGGAGGAGACTTGGAAAAAGAGGATCAAGGAATGAAAGGTCAGGAAGATCAAGGGAGGGAGGGAGATTAGGAACCCTCTGGGAGCATTCAGCTGAGGAGAGCAAACTTGTTCTTCAGGGCATGCCTATCAAAATCCCAAACTCTTCAAATCAGCCGCATTCCTGAACACCTCTCCCTTGCACATCTCAGAAAGGAACCTCAGAAGCGGAAGCCCCTAAAACGGAGAGGCTGCAAACTGCAGAAGATGCCCATCAGCTTCTCTGGAATTCCTCTTGTTTCCCCCTGTGAGACGGAAATGAGACTCTTTTCCTATAAGTGATCTCACTGGTGAGAAAAAGATAGTTGTATCGACAGCCACTGTCTTCTCATTCCCTTTCAACCCCTGGGAATTTGCAAGCAGAAATCAAGTCTCTGGTCTGTCACAGGCAAGCAGATTTTACGATAACCGAATGCTGGCTGGAGATCACAGATGTTTACATCCTAACATGATGACTGAGGTCAAACATTGCTCTAAGTTACAGTTTCTCTCCAACCGGTCCGATCCATTGAGTCACACGGACGTTCACACGCTGCAGCCCTTTGGTCTGAACGTCCTCACCTCAAGCAACTAATCGTTCTTAGAAACAAGAAGGCAGCTTGAGGTACCCAAGGCTTTGGCTGAAACACAGGGGAATAGTCTTGAGCTGGATACAGAATGGAAAGAAGAAAGGAAACAGTGCTGAATATGGATGGGAAAAAAGAGGTTTAAAGCTGACTCTGCATCATCCTCACTTCTGTTAATCCTGAGTAACGAGAAGAGACAGAGAACACCAGGAACCAGTCAGCTCTTTCAACGGGCCAAACAAGACTTCAGTCAGTGCCCACTTCAAAGCTGTCACAGCCTTGGAATCATAAAAATGGGTTCATCCCTAGTCCATACTGAAGTGAAAGAAAATAAATTGCTAGCCCCTGTCCCCATAAACATTTCAGAACAAATTGTGGGCATTTGCTTGGTCACTTCCCCCAAAATCTGAGCAGTTGCTATGAGGGGAACCTACAAAGGCACCATTCCTTTTGCTCCTGTTTAAAGCTGTGATCCCTAAAGAATAGCACGTTTGCATTGCTTCACTTTTCACGATAGCTTCAGCCAGGAGTGAAGGAATGCAATTGAGACTGTTCTGGGCTGTTTTCACTGCAGTTCCTGACAACACTTCCTGGGCACACAGAAGCTTCTCTTAAGGAAGCAGGGGTGAAATTGTCAGAGTTTTGTCTGTTGCCATCTTCTCTTTGACAAGAGACAATCCTCCTACAGGTATCAGGATGCAGCTCTGGATTCTTCCAGGAACTGACTTCAAGCAGAGGTTCCCTGCAGGTATGTTCTAAATTGATGCTCTGGGAGGTGTGGGGCAGGAAAGAGAGAAAAAGCACTGCCTTCAGTTCAGGAGATATCTAACTAGGATTCCCCTCAACCGGGGAAACTGAACGGCCCACAATCTCAATGGTTCGAGGAAATGCACAGCTGGAAATCCAGTGCTCGTGGACTCGCCTGGCGTTGGGGGATCCCAGAGATGTGGAGCTGCCTTTCAAGTGGCAGAGTGGAGGTGCCAAGAGTGGAAGGCCCCTTGAGAACATCTGGGGGCAGAGAGGCATGAAAAGCAAGGGACACTGTGGCGGCCCTACAGACACGGAAGCTGCTTCCTGCAGAGAAGCTGGAGGATTTCCTCCTTCGGGGTCTGCTAGAGATCTTGGTCTATTAACAGGTCTTAGTTGCTTTGCTGTCCATTTCTTTCCCCTCTTGCCTCGCCTACAGTCGCCCTAAGGAGCACAAGGTTCCATCTGGCCCTGCCTTGAGCCAGGAAGCTGGACCTGGGGAGCGCAGGGCCCGTCCACCAAGCACTCCCTGCTGCTGGAGATTCAGCTTCAAGCAGTTCTGTGCCCTCTGTGACCAGGCAGCGTCTCAGCTGCTCTCCCTTCATTCCTGGCAGCAGGTTGCCGAGACCTTTCATTCTGCCCTGGCTGTGAATGCACGCATGTACAGTATATCTCCCACAGCTTAATATGCTACCAGAATGCCTTTACCCCTGTGTAGCTTTGAATGCACTGGCTGCATTTCTCATAGCTGGCTGATGGTTCTGTTTGGCATAAAACTCCCTCTCGGCTCAGTTCAGTTTCTTGGTCTTTGGGTGAATTTCTGCTCATGCATTTCTTAAAATAATTCTTGAATGAGTTAATTTGGATAAGATTCTCTTTCCAAGCTCCTCAGAATGGATGAGGAGATACATGTTCCAAGCAAACACAGATCCAAATATTAAATCTTCAGACATTTGACAGAATTCCAGCAGGTCAGCACCAAAACGTCTTGATTAAATACCATATCAGTATGGAGACTGAAGAATTTGAGATGTCATTCTTAGGGAGAAAAGTCTAAAAACAGTTTTCACTATCAGAGGCCTTCTGAGCTCTCTCAGGAAAGGGGGAGGTTCAAATGAGACATTTCCACTGGAGGGAACTGCTCCCTCAATTTCCCTCCCTTCCCCCTCCTCTTATTGCAGTCTTTTGCCTCCTGCAAGAGCTGCATTCCCTCTGCCATCCTAGCCAAGATACCCCACATTCTAATAACCAGCAGTCCTTGTTGTTTCAGACTAAACAAGGTGACTCTGCTAATCAGGGCCTCTCTTTGAGAAAGATCCTCATAGTGGCAGCTCCTCCTGAGACCAGCCTGGGAGAGCACCCATTTCACAGCAAGGCTGCCACCAGAGCTTGCAGCTTACAAGAAGCCGAGCCCAGAAATGGCAAGCAAAACAAAGACTGGCCAGCTGCACAGCTGGAGTCTGGAGGCTGTTTCTGCCCCGCCTCCCCAGCTGCAGGACCCCCACCCCGCCCCCGCAGGAGTGTCCTTGTTGTGACCCAGAGACGTCTCCAGGCTGGGGGAAGTGGCCCAAGGCTCAGGGGCAGAGCCCCTTGCACAAAGGATGCTCAGTGGTGCCCCACAATGGCCACTTGTCCTAGGAAAGCCACTGGATCCAGCCAAGGGGCAGCCCCAACCCGGCTTTTGGAGCCCAGAGAGACGGGAGTCTGGCAGGGTGCAACTGCTCACAAAGGAAGCCTCCCAGCCCTGCAGATCCACCCCAGCAAGCTCTTCTGCGCGACTTCAGCCCCCAGGCAGGTCCTCTCCTGCTTTTCCATTTCCATCTCAAGAACACCAACGGCACCTCCAGGATTTTTCCAGGCACGGATGTCAAGCTGATTGGTCTGCAATCCATTTCTCCTCCTCCGCTTTCCCCCTTTTTTGCCTTCTAGGTGCGCTATCAGTGCTTTGAAGGCTTTCTCAGGCCCCCAACTGCGCCCCCGCCCCCTCCTCTCTCTGCCAGGGAACCCCCTCCAACCACCCGTTTGCTCAGGACAGGCAGGTCTGCATTTCCAGCCTCCTGTTACAGAGATGTGCACAGCCTGAAGACCTGCGCCCGGCCATTCTTTGTGCCCATGAACTGAAGGAGGCAGGCAGAGGTGGGAGATGGCCTCTGGCTTAGCTTTGGTCTCCCAGGCTGAAACGGCCACACGCTTCAGCTCCTCCGCTCATCCAGAGAGCAAAGCCTTTGGCGCCAAGAGCATGTCTAGGAAACGCAGTGGCCATTTATGCAGCGTTCCCATAGTAATGTTCAGCCCTCTGAGCCACACAAAGGCCCCCTGAACAAAGACAAAGGAGAAGCCATTCCAGGCTGCATACCAAGTATAGCCAAGGCACCGACAGGCCTCCCAGCATCAGGCGAATGCCTTTCCCAGAGAAGCAGAAGCTCTCATGACTTTCTCCTACTCTTTATCAAAACAGCAATGGTACTGCATCATTTTCCTTGCAATGGCACCTGAGCGCTGCCTCGTCCTTTTGGCTCATACCTCTTCAACTCTTTCCGGTTCCAAAGACAGCTACTAGATTGGCTCAAATCAAGTGGGAAATAATGTAGAGATCTGGAATACTGCATCCAAGATTGGTTGCCACAATATAAGGTGCTGAGGAACTGGAAAGAGTGCAGAGAAGAACAACAAAGATGGTAAGGGAGTTGGAGGCAAAACCCTATGAAGAGCAGTTAAAGGAACTTGGTATGTTTAGTGGAGAAGGGAAGGGAAGGGAAGGGAAGGGAAGGGAAGGGAAGGGAAGGGAAGGGAAGGGAAGGGAAGGGAAGGGAAGAGAAGAGAAGAGAAGAGAAGAGAAGAGAAGAGAAGAGAAGAGAAGAGAAGAGAAGAGAAGAGAAGAGAAGAGAGCAGTCTTCCGAAACATGAAGGGATGTTGCAGGGAAGAGAGTATGGATTTATTCTCCATAGGTCTTGAGGGTAAGACAGAACAAGGGTGGAAGAATTACAGAAGGTGAGACAAACTTGAAATAAAAATTTCTGCTCATGAGTGCTATCAAGCAATGGACCAACTTAGCTCTTGGAGTTGTAGGAGCTCCATCACTGAAGATTTTCAAGCGAAGGTCATACAGGTAGTCCTTGCTTAATGACCACAATTGGGACCAGAATTTAGGTCACTAAGCAGTGCAGTCACTAAGTGAATCATCACATGACTGGAACGGATTTCACAACCTTTTTTGTGGTGGTTGTTAAGTGAGTCATGTGGTTGTTAAGTGAATCACATGGTCATTAAGTGAATCATGCAATTCCCCACTGATTTTGCTTGCCAGAAGCTGTCTGGGAAAGTTGCAAATTATGATCATGTGACTCCAGGACTCTGCAACATTTCCAGGTAATGAGCTCATTGCCAAGTGTCCAGATTGCAATCATGTGATTGCAGGGGCATTGCAACGGTTGTAACTTTGGGCACCAGTTGCAAATCACTTTTTTTAGCACCACTGTAACTTTGAATGGTTGCTAAACAAACGGTCATTAAGCAAGGACTACCTATACAGCCATTTGTCTCAGATGGTCTGAGGATTCCTGCCCTGGGCTGGGGTTTGTACTAGAAGACCCCCAAAGTCCCTTCCAACCCTATCATTCTATGATCTCCAAAGCCCAGAACTTCAAGAGATATTACTGGGCATGGATTCCAGTCCAGTCACCAAGGGGACTTGGTGTCCCTGTGATCAGTCATCCTGGCCGGTCCTTATCTATCAACTACCTTAAGGTAATTTTCTGTAATTTGGGTAGAGGATAAAAATATGTTTGGAAGATCAGATCTTATTCCAATCCCCTTCAGAATGTCAAGATCGAAAGGAGCCTCTGTTCAGACCCTGTTTAAACATCTCCATCAAACGACAGTCCCTAGCTCCAAAGCTGCCTATTCCATTGTGGAACAGCTCTTACCACTCTTTCCTGTTGCCCAGCTGAATTCTGCTTCTTTGTCCTTTAAATCCATTGTTCCTTCTCCCACCTTCTGGAACAACTCTGAACAATTCTGCCCACCTTACACATGCTAGCCTTTTAGATGCTTGAAGGCAGCTATTATGTCTTTTCTTCCCCAGACTCAACATACCCAATACCTTCAACTGTTCCCCTTAAGTTTTCCCTTCCACTTCTGTTATCATCCTGTTGTCCTATGGACATGCTCCAGTTTCTCAACATCCTCCCTGAAATTCAGTACTCAGAACTGAACACAATACTCTATGTGTGGTCTGACCAATGCAAAATAGAAACAATAACTTCCCTTGACCTCTGTATTTCTGTTGATGCAGCTCAAATCTGCATTTGCTTTTTTGCAACTCCATCACACACCTGTTCCCTTTCACATGTACTACTACCTCATGTGCCCCTCCCCATTTTATACTCTTTGATACTCTTTGATTTTTCCTACCCAGATGTAGGACAACGTCCTAAGGACTGTGAGCTCAGCCACCTGCTCTTTAGATCCATGCCCTTTCTGGCTGGTTAAGGAGGCCCGGGGGGGCGGGGGATGTCATGTGAATGGGTTCTAGCAGCGGTAAATTCTTGAGTGAGGGGGTTGTCCCATTACCTCTTAAGGAGGTCTTGGTTCACCCCCTCCTCAAGAAGCCATTGTTGCACTCCACGGTACTGGACAATTTCTGTCCAGTATCTCTCCTCCCCTTTCTAGGGAAGGTGGTTGAGAAGGTGGTTGTGCAGAAGCTTCAGAGGACCATGGAGGAAGTGGATTATCTGGATCCCTTTCAGTCAGGATTCAGACCCAGGTATGGGGCAGAAACAGCATTAGTTGCACTTTTGGATGATCTCTGGCGAGGGTGGGATTGGGGTCGGGCATCCATCCTTGCCCTACTTGACCTCTCGGCGGCTTTCAGTACCATCGGCCGTGGTATCTTTCTGGATCAACTCAGAGAATTGGGGTGGGTGGCATGGTGTTGTGCTGGTCCGTCTCCTTTCGATTCGATTTCAGTCAGTGGTGATTGCGGGGGAGAGATCCCGCCCTCGGCCCCTACTGTGCGGAGTGCCACAGGAGTCGGTGCTCACTCCTGTTCAACATCTACATGAGGCCACTGAGTGAGCTCATCCGTCACCATGAGGTGGGGTATCATCAGTATGCTGATGATACCCAGTAGACATCTCTGCCCCTGACAAAGTAAGTGATGCTGTGGACACCTTATCCTGGTGCGAAGGCAGTGAGGCTCTGGATGGGGAATAACAGGCTTCAACTGAACCCAGGCCAGGCTGAGTGGCTTTGGGTTTTTGAACCTGCTGGTTCTAGGATTATGACATCTTTGGTGCTGGATGGGGTCGCATTGCCCCAGACAGACCCTGTGCGCAATCTAGGGGTCCTCCTAGACCCACAACTCTTGCTCAAAGAGCAGGTGGCCACTGTGGCTAGGAGGGCCTTTGCTCAATTTTGTATTGTGCACCACTTGCGCCCATTCCTAGATCAAGGGGCTCTACTCACAGTCACTCATGCCCTAGTCACCTCCCAGTTGGACTACTGTAATGCAGTCTACATGGGGCTGCCCTTGAAGAGTATCCAGAAGCTTCAGCCGGTACAGAATGCAACAGCGCAGGCAGTTGTGTGTCTTTCTAGCAGAACACGTTACGCCTCTGCTCTGTGAGCTGCATTGGTTGCCACTTTGTTTCCAGGTCCAGTTCAAGGTGCTGTTTTTGACCCTTAAAGCCTTATGTGTCGTGGGACCAGGTTATCTGAGAGACTGCCTCTCCCCGGCTACATCCGCCCATCCCACCATATCCAGCAGAGGGGGCATGCTGCACGTCCCACTGACCACACTTGGCGGGTCCTAGGTGGCGGGCCCTTTCTGCTGTGGTGCCTGCTTTGTGGAATCTCCCCCCCCCCGCCCCATTGCACCAAAGCAAGGCCGGCTTCATCCCTTTTGACTTTCCGAAAGTCCCTCAAGACCTGGCTGTGCCATCAGGCCTGAGGACCCCAGAGGACTGGTGAAACATTGAGGTGGCTCCACTGTCATTAACACCTGCTCTTCGCCCAACACTTATTTCTTATTTTTGTGAGTTTTATGTTTTTTATAATTTTAAAGCTAATAGTCATCATCATCATCATCATCATCATCGTTTTGTAAATATTGTTTTTTAGCTTTATTGTACGCCACCCAGAGTCACTTGGTTGTGAGATGGGTGGCCGTATAAATTTGACGAATAAATAAATAAATAAGTAAGTAAGTAAGTAAATAACCTGTGGAATAGCACATGGCCTGGTTTTCTACTCAACGTGTCATTCTGGCTTGATATCAGGCCACTGAGGCACAAATGTTGGGTACGGTTCAACCAGCTCTGTATGCATCTAATGGATGCAGACTCCGTCGCTGCTTTATATTTTATTTGTACGAACTGCCTTCAAAAAGGTAATCTTATTTTCTTATCATGGACATTTTAGTTGCGTTGCCATGTGATGTGATTATACAGTTAACTGCCTAGAGTTGGATCAGATTGTGGCAATCTCCAATTTAGCATATAAGTACAGTAAATACATAATGGTAGCACAGACCAGCTCCCTTGTTTGCCCTCTTCTCCCCTAGAATCTCACGGGGGTCTTCTGCTGAAGTCAGGATCCACCAGGACTGCCACGTCCCCAGGCCAACTAAACGGGTCGCTCTGTCAGACAGGGAGATCGGGGTGGTTTGGCGTGACTGACTCTCCGTACACCCACGCTGGCTCCTGCCAAGCAATGCCTTCTTTTCTAACCATTCATGAAGCATCTACTTCATAATCTATTCCAGAGTTTTTGTCCACAAGTGTCAGCCCTTTGAGGTAGTCCAGACAAGAAGCACAGACCACGAACGCTCACACTGCCTTTACTGTAAGGCTACAGTAACAGAATCATGCAGGTCTGAAAGCAGTTCTCTCCTCCTCTACTTTTGCTTTCCAGAAAACTAGGGAGGGTCCCTTCTGACAGGCTTCCCATGCCCCTTTTCCTTCTGTGGGCTGAGATACCTTTTGGGTGATGCTGTTTCGGCTGCAGCTCTTCCTCCGCCCTCCCAATGGGCTTTCCTTCTGTCTCCAGCTGACAGAAAAGGGTGCTCGTATAATTGCGCTGCCTCAACAGCCAGGCTGGCTCAGTAACCAGGCAAGGGTCTGTGTCCTTACAGTTTTATTGTGGGACAATTCAAGGGCAATGATTGGTGGATTCCTCTGGCTTTTTTTCCACTCACAGCCAGCATCACCAGGCAGCAGGAAAAAAACACTACTGTACCAATTGCTCTCCTTGGCATGGTGGAGCAGGGTTGGGTGGCTGTGGGTGGATGCCTGGTGCCCCTTTTCAACTAGCTAACCTATCACTTGGCCTATTTCTGAACAAAGTTCCACTGCCCCCTGAAAGACCAGTAGACCTCTGTCCAAATACAGCCTAGTTCACAGGTTAGTGGGGACAGGAGAGGATGTGGAATGAAGCAGGAGCAGGTTCACATGGCACACTGAGATCATTTCCTTATCAAGCCCTGCAGGATTGGCAAACTCAAGAAACAAGGACCACTTCAGTTGGTGGAAAGAGCTATACTGCTCGTAAGATAAGATAACAGAATCTTGAAAGCATCTCAAAGAAACTCTCTAGATTGACTCCTACCTAGCGTAATCAAGGCAGAGTTACTCTCTTTCACATTTCCCCCTTCTCCTGGACTAAGGGAACCCTTTCTGTAACAGTCCAAGTTCATCTAGTACGGTAATGGCTTTGCTCCCTCCTCCACGTTGCCAGGGCCTGTTGGCCGTTCCATCACATCTCACCTGCTTTATCCCGGGCCCATCCTGCATGCCATCACCCTATTGGCTGGTCTACTTTGGGAAACACATTTACTGGTCTTTCTGGCACCTGGGCAGATGCAATGGAGGTCCTAACCCATGTCTGGAGACTGTAAGGAATTATATGGCACCAATCAGATTTGGATTAAGTCCCTGCTAGACAGAGAAGCTGTTCCTCTGAAGCCAGCCCAGTTCCAGGCCTTCATGATCCACAGGGCCATTTTCCTCTGCCAGTATCTTTGTGTTCTACCTGAGAGGATAGGTGCCTATGACTGCCTCCTCCTGAGGGACAGCGGGATGGGTCATGGGACGGGCTGCTTAGGTAGCTGCTCCAATGCCCCGGAATACTCCCCTCCCTGAAGTCAGGAGGCCCCTCCCTGCCATCGCTTTGGAAATCTCCTCTCCAGGGCTTGGAGGTAGGCAGTTGCACAGGACGCTGCTGTTTTAGGTTTGCATAAAACATTTTTATATTGATTTTATGCTTTTCATCTTCTTATGCATGTTTTATATTGATTATCATGAGAAGCTCAGAATTTTTGATTGGAGTCGCATACAAATCATGTAAATAAATACATGAAAAATAATAATGAGAAAGTTGTTTAGGCTGCTGCCAACTGAAACCACTATGATAGTTGGAGCACAGGAGTAACTGGATACGTCTTTATCTTGAAACACACAACAAGAGTTTCCCAATCCAGATATACTTCAGGTGTACTAAAAAAAGAAATCTAAACTCTAATCAATGAGAAGGTGACTGGGTTTCCAAGAGGGCACAGTCATCGTCTGTCTCTCCTACCCTGCCAAGACCACCTTCTTTACCAGATAGAAAGATGGAAACGTGGGCAAATATTAAATTTGCAGTGGGAACTTCGCTACAAAACAATGGCTGTCCGGGCAGGTTGGCTGCAGGAGAGCCACTCCCCCCAGGGCTCTCCCCGCCCTCTCCTCTGACCTTGTGCAATCAGGTGGAAGCCGCAGGCCGGAGAACGGGGCTGCCTTTATTCCTGAAGGCAGTTTTTCACTATGCACACAAAGCTTTGCAGCCACGAGTAGCCTCACAGCTTATATTTTAAACCTGTGCATTCCTGCATAACTATGCGTGCAATTATTTTTGTTTAAACACAGCAACCTGAAAATTTTCAATTCACTGGGTTCCACCAGGTGGGAAAATTATCCTCATAAAGCAACCTGCATTCCAGCACAACTGCAGGGGCCGCAAAAACAAACCAACCTGAACTGGAGTGATCTCCCTATCCAGTGATCTTTTGGACGGCTCTTATTTCTCCCACAGTATCAACAGTCTGCACTGGTGTGTAGTCTAAATCATATTCTGACCACAGCGGATATTGTGCTGCATTCACACTGACGTCAAATTTAGAAAAGACGCTGGCAGGAAGGGGCTTCAAGAACAGGTTCTGCCCAGGAGACCCAAGAGAATACAGGAGGATTCCCAGTCTTCCAGAACAGGAGAATAAACTCTGAAAAGGTTATTACGAGGGGTTGGTTTGTTAAGCCAATAGCATCCAACTTCTCCTGTTTGGCTGCCAAGGTCACAATGGAAGAAACAAGTTACTGTACCTTTTCCCTGGCATCTCTTCTAGCGATAGGATCCCAGGAAATGGAATCAAGTACGCAGAAGAAATCAGGAGACAAGAAATCGAGACCAGAGAAGGACCAGAGCCAACCCAAGAATATATATGAACAGCAGAAAGTAGGCATTCTCCAGGTCCTCAGATCAAAGTAGCTATGAGCTGTTAAGAGATGGCAGAAGGAAGGAAGGAAGGAAGGAAGGAAGGAAGGAAGGAAGGAAGGAAGGAAGGAAGGAAGGAAGGAAGGAAGGAAGGAAGGAAGGAAGGAAGGAAGGAAGGAAGGCAGGAAGGAAGGCAGGCAGGCAGGCAGGCAGGCAGGCAGGCAGGCAGGCAGGCAGGCAGGCAGGCAGGCAGGCAGGCTTCTTGAGGTGGCCAAGAACCGTCAGCAGCCTATGAGAAATATGGAGAAAGGAACCCACAACATCATCACTAGTCTTATTGCTCATGGATGCCACCATTTCCCACTCACTGCCTTCAGTGCCTACCTAGAAAGAAACCTCCCAAGATGAGGGTGACATGGTCTTAACTTAAAGTGGTGTTCATCAAAGCAGAGCAACCTGCCAATTTGTGAGATGGTCTCATCTGGGGCATCAGCTAGGATACGTACTATTTTTTAAAATTATAATGATGAGCCATGATCTCCTAGAGGGACACAACCCAGCACGGGAAAAAGACATGGCACAGCCCATAAAAGATGCCCAAATGCCAGGCCTCCTCTACTGTATCGGAGCACTTGGGCCCATGGCCACTACAGGAAAGAGGAAGGGCCAGGTGAGGCACAATTCCCGGGTGGCGGTGGACTCTTTGAGCCAAAAGAAACTCCAGGTAATCTGAGGGGGGATGTTTGTGCTGGACGTTCTGGGATCCTTTGTGACTAACAGGCTCAAGGTCCGAATATTACATGTGGGACTGCAGTCAAGTACAGCACAAATGAGCTGTTCTCCAGTAATTAAGATTTGTGTGCTCAGCACGGCTTCTCAAACATGACAGTTTGCTTAGATGTCACAGGAGGTTGCATAAAATTCCCCATGGGTTTTTCTCAGCCACTGAAAACAAGGCCAACCCAAAAACACTGCAGGGAAAACAGAAGGAGGATACCCCGTCTCCTGTCCAAGAGGTGGGGTGGGCACGGGCAGCCTTCTGTGCCACAAAAACGGAGGTCCTTGCGGTGGCCCCCAGACTCAGAATGCAACTGCTCAAAAGTGTGAGGCCGTGGAGAGCAGTGGCAGATGGAGGAAGGAACGGACGTGCACCGGTCCAACCCAACAGACCCTTTAAGCCCATGCAGGGCTTCCACCATCACCTGGAGCCTTGCTCACCACCTCCTTCAAGGTAGCTCTTCTCTCATTTGAGCAAAGATCTGTATCAGGACATGAAATCAATTCACGTCGTGAGCAGGTCTGAGGGGCTGGGCTGGATGGACACGCAGGTGGTGGCAGAGGAAACGGCCACACGCACCCCACTATCCTTCAGTTTGCAAATATTGCTATTAGGGCAAAAAAGTGGGTTTGCAAACTACCTCTCAGTTGCAGAAATTAGGCAGGATTTCCAAGCACAGTCCAGGAATATACAAGCGAACAAGTTTGCCTACCCCAACTCAACAGTTCACATACTTGGCCCAGCAACTCCTTTGCAAGGATTCTGTCTGGGGAGCAGTGGCAGCCATTTCAAACAAGTGACTGTTCCATCACTGCAATTTTTCAGCTTTTCTGAAATGGATGCTCCACAAGCCTTCCTGTTATCATTTCATTTCTTATTCTAAGCAGAATTGCTTGTGATGGAAGCAGATGGGGCACAGCTGTCTCTTAATTAGGCCAGTTCATGCTGCAACTTGGATCCAGGTTTCCTTGGGGACAGGCCTATATAAGGCTAAAACAGAATCATGGGTTGTGATGCATCTAATGGCCTCCAACAGAAACCTCTGGGATTCAAGACACATCCCCTCAAAACACTACAACACATATACTCTACCCCCACTGCCCCACTCTCTCCTAATGGCTTCCACACAACCCTTTTTTCTGCTTCTCATGTTGATACACACATACCGTCTCTGCAAGAAGCTTCAGGCACATTCATGACCTGGTGGGCCGTGACCCAGTTTGAGGAGAACCCTTGGGAGGACCGACCAAAGACACGTCAACTACACTTCCCTCTCTTAAACCTCGATGTAATGTGGAATGGGGGGAAGAAAAGGCGCCTCTATGCCTAGGCAAGGGGTGGGTCAGGAAGATCTTCCCTGCCTCAATCGCAGGAAGGCGAGCCCCCCACCCCACCTTACTCCATGTTGGCAAGCATCAACTTGGTATAAATCAAAAACCAAGTTTTTGTCACTGTCCCAAAGAAAGTCAGACCCAAAGTAATCTGAATTTCAAACACATATTATATAGTGGCAAAGCAGTGAATCTCTTCCTGGGGATGCCAGACGGGGAAGTGACAGGTGGGTCAGGGAATCTCAAGAAATTATTAATACCTAGGACTCTCCAGCCAAGGGGTTTCTCCTTGCCTCTCCTCCCCAACCTTTGGGGAAGATTTAGTTGACCTTCATTGGTTTCAAAACCAAGCCCAGTTGATATAGTAGTCAAAAATATTTTTATATGCTTATTTTTAACATTTATATGCTGCCTTTGTGAAAAAAGCACAGAATCAGAGAAAGTATAGCATCCTAACATGGAACACTAATAGTAATAAAAATTAACAACCAAAGCCCCAAATTAAAGAGATTTAATTTTGGGAGTGGCTGCAGAAAAAGCACTTTCCCTGACCTTAAAACGAAAGGAAGGTCCTCAAAAGAATTCCCCTGCAGATACAGGTACACCCTGAGATCACCTGTTCCTAAGTAATCCTGAGCTTTAAAAGCGACAAGTGCTTTGAATTAAGCTCCCCCAGCAACTGGCTATCAGTGCTGGTCTTTTGATAGGGTGGAAATGCCAAGCACAGAACATATGCTGAACGGCCACACTTTGTGGGAATGGAAGCTTCCAAAAGGTTTCCAAGGTTAGCCCTACTTACAGCACCTGTGTAGACCAAGCATGATGTAACCAGAGCATGGATGACAGGAGCTACATCAGAGGAATGGTTGCAGCTATAATTCTGCCCATGCCCATCTTGCTTACCAGCGTCACTCCCTAGAACCCCTGGGGCAGCAGAAGACTAAGAGGCATTCCAAGCATGACATTTCAGAAGACCTTCCCAAACAGATTTGGTCCCAGCCTGAGCCTGGATTAGTGCTGATGAAGAGCACCTCTCCTTCCTCTAGATTGAACCAGAGCACCCTCCCCAGCCAGTTCTCACAGCCCAAGTGCATTCAAAGGCAGAAGAAGACAATGGTGGAGAACTGAAGAGCATACCGGAGTGCCTTCAAAAAGCCACTGTCCTGAGAGGGGGACAGCCTATTAAAAAATAGCCAATTGGCCTAGTCAGTGACAAGACCCTCCCTTACCAGAAGCAAGGCTGCTCCCTACATCCTCTAACCACCCACACTCAGCCCTCCACTCATACTCATTCTTTTTGTGTCAGGCCTAGCCCAAGGAACTCCTGGAGACCGTGCAGGTTCAATCAGCAAGGTTTATTAGCTAGTGCTTGTTTACAGAATCTTCTCAGACTGGCCAGCAGTTCCCAGGAACAGGAATTCACTATCTCCTGGAATGTTAGGGGTGCATCAGCTTTCGCCTCTTATCTCCAGTGCGTTGCTCTGGAGATGAGATCACGTTCTTTACCCCCCTTCCAGTCCCATGCCATTCCATCACATTTTGCTGGACAGGGGACCCCCCTCCAAAGAGCACCCTGGACTCTTGTTGCCTCCGTTTTCATAGAACACCTGCAGGAGCAATGAGGGTTTTCTGGAAATCCGGATCATTGAAGCTGCTGGCGTTTTCATGCCAGATTCCCATTTCAAATTTGAAATTTAAAATCTATTAAAATTAAAGGTGAGAGTGCAGGGAGCCAGAGGAGCCCTCCGGCTTGTGTCAGTAGGCACAGTGCTTCTCCTGCTTGAAGATATTCAGCCGTTCCTTGGAGGCCGAGGAGAAAGAGCAATGGAGCTGAGGATCCCCAACAGCATAATAACGGCTCCTCCTTTCAAAGCTCTGATGAAGCAGGCAGTCAACTCCCCCTGCCCTCGCTGGCTCAGACAAAAGCCCTGCGGGTGACAGAGCAAGGGAGCTGCAACCTGACAGGTCTGGAGGACCTCTCGTGCAGCAAGCTGAGAGTCAGCGGCATCGCTAGGATGCCTAAACCTAAAGGCCTGGTATTTTGTCTGAAAACAAATTGCGCATTATAACTCCTTCACGGAGTTGAATGGGGGCACTTGGGGCCCAGAGCCCCCTCCTCTTTATGCCGGAATCCGGAGAGAACGGCTGCCCAGCCTCCTCTTGGACGCATCCGCTGCGGGAGCCCAGCACGCCTCCTCTGGACCAGGGCTCCACTGCTGACCCACCCTCACTGTCAGGATGCTTCTCCCCTGGACAGTCCAGCCTCCCGAGATTAAAATTCTTCATTCCTGGCCATTTGGGCATTTGAAGAACGTTACCATCATATCACCTTGTCTTCCCTCGCAGAAATAAACCTACCAAGAAGCTTCAAACTCCTTTCAGAGAACTTAGTCAGGAGTGTCCACAGTGGGGGCCAACACAGCAGGCCTCGCTGAGGATCAAAGCCCCACCCCTTACTATGCGTGTTGACAGAGTGGACACATAAAAAGGGGCAGGGCTTCAGTTGTGCCTGCCACGTGGGCACCCTTGGACCCCCGTTACAGAAGTTCCTGGATTTAGTGCCTGGTTCCTGGATCATCCTTGTGGCTGTTCTCTGAAGCTGTTTAAAATTTAAGTGACAGGAAGGGAGTTCCTGTCATGGGTCCTCTCACCAAAACCAGCTCAAAGCAGCCACTCCAAAGGGCTGCATTCACACAAGCAGCTCTTCCAAGGCAAAAAGATTGGTTGCAGTGCCTGGCAGGTCACAAAGAAAGGGGCTTGTTCGTATCCCAGTCACTCAGAGCCTAAGCAAGCTTACTTTAAGAGGAATGGAAGTTCAAGACAAAGAAAGAACCCACAAAGGGTGAACTCTTCTCCATCCAGGAATCCTGCTAAACTGGTCTCAGAAAATCAAAGGAATTTTCAGGACCACAACTTTTGGGACCCCATAATATCACCCTGAGCACGATGGCCATCTGCACAGCCTCCACGAGTCCCAGATCCCCTCAAAGACACAGATTTATCCCTGGGTTCCTTGCATGCTAGAGATGCAGCGTTGCTGGGACTGAGGGAGGCCAGCCAGCCAGCCGGTTGCCAAACCCTGGCCAGATCATCAGTACCTGGGGGAGTGGAGCAAGACAGGGCTCATCTCCTGCCTGAATCAAAAACAGCCTGCAGGGCAGACCCCCGGCAGACATAGGAGGGGAGCCAACCAATTATGAACGCTGGCAGCTTCGGGGGAGGAGGGGTCGGGGGGCTGCAGGGGATTTGTTCAGATGTCTAAAGTCCCACATCCATTGATCCATGTTCTGATGGCTTCATAGGGCATAAGTGTTTATATACTAGGGTTCATCTTATCAAACAGGGAGGCTTAGTCCTGGCTACCTATAGATGGGCCTGTGCACAGCAGAAATAGGAATTTTAAACAATAAGATTGGAAGAAAATTAAAAGTACAGACATTGACGTGGTTACCATAAAAATAGCCACTCATAAAACAGCTGCTGGATGGAGAGACAATAAGTTTGTTTCTAACTGCTGTCAAGAAGATCGGAAGTCATTTCTTTAAATATCTTTATTTTTTTCCTTTTTCTATCTATACTGCTTCTTGCACTTTTTCTTTTATCTTTTTTTTTTCTTAAACTTTTTCATATATTTTCCATGTTAATCTTTTATTCTTGTAAAAATCTTTAATAAAAATTATTTTTTAAAAACAGCTGTTGGACAATAACATTGACATTTCTTAATATTTTTTTTGTATTTCGTCTACTTGATAACAGACACTCGGAATTATTTTATATAATATGGGTAGCCGTACACATTTCTTAAAGTTAAAAACAAATATATGTATATCTTTTCCTTTTTAAAATAAAGTCTGACAGTATTTATGCCGTGTTTTTGTTTGCAATTGTCTACGTGATTATGAGCTGTTTGGGGAGAATTGTTAAAGCTGGGATCTAAATTACTGTCACAAATAAGTTGACCTTGAGTTGTGACATCTGTGTCAGTTCTCGGCTGAAATCTCTGAAGTGCTCAGCTCGCAAGCACCAGTGAGGCGGCAGCCGTCCCGCTTGCCCCAATTTCTGAATGCTGCTTTTCCTGACATGGCCTCTGCTTCATCTTTTCTGCCCGTGCTTCAGGACACCGAAGGGGGCTCCTGGGGACTCAGTGCTTACCGCTGCCTGCCCCCTCCTCCCACCACAGGCACTCCTCCAACCAAGCCGAAGCCGTCGCCCACTGCTGGCTTTTCACATGACGTGGTTCTTTGCCAGTTCTGCAGAACGGTGAACGGAGCTGTTCACCGCCTGCCGTTTCGTCAAACTGTGTGGAGCGCCGAACGGTCTGCCTTGGGACTGGGGGGCTCTGCTTCTGAGCATGCAAGTCACCCACCGGTGTCGTTCTGAAGAGGGGGCACGCGGGGAGCTGCGTTCAGGAAGGGTGCAGCTGGGGCTCTGCGAGGATGGGTGGCAGCCAGAGGTTGGGCAGGTTGACCCAGGCGGCCTCTAGCAGCTCCCGCTCCCTGCCTCTGTGCCAGAACAGCAGCAGGTGGCTCTGTGGGGCCGGGGGGGGGGGAGCCAGCTGCTTCCACTGCTTTGCATTCTCTTGGCTCTCCCTGACCTGGCGAAGCTACACCAAAAAGGTACAAAGGAAGGGCAAAAAGTGGCAGAGGTTTCTTCCTCTTCCAGGAGGAGCAGGCAGAACTGGGGGGAAGAAATTCAGAGGAGATGAAAGCTGTTCTGGAAGGGAGATCTGCCTGGGAATGAATTGGGGGATCCACTCATGCAGCATATACTGGAGTGGAGGAAAAGGAGCATTTCGGTCAACTTAGTTTTTGGAGGGATATGAAACTGTAAAGAGAGGAAACTTTCATCCATCTTGGAGCAGAGGGGGAGGAACTCTCAGCTACCCTGACTGGAACCAGAAGATTCCTGCAATCAGTTTCAGGCCAGAAAATCCCTAAGATTCCTCTGAGGCTCACAAGCCTCAAAAGCCATGGTGGCTTCTACCCACTGAACCTTCATGGGCACGAGTTACAGACAGACTTGCTTTCCGGAGATCTCTCTGATGACTATCCTATCTTGTGGCTCATGGGAGCAGAAGAATGTCTGCAAACATGGAGGATCTGGAGAACAGGGTGGAAGGAAGCCATCCAGGACACCGGGTGCTGCCCTGTGCTTCTCCATCCGCCACCCCCCTCCTGCTTACCCTCCTGGAAACGGTGCTGCTCCTTTGCCCTGGAAGTGCTGCACCAACACATTGTGTGAGGAAGCCACCCAAGGGGTGCTGAGAGCCAAGCACCTTGCCCCTGGCCAAAAGTGGGGAGGGGGAGAAAGGAATGCAGCTACCCAGGATGCCCTTTGCCAATCAATGTCTGAAGGGCTGGCACAGCAGACTCTGCCTGAGCTATTTTTTGGGACTTTGGGCAGAGGTGAAGGAGGGCAGGCAGCTGGAGAAGGACCTGGCAAAGTTCATGGGCTGTGCAGATGTCTCAGGACACCTGCCTCGGTGCTGATCTCCATGTGACACTAGCCCAGCCCAAGAGGCTCCCGCTTTATAGTGGTCTGGTTCAAGTATTCCTCCCAACAAGGGCCCCAGACTGGCTAGACAAACACTGCCTCCTTCACAGACCTGAATGAAAGGTGCGGAT
Source organism: Python bivittatus (assembly GCF_059951505.1). Taxonomy (NCBI): domain Eukaryota; kingdom Metazoa; phylum Chordata; class Lepidosauria; order Squamata; family Pythonidae; genus Python; species Python bivittatus. Next base: position 5,698,099 of record NW_028277053.1, on the reverse strand, counting down.
AGAGTCACATCCACCTCCCCTTGGAGAGAGCCGACTTACATTTCAGGCTAAGTGGACCCTTCCCCACCAGGGACCTGCTCCTCTACCCCACTATGGATGGACTCAGCAGGACAGGCAGCAGTTTCATTAAAGGCTTCCTGGATCATCCAACACTGTTGGAGAGCTACAGTACAGTAGTGTTAATCTACGGTAGCAAAAAATCAGAAGGCATCTGGCAACGCTTTTCCCAACTGAGACATTGTATTAAAAGGGATCAGCTCTGATGGGCTGCCAGCTGGAAAAGGGGATACCAGACTCTTCCTGATTCTTCCGGATCATCACAGTTGATTTTAGTTATTTTAGAGTTATTTCAGCTAAACGCTGAACAGCTGCATGGGACAAAGTCACATCTTCTGACTAGAATCCAGTTCCTCACATAATCAAGATAATAAAAAATACATTCTAGAAAATGCACACATTCACATATTTTTTTAAATGGCAATGGGCCGCCTACCTTAAAACCAGCACACCCAACAAACTTCGAGCCTCAAGTTAGGAAAGAGTTGTGTATTTTGTCTTTTCCCCCAGAATGACCTCCAGAATCCTGTCTCTGCAAGCAACTTCTCTCACTCGGGGACAATTCCCATTCTCTAGATGTCCTTTTCTCACAGGCTCAAATGCTTTGCTAAGGAAAAGCTTAGAAACAAGGGATGTCTCCTTCACCCCCACCCCCACCTCCAACCGTTCTATCGAGGGCTGCTGAGACTCCAGAAAAGGTCAAAGCCTCCGTAGAGCTAGCTCCTAAATTAATTACCTCTTTCCCATTATACTATAAACGCCATAAACATGCACCAATAGCACGGCGCTGCCACCTTGCAAAGTTCTGCTCGTGACTCCCAGCCCCGGGAGAACCGTCCTGTCAGCACAGATCGGGTGTCCCTCAAGGCCAGCACAAGAATAGGACGAGGGGCTGGAGTCGAATCCTGCGGCAGAGCCCTCTGGCAGGGCTTTGGCTTCCACACGCTGCAGCAGGCAGGTCCTCTGGGTGCAGCTGGCAACCCAGAACTAACCCCACTGACGCCAGGTTGTGTCTCTGAGCGTTTGGCTGAGGGAGCCCGTTCCTGAAGAAGGGGCAAGGGGTCTGCAGGGCTGAGCTGAGGTTTCCTGCCACGGCTGCCGTGAAGCCTGATGCTGGCTCACGCGGGGCCAAAGCCGCTGCTGGCAAGCAATTATTTCCACACATCTCACTAAGCCACAATTTCCTGATTGAGCCACAATGACTAGGGTCATCCATCACCCTACACAGTAAACCGGGACAGTAAGGAAGGTGAAAACACAAAACGAGTTCAGTATTAGGAACATTCCCCCCACCCTCAGGGAAGAGTGGCCAGGGGGCTCTGGCCTCTTCCAGTAGCAGCACCCAGAGCGGGCGAGGGGGACATGCTCTCCCTGGGAGGTTCTTCACCAGAACTGGTCGGGCTGAAGTCGCAACTGCACTCTGGCTACAGGCGCCTCTCCCCAGCGGAACGTTATTTTGGTCCTCCTAATATGTACCGTCCCCAAGGTGAAGCAATCCGACCAAGCCCAGGAAACCGTGGCCTTTTAGGAGAGGAGCTTCCTTTTCGGTGAAACGTACTTAAAGCAGCTTTCCCGCCCTCCCACCTCAAAACGTTCCGTTCTGTGCAACGGGCCACAGCTGACCCCTTATCACCCTGCTGGGACGGCAGGCAGACGTCCAACCACCCGCCATCCCCCAAACGCGCCGGCTGGAGCAGACTGCGGAGAAGGGCCCGCGGCCAGCCGACCTGCTCGGCAACCGCCGCTTCTCCGGGCCGGAGAGGGGGCCCCGGTCCGGCTGCCGGGCACCGCGAGCAGCGGGGCTGGAGGGCTAGCGGCGACCCAGGAGGCGCCCGGCCGCGGCCCCGCAGCCGGCCGGACTCTGCGGCTAGCCAACGCCGCTTCTGCTGCTGCGGCCGCCGCTCCAGGACCGATCCGAGGCGCCCGCCCGGGCAGAGGCAGCCGCGGTTTCGCGCTCCGTTCCGGGCCGGCTGCGGCCAGCCACAGAAGAAGCCGCCTCCGATCCCCGGCGCCAGGCCGGCCACAGCCTCGCTGGGCAGCCCCGAACCAAGCCAGCGCGGCCTCTCTGCAGGAGGGGGAGCCCCCGCCGCGGCCACGCGCTCGCAGCACCGCTGGCCCGGCCAGCCGGGCTCCCGACGTGACCTCCGCTCAGCAGCCAGCGGGAGGCGCCCAGGAAGGAGGCGAGCCCCGCCTGGGAGGGCTCGGCCCGCGGAGATACCCCCCCCCCGGCGCCCCCCTCGGCTCGCCTCGGCCTGGGCAGAAGTTTTCCCCCCGCCGCGCTTCAGCGCGCAACGCCGCCGGGCCGGGCAAGGGCCGGGGGTCAGAGCCCTCGTCCGCAGCCCGGGACGCCCTTCCTCGCCACCCGAGGCTCGTTCCGGCTCCTGCAGAAGAGCAGAACCGCCGCCGCCCCCCCGGTCCCGGCGAGCTTCCCCGCGCGAGGGCGCCGCTTCCCAGGCCCGCGGCCGCCCGGGGTTTCCTCGGCAGCGGACGGCCGGGGAGCCCCACGCCCGCCCGCGCTCCCCCCCCCCGCCCCGCGCTTTCCCCGCTGCGCGCTGGGCCCCGGGAGCCCGGCTCGCCCTCAGCCCGGCCGCGCGCCGCAGCCGCCCACCTGGATGGTGCAGGAGTACTCGTTGTCGTCGAGGAGGCGGACGGTGCAGCTGTAGTCGCGGTCCAGGCTCCTGCTGCTGCCGCTCATCAGCCGGCTGAGCATCTTGGCCGGGCGCCGGAGCAGCGCGGCAGCGGCGGACGCGGGGCTCCCCCGGCGGCCCCTTCACATGGCCGGGGCAGGGGGCTACCTGGCAGGCGGTTAGTGCCGCCGCCGCCGCCTCGCTCGGCTCGGCTCGGCTCGGCTCGCACAAAGCCCGGCTCGGAGGGAGCGAGCGAGCGAGCGAGCGCCGCCGCTTTCGGCTGCGGGAGGGGCCGGGGATGCGCCGCGCCGAGCCAGGTTCGTGGCCGCCGAGGCCAATCCGGGCCCGGCGCCGCCTCTGACGAGCTCGCGCGCAAACCAATGTGCCGCGCCGCTCCGGGGGGGCTCTTCGCTCTCCCCGGCGGGGGCTCGGGAGCTGCCGCAGCTGCCACTGCAGGTGACAGTGACCCCCCCGCCGGCCCTTGCAGGCGAGAACGCGGCGCCCCCGCCCCCCGCGAGGAAATGGCGGGCCGGAGAGCAGCTGGCTCGCTGGCCTCGTTGCTCGTTTGTTTCGCTCTCGCTCTCCCAAGGGTGTCTGGCCGCCCCGCACAAACAGCGGCTCTGGTCTTGCCCGCGATGCCCGCCCAGAGGGGCGACCGCTGCCCCAGAGCAGACCCGAGGGAGGGAGGGGCGGTCCTCGGGCACCTTGGAGCGGGGCGCGGCGCTGGGGGATGCGGAAGGCCGCTCCCCCGCAGCAGCTGCAGAGGGGCCGGGGGCCCCCGCCCCCCAAGGCAGTCCGGCGGCGGGGAACGCGCCCCCGCCGGTCGCCGAGTTCAGATTTGCCGGAGAAATCCCGGCAGGAGCCTCCGGATGAGCCCTCAAAATGCTGCTCGTTTCCTTCAGGGCGGGCTGCTGCACGGTGCCTTCGGAAGGGGCCCGTCTGGCCGGGCCCCCAGGGCCGAGTCTCCGTCTGGGGATCAGGGATGCGTGAATGAAATGCAGGATCGTCTCTCCGCGGCCTCGTCTGCGGGCAGCGTTGTTACAGCTGGGCTTACAACCTGAACCAGTTGGGAACTGGTTCTTCCCTTAGGAACTGGTCCAGGTCAGTCGCTGCTTGGGTTCCTTTAACAGATCCAGCAAGCAGTACATGAAAGGAGCAGGTAGAAGAGGCATTAAACCAGCAAAAGGATCCTGGATCATACAAGTGGAAGGATCCAAGGGGGCATCTAGTCCAACCCCAGTACAGGATGTGCTAAAGAGTTTCAGACAAATGCCTGCCCAGCTTTTGGTGTTGTTCATGGGGGCAGTTTTGTCAGGGAGATTCGAAGCAACGTGGGCTGCTTCATAGTCATCCTCAGTGTACGTGCACTGTTTGTCCCCCTGCCTCAAGAGAGCCCGAATTCTGAACTGTATCCTGGAAGTGCAGCCTTGTTTCCTTGTTGGAAGAGAAGCAAAAGAGGCTGAGGAGTTTTTCCACCGCAGCACATTAGGGAAGGGGAGAGGTTCCTGACAGGACAAGGGATGCTACTGGCAGGGGGAGGGGAGGGGCCAAAGGAGACAAGCGGGATGTATGGCTGCAACTCCAGATGCCCAAGCAGAAGGTGTAAGAATGTTTAGCAGGATGGGGGAGACCTGGGTTGGTGGGTTGGTAGCAGTCCACATGAGAAGGGACTGTTGTAACAAATCAAAGGTTGAATGTGAGCCAACAGGGGATGCAGATGCTACAAAGGTAAATGCTTCCTTGGGATGCATTAAGGGGACCATGGAGTCCAGATCACTTGAACTAACGTGTGCACCTCTGGACACCAGAGTTCAGAAAGGACAGTGAAAAACTTGAGTCCAGAGAAGGCTGCTAAAGTGGTGAGGAAGCTGAGAATCAAATCCTTTGAGGAACTGCAGGAGACTGACAACTGCCTCCAGATGTCCTTGCCTCCTCTCCAGACATTTGGTTTGGCAGTAATTTCCCTCCCGCCCCACTAGCTAGCGAAATAAAGGGTTGAAATCCTTCTATTTACTTATACTTTTGAGTAACAGCCATTATTGTCATTCTTGCAGTTGAGGGCAAAAATTTCAAAGGCTGCAAATTGATTAATTAAAAAAAAATCTTTCTGGCTTTTCAGTTCTTGGAACAAAAGTCTGAACTGTTAGATCAGTTTTTCTCTTCTTCATCTGTTCCAGAAATAAGAGAGTGTATGATAAACTGACTAGGCTTGAGTTATGGAACATCGTGTGAAGCCAAATGTGATGATGGAAGTAAAGCAAGCCTGAGAGTAACTTTAAGAAAGGACAAGGACAAGGATGGCTGATGTCTTCTTGGTTATTTGAGACATTTATGGATAAATATGTAAGGAATGTGAGTGGGGATGCTAAGCCTGCGGGTTGGAGGATGTGTACATGGAGTTTTCTATGCAGACAATGCCATGTTGTTGACTGAGAACGCAAAAGATTGACAGCAAATGTTCGATTGTGTAATGCAAGAAAGAGTATTGGTCTGCAAGTTAGTGTATCAAAGATCAAGGCAGTTGTATCTGAAAGGGAACATGGAGTTGGGTGTGTCAGAAAAAAACATAAAAAGAAATTGAATGCCATGGGATACTTAAGAAGAATATAGTAAAACCAGAAGGGATGGGGTTAAGATGAACAGGGAGTGAATGACAGCTTGAAAGTAGTATGTTTTGATGGCCTGGTCACCCTGAGAACCCAAAAATATATGAAGGAAGGGTGAATAGGTTGAGGGAAAGGGTCAGCCAGGTATGACTGATAACAACCTCAAAAAGAGAGAGGTGGATTTCTGGAGGAAATTTATGAAACAGTGAAAAGATTTAGTGGAAGCAAGAATGGTTTGCAAAGGTTGAAAGATACATAGCAGAGAGGTCCAGCAAATGGTATTGCTTAGATTTAGCTGTGTTTTCTTTTATTCTTTTTCACTGTGCCTTTAATTCCTTTTGTTCACTATTTTGTACTCCCTCTTCTGCATGATGCTGCTTATTCTGAAAGGGAACAGCCTGGCACAGATGTATCCATTCATACTGAATAATTTGGAACTCAAGTAATTGGGCATTAAAATGGGGTATATGACTACTCATAAGAAATGAATGGGTAACCAGATAAAACCACAACACACACTCTACAGATTAAAAAAGTGTGCATTGTGGTTTTATCTGGTTATCCAGGTCATTTACTAGTCCTTGGCTCCTAACATCAAGCCATAAGTATGAGTTATTGTGGTGTATTCTGATGTTTAAACCTGGTTTTCCCCACTGTTCCTTACTACACAGTAAGGAACAGGGGGGAAACTTATCACAGCGGAAACATTAAAATCCAGTATATTATCCATCTTGTGGAGAAGGAGGATCAAGGTGGGCTAGAGGATTCTGCAGCCCAGTCAGTTTGCAACTATTGAAGAACCATGGCTTGCAAACGCCCTAAAGTCTTGAGCGTGATCCCACGGGGTTCTTCCCTAGGTTCAGTGATATCCAGCAGCTATACAAATGACTGACAGGATGGAATAGAAAAAATGTCTTTTCAGTGTACAGGTGATACCGAGCTGGGGCATTGGTTGATACATCACAAATCAAAATTTGCATACATTCTATGATTCTATAATAATTATATGAAAGGGGAGTCCACATTCTTCTTTTGTGGTATTCCAGGGCAAGACTTGAAACAGTTATGTAAGGTGTTTTTGTATATAAAACCATGCCAGTTCAGATTATCCATACCTGGCTTCCGCAAGAGCAGATTAAACAAATCAACTATTACATTGTCAGGTCCAGTAGGCTGATTTATGCTAAAGTTGTGGAATATTGGGGCCCTTATTAAAATCTTAGGACAGAAGGAAGTAGGCAGCCATTTGAAAAGGAGGCAGTTGTCTAGGATGTTCCTATACATTCTCTCACAGGCAAGTTACAGAATCTTTTCTGTTTTCCAGGCACTTTATTTGTAGATTTTTAAAAAATCTATGTCAGATCAGAGTAAAGCAGTAAGACAAGTAGAAAACAGTAATAAACTTGGATGCCTTGGCTGGGAGGCAGATATGAAGGGTGGGAGAGAATTGAGAGCAGAGGAGTGGGCAGGAGCACTGGAACTGTGACAGGTAGGGAGAGATGTGGTGGGATCCTGGGAGGATGGGCTGCACTCAGGGATGTCAAACTCCCTGGTTGAGGGTTCCCAATTTCCAGCCTCCAGGCTCTTCCCTTGGGGCCAGGTGATTGGATCCCTGGTGGTCCTGGACTCCGCTGCTACCACTGAATGCCAGGTTGATCTGCAATAAATCTGCCCTCATCCATGTTTGATCGGGGATGAGGTGGCTGCCCTCATCCGGGTGGGCCCGGAGGGGTTGTTCCCCTCTTGAAAATGTGCCTATCTGGGTTTCCGGTCTGGCACCAGCCAAAACTTGAGGGGAGGGGAGGGGAGGGGAGGGGAGGTGGCAGTTGCCATCTGCGTGTCATTGTGGGCTTTCAGTGGCTCTGCAATGCAAATATTTGGGTGTGAGGCCCTCTGGTTGAAGTTGGGCAATAGGGAACGGTTGGGATTGTTGCTGGTGTACCACTCTGCCTGCAGTCCAACATCATCCCTGCCTGAGCTGCTGGATTCCTTGCTGGGCTGGGAGCAGAGACGCAAGGCTGTTGGTGCTTGGGAATCCCAGTTTGCTACCGGGTGGTACTGAGTCTGGGGTGGCTCAGGAGTTTGTGGCCTCCCTGACAACCATGGACCTGTCCCAGGTCATCATGGGTTCAACACATATTAGGGGCCACACATTAAACCTGGTTTTTGTCTCAGGGCAGTTGCAACATGACCTAGTTTTGGAGGACATTGTCATCAGTCCATTGCCCTGGTCAGATCGCGCTCTGGATGCTTTTCAGCTCACTGGTGTAACCCCACCTTGTGGGCAGGGAGGGCCTGTTTGATTGGCCCACCTCAGGAGCTTGATGCACCCAGCTGGGTTTCAGAGGGACCTTGGGGTTTTTCCCAAAGATCTGTTGGGCAGTCCAGCTGAGGCCTTGGTTGCAGCCTGGAACGGGTGAGCGTCTTTAGACTGCAGTGCTCATATGCAGCCTCTCTTCTTGTGCCAATCCAGGGGTGTGCCTTGCTGTACTGAGCAGCTCCAGGAGATGAAGCACATGAAGAGACCCCTATCAGGGACCTTTCATCTTTGGTCTTTAATGGGGTTGCATTTCCCCACGTGAGTCTGGTGTGCCATCTGGGAGTTACCAGCTCCTGCTTGAAGAGCAAGTGGCAGCTGTGGCCCGAGAGGGCTTTTGATTCATCCTGTGCACAAATTGCTCCTGCTCCTGGACCAGGAAATCCTTCAGACAGTCACTCGTGCCTTGGTGACCTCTAGGTTGGATTATTGGAGCTGCTCTTGAAGATCACTCAGAAGCTACAGCTGGTCCAGAATGCAGCAGCACAGGCAGCGACACATATCACAGTATAGGCACATGTCGCCATTGCTTTGTGCACTACACTGCTTGCCAATTGGCTTCCACATGTAGTTCAAGGTCCTGGTTATCACCTATAAAGCTCTGCATGGCATCGGGCCTGGTTACTCCATGTGTAACCACGCTCATCCAGTGAGGTCACCTAGAGCGGGCACGCTCCAGGTCCTGTCAATTAAGCAGTATCATCTCATGGGAACAAGGAAGCATGTCTTCTTGGTGACGCTCCTGCCCTGTGAAATGCTATCCCTACCTGCTCCCACCATTTTGACTTCCCCAAACTGCTAAAGGCCTGGGTGTGTTTTTTTGGCACTCCCCTCCCCCGCCCCCGTCTTCCAGTCAATTGCCTTCTTTTTTCCCTTTTCCTTTTTTATCTGTAAGCCGCTCAAAATTGCTATGGAATTGGGTGGCCTCAAAATTGAAATAATAAACAAAATCACCATCATCATCATCCATATTACTATACTGGGGGAGGAAACACCAAGAACCAAGAAATAGAATTGCAATATCTATCCAGGATCACATAGCACCCTACCCTGTTGGAAAAGCCATGCTTTCTGTGGTATTTATCTTGGCAAAAGATCTGAGGCTGCACACAGCCCTCATTTTTTTCTGATCTTTTTTCATCTGCTTTCATACTGTAAAAGCATTAGACAAGAATGTCAACTTTGTCCTTTGACTTCCAATGTTTAGAATTCTTAGCTTGTGCCATTTCATTTCTGAAAAATTATATATTTATTTCTGAAGGTCATACTTGGATTCCAGCACTGATGCATCTGATTACTCCATTTGGGCAAACTGTGGGATACTCTGTTAATTATTAGAAGTGATTGCAATAGGCAGAGATTTATTAAAAATTATCATTTTATGGATGGACTAAATTTATTAATTTATTTACTTATTCCGTATGATATTTCTCAAATAATATTAAACATGAATAAGATATGCAGGGATATTTATCTGGATATTGATAGACGGGGTATTTAAGCCTTACCCTTTGGGATAGGTATAGTAAAAATGCTCAGAATGAATGTTAATTCCAGGATATACGTAGTATTTTATTTGCATGGAATTCCCATATCTGGAAAACATGTTCAAAAACTCAGTATACTGTTCCATAAATCCCCGTGAACATCTTCAATTCTGAAGGTATCTTTGTAAAAGATGTAGTTGTCCATTAAGAGGTGGGGGCTTTAGTTTCCTGAATCTGGAATTATATATGTTATTGGTGTATTACTGGTCAATGATTGTAAATAAAAATACTACTACTCATACCATTAAGTATGTCTTTTAACTAGTACCATATTTTGGACAACTTAACTGAAGATAAATTCTCTTTCCTGGGACCTTTTGGAATATTCACAAATAGCACATCTAATTAATTGGTCTTTTTCTAGTTCAAAATAGATCTCTATCAGTTTGAAATGGTAGTATGTCAGCTGTGTAAAATAGCATTCTGATATTTTTTCTTAAATGAAATTGACACTGTAGGAGAACCCACATCTTAAAAGCAATTTAAAAAACTGTGATATGGAAGATTTAAATGGAAGTTGGGATTTTTTCCTTTATCAATAACAGGACAGTGATTTCCTTTGTTAAGAGATTAAAAAATGTCATTTGCTTGTTGCCACCCAGTGGCAGCATTAACAACTACAGTCTCTATTGACATTTGGGGCCAGTGGCATTTTCAGCTTAAAATCCACCACAATTACTAGATGTGATCACTAAATCTTAGGAACCCCCCCATTAATGGTTAAAAATACTTTGTATCGATCATTAAATTTGATATGCAGACCTTAAAGACCAAATGGAACAAGGAATTGGAGATCCCCCTTTTCTCTACACAATGGGAAACTGTCTTAATTATTTTACCAAAAATGCGGACCTCGGTTTGTCTAGAAAAGGAACAAGTTTTGGATGCAATGAGAGTAAGGCTTATTAAAACATTTTTGTGATTTCGTAAAATCATGACGTTCTGTAAAGATGCCACAACACATTTTAATTTGACTTTTAGTATTCTGAAAGTTCTTTTGAATTATCTACCTATTGCTAAAAATGGACTGCAGGACAATGGAAGTGGACTCGGCACGCCCTTGTAATCACGCAACGCTTGTCTTTCAATACGGGAAAAAAGATTCACGGCCCGCGGACTGAAGCCCTGAGGTTACTTGCAACGTTCGATTTCAGACGTGGATTATACACGGATGATGGTCCTGAAGCACGGCCACCGCTCACCGAAACCCGCGCAAGGCTCCGCGCCCCCGCGGGAGAAGCCCCCCGACCCGCGCGTCGCTCCGGCGAAGCCCTCTCGTCCCCCGGAGGCCGCCGTGCCCGGCCTCGGCTAGCAGGGGCCCGCCTCCGCCCCTCAGGATTCCCGCGTTTCTGAGCAGCCGCTCCGGCTCAAGCGCCGCGCGCGGGGGCCGGGCAGGCCGGGCGAGGCCCTCCGACCGCGCTTCCCAAACGACGCGGCTGGCCACGCTCCCGCCGGCCCTCGGCGGAGGCCTCCGGCGCTCAGGCGCGAGGCGGCCGCTGTCCGGGAAGCTCTCTGAGGAACCGGGCCCGAGCGAAGGCGCGAGACCCGAGCCGGCCTCGGCGCCTCCTGGCGGGAAGCGAGGGCCTCCGCGGCCCTGCGGCGGGCGAGGAGGGCGCCCGGCCCCCCGGCCATCCGGCGCCTGCCCGGCAATCCCGCCAGCTCGGCACCGCAGCTCCCGCAGACCCCCGGCGCCGGCCGCCTGAAGGCGCGGGCGTCAGCGCCCGGAGCGCGCCAGCCAGCACGCGCGAGGGGACGCCCAGCCGAGCCCGGGGCGACCCGACCGCAGCTGCGGCCTGCGGGGCCGGGCGGCCAGCGAGTCCCCGCCGCAACAGCCCTTCCGAGTGCCCCGCCCCGCCATTAGCGGAGAGGAGCGGCCGAGCGGGCCGACGGCCGAGCCCCGCCCCTGGCGCAGCCGCGGGGCGGAGCGGGGTCGCGCCCCTCGCAAACCTCGCGGCAGCGGCGCGCGGCCCTGCTCTTCTCGCGAGAGGCGGGGCTGTGGGACGGACGGGGGCGACGCGGAAGTGGCGGAGCGCGGCGGAGGCGGAGGTGGGCAGGCGGGCAGGCGGGCAGGCGGGCGGGCGCCGTGGGCCGCCCCGCGGGGCTTCTCGCTCGCTCCCTCCCTCCGGCGGCCGCCGGCCTCGGGCCCTCCGCTGAGACCCAGCGGCCCGGCCTGGCTCTTGCGGGGCGGGAGCGGCGGCCGGCGTCGGGGCCGGGGGCCCTCGGAGGCAGCCTCGCCGGAGCTCCGCCCGTGGAGCGCTGCGGACCGGCAGCGCCGGGTTCGCCCTTGAGGGACTCCCCGCGAGAGCGGCCCTGCCCGCCCTGCTGCCTTCCGCCCCGCGGCCCCTTCGACACGCGCTGAGGCGGCGCTGCGAGCGAGCGAGCGAGCCCGTCCCCGGTCGGCGTTTCGCCGGAGCGCCCCCGCGGTCCCGAGCGTGAAGCGCTGCCGAGCTGAGCGGGCGGGCCTCGCTGACTCCGCTGCCCTTCCGCCCGCCAGGTGCCGAAGAAAGCGGAGGCCCCCCGTCCAGCCTCCCCATGGTGGGGTTCGGCAGCAACCGGCGGGGCGGCCGTCTGCCTTCCTTCCTCTTTGCGGCGCTGCTGCTGGTCATCGCGGTCCTCGCCTTCAACTACTGGAGCTCGTCGTCCCGCCAGACCGTCCTGCAGGAGGAGGTGGCGGAGCTGCAGGGGCAGGCCAAGCGCAGCGACGTGGCTCGCGGGCGCCTGGAGAAGAGGAACTCGGAGCTCCTGCTCCAGGTGGAGTCGCACAAGAAGTACCTGGAGCAGAAGGAGGCGGACCGCAGCCACCTGAACAGCCAGCTCCAGGCCAAGGACGGCCAGATTAGGAAGTGCGAGGATGGCAAGGTGCGGGCGTGGAGGCGGCCAGGCGCCTTGCGTGGGGCTCAACCCATGGTGCTCAGGCACCGCTGCAGCTTTGGTCAAAAGCAGTTGTCTGTCTGGTTTTGAGGGAGTGCAGTTCTTACTAATGCCGTATGTGAAGAGGGAAGGAAAGTTAAAGAGAGGCTGTGCGCCAGAGACTTGAGTATTGAATATTGACCGCCTTCCATGAAGGACAGGGAGATTCCTTCAGGTGTGGTCTCTTCTGTGGTACAAAATCATTCAGATTCTAACCTCCTGCAGCTTTGGGTTTAACTAAAACCAAGTCACAGTCTTCTGCTATAGAGTAGGTTTGCCTGTGTAACATAGTGTTAAAGGTATGCTTCCATATACTTTCGTTATTCTAAAACATGGGTGGGCAATGGGATTTCAGTCCATCCTTCAGCTGTAGGTATGAGAAGCAGGCATCTGCGGGGAAAGCAAATTGCCTTCTGTAAATTACTTTTCGGGCACATGGTATGAGCTGGTAGTTGCACCGATCAGCTTAAAAAACCTGCCTCCTTCCTTAAGCAATTTGGAGGCAAGCTATAAAAAACTAGCAGCATGTGTTTTCTAAGACATCAAGTGAAATACTTTTTAAACCAAAGAGAGAAAAAGGGATCTGATAATCTTGCCCCTCTGATGACATCTTATGCTCTCACCCCATCCCTGAGGCTCTCAGCTGCCAGAAGATGGTATGGTAGTGAGGCTGCAGACCAGAAAAGGTTGTGTGCCCCTGGTCAGAGGTGATCAGGGTCATTTTGATCTTCAGAATCAGTCATTCTAGATAATTTTATTCTCATAACAGGAAGATTATCTGTATAACTTTACTACTTATTTTTCCTTTTCAGATCAAACTTCAGAGCAACATATCTTACCAAATGGCAGACATACATCGCTTAAAGGGTAAATGTTCCTGGTATAAATGTTATTTTATAGCTGAATAACATATAGCAGTAAAATCTAATACCAAATAGGCAACCTTGTGCTGTCTTGAAATTTTGGAATACAGCTACTTTTTGTGGACTACTGTAAGTTCTCTTTAAAATTTTCAGCTAGATAAATATTCTAAATTTACTAGAATATGAAATATTAAAAATGGGCAGGCAGCATCTCTGAAAAAAATCCATTATCTCCTGGACTATTTTAATGGGCCTCAAATATAAAAGCAACAGCCTCCTCTATTCTGTAACAGCATAGCTATAGGCTAAGGATCCAGAAAGGTGTATTTTAGGTATTATTTTAATTCAGTAAATATTTACATTTTTATTACTATAATGGAAAATTATCCAGCAGAAAACAAGGTTAAGTTTAAAGTATGGAGCATTTTTAAAAATTGTTCAAATGTTTACACTTTCACTTAGAACAACTTGCAGAATTGCGTCAAGAATTCCTACGACAAGAGGACTATCTTCATGAATACAAGAAAAACAATACACAACTTCTTAAAAGACTGGAATACGAAAGGTGAGAGATTAAATGTGAATAAAATAATCTAGTTATAAGACATTTTATTGCTACCAGGTCAGCTCATTTGCTTATGAGCTTTAGGATCAATGTTGGGCCTTATTTTAACATTAATATTCTTTTGTGGCTGTATATAAAACAGGTTAAGAAGATGTTTGGTCTCAGCCTTGATGCTTGATGGATCAATACAGCCTTATAGGTATTAAGGAAGAGAAGAATGGAACAGGGTTTGCTTTGCTTGGTTGTAGAAATCAAATCTAAACGCAAGTATATTGCAGTTGTCCAAAGCCAATAGACAGTATAAAGTGGTCAGTATACTGGTATTTACAGAGATTGCTGCAATAGGATGGGAGTGAAAAATTGTGTGCTACCCTGCTTGGTTCATGACTCATCAAGATTTTTGTGAAGGAGTTCCTCAAGAAAGTTAGAGGCCTAATTTCATATTTTCATTCAGTGTCTTATATGGAAAGGAACTTTACCTAGCAGTTCATAAATAATACAGAAAATCTGGGTCAATCTCAGTTCTACATTCTGTTTTTCCTCTTTGTTCTAGTTTTCAGTGTGGGCAACAGATCAAGGAACTAAGAATACAACATGAAGAAGATATGAAAAAATTGGAGGACCAAGTTATACAGGACCAGAAGGTACACCGTGCTCTCTGGTCTGCATTGAGATGAACCCAGGATTCTGCTGTCTTGCTCCTCCCGGCATGGTTATAAGATGGGGATAGTAAGGAGCAGACTTGGCAATACTAGTTGCCGTATCAGGGTAGAGTTTTTATTTTTTGGCATTTGGGCTGTGGGAAGTAGGGGAGGTAAAGGTGCAGACGAAGCAGTATGATTTCTATATGTTGATAATCCTAACAATGAAATATGAAGCATTGGATTAACTGGAAGATAAATTAATGTGTTTCTTTGTAAGTTTAGCTTTTAATCCTTAAGGAATATTTTCACAGCAGACTACACGCAGGAGCCAGTTCACCAAAGACATTGAGAGAGGATTGAGTGAGAGTCCAAAAATACTGAAGGCAACTCAAAAACTGAATGAAATTAAGAATGAAGCACCATCAACCAACAATATATCAGATGGCAAAGGTCTGTCTAGGGCAACTGTGGTAAGGCATTAGGGTCCCTCTGACACTCAGGGGAGAACGGCAAATACTTGCTTGTCAAGGTGCTCAGCCAGGGCACAGTTCAGTCAGCAGAGATTTGGGGGTATAGCTTGGCTTTGCAGCAAGGCAGTGTGGGAGGTGAGGTAACTTTCCTCCATCACCATTTCTCCTATCCCTGTAACAGTTTGAACACACATAGTCTTAGAGTTTCAATGGACAGTGCAGCAAGGGGAAAAATATCTTGTTTTGACAGAAAAGATTAAACCCGGGGACGATGCAGGCATGCCTGGAATAGAGGAGAATGACCCTGCCAAAGGTGAAGATACACTCACTGGTTAGTATCTCAGATCTGATGTTGCACTAATGTCTCCTGCACTTCTGCTCACTCCAGACAGATATTTCAATTGACAAATGGAGCCCAGGATAGTTAAAAATCACTCTGATAAAAATGGTGATGTTTTGCTTACACATCCAGTAAAATATGCTTGCAGCATCATTTCTGGGTTCTCAGTTGTTTTGTTTTTCAGATGGCATTGATAGTTGCCGCTAACAGCTTGATGTCCCAATCTGATGAGAAATAGGAGACACGCCTATAATAAGACACGTCTTTGCAGAAGTCCTGACACTGGTCTCTTAAAAGTCTCTTAAGACTTTCCTCTTTAAATGGGTTGTAGTGAGAAGAAGAGTTTTTTTGGTTACTTTTTTGATCCTTAAGAATTGTGGGAGATTGTTGTGTTGAGAGAGCACTTCTGCACACTGCCTGGTCCCAAGATTGGAGCAGTATATACTTTTTGTTAATAAATACAGTGTTTTTCTACAAATCTGGAATTGCACATTATTCTTCACTGGCTATTAATGCTGGTAGATGCTGTATTAGCAAACTCTTCAGGGCTATTAGGTTAGAGAACGGTGATTCTCTGATTCCCCCAAGAGCCAGAATTATGATTATTATAACTAGGGAGGCTTATGGTGAACATCTAAATTTTCTCAGAGCAATAGCTGGATCTGTAACAGTCTGTCTTCTGTTGCAAACTTTGGTCTTGAGCAGAGTTATTCGTTCTTCCTCTTTGAACCAAGTGCTAAATAACTGCTTTATAGTATGTTCGCTTAGTATTTACAGATGTGAGTCATGGTGTGGATTTGTGTTTTTAGCATTGAAGAAGCCACTTTTTTCAACTTCTCAAAATCAGCATCAGCCTGGTGGAAATCTTCTCACAGAAAAAACCCGTTCTCCAAATCTGGCTCCAGGTGAGATCATCTGTACTGGGTGAGGGTCTTATTGATTTGCCCTTCATAATGAGCTTTATACAGTTTTTTCTATGTTCTTGAACTCTGGTTATATGTTTTTGTCTGCTACAGGTGTAAATGAGGGTAATGTCGATATGGTAAACCAGGTACCACCAAACTACCTGCAGCATGCAATTCCTGTTCACGCATTGGACATTCAGAAAACTGAAAAAGAGCTTGTGAAACAGGCTTCCAAGGACAGAGTCAGCGACTTTCAGAGAATGAAGCAAAGTGAGTCAGACCATTATCAGTGATCATAATTGCATGTGTTATATCAAATTCATTAAAAAACCTGCTAATAACTTTGAAACGTGAGAAACGCTGCCTTTGGAATATCTGCGAGCTGAATGTTTTAAGTATGTTTGCATTCAGATGTCTTTGTTTTTAAATATCTTAGCCATTAATTGCTGCACTATAAATCCATCTCAGAAGCTGCCTTTTGGCAGTTCCCATCCCATTCTAGGGAAGCTCATTGTTCCTGACAAGGGTGTGAGGTTTGTGAATTCATAATCCTACAGTGCTGTGACTTACAGTGTGATCAGAACTTCCTGTCTGTTCTGTCAAGTTCTATCAAGAGATGAAGAGACTCTGATTAAACCAAGAAAGTGTCCTCTGTAGCGTTTTATGTCCTTATGGAACACACAGAGCTGACATTCACTGTCAACTGTCAATGTCACTGTCACTGTGAACAACTTGAATCAGATGTTCACATCTATGAGATGACCGTGTGAGTTCAAGAGTCCCTGCCCTATAAACAAAACAAAACAAAACAAACAAGCCTCCACCTCACGTGTTGGTTGCCATCTTCAAACTCTTGTGTTCATGATGTAGATTTGTGGAGGTTAGTGGCACCCCAGTCAAGACAGATCCCAGAAAAAAGTTGTCAGTGCTCATGAAGCTGGAAAGGGCTACTAACCAGTTTGGCCTCCATCCTTCTACAGTCAGGACGAGAGTATACAGATGGAGAAAACGTAACACCGTTTAAACTCTTCCCGGGAGTGGCTGTCCAACAAAAACGCTCCAAGAGGAAGGTATAGAATGCTCTGAGGAGTCTCAGAGTGCCCCAGGATAATGCAAAGGATCTGCAGACCGCTTTTACGCTGCCTGATGTCCATGTAGATGGCATCATGTACCATAAGAAAAGCACTGAATAAGAGTGGCATGCATGGGAGGATACCAAGGAGAAAACCACCAGTCTCCAGAAAACACATTGCTACCCATCTCGAGTTGGGCACTTGGAGGATCTGGCAGGCCATTGGAACAGTGTTCTGTGGGTAAATGAGAAAAAAAGGTAATAATTGCATTGGCATTGAGAAACGTTGCGTTTGGAGAACTTCAAGGAAAGAACCTTATCCCGGCCATGAGGGGTGGCAGTTGGAGAATCATGGTCTGGAGCGGCGTGTCAAAATCAGCGATATTTTTCAATGGGGACAAATTCAGAATCTAACTTTTGGGTAGGAGAAAAACAGCATGCGTAAAATGGAGAAGGCCATATGGGGCAGGAATCCATGCCAAAAAATACCTGGTGGTTTTGATGGGTCACAAGCTGAACATGAACTAGCTATGTGACTCAGCTGCAAGAAAAGCAAGTGCAGTATTAGGCTGCATTGGCAAAAGTATAGCGCCAAGATCAGGAGAAGTGATTGTTGATTCTGTGTTGGTAAGATAGTTGTCTAGAATACTGTATCCAGTTCTGGGCACTGCATTTAAGGAAGGACATTGACAAATGGGAACATACCAAGAGCTGAGCAGCAAAGATGAAAAGGGAACTTGGGAGGGAAAAACTTACAAGGAATGATTGAGGATGTTGGGTACATTTAGCCTGGAGAAGACTGTAGGGAGACATGATTTGCGTCTTGAAGTATCTTGAAGGGGTGTCATGTAGAAAACAGACTTGTTCAGAGCTGTTCCGGAAGACTGGGGAAGAAACAATAGGTCCAAGGAAGATTTTAGTTTGAGATGAGAAACCTATTCCTTTAATGATTAATGCTGTTCAGCAATGGAAGAGGCTGCCTCTGGAGGCATTTAAATAGAGGCTGAATGACTCTCTGTTGGGGATGCTGTAGAAGTGGATTCCTGCACTGAGCAGCGTTGGATTAGATGATCTCTAGATCTCTTCCTACTATTATATTCTGATTCTTTATTAACAGAGCTTAGATGAAGCTCTGATCATGTTGTAGGTCAGAGTAGTGCAAGATTATGGGTAGTTCTAAAGATTCACAAACTCACCATTGCAAACATTGTACATCCATGGAGCAATAGCAGATCTTTGCAGAAAGTGGTACAGGGTAGGGTTTCTGGGAGTGGAAAACTTGATTTAGCTGGTGGACTAGTAGCAAAATATAGGTGGCTGATGTTTCCAGCAACAAGAAGATTAATAATAGTTAACTCTTCTGATCACATTAGAATATCATAATGTTAAACCAAAATAATCACACAGTTACATGCTGAAAAGCAAAACCAACATGGCAATTTATAAATGAGCATAAAAGAGAATGTAATAACTAAACCTTATTCAGGATTAGATCTGCACACGGAGTAACATTTTGAATTAAGGTTATTTCTGATACATTTGAAGCATATCTGACTTTAAAAATTCTATTTCTTTCCTAATTTGAAGTTCTGTTTAATTTTATTAGGGCTAAACTGTCTGGGTTGTAGGATAAAAAGCAAGCAGTCACATTCCATTTTGCATTAGATTATCTCACTGGATTTATCAGAATTATAGAGTCATAGAATTGAAAGGTGTCTCAGAGATCACATGGTCCAACCACTTGCATGGTGGAGGGTCCTCTGAGGTGTTTTGGACAGAGGATCATCCAGCCTTGGAAGACCTCCAGTGGAGGGGAACTCGCCAGTCCACGAAGCAGCCTGTTCCGCTGGCTGACAGCTGCTGCTCTCAACACATTCCCACAATTGCTAACCTGAGTCCACTCCCTGCATCTTCAGGCTGCTGGCTCTGTCCTTTCAGGGCATTAGAGAATACATGCACTCCATCCTCTGTATCACCATCTTGTAGCTATTGGAAGACTTGCTAGGAAAGTTTTTTTGTTGATAAATGGGAATACCTACCTACCTACTTATCGCTCGCTACAGTATTTTTAATGGTACAGACTTGTATTACAGACCACAGCTATTTATGTTCATGCTAAAAATGTGTTACTATAGCTGTGATATTTGTTCACAAACATGACAATCTCAAGAAGCTTATTGTAAAATATGACCTGTAAATAATAATATATTTAGCATAGTTGGTGGGTGGAAAAAGAGGTTAACTTTGCTATGAGCTTCAACCAGTCTTTTTAAAGAGGCTGCCCGAGATCTGTACTAGGGCTGAAGACTTGTTAGAGGAAAAAAGACCATATGTGACAGGACCAGATTTTTTTCTTCAGTTTCAGAAAATTGCTTTTCCTGATGGTAAAATAGGCTGCCTGATGAAATGATGAGTTCTCCTTCCCAGGAGATCTTCTGGATAAGTCATCTGATTGAAATGCTTTAAAGGGTCAGACTAGATGATCTCTGCGATACCTCCCAATTCTATGATTCTATTATTTTTCCTTTTCAAAATGTAATGAAATGCATTGTTAATAATCCTCTGAAATCTTTTCTTAAGCTGCTTGTTACTTTCTGTAGCATACTACCTTTGAAAGCTTAAAATGCCATTTTACTATAATGTAATAATAATAATAATCTATAATCTATAATCAACATAATTTATTTCTTCTAAACCTGCAACCTCCAAGTCAAGGCTATTTCTTAATCTAAACTCCTGGATCCTGTTTTATACTGCTTAACATTATCTAATACACTGATGGTTTTGAATGATCAAATTGATACGTACATACACTAATTCAAACCATATTGTGTTTCTTTTGCTCAAGTTAGGAATATCTGATTATTAAATTGCTTATATCATTAAGACTTCAATACACCTCTCAGAAATAGTAAGTGTCTTGAGTTATGCTCTCATGGTATGGAAGAATTCTTTCCCTTCATTTAAAAAGTAGCTTGAGTGTTCATAAATATCTTGCTGTAGCTTTAGGACATAGAATGGTAGAGTCTAAAGGGGCAATGAAGTCTTCTTAAAACATCTTTACTTTTAAACTTTTGTATTCTGCCTCTCCTTGCATTTTCACTGTGGCTACCAATTGAGGAATCAACAGTTGAATACTACAGTATTATAAAAGCAAAAGCAAATTCCAGAAATAGCAACACAAGTACAAATGCAAAGTCATACAATAGCCTGATAAAGGCACTGTTAATTGCATTCACGCTTGGGCCATGGAACGAAAAGTATGGAAATGGCGTGTTCAGATTCACTGCTCCAGACAGAAATATTTTCTCGTTTTTTTTCCCCCTCCTATATTGATATTGTAGTTAGGTATTCTGCAGAAGTAGCTTTTGTTTACAAGACATCATCAATCCTGCATTCTAGGATCCCCATGAATAGACCTGAATCCTACTTGGCCTTCTGAAACTTTGTGAAACCAGCCCTCTCCTGTGGGGAGCTAATTGATCCTGAGAACACAACCTGTGGCACAACTGTATTTCCTGGGCTCTAGCGGGCCAGGCAGATTCAAGCTTCTGTCAACAAGTAGGACTTCTAAAGCTTGTAAAGAGCTCTCAAGATACTCTTGGCTCCAAGAATGAGCACTACTCAGAGCCTGCCTTGTCTGCAATGTTAAGCTAGTATTTGTTCCTTTAAAGAACTGAGAACTTACGAAGCTAGGAATTCTTTGCTGCTGTTATTTTTAATTGCAGCTCTTCAGGTTTCACAAAGCAGTTGGAGTGTGATAGCTCTTAGAAGTAATTATGTTTACATTTATTTACCACGTACATTTCTTACAAAATTTATGAAACTTTTGCTCGCAAGTTAGCATAGCATATATGTGCCTGAATGTTTCTGCAAGTATGCAAGAGAGGTATGGGACTCAAATCTTAGCAGTGTTTAAATGCTGAGTTTGTAAAGGATGCTTCTGAGGAAATATGGAAGGATTTGCAAGTTTATTTCTTAAGCATCACCAAGCCTCCTCTTGCAGTCTTTTACCCTCTGAGAACTAGCACATTGCACTGGGCTTCAATTCATCCACTTAACGTGACGCTGGATCTTGCCATTCTTGCAGTGTACAAGAGTTATGTAATTTTCTTCAGATTAATGTATTTTCATTGTGAAATTAGTTTTCACAATTGGTACTTTTCTGAAGTATTGGGAATTTTCTGTAGGCCAGAGTATGTTAATTATTATAAATTTTGCCCAAGCAACCAGAATTTTTCATCAAGTCTGATAAATGGAAGTCAAGGTATGCTTAAAAAGTATTCAGCCAATATAAATTGGTTACTTGCCTGCATTCAAAGCAAGCATTTAAGATCTCTACATGGAGAACATAGCAAATTGAACCTTTAAAAAAAAATCATTCTATGACAAACAGTGGGATTTGTAGAACATATGAGATTTCTGACATGTCTTTCAATTTATTTAGTCAAAAAGGCTATAGTTCTTTCCCTCACAACAGAAGTAAGGATCTTGTAACATGAAGCAAAAAGTCTACTCTTGACTCATATTTTAAACCTTGTGATTTTTTTTCTGTGGAGTTCTATATAAGCAATATTCACCTTTCTGAGGTTTCTGGCACTGGAGTTGCTGCATGTTCATTTTCCACAATTCATTAAACTACCAGGATGAGTGACCTTGAAGCCTATCCTCAGATACTCTTCTCCTTGCTTCATGCCACTCCCTGCTTCCCTCTGCCCCTTTCTCTTTGCTCCTGACTGATCCTTTGCCTACTTCACAGGCCGGTTCTTTGATGAGAACGAGTCCCCTGTTGATCCTCAACATGGATCTAAACTGGCGGATTATAATGGGGATGATGGGAACGTGGGTGAGTATGAGGCAGACAAGCAGGCTGAGCTGGCCTACAATGAGGAAGAGGATGGTGATGGTGGTGAAGAAGACGTCCAAGGTGAGCTTGGGCCTTGTCTCCATCCCATTCACTTAACTTCATCATATGAAAAGCACATTGAATTTGTGTAGAGTTCCATTATTTAGCTAGTAGGACACTAGTAGTTAGTGACTTGGCACCTGAGATTTGACTGTACCTGTTTTTGTAGCAGTTTTGGTGGTGGAATATTTCCAAACTTGAAGCCATTTGTCTTGAAACTGCTTTTCCAAGTAACTGGAAGTTAGGCTGTGTGTGTTAAGGGGCAGACTTGGAGAAAACCCAATTAGTATCGACGTGCTACATTTCCTCTCCTTGCTGCTAAGGTCTAACAAGGTGGATTTTCAAAATCATGTTGAGCACCCTATTCTTCCTTGCTCATAGAAATGATACAGATAGCCTTTGTTACCTGTTGTTCCACATATCTGGGGTTGGTAAATAAAGACCAGACCTTGTTATCTTAAGCTGCAGTGATTTTCTCTGAATGGATTTACTCTCCTCACCACCAGGATGCAAACCAATTGAATCCTGCCCTGATTGGCTCATGGCAGCTGGGTTCCTGCAGCTGGCCAGGTTATCCAGTTCCCCTCTCTGTCCTGGTACAGGTCTAGGAGAGTGCAGTTCATGCGGCGCTGGACCTCTCCCAAAGTACCCCTGTCTTTTTCTATCACCAGTCCTTGCACTGGCTGTGTATGATTGGGAAAATCTGCTCGTAGTTCGTGTGCACCTAGCTCAGTGGACCAGCCAGGGTTGACTGGTACCTCCTCATACAAGAAGAGTGCCATGGTCATCGAGAACTTTTTCCTATCTGCCAGCCCCCTGAATTAAGCCTGGGATTCTGATTTATCAAAATCTTAAAAAGCACTAAAACCACTTCTCTTTTAGGGGCCTTTGAAAGTGTTAACTCTTCATGCACAATTCTTCTTGTTATTCCAATATCATTACTGAATCTTGTTTTAAGTGTTATGGGCCATTCAGTTCACTGAGGTTGTACATTTTAAGCCATGGTCTTAAATTGGAATGTAGTGGATTATTGCTCCATATTGTTGGTATCGTATACTGTGCCTAATTATAGACAGTTGAAAAATAAAATTGCTTCCTCCTCCTCCTCCTCCTCCTCCTAAAGCAAAACTGTGTCCCACCTTTCTGTGGTAATTGTACCACCTCTGGAGCACCACTGCTCTGGCTTCCCGTTGCCCCCTTACAGCAAATGGAGGCTATAGCTATGTCATAATAGTATTCTGGGAAATTAAATCACATTCTCAGAATCACATAAGGCTGTCAAAGCTGCTGCACTGGACAGCAGCTGTGAATACAATCTTGGCATCATTAGACATCTTTATGTAAACATATTTTTTTGGGTGTCTTCCTCCCTACCCAGTTTTTGGTGATACAGGTATTTGCATTAAAACCTGCTCCTCCAAACTCTGCTTAGAATGCAAGTGTCTCTATAGTTTACTGTCTGTCTATTCTGCTTGCAAATAACAGTCTTCCATTGATGGATTTTGTGCTTCTGGTGAAACCTGTCATTTGCATGGATCTGGCAGCTGAATCTTAAACTGGAGTATACAGCTGAACTTCCTCTGCTTTGGAGAAACTAGCTGGGATTTTGAGCCCATTGTAGCAGAAATGATGTGATCTTTAAAAGCTTAAGCAAGGATAATTTGATTAGTCTCCAAGGTGTCACACAGTGCTTTTGCTGCAGAAAACCCCTCTGGGGCCAAAGAATTGTCACTTAACCTAGAGGGCAGAGGGAGGAAAGTGTTTCAGAAGTGTTCATAGATTTAAAAAGGATCTCTCTAATAGGATGAGAAGGGATACATTAAATGATGAAGGAAAAGGTGGGGTTATAAAACACGAGGCTGCTGAAATTCAGTTTTCTGGAATGTCTGGCTAAATCAGGGGTGAGTAATCAGCAGATGGCATGTGCCCTTACAGCTGCCAGAGCAGATGGGTCTGAAAACGACCCATTTGGGAAGAAGCATGTAAGGTGAAGTGGGGTCACTCAGCTTTACTGAGCATAAAGCAAGCCCAGCCCCCCACCCTTAAGACAAGGCAGGGAGCATCTCATGATCCCTCGGCTGTGGGTCTTGGGACTGGGGCACTTAGAATGGAGGAGCTGGCCACATTGCATAGGAGTCACGGGTGGAACTTGTCTTGATCTTTGTTTCTGCAGCCCCTGGATGGATCTGGTCCAGTTTCAGACTGGATCTTTCTTGACCAGCTTCTCCCTGTTCTGTTCCGTTTTCAGAGTCAGATAAACTGAGAGTCTCAGCACCCTATACACAATTTATTTCCACCATTTTGTTAGGTTGGAAAGAAGAAAAATCCAGAAACAACCGGCCCACTTTTCTGCTTTGGAGAGGTCTAATGGGCAAAATAGGTGCATCATGCATTTAACTCTCAAACCAAGATAGGGGGCTGCACCCACCCCGTGTTGATATCACAGTGTTACTGGCCAGCTGCCTCCCCAACCCCAGTCAGGGTGCGAAAAGAACAGCACAGCCCCTCACAGCTAAGCGTTCAGCAACGTCTCCCCTCTTTCCCTCCCCATGTCGGCTCCATGAGAGCTAAAGGTTGGTTTTCCTCATTCCCCTGCAGATGACGAGGAGAGGGATCTCCAAATGGATCTTGTAGACTATGGGAAACCACGCTTTAACGATGTACTTTAAAGCCCAAATTACTTGCATCTGAGAAATCCTGCAAGTTTTCAGCAGTTGCTGCAAACGACTGAGAAGACTACGTACAGCGCGCTGTTTAAAGTGAGACCGTGGAAGCAAAAGGTAAAATGCGGTGATGAGTGCATGGCGGGTTCCGGCCCACTGCAAACAAAAAAGAGATGGCTCGTCCTGCACGCTGAGGAGGGGTTAGAGTTACCAGACTGGGCTGCAAGACTGTTCTTTACTGTAACCTTTGCGTTAATAATTAACATTGCAAAATAATTTTACATGTTTCTGAAATAAAGTGAACGTGTACAGTTTGTATCTCATATATAGTAATGATGACTTCATTGCAGAAAAAAGTACCTTGATGGAACACTGAAGTAGCAGTGAATTTAATTCATGCGAGCAACTTGTTTTGTCTTGTGACCTGTGTTTTATGTAACGTTTCATTTTGAAAAAATAGACTGAAAATACATTAAATGTGTTTATGGAGGAACTTTGTTTAATACAACTCAGCAAGGTCTGTGTGGCAGCAAAACGACACTGGAAGTTAGCTCTAGGAGAATGACTAATGTTACCCATAGCAAACGTTTTGCAACAGTATTCTCATTTTATATTATATTTTTATCAGGCTTTAAATCAAAATCTACAAACAGTATTTCTAGCACACAGAAGCTATAAATATTCTGTTAACCCACTTTTTTCCTTCACAGCAGTGGGCTTTGATTGTATGCAATAATAGATTAATTTATTGAAACTTGCTCAAAACTGCAATCTTGGACGTTTTTAAATTCATTCCTGTCTGAATCCATTATGTCCAGCTTCTGGGTGATGCTGTTTCTTTTTAACACAAGTACCGCTGGAGGGATTCTGCATGAAAATGGGGAGGGTCCACAGTCATGCGTGTGGATGTGTGTGTTCAGTGTAAGACATCTTTTGTTTTCTGGTGGAGGGCAGGGGCCAGGTTGATTGAACACTTTCTGAGGTTTACAGCAGTGGTTATGCCCTCTCTGACAGTGACAGGCTATTAACCCAGACAATTTTAGCAGCAAGGGCTACTGTGAATAAAATGTTTAAGTACTATATGTCAAGGTTGATTATCTTTTACTACAGGTAGTCCTCACTTAACAACAGTAATTGGGACTGGAATTTCCGTCGCTAAGCAGTGCAGTCATGAAGCACAGTCACATGAATGTGTTGCTTAATGCAGCAGTTCCAGCATTTCTGGTTGCCATCGTTAAGTCCGATGTCACATGGTCGCCATTTGTGACCTCCTGCCAGCTTCCCTGTTGACTTTGCTTGTCAGAAGCCAGCAGTGAAGGTCACAAATGGTGATTGCGTGACCACGGGATGCTGCGAAGTTGTAACTGAAAGCCAGTTGCTGAGTGCCCAGATTGAGATCACACGACTTCAGGGATGCTGCGGCCATCGTAAGTACAAGGACTGGCTGTTAGTACTACTGGTTTAGCATCATTGTAAATTTGGTCGCTGAATGAGTGGTCATTAAGTGAGGATCACCTGTATTTCTGTGCTCAGGTTAAAGTTCATTTTTGATCAAAAAAATTCATTTGTGATCACTGCATTACATTGAATTATGTTAAAAAAGTACTCATTTCTGACAATTAAAATAGAAATCTATGTCTGGGATCCTTTTGAGCCATAACAAAAGCAGGGTCCCTCAAGGGGAATTGTCTTTCCTGCAACCTTTCTTTCTAAGCTGTAAAAAACTGCTGGATTTACACAGAAATATAAGGCTGAATCTGCTTTACAGGCAGTCCCGTCTCATTCTTCTCCCTTCCATCTGTCTTCATGTTGCAATTGATGAACTGACAAAGCATTTATTTCCCAAGCTAGGTGTAATTTTGTTAAGAATCTGTTGTTGAAATTGAACATTTAATAGGGTCTAATAAAAGCCTAATATAGCTTCCGTCTCTATCTTTGCGGTCCTTTCTACTCTGCATTGAGCGCATCCTGTAGATCCTGTTCTAGGCCCCACCTTGGCTGGTTCCTCCCTCTGAGACAAAAGAGTTTGGGGGATGCCCCTGTGTCCAGATCCAAGCATTCCAAATCCATTACTTCCACTGTGAGCCATAAGAAATGACCACTCATTTTACACCATTGTTATTTTGGGGGCACTGTGCCTGAATTGAAGCTGTGCAACATAAGGAATGTTTTGTCTTAAGTTACTTGGTTGAGGCACATTACATCATATGCAGGTAATCCCCAGTTTAAGAACGAGTTCTGTTCCCGCGGTCAAATTTGTATGTAAGCCAGAACAGTAGTATTGTATAATACTGTATAACTAGTATTGGGTAATGAACTCGAACCATTGCGTATTTAACTCAAATTTTGCTACAGTAGGCTCTGTTCTTAACTATGGGTCATCTATAAACCGGGTGTTCTTAACCCGGGGACTACCTGTATCCCCAGGGCGCATGTAGTATTTTGCAATGGGCTTCCATTCTCTATGTGGCAAAGACCATAATCCACCCAGCTAGATGGCAGCACGTGACCAACCTTGGCCAATCCCAAGAAAGCTCAGGAACAGTCTGCCTGGTTTGTACTTGGATGGAAGGCTATCAGGAGATCCCAAGGCTAGGCTGTGCTCCTTGAACAACATCACAGATGGCAAATGCAAGGCCCATCTATACTGTTGCCAAGAAACCTCACAGACACATCTCTGAAGTCACCAGGACCAGAACTGGACTCAAGGGATATGACTTTTTCATGTAGTTTAAACAGCTTTCAGGTGGCAGTAGGAAAAAACTTAGCTGAGGATCATTATAAAAACATCAAGATATATACATTATTTCACAAATAAGAAAATGACTAGTACTGTAGTTTTAACTAGCCTTCTGGGGCAAAAATTGCACGTTGCTAATTTTTAAGGTATTTGATGTGTGTTTATATGTAAACACAAGACTTAATTTTCCCCAAAACAATAGCCCTGTGAGGTAAATTAAGCAGAGAGTGACTGGCACGATGTCACCCAGGAATTTTCTGTGCTGCATCTCCCTGCTCTTAGTCCCACACTTTAACTACCACAATGCCCTGGCTCTCCTTCCTTGGCATCATGGAGTTGGAGGGGACCCTAAGAGCAGCTGTACCTGCCTCACGGAAACCTCCACAGATGAAAAACTTACAAACCTCTATGGGTGGACTGTTCCACTGTTGTACAGATGTTACCATCAATATGTTTTTCTTTACATTTAAGTGAAATCTAGACTGTTGCAACTTGCACCTGTTGTTTCTGGCCTTAGATTCTGTAGCAGTGGAAAATAGTTCTTGACCATCTATGCCCCTTTATGCATCTGAACACTGGTGCCATCTCTCGCTTCGGTTTTCTTTTACATTCCAAGTTCCTTAGGTAGGTCAGCTGCCTGCATCATCTGTCACCCTCTTCTGAACCTGATCACACTTACCAATGTCCTTCTGGAAATATGGTGCCCAGAATCTATTCCAGGCACGGTGCTGGCAATGTGAAGTGGAAGGAAATTAGGATTTCCCACATCTTTGACACAACCCTGCTTCTAATGCAGCCCAGTCACCTACACGCGCGCTACATTTTCTCTCTCTAAATATAATACCTTGCATTTCTCCCTGCTAAAGGACGTTTTGGTCCTCTCAGCCCAGTCTTCCAGCCCCACACCGGGTGTGGGCCAGATGCCCCACCTTTGAAAGGCACCGCACCGTTCTAGTCGTTCAAAGCGTTGAGGGCCGGCCCCAAGACCGACCCCGCCGAGCCCCGCCGGTCACTCCGGCTCTAGGTCAACGTGCAGCCACCGCTGCTGCCCGTGGGACTCTGGCGCAGGTCCGGCCCCTCTGCCAGTCTGCGGGCACGCCTGGTGCAGCGGAGCCGCTCGGCCGCGCCCGGCGCGGGCCGGCTGGAGCATCTGGCGCCGCTGCGGGCAGCCCAGGATCCCGCTGCCGCCTCCGGTGCGAGCCTGTCGCCGACGGGGGCCTCGGCCAGCCGGAGGGAGACGTCCCGCGAAGCTCTGCCGAGACCGAGACCGAGCCCCTTGCCCGCGCAAAGCCACCGGGCCCGCCCGCTCCATTCCAGCGGGCCCCGGGCCTCTCCTGCGCGCGAGGCAGGGGAAGGGAGGGGCGTTCTTCCCGGCTCTCAGGCGTTCGCGAGTTTCGCTGCTGCTTTTAAAGCCCGACCGGCGGCTCTCCGTGCTCGCGGAGAAGGCGCCTCGCAGCCGTGCCAACCCGGGCGCCGAAGGCTCCTCCGGCAGCCCCCGCGCAGCCCCTCCCGAAGACGGCCGGCCGGCCGGGAGAAGGACGGCCGCGAGCATGTGCGGAGCGCCTCTCCCGCCAGGACGCCCCGCCCCGCGCGCGCGCGTGCGCAGTGGCGGCGTCGGGCAGGCCGCCGGGCTCGCGCCTTCCCTCCCCCGCCAGCATCCGGGTCCTTCCGCGCGGTGCAGCAGGTCGGTAGGCGGGAAATGGCGACCGGCCGCTGCCGGGGCTGCTGAGCGCGACCGAGCCCCCGGCGGCGGCGGCGGCGGCGGCGCTTTGTGCGACCCGCGCGGCGGGGGAGGCCTGCCGGGCCTGGGCTGCCCTGCCGCCGCGGGGCCGGGCTCCGGCGGCGGGGAGGCGCCGTCCTGCCCCACCTTTCCCTCAGCGCCTCACAGGTAACCGCCGCGAACAGCGCGGGAGGCGGCGGCGGCGGGCCCGGGGAGCGCGCCCGTGCCTGGGGAGCGCGCCCGTGCCCCGGGAGCGCCCGCGCAGGGCCTGCGCCCGCCCCACGCGACCCGCCGGCCTAGGCCGAGCTCCCCGCCGAGGGCACTCCTGTTGCTCCTGCGCGGCGGGCGCCGCCGGGCCGGGCCGGGCCGGGCCGGGCGGGCGCGCGCCGCCTCCGCCGCGCCCGGTGCGGGTCCGGCGGGCGCCTAGCAACCGGGCCGGCGGGACGCGGGGGAAGCGGCGGGTCCAAGGTCACCCGCGCGCAGGGAGTCTCCGCCGGACGGGCCCGCGGCGGGGCCCGCCAGGACTCGCCCGAAGCCCCGGAGGGTTGCCTTGCCGAGCCCGGGGGAGGGCTCTTCTCCCCCGGGCCGTGGGCGGACCGGTTGGGAACCCGGGGAGCCGGCCTTTGTTTACCCGTGGCGCAGCGCCGGAGGTGGCGGTGCACACAATGAGCCTTGAACTCGGGGAGCTGGTCGCTTCCCCTCGGCAGGCGGGGAGGGGTCGCGCGATCGCGCCATCCTCTTGAGGGGGGAGCGGGAGATCTGCTGGAGTCGAAGAATTAGGCAGAGTTCGCCTGTCTTGGGGCCGCCGCTCGCCCGAACCCGTTTGTTTCACCTGCTCGTGGCCTGGCGGGGGGAATAGTAACAAAGTACGTAGTTTTTAATCGCTTTCTCAATTGTAGACTTCAGTTTATGTAAGTATTACTTATCAATATCTGTGCCATTTTACTAAATATAAAAATATATTCTGAAGAACCGACTTTAAAATTTGGCACAGTAGAAACGGAGGTGCAAGGAAAGTGGAGTAAACAGGGAAGGGAAATAGAGTTATTGCAATGACTGAGGTTTGTTACAGGCTTAGGTGTATGAGGGATATGGGGTGAGGCAACGACTTGTGAGTAAAGTGTGTAGGGAGAGTAGGTTTTAAGATTTCTCTGGTTAGAGAAGCAGTGTCTTCTCTTGGTATATAAGTACAGGACAGTCTGAAGACTTTTCTAAGAAGGTTTTTAATCTCTTTGCATCTTAATTACTGTTTGCCTTTATTGGACAAATAATTTAATCTCTGTTTTCTATTTCTCCATTAGTAAAATGGGAATAACACATCACAAACTGCTGGTGCTGCAAGGGTTAATTACTTAATGTTGATAGAGAGCTTTGAAGATTAAAAAGGCCATACAAGTAAGTTACTAAAGTTCATGTTAGTTGTTTGAAGTTTAAGAGTAATTTTTATTTTTTCTATATTTGGAAAAACGAATACACCAATCACTGTGATGAATGTTGTTTTTGGGTTGGAGAAGAATAAACACCCTGTGTGTTTTGCCTTTCCTGTCCATCGTAAGCATAATTTAAATGTTGCTTTAGTGACATGCATGCATTACGCCTTCTCCTGAGCTATTACTTAACGCTTCAAGGAACGGTTTTTATAAATGTAGTCATCAGGGGTTTATGAATTTTTACTTGGCACAGTAGCTGGCCATAATTTGTGGCCATGAGTAATCCTTCCTCACCACCAAATCCTGTGTATGCCAGATAACTGGGAGTCTCTCATTTTGCTCTGGGCATTGGAAGAGGCAGAAGCTGACTAAATCTGTTGTGCTTTCTGCCTGCTGTCAAACTGAACAGAACAAAAGTATGAGTATAAGCGAATGCTTTCCCTCCTAAACTTATTTGAGTTCTGCTGGTGATCCCTTGGGTCCAGTCCAGGCTGGCAGTGCCCCAGTGTCTCAGCTGATAGCACAGAAGAAAGATAATCCCACCTGAAAGGGAAGTCAAAGGGATTCATAATAAAAGAAGGTAACCCGCCAAAGTGAGTGATGGAGTCTGTAGATTGCCATGCAGACATACTGGATGTCATTACGAGCCAACGCATCTGAAGATGATGGGAAATACAGCACCACTCATCTTGAGGGCCCCAGACTGAGGAAACCTCCAGTGGAAAAGAGGAAAGTAGGTTTCTCTCCCCAAGGGGGAAATTAGAATAAAGTTGGAAAGGGTCCTCGGGGCTGTTAGCATGGCTACCTGTATTTTAGATCCTTGCCCCTCCTGGTTGGTTAAAGCATTAGGATGGGTACTGGCGGTGGTCAGTTCATCCTTGCAGGAGGGGATGTTCCCGAACCCTTTTAAGGAGGCCCTGGTCCACCCCCTCTGCAGGAAACCATCACTAGATCCCACCTTCTGGACAATTTTTGTCCAGTTTCCCACCTTCCCTTTTTAGGAAGGGTGGTGGAAAAGGTGGTTGCGTGACAGCTTCAGAGGATCCTGGAGGAAATGGATTATCTGGACCCATATCGGTCAGGTTTCAGCATTGGTCACACTTTTAGATGATCTCTGGCGAGAGGGGGATGGGGGTAGTGCATTCATCATGGCTTTCAATACCATCGACCATGGTATCCTTTTGGGTTGGCTGCAGGAGCTGGCTGGGTGACACAGTTCTGTGCTGGTTCAGCTCCTTTCTCCAAGGCCGAACCCAGTCGGTGTTGATAGGGAGTGAGAGATCCAGTCCACAGCCCCTACTTTGTGGGGTGCCTCAGGGTTCAGTGCTCTCGCCGCTCCTATTTAATATCTATATGAAGCCTTTGGGTGAGAAGATCTGGCACCATGGGATGAGGTATATGGGGGTATATATATATATGAGGTATATATAATATATATATATATATCTACATTTCTGGTGACCTAAGTGATGCTGTGGCTACCCTTTCGCGGTGCCTGGAGGTTGTAGGGGCCTGGATGGGAGACAACAGGCTTCAATTGAACCCTGGTAAGACGGAGTGTCTGTGGGTACAGGAAGCCTCAAGATCTAGGAGTTTATCATCTTTGGTCCTTGACGGGGTTGCACAACCCCAGAAGTACCCGGTGCATAATCTGGGGGTCCTCCTAAACTCACGACTCCTGCTCAAAGAGCAGGTGGCATTTGTGGCTAGGAGGACCTTTGCGCAACTTCGTGTTGTGCGTCAGTTACACCTCTTCCTGGATTGGGAGGCTCTCCAGTCACTCATGCCCTGGTCGGTTCCTGGTTGGATTACTGCAATGCACTACATGGGGCTACCCTTGAAGAGTATCTGGAAGCTACAGCTGGTGCAAAATACAGCGGCGCAGACAGTTCTGAATGCCCCTGTGGGGCCCATAAAGCACCTCTGTTACGTGAGCTGCATTGGTTGCCAGTTGGCTTCTGGGTCCAATTTAAGGTGTTGGTTATTACCTTTAAAGCCCTTCATGGCACAGGACCAGGTTATCTGAGGAGCTGTCTCACCCCCATTATCTCAGCCTGCCCCACTCGGTCCGGCAGAAGGTGTGGTCTAGGAAGAGGGCCTTTTCTGCTGTGGACCCGCTCTGTGGAACAACTTACCACCTGAGGTGCAGTGTGCCCCTACTCTCATAGCCTTCAGGAAGAATGTGAAATCTTGGCTATGCCAGATGGCCTGGGGGCTGGATGGGGGCTTGCACCATTGGAATTGGCTCATGGGGTAATTGATTCTACCCCCCCCAATCATCTTGAATGTTTTTAGTCTTTTTATGTATATGGTCTTTTTATATAGTTAGACTTTTTAACTAAATTAATGTGGATATTTATGTTTTTAACTGTTTCCGGGTTTTATTTTAATTGTGAGCCTCCCAGAGTCACTCTCTGGGGGAGATGGGTGGCATATAAATGTAAATAAATAAATAAAGCAAGCTGCCTTATACTAGATCATATTCTTCACCTACTCTAGTTTTATTACTCTGACTGGCAGTGGCTCTCCAGGATCAAAAAGACAAACCTTTCTCGTTAACTGCTATGCAATTATTTTACTTGGGGATTAATTCCTAGACCTTTCGCATGTACCTCTGCAACAGGTTGGGTGGAAGAGGTGAGCAGGTCCTCGAGGAGGTCTACTGGTGATGTGGATTTATTATTTTGAGTATTGTGGACTGTTTGTTTCCTTGCTGAGCACATGTTAAGGACGAGGGCATGCTTTCTTTGCTTTCTTATAACATTTACAGTCCAGCTTTCTATACCCTGAGCTTTAGAGGCTTGGCTGCTGGACTGCATGTCAGTTAGTTCAGTTAATCAGGGTAATTGCTTTGATTCTTTAGATCTGTTGTTCCTTACCAGAAAACTAAAAATTCTTAACTTTTTCTGAAAAACTCTGTGGGACATTTTATTTCAGTTGGTGGATGGTTTTATTATTATTTAGAAGTGAGTGATACTGGTTTGTGAAATCTTATTCTAGTTCAGCCTTTTTAGTATTTTGCTCCATGTAATGTTGCACTCCATTAATGTACTTAGTTACAGTCATGAGAAAAAGTAAATATACCCCATATAAAGTTGTTTTCTTTTTTTTAAGGTATGTAGATGTATCAATATTTTATCTTTGTTCAAAGAATATATAAAGATAAAGGTGATGTAATTGAACAAAAAAAAAACCTTATGAAAAATTGACTTTGCAATCATTTATTCAACAAAAAATTAAGAGATATGCCATTTCCTTTTGTGGAAAAAGTAAGTACACTCTTGGCTCTAATACTTGGTATTGCCCCCTTTGGCAGAAACAACCTCAACTAGGTGGGCTTTTTGCTGAAAAAAGAAAAAAATGAACTCATGATTTATGGGTTTGATTATTAGAAAGAGTAGACTATGGAAAGAAGGAAATTATATTGTAACCTTAGAGAGAGAGGGAAGTTATAATATATATAAAGAGGGAAGCCACTTCTTTATAACTTTTTCCTTTCCTTTCCTTTTTTCTTTTCTTTCTCTTTCTCTTTCTCTTTCTCTTTCTCTTTCTCTTTCTCTTTCTCCTATTTCTTTCTTTGCACTTTTTAAAACTTACATTACTTTCTTTTCCTTATTTTTCTCTTTCAAAAATTGTATTTTTATTCTTTCAATAATTTCTTTAATAAAAATTATATATAAAAAAACAATCTCAAGTAGGGGGTTCTTATAACTGTCTACAATCTCTGACATTGACTAGGAGGAATTTTTTCCCTCTCCGTGGAGAATTTTTTCAGCTGTGCAGTGTTTGAAGGATTTCTTGTCTGCACGGCCCTTCAAATCATCCCATAGCATCTCAATGGGATTTAGATCCAGGCTTTGACTTGGCCATTCCAGAATCCTCCATTTCTTTTTTTTTCCAACCATTCCTTAGTGAATTTACTGGAATGTTGAGGGTCATTATCATGTTGCAAGATCCACTTTCAATTGAGCTTCAGTCTTCAGATAGATGGTCTTACATTATCCTCAAGCACCCTCTGGTACAATGAAGAATTCATAGTGGGTTCTGTGATGGTGAGCTGCCCTGATGCCATGCAGCCCCCAACTACTATCTTGCTTTATAGTTGGTATCAGGTTCTTCTGGTGAAATGCTGTCTTTGGTTTTCACCAAGCATGTCAACTATGGCCAAATGACTCTAACTTTGCTTTGTCTGTCCAGAGCACATTGTTCCAGAAGTCTTGGTCTTTGCCTTGGTGTTCATGACCGAACTTTAGTCTTGCCCTGGTGTTCTTTCCAGACAGCAAAGGTTTCCTCCTGGCACACTTCCCACATAGATCTAATTTGTGCTGCTTCTTTCTAATGGTAAGCTCATGCACTTTGACATCAATAGTGGCAAGAGCTTCCTGTAGGTCACGTGATGAAATTCTGGGGTTTTTAGAGGCTTCTTTCAGCATCTTGTGTTCTGCTCTCGGGCTGAGCTTGCTGGGACAGCCTGGCCTGGGCAAGTTGGCAGTTGTTTGAAATCTTCTCCACTTGTAGATGATCTTCTGGACAGTGGAATGATTGATGTCCAATTGTTTAGCAGTCTTTTTAAATCCCTTAACTAGGCTCATAGGCATCTATAACCTATCTGGGGGCCTCAGAGAGCTCTTTCAAACCAGGCACAATTATACCACGCTTTAAAGCAAATCAAACTAAATATCTGAGGTTTCAATAATACAGGTTCCTCCCAGATCTTCTCTAACAATGTTCTAACAATTTGCACCTGATCTGGTGTATCTGATTCTAGTTTTAGGTATTTGAGGTAGTGATAAATGTAGGAATGTACTTTTTCCACATGCAAAATTTGCATTTATGTTCATTTAAATCACACAATGGACTACAAAATGTGAATGGTGCATATATTTGTTATATTATATCCCCTTTATCTATCAATATTGTTGAAACAAAGATTAAGTATCTGTATGTTGAAATATGTTGAAAAAGTAAAAAATGTCAGTGGCATGTACTTACTTTTTCACATGACTGTATATTCCTCTCTCTTCCTGCTAATTTAATTTTTCAACTCCTTCAGACTCATGCTGTATCCACCTTAACTGCTCTTCCCATGCCATCATATTGCAGCTGAGTTAGAAGAAGCCAGGAGCTTCAGTGCTTACACCTATTTTGGAGAAATTCAGTTTGGAAAACACTGAGATTTAATAGATATACTTAAGATTATATTAAATATCTTTATTATATAATCATCTTCATCCTAGTTTGAGAGATACTATTTGTTAAGCCTGATAAATAATTTGTTTGCTTTTAAGCTTTACATATTTTAAGTTTTACACGACTTTTGATTCTCTAAGAATGTTAGCAAACACTTCTCTAGGCTTTGCAGCAAGAATATTATAGGAAAGAGGAGGTTAGTCTTCTAGATAGAATTCTTGGACTTATTTATTTGTTGTATTTATATCCTGTCTTTCTTCTGAGAATTAAAAGGTGTGTGTGCCTCCCCCTCATTTTCTCCCCAAAGCAACAGTCCTGTTAGGTGAGAGTGAGTTACTGGCCAAAAGGTATTTAGGTTTTCATGGTCAAAGGAGAATACAGGTAGTCCTCGACTTACGACCATAATAGGGACTGGAAAATTCGTGTTAAACAATGCGGTTGTTAAGTGAGGCATCAGGCAACTGCACCCAATTTTACAATCTTTTTTGCTGTGTTCATTAAGTGAATCATGTGGTCGTTAAGTGAATCTAGCCTACCCCATTGATTTTGCTTGTCAGAAGCCAGCTGGAAAGGTTGTAAATGGAAATCATGTGACCCTGGGACACTGCAACCATCCTAAATACATGCCGGTTACCAAGTGTCTGAATTTTGGTCACATGACCTTGGGGACAATGCAGCAATCGTAAGCGGGAGGACCAGTCGTAAGTCACTTTTTTCAGCGCTGTTGTAACTTTGAACAGTTACTTAACAAATGGTTATAAGTCAAGGACTACCTTTAAATGGAGAGGCCTGATTATGGACTGAAAACTGGTTAAATGTAAAGAACAGTAGTTAATGGTCAGTTTTTACAGTGGCAAATAGGGGAGTCCCTGTGGATGTCTATTGGAACTGGTATTTTTAAACTTTTATTTTCCATGAACTGGAATTAGTGATATATCTGGGTTTGCAGATATCAATTTATTTCTAGTGGTTAAAAAAGACAAGAGTTTCAGATAGATTTCTCCTTTGAGATAAAAAATGGCAAATGATACTGAGTGTGACACATTTTGAAAAAAATTATAGTAATGTCTGAGCTTGTGACTGAACAAGAAAAGGATCTTATTCATATTTATTTATTAGATTCCGATCCTGCCTTTCATTTAGGAACTCAAGGTGGAGTATAACCTTCCCCCTATCTTTTTCCCCAGAACAACCACCACCTTGTGAGGTAGATTGTGATGAGAGGGGCTGGCCCAAAGTCACCCAGAGAGCTTTCATGTCTGAGGGTGGACTAGAACCTGGGATTACCCAGTCCAACATCTTATCCAATATACCACAGTGTAATCTTAGTATGGCTTCCATGAAATTATAGACCCGGTGCCCAATTGCTGTGAAAAAGGCAATTTTTTTTGTTAGGAATTATTGGTAAAGCTATAAAAAAATAGAACTGTAATACTGTAAAACTGCTTTTATATAAATGGCCATATTTGGAATGCTGTGAAGAATTCTCAAGCTAGATTTCTGGTGACTGTGTGGAGAAGTCCATATAGTTTTCATGGCAACAGTACAGGAATAGTTTGCCATTTCTTTCTTTCCAGGTGTTTTTTCCCCCCTACTTCCCAGTTTAGCCTGCAGCCCTGAGATTTTTTTTCTCATCCAAGTACTACCTCACCCTGCTTCATTTTTTTTAAAGTAGCTAACGTCAGTTAGGTGCTGCCCATATAAAAGTTATTGTAGAGCTGGGAAGTACGTAAGAAAGGGCAATCGGTCGGACAGAGAGCTGGACCAGGAACTCCTAGGCCTTATGGCATTAGGGAAACTAAGGGAATGTGGGTGGTGGAATTTTAGAGTATGTGTGGCTTACAGAAACTGGAAAGAGGGAACTGTTTCCCCCTGTTATAACATTACCAATTCAGTAAGTGATTGGAGAGTCAAGACGAACAAAATGAAAGGGGTAAAAATGTAACAAGTCATAATTAAACTTTTATTAGCAATTGCCAGTTTGAATGGCTTTTCAGTGGCATTAGACCAATTCCTGCCATATGAATAACTGCTAATTATTTTACTGTTTACTATACCCAGGAAATGGGAACTGAGGAGGAAAGACTATTGCCTCATACCCTGCTTTTTCCCCCCTTATTTATTAAATTTATGCCCTGCTTATATAATATTTGCATCTCGATGGCTCCTGTGGAAAACAAAGATGTGGATTAAATAAGCTCTTGGCTTGATTTGTACATTTAAAAGGATCTCATATAAAAAAAGACAACAATATGTTAGGATCTAGTATTACATATTGTATGCATGTTTTCCATTCTGATAATAAACATTTACTCTCAGTAAATATTTATTTACTGAAATGAGTGAAAATAATGTGAGAGCAAATCTTCCTTTTTGAGCTGAGCTGGTGTTCTGCACACATTGTGCTAATGCAAGGGTTCTCAAACTTTGGTAATGCAGTTTTCTAAAATGCAAAATTAATTTGCACACATATACCCTACATAAAATTAATTATTCTTAATCTATATATCATTGGGGTTCCCAAACTTGATGGGATGGCAACTGCCTGCTGCCTGCTTGTGCAGGCCAAATGAGGAGCAAAGCCCAGAGACAATTTGGACAGGGCTCCCCCTTTGCCTGGGCAAGCTGGTCATTTTTCTTTTAAAAATGGGACCGCTGGCATGTTGTTTATGAACCCTCAGGGGCATCCAACCCCATAGACTTTACTAAGACATAGCTTATTTTGGGCACAATTGTGGAATGAGTGCCAGTACCTGGGTTTACTCATTACACTAAACCAGATTTTCCGAAATTGTGAGGTGTACTTCCCTTGGAGAGGTGAAAACAGACTATGGGGATGTGTGAAGAACCCTTTAGTTACATTGTTATAATAAATCCACATTTCCAAAGTTTCATTTTACCGTTTTCATTTCATTTGAGTTCATTTTGGTGTTTTGATTTTTAGAGGTGTGTACATTAAAATTACAACTAAAGGGAGGTGTGATGGCAAAAGGTTTAGGAACCCCTGCACTAAACCATAAACCATAATTAGCAAACTACAGTGATTGGATTCACAAAACATGCTGAACCAAGATAAAAGCCTTTTTTTTGGCATGTGAGCCTTGTCTTAACAAAAGGAAGCAAACTTCTAAATCCAAGTATTTCTAACCAACTGATTGATACAGGGTCCTGCTGTGAGCATCCAGATGGAAGCTACTTCATTCTAAAATTGAATTATATTTATCTCTTTTCCAACATTTTCCTTTGTTAATATTGTCTTATTAATTATATCTCTCTTAGCTATAAATTTTTTTGAATAAATTTGAAGCATATAAAATATATTTTGGACAGGTTTAATTCTGAATATATTTTGAGAAGATCCTCCTAATACAAAATTTACTAGTCTTAAACTATAAATTATTCTGGACCCTTATATATCAAGCACTTTAGTGTTTCTAACTTACACTGTAATTTTGCTCCATAATTGATAAGCAAAACCTTATCAACTTGAGGATAGTTTTTTATCTTCAAGTAAAGCCCATTACTTGATGTTGGTGCTGTTTTACTTTTCTTCTGTGAGTTTTATTCCAGAGCTCTCTGTTTGAGAGGGGCATATGTGGCCTTCAGAGTCCCCTTCAAATACAGTGTTGTCATATAATTGCTTCCTGTGTGTTTAATAAACTTCCCCATTGGTCCTATTTAAAATTCAATTTGATAGCTACCTTTAATGGGTCTCTGGGGCTCCATTTAAGAATGGAGGGGCATGTTATGTATTGAATATTAAATAATATTTAATGTAGGATAGTGTTGGGCTTCAGGGTTCAGTGATTGTGGTCTAGACAACAGATTTCCTGATGTTGACCTGCCTAGACCATGTACACTAAACCCTGAAGCCCAACACTGCCCAACAGATAACTGGCCGTGAAAGCCTACGCTAAAATAGCTATTTGTAATTACTGTTTTTGTAAATGGACACTATTCCTGACTTACATACATTTCATACAGATATGATGTACTCCTGCATTTCATGGTTCCCCCCCGCCCCAACAATATTTTGTTTCTCTATGTGCTTGTGTCTGTGCATGTATGTACTATCCCAGTGGTGGGCTATACTTTGGCAACAGATGAATGAGTTGTAGTTCATGGAAGATAATCATAATGAATCTGAGTTTTTAAGATGTGACAGGATTCTTTGTTTTTCTAAAAATGCAGAAGTTTAATTGCTGGGATTGCCTGTTTCTTGTTTTTTTCTCTCCTCTCCCCACCCGCTAACATTGTACTATCTCTTCTGAATTTGAACAGCAGATATCTGCCTCTAGTGGACACTCTGTACTTAAAGAGATATTGAGGCTGCCTTTTTGCCCCATGGAAATAAGCATGGCTTTGTCAGTGAAACACCCAGAGTTGGTGGGAGTCAGGCAGTATGTATGTATGTGTGTATATAATAATAATATAAATTACAGAGATATTGATTGATTGATTGTTAATTTAAATAGATTGTCATTTACAAGATGAGACTTCAGTGGTCTGAACTTATTTTTTGGTTTTCTTTGGTTTAAAAGAAGAAAGGCTCTTATATTCTTAACATGTGTTTTAAGTAGAATAGACTTAATATTAGGGTTTGGATTTCAGTCTTCTTTGCTCATGAAAATATAGCCAACCATTCTGGAAGTCTGCAAGAGCAGGATTATACCAGGAGGTACCCTTGCAGCATCTGGTTAGGATAGGATCCCATAGAAGATAGTGTATGTAGCCCTCCTGCCTAGAGGCAGCAAATGATGCCACTACCTTCATAAATTAAAAAAAGTGAGGGACAACAGATCAGGGTCATAAATTCCTGTGAAGATTGTAGAGCAGATCATGAAGAGGTCAGTTGCTCATCTATATTCTTTGTCATACTGTCAAGAGGGTCATATGGTTCAGTCCTGGGTCCTTCGGTTTTCAGTAGTAATGGATGAGGAGATGGAAGCAGTGAATGCTTATCAGTTTGCAGATGGAGCAAAATCAAGTGGATAGAAAGAAAAGTTAGAAAGAAACTTAGAAAGAAAAAAATCAAAATGAACTTGATAAGCTAAAGAAGTCTGCTAAAAACAATCAAGTGTAATAGATACAAATGAAAATTATTCAGTTAAGAAACAAATTAAAAGCAGGATACACAGTTGTGAAAGTTTCTAAACTCTTTAGAACTATCTAAAACCCTGCAGTACTTTAGCCTACATTGTTATCAGAGCTTCCTCTAAGAGATTTTGATTAAATAGGCAAGACTCAAAACAGTATACCTAGTCAGTCTTCATTGAACACATTTGTTGTATTAGAAAAAAAGGTGAAGCCCTAGGATAATTGGCTCTCAAGGGTGTCATTTGAATTAGAAGTTCCAATCTGTGAGATGAAAATCGGGTATGAGTTTGGTGGACCCTTCCTTGTGGCAGATTTGTGCAAGTGAATAATGCCCCAATGAAAAGAGTTTTCTGTGGACCTCAGAACAAGGGTTTTGATACTCACAAGGCTAGAAAGGGCTACAAGACTATTGCCAAAACCTTTAGCTTCTGTCCTTCTGCGATTATGATAATAGTATAGAAATGGAGAAAATGTAACACTGTTTAAACTCTTCCCAGGAGTGGCTGTCCAACAAAAATGCTCCAAGAGGAAGGTATAGAATACTCCAAGGGGTCTCAGAGTAGTTGGGGAGGCTTTTAATTTGGATTCCAGTGCAGAGCAGAGGGTGGACTCCATGGCCCTTCCAGTTCTTGGATTCTGTAATTTATTGGAGTAGCATCTTTTCCTCTTATGCTTGGTTGTAGAGTGATATTTAAAAAATGGTGATTACTAACTGGAAAATAATAGGAAACACAATCATGAACCATTAAAAGAACATGAGGTTAAAAAAACGACAGCTGTTCATATAAATGTTTAGAAACCACAAAAGAACTAGTCATTTAAATTTTTTAAAAGCATACAGTTACTTCCTGGTATCTTTAAGAAAACACAAATGCTTGAAATGGGCAATTCAAAAATGCCAGTATAATTATTTGGGGTCATGACTTTCCCCAGAAGTCTTTAAGGGCACCTATAGGAAATGTGTAGAAATCTGGCTAGACTACACTAGCTTTTTAACAAAATGAAAGTGACTTCCTAAAATAAGCTTCTGTATGTCCAGTGCCATGGATTATACATTCATAGAGCTTAATATCTTTGGGAACAGCTGTTACCAGAATCCTAACTGGATGGTCCCGGAAGAAAAAATGGATGTGTGACTGGTCCCGGAAGTTCTGGCCATCGGAGCAACCCCATGGTCACGTGATTGCAATCTGGGCACTTGGGTACCCGGTTTGCAGTTACAA
Source organism: Python bivittatus (assembly GCF_059951505.1). Classification (NCBI taxonomy): domain Eukaryota; kingdom Metazoa; phylum Chordata; class Lepidosauria; order Squamata; family Pythonidae; genus Python; species Python bivittatus. The sequence continues at coordinate 5,656,207 of NW_028277053.1, read as the reverse complement.
TGTCACAGGGAGCCACAGTCACTTGATCCCTCTTTGCAACCTTCCTGCTGGCTTCCCACAAGCAGAGTCAATGGGGAAGCTGGCAGGGAAGATTGCAAGTTGCTCTGGTAAATCGCTCCCACCTGCAGCACACACATGCACACACACCCAGCCTCCACTGGCCCTCCCAGACCCTCCCTGGTCTCCCTCAACTCATGTGCAGCCTGTGCTAGGCCTCCCAAGCCCTCCTTGGCCTTGATTCACATGCGGCCTGCACTGGGCCTCCCAAGCACTCCCTTCAGCCTCCTGGAACCCCCTGTGGCACCCTCATACTCCTTACTTGGGATTCCCACTGCTTCTGTTTAACAACCTGCATGCCTTGGGGTTACAACGGCAACCAGGACTGCCAGGATTGCCATCACTAAGCAATGCAGTCACATGACATTGTGCTTTATGACTACATCACTTAGTGACAACAATCCCTGTCCCAATTGCCTTCGTAACCTGAGGATTATCTGTATGTTACTTCATAAACAGTAGACTTGAGTACAGGTAGTCCTCGCTTAATGATGGTAATGGGAATTGGAATTTCTGTCGTTAAGCAATGGGGTCACAAGCGCAATATCATATGACTGCATCACTTAGCGACAGCAATCCTGGCAGTCTCCATTGCCATTGTTAAATGAGGATGACAGTTCATTAAGTGAGGACCTCACATGACCGCAGCTTGTGATTTCCTGCTAGCCTCCAACAAGCAAAGTCAGTGGGGAAGCCAGCAGGAAGTTGCAAATCCCAGTCATGACAAGCCTTTTCTTAGGCGGCCTGCAAGCAGGCTGGCAGGCAGGTGGGCGCTATGGAGTGTGGGCAGAGGGTGAGTGCAACAATGCAGCGCAAGGGCAGAGCAGGTAAGTGCTACAGAGGATGGGCGGGCAGGCACGGAGTGGGTGCTGGGGCCCTGTGCTAGCATAGCCAGGCTGGGGGCATGCAGTTGTGTGCTACAGAATACAAGTTCTCTGGGATCTCATACTTCATAGCAGGGCTCCTTGGGAGAAAAAGCAACGGGAGGGGGAGCGACATGTGACTTACCTGCTGGCTTCCCTGTTGGCTTTGCTTGTAGGAAGCTGGCAGGGAAGGTTGCAAATGGCGATCACGTGACCGCGGGATGCTGCAACCATTATAAGTGTGAGCTGGTTGCCAAGCACCAGAATCACAATCACATGACTGTGGGGATGCTGTGATGGCCGGAACTTTGTGTACTGGTCATAAGCACCCTTGTTCAGCATTGTCATATCTTTGAATGGTCACTGAACAAGTGGTCATTAACTGAGGACTGTCTGTATGTGACAATTCCTCTTGGCTGTCTTTTACACACTTAGCTGGAAATAACTAGGTGAATTCACTGAAGCTTATTTCTCAGTAGAGTTTAAGCAGTCATAGGAATGTATTGTAATTCAGTATATTTTTGTGATTTATAAATAAGGGGCAAAACTCAACTGAACCTGGTGGCTTTGTATTTTCATTTCCTATGGAACTATACTAAATAGATATTAATATTAGATTAAAATAGATATTAAGAGTCATGGGGAGTCAGGTGTCATATAAATTTAATAAGTTATTATTATTAAATTACATATTTCAGATATTCCACATAAGTATATTTTAGACGATACTGAAGAAAGTATTGATAAATTAAACTTTATTCTTAAATGTTTTAAACATTCTAATAATTGCTTGAATAAAATGGCATATTTCATATTTCTTCATTTTCATTTTCTATTACTGTGAAAAGGAAATTAAAAAATAGAGTATTATTTAATCCCAGATTTCAGATTTAGAGTCACAAGGCCTTCAGTAAAACTGGTTTATGAGCCCAAAGGCTGAAGTCTTTTCATACATTGATAGAAAAAGTCTCTAGTGAATCATAAATGAAAAGTATCACAGTATATTAAACATGAATGTGTTAAATTAAAGAAATATTTACTGTGAAACAGAGCTACTTTTTCCCCATTTCACTTTGGACTCTTACATGGCAGTGCTTTTCTTTAATCAGAACACCAGTATTTGAAAGAGGGAGGGGACTTATCTCTTGTCACCTTGGAGGGCAGGATCAGGACCAGTGGGTTGAAAATGCAAGGCAGTAGATTCAGGTTAGATATGAGGAATTTCCTGATAGTAAAAGTTGCCAGCTAGTAGAACAAGCTTCCGCATTAGGTGTTATGTTCCAGTGAAGGCTGGACAGCCATCTGTCCAAAATGCTTTTGCAAGTCCTACACAAAGCAGGGGTTGGAGGTCCCTTCCTACTCTTTGAGATCCCTTCCAACTCTACATTTTAGGATACAGGTAGCCCTCAACTTATGACCACTCATTCAATTGTTCAAAAACACAATGGTGCTGAACAAGGGGGGGGCTTACAACTGGTCCATGAAGTTGTAGCTGTCACAGCGTCCTCATGGGCTTGCAATGACAACATCACAGTGGACTGTGGTCATGTGATAATCATTTGTGACCTTGTCTGCTGGCTTCCCACAAGCAAAGTCAACGGGAAAGCCAGCAGGGAAGGTTGCAAGTTGGTCTTGTCGCTTTTTCACCTGAGGAGTCCCACTAACAGAGTACACAATCTCAGGGATCTCATTCTGTAACACTTCCCCGCCCACACTCCGTAGCATGCGTCTGCCTGCAGCATCCCCCAGCTCATCCGCAGCCTCCACCAACTCACGCTCCCTAGTGCCCGCACATGGCCCTTGCCAGCCTACCCCGGCTTCCCAGTGCCCGCCTGCGGTCCTTGCTGGCCTACCCATGCTCTCCAGCACCCACCCGCAGCACCCCTGCGGCACCCATGCACCCCACCACCCATGTTCCTTGCCTGAGACTCTTGCTTCTTCCCACTTAATGACCCACACAGTCCTGGGGTTATGATGGTAATCGGGACTGCCAGGATTGCCATTGCTAAGCAGTGTAGTCATGTGAAATCTTGAGGAACTCTTGAAATGTCAGATGACTGGAAGACAGCAAGTGTTGTTTCTGTCTATAAAAAGAGGGCAAAGGAAGATCTAGTAAATTACAGAGCAGTAGTCTTACACTGATGTGGGAAGATTCTCAAGATTAATCTGTAAATGGGAGCGGGAGAGACTTGCAACCTTCCTTGCTGGCTTCCCCATTGACTTTGCTTGTGGGAAGCCTGCAGAGAGGGTCGCAAATGGTGATCATATCACCACAGCTCACTGCAACATCATAATCATGAGCCCACAAGGTTGCTGCAACAGCCACAGTTTCATGGAGCAGTCATCAGTCCCCCTCATTCAGCGCCATTGCATTTTTGAACAATTGCTGAATGAGTGGTCGTACGTCGAGGGCTACCTATATCCTAAAATGTAGAGTTGGGGATAAAAATGGATCAGGCGCGGGAGAGGTTGCCTAAACAAGTGATCTCTTTAGGCAATCTCTCTTGTGCTGACATGTCCCCCCCCTTGCAGAGTGGAGAGATTGGAGAGGAAGGGATTACAAAGGAATAAACAGGTACACACACCCTTGTGACTCCCAGCTCTGAGCACACTAGGCAAACAGCTGGCGCCTGGGCACTCCTTTCTGTGTGCATTCCCCATTGTATGCCTACTTACTCCAATCTTTCTGCTGTGTGAGGGGGGAGAAAAAAATGGGTCAGGCACAGGACTATGTGTACTAAATGACTGTAATGGTGAGCACATGACTGAGAAATGCTGTGAAGATCATAAATTTCTGCCTTGGTCGCAAAGTCATTTTTTTTAGCACCATTGTAACTTTGAACGGTTGCTGCACGAGGCAGTCGATAAGCAAAGTCTACCTGTACCAATAGAGATGAATATGTGTAGCTCAGGGTTGAACTGTGGAGTCCTTGCAAGAAAAGAACCAAGCTCAGAGAACCCCAAGGACTCTACAGGTCTACCTCTATTTAGTGTTTGAATTGTGTTTTCTTTGTGCTGTGCTCTTACGGAGTTGATTTGCCAATACATGTACTACTTGTGTGTAACTTCTCAACTATGGTTAAGTGTTATATTCTACTTTTCTAGCTCCATCTCATGATAGCAGAAATCTTTGCATTCCCACAGATATAATTCCTGTACAGGGCAATATCTCCAACACAGGGCAGAAATGCTGCAGAATGGACACAGCTATGATACCATTGGGTTGTAAATCTGGGATATGGTTGCCCTTTTTCCAGGCAGAGAACCTGTTTTGCATGCAGAACATCCTGGATTCAGACTGTGACATCTCACATAGTCCTACATTCAGACATCACACATAATTCCTACCTGAAATCCTGGAGAGCTTTTGCCAGTCAGTGTTGATACAAGGCAGTTTCCTACATGCCTGATGTATCTGACCGAAGTAAGTGGGATAGGGACTTGCTTCCACTAAAGCTGTGTCAAATGTTAGATGTTTTTCCTTTAGCAGCTGCTTATCCTGGAAGACTGTTTTCAGAAAAGCATGCATGAATGGAAAGCAGAAAGGCATGTTTGGGAGTAAAGGGCTCCATGTGCTGCTGTTTGCTTTGAATGTATGATTTACCTGAATTATAAACTGCCTGGCTGATTCATTGAGTTCTCCTGTTTTGTTCTTAGGACTGATTGTGTAAGAAAGTAAATGAAAGGTTTCTAAACAATGGCCTCATTTTTCAAATTCCTAGACACCAGCCTTAGTTTTTTGAGTAGCTAGAATCCAGTTATACAGATAACTGTTTACATTGATTGCAGAATAAACTCTTAACTTCTATTTTTAACTAAGTGCTGTTGTTATATTAGAAGATCAGTACTTTTAAAACTTAATGTATTTTCTGTTCTTGTTGTCTTACATAGTTTTACATGTGATACCATCAAAAATGAGGCTGAGAACGCGGAAAGCCTCTCAGCAGTCAAATCAAAATCACACACAACGTGCATTGAGAGTAAAGAGGAAATACTCAGAGGTGGAGGAGAGCATATCTGTTGGTGGAGGAAAACTTCAGAAAAATGAAACTGGCTTACTATCTTCAATTAAAAAGTTCATTAAAGGAAGCACCCCAAAGGTAAATATTCAGGAATCACTGTTATACTTTGAAATGATTGTGTTAATCTGCATAATATATCTCCCAAGGTGGCTTACAAAAGCAAACATTTAAATAGTAATCATTAAAACATTTGAAATAAAATCAATTGTAAACCTATCAGCCTGAACACATTCATGAAAGACATGAATCTGTCTAAAGGCAGCAGTAGTTTTCCAAAGCATTTCAAAGACTTAAGGCCACTGCTGAAAAAGTTCTAACTCTAGTTCTTGCCAGACTAATGCCTCCTAGTAGGTCAGAAACAGAAGCTTTGAAGAGATACTGGGTTCTTAAGTTCTGTGGACAGTCTTGTAAATAGCCTGTCCCTAATGATTTCGGGCTGTAATGTCAGCATCATCATTTTGTCCAGAAATAGGTTGGTAGCCAGTGTGGGTTCAGTATAATGCATGCTGGTGGTCTAGCCCTTACTATCATCAGAGTGTATTTTGCTCTTGTTATTTTCTAAACTGTCTCTTAAGGCATTACATGAAGATCCTCCCAGATCCAAACCTACCTGACTCATCCAGTCCAGCTGAATTGTATAAGTTCTGAATTTTTCCTTTTACGAGAGCAGTGAATACTTGGCTAATCTAAAAGCCAGCCTAGGGAACAAAAAGGAATAAAAGAAATGCACTGGTGAAACAAACGTGAAGACAAATGTAAGGAACTCTGCAGTCATGATTTATAATGCTTGCAGCACGTAAGCATTGTAATTGTATCTGCACCATTGTCCTGATGCTTGAAGAAAAGGTCATTGGAGCAGTGAGTGGACTGGAGAGAGGAAAAGATTTATCAGATCAAAAAAGATGCAACAAGAGAAGCAGGAAAAGCAGTTATCCATAAGGAAGACAAACTAAGGAGCAAGCTCACAGTGCAACAAGAAGCAAAAAATATAGACAGTATTCTGGATTGCTGGGAAACAGCTTTGAGGACCTTTCAGAAAAAACTGAGCCTTTAAGGGGAAAAAAAAGAGACACTACAGAAGAGGGAAATAGGACAATGGATCTGGCAGTTGCAGAGTCATCATAATTAGTGGCTCATTAGCACAAGGAATTGAAATTAATGTATGCTGACTGATCCATCAACTTGTGCAGTATGTTAACTCATAGGAGCAAGGAACAAGGATGTGACAGGATAACTTCCAATTATCTGTTAATCTATTGGGGAAGAAATGATACTGCAAAGCTTAGCAAATTCATTAAATTTTGAAGATCTTGAAAGGAAGCTCAAGAGTCTGTGATTTAGGTAGTCTTCCCATTCATTCTGTCCATGAAAAGATCTCAGATATCTCTTGGATGATTACTTCTACCAAACAAAACCTTTGCAGGAAATTTTGGACTTTCCAAAGTAGCAGGAACGTTGGAGGAAAGTGACCACATAATGTTGCAGCTCCCGATCTTAAGGGAAATTAAAGCCAAATGCAATTGAATGCATATCCTGATTTTAAAAAATAATTTTAATAAACTTAGAGCAATTATAAGTAGGGGTCCATGTCAAAAGAAGCTAATGGAGAAAGGAGCCCAAGATAGGTGAGAGTGCTTGTGAAAAGAGAAACCACAACTGCAAATTACATAAATTATTATTGCAGGTGGAAAAGAATAGATCACTAAGGAAAAGTACATAATTAAACTGGGTTTGAATCAATGACTTTGAATTCTTAAACTCAAATACACATAGCACCATAGAAAATGGCATGAGAAGAGGAACAAGAAGACCTGGCTGGAGGGGACAGCCTTCTCTTCATAAAGGTAGAAAATGGAGGAAATAGAGGCCACTCAATCTGACATCAATATCTGGAAAGACTCTAGAGATCAGTTTGTAAGCTGAAAACGATGCAGTAATTATTGTAAGTCAACATGGAATTGTTCTTCTAATCTAAAATTTATATCTTATTTGGATCAGGTAATTTTCTTCATATATTGTGGAAATAATATAAGAGCAAGATATTGATTTCAGGCAGGCATTTGATAAAGTACTCCATGACATTCCAATTAGCAAGTTAAATTGGGAGTGGATGGCATAACAATTTCATAGCTGGCTTGAAAATTGTACTCATAAATAGTGTGAGCCAGGTATCAAGTGGGGTGCCACAAGGTTCAGTTTTGTAGTCTTTAGCATTTCTGTTAATGAATTGGCTGAAAAAGTGGAAGAAGTGCTTGTCTAGTTTGCAGATGAAACAAGATAAAACACAGTAGCTAATACTACAGAAAACAAAATTCAAAATTATCTTGATAGAAAAGTAAAGTGAAATTAACAAAATGAAATTAACAGGAAAAAATATAAAGTTAATCTGTTTAGGAAACAGGAATCAATGCACACATACAGAATGGGCGAATACCAGGCTGTAAAAAAGATTGTGCAGTGATAGTTAATTGCAAACTAAATATGGTTATAAAAAAGGCAAATTCGATTTTAGGTTGTGTTGTATGTATAATTTCCAAATCACAGGAATAATTATTCCAATTTATTCTATCTTAGTCAAACCCCAGCTCCAATTTTGGATATAGTACTTTAAGAAGGATTCATAGAAACTGGAACAGGTGAAATGTAGGGCAGTGAAGATGATAAGATTAAGTTCTGTGAAGAGAGACTGAAATTGCTGTTTATGTTTAGCCTTGAAAAAGATGACTGAAATGGATATGATCATATTCTTCAAACACCAGAAAGAAGATCAAAATCTATTCTCTTATCTTTCCAATATAGAGGCTACAATATATTTACGCTGCTGGAAGGCAGATTCCAGTTGAATCTTAGGAAGTTTTTCCTAATAGTAAGAACAGTTTGATAATGGAACTAATTACCTAGAGAGATGTTCCCACCTTCACTGGATGTACTTAGCCACCTGTCAGGGATGCTTAAGTTTGGATTCCTGCACCGAAGAGGAATTTGGAGTCAGTAGCTGGAATGGCAGCTTCCAGCTCTGATATGGATGGAACTAGGATACTGAACTTGTCAGTGCTGCGCTCTTTTCATTAGATACTCAAACCAGTCAATTCCTTATGGAAAGAGAGGCAAGGCAGAGGAGACTGTTGAAGAGATAGTAATCCTCTAAACAGTTTAGAGGCTGTTATAAAGGTAGATTGGATGAGGAAAAAGTAGGGAAGCCACCAGTGTTGCAGGCAATTTCTACAGGGATTGACACTGGGATAATAAATCTTGGTTGTGAACTAACTAACAAAACTTTTGATGGCTCCTGCAGTGTTGCTGAATTGTTTGCCACTCTGCTTTGAGGCCTATTTAGGAGTAGATGGTGCAGCTTGTATTGTTTGCTACCAGAACTAGAAGGAACAGACCTAAAGGGTCCTCTACTATCTAATTATTTGAAATTGAGGTATTTGGAGTGTCATTATGGGCAGTAGAAGTGTGTGTGTGTGTGTGTGTGTGTAAGGTGTAATTTCCTTTCTTGGATTGTTGCCTTGTACTGTTGAAGAGGCTTGTGCCTCCTAGTGACACTGTGAAGTATACCGTTGGAGTATACACTCCCAGAAGGGTCATCTATGACAGGCAGGTCTAGATGAATACGATCCATCTGAGAAGGAAATGGCAAGAAGCTCCAGTGGGTTGTGGACATTCACAACCAGGACAGTGTCAACATGATACTAGAAGAACAGCCCCCTGCCCCAGGTTGGAAGATATGCAGTGAACTATTGGGAAAAGAGCAGAAGTATCACTGATGCTTATGATCATTCATTCATTCATTCATTCATTCATTCATTCATTCATTCATTCATTCATTCATTCATTCATTCAATTTATGTGGCCACTCATCTCAAACAAGATGGGCAGCTAACAACAATAGGAGACCAGCAAACAACAGCAAAAAAAATACAAAATAAATATACAATAGGCAGCCAAGATAAAAACAAAAAAACCCCCCAACTCTCAGTTTTATTTTATTTTATTCAGTTTGGATGCCACACCACTCTGGGCAGCTTACAACAATCAGGTTGTGATAAAAATAGCAAAATACAAAAAAATTAACCCAAACAGTTACAAAAATAATTAATAATAACAATTGATTTATTAAGCTTGTATGCCGCCTGACTCTCAACAAAATAATCAATACAAATACAATACAAATATTTCAATAAAACTAATTCACAAGCTCCAGCAAACGCTCTGACCCCCCAAGCCTGGGAATACCCCCATCTCCACCCCTTGTGGAATGCCAACAAGGTCAGGGCCAATGGAAATTCGAGGGAGATTATGTTCCCCAGGGCAGGTGCTGCAACAGAAAAGGTTTTCTTCCTGGGTCTCTTTAATGGACAGGATCCCTACCATGCTTCTCTTGTCAGATCTGATAACACTGATAGACATGATTGCAAAGAGCGGTCCTGCAAATAATTTGCCAAATAAATAATAAATAAATTATGATTTATTCATTAGAAAATTTGTGTCCTGCCTTTCATTCAGGAGCTTGAGGCAGTTGTATATTAAGTAGATTGGGTTGAGAGAGAGTCATAGAATCATAGGGTTGGAAGGGACCTTGGAGATCTTATAGTTCAACCCCCTGCCCAGGGCAGGAATCCCAGTTACCATCTGAAAGTCATCCAGTGAGCTTCTGTGGTTAAGGATGTGGACTAGAACCTGGCTCTCCCTGCTCCTACCCCAACACCTTAATTACTGTATCACCCTGGCTCTGTTGTGGCTGGATTAAAGCCAAAAGGAGATCCAGCTGCTGATGTGGCCACAGGCAGAAAGAAAGTTTGATGCTACTAAAACATGTGCATGTGGAATGTCAAAACCATCAACCAAGGCAAACTTGACATCAGAGCAGACATGTCAAGATTGAACATTGACATTCTGGTAATTGATGAACTGAAATGGCCTTCACTGAGTCACATCACATCAAAAATATCAGATCTAATAGGACAAGAAAAAATAATAGAAGAAATGGAGTAGCCATCATTATTAACAAAATGGTAGCAAAATCAGTGCTCAATTATAAGCCTCCAAATGATAGAATGATCTCAGTTCAAATGCAAAGGCAAGCCAATCTATATTATGCTGATTCAAGTCTATGCTCTAATGACAGATGTAGAGGAAGTGGAAGTGGGACAGTTCTAGGGTGACTTGCAACACCTTGTTGAAGCAACACTAAAAAAAGACATATTAATTATAGGAGACTCAGATGCTAAAGTTGGAAGTAAACTGGCATCTGGAATAATGAGAACATTTGGCTACTGTGAATGAAGTTAAGATGATAGATTAATAGACTTCTATCAAGAAACTCAAATGGTTTATATCAAATATCTTCTTCCAGCAATCTAAGAGAAGACTATACACAGACATACTGATAGACATGTTGATATCAGATTGACTATACACTCTGCAAATTAAAATGGAACTCTGTTCGAAGCAAAAACAAAACTAGATGTTCATTTGACATATGAAGGAGAGAGTGGACCTGCTTGTTCTCTGATGTCCTGGAAGACAGAATCAGAATCATTGGGCTGTTAAAAGGAAAGTAGATTCAGGTTAGAGAGTAGGTTGCATATCCTGATAGTGAGAGCTATCAACCAATGGAATAGGTTGCCTCCTTCACTGGAGTAAATGACCACTGGACTAAATGAATGGAAGGTTCCAACAGAGGTGAATAGAATGGAAGGTTCCTTCCAACTATATAATTCTTTAATCTCAAAAAAAACAGAAGGCAAAATGAGTGTTTGCTGATATCTTCAAAATGGGTGAAGGAAGATAGGAAGCAAAAGGCAACAGAACCTGAGGAAAATTTGCTCAACTAAACACTGAGTTTTGGAGAAGAGCAAAAAAGAGGCAAGGATTCCTATATGATCAGTGCAAAGATATAGAGGATCAAATGCAAAGGACAAGAGATTATTATTTTTTAAATACTATCTTTATTTTTTTTAACAAAACAATCTTGAAGAAAAAAATTGAAAAAAATTAATAGTACAAACTAAAAATACAAACTGGGGGGGGAAGAGGAAAAAAATCTATCTTACATTTTATACTTATCAATAGTCACTGGCTTGCCAATGAATTCACTGTAAGGTTTGCCCCGTTCGACAGAGAAACTCCCATGACACATGTGGTTCACAAAAGAGGTTTACTCATGCGTAACGTAGCAGTCACAAGCAAAGCCAGGACTGGCTTCGTACAATTGCATCACTCGTTATATTCCCCCCTTCCCGTGCTTTTTCGCCCCGCGATCGCGTTACCGTTGCGGATTATCGGCCCCCCAATAATCCCTCTTAATTGTCCATGATGGCAGGTTCGGTCAGGGTCCATTGTCCTTGATTGACAGTCCCCCTCCGGCTTGGGTTGGTCCCCCCCCGTTACGTGCAAGCCCAAGGTTTCTGTGTTGCGCAGCGATCTTGTTTCGCTGCCTGCGGCCCCGTTCATTGTTGGCTCGCGCCGTTATCAGTGTAGAGTTAAAACTTCCGCTGCGGTTTTCCTGTTTGGCTGGGCGCAGGTGGCACGTTAATTAGCGGCGCTTTCAGTTCCTCTTTCCCTCGCTAGCTGCCGCCGGTGGAGTTCGCGTGGTCTGGCTGCGAGCTTCCCCAAAGCCCCGTGCTGACCGAACCTGACATTCACTACTATAATATGAACAATGCAAGATATTATTGTAAAATATCACAGAATCTCTGCCAGCATAACAAATACAACCACTCCTCATTTAGCAGCTACCTTGTTTAGCGACCATTCACAAATAGGATGGTAATTTTTTAAAAGAATCATTTTCCAACCAATATATGCACTTACAACCAAATTTTGTGCACCTGACAACAACACACACCACAGTGAGAGTAACACTGGCATAGCTGCATGAGAGAATTTTATCTAAATGAGGCGGCAGCAACCAGTGATCTTCGCAGCATGTCTCTCTCTCTCTCACATGTTCACTTAGTGAGGAGAGATTGTATTGCTTCATTTTTTGATTAGTAGAGAATATTGGTTTTTCCAAAACAGATAAATCACATATTTCTGACAGCCATTCCTTGGCATCTGGAATAATATCACTATTGCAATTTCTTAATATAGTTCTTTTTGCTCGATGCAACCACAATTCCTGATAAACAGTCAAATTCCAAAACTTTGGTATATAATTCAACATTACATTAACATCTTTAACATTTAAAGATGTTCCAATAAATCTATTAATATTACATTAATACACTATCACCAAAGATGCTAAATGATTACACACACATATCATATGGGTCAGTGAACCCTCAAATATTTTTATACATCCAGCATAGGAAATCTGATGTCCATCTTTTCAAATGCATTTTTGGGGAGTCTAGTACACTCTAAATATGTTTTTTTGATGAATCAACGTTAATCTCAAAACTGTAGATACCTAAGGATGCAAAGCTGTTGATGTGGCTTTATCTGAAATTGCAGTTCTTTAGTCCATGTTTGAAATATCCCAGAAATGTCCACTATAAAAATATTCTTGAGCTTTTGATAGAAATATGTTACAGGTTGTATTTCTGTCATGGATTCCATCAAGTAAGGGAGCAACTTAGGTGCCTTTGAGGCAGCCAAAGCATCTGGTCCATATTGATCCATTAGAACATACTTAAGCTGGAGGTACCTCAACTGTTGGAAATTGGAAAGACCAAATTCAATTTGAAGTTCGGAAAAATCCTTAAAATAGTTATTAAATAGTAGTTGATTTAAATTCATATCCCAGCGTCCATCCAAGTTTTCCAATAAAATGATTTATCACCAGTTTTCAAAGTAGAATTTTTCCAGAGAGTTAGATATTAATAAGTCTTGTTATGAAAACTCAGTTTACATCCCAATTTGGCCCAAAGATTTCTCACCACTTGTACACCTGCAAATAAAACACCTTTTCTTCTATATGTTGTTTTAAACACTTACCATGATCACAAAGGAAATAGATAATAACTTTTCAACTTAGCCCATAAAGAATAATACTTCATTATATTTTCATTCCATCAAGACATGGCTGATAAAATATTGGCCCAATGGTATTTTGCAAATCAGGTAGATTAAAACCACCTTCATCAAATGGTAAATTCAGTTTAAACTTTGGTGATCCACTATCTGAAATAAATTTCCTAAACAACTTATCAATCAAAACGAAATATTTATTTGATATTAACATGGGAATACCTCTAAGAACATAAATCAAATGAGGAACAATATTCATTTTAATAACATTAACTTTGCCCCACAAGCTTAAAGGAATTTTAAGCCATCTAATAATATCCAGTTCAACCATTTCTAAAAATTTCAGTACATTTATTTATTTAGAAATACTTTTGGGTATGTAAAGCCCCAAATACTTGATATAATCACAAAACCCATCTCTTTACATAACTGTATTGATATATTAGAGCCCAGGGGAAGTAAACAAGATTTATCTCAATTTATCTTATAACCAGAATACATTCCAAAATACTGCACAACCGTTATAAAGCTAGGCAAAGAAACAGAATACCAGTCCAAAATTGCCATAATATCATCAGCATACAGAAATAATTTATAATCACATCCTGCCAATATAATACCCTTAATATATAAATATTGCCTTACCCATGGTGGTTAAAAAGGTTCAAGAATCAAATTAAATAGCAAGGGAGAAAGTGGGCAGCCCTGCCATGTATCACATTGTAACTGGAAAGAATCTGAAATCATTCAGTGTGTTATAACTCTGGCACATAGTTGCAGATAACAAATCTCAATCCACTGGGCAAAATCTCGTGGTAAACCACATCTAATCATCACTTGCTTTAAGAATTTAATCCAAAGCAAATCAAAGGATTTCTTTTCCTGCATTTAAAGATACTAATACTGCAGAGTCCATTCTATCCTTGGGTGTATCCATGATATCAATTAGTAACCATAAATCATCAGATGCCTGATAATTTTTGATAAACCCAGTCTGGGAGGGATGAATTATATCTGTAAGACCTTCTGTATGAGTCTAGCTAGTATGGTAGTTAAAATCTTGGTATCCACATTAATTAATGAAGTCTATAATTGGCACAACATAGATGGGGGAGATGAGTGGCATATAAATTTAATAAACATTTAGGATCCTTACTTGGTTTTAAACTCAGTCTTATATATAGAATGATGGCAGTTTACCATCCTTAAAAGATTTATTATATACCTCCAAAAGCACAGGAGCCCACAGACCTGTAAACGCCTTATACCATTCCACTGAAAAGTCATCTGGGCCAGGAGCTTTTCCATTTTACAATGATTGAATAGAATCTAATAGTTCCTGAAATGAAAGAGATGCTTTCAGCATGTCAATATTATCTAACAATAACAATTGAATGTCCTTCTGACTCAACAATTGATCAATCTCATGATGATCCCTCTTCTCAACCAAACTATAAATAGACTTATAAAAAAGTAAAAACTGATTAATAGCAGCAGAGTCAAAAACAGTCTGGCCATTCTCAGTAACTATTTCAGAAATTAAGCTTTGCTGATTTTGTTGCTAGCAACTTACCAGGTCTTTCACCAGACCCCCAATACTTTAATTTTAATCTACTCAATGAACATTCTACCTTCTCAGCATAGAAATCTCCTAAATGTAACTTGGCTAACACAAATGCTTTATAAGCCTGCTCTATGGGCTCTTTTGCATAAATCTCTTTGACCAGAGTTTCTAACTGTTGATGCACAAGATTTTTTTCTTGCTTTCTGTTAGAAGCATAACCTTGCATACAAGCCTTACAAGAATCCCATACATTCTGAAGGGTGGATGAATTACAATTAATTTTAAAAAATTATGAAGTTAGTTGTGTAATATAATGTAAAAATTCCCTCTTCTTATACTAAAGAAGTATTAAAACACCACCTTCCCTGGGCTGGCTTAAGCTTTTTAAACTGAAGGGTTAAAGTAATAGGAGCATGATCTGATAAAACAATAGGATGAATAAAGGAGGTAAAATTTAAAAAAAACAAACCTAAAGTACATTCTATGAGCATAAGAAGTAAATGTATAATTCCTAATGAGGGGGTGAAGTGAACACCATACATCTGTCAATTGAAACTTGCTTATAAGCCTGGAATACTTTCCAGTTTTGATTGTAACTATACTTTTTTGGAGGGGTACTCCTGTCCATTTCTGCATCCATCAAAAAATTTAGATCACTCCTTAGAATCAGATAGCTAAATACTACACTATGTATTCTTGCTGTGCATTTATGAAATAATTCTGGATCATTTTATAGGCCCATAAAGATTAACAAAAGCTATATCTAATTTAAATATCCTCAATTTAATAATAATAAAATATCCATGTGAATCAATGTATGTTACTACATTAATCTCTTTCCTGACTAACAGCATATCTCCAGCTGTGTTAGAACTTTTTCCATTAATACAAGAGAAACCTGACCATCCAATTTCAGACAAAAAAAGATATTTCATCCTCTCTAATATGAGATTCTTGTAGAAATATAACATCAGCTTTATATCTATTTATTACTTTAAATATCTTTCTATATTTTGCATCCCTTTCCACATTCCAATTCAGTATCTTCAACCCAAGCATCTAAAAGGATCTATTATAATATACTTTCTTATAGAATCTATAACAAACAGGCCTCCTTTAAAACCACTGAATTTATCAGTATATGTATAGATAATATCTAAGTACCAAAAAATATTAAGAAATTAACACTACCAGTGTCTAAAAAAACTACTTCTAAACACAAAAAAATACAGGACTAACATACTTATCCCCGCAGCAAAACCAACGAGAAACAAGAAAAAACTGACTTTTATAGAGAACTTATTCACCACCTCACCCCCCTCCTCCTTTTCTCCTCTGATTATTTAAGAAACCAGAAACAAAACTAAAGTTAATATTGGAGCTTTGTAACTAGACTCAACAGAGGGCAATGCTGGCAAGATAAAGACCAAAAAAACCCTCTTCCAACAACAATGTGAGACTTCCAAAATGGCAACAGTCAGTCATTGTGCAGTCAGAAATGCCAGTGCAGCATAAGGATCCGTAAAATGTTGGATCTGATCAGAGATTGGCAAATAAAAAATAGCAGGGAATAAGAAAAAAATATTTAATTGATTTTTCTTTAGCCAGAGCCTGAGCCATTCTTTCTTCAGAGAGATCACAAGAGATAAACTTTTAAAAATTACAGAAATCAAGGGAAATTATTATGTAAAGATGGGCACAATATATGGCAAAGAATATCAAGTGAGAAAGAAAAGATGTTAGAAGATGTGGAAGATGTGTAGAAAAGAGAGCCCCAAATCTCAAATACCCATAAAAGTTTGATGTCTGAACCACAGCTGGACATTCTGGAAAGTGAAGTCAAACATGGGTGCACTGTGTCACCTCCTCTGCCTATTGAAAATTTATACAATGACCAGGAAGCAGCAGTTAGTATATGAGACAACTCAGTTCAGAATGGGAAAGAAGTGTGCTGAAAATGTATATTCTCCTGTTGTTTATTTAACTTATATGGAGAATATGCTGGACTAGAAGAAATGGAAATTTGAATTAAAGTTGCTAGGAGAAGCATCCACAACCTCAGGTATGCTGGTGATGCCGCTTTGATAAGCGAAAGGAAGGAAGGAAGGTAGGTATTTTTTGTCTTACTGAAGATGAAATGAAGTGCAAGTGCTGATCTGCTGCTCAATATGAAAACCCTAAAATTATGTCAGAAGGCCACTCAAATGACACAAGCAGGAGCTTCAGTTTCAATTTTATGACAGTCTTTGGCTGACAAAAGCAGGACCTTACAAGAACTTAAAGAAACAGTTACTGATAGACAGTCATGGTAAAATGATGTCCCTCGGATCATGATATGTCTTAAGTGACAGTCTTAAATGAACTTGGAATAATTGAAAGATTGGGCCTTGCTAATTCATGTTGCAGTAAATTGAAAGCTATAATTGTATGCATGGACAATTAACATGAGATCATACTTGATAGTATAGCTTCAGATTGGTAGAGTTAAGACAAAATTATCATAAATTACCTTCTAACTAGTTTACCATTTCCATACCACAAGTTGTACTTATTTAATCATATTTTTATTTCTGCTATTCCTGTTTGTTTATACATCCCTAGAGATGGATTTGATATGAGAGTTTCTGGCAGGAATACTGCTGATAATCAGGTGAAGTAAAATCACTATGACACTCTTGCAGCCAACAGCCTTCTCTTGTATGCCTGTAACATGGGGCAGAAAGGTGGATCTCCCTGTCCTCTTACCCCTGATCAGAATGGAAGGTTACTGGGACATTTTTGTGTTTAGATGGCTGGCAGTAGCACAGTTTTTACTGAGATGTATTGAGGAAATTCTTGTGTATCAGTTCCCAATCCAACCCTATGATGTGGAAAGCAGCAGGGCATTGTGTCAACTTGGGTTTTAGGAGAGTAATATTTTTCCTGGGGATTTCAATCAGATTGGGGCTTGGAGGCAATACTTCTGTTTATTACATCAGGTTTTAGTGGATTCTCAAATACTGATAAAAATAGGTGGCTGCTTTTCCAGTATCACCAATAAATGGTGCCCAATTGAAAGGAGTCCAAAACAACTTCATAAGAAAGGGCACCCCTGCTGCTTATCTAAGGATGGAGAGAGGGTTACCTTCCATTGCAGTTAGAGTACATTTCGCATTGTTGGGGCACCACAAGAAATTAAAAAGCCTTCAAGAATCCCACTTTGCTAAACTTTGTTTTTTTCATTACACAGCTGGACCTACCCTAAAATGTATTCCCTACCCTCTTTGGGAGAATTTGGCTCTTGGAACAGAGAAAATATTAGGGGCTTTTTGAAAGGCATGCCAGTAAAGATGCTACTGCAGTACAGTCATCCAAATTTTCATTTTAGTTTCATCATCATAAAAAATATAGGAGCCTCTTCCAGTATCTGGTTAACATGTGCCCCACTGAGCGCCCCACTAAGAAAGGCCTTTACATCCTTTCACTTGCAGACTATGCTTTTGGCATATCTTGAAGGGAGATTTTGTAAGCACCCTGTTGAACAGTGTCTCTGTCCTTGTAGTGCTGGTCAGGTGGAGGACATTATTTACTGTGTCCTTCACTGCTCCATTTACAATGAGACCAGGACCAAACTGTTCATGGTAGGTGAATTCAAGGGCTTGGACTTTGAACAATTTAATTGTCTTCTGGCAGATGTGTTTCCCACTGTTAGTAGTCACATTGCTACGTTTGCTTTGTTGTTTAAACTCAGAATTTTTTTTTGTTTTATTGTATTTTCTGCTGTGCTGTATTGTTATGACCTGTGGTTACAACGATAGACATTTACTTATTTACAATATCTTTGATTTTGGAAAAGCGGTGCAATATCCAGAGTACAATTAAGATCAACAATGTATATTCACTTTCCATCTATGAACTGTCTCTCTACTGCTGGAATAGAAAAAGTGATCAATATTGTTCCATGTGGTTGACATTTAAAAATCTATTTCTATCTAAAAATTGGGCAATTTTTTTCTGTATAGAACATATGCTTCTTTTTTCTTTCTGTTTATTTTTATGGGTTTGGGGTTTATTTAATTTTCTTTTTGGGTTTTTTTGGCATACAAAAGGAGTGAAAAAATTGAAATGAATAATATGGTCTAAATATTTAAGAATCTAAATAAATTAATTAAGCTTAGTGTGTTTTCCCTAACTTTTATGACACATATTCTGCCAAAAGTCCTATAAAGTGAAAAATGTGAAAAAAGGTGGATATTGGAAATTTCACTTTCCATGAAAGCAGTAAAAATGGACACAGAAAGTTTGCTACTAAAGTTTAAGGTATAATTTGGTGTTTTTTGTTGTTGTTTTTTTAAGGATGAACGAGAACATCCTGCAAAGAGAAGTAGAATTGAACGTGACATAGATGACAACTTAATTACATCCACTCCTCGCACAGGAGAAAAGCCTAATAAACAGCTTTCTCGAGTTAGGCGGAAAAGTCAGGCGAATGGAGGTTTGTAAATATTCCAGTCCATTAGCTCAAAGGAGGCCTCTGGTCCTTCTGCAATTAAGACTTTTGACCCTGCTTTCAGAGAAGAAGAGAACAACTACAAGACTGTGTTGACAGTGTCAGGAGTGTACTTTGGTCTGTGTTTTACCCTGAAAGTGGTTTCTTTATTGTGCAAAATGATTTTTTTCTTAAAACATCTGAGATAAACCATGATGCCAAGTTTGTGGACTGGAAACAAGGCTAAGAAAGTCTTGCCGCAGGCTACAGAGAAAGGTTGACTAAATTTTTTAAACTTCTTGTGTTGGATTCATTTCAAGATTACTTATTCTAGAGTAAATTGTGCCAAGCAGTCGTAGGCAGCAAATACAACTGAATATCCATGTATGACCACATTATTTTCTTTACACAATTAATAGGATAAACTGTCTCTTTCATGAAAACGGGCTGCACTATATGTAAGGGAATGCTGTGCATTTTTGCTTTATTAACCATATAAGCAGTTATAATTTATTTATTTATATTTCGAATGTAGACACCGCCCATCTCACAAGGAAGTGACTCTGGGTGGTTTACAATAAAGACAACAAATAAATATTAATTAAAATACAATAAAAACAGTATAAAAATACAATAAAATCAAATACATATATAAATAATATCTTCCAAGATGCTGGTAATTGAAAAGATATTAACATATGGGAGCGTCTTCAAGATACTAGCCAACTCCAGGGTTGGTTGCCCCTTTTCTCACCCCTTGCAAGTTGGCAGAGCCAGGTCTTGACTGCTTTCCAGAAAGTCAAGAGAGTAGGGGCCTGCCTCACCTCTGGGGGAAGGGTATTCCATAGGGTGGGTGCCACGGCAAGGAAGGCTCTCCTTCTGGGCCCCACCAGTTGACATTCTTTTGTTGACGGGGTCCGCGGCATACCCTCTCTGCTTGACCAGGTGGGAATGGTCGACATAATGGGGGTGAGATGGATCCTCAGGTAACCCATTCCCATGCCATGTAGGACTTTAAAGGCGATAATCAACACCTTGAATTGGACCCGGAAGCAAACTGGCATGCAGTGCAGTTCCCGCAGCAAAGGTGTTACATGTGCCATCCTTGGGGCACCCAAAATTGCCCGCGTGTGGCCGCATTTTGAGCCAGCTGAAGCCTCCAGATACTCTTCAAGGGTAGCCCCATGTAGAGCGCATTGCAGTACTCTATACAAGAGATGACTAGGGCATGAGTGACTGACTGGAGGGACTCCCGATCCAGGAAAGGGTGTAACTGGTGCATAACATGTAGTTGAGCAAAGGCCCTCCTGGGCACGACTGCCACCTGCTCTTCAAGCAGGAGTCATGAGTCCAGGAAGACCCCCAGATGTGCCACCCCATCCAGAACCAAAGATAGTAAACTTCCGTATACAGAGGAGCCCCCAACCCACAGCCACTCCGTCTTGCCAGGGTTCAGCTGAAGCCTGTTGTTCCCCATCCAGGCCCCCACAGCCTCCAGGCACCGCGAAAGGGTAGTCACAGCATCACTCAGATCACCTGGGATGGAGATGTATAATTGGGTATCATCTGTATATTGATGATACCTCATCCTGTGGTGCCGGATGATTTCACCCAGTGGTTTCATGTCGTAGTTAAAAAGGAGTGGGGAGAGTACCGAACCCTGCGGCACCCCACAAAGGAAGGGCCGCGGGCTGGACCTCTCACTCCCTATCAACACCGATTGGGACCGGCCCTGGAGGAAGGAGCTGAACCAGCACAAAACTGTGCCACCCGCCCCCAACTCCCTGAGCCGACCCAAAAGGATACCATGGTCGATGGTACTGAAAGCCAATGAGAGGTCAAGAAGAGCAAGGGTGGATGCACTACGCCCATCCCGCTCCTGCCAGAGAGCATCCAAAAGTGCGACCAATGTTGTTTCATGCCCCATGCTTGGTTTCCAACTGGGAAGGTATCCAAGCGATTTTATCCTCCAGATGCCCAGAAAACTCCTCTGCGCGGCCCTGTAGGTGGGTCACTGGGCCCACCTTTCCCAGAAGAGATCGGGTGATCTTAAACAGGGCCTCTGGGTGGCATTCTACGGATGCAATAAGAGCGGAGAAGTGTTGAGGTTTTGCCGTTCTTACCGCCACAAGGTAGGCCTTAATGGTGGCTCTAGCCTGTGTTCGGTCGGATTCGGTCCTTGTTTTCCTCCAGCAGCGCTCTACACATCTCTTTATCCTTTTCAGAACCCTCCGTAAACCACGGAGTATCGGGCTCGATGGGTCAAGATAATACCTGCAATTTATAATTACCCACTAACAGCAGTTACCATAAGCCAGTGTAATAAGCAGTATGGTTATAACAGTATGGTGAGGAAAAAGAAATCTGATATTTACAAAAAAAGCTTTACCAATATTACCAAATCACATGCTCTGAATTAACAAATGACAGTATAAATACCTCTGCTGCAGTTTTTAGCTCACTTTCTTAAATTACAATATTTTGTGTGTTTTTTAAAAGTTTCTGTAATGGCTAGTCAGTGGGAGTATCTCAGACTTAGAGCTAGCCAACTGTGAAGCTTCATTGCCTTGGAAACCAGGAGCCACAGTATCAGCTTTGTGGAGATACCAGTTAGGGCATGGCTTTTCTGCTGTTTAATTGCTACAGTACATGCGTGCTCATCTAGGAATTTGATATTTAATTGAAATTTTGTCGCTCCAGCCTATATTGGAAAAATCACATCAAAAACTTAGTGCACTTTTTTGTATGTTTGTTCTAGAAGCTGGAAATTATGAAATGGCAAACCAGCATGTTAGGCAAAATGGAAAATTGGATGATAATCCCACCAGCGGCAGCCCCCCAAGGACTACATTATTGGGGACCATATTTTCTCCTGTCTTCAATTTTTTCTCACCAGCAAATAAAAATGGCAAGTACTACACAAAACTGCATTTAGCTCTTACATACATCTAAAAAAATATAAAATTATTGTCATGAAATAGCTGTTTTCTATTTGGGCGTTGAGGAAAAAAATGGCAAATAGGAACATACTCTGTTAGATTTCTTTTTAGACCTTAAATCTAAATACAGAAGAGTACATAGAAATGTTCAGGTTAAGTTAAGAGGACTGGTATTAAGTAAAAGCATTATTTCAGGAACAGCAGGCTCAGATTCTCCCGGCCAAGCTGTTGAAGCTGAAGAAATAGTGAAGCAGCTTGATATGGAGCAGGTGGATGAGATTATTACCAGCACAGCCGTCTCAGCCAATGGGACGTCCTACGCTAGCCAGGCGGCCCAGGTCCGGCCAACTATCAACAATGTCTTGGAGGAAGTAGATGATGTGGCCGATTGTGATCTGCCTCCACTGACTGGTAAGGAGAAAGCATCTTGTTTTTCTGAGCAGCTCCTGGCTCTAACATTGTACTTCTCCCACAGCCCAAAGGCAGAGGCAGCTTCAGTTTTTATTGCTTTCCCCCCGATCTGCGTGTGGGGTGGCCAGAGAGTCATGAGACACCGCAGTCCCAAACTGTTGGGAGCAAAGGAAATATTTATTTGGGTAAATGTTTGTTTCTCCTGATGAACCTCTTCAATGTTTTATCTTGTAAATGGCCTAGAGTCCTTGGGGATTCAGCAGTTTATAAATCTGATTAATAAATGAGAAATAAATTCTTAATATGAAGCCCTACTTATTTATATCTATTAACTGTACTTGAGTATGAATACATTCTAACAAACAGTTACCTTGTGTATTTATGTTTCATCTACATATGCGTGCGCACACCCACCCACCCACAAACACTGCCCCAAAGCCAAGGGCAGTATCACTCTGACTAATAAGAATTTAACTTGATAATATTGTTTTATGGGCATCATTTTAGATCTGTATTCATTTACTTAAAATGTTTATACCACCCCAATCAGATGACAATCAAAATACAATTCCATAATGCATTAAGATTCCATAATACTGCAGTGTGAAAGAAAACAGATGGTAACCATCATCCTCACTAAGCACTTAAATTGTTAAAAGTTTGGTTTAAAAAATTCATATTTGGCTCTGCACATGATTTTTATCATGTCAGTAACTTTCAACTATTACAACATGCCAATGAAATTATACCTGGCCTTTACCTGCAAATATTCCTAATCATTTAGAGTTTGATATGTGTGAATCTATTTTTAAGAGTCAAATTATAAACCTAAAAGGTATTGAAAAAAGTTCTTAATAACACAGAATACTTCCAGACTAAATAGATGTAGATAAATATAGACATATTTTAGCAACTAAATAATCAACTTCACTGCTAAGAGAAAAATTCCCTTTTCTTCCCATAAACTAATGAGGAACTTTTGTGTTTTGTTAGCACCAGTATCTCCAGACAGTGGTTATTCATCGGCTCATGCAGAAGCCACCTATGAAGAAGACTGGGAAGTCTTTGATCCGTACGTGTTCATGCTCAGACATTACATTAGCGTGTGCGTGTGTGTGTGTGCATGCATGTAAATAAATAAAAACCCAGATTCTGTTCCTGTTGAGTATTTAGATCCAGTGTTAAAAATTACTCTTTACAGTAGTTTAACACACCATTACGTTTTTATTTCTTTTGATTTGAAAACTTAACACTGGTGCTAATAAAGATCGACATAGAATTGTTTACCTTGCTTTCTCTGATAATGAGCTCAGCTGATGCATGCTGGCAAGACAGTAGCCAAAATTGGCCCTCTGTAAAACCAAAGAAGGGGGAAGTAGCATACTTGAAGAGCCCTAAATCTGCAAAAAAAAAAAAAGAAAAAAAAAGCCAGATATTTATGAGGGAAGAACCACAGAAAAATGAGTGTTAAGCTAGATGGAATGGGAAACTTCTAAGGTTTTCAGAAGATATTTCCCAAACTAACTGTATATAATTATGTTGTTCATCTAGTAGATCTGTGGGTAGCTTAAGACATTCTTAAGCCTTTATCATAGTTTAAGAGTAAACTGTTCACTGTCTGATAAACGATCAAACCATGTCGTGACTGGTCTTTAGGTACTACTTCATCAAACATGTTCCACCACTAACAGAAGAACAACTTAATCGGAAGCCTGCTCTTCCATTGAAAACAAGAAGTACACCAGAGTTCTCTTTAGTTCTAGACTTGGTAAGAAAAGCATATTTGGTTGTTTTACTTTTGATGGAAAGATACTCTGTCTCTGACACACTGTAATTGTAGGGCTGTTTCAGAAAACACATATTTCTATTCCTCTGCTAAATTGACTAATTTTTAAAATTATTTGTAGGATGAAACATTAGTCCACTGTAGTCTCAATGAACTGGAAGATGCTGCACTCACATTTCCAGTCCTTTTCCAAGATGTCATTTACCAGGTAATCAAAACCACGTTAAGGTGAAATACAGACTTGTTCCTTTGAAATTAATGGGCAAACATTATGTATTTGATACTTTTTCGCTCTCCTAAAGTGTTGGTAATTTAGTGGCATTGGTTATATTCTATGAAATTTTGTTAAGCAAGTCATCAGATCTTACAGGAGCTGTGGCTTATGGCTTACTACTTTGACAATTTCAATATAATTCCATTGTAAAAATCTCAACCATTAGGAAGCTAGAAGTATTCCTCTTAGCAACTTTCCTCCTTGCCAGGAGGTAGAGAAAAGAACCTTCTAAGTGTATGTGGTTATCATTTTATAAAACAAGAGCCTGCTACAGACTGACGTTTTCTTCCTTGCATGAGAAAACCAAATCATGCTAGCTAAACACTCTGTTCTTAAGGGGAAGGTCAGCATTGGGAATAACTTGCTTTTAGAAGCAGATCCATTCCTTCATTCCTAGTTAGGTGCTGCTTTGTGGCAAGAGTTGCTTTGTTGATGAAGACTGCCAGATTGTTAGCTGTTGGTTGTGCTTCACAACATATTCTTAGCTTTCATCTACTGTGCATTCAACAATTCTGCCAGCGAAGAACAGGGGAAGGAGGAGGAGAAGGAGGTGTGTTCCAGCAACTGCCAAAGATGCTGCACTGACCCCGGCTGTTGTTCTCAGGTCCCTATTGTGTGATGTACCTGGGAGTAGCAACAGCTTCCCTCCATGTAGTTCGCACGATATTGGACCCCTCTGTAGTATCTTTGGAGAATGACATCAGACATCTTAAACGGACACTTGTCCAGGTATTTTACCCTAATTTTAAAACTTGTCTTTTGTCTTTTGTTTTATTTACAATCCTTCAACATCCTGAAACATAAAATGAAATCTTCCAAAATACATACAAACTTGGGTTTCTTATCTTCTGTCTGATGATGGCAGTAGTCAGAATCCTCTTCACTGACATGCACTTGGAGGATGTAGTTAACCATTCTGGATAGTAACAGGAAGAGCTGAGAATGGATTATGCCTTTTTTTCCTGTTGTAGCTAGAATGTTTTTTGGATCTCTTGCCTATGGTATATATTACTCAGAATAACCATCTCTGTTGTCTGGGGGTTATTTATAAAAAATTACATATTTTGAAGTAATTAAAAAAGGTAAAGTTTGCATTTGACCGTCCCTAAATCTTGCTGGAAATATGTCTTTGATTCCTTGGCACTTTTTTTTCCCCCTTAGTGAGGACAGGCCTAGCACCTGATAACGTAACTTGGAAGTTCAGGGACACTGTTCTGGGAGTGTGCTCTCCAACCCCCAACCTGTTTCCATCTGGGGCATCTTAATCCCTTCTCCAGAGCAAGCATTTCTTAGGAACTGCAATTGTGAACATATCAGAATCAGTCCTAATATGTGATCATTGTGGATCTCAAGACAAACGCTTGTATTTGGCATAGTTTTCTGTAAACCAGTTTCTGAGTCCATATGCTTAGGACATGATTTGTTATCATCTAAGACCATAGTGAAAATTGAGGATGCCTCTCAAAAGTCTATTCCTGACTGAGTTGGGGAGGGGGATCACATCAGTTTTGATAAAGGCCCAGCTCAGTTTCAGATCTTCAGTGCACACATCTCATGCTTCCAGGCATATCCTTTTAACTTGTTTTATCTTGGTATCTTGCCATTCTTGTTAATTCTTGAAACGTCAGCTTCAACAGTTTTTAAACAATCTGAAAAATGGTCAAATACAGGAGGAAGTAATGTCAGGGTTTTTAAATAAATCCCCAGGAGCCCCGTAGCAAATGCATTTGTTTCAGCAGGAGTCTTGTGCGCGTGAGCTATTTCATTAGCTGCATCTTGCCTTTAGAATTTAATTAATATAAATAATAGCAGCAATGATCAAACATAGTGCTGAAGTATTCCACAACTACAGCCTGTGTAACTTGAAAGGAAGGCGCAATTGAGGAATGAACTCCGGTAAGTCTAAGTAGCGATGGGATATGGTTTAAGGTCTTTCTCTTCGACTGTTTTTCTGCACTCCCCAGGCAGTATTGAATATACTTGTCTAAACAACAGAGTGATGAGTTAAAGTTCTCAGTCATGAATCTCCACCCCACCCGTTATTGCTCTTTAATTTACCTTTAGAGTGATTATGAAGGCAAAGGAAAATTGTAGGTTGATAACTGAGATGTATGTAGCTATTGCTCAATATAGGACCCTTGCATCTTTTTTATTATTCTGAGAGTAGAAGCTGCAGCGTACTTAAGACTGACTCCTGTTATTTATTTACTTTTTCTTAAGCTTCTATCATTTGTTCTTTATTTTACTTAAGTCTGAATGTCATAGGGATTTTCAGTGTACAATTAATTGTGATAATTACAATAAAATCCATTGTAGTTCACATGCCTGTATGAATGATCGTGGACAAGAAATTTGCTTTTCATACTTTATAGTTAAATAATGCCTCTTTTATACCTTGGACCCAATGGAATTAAACTAATAATATGACTGTTTTGGTGAAGAAATACTGATTTGTTAGATTTTTCTCCATTGGCGGAGACACTTTGAAAGGCAACAACTATTTCAAAGTACCTTAGCCAGTGTCTGCTCAGCATCTCACCAAATAAAATTGGTCATTTGTGCTTTCTTAAACATGGCCTTCAGTAGGGGTTTGTGAAGGGGAGAGAGTCTTGAAGTCTCCACAGCCAGAGAAGGTTCTTATTTATTTATTTATGTCTGTGTGTGTGTGAGTGTGGGGGCAGATATAATCAAAAAACCTTGTTACATCATCATCATCAAATGCCTAAGAATAATATTTCTCTTAAACCATATCTTTGCTGGTGACTTTCTGGTAGAAGATGTAAATAAGAATAGATGTTGACTAGATAAACTAGAGTTTTGAGCGTTGTGCCTGAAGAGCAAAATCCTGTTCAATGACATAAAAAAGAGCGTTTCCTGGGAATTCTGCATTGCTTGGATATAAAAACACTGTTTCTGCTAAAACTCAGTTATCAGATATGCCCTTGTGGCTAAGCTAACCAGTCTGATGAAAGATCTGGCTGAAAAAGAATCTTAACTCTGAAAAGCTTACATTTGTAAAAGATTATCTGGTTGTGTTTGTGATGAAAACCTGACAGAATGTTCAAAGCAAAAAGGCTGCCTGTAATTGCTATTATAACAACAGCATTAAGCCAGGCTATAAATTTTTGCTGGGGGAAGTTGCATTTATAATTATACAAATACACTAATTACTATTACGTCTTCATAGATTATTAAAAATTATAACAACTAATAATGATAATATATTAAACAGTGTGCCTTACTCAGTAGTTTCTGAACTCTCTGCCATTTGAAATAAAACTTCCTCTTTGTGTTTTGTAGTTAAATTACTATTTTGTTCTCTTTTTTAGGTTTATGTTCGATTAAGGCCGTTTTTCAGAGAATTCTTGGAATGTATGTCCCAAATTTATGAGGTAATGGGATTTGCTTAAAATTTTGGTGTGTTACTCAGGTTCTTTATTTTTCTTGGTGATATGGATGGCAATTGCCTCTCCCTTTCTGTTTTTTAGATAATTCTTTTTACTGCTTCTAAAAAGGTCTATGCAGACAAATTGCTGAACATATTAGACCCTAAAAAGCAGCTGGTCAGGTAAGCTTGAACAGAAAGCTGTCACGTGTTATTTCCATTTTAACCAGAATAACAAAATAGGTATATTTAATGCTATTTTAGCATCATGCTAATGCATAACATGCGGTGGAGATAAAAAGCTGTTAATATTCCCTCAAGTCTTTAAAAATATGCAGCCTGAGGTTACTATTTTTCACCAACATCGGCAGGTGACAATTGTGATAAAACTCTGCAATGTAACTTTAGCCTGTAAGAAGAATGCTCCTCTTCTTGATTTCCACCTCTCCTCCACATACTAGAAATTGCTTCAAGGAGGCTGGCCAAATATCCTTACTCCCAACAGACACAATATTTCAACTTATGCAATCCTGGGAAAAGGCTTGGCTGCTTTAAGGTGTTGCCCACTAGGGCTCGGTCTCTGCTCCTGCATGTCCAAAGACTGCCCAGCCCTCAGGTCTTGGCAGGATTAGGTCTATTCTATAAGCGGACTGCAGTTAATTCTGACTGATATGCCCTTTGCTTTATGTTCCCCACAAACTTCCCGCTAATATTCAGCATAATATCAAATGTAGTTGGAAGAGAAAAACAGCAAGTGGGGAACAGGACTGGTTTGCTTGAGTCCCTAAGTTGGGAGCCTATTACACTGCCATGGCACGTTAGCTGAAACCTTTAACTGGGAAAGAGTTGGGCTTGGCTCTTTTAAGCTCATTTTTTAATAAAGCTCTGTTATCAAGAAGATTGTTCTTAAAACTGTACTTCAGAATAGAGGAAGGTTTTTTGACTACAGTATTTTCTTTATCTACACTTGTTTGTATGCAACCTGAATGTGTTCTTAACTATAGGCACCGACTTTTCCGTGAGCATTGTGTTTGTGTGCAAGGGAACTACATAAAAGATTTAAATATCCTTGGTAGAGATCTCTCAAAAACGATCATCATCGACAATTCACCACAAGCCTTTGCCTACCAGGTGAGTTTATTTCCTGCAGGTCACTTCAAATTTCACTAGAATACAAAATAAAGCCTCCTTCAAATCATTCTCCACACCTGTTGACTTTAGAAGCATTTTTAAATTATTTTCTTGGCAGCAACATGGAAGGGATCTAGATGTAGCTGTACTCCTGCAGTATGGTGACCTATGATGCAATCAAAGCTTCATCCACATCCTAAAAATAGAGATTCTGATAGAGCAAACAGCACACAAACGTTGCACTGCATCATGTCTTTCTTGAACACCTGAGCCAGCCAGCATTGTCCTTATGGAAGAAGTATGAGAAAACGCCAATGGCTTGAGCCTGAAGTTCCAGTCCATGAGATGACAATCCCATGTGAGACTAAGGGGATCTCTCTCTCTCTCTCTCTCTCTCTCTTTTTTTTAAAGTTGGTTGCCACCATCAGACTCTACTCTTTGTGACAAAGATTTGTGGAAATGAATACTGCCTCTATTAAATAAATCTCTGCAGACTTCAGAAAAAGGGTTTGATGCTCACGAGGCTGGAAAAAGATTGCTGCCTATCTCCAGTTGGCCATAAAGAGGAATAGGCCAAAATCTCTCAAGACAGTCTGTGGGATTGATCGAGGTACAGAAAAGGTTTGGTTGAGATCAGTGCAGTTAAGCTAAAGTTTTGCAGACTTCTTCCAAAACAGACAGTTAATGTTGGCTCAGCGTGCTCAGTTAAAGCATGTCATGATGCAGTTTTTTGTGTTGTTTGGTTAACCAGAATCTCCATCAATTAATACAATTTTGATGAAGTTCTGATCACACGGTAATCCCAATAGTGCACAATTATGGGTATTTCTAAAGGATCCACAAATTTTCTTCCTGCCGCATCTGGGTTCATTTTCTTTGCCATCTTGTTTCTTTGTTTTGTGTTTTGTGTATTATTTGTTTTTAAACATTTTTAATGATTTCTAAACCACCCAGAGTCGCTGGGATTCAGGCAGCATATAAATTTAATATATTATTGTTGGTCGCAGAGTCAGCCAGATGTTTAGACTGGATTTGGCATTTTTATCCACCTGTCGAGTCCTTCCCAAGGACCTGGGATAGGTAGATGTTGTTTGATGGTATTAAAGGAACACCATCAAATTATTATTGTTGTTACTACTACTACTACTACTATTAATTTTCATCTGAACTCAAAATTTCTGATTTATTATAAAGCACGTCACAAAATACATATAACTTTGCCTTGTGATGATTTGTCACCAGGGCATGAGATTGAAACAGACCTGTGATAATACTCCTCTTATATATAGTCATCTTCATCCTATATTAATTCTGCTTCCTTCATGGAACATTGGAATAGGTGCCACAATGTTTTACTACTCAGTGCGAAATCTTCGGTACACCTTCTTACATTGAATATTCTTTTATGATCATTTGGAATTGAACATGCATTATATAAATTATGCTTGCCATCTGTCATGAGCAAAATGAACATGTGCAGAGATGTTTTCAATTGTTCTCCCCAGCCTTCCACCACCCTGGCCCCCCATATTCACATTTCTAAAAAATTAGATCAGTGGAGGAACTGCTGAAAAGGAGACCTCCTCTCTCTCCAGAAAACGCAGCACCTTATTTTACCTCTTTTTCTTTTAATTATTACTGATTTAGCTTTCAAATGGAATTCCTATAGAAAGCTGGTTCATGGATAAAAATGACAATGAACTCCTAAAGTTGATCCCTTTTCTGGAAAAACTCGTAGAACTGGTAAGTATTTTTTAAATCATTTTTTCTTCTTAAACCTTCATAGATTAACACAATTCAGGATACTGGTTTTGACTTAGGAAAGCCCCTTTAGATGTCTGCATCACATGTCCCTTTAGGAAGTGCTGTCTCCCTTTTATATCAGCACAGTTTCCCTGATCTGTCCAAAAATACATATGAATAAAGGATCTTAAAAAGCTGTTCTGAGTGGCTAGCCTCTTCTAGTCTCTTAAAGATGAGTGCTCTGTCAAAGGTCAAGCAAGATGATGTTTCGTAGAGCTTTTAGAGTAATGGCGCATCTCTTGTCCATACTCAGTATGTGAGTAAATTCTATTTTTTTAGAATCCATGTTTTGATCAGAATATAAGTCTGTGGAATAGAGCTGAATATTAACATAATGCAACCCTCATTATGTCTACACAGAAAAAACATTTGGTACATGCAAGATGTCATCTGCATGCATTTGTTGAGTGAGTGAGTGAGATTACACAGAACAATAAAGCCAAATTCCTGACAGCCTGAGTTTTAATTCAGGAACACCTAAAGCTGGTGCACATTGCTCATTTAATCCCACCTGCCAGTAGGACGAACTTCACTAAGCAGAAGTTCAGTAAGAACTTGCAAACATTTCAGTAGCCATAAGCTAGCATAAAACATTGGGTTCAAATCTGAATTGTTAGGGGAAGGACATGACAGGAATCATGGTTTGGTAGTAAATTTAAGTGTCTTACTCCTATTAGTTTTCTGGTCAGCAAAACCACTCACAGTAGAGGGAACCAGGAACAAGGATTTTCCAGCATCCTTGTGTCTTGTTTTCTCTGAATGTGGTGGTTAGTCGAAAATACAATCCAAGGAATTTTAAAAGCTGTGGACAGGAGTTCAGAAGTGTAAGATTTCATAGTTGGATTCCAGGCCTAACACAGGCAGTGGCTCTCTCTTGGCTCCTCCTTCTTCCTCTGTAGCAACGAGCAGTAGTTTCTGGCCATGCTCAGATTCCAAAGGTTATCACAAATTAACTTTACTGTAATTAATGAAAGATGTTAAATTTTTGTTTTGCTTTCCCCATCTCTAGAATGAAGATGTTCGACCTCACATCAGAGACAGATTTCGCTTGCATGACTTACTACCCCCTGATTAAACTCAATCTTTTGTCAAAGAGCTGAAGGGAAAGAAAATGCAGGATTCTTTTTTCTTTTTGGACTAGAACAAAAACATTGCCATTACTGTTGAAATTTTTGCATTTTTGTACCCTTTCTCGCTTTTCTTATCTCTGGTGCCCAACAGTAATAAAGGGTTACAGAAGAACTTTCTATATCGCCAAATGGAAATACGTACAGTACAGTAGGTAGGCTAGAACAGAAGTGTCTTTAGATCTAGTGCAACTCCAATAATTATTTTTAATGTACAGAACATCTGCCGTTTTTAAAGAATTCTGTTTCTGCCACCAGCAGTTTATCCTATAAAAATACAGGATTTTATGAAATCACAGAGATTGAAAATGGACTCTTGTTTTCTCTCTGTTTGGTGCTCTCTAAGTGGGTTTGTAGCCACTTTGTGTTACTTTTAAAATTCTCATTTCAACAGGAATGGCCAGTAATTTTTTTTCCTGTTAAGGTTTATAACCTTTTTACACTTTTGACCTGTATTCAATTTTAGAATTTCATTATGCATTCCTTTTAGTTGAGGTGGCTTCATACTTTTCTGGGAATAGTTTTATTCATTTTTATTATTCGATCGAATGGCCATTTTCCTGCTTTGTCTGCCTGCATACTGTATATTTGTTTTTAAAAAATTATCTATAGTTTTATTCCATGTAAGTTTCTCTCTCATATTCATATATATATATATATATATATATATATATATATATATGCGCGCAATTTTTTTCTGTAATATTCTACTGTAGTGGAAATCTTTTTTAAAAAAATCAAGAGACTGGCTAGATAAGAAATATAAGAATTACTAATATTCAGAATATTTAAACCATTGTGATGGCATGTGCTGTGGACAGATGATTTCTCGTGGTGGTGTGCACAGCTCGCAGACAAAGATCGGTGCCTCGGTCTCCTGTGCATAGGAGTCCTTACTGAGAATTTGCTGGGTCTAACACAGTTTAGTTCCTGCTGCATCAGGATCCCCACAAATGGAATACGGAGAGCAGGAGAGCATTTGAGAGTCTTGCATGGGTTGGCCCCTCTACTATGCAGTTAGTTACAATCAGTTCTAAACTTCTGTGTAGCATGGTCCCGCCACAGTAACACTGCCTAATCCTGTGGTCCTGGACACTCCTTTGCTGCCAGCGCAGCTGATATGCTATCATAGTGGTTTTCTATATTATATGGAAATAGTTTTCAAGCCTTGGTTCTCTAATGCAGGTTGTAGAAGAGGCTGATATTTTTTTAATGGAGTGTAATCTCCTTTTAGGAGGCTTTTTATGGAAGGGAAAAATTTGTAAAAGTTAGTAAGCTTTGCCTCTAAACTGCATTGACACGCCACAGGCTTGGGCTGTTTTTATGTAAAGGATGTTGCAGAATGGCACTTTTTCTAAAGAGAAGTTTGATATTTTGTATGCTTGTTAAAGAAAGAACAGTATTGGAAATTAAAGGTGGACAACTGATAATTGAGAAGTATGTCAATTAATTTTTTATGTATATTACCTGTTTACTTGTACAATTTTATTGTACAAATTACACGCAGCTTCATTTTTGAATGAGTCCTTAAAATAAGGAAAATCTTTTTAGGAAAACATTTAATTTTTGTATTTTTTGATTTTAAAAGGCATGAGTTATATCGACTTTTCCAATGTATTAATGAAGATTTTAACTTTTCATCAGGTTGAGTGTTTTCTTACTATATTATCTGTTATATATGTAGCTAGCACATGTGTCACTGAACTGTTAAAAAAGTTAGCATGTAGAGCAAGCCTGCTTTGTGGGAAATCATTATTCATTTAGCACAGAATTATGGTGGATTTTCTGCAAAAGAGAGAAAAAAAGGCATTTGCTATCCAGAATGCTGACTTTTTTGTATTTAAAGAAAGGTATTTTGCTTGCGGGAAAATGCTACAGATTCATTTTAATGAGAATCTTTGAATTGTATTTATCTTTAGGGCATCTGGGCATCTTTAAGCTGTTTGTCTTAAATGTCTTTATTGAAATAAAATGTACATAACTATAAATATATATATATATATATATATATATATATATACACACATTATATATAATGTAAGCGTGTGTGTATGTGTGTTTTCCCAGAGGTAATCCCTGTAACCACCTTCCTGTTTTGCTAGTAACAGCTATATTGATACATTTGGTTTTGAAAATGTTAAGTGCTCTCAAATCTATGAAAGTGGATTATCATCATTAAGAGCCATGTAGGAGTGTCCTTGACTCTCAGATTATTTTTAATTAATTTAATTAGAGAAGATAACTCTAATAATTAGTCCAAGCTGTTCCCCTGTGGTTTCTAATGATGATAGCTCACAACTCTTGTCAGCGGTCTCCAGAAGGTACCTGCTCATGCTCACTTGGAGCCCATGGCTAGGCCAAAAGGCTGCGGGTGCATTTAAAAGTCCACCCACTGATCTTCCCCAGCTTCAGAACAGAACTGTGAAGAGAACAATCCTTTTTTGAGGAACAGTGGATGCCTGCCTTTCGGAACTTTGTGTGCAAAGGGAGTGTGTGTGTGATTTTCTTATGATAGTTTGCTATGCTGCATTCAGAGATTATTTTCTGCAAATCCACTAGCAAGTAAATTGAACAGCCGTCCCCACCTTGAATAAAATAATGGACATTTCTGTTATTTGAAGGAAATCTGTACAGCATCTTTTTAGAGTACCTTTTTAAAGCATATGTGCATTTTCATGAACAAAAATTATAAACCCACTGCTTTTCGTTAAGGTGGAACACGGCACATAACAAAACTTGTTCCGAGACTTCCGATCGCTGAAGAGAAAGAAGGAAAGGAAAAAAAGAATGTGAGGTTCTACAACCTAAATGATTGGTAATGTGGGTAACTTAATCCTATTTAGGACAACCAAATCAACCGCTGCAGGCTGCTCTGTAAATACATATTAAACTATCATTTTGTAATTTGGTGCAAGTCTGATTTTTAATTTCAGTGGAAGTGCAAAATGGTTTGATGGACGACGGCTCAGTCTTACGCTGTACGTCGATGCGACTTGGGGTGCGGATAGGCTAAAGGACGGGATTTAACGGCCGCCTTTTGAGCCCGGTTTAGAACAGCGAAGGCCTCTGAAACGGGCCCTGCTGCGCTTCCGGAAGAGCAGGCAGCGGGGCCAAGCCTCTCGGCCGACGCCGCTGGCGTTCGCTCGCGCGGTGAACGACCGGGCTTCCGGGTGGTGCCGCCGCCCACCCTCTCGCCTGGAAGACCCGCAGCAGGCCGGGGCCGGGGCCCGGCGCCTCCCTCCCAGCGCCACGATCCGGCGCGGACCCCCGGAGGGGGCGACCCTTCCCGGACCTGCGGCGGGAGGCGCTGACCCGAGCCCGGCTGACGGCGCGGAGGCGGCGCCGGGGTCTCCTCAGCGCCGCAGTCTGGAGGCGAGGAAGGCCCAGCGGCGGGAGGCTGCCGGTGGGTCCTCCCAGCCCGCCTCAGCGGCCCAGAGCCCCGGCCGCGGCGCCGCCTGCCCGGCGCTGTAGGGCCTTCGCGCGGCGCGGACTCCGCGGGCGGGCTTCCTCCGGTCGCCCGGCGCTGCCGGGGCTCCTCTTCCTCCTCCTCCTCCTCCTCCTGGCAGCGGCGCCTCCGCCTCGGGACGAGAAGCGGGGCCGGTTTCCGCAGCTGCCCCGCCCCTTCCGGGGACGCCGGCGGAAGCCGGAAGCGCGGCGGGGGCGGGGCGGAAGTCCCGGCGTGCCGCGCGCGGCCCCTCCCGCCCGCTGGCCTGGGCGAGCCGCGAGCGAGAGGGCGGCGGGCAAGATGGCGGCCGAGGCGGACTCCTGGGGTAGGTCCGGCCGACCGGCGGCGCCCGCGCCCCCCCCCCGCGGCCCCGCCCGGCCGCTCCGCTGACCCTTTCTCTGTCCCCGCAGACGCGGACACCTTCGAGGCGCCGGACCCGCTGGCCGGGCGCCTCCGGCCCACTCCCGCCGTGGTGGCCATGGACCGCTGGGCCGGCGAGGACGAGGACGACGACGTCAAGGTGGCCGGGGGCTTGGCGCGGGAGGGGCCCGGGGCCGGCTGCCCGGGCGGGCGGGGGCGGGCGGGGGGCGGCGGGCGAGGCCTCCCGGGGTGACCGGCGCCCTTCTGCTCTCTCCCGACCAGGACAACTGGGACGACGAGGAGGAGGAGGTGGAGGAGGAGGAGGACAAGGAGAAGGAGAAGGAGGCCGAGCCCGAGGCCAAGCCAGGTGAGGGGTCCGGGCGGCGGCGCTCGGGAGCCCCGGCGCCGCGAGCGAAAAGCCAATAACCTGTGCCTGTCCGCAGAACCCAAAGTTTCAGAGAAGAAGAAAGCGGCAGAGAAGATGCGGGAGAGGGAAAAGCTGCAGAAGAAGAAGCAGGAGGAGGTTAAGAAAAGGGTAAGGCTTTCCCAGCGCCTCGCCCTGCAGGAAACCAGGATTCGCGTCTCGAGCGCGGATGGATGGGCTCGGGGCGCCTCTCTGGCGCGTAGGTGGCGGCTGGCGTGCGGCTGCCCTTCGGGGAAACGTCGCTGCTCTAGAAACAGTTGTGAAATGTTGTTAGGTAAGCAGTGTTTGGTCTGCACGGTAGATCATTTTTCACCCTCTCTGTGTTTTGGTCGCCGCCGCCGCGATGGCTTTCTTCTGAGGCTAGCGCCGTATGCCGACGGAGAGCTGATCGGGCATACGTCGCTATTCTGTTTCGTATCCCCTTTTAAGTTAGAGGCATCCGAAGAATCTAAAGAACTTACGCCGGAAGAGCAGTTAGCAGACAAACTCCGATTGCAGAAATTGCAAGAAGAGGCAGACCTTGAGTTAGCAAAAGAAACCTTTGGTAAGTTTGAAGGCTGTGCCAACAAGTCACACCGCTCAGTTGATTCAGGGCACGTATTATTTCCTATTAGAAGCACAAAAGATTGTTGTCTGCATCTCTCTAAACCAGCGGTTCTCGTAAACCGCAGCTCTTTAGGGTCCTCAGTCATTTTTAAGACGTCAAGGGTTCCTGAGACCAAAATATTTGAGAAGCGCTGCAACATTTCTTTCCTTTCAGAGGAGCTGTCATTGTGAGCTGATTATTTTACATACTTAAGCTATTTTTATGCTTTGCTCATCTTCCTACAGGTGTAAATAACATATGTGGAATAGATACTATGAATCCATCGTCAAAAGATGATTTTACGGAATTTGGGAAATTGTTAAAAGAAAAAATAACACAATATGAGAAATCTCTATATTATGCTGGATTTTTGGAAACATTAGTTCGAGATATATGTATTTCATGTAAGTACATCAACGAAATACCATTGTTTGCGCTCTGCTTAGCTTGGAAATAAAGGACAGGTTAGAACAATAGCCCAGTGAGAAAAGCTAGGCTAATGGGGTTGAATTAGCTACTTAATTATTAACTCTTAATCTAAGTTTTTATAATGTCTTCTATGTTCTATTTTAAGGCTACTGCTAAGATAGTTGGGCATTCCTACCATAGCCAGCTTTTTTTCTCTTCTGCCTATCTGGTTACCTGTTTATTTTAGAAGAAGGACATCTGGGTGATTCCCAACATGTTCTGCAGTTTTCAGAAACATCTAAATATACATTACCTCCTTAATTCAGGATCATTTGAAGAAAAAACCAGATCTTTTGCATAAATAGTTAACCAGATTTATTATTTCTGGCCATTTGACTTGCATGCAGTTTTAAAAGTTATAAGCAGCTACTATATTCTTCTACAAAGATGGAGCCAGACCACTTCCTAAAGTTAAAATCAGTTTCTAATAACTGTGTTAGAAATTTCTGTAATATAATTCACTGAAGAGAACGAAACCATACCCATTTTAATGCACGCTTTTCAGGAACTTTTCTTAAAAAACATATAAAGCTATCTTATTCAACCTATATCTGATGAGCCACAGCCTCATTTATCAGAATGGTCATATTAAATATGTATCTTTGTTTTTCTTTAAGAAGCAGTAAGTATAGATAGTGTGCCTTTCTTTAGATTTTTCCTTGCCACAACCCCCTCCCCCTTCCTTTGAAGGACCTTAGGCTGAAAGAGTCAGCCCTGGGGAGCTTCCACAGCTAAGTGGGAGTTGAACGTGTGGAGACCTGGCACCCTTCCTGTTGTTCTGGATGAGAATCCTTTCTGGTCTCAGTGCTGTAATCTGTCATAAATTATGGTAAAGCAATAAATGATGTGTTTGGCAATCTTTCATATACTTAAATTTTATTCTGGCAAGATTGCTATAGACAGTTTTCATGCTTTTTATTTTATTCAATAAATTGTAATAATTTAATATCCGTAAATGATTAAAAGGAACCAGAAGAGAATTTAACATCTTAGCCAATGTAGAGTTTATTACAGCAGAACTGAGCCAGTTATCTGTTGGCGCCATATATGGATGTTCACACAACCATTCCTCGTTTTCCCTTGATGATCAGGTTGATAACAGGAGATGTTAAATGTATCGTGGACAGCTTTACCCCTCAAACCTTGCCATCAAGTATTCTGGGTATTTTTTAAAAAGTACATTAGCAAAAAGCAGTGGAGAAAGGGGGCGTGCTGGTCTTCTCGCTGCTCAGTTAAATGAATATTCATTTCAGCACTTAACATTTTTGCCAGCTGTGCAAGGTTAGTAGATAGCTTGAGAAGAACAGTCATGTTCAGCCCCTCTGATAAATCAGGCAGGGAGTGTGTTTTGTTCCTCTGCTCCAACTGTTTTTGGAAAGGAATTCCCTGGGAAAGGGGCAAATCAGAGAAGTGAGAGGCAGCTCCATCCTGAGGCTTGAAGGAGTCAGGCCAGGAAGCAGGGAAGAGCTGGATACCAAAGCAGTTGGCATCATCAGAGATTTCAGGCTAGCCCTCTTGCCTCAGTTTCAGATGCTGCTTCACTCACAGAGGCAGAGACTGGGGGCCTGACAGCCCGGGGCCTCTGCCCTCAGCAGCTGAGGAAGCCTGCCTGAAGGCAGCCTGGGGGCCTTGAGGGAGAGGAAGGAGCTCATGAGTAAAGGCTCCTTTCAGGTGTCTTGGTTAGCTAGGGAATTTCAAACAAGTCAGCAGACAGTACAAAGCCCATCTTTTGGCAGTGCAATTAACCAAATGGTTCTGAAAAACCTAAGTTTTTAAAT
This sequence comes from Python bivittatus, assembly GCF_059951505.1. Lineage (NCBI taxonomy): Eukaryota > Metazoa > Chordata > Lepidosauria > Squamata > Pythonidae > Python > Python bivittatus. The sequence goes on along the minus strand of NW_028277053.1, from coordinate 5,617,339 downwards.
TATTGCCCAATGGTGGATTTTAAATGTTTCCTATGAGCAGCATGGCTAGCCTTGCACTCAGAGGAGTGTGTGGAAAAGGAAGAGCTACTGTTAGGGCCGGGTACTAGCTGGACTACCTCAGTTCTCTAACAGAGGTCCTTCTAACCTGAAGGTGACCTTCCCCACAACTGTGTGGTGTCTTTTGCCTACCCATAAGCTACCAGCTTACATACATTTTTCCTAAAAATACTTTTCCAGGTATCCCAGATGTTTTTGTGATGTAAGATTCCACTGCCACCCTTCTTTTTTTGGGCAGAAAAAGCTGTTTCTGGAAAGCCTGTAAATAATTCCCCCCCCCCCCGCCTTGTTTTTTCTTTAGTGGAAGTCGATGACTTGAAAAAGATTACCAATTCGTTGACGGTGCTATGCAGTGAGAAGCAGAAGCAGGAGAAGGTGGGTCTTAGGGCCTCTTGCAGGCTTTGGCAGCTACTGTGATATTCCAGTGGCCTTCTGTCATGGATCCTGGGGAGGAGGGGATCAGTGGCTTGCACAGGGGTCTGTGTATCTGGCAGCTGATTTAGCTTAAGCTCTGTGAAAATAAATCCTGGTCTTAGACTTTCTGCACCTAAAGATGTGGTTTTATTCTGGCAAGCTGGTTAATGACTCTATAGGGCAGTCTGTAAACTTTGATCACAGCCCTGATCAAGATGACTTCTCAGTTGCATACAGAATGCTGCACATCAGAATACACGCGAAGGGTACTTTGTTGGGCAGGGTTAGGAAGTTGGTACCTTCCACGTTTTGGATTTCAGCTTCAATCAACCCTGAGTTTCTTGGAAAAAAACTTAGCAAGGTAGTCATTTCATGTGGTTTGCAAGGGAGCCGATGCTTGCTTTCCCTTTTTCTAGCCCAGGATTGGAGAGGTCCGATTGTATTCTTAAATCTGAGCTGTTCCTTTTTCCTTCCAGCAAAATAAAGCCAAAAAGAAGAAAAAAGGTGTGGTGCCTGGCGGAGGTCTAAAAGCAACTATGAAAGATGACCTGGCAGATTACGGTGGTTACGACGGTGGCTATGTGCAAGACTACGAAGACTTCATGTGACCCGTTCTTTCTGTCTTTTGGTTTGCCCACGCTCCCCTAACTGTAGCACAACTTCCTTCCTTTCAATTCTGCCAAATGCCACAACCAGAAAGTGCAGTGTCTTTGTGCTGTTGGTTATCCGGTCACGACTTGACACATTGGAATACCTGCCTTGATGCCGAGGGAATAAAATTATGAAGCCCAATTTTTTATTCAATGATAGGAAATAATGGAATATCGATAATGTGTGTCTTCATAGCAGCGAAGCAGCACTAAATTGGACATTAATTTTGACATGGCCGAAGTTGTATTATTACCAGCAGAGTTAGTAATAACAATCTTAACTGTACCTTTTTTACAAGACTCTACCCAGAAAACAAAAGCAGTTTGCAGCAAATGCATGGGTTTGCAGTAGTATTAAAAATGGCTTTTCTCTCTATTAGAACTTGGTTTTTCAGCGGCTTGAGGGACTTGTGACGTAGCTATAACTTTCCCTGACTTCCAAGTGTGAAAGGGGCAAATGGGCTGTTTCTCTTGCAGTGGGAGGGGGAGGAGCCTTGTCTGAGCAGTTCAGTTTACACTCTGCTGATTCTTTGGAACAATTCTTTGTCACCAGATTTTGGTGGCTCTCACAAGACGGCTGTTTTTTCATGCATAGGAATCCTGCTTAGCAAACTGCAACAGTTATAATAGTTGGGCAAATTGTTATGTTCAGAATTATGACATCTGCAAATGTTTTATAAAAGCAACTAATTTAATAAAATCACTATTGTGAGGACTGAGATCTTTGGTCAGCTTGTGCTTCTCCCACAGGCAGTAACAATTGCTGACAAGGGACCAAATTGCCAGCGAAGGCTGCTCTTCTCTCATCCCACTTAAGTGATCGTGTAGCTCATCCCCTTCTAGCCACGCCTTCCCCCCTTGCACACACACCTCCCGTCTGATGTTGCCCTCCGTTAACAGCCAGTGACTGGAAATATTCTTCAAAGAAGAGATAATCCAACATGGTCATCTTTCTTAACATGCAAGTGGCCAATGTGTACGATTTTTAAGGGTAGTGTGGGTCAATAATCAATAGATCAGTAATCAATAGGTAGCCAGAACCTTGGTATAGCTTCCAGAATCAATCCTGGTGGTTCTGGAGGAAAGGGAGAAAGCAACAGGCCACCTTTCATTGCCTTGGCCTCCTAGGGCAAGAGGATGGGATGTCCAGCCTGACTGCTAGCCTTCAGCCGTGCCTGCAGTTCTGCCTGGGCTACTAGCCCTGTGCTTAGCCTCCTCTTGGCAGTTTCTGAAGCCTCCAGCTTTCCCACACTCCAAATTAACAGAACACCAACATTTTCTGATTCTGTGAGCTGATACATCAATGTGCAAAGCCACCAGCACAAGGTGGAGTTGCCCACCTTTGCAAGTTCCTGGAAAGTGATGTACACAACACCATCCTCCCTGGCTGGACTTCAACTCCCAGATTCAGCAGTCACTGAAATCCAAAAAGCACCACATTTGCAAGGCTGCTTTAATAGGTCCAAAGTTAGATCTGAAACAAAAGCTATTTGTCTTCTGGTATTCAAGGAAAAACAGTTCTGAAATACTCCAAGATCAAATTCAGGTATGGTTTTCTCTTTTTTTGTTTGGCCACAAGTTAATTCAAAACTCTCTGGCTTCAGCCAAGGAAGTTGGTCTTCAATATGAGGTTCTTATAATCCAATGGTGGTTGCGTTCCATTCTGACTTCAGAAGTCAATATATTTGATACCAACCCCAAGATTAATAATCCTCAATATTTTGTGCAGCTGATGTCATCTAAAAATATATATCTTGGGCACTTTTTTTTTTCTGGCTTGACTGAAGTTTGTGAGGGCACGGGTTGCCATTCTGCTTCGTCCAGCCAGTGTGAGCTTAATTGGCCAGCAGATCATTCAGACAGCAGCCTGTCTGGGCATCATTTAAAAGCATGTTCACAACATCGTAGAACTGGTTGTCGTAGGCAAGCTTGTAATACACATAAATGTCATCACAGTAGGTCAGCAGCTTCTTCAGGTTTCTCAGGGCAGACTCGTTGGCTGCGTGCTGCTTGAACCTGAAAGAGGAGGTCCCTCGGTTAACAGAGGCCTCCCTCCCAGCTTGAAAAGCTTCTACCCCTTCGCCTTCCCGTTAGTTCTTGAAGAGGGAAAAAGCGAAGGCAGAAAGCCAGCACCCCCGCTGCAAAGAATATGAAGAAGCAGGTGGCAACCACAACTCACTTCTGGGCAATATCCTCAAAGGTGCTCGCCTTGAGCAAGCCATGCTGCTTGTACTCCTCCAGGTAGTTGAAGTCGCCCTTCAGGATCACTTGCTGATAGAGAACCTCCGACCAGTCTGGAACAAAGTCATAGGCCTCTGCCACCACTGCTGCCTGGAGAAAGAGAAAGGGGAAGGGAGAGGAAGGCGGATGGCCCCCTTGGAGCCGTGGTACTGCAGCCTCTGAGCCACGTTACAACTGCCACGTAAGAACAGTTAGTGACGGTACCCGATGTCCACTGAGGCTCAAGGGAAGCATCAGACCTTATCCGAGCAACTGAAAACTGAGGCAACGGAAGGAGCAAACCCCCGGAGCACACTGTACAGCGGTACTTCTAGCGCTTCGCAGACTAACAGCAGCAGCAGAGGGAGTCTAAGGGGGCAGTGAATTCTGCCTTCAGAGACTTTGGACCATCTGCCTATTTTGAAGGGTCTACTCTTCCAAAATGCGAGGTGAGATTAAAAACTGTGGCTTGACTTTTCCCCAAAATATCACCCCAAAGTGTCAGGTTCGGTCAGCACGGGGCTTCAGGGAAGCTCGCAGCCAGACCACGCGGAATCCACCGGCGGTAGCTAGCGGGGAAAAGAGGAACCGAAAGCGCCGCTAATTAACGGGCCACCTGCGCCCAGCCAAACCGGAAAACCGCAGCGGAAGCTTTTAACTATAAACTGATAACGGCGCGAGCCAGCAATGAACGGGGCCACAGGCAGCGAAACAAGATCGCAACGCAGCACAGAACCCGCGGGCTTGCACGTAACGGGGAGGAACCAACCCAGCCGGAGGGGGACTGGCAATCAAGGACAATAGACCCTGACCGATCCTGCCATCATGAACAATCAAGGGGGATTATTGGGGGCCCATAATCCGCAGCTGCAACGTGATCGCGGGGCGGGAAAAAAGCGTGGGAAGGGGGGAATATAACAAGTGATGCAATTGTACCAAGCCAGTCCTGGCTTTGCTTGTGACTACTACGTTACGCATGAGTAAACCTTCTTTGTGAACCACACGTGTCACGAGAGTTTCTCTGTCGAACGGGGCAAACCTTACATAAAGCCAGGACTCACCGTTAGCGCTACCCGGTACCACCGAGGAGCGTTTCCTTTTCCAATACAGGCATGACCAGCGACGAGGAATCCGTGGGTCAGCTGGAGCACGAGGAACCCAGGCTCGAGGAGGGACGGTCGGAGCCACCTGGGAGCGACGGGACAGCGGCCAGGACCGGGCGCCCTCCAGCCGAGCGGTGGTCGATGGGCGTGAACCAAGGGCCAGACGGTTCAGGCGTCACGATGACCCGAGGTTCAGTGTCCCGGAACCGCGAGTGGGACGAGAAGTTCGCCCGACTAGAGGAGAGAGTCGAGCGGCGCCTAGACGCCATGGAGGCGATGCTCCAGACCCTGCTACAGAGAGTGGGACCACCTGCGGTGAGCGAGGGGGCGAGCAACAGGGGTGGCGGTCCGGCACCTCAGCCGGCACCGCCCACGACGCCCCGGTCGGTGGACCGACGGGCGGCAGACGCCCTGAGACTTCGAGGTATCACTGGGAAGTTCTCAGGGGACCCTGAACAGCTGCCGCACTTTTTGACGCACGTTAGGGGGTTCATGCAGAGGGGTGGTCACCTATTCGCTAGGGACGAGGAAAGAGTATCCTACGTGGCCGAGCTGCTAGATGGTCAAGCAGCTAGCTGGGTGATCGGACTATACGATGCCAACGCGGCGGAACTACGGAGTTTCCCGGACTTCATGCAGGCGCTCCGGGACAGATTCGAGGACACATTGAGCGCCAAGCGGGCGGAGGACGACATCCTGCAGTTCAGGCAGCGGGGCAAGTCGGTATCAGAGTACGCCCTGGAGTTCCGGAGATTGGCAGAGAAGCTCACGGACTGGCCGGAGTCCCTGAGGGTGAAGTATTTTAAGAGGGGGCTCAATCCAGAGATCCTGGAGCGGGCACTGGGGCGGGACGACCCGTCCACAGTGAAAGATTGGATCTGGCTGGCCGGAACGGCGGAATCGGCGTGGCGGCAGATCCAACAGAGCACGAGGCGACGGGACCAGACGAGGGACCAGCCGAGGGAGAGAACCCCCGAGGAAAGGCGGAGCAGTCGGCGGCAGTCCACCGGGGTGCGAGAGGCGACCAGAGCCCCGAACCTGTGCTTCCGGTGCGGAGGCAGAGGCCACCGAGCGGCGCAGTGCCCGACGGAGCGGGAAGGAGCCCCACCACGGCCTGAAGTCAAGCCCCCGCGTGCGACCGGGAAAAGGGCCGGCGACCGACCGCGGAAGGGGGCAGTGGCGGCGGTGACCGAGAAAGGACGCGGGGGGTGGTCGACCCCGGAGACAGCGTCCTCCGGAGAGGACTCGGAGCCGGCGGGAAACGAGGCGCGCTCGCACTGAACGGCGTCCCAGTGCGAGCAGAGGAGTCGAGGCGCGCGGACCCAATAGGAGATGAGGACTGCCCTCCGTTCCAGGTGAGAATACACATCCGGGGGGTGAGATCCGGAGGGGAGGCACAGCTGCGGGCGCTACTGGATTCAGTACCCAGCTGTGGTCTCGGGGCTCGGACTACAGCTGAGGCGCCTCTGGGAGCCCATTGCATTCAGCCAGCTAGACGGCACGCTGGCGGGGGGGGGCCAGCTCAGTATTACACCGAGCCGGTCCAGATGACGATCGGGAGTCACCGGGAAGAACTGAGATTTGTGGTGGTCCCAGTGGCCGACTACGTGGTGGTACTCGGCTTGGCGTGGCTACGACGACGGAACCCACGGGTCGACTGGACGGCGGAGGCAGTGCGGTTCGGGGTCGACAGGCCGGCGAAGTGCGGGAGCCGAGGGGACCGAGCCGTGGAGACGGGTGCGGCCGCAACCACAGACGGGCAAGTGGAGGGTCCGGGACACCGGGAGACGGGGCGAGAGCAGACGGAGCCTGAGACCCGGCCAGCAGCAGCAGCAGCAGCAGCGCCGGGACCCCGGAGACCCGCAACGATCCCGAGGCGTGGGGAGGCAGCGGCGACTGGCGAGACAACCGCAAAGAGAGAGGCCGGGCCCGGGGAACCCACGACGGGCGGCGGAATCCCGAGGCAGTATCGAGACCTGGCGGCAGCGTTCGGGGAGAAGGAGTCCGACCAGCTCCCACCACACCGGCCCAGTGATTGCGCCATCGAGTTAGAGCCAGGGGCGACCCTGCCTAAGCCGAAAATGTACTCCCTGTCAAGGAGAGAAATGGGGGCTCTGCGGGAGTTCATAGACAAGAACCTGGCGCGGGGGTTCATCCAACCCGCGAAGTCGCCATTAGCGGCCCCGGTACTATTCCGGGAGAAGAAGGATGGCTCGCTTCGAATGTGCGTGGACTACCGGGGGCTGAATGCAATCAGCACGGAGTACAAATACCCCCTCCCCCTGATGAAGGACTTGATGTCGCATCTGTCTAAGGGGAGGGTGTTCACAAAACTGGACTTGCGCGAAGCTTACTTCAGAGTCAGGATCCGCGCAAAAGATGAGTGGAAGACGGCGTTCAACACGCCGCTCGGAAGCTACCAGTTTTCCGTGATGCCGTTCGGATTAAAAGGGGCCCCGGGGGTATTTATGCAGCTAATAAATGAGGTGCTGCACGACCTACTCTATCGGGGCGTCCTGGTCTACCTGGACGACATCCTCATCTACACCGAAACCCTGGCGGAGCACGTGAGCCTGGTGCGCACGGTGCTCCAGAGACTGCTGAAGGCACAGCTGTACGCGAAGCTATCGAAATGCGAGTTCCATCAAGAGCAACTAGACTACCTCGGCTACCGAATATCCAGCCGGGGAATTGAGATGGACCCGGCGAAAGTGAAGGATGTCCTGGGCTGGGAAGCGCCGCGAACCCGGAGGCAACTCCAAAGCTTCCTAGGGTTTGCGAACTTCTATAGACAGTTTATCCCGAACTTCGCCCAAATCGCCCTTCCCCTAACCGGCCTGCTGAAGACCAAGGGCACTGGGAAACCCCCCAAGCCCAGCATGGCACTTGCGTGGACTGCAGAATGCCAGGGGGCGTTTGAGGAGCTAAAACGGCGGTTCACAGCGGAGCCGATCCTGTGCCATCCTGACCCAGATCGGCGGTTTATAATCCAGGTAGATGCGTCAGACGTGGCAACGGGGGCAGTCCTGCTTCAGCCCAGCCCGGAGGGGGCCATCCACCCATGCGCCTACGCCTCCCGCAAATTCACCGAGACGGAGAGAAGGTGGATGGTGTGGGAGAAAGAGGCGTACGCAGTCAAGTGGGCTCTGGCCACATGGAGGCATCTACTGGAGGGGGCAGCTGAACCGTTCGAGGTGTGGACGGACCATAAGAACCTCGAGGCCCTGAAGACCCCGCGTAAGCTATCCCCCAAACAGGCGCGGTGGTCCCAGTACTTCGGGAGGTTCAGGTTCACACTAAAACACATCCCCGGGAAGCGCAACTTCCTAGCAGATGGACTGTCTCGCATGCCCCAGCACGCCAGCCTACGGGAGGAGATCGTGGACTCCATCATCCCTGCCAGCAGACTGGCTGCAAAGGCGGTGACCCGAAGCCAGACCAAGAGGGAGCGACGGGACGCGGCGCCTGAAGTAAGGCAAGGGTTCGCGGAGGCGGCGGAGCGGGACGCTTGGCTCAAGCAGAACCGAGAGGCGCTAACCAGCCAAGAGGGGTTGTGGTGGCACGAAGGAAAGCTGTACGTGCCCGAGGGTTGCCGACGGGAGGTCATGGAAAGAGCCCACGACAGCCGGAGTGCGGGGCATTACGGCTTTGTAAAGACGCTCCACTTAATCCGGCGGCAATTTTGGTGGCCCACGCTCCGTAAGGACGTGGAGGCGTACTCGGGGGGTTGCCCGGTGTGCGCGACGGCGAAAGGGGCCAAAGGCAAACCTAGAGGGCTACTCCAGTCGGTAGCGGAACCCGACGGCCCATGGCAAGAGGTCGCCATGGACTTCATAGTAGAGCTCCCGGAGAGTAAGGGGAAGACCGCCATTTGGGTGGTTACGGACTTATTCTCTAAACAAGCGCACTTTGTAGCGTGCCGGCGAGTCCCCACGGCAGAGGGGTTGGCGAGACTGTTCGTGCAACATGTTTACCGGCTCCACGGCACACCCCGACGGGTCGTCAGCGATCGGGGCGGCAACTTCATCGCGCGGTTCTGGAGGGAGTTCCTGAAGCGGGTGGGGACGAAACAAGCCCTTTCTTCCGCGGCGCACCCGCAGACGGACGGAGCCACGGAACACCTGAACGGGGGGCTCGAACAGTACCTGCGCTGCTACGTGGGGCACCAACAGGACGATTGGGCAGAGCTACTACCATTCGCGGAAGTGGCATACAACAACGCCGTCCACAAGAGTACCGGGTTCTCTCCGTTCAAAGTAGCCACCGGGAGAGACTTCGTCCCCATGCCGGAGTTGCCTCAGCCGGAATCCCAGATCAACTCCCTGGACGCCTGGTTCGCCCAAATCGACGCGACCCGGCGAGCGGCGCACGCGGCATTGCAAAGAGCCAAAGCCGACTACAAGAAACACGCGGACCACAAGAGGCTCCCCGAGGAGCCGTGGAAAGTGGGGGACCAGGTGTATCTGTCAACCAAAAACCTAAAGACGCACCAGGCATCGAAAAAACTCAGCCCGAGGTTTGTGGGGCCGTTCCCCATTGCAGAGGTCATCAATCCAGTAACCGTCAGGCTGACGCTCCCGAAAAGCCTCGGAAGGATCCACCCGGTGTTTCATTGCAGCCTGCTAAAGCTGCACCAGCCGGGGAACGCCTGGCACAAGACAGAGGGAGTGCCACCACCCATCATGGTCGGGGGGGAGCAGCATTTCGAGATCAACCAGATACTGGACGCCCGGAGGCACAAGGGGCAGACCCAGCTCCTAGTGCAATGGAAACATTTTCCCAAGTCCCACAGCGAATGGGTGAGTAAAACCCACATAAGGGCACCGGACCTAGTGCGGGACTTTTACAAGAAATACCCCGGGAAGCCGAAATAGAGCCGAGGGGCAATTGTCTTCAGGGGGGCGGTATGTCAGGTTCGGTCAGCACGGGGCTTCAGGGAAGCTCGCAGCCAGACCACGCGGAATCCACCGGCGGTAGCTAGCGGGGAAAAGAGGAACTGAAAGCGCCGCTAATTAACGGGCCACCTGCGCCCAGCCAAACCGGAAAACCGCAGCGGAAGCTTTTAACTATAAACTGATAACGGCGCGAGCCAGCAATGAACGGGGCCGCAGGCAGCGAAACAAGATCGCAACGCAGCACAGAACCCGCGGGCTTGCACGTAACGGGGAGGAACCAACCCAGCCGGAGGGGGACTGGCAATCAAGGACAATAGACCCTGACCGATCCTGCCATCATGAACAATCAAGGGGGATTATTGGGGGCCCATAATCCGCAGCTGCAACGTGATCGCGGGGCGGGAAAAAAGCGTGGGAAGGGGGGAATATAACAAGTGATGCAATTGTACCAAGCCAGTCCTGGCTTTGCTTGTGACTACTACGTTACGCATGAGTAAACCTTCTTTGTGAACCACACGTGTCACGAGAGTTTCTCTGTCGAACGGGGCAAACCTTACATAAAGGACGCTCCTGCCAATATAAGCTGGTCGTGTTTCTTAATTCCTCTTCTTTGCGTTCTCAGCGCAACCGCGGCAGTAATCGCCACTGTCCCCGATGCCAGCTGCAACGTGATCCCAGTCACACTTACCGTCCACACTCTTCCCTTGAGACTGACTCTGAACTGCAAAGCAAATCCGGCTTCCTTCATCCTATCTGGTTTTTGCAACACCTCACTGGGAGGACTACAAAACGTACACAGTTGTGTGCTGTTTTGGCTGCTTTTTAGACAAATACTACCCAGCTACAGATTTTGGGTTTTTTAGATGGTTTTATACATTATACAACACTGAAAAATGCCATAAATGCTATTAATAAATAAGAAGTACAGATAGCCCTCAGGTTACAGCGGCAATTGGGGTCAGGATTGCCATCGCTAAGCGATGCAATCATAAAGCGCGATGTCACTTGACCACATCGCTTAGCAACGGCAATCCCAGGCAGTCCTGGTTGCCATTATAACCCTGAGACACGCAGGTGTTTAAGCGGGAAGCAGCAGGAGTCCCAGGTAAGGAGTGGGGGGGGGGCTGCGGGGAGGTGGGAAAGGCCAGGGGAGGTCCTGGGAGGGCCAGCGCAAGCTGCATGTGAATTGGGGGAGGCCGGGGGAGGGTTTGCAAGGCTTGGCACAGGCCATGCACAAGCACAGGAAGGCTGGGGACTTATCAGAGCGACCTGCAATCTTCCTCGCCAGCTTCCCATTGACCTTGCTTGGGGGAAGCCGGCAGGGAAGGTCGCAAATGGTGATCACGTGACCAAGGATGCTGCAGCTCTTGTAAGTACAAGCTGGCTGCCAAGCGCCCAAATCATGATCACATGACCGTGGGGACACTGCGATGGCCACAACTCTGAGGACCGGTCGTAAGTACCACTTGTTCAGCACCATTGCAACTTTGAATGGTTGCTAAACGAGTGGTCAGTAAGCAAGGACTACTTGTACATGCTTGGGCATATGATAAGAAAAAGATCAGGTTTCTAATTTGGTATTTTTCTTCTAATACTTTTAAAGACAAACCAAACCATCTCTTCTAAAGGGTGAAGGCCCTCCTCACCTGGTAGAACCTGGGCAGCGCCAGGATACACGGCAGCAAGCTCTTCCTGCTCAGGTTAATCAGCTTGGTGCTGTGGTGAGTAGTCAGGAAGTGGAGCTGCAGAGTAATGAGTCTGATCAACCTCTTGCAGCGCAAAGACTGGCACACACAGAAGTCCTAAACAGAGGAGCAGGAACGCATCAGGCAAAGCAAGAAGGAAACAACTGGAGCAACTGTCTTTCCTGTTTCTTTCCAGACCAAAACCAGAATGGAAACATCAACATTGTCACATGCCCTCCACCCTTCAAATCCTAAAACATCTGAGCAGGATTCCTGGCAAATCACAGGTGACACTACTAGTGCTTGGTTTGCTGAAATATTATACTGTTAAGTTCATTATGTGAGGAAAAATGGAAGCTTCAGAGCTTGGCTAGCAACAAGGCAAGAGAAGGAGCATGGGGTGTACGATGGTAGAATTTTATAGTTGGAAGGCATTTCTTAGGCTCGCTTCCCTGCTCCAAGCAGGAATTCCAATTCTGGAGGTCTTTAAGGGCAGTTGTCCTGCCTTTATCCATCTCAAACATACCCAATGAAAGGCAGCCCAACATACCGCTACTTAAGTAGTTGCACTGCTGAATTGTTCTGAGTTTTTTCTATCACTCAGGCAGAATACACTGCCTATAATTTAAATCTGTTAAGTCTATATCCCATTCTCAGGATAAGAGAGAGAACCTTCTGTATGTAGTAGTAGTAGTAGTAGTAGTAGTAGTAGTAATAATAATAATAATAATAAAAATAAAAATAAAAATAAAAAAAATGCTGCCAGGCTCACAACAAACAAATTACAATAAAACCAATAAAACATAAAAGATAAAAGATGGCAAGAATGAAAGAATGTCAAGCTAGACAGGAATGAAGGAAAGGGCACCTCTCTCAATCTTTCACCAAAGGCCTGGGAAGAGTCTGGTCCTTGTGGCTCTTCTTGACAACAGCAGAGTGGGGGCCATCTGGCTCTCCGGGGAACCCCACATCAGAGGGCAGACATCCTTCAGGTATTAGAAGAGTGCAATCGGTCTTTGCCAAGCTAAATATTTCTAATTCCTTCATTGTCACTTTGCACAGGAAGAGGATTTGGGAGTGTTTATTTTTGTAAATTGTGTTGCTGTCCTTGGTTTGGACCCTCTGTTCGCTGCCTGGAATCACTGCTGGGAGATGGGTCGCTATCTAAATTGTTTAAATAAATAAGACTTCTTTCTTGTGATCTGTTAATAACATAGGAGCAAACAGAATGAAGGAAGGAAACTTTATCCCAAGTACAGAGAAGGGAGAATGTTCCAGGAAAGTGTATGGACAACTGGGACCTAATTTCTAGTAGGACACAGGCTTTGGTTGCATGAAGAGAGGTGGAAACTGGAGTTGGAAAAACAAGAAAGAAAACAGGAAAAAGAAGGAAACGAGCTACTAGATGCCATTAGAAGGGGAGGGAGGAGGCTGCTGTAGATGGCAGAGAGGGTTTCCCTGTGATTCTGCCATGGAATCGCCATCCTCACAGGCCTCAGCAAGTGCTGCCCATCAGAGAGCGCCTGAGGCAAAATGCTGAAACAGGGGAGGCGGCAAGGGGCACGTTTCCAAGGAGGTCTCACCAGAGTGACAAGGAAAAAATCAACACAGATGGAAGGGAGACGGTGGCAGTGAAGCAAGTGGAGAATAGGTAAGTGAGAGACGGTCTGCAAAGACAAGCCAATCCAAAGGACTCTCCTTAAATAAATCATTGAAATTTTCTATTTTTTTTCTCAAGGAAGAAATGAAAGGAATTCCTAGATAAGATACTGAAAATGGAAGCAAGACTGAATCCTTTGAAACAGGTCACACATCTGAGATCACAGGGACTACAGAGGACCCACAAGGGCCATGCACATTCTTATTCTCCATCTTACCTTGGAATAGCTCTCTGCAGCATCTAGGAAGAGGGTGAGGGCTTTGATCAGGAGCTTCTTCAAGCCTGGCACATTCCGGAGGCTCTCCTCTAGAAGGAAGAGAGCAGCTGACTGCCTGGACCATCATGGCAATCCCACCAAGGATCGTGGGATGAAAAAGCACAGGGAGAGGAGAGAGAGGAGTGAGGTGGCAGCAAGTGATCAAAAACTGAACCAGGGACATTTAACAAAGCCCAAATAACAACGGCCATCTCCTCCAAACTGCTTTGTATACATGCAGCCAATCTCTCTCTCTCCCACTGGAGCAGGTGCAAGGTGAACACCCTAGGAACAGATAGTCCTGCTACGACATCTAATTGGATGAGAATATGCTCATGAAGTTAGAAGAAATCTGGGGGATTGTGAAGTCTAACCACTGCTTAACAGAGGATACAACTACGAAGTTCTTGGCTTGGAAAGCTCAGGACTGAACACTCCCTAGTAGAGAAGACTGCTGCACCACATCCATCCTTGAAATTCAAAACAGAAGGAACCTCAGTTTCTCTCCAGTTCCATCCCCTGGAATGGCAATGGGAAAATCCAGTTTGCACAGGATTATTTAATATGACCAGGCTCCGGAGAGCTGCTGGCATCAAAGCAACCACCACCTTTTCCTGGTCTCCTGAGTCCGAGCTACTAAGCCTCCTCTGAAGGACAATGTCTTGCACAGGATTAGAAGACACCAGCATTCCCAGCAGCAGTCAAGAGGCAGCTTCACGTGTGGATCTGCTATCTAGACGCCTGCAGAGGACACCAAAGCCCAGCACAGCCAGGTCCATGGCTCTTCACTGGTCTGTGAAATGCAGCTCCCAACATCCTCCTCCCTGGGCCTTCTGCCCGGGAGTTGTAGTTCAGCAACACTCATCTACCATAGCTTGCCGACTATCTTAGAGAACACTTCAACTAGTTGCTGAGTAGTGTCTGGCTCTTGGTAACCCAGCAGGGGGTCTAGACTGCCCATTTTGCTGGTATCAGACACCTGCCAGCCATATTTCTAAAATTCCTCAAAGCTTGAGGGAAAGAAAGAGAGGAGGTGGGCACGTATAGTGCTTTGCTTCCTCAGGAGACACAAGATGAAAATCAAGCAGGCACAAGAAAGCCTTGACAAGCCCAGCCCGATGGATCACTTGAGTGCAGTCTCCTCCATCCATCAAGAGCTTCCTCCAGAGAGGATTTACCTGGGCAGATGAGTACTTACCCCACGGCTGAGATTCAATGAGCTTCAGCTGGATCTTGGCTGCAGCCTCATGGTTCTCCCCGATCTCCCGGCACATGCTGAAGCAGAGTGCAATCATGTTATGCTTCTCACTGTCTCCTGGGCGGCAACGCTTGATGTAGTCTAGCAGGGCCGTCTTGAGAGTCCCACTCTGCCAGAGGGAAGGGGACAGATGCAGCAGAAGGGGAACTGGCACTACCCCACAATGCCAAGCTGCCTCCACCTCCACCAGTCAAGAGACATCTTTCACAATGGCAGAATCCCAGAGACGGAAGCTATCACGTCCCAACTGCCTACTCAGCGCATCCCCAATCAATGGCTGTGAGCTTGAAGATGTCCCCTGAACAGGGGCTCACTCCAGATCAGGGGCTCCACTGCTGAACTGGTCTTACAATAGGAATTTTTTTCTAACACTGATTCTGAATCTACCTTCCTTTTACTTAAATCCAACATTCCACATCCTGCACTTTGGGATGATAAAAAACAGGCCTTGGCTTTCTTCATGGCAACACACTTTGAAATACTTGGAAACTCTAGGCAGTAAAACTTTCCTTGATTATGGTATTAGCAATCAATTCCATCTCATGTTTTTCTCAGAATTTTAAACTTCTGTTTATATTTTAGGCTTCTATGTCCTTTGCCATTTAACATTTTGCATGCTAAACATCCCCAAAGTTCCAAAATAGTTTCTGTTCTCTTTCCCCTTCCTAAAATAAAGTTTAAATTAATAATGCTGTGTATAGTTGATCATGTTGTGAAAGAGGAGGAGAGGCCTGCTTTCCCAAGTCATAGTCAAAGCGACAAGGCCAGGAATTGGGGCTACAGAAGTAAAAACTATTCTTGTTATTAGGAAAACAGGAGGAGGGAGAATTATGTATCCTGCCCAGAATTATACAAAATAAAAGCAGGATATAAATCTAATAAATTATCATCATCATTTCCCTATTACTTTCCAGTAATCCACTGTACCATGGCAGGAAGAAAGGGCTGATGGTGGTAGGATGGGGGTTCCAGAGGACTTCTGAAAGAGGAGGTGGAGTCCTCCAATCTTTCTACAAGCCCAACACTTTCCTGCTACAAAGCTATATCATGTATACAATGGACCTAATAAAAAATTGGGGGAGGTTAGTTTGACAGGACTTGTTCTTAACAAATCCATGTTGATTTCTGGTAATGACGTCATTGTTTTTAAGCCCTTACACCTTTATGATCTGCTCTAGAATCCTGCTCGATACAAATGCCAGACTGACTGGTCACTAGTTCCCTGGATCCTCCTCTTCACTTTTTGAAGATAGCCTGGAAGGACAGGATGGGGTGAGGAAGAAACTCAAAACTGCCCCACCTTGACTCTCCTTGGAATAAGAGGAAGGGAGAGCCTCTCCCCAACCTCAGAACACACTGCATCTGTACCAAATAAATAGTGGATTGGGGAAGGCTGATCTTATCTATAATACCTACTGGGTCCAATTTCTTTCTCATGAGCACCTCAAAGTAATGTTTTTCATGCAGCAGGTCAAAGATGTACGTCATCTCATTGTATCTGCCGATGCCAGTGAGAAGTCGAACCTTTGGGGAGAGAAGAACCTTCATGTTAGTGAGGCTGAAATGCCCCATCCAGCATGACTGCCAAAACATTCACAAGAACTCCACTCCTTCCATGGAGCATAACTATGTCTGTGGAGTATCTGCCACTTCCTGAAACCCAGCCATTTCAGAGCTCTCCCAGTCAAGACCACCCTCCATTTAGAAGCCGAGAATTAGCAGATATTAAGGCCAGACGAGGACACTGGCCTGCCACTCCCTTTGAATTAAAAGAAGTTGCAGCCTTCAGGTAAGAGCACAGAATACCTTGCAATTACTTTCCTTCTGTTGACTGGGAGGGGTATGTGTCTGCTCCACAACAGCCTGTTCTAAAATTTTTAAGGCCAGGGGAGGGACACAGCAACTGCAGCCAATCCATATTCTCAGAAGAGTTACTTACCACAAGACCATACTCTTCATTTGGTGCCAAATGTTCATCTGTGAGCAGCCGGGCAGCTTGCAGGACACGAGTAATCCCTTCCATGTGACAAGTCAAGCTGAAACAGTTATGGGCCAGAATCAGCAGTTCCGTAGCTAAGGAAGGAGAGGGACTTCCATAAACAAACCCTTGTATTGCTGTACACTAACCCTGGTGCCCTCCCACATGCTACTAAACTACAACTCCCAGCAATTTCAGTCAACAAGGACAATAAGAGATGCCAACTTTCAAATTTCAAATTTCAGCCAACTGGAGGATCAGAGTTCCCACCCTGATCTAAAAGAAAGCAAATGTTGTCCAAAGGAGAGAACGACAGCTTGATCATCATTCGCTAAATGAGAACAATAACTTCCAGGTGTTTTGAGGACAAAGCCAGTTTTTCCTAGCGGCAGACACCTACCTACCACTTTGTTCCTCTTGGAAACATTTGCACATCACTAAAGAGCTCTAGCAAGAAACCCCCAAGCTCCCAAGACAAACTTGTATGAAGAACAACAGTATGTGAGCAATGGCCTCCATGGAGAAGACACATTTGATCCCCATGATCACGGTGGCACATTTTCAATATGTGCCACCATGTTGTGCCAATACAGACTATGCAAAAAGAGTGAACAAGAGACATGGTATGAGGACATGGCCAAAGCCCAATGGTAGCCATATTCCCCTGGCCAACAGATCCTCATGAGATCTTTGCCGAAGTATACATGTGTTGGATTTCAGTCTTAGCCAAAAGTCCTTATAGGTACTTAAACTCCGACCCCACAAGGACCCTTTTTCTGTCCACCGTTAACTTACTGCAGGCAAGCTCCCCATGTGGCACAGAGGAAACTTTGTCCAGCAGCTTCATGCCAACAAGTGTGTGGTCCTGGCAAAGCTTGGCCAGTTGCAGGAACCTCTGGCTCTCCTCTGCTGGATTCAGAACTGGGTTTTGCTCTGAACATAAAATAAATATTCTCTTTATTTATTTATATTTCAAATTTAATCACCATCCATCTCACTCTGGGCGGTTTATAATAAAACAAGAATAAATACTAATTAAAATATAATAAAAACAATGCACATAATTTTAATTGCACATTCAACTCTTCACAGGTTAGGTGGACAGGCAGCATCTCCCCTCTGGTCCAATCCTAGGAATTATATTCCTTCCATAGCATGACCCAGTTTGATTAAATAATGTTATATACAAGCTACAGTCATGACAGCACTTAATGGTTAAAAAGGCTTGAGAATCACAGCAAACGCAGAGCAAAAGCGAGAAAAGACAAGATGTAAGCCAGATTCCAGGGAGCCAGACTCTCACAACCCCCCTTGTGTTCCCAAGGAGAAGCAGAAGTGGACTTACGGCTTCTTTCCTGAGAAGGTACCAGCAACTCTTGCATGATTTCTTCTGCCACAAGCTCAGCCACCGCCTCTGGCTCCAGCCCCTGATTGGTGATGAAGGCCTGGGCCTTCTTGTACCAGCCTGGCTGCTGTGAGGACAGGATCACCCGAAGCAGCTTCTCAGAATCGTGGACAGCGATCTCATTGAAGGAACAGCCAAGCTCCTGCAGAGTGTCATGGGGAGAGAAGAGTCAGACCTCTTGCCTTCCCGCTTGACAGCATGATGGCTGCCTATCCTTCACCCCACCCTGATTCAGACACCAAGGTACATACTTTGGAGAGTTCATAAAGGTAGAGGGTCTGTCGACAATAATTCCGGCCATGCACACATTCTGCAACTAAAGCCTGCAGGCTGCTGACAACCTGACTATCTGGAGAGGAGACCCCAAAGGAGGACCAGGAATCAAGGCTTGAGGCTGAGAACAAAAACAAGACATTGGAGAGTTGGAGCTGAGCAAATAGCCAGTGGAATCTGACAGACAGAATGCAGCTATTGGAGGGGGAGGCGGGCTGGCAAACATTCCACCAGGAATTATCCAACTCCTCACTGGCCATGCTCACAAACTCTGAACCAACAGAACCGCTGGACTTGCAGATGAACCACTGAAGAGCACCATCTTTCTCTACCCATTTCTGAAGGGGGAAAATGGTACTGGTAGTCCTCGACTTACAACGGCAATTGGAGCCAGAATTTCCATCATTAAGCGATACAGTTGTAAAGTGCAACAGCATCACTTAGCAACAGCAACTCCTGCAGTCCCAGTTACCGTCACTAACAGAATCCCATGCTCATTAGGCAAGGCAACTTCCTGCCAGCTTCCCAAGTCAGAGGGGAAGCCGGCAGGAGGTAAGTGGCTGCTGCCAGATGGGAGCATGTGTGATGGAGGCTCTGCGAGGGTCAGGGAGGGCGCACAAGTGTGCATGAGTGTGTGCAAGGGTGTGAGGGTGGCACAGTGAGGGCCGGGGAGGGTATCCGAGCGTGTACAGATGTGTGCAAGGGAGGCACAGTGAGGCTTGGGGAGGGTGCATGGGAGTACGCAAGTGGCCAGCACAGCACAAGCGCAGAGGGGCTGGGAGAGGGTGCTGGGAAAGGGTGCGTGGGTGGGGAAGACACTCCAGTGACTTTCAGCCTTCCCTGCTGGCTTCCCCACTGACTTTCTGGGGAAGCCGGCAGGGAAAGTTGCAAATGGTAATATGTGATTGCAGTGCTGCAACCAGTTGTTAAGTGGGAGCCGGTTGCCAAGTGCCCAGATCATGATCACGTGACTGCGGGGATGCTGGAACAGCCAGAACTCCATGGCCCGTCATAACCACCACTCGTTCAGTGCTGTTGTAACTTCGAACAGTTGCTGAACAAATGGTCATAAGTCAAGAACTACCTCTACTGATTTTGAAATGTCAGAAGGGCAAAATTTAAACAGCAGACCTACATCCCCTGTAGAAATGGCCAGTGGCAAAACCCAACTCCCACTGCTCACCCTGCTCAATTATAGAAGGAGACTAGCAAAGAAAAGGAAATGTGCTATAAGGAAGGAGCATGTAGGCCTTGAGAGAGGCTTTGGTCTAGCTCAGATGTTTCATGGTGAGTGCAACTTACAGCTCTTCAACCGGTTTCTTTCAGGCTCTGCTTCTCTGTTCCTCTTGCTTTCCTCTATTCTTTCAGCTGCCAGGAGAGCCTGGATCTCTGGATGGAAGCAGTTTTGAGAGACCTCTCCTAAGGCCAGTGTTCTGCAATGCAAGATCAGTGAGACATCTCTGCTGTAGAAGTTAAAATATCGGCAAACCCGGGCAGCTTCATGTACACTTCCTTCGTCTAGAAGACGTCCAACCAGAAAACTCAGTGATGCCACTTCAGCTTCAGAAAGCATCATTTGGGATATATCCTGGGAAGGGAAACCTCCAAGCTCCAGATACTTAGGAATGTTCAAAGCAGCAACCTTAGAAAAGGAGAATTCCTTGGCTAAGGAGTCAAAGGACAGCTCGCTACTTATGGAAATCTGGTGAGAAACTCTGGACTCGATCTGCCCTGTGCCTTGGTTTAACGTTTGTCGTGTGATGTGGCACAGCCAAATTTCCTTCTCTATCTTTTCCAGATCATCAAGAGGAATTGGGTCATTTTTGACCAGCCAGTGTCCAGCTAAAGCAAGCAGGAGTTGCCTCTCTAAGATGCCAGATGCCTTCTCGTCCTCCAGGCCCTCAGACACGAAATCTGCCTGAGTTGAGAAGAAGCTGGAGGCAGCTTGATTAGAGATGGCATTTTGCACGTAGTTCTCATGGCACTTTTTCCAGAACTCAATCCTTGTCCGTTTTTGAGTCCAATGGCCAATCTGTTTCAGGAGGTTGATGTTTTGAAGTGCCTGAAAAGTACACAAACAACAATGAGAACCAAAGGAAATTTACTGCGCAGAAATGAGAGAGTGAGAGAGCTCGAGTGCTTGTGTGACATATACAATCTCATTACTCAATGGATGGCTTTCACCCCTTGTGGGATCCCCTGCGCTTGCTATTCACTTCCTCTTCCTGGCAGAGATTCAGTGAACTCTGGAGATTGGGGGGCACAACTCCCACCACTGCTTTCAAAGGTCAGGCTGCCTCAGGCTGACAGGGGGTGGTAGGTCCCAAACAATCCAGAGAAACCAGACTGCCTACTCCGCCCTTTCAGATCCGTGCATAAAGCTGCACCTGATGTGGGAAGGGGGAAGCCCCCTCCAACAGCTGATATGGATGACATAAATTTTGCAGTAGACAGAAATGGAACACAATGAACCAGAACAGAAATTAAAAAGCCTTAACTCCAGTGTACCTCCTGAATAACAACGTTGTCTACAGGCAGCGCTGCCAGTTCTGCTACATCACGAGCCATGGAAAAAGAGCTGCTCTCCTGCAGCTGCTCCAGAATCCTTTGGCACTCGTTCTGAAACTTCTCAAAGCTGTAATTGCTTAGAAGAGCCCGACTGACTGAGAGGGATGAATCTTTCAGGATGGCACTGAGGGCGCTCAGCTTCTTCATATCTGGCCCTGCACCCAAACCGAAGAAGAGTGATAGCAACAGGGTGTGGGGTAGCCTGTAACTCAGCAATGAGAATGGAGCAAAGGGGCCCTTGCCTGAGTCCCTCCTCATGTGGAGGCCCATCCCCGGAGACGGTCTGGGACACAGGGCCTCTGCAGCTGTGGTCCACCAGCTGGGAGAGGACCTAACATCAAAATGCCAGAGAAGCTAAACCAGCCAAAGGGGCCCACTAAGTCCAGCATCCTGTTCCCCAAAATGGTTACCAGCTGCCACAGTGGGAAGTCCATCAGCAGGGCAATTTACGACTACCTGACATATTCAAAAGCTCCAGCTGTGTGAGCAAATGGCAGCTACAGAGAAGAAAGGGAAGATGCACTTGCCATGTAGAAGAGCAGTTCCTGCATCTGCAAGCAGCTGGAGGAGTTTCCTGAATTCGTACTCTGTTCTGCACTGCTGCAGCATCAGCTTGAGGAGGAAGGAGGCCTGCAACTCCAGCCAGGGCACCGGGAGGACGGGCAGCAGCCTTTCATACTGAACCTGAAGCTGCACGAAGACCAATATTTCATCATTCAAGACTTTAAAATCCGGCCTCTTCAGCTCTGGTACAAATTAAAACTGCTTGAACCAACTACTTGAGTGGCTACTCGAGCAGCAAAGGTTTTGGTCCCTGGAAATGATATGCACAAAGCAGTTCATGTATGTACGTGGCCAGATGACGTCTCCTTTGACTGAGACCTGGCTTGTTGAGCAATCCCTGTCCCTCGAGAAAAACCTCGAGAAAGGCCATCTTCATCCCATTCTTTCCCTCAAATTATTCAACTCCCCCAAACATCAGGAGCGAAATCCATCTTCCTCATTCACACCAGTTCTCCTCCCTACCTAGCCTATCGGCAAGTACAAATGGGCCATGTTCCTTTGCCTCCGCGTGGGACTAACGTGACACAAAAAAGACCTTGCCTGAATAGCTGCCTTTCTTCTTCGGCTGCCAGAAAGCCTGAGAGCATGGAGCTGATACAAGCTCTCTGACGGCACTGCTTGCGAAGATCACAATGCTGACACCCGATGCAAGATGACAGCCAGTAGATGTGCACAGGACATCCCCACCATTGAGGCAACAGACATGAAAAATGCCCCACATCTTTGATCTCATCAACAGGGGCTGAAAAGACCCCTTTTTCCATCAGCACAACTTCAGGGAGAGCTCTGTCCAGGAGCCAAGAAAGGGTCAACCTGGCAGTGCCCATTGTCCTAGGGAGTTTCGATCGCCTGGGAGCCAGGCTGCCTCGATGCGTCATGCAGCATTCAAGACAGAGTCAGCACCTCTTGCATGAAAAGGGGAATCTGCCTCAGTCATTAAAAGTTTGCTTTGTTCTGTTTTTAAAAAGCCACAAGGAGCAAATTAAATTTCTGCTTACTTTTGAAAGACTGGCTTGAAATGTGAGTAGTTTGGTCTTGGCTTTGCTGTAATTTTTGTAGTCCATGCACAGTTCATACACTTCCAGCATTATCAGCAAAGGAGAATCCTTAATATCAGAAGACAAACAAAAACATTGTAAAAATTCTCCAAAAATTCTACCCAGAGTGGGTTGTGCATGCTTTGAAGGAGAAAACATGAGTACTGGACGGAGTGCGCAGCAGAGATGGACGGGGCAGGAACCCTCTTATCATCTGAAGCAGGGATCCCACTTCTGAGGGAGCGTGCTCTCCTTTGCCAGATGTCTTTGGGCAGCCATCTGGTAGGAGGAAAACTTCCATCTGGGTTCTTGCACGGTGCGGGGATCCAGTCTCAGGGCCCTCCCATGTCTTGAATCCTGGCTCTTCCTCATTTGAAGAAGCCCTCCCTCCCCAGGCCCTCTACAACATGGGACAAGCAACCAGAGACACTCGCTTCAGTGGCAGGACAATGGCTACTGTCAGCTTACCTTCAGGAAGAGCTGAAATCCACGAAGAAGGGTCCTGACCTTTTGCCTCTTCAACAGCTGCTGCCAGAGAATGGCCAAGTCAGGAAGGCCCCACTCGTGGGTTTCAACTATGCCTTCAATGTGGCTGATCACCTCGGTGGTGGTGGAACTGTCCACGGAAGTTATTATCCAAACACAGAGACAATGGAGAATACCGGCATCCTGCCCAATGTGTGAAGGGGAAGAAATGAGGAGAAGCAAAAAGTTTTTTAAAAGAGCAGAAAGCTATCCGTACTGAAAAATACACATGCAAAAGTCTAAACTGCCACAGCCAGCCTGCACCCAAGGCACGGCACCTGCATTCTTCTAGGGTCCCGTTCCACCCCTTTTTGTCCTGCAAGGAGCACTGAACTATGGTCAGCCTCTCTTGGGGGAGCGGAGGCTCTCCTGGAGAACTCATACCTGGAAGCAAGCAGCGAGCACACTCAGGACGGGCGCGTGGTGCTTCACCGAGGCGGACAGAAGGCCCCGCCAAGGACACGGCTGCTCCCGGCTCTGGAGCAGGAGGCGGAAGAGGTCATGGGGCTGCTGCTCAGGCCACTGCAAGCCACCCTGCCCTTCCGGCAGAAACTCCAAAGGCTCCAAATTGTCCAGGGCCAACTTCAAGTGGTCCCGCAGGGGCAGGGGGAAGTCCCGAAGAAGAGGGATCACCTGGGAAAGGGAAGGAAGCCAACGTCCAGGCGCCGAAGGGGAGCAAGCAGCTCAGAAGGGCCGTAAGGCCTTGACCGAGGACCCACCTCGCCGAAGAAAGGGGCGACCCCTCCCAGGAGAGGAAGGAGGTGGCGGGGGGGATCCCCGGGACGCCGCAGGTCCTGGCTGTGGAGAATTAAGTCTCCGGAGGGCCCCTGGAAGGCAGCAGGACGGGCCGTAACGAAGCAGGCCTGCTTTCTCTCACAGCAACCACCCCCTTTTCTGCCTCAGTCTCTCCACAAAGCACTGCGACTTCACTATTCCTCAGCATTATAATGCTCTTTTCTCTTTACAAAAACCATCTTCCGCCCAAATCTCACAGGACTGTATCCCCTCAGTGTCCAGCAGCTTCTTACCTCAGCTGGCTGGTAGCCGTGCATTTGCGCTTCAGTAACAAACTGCAGCCATTCGTTCGATCGCGCACATGCTTTCAGGTACGATGTGCTCAGCTTGATATTGTGGAGCTGGCAAAACTGGACGACCAGAGACCAGTGCTTCCTCGCCTCACTGGATGTCCTGAAAGGGAGGAGGCCTGTAGCGCTTTACCCCCCAGTCCACATCCTCCCCTGCCCGGCAGCAACCCACGCTGCTCTCATCCTCCTCAGCAAACGAGATCTAGGAAGCGAGCCAAGGGCACAGGGGAAGGGCCCCGTGACCTTATTTTCGAGTTATTGTGTATTCTAGACCGTGAACAAGGGGGAAGTTCAGGTCAAGCATGATTTCTTTCTTCTTTAATTGATTCTAATGCCTCAAACTGTTAGCTGGCAGTTATAGCAACGAGTAACAAAACAGCAAGTGAAGAAAATAAGGTAGTCCTCGCTTAACGACCCTAATTGGGACCAGAATTTCCACCGCATTACATGACTGCACTGCTGAGTGACAGTAGTTTCAGTAGTCCTGGTTGTGGTTGTACTTTCTAACCCTTCACTCAAGCTGCTTAAAAGCAGCACCAGGCCTAGAATGGGATCCTGCAGTCTAGCACTCAAACTCTCCTTCCGGTTTGAAGGTGAAGCCAGATAGACACTCGCTCAACCAGCTCTGTATCCATCTAATGGATACAGAGCTGGTTGATCCAGCCCATATTTTGCAGTCTTCTCTGCTATGATCTTATGGGAGGCTTGTCAAATGCTCCAGTGAATCAGTCGTTCTGTCAAAACAGGAGATCAGGTTGGCTTGGCAGGACTTGCCTGAATTCAGCTGAATCTGATCCAAGCAACGCCTTCTCCTCTCAATGCTCACCAACTGACTGCTTACTCATCTCTTCTAGGGTTGGCCCATCATCAGCATTCTGCTAGCAGGTCTACAGTTATTTGGGTACCTTTCCCCCCTTTTTCAGGATGGAAGGAGTGAAGAAACCACCATCTGTGCTTCCAGCTCCTTCACCTTCCTGCCCAGCGCTTCATCGCCCTTTGTGGGTTGTGCCTGGCTATGGTGCATGTTCCTGGGTGGGGCTGTAAGAACAGAGACTTGTCAGAGGGCTTAAAGGGGCACCTTTTCATCACACCCTGAACGTGAGCCCCAGGAAGGCAGCATTCTCCTGGCAGATGGCCGTTTTGATCCCAGTGGAGAGTCCCCAGTCATTATCCCTCATCCCTTCAGGGCAGAGGCAGGAATCCTTTTATTTGCACAGTCTGTAGAGTCTTCCCCTGAGTCATGGAGGCTTCTAGATTCTTCTTTTCTGTCACTCTAGAGTATCTTCTGGGCATGCCTGGGCTTTCTGTCACGTTCCTTCTTCCCATCCATCTGGCTTTCTCATCTCTTCTGGGTGTTGTTGTCCTCCACAAACACTTCCCACAACTGATTCAGGAATTCCTCATTTCCCCTATAAGCTGGGCGTACATAGTTTTACCGCTAACCTCTTTCAGAGAGAAATGGCAGGAGGTAAGCTGGGCTGGCAGGAAATAACACCTAGTTCCTGCCCATGATGCCCACCAGTTCATTGGTATACCCATAAATGTTCCTAAAATTCCAAATATGTCCCTCCATCAGTTTTCATGAAATTTCTGAGCCAGGATAGATTGTATCCATATGTACCATCTCAATAAATGGGTAGTAAAAAGAGCTGAGTCTGCCAGCAGTTACTTGCCTGGTTACCTCTCTGATAAGCTATTTTTGCCTTGAGACTAAGCAACACACTCCAGTGAAACAGAAGGCACTTCCTGTGTTCCCCCCTCCCGCATGATCATCAGCTTCAGGCCCCAGAATGTTTCTAGGTAAGGATCAACACATGGATATAGACAGATTCCAAACTGGTGTCAATTATTCCAATTCTTCACCTTCACAAAAAGTACTGTAAGACCTCAGACTGTGTAATGAATTCCTAATAGTCTGATACGTCATGGCAACTTATGATCTCCAGGAGCCATCAAACACGACAAGTGGTCTTTCTTGCTCTCTCAACTGTCTTGGGACCAACCCACACAACTTTGAATCACAAACTCACTTCTTTGTCTCTTGATGTTCAACCTTATCCCAAACTGCTTCCTCTAAACAGACAAGAAGGTCTTCTGCTGCGGTTTTTTCTCCATCAGCCAGTTCTGCTAGCTTTTCAACTGAAAACAGAACAGGCAAAACATTCTGCTGAGGCACTGTCAGCCCAACATGGTAGATCACACTAAGAAACCACTGCCATATAGTGGTTCTGGGCTACTGTTCCTGTAACAGCTACAGTTACAGAACCTTGCAAGTCTGAATGTGCTTCTCCCTCCCTCACTTCATCTTCATGTGAACTAGGGAGGGGCCTGAGATGTTTTCTCAGATTTCTTTCTTGGCCCGGGCTCAAGCCCCTCTTATCTGACCATGATAGTAGCTCTTCCTCCTGTCCTTCAAGGCCATTCCCTCTGCCCTCCAGACACCACCTTCACTCAGCAGATTTTTTTTTTTATCAATTAGACATCTCCTTATCAGCAAGAATAATTAAAATAGAAAGATGCATAAAAGCAGATTTTGCTTTGAATGTTTTCCTATACCATTCTGACATCCCCATGGATATGGATTTCTTACGCACAGCATTTCTATAAAATATTAAGCTATGTACCCGTGAGAATAAAATTCAAAGGCAGGAAACATAATTGGAAACACTACCCAAGGACTGTCTGATGGAGTTGTGCTGTGGCTCCTCTTTTCTAGACATGAAGCTCAAAATCACATTGGCAGCTTTAACATCCACTCTGAGTTTGAGGCTATCCAGGCCCAGCATTTCCAAAAAGCAGACAGAGGTTGCAGCGAGAGAAGGTGCATAGAAAACTGAGAGGGCCATGGAATAGGCTTCGTTACCCACTTGCTGAACCCTAGAAAAGAAAAGGCATGATTTCTCTCTAAGCATGAATTCCAAAAGCTTCTCAGCAGCCAGCTTCATTCAGACGAAAGTAGGAGTGTTACAAGAATTCCAGCACGTGAACCAGTTTTCCTCCAGAACTAAGATGGTGGCCCTTGGGCAGGAGCTCTCTGGGTCTCTTTCTCATGGCATTTGGATAGTCCAGGGAGGAGGCAGGTCTCTTCGGAGAGGAGGGGGCGTTCTGTCATTGTGGGTTGCTTAGACAACAGCCTCTTCAACCCTTACCCAGAGGGTGTTTTTTGGGCCACTTATGTCTGTAATACTTATTGTATTCATTTCTACTGTTTAGTGTCACAAGTATTTAAATCAGTAGATGGTGCTTCGCGTTAACACAATAAATATAATAACTGGTGTGAGGATAGACCAGGACCTGGGAGACCCAGGTTCAAGTCTTCTCTCAGCCACAGCAGCTCCCTGGGTGACCCTGGGCCAGCCTCTCCCTCCCAGCCCAACCGTCCCACCAAGTGATTGTTGTGGAGCAGAACAGGCAGGAAGGGGGGCAGGGCATGCTACACTGATCTCCAGGAGAAAAACCTAGCAGATAAACATTCATAATGGAATAATGCTAACAGCGGTTGTTCTAATAGAGTCACTCACGTTTCTTTTAAATACTTACAGCTCCTTTGGGATGTTGCTCTTTGATAACTGCTGAGCTAAAAATGCCCCAAAAGCAAATGAGGGGCGCTCATGATATAAGTAGTAGGATAAATCAAGATGTTCTATGATAGCATGCTTGTTTACAAGAGTCAAGCATGAGAAGTGAGGCAGGTCGTTGCAAATATCTGGAAAAAGCAGAAAAGAGCAGAACTGCAAGCAGTCTAAACAAAACACAGCAGAAGCTGGCTTTGTCTTATTTCTGTTAACATCAAAATAGGAATTCTTGAGCCTGAAACAGGGTTTAACATTTGGCCACTGATATTTCCCCTTGGTCAGGTCTACTGAAGGCATTTGTGTAAAGCCTTTTACTCTCTATGGAGCAAATACAGATGTTTCTGCAATATTTTGTCCCACAGTTGCTGAAATCAAGGAAGTTACTGAGAATCCCAGTGAATGTGGAAATATTCCATGAGAAGACTTTCACTTACCAGAGTGTGGAATATGCCACTCTGTTGTCAGCCTTACGAAAACATTAGAATCCTGAATTTGGAATGGCCACTCAGGTCTTCAAGCTCCCACCCCCGCTCAGGGCAGGAATCCAAATTAAAACATGCCTAACAGAAGGGTATCCAGCCACTTCTGGAACACATCCAGTGAGTGGGAGCCCACCACTTCTCTGTTTCATTGGTTTCCCTGTTGAACTGCTTTATCAGGAAGTCTTATCCACCATTCAGCCAGAATCTTCCTTCCTATTACTCAAACTCCTTATTCCAAGTCCTGTGTACTGCTATGTTAAAGAACAGATCTTGAACTTCTTCTGTGTAGCATTCTTTCAAGAGTCTTATCATGCTCCCCTTCTCAAAGCTTGAACACATCCATCTGCCTCAATCTCTCGTCACAGGATTTAAATTTTTAATTCCCCTGATCATCTTCATTGCCCTCCCTGAACTGTTCCAATACCTCTGAATCCTTCTTAAAAGAGTGGTGCCCAGAAACTGATACTGTAATCAAGGAGGGAGCCTGACCAAAACAAAATAAATTTGAATAACTACTTGATTTGGAAATTATATTTCTGTACATGCAGCCTACAATTGTGTTTGCCTTTCTTGTAGTTCTTTGCTGGCTCATATTCATTTTGCTATCAAGTACTATTCCAGATATTGTCACAAGTAACATTGCCAAGCCAGGTATTCACCATCCTAAATCTATGGATGTTCTTTTTGTTTCCTAAATTATGAGCAAGGTCTCTGTTAAATTTCATTCTGAAACTTTCAGCCTGTTTCCTAACCTTTCAAAATAATTTTGAATGTGTTTGTGACTTCTAGGGTATCAGCTATCCCACCCAGTTTTGTGTCAACTGCTAATCTGATTCGCATTCCTTTCACTTCATCGTCCAAGTAATAAAAAAAAATGCTGAAGAGTAAAGGACCCAGGAATTATCCTTAGGGCACCCTAAACTATTCACTTGGATAAAGAACTACTCATAAGCACTTTTTGAGTACAATTCTTAAGTCAGTTGTCTATGAACAGTCATGTTATTCAGTCCACGTTTAACCTAGCATTAGCATTTATATTAACATATTTTTCATTTCATTTCCTTCAGCAATGTTGGATTGGATTTCTCCCCCGCCCATCTCCCCCACAATGTCCTAGTTTCTCTGGGGGAGGGGTGTGTGCACGCACCTCCCACTTGTCCTGATATGCTGAGGGTGGTGGGTGAACATACTGAGGGGAAATATAAGCACAGCCAAGCCAAACGTGAATACCCCCCCCACCTTTTCTTACCCTCTTTCTTCTCTCCTTCCCTCCCAAAAGAAAGCCGCCTCAACCCCAGGTTTCTAACCCTAATTTTCATCTATTAGACAAGGAGGCAGGCTTCAAGCAAACTAGGCTCATACACCAACCTGGGTTTAAAATCCAATGGGCCCCAATAAGACCAGACATTTTGTCTGAGGTCAAATTTCTTAGCATCATTTGGTTCTGAGAATTTCACCTACTACCACTGTACATGAAAGTTTACTTACCAGGAATGGCAAGTGTATTTGCTGACTGCCAGCCAAACAACTTAGTGGAATCAAATGGAACTAAGGACTAAAAAAGTAAAACATTAATTTTAGATTAATTTTAGATTAGATTTAGCTTATATCAGAGCAGGTTAATTTCAGGGGGCTCAAGCATGTACTGCTCAGGGAGTCCTGCAACCATTGCAGAGTTTGTGACTAAACTGTCTGCATGTCAAATCTGGAGCCAGCCTAGTTTGCGCGCATCAGACACAGAAGCGCAAGAGTGTTTTTCAATTGCGGGGCCCTGGCGTACAAAAAGGCCCCAATTCAAGGGTCTGCATCTACAGATTTTGGGGGGAAACAGCAACCTAAAAATGACAGCCTCCTGCCCTGGAGAGCCACTGGATCAGTGCAGGTGATATGGATCACATGGAGAAATGGTCTAAGCTTCGACATATATCACCCTTTTACATTAGGGATCTTTGGGGAAAGTCAAGCAACTAGTTACTAAAGCAAGGGTGACCGGTATCCAAAAGAACCCAGTGAAGCTTTCAGGTTTGCCCAGACTTTGCTGTTATAAACAGGGCGGGTCCCACAAGGAGTGGGGCACCATCAAAGAGGCTGGAGAACCATCCAATAATGGTGGGGAAGCACAGAGGGAAGGAGGCAGGGCCAGATGGAAGCCTTCCAGGAGGAAGGATGCGTCAGCAAGCCGCCGGCATCCCTAAGTGGATCACAGGAGTGATCTGAAGTGGGCCCCATCTGGGGTGCCTAAGGAATGCCCCCCTTAGCTTTCTCCTGGGACTGCCTGCTTACAGAACTGCAGGGTTGGGGAACGGAAGCTTTGCAATCCCAAGTTTGCACTGCTTACAAGATGGCCCCAAAGTGGGCTCTGTTTCAGAGGCTACTCCAGCATCCTGCATGGGGGAAGTCTTCCATTTCCCACAGCAGCTCTCTTTCCAGAGACGCTGCTGGGATATTGGGCCTGCCTGAACTAGAGTCGTCCACTGCAGTGCCCCACATTTTCTGGTGGCATCGAGTCCTACCTGAATAAGGTGGTAGAGAGAAAGATCGGAAGGTACGATTCCATGAGGAGTGATCTGAGGGAAGAGGGCAGCTCTAAGCTTGGGGTAAGGAGCAAGGGCCATCCTGAAGAGCTGGGCATCCACCTTCTCTCTTCCATCTCCTTTCTGAACAATCTACAATAGAAAAACCATCTAAATCTACTTGCAAAAATGATTTACTGGCACACCGTATTCCAATCCTTTGAGGCAGCCCACTGGCTGACCTTTCTGTTCTTCCAGCAGGGGGCTAGGCCAACATAGCTGGCTTGTGGTTGGGATATGGGATGTTGGGTGAGGTAGAGCTTAGGCCCTCCTCTCTTTCTGATGCTTTTAGCCTCTTTGCAGAGGAGCAGGCCTGCTTGCAAGCCTTCTGCACTTGGCATACCTGGTCAATACCTCCCCCGGCGAACATTGTGGTAGCAAGGGCAAGAAGAGTTCGTCCCTCCAGCAGCATGGTGCTCACACTGGCCTGGTTGCTGGGAATCAAGATCTGGGCATTTGCTAGGCTAGCCTGAAAAATCATTTTCGCCTCTGGGGCAGGGTTGCAAGGACAGAAGAGATGAAACAAATGGTGCGTTATCCATAAGAGAATTTCATACAAAACAGACTGAGAATAGTCAACAAGGTAACCAAAACTGGTTTTAAAATAACTGCTTTAAACACGCACATACACAATTCTAGTATGTATTTCCAAAGGTCCCATCCATGACCCAAGCAATTTTTCTCCCTCTCAAAGGTCTCGTCTAGAGGGACGTGCAAAAGTGTGGGTCAGATCTGTGGGCAAGTGAGTCCCACCAAGGGTTACGCCCTGCTCATTCATGGCAAAGAGAGAAGGTACCTGGAACTTCTGAGGCTGTCCGTTGGAGGTCTCTGACAGCAGGACAGCGCCACAGGCAGCAGCACGTGCGGTTATAGTTATTTTTACTTGTGATTGTTTTTTATGTATTCATTCTTTTTAATTGTTGCATGCTGCCCAGAGTCACTTTTATGTGAGATGGGCGGCTATATAAATAGAATCAATCAATCAATCAATCAATCAATCAATCAATCAATCAATCAATCAATATAGGCAGCCTACCCAAAACCCTGAGTGTGTCCCCTCTCCACCCCCAGAGCTGCTCTAAAAGTTACGCCCCACATTGTATCTTTAAATCTGACAGAAGAGGGAAATTATTGAACCCAGAGAAACAAACGCATATTAGTTGTATTTTAGATTTCCCTTTTGGAAAAAGAGAGACTGGTCCACTCTCTCTCCAGGTCTGGCGATCTCTTGGATTGTAGCCTGCAAGACTGAAGCATGGACGCTTGGGCGTTTGGTCCTGACTCCACCTACTTTTTTGGCGCGCAGCCCACTGGCCAGCCACTCGAGTGGAATAGAGTCCTTGGCCTGAAAAAGGGCCACAGGGCTTACCTATAGCTTTGCATGTCAAAATCAGTTTGATCCAGAAACCAAGGAGAGTTGAAAACCCACTGAAGCACAAGGGAGATTTGATTCCCTGAACCCCAAGCCTGTTCTATTCTGCAACTTTCAAGCCCACTTCAAAAGCAGGTCAAGATGGCAGACTACAATCCAAGAGGTCACCAGAGACTGTGAGAGAGCGGACAGGCCTCTCTTTCTCTGAAATGGAAGGCACCAGCACATCAGGTGAAGCTAGTGACGTCTTTCTGCCCATAATGGCCAAACAGCGTTACAAAGCAAGGCCAAGGATTGCAACGGCACCTGGAACATCTGCAATGCTGTTCTACAAACACTTGTCTAGACAAGATGCAAAGACACCGCCTACCTCTAGGGTTGTTGGCAATGTCTCGACACTGCACTAAAAATTCAAACCAAGGGTGTGCTTCATGCAGCTCTTTGTCACTCAGAATGGGACAGTCTGAAGAAAACAAACTGAAAAATCAAGAACAACATTTCACAGAATTATAATGGCAAAGCAAGCACCCTCTCTCCTGCCCAGATATGAGCCAATCCAATCATTTGGGCTCAACAGTCAGCTGCACTGTGAGAAAATCATCCTGCCTCCTGACAGCGCCATGGCAGGAGGAGATTGGAGGGGAAGGACCTTCTTGGGGCTGGGGACTGCCTGTTACCACGACCCCACCAGAAAAGCTCTCTCATTCCCTTAGATCAAGGCTCCGGCTGCCAAGTGCAAAGCAAAACCTGTTTCTTCTACAAAGCATAATGGGGACCATTGCAGAAAAGAAGAAAACACTAGGTCTAGTTCATAAGTAACATACTTGGAATTATTTTTAATAATTCCCTGAGCAGCCTTTGAAGGGCCACCCTTCACAGCATCTGCTGCTCTGGCTGCTGCTATCCATACCCTCTAAATGCCTTCGCAGAAATTGTCTGTGGCCATGCCTACCTACCGATAGTAATCTAAGTAGGTGTAGAGAAGAGGATCCAGCCCCCGTTCTAAGCAATAAAGGATAAAGCACGCGTGAAAATCAAAGCCGCCAGCAGACACGTAGTCCAGGACAGGGTGTGGGTCCTGCATCACTCCTCCAGCACAAGCCAGTCTTTGCAGAAGGCCTTCAAAGTCTTCTAGCTCTGCTGGCACGAAAGTCCCCTTTCTGTCAAGAAAAAGCAAAGCAACGGTTTCATGCAGAAACAGCAGTGATCTTTCCCAAAACTGCTAAGCAGCCTTTTCTTTTAAAACAGTGTTTAAAACTGGATGGAAATTGATAATCATATTGCCAAGGCTCATACCTGGCTAGGATGTCCAACACTTCGTTTCGCAAGTAACGGCTGCATAACGCACTTTGTCCAATGGCTTCTAAAGGGAGAGGCGGCCAGTTTGTGACGTTGTCTTGTGGCTGAGATTCGGCAATCCACGAACTAATATTTACCCAATCATGCCAAGACGATAAATACAGCCAGAGGACCTCAGGATTACAGAACGTAAATTCTAATTTTTAAAGAAATTAATATATATAGTTAAATACAAACACTGGGTAGACACTAGGAGCTATGCATACATCTAGGGTGGGCTTCCTTAAGTTGGGTGCCTTCCAGTTAGGGGGCATTCAGCTCCCAGAATCCCCTGGCCAATGTGACCATTGCAGAGAACACTCAAGCTGGAGCTACTATTAGTGGGAAGTGAACTAGCAGAAGAGCCCGGGCCAATTCGCTCCTACCCAGCCAACCTGCTCTCCCCTGTTCCCCACATCCCATCTGCTGCTGAGATAAAGCCACTGGAGACTTCCCCGTGCCTCACATCTCTCATTTTTGGCCAGATGCCCCCAATGTCCTTGCTCCCGCTGTGCTGCTACGAGAGATTTACGGGACAGATCCTTATGTTTATAGATTTTAAAAATGTGCTGATTTGTCTTCTGTTCTTCATTATGGCTAAGCTTTGACTGTTGCAAAGTGAAATAAATGCACTGATAAGACAGTTACATTTTCTAAAACTAACTTCCAAAAGACAAGCTTCCAGGAAGCTAAATGGGGTGTATGTGCGCGTGTGTGTGTGTGCGTGCATTGATCTGAAACAATTTGGAAAACTTATTTTCCTTATTCAACCTTTTTCTTCGCTTCCCCATCAAAACATCCACAATGATGAAAGTCCTCCTCCTGCTCCTTGTATATGGGGGGCAACTTGAGGGCTCTTTTAAGCCCCATCTTAAATCCACCCCCAAACAGGAAAATTCAGATTGATTTCTGGGATGGGCTGCAAGGTCTTAATGGGTCAGTTTCGCTCCTAACCCCATAAAAATGCCAAAAAAGGCCCGAGAGTTGCCGTGCCCACTTGAAGGTGGGTCTGGGGGGCACAGATAAGGGAGTTGAGGTTTCCATGCCAGCCACAAGCTGCCCACCCTTCACGTAACCCAGTGTCTCCAAAGCCACAATTCCACACTCCCACAATAGCAAATACTTGCCACCTTCCTGAGATCTCACAGGGAGAAGAATCCTTTCTCGTGCAGATGGATTCCACCACTGACCCCAGTTTAATATTACTCTGTGCTCCCTGTTATGAATTCTATCTTGACCGCAATTCAAAAAGGCATCCAACACAGCAGCATCGACACAGTCTGGTTCTTTTCTCCAAGATCTAGAACCGATAATCAAGTATTTCCTTGAAACAAATATATTTACTCTTTCCAAAACATGATCATTCAAAGCCAAACAACAGAATGAATCTGTATTCACTAGCAAATACACATCAGATTTACTCTGGAATCGCCAGCAGCTCACTGATCTCGCTTTCCCCACAGCATAAAAAGGTCCTCAGTGGACAAAGCAAGACACAACATCAGCTCGTTTTTGTCTGCTCCCGGGCTAGGTGTTCAGCTCATCCCAGAGTTGTTCTCTGCCTGTGACTGAACTGAAGATGCATTACCTGCAACAGGCTGCCCTCCTTTCCTCCCTCTGTAAGGTGCCTGAATAAGCATGTTCTACCCGATGCACAAAGCCTATCGTTTCCTTCTCGGCTTCGGAAAGGATCTCTTCTTCTTGCAGCATATTCACCTTCAGAGTCAAAACAAAATTTTGGCTTGTTTCTTCTCCATCCGCTAGACACGCACATTTTCAAGTTTCTTTTCAATCAAATTTTGAACACGGTGGGGAATAAAGGGGCAACATTATAAACCATGGAAGTGCTGCTCCCTTACATAAGATCAGAAAACAGTGTCACTGCAGCTGAATTTCCACTTTCAGCTATTAATGCTGGAATCCATTTCTGAGATTTGGGTAAAAATGAATAATCTGAGGAGGCTAGCAGAATACATTGGGAAAAACACAATGAATTGAAATCATTTCATGTACAAAGATGCTTTACTAAACTTACCAAGAAGTCCCGGACATGATAATCTGTTGTATAGAAACATATTTTGTGTAGTTGCTGCTTCACGCTGAGGCCCTACCAAAAGGAAAAAGAAATTCTCCTGCAGAAAAGTTTGCAAAAAATGTACATAGTTCTCTGTACTGGCATGAAAGGGTATGTATTTGCAAAGGATCTGAGGACTTGGCCATGGCTTCTTAGTGCATGTGGTCAATAAATGGGGTCAGGAAGGCAGAAATGTCCCTAAGGGTCAGGGATCATCTGTTCCCACTTTAAGCCTAACACAGAAGAACACGGGAGAAACAATGGTCTTAGCCTACAGTTTTGCTCAGGATGTGAAGATAGAATCCCTGTACACAGAAATACCCTGGAGCAAACATTACAGATGGAGCTCTGTGGCGGGTGTAGCATTACTCACCATGTTTCTTAGAAGTTCAGAAGCTTCATTTGTGTCACCCTTCAAGAGGCTTTTATAAGCCGCCTCCAGGCCTATTTGGGTCAGCTGCCCAAGATTCTGGGCAGGGTTGCAAGTCAGGCGGAAAAAGGTTTGTGCCTCCGGCAGTCTGTTGCTTAAAAGGGCTTCAGTAACAGCTTGCTGGAAAATTAAAATGATGAGCAATTTCAAGAGCTGTCTTAGGAGACCCTCTACCCACCCTGAGTTTCGTATTCTTTCTTGGAAGGTTAGGGATGGCCAAGGGAAGTCGGTGTGGGTGTGTGGAATAGAGGAATGCTAGGTCAAAGCAAAGGGGCACAAATCCAATTGAAGGTGAGTACTCCATCATTACAACTTCAAAAAAGCTGATCAGGGTAATGTTCCATTAAGTCCAGACATGGCTGAGTGATCACACTTTGGTGGTGGTAGTGGTGGTGTGTTCCAGAAAGCATGGGAGTTACTAGCTAATCAGATGGCCAAGCCCACAACATAGAGCTAAAGACCACAAGTTCATATCTCATTATTCAGCAGCTAAGACGCTCTGAATCCATAGAGGCTATTGAACCAATCTGATTAAAGAGAAGCCATTAACTGACCTCTCCTCTATAAAACTGCTGCCACCATTTTTAAAAATCCTTATCATGAAAATATCACCTGACAGTAAATTCCATGAACTGATTCAGGTTTGTGTAGAAAGCACTTCCCTTCGCCCCTTGCCCTCCAT
The DNA here is from genome assembly GCF_059951505.1 of Python bivittatus. Taxonomy (NCBI): domain Eukaryota; kingdom Metazoa; phylum Chordata; class Lepidosauria; order Squamata; family Pythonidae; genus Python; species Python bivittatus. The sequence continues at coordinate 5,581,180 of NW_028277053.1, read as the reverse complement.
TTCGGAGGATGTCTCCGAGTTGAGTACTGCTGAAGGAAGATGACCCAGCCTATGAACCCAGAGCCCTTCCTGCGCTCTCTTCCAGCCTAATTATTTTCTTCTGTGAAACAATGACCACATTTGTACGTGTGTATTACAGAGTTACCAGCAGTCCCTTTCCAAATGGCTTCAACAGGAACCAGGATTTTTTCATAGCTGTATCACACACACACACACACACACACACACACACACACACACAAATGCTCTCTTGCTAAAATAATTACATCCCGACTTCGCTCCTTCGCACTGAAATCAATTACTTTCAGATGCTGAACCTAGACTAGGCTCTGCGAGCGGCTCCAATTTGCTCTGCAGAAGTGTAGCAAGGAAATTGTTTAATAAATTAAAATGATATCATGGGTGAAATTTGTGGAGCTATATATTCTGATATTCAAGCTATATTCTGCTTACCTCTGTATCAAATTTTTCCCACATCTGGCTTTGCTCCATTGTGGGAAGGTTATCTTCAGAATCCCAGGGCTGACTGACGACACCAGATGGCTTATGAGGGAACCTTATCATAAATGTCCTAAGCTTGGTAATGTAGCTGGTGAAAATGTCAACGCACTGGACCATATTTTCATCCAATTCTGTGAAGAGCATCAGGAAGACCATCAGGTAAAGCTACCAAAGGGTTGCCTGGGGAGACTGGCAACCATAAAGGCTGCATGGTTATCCCCCACAACCACCGCAAAGCCATCCCGCCACTCTGTTCGCATTGAGAAGACACATAGGAAGAACACTGGACTTGGGCTGCTGGTAGCAGTCAAAAGGGATGGGATGCTGCAGCTTGAGGACAGCACAGTAGAGTCGGCCAATGAGGTGCTCCCTAGATCCTTGCCCATCTTAGCTGGTAACAGCTAGCAGGGAAGATTGGTCTGGGTGGCTACAGGAAGCATTTAATGCGAGGGAGTAATGCCCACTCCTTGGAGAGTGGGGTAGTGTGCTCTCTTCTGTAGAGGTTGTTCAGGGACTCTGCGGTTTCAGAGCAGCAACTTCCCATTTTGGGGAAAGGTGATGCCTGGCTAACTACATACATGCTTGAAAGAAACCAATCTGAATCCTTTTCAGTCTGGGTCAGGCCTACTTCTATCACTGAAGCAGCCTTATTGGTCCTGACTGATGGTCCTATAAGGAGAGAGAAAAAGCTACAGGACTGATTCTACTGGATTTTTCAACAACCCTTCATCCCAGTGATCATAAGATACTTGTGGAATCCTTGGGAACTGGGGACATTACGTGAGGGTAGTTCATTCCTATCTTTAGGATCAGCACTCAAGACTATCAGAGGAGGAATTTCTGTTTGTCCTATATGAAGTTTGGGCTATACAGTCGGCCAGAGTTCCATTCTTTCTCCCTGTTCTTCAGTACCAACATGAACATTCTGGAGGAAATCATTTAGAATCTAGACATGATTATTCACTCAGATAGTTGCTGGATGAAGTAACTCTAGAAGCCAGAGCTATTTTATTTTTTTAGACAGACTTTTAAAAAAAGCATTTAATACTATTTTTTTTAACTTTGTATAGACTTGATAGTGTAACTGCAGGTTTTTAATACTGTTTTTGTGTGCTACTCTGAACTTTCTTTGGTGTGCAAAGAAAATGGAAAATAATAACAATTGTTAGAAAAAGCATGTTTCCAAAAATTAAAACAGGAACAAGTGGCCTTTTCAGGTGGCTGGCACTACTATCACACTAATCCATCCATCTATTTTAGAGAAGTGAAATATAAAAACTTTTAATAAATTATACATGGCTGAAATCTGGGGAAATCATGGTGATCCTGCAAGATTTCAGCCAGCCAGCCAATAAATAAAATGCTATAACCAATAAAAAGTGGGAGTTAGTGGACACCATCTAATGGTGTCACAGGTACTGTATTGCAAAGCCCCATAATACATCTTCAGACACTTAATACCTACCTACTCATTAAGGGGAAACCTGCATGCTGCCCTATTTTCAACTTTCTTCTGATAAGTTAAGGAGCACAACATTTGTAAATAAACCCATTCAGGAAACAGAAATTTTATTGTTCAGTGATGGTACAGAGATACCAATTCAAGTAAAATAAAAGTAACATAAAACTGACTCTACCTTCCCTGAGGATAAAAATCTCGCGGAGTTGTTTGTTAAGGAAAGATAAGGTGAGGTTCAGCAGCTGCTCAGAGAAATGCTTGCTCTGGGTTTCCACATCGTTTTCTTGAATTGCCTTACACAGTAAATCCAATGCTGGCCTCAACTCTTCGACATCTGTGGGAGAAAATGGTAAACCCAAGAAAAATGGGAATATCACTTTAAGAAACACACAAGTTTGCATCTGTCTTCAATGTGATGTGAAGACATACGCAAGTTATTCCATTAGACTATGGAAAACCTATGGACAACTAATTCCCAGGTATCCGTCCTGAGCACCTTCTAGTGATCTAGCCTCTCCATTCAATGCAGCTTGTTTGGCATTCACTCAATGACGCTTCTTTCATGTCCACTATATTTCATAAAATGTCACTGTGAACATTCATATAGTTTTACTTACTCTTCAAGTAAAAATCTGACGTATTTGCAGGCTGATCTTGTATAGAGCATGCTGCAGACAGACTGAAAAGGTTCTCTTTATTCTTTAGGAAAAAATCCACGGTGTCCAGCTGTCGGTTCTCTAAACCAGCCTAAACATCAAAATATAATTACTGTTATACAGAGATCCACTATCAATGCTTTGATCCCTCTTAGTCAGCACCTGGCTTGAATGTCCAACTGAGTATCAAGGCATGGATTGTACCTCTCAGTTCCTGAGCTCTTCTCAGAGGTCTGGCTGTCACAATACTGAGACAAATCTTTGTCCAATTACACAGGAATTTTATTCTTGAGGAGTTGCGCACTCCATGAATATGATCTATGCTAAATAACATATTCATTCTGTAAAGATACATTTAATGTTATTTATAATTTACTCTTACATAGATTTGTAACTAACATTGACTGTAACCAGGGAACAAGCAATACTTCTGGGCAATCTGGAGTGAAAGGATCAGTGGTTTATGTAAGATTCAGGATTCTTCACAGGTTGTAAATGATTGGGATGAAAGAGAAGGGGGACGTTCACCTAATATGCATATGACTCTAAAATATAAATGGTAATACTTAAAAAAAACCACAGTGATCTTCACAAGATGAAGAATTGTGCTGCAATTAATCAAGTCTATTTCTTGTCCTGTTAGCAGAAGATATTGAGTCCTGGATGAGTACCATTTAAACTAGAGCGAAAAGCGTGGGGAATCAATCTTTCCACTATAGAATAGATGACCAAAACGTCACAGCTTCATAAGCACCAGGGAAATTGTTGGAGTAGTCCAGAAAATCCTCAGTAATAGCAAGACACTACTACTCCCCACACTGGAAATGTAGAAGGCCCCAGGCTTCTTTCTTTACCTCTAAGGCATGTACAGGAATGGAGCACCTTCCCCATCTATTGAGGTGGCAAAGAGAATCCACAGTGCCAGCGTTTCCATAGATGATCAGTCTGTTCAAGAATTCCTCTTGTGTAAAGCCAAACAGGAACAAGAAGAGGCCAGTCTCTAAGGATTATCACAAAGAGAGAAAAGTTATTTCCATGCCACATTGCTCATTGTCTACAAAAAAGATGTTCTAGCAGACCTGAACACAGCTCCCACGCAATCATTTTCAGTGATGTCAATACATAGTAGAGAAAGCAACTTCAGCTTTGAAAGGTTTCTAGAGAGAAAATGTTTATTTGCAATTAAAACCAAAGATGCTCACCTGAAAGGATAAGCCATAGTGGTTCCTCTCTGGTATATTCCACAAAAAAACAATTTTTGCCCACATAACACTGTATGATGTCCTGAGTCACGAAATCCCAGAAAACAAGAGTCAATCCTTCACTTTCACTTGAGACAGTGAACAGTGCATTAAAACCTGTCACATGTTTACAGTCAAGTTTCACACACTCTTCTAGGTCACCTAAATACATATTCTTCCATTGTCTGTCTCTAGTGCTTTTATTATCTTTCCCTCTGGAGCTTGAAAGAACAAATGCAACATCTTGAAAGAGGGAGGCTCCAGAAGTTTCCAAAGTCTTAGAGTTAAGAGGTTCTAAGTGCATAAGATACTGATACCAAGGCAACTCAACATCAGTAAACAAATGTGGAAAATAATTGTGGGGGTGTGTATCATACAAAGATAGTAAGCGTGTCATCCAGGATCTGGAAAAAAGGGGAAAAAAATCTTATCAACATTTCCAATGATACATGAATGAAAATGTAAGAATTACACTCTTCAATGAAACAATTCCTCTTCTCCCCTTGTCACTATAAACGTACAAGAGATTTTACAAACCAACCTGTCGGCCTCGAATGAAGGCTGTAAGAACTTCATGCTGTAATTTGAACTTCTGAGGTCATCTTCATCTGTTGCCTCCAACTGCTGCATAGGAAGATTCTCAAAGCTTCGCTTGCAAAATAAATGGTCAGGATATTCTCTGGGAAAAACGGGGTATTATAAATAAGTCAAGTTCCCCTTTACTTTACAAGCCTCAATAAGATTTAATCTGACAATTTACATCCATAAAAATAATACAATATACACTGATGCAAAAAAAAAAATGGGGGGGACAATAAAATATAATTCAACAGCAAATTCAGATCACATAAAAGTGCTTTAGAGGGACCTGAATAGCTGAAGGTCATGATTGAAAAAAAAAAAGTGGGAGAGCAAATGGGAGTTTGCCAGTAGAGTTTGGGGGCGGGGGTCCTGACAAGCTTTCCATTTATGAGGACAATGAACACTTGAGTCTCAGAATAAAAGAGACCAACTCATTTTACCGATGAAACCTTTAAAAAATAAGCTAAGATAAAGTGGCAGGACTCTCCAGTTATGACTCATGAACCTTGTGGCGTGAAGGTTCATGAGTCATTCAAATGTACAATTAATGATCAGCAAAACTACAAAAACATATTCACCAACAAAACAATGTTTAGTCATCATCTGCTGCCTTGTTTTCATCCCAGCTACACACTATTTGGCTGCCAAGCAGGATGAAATGTTTCATGTTTGAAAGTAATAGCTTAACATAAAACTCATCTGTTCTTCCATGATGTACAAGGGGCAAAATATAACTCTTCCAGAGATCCCTATAGAAAATACAGTATAATAGAATAAGTTGAATTCCTTCCGTTTCCCCAGATTCACACAGGCAAGCACACTCAACCAATGCATTTTAGAGTATCTACCCTGAAAAAGTGCAAAAGGAGAATATTATGCCTAGCCCTAAAAAATTATTTTCTCAATTTGGGGACAGTGAGTGTTTTTAGATACAGTAACTTGCAGGTTTTCAAGTAAATGTTGATGCTTCTTTCCTGCCTGAAAACAACCGTGTAAACACGTGCAGTAAGTGCAAATCTGTAGAGAGCTTTGAAGGAAAAGGCAAAGGACTGGAGCAGTAAGCAGCCAGCCTTCATCTGAGGATGAAGAGTTATCAGATCAACTGAACAATTAACTATCACAGAAACTGACAGAAGAAACAACTTTTCATAAGGAAGAGAATCAAGCAAGTGAGCAAACTAGCAGATGAAAGTGACTCCCAGGAGCAGAGATGGAAGATATCTGAATCATTTTCAAGTTCCCAGAAAACAAGCAGGTGTTGAGCCTTCGGGGATGGGGAAAAAAGGCTCTGCAGACAGAACAGTGGCTCCCTGAAGGGCAGAAGAGCTGCATCTGCATTCTGCCAAAAATACAAAGGGAATGGCCATAGTAGGTGTGATTACTACAAGGAATCAAAACAAACGTGTGCTGACTTCACACGTTGTAAAGTGTGATACCTGCAAGAATCCAGGATCAAAAATGCAACAGAACAATTTCCAAGATTTTTCACTAAAAACGATCCTTTCCAACAATACTGCAAAAAACAGCTATATTATCAGAAACTTTGAAATGCTTGAGAACTTGGGAGGTTGAACTGGTCTTCTCATTTAGTCTTCCAAGTTCGTGGGGGAAGGACTGAAGACAGAAAGTATGATGGAAGTGAATGACTTGGAAGGATGAATGAAGAGAAATTAGGATGATTTGGGGTTTAGAAATTCCATAGAAATAGTTCTATGAAGGAAGAATTAAGGACTTTGAATGTTTATCTTTAAGAAGACCAAGGAGGCATACGATAGAACTTTTTCAATACCTGAAAGGATGCAATACAGAAGTTTAAGACATGCTCCTCATTGTTCTTGAGTGCTGGACATAGAATTAGGGGGGGAAAGTCCTAATTGTTCAAACAATGGAACTCATTGCCTGGAGAGGTGGTGGGTTCCCTTCACCAGATGCATTCCCGCAGGAGCTAAACCGCCATTGGTGGGGAGATGCCTTCATGTGGGTTCCTGCACTGACCAGAGGGCTCTTTCAACTCTGTGATTTGATGTCTCATCCACACATCTGTCTCACTCGCTCTTTTTTCCTACTTTAATATACAGGTGAAACTCGAAAAATTAGAATATCGTGCAAATGTTCATTTATGTCACTAAGGCAACTCAAAAGGTGAAACCAATATATGAGATAGATGCATTACATGCAAAGCGAGATACGTCAAGCCTTACTTTGGTATAATTGTGATGATTATGGCATACAGCTTATGAAAACCCCAAATTCACAATCTCAGAAAATTAGAATAGTGTGAAAAGGTTCAATATTCTAGGCTCAAAGTGTCCCACTCTAATCAGCTAATGAATCCATAACACCTGCAAATGGTTCCTGAGCCTTTAAATGGTCTCTCAGGCTGGTTCAGTAGGAATCACAATCATGGGAAAGACTGCTGACCTGACAGTTGTGCAAAAAACCATCATTGTCACCCTCCATAAGGAGGGAAAGCCCCAAAAGGTAATTGCAAAAGAAGTTGGATGTTCCCAAAGTGCTGTATCAAAGCACATCAATAGAAGGTTATGTGGAAGGGAAAAGTGTGGAAGAAAAAGGTGCACAAGCAGCAGGGATGACCGCAGCCTGGAGAGGATTGTCAGGAAAAGGCCATTCAAAACTGTTGGGGACTTTCACAAGGAGTGGACTGAGGCTGGAGTTAGTGCATCAAGAGCCACCACACACAGACGGATCCTGGACATGGGCTTCAAACGTCGTATTCCTCTTGTCAAGCCACTCCTGAACAACAAACATCATCAGAAGCGTCTTACCTGGGCTACAGAAAAAAAGAACTGGTCTGTTGCCCAGTGGTCCAAAGTCCTCTTTTCTGATGAGACCAACTTTTGCATCTCATTTGGGAACCAAGGATCCAGAGTCTGGAGGAAGAATGGAGAGGCACACAATGCACGATGCTTGAAATCCAGTGTGAAGTTTCCACAGTCTGTGTTGATTTGGGGAGCCATGTCATCTGCTGGTGTTGGTCCACTGTGCTTCATTAAGTCCAGGGTCAACGCAGCCGTCTACCAGGAGATTTTGGAGCACTTCATGCTTCCTTCCGCAGACGAGCTTTATGGGGATGCCGACTTCATTTTCCAGCAGGACTTGGCACCTGCCCACACTGCCAAAAGTACCAAAACCTGGTTCAATGACCATGGGATTACTGTGCTTGATTGGCCAGCAAACTCACCTGACCTGAACCCCATAGAGAATCTATGGGGCATTGCCAAGAGAAAGATGAGGGACATGAGACCGAACAATGCAGCGGAGCTGAAGGCCGCTATTGAAGCATCCTGGTCTTCCATAACACCTCAGCAGTGCCACAGGCTGATAGCATCCATGCCACGCCGCATTGCGGCAGTCATTGCTGCAAAAGGGGCCCAAACCAAATACTGAGTACATATGCATGCTTATACTTTGCATAGGTCCGATATTGTTCTATTTCCAATCCTTGTATTATTGATGTCATGTAATATTCTAATTTTCTGAGATTGTGAATTTGGGGTTTTCATAAGCTGTACGCCATAATCATCACAATTATACCAAAGTAAGGCTTGACATATCTTGCTTTGCATGTAATGCGCCTATCCCATATATTGGTTTCACCTTTTGAGTTGCCTTACTGACATAAATGAACATTTGCATGATATTCTAATTTTTCGAATTTCACCTGTATATATATATAAACCTTGAAAATTGTTATTCAGCTCTAAGCAAAGCATAAATATCAATAACCATAATTAGCAAAGTATAAATCATAAATGGAAACTGGGAACTGCAATAAATTCTGTCCATGTTACTAAAAGTCTATTGTAATTTAGTAGTTGTATAAAATTAAAATATAGACTATGCAGAGAGAAGCCCAAATTTTGGGTGTGGTACAAGTATTTAACTGTAGTCTAAGAAGAGTTTCCAGTCTGAACGAAACTGTGTGTCAGAATTACTTTTGCGATCCAGGACTATTCTAGACTTCACTCCCACGACTTAATGAGCCATTCTGCCATAGAAGGGGCCCAATAAAAGGCTTGCAGCAGTTTGGATATACAATGCTAGCTCAATGTTCTTTGTGGGCATATATGGTTTAGTGAGGCTTAGTAAAAATATTGCAAGTTGAAATGGGAACTCAACTTTTAAGATCTGAAGGCAAAGACCTGGAACACAATCTCAGATAATGAGTAATAGGAAGATCTTCACACAGAACATACTGCATGAACTAAGTCTGAAGAAAACTGGAAGTCACCGAAGACTGAACATTAACTTTACATGCTCTGTAATGTAAATACTGTTCTGGCATCACATGTAATTTCTGGATTCTTTTCAAGAGCAGTCCTATGTAGAATGCACTGAACTGAAATTTAAATGAGACCAAGGTAGGTGTGACAGTGACCAAGCCTTTTTCTAGAAAAAAATACAATCTATCATCAATAGGCTTTGGTTGATGATGTCCCATCAAGTCAGTATTAACTCTCAGCAGCCATCTTCTCCAGGACCACCTGTCCCTAACTCTCCCAATGGTTACGCCCATCCAATGGGTGTACCCTTCCAATGGTGCACCCATGGCTGCTGTGTCCATCCACTTTGCTGCTAATTGTTCTCCTCTTCTCTTTCCTTCCACTATTCCCAGCATTACAGACTTCTCCAGAGAGAAAGGTATTTGCATCATGTGTCCAAAGTAGGATAATTTGAACCTGGTCATTTGTGCCTTGAATGAGAACTCTGGACTTATTTTACCAACAAAATCAAAGGCTTTTCTTTTTTCTTTTAATATAATTTTGATTGCAGAATTTTTTAACAAGATAAAAGCAATACAAATACAACCAAACAAGGGTGAAGGCCTCTATTAAGGCCTACCTTACGGCGGCAATGGTGGCAAAACAATAACTTCTCTGCCTTTACTGTGTCTGCTGAGTGCTGCCCAGTGGCCTTGTTTCAGGTGACTCGACCCCACTGAGTAAGGGGGACCCAGAGATTCTCCTGCAAACCTACGCAGAGGAATTTTCAGAGCATCTGTTGGGCAAAATTGCTCAAATTCATTCCCAGGTAGGTGCCAGCTTTGGTGCAGGTCCAGCGGAGATGCCTCGGGCCCAGTCTTGCCTTGTTATCTGGGAACACTTTAAAGCTGTGGGGCTGAGGAAGTGGACAAGGTCCTCATGACTGTGAGTTCGGCCACCTGCTCATTTGCTCCATGTGCCTCCTGGCTAGCTAAAGCTGCCCAGGGGAGTTGTGTGGTTGGGTTCTAGCAGTGGTGAATTCATCCTTGAGAGAGAGGGTTGTTCCTCTGCCTCTTAAGGAGGTGTTGGTTCAACCCCTCCCCATAAAACCATCACTGGATCCCACCATACTGGATAATTTTCTTCCAGTATCCAATCTCCCTTTTTTAGGGAAAACTGCGGAGGTGGTAGTCACATAACACCTTCAGTGGATCCTGGATGAAGTGGATTATCTAGATCCCTTTCAGTCAGGTTTCAGACCTGGGTGGAAATGGTCTTGGTTGCACTTTCGGATGACCTCTGACAGGAGCGTGATGGGGATAGTGCATCCATCCTGGCTGTACTTGACCTCTCAGCAGCCTTCAATACCATCGACCATGGCATCCTTCTGGATCGGCTCCGTGAAGTGAGAGTGGGCGGCATGCTGCTGTGCTGGTTTGCCTCCTTTCTACAAAAGTTTGTTTTTCACGTTCATAGTAGTAAACAGCGTGATCTTCAGCGTGAACTGAAAGTCCCCAATTCCAGTCCTTTTCAATTCACTGATGCTAAAGATGTCAATGTGCAGTCAATTCATTCCGTCTTTCATTGGGTTGAACTCTCCCATGTTCATGCTTCTTACATTCCATATTCCCACTGTGTTTCTGTCTTTGCAGCTTTGGATTTTCTTTTCCTGTACAGCAACAACGGCAACTAGATGTCCTGAAGGCTTTACTCTAGCCATGTTACAAACAACATAAGTATTCCAGAAGATCCTCAGCTCTTCCTCAGTATCTTGTTCAGTGCCACCCATCATCCAGTCCTATATCATCAATCATTTTTTAAAATTTTCTATCCATGTGGTTTTCTTGGTGAAATACAGGAGTGCTTTACCACCGCCTTTTCCCATGCAGTATGAAACGATGTCTTTGCCATTGTCACCAAAATGATTATATACCTCCAGCATCTCCCTGCAGTGCTGCTGCCTAATATACAGTAGTGCTTAAAAATCTGTGAACTCCTTTGAATTTTCAATATTTCTGCATAAGTATGACCTAAAACGTGATCTGTACTCCACCTGTCGTAAAACTAGATAAAGAGAACCCAATTAAACAAATGAGTCAAAAACATTATACTTGTTCATTGATTTATTGAGGAAAATGATTCAAAGTTACCTATTTGTGTATGGCCAAAGTATGTGAACCTCTAGGATTATCAGTTCATTTGAAGGGGAAATGAGTCAGGTGTTTCAATCAATAGGATGAAAATCAGGTGTGAGTGCAGGAGGTCCTGTCCTACTTAAAGAATGAATTCTGGGTATTCATTATCCACATCTGATCTTCACAACATGAGGATGTGGAAGTGTGTCCTGGCCCAAGCAAAGGAGATTTCTGAGGACAGAAGTTGTTGTTGACGATGATGATGTTGTTGTTCACCAGGCTGGAAAAGCTTACAAAACTATTTCCAGAGTTTGGACTCCACCAGTCCACTGTCAGGCAGATCCTGTACAAATAAAGGCAACTCAACACCATTGTTACCCTGCCCAGGAATGGCTGACCAAGAGCAAAGCTCAAGAGAAAGTGGGTCATACAGTAAGACAACTCAAAACACATGTTGTACAACCAAAGAATGATTAAAGCAGGAGTTGATGTTTTGGAATGGCCAAGTCAAAGTCCTGGCCTTAATCATATAGAAATGTTGTGGAAGGACCTGAAGTGGGCAGTTCATGCAAGGAAGCCCACCAACACCCCTGAGTTGAAGCTGTTCTGTAAGGAGGAATGGGCTAAAATTCCTCCAAGTCAATGTGCAGGACTGATCAACAGTTATCGAAAATGTTTAGTTGCCATTATTGCTGCTCAAAGGGGGGCACACCAGTTATAGGTAGTCCTCATTTAGCAACTGCCTTGGACAGCGACCATTCACAGTTATGATGGTGATGAAAAAGCAACTTTGGGACCAACACCCACATTTACGACCTTCACAGCATTTCTCAGTCATGCCTTCACCATTACAGTCAGTTAGTAGGCATTGTCCTGTACCTGACCACTTTTTTCTCCCTCCTCCTCACAAAGTGGAGAGACTGCCTAAACAAGCTATCTCTTCCTGAGCTGCTTTTCTCCCCAGGGCAGCACCTCCCTACTAACCACAAGTTAACAAGCTCAGCTGTGATCTTAATTAGTTGATTAGAACTCTAGAGCCCCCTGCAACCGCTATCTGAAACTGACCAGACCTTAATCAGTTTCACACTGAAGGCTTTTTTGTCCTAAATGCACTTGGTCAGAAAATGAATTTTTTATTACTGTTTATTATAGACGTATTTGCGAACGATCACTATCTGAGGCAGCTGCTGAATGGAGACTATCTGTACAATGTCTTGACTCATTTAATTAGGTTCTCCTTATCTAGTTTTAGGAGAACTAAAGGAGAACTTATATGGAGAACAGTTCACGTTTTAGGTCATATTTATGCAGAAATTCAAAAGGATTCACAAACTTCTAAGCACCATTGTAGATGCCTGCTTGCTTTAGCTGGGCGGTTGGGATGACCTTTGTGCCTTTGGCGGCCCTGCTGGGAGTATGTGTTCTTGGCATGCGCCTCCAGCATTCTTCATTCATCCCAACCAGGAACACTCCAGCCATGATAAGGCAGCACAGCGGGACTTGGTGGGGCATCAATAGGTTATTTATTCCAATTATTTAAGATTTCCTGTTCAGATAAAGTATAAAAGATAAACCACGCTCACTCCTTCAACTACAGCATAAGCCTGTCAGATTCAGCCGGCATGGCGAAGGCACCGCTCAGCTTCGCCTAGTCAATTTCAGGGTAAACCTTACAAAGGCTACCAAAAAAGTCTTATTCCAATGAGCCTTTCCAATCCTCTGACCCTCATGCACTGTTGCCAGCATGGAATTAAACACCCTGTTTTATTCTACTGCATTGGTACAGCTGAACCTTCATCCATAGTGGCAAAAACTATCATGAGGCAGTCACATTCTGTCACAACCATGGTACTTTATAGAGAATGTTCTAATTCTCTCTTCCAAGTGCAGATGAACTGGTTGGCTCCAGTGTTGGGAGAAAGATTACTCACAATGGAAAAATGGAGGTGATAGAAGCAAGGACAGAAAGGTATGGAGCCGCACACCGGAGTGTTGATGTAAACTTTTCTTTTTCATATCTCATGGCTTAATTTCTTTGGCTCACTATTTCCAACTCCCTTTATGTGCTTTGCATAATGCTGCTAATCTGTAGAGAGTAAGGAAGAAAATCTTGTTGGAAATATGCAGGAACTGCTACCCAAGCAAAAGGGGCTGAAATGTTTTTTAAGTCCAGAACGACTACATGACATTTGGAAGCAGCTCAGCAGACACCTCCCTAATCCCCTGGAGTATAAGGAGGAAGAGGAGGTATAGCACAATCAGACTTGCAAGGTTCTGTTACAGGTGGTCCTCATTTAACCACCACTCATTCAGTGATCGTTCAAGCTTGCGACAGAGCAGAATGAGTAGCATTTACAACCGGTCCTCAGAGTTCCGGCCATTGCAGTATCCCCGCGGTCACGTGATCATGATCCAAGTACTCAGCTCGCAATTACGTCGCAGTGTCCTGCAGGTATGCAATCACCATTTGTGACTTTCTTTGCCAGTTTCCAACAAGCAAAGTCAATAGGGAAGCTGGCAGGAGGTCGCAAATGGCGACCATGTGACATCGTTGCTTAACGACCTACGGTGATTCGCTTAATGATAGCAACCAGGAGTGACAGAATTGCTGTCATTAAGTGGTGCATCATGTGGTGTTGAGTTTTACGACCACGTTGTTTAGCTGTCATTAACCAAGAACTATCTGTATTAGTGATTTCCTGCTCTTGTCTACCTAGTGGGGCTGACATAACCCCAAGAAAGAAAACCATGATGGGTTTTTAATGTACGTGTATAGGTTTAACCTTGATTCTGTGGACTGCTAAAGGGCTTCAGCTATTGAGTGGTACAAAAATGCTATTAAAAAGACTCCTAAATAATCTGAAGATTGGTATCCTGCCCAAGGCAGTAATGAAATGTTCATTTCTTATGCTGCAGAAAGACTTCACATTTTCAGGTCTTAATGCATTATCTTATCACAGCTTTCCTTCCCCCGCCCCCAAAAAGCCACACATACCACAGTAAATGAAGTGCAAAGCCTTTTCCGCAAGGCCATTTTGTTCCAGCAAGTGCCCTCTGCCAACCACATTAGTGACCTTGGATGCCTCATACCCTCAGGGTGGGGCTCCTCAGTTCCAGGGCTGAGGTGACTCTGAAGTCAGGCCAGCAGAAAATCAAGGCCGGTTCAGGAGGATGAGCAGAACATAAGTGCCACGAGCCTTTAGTTTACTCTGTCAGAAGCCTTGCAATCAATTAATCATTTTGCTAATTAGCTTGCTTCATTTCTGCCATTATAAGCGCAGATGGATTCATCTGTCTCTCAGGAATGCCCAAGGTTGTATCAGCATGAGACCAGGAGAGACCAGGGAAAAGCGCAAGAAGGACTATGGGATGGAAGTGGGGTGGTGAAGGGAAAAGTGGTTAGGTAAAGTTTGGCACACGCGGGCTTTTTAGTTTCAGCAATTCTTTGCAGACTGTGTACTACTTCTCAATAAATTAATCTTTCTTTGAACTTATCTGAGTTTCAAGAGGAGTCACATTTGTTGGGGACTGAGCATTGCAGTTCATCACATACTCACTACAGAACGGAATGGAGAGTTCAAAGGGAAATCAGGGAAAGCCGAGCCAAAGTCAGCTTAGCAACAACTCTCCTTGCCCCACCTAGCAGAGAAGGCATTGGCGAACTGAGTGTCACCTCGTTGGAGCACTGCCTTCTCAGCATCCCCCCAGAGATTCGGCTGGCCCCAATCCTATTAGCCTTTTGTAAGGCACTGAAGATCTGGATGTTTCCCCAGGCATTTGGGTCAGAAGGTTAGGTGAGTTCTGCTGCTGTTGATGTGGGGGGGTTTTGTGAGCGGGGTCATTGTTATATCCTTGGGCACCGGGGGTTATACAGTATGTTGTGGTTTTGATGCTTTTAATCCTTGGAAGCTGTCCAGAGTTACTTGTGTGAGATGGGCAGCCGTATAAATCATCTAAATAAACAAACAAACATTATGCTAAAATCAAGGCAGCCTTTGAGAAACAGGCTCCCTGCCAGCTTTCAAATATTTCAGTCGACCTACCTGAAGTACAAGTTGAGGTCAACAGCAGCAACACAATTGGAGCAGCTGACAACCACAGCCACACTGAGATCATGTGATATATTTAGCAGCACAAGAGGAAGTGGCATATCCTGGTTTTTCTCTTCTTGCCCCCATGACTGATAGAGACAGACACTGACATGGGCCAAATATACGCCATCTGTAGTATCAAATATATCTTTGAAAGAGTCAAAGAAGTTCACAGGCTATTGAAATAATGGACAAAAATACACAACAGGACAGAAACACGCCATTCTAAGAGCACACTGCATGTGTGTCTGCTTCAAATTAAGCCTCATTGGGCAATGTAAGCTTACTTCAGGGTAAATGCACACAGGGAATCAAGTAAGCTATAATTCCAATAGAATTTTTTTTACATCAGTCTTTCTATGCTCTGTGAAGGCAAACAAGGATGCAGCCACTGAGAGACAGACAGACTGACAAATAACAGGGCTATTCTTCTGAATGCCAATCTAGGGAAAGATGACACAACTGGGGGCAACTGGGTGGGGGGGAGAATGTTAAAAAAATCAAGGGTTTTTTTTTTTTTACATGCACTGATTTCACACACACACGCAGATTTCCCTGGACACAATGCCAAAAGAAGAGTAAAAGTTTTGAACCCCAGTGGAAATGTCTTCTAAGCAGACCTGCATAAAGTTCTTACCCGTTATTTTAACTTTCATTTTTACAAACACTTGCATGCGGTCTTTATCCAGATTCCCAAAGGCTGGCGGACATTCTAAGAGTTTCCGGTTCTTCTAGCCCAACTTGTCCCTGTTCGGTGGAGTTGACTTTCGAGGCTTAATCAAGGACTAAAATTGCTTAAAGAGGTCTAGGCAGCCCTCTTTCAATGCATTCCCAAGTGAACAAAAACTCACACGGTACCAAGCAAAACATGGCATCTTTCTGCAAATATGAACACAGATTACTGTGTATGTGCAGTGGTGAATGTGGCACGTGCAGATGTTCGAACACAACTGTAAAATTCTTAGTAAGGCCCCAAAAGGTGGCTGACTCGTTAGGCCTACAATCAGCCATGGAAGAGAATCCCACAGTTGTTATGGAGTATTGCTTATAGAGTACAAGAATGATCTGTAGAGGCGAGTTATCAAAAGGAAACCTTTTCTCTGACCACAACAAACGTTATCATCTAAAGCAGGGTTCCTCAACCTCGGCGACTTGAAGATGGGTGGACTTCAACTCCCAGAATTCCCCACCCAGCATGGCTGGCTGGGGAATTCTGGGAGTTGAAGTCCACCCATCTTCAAGTCGCCGAGGTTGAGGAACCCTGATCTAAAGTATAACAAAACGCTTCGGGACCTGCTTACCTTCTCCTCTTAGCTGTTCAACTGTTTAAATACCAGCCTTACAACTATAAACATGTTTTAAAAAGGGATAAGGAGAGCTATGATTTATCTCTGGGTAACACAGCCAGGATTCCCAAGTGACTACAGATCTTCTTTTCCTTCCCCTTCATTATTTTCTTTCCTTTTCTTTTTTTGTAGGATACCCAAAAGAAATATTTGGACTGATAAAAGATGGCATAATGAATACATTTACAAAAACCAGAGCTATACTAATTTGGAGACTGCTGACTGTGAATATTCCATTTGCCTTACTGGGATTTACTTTCTGGCACTCAGCTTTGTTCAGGCTATGAGCCATCTGGCTTTCTTTTTAAACAAGCCCTTATGCTCCTTTTTCTTTTCACAACCTGAGGATGAATTCTTGCAAGCACAAGAGAGAGCTCTGACACAAGAAATGCCTATGTGAGGTTTTTCAATCTTGAAATGAAATTTAAATGAAGACTGAGTCCGAGGAACTGCTTGGGTCTTCACTACAGAGAATTATACTATTGTATCTGGCGACCCTGGCAAAAATTTCCAAATGAAGATAGCACCTTCTTGACTTATATTATTATTTTTTTCAGGTTGATTATACAAACAAGGGCTGTACCAACTTGGAGACAACTGATTTATCTATTATCCTTTTTGCCTTATTTGGATTTATTTTCTTGCATTCAGCGTTCCTTAGTTCGTATGTTATCCAGCATTTTTTTAAAAACAGACTTTAGGTATTGACTTAAGACCTATATTAACCTGAAGGTCATTTTTGTCTCATACTATATTTCACAGGCATTAATGTAATACAATATTTAGATATAAAGGTAGTCCTCAATTTACGACCATTCATTCAGCAACTGTTCTAAGTTAATGATGCTGAAAAAAGGAGACTTATGACCGGTCCTCAAACCATCCCAGCACCCCCGCAGTCACATGACATGATTGCAATCTGGATGCTTGGCAACCCATTTGCACTTATGACCGGTTGCCAAGCACCCCACAATCACATGATCGCCATTCGCAACCTTCCCTGATAGTTTCCCCCAAGCAAAGTCAATGGGAAGCCAGCAAGGAAGGTCACAGAGTAAGTCTCCCTCCCTGGCCTTTCTTCACTCGCACGTACCATGTCCTCCTTCTGCCCCTCACTCGCACACAACCTGCACCCTTTTTCCTTGGCATCCCTGCGCTTGCACACACGCACCCTGAGCCCTCTTTTCTCAGCCTCCCTGAGATCGCCTACACGCTGTGCCCTCATTCACTGGCCTTCCTGAGCTCACACCACACCAAGCACCTGCTCCCCCGACTTGCACACAGCCTGTACCAGGCCTCCCAGGGCCTTCCCTACCCCCTTGCAGTACCCCCACACTCCTTACCTGGGATTCCCTCCGCTTCCCACTTAACAACCCGCACGTCTCAGGGTTATGACAACAACCAGAACTGCCTAGGATTGCTGTCGCTAAGCAATGCAGTCATGTGACATCGCACTTTACAACCACATTGCTTAGCGATGGCAATCCCAGTCCCAATTGCAGTTGTAACTCAAGGGCTACCTATAAATGAGTTTTATCTTATTTAGTTATCCAAACTGTATGATTTGTTCTGGATCTGCTTAATGAAAAGAAACAGAGGGCATATCTATCAAAAATTAGTAGGAAACAACAGAGTAAGGAATAGATGACAAAACCAGAAGTCCAATATTTATCACAACAGTTGTCAACGATTGGTTCCTCTGTTACTTCATCGTAAAATAAAATTATTCTTACAAGTCAACAAGAAAAGCATACAGTGGAAGATAACGTCAAGAAATTAAATCAACAAAAACATTAAGACATGGAAGAAAAACTGCATTCCTTTAACATTGACTTTGATGAAAAATATGACAAATTAACAACTAAATTAGAACAGCATAATAAAGAAATTACAGGCATCCAGCAAGACATCAAGGGCACAGAATTCAAGTCAAAAGTTCAGAAGTTACATTACAAATTGTTGAAACAGAACTATGTAAAAACAATGTAAAGTTCAGAGGTATATTGGAAGATGCAGGGAAAGAAGATTTAGAGAAACGAAAAACTTACTCAAAACTTACTTTGATTTGGACGCAGATGAAACTCTGGAAACTGAAGAAATGTACAGAATAACCTCATAAGCAGCATGAAGAAGAAAATTGCCCTGTACCAAATTTATGTATTTTAAGACCAAAAAAAAACCAATATTAGAAGAAAGGACTGGCACTCCTTTAAAAGATGGGTATATAATTGAGATTCTACTAGATGTGCCTCTGAAGATATTTAGGCAGAGAAGACCCCTGAGATTTTTAACAACTGCTCTTCAAGAAAGAAAGACCAAATAGAGGTGGGCTACTCCATTCTGTCTGGAGGTCTTCATGGGTGGTGGTAAAGCTCCTATATGATGATGCCAGTAGAACGCTTGAGTCATTAGCAGTGACAGAACAGGGGGAAAAACCAAGACCAAAAGGTCAAAAATTGGACCAAGCAACTGCTATTTCTTCATAGATTATAGCTAATTTATAACTAGCACCATGGATTAAATTAAAATATTCTCAACTAATATTCATAGGCTAAACAGCCCATTTAAAAGGAAAAATATTCTTCTGAAGCTTAAAAAAAAGAAAATACAAATATTATTTGTCTTCAAGAGAGACAAGATTAAAAAGGATATTGTAAATCTGTTAAAGCGTAAATATCTCATTTAAAAAATTGCAGCCTTGGGTAATCAAGGCTTGGGGTAAAAATGGGGTAATCATATATGTGAAAAACTTATGGAATTTGGAAAAATAATTTCAAGATGGAGATTTATAATATTATGATTTCATACTGAATATGGGAAAATAGCAATTGCAGAACAAGATATTATGATTCTCAGGTATGCGAATGGGTTTTTTTCTCTGGACATGGACAAAGCTGCTTTATTTAAAAAGAACTCTGGTAAAGTCCCTCAAAATGTCTTACATTATGTCACTACTACCTCTTTCCAATGTCTGAAGATATAAATACCCTGTAGAGGAAGAATATAATTATTCTTCAGATCACAAAACTCACCCAAGAATAGATCTGTGGTCGATTTCTAATTCACTGTTAACTAATCTCATAGAAGTAGGTGTTGCAGCTCTTACGCAGACCACAGACTAATAATTGTAAGATTAAATAAGATGAATCTCCAAATGGAAGAGGTGGAGATTTAACAATTACTGTTCCAAGAAGACGACAAATCAAATGGTCAACGGGAATTAAAGAACTTCTTCCAAGTCAGTTTAATCCCTGATGTTTCTTTGTGCACAGCCTGGGCCTCCAGAGAAGCATCGATAAGAGGACCGCTCATCTCTCAGGCATCAAACAGAAAGAGAGCCGTGAAAACCAGAAGGATGTTGGTGAACAAACCAAAGCAATTAGAATTAAGACACAGGCATAACACTGTTTTGGATTCAGAACAAAAAATCAAAGGGATCCACAACAAAATAGATTTAATGGAATTAAACTTCTAAGAAGTTGAACTGTTGAACATTCATATCACCCCCATGCTACCTGCCTTTAAATAAGCCTTAAAAACCTGGCTCTTGCTCCAGGCCTTAGGGTGTGACTGGACCTCTTCTGGAGTGGGCAGCTATATCAAATCAAATAAATGAAATTAAAGATGGGGGATTTGCTCCCTCTGGGTGACTGCTGTTCTTTCTATATTATATTGTTTTTACCTGTTTTTTAATTGTGAAGCCACCCAGATTCAGTCTGGAGTCAAGTGGCCTAGAAATTTGATGAAAGAATAAATATTTCAAAAAAGCAACAAACTAAATAAATTGTTGGCCTACCAACTGTGAAAAGAAGAAGACCAAGTAACAATCATTTCTATTAAGGATGGAAGTAGATATGTTTCTACAACAGAGATGATGGAGCAATTTGTAAATTTATTATTCAAAACTATATAGTAAGCAAACACCTAACCTAGAAAAGATGGAAGTCTAATACAATCTTATTCACAAAATTCACAGATCAACAAAAGGCAGCACTTTATTAATAACTGAAGATGAAACCAAAGAAACAATACAGAAACTGAAACGGAATAACTTTCCGGGGCCTGATAGCATGCCTGCAATACTGTAGATGACTCTTCCTGAAATTTCTGTTAAACCATTAATTCAGGTAATGAACAAGATCCAACAGTGCCAAGTATTTCCTTTGCCATAGAAAGCAGCTTTCATTTCTCTGATCCACAAAGAGGGAAAGAAGTTGTACAGATCTATTTCCTGCAGAATTCAGATCGCAAGCTTTTTACAGCAACACTTGCAAGGAGAATAAATGGCCCTTTAAGCCAAGTACAGTCTGACCAGACTGGATCTGTTCCAAAGAGGTACATGAGACATAATATCAGATATATTTTAAATGTTACTGACAATATAAACCAGACTTTGATTGTGGGCTTTAATGATCAGATGGTTTGTGTTGATAGAAATAATGTGAACTTGGATTAATCAGTGGTCAGAGATTAAATTTGTATTTATATCTGTATTGGAGATAGTCAGAAGTCACTTTCTGTTTCAATTTTCTACCTATCTCCACTATTTTAGTTTTTGCCTTTTTTCTTTTAGCTCTATCTTTTCTCTTTGCTATACTTTCTGTTTTGTATTTTAATTGTATTTTGAAACACAATATAATAAAGTTCTTATTAAAAAAAATATAAACCAGAAAAAATCAAGTGGTTCAAATTTTCTTACATGAATACAGAATATCAATAAAGAATAAAAAGCAAGATAAAAGGTTTTATTATAATATTTAATAAATGTTTTTCTATCACAAAAATAGACTATAACAAAGGAAACAAGAAAAGCTTTCTCTTCTTTCTATTGGCATTAGAGCCATTGGCAAAGAAGATACATCAAGAAAACAAAATTTCAGGAATTAAGTTACAATACTGAGAATATAAACTGAAATCACATGCTGACAACGTGAGACTCAGAGTTACTCAGCCACAAGACTCTTTAGAACTGATACTGGAAGATATGTGTACACCAGTATGGTTTACTGGCAGAATATTGGATTAACAGGTTAAGACCCAAATGCTGACATGGAATTAGTTGAAGAAGGAAAGCATTACTTGCAGTAAATAACAGGATTTAATATTACTGCTAAAAAAGTTACATACCTAAGAATTTTTTTGACAAAGAAATAATAAAGACCTGTTAAACTGAAAATAAGATATTAAATGATTGGCAGAGACAAGTAACAAACCTCAACAGACTGATAATTAAATTTAAAATATTGCAGAATTAGAAAGAACAATGTGGCCTTGCCAGGGGTGGGGGGTGATCTTTCTTTTGTGGCTTATTTTCCCCCTCTAAAATGCTTATTTAAAAACAAAAATCCAAATTTTGGGCTGCTGAAACACAAGTTGAAATATCAGCCACAACCACACAAGATTCGTTTGAGAAAAAAGGGTGAAAAGCATTTGAAGAAAAGAATGCCTTCCCAACTGTTAAGTAAGTTTATTATGTTTTGGGGTTATGTGGCTGACAGTGGAACGAGGAATCTGTGCAGATGGAAAGAAGAGTGGATGCAGCTAATATCAGCGTACTGTAGAACACCCTACGGTCAGGGGAAAAACTGAAGGTGAAAAGCGGATGGATACCTCAACAAGACAACAATCCAAACATATCTCCAAATCAACCATGAAGTTCTTACAGGAAATAAATATGAAGGCTTGATAGTCCCGAGTTGAATATTATTGAAAATCTGTCGGGAGATCTCAATCATGCTATGCATGCCAGGAAACCTAAGAATCTTTTTGAATTCTGCAAGGGTGGAAACAAACTTCAAAAGCAAGGACTCTTGGATACAGGTTGTGTTTGGAACTGCTATTTTTGCCAAAGGAGATGTTACAAAGGGGTGTTCAAATACAAGCCTGCTTTATTCACTGCTTTCTTATTCTGAAATATAAACAACTGCACATACCAAGTATGCCTTCAAATTTGCAGAAAGATTTCATGTTAACATTGTACCATGGAGAGGCGGTGTCAGCTTCTGTTCACTGAAACACACAGTTTGACTGGGATGTTGAAACTTAAGCACGCAACTAACATTTATTTATTTGTGAAAATATATGAGTGAAATGTGCCTGCTCACAAATCCCCCAACAACTCAACACAATCAAGAAATTAAAAAAAATTAACAAAGCCCTTAAGACCTGGCTCTGTTTCCAGGGCTGGGGTTAGTGTGTTGGTGGAGGCCCTGCTGTGGTGGTGGGTTTGGGGCTGTTTTACTGTTATGGCTGCTTTCTTGTCCGGGCTGCTGTGTTTTGGTGTTTTTAACTGTTTTAATTGTATATGTTGATAGGCTGTAAGCTGCCCAGAGTCTTTTGGAGTAGGCAGCCACAATAAATCTAATAACAAGAAGAAATACTTTTTTCTTAACTTCTTAAATCAAGTCTTTTAAAAGCTCCTGGAATAAAATCTCCTCCCTGCTTTCAATGGAAACATATTACTGTGGTATTTTTTTTTGAGCCAATGAGGAGGTATAAGTAGTGCGCACAGTTTTCCCACTAGAGGCCTGGAAAATGAATCCAAGATATTTAAAGCATTTAACTCTTCACGATTATTGATATGCCACTGGAGAGTCTCAGGAGAAAAAATCATTTTTGTCTTACGGTAATCCACTCCTCTGGCAGTGCTGAACAAGGTCTTGAAGGCCCCTGTGAGGTCAAGGAAGGACTCCAGAAGAGAAGTTGTTGGTCAGACACAAGAGCACTGTGGGTGGGGCAGCCCACAAGCCAAATTTTACATATGACCTAAAGCACAGGTGGGCACCCTAGAAACCTCAAATAATGGGATGTATGCAGTCCCCATTCACCTTTTATGCAAGAGCCCTTGGATCAATGGGGCACTTTTTGCCTTTTTCACAGTATAGGTGGAAATTAATGTGCTAAATCTCTATGAGGTAAAATGCCTCCATTTCCACTCCTAAATTTCAGCACTACCCAACCTGGGACATGACCAAACCTACAGTCCTTGGAAGCCCACCCTCCACCATGCTGGTCCAAACAAGGTTGTCCAGCTTCATCTTAAAGGATACATATCCATCCGGTCTCATCCAACAAGAAGAGGACACCTCTGCAGAAAGTAACATCCACTATCCTTTCCAAGGTTTGTGGTGGCAAATCAAGTCTGAAGCAGCCTTCTATCTCTTCCCCCAGTTCTCCTCCAGGAAAAATGAGATGTGCAATCATAAGGTTGTTGAGCAACAATAAAGCTCTGCCATTTTTAAATGACAGCACTTTCAAGGAGGTAATAGATAGTAAGCCTGCAAAACAGGATATAAGGAACATTTTCATATCCTGTGATGGAGAAATAACATGCACAGAGAAACGCTAATAAAAAAAGCACCATCCCAATTCAACTGCTAACCCAGCACCTGGGGGAATTCCATCTTCTTATAATGATTTTCTCCAGCCCCATGGACCTCTCCACAGCTTCCAAAAATTGGCAATATAGTTTCCTGCAATTTAGAGAGAGAGAGAGCGAGAGAGAGAGAGAGAGAGAGAGTGTGTGTGTGTGTGTGTGTGTGTGTAAAAAAAAAAAATCCCCTCTCACCCCTATGGGTGGTATGTGTCTTCCTCAATCTCAGGTCCTCTACCAGAGGCCTGGGAGTTTGAGGGTTCTGCGCAGGATCTGAGCTGTTCCTAGCACTGACTCTTCTGGACAGAGAGCTCTGAGGTTGTTCCTGGGATCTGCCGGAGCCACTCTCCCAGCTTAGGAGTCACAGCCCCGAGTGCTCCTACCACCACTGGGACCACTTTGGCCTTTACTTTCCACATCCTCTCTAGTTCCTCCTTCAGGCCCTGGTGCTTCTCCAGCTTCTTGTGCTCCTTCTTCCTGATGTTGCTGTCACTTGGCACTGCTACATCTATCACTACCGCCGTCTTCTGGTCTTTGTCTACTACCACGAAGTCTGGTTGATTGGCCAGTACCTGCCTGTCTGTCTGGATCTGGAAGTCCCACAGGATCTTAGCCGTTATTCTCCACGACCTTCCGTGGAATCTCCCATCTGAACTTGGGGGGGTCTAGCCCATACACTCTGCAGATGTTCCTATACACAATGCCAGCTACTTGGTTGGGCCATTCAGTGTATGCTCTTCCTGCCTGCATTTTATACCCTGCTACTATGTGTTAGACTGTCTCTGAGGCCTCTTTGCACAATCTGCACCTTGGTAGTAGTGTGGTAGACCCTGCTTCTATGGAGCTGGTGCTTACTGCCTGTTCTTGTGCTGCTGTGATCAGTGCCTCAGTGCTGTCTTTTAGTCCAGCCCTTTCCAGCCACTGGTAGGATTTCTCAATGTCAGCCACCTCAGCTATCTGTCGATGGTACACCCCATGCAGGGGATTGTCTTGCCATGGTACTTCCTCCACTTGAACTTCCTCCCATATCTGCTGCTGCCTCAGGCATTCTCTCAGCAGATCATCTTTGGGTGCCATCTCACTGATGTACTCCTGGATGCTCCGGGTTTCGTCCAGGACAGTGGCTTTGATGCTCATCAGACCCCGTCCGCCCTCTTTGCGGCTGGTCTACAATCTCTGGGTGTTGGACTTGGGGTGGAAACCTTTGTACATTGTGAGGAGCTTCTGGGTCTTCACATCGGCAGCCTCCATGTCTTCCTTTGGCCAGCTCACTATACCAGCAGGGTATCTGAAGATTGGCAGGACATACGTGTTGATGACGTGGATTTTGTTCTTCCCATTGAGCTGTTTCTTCAGGACCTGTCTCGTCCTTTGGTGGTACTTGGATGTTGCTGCCTTCCTTGCCTCCTCATCATGGTTTCCATGTGACTGTGGGACACCAAGCTGGTCTCTATGTCTGCTATGTGGCCCACTGGTAGTTCCACCCCATCGGTCAACTACCTTCCCTCTCTTTACTACCATCCTGCCACACTCCTCCAGTCCGAATGACATCCCAATGTCCTCACTGTAGATCCGTGTTAAGTGGATCAGTGAGTCAATGTCTCGTTCACTTTTAGCATACAACCTGATGTCATCCGTGTAGAGGAGGTGGCTGATGGTGATTCCACTCTTGAACTTGTACCCGTATCCAGTCCTTGTGATTATTTGCCTGAGGGGGTTTAAGCCTATGCAGAACAGCAGCAGGGACAGTGCATCACCTTGGTATATGCCGCACTTGATGGTCACTTGTGCAAGCTGTCTTGAGTTGACTTCCAGTGTTGTCTTCCACAGTCCCACTGCGTTCTTGAGGAAGGTCCTTAATGTCCTGTTGACTATGTAAGATGCCAGACATTCACAGATCCATGTGTGTGGCACTGAGTTGTACACTTTCCTATAGTCAATCCAGGCTGTGCTCAGATTGGTCTGCCTAGACCTTGAGACTCCAGCAACTGCTCTATCTATGAGCATCTGGAGTTTTGAGCCTCTGGTGGTGTTCCCAATGCCCTTCTGAGCTGTGCTCATGTACTGGCCCATATGGTCTTGTAGCTTGGCAGCTAGGATACCTGATAGGACTTTCCATGTTGTGGGGAGGCAGGTTATTGGCCAGTAGGTGGATGGTGCTGTTCCCTTGTGAGGGTCTTTCATGATCAGCACTGTGTTAGCCAGTCTGTGTGGTCCTTGTGTTAGCCAGTCTGTGTGGGAGCCTGCTGCTAACAGCTGGTTCATCTGTACTGCTAGGCGTTCATGCACTGCTGTTAGTTTCTTTAGCCAGTAGGTGTGGATCATGTCCGGGCCAGGCGCTGTCCAGCTTTTCATGTTCTTGACCCGCTGTTGGATGTCTGCTACTGTGATGGTGACTGGTTCCTGTTCTGGGAGATTGCTGTGGGCCACTTTCAGGTCCGGCAGCCACTTTGCACTGGTGTTATGTGTCTTCTCTTTCTCCCATATGTTCTTCCAGTGCTGTTCAGTTTCCGCTGCTGGTGGCTCAGCTGTTACTGTGCGGTCTGCAGTTGGGAGTACACCTTGGATGGTTCTTTGGAGAACAGGACATTTATCTTCTTAGCCTCTGCTTCTCTAGTGTGTCTCCTTAGCCTGGCAGCCAGCGCTGTGAGCCTTTGTGTAGCAGTCTCCAGGGCTTCAGATGGAGTCAGGCCCATATATTTATTTAATATATGAGCCTGTGTGTGTGTCTGTGTGTGTTGTTAGGATTTTCTCATGGGAAGAAATGCACCTCGCTATTTCCAAACATTGTTTAGACTACATAAACAGGCCATTTGCAGTTATTTTTGTTAGTGTGCACGTATACTGCTATTTACTGCCACCTATTGGCGTCTGTATGCTACTTACTCAAGGGGTGGTGCATAGTGTCATTAAAGTGTGAGGATTACATGTCTCACTGCTCAGTAGGATTTAGCCATCATGTAATCAGTTTTATAGGTTATGTAGTAGTAACTAATAACCAAGTAGTGTACCTCTTCTCCAAGAGTTTTTGGCTAGAGACTTTGTTAAACTTGTGTAGTGAATAAGCCTTGGATGCCACATATATGAGAATAAGTGATTTTTTCTATGTTTTGCATGAAACTTGTATTTTATGTAGTTTTTATTTTTCCTCAATAAACAACCAGATATTTTATACTTTCTGGCTGGATTTCTTTGGAGAACAAGATAAGGACATTGTATCCTTTAAATCTCTCTAATGCTGGTGTATATTTTTGGCATGAACTGTGATTATAGCTGCACTCTGCATAACATGTGTATCTGTGTGTGTTTGTGTGTGTGTGTATGTATCCATCCCTACAGTTGTTATTGTTTATGCTTTACCATGGACACTTGTTTACTGTTACACTATTGAACGTTTTATATGTTACTATGTAATCCACCATGAGTGTCCAACTCAGCACAGAAATTTAAGTAAATAAATTTTATAAGTTATATGTGAATTTATTTAACACTGACAATTACCAGATTCTCACAGCAGTTTACAGTAAAAACAAAACCAGGCTTAGCCAGAAATATTCAAAACAATTAAAAGGCTTTTCAGAAAGATGTGTTTTTACAACTTGTTTTAAAGAGTACAAGCTTCCCAATTTAACAGGAAGACCATCCCAGTAAACAGAGACAACTAGAGGAAATTCTTGAACCCAAGATGAGCCCATGGGATCTGTAAATAAACTTGCCCAAATGATGTTAAGGGGGGGGGCAGAATTACAGAAAAGAAAGCATTTTCTCACATAAACCTAATACAAGCTGGGTAGAGCTTTAAAGGAAATAACCAGCTTTTTATTTCACCAGGATATAAACTGCTAACCACATTGCAGGACACACTGCAATAGAGTTGGTCTGGTGGTTGCCAATGCATGCACCCCTCTTTGCACTGTTTGCAGGTAATTTTCTTCCAAGAAAAGGCTCAGCTAGCGTATCAGCCAATGCAAATAAAACATACTCCCGGGCAAAGAGAAGTTTGCACAGCACCTATACACCTAAGCAGGAATACCTGTCCTTAAGCGGCATCACCTGGAAACTACCTGAGACATGCAACCGCTGCAAAGCGGAGCTTCTTATTCCCAGATCTCTCTGGTGATGGTTGACGGCGCTGAAAGCCACGGAGAGGCAAAGAAGAACCAACGTTCCCTCATTTGATAAGCCAATCTCAGCTCTGTGGCCAGTTTGAGATGGGTCAAAATAACAGGTCTAAAAAAGAAAAAAACCCTACTGCCCCCCAAGACGGAACCCCGAAGCAGCGCCCCTGGCCCTGCCCCTCGGCCCCCCAAAGGCTGGGTAGGCTCCCGTGGCCCCCCATGCCTGCCCAGGAGAAGACTCACCGGCACCTTTGGCGGCAACCAGCCCGCTCAGCCGGTCTTCGGGGCAGCTCCGCACGAGGGTCGCGTCCCGTTTTCCAAGCTCTAGGATAACTTCGTACAGGAAAAGCTCCCGGGTCTTGGAGACGGCGAGCAGCTGCAGGCGGTCCGCCGCCGGGTCCTCCACCGCGCTGCTCTCCCACACGAAGCTACGAACAGCGACATTCGCCGCGGTCAGGCCTCCCCGGCGCTCTCTGGACTTCCAGGCGCAAGAGACGGCCTGGCCAGAGCAGCGAGGCCCGCCTCCCTCCGGCAGCGATAGGGCAGGGGCAGGGGCAGGGGCAGGGGCACGCAGCACCCTCTTCCGGGCGTCCTACTCCGATCTGCAGAGCCGAGATTTCCTGGTGGTCTCCCATCCAAGTGCTAACCGGCTCCGCCCGGTCCGGCGTGGCAGGCCAGCCAAGGTCAACGGGCGCCTGCCGGACGCCCTACTCCTGGGCAGCCCTCCGCCCAGCCGGACTCCCGGGCGCCGCTCGTGCCCCGCCGCCGCCCACTCCCGCGGGCCCCACTTACTCTTCCCAGGCGCCCGGCAGCGAGACGTCGGGGAGCCGCGTCGAGGGCAGCCCCGACAGGCGCAGCTCGGCCGCCCCGGCCACGGCCAGCGCTCCCCGCCCGCGGCTGAGCTTGGCGCGCAGAGGCCCGGCCGGAGGGCCCGGCGGCGGCGGCGGCGGCGGCGGCAGCACCAGCACCCGCAGCGGCGCGGCCATGTTTCCCACGAGGCCCCGCCCAGCGCTGCGCCCCCGCACTTCCGGCCCCGTGCCCCACCGCGCAGCCGCCGCCCCGCCCCGGAAGCGCGCGCCGCCCGACGTCGCTGGCGCATGGAGGCGCCGCGCCCGCCGCCGGCCGCCCTGTCGAGGAGGCCGCGGGTCGGCGATGCTGGCGCTGGGGCTGCTGTGGCGGGCGCTCGTTAGCGCGGGCGATGCCGACACGGCGCCCCGGCGAGAGGGCCAGAGCGGGCGCGCCGCCATGGAGCCAGAGCAGGAGCGGGCGCTGGAGGTCTACGGTGGGTGGCCGCGGCGGGGCGGGCTGGGCTGGGCTGGGCTGGGCCGGGCCGGGGCGGACTGGCTGGGGCCGCGCTCGGGCGCCGCGCTCAGGCCGCTCGCCTGCCTTTGCCCCACCAGATCTCATCCGCACGATCCGGGATCCCGAGAAGCCCAACACGCTGGAGGAGCTGGAGGTGGTGAGCGAGAGCTGCGTGGAGGTGGCCGAGACCGGGCCGGGCGAGTGCCTGGTCACCATCCGCTTCACGCCCACCGTGCCGCACTGCTCGCTGGCCACGCTCATCGGTAGGGCTCGCGGCTCCGGGCGGGCCGGAAGGGTCGCCCCGGCTTCGGCTGGACCGCGGCGGGCCTCCGGGCGCCGAAGCGCGTCTTTCTCGTCCTCCGCGACCTTAAGTGGGGGCTCTGTCGACCCAGGGACGGGGAGAGCAATTGGCCGCGGCCGGGCCGCTCTGCCTCCACAAAAACCGTTAGGAAACCCAGAGGCGACGCCCGGCAGCTCTTCCGCGGGGAAGGCCGTCGGCCGCGGCCGTTCTGTGTCCTCGGGATCCCCGGCACGGGGCCGCCTCTGGGCGCGCCTTTCAGCTCTGGCCTGCTCAACGAATGGCGGTAGCCGAGACAAATCCTGGCTTAATCACATAGGCAGGCTTGCACGTAGGACTCGGCCAATATGTTCATTGCGGGCTGCTGAACAAAGTTAGCCTGGCAGTTAATTACCAAAGCTAGCTTTGGTAATCATAGCTTGTTTCATTTTTTTCCTCCAAATTTGCAGAAGTTTACTAGAATTCTGGACTCAGACGTGACAAGTGGTAGTTAAAGCAAGTAGGGCTTCATAAACCCACATTAAACCATGGCTTATTGTCAAACTATAAGCCATGTTCTTTGGGGGTGCATTTGGATATTTTTGGGGGAACAAACAAATCATGGTATTGGCTATGGTATTGTCCTTGAAGCCACACTCTCATTTTTTATCTATGGGGAGACTTCTTGCCTCAGGGTTCCCTAATTTTTAACAATAGGCAGCTTGCAAGCATCAAATATCAGAGCTTTTGTGCTTGCTCTGGGGCACCTCCTTGTGCACTCAGCAGAACAGATTTCTGGGGAAATGTTTATCCGCCATATTTATACCGCTGCAGCTGTAAGACCCTCGCTGGAAGTAGCGACGGTGACCTCATAAGAGGCTATTGTCTAAGTGAAAAACATTACAATGTGTTGAAAACAGCTGCTGTTCCATGTTATTTGCCACCATTGAGAACAAATGGACTTCGTAGAAATGCTCATCTTTTTTTAAGGAAGGCAACCAGGTTCTCCCCAGATGTTTGCCAAGCCAAGGTACCAAAAGCTGAACAAGTGTTTTCGCTGCCTGACTCAGTCAGTTACTGTTCTGGTAAAAAGATAATTGAGAGGTAAGAATGAGTCTGTGTTTGAAAAGGAAACTGAAATATTTTTCATGAAAATTTAGGGCTGTGTTTGAGGATCAAACTTCAGAGATGTTTACCTTTCAAGCACAAGGTATGTCGTTTGAGTTTTTCTCTACACTGAACGGTGAGATTGGTTCTCTTGGAAGACCATTGTTGATTGCGCTACCTGGGCTATAAGAAGAGCCAGATTGTAAGAGACAGCTTGAGTGTCCTCAGTCCTACAGGAGAGATTTTGTTTTACAGAAGGGAGGAATAGAGAGGTGGTTCTAGTCGACCGTCACTAATATGCATGCTATATGGTAGCGATTCCCCAAGTGCGGCCCAGGATTGCCAGGCAGTCAGACTCAGCCTCCCCAGGTCTCCATGCTTGCGAATAATCGGCCAGCGAGAGCTTGCTGGCTGCTTCAGCCCCACCTCCCCCTGCACACCCACAGTCAGCTGATTCACTAGAACAGGTCAGCCGCTGCCAACCAGTTTGTGGCAATATGCAAGCGATAATACACACATCATCATGAGTGAATGACAGTAATGAAGACATCTCAGAAGCAGGCATTAATTTTCAGTTGGCTTGTTGAACTGTGGCTTCACACAAACAACTCTAAGAGAGCGCAAACAGGAAACAAATATCAAAAAATGGGATTTCACTGGGCTGGAGACCCCCGAGCCCCTTAGGATTCAAATTCTTCACCAACAAGTTGTCCTGTGAAGAGTAGTTATGGCATGGAGGTACATAAAGCAATTCAAGGAGTAAATAAATATTTAAAATTTGCATTAATTACTTTTGGGTTCAAATTTAGTTTAAAAGGGCCTTTAAAAATGGAAGGAATGACCTTACACATTTTCAGAAATGTAACCGTTTCATACACATGAAACAACTCTGCTTTTAAAGCAGGAATGTTGGGGACAGGGCATTGATTTAACATGGTTCTGCACTGAGGGACACCAGCGCGGAGGTTCATTGTGAGGCAGTGGGTGTTTCTAAGCTGGTGTTTCTCTGTCTCATCTAGCTGGAAGTCTACGTATCGGAGGGGGCACACTCGACTGAGGAGGACAGTAAGTATGCCTGTGGATTGTGCTTAGAGTGAAGCATTTTTCATGGAAAGAAGCAGTTTGAAAACTAATCTTACTCTCCTGATAATACAGTTAAGAGTGTGCATATGGAAGGAAGACAATATTTAGAGATCTCTTTTACTTCCTTGTACTTTCAAATCTGTCCAAAGAAGGATGTATTTATGTATTTGTTAGATTTATATTCTGCCTTTCAGTCAGAAGCTCAAGGCAATGCATAGCACCACTTCCTCCATTTTTTCCCCACAACGGTGACCCTCAAAGATAGGGTGGACTGAGTGAGAGTGCCATGCTGGGGGCGGGGGGCAGCTAGAACCTGGGCCTCCCTGGTTCCAGTCTAACGTTTTAACTGCTACACCAGATATTGCCTGCAGTTCATTATTAAAAGAGGATTACATTGTTGGGGGGTTAGGCCTGCATTGCTGAGAACCTCCTACAAGTCATGCACTCCAGGTTGTCCTTGGAAGAAAGTGTATGTATGTGTGTATTTATTTTATTAATCAAATTTATACACCACTCATCTCACTGTGTAAGTGACTCTAGGTGGCTTACAAGTAAAAAAGTAATAAAAAACGATAAAAATCTTACGGGAATATACAAAAGCTAAAAGATGGAGAGAGCATCCTCAGACTACCAGCCACCCCCAGTGTTGGGAGCCCCCATTGGATCCCCAAGCTAGTTGGCAGAGCCAGGTCTTAACGCTCTTCCGGAAGGCCAGAAGGGTGGGGGCCAATCTCACCTCAGGGGGCAAGATGTTCCACCGGGCGGGGGCAATGGCAGAAAAGGCTGTCCTCCTAGACCCCGCCAGCCGAAATTCTCTAGCTGACGGGGTTTCCTGTTTAATGTGGTGGGGGAGTGGGGCGGATAGGATGAGAACTCTTGACTTTGAATCGATGTGTATGAGGGAATCCCACTGCAATGCATTTGCTTCAGTTTTCATACTGAAAATTAAAATATCCTTTTTAATCTCATTGTTGCATTATGCCACAGCATGGTGATTAGTAAATATATTTGCTACTGTAATTTTCATTTAGAGGAAGGTTGATGGATAATACATTCTGAGAAAAATAAAAACAGCAGTTGTAGACCCATTAAGAAAGGTATGAACAGAACTCCATGGAGAAAATCTGTCTACTGTATGTGGTCGCTAATAGTCAACACCAACTTGATGGCACATAATCAGTCAGTGGAAAGAACTGGGCAGTCCCTCTTGATCGCTCCCTGTTAATATTAATAGGATGTGGGTTGCAGTCCCAAATGATAAATTTATCTGGTTTCCCGTCAAAAGCTGCTTGATCATTTTTCCATTGTGTTGCAGTCAACAAACAAATCAACGATAAAGAGAGAGTCGCAGCAGCAATGGAGAATCCCAGTTTGCGGGAGATTGTGGACCAGTGTCTGCTAGAGCCTGACTGACGTGGAATACATCTGGTACCTTTGTATTAACTTCTTTATAAAATTACCTTGAATTTAATACTAAAAAATTCTTTGTACCTCTTACATGTTTTTAAAGAACCATTTTGAAAACACCCAATTTATTGCAAACGAGTGAGCAGACCTGATCAATCTCAGATGAACTGTAAAGAATAAAAAGTTAATATTCTCTTAATGTTGATCTTTCTAAACATGAATCATTTTTATTGCCAGCTGATGAATGTGTGGTGTAATTTTTAAAATCTGATTTTTAGTTGATTTTCCCACTTCTCCGTAGTGGGGTATATTTGAATATCTACTGTGTAAAAGGTGAATAAAATACAGAATTGTTGAAACAATTGTTTTTTGATGATATTACATTTCCCCTGGAGATTGAGAGCAAAAAAAGGTTTGCCAAAATAGATGAGGAATAAACTTGAAGCCATTACTTCCACAAGTGCAAGGCACCTAAAATGATACTTTGACAATCCTGTTGGCACCTGACAATAAAATGGTGGAAGAGACATAGAACGGAAGGCTCTGGAGGGTCTTTCTGGGTCTCAGAGAATTTGGTGCGATATCCCACTACACCATCTCCAGCCTCCCTTTTGAAAGCTGCCAGGGAGGGGATCCACTTCTGCTCCAACAGCTGAAACGGTCGGGAATCACCATTCTTTTAATTTCACTCCTTGTTCTGCCCCCAATTTCTGCCCCTTCTTGGACATGTTGATGGTCTTTCTGGCAAGCTCAAGCAGCTCAGGCCTTTGAACCGCTCCTCGTAGATGGGACACCTCTGGAATCGGGGGGCTTCCCGGCCCACAGCCATGCCGTCCTGCTGGGACTGAGTTTCAGCTTGGGCCTCCCTGGCCAACTGGCATCCGGGCTCTGGGCCAAAGCCTCAACCACACTGATGGCCTGCTTGGCCTGAGGCCGTGACGCAAAGATGAGTGTCCTAGAATGCTGAAAACCATTATCTTAAAGGAGGAAATGAGTTGTGCTAATAGAAATACCACGTCGAAATGAAACGGAATGATACAGAGGCATAGCAATAATTCCTTAAAGTAATGGTTGTTGGAATGTAAAAGACGCCCAATCCAGAAAATATATCTTCATATCTATGCTTACTCTTAGAAGGCAAGATACCAAAGACGCTTGCGTTGGAAGGGCCACTGAGGCCTTCAGGTCCAACACCTCATCCAGGCAGGAATCCCTATCAAAGGCATTTTTGCCTTGAAATGTTAGTTGAATCAAATAGACCAAAAAAAAAAAAATTAACTTTTTTTTTATTTTTTTTAGTTAATCCAGGAGCATGGGAGACTGAAAATCTCTCCCGCTCTGTTGGTTGAGAAGATTATGTCACCATTCAGTTCCTCTATTTTTCTGAGTTTCATAGCTCTGCAGTTAAAAATGTTGTCTGGCCCTTAAAGGAAGCAAATTAAAGTCAGATGAGGTGAACGTGGGGATTCCTTGAACTGTTCTAACAGATTATGTTTTCTCATCATTTTTCCTTCAAAATTACAACATTTATAATTTTCAGATCAAAAGTTCCGTTGTTGGATAACGTGGCTCTCACCATACAGATCTTAGAGACAGATGGATTTGAAGGAGATGATTGCAAGGGTGTTTCTGCACCTGACTGTAGGATAGCAATGGTGCTCTTGAACTCCTGCCATCAGCAACACAAATGAAGCTTTCCCAAATAATAATAGTACTAGATGTAATTTGTCGTAGAAGAGATGTTCTCCAGGAGTTTCCTTCTGGCAATGCAATATACCCTAATTTTTGATAAATTAGGGTATATTGGCTGAATGCATTTCTGGACTCCATTGTTCAGACAAGTGAAACTGCTGTGATTCCCATAAACACAACAAAATCCTTAAACCGAAGATGCACAACTTTTTCTAAACTGACTTTTTTTGGTGCAATTTCAAATTAAATATGGCTAACATGACCACTGTTCAGTTGTGTATCAAACAATTTTCTAATTCTGTAACATTACAAAGTAACATTTGGTGACAACTTTTGTAGGTCTTTAGAGTCTCAGATTATTCATTCCTCCTTTAAAGCACAATGTTTTGGTGATCCCCTCAAAAATTTAATCCCGCAGTTGAAATGGGCCATTTAGGCCATTGAGTCCAGCCTCTGCTCGGGGCAGGAATCCAAGTTAGAGAATCCCCAACAGATGGCAGAAGGGGGAACAGACAGGAGGATCACACAAAAGTGGGATGCGCAGAGGGAGATACCGGGGGGGGGGGGGCGGGTCCGCTCAGATAAGGTACATTAGAGACCTTAAGCCATTCCCTGTTTCTATTCCACCCGCCGCCTTAGCTCAAGAAACAACACCCAGGCTTTGAGGCATCGCAGGCCCTGGCTGATGCTACTGAGTGCCAGGCCATTTGCAAGTGAGTGGGAGGGCAAACCTGGCATGTGTTACCTCGACTTGGAGAGGCCATGGGGCGAGGCTTTCCAGTGTGCTCAAGCCCAGAAAAACAGACTGAGAATCAGATGATCTGCATGGTTAAAATCCCATTCACAAAAATGCAGAGTGGGATCCTTGAGAAACAAAAACCAGCACAAATTTTGAGCAAGTCCCGATCGCTCTCCTCCCCTTTCAAAAGCCATCTGGGGACAGGTGTCGTTGAACCATACTGGCTGAGCACAGGCACGATACACTTTTGTACTCGGTGGATTGTAGCTATGCTAAGCAAGCACACCAGAGAGACTAAGAAGAGATGGGTACAATTTTAAAGATTCAACAGAAAAACAAAAATACATCAAGATTAGATGTAACTTCGCTATTGCAGTTTAACACACTTGAGAGTTATAGCCATTCAAAATTTAAATAGGTATTACAATACTCTTCTTCAAATCAGTTTTCATTCTTTCTGATATGTTGATAGGGAAATTCCGTGTTAGAATAAGAATGACATTCTATATTCAGAAGTAGACAAATTGATCCTAAATGAAACTGGCCAAGATGGCAGAACTGCTGAGAGCCATTTCGGTCTTGTAGTTAAGGCCCTGGACTTCGGGTGGGGAGACTGAGTTCTAGATCCGTCTGAGGCACAAAAGCCAGCAAGATGACTTTAGGCCAGTCCCTTCCTCAGCCCCAGACGGGGAAGTCAGGAAACACCCCGGAAGAAGGCAAGGGCAAATCGCTTCTACAGTGTGGCCATGACAACTGCACCGGCCAGTCCATACAGTCACCAGGAGCTGAGACTGACTCAAAGACACCACCACCACAACCGCCTCCCAAAACAGACAAAGTAAGCAAAGCCGTGCTACCCTCCTTTAAAACAGAGTTGTTCTTTCTGTTGTCTAAAGATTACACAAAGTTCAGATGTGCAACCAGTGCAGACTTCTAAAGGAACTTTTACACCATTTCTCCAATTTAAAGGTTCAAGTTAGAAATCAAACACACAATTCTGAGTCAGATGTATTTTTGCCAGTGTAGCTATCAGTATAAATTACAAATGCAGGAAATGTAGATTTGATATCAAGCGTCCTTGGCTCACCAAGGAAAAGGAATAATGCTTTGGGGAGACCTGGATATTTTCAGTGTAACGGTCCTGGCTGTGCAATGAAAGGAGGCACAACAGTTGCATAGTCAGACTAGCTTCCATCCAGTCCCTCACCTGGGCAACCTTCAGGAAGGCTGGCCTTGGTGGCACTAGACTAGGACAGGCATCCTTTTGGCCTACAAGTCTCAGCTGGCACCAGATGGCAGGTCAGGTCAGGTCAGGATGGCACAGGACTGCCAGCCCCGCTGGAGGAGCTGCCAAACCCCCCCCCCACAGCTGGGCAACCTAGAAGCACCTGCCTCAAGAGCAGCAGCAGCGGGGGGGGGGGAGCGGGCGTGCGAGGTGCATCTCTGTGCAGTTGGCACCAGGGATATTTAACTTCACTGCCTGAAGCTCCTCACATCTACCGTAAGAAAAATCATCATAGTTGTAACACAACCAAATGATCGAATCACGTTCTGTGGAATGCTACATGCGCATTTGCATAAAATATAAAAATAATTGGTTTTATTCTTTAAAAAAGAATAATTCATTAAGAGTTTTGTGCTGGCCTGCCAACACTGAGTGGCACCTGAATGTGGCCAACTGTAGCACCAGAGATACTTCTGAGATGGCTTCCAAGCTGCTTGCCTGAGGCCAGGTTGCTTTTGCCCCACCAGTTCCCCTCATGCGCTGTGGCCACAAGGCTTCTTGGCGGGTTGCCTGGAGCACAGGCCAGTCACAGGCCTGAGTGCCGCACCAGGGCAGGAACATCGGTTTGTTTCCAAGCACCAGATGAGCCCTGCTGATGGAGGAGCCGGCTGGCCAAAGCGGGCCTTCTCCAGCTGCTAGCCCGCCAGAGGCTCCTGGGCACGGAGGCGTTCACTTCCGGGAGGAACGCTCATCACCACGATCCCGATGGCCCGGGCCATGTGGGCGGCAGGTCTGGCAGCACTGGACGCTGACTGCGGGGAGGTGGCACCTTCCCAGCCACAGCAGGGTCTGGCAGAAGCCAAAGGACAGGCGGTCGCGCTCACAGATGAAGCCTAGGAGAGAGAGAGAAGGCGGCAGGACCCTCTGTAATGGAGCGCCAGTCAGTCTCTCCACATTTCCACCTCTGCCCCTCGGAGAGCAAACTGGGCAGGGCTTGGATGCTGCCTCACACTGCACTCATGCGGGGGGGGGGGGTTGC
Source organism: Python bivittatus (assembly GCF_059951505.1). NCBI lineage: Eukaryota > Metazoa > Chordata > Lepidosauria > Squamata > Pythonidae > Python > Python bivittatus. The sequence goes on along the minus strand of NW_028277053.1, from coordinate 5,543,585 downwards.
ACAACCTGGTTGACTGGGGAGAGTTAGTTTGGGTACACCTACCTCTCTCCTAACTGGGTTAAGAGGTTCGCCCAACCTTCTGCCCCATCATTAATCCCATTAAGCATGTTGTGTGGACCACCCAATGTGCATTTTTCTTCAAAACAGCAACAGCAGCAACTCAGGGATGACGGTCTTGGTCCATAGTGCCAATGGCAGTTTCCCATCTAGTATAATTTGAGTACTGTGTATTTAGGCTCTAGTACACTTTGGGTACTATGGATTTCCATTGCCACTGTGACATCTAAGGCTGTGTACCTATTGATGTGCTGTTGGGGAGAGGGCTACCTTTGCTCCCTGACGGTCTTGGTTCTATCCTGATCCCTTTCCCTCTGCAACTCTTAGTCAACATCCTGAACGTTACGCGTCACGCAGTTCGGCCCTCTGTTGCATTTCTTCACTCCCCCCCCGCCCACATTTAATTCTGCCCCCTCCCCATTGTTCTCTGCAGCCCAAGAGATGTGTCAAACACAGTACAGGGCTTTCCTGATGCAAGCATTTTCCCATTGCCGGCGCCACTGTGGGAAATACAGATGGCTGTAAGATCTTCCCCAGCAGGGGAGCAGGGTCAGCAGTGCAGACCTGATCTAATCTTTGGGGGGCGGGGGTCAAGTTGCTGCTGGGAACACAAGCCCAAACTTCCAGGCCCAAGCCCTTCAGGCTGATAGCTGAGGCCAAGATGGATAGAATAACATCACTTCTTCCACTGTGAGAGGCAGTTGCGTATTTAAAAGCACATGTCACCATTGTCCTGGCCCCATCATTTCTGGATCCTGCCTGGATGCCATTCAAAGGCCTGGTGTGGTCCCTGGCTTCCAAAAATGGCCACACCCCTTACAGCCTGGAAATGAACCCTAAGCCTTTTCCACATGGAGGGACCACGTGGCAGAGGGAGAGGACTCCCTTCCTCTGGAACAGACAGGGCAGAGCCCCTGTGCCAAGTCACTGGCTTGCTCCTTCAGCAGAAGGACAGAGCAGCCAACATTGGCCAGCTGGGTGACCTGGAGGAAAGTCAGCCTCACCTTCTGATTGGGAAGCTGGACTGCAGCCCTCCTCCTGCTCTTCTGTTGTTTTATTTATTTTATTTTATTTTATTTATTTATCATATTTATATAGCCACCCATCTCACACAAAGTGACTCTGGGTGGCGTACAACAATTAAAAAGAATAAATACATAAAAACAATTACAAATAAAAAACTATAAAAGCATACAAAATGGGGTGGGGGGATAAAATGAATAAGGGAGCCATCGCGAAACCTCCCCGGTCCCCTGGGAGCCCCAGGCCTGCTTGCACAGCCAGGTCTTGAGGGACTTGCGGGATGTCGAGAGGGATGGAGCTAATCTCACCTCTGGGGGGAGAAGGTTCCACAAGCCGGCCCCACGGCGGAGAAGGCCTGCCTCCTGGGGCCCGCCAAATGCCTTCTCTGCCAGACCTGAGGGACGGGCAGATGTAATCGGGGACAGGCGGTCCCTCAGGCAACCCGGCCCCATGCCATGAAGGGCTTCAAAGGCCAAAACCAGCACCTTGAACTGGACCCGGAAGCAAACTGGCAACCACTGCAGCTCGCGGAGCAGAGGTGTAACGTCTACCGCCCTAGGGGCACACATAACTGCCCGCGCTGCTGCATTGTGCACCAGCTGAAGCTTCTGGATACTCTTCAAGGGCAGCCCCATGTAGAGCGCATTACAGAAATCCAACCGGGAGGTGACTAGGGCATGAGTGACAGTGAGTAGCTCCCTCTGATCTAGGAATGGGCACAACTGGCGCACCACGCGAAGCTGTGCAAAGGCCCTCCTAGCCACGACTGCCACCTGCTCTTCGAGCAGGAGTCGTGAGTCCAGGAGGATCCCTAGATTGCGCACAGGGTCTGTCTGGGGCAGTGCGACCCCATCCAGCACCAAAGATGCTTTCTTGGTAGCTCAGGGTTAGAGCTCTCTGCATTTTTCAACTGCCTGCGAGAAGAAAGGGCCTGTGAGTCCTTTCAGAGTGTGTCTGAATTGCCCTGGCCCTTCTTTATGGGACCCAGGGGCAGTGGAGAGAAGACCATGGTTCCCCCCCCCCAAGTCCAACAGAAAGCGTTGCAGTGAAAAGATATGCAGATCGTTAATTGGCAAGAGACTGTTTCCACCACCAGTTTTAAGCCATTACCCCAGGCAACAAAAGCAGGTAAAACCTCACTGGTGAGGTTCCTGAACCACTTCCATGGCAAGAGGAATTACCACTGAGAAGTCCTAACAATGTCAGACAGCAGCTCTGTGGGTGCAGCAGAGACACCCAGGGTTAGTTGGAGTCAGGTGGCATCCAAACTGAATTAATTAATTAAATTAATAAGAACGAGAGTCTACTGTATTTTCAAAAGGGGGGTGATAAGAAGGAAACAGAGGAGTCAAATCATATGAGGAATACTTGGATAAGCATATCCAGCTAGGATGATGGGGAAGCATGTTATCAGAAGGTTTGCGGTACAGAAACTGGGATACATTTCTTCTTTACTGCTCCAAAAGACAGGACAAGAACCAGGGAAAGAAGTTAAGTCACATCCAGGTCCATGGTACTTACAATCTTATCCCACAATGTCCATCATGAAGCCCTTTGTCAGCCTCCTTTGAACCAATCAAAGAGGTCTTATTGTCCTAACTCTGGGTTCACTGAGAAGTGTGAGGCTTGTCTCTACTTCCTACCGAATGAAAACAAGCTCAGGAGACCTTGCAATGTCTGCCCAGGACTTCCATGGTTTGAAGAAGCATCACTTCTTCGCTTTAGACATCTCTAGAGCTGCAGAAGCCCGAAATGTTGCAATCAAGCTGGCCAATCCAGACAGGAGGTAAATCAACTGTGGAGCCCGCCGGCCGGCCGCCCCCCCCCCCCCAGCAGTCTGCCCCAAAAGGATCTTTGCCACAGGAAATGAGACCCAGCGATGGGTCTTTGAGCATTAGGCAGTGCTTGAGCTGGGAAGTTTATTTTTCTCATTGAAAAGTGGCATCTAAAATGTCAGTTTTTTCCTAATCCACTGAGATTAGAAATCCCCCCCAGGGCAAAGGTTAGGCTCTTAAGCTTTGGCAGGCCAACTCTGTCAAAGGCGAAATGTTTCCTTCTGTTTTACAAAACCCACATCAGGATGTTTTCTTTTTCTAAACTATTCAAGTAAATGCTTGTTGTGTGAGCGCTAGCTACTTAGCATGAATCATAAAAGTGGCCTGTAGGTCAGCTTTAAAGCAGGGAAGGGGTTATGTTTTTTAAACAAGCCGGCCAGCGGTCTAGCCTGAATTCAGCAGAAACACGTAAACTGGAAGTTGGAGACTCAGAAAGGAAGAGCCATTTATTTTCTCTACAACATCCAATGGCCAATGAAAATAAACTTTAATCCATCCATCTTTGTTTAGCCTAATCCTGACCCCCAGCTTCACAGGAGGTTTCTGGCATAATTTCTCAAAATACTTAAAAAAAAAAAAAAAAAAGAGCCTGTAAGAAATTAATTCAGTCATTATTATTGGCTGCCAGATTTGTTACTCTAAAAGACAGGAAACCCAAAGGATACCTTTCTCTGGGTCAGTGGGATCTGAATGTGTGGGGTGCTGAGTGGGCCAAAAAATTATCACAACAAAGAGCTTTGAAAAAACTCCAGTGAGGGACAAATACAGTCAAACTGGCCACCCTTCATTAGCTACCTTAATTATATATATATTTTAAACAGATTATAATTATCTGTACCGTTTTGATATAACTACAGGTAGGTCTCAATTAGTGTGGTTAATTAATTCCGTGAAATGGTCACATTATTCAAATTAGCACTATTCGAAGTGCTATTTCTATGTAAATAGGGTAATTGGTTCCAGTTTGACGGAAACAAACAATGAAAAATGTTAAACATAAATGTTTATATGTATATTAATGAAATATTAACAGCAAAGAATAAAAAGAATATAATTTAAACTCATGGTTAACCAAGTCACAGAGTAGTTATAGAAAGCAAAATAAAGACAAGGAAACAAAATCATACCACGGATTCAGGCATTCCAACCTCTCATCCTATTGTAGTGCTGCTGTGACCATGTTCACGTCATTCAATTACATCTAACGTTTGCTCTAATGTAATAACAAGCCTCTTCTTTTTTAAACTTTTACTGTCTTCCTCTGATGGAATCTTCCTTTTCTCCATTTTGCACATACAAAGATTAGCAGTGTCTAGAACTCCAACGGTAACTGCACATGCGCTAGCCTCAAATGCATGTGCGCTCGCTTCGCATTGATTTTTAGGCTGCATTAAACATGACCTGGCACTAATTTACAATTTGCACTAATTCGAATATCGCAATATTTTAACTCTCGCTAATCATGACCTGTCTGCACTGAATGCAGATGCTACATCTTCGCATGTCTCAAGCCCCATTTTAATTCACATTAATTTTAAAATTTGCTCTTGGTCTTATCTTGCCTTTTATTTTTAATGGTGTTACTAGCACTGCTGCTGCTGCTATAATTACTACTACTACTAATAATGTTCTTGTTTTTGTGCAATAAATAAGGGGGGCAGATAGCCACCAGCCACCACCAGTTGCATTGCCTTGCATTATCTTGATATCTTTATGAGTCCAACCCAAGGTGTTCAAAGGGTGGACTTTCAATTTCCCCACGGGCAATACGGTAAATGAAGCAAAAAGGGTGCTGGGGAGGAGGCAATATCCAAGTCCCAGGACCCACGTTTAACTCCAGATAGTCCTCACTTAACGTCCATTTGTTCAGCGCTGAAAAAATGGACTTACGACTGGTCCTCGAACTTATTCGATTATTCAGAGTTGTTCAAGAAGTCAGGACAAGAAACAACAGATTTAAAGCAGATGCTGGTGAATATCGTGGTAAACCACTCCTAATGGCAAGAGCTGTTCAACAATGGAACAGACTTTCCTTCTCCAGGAGGCGTTTACAGAGTGGCTGCACTGCTGCTTGCAGGGATGCTGTGGGAGTGGACTCCTGCCCTGGGCAGGGGTTGGACATGATGGGCCCCAAGGTTCCTCCCAACCCTCACATTCTACAATCGCATAATTCAAATAAAATGAACAACCAGGTAGATTATTTTGATCATGCCTTGGCATCCCCGAGAGCTGCCTTTACAAACCTGAAGAAAGCTAGAAGTCTCTAGAGAAACCATGACTGAAAGAAGCAAGCTGGTGGGAGCCTATTCCGAGTGTCAGCCTTCCCCGAATGGAGGCCCTCCAGAACATGTAGAACTGCAACTCCCAGAATTCTTAGTCAAGATGGCTGTGCTATCCAGGGAATTTGTACCCTTGAAGAATCATACAGTTACTGAGTTGGAAGGGTTGACTCACACATCCAATGCAGGAATTCAAGGTAAAGCCTCCCCAGCAGATGGCTGTCTGGCCACCATTTGAGCGCATCCAGTGAAGGGAAACCCTCACCTCTCCAGGTCATGGGTTCCACAGTTCAACTCCCCAAAGGGACTACAGATGAGTTAAATCAGAAAAACGACGTGGTGGTAAGGAAAGGGTTAGTCTCTTGCCCACATCTTGATCTAACCAACCTTTTCAACCAATGTGGAAAATCCGATGACAAGCAAATGCAGCCAGGTCCTTGGCCGAACCCTCAGCCCCTTCTCCTCCCCTAAATCTCCAGACGCAGCGAGCCTCAGGGCGAGGTCTCGAAGCCTCGCTTCCCGCTCGCGCTCTGCCCACCAAACACTCTGCCCGGGCCACTGTTTACAACACTCCTGGTGCAGATAAAACTTCGGAATGCCGCAAGAGGAAGAGCCCTGCCTCGCGTTTCTTTTCTGAACCAGCAGGACACGCTGAGACCCAGGAAGGGGAAGAGGCCACGTTACTGGCAGTGCCCGCAAGAACAGAAGAGCCTGCGATCAGGGCCAACCTGTGACATCCACCTGCTTGGGCATTTCTCTCGGATCCGAGGGCTTAGAGAAGCCAGATGCTGTAGAGATGGTCCAAATGTGGGTGAACGAGCCACCAGTGTTTCTGCAGACAACCCCAAACCAGAGTCTCTTGCTGGCCACCAGTCCAGGGACCAGAGTTAGCCATCGGCCACCAAGCCATTTGCCTTGTGGTTTAGGGAGGACATCTTTCAAAATCTGCCCAAGCAGAGGGCTTTGCCATAGCCAAACCTTTGCCAGCAAGTTTCACTGATGCCAGTCTGGAAGCTGCCCAGATGCCATAAAAAGACCTGCATATGGAGCAACTGCACACACAGCTCATGTTGGCACCCTCCTCACTCCCAAGCCACCGCGTGCCTCATGGGCATGGCCAGACCCAATTGGAGAATGGTCCAACTAGCCAAACGCCAAGCACTGCCCTAATGAGAGGCTCCAGGCGATTCAGCCAAGAACACGCCACCCTAGATGCCCACTTACTTGCTTCACTGGCAGGACAGTCCTGGGAATTGCATTTCTGGGTGTTCTCCGGCCACTGTTCGTGCTCACATAAGCTGCTGTCTTCTTCTGCCTCCCCGGTTTTTGTGTTCAAGCACTTCACTTGCCTCCTCTGGATGCCCTCGCCACACGTGGCCGTGCACTGCAGGAAACAAAAGTGTGCTTTGACCACCGGCCCTGCCCTGCTTTCCTCCGAGGGCAACGGAAGGCTTCATTTGACTAGGAACTGAGTGACCACCTCACAGGTGGGTTTACCTGCCCCCAAGATCCCACTGTCCACTTGGTGCACGGCTGGGTGTTGCAAGCTCTGGTATTGTTTGGCCGGAGGGCTGGGTCACACCTCCCCAATCCGGGGCACGTCACCAGGCGCTCTTGCTCACCTCCTCCGCACAGCTCAGAGCACTGGAAAGGAGGAAAGAGGCATTCAGCGGTGCGGATCTAACTCAGAAGCAGCCGGGGTGGCTGGCCCCCTCGGCGCTTGCTTCCTGCCAAGCCACCACAGGAGTCCCAGGCCATGTGCCGATCCTCCACCATGGAGCAACTGCAGCCAGGCCCCCCAAGAGCAGGCAAGCCATGCGTTGTGGCTTCCATGTCAACTGAGGATATTCTGGCACTGCGGGAACCGGTTCTTGGGGAGCCCTTGAATCTCCTTCTTGGACCTGCTGCGCTCCAAGCCAGAAACACAACAGGGTGTCCACAACCTGCTGGTTATGTTTTTCAGTCAGAAACAGCAACCCAGTTTCCAGGCTGTCTCTAGTGCTGCTAGTGCCTTCCCCCAGAGGATTTCTTTGGCCATTAGAGCAAAACTGCCCACGAGCTAAGCTGGGAATTTACTCCATTTTCTAACATTCAAGGCGCCTTATAAGCACGACATCGTTAATACAAAAGGCCCTTATATGAGCCAATATGACATGACATTTTCCTCCTCCAAATGCACAGAACATAAAAAAAAGAGTCCAGGATGGTGGCATTCGGCCAGGAGGCAGTTACAGAGAACTCCTGAGCGTCTGTTTGGCCATCCCTGGTATGTGCACGTGGCTGTGTACAGCTAAGAGGAGAATCCCCCACACTCTTTCAAACAGCCGTCACTATGGTGGTGGAAAGGCGTGGCTGTTTCTTCGCCTGCATCGGCCAAGAGACCTTCTCCTCTACCTTCAGTGGTGTTCACCTGGGCAGGTGTTCCCGCTGCCTCTCCTGAGGATTTATGACGTCCAAGCCCCTGAGATGCCAGGGCATGAGACTGCTACCTTCCACAGAAAGATGGGTCCTCTGCTCAGGTCTACGCCCCCTCCAACCACTTCTCCAGGTGCCCGATGCTATCAAGGGGGACAGTCCTGCTGGCTGCCATCTCAGCTCTGGGCTCTCGGAGGTAGGGCAGCTTTTCCAGAATGCCCGGCAGCTGTCAGAGTCAGTCGGAAGGTCAGCCATTTACGACCCAGAGCATTTAAGAGCCAAGGATTAGCCAGCCCTCACTGGTCTTGGGTGACTATTTTCGCAGAGCCAGGGCGCTGACCCTCACTGGCCACGCCTAACATTGAAGTGGCGAAGACAGCAGTGCCAGGAGTTAAAGAAGGGACTGGCAAACGCACACACTGCTGCCTCTGGGCTAACAGGCCTGGAGAGCCCAGCCAGGACCTCATTTTTCTGCTGATATGGACAAGTTTAACCCGGAACACAGAAGCAGCAGCTAAAGTTTCATGAAGAGCAATCCGTACAGAACGTTTCACGCAATGAAAGGCAACCCTGGCTTTACGTAACTGTTATTAGGAAGGACTAATATTGTTCACCGGATATTGCTACCGGAGCCCAACTAACACAAAAGTTATATTGCACTCTGCTGCCTGATCAATAGACTCAAGAGAATTAGATATGTGGGATTCGAGGAAATGAGCGAAGACTGCTAGGAAAATAACCGCAGTGGGCAGCGTGTGTGTGTGCTTGAAGCAAATTAAGAAATAAAGAATTCAGGATGGAACAGTAGCAAGAATAAAAAAATTCAAAGTTTTAATATAAAAACAGTATACCATATAAAACTGTTCATAGATCACATGCTTATTTTTCTTTAACTATAGTTCAATTTTGAATTGAAGTAAATAAATTTCATAGAATAGAAGATAATTTGGATAAATTTCAAACTTTGAAAGTTTCAAAGATAATTTTGATAAATCTATTATGCGAATTAACAACACTAAGGAATCAAAGAATAGATGATACAAATTATTCTTACATATCATTTACATTATTTTTTAAAATGTCAAGTATTCTTAATTCTGTTGCTTACCATTTGGTTTTGTATAGTTCAAAAAACTTTTTCTTTATTTATGTATGATAAAAAAAGAATGAAGATTATCCAATCTATACAGTATAAACAAAACCATGAAGGGGTTTAAGTAAACAAAATTTCAAACATTATTTTGATGACTTGCACCTAAGAAAATAAAACTGTATATCTATGTTAACAACAAGAGAAATGTAAATAAAAATGAATTATGTAAAACAAAACAAAAACTGAATCTGCAAACAAACCAGGGAAATGGCTGGCTATAAATTACAAAAGAAAAGAGAAAAAAAGAAAACATGATACTGAAATTACAAGATGGAAATACTATGACAACAGACAATGTAAGTATACGAAAAACATTCCATCAATTTTATTAAAAACTATATAAAGGAGAAGAAATTCCCTCAGCGAAAGTTGATGAATATTTAAAGAAACGGAATTTACCAAACATTACAGATACACAGAGACAAATAATGAACGGACCTATAACAATAAGGGAAATTTGTGAAGCTACAAAAAACACTAAAATAGGGAACGCGTCGGATCAGATGGCCTACCAGATTCCTAGTACTGTATAAACATTTTGAGGATGAACTATTACAGTCCTTGCAAAAAATGATGTTAGAAGCTAACACAGCATTATTACCTAAAGAAGGCTAAGACATGACTTGACCAAAAAAATATTGACCAATGTCATTTCTGAACAATGACTATAAGCTATATACAATGATTTTGATTGAGAGGGTGAAAATTGTTCTACAGAATTTCATTCATGAAGATCAATGTGGTTTTTTATGCAAAAGACTTTTGAGAATTATTAGAAGTGTGTGTGTGTGTGTGTGTGTATAAATACTCCTCTCACCCCTATGGGTGGTATGTGTCTTCCTCAATCTCGGGTCCTCTACCAGAGGCCTGGGAGTTTGAGGGTTCTGCGCAGGATCTGAGCTGTTCCTAGCACTGACTCTTCTGGACAGAGAGCTCTGAGGTTGTTCCTGGGATCTGCCGGAGCCACTCTCCCAGCTTAGGAGTCACAGCCCCGAGTGCTCCTACCACCACTGGGACCACTTTGGCCTTTACTTTCCACATCCTCTCTAGTTCCTCCTTCAGGCCCTGGTGCTTCTCCAGCTTCTTGTGCTCCTTCTTCCTGATGTTGCTGTCACTTGGCACTGCTACATCTATCACTACCGCCGTCTTCTGGTCTTTGTCTACTACCACGAAGTCTGGTTGATTGGCCAGTACCTGCCTGTCTGTCTGGATCTGGAAGTCCCACAGGATCTTAGCCGTTATTCTCCGCGACCTTCCGTGGAATCTCCCATCTGAACTTGGGGGGGTCTAGCCCATACACTCTGCAGATGTTCCTATACACAATGCCAGCTACTTGGTTGGGCCATTCAGTGTATGCTCTTCCTGCCTGCATTTTATACCCTGCTACTATGTGTTAGACTGTCTCTGAGGCCTCTTTGCACAATCTGCACCTTGGTAGTAGTGTGGTAGACCCTGCTTCTATGGAGCTGGTGCTTACTGCCTGTTCTTGTGCTGCTGTGATCAGTGCCTCAGTGCTGTCTTTTAGTCCAGCCCTTTCCAGCCACTGGTAGGATTTCTCAATGTCAGCCACCTCAGCTATCTGTCGATGGTACACCCCATGCAGGGGATTGTCTTGCCATGGTACTTCCTCCACTTGAACTTCCTCCCATATCTGCTGCTGCCTCAGGCATTCTCTCAGCAGATCATCTTTGGGTGCCATCTCACTGATGTACTCCTGGATGCTCCGGGTTTCATCCAGGACAGTGGCTTTGACGCTCATCAGACCCCGTCCGCCCTCTTTGCGGCTGGTCTACAATCTCTGGGTGTTGGACTTGGGGTGGAAACCTTCGTACATTGTGAGGAGCTTCTGGGTCTTCACATCGGCAGCCTCCATGTCTTCCTTTGGCCAGCTCACTATACCAGCAGGGTATCTGAAGATTGGCAGGGCATACGTGTTGATGACGTGGATTTTGTTCTTCCCATTGAGCTGTTTCTTCAGGACCTGTCTCATCCTTTGGTGGTACTTGGATGTTGCTGCCTTCCTTGCCTCCTCATCATGGTTTCCATGTGACTGTGGGACACCAAGCTGGTCTCTATGTCTGCTATGTGGCCCACTGGTAGTTCAGTCTTAACTACCTTCCCTCTCTTTACTACCATCCAGCCACACTCCTCCAGTCTGAATGACATCCCAATGTCCTCACTGTAGATCTGTGTCAAGTGGATCAGTGAGTTGATGTCTCGTTCACTCTTAGCATACAACTTGATGTCATCCATGCAGAGGAGGTGGCTGATGGTGATTCCACTCTTGAACTTGTACCCGTATCCAGTCCTTGTGACTATTTGGCTGAGGGGGTTTAAGCCTATGCAGAACAGCAGCAGGGACAGTGCATCACCTTGGTATATGCCGCACTTGATGGTCACTTGTGCAAGCTGTCTTGAGTTGACTTCCAATGTTGTCTTCCACAGTCCCACTGAGTTCTTGAGGAAGGCCTTAGTGTCTTGTTGTCTATAGCGCCAGGCATTCACAGATCTATGTGCGCAGCATTGAGTTGTACACTTTCCTGTAGTCAATCCAGGCTGTGTTCAGATACTGTGTGGTTGCACTGCAGCTGGGAGTACACTTTGGATGGTTCTTTGGAGAACAGGACATTTATCTTCTTAGCCTCTGCTGCTCTAGTGTATCTCCTTAGCCTGGCTGCCAGCACTGTGAGCCTTTGTTTAGCAGTCTCTAGGACTTCAGATGGAGTCAAGCCAGTGTATTTTTTCAGTAGCCAAGTCTTATCCTTAATCTCCACACCTTTCTGTAGTTCCACCAACTGACTAACTTCTTTCTGAGTTGCCTTGATCTTGGCCTCCAACCTCATTTTCCAGGGGGAGTATGTACTGCTGTTCTTCTTGATCGTGTAGCCAAGCATTTCCAGGATTACAGCGGCTGTAGCATACATACTAGTTAATTGATTTGAGTTATGGTGGTAGTAGGGATTGTCATGAAGGCTCTATTGGCATCTTCTAGTATACTATCCAATGGTACCTTTCCACTGAGCCTTGGTAATCAGTCTCCAGGGTTGACTGTAGTTAGTTTATCCATGATCTTATGCCTCATATCAACTGCTGCGCTCTCTAATGGAGGGCGAGGCAGTGGCATTCCAGCTTCAGGTGTTGGCTGCACATCCAGTTGTTCTTCCAGGTCTGCTTGAGCCCGGGTTGTAATGGGAAGTTGGTTTATCTCAAGTTGTGAGAGCAGCTTCCTCTTCACTATGTTGAAGCGCTGGGTAACTACTTGTTTCTCAGTTAGTGCGGATGTAGGTCTTCTGTCTATCCATAGTTTCCTCATATGTTTCATATATCCCCTCTCATTAGGTCTTATATTGTAGTAGCATTCCATCAATTCCAGGTTCTCTTCTCTCATCCATGTATGGTTTGTTCCAGTAGCATATGCATGTGTATGTATATATGTATATGTATATGTATATGTATATGTATATGTATATGTATATGTATATGTATATTAGAAATGTACTGGACATTTTGGAATACTTAAAACAACATAATGAAAAACAAGTTGTGCTGATCTTTTTAAATGCAGAAAACGCATCTGACAATTTGAACTGGACTTTTCTGTTTAAAATTTTGGGAGATATGGACTTTGGAGAGAATTTTATTAAATGGGTGAAAGCAATTTATACCTTACAAAAGGCACAAATAATTGTCACTGGAGAAATAATAAAACCTTATGAAATACAAAAAGGGATAAGACAAGAATGCCCTTTATCTCCACTTACAGTATATTAATTCTAGCTCTTGAAGTATTGAATAGAGATATAAGACAGGATGAGAGAATTGCTGGAATGAAGATTAAAAAACTTAAGGACATTTGCTGATGATTTGGTAGAAATTTTGGAAGACCCTTTGGTAAGAATAGAAATATTAATGGAAAAATTAAAGGATTTTGGTGCATTAGCTGGATTTAAAATTAATAGTGAGAAAACAAAGATGTTAAAAAATATAAGGATGGAAAAGCAAAAAGAATGGATAGAAAAAAACTGGTTTTTCAGATTGAGAAAAAAGTAAAATACCTGGGTATTGTTATGACTAATATGAATTGTACATTATTTCAAAATAATTATGTTAAGGTATGGAATGAAATCAAGAAGAATATGTTAAGATGGGAAAAATTACAATTGTCACTGTTGGGGAGAATTTCTGTGATAAAAATGAATGTATTACCTAGAATGATGTTTCTGTTTCAAACAATACCTATTTTGACAACTGATGTACCATTTAAGCAAAGGCAGAAATATATATCTAGGTTTATATGATAAGGGAAAAAAACAAGAATTAAATTTAAAATTCTTCAAGATGCAAAGGAACGAGGGGGATTGGGACTGCCTGATTTGAAATTGTACTTTGCAGCCTGTTCTTTGGTTGGGATGAAAGATTGGGTATTACTGAGAAACAAAAGAGAATTAGAAGGGCGCGACCTGAGATTTGGATGGTGTGGTTATTTATGGTATGATAAAGTTAAAATTAATGTAGACTTTAAAAATCATTATGTTAGAAGTGCCATATTGAGAACATGGAATAGATACAAACCCAGGCTGTGCCCAAAAAGGTCTTTGTGGATCTCAGCACAAGAAGCATTTTATAGAAAAGAAACATTTGGCAAAGAGAAATGGTTGACATATCGAGAGTTGTTAGAACAAGAACATGGGGAATCTAAGATGAAGTCAAAAGAGCAATTGACTGCAGAGGGATTTAGTTTCAATGGTTTTAATATGTACAGTTAAGAGAAAGAGTTAAAGTAGACAAAAGGACATTTGGAACTGAACAACATAAGCCAGAATTTGAAACTGAATTAGGTACAAATGATGAACATGCAATTGCTAAAATATACAAGCTTTTACTGAAATTTGAAATGGAAGAATAACAAGATAAAGAGTGTATGATAAAACGGGATAAGAACTTTGGTTATAATATACAGATGGATCAATGGGAAAATATATTTTTATTTTTATTTTTATTTTTTAATGTTTGGTTTTATAACTTTTAACTGTATTCATGTTTTTTAGTATGCTGTAAGCCGCCCAGAGTCCCCCATTGTGGGGAGATGGGCGGGGACAAATTAAATAAATAAATAAATAAATAAATATATAAATAAATAAATAAATAAATAAATATGGCTGAAAGGACTAAAATTGACATGTTATGATTTAAAAGAGAGTTTGAATAAAATGATGTACTGTTGGTATATGAAATCAGAAAACTTTCTAGAATGTATAAAGGTACTTCAAATCTATGTTGGAAATGTGGAAAACGTGAAGGGTCATTTAATCATGCTTGGTGGACTTGTAAAAAATCTAGAAAACTTTAGGTTCAAATACACACAAATACAAAGAATTTTAAAGATTAATATTCAACTGAAAGCAGAACATTTTTGTTGGAACTAGTGGATAGACAACTAGAAAAGACCTATGGATGATGGGTTTTGTACATGGATACTGCAGCACGGTTATTCTATATGCACAAAGATGGAAAGACTCTGAAATACCCACAATGGAGGAATGGTTGGTAAAGATGACAGAATTTGCAGAGAGGGCCAAATTGACTTGCTTGATCAGGGAAAAGACAACAACGACATTTCTTAATGACTGGAAACCCTTTATGGACTTTTTGCTGAAAACAGAAAAAAATGAACTTGTGACTTATGGGTCTGAAGATTAGAAAGGGTAGAATATGGAAAGAAGGGAGCCACGACTTAACTTTAGAGGGAGAGGATAAAATACAAATGCATTGATAACTGCTGTAAAGAAGATTGGAAGCTGCTACTTCATGTCTTTTTTTCTTTTCTTTTTCTTTTCTGTCTTTTCTCTTTTATTTCTTTCTTATTTACTCATCACTTTTTTCTACTTTTCTTTCCCTTCTTTAATAAAAATTAATTAAAAAAATAAAATTGTATCATTGGAAAAACAAATAGTATTTAATTGGTACAAATTAATTATTATTGGATTCGCAATCATTTATGACAGCTGCATTCCTCACTGACTACTATTTCATATCCAGATGTGTCAAGAAAAATGGGCTCCTGATGCTCTTCCACTTCTCCCATTCCTCATCTTTCTATTTCAAAGCAGAATAATTAAATACAAGGAATGACTAGAGGATTTTACAGAATTATATCCTTAAATAGAACTATTGAATATGCTGAAAAGTACCAGCTTCAAGTTCAATAATTCCTTCATAAAGATCTCATTTATGACTATGAACATTTCAAAAGTATTTATTTATGGTTTTTGATATCACCAAAGGGACTCCTGCAATCTACAATACCAAAATCAAAACACCCTAAGGCAAATATATAAAACTGGTACAAGCTAAGAAAACCGTCAACTCATGGCAGTGTCTCTGCAACCCCAATGACAGTCATTACAGATTAAAAGCTCTGCAGAACCACTCTGTCTTAATCAGCACCACCATCAGTGGTGCTGAAGGCCACTGAGAGGCCTAAAAAATTGAAAAGGAGTCCCCTCCTCTACATCTGAGCAAAGGTCGTCCACCACAGCGACCAGTTTCTGATTCGCATTCCACGTCTGAAAGGAACCTATAGAATCTGCTTCATCTGGGGCAGTCCGCAGGTGTATCTGTGCTACTTTGTTGACAACTTTCCCTAAAAACGGAAGGCTGGAGATCTAGCAGCAATTGTCAAAAATAGCTGGATCTAGGAAAAGCCCCATCAATAAAGGGTGGATCACCTCCTCCTTCAAGGTGGTCAGCACCATCCTTACCACAGAGAACTGTTCACTGCTATGCACAGGAGCTGAAAGTGGCAGAACGCATGCCGCACCATATCCTATCCACTTCATCAGAATTCACAAGCCAGAATGAACCCCAAGTAACATCACAAGACATAACCCTAGCCATCTCTTCAGACCACCACCACGTGGAATATTGATCAGTGGGAAGATCCCAATCCAATCTCTCTGCTCTGTGAGTGGGGGGAGGGGGGAGAAAAATAATCAAGCAATTTCTTTAGGCAATCTGTCCTGTGTCTGACCCATTCCCACCCCATGCCTTGTAGAGTGGAGAGACTGGAGAGGAAGGGATGACAAGAGAGTAAGGAGGCACACAATGGACGAATGTAAATACAACATTAATTCCCTTCTTACTGATTATACCAGCACAAGGGGAGCATTCCAAAGGGCGGGGGAGTGGGAATGGGTCAGACACAGCTGCAGTCACACGATTTCCCACTTAGCAACTGCTTTGCTTAGCAACAGAGTTGCCGGTCACAATTGTGGTTGCTAAATGAGGACTATCTGTATCTCTTTTGAGAAGCATTTGGGCCCTAGTGGCGATGTTGGACTGCCTCTGGGGGCATTTTTGTGTTGCTTTTGAATTTTTACATGATGCATTATGGAGTTTATGGAGACTGAAGAGTGATTCAGGTCGGTCAGTCGGTCGGTCGGTCTATCTATCGATCGATCGATCGATCGTATTTATATAGCCGCCCATCTCACACAAGTGACTCTGGGAGGCATACAACAATTAAAAAGAATAAATACATAAAAACAATTACAAATAAAAAACTATAAAAGCACACAAAACGGGGGGGGAGATAAAATGAATAAGGGGGCCATCGCAAAACCTCCCCGGCCCCCCGGGAGCCCCAGGCCCGCTCACATAGCCAGGTCTTGAGGGACTTGCAGAACATTAAGAGGGATGGAGCTAATCTCACTTCTGGGAGGAGAAGATTCCACAAGGCCGGCCCCACGGCGGAGAGGTTCTTAGCACTGTTGCCTTTTTTATTTTGATTATTCTTGTAAACCACCTTAGTCAGTCTGATTATAAGCATATGAGATAAACAAATCAATAAATATTTATTAATAGATGCAAACCTGCACTCCCAGTTCTTTATTCTTGTTTCATCAGTTACTTTGTTTTTGTCACCAGTTTTTCTTATTAATCTGATATTTCAGTGTTTTTATTTTGCAGAAAATAGGAGTAGTAAAGCATTCATTGTTCCTCTCCTAGATGGTGTCAGCTGTATGAAGGAGGCTGTGCTGGGGAAAGACCGTGCCCATCTTTGGGCCCAAACCAACCCATGTTTTGAGATGCAGCAAAATTCATTCACTTCACAATTTAATCTAGACGCATCCAGCTTGCACTTTACAAATTCTGCACAAACTATATCAAAGCTATATATTAATGACCACCCTTTTCAAAAGTCTGCATTTTGCAGACTCAATATTCAAAAAATGTGCCAAAAGTGTTCATTTATTAACAATACATACAAAAATGCATATATACTTTCGTATATACTGTTTCAAAAAGTCCTATGTTGAGCCAACGGTGCCTGCAAACCAGGCGAAGTGCTCAGATGAAAAAGCCTCACATGAGCCAACGCTGCTCAGAGCCGGACAGCGGCAACTGGAACTGTTTCACCTGGCGTGACTTGAGGCGAGACTGAAACAGCACAATTTCATTTCCTCATATTCGGTTTCTTTGTGGCGAAATTTGGGGAAAGGAATTTGGGGTTTCAGGAGTAATGGAGAAAATCGCTTGAGCACTGAAAAAAAAGCTAGCAGCGAAGATCCGTCACTGAGTAGCTTTTTCTCGGTCCAAATGATGCGTTTGATTCATTTATAGCAGTGTTGTCCAAACTTGGCCACTTTAAGATGAGTGGACTTCAACTCCCAGAATTCCCCAGCCAGCCATGCTGGCTGGGGAATTCTGGGAGTTGAAGTCCACTCATCTTAAAGTGGCCAAGTTTGGACAACACTGATTTATAGGCTACAGAGGAAATGGGGCGAATGCCGTGAACTTTCCTTCAGAGTGAATAATCACTCAGCAGGACAGTAACAATGAATAAAAGCCGCAGAGCGCAAGACTCAGCCCTATGTAGCATTCCAGCCAATCCAGCAAGGCCGTTTGACTTTTACCTCGCACGTGTGTGTCGGGGGACAGGGCTAGCGAATGAGGGTCAGGTTGTATTGACAGTCTTCCCCCATGTCCACAGACGTTTGGCTCACCTCTCTCCAGGCGGACGTGTACCAGCTCAGACACGGCTTAGTGTGGCAGGGCAGTTGTGTTGGAGGCTTGTATACGGCAGTCTGGCAGTGAAAGGGTCGCAGAGGTCGCTGGCCACGGGTGTCAATGCAGTGGATGCCCCGAACTTTCACGCCTCCTCCACAGGTCCTGGAGCACTGGTGGGAAACCAGATACAGCACACAAGAGCAGAAAATGAGCCGCCTCCTCCAGACGTAGAGCGGAAAGCAGCAACTGACCGTCAAGAACAAGAGGCCAGTTTGGTCTGCCCTGATACTGCGAGTCCACTGATACTTTGGGATACTGACAAAGTCAAAGCCGGGTGGTCCAGACTCTGCTCAGTGCAGGACTGGCAATACCGGATGGAAGCAGAGCGCCCCTGCAGACGGCCGCTCGACCTCTGCTTAAGCACGGCCGGCAACAGCACCCCCTTCCTCTGAAAGCCATCTGCTCCTCCACTGAATCAACTTTACGGCTAGGAGGTTTCCCAAAGAGTTGGCTGGAAGCTGCTTTCTTGCCATTTCTGCTCACTGCTCATTTTGGAAGTATCCAAAGGCAGGTCTACACAAAACTGTCTATACCGGTTCCTGCTTGAGGGATCTTCCAGTCCTTTAGGCTGACTCTCACATCAAGTACTTAAGTATCTGGTTGCCAGCCAGAATTTCCAGCGCCTGCCAACCTTCCTCACAGGTGTTAGTTAATCAGACCCTCGCTCTGGACGCAGTCAAGGTTTGGCAATTCCCCTCAGAATGGGGCATAGTACATTTCTCTCCTGAAGTACTGCAAGCGGCCTTGCCTAAGTCCAATTTAAAAAAACACACACAAAACAATGCACATCTGGCCCAGTCGCAAAGCCACTTCTGGCCAGAAACATTTGCCCTCGGCCTGGAGGATTTTCCAAACCTCCTATCTTGTCAGTGCCAGAGAATGAATCAGGGATGCCCTGTGAAAAACATCTCCTCTGTTCAGAAAACACCCTGTGTTTGCATCATTTGCTGGCAATGCTCACGAGGAGGAGAGTGTGTGTTGGGAAAGGGCAGGAGCAAGAACCAGGAGGACTCTTGAGCCTGACAGACAGCTTCTGTTCATGAAATCTAAGATCAAAAGGGAGGGAGAGCTAGCTGAAACCCCTGTCGACTTGGGGGCCGACTTGGCAGAGCAGCCTAAAGCAAAAGGATGAATCCACAGGAAAAGGATGCACGTAAGGCTTTGTTGGGACTAGGTCTGCCTACCTTGCTCCATTTTCCAACACGCCACTTGGAACACGGCCTCGGATAACATCGCCGGGCAGGGGCTGGCTTTCTGGTCGAGTCACAGTCATCCTCGTTTCCGGTGCTGCAGTGCACCACCCTCCACACAGCCCCGAGGCCACAGGTTGTAGAGCACTAGAAACAAGAAGGATCCCATCAGCCTCTTTCCTGTTCCGTTTTCCAAAAGGAAGCTGCACTCCCTCTCCCTCTGGCCTCTGCGGGAAACTCTGAGACACCAGCCCACCCCCCGTGGATCCCACTCCCACCTGCCTTTTCCCCGGCCTACAATTCACAGCTGGCCAGGAGAGGAGACAGATTTCAAAGCCAAGACAGGAGACCCAGCTATATTTCTACAGTCCCACTAATTAGTCCACAAAGTGACCCACACGGTAAAAAGAATTTTAGCAAGAAGGGAGAAAAGGGGAGAAGCCAAAGATTGGCCAGAGAAGAGATCTGCCCACAGTGATGATATCACTGGCTTTCCTGAGAACTTACCTCACTCCAGTTTCCAGCTTCCCAGCTAGCACTGAGAGTAGCCATTACAGCAGCAGGAGGAGCTACAGAAGATAGCATCTTCTCTTCCAGTTCCTGAAATTTCACGTTCACAAGGCTAGACCCAGTACCTCCTTTACTACTACTGGTTATCACATGGGGAGATGGGCTTTCACTTCTGTCCCTGGAGAATCCTCGGTCCTCAGTGGAAGATACAGGCTTAGTGTCCAAGTCTGTCTTAATCTCATTAGATTGCTTCTGTTTTGGAGGAAGTAATGTAGAAGGGGAAAAGTTGGGAAAAGTTGAGCCCCGATCCAAAGAGTTGGATTCAGCTGGTATCTGTGGGGTCAGAGTGCCTGGATGATGGAACGTATGTGTCTTTTTGCTGAATCCAGACAACTGGTATGCAGAAGTGAAGGAAGACACCCATGATGGAAGCTCAGTTGTGAGTGACGGTACTTTTTGGAGATGGGTTTGTGTATTTGATTTATGGGCCTGGCCACGTCCCAAGGTGCTACTCATCTCTGCATCCCGAGCGGAAACAGCAGAAGCAGCTTCAGCAGAAGCAGACAGATGATGGGTAAGATGATAGGGTGCCCCAGTTATTCTTGCAGTTGTAACTGCATTTACCTGGTTTTCTTTAATTGAGTAAGCAGTAGCCATATTATCTTCACCATTAACAAAGGCTCTGTCTCTATTACTTTGCTTTCTGCTGCCTTCTTCTGCCATTTTCCACAAATCATTATCATGGCTATCACTGAGTTCAGGAAATTTGGGGTCCTGCATCCTTCTGTCAGGATTTTCTGTGCTGCCAAGAGCACCAAATTCACTTCTCCAATAGTTGTCCTTGGCAGAAGACATTGTTGGAGTTAGTACAGCCAAGTAAGGAGAGCTGGTGGAGGAATCAGATCTTACTGCGCTGTCTTTCAAAACAGTATTTGTAAAAGGAGGTTCTTGAGTAGTATCTCCAAATACAGGTTTGTTGCTGCCAAAAGGAAGATGCTTCACTGTTGAAGTGGATGGATGATCTTCCAAAAACGATGGCTGGAAGCCTTTCCTATTATCTGAAGCAGAAGAGCTGGTGACAACTGCTGTACCAACAGCATCCTGCGAGGTGCCAATTGTGCTACTATCCTGAACATTATCATGGTCCTTCCCATGTTCTTGCCCAGCAGTGGGAGATGTGGTGCCTTGATTAGCTAACTTGACTTCTGGCTCTGTGATTGGAGGAAAATCAGGAAGCATTTCTTGAGGACCCCCCTCCGTCACGTGAGGAGTCTTGACCCCAAAGTTGGGCTTCAAGTCCTCCCTTCTACTGCTCTTTTCCTCAACCAGGTCATAAGACAGATCCTCATGAAAATTGATAAAATTATAATCATAGTAAAAGTCATCCACAAACACATTTCCCTTTTTATGGTTGTTGGGGGGGAGAACTTCTTCTGTAATAACATTTGCAGATTTGGGAATCGAAGGACTAAATTTGGGGGCATGATAACTGGGGATAAAACCAATTTCATTAAATAGCTCCTGGCTTGAAGAGCCACTTCCAGACCAGTCGGGAATACTGTTCTCTATCTTATTCCAACAGGGTGAGAACACGCAGTCGATCTCGGAGACTGGTCTTTCTGCTGGATCACACTTGGCTCTGGTATCAGTGGGGCAGAAAACTGGACGCCTTTGTGTTCCTTTCCCACAGGTCACTGAGCACTAGAAAAGCAAACCGGGGAAATTCCAAAAGTGAGTTATTGCTAGATGAATGCACTTGCCCCATGCAGGAAAGACTGGGAAAAAAAGAAGCTAGCCACCTCCCTCAAGTTTCCGATCTTTTGGTTTCAAAATTAACTTTGGTCTACAGAAGATAAAACTTGATTGTGGGTCAAGGCACAATAACTTGATTGGAAAGAAATGTCTAGCTAAGGAGAGAGAATTATCTGCTATCTGGAAGAAAGCAAGCTGCTTTGCTGAGGGAAAACAGAGAGATTTGCAAAACTCAAAACAACCCACAGTGCAAAACCAGTTGCACCCTATTGATCAACATTTTGCCCAAGCAGAGAAGCGCAGAGATCACGTCCTGTCTTGGAAGGGGAGGCTCAAGGACAAAAAGACAGAGTGACGGATTCTATAAACTGGCCCAAAAGGGCTAGTAGAAAACCCACAAGTTCCTGCCAGGCCTCTGTCCTTCTTCCTAACACCTCAAGGTTCCTATAAATTTTGCACCGTCATTCTCTCACCTTTGACCAGTTGCCTGTGACCCACTGTGCCAGGCAAAGGACTTCTCGGTTGCATGGGGCTGTGGTCTCTGGCTTGGTGAGATGTTGGCACTTGTGGGGTTGTAGAGCCTGCTGTTCATCCAGGGCCACACTCTGAATACAGAGGACAGTCCTTTTCATCAGTCCAGAGTCACCACAAGTGGCAGAACATGCCTGCCATTCGCCCGCCCACCACCTGGTGGAAACACCCAGAATGAAAGGGTTAGGTCAGGAGTTCCACAGCATCAATTCTGGACCCTTTTGCTACATCCTGAGCTGTTCCATTCTCTTAGACTGAGCACACACAGGTGCCTGAACTCATCATCAAAAGTCCAGGTGGTGGCTTGGTCTTGGTGCTGTCTGAGACCACTTGTTCAGGAGACTACGGCTGGGTCCTTCACGCACAAACACACACTTTACCAGTGAATATGGCTTCTGGAGCCACTGACCTCAATGGAGTGCTGCCACAGAGACCCATCCTCAGGTTATAACTGGGCCCCAAGTTCTGCAAAATTTGCAGAGCAGAGCAGCATTCTTCTCCCAGACAGGTATTATCGGGCAGAGCTTTTCTTTTCTATGGTATAGCATCCTACAGTTTGAATAGCTTTGGGGAAGCTCAAGAGCTGACCTGGCTGGACATGGTTCCTCGTTGCAATTCCTCTGCTTGTCATCAGGCCGGCTAAGAGCATCACAGTACCGCTCCTCCACAAACCCAGCAGCTTTCTCAAGGCAGCGCACCATCTGCCTCTGGACCCCTGAGAGCGAAGGAAGGAAGGAAGGAAGGAAGGAAGGAAGGAAGGAAGGAAGGAAGGAAGGAAGGAAGGAAGGAAGGAAGGAAGGAAGGAAAGAGCCAGGATGCTTAATTTGGGCACACAGGCACATGCCAAGGACCAAGGATACATGTTGGGCGTGGCTTATCTGGGAACGGAGCAAAACCCTTTTGGGCTGTGCTGTGGTTCCCGCCTGTGAGCAAAAACCACAGAGAGAAATCTGAGTCCCCCATGACTTACAAACTGTGATAAACTAGAAACTTTAGTTTTCATTTCAAGCAGATCTGAACCTAGGATTAAACCCTGACTTGGAGTAGCTCTCCAAGTTTCCAGAGAGAAGTGGTTTTCATGTATGCTGGGTTACACTCCTTTCCTTTGTGGGTCTTAAATTCTATCTCATTCCCCCCCCAACACCCACTTTTTCACAGGTTGTTGCTTCAGTTGCTGCCCAGCGCAAGGGCCTTTTGAGGAATTTAAGGGTTCACGTCTACCAAAGGGTTTGCTTTCCACACACACTGCAAATAGCCAAGAGCCTCCCAGCTTCAAGGAAGGGGAGCAGGGAAGTGCGGAGTCTCAGGATGTTGTAGTTAAGGAGCCATTCAGACAGACATGATGGGGGATTGGGGGACTGAAGTCATCAAAAGTCAGGTTAGAATTAGAACAAGCCAAGTACAGACATAGTATAGATTAATAAATAATATGTGCTTAACAAACCATATAACTTAAAGTTAATAAATTAAATTTAAATAATCCAATAACAGACTCTTTCTCGCTGTGCCTAGCTCTAGTGTGTGAGTTGATGTCCCCTCACCTATTCTTGAATTGGTAGAAAACTGACATGAGATCAGGGGAGTCATGACCAGGGAAAAGCAGTAGACATGATGGACTTTTAACTTTGAGTAGGAAAAATTAAAGGAACACAAATAGGATGGGGTTAGGGAATCATACTCAGAAACAGTACATGTGAAAAAGATCAGGATGTCTTAATAGATCACAAGCTGAAGTTGAGCCAAGACTGTGCTAAAGCTGAAAGAGAGAAGGAGAGAAGGAGAGGGAGAGAGGGGTGCAGGTGCCTAAATTACATCAATACTGTGTCCAGATCAAGGAAAGTTCTCTGTTCTGTTCTGACCAGACTGAACCCAGGGCACTGAAACCAGTTCTGGGCACTCCATTTTAGGAAAAATGTTGATAAATTAATGTGTCCAGCGAACATAAATCAAAATAGCAAGAGGCTAGAAGAATAAGCTTACAATGAATGTTGGAGGCATTAGATGTGTTTAGCCTGAAAAGAGAAGACTGTATGGGGATATGGTCGCTGCCTTCAAGTATCTAAAGGGCTGTCATGCAGAAGGTGGAGCAGATTTGTTCATAGCTGTTCCAGAAGACAGGATAAGAAATAAGGGGCTTAAAATGACAAGGAAGCAGTTTTCGTTGGACATCAAGACTTTCCTAAGGGGAAGAGCTGCCCCACAATGGAACGGGTTGCCTTGGGAAGTGGTGGACTCTCCTTTGTTGGAAGTGTTTAAAGATTGGCTGGCTGGCTGGCCAGGTGAAAGGGATGCTATAGTAGAGGATGCCTAGACTGGGCAAGGGTTGGTCTGCTCAGCAACTCTAAGATGTGTGGACATCAATTCCTCCTCATCAATTTAGCAATGGCCATGCTGACTGGGGAATTCTGGGAAGTCCACACGTTTTAAAGTTGTCAAGGTTGGGAAACACTGGTCTAAATGGAGACATTTAGTCTTCCCAACTGTTACATTCTATGGTTGTATGAATGTGACAGGGTCCAATGACTATAAGCTTCTTTGCCTTTTTTCTTGATAAACGACGACAAAAGACTAGGAAATGATTGGGATTGTGGAGGAGCTAAACCACACCCAGAGTCATGGATCCGCCCAGACATACTGTGCACAGCACAGCAGGTACAGTACAGCTTTAGCAATTTTGTGTAACTTTCACAAGCAGTAGAAGTTTCGAAAGAATTTCGAAGTTCCTTTTTGCACCCCCCTGAGAATAAAAAGGGAGGATCAGACAGAAGGAAGTCCCCAACATTTTGGAGAATTGGAAAAGCAGCCCCCCATACTTGTGGACAAGTTTTACACATCCAATGTGTAAAACCTAGCCTGAAATGGGCAGTAAGTCCTGGCTGATCTCACTCTTGTGGGTCACCTGACCCCCCATGGCTCATTTTGTCAGTGAACCATGTCAAATTTTACAGAATCTCAAGACTGCACTTCAACGGCGTCCGAATAAGGGGAAAGCACTAATTCAGTTCAGCCAAGGATGATGGAAGCCTTTCTTACTCATGACTGAGACAAGATGAAGGGAGCATCATGGGGACATGTCAGAAAAATGAGATTGCAACAGCATGTTCTGTCCTGATTGGAAAACGAAGAGCAAATTGGATTGAGCACAGGTAAAAACCTTTATTAGGACTTACCTGGTCAAGATAAGAGTGGCGAAGCAGGACTGCTTCGCCACTCTTACTGCACCTGGAGATAGCCGGCCAGCAGCCCTATTTCAGGTGACCAGGTTAGCCCTTCCAGGGTTGCTTTGAAGACTATTCTAGGGATATGTTGGACAAAGTTGCTTGGATCTGCTCAGAGTGACTGAGACACGGTCTTGTCCAGTTATCTGGGCTTAGTTTTACCTAATTAGCCCTGAAGAAGTAGACAGGGTCCCTGGAGCTGTGAGCTCTGCTACTTGTGTTGGGGACCCTGGAGGAAGCAAATTATCTGGACCCTTTTCAGCTGGGTTTCAGAGATGCAACTGACTGCACTTGCAGATAGCCTTTGGAGGGCTTGAGACAGGGATGGTGCATCCATTCGTGCCCTCCTGGATTTCTCAGCAGCTTTTGACACCATCAGCCATGGTATCATTCTGGATTGGCTTCAGTAGTTGGGAGTGGGGGCACTGTTTTGCAGTGGTCCTCCTCCTTCCTCTGAGGCCAGTTCCAGTTGATGTTGTCATGGGGGGAGAGGTTTTACTCTAGACCCCCCTTATGTGAGGTACGTTAGGGCTCAACTCTCTCCCCATTCCTATTCAATAGCTACATGAAACTGATGGGTGAAGACATCCATTGGCACAAATATCATCATATGCTGATGATACTCAGTTATATATTTCCATCCCTGGCCATACAAGTGATGCTATCAAAGTCCTTACCCAGTGCCTGGAGGCTGTGACAGTTTGGATGGGGAAGAGCAGGTTACAACTCAACCCTGGTAAAAACAAGGGGCTCTGAGTTTTGGGCCCCCCTAGATATTGTGATTTTTCATCTCTGAAACCTGATAGGGTTGTTCTGCCCCAGGCAGCTTTGGTATATAACCTGGGGGTCCTCTTGAACTCATGGCTTCTGCTAACTTCTGCTTAAAGAGTAGGTGGCAGCTGTGGCCAGGAGGCCCTCCTATGGATTTGTCTCATGCACCAGTTGCTCACATTCGTGGAACAGGAGGCTCTATTCACTGGTGGAACTTGAACCAGGTCTCTCTGCTATTAGTCCAGCATCTTTACCACTAACCAAACTGGCTCTTTTAGTCCAGCTTGTAAACAGATTTACCACAAAATAAACCCATTAAATTCATATTGGGCTTAGTCCCCCACAAAGCATGCAGGGAACAATTCTGTGAATAAATGCCAATTCAGGTCCAAAGCCAGTGGTGAACCTTAGATTTCTGAAGTGCATTTAGAATACCTCCAGAGGAACCAGCTGACACCTTTTCTTAAGCTGCTCTCCAACCAGTAGGGCTGTGTAAAAAAAAGCCCGTTTCCTATCGCAATCCCAGGCCATGCTCTGCCCTGCTTGCTGCTGAGCAAGGTTTGCTGGGTTGCTGCTGCTTCACTGAATGGGAAGACTGACCACAGGGCATCAGCTCTTCTGCCTGCTGCCAGCTACTTCTTGACAAGTTAGTCTGACAAATGCATCTCCTTCCATAAGTGCTTCATAGACAGCAGCCAAAACACACACATTTCCCTAGAGGTGAAGAATGCATGTTGGCCCAGCGAAGAGGAAATATTCCTAGGGGGTCATGATGTTGGAGAATTCCCAGTAGGAAGGCCACTGGCCAAAATCTGATGTATTTTTGGCAGCTCTAATTGCTGGCAGGAAACTAAAAATCTGTTTGGTTGCCAAACATTCCCTTTCAGTTCAGTTCAGTTACAGAAGAAGCTGTTTGACAGTGTTCGTCATCCCCCATTTGGCTGCCTTTGTCCTGGATCCAAACACATGCATTATGTTTCCTTTCTAAGATGGTGTAAACAGCTATTCTTAATTCTGATAAGCCATAAATAGTTTGAGTTGTTTCTCTCAGCCTTTGCAGCACCACTGCCGGCTTTGGATGATCAAGTCCTCAGTTGAATCACTGCAGCCTCTACTAATTCTATCTCAGGAGCTGCCCCAGATAAGAGGGAGAGCACAGGGTCTTCAGTTTGCCCATGGCTAGACTGCGCCCACTCCCTTTAAAGGTTTTGCATCCCTATTGGCACTCAGCTTGCTCTCTGCACACAGGCCCAGATTTCACCTTCATGTGACTTGGTAGACAGCCTAAGTCCCTCTACCCCTTCTCCCATCCTCTCTGCTCCAGAACTTGGAGGACATAAGGTGAGCAATACCATGGGAGAGGTTGCACAGCTGGGAGTGAATCGACCACTTATTCAGCTTCCTTCCAAAAGACAGCCATTCACACCATCCATACCACCAAAGGATAAGCGCGAGGAGCTGCACTTTGCCAGAGTGCCTATCTGAGCATGGATTCAGATGAGCTACATAGGTCAGACAAGCTATATGCTTCAAGGGGTAGCACTCAAACAGCCCATGAGGACTCTGGTATGGCCATGGGTTGATTCCAGCTCCCTGCTGCTCAAGAGCAACCCTATCGAATCATCAGAAGCGGGTGGTCCTACAAGCCATCTCAAAGGACAGTGATGACATCTTCTACTGCACCACAGAGAAGTAATGAAGAGTGACCACTGTAAGCAAAAAGGGTCTTCAGATAAATGGCATTCAAAAGAGAGAGAGAAACCCAGAGACATGTGGCAAGCAAACTAGCTGCCAAGTCCCAGAGAGCACCCACGTTTCAGGTCTTTCCCCAAATCCCTGTTTGTTGCATCTGTGGCTTATAGGATCCATGGAACTTTAAGGTCCCTCTGTATAAAGCCCTCCAGCTGATGCAAGAGACCAGTTGCAGTATTTCTCAGCTGTAGCTATATGAATGTGAGCAGTGCCTGATCGGACCCCTGGCCCACCTGGTCTGGCAGTCTGTTCTCCCAGTGGCCAACCAACTGCCCACGGAGGCCGACAAGTCTCCCAGCAAATGGCCTTCAGAGGCAGTCACACCCCATCAAGGCTAATAGCCGATGATCCCCAGGACTTCCATGAATTGAATCCAACCCTTTTGTAAAGCCAGCCAAGCTGGTAGGCAGCACAACATCTCATGGTAGTGAATTCCAATGTTGAATTACATGTTGTGTAAAAAAAAATCAAATATTTTTGTGTGCCCTGATTCTTTCAGGATTCAATTTCATTGGATGGTCTCTGGTTCTAGTATTATGGGAAGGGGAAAACAGCTTCTTCTTCCCCACATTATCCACACCATGCATAATTGTATGCACCTCAATCATTTCCCCTTTCATTTGCCTCCTTTCTTGATTAAGAAGCCTTTCCAGCCCCTCGATCATCTGAGTTGCCCTCCTCTAAACCTCTCCACTATGTAGCGGTGGGGTGACCAGAAGTGCACATAATATTCCAGATGCGGTCACACCGTCAGTTTATGGCATTATGACACTGGCATCTCTATAATCGATACCGTTTCTTATTATCCCTAACATGCTGTTGGCCTTTTTTTACAGCAGATGCATACCCTGTGGACACCTTAATTAAACTGTTTGCCATTACTCCAAGCTTTCTTTCCTCATCAGTCCCTGGTCAGACATGACTCAGAGCGTACAGTCTTTTCCTAAGAAAGCATTTACACATGGAAAGCAGCAAAGCCTGCCACTGGGAGGTCTGTTGGCTCTGCTGCTTGCTTCTCCCATCAATGTTCTGACTCTCAGAAGGCCACAGCTCATGTCCAGTGACCTTGCAAATAGGCGGGTGTGGAAGCAGAAAGTCAGAGCTGCTCGCCAAGACAAGCTGTTTGCCTCTGACTGTCACGGCCTCTTAAACAGCACCAAACACAGGACAATGGATTGGCAGGCTCCAAGGAATGAAGAATCCTACACCAAGCCCCCACTTCTGGACACAAACCAGTTGGACTAACTCTTAAATTACTATGAGGCTCACGTTTCCTATGAGCATGTACAGAAAAATCCGGAGAAGCCACGTGCAGCAACAGCCAAGGGGTGCCAAGAATGAATGTGTGCATTTTTTTCTTGCTTTAATACTGTACATTCAGTTCCAGAGCAGGAATCTGACTTTAGGGTTCCCAGCTGCCCCGCCATCTTCCCCGGCGGACAATGAAGACACATGGTGCGCTAACCATGAGGAATGACTGGCCACAATCATGAGCCAATGGCACCTGGCAGGGCAATCATCCTGGCATTGTCAAATACTTTGAATTCCACCCTCAGCATCCCAGCAGCCCTCAGAGCTGCCCTTCCTCCGTCGGTTTGGATGCAGCCTGAGACTGGGTTGCGCCCCAGCACCCGGCATCAGGAGCCGTTTTGGCAGGCCAGCACAGCCAGTTCCAACTAAAGGAAATGCCCCCAACCCTGGGCAGACTGTTTCAGCCTGAGCCACACGCCCTCCGCCTTGTAGCGCAAGCATTAGGGTCTTCTTGAGGGTAGCAGTATTTTTTCGGACTTAAATCTTCCTGCGCTGCCTTGTGGAAGATTTGACCTGGGTCTGGCGCCTCAAGAGCAGATCCTGTTCCTAGGACTGCGTCACTTGAGATTCAGGACTCCTACCCTGGTCCTGACTGTTATTTTATAAAAGCGCTGACGGGGCTGGACTTTGGCTCAACTGGGCCCCTTCGGCCCCCTGCTTTTCTGGGCTGCCCCGATGCAAGAACAGTTCCAGTGTGACGGCAACAGGACCATTCCTGCTACTGCTCGCCCCACAGAGAAAGCAGCTTGCCCCCAGCAGGAAAGGAAGACTTCCTCACCTGTCCCACACGTAGCTGTGCATCTTGTCCAGGGTCCGTAGTGCCAGAAGAACTCAGCTGGAGCAACTGAATTCTGATTCTTGGACTCCTGCTGGACGGTGTACTGATAGCGGACACCCGGGTTCTTCTCTTGGAACAGGAGCTGGAGGCAAGAACACGTTTAGCAAATGAATCAGAGCACTGGGGAAATGGGACGTCCTGCACGGGGAGGCTGCCTCTCACATCTCCGGCGGTGAAACAGGGGCAACTGCCCACTTACGGTGGGCCTGGGAATTCTGCCCCTGTCAGTGGGGAAGCCAGCAGGAAGTTGCAAGTCCCGGTCACGACAAGCCTTTCCTTAGGTGGCTTGCAAGTAGGCCGGTGAGGGATGAGTGCTACGGAGTGTGGGCGGGCAATGCGTGCTGAGCCCCAGTGCAAGTGCGGCCAGGCGGGGGGTGCTGCAGCATGGCGCAAGTGCAGGCAGGTGCGGGGTGAGCACTGTGGAGTGTGGCCCAGCGCGTAGGTACGTGCTGCAGACTGGCGAAAGCTCGGCCGGGCAGGGGAGAAGTACCACAGCCTGGAGCAAGCGTGGGCAGGCGTGTGCTATGGAGTGTAGGCAGGGGGTGCTGCGGGTGGGCGTGTGCTAGTGAGACTCCTCAGGAGAAAAAGCAACGGGAGCGGGAACAATTTGTGACCTTCCCTCCCAGCTTCTCCACTGACTTTGCTTGTGGAAAGCCGGCAGGGAAGGTTGCAAATGGCGATCACGTGACCGCGGGATGCTGCAACCATCATAAGTGCGAGCCGGTCACCGAGTGCGCAAATCACGATCACGTGACTGTGGGGGTGCTGCAATGGCTGCAACTTCAAGGACTGGTCATTAAGCATCACTCGTTCAGCACCATCCTAACTTCAAAAGGTCGGTGAATGAGCGGTCGTTAACTGAGGACTACCTGTGCAGCACCTTCTCTTACTGCTCAAGGTCCATGGAAGGCGAGAGGTTTTCCAGCAGATTGACAGACACGGTACGCTTTTACAAAGCCGCCCTTTACCCTCCTGGCCCTCTGAATCGAAGTGCCCCATCTGACCAGGGTCCTCACCGCTGGCTGAGGAGGAGCTGCTAGAGCAGACCTGAGCTCTCTCCACCTCCACACAGCCAACAGGAAAGAGCAAAAATAAGCATTCCAGACAACCTCCCCACCCCACCATTCTCATTTCTGCTGTATTTGCTTTCACTGCAAGGAAAAAACGGCCACCGGGATCAGGCAGACCAGATCTGGAAAGAGACTCTACAGGAGGACCAGAACTCTGATTTTACTGAGATCGGCTACAACAGAATCTTGTAGGCCTGATTTACCGCCCCTCCCTCTTACATCCCAGTGAACCAGGGAGGAGCCTGCCTGAATCTCTTTCAAATATTATCTTGTTTCCCAGGACTTAAGGGAAGTTTCAGCCAGGTTTGCTTGTATAATGGTTCTCGCCTATTTCTCCCTGATTCTCTACAGAGCTTAAGCCACACACCTGCCCCACCCAATTCACAGGATATGAAATAAGAGGGAAGCATCATGCTGACTTGGCTTCAGAGAGAGGGGAGAATGTGAGGAGCTAGAACAAGGCAGGAGTTCCTGCCAATGGGAACCCACCTGCCCAGCTCCAAAGGGAAATGGGCAGCATTGCCTTGGCAGAGTTTTGCTAAATCCAAGTGGCTCAGCCACAGAAGATTTCTCCAGGATAATGGCATTGCCAACCAAAACTGGCACAGCTGAGATACAATTCCAGGGAAGGGGGCCAAGGGAATATCCATAGCCCTGAAAGCTTCCAAGAAGCATACGCAGCATCTTCCACCAGGATGGGGAGACAGACCCTGGGGTGGGACCCTCGCCTTCTCCAGCTCGACAACGAGAGGCAACAATTCAGCCCCAGGATGGTGGAAATTATTATTCTGGCTATTCAAGACTACCGTTTTACGGCATTCAAGAAAACCATTATTCCTGTATTGGCAGATTTGGCCAAAAGCAGACAAGGTACAAGCACAGAAATAATAGGAAGATTCTGCCACTGCAGGTACATCTACATTATAATCTCAACCAATTTTAAAGCTATTTGGCTTACACTGGTCATAAGAACAGAACATTTGATGGCTGGTGTGGGTCTTCCGGGCTGTGTGGCCGTGTTCTGGAAGTTTTGTTTCCTAACGTTTCACCAGCACCTGTGACCGGCATCTTCAGAGGGCAGGAGCACAGACAGGAGCAGTTCTCTCTGTGCCCAGGGTGATGTGACCCTTTTGTGGGTATTTATAGAGATCTGAGGGGGGGGGAAGGGGGGATTGGGGGTGCTCCTGCACTCTGAAGATGCCGGTCACAGGTGCTGGCGAAACGTTAGGAAACAAAACTTCCAGAACACGGCCACACAGCCCGGAAAACCCACACCAGCCATTGTATGCCGGCCGTGAAAGCCTTCGACAATACAACAGAACATTTGTTAAGGGGCTGTTCCTCAGTGCTCTCACGGGCCTCACATGCACAGCAGTAAGAAGCACAACCATTGAGGTAACTTGAAAACCCCATTTCCAAATGATTCCAATGAGCAGAAGACAGATGACGCCTAAGGTAGGTTCACCCCAGGCTGGCTCAAGTCAACGGACACAACTCCTGCGGCAGTCAGCAACCCTGTTGCCAAAATGCTGCTCTTGGAATAACAAGGGGGGCTATTTCAAAAGGTCACTGAAGAATATTCTAAACTTAGTTTCAAAACCTTACAAGTTTCAAGGCCCAAGGAGATTCCCAAGCAATCATCTCCAATAGGCCATTCCAAACCATCCATGTGAAGAAGAAAACGAGAATATCTTGAAGAAAGCAATGGGCACTTCCTCCAATGTTCCTTTTTAGCCTAACGAAGGTGCTACCGTTACACATTCCCCCTATTTCCTAGACAACACTTGGACTTTCCTGTGTGGCAAAGAAAGTAACAGAAGCTGCATAGAGATGGAAATATAAACTGGCAGGTTTGGGCCCAAAAGAAAGACTGCAAAGTTGCAAGTTGAGAATAGCCTCTTGGAGACAGCAGATGGTTGCCCGTCCAGGACCAACGAAAGGCTCAAAGCAAAACCACTTCTCTGACATCCCAGGAGGGCCAATGCTGATCTCTGGAAATCTGGGTGACCACAAGCATTTCTCAGTTGTTTTTTAAATTTTATTGCAATTTCCAAAAGAGAAATACAGAAAAAAACTTAAAATTGACAAACTACATTAATATAAGTCACCTAAACATAACACATATTCATTTAATCATGTAATAATAATGTATCAAATTGTGCATTAAAATGATCTATTTTTGCAAAATATTATGAAACTTACACTGAACATATTGTACCACTGTTTGATTACTAGAAAACACTGCCTTTTCAAAAATTGATAAATTACACATTTCTTGAATCCAGTCTTTTAATATTTGGGGTAATGGTACTTTTCCAATCTCTCAGTATAATTCTTTTGACCATTCCCTATGCCCAATATATTCAATACTCCTCAAAAACAGTCAGATTCCAC
Source organism: Python bivittatus (assembly GCF_059951505.1). Lineage (NCBI taxonomy): Eukaryota > Metazoa > Chordata > Lepidosauria > Squamata > Pythonidae > Python > Python bivittatus. The sequence continues at coordinate 5,510,417 of NW_028277053.1, read as the reverse complement.
AATTCTGGATTATAATTCAAAATAACATTTGCATTTTTAATTTGGAAACATTTGCCCAGACATTTATTGATATATGTGTCAACCCCTCACATTTGTCCACACAAAACAGACTCCCCAAGACCAGCTTTATTGCGATAGGCTCTAGAAACAGAATCGTGCAAGCCTGATTATGTTTTTCCTCCCCTCCCTCAGCTGCCCCATTGAGTCAGGGAGGAGCCAACCTGAGCCTCCTCCACATGCTGTCTCCCTTCCCAGGGCTCAAGAAATGCTTCTGCCCTCTTTGTTTTTGTGACAGCTTCTGCATATTTCCCTCAAGGCCATCTCCATAGTTCTCTACAATATGTACAATAGTCTTCCAAAAAGAACCAAAACTGGACGTGACCTAATCACGTGAATTAATGTACCTTCAAATTTCCTGAGCATTTTTCACGAAAACTGACTTTTCATGATTACCATCCTGGAGGCCATTTTTCATAAGGGAAACCCAGAAAGAAAAGGAGAACCAGATGGAACATCTCGCTCTCTTCCCGAGTGTGAGGAGAGGAGTGGGAAGCGAGTCTCGTTTATTTCAAAGCTTTTCACAGGCGGTCAAATCCACACCAAGTATATTGGAAAGTGGGGAAGCTGGGAAGAGCATGATCTAGCAGGATTAAGATCTTGCTGATGCCAAGACCGAGTGTCTCGGACTGGTTTGAGCTCCCCTCCAGGGCTCCTATCTGAAGCAATTCGGAGTCTTGGGCAGCAGCAGGAAAAGCTGGGGTGGGGGGAGAAGAGTGCCCAGCACCAAAGATCTCTTAAATCAGTTCCTTTGTTCTGGAACTCACAAGCAGCTATTCAGCAAAGACGAATAGTGGTCAAAAGAGGAACATAATTCCTTGGCTGGAAGGCAATGTTCAAGCAAACACTTCCCAGTGAGAGTAAAAAAGCCTCACAATTCATTAAATCCAAGTCTACCTTTTTTCATAGATGAGGACTTTACTACTGATCAAAGCTGAGAACATTTATCGATTTTAAAATCAACCCATGAGCAGCTTATTCGATTAATGCACTGGCCAGATTCATTATTGTCAGGATCTCAGAGTGGTCCCCGCATTAACAGCAGTCACTAGAAAAGTAGGGACTTCCCCACCTTATTTCAGCATTTGAGTACCTCCTGCAGATCCAGGCTCCCTCCTGGGCCAGAAGTGCGAAACTGTTTCTGTAGCAAAGCCCACTTTTATCATGTTGGCTGGGACCAACAAAGGCAGCAGTTTAGAAACCCTGTGGAAGACCCAATTCCCCACCAGTCCAAGGCCAAATGTAATCATATGACATCACAGGCCAACAAGGATGGTTAGAAGAAGTCTGTAGGCTGTATGCAGCCCAACATTGTGAAATCCTCGAACACATTTTTGGCTTAATTAAGGATGGGAAAGAGAATGGGAGACAAACTTTTCCAACTCCCATTCTTAGATCTACTTAAAAAGGGGAAGAGAACCCAGAAATGGCTACAATGCCAAGCACTGGGAACAAGACTTGAGAGGGGCATAAGGATGTGGAGGCATCCAGTAATGAAGACATAAATACAGGAATTAACAGGTCAAGTTACATGAACCAAGGATTCCAGTGCATAAAAGCACAGAGCAATGAGGAACAAACAGGAAGACCTATAAATCTTCTGGATACTCTTCAAGGGTAGCCCCACGTAGAGTGCATTGCAATAGTCTAAACGAGAGATGAACAGGGCATGAATGACTGACCGGAGAGCCCCCTGGTCCAGGAAGGGGCGTAACTGGCGTACCACACAAAGTTGAGCAAAGGCCCTCCTGGCCACGACTGCCACCTGCTCCTTGAGCAGGAGTCATGAGTCCAGGAGGTCCCCCAGATTATGCACTGGGTCTGTCTGGGGCAGTGCAACCCCATCGAGAACCAAAGATGGTAAACCCCCAGATACCGAGGAGTCTCCAATCCACAGCCACTCTGTCTTATCAGGGTTCAGCTGAAGCCTGTTGTGCCCCATCCACTGGTGCATCCCCTCCTCAAGAAACCATCTCTGGATCCCACCATATTGGACAATTTTCGTCCAGCCTCCCAGCTCCCCTTTTTTAGGGAAAGTGGTTGAGTGGGTGATGGCATTGCAGCTCCAGGGGATCCTGAATGAAACAGATTATCTAGACCCTTTTCAGTCAGGTTTCAGGCCTGGATATGGGACAGAAAAAGCATCAGTCGCATTCATGGATGATCTCTGGCGGGAGCAGGATGGGGGTAGTGCATCCATCCTTGCTCTTCTTGACCTCTCATCAGCTTTCAGTACCATCAACCATCGTATCCTTTGGGCCGACTTGGGGAGTTGGGAGTGAGCAGCATAGTTTTGTGCTGGTTCAGCTCCTTCCTCCAGGGCCAGTCCCAATCGGTGTGGATCGGGAGCGAAAGGTCCAGCCTACTGTCCCTCTGTTGTGGGGTGCCGCAGGGTTTGGCACTCTCCCCACTCCTTTTTAACAACTACATGAAACCACTGGGTGAGATCATCCGCCACCATGGGATGAGGTATCATCAATATACAGATGATACCCAATTATACATCTCCATCTCAGGTGACCTAAGTGATGCTGTAACCACCTTTTCGTGGTGCCTGGAGGCTGTGGGATTGGAGGCTCCTCTGTATCTGGGGGTTTACCATCTTTGGTTCTCGATGGGGTTGCACTGCCCCAGACAGACCCAGTGCATAATCTGGGAGTCCTCCTGGATTCACGACTCCTGCTCGAGGAGCAGGTGGCAGTCGTGGCCAGGAGGGCCTTTGCTCAACTTTGTGTTGTGTGCCAGTTACACCCCTTCCTGGACCAGGGGGCTCTCCGGTCAGTCATTCATGCCCTATTCATCTCTCGTTTAGACTACTGCAATGCGCTCTACGTGGGGCTACCCTTGAAAAGAATCTGGAAGCTACAGCTGGTTCAAAATGCAGCCATGCGGGCAATTTTGGGTGCCCCAAGGATGGCATATGTAACACCTCTGCTGCAGGAGCTGCATTGGGTGCCAGTTTGCTTCCGGGTCCAATTCAAGGTGTGGGTTATCACCTTTAAAGCCCTACATGGCATGGGGCCAGGTTACCTGAGAGACCATCTCACTCCCATCACATCAACCCGTCCCACCTGGTCAGGCAGAGAAGACATGTTACGGACCCTGTCAGTGAGGGAATGTCAACTGGTGGGTCCCAGGAGGAGACCCTTCTCTGCCATTGCCCTCGCCCTATGGAATATTCTCCCCTCAGAGGTGAGGTGGGCCCCCACCCTCCCAGCTTTCCATAAGGAATTGAAGACCTGGCTCTGCCAATTCACGTGGGGCAAGAAGAGACATAACCAACCCTGGGAGTGGCTCGTGCCTTGAAGATGCTCCCTGAGTCTGGTATCTCCTAGTTAACATCAGTTTCTTGGAAGATATTTATTATTTATATAGGAATTTTGTTGTAATGTATTTTAATTAATATTTATTTTTTTTACTATAAACTGCCCAGAGTCGCTTTGCAGTGAGATGGCGGTGACAAATTTGAAATATAAATAAATAAATACATACATACATACATACATACATACATACATACATACATACTTAAGTAAGGCATCTGACAAAATGTCCCATGTAATTCTAGTAGAGAAGATGGGAAAAGTGCAGACTGGTCAGTCATATCCACTGAGTGTAAGTCAATGGCTCCACATCAAGCTGGGAAGACCTGTCAAGTGGTGTAATGCAGAGCTCTCTTCTACAGCCTGAGTAGTTTAACATACTTCTATATGATTTGAATGAGAGGTTAAAATATTAAATTTGCAGAATACAGAAAGGTAAGGAAGACAGCAAAAACCTTAGAGGACGGTATCAAGATTCAGGGGGATCTTCACAAGCTGGAACCATGAACTAGAAATACAGCGTCACAGGGAATCCCATGGCTTGTATAGTTCCGATCTTCATAGATGTGGACATATCATGGCATCTGAACACCTTTTCCAAGGCCTCCATGGCTGCTCTACCAAGTGCTACTCTGCAGAGTGTTTCTTGACTGCTTGTTCTTTTACTGTTGATGGTTGATCCCAAAAGGCAGAAACTATCCACCACTCTGATATCTTCACTGCCAATTTTAAGGCTGGTTGTTAGTTCGGTCTGAGCTTCCCTGTGTTCGTGCTTCTTACTTTCCACGTTCTTACTGCAATTCTGTCTTTGCAGCTTCAGATTTTCTTTTCCTGAATGGTAACATCAGCAAGTAGACATCTTGAAAGCTTTAATCTAGCCACATCAAAAACGCCATTAATACCCCCAAAGATCCTCGTCTCTCCCTCAGTAGCGGGTTGAATGCCATCCGACCTGAGGGCCCATCATCCGGCCCTACGTCGTCAATCATTTTATATTTTCTATTCATGTGGTTTTCTTGGTAAAAATACAGGAGTGATTTACCATTGCCTTCTCCTGCGCAGTATGAATTGATGTCTTTGCCATTGTCCCTAAAGTGATCATCTGCCTCCGGCATCTTCCTCTGTCGCTGCTGACCCATATAGGGGCCTGCTGACTTTAGCCAGGCAGCTGGGATGGCCTTCGCCCCTTGGGTGACCCTGCTGGGAGGATACACTCTTGTTCTTTGCTCATCCCTCCCAGGAACGCGCACGCATGCACGCACACATACATGCCACAATGAGGCAGCACAGCGGGAGTTGGGGGGAGGTTTGTTGGAGGTGTTTAAACAGAAAGTGGGTAGGGATTGGATTAGATATCTCAAAGTCCCTTCCAACCCTTTAATTCTATGATTTTATGAAACAACCCAGCTCTATTTAACATGCATGGATTCAGCCACCCCAGAGCTTCACTTTTGTAGCATCTGACTGCATCTGACTCAACCACATGAGCTCCCCTCTCCCCATTTCAGGCCATCTCTGGGCAGGCCCAAGAATAAACAAAGTTTGCCCAGTTCATCTTACACCATGATGAATAGTTTCAAGCACAAAAATGTCCTGAAAATAGCACTAACACTTGATATTTAGTGTTTAATGTAGCCCCTGCAAAGAAAGGTGATTGTACTATGCCAAGAGAGGACTGTTGTTAGACTAGCAGATGGACACTGTCCCCACATCTCCAGGTGTGCCTGATTCCAGGGCTTTAGGTAAGCAGCCGTACCCAGCAGGCGAGCAGGGTCAGTAAAAGAGCTCAGCTTGGCCCCAAGAAGATCCTCCTCCACCCGCGGGCACTCTGCCATCCCTTTCCCATGGCTCAGAGCCCAGATGAGCACCTACAGGCTGGGGAACCTTTTGCTGTCAACGCAAAGTTTCCCTTTTCAGTGCCAGGATGGACAAGTTGCCACATTTCTCTTAAGCCAGAACCTTGATGAGTACAAGAAGGTCAGTAGCTTGGCCCAGTCCACCACTAAAGGAGATCAGCAAGAAACCTCTGACTGCCAAACCCAGTTGTTTTGAAAGTGATTCAGAGAACAGAGATGGAGACAGATGTTGCTGGTTTCTGTTTAAATTAAGCCCCCCCCCCAGGTGTAAGAAGCAAAGGAATGTTGAGTGGTTGACCATCCCAAGAACTCCAAAACTGCCTGCTTTCCAGAAAATCCACTTCCAGGACAAAAAGAAACACGAACAACAGCCTCAACCCAGTGGTTTCGCTTCAAAATAAACATCACATCCAGGTGCAGAGAATTTTATCACACGCACATGCACTAAAAAAACCCACCAGAATTTGAAACCATCTTTGCTCCTGCCAGTTGGACAATGCTGAGAGCAGGCAGAGATCGTCATGATGGGGCAACGTTTAAAGTAAGGGGAAACTCCTGCAGCTGACAGACAGAGAAGTGCAAAGCCTGTCCCTCGGCCCACCCCCACCCTCCTGCTGAGCTGCCACAGGTCTTGGGCAGAGCAATCTGCTCAGAAGGGTCAGGGGAAATGTATGGTCAGGCATCCTAGTTTCCAATATATGAAGCATGCATTTATCTTACTAGCATTCTTTGTGAACGTAAACAGAAAGCTTTCATGTCTGGATGGGACAAAACAGACTAACCCTAAACCCAGTTACTGTCTGTTCATCAAGCCTGTCCGTGTGTTCTAGTGCTCTCTCTTGACAGGCTGGCACTGCCCTCCAGGGCTCAAAGCTGCTGCTGGATGGGCAGGGGGAAGCTGTGGCCAAAGAGCCTTCGCCCAGCTCTGACTGGAATGCCTGTTGTGGCCCTACCTTGCAGTGGTGATGCATACCTTCATAACTTTTCAGCTAGACTGCTACCATGCACTCAACATGGGGCTGCTTTTGCAGACCATTCAGAACCTGCAACTGGTAGAAAATGCAGCAGCCAGTTACTGATAATGGGCATTACCCACTACGGGCGCTTTACATATATGCTTTGGGCCCTACATTCGTGGGTTTCCAGGTGCCATTAAAATGCTGACTTTGACCTCTAAAACCCCCCGTGCTTTGGCACCTTGGTAGCTCCAAGACCACTCCTCCCACCTGAATCACCCCACCAGCAGACTCTTCCCAGAAGCTCTTGGTAATACCCTACTTCCACGAAGAGAGAGAAAGGGAGGTGCTGGGTTTCTTTTGGAGCCCCAACTCTACAGAAGAGTTTCCCCTTAGATTAAGTATTGCCCCATCATTTTTAACATTGTGGTAGTTACCTAAGACTAGAGAGCATTTGATAGTTCGTATGTCTCACCATCTTTCCTATCATTGTATTATTTATTTATATATCAAATTTATATCCCACCACAATTATAGAAAAACTCTTGGTGCCTCACAATAGCAAAGACATAAAAATACAAAACAAAAATATATAATAAATACTTCAAAAAAATCCCAGAAAACAATGCCTGGCATTAGACCCCCAAATCCTCCTGGAAAAGCTCAGTTTTCATTTATTTCCAGAAGGTGAATAATGCAGGAGATGCTAATATTAATATAATTATTACATGTATCTTTACTGCTAATTGGTTAAGTTTGCTCTGGTTATTTTTATCTCTTTATTTTATTCTTTTACTATGGAGGTTTTCAATTCTTGACTGTATATTGTGAATGTTTCATTGTTGATTGTTTTTATGAACCACTGAGAGTCAGTAATTAATTTGGTGGTATACAAATATAATAAACATACACAATGCAGTTTTGCAATCAGGCGCTTTCCCAAGAGCTGTGGCCCTAGTTGGAGGTTGCCACGCAAGGCGGGGGGCGGGTGGGGAGGGAAGAGCCTCATGGCTTGCCGGAGGTTGGGACGTGTCCCCATCTTCCCATAGCTAAATTGGATTGCTAGGCTCAGACTTGGCTGAAGCCTCCTGGCATGAGTAGTTAGGAATATTTATTGCAAGCCAGAAGAAAGCCACATGAAACAGTTTATCATCTGTCAGCATGAAGATGCAGTTCGGCTCTTACACCCGCGGCAGGTTAAACCCTGGGCTTCCTCTGCCCATCCTTCTTCCATTGCACCAGGCCCTCAGTACTTATCTCGTCACCCTGAAGCCAAGCAACTGAGGCTGCTGACATAATGGGCATCTCTTCCCTGGGAACTGATCTCTCACTGGGAGGGTGAGGTTCAGTTCAGTGCTGCTTACAAAAGCAGGGGATGTCAAGCGGAGCAACGTTTTCACAGGGTTGTGAAATTCACTAGGCACTGACAAGAAAGATTAAGTTGCCTGTGAAATCTAGCAAAAAGCACAAGCTCAAGTAGGAGCTGAGAATACCTACAAATCTCGCAGCCCTCCCGTGCTGCACCTTGCAAAACGGAAGATTTCCTCTCTGTCTGTGCTGCAGAAAAGGAAGAAAATTGGCTTCTCTGCTCAAGGAGGGCAAAACCGTGGGAAGGCAGCAGCTGAGTGTCAGTGTGGGATGGGAGGGGCCCTTCCTGAGGTCAGTTCACGAATCCTATCATTAAAGATTTTGCTGCCAACAACAACTTCTTTCATTACTACCAGAGCCCCACTGGTATAGGAATACTTGGAAGAACTCTGGATTTCCTGAATGCTTTAAGAGCTGAGAGATGCATACGCAGATTTGCATCTCCTCTCAAAACTGTCTGTTTGAGGGACGGATGGTAAAGTAAGTAGTCAGAATACGAGGCATTATGCAGAAAAATCTGAGACAGGAATTAATTGTGCAATTCTGCAAGCTACAAGACGTGGAAAGGCAACACAATCCTGTGACACATCTAGAAACAGCCCTGGAATCGCTTTAAGAACCGAACATTCATTACACCCACTCGCATTTCTTTGGCTGGAGCAGCTTGGCTTTTCTGACCAGAGATGCAGTGATGGGGGAAGCAGTCCTGCTCCACTTCTCCCTCTCACTGACCCGTGAAAACACGGAAACTTGGGCAGGGAAAATGAAGAAAAGCCTCACGCTGCCCAACCAAAGAGACCAGCTGGTTGCCCGGGTCAGGCCTGGCTTCAACTGCCCCACAAGCGCTGCTGCCCACTGAGAAGCACAGCCTGTCCCCCAGTGCCTTGGCTGGAAACAGACCGCATTCAGAGTTCTCACACAATCAGTATCTGTTCCTAAGGTACTTGTGACGGCCTACAAGGACCTGGGTCATACACAAACTCTTTACCTACAGTCTCTTTCCCAAAAAGGCAGCCCCCATCCAGCTCCCAGTTAATGTCTCAAGGCCACCACTCTTTGGTGAAAGGCAGAGGTCTACATCCAAAGGGGAGATATGGGAGGACAATCTGCTCCCCTACCCCATGTAATGCTACCTTGAGCCCCAAAGTTAAAAAAAGAAATGAGACACATAGGTAAAACTTGCTAACGAATCCAATGTGTTCCTGTTTTATTGGCTCTGGAAACCATACCTGCCTGCAGAAAATTCCAAACTGACCTCAGGCTTTGCAAACAGGGCTGGGAATCAACACTGATGCTGCTGCTATTGCTACCTGTCCAAGAGCCACCTGGGCAAAATGGATGGATGGATCAGGCCCAGGGCAACTTCCTTTTGGCTGCCCTGAGGCCAGCCCATCTATGGAACAGACAGCCTTGCTCACAGCAGTGACCTAGACCAGAGCTTGCAGCGCTCCAGCACATGCTTTCCTGGCCCATCCTCCAGAACCCGACCACAAGGCCTCCTTCGCCTACCTGAATCCAGACCGGTTCCTCTGTGGGCCCTGGAGAAGTCAGGTTTTCCCAATTCCCCATTCTCTTGTAAGTGAAGGTGGTCCCAGCCACCTTGTAGTCACCATTCCACTGGATGGTCCAGCCACCATTCAGGAAGTATTTCTTGGGGTCTTCACTTCTCAAGGCCAGGAAATTCTCTGCTTCAGCTACCTCCTCAATCTGGATCTCACGTGCTCCAGCCGGGATCAGGCCAACATCAACATAACCTATTGGAGTATTGAATGCCTATCACCAGCAGGTAACAATGGAAGGTCCTCTTTCCCACCCAGTGGAATGAGCTGTCTTTCTGACAGCTACCACAGGGGAGCCCTCTTGAACTTTTCCCAAGGGCTGCCATCCATTCTAAGGAAACGGCCACCAGGGTGGCCAAACAATCCCTGGAAAAAGATGCAGATGTGCTTTCATTCAGAACTTGCAGTAGGTCAGGAAATCCTCTAGCATGTCCCAAAGGAAGACATGTGAGCGTACATTTCATGGGAAACGAGTTGGGCAGGCAGGCAACAGCACAGCCACTTCTATGAGATCCAGCTTCCTGCCCAAATCCTCTGGGATCACCACATTTCAAAGTTCTCTCCCCCACATCCTCATTTGTTCTACATCCTTTCTGTCACAGCACATCTCAAATATTAAGCAATCTAGAACTTCTCGGTTCTAAAGAGGAACAAGCAGTGATAAGAATTCGCAAAGCTCTCAAACCAGCCTGCCCAAAATGAAGAAGGCACTCACCCAGCCCCTCACTCTCCTCAAAGGTCTTCTTGACTGTCCGACAGGTTGATCCATCCCCATGGCACACACCGCACCGATCCTCCTCAGCATAGGAGTCAATTTCATAGTCACAACCGATGTTCTGAAAGACAGGGGAGTGGGGCAATTGGCACACTCCTCAGCCACCTCTGGAATGAGCCCCAGTGTGCTGTCCTGGGTGGCGACATGCGAACTGTCACCTCCCTGGATGATGGCTCTTTTCACGAGAGGAGGGAGCATCCAGGCACCCCAGCTCATGCAGTGAGAGCAGCAGCCCGGCTCTCTGTGGAGCAGTGAACCTGCTTGCAGGAGCACCCCCACCCCCAAAGCCGGTGGCCCTCTCCAAGGACTGAAGCTGTGAACAGCCACTCTCATCTTGTCAATGATTAATGGTGCTTTTTTTTTGCATACATAGATAAAATAAAAAAGCCTCTGTGCTCTTAATCAGTCATGCGTAAGGAACATCAAAAGGGGATCCCAGAGGCCTTTGAGCAGGTTCAAAGACGACCTTTCGGGCATCTCAGCACCATTCGGCAGAGCCACCTAATGAAGTGACAGGCAGCACGCTCCGTGTGATCCGTGTGCTGCGCCCAGTTAAGCGAACCCAGCAGAGGCTGGGCCCTAGTGAGCTTCCCCACTTTCCCCACGTTCCCAGGGCAGGCTGCCAATTGTCCACACACTCCTTCAGGAGGACTTTGCCTGGTGCCATTCCATCAGGATATGGATGGCAGCCTTTTCTAGGCTTGCAGGCACTGGCATCGCTTTTAAATTTAAGATCTTGTTAGGTGAGTAACTCTCAGATAGCAAGAATACGCTAGCTAGAAAAACCAGGCTCCAAATCACGAGATGAGACTGCTGCTGCTTCAGCTGCGGGCTCCTGTAAAAGTGATTAGCGACATCGATAGGAGCGACAGTTACCAAAAGAGAGAACAGATTCAAACTGCCTCCTTCCCAAAGGGGCAGCCATGAAGCCCCACGGGTAGAAAAAGCAGGAGTAAAAGGGCCAGAGTTTGGCCACTCTAAATTGCCTATCTGTAAGTCTCTCATTTGAAAGCAGAGCGTTGGTTGGAATTCTTGTACCATAACCTTAATCAAAGCTCTTAGACCCCAACTGCAGGGAGGGAAGACGGGCATCACAAGCGAGCAAGCATTTTCTGCGTCTGCCACATCTTGAACCATCTTGGTCTAATTTCGGATTGGGCTTGCTGAGTTTGTACTTGGGGTCTGAGCACACATGTACCTGTATCGCCCAGCCATGATTCCGTAACTAAACATCATAAAGGCATCATCTGAAATCCCCAAACAATTACCCCAAACCATCATAAATGAAAACACCATAAACACAGAGTGGCAGCCTCCAAATTATCATAGCATAGAAAATAAAGTTTAAATTGTACAGGCTGTAGCTCAAAAGCCAATCTGGAAAAAAATAATGACCGTCTTGCAGAAATCCAGCATAGAGAGAACCAAGTTAAGTATTAAGGTTAAGTTCAGGCTCCAGGCTAGAAGCCAGGAGACGGTGAGTTCTGATCCCGCCTGGGGCACGAAAGCCGGCTGGGTGACTTTGGGCCAGTCCCCCTCTCTCAGCCCAGCCCACCTCCCAGGGTGGTGGTTGTGGGTAAAAGAGGAGGAGGAAAGAGTATTAGGGATGTTCGCTGCCTTGAGTTATTTATAAAAAATAATAAAGGTGGGATTAAAAAGTCTAAAAAAAAATTATTGGGGCCAACACAGAGAAGGACTGTGTTCAGCTCCATGTCCCCTTGACATCTCAGGATGGGCGGAATCCAGTCAGAGGCAACAGTCCCTCAAAGTGACACACAGCTAAACCACGAAAGGGATACTATGAATTGCTCAACGAGCAGCCGCAAAACTGCCGTTATATTACAGAAGCAGCCCTCATCTGCCAGTAGCCTGGCCAGCACATTTTTACTAACTGCAGCTTCCGGATCATCTTCCAAGGCAGCCCCATGTACCGCAGTGCAGTAGCCTAAGTGCACGGGGATCAGGCGGTGAGTCGCTGTGGTTAAGCGTTCTTGGTCCAAGAAAGCTGCAGCCGGTGCACAGCCGGAGCCGGCCAAAGTCTCCCCAGCCACTGCTCCACCCGATCGAGTAGGAGCTGCGAGTCCGAGATGACTCCCAAGCTGCAGATCAGTTCCCTCAGGGCGGTGCCACGCCATCCAGAGCTCTCACTGGATGGTTTGATCTAGAACAAAGCCAGGGTATTTCTGTATGAACAGTGACTTTGTCTTTCCATCTATGTCAGTCTATCCGGTCCCCCAGGCACCAGGTGAGAGCTTCCGTAGCGCTGCCAGCCTAGCCTACGAGGGCAACATATAGCCAAGTAGCAGCAGCCTAATAACAACAGCTCATCTTTGCACAGCCAGATCTCGGTGACACCCATCTGAGCCCACAGTCATCGCTGGGCTAAACCTGCACCCAACTGCAGGTCCCCCTTCTCCTCATGCCAGCCCCTCCAGGTAGTCCGGACAGGAAACCAAAACCATGAGTACTAACTCTACCTTTATTGTAAGGTTACCGTAACAGAATCTTGCAAGTCTGAAAGCGCTTCCCCCTCCCCTGCCTTTACTTTCCAGTGGATGGGGGGGGGTCCCTTCAGAGACGCTTCCTCCGCCCCATCCCTACTGTGGACTCAGATTTCTCTTCTCAGACCATTGAGATGAATAGCTAAGCTCCATTCCCTCTAGGGCCCCAGTCAGAGGCTAGCGGGTGCCTTCCTCCCACTCACTACTGGGGAGGCCTCCCCTCCCATTTCTGACCCTGGTAAAAAGGACCTTTCAATCCAAACTCCGTCTCCCACACCTCAAATCTACCACTTTGGAGGCTGCAACTGTCTCCAAACCCCATCCCTGTGTCGCTGCAGCAATGCCCGCTTTGGGTTGCCAGCCCTCCGCGTGCCCTAGCTAGACATTGCCCACTTTCCTGTTTGCACCAGGGCACCTCACCCTGTGCCCTCTTTCCTCATCCAGTCCTCTGCTCACCGAGGGGGACTGTTGCACTTCTGGCCTGTCCCCAGCAGACGCCGGGCTCCTGGAGGAAGCCTCTGCCTCCAGTGCACTCCGGGGAATGACCGTTGGCTCACTCCCATCGCCCAAGCCTCAGCCCCAGTCTGTACCACATTCTTGGTATCTTCCAGGCATTTTCCGTCTTTTTCCTTTTCCTGCTTCCTCCATTTCTTCCAACACCCTTTGCTTCGGTTCACCCCTCTGCATCCCAGCCTCCAATCCTCAAATGCCCTCCTTGCATCTCTTCCAGCCGCACTTCGAATCCACGTGCCCTGGGCTCTCCACCAACCTCCCCGGAAAGGCCAGCCAGCACCTCTGCGTGATGGGCACTCTGCTGGTCCCCTGACAGTTCCCTGAAAGGCCAGCGAGGCCCCGGTCCACTCTGTCGGTCAGCAGCTGCATCACACTCAGAGCAGAGCCCCGCAGGGCGCTCTGCGCGGGGCAAACAGCGCCAACAAGCAAGCAAACCTGCAGCGGCCGGGAATCTTTCTTCTCTGTGTGGCTTTCCACGATACGGTTTCCCCATGCCAAAGCGGGAAGAAGTGGCAGCCACAGGAAAAAAGGAGGAAATAAAACTTCATAAATTACAAAAAGCAGCAGCAAATGCGCCTGGTGCCATCCCGACCAACATCTGTGCGTGCAAATAGGACGCAGCCATGAAAGGTGCACGTGAAGTCAGAGTACCTTTGGGGAAATTCTACCAAAAATACGCTCCATTTACTGAAAGGGTTATTATATAGAATGAATGAAATGGGGGGGGAGGGGAGGGGAGGGGAGGGGAGGAGGAAGGCGGTGCCAAAAGGTAGCCATGGAGAGGAAGCCTCATCCCTTCCGCAAGAGGCCAGCACTTGGAAGCCCCACCCTCAGCTACCCACAACGAAGCCCAACCCATTTCTCTGGCAGGCCCCCTTTCAACCTTCCCTGGTCAGGCAAAGCTACCAGAAGGCTGCAGTCAGCAAGGGTTTTGGGTCAGCCCTTCCAGGCCGTTCCAGGAAGCCCCTAGACAGTGTTGGGGTTGCCAAGGAGCGCCTCACTCACTACCGTCACCACCTCTTTCCTTTTCCGGGATCTGTGCACACCTCTGGCCCTTTGATGCAGAAAGGAACAGGGGTAGAACACGCTTGATTGCACATCACGTACTGCAGGTTGCTCCGGGAGACCAGCTCGCCCAAGAAAGGGTCCGTTTGTCCAGCAAGTTCACTGTGGTCAAAACCAGCAGGGCCGACACGCTGCACTCAGCCATCAGCTGGTTTACTTGGCTTGGGCTCAGTGCAATCTATGAATGTGGGCATTGTGCTTTGTAAACTATGATTTATGGCTTTGTGTAATGTGTGAATGCAGCCACTGACTATTTTGCAAAGAGGAGAGTTTTTGCTTCTCCGCTTCCTCCCTTGGCTGGCCACTCCCAGCTGCCTGAAATCAGCCATGGAAGACACAATCACAAACTACCCAACTGCGCTTGAGCTTAGCACTGAGATACGCAGCTCCTGTCAGCTTGAAAGTCACACTGAGTTCCACTAGTATGTCAAGGGTGCCACTCCAAGGGTGGGGGCATCCCAGGCCTGTTTTGGGAAGGCTTTAGAAGTTTTAAAGGTGAAATAGGTGTCTTAAGCATCCACAGATTTGCTCCTCAACCTTCCCAGATCCCATAAAAGAATCCAAATGTTCGGCTGCACCATTCTGGGGGACCCCGGGGGCCACAAAGAGATATTAGCAGACCACATGCAACCCCAGGCTATATTGTTTGCATTATGGAAACCAAGCCCGTATGACTCAGTATATCATGAAATGTGGACAACTGGAGTAGCTGAGACAACCATTGTTAAGTTAAGCAAAGGTAAGCATGTTGTGCTAACATAACCACTGCGTCCTCCTTTCCTGCAAGTCCAGCATGCAGATTTTCCCTGCAAGCCCATGTCACTTTCCAACCTTAATATACGGAATTTCAGACATACTGGGGGCAGGGAAGACGACACCCCCCCATGTGCCTACCTTACAGATCCCGTTGATGCACCTGTCCCGCCTGCCGTTCCCTTCGTAGCACGGCGTGCCATCGATGGCAGCGTCACGGAGCTTTTCGGCAAAGTACTCACTGTTGGGCCGACAGTGCAGTTCACATGGGTTACCTGCAGAGACCAGAGGAAAATGCTTGCTGGTCAAGGACCTTTCACCCCAGGCCAGCTAGCAGGACCCACACATGACTTGCTGCAGCCCAGAAGCCCCAGTGAGAAAAAGAGACTCTGCAACTCACGGAGCGGACTCAGACCACAGTCAATGTTACAGGCAACAGGGTGCCCACAGGCACCAGCACAACCCTGGGCTGCCGACACAGGTTTTGGTGCCCGCCAGGCTCCCTACCTCACCTCATTTCTTTCAGAATATTATTTCCATGAAAAATAGGAATCTACCCTACTCCAACCAAAGGAACAACCTCCAGCACTGCATGAACCATTACAATTTATTTCAATACTTGTATACTGTCTCAATCACAGACTACAGGCAGTTTACCATTAATGTACTATTTAAAAATCAGAAGTCTCAAAACCAAACAACAGTGCCATCGACGCCCACGACCTTTGCCACCTCCTGCAGGCAGTCCCCTGCCTTCTGGGGACCACTGTTCCAAAGTGGCAGGCCTGCCACGCTCTTTCTTATCCCCCAGGACAGGCTGCTCCTGTGGAGAGAGCTGGGGGAGCCCAGCCACATAGGGCTTTGCAGGCTGACAGCAGCGCGTGGAATTTTACCCCCTGGCAACCAATCGGTGCACTGTGGAATCAGCCCTCACCCACCAATAATTGGGCGGCCACGTTTGGTACCACTGCACCTTCAGGGCAGTTCTCAAAGGCAGCCTCAGGTACAGGGCACTGCAGTAGTCTGGCCTTGAGGCGATGAGGGCATCGGTCACTGTTGCCAAGGCTCGTCACTCCAAAAAGGGCCCAGCCTGAGCACCAGCAAAGCCTCTCCAGCCACGGTCTCCACCTGCTGAATAGACTAAGAGAACTTCCAAGTCAAAGACCTGGTCTTTCAAGGGAATTGTGATCCCACCCAAAATCGAGCATACTAGTTTCTACACGAACAGCTCCTCCATCTTTCTGAGGGGCAGATTTGACATGTTTCATTCCATCCAGTCCCCAACAGCCTGAGACAGACAAGCTCTTCATCTCCAGCTTGGCCCAAAGTACAGATGTACAGCTGAGTATCTTCAGCACAATGATGATACGTCCTCACAACCCAGATACCTCTCCCAGCAGTTCCATACTGGTGTTAAAACAAGGGGGAGAGAGCCCAATCCTTGGTACACCACACAAGAGTGGCAAGTGTTGTTGCAATAGTTACTCCTCCATGACTACCAACTGGAGCTGCTCATGAAGGAACCATTATGGAACAGTGCCCCTCATCTGTAGTCCAGAAGAGCACCATGGTTGATGGCATCCAACACCATCAGAAATCTAACAAAAACACGAAGGGGCACTCTCGTTCCATCCAGGTCTTGGCAAAGATCATTTACTAAGAAGACCAATGTAGTTTCTGTCCCGGGTCCAGGTCTGGGATTTATAGAACACTTGAGGCTCTGCTGGATGAGAGCACAAACTGGGGAGTTAGTTACTCTTCTAAAAAATGGGACTTTTGTGACAGATTGTGCCCACCATGAGAGCCATCTGGGAACAGATAAGTCCCATAGGGTACTGTTTTGTAAATGCCCCCATCCCGTTTACAGACCACTTTACTCTGGATGGAACCCCAACCCATCTTGCTTGAGAGAGACTTACTGTTATTGGGCACTGGAGTCCATTTGTAAAGCTTTCCTTTGTAGGGCTGGAGGTCGAAACGGCTGCATTGGACCTGCCGAAAAGATGGCTTGTCTGCTGGACACGGCTGTGTGTTACAGACTCTGAAGCGTTTCCGTTCTCCCAGGCAGTATTTCCCACCATACTTGGGGCTGAGGTTTCAAAAGAAAAACAAACTCATGTGCTTGAAGAAGAAACTGTTCTCTCCTGTGCTCCCAACTAAGCAGGACATGTTGGCAACCACAAGCTGGAGCCGCTTCTCCAGAAAAGCTGAAGGCAACAAGGGAGACTGAAGGCAGATTGCTGCTGGGAGGTCTGGTGATGTCGGGTTCAGCCCAAAGAACTCCAAGAGACAATGCAAATACAGTTCTGTTGCGTCTATTAGCTTCAACCTCCAGAGAGAAATCTCCCCAGACTGAACCCTAATTCCCAAGCCAGCCAGCCAGCCACAACACCGTGAATTCCTTAGGGAGGTGCCAGCCTCATCTTCTTGAACTTCCCATGCTCCTGTTGGGGGCTAAGAACACGCTTATCTCCCTGAGCCTGGCCTTCATAAGTCCATTCCATCACAGGTAATTATCCTGCAAGTCAATCCTTTGACCTTCCACTGCTAATCTCGACTTTTTGGGGGGCACGTGGTATTAATTCTTGGTGTTTCGTAGGGCCAATGTATTCCTATCACATCAACAAAATATAAGGATAACTTCGATGTGAACCCTATGCACTCAACAAAGAGCCAGAGAGAAGTGCCGCTGAGGCTGCTGCCGTTGCATCAACCACTTCTGACTTTGGGCCGGTGGGGTGTGCCCTGAGGTCACCAGGGGCTCTCTCCTGATGGTACCATCCATGGCATTCCTTGGTCCAAAGGCAACCTGGGAAGAGGCCAGCCACCCCTCTCTTCCCCAAGAAGGGCAAATTCCCAAGGACCTCAAGCAATCCTCAGCTGCCCATCGAGACCAAGTGCTGAGTTTAGAGGTTCTTATTCTGCATAGATGTGCAAGAGTGCTAATCCCATCTATCCTTTTCAGGAATTAGCTCTCAAGCCAGAGAGACTACA
This sequence comes from Python bivittatus, assembly GCF_059951505.1. Taxonomy (NCBI): domain Eukaryota; kingdom Metazoa; phylum Chordata; class Lepidosauria; order Squamata; family Pythonidae; genus Python; species Python bivittatus. Next base: position 5,492,697 of record NW_028277053.1, on the reverse strand, counting down.
AGACTCTACTTAAGAGGAAGGGCATCAAGCTTCTGACAGCAGCTCGCCACAAGGAAGGCAAGACTGACTGGGCTGGTCCACACGGGCTGGTGCATGGCAAGGAAAAAGTGGCTAGTTACAGAATCTTGGAAGCCAACTCTGGGTCCCTTGGCCCTCATTTCTCTGGGTGGCCTTTGATCTAGGATGCTATTCACTTATTTGATACTACAAAAATGTTCTTGTTCTGCAATATTTTGGAAACATTAACTTTCTTTCTTAGGCTCAGTAGGAAAAGTTAACCTGCTCTTTTGTCCTGAGAAATCACTTCTCATTGCATTTCCAGGGATCTCTCTCTCCCACCTAGAGACACCGGAGTGAGGTGGCTGATCTGGCATGGTGGGCAGTGGCTCTCTGAAATGTTCAGGTCTGGCCACTCTCAAGCATGCTTGGTTTCAACAGCCTTCCTGACCCTGGAAAAACATTCTGGAGCAGGGCACGTTTTTGCACTCCTAACCCAAATTAGGTTGAACTCTTCTTGAGGGGTCTCTGAGCCAAAGAGGTTTCCAGGCGGGAACTGAACCAGCCCCCCCGGTCCTTCCTCCCCCCACGGGCGGGCTTCAGCCGGTGACAGGAGCTCCTGCCCTTGAAGGTGGGAGGGGAAGCTGCTGCAGCCTGGGAATGACGGCTGTGGGGAGGCGAGCAGGGGGTGGCAAGAGACCCTCGAAGTGGCCCGGAGAGCTCCTGTTCCAAGCCCTGGAAAGCTACCCAACCTCCCTGCCCCTCCTCACAGACTCTGTTGTGGAAAGGAAAAAAGCCGCTTGAGGTGGAAAGGGACTGTGCGTCCAGCCCCCAGCCCAGGGCAGGAGCCACATACCATCCCAGACAAATGGCTGACCAATCTTTTCTTGAAAAGTCTCCAGTGATGGAGCACCAGGAGGAGGCTCTTTCACTGCTTGACAGTGCTCACAATCAGGAAATTTCATTTCAAGCTTGGCTCACCTGTAAAGCTTCCATCCTTGTTGTCTTACCCTCAGGTTCCATGGAGAATAAACCTATCCTTCTTCCCTGGGACATCCCTTCATGTACTGGAAGATTGCTCTTGTGTCTTCCCTTACCCTCCCTTCTTTAGGCTAAACAGACGGTTCCTTTAATCATTCTTCATAGGGCTTAACCTCTAAGCCCCTCACCGTCTCTGTCACTCTTCTCTACACTCTTTCCAGTTCCTCAGCATCCTTTTTATACTGTGGCAACCAGAATTGGGCACAGTATTCCAGGTGCAGTCTGACCAGAACTATCACTTCCCATGGTCTTGACACCACACCGCTGTCGATGCAGCCCCAAACTGAGCTGGCTCTTTTGAAATGGAAGCAGGAATGGGGAAACACGAGAGTCACAAAATTTTGTTTGGGAAGCAGGACAACTGCCTAGTAAAGCCTTGTGGCTACCTGGGTCCTTAAAGGGAAAGGGGGGCACACACATCAGAGGCCAAGGGACTGAGAGAGAAGGCAGCTGGGACTCCCTCCTGAGACAGGCGTCTTGGGCAGGAAGGCCATCACTTACGCAGGGTTGTTGCACTGCCGCTCTGCATTCTGCACTCCAGCCCCGCAGGTCCGGGAACACGCTGTCCAAGAGCTCCAGGCTGCCCAGCCTCCATGGACAGACTCCGGGCGGTACCCAACACTCACGCACTCTCCGTTAAAGCACCACTGTGGAGAAACAAGCAGAGGCCTCTCAGGTGGACTCAGGGGTGTGGGAGGCTCCCTGAAGGGGCAGGCAAATTTCCAGCTCATCCCTAGTTGAAGTCTCATTCCGTCCAAGGGACCTTATCAAAGACTACAGGCTAAGGACTAAAAATGGCTGTTGGGGACCACCCCGTTGCTTTCATGGTCCTCTTGGCTCTGTCTCTTGTGTTAATGACCAGTTGGTACTTGCAGAGGTCTGAGCCAAGCACATGCGAAGAGCTTTTGAAACTGGGCCAAGAACCACAGGATAGCTGAAGTCTTTGAGCTGGGCTCAGAAACAAGCTGAAAACCAAAAGAGAGGGTGATGTGGCGTGTTCCAATGTTTGGACTCGTAAGAAGTTTCTGACTAGCTGAAGTTTCCAGAGCATCTTCTCAGGCAGCTAAAAAGATGGTGCTTTGCAAGACACCAAATGCACACTTTCTGGGGTGTGAGTAAGTGTTAGCTGGGCCTCCCATCCAGAGAGTCTCTGGTGGCCAGCAGCTGAAGCCAGCAAGGCAGTCTCTGCCTCCAGATAAGGCAGGGCGGGCTCCAAGACAGCGAGCAGGCTGCAGAAAATACCGATGGGGGAGCAAAGTGCCCATGTTGCCTCCTGCAACTGGCCCCCTGGCAGGAGCAGAACCACTTGAGCCAGGCAGCCCACCCAGAAGGGGGCATCAGCCAGGACCCTCACGCGGCCAAGAGAACTACTGCTCTGCCGCTCTCTCTCTTTCACCAACTCCCAAGCAGGCAACCCACCCACCTGTGAAAAGGGCTCAAGAAAACTAGTTGCATTCAAGAATGCCTGGAGTTGATAGTGGCCACCCCTGGTGAACACCACATCCAGGGAGAGAAAGCTGTAGCTGCCTTTTAAAAGAAGGTGATGCTCCTCCCTCACTGGACATCAGACACAATTAGCCCACCAGACACCTTCTCCCTGTGCCCAGCCAGCGCGCAACGATCAAGGGAATGGCGCGAATTCTGGAGTCAGGGCTGCTTTGTCTTCACACATCTTGCAAAGTATGCCCGCTTAAGGAAACTTAGGAGCGCAGTTGTGTTTCGTGGTGGTGTTTGGATTGGACTGCAAACGCCTCCCTGCTGCCTCTGCAGCAAGACTCTGACACTGCCTGTTTAGCTGAAAGGGTATTTGGGGAGAAGCTTTGGGGCAGAGAAGGGTTTCCTGGCAGAGAAGGGCCTCAAGGCCAAGCCCAAGGAATACCTTTTCCTCATCACACCTGGTGCCATCGACTGCCGCATCCAGCTTGGAATGACACGTGTTCCCCACGGAGCACCAGAGTGTGTTGCAGACGCTCTGCGGAAAGAAGGGAAATGCGCTCAGTCCTTGGTCGGGGCAGAGAAGCTGAGCCGCTCCCATCTGTGCTGAGAACGCGGCTTTCTTTCTCTCCACGCGCAGCAGCAGAGGCAGCGCAAGAGCACAGGGTGCGCGAGGAGGCCTCCGGGTGCCACCCCTTTCCAGTGGCGGAGGCGGGAGGAGGCATCTCCGGCCAGGAAGAGGATCCAGGCTTCCCTTTCGAAGGATAAGGTTGGCTAGACTCTTGATGGGTTCAGACCTTGTGCAGGAATACTTCGGTCCCCTGCTGCTGCTCGGAATACTGATGGTTTTTAAGTGTGCAATTTAATTCAATAAATGTTTTTAATTCAATTTTGTAAGCTGCCACAAGTGCCCCATTCATCAGGAAACAGAATACAAATCCTGGAAAGGACCAGATGAGAACCAATGCCACGCAATGCACGGCATAATTAAGCCTCGTGATAGCGCTGCCCCCAAAGCCAAAGTGGCTGCAAGGAGGGGCGAGAGGTCCCACTCATCACTTGTCTTCAAGACAGCGGCAGGCGTATGAACACGCGCACGATGTATTCTCTAATCAGGCCCAAGGCCATTGGCTCACACTGCCTCACCCTTCAAACACCAGGGAGACCCCTCATCTCCTACAATGCTTCTGCCTCGGAAGGGCCTCCTTCTCAGGGTGACTTTCCCCCAAGGGCACGAACCCCTCCCCAGCCTGCCCCTCCTTACATCCATGTCATCGCAGTAGGTAGAGTAGGCGCCATACTGGAGTCGGCACTGGTGGCTGACATCGTAGAGGACTCCCGGTGGAACAGACGGGAAGTCGATCACATCCTTGGCCGGGGGATCATCCAGACAAAGCCCCCAGCCCCGGCTGCAAAGAGACACATCCGAGTGAGCGGCTGGTGCATCGTGTGTGTGTGTGTGTGTGTGTGTGTGTGTCTGACAACAATCTGGAATGGGATCCAGAGCACATCATCTGGGATGACTCTCGCCCCACTGCCTCCTCGACTGAGGGCACAAGGAGGGGGAAGGGAAAGGGAGACCTTTAGCCTCTGGAAAGCCCCCTCCCCTCCTGCCGCAAGATCCAGACAGGCGCTTGCAAGCCCTTCCGCCGCAGCCTCCATCGGCACCCTCAGCCCACGTGAGCCAACAAGGCTTAGGGGGGACCTACAGCGCTTACTCCAAGACCTGGTCATCCACCTGGTTGGAGCTGTCCTGGCCCTCCCCTCCTCCTCCTGGAGGAATGGCTCCTGCCTAGAAGGTGGCGTCCAACAGACAAGTTGGTCAGGGTGTAGAGGGGAAGGCGCTTAATGGCCACTCAAACGTTCAAAACACTCAAGGCTCAAGCAGGTTTTGAAGGCTGCGGCAGAAGGCATCCAGGTTAAAAAAATATTAAATGTCTTTATATAAAAATCAGAGTTGTGCAGTTGCAAAGGAGGCGCAAGTGGGAGATTCCAGGAGGCTCTTTGCATGCTGGGGGGAGACTCCCAGGCACTTCCCCTTGGTTCCAGGCCATCTGGGTTGATGGATGTCTCCGAGCAGAAGCCGGAGAGAAAGCAATCAATTGCTTTCAAGAAACCACCATCAATCTGCAGCAGGTGCACGGATCTCCTGGAGAGCCAGAGCCAATCTTGCAACTGCAACCAGATCGTTCGCCATGCACCGAAGGCGAGATCCACCCTCCCAAATTGATGCGGACTGTGCCCCCCACCTTTACAGGTTTGTTTAAGAACTCAACCGAGTTGTTTAACCAGGAAGCTTTGCCTGAATTCCTAAGTAGAAGACTGGCTGGAACTGGAGCTCCTGCTTTATTTTAAAAGATTGTATACTGTATTCAAAAAAGCTCTCCCGGGCAGCTTGCGACTATTCTAAAAGCAGCAAAGCTACAGATAAATATTCAGAGGGGGATCAGAAGGCTCTCTGTTCCCGCTCGCTCCTCAAAGGGCAAATGGACTTGCTGCGGAGGGGGAAGGGGGTGCCGACTTACTCCAGGAAGCGAGTGATATATTCCCTGCTGCAGCGAGACCAGGTGAGCGGCGACGTGTCGTACAGGAGCTGTGGAGACATGATGAAAGGTCTTTTCCCAACTGGCTCACAGTCATTGCCGCTTCCGTCGTGCTGAATCCCAAAACTGCAAAAGCACAGCCCCCCAAAGAAGGTGAGACACACAAGCAAAGGAGCCTCAAAGCGACACTCGGGATTCTCTGGGGAGCCAAGGACAGACTGGGAGGCAGGCTAGGGGGATGCCTGGCCTCTAGGCACATGGCAAGGGCAGCAAGAGAACGGCCTCTCCCATCAAGCATTCTGCTGAGCAGACCCTCTTGAATGGACTGAACAAGCTGGGCTCGGGGGGCTTCAATCTATGGCTACATCTCTGCAGGAGTTGGCCGTTAGTGATCCCACCTGCCCAAGGCTCACATCGGTTAGGCACACATCACTTCGCATGGGGTTTAAAACAGTAAGCAGCAAGCCTGGGGGCAGGGGATGGGGCGGCAATGTATCGAGAGGGGGTCACTGGGCCGGTGGGGAAGCATCACAACCCAGAAAGGATCACCAGATCTACTGCTTAGGACCAAACAACTTGCAAAGGCCTTGCTGGACACAGCTGGGGAATTCTGGGAAACAAGGTCCACCCATCTTAAATTTGCTGACATTGAGAAACACTGATCTAGACCACCCTTGAAAGTGGGCAAGCACAGGCGGGAGTTGCAGGATCAGGCCAAGGAACAATAGCAAACCAACAGGCCTTGAGAATCACAGCTGTTTTTCCCAGAGGAAAACTCTCTCCGAAGTTGCAGGATTTCCCATCTTTATGACTTTAGCAATTGACCATTTTTACAGGCTTTCAACTAATGACGAACGATATTTTCTACAGGTATTCCTCGCTTACCGACTGTCTCATTCAGTGACCGTTCGAAGTTATGATGGTGCTGTCCTATGAAGGTGCTGTCGCATGATCACCATGTACAGTCAGTACACATTGTCCTGTGCCTGACCTGTTGCTTTTCTTTTTTCCCCTCTTGCAGAGCAGAAAGATTGGAGAGGAAGGGATTACAAGAGAGTAAGCAAGCACACAATAGGGACTATATCTAAAGCAATGCGTTGGCACCAACAGCTGCTAGTGCACTATGCAAACAACCCAGTGTGTTCCCCAATGTGTGCCTGCTTACTCTCTTGTAATCCCTCCTTCTCCAATTTCTCTGCTCTGTGGGGGGTGGGGGGAGAAAAAAACAAGTGATTTCTGTAGGCAGTCTCTCCCACGACTGACTTGTTTCCCATCACAGAGTGGAGAGAGTGGAGAGGAAGGGATTACAAAAGAGTAAGCAGACACACAATGGGGAATACACATTGAAAGCAGTGTGCTGGCACCAGCAGCCACGAGTGTGCTGCACGAACAGCCTGGGAATACAGCGGGCTGTTTGCAAAGCACACTAGCATTCCTTTTTATGTGTATTCCCCATTATGTGCCTGCTTGCTCTCTTATAATCCCTTTCTCTCCAACAAATGTAAATACAAACATTAATTCCCACCTTGCTAATTATCCCAGCACCAGGGTAAGCATTCCAAAGGGTGGGGGAGTGGTTAGGAGACAAACAAAAGTGGAAGATGTGAAACTGATTAGTCTTGTCAGTTTTGACCCAGAAAGCACAGTAAGGGCAAAATTTTCAGTTTAGTGACTGCTTCGCTTAGCGATGGAGTTGCAGGTCCCAGTTGTGGTTGCTAAACAAGGACTACCTGTACTTTTACTTGCTATGCAATGCAAAGTTAAAGAGAGAGCTTTAAAAAAATCAGGGTCAGAAAGCAAATGATTTGGGATTGTCCACTGCAATCCCAAAAGGGATTATTTTGTCGTTTTGCAGTGGTACATTTGTGTCTCCCCTTCCCCTACCCTTACAGATGAAGATGCACTTTCAATACCAATTTCAGCAGCCAACCACAACCAAAAATAAATTTCCTCCAGAATTTCCTTGATGTGACTCATAAAAAAAGAATGGAGTAAAGTTAGAGAAACCTCAGCAACTGGACTTCAGAACCCAATTCTCAGCTTATTAATGGAGAGACTTTTGGGGGGGTTTTCTCTTAAAGGACCCTATGAACAGTGAGGAGGCAAACCATTTCCCTGGGGGCTAAGGCATGTGAATCTCTCCCAGGCTCTGAACACACCAGCACACCCTCCTTGCGGTGATCAACCTCCCCAAATCTCTGCTCAGCCTTGATCTTGGACAGGCCAAGAGGTGCGGCTGCAACATTACCTGTGTCCCAGTTCATGGGCCACGGTGAAGGCCAGGGGAAGACCCGTGTCCTCATTCACGTTGCAGCTCCGGTGTGGCTGGCACATGCCAGAGACGTGGGCCAGGCCCAATGTCTCACATGGGCGGTTCATAGCGGTGCAGAGGTCCTTCCTTTCCAGGTCAGGGACGCACACACAAGAGAACAAAGAGGGTGGTCACGGTACTGAGCAAGACCCAGCCACACTGAAGGAAAATAAATCAGCAACTGGAAAACTCAGGGAAAGGATGAGGGCCCAGCTCAAAGGCAGAAACAAACTACCATGCTCTGGCATTTCAGATCAAGCTACAGAACATCAGTGCAGCAGGGGTCTTAAAGGACTGGGAGACCCCTTTACAACCTGGTGTAGGGGCACAGCCTCAACAACGTTCACCATGCACACTCTCCCTTCAAAGAAGTTCCTCCCTTTTTAGTGAAGTTGACACACATTACAGACAGTACCAAAGCCACAGGGATACCTGGTGAGCAGAATCGCAACGTCGTGGTGCAGTGGGTGAGCATCTCCCTTGGGGTTGATTGCTTTCTGCCATTTGCAAAAACTTCTCAAGGTGTTGTCGGCATGGTGGCCAATTTTCAGATCCTCCTACAGAAAGAAAATTAGAGCCCCCAATTAACAGCCAGGGATATTGTACTACTATGATTATTATTGTTGACAAGCCATTGAAGCCCTTAAAAACAATAAACATGAACCAAAAAAGAGACTGTTGAACTCACATAAAGGTTTTAGGCAATCTCAGAAAGCCTGAACACGCACTTGCAATCCATCTCACGTGTAACCTGCATCTTTATAACCTCTTTTGCCCCTCCCCTGTCTTATTCCAGTTTAAATCCCACATCAGTCCAGTCGCTCTGTACATCTAACGAAGGGCGCTGCAGTTGATGAAAGCTGATGCCTTTGAATAAAATGTGTGAATGGGAAAAGGACTCCTCCTGATTTTTGGCTCCTGTAGACTAACGCAGCTCTCCTCCTATAGCATTTGGGGGGAGGGAGAGAGGTTTCCCCTAATTTTCTCCCAGAACAATCCCATGAGTTCTGGGAATATACCTGAGTACTGCTTCTCACCCTAGTTATAAAGTCGGTTCCCTTCTCTTGGTTTCAAGTTCATCTGGCTGTGCCAGCCACCCTGGAAACTCTGCCTCGTGATGAGGCAGCAGAGGGGCCTCCCGGGGCTCGCTGAAGTTTTACTGCCCTAAGTGACCCCTTGGGTGGTTTACAGAGACACAACGACCTGCCTCCGAAGACACCTTCCGCCCCAGGAAATGTACAAATTCCTCCCCAGGTGCCCGTGCAGCCTTTTAATCAGTGGCACACAAATGTGTGCTGCTGCCTCCCCCAAAAGTTCTTATTATTCTTGCAATGTATGAAAAACCTTTTGAAATTGGCTTTCATGTTTTTAATTATTAGAATGGTATGCAAGACTAAAAATGCTACACAATATACCCTAAAAAAGAAAGCATCAACGCAGCAAAGCCAAGAGAGGTTCATAGGCAAAAAGAATTTTGGCAGCTGCCTGAACAAGCTTTCAAGCAACTGGTAACTGCTTTTGTAGATAGCCTGCTGAAGAAACCTACGAAGCCAGTGAAACTGCTACAGGAAGAAATGACAAGACATACAAACTATGGACCATTGCAGAGGAACATGAAGCAGAGCAGCTGGAGGCAACGGAATGAACCTCCTAAGCTTTCCTCTGTGTCCTGAACCTGCAGTCTCAGTAGAAGCAGGTCTACAGAACCTTCTTCTTTTTACCTCCTCATCTTCCAGAAAGACAAGGCGCACAATAGAGATGTGGACCGGGTTCCCAATACTGGCATCATGGAATAAACCAGCCACCTGCACAATGGAAGAAGTAGAACCACTCAGTGAGTCCTGCCCGTGAGAATGGAAGCCCCCTCTCCTTGTTCCACAAATGCATCACACAGCCAAATGTTTCATACAACCAAATTAGCCCAAACCTCTCACTTAGCTCAGAATGCAGCCCTTGTCTCAGCTGAGAGACATCTTTTATCTGCTCTGCAAAGGAACCACAACCAACCACCCTTCACAACACTCACCATGTTCATGACTGTCAAGACATACTTCTCAACATGCTCACTGCCATGGTACTCCACCATCTTGGTGTCAGCCACAACCAGGGTCTCCACCCATTTCTCCTTACTGACAGAGCGTGGTTTGATCCGCCGTTTCTTCTGCTGCTTTTCCTCCCACTTTTCCCTCCACTTCTCTGAGTTCTTAGGATTTTCTTGAGATTAGAGAAGAAGGGAGACGGTTAGATCTCATTATGGCTGGCTTCTCACAGTTTAGGCCAGCAAAGGTCTGTATCTCTTCCAGAAGGAACTGAGCTCTCCAGCCATTCTGCTTTAGAACTGGGAACCAGGCTCTACCCACCCTTTCCTGCCCCTCATGACCCCCCGCCCAAATCCAGGAGTCACAGTGCCACCATCCACCATGAAGATGTCTGAAAATCTTCTGATATCCCTGAGAAGATAGCATTTGGAGCATGTTCCTTGTTATATACATCAGGACACTTAGCCTATGCATCACATGGGTTCATGCCCACGAAAATCCAAACTTTGGGCTCTGTGGGAACCCCGATACACACAAATTGGATCACTAGTGCTCTTAACTGTCTCAGGCAGCCAAGCATGCAGAGAGGAAGCTTCCGATTAAAAAAAAGTAGCTAACTTTCCTATACCAGCAACTCTATATTTGTAAGGAATAATGTTCTCCATGGTGGAAGTACATCTGTTTCAATCCAGGCTGAGTTCTGCTCATTGGATACAGCCAGGCAAGGTGAGCACTGTTAAAGCCAGGTGAACAGAAGCCATTGTGGAAACTAAATCATTTATGCTCTCCAGATGTGTTGGACTTTGACTTTCCTAAAGTCTAGTAAGCTGGCTCTGGAGGGCAGGAGGCTAGCAAAAAAATTGGTCCTGTCTCTTACAGTCCTTTGAGCCAGATCCATGTTCAGTAATAAACTTTAGAATACCCACTTCAAAAATGCTGAGAACATTTTTCCTGAACTGTGTCCAAATATCAGCAAATTTATTGCTAGCAGCAGAATTTTTCCAAACATGCAATGGACTAAAAAAAAAATTGGTATCCTGTTATACCTTACATGAAAAAAAAGGTAAAACAACAAAACATATTACAACTCAATAGAAGAATTGCATGGGCAGGCATACACATTTAAATAAAATACAAGAGACAAACATTAAGCGGATTAAAGCATGTAAATCAACAGATCAAATGCCAGTCGGGAGGATTCACCTACGCAAAGAGTAGCAACTTGCATAATTGGGTCCACTGAGGTGGTTCCTTTTGCAGTTTTCAAATAACCTTAGCTAAGTTCCTATTCTGTCAATTACCTGTCTGGGCCCAGTTCTGACTTCTGACTGGTTCCAGTCCTGCCCCCGCCTCATAACCCCTTACCAGCCCAACTGCCAGGCCCAGTCGTGGCCAGCCAGCCAGCTGCCCCTGAGCTAAGACCCAAGAGAAGAGAGAGGACGAGCCAGTGGCCTCCGTCGCTGGAAGAAACGCACAGCCGTCGGTGTCCTCCTCCGCTTCCGGAGCCAGGCCGGCCGGTGGCGTCTCAGCTTAGAACTACGGGCTGAGCTGCAGGTTCTCCATCCATCAAAAAACTCTTCCGGCCAGTCCCTCTCCTGCCTCTCTTCCAAATGTTCCCAGACACAGTCCCCAGCTCCCCTCCAAGGAAAAATGGGTCCCCAGATCGACCCACGTTGCCCCACTTGAGGCTGCCCTTGGACAGGGTCAGAAGAAGGGGGAAATGTGGCTTCCATGCTACTGCCCACCCACTCAGCTGCTGAAGGTCCTGCCTGCCTGCCTGTCTGCCTGCCTGCCTTCCACAATCTCATTACAGTAATTTTGGGAATCCCTAAAGGACATATTTGTTTTGCCGCTACTACTAAACCCTTTTCTGGTGTAGAAATCCCTTGTTTTCCTCCTGTCCGTTGTTGCTGACAAAAGGTGAGCAGGAGGAACATGGAGAAGGCACAGGATGATGTGACTTCGTTCACATTTAAAGGAAGAGAATGATTTAACTTTTATAAAATAACTGAAAGTAGACTGTCTAAAGACTTTGCAGCCTAGCTTCCCTGGCACTCAGATCCTCCTGCATTCCCACAACCCAGTCTGACAGATGGAAGTTCCTCAGGCTCGGGCCCAAACCTCCTTCCACCCACCCTCCCAGGGACCCCTCCCTGCAGAATATAAACTCAGAGGAGGTGCCCACGTTGACTTGCCTTGATTGGCAGTTCCACCACCCAATCGTCACAAACACCGGAGAACTAAGGACGACTGAAGACACACACACACACGCTGGGGAAGAGGTGAAGGCGACGTGGTCAGGCCTTCCTTGGGGACAGCGGGCGGCTGACTCCCCCACCGCTCTGCTCCACTGAAGGAGGGGGAAATCCTTCTGCCCAAGTGCGTTTTTCCCAGGAGGCCTAATCCCATTTCTTCTAGGTCATCCCTGACTCAGTTTCAGCAGCCCTGAGCACAATAAACAGAACTGCACACTCAACCATTTCCCTCGCCCAGTGATCAGCTGGACATTTTGGATAAATGAAGGCATTGTCTTATTACAGGCTGCCGTTCTGCAGCTGGAGGACTAACATGCTCCAGCTGGTCCCCCACCATGTTCCGTTTTCTACCAATCAGACTGAAGGAATACGTTTTGTTTCTTTAGAGAAAAGGAAATGAACAGCCAAGGAGATATAACACTGATTGGGTAAATGCAATTAGCGTGGACTTCTGCAATGTAAATAGAGCCAGGGCAGGGAGCGGGCTGAATAACAGCTGGGCTCAGAAGTTCCGTCCTGTGAGAAAAGACACGGGTGCGCAGTCAATAGGTTTCTCAAAATACTGATTGGAGGAAACCATTTTATGAAAGGAAACGCTTACTACTTTGAATTTATGGGCTAATCGCTGCAGCAGAAAATATTTTCCACAACAATCATCAGAAGGAGTCCGGTAGCACCGTTTTCAGCTAGCACATTTTATTAAAAGGCATAAGCTTTGGTGAGTTGCATCTTTTAATAAAACTGGTTAGTCAGAAAAGGTGCTCCCAGACTCCTCCTGATTTTTGGGCTACCACAGACTCACGCAACTCTCCTCTTACTGTAACACTTCCCATAATACACACTGGAAATAGTATTTACTTAATCCAGCTGTTTCTTCAGATTTTTCTACAACTGTAATTGAAATCTTTTTGCGTTGGGAACTCAGTCTCCCTACTAAACCCTGAAGATGGCATCATTTGGAGGGGCCCACCACAAACTGCCCCCCATGGAGATTTGGCATGCCCCACCTCTCCAGCTGCTGGCCACTGCCCTCCATTGCCATTTTGGTTTGGGCTGCAGAACAGAGACTGGGCAACCATTTCCTGCATAAGGCCTTTGTAAAGCAGCGTTGAGGCGTTACAGGTAGTCCTCAACTTAGGACCACAATTGGGACCGGAACGTCTGTCACTAAGCAATGCAGTTGTTAAGTGAGCCATGCCCAATTTTGCAACCTTTTTTGCTGCAGTCATTAAGTGAATCACCACAGTCATTGAGCAAAACACATGGCCATTAAGCGAATCCAGCTTCCCTCACTGATTTTGCTTGTTGGAAGACCCCTGGGAAGGTCACAAATGGCAATCATGTGACCCCAGGAGGCTGTAACCATCGTAAACACATGCTGGTTGCCAAGCATCCAAATTTTGATCACATGACCGTGGGGATGCTGCAACAGTCATAAGTTCGAGGACCAGTCATCACTTTTTCCAGCACCATCGTAACTTTGGATGGTCATTAAACAAATGGTCATAAGTCGAGAACTCCCTGAACGTCAGTTCTTTACATGCACAGGTCTTCTGGAAGACCATTAGACCTGCTCTTAATTAACATTTAGTAGTCTTTTGAAAGAGCAGTGAAATACGATTAGAGCTATCTGCACAGATGGTCCATTTGCCCAGGGAAAAGGTTATGTCTGCCGTGGGACTCCTGGCTGCGGCTGAGCGCAGATGCTCACCTCAGCACTGCTGTCCCTACATCCGCAGCACAGACCGGCTACAGATCCTGGCGGGCCGGGGGAGGGCTGGCAAGCTTCCCTTCTAGCCTGCGCAACAGGAAGACTCCCTGAGGCCGAGGACAGACCCAGGATGAGGAGGAAGGGGGTCTCTCAGTGCACTGGGGCCCTCCCTCTCACTTTACCCCACACTCCTCCTCCACCCCACAGACCGTCAGCCACGCTGTCTCCTTCTACAGGACCCACAAGAACTACAAGAGCACAAGGCTTGTGCTCCAAAATAGCTGGAGACCGGGGACCAGCACAGAGCACTTCTGCGCCAGTAACCTGTCGCCTGGGGACTGGCAAAGCAGCTAAGCCTCTGTCCCAGGCACCCACCCACAGCGGCCCGAGCCACCCCACTACCCACGCCGGTGGGTTTCACTGATGGCTGGGGGTGCTGGAGGGGAGGGGAATTTCACCAACGGCAGTCCAGGCTGCTGGCAAGCCTTGTTCCTGGGGCAGAGGAAAGTTCAGCCAGCAGGGCCAACCCTGGGCTCGAGGAATGTGCCTTAGCACAGCCACGAGGAACAGCCCAGAGACAGTCCTAAAGAGAACCGATCCTCCCCCAAGAGAGGATACGAAATCGTGATCTCAAGTGACAAGGAACCGGTTAGGAGCTTCCCAACGTGACTCCCAAACCAGGAAACGTTACCTTGCACTCCACACATCCTGACAGAAGCTGGCTGCTTCCTGTCTCCTTTCGTGCTCAGGACTGGAATAAACTCTTCAGTTTCATGCTCCTGAACGTGGCGTCGAGATATCCTGTGTGGTTGGGCTGCACTCTCCCTCAGATTGCTGGGAGCCAGTGGTTCAATCAAGTAATCTTGGCCAGCCAGATGAAAGACGCCTTTCTGGAGAGGAAAGCCACCGGTCCCTAAATGCTCTCAGTCTGCAGAAATTGGCACGCCGCTTCAGCGCATGTTTTTTCAGCCCACTTGGTTGCAATGAGCAAGAAGATGGAATAAGCACCTTCTCCCAGGGACTCCCCCAGGGGCAGCTAAGCTAAGACATGGGGAGATCTCTGCCCCTGAGATCTGCTGAGCAAATCCATTCAGCTCTCTCAAACCTGGGCTTGCCGAATGAGAAACAACTGGCTTTCAAAGCTGGCAAAGCACCCTGCCAGATGTGCACATGGTTTCTCTGTGCTGAGAGTTTCTCTTCGCTCTGAATCTCAGCCTGCTGTTAAAGCCCCATTGAAAGTTGGCAATTCCCCTTCAGCCCCAGAAGCCTTCACTTGGGTTGGACAAGGAGACCCATGTTGGAATAGGATGTCCAAAAATCAGGAGGAGTCTGGCAGCATCTTTTCAGACTAACCACCCCAATAACGTGTCTTAGTCTGAACAGGTTCTCCTAGACTCCTTCCGATGGCTGAAAAGGCAAGGGAGCTTTGGATCAGAACCCGCTGAGGAGGCAGGACGTTTCTCCTCCCAGGTTTCTCTGGTCTGGAAAGGCTCAGGACAGCAGCCCAGATTACGGTGACGCAGTACTCTAGACCAGGGTTTCTCAAACCAGGTTCCACAGGACCTTGTTCGGGTTGCCTGAGAGACGAAGGGCAAAAACCAAAACCAAAACTCTTCATTCCAATGCAGCCAGTTTTTATCACTAGAGCTTTGCCTCTTGACCGGGGATTCTGGCTTTGGTTTTTGTTTTTGAATGAACGGGTTCTGCAGCCTGAAAAGGCCTGAAAATTGCTGTCCTTGATCCAAAGGCAAAAAGGTGCTTTGAACCCTACAGTAACTGGGTCTGGGGTAGCATCTCTGATCCCGAGAAAAGGCAGACTAGGCCCCGAAGCGCCCTTTTGCCTTCCAGTCCAGAGCGTTACACAACCTCCTCCACACACACCTCACTCCCTTTTGCCAAATCTGGAGCGGATGAGGGTGGGGGGAGAAACGAGCCATGTTGGAGCAGAGGAGAACATCTGTGGGAATGGATTAAACGTATCTTTCCTATGGAATTATCTTCAGCAATATATTCTTAAACACAATCTCCCACAAGAAATATCTGCTTATAAAAAACAAAACGATGAGATGCAGTTGTGCTGACTTCACAGAACAATGATCGCTGTACCAGATGTTGAACAAAGAAGGAATTCAGCCTGAAGGCCAGCCAACAGACTTAATCTGAGCGCCAGGGAGGATGCCAGAGCCAAGGCTGCCCCCCCCCCCCGTTCGAAAGACTCCCAGCCCCAAGACACTCACCAGCCCATCGCACGTGCTGAGGGCTGCTAGCCCACTTTCTCTCGCCTGGTTCTGGACGGACCCTATCATATGGCACGAGTTCCGGTTGGACGCTTGAATCTTGGCCCGAGAGATGCCTCCATACCGTTTCTCACTAACAAAGCCGGGAGCCAGGAGGTGAGGGTTGAGGCTCAGGTTGAATCGTAGCTGCTGCCCTCTGTGGAAGAGGGCATAAAATGCCCCTGGACGAGTCCGTGAGGAAACAGCCCTTTTGGACAGTAGCCGGTGGGACAGGTTGTAGGAAAGGAAGGAGCCTCTCTCATCCACCCTGACAGGATACACCACATCACAGCCAGGATCCGGCACCTGAACGGATTCTGCACCTGGAGGAAGCCCTTCAGAATGAGCAACTGGGCGGACACAGCCCCCAAGGGATCCTGCCACCCATACATTCTTCTGTCTTTGACAGGTGCTCCCCTTGTTAGGGTGACAAAGCGGAAGTCTCCAGTTCCTGACAAATGCACAAACCCACCCCGATAAAATAAAAAAATCACGAATCTTATCCGGTGCCTCTGGGTTTGGAGGGTCAGAGGGTGCCTCTGCTCTGCCTTCCTCCCACCTGGGTCAAGAAGGTCCCTCCGCCACGTGCCCACGTGTAGGTAGGGCCTCCCTTCTGCAGGTACAAGTGACACCACCTTGGGGGGCTCTTCGTCGTCGGCGAGTCCCCCCCCCCGCCTTTCGGGGCGTTTTCCCCGCCCGGGCCTCCCACTGGTGGGCAAGCTGGCCTTCAAGAGGCTCCGGCAGGGTCCTGGAGCCGGAGGCGAGGAAGGGGCGGGGGCCCGAAGCAAGCAGCTCCGAGGACAATGGAAGAGCGCGCTGGAGGGCGCCGGCATCTCTTTGTCCCCACCGCATCGCCGGGACCGGGCGGGCGGGCCGGCCGGCCGGCCGGAGGCTCGCGCAGCCCGTCTCCTCGCCAGGCGACTCCGCTTCCAGGCGGGCTCGGAAGCGGCCGCGACCTTCGTGCGCGTTCAGCCCCCCGCCTCGCCTCCTCTCGCCGCGAAGCAGCCCCTCCGGACCCGCTTCCCCCCGTACCCACCTGGGGGCTCCGCGCAGCCACCCCGGGCCAGAACGACGGCGGCGACGGCGGCGGCCACCACGAGCAGCGAGCCGGCCATGCCTGGCGGAGCAGGCAAGGCGGCCTCAGGATGCCGGCGCAGGACGCGCGACCGACCTCCGCGCTGCGACGCCCCGCCGGGCAGCCGGGTTCCTGGCGGCGGCCGCGGCTCGTGCTGCCTCTTCCATACCGGCGGCGCCCTCCCGCCGGCTCCGCCTCCGCCTCGCCTCTGCCTCCCGCCCGGCCGCTGTTCTGATGGGCGGGGGGCCAAAGGCGGCCGCCGGACCCGCCCAGAGGCAGCGGGGCGAGGGCGCGGACGGCGCGGCCCGTTCCGCCCCTTCTGCCCAGCCCATTCGCCCCGGGCCGGGCCGCGGGCGCCTCCTGCTGCAGCCGCCCCGTCGGAGCGGGCCGGCCGGCCGGCCGCTTCGGCTGCTGAGGGCTCCGTCCGCGAGGGGCATCCCGCGGCTGATGCCCAGGAGGGGCACGGGCGCCGGGGCGGCGGCGGCCGCACCCGCGGGTTTGCCCGGCTTGACCCGCTCTGCCAAGCCGTGCCTCTTTCGGCCGGGCTGCTGCGGGGGGCTGTGGGGGGGGCCGGCGCGTTCCTCCCCTCGCCCAGCTTCCTCGGCCTCGCCGGCTGGCCGGGCGGAGGGGGAAGCGCTCCCGGCCAACAGCGTCTTGCCCCGCGCAAGCGAGGAAGCCATCGTTGGTTTGTTCACCGACGGTTGCGTTCCCACAACCAGCTTCTCTTTAGACTTTACTCAGATACTTCAGTTCTGCACATTCGCATAATACATTGTACCACAAACTAACCATGTAGGTTCAAACAACATGCTAAGCTAAAATGTCTTGGCTTGCTTATGGTTCGGGCACTGGATGCTGAGAGAGAAAGAGAGCAAGGGGAGAAGCGGTGTTGGGTCACTGGATCCAGACTACCAAAAAAAAAAAAATTACATTATGGCTTAGAGCATGTGAGAATGCAGCAATCTCAGTTGCAAAACTTTTGTGTGTGTTTGCAAACTCAGACAGTTGTGGCATTTTTATTAAACCATGGCTAACTGCACTATAATGCAGTGCGATACATGGTTGGTTTGGGGCAGACAATGTGCTGAGTCCCCCATGTGGTTCCCATTTTAATCCTATCGGCTTAAAAAGCCACGGCTCACTTGACTCAGAGAGAGGCGATGCTGGCCTGTGCCCCGTGGCTGCTTTCCATTCCGTCCTAATGACAGTTTCCCGTAAATCCAGTTGGAGAGTTGAACACATTTGTGCACCTGAGAGTGAAGCCCCTCGCAACAGAGTCTGAATACACCAGACTGGGCCCTAGTCCTCAAAAGCTGCATTTGGGCTCTGCGGGGAGACTGGGCTCTTCATCTTCCGGCGGGAGGGGCAGCTGCGTGAATGGAGCAGCAGGCAGAGGAAGGTCTCCATAAAGAGATACACAAGCTTACTCAGCAGTTGGTGTGGGTCTTCCGGGCTGTGTGGCCGTGTTCTGGAAGTTTTGTTTCCTAACGTTTCGCCAGCACCTGTGACCGGCATCTTCAGAGGGCAAGAGCACAGACAGGAGCAGTTCTCTTTGTGCCCAGGATGATGTGACCCTTTTGTGGGTATTTATAGAGATCTGAAGGGGGGAGGTTGGGGGGGTTGTGCTGAGGGGGTGGGGGTGGGGGTGGGGGGGTGGGGGGTTTGGGTTAACGAGTGGCTGCTTGTTTTGGTGTCAGAATGTGGGTGTATCTTCCTGGGGGTTAGGCAGGGTTTTTTCTTCTATTGAACTCAATAGAAGAAAAAACCCTGCCTAACCCCCAGGAAGATACACCCACATTCTGACACCAAAACAAGCAGCCACTCGTTAACCCAAACCCCCCCACCCCACAACCCCCCCTAACCCCCACGACCACCCCCAATCCCCCCCAATCTCCCCCCTTCAGATCTCTATAAATACCCACAAAAGGGCCACATCATCCTGGGCACAGAGAGAACTGCTCCTGTCTGTGCTCCTGCACTCTGAAGATGCCGGTCACAGGTGCTGGCGAAACGTTAGGAAACAAAACTTCCAGAACACGGCCACACAGCCCAGAAGACCCACACCAGCCATCGTATTCCGGCCGTGAAAGCCTTCGACAATACATTACTCAGCAGTTGCTCTCCCTGCATCCAGTAGAGTTTTACTTCGCGCTCAGATTGTAGACATACCACTTTGCTGTATTGTTTTATCTGAGCAGAATGGAGCACTCACTCTCAGGTTTTCTGGCTCTGGGGGCACTATAAGCTGATTGGCAAGAGTGATGTGCATATGGAGGGGGCGGCGGGGGGGGCAGAAGGTTGCCCTTGCTGCTTAGTCTTGGGCCAGTCCTGCTCTTTGTACTGAGTGACGCCCCGTGACTTTTGCCCAACAGGCTGATAATCATCTATGTTATATGAGACTCTGTTATATGCTGTGGAGCCCCCCCCCCCCACCTTCTTGTTGGCTGGTGTTTTTTAGCTGAAGAGGGAAGTGCTGATACTGAAGGCACAATTGCAAACAATTCTTGCAACAAGAAATAAAGAGAGAGCAGTCTGGATATAGCCAGAGCTTTCTAAAATGCTAAGAAGGAAAAGGGACACCTACACAGGAAGTGGGAAGAAGGATACAAGGCAGTTGCTGAAAAGTGTCAGGATTTTCTTAGAAAAGCTGAAACTCTGAAGGAGCTGAGACTTGTGAGGAATGTCAAGACTGTGAAAAAGGCCTTTGGGAGTAGACCCAAGAAAGGCAGAAGGATCTGTTGCGAAGGGGCTCTCAAGAAGACTCGATCGTGAGCAAAGGCAAGAAGGCAAAATGTCTCAACCCCTCCTTTATGCCTGTCTTCTCTCAGGAAGGAAACAAAGTCCTTGCTGGCCATCACTGTGGAAGGGGCTGGAGCTCATGACAGTCCAGGACAGGATAAAGGAACATTTAGCTAATTTAAATTAACTCAAGTTGAATTGCATTCTAGGGTTGAAGGAGCCAGTAGCGGGGATTAGAGAACCACATAATAGACTCTTTGAGAACTCCTGGACAAACAAAGAGAACCAGGAGACTGCAGAACAGCCAGTGTTCTTATCTTCAATAAGAGAAAGGAGGTCAGTCCAGGAAATACAGCTTGATATCTATAAAGGGAAGATTATCAACTTGGGAGAGATGATCCATTGGCACAGGGTGAGGTATCATCAATCTACTGATGACTGATTCATTATGTTCACTCAAGTCAGGGACAACTCTTAGCAACCCCACAGATGAATTTTCTCCAGGATGATCTTTTCCCAACCTGGTCCTTCAGGCCTCCCAGTGGTGCACCCATCACTGCTGTAATCTGAGTCCACCCATCTTGTTGCTGGTCATCCTCTTCTCTTACCTTTTACTTTTCCCAGCATTATAGACTTCTCCAGAGAAATGATATAATGTCCTAAATATGACAATTTGAGCCTGCTCATGTGTGTCTCAAAAGAAAACTCTGGACTGATTTGTTCGATGATCCATTTGTTTGTTTTCTGGGGTATCCATAGTATTTGAGACATCTTCTCCAACACCATAGCTGCCTTTCTCAATTCTCCACCACAATAACATTTCTTGATCCTTGGCCTTTTCGGTTTTCGTTGTTGGAGGACTGCATTAGCAATGAAGATAGCATTGGATTGGCAGAAATTGATAAGTCATTCTGCTGCTTTATTTCTGTTTCCTGGCCCATACAGTCCAACTACATTTTCCTCCTTAATATTTCTAACTTTGGCATTCTAATCATCACAAGCAGCCCATCTTGCTTCCATGTTCTGTCAGTTTCAAACTGAGTGTAACCATAAAACTCACCCATCTTCTCTTCAGCATCAATGGTTGGAGCAGCAACATGGATAATCATAGTAAAGGGTTGTCTGTGAAGTCTAATTGATATTATTTGGTCACTGCATTGTAGCCAAGTGCTGTTCTTGCTATACCTTTTCTGACTATGAAAGCAATATAATTCCTTCTTTGATTTTCATGTCATGGGTAGTAAACAGCATGATCTTTTGACTGAAAGTCCCCAATTCCAGTCCATCTCCATTTGCTGATGCCTGAGATGTCAATGTGTTGTCGTTCCACTTCATTTTTCACTGGGTTAAGCTTTCCCATGTTCATGCTTCATACTTACTATGTTCCCACATTTCTTTTCCTGCATGGCAGCATCAGCAAATGGTCTTCTTGAAAGTTTTAATCTAGCCATCCAGCTTGTCCTCAGTAGCATCGAGTGCCATCCGACCTGAGGGGCCCATCATCCAGCCCTATATTGTCGATCACTTTTTATTTTCTACCCGTGTGGTCTTCTTGGTAAAATACAGGAGTGGTTTACCTTTGCCTTCTCCTGCATGGTATGAAATAACGCCTTTGCCGTTGTCTCTAGAGTGATCATCCACCTTCAGCCTCTTCCTGTTTCGCTCCTGCCCAGTATAGACGCCTACTCACTCTGACTGGGCGGCTGGGATTGCCTTCACGCCTGGGGTGACCCTGCTAGGAATACGTACTCTTGGCATATACTCCCAGCATTCTTCGCTCATCCTCTGAGGAACAACCCCCCCGCCGCCCACAACGAGGAAGTGCAGCAGGACTTGGGATGGATGTGGATGGTACTGTTTATATCACTCCACCTTGGTGTGAGCAGGAGGTGCAGTGGAGTTTCTTATCCAGAGCCTGGAACCTGGTCTGGATGGGGAAGAACAGTTTAGAGTCAATGCCAAGAAAGAACATCTGTCAGTTTGGAAGACAACTGAATCCACAATCCCCATCTTTGACTTTGGATGGAGTAGAGTCATCCCGGACTCACTGCCCCTGCCTTAACAGTAGGTGGGGGGGGCCTTTGCACAATTACATCTTGTGTGACAGTTGTGGTCTTTCCTGGATCAAAAGGCTTTACTCGCAATCCCTCACGCCCTTGACACCTCCCAGCCGGGTTACTGCAGCAGGCTTTGTCCTTGAAGACCATCTGGAGTTCAGCCAATGCAACATACAACAGCCCAGGTAATAATGGGTGCGCTGCGATTCAGCCATGTAACATGCAGCAACAGCAGTGTAACATGGCTACTGTGAGAGCTGCACTAGCTGCTGTTATCTCCTGGATGCAGTTCAAGGCGCTGGTTTTCAGCTTTGAAGCCTTAATAGCTCAGGGCCTGGGTGTCTTCATGGCGGCCCTCTCCAAGTTAAATCTGTACATCCAGTACGGTCTCGGAGAGGGGGCTTTACTGAGGCAATGCCGTTTTCAGAGACCCTGAACTTCCAACCCCCTTTGGAATAGCTTACCCCCGAATATTCAGACCATCCCCTCCTTACTCCATTTTCAGAGCTGTAAAATAGGGCTCTTCTAACAATGTATTTGGGCATGAGTAAGATCTTGTTGCCCCAAAATGGTGATGATCAATTATAATTGTATTGATTGATTTTTGGGTTGACTTTATTAATAGCATGAGCCTGAGTCTCTGCATCTGAGGCAGCATAGTAGTAGTAGTACACATAGTCCTCAGCTTATGTCCATCCGTTCAGCAACCAAAGTTACAGTGGCACTGAAAAATGGACATATGACCCGTCCTTGAGGTTCCAGCCATCGCAGCACTCCCACCAGTCACGTGATCACGATCTGGGCACTCAGGTGCCCAGCTCACAATGACTTTGCGGGGAGCCGCGGTCACGTGATCACCATTTGCAACCTTCCCCGCTGGCTTCCCACAAGCAAAGTCAACGGAGAAGCCAGCAGGAAAGGTTGCAAGTCGCTCCAGTAAGTTGCTCCCACCTTTTCTTCTGCCCGTGTGTAGCCTCCCCCGGCCCCTCCCAGGCCCTCCCTTACCTCCGTGGTACCCCCATGCTCTTTGCCTGTGATTCCTGCTGCTTCCTGCTTAACAACCTGCACATCTTGGGGTTATGACAGCAACTGGGATTGTCGTCACTAAGTGATGCAGCATATGATGTCACACTTTACGACTGCGTTGCTTAGCAACGCCATTCCCGGTCCCCACTGCCATCGTAACCGGAGGACTACCTGTAATAGTAACGCTTGTGAGCACTAATGAGAGCCAGCATGGGTTTGTCACAAATGCTGTAAATCATACCTGACTATTATTTTTATTAGTGAGCTGGATAAAGGGTTTTAGGGGATTATAAAATGTGCAGATGGCCCAAAGCTAAGACAAGCGGCTAACATTTTAGAAGAGAAGATTCAAAAAGGTCCAGACAAGTTTGAACAGCGGGCGGAAATAAGTTTAATAGGGAGAAATATACACCTTGTTCCTGGAGAGAGAGAAATGGAAGGTTCAGCAGGGATACCAGGTAAAAAATAATCTGGATATTCTAGTAGCTCGCAGGTTGACCACACATCGAAGGGCGTCCCCTCGAATGACCACGCGCTGTCCTTTGAGCCACGAGGCACCACCTTTAAAAATGAATCCAAGGGTCAGCCCGAGCATGAGCAGCCCAGACGCCGCGGCGGACGGGTCACAGGACCGGCGGGGCCCAGGACTTACGGCCGGACCCCCGCCCGTTCTCCCGTCCGTGCGCCCTACCGGCGCCGGCCCCTGGACGGTTCCGTAGCCCCGGCGCGTCCTTTCTGCCGCAGTTCTGCCGGCGGACGCAGCCTGGGGCGGACCACCTCCCGCTCCGCGCCCCGCGGCGCTTTGGCCGCGTCCCGGCCGACCCTGCTCTCAGCCGCTGCCGCTCGCTCCAGCCTGAGGCGCTTCAGGAGTCCGATCCTCCCTTTCCGCGACGCGGACCGCGAGCCCGACCCCTGGCCACCTCCGCGGCCCGGGAGGGTCCCGGGTTGTCCCGCTCCAGGCAAGGCCGCCTCCGCTCAGCCGTCCCTGCGCCCGCTTTCCCCGGTCCGGCCCGGCCCGGCCCGGCCCGGCCACACCTGCTCGGGCCGAGTTGCCGCTGGAAGCGACGGCGCTTCCTCCCCCCGCTCGCTCCGTCGCAGTCGGGCCGCGGCGCAGAAACCGCGACCCGGGTCAAGCCAGCCGAGCGCTTCGGCCTCGGCCGCGCCTAGAGAGGCCCCGGGCCGCTCGGCCGCGAGCCCAGCCCGAGCGCGGGCTTCCGCTGCCGGACCCCCGCTCGACCCCCGCACACCGCCTGGCGCGGCGGCGAGCGAAGGGCCGGGGCCAGCCGGGCCAGGAGGGAATCCGCGCCGGAGAGGCCGCGGGCGGAGGGCCGAGGCGGGCCGGGCAGGGCCGGCCGCGGGTCGGAAGGTGGGTCGGGGCTTCCCAGGACAAGCCGCCGGCAGGAGGCGAAAGGGAGCCGAGGTCGCGCCGGGGGCCTGGCGGGCCCCTCCGCCCGGCGCCTCCGCCACGGCGAGCGGACCGGCCCCGGGCAGCTCCGACGCCCGCCGCGGCCGCCGCTTCCTCGCCGGGGCGGGCGGGCGGGCGGACTACCGCGCCCGGCATGCCCCGGGGCCGTGGGCGGGGCTCCTCGCGCAGGCGCGCCGCCTCCCCTCTTGCCATAATGCGGCGGCGGCGGCGGCGACGGGAGGGGGAGGTCGAGTCGCTCCTAAATGGCGCCCAAGCAGGACCCGAAGCCTAAATTCCAAGAGGGTGAGCGGCGCCGCGGCCCGGCGGGGGCGGGGGGCTCCCTTTGCCGCGGGGTGGGGCGGGCGGCCGGGCCAGCCAGCCAGCCAGCCAGCCAGCCTCCTCCGCTCGGGCCGGCCCGGCCTGGCCTCGCTCCGGCCTCGCTCCGCTCCGCTGCTCCCGCGCCGGCCCGGCCCGGCCCGGCCCGGCCTGGCTCGGCTATGCTCCCCGCGCGGCCCCGCCGCCACTAACGCCCGTTTCCGCGCAGGTGAACGGGTGCTGTGCTTCCACGGGCCTCTCCTGTACGAAGCCAAGGTACGTGGCGGCCCTTCCCCGCAGGGGCGGCCGGCGGCCGACCTCGGATGGGAGACCACCGGGCGATCCCGGGCTGCAGGCTCGCCCCGGGCGCCGAAGAAGGCCGAGGGCTCCCCGGAGCCGAGCCTCTCCCGCTCGAGGCGGTCTCTCAGTAAACGCCTCTCCTCCTTCTAGTGCGTGAAGGTGGCCATCAAGGACAAGCAGGTGAAGTACTTCATCCACTACAGCGGCTGGAATAAGAAGTGAGTACCCGCCGCGGCCAGCTGCCCCGGAGCGCCCCGGGCCCTTCTGGCGGCCCCACCGCCGGAGGCGCCTCAGCCGGCCTTCCGGCCCCAGAGGTTTGGACTTGCTTGTGATCCTGGGATTTTTTCTTGTTCGTGTCTGGCGTGCATTCTTTTCACGCTGCACAGTCTCGTTATCTGTAGCCTTTATGTTGGAATCGTGGCCGTAAAGGTTGGAGGAACCTGGAAGACCGTCTAGTCCGCTCCGCCCAGGGTAGGAACCCGCCACTCTAGCCTCCCTGACCGGTGGCTCTCCAGCCCAGGAGAGGCTGACCGGTCCAGCGGAAGAAGATCTCTTCCCATTAGGGGGGTCTTCCTGATGGCTAGCTGCCTTGTAATTCAAACCCATTGTTTCCTCTCCTGTCCAGACAATTCTGCCCCCTCTTCTGCAGATCAGCCATCCAGGCAGGCGTCCTGTTTCCTTGCAGTCTTGTCTTCTCCAGGATGAACGTACCCGACACCTTCAGCTGTTCCCCCTAACTTTTTCTTTCCGGGCCCTTTGTCACCCTGATTGCTCTCCTCTGGACAAGCTGTGGGTTAAGGCCCCACACTCCCAAAAATGTGGGGTCCAGAACTATTCTAGAAGTGATTTGTCCAATACAAAATATTGTACTATAACTTAACTTTCCTTGGAGAGTAGAATATGAACGCACAGCGTTGTATGTATCTGAAAAATGGGTTAGTTCGGTTTCTGATTTCGGTGTGTTGAGTTAATCTAGCCGCTGTGTATTTAGCTGTTGCCCTATTTGAAGCTGCCAGAAATAAAGGCAGAGGTCCCCGCCTTTTTTATGAAGTTACAGCCTCCGTGTTATGTGGTCCAAAAGCTGTTCCGTTTTCTTTCAGCTGGGATGAATGGGTTCCAGAAAGCAGAGTCCTCAAATACGTCGACACCAATCTGCAGAAGCAGAAAGAACTTCAAAAGGCCAATCAGTAAGTATTATCCAATAAAACCATTTCGGTGTAGAAGATTGATGAGGGTTGGTCGACTGCATCCAGCAATTCTGTTGGTTGGTGATAGGCACCTAAGACAGGTTCGAGGTCTTAGCGGCAGATACTCAACAACCTGGGGTTCAGTTCCTTCATGGAGACCTGTGTAATTGCTAAGATAATTGGAGGAATTACCTTGCCATTTGTAATGTGATCACCAAACCTCTGTGGTGGCTCCCACGAGCCCAGCGTTTGAATGGTACCAACTGTGATGTTTTTTAGGTCCTTGTTAAAGTCTCTCTGCATCCGGGTCTTCCCTGCGTGAGTAGTCAGTGTGCAGTGCCAATCTGAGACTTGTATTAGACTGAGGCTTTTAAATGTTTAAAAGCATTTAAGCTACTGCAGTTCTGTATGTTACATTATTCACCTTTAATCCTTTTTCTACAGCTCCGTAGCAGTGAAGCAGTGAATCTCGCCCTGACAAAAACGTTACCTCACATTTTTTTTCTACTACCCTTTTTGGGGTTGCTGCCACTAGTTTCTTCAGTTCTGTCTTCTGTCGCATTTATGACGATTCTTACTAGATGCTAGCAAAATGACAGGTGTTTTTATGGAGGGTGCTGGCTAGAATGCACCACTGACAGCCAAATCGGGTGGGGGGCTCTTGCTTTACTTTCCACCAGAGGAGCGAATGAGAACTGCTGCCCCCTTACTTGGTGGAAAAGAGATGGAGTCTGGCCTGTTCCAGCAGCTGTTGGAAACCAGAGTGGCCCATATTTCCACCCCCCTGCCTGTTTTTTGGCTTTTGGCTCGTTCTAGAATGTGATGTTTTGTGATTCAGGGTTCTCTGTTAACTGCTCCAAAGAACATGCTTGTCCTTTACTGTGACCACTCTGTCTTATTGTTAAATGTGTTAATCTTTGACATCCTAGGGAAGAAAAATATCAGTAATCCTTCTTTTTAAACTGTTACACCTTGGTTTTTTAATTTTTTGGATGAGGGTGGGCACACTGCAGGAACCAAAAACAAAAAACTACCCAGGTAGTAACAAGAATATACAAATAGGGTTAGGTACATCTTATTTTTCAGTTCAGGGGGAAATACCTTTATTTTCTGTTGAATCATTTTTCTAGGTGGAAGAAGTCAGTATATTTTGGTTGGCAGTTGGTGTTGTTTTGAGTGCCTGTGTTGTAGCCCAGTAATTTTTGGAGTGTGGCCTCCCCGGAACTCCTTACTGTGCATCCCACCTCTAGCTCAGGATCACCCAAGCTGGAGGGGTTGGTTTGGCGGACTCTCCAGGGGACTGCTGTTGACGGCTGCCTCCTTTGTGGGCAGACCCTTGGCTCAAGCACAAGGATTGTTTTGAGCCATAGTCGATGCTCCCTGTGGAGGAAAGTTAGACTGGGAGGGAGTTGAAGTCCTTTAATTAGAGGTCAGAATGGCTTTCCTGATTCCTACAAGGCCCATAATCCCTATCCTGTCTTTAGGTAAAAGAAGGGGAAGAGTCTTACATTTATGGAAGTAGTCATTTTAAGTGAATTACTTCATTTAAGCTGAAATCTGGTGACAGTTGCGATTGTGCACGTTGTAGTTTTGCTGCCCTTTCGGCCTCATTCTTGGAATGATCTCTCCTGCGTGCTGCACAGGGCCAAAGACAGCCCTGGTCCTCCAAAGAAGTACAAACTCCTCTTGCAGCAGCAGGAGGGGCCAGAATGTTCTTTGGGAGGGGCTGCCTTCCTTTCCCCCAGTAGGGAGATGTACATATGTGTCTAATTAAACCTTCTTCACTGCCTTCCTTTCAAAGGGAACAGTATGCGGAAGGAAAGATGAGAGGGGCTGCTCCAGGCAAGAAAACGTCTGGACTCCAGCAGAAAAATGTTGAAGTGTAAGAAAACGTTATTTTTTTAAAATGCTTTTTCTTCAAACCCTTTCATCTAGAAGATCATAGCAATCATATATCCAAATCTTAAAATGGCACCATGCATGTGAAATGTTGCTTTAGAAAATGTAGCTCTTATCCATCTGGTCTGAAACCTTTGCTCTTTAAATAGTAGTTAGTTGACTGTGAACTTCTTCCAAACCTCTTCGCTGTTACAGTTTTGTTGAGGCTGGATCTATAAAACTCAGAATAAATGTGTTGATTTTAAGTGGAAGAATTGCACAACAGCGTTATGTTGTTGTTGTTGTTTAGTCGTTAAGTCGTGTCCGACTCTTCGTGACCCCATGAACCATATTGCGCCAGGCCTTCCTGTCCTTCACTGCCTCCCTGAGTTTGCTCAGTTTCATGCTCATTGCTTCAGTGATGCTATCTAACCATCTCATCCTCTGCCGTCCTCTTCTCCTTTTGCCTTCAATCTTTCCCAGCATCAGGGTCTTCTCCAAAGAGATCTCTCTTCGCATTAGGTGACCAAAGTATCTGAGCTTGAGCTTCATTATCGATCCTTCCAATGAGCAATCAGGGTTGATTTCCTTTAAGATTGACTGGTTTGACCTCCTAGCAGTCCAGGGGACTCTCAAGAGTCTTCTCCAGCACCACAGTTCAAAGGCATCAATTCTTCAGCGCTCGGCCTTTTTTATGGTCCAGCTCTCACAGCCATACATTACTACTGGAAAAACCATAGCTTTGACTATGCGGATCTTTGTCGGCAAGGTGACATCTCTGCTTTTTAATATGCTATCTAGGCTTGCCATAGCTTTCCTCCCAAGGAGCAAGCGTCTTTTAATTTCATGGCTGCAGTCTCCGTCTGCGGTGATCTTGGAGCCCAAATAAATGAAGTCTGTTACTGCTTCCATTTCTACCCCTTCTATTTGCCAGGAATTGATGGGTCCAGATGCCATGATCTTAGTTTTTTTAATGTTGAGTTTCAAGCCAGCTTTTGCACTCTCCTCTTTCACCCTCATCAAGAGGCTCTTTAGTTCTTCTTCACTTTCTGCCATTAGGGTGGTATCGTCTGCATATCTGAGGTTGTTGATGATTCTCCCTGCAATCTTAATTCCGGCTTGTGATTCTTCCAGCCTGGCATTTCTCATGATGTACTCTGCATATAGGTTAAATAAGCAGGGTGACAGTATACAGCCTTGTCGTACTCCTTTCCCTATTTTGAACCAATCGGTTGTTCCGTGACCGGTTCTAACTGTTGCTTCTTGGCCCGCATACAAATTTCTCAGGAGACAGGTAAGGTGGTCTGGTACTCCCATCTCTTTAAGAATTTGCCACAGTTTGTTGTGATCCACACAATCAAAGGCTTTTGCATAGTCAATGAAGCAGAAGTAGATATTTTTCTGGAACTCTCGTGCTTTCTCCATGATCCAGCGAATGTTGGTGATTTGATCTCTAGTTCCTCTGCCTCTTCTACAACAGCGTTATAAACCACATTAATTTTGCATTGAGCTACAACCTACAGTCATTTGGGGCTTTGATCCCAACAACTTTTAGTCTTAGACAATTTAGCTGTGGGTAGGACTTTTCTCAGCATAAGCTTTTCTTTAGATGCAAGTGACTTTTCAAATCTGAATCTATTCTTCAGATTAGTTGAGGGCAGAGAATCACCTGGATTCTCTGCCCTCAACTAATACTTGGGTCCCTTTCCAACTGGGCATGCTAAGTGGGCCTCATTTGGATGGTGCTACCCTCTGGATGTTTCCTTTCAGAACTCTGAATTTTTAGAAGGAGGTCCCCTAAGCTGTTTTTCAAGAAGTAGCATGTTATGACCAGAATTCCCTTCTAGAATACTGCACTGTTTGTTGAGTGCAGATCTTGTATTTATGTATAACTCTATTTATGAGCAGATGGTGAACAGCAGTAGCGGTTATAATACTGGTATTGATTTCAAAACTTAACGACTGAACAACAACAATTGATTTCAAAGGGAAACCTTCTCAGCAGCAGTTCTTCCTCTGACCTTCCTCCTTTTCTTCTTTGAGAAAAATCCAATTTTTGTAAGCTTAAAATCCTGAGGGGTTGCATCTGTAGATAGATAAAACCCACTTAATTCAGAGAGTAATTTGTATTAACTGGATGCCCTTCTAAGCAAAATAATACTAAACGTTTTTGGGGACTGGCAATATTAATCTATAGGCTTGCTGTCTGTCCTGGAGCTTGTTAACTTCTGTAAGGTGGTACCATTTTTTCAAGCTGAACTGTGTTCTCTTAAAAGTTCCATGTATTGGGTCTGACACTCTCTCCTTAACTCAACCCCCATTGTGCCTAGATTTTTCAGACGAGATGGAGCGCATACAGTTTGCAGTTTGGAGACCCCTGCAATATCGACGCGGTGAGTTAAGGATTGATTGTCACACCAGGATCTGCGTCCTGAAATCCAGATTCCCTTGCTTCTTTAGATTTTCTGTGGAATTTAGTTTAAAATTTCTCTTTCTCTGCAATGTGATGAACTTATTAAGAAGTAATGGCATATCATTCCTTGAGTTACTTAGTAGAGAAGATACTGCTGGAATTCAGAACTTACATTGACTCAAAAGTGTTCTTCCTGAGTTTTTTTTTCCCCTTAGGTGATCAGTGGATTGTCCCTTTTTAAACCGTATACTTCTTCAATTAGTTCTAGATGTGCGAATTTGATTGAAACAATATTCAGATGTTGCTATAGATGATGAAGTAGCAACCCCCAAAACGCATTCTACTTGTGGGGTGGGTATAGCATATTGATGAAGTTGGGGGATGCAGCAAGCCATTCCATCAACTGGCATAATCAACAAGTTCAATTTCTGCTACGCAAAATAATTAGCTATATACAGTGGGGCAAAAAAGTATTTAGTCAGCCACCAATTGTGCAAGTTCTCCCACTTAAAAAGATGAGAGAGGCCTGTAATTTTCATCATAGGTATACCTCAACTATGAGAGACAAAATGGGGAAAAAATCCAGAAAATCACATTGTCTGATTTTTAAAGAATTTATTTGCAAATCATGGTGGAAAATAAGTATTTGGTCAATATCAAAAGTTCATCTCAATACTTTGTTATATATCCTTTGTTGGCAATGACAGAGGTCAAACGTTTTCTGTAAGTCTTCACAAGGTTTTCACGCACTGTTGCTGGTATTTTGGCCCATTCCTCCATGCAGATCTCCTCTAGAGCAGTGATGTTTTGGGGCTGTCGCTGGGCAACACGGACTTTCAACTCCCTCCAAAGGTTTTCCATGGGGTTGAGATCTGGAGACTGGCTAGGCCACTCCAGGACCTTGAAATGCTTCTTACGAAGCCACTCCTTTGTTGCCCGGGCGGTGTGTTTGGGATCATTGTCATGCTGAAAGACCCAGCCACGTTTCATCTTCAATGCCCTTGCTGATGGAAGGAGGTGTTCACTCAAAATCTCACGATACATGGCCCCATTCATTCTTTCCTTTACACGGATCAGTCGTCCTGGTCCCTTTGCAGAAAAACAGCCCCACAGCATGATGTTTCCACCCCCATGCTTCACAGTAGGGATGGTGTTCTTTGGATGCAACTCAGCATTCTCTCTCCTCCAAACACGACGAGTTTAGACCAAAACGTTCTACTTTGGTTTCATCTGACCATATGACATTCTCCCAATCCTCTTCTGGATCATCCAGATGCTCTCTAGCAAACTTCAGACGGGCCCGGACATGTACTGGCTTAAGCAGGGGGACACGTCTGGCACTGCAGGATTTGAGTCCCTGGCGGCGTAGCGTGTTACTGATGGTAGCCTTTGTTACTTTGGTCCCAGCTCTCTGCAGGTCATTCACTAGGTCCCCCCGTGTGGTTCTGGGATTTTTGCTCACCGTTCTTGTGATCATTTTGACCCCACGGGGTGAGATCTTGCGTGGAGCCCCAGATCGAGGGAGATTATCAGTGGTTTTGTATGTCTTCCATTTTCTAATTATTGCTCCCACAGTTGATTTCTTCACACCAAGCTGCTTGCCTATTGCAGATTCAGTCTTCCCAGCCTGGTGCAGGTCTACAATTTTGTTTCTGGTGTCCTTCAACCACTCTTTACTCTTGGCCATAGTGGAGTTTGGAGTGTGACTGTTTGAGGTTGTGGACAGGTGTCTTTTATACTGCTAACAAGGTCAAACAGGTGCCATTACTACAGGTAACAAGTGGAGGACAGAGGAGCCTCTTAAAGAAGTAGTTACAGGTCTGTGAGAGCCAGACATCTTGCTTGTTTGTAGGTGACCAAATACTTATTTTCCACCATGATTTGCAAATACATTCTTTAAAAATCAGACAATGTGATTTTCTGGATTTTTCCCCCCATTTTGTCTCTCATAGTTGAGGTATACCTATGATGAAAATTACAGGCCTCTCTCATCTTTTTAAGTGGGAGAACTTGCACAATTGGTGGCTGACTAAATACTTTTTTGCCCCACTGTATAACATCCTTAGGAGTCTCTAATCTTGCTGGTCATGTGATTCAAAGTTTTCATAAAATGATGAAAGAACTCTTAGGCCGGAATAGGATGAAAGACTGCTACCACAGATTACATTTAAATTGCTAGTAATATTTGTTTTGATTCTGTTACTGCAGATGAAGGCCTGACAAGTAATGAGGAAAATGTACTAACTATAATTTAATTGGTTAAATCTTATATAATTGGTTATCTGAGGAACCGCCTCGCCCTGGTCATCTCAGCCTGCCCCACTCGGTCCAGCAGAAGGGGCAGGTTGCAGACCCCACCAGTCAAGGAATTTCAATTGGTGGGGTCTAGGCAGAGAGCCTTTTCTGCTGCAGCGCCCGCCCTATGGAACATCCTGCCCCCTCCCTCATGGCCTTCAGGAAAGGGATCAAATCCTGGCTCTGCCAGAAGGCCTGGGGGCCAGAGGGGGGCCCGCACCTGTGGAGATGGCTGCTGGGGTGATGGGTTGTCCCCCCCCCCCGTATCTTACAGGTTTTTTAGGGCTAAAATCATAGGAGGTTTTTAGGGCATTTTTAATATATGTTTTTTAATTATTTATAGATTGTATCCATGTTTGGAGAGACCTGTGTTTCTTCTTCTTTTTTATTATTGCGAGCCGCCCAGAGTCACCCGTTGGGGGAGATGGGCAGCATACAAGTCTGAAAATAAATAAATAAATAAAAATAAATAAATAAATACTTCTTGTTCTAGCAATGCTGAGAATCCATCTTCTTCAAACATCGGTTGTACAAACTTTATCCTACTTTGATGGCATTTTTTAAAACGTGGGCTTCAGTGGCTTTGGAAAGTGGTGGTCCAGCATGATGTTCTAGAGTTAGTTGAAGTGACTGATGCTGACTGATTGAAGAGTTGTGGGAAAACAAGAAAAAGGAAATAAAAACAGTGGAACTGCTTTGCACGTGCAGTAACAGTTCTCTTTTTCTCTTTGGCAGGAAAACCAAAAAGAACAAACAGAAAAGTAAGAACTGTTTTGTATGGCTTTTGAATATTTTAGTCAACATTCCAAAAAAGGATTTTGAAAAAGGTGGAAATAACTTAGCAACTTGCCCATAATAATAACCCCCAAATTAAATTTCCGAATTTCAATCTCAAATAAAAACATCATGCATGTTTGCTGCACAGAGAATATTTATTTGTTAGATTAATATCCTGCCTTTCCTGTAGGCGCTCAAGGTGGTGTATGTAATACTCCCTCCCCCAATTTTTCCCTACAACCACAGTCCTGTGAAGTAGATAATTTGAGCAGAGAGCAATTGGGCCAAAGTCACCCACTGAACTTCTGTAGGTGTGGGTGGAATCAGGGTCTTCCTGGTACCAGTTTAACCCATCACCTGCACACTAGCTCTCGCAGCGAATCTGCCAGGCCATTAGCTCAAGTGGGGTCATGTTTTAAGGTTTCACGCATTCCATTTGCCCCTTAAACTCCTCAAACTCTCTCCCCCTAGGTAATTTAGAATTTTTGGTCCTCTTCACTTGGTGGAGGGGGCCCTCTGAGGCCACACAATAGTGGGAAGTGGCTCCTGGGGCACACTTTGTGCATTTCTGTGCTGGACCCAACAAAGAATTTTGGGTTAGGCTTATCTGCAGATGGGGTTATCTGTGAGTGTATATGGTAATTCTTGGTACTACAGTTTAACATATTAAATACGTTACAATTCATGTGCTAAAGGCCTTCATACTACATGTCTAATAAATAAGCATTAAGAAATAGCTTAGCTTCCTTCCAAGTTATGCAAGGTAGGTGTTGTTCCTTTACACATTTCCTGATTGGGCTTGAAACGCTCCTATTACGGTATCTTTTTAAAGGACGGATTGGTAAGCGATCAAAACTGTTACTAATTGGGGGATAGCCATGTTATGAACTATACAGGTAGTCCTCGACTTATGACAGCAATTGGGACCGGAATTTCCATTGCTAAGCGATGCGGTCGTAAAGCACAACTGCATTGCTTAGTGAAAGCAATCCCTGCATTCCTGATTGGTGTTGTTAACCAAATCCCATAGTCATTAGGCGAGGCATCTTCTTGCCAGCTTCCCACAACTGAAATCAGTAGGGAAGCCAGCAAGAAGTTGTAAGCCCTAAGCTCGCAGGCAGGTAAGTGGCTGCTGCCGGGTGGGGGAGGGTGCGAGGGGGTGCGTGAGAGGCACCGTGTGGGTCGGGGAAGGTGTGCAGGGGTACAGTGAGGGGGTGTGAGAAGTGCTGTGCAAGTAGGAGAGGGTGCATGGGGGTGTGCAAGTGTCCAGTGCAGTGTGAGCGCAGAGGAGCTAGGGGAGGGTGTGTGGGTGGGGAGACTTCTCCCAATAATTTGCGACCTTCCCTGCTGGCTTCCCCATTGACTTTCACAATGGGGCGACTTGTCACAAATGGCGATCACATGATCGCGGGGTGCTTGACAACTGGTTGTAAGTGCAAATGGGTTGCCAAGCACCCAGATTGCGATCATGTGACTGTGGGGGTCCTGGATGGCTGGAACTCTGAGGATTGGTCATAACCACCATTCATTCAGTGCTGTCATAACTTGGAATGGTTGTTGACCGAATGGTTGTAAGTTGAGGACTACCTGTAGAATTGTTCATTTTCAGCCGGTGGCAGTACTAGCTGGAAATTACAGTTTTAACTCAGTGCATCTGGAGGTGGGGAAAAGATACACTCAGTTAAAAATGTTGATAGCCCTCAAATCCTAGTTCATTTAAGATTTAAATGATCAACTTTAAATATATTGACGTCTTCTCTTAAAAGTAATAGTTTTGGAGAAAAGGTTGAACTTGAAGGCATTCTGTTTGATCATAATTTTGGCAGAGGCATTGTTTCACATATATGAGAAAGGTTGAGAGTATTGGTTGGGTCAAAAGATTTCCAGTCCCTACTAATCCAAACCTTGCACATTTAAAAAAACGCCTTTGCAGTTCTTAACAATATTGAATAATGGAGAAGAAAACAGTTTTGTATGGAGGTTTTTTTGGTAAATGTTTTTAAAGGGGTTATGTAATGGGCAGGGCAGTCTTTCAGGTCTGTGACATTTGTTTCTGCTCTAAAGCGGCATGAGGGGGAGTGCAGTTTTTGAAAATCCTTAGCTTAAAATACCACCTTAATTCTGTTTGTGTGTTTAGCTCCAGGAGTTGGCGAAGGAAGCAGTTCCAATGAAAACCCTCAGCCTCCCAGGAAGAAAAGAGCTCGAGTGGATCCTACAGTTGAAAGTGTAGGTCTTTGGACTCCTGGGTTCCCTTCCTCGGGATGCAGCCATGCCCAGCTGCATATGATCCACTGGGAGGCTGCTGTGCCCTTTGCTTGCAGAGCCCAGGAAACGGTTTCGGGGGGGGTCAACCAGGCTCCCCTTGCTGAGCTGTTCACCATTTTCTTCTCTAAGCTGAGGTTCTCTGAATTAACTGCCAGAAAGGACATATGGCCAATTTTTGCACCCTCAGATCACCTCTGGGGGGAACCCCAAGAAATGCATGACTTGATTCTTTGTTCTGCTGGTTACTTTCTCTTTCCCTGGTGGGTTCTCAATATAGCTTCCTCTGTGGGTTCCCTGCCCTGTTGCCTTTTGCATATTAGCAGGGACAGTTCTTGTACCTCTCTAAAAGACACACACTTGGATTTTGTAGCAAAACCTTGTGCATCAGCTGAGATCTTAGTTACCCTTCTAGGTCCAAGATAGCACGTGGCCCTTCGTGACTGCTTAGTTTTGGGAGGCTTATGCACAGAGTTCCACTCAACTCAAATTTAGTATCCCAGCATTTAAAGTTTGCATTTCTGTTTCTCCAGGAAGAAACGTTTATGAACAGAGTCGAAGTAAAGGTAAAAATACCAGAAGAGCTGAAACCATGGCTTGTAGATGACTGGGATTTGATTACCCGCCAAAAGCAGGTGAGTTTGCAATTGTGCCCTTGATCGGCTGGCTCCTTCAAATTGTTTGCAGTGCTGTTTCAGCTTGATAATGCCCTATTATCAACGTTTTAAATGTCCTGAGATCCTTGGTTGCAAAGGCACCCAAGATGGCCAGCCTTCTGGGTTGATGGATGGCCCTTTTTTATCAGCCTCTGATGGTCTCTAGCTTTTTTTTTCCCCCCAGCTCTTCTACCTTCCTGCCAAGAAGAACGTTGATTCCATTTTAGAGGACTATGCAAACTACAAGAAGTCCCGAGGAAACACGGATAACAAGTGAGGAGCAAAGACTAGAGCAGCTGGTCTGCGCTGAAGGGCAGGGCAGCCTGCTGATGACAAGCTCAGCTTCCTGGCCCAGCTCAGGGCTGGGCAGATAGAAGCTTTCTCCTTGCTTTGGGGAAGCAGGAATATGCTGACTCTCCAGATGCTGAGGAGGCTGCTTAAAACCACACAACTATCAAAAGTCTCAGGGTGGAATGTTTTGCCACACTGCAACCCATTTTCAGCTCCCCTCCCTGCTAAATGCAGGGCAGCAAGGGCAGCCCGAGTCATCGATCCAGTGGACTCCTGACTCGGGGGGCCGCCTCACTCTCTTGGATCTGTTCACCGGAAGAGCCGTGGCAGCTACAGAGCTGTTTAACTCCGGCAGATCCAAGGGCTCTTGCTTTGTAGGGAGTCAGTCTAGGCCAGCGCAGGCTGCTGAACGGAAGGCTGCCCTGGAATCAGTTGGCCGGCTGTCTGTGCCCAGAGCCCTGTAATATCCCTTGGATCTCTCTTTCCTTCCAAATGCAAATGTTTCTTTGTATTTTCGCTGCTTGCCAACTGTGATGCTTAACTGCTGTGAGGTTGGGGAAACTGAAGGAATGAATTTCCTCTCTCGAGTGACGCATCCTTTCTGTGTCTCCCCAGCACCTCTGATGAAAGCCTAAAGCTCTTCCATTCCTTGAGAAAACCAAATGCCCTAAGGCAAAATGCTGTCATTCCCCACCCTCTGGCCGACAACTGTACAAAAGGCTGCTAATCTTGGCATTGCCCTCATGTGATTTGCAGCAGTGCCACCTGCCATCAAGTCACTGGCCATATCCTTTGGGCACACACCTCTTGGGGGTCAGGAAAGCTCTCTCTGGTTCGTGGTTTCTTACAATATCTTTGTTGTTGTTCTGGCTGGGCATCAGAGAATATGCTGTTAATGAAGTTGTGGCAGGCATCAAAGAATACTTCAACGTCATGCTGGGGACCCAACTGTTGTATAAATTTGAGCGGCCGCAGTATGCAGAAATCTTAGCGGATCATCCTGATGCACCAATGTCCCAGGTCTATGGAGCACCACACCTCCTCCGGTTGTTCGGTATGGATTACAGTTTATGCACCAAAAAAGCTGAAAGATCTTTACAGAGGAACCCTCCTCTGGCCAGTACATTTTTTCACATCCACCATTGCCTCTGTCTTCTTTGTATTTGCATTATTTTTAGGCCTCTTTTAAAGCTGTCAAGGTTTAAAGAATCACTCTGCAACTGTGGTAGCAAAATTGAGAGTTGTTATTCTTGAAAAGTGTGGCATCAGATAAACCCTGAGAGGGGTTATTTCCTGATCAAGGTGACTGTAAGGTTTCTTGATTCCTCTAAGATGGAAAGCAGTATGTCAAAACCAAAGAGGGCTTCCAGTGACAGAAGGTTTCTTGTGCAACCGCCTAAATGGTTCTGACATCTGCTAGTGACTCCTCTGTGCTTTCTTCCATCTTTTTTTTCCTTACCTTCAGAAAATGAGTGGAAAGTTGGAGTAGACAGTGCCATTGGCCTGGTGCTGTTAGTCTGGAAGACTGAAATGTTAAGGGCTGTGTTTTGAGCAGTTCGAGATACTCTTCCAGCAGAAACGTTCCTCATCTCTTCTTGAGGCAGCTTAGATGAAGTGGATAAAGTTGATAGAGATGAAGTTGGGAGGCAGCTCTGTGACAGTGGGATGAATGGGAATTGGGTAGGGAATGGAAGGCTGGGGATGTGAGAAAGAGGGGAGGGTGGGGCCAGCTGCTCCTCGGTACAGCACCCCGACCCTCTAGCCTGAACTAGTTGAAGTAGGCCGGCTTTCCGCAGGGGCAGGAGCCCCTGTTCAGCAAGCACTCTCTCGTCCCTGGGTCTCCCCCTCAGTAGCACTTATGGGTACTGAACTACCTCAGCTGAAGTTTGAATTGCTGCTCCTAAAAAGCCTGCAAACATGTTTCCTTGATGTATCTTTTCTTTTCATTTGTATCTGAAACAGTCAGGATTGGAGCAATGCTTGCTTACACGCCTCTTGACGAGAAGAGCTTGGCCTTGCTGTTGAACTATTTGCACGACTTCCTAAAGTACGTATAAAGATTACCTTTGACCTGTCAAGCAGAGTGATGTATGTTGGTACTTGTGAAAATCTGTGCAATGTTTGTGTGAGGGCTTATAGCCAAGACATCGCCAGGAGCCGGATGTAGTGTGCCACACCAACAGGGTGTTAGGACTGTGCTGTCTCTTGGCCTGTGTTCGTAACAGATGGTCTCGCCTTGTGGGACATGGCCATTAATTTAGAAAATCTCTTCAGTGGCTGCCCCTTTCTAGCGAGAGGAGGCAGGCAGGGAGCGGGTGTCCACCCCATAGTTCCCTTGGTCCCTAGCTCATTGTGCCACATCAAAGAAATATTTTAAAGTGTGATGAGATCTGGTCATTGCGGGGTGAATTTTCTTTTTCTGTGCCTTCCAGTCAGTGTTGACTCTTGGTGACTGCCTGGACTAGTCCCTGCAGCTTTCTTGTACAGCTGGAGAACTTCCTTAGGATTCTGCTACTGTTTACAGTGGGGACTGATCTGTCTGAGGAACAGGTGACACAGTCCCTCTTAGATGGGGAGAAGGAGAAATACTTCTTTTGCTGTCTACGTGGAAGGGGAAGCACCCTTGCAGGGGAAAGTCTAACCTGCTGGAAAGAAACCTTGGGTTGTATGTTGGTCTTCATGAAGGAGGCAACCAGCTAGTTAGTTCTATTCGCGGGCCTGGAAATCAGGGTCATGAGACCTGCTACCTTTTTCTTTTCTCTTTTGGTCTGGAACAGACTGCTGTTTTTTGTTTCATCTGTTTGTCCTACAAACGTTTTCTCTCTTAAAAGATCTCCCCTTTCCTCAGTAGCTTTTCTTTCCACTCTTAAAAAGAAAATCCAAGCCAATTCCCTGTATGCTTTCAGAATGTGCATGCTTCGTTTCCATCTCCAACTAATTTGCAGATCTCTGTTCCAGTTGTCTTCTGCTGGAGAAAAAGGTTCCTCTCATTAGCGGAGGCCAGAGGCTGATGTTGAGCCCACTGGGTCTTGCTCCGTTTTTTCTGGGTAATGAAGGATCAACTCTCACTTGACCTGTTCAGTAAGGAAGATGTAGTGAAAGGTCAGAGGCATTGAGTAACAAACTTTCAAATAACCGGCTGCCCAGTATTGAGAGGGTTATTCCTTGAGAGTTTATGCTAGTGATCTACCAGAGATCCCTTGGCTGCTCTCTTTCCTGGGACAGCAGCATGGCTCTTTAAAGATTCCAGTGAAAACTGTTTGCTTATAGACCTCAAAAGATAGGCCACCCTGGTACCTCAGGACTCCTCTGTCTTCAGCCCTTCCCTGGGCTTTCCTCCCTTGGTGGAAGACTGGCTTCAGAATAAGGATTGGGGCCAGAAAGCTCCATGCAGTCTACTTCTCAGCCAACATCCCTGCGCTAGTCTGCAGCAGGGAGCTAGTCAGGGTGGCTAAAGCCCTGGAGCAAGTCTGCTCCCCACCTGATTTAATCTTTTTTCCCTTCAACGTTGCCTGCTTGAGAGCTGGTGTCCTTCAGGATATCCCATGGCAAACACACGGGGGCAAAGCAGACACCCCTTTCCTTTTGAACTGAGAGAAGCTACTTGCAGCCAAGGGAATCCACAATGCTTCCAGACCTGTGTAGTCTGGATCCAAATTTCTCGAAAAGTCCTAGGCCACTTCCCATCCTAGACCTGCCTTCCAACTTTTATTGAAACAGTTATCACAACTCTGACTTCCACAGCCCGCTGCTAAGAGCAGGGCTTCAGGGCTTCCTCCATTCCCGGAAGGAGTTTTCTGAAGACCTTTGCATATGAAAACTGTTTCAATAGGGATCCTGTTCAGGCTTTCCCTCCCAAAGCTGATGAAGAAAATCCAGCAACCTCACACCTCCAGATCTTGGAAAAAACAGGTCATTATCATAGAGGCCTTGTCTCCTATCCTTTTTCCTAGGGTTCCCAAATGGAAGGAATATACAGTACAGTACAGCAAAAGTTTTAGACAGGTGTGAAAAAATGCTGTAAAGTAAGAATGCTTTCAAAAATATATATTGTAATTGTTTTATGTTTATCAATTTACAAAATGCAAAGTAAGCGAACAGAAGAAAAATCTAAATCAAATCAATATTTGGTGTGACTACCCTTTGGCTTCAAACCAGCATCAATTCTTACACTTGCACACTTTGTACGCTTGCACAAAGTCAGGGATCTTGTAGGATTAAACTCAGGTGTATGATTAACCAATTATACCAAGCAGGTGCTAATGATCATCAATTTCATATGTAGGTTGAAACAGTCATTAACTGAAACAAACAGCTGTGTAGGAGGCTTAAAACTGGGTGAGTGTCAGGCCTAGCCCAAGGAACTCGAAGAGACCATGTAAATTCAGTCTAGCAATGTTTATTAGCTACAACCTCTAGCAAGAATCTTCCCAGACTGAAACCCCAGTTCCCAAGTAATGCCAGCCACAACATTGTGAATTCCTCAGGGAGGTGCCAGTCTCATCCTCTTATCTCTCCCTCACGCCTCAAGAGATGAAAGAAAATGTTTTTCTCCCTGAGTCTGGCCTTCATAATTCCATTCCATCCTAGTGAGGAACAGCCAAACTCTGCTACTAAGGTGAGGTTGTGGAAGGCAGTTTCATGTCACAGGTGATACACCATGGCAAGACTGAGCACGGCAACAAGACACAAGGTAGTTATACTGCATCAGCAAGGTCTCTCCCAGGCAAAAATTTCAAAGCAGACTGGGGTTTCAAGATGTGCTGTTCAAGCTCTTTTGAAGAAGCACAAAGAAATGGACAATGTTGAGGACTGTAGACGCAGTGGTTGGGCAAGGAAACTTAATGCAGCAGATGGAAGACACATCATGTTTACTCCCCTTCGACATTGGAAGATGCCCAGCAGTGCCATCAGCATAGAACTGGCAGAAACCAGTGGGGCCCAGGTACACCCATCTTCTGTCCAGAGAAGTCTGGCCAGAAGTGGTCTTCATGGAAGACTTGCGGCCAAAAAGTCATACCTCCGACATGGACACAAGGCTAAGTGACTCAACTATGCATGAAAACATAGGAACTGGGGTGTGGAAAAATGGCAGCAGGTGCTCTGGACTGATGAGTCAAAATTTGAAATATTTGGCTGTAGCAGGAGGCAGTTTGTTCATTGAAGGGCTGGAGAGCGGTACAATAATGAGAGA
Source organism: Python bivittatus (assembly GCF_059951505.1). Lineage (NCBI taxonomy): Eukaryota > Metazoa > Chordata > Lepidosauria > Squamata > Pythonidae > Python > Python bivittatus. Next base: position 5,451,220 of record NW_028277053.1, on the reverse strand, counting down.
GAAGCATGGTGGAGGTTCCTTGCAAGTTTGCGGCTGCATTTCTACAAATGGAGATTTAGTCAGGATCAATGGTGTCCTCAGTGCTGAGAAATACAGGCAGATACTTATCCATCATGCCATACCATCAGGGAGGCGTGTGATTGGCCCCAAATTAATTCTGCAGCAGGACAACGACCCCAAACATACAGCCAATGTCATTAAGAACTATCTTCAGCATCAAGAAGAACAGGGAGTCCTGGAAGTGGTGATTTCGCCCCCACAGAGCCCTGATCTCAACATCATCAAGTCTGTCTGGGATTACATGAAGAAACAGAAGGATTTGAGGCAGCCTACATCCACAGGAGGTCTGTGGTTGGTTCTCCAAGATGTTTGGAACAACCTACCTGCCAAGTTCCTTCAAAAACTGTGTGCAAGTGTACCTAGAAGAATTGATGCTGTTTTGAAGGCAAAGAGTGGTCACACCAAATATTGATTTGATTTGGGTTTTTCTCCTGTTCGCTCACTTTGCATTTGTAAATTGATAAACATAAACAATTACAATATATATTTTTGAAAGCATTCTTACTTTACAGCATTTTTTCACACCTGCCTAAAACTTTTGCACAGTACTGTATATGAACAACTTCATGATGGTCCACAGATTTCAAATAGATGCCCTTTATAACAGCAGGATGACTTCTACTCTATTGTTTTTTGGGAAGTTACCTGCATTCCTTATAGCAGAGTTAACTGAGATTTTGGATGCTGGTAGGCGCAAGGCCTTCCTCTTTGCCCCATAAATATTTTCCAAATTAAAAATTTCTCTCATTAATATCTGTTCTGCTATTCCAGAATTAAACTTCCTGTGAACAGAATGTCCAAGTTATTTTCACATCAGGTGTCAAATGATGTCTGGACACTTGCATTAGAAAAGTGCGATTCATGAAAAAGCTATGGGATTTAGTAGCACAGGTAGCTTATTTCAAAGACCACGTAATATAGGGATCAGGACCAGCCCAGGAACCCATTGGTGGTGGTTTGGTGGATAGGCGTATTTCTTGCTTGTTGCAAAAATCTACCAAGAGATCACAAGCAAAACATTTAAAGCAAAATACAGGCAGCGTATACAGTCCATCATATTTCCAACTATATTCAGAGTCACTTTGGATCTAGATCCTCAGGCCTGTTCGCATCCCCGAAAATTACTAACTTCTCTGCCACTTCTTTGGGTTTTTACCCAGGGTCAGAGACCATGGGTACGTTAACTTTTCCTTGATCTCCATAACTGTTGCAAACTCCCCTCAGACTTTCTCTAATCAGACCAAACACTCCAACAATCCTTGCCTTAGTATTAACACTGCGTCTCTAAAGGCTATTTCCTCTGGGGCTGTACCCTAAGGCGGCCTTCTGGGTAGAGGAGAATCTTGAGGCCAAGGGTATAAATACCAGTTTCCATCCAAATTTCCATATAAGGATTTTAAAAATTAATTTTGAGACCTGGATTACCTCATGGCGTTAACTTAGCATGAGAAAATATTAAAAATGCTATTTCCTAGAAATAATGTACCACAATCTTTAAGTTGATGTAATAATGAGAGGAACTATTTGAAATCTACACTATTTTTATCCTAAGGGAGTCCAGACTAAAAGTTGTCATGTTTGAATATTCTCGACCAGGGGTTTTCCAAACCTTTCAGGCTATGGAACCATTGTTTTTAAAAAGTGCTAGCGATAGAAAATTAGCTTTGTTTTAGCCCTTCATTTCTCACAGAACCCACCAAGTTCTCCATAGAACGCAGTTTGGGGAAAAAATTGTTCTAGAGGACCCCAAGGAGAATTTCCATTATAGGAAGTCATCCAAAATGTGGTAGTAACCAATAGATGTTCAAAATGATACAATTCAAGATTTGGAAAACCAAATCCCCCCCATCTTTTTAATAGACAGCTCAATTTTTGTCTTCAGAATTGAAGATCTCCCCGAATTGAAGATCCTCACAACTGTATGAAACATGGTATTACATTTTTGAAAATATGTTGCAGATATATGTATCACAATTCCACACAAAATCTTTAATGTTTTAGGAAATATGTTCATTTTTAATATATAATTTTTTTGAAAATTTTAATTATAGAGATAAAAACTAATACAAACAACTCAGAGAAAAGAAAGTAAACAGTAAAAAGTGCAAATAAAAAGTAAAAGAAAGGAAAGAAAAATGAAAAAGTGAAATAAAGCAAAAGAAAAGAAATATATAAAGAAGTGACTTCCAATCTTCATCACAAGAAGTATAAACAAGTTTGGTAACTCTTCACCCCCTATAAAATTATAAACAGATATCTCTTCTTCCCATAACCCATCCTTTCTCTACAAGCAAATCCAGAAGACATCAACTTTTCAATTCTGGGGTCAGTAAAAAGTCTGTAAAGGGTTGCCAGAATTTCATAAAAACATGTCTTATTTTAACCTTGATCAAATAAACCAACTTTATATTCCTTTTACCTCTGAAAATCTTACTCTTTAGTTCATTCAAATATTGTACGATTTGATCTCTCTTCAATTCTTCTTTTTCCCATTGCATAGGCTTCTTCAAGGCTTTAACAAGCCTCTTTTGTGAATCCAGTAAAAAGACATTATCCAGGTCATGGAAATGCGTTCATTTTAAGAGTGTTAATTTTGGCCTGAAAGGATGGCATTTAAAGACAGCTATCTGTCAGGATCTAAAGAGATCTTACCTGTTTTGTTCATATTTAAAGTGATTATCTGCAAAATATTCTGTTGGAAAAGAACTCCAAGATAGTTAACAAAAATTAAATATATACAGTTTCAGATACAAAATTGATAATTGCTTAATGATGCAGTGAAACAGTTTTTACCTATCGGCCTCAGTTCCAACTTGGTTCAATTACTTGAATATCCTACTGTTTTTCCAAACAAATTTATCAGTCCATCAAAGCTGGAATTGAGTCATGAAGTGCAGACCTAATTGAATGAATAATACATTAGTATTATTTAGTAGTAGTAGTATTTAGTAGTAGAATAATAGTATTCTAAAGAACTATGTAAACCATGAATGTTATAATCTTGTCTAATGGCAGGGGTGTAAGGGGAACGTGGGCTTCTATGCCTACTGCCTTTACACAGTAGAAAAGTGGTTTAAAAATATTGTTAACTTTCACTTCGAATGTAGGAGGTGAATATACAAACTGGACCAATTTTCAGGAAATTCAAACATAAAAACCTTAAGTTTTAGGAATAAAGGGATCAGAATTTTTTTGTACCATTCCACAGGAAGTCCATAAGACATGGTGCCTTACCATTCCTCAGCATTAGGGTCACTTTTTTTTTAGTTTACCGGCAGCCAGAGCGGGCGCTAATTCTTGCTGTACAAAGTCTAATTGTGGGAGAGGAGCGAGGGTTTCTGTGGATCTTGACGCCAGGCTTCAGTGAGCGCAGCCTAGAGTGCGCTTGCTTTTCTGTAGCTGTCTTGCGCCCTGGCTTTGAGGATCTGAGCTCCAAAGGCACCGCGGCCCTTTTCACACGAAGCGCTGCCTGGTAGGCCCGCCACCATCCCCCGTGCACGGCTTCGACTTTTCCCGCCAGATGAAGGGCTTTGCACCACATTCTCTTTGAAATGCTCCCAGGCTCACTGCGTAATACTGTCACCCAGATGTCAGGCTGACAGGCCTGCAATTACCCAAGTGCTCTTTTCCCTCTCTTTATTATAGGAGTGATGTTTGCCCTTCTCCGATCACGCAGTTCTCGGGTACTATGCCAATCTGCCCTGATTTTGCTAAAGATCAAAGGAAGGGGCCTAAGGAAGTGGGCATCCACACCCCCTTGAGATCTGGGATGCAACTGGTCTGGACTCAGGTGCCTTCCTGGAGGCCACGCTTCTGGCCCTTGGGCTGCCGCCCCCTCCTCTTGGCAGCTGTTCGCTTACGTCCCTTTGCACACCCTCCCGCTGGCGAGAAGACGGAAGCAGCTGAAGAGCTCTGCTGCCATGCGCTGCCAGTGTCCCACCCTCTTCTCCTAGCAGGGAGCCCCTGCTGCCTCCTTTGGCTACCGACTCAGCAAAACAGAACAAGCCCTTGTTCCCACTTTCTTTGCAAACCAAAGTTCCTTTTGCCTTTTAGCCTCTCTGACTAAAGGTGAAGAAAAGGTGCTAAAACCTTGGTCTCCTGCCCTGTGTCTTTCAGGCCTTTCATAAACGTCGTCTTTGAGAGACAGGAGAATAACACCACTCTAGCAAAGGTGTCTGAGGCCTTATCACCTGCGTAAGCCACGTCGTACCCCCTGCCCCGCCAGAGATGGCTGCGTATGCATTTGGTGCTGATTCTTTCCATGACAGATTTGTAGGAAAGCAACATGGACTAACCCTTCTAAGTTAGATACCTTTCTGTCTGCAGAGGCAGCCAAACAATGGGATTGCAACAGCATGCTTTCCTTTAATCATAATCTCAGCCACCATATTTTCTGTCTCCTACCATGGATATCAGCTTAGCTAGATCAGATCCTGTGTTTGGGCGCCTTCCTCTCCCCAGCGTTGATGAGATGCCTGCGTGATCTCACGGAAGTATCAAAACCACACCGTTCTGCGGGCGCTTGTGTTGCATCAGTTTGGGCAGGATGCAAGCGCGCCATCCGTCCTGGTCCTCCTGCGTTTGGGGAGGTGAGGCTGGGGCAGCTTCAGGCTCAGCCACAGGCCACACTGGGGGTCCTGCTTTTCCCGATTCCTGCTTTTTGGGGGCAATAAGGGGGATTAGCCCAGTATTTGGTGCCTGCCCAGGCAAGTCTGATGTGGTGGTGCGGGGTGTGGGGAGCAAATGAGGCGCTTTCTTTGCATTGACGTTTGCCGTTCACTCCCCAGGCCATCACCAGAAAGAATAAAAGCACGTTTTTAGCTTGCTTGTTTTCCTTTGAGAATATATTTAGGTGGAAATGGGAGCGGGAGGTGAATCGTTCCCACGTCGCCTCTTCAGACTTTCTCCCCCACATCCACACAGATTTGCTGTGGAAAACTGAATGTTGCCACTGAACGTCAGCAGTCATCCTGGGGTCCTGGAGGGCTTGAAGCGGCAAGCCTGCAGCAGCAGGCCCCTGTTGCTGTACGCGCTGGCTGAACACGAGGGCCCTTCTCCCCGCCCCATCTCCCCTGCTCCCGAGAGGCCTTAGCCGCAGTTTTGGCCTCGGCCGCCATTCTTCAAAAGCGTAAGGAGGGACAATGATGCAGGACGGCAGGTGACCAAGGTATGAGCTGGGTGGATTCTGGAGCGCTGAGCAGGGGTGCCGTGAGGAAGCTGTGAAGGAGCAGGTGCCGCGAGGCTGGACCTCCTGGGTGTCTCTGTTAGATTCACATCCGGGGCTTTTCCTTCCTGTACAGGTATTTAGCAAAGAATTCCTCGGCATTGTTCAGCGCAAGCGACTACGAGGTTGCACCTCCAGAATATCACCGGAAGGCTGTGTGAGCTGCTTGGTATAACAGTGCACAGGAGACGGCACGTTACTGGAAGAGATCCTCTGATCTCTGCAGCTGTCCCATCCAGTTCCACATTTGTCCACGGTCCCTTTCTTGCACATGTGTTTCTGCACAAATGCAGAAGTATCGGGTGAATAGTGTTTGTGTCTTCAGGTGGAGCTGCCACCGTCCACGTCCCAAGGGTTTTTCTTCAGGTCTGGAGGAAGAGAGGCTCCTGGAACGCTTCGTTGCGTCGGGTTGATGTTGGGATGTCGATGGAAACGCACTGTTGTTTCATAGCCTGAACTCCTGCATGCTTCTTGGTCCGTTTTCCTTGAAACAAAGCCTTACCTGCTGCTGATGGTTTGGTACCGTGTTGTCGTCCTTTCCCACAAACAAACTCTTGCTGCCAGTATTGGGGGGGAAGGGAGATCAAGCACAGATACGGGATGGGTGGGGGGGGTCCTTGTGTGCTTTCTTGGTGTTGGGAGGGTAAAATGTTGTGAACAACGTCTGTGTTCTTTGCATAGCTGAAGCATTGTGGGATTAGTACTGGGGAGGGTTGAATGTACCTTCTAGCATAGGAGGAATTTACCATTGGCCCCCCAGGTATGATGATACGGTGTTCTCTGGAGGAGATAGGTACAAGTCTCCAAATAAAATTTTCTACTTCAGCTATTAGAGACTTACGTCTTTTTGTGCTTTCTGCAAAGCCACTTTTAACTTTAAATGTTGAAGGGCAGCCAATTCTTGCCATAATTCCATACTAAAGAATTCAATCAGCAAGCAAAGAAGAGCAGTCTGCTGAGGAAACAGCAAGGTGATTGGGAAGAATCGGCAGATGTGGGGTGCTTGTTTGTGATTTTTATAGCCCATCCTGATCCAGAACTCTGGGTGGTGTCTTGCAAGGATAAGAATAAAATCTGGAACCCAGAGCCCGGCTGCCCCTGCTCAGCTAGGTTTTGGGAACGGGCCTGTTTTTCCACTACCAAATGGTTCTGAATGGTGGTGGGGCAGACCTGGCTGGTGTTCAGCAGCAACCCTTTAAGGCCAAGCGCTCCAATGACCCAGTGGCCAGGTCTCCAGGATGGGGCTACCAAGGCAGGAAAGGAGGTTGCCACCAAAATGGAGCTCCTTTCCCCCACCCAGTAACCCCCCTGTATCTCCTTGACCTGACAACCACGGGGTGCCACAGCTACATTCGACACGCCATAGACTAATAGTTCTGCTCACCAAACATTCTTTGTCTGACAATCTTTCTATGATTAGAGGTCCGCAATTTGGTGAATCTCCCACTTTGTCACAAACCGCGTACCATAATTCACCACATCATCTATCATCGTCCAACATCTGTGACTCAGTATGAAGATGAAGGGAATGCACTGAAACTTTCTTGCTGGTCCTCCCCCCACCTCCCAGCCTGCAGTCTCACTGTGAACCAAGGTATCCTCACTGCTATACAGGTAGTCCTCGCTTAATGACCCTGATTGGGACTGGCAACTGCCACTAAGCAAAGCGGTCGCTAAGTGGAAAATTACATGACCAACTCTGCTTTCCAGCCGGAAAGAGACAGGACTACTCAGTTTCACACCTTCAGCTTTTGTTTGCCTCCTAATTGCTCCCTGCCCTTTGGAAGGCTCAAGTGCCTGGTTACTGTCTTCTACGTATCGAAAGCAATGCGGTCATGCTGCGGCCCAGGGCTGGGAGCTGCAGGCGCACTATGCAAACAGCTTATGGTACTCTCTTGAAATCTCTTCCTCTCCCCCCCCCGCGCAGAGCAGAGAGATTGGAGAGGGATTTCAAGAGAGTAAGCTCTTCTACATGTGTGGGCAGCAGGAAATGGTCAGGCAAAGGGGAAATTACCTACAGAAACTGCTTGCTTTTTTTCCCTCCCTGCCCCCTTGAACAGCAGAGAAATTGGAGAGGAAGAGATTTCAAGAGAGTACTGTAAGCTGTTTGCACAGTGCCCACAGTTCCCAGCCCTGGGCTGTGGTGTGATCACATTGCTTTCAACGTGAAGTGCAAACAGCTTACTCTTGCAATCCCTTCCTCTTCAATCTCTCTGCTCTGCAAGGGAGGAAGAAAAGAAAAGAAAAACGCAGGACAACACGTACTGACGTGAATGGCGATCGTGTGACTGAGGGACACTGCGAAGGTTTTTTTTTCAGCACTGTCATAGTGATCGCTAAGCAAGCACTACCTGTAGTATGCAAGCTCTTCAAAGAGGCATCACTGGAGGTCCACCTAGAGCCATTCCTGAATGCCTGTGACTCTACAACATAGCCACATCTCCCAGAGACTTGTGTGCCCCATGCTTCAGCTCACTGCTGGCAGACCACTTTTTAGAAGCCTCTCTAGCTGGCCCAGGTAAGAGAGGTCCATACCTTTGCTCCTGATGCACCCAGCTTCCGCCGACCCTCCAAAGACACTGGTTCCTTTCACTGTGGCTGCTTTTGTCTGTGAGGGCCTCCCCTTCCAAAGTGTTCTCAAGCCCAATTTCTTAACTCCAGTAAAGTCCACTCTTCCAGACTCCTCTCAGCTCTACTGTTCTCTGATTGTTGCAGGCCCTCCTTGGCCAAAATGGCTGATTTTACTGCCCTGCTATCCACCACGGTTGCTGCTGCCTCTCTGGCTCTAGTCAACAGCTTCTAGTAACAGTTGTTCACTGGGCTCCAGCACTCCACACTGTTCTGGCTCTACAGTCAATACTAATGCACCTGTGCTCTGCTAGTGCTCCAATGGGGCCTCTGAGAATGGTGGTCACCACGCACAACCCCTCTGCTATTGCTGCTGCTGCTTTGGTCTCAGTCAGCTGCTTTCCAGCAACGGCAACCACTACACCTTGCCACCCCAGCCATGCCATCACCACTATTGCCATTGCTCCACTCTTCATTTCTCTTATTCCTTGGTTTTCTCAACTCCAGCGCAGTCTCTCTCAAGCTGTTGTCCTCCCAACTAAGCAACTTTCTCCAGTGGCTCAGTAGGTGGTCTTCCAGGCCAAGTGCTTTCTACCTTCCTCAACCTCACAACCATGAAAGCTCCATCATTCACCACAAAACTTACATTACTTAAGCTATATTCCCTCTTCCAAACCCCCAACCTCACATATGTTACGTGTTTACCCTCTCTGATGCCATCTTAGAAGTACCTGTTTTACTCTGTATCCTTCCCTTATTATCATCATCTGCAAAGCCAGTGCTGCTCCAATTGAGAACTTGGATCTCCAGCAGCAGCAGCAGCAGCAGCAGCAGCAGCAGCAGCAGCAGCAGCACTACTACTTTATGGGTTTCTATGACATTCCTGGCTTAGCCTGGGATGGCACTGTACAACTAAGTGATGTTAGTCTACTGATGACTACTCCAAATCAATGAATGACCTCACCTACTGTCTTCATACAGATGTTAAATAACATTGGAGAAAGCATAGAATCCTGTGGTATCCACGTTGGAGTAACCAAGGATTTGAGTTCTTCCCCTCCTCCCTGACTACAGACTGGAACTATCCATGCCAGTTGGAGTGGAATCACTTGAGTACAGGGCCCCCAGTTCCTGACCCTTATAGATCATCCAGCAGGATACCATACAGTAGTTGATAGTATCAAAAGCTGCCACTAGATCTAATAGGACCAAGAGGGACTGTATGCCCTCTATCAAGGTTCTGGCAAAAACTATCAATCATTTCTATCCTTTCACTGGCCCTGAATCCTGATTGGAAGAGCTCTGGATCATCTGGGTCTTCTAGGATCTTCTGTAGCTTAGTCACTGCTGCCTTTTCAACAACCTTCCCTAAAATGGTACTGAGGAGGAGAAGGGAACAGACGGAGGAGGGTAGAGCATTTGGAATAAGCTGGAAGACCAAGTGGTTAGTTTACTTTAGGACCTAGTAGAAAGTCTGCTTGATTCCTGAGAGTATCTGAAAGTACTGAAAGTTGGTGGGGAGAGAGAAATTTTATTCTAAAGCTTGTCTCCTACTTGAGTTAATTGGGGGCTGTGTGGATCTTCAACCTGGGGTGCATCCAAAGTTTTCTTCTGGTAATTCTGAGCGGTTGGGAGGCTAGTAGATTTTAGGCTTAAACTTGCATGTGACATAATGGGGTAGAGTTATGAGGCTGGCAGGATGGACAAGTTGAAGGATTGGGGGTTTAAGTGTTCCCTTCCCTACTTAGAGGGAGACTAGCAGGCTAGAAATGTAACACAGATGTCTGTGGCCTCTGTTATATTAGATGGGAGCCTGGCTTCCTATGCCCTGAAGTATTTGGAAAGGTAACCCTGCAGCTGCCGCTGGAACTGCTACGGCCGCTCTGGTAGCTTACAAACAGGCGCTGGCTTCGGTGCTTGTGAGTCTTCCCGAAAGAGTAACTGATGTCCCACTGGTCTGATGTGTGCTTTAAGTTGGATATAAAAAATACACTTTTTATTCTGGAGCATTTTATTCCCAGCCCAAATCTTTCTGTATTTCCAGCACTACCCTACTGTATGTAGCTGAAACAAAAATAGCATTGCCTGTGCTTGAGATGTGTCTGAAATAGCTGCTGTTTGTTGTCCAGAGCAGCCTCTCTGGTGGGTATTTACTATAAGAGAGCTTGGGAAGAAAATTCAGGGTTATGAGAGGCTCGGATGGTCTGGTCCAGAAGATGGCCTGAGGGTATTTCTTGCTGCCTTTTGAAGGCTCAACAGGACACATGTCTAAATTCCAATTATGCTGCAGGATGACTCCGGTTGAATGGCTGGACTGACTGATTTACATGCCATTCAGTAACAAAGGTTATGGGAACAAATGGTTATGGGAAAAAAAGTATAATTACAGAATTAAAATCTAAAACCACAATTAAAATCTAAAAACCACAAAAAGAAATATTTAACATCAAATATTAGTCGACAATCCATAACGCACTAAATACTTTTAGGATTAAATTATGAGAAAATAGAAAGGTCTTCAGATGATGCCTGGCAAGACATCCCACAGCCAGAATCATTGCCCGGAAGCATACTGCAATTCCTTTGAAGAGACACCCAGAGAAGGGGATTGAAGGTCTGATGGTTGTATTTGGGGGAAATCTGGGGGAAATGTATTTGGGAAAAGACAAGACTTCAGGTGGTCTAAGATAATTACAGGATCAATTACTTCACAGATTAATACCAGCTTCTTAACTGAATCCAAAAATGGGCAGTTTGGGTCAAGGGCTGGCTGTAGTCAGTTCTTGTTATGACCTTACTGCCAGACTTCAGATGAAATTTCAAGAGCATACTTCCAGGATTGAACATTGCAAGAGCTGGCAATATTCTATTGGGTCTGGGCATCTTGGTAGGCCACAGATTAAACATGCACCAGTGCTGTGCTGCAGCTGCTAAAAGAGCCACTGCGGTCTTGGGTACATCCCAGAAGGTGATCCCTGCAGTGGTCAGAGCGCATCTGGAACCCTCTGCCCAGTTCTGGTCACCACAATACAAGAGGGATGCTGCTGGCTGGGGAATCCTGAGAGCTGAAGTCCACGCATCTTAAAATGGCCGAGGCTGAGAAACACTGCTCTGGAGGGTCCCTGGTGGCCAGCAGCTGAAGCCTCCAGATGAGTCAGTGCAGGGTCCAAGAGAGTCCCCGACTACAACCATGGAGACGGTGGGCCGCCTCCTCCAGAAGAAGTGGAAAACCGCTCTGTGGGCAGCTGAACTGCCCCAAAGACCCCCATCCTCTTTGGATGGAGCCTCTGATTTTGGGCTCTTCTCCAGGCCACTGGGGTGCATCCAACCCCCCCCCCCCACTGCCTCAGGGTGGGGTGGGGACATACAGAACAATCAGATGGCAGAATACTGACGGGGGAGCAAAATGTTGCCTCCTGGAATCTGCCACCCGACAGGAGGAGACCCCTGCTAGGCTGGCCCACGCAGCCAACCCAGAAGGGGGGCATCAGCCAGGACACCAGTGTTGCCATCGAACTGCTCTGCTCCCCTCCCTCCCAGCAATTCCCAGACAGGGGACCAGGCAGTTTCCTTCCTGCTGAAATGGCTCAAGAAGACTAGCGGCACCAAGGAACTGCCTGAAGGGCTAAGCCCCAACACTGGTGGGTGCGGGTCGCTGTCTTGAGGAAGGGAAACGCTGTAGAAAAAGAGAGTGGAGTGTAAAGCAGCCCAGCCAGCCAGCTTTACAGATCGCTTATGGGCACGCTTCTTGTACTGAGGTCGCCATAAAACGACTGACTGACTGACTGACTGACTGACTGACTGACTAAAACAGGCAAGCTTTTAGAAGATTCAGCACCCTTTTCCACAGATTAAATAGGCACCAAGGCTGCTTACAATATTACTGTTGTAAATTAATCAGGGAGCCAGTTCGGGGTCGTGGTGAAGGCCCCAGGCTAGAAACTGGCAGGCCCTGAGTTCGAGTCCCACCTGCGGCACAGAGCCAGCTGGGCGACCCTGGGCCAGTCCGGCTCTCGCAGCCCGGGAAGGAGCGGCCGAGGGCAACCCGCTTCCGGGAAACCTTGCCAAGAAAAGTAACTGCAGGGGCTGGTCAGCGCTGCCTCGACGAGCCGAGCCGAGCCCAACCGCATCATACAAGGGAAGGCGGCGGCCCTGGTCACTCCCCAAGCAGTCCACCCCAGCAGCACCGTGGGCTGGCGGCCCTTGGCTTCTGCTGGCCTCATTCGCCCCAAAGCTGCCCCTTGCTTGCCTCCAGCCGCCTCCAGAAGTCGGCCTCTTTCCGCCAGCGTCCCCCTCCTCCTCCCAGGAGACCTGCGAGGGCACGGGCAGCGTCTGCCGGGACCTCCCTCCGCGCCCCGACGGGACGGGAGCAGGGCCCGCGAGAGCCCCTTCCCAGCGGCGCAGGGGCCTCCGCGCGCGCTCGCCCAGGAGCAGCGCCCCCGCCCGGCTTTCCGGCGCCTGCAGGGGCCTCCCCGCCGGACAGGCGGGGCTGCTGCGCGCGGAGTCCTCGGGGCAGCCCCGGCTCTCCGCTGCCCCGTCCGTGCGCGCTGCGCGAAGAAGCGCCGAGAGGCGGCTGCGGGGCTTTCCCGGGCGGCGCCGTCCTTCGGCCCGGTCCTCGCTCGCTCGCTCCTTTCCCTGCCTTCCGGGCCCCGGGCCCCGGGGACTCCTCTCCGCCTTCACTGCTCGCCAGCGCCCCGCGCCGCGCCTTCCGCGGCGGACGCTTCTCCCGCGGCTCCCCGGCTCCCGAAAGAGCTCGGCGGTGCAGGCGAGAAGGAGGGGCCGCCCCGCTCCCACGCCCTGGGCGGAAGGGCCGGGCTGCGGGGGGCTCGGCTTCGGGAAGCGCCCCCGCCCCGAGCGCAGGGCTGGCTGGCCTCGCCTCCCAAGCGGCCCGGGGAGGCAGACGGGGCTGCCGCGGGATGACCGGCCGAGGGGCGCGTCAGGCACATTCCCCGCGCGGGGGCCTCCCGAAAGGGCCCGCTTTCGCCCTCGGGGAAGGCAGCCGGCGGCTCCTCGGGCTCTTCGCTGGAGGCTGTTAAAGCTGCTGAGTCCTCAGGAAGATGGGCGGGCTTCTTTCACGTACACAGATGTTGAAAGTAGCTAACCTACTTCTCAAGTAATAGACTCCCTCTGCTTCGTAGAACTAGACGGGCAGCCTGGAGGTGCGTTTCCCTTCGGGCAGGGGCAATGATGCCCGGGAGGCGGACGGGCACACACGGAGCAGGGTTCTCTGGGAGGTATTTTTCATGATAATAGTTGTGCTGTGGCTGTGGTTATTATTCTGAATGAAACTTCCGGGGCCAAATGAGTTGCATGTTGGGGCAGTGAAAGAACCGGGTGCCTGGAATGTTGGGGAGAACCCTGGAAGGCTTTGTTCCCGGTGGGGCCCTGCAGTTTGCTGGTTTTCACGAAGTAAAGCCTCCAGACCCGAAGGCTTTCAGGACGCGCCCGCCGGGATGTTTGACCTGGAATGCCAGGCCTGCAACAGGTCAGTGGAATTCAAGTCATTCTCCACTCCTGAAAAGATCATTTATTGTCAAATTTATATCCTGCCATAATCACAAAAGACTCTAAGCAGCACACGAAGATAAGAAGATACAAGAATAGTACAGAAAAATATAAATACAATTCATAGAATCACAGAGTTGGAAGGGACCTAAGGTCCAACCCTCTGCACTCTGCTGGATTCAGTTAGCACCCCCCACCCACCCACCCACCCACCCAGCAATTGATGGTGTCAGAGTCCAAAAGTCCTCCAGAAAAACTCAGTCTTCAACTTTTCCCAGAACCACATAATGTTGGAGACAAATGAGCCTCCAACAGGAGGCTGTGCCGGAGGGCTGGCCCCATCACTGGAGAACAACACACCTGGGATTTGCCCTTCCTGACTTCCCAGCTGTTTCTCTCTGCACAATCAAAATGACTGGCCCAACACTAGTGGGGAGATGTGATTCTGCAGGTAACCCAGTGCCATACAAAAAACATTAATGTCCCTCTGCAGCCATCTACTCAACCTCTTGGATTGTTCAAAATAATAGACAGTCCACCAACAAGTTCTTTCCACACTACATCCTGGGATGTTTTTTGTCTGATCCTGCAAATTCAGCTTATCCAAGAGCATCTTGTCAGGCTCAAGCTAAAATCCTGCTCAGCTCCTGGCACGTGCCTCCAGTTAAAGGCTATTTAAGCCATCATCCATCGTCTTGTGAATCCTCCTTGGATTGGAAGTGTGGTGGTAAAAGGTACACCCCTCCTATACACGTAAGCTGCATTCACTACCAAACCTCTGAGATGCCCCGCCCCACCCCGCCCACACACACAAACACACACACACACACACACAAACTGCTTAAAGTGCCCTTGTAAGAAAACATTCACAGCAAGCTGGACTGACCCTGAGTGGTGATGGGAGAAGACCCGGCCAGGACTCTGTGGCCCAGGAAACCCACTTGTCGGTCTGACTTTCTTGCCTTTGCAGCGTTGTGGGCCAAAGGTTCTGCTTTTGTTCAGGGCTGAGCTTTATTGCTTGCAGGTACCTTCAAAGTGATTTGGTTGCTTTAGGTGAGCCAGGTTCTGGCCACAACAGAAGATTCCTGTTAGGATCACTCAGACCAGAAGCCGCTTTCAGAGGTGCAGCGTTTTGAAAGACTACTTTGATTTTTGCTAACAAGAAACAGTCCTCTAAATTCAGATTTGCTATTTCCATTCTGAACTAAGAAATAAATTGGATGTAGTGGTTTTTGGAGAAGATTAATACTGAAATCTGAAGGTAAAATTTGTTTTCCTTCTGTTTTATCATTACAGGTCATCCTCGTTTAGCAACTGCCTCTTTCAGTGACTGTTTGCAGTGATGATGGTGATGAAAAAATTAGCTTTGCAACCAATCCTTGTATTTACGACCTGCACAGGCCTGTAGAGCAAAGGGAAGCTGAAGTAAGATCATAAGCAGAGTTGCGTTTTCACTGAGCAGCCACTTTGGTTAATGGCTGAGTTGCCAGTCCCAATTGTGATTCTAAATGAGGACTACTTGTAATCTTACATATAAAGTTTTCTTATGAAATTTAATATTTCAAACAGAAAAGATTAGTGAATTAAGATTATTTGTAGTCAGGGACCAAAATATCAGTCATTTTACAATGGAATATAATCCGGTATGCTCAAGAAGAAACAAGGCTGAAAACAAGAAATTAGATTATTTCTTGTAATTCTTTTTAGATTAAATGTATCACTAGAGGGCGAAAGCATAAAAGGCAAACTAAGAAACTGCATATGTTAAAATAATCAGAGGAAGAAAGGGCACAAAAAGAAATACCAATCAGCTTATGAAATCAATATGGTTAGCGACCAATAATTTTTAACTGGCTTTATGATTCAGTGAACTAAATTGGACATGCTACCACCAAAGTCAAAATGTTGTGCCCGGTGTTGTGTCTTTTCTCCCGATTGAACAAAAGACACTAATGGATTTTTCTATCACTTGCTTTTATCTTTCATTGAAATTTCCAGAACAACTCACTCCAGCAGGTCTGGATTACAAGCTGCAGGTACCAAAAGGTAAATGTATAACAGTACAAGACAACAGTCTTGGTTAATCAATATAGTAACAGTAATACATTAGTTCACACTCTTCCCTGCTAAGATAAGGCCCATAGTATATTTACTCATCTCGGCCCTGTGGTGGCTTTTGTACACACGTCCGAATGCTCTGTGCACTGCAGGCAACTATGGAGCAACCTCTGGTTGTATGTCTGCCTATTTAGTGGGTAGGTGCTGCTGGTGGTAACTCAGGAATTACAACTGAGTCTCCAACCAAGTCAATCACAACTTCTTTTCAGAACTCTGTTCGATGTGTTCTCCCCACATGTTATTAGGAGCGATCTCTACAATGTAAGAAAGAGACCCAGTTCTTTCTCTGATCCTTCTCCACTGCTGTGAGTGTGATGTGAAATCTCTCAGGCATTCTGTGCCATCCTTCATCATGCATTGAATAATGCTGTATTATGAGGTGTCACAAGCCAATTTCATTGCAACCAGTGGGTTGTAATGTGGGTCTGAGGTCACCATTTTCTTTGCTTCTGCGAAAGCTTGTTCATCCTGGTTTCCTGCTGGGATCGCCCTCCTGACGTATTCAAGGGATAAAGCACAGCAGCTACATTTGGCAGGAATCTGTTATAATGACTTCATGTCATTCAAGACCCCTTGACTTTTTGCTCTGCACTTGTGTAGGTTTTGTATATCAATGGTGCGACTGCCATGTGTAATACTAGGTCTAAAGAATTCACATTTGTTGTGTTGTGCTTGAAGGCATAATCCACCTGATTTTTTTCCAGTGACAATGATGTTGTCTAAAGAGCACTGGATGCCTGGAGAAAGTTGTAGCACTTGGTCCACTGATCTCTGCCCAAGAACTGGTGCTGATGCTAGTGCAGAAACACGTCTGTTGTAATCAGATAGCCAAATATATTGTGATTTGCTCTTAGGAGAAAGGGGCTAGTTGCTCCCCTCGCCCCCTGAGATAGGCCCAGACCTCTATTATAGATAGCCATCTTTGTGGAATATGAATAGGAAAAGCAGAGGTCAGAGGGAAATGAAATGCCGAAGGGGTAGACAAGGGTAACTATTTCCCTAGCACGTGGTTGCAAGGGAAAGATTCTTGCTTTGATCTTGTGTACAGCAGTAAAAACCATTGGCTGTGTTTAAGTCTTGAGAAATAATGTACATCTTCTGATAAATTCCAGCTCCCTGCTTTGCAGTGTTGGCCTTTGTAATTCTTTTGCTTAAGGACAGCCACTGCGAAGTCAGTGATGGTACCCTGGAGAACTGAAATGTCTGACCCCTCCAATTTTGGATATGGCCATTTTCCATGGCAAAAAATTCCCTTTTATTCTGTTGTGTAGAGATTGGTGAACTTGTTGAATGTATCCAATTGGAAAAGGAGTATGTATATGATTTTCCACCTCCACCCCAGCCCCATAACGCAGATGACAGTATCAGGTTCCTGGACACCACTAGAAGAGGACGGGAACAGTGCGGACATCTGGGCCTGCTCTTTCTGTGTTACTGTGGTTTAGTTGAGAGGGAGACGATGGACTGTTCCCAGTTGGCAAGAGCAGATCAACCACCCAAGGGCCTATCCTTATCCGGGATGGGCTTAGATCATGGATGATGCTTTTATATGGGTTTAGGTTGTGTGTGTATTCGAGTAGTTTGTTGGGACGTAGCTAGGACATCCTGAATATGCATTCTGATAATAAAGATACGTTAGTGCAGATCAGCTAAACAGAGGCCTATGAAATATTAGCTGTGGATATGTTTTAAGTTAGCTATGAAGATACTGGCCGTGGTATCACGATATGAGGTTGTGCCATTGCTCTGGAGAGATACAGTTTCCCCAAACTGAAATAATTCTTAGTGAGTAGAAATCAGCAGAGACTGGTGCACAGATCTGCTGCAGCACTGCTGAAGAGGATATTCCCAATGACTTAAGTCCATTTTTTGTAGGATGTTGGTGTAAAGAGTCTCAACATCCATGGCAATATGAGATTGCTGATGGATTGTAGTTTCCTCATAAGGTATCCTGTACGATACTTGGACTATCGGTTGCATTATGGTGTGCCAATGAGTGCATATAAACCACCAGACTTCCCAATTATGATACTATTAATTCCAGGGACAAAGGGTCATCCAGGGCCATCTGGTCTGTGTATTCTGAGTGGTAAAGAGATGTGCTGAGGAGGATCCGAGGGCCCTGTATAATTAGCGTGGAGGTTCCCTCTTGGGTTCCTGTATGTAGTCCAACTTGTTCAGGATGACAATCATCCCTCCTTTGCTTGCTTCTTTAATTATGGTATTGGTGTTGTTTTTGAGATTCTGGATGACATTACATTACTACGGGCGAGGTTGGATGATAAACCACACCGTGCTGGTTATCTTCACTTGGGTGTGGCAACAGCAGCCAGGTGGGGCTGGTAGCTAGACTTGCTGTGGGAGAACCTCTGTGGGTGTTATGCTGGCTTCCTTTGATCTTGCAAGGAAAAGCGATCTCTGAGTGTTATGGCTAGAGTGGTTTTCCACCAGAGTTGTGCGCACATTGTCACCTGGCAGTGCATAGCTAGGAGCTTAGCTCCTTCAGCGCCATTAGGGGCTCCCTTACATAAGGACACCTGAAGATGGAGAGAGCAAAGACCATCTAGTCCAAGGTCTCGCTTTTGCTTTCTGCAGCTATCAGCTAAATGCTTCAAGTAGGATGGGAGGACAACAGCAACTGCTTCTATTCTGATTCAAGGCCCTCAGCCTCCAATCCTAGAAGGAATCAATAGCTGTCAATCATGGGAGAAGTCAATAAAAAAATAAATGTCTGTGATAGCGGGCCTTAAGGTGAGCTGGGGTTAAATTAAAAGCAAAATACTTCCAGTTTCAACCATATTAAAAAGAAATCAATTAGCTGAAAGTGAAATTGATTTATGATAACTACCTGAAATGGTCAGTTGTGTGTTAGGGTCCCCCCCCCCCCGATTTTCTCTCTTGATCATGAATATACCTTATGTATTCTGGGACTCCTTTTGGCCTGTGGACTCTGATGGATAGAGTGCTATCTAGCATGTCCTCTGCCAGCTGTGGACTGGATCTCTGCCCCAATGTGACTGGCTGCATCCAGGGGGTGGTCAGTTCCTCCCTGCAAGAAGAGTGGTGCTGCAGCTTTGAAAGAGGTGTGGAATGTCCCCTTCTTAAAAGGTCCTCCTTGGCTTCCAGGGAAGAAATGGCAGATTGAAGACAACACCGTGAAAAGTGGAACTGACGACTGCAGTGGAATGAAGAGCCGGCAAGTAGCTCTTTGATAATTCTTCTCCGGACAAGGAGAGGACTTGAGATTGCCCACAAGTGCTCCAGTCAGCTGCTCCTCATGAGGAGACTGCAAGACAGCTGTTTCTGGTGGGTTTAGAGCTCTGGGAGATGAGGAAAAGCCTTCTTGCTCAAACCACGGTCAATGCCTTCGAAAGGACACTACATTTGCATACTTCCTTTCCTAATCACTTTTGGAAACTGCTTGTTAACTGCTTTTCAGCTATTAGGAACCTTTGGATCAACAAGTTTTATAGCATCGGGTGAGTTTCCTTCAATTCCAAGTTTAAGAACTTAAAAAAAGATTTTTTTTTTGGAATCAACAGCAAAAGGGTGATTAAAACTTTGATTTTAGAAAGTTACACAGGGATTAAGGGTCCACATAAATTTGTAATAAGATTTGGGAATTAATTATAAAGAATCCTTCTCGTGGGAAAATGCTTTTGTTTTGAATTTCTTAAAAAAAAAAAGACTTTAACAATTTGACACTAGAGGGAACTAGAGGGAACTAAAGATTATAATTAAAAGAGAAAGACACTCAAACTCTACTTACAATTACAGAATGAAGCAAAATATTTTAACATTGAAAGATATTTTTGAACAATGAACCCAGAAGTTAATTTTAAGAGTGTCTGCCTCTGTAGATAGACTGTATTTAAAAGATGTTATGGAAGAGGAACAAGTTTTACCTGACAAGATTGAGACTGATCTGAAAGTAGATTTAAAAATGAGAGGCTACAGGAATGACATGGAAAAAGGTGTTACTCTGGGCATACAAAAGATGTTGTTTTAAAAGGGATATACAAATAACAAACCAAGAGAGTGACTTGGATAATTTTCCTATATTGGGTTTACAAAAGAGGCTTGTTAAAGCTTTGAAGAATTTTGTGAGAAGGGACAAAGAAGAAAAATGAAAAGAAATCAAGTTCTAGGACATTATTTGAAGGGACTAAAGATCAAGATTGTTAGAAGTAAAAGGAAGGAATATAAGGTTGATTTATTTGATCAAGGTTAAAATAGGCATGTTATGATTTCTGGTAACTCTTAAAGGACTTTTGCTGACATCAGGACTGAAATAATGAGGCTTTATAGATTTGTTTATAGATAAGAGATGAGATATGAGCAGAAGAGATCATTTGTTGCATTTTAAGAAAAGGTGATGAGTTACTAAAATTGTTTATACTTGTTATGATGAAGAGTGAAGTCCCTTCTTTATATATTTCTTTTCTTTTTCTTTACTATATTTGTATTTTTTCTTTCTTTTCTATTTCTTTCTATATTTTCTCCTCTTTCTTTTTTCTTCTTTCTTTTCTGTACCTTTTATTTTTTCTTTTTATTCTTTTTTAGTTTGTATTAGTTTTTATTGTTGTAATCTTTAATAAAATTACTATTAAAAAAAAGGCCCTCCTTGAATATAGACAATTTTCATAACTATCACCCAGTCTCCAACTTTCCTTTATTGAGAGGGTAGTAGGGAAGCAATCACAAAGGATTCTTGAAGTCGTCAATTATTTGGATTCTTTTCAATCCAGATTCAGGGCAGAAACAACATGGGTCATACTAGTGGACGACCTTCATTGGAACCTGGATGATGCCAGTGCTCCCCTCCGAACCCTTTGGGACTCCGTAGCAGCATTTCATGCTTTCACTCATGGGATCCTTCCTGATCCTGCAAGGATTGGAAATTGAGGCACTGCAGCAAGCTTCACTTGCTGGTTGCTCACTTGGTGGGAGTGGCAGGGTTTGTCCCTTCACTCCTGTCACCTGAGGCTGCTGGGTAGCCAACATCACCAGTATCCATCAGTCTGGGGTGCAACATGATCGGTATTCTGAGGACACTCTTCTTTGTATAATTATTCAGGGCTGTACTGATGGTGCCATGGGAGTTTGGATCCAGTATCTAGAACAGTGTTTCTCAACCTTGGCAACCTGAAGACGTGCGGACCTCAACTCCAATTCAACTCATGCTGGTTGGGGAATTCTGGGAGTTGAAGCCCGCATGTCTTCAAGTTTGCCAAGGTTGAGCAACGTTGATCTAGATTTGGATGGGACAAAACAGGCCATAACTGAACCAGGGCAAGATAGAGTTGCTTCTTGCTTGTTGAGCTTCTTAGCCAGCTCCACGGTTGTCTCCTGAATACTACTCTTAAGACAGCAGGTCTGTGACTTGGGCTTCTCCTAGACTTGTGGCTGTTGCTAAGTGGGCAGGTGGAGGCTATGGCCAGGATGGTCTTTGTGTAGCTTTGGCTGGTGCACCAATTGCAGCCTTACCTGGGCATGAGGACCTCACAATAATAACTAACTAAATACCTGGACCACTACAATGTACGTTCTATGGGATTGCCTTTGATGACCACACAGAAGCTACATTTGACCCAAATATTATACCCACCTTCTGGTAGATGTTCCCCAGGAATATGTTACCCCCAGCCTTAGGAGCCCACTCTGGTTACCAATTGCTTCTGAGGGCAACTGTGCTGGTTTTGACCATAAAGCTTGGCCCCAAGGTTTCTTCAGGACTCCTTTCTCTAACCAGTATTAACCCGTCCAGTACATTTGTCTAGGAATAGACCCCTACTTACCCACACTTTTGTGAGGTGAGGTCAGGGGGCATAATCCAGGAGATGGGGTTTCTCTGTCATGGCTCTAACCCTAACCCTAACTGGGGAAAAGGTGTGGTATTTTATTAGAATCCTTAATTTAAAGAGGCAGTTAAAGCTGACTATAGAAAAGCATGTATCTTGGATTTCAAGAAACCAAAATTATAATAGAGAACAATGAGAGGTAGGATTAAGTGGCAGAAAGCGGGGTGAGACTTATTTCTGATTCAGCCAGAATTCTTTAGAGCTGAGAGCTCATAACTAAGGCGAGAAAACAGGAAAACAACAGGAATGGGGGCAGGGGGCAGGGGTGAGAAGGACAGTTTTGGGAGTAGTTATATGGCTGATTCTCTGAGACTACAGTTGGTCCAAAATGCCATGCCCTATCTTCTAGCAGATGTTCCCCAGGAATGTGTTGCCCCAGTCTTAGGGGCCCACTCTGGTTATCAATTGCTTCTAAGGGCAACTGTGTTGGTTTTGACCATAAAGCCCTAGATGGCTTGGCCTCAAGGTTTCTTCAGGACTTTTTCTAACTAGTATTAACCCATCCAGTACATTTGTCTAGGAATAGACCCCTACTTATCCCACACTTTTGTGAGGTGAGGTCAGGGGGTATAATCCAGGAGATGGGGTTTCTCCGTCATGGCTCCAGCCCTCTGGAATAGCCTCCTTCGCAGTCCTTCTGGAAGCTGCTAAGACAGAGCTCTTCTGGAGGACCTTCGGTGGTTGGAGGTGATTTGCCTACTTACATTAGTGTTCAGGATTGTCGTTACCATCAATGTGATGATGAATGGTTACTATGGGTGTTTTATTAGTTAATCATTGACTGTGGGATATTTTGATGTATTATTACTGTGCCTGTTTTAATTGTCATTATTGTGGTTTTAATATGGATCTGTTGTAAGTTGCCATGAAACTATATGAGTTGGTGGCACATAAACCCAATAAATTATATTTCTATTACATAGTAATACGTAGCTTGAAATATGCATGTAATTAGAAACAATTATTGTTTCAGAAAAAAATGGCCCTCTCAGAATTTTGAATAAAGCCCCAAATATCTTTCATGCTTGCAAATTTAGCAGCAAACATGGTTCCCTGTGGTGGAAGTGAGGGCTTTGCTTTTTGGGCTTCCTCAGCTCCTGAAGCCCAGAGGACCTCTGTGACAATAAGAAGCAGGTCAGCCTGAGCTAAGACTCGGCCAGTCTAATGCTTAAAAAAGAGGGTCTCTCCTGGGAAGGGACACTGTGTTACAGTTGCTAATTGGTGAGGTACTAATACTGTGACTTGCATAAGGTCCTAGAGTTTTTATTTTAAGAAAGCATTGCTCATATTGAGTGGTTGTATTGCAATAAGCCTTGGAAAATCAGATTTAAGTAAAAGAAACAAGAAAAATTAAAACGTCTCCGTCTGTTTAATTTCCTAGTTAACACCATGACTTTTCTATTTGTATTTTGTATTTGTAATCATTGCAAGTCCTATCCTCTAATCGTTTTTAAAAGTAATATAACTTGGTAACCATCAGCACCTTTTGAAAAAACAAATGTTATAGTTTTAATGACGCCTCGTGTTATGAAGTAATTATGAGTTTTGAATCCCTCATATTGCATAATTATTACTGTGTTGCTGCTGGAAGGCTACAAATTACCCCAAAGTTTTCTCATCTGCACTAAATGATGCAGAGCATAAGGGCTGGAAATTACCTTGGAGGTCACCTAGTCCAACCCCCTGCAAGAAAGGCATTGACTGCTACAGCATCTTTGACTGGTGGCCATCTAGATTCTGTTGAAAGAGGGTCCATCCCCTCCCAAGGCAGCCGATTCCGCCCTGCTCCGTTCTTGCCGTTAGGAAATCTTCACGATGTCTGGCAAATTCTACAGCCTTGTAATTTAAGCTCATTGTTTCTCGCCCTGCCTTCTGAGCTGGTCTACCTGTCTTGAAGACCGTTATCGTGACTCCCCACAGTCTTCTCTCCTGTTCCCCAGGCGACGCACCCCACTGCCTTCCACTGTTCCTCGTAAGCTTCTCCTTCAAGGCCCCTGATCGTCCTGACTGCTCTCCTATAGGCGTGCTCCGGGCTTTCAGTGGAAGAGAAAGCAAAGCACAGCCTAATCAATTCTCTCCACCCTTCCTATTGCCTAAGAAGCACAATGGCTGCTCGAGCAAAGATCACTCTCTCTTTCACCCTTTCTGAGTGTTGCCCGCAATCTACTGCTGGAAGCCTGGCTGACCCCTTGCCACCATGCCCCCTTCCTTCAACCCGCTTTTGCCATCAGTGAACTCTTGAAAGGCAGGGATAGTTCAAGGGGTGAAGTGCAGGGGCTCTGTAAGGATCTGTATAACCAAGCCTCAGCTTCTTGGGCTAATTTTTGTCCTAATTCTTCCTGGAGACGGGAAGGGACCAGCGAGTGAACAGAGCTGCCTCTTCCCAGGCTCAGACCGTAACAGCGCTTGCTCCGGACACAGGGCCGCGTCTTCTAACTGCCGCTGACTTTTTAGCTTAAGCAGAGATGCACGTGGACTGCCATCCAGCTTAAAGGGACGTTTTAGGCAGTGTAGAAGTTCTGACCCCAAAGAAGCCTGCCTTGGATTGCTGAGGCTGTGTGTCACCCGGCAGGTCCGGCTGCAGCGTTTCACAGACTGCCTTATTTGTATTCTCTCCATAATGGATCAGCATATTGGGAGAGGAAAAAGACTGGAGGAGGCTGTCTGGCATGCCTCCCTCCAGCTCCCCCAACTACAAATAGCCCACGGGGAAGGCACAAGGCATATCAGCTACCAGCAGGATGCTACTTTTAAAATGATAAATATCACGTCTGTAACCTGCTATAATTTTAGGTCATTCACAAGCATAGCCTGAATGCCTCGCCTGAAGGCATCACTGCAGGTATAAAATTAGAGGCATTATTTTCAACTCGCTTGGGGGTGCTGAATGTGGTTTTACTCTTGATGGCTACTCAACTGGCCAAATCCTTTAGAATCTATTTGTAACCAAGACAGATTCTGCTACAGAGAGAGAGAGACTCATACACATACAGGCTGAGAAAGAGGAACAACTCTCCCAGTGGATTGCAGGAAAGGGGACAAGAACCTGCATCTCCCTGGCACCAGGCAAATGCCTTCTTCCCCAGAGCAAATACTGCAAATTACAGCGTTAGAAAGACCTTAACAAGTCACCCAGTCCAGCCTCTTGCTCGTTCTGGAAGATTACTGTGACCGGTGTGAGGGTGGTAGTGATGGGTCTCTTTGACTGGAGGGGGGGGTGAGAAGATGAGGGCCGGTGAGGTTGGATGTGGAATGTGGGGAGAGCAGGCAGGGACATCATGAGGATGACGGGCCTGGGGAGATACGGCAGGAGATGAGGGTGGGCCTCTCTCAGGGAAGGTGACTTTGGGGTTGTTGCATTCCAGAGCCCTGTGCTCAGCCCCAAGGCCTGGTCTCCAGAGCTTCAGTGGCCTCGGTCTCTGTCTGCTACTACTGAATGCAAGGCTGGCCTGTAATAAGACACCTCCTCTATGATCTAATCATGAATGTCCTGCATTACTGAAACCTGGTTGAGCACAGATGGGGGAGGCTCCCTTCTTGGAAAGGTACCCTCTTGGCTTCCAAGTGTGGTATCAGCCACAACCCAGGGGCAGGGGAGGGGGTATGAGCTGTTGTCATCCAGGAATCTCTGGTGGCTTTCAGAGGTGCTGTGCCAGACATAGCTAGATGTGAGGCCATTTGTGAGACTGGTCCAGAAGGATCAGTTGGATTACTGCTTCTGTATCAGTCTCCCTGCTGCACAGTGGATTCCCTGCTTGTGCTCATTGACTCCATGGCTGGTTTGGCAGTGGAATTCCCCTGGCTTATGGTTTTGGGACCCTTCGACCTGCCTTCTCTGGGCCCAGAATCAGAGGTGGCTTGGGAGTTCATGGCCACCATGGGCCTGATCCAGATTACTGGGGCCCCATTCATGGTGTGTGTGTGTCACGCTCTAGATGGGGGTTTTGTTTCAGGGTATTGGCAAATGATCTGGTGATGGGAGATACTGATATCAGTCCCTTGTCACAGACAGATTCCCTCCCTTCTAGCCTTGGAGTTTTCTAACTAATCCCCTCTGCATGGAGGGCAGGCCTATTTGATTGGTCCGCCCCAGGTGACTGATGGACCCAATAGGGTTCCAGAGGAAGATTCAGGCTGTTCCTGAAACTCTGTCACATGGCCCAGCTGAGACCTTAGTCGCAGCTTGGAATGAGCAGGTGACAATGATGTTGGATCAGATTGTGCCTGCACAGATTCTCTATGTCCATGGATCTCAGAGGCCCCCTTGGTCTTCAGAGGAACCCTGTGAAATTAAACAGTGCAAGAGAGCCCTAGAATGCTGCTGGAGTGAATCCAATGGAGCACAAGTAAGAACCTTTATTAAGGCTTACCTTATGTTGATAAGAGTGGTGAAATGGACTTATTTCTCTGCTGTTATTGTGTCCTCAGATACATGGTCAGCAGCCCTGTTTCGAGTAACCAGGTCCTTCCTTAGTAAGGAGGAGCCAGGGGAACTCCTGCAAGGTCACTGTGAGGACTACTCTAAACATCTGTTAGATAAAGTCACTTGTATCCGCTCAGAGTTTGGCTGGGCAGATCTTATGAAAGTGGTAGAGACATGGTCTTGTCCAGTTATCTGGGCTCAGTTTCACCCAGTTAGCCCTGAGGCAGTGGGCAGAATTCTTGGAGTTATGAGCTCTGCCACCTGTGTTTTAGATTCACGTTGCTCCAGGTTGGTCATGCTTCTGGGAGATGGCATTAGTTGGCTCCAAATGATAAGTGAATGATTCTTTATAGGAGGGGGTAATCTATCCCTTCTCCAAGAAGCCATTTTTGGACCCAAAAGTACAGAACAATTTCCATCCAATCTCCAACCTTCCCATTTTGGGGGAAGTTATTGAAAGGGGGTTGGCTCTCACCTTCAAGGGCTTGGAGAATGTGCATTATTTGGATCACTTTCAGTCTGGTTTTAGGCATGGTTATAGCACTGAAGAAGCACTGGTCACACTTGTGGATGATCTCTGGAGGGCTCAGGATGGGGCTGGTGCAACCATCCTTCCCTCCTTGGATCTCTTAGCAGCAGTGTATACCATAGACATGGTATCCTTCTGAACCAGCTTAGAGGTTGGGAGTAGGAGGCACTGTTTTGTGGTTTTTCTCCTTCTTCCTCCAAGGCTGGTTGCAGTCAATGTTGGTAGGGGAAGAGGTCTAACTCTAGCCCCCTGCTCTGTGGAGTGCCTCAGGGTTCTTACTCTCATTCTACTTCTATTTCACATCTACGTGAAGCTGCTGGGCAAGATCATCTGCCAACATAAGGTGAGGTTTCATCAGTATTTGGATGATACCCAAGTATATATTTCCACTCTTGGCCATGCTGCCAAGGTCCTTTCCTAGTGCCTGGAAGTTGTGAGCATCTGGATAGGGAAAAAGGTTACTACTCAACTCTGGGAAGACTGAGTGTCTTTGGGTTTTAGGGCCTCCTTGTTCCGGAGCTGTTCCATCAATGATTCTGGATGGGGTTGTAATCCTCCAGACAGAATTAGTGTGCAATCTGGGGGTCCTTCTGGACTCATGACTCTTGCCCAAAGAGCAGGAGGCAGTTGTGCCTAGGAGAACCTTTGCCCAGATCAGTCTTGTCTGCCAATTGTACACATTCATGCCTTGGTCACATCCTGTCTGGATTACTGCAACACGCTCTACACGAGACTGCCCTTAAAAAGTATTCAGAAGCTTCAACCAGTCCAGAATGTGGTGGTGCATGCAATGTTGGGTGTACCAAAATTTGCCCATGTAACGCCTCTGCTGTGTGAGCTGTTCTGGCTTTCAGTATGCTTTCGGCTGCAATTCAAGATGCTACTTATCATCTTTAAAGCCCTGCATGGCAGGGGGCCAGGCCAGAACACCTGTCTTGAGTTGTTTTCACCTATTTCACCAGATCTGGCACAGTGGGTATGCTCTAGGTCCTCTCAGCGCCACCTTGTAGGACCCAGGAGATATGTCTTCTCTGTTGTGGCACCTGCTCTGTGGCACAAACTCCCGCTGAAGGTCTGGGTGGCTCCTGCTGATATTCAAAAAGGCTGAAAAAAATGTGGGTTTTCCCACAGGTGTTAAGACCAGGTAATTAGTGGAGCCCGACTAAGCTCCAGGCTAGAAACCGGGAGGCCCTGAGTTCTAGTCCCACCTGAGGCAGGAAAGCCGGCTGGGTGACTCTGGGCCAGCCTCTCTCTCTCAGCCCCCAGCGTCAGGCTCAGGTGACAAGCTGGTCAGTTAATTCCTGTCACAACCGATGGATTAACGTTTGGTTGATCCAGACAAACAAACAACAAAAAAGGACCCTGCACCTACGGGAAAACACTAGGAAGAAAAAAAAATTAGTGGACCCTGATGGTGGTAAATTTACAACTGAAGGTACCTCAGTTTTGGTAGTTTTATTTGATATATATTACGTTTGTTTGAGTTTGTATTCATGTGTTTTGTACTTTCAGCCATCCAGAGTTATTTGCTTAAGATGAGTGGCTATATACATTTTCTAAATAAATAAATGGTCTAAAACCTATTTTCGCTCAAGGAAATTTTCTACTAAACGTGAATTATCTCTCTCTACTAAAATTCATTTTGACCCAATTCTCCATCCTGTTAATATTGAATCCTGTTTCTGTATTAAGTCCTCTTATAGATCTTAAGATGATCTGGAAATTAACTTGGCCTAAAAGAGAGCAATTGGTGACTAACTCGGGCGATGTTGTCAGCTCAACGGCTCCCAGTCGGTTTCTAGATCTGGTGCTGATTTTTAAAGCTGTGACTGGTTGGATGCAAGAAGATTTATATCTGGATAGATCCTCAGATCATTTTGGAGGCCATCCAGATGTCCAGACTGAAATTAAGTGATGGTTCACTGCTGGCAAAGTGCTCCTTTTCCCAGAATCTCTCTGTCGCATCCTTTAGGACAGCTTGCCTGAACATGGAACCCTCAGGCTTGTCAGACTACAACACCCATAATTTCAGTCTGGAGGACAGCTGCCTTATGAGACTATTTTTCAACCTGTGCAGAGGTCTCTGCTTTGAAATCACCTGGTTCCGGTATCACAGAAGTGAAGACAGACAGGCTCCATAAATGAGTCAAGTTAATAACTCCATGTGTGTCTTAATTGCTGCCAGCCAATTAACTCTTATTTGTCAGCTGCTGCAACTTCTGGAACTGGGAGAGAGCCCAGGCAGGCAGGAATGCCAGGGTGGATAAAACACTCTGGGGCCAAGCGAGCCCCTTCTTTCTGGCATACGTTCAACTCTGTTCCTGCTGCTGTTTATGTAGCTTGGAGAAGGTGAACTTGCTTTCCTTATGAAACTCTCTTACTGTGAATGGCCATACCTGCATGCAGAAAAAAGATTCTCCACTTTCAACATGTGCTTGATCTGCAATAGGTCCCTGGTTGACCCCCTCGCAAAGAAAGGGCTCCTGTCTAGAGAAAGATCCTAGCACACCTCTCTCAGAGAGACAAAAACTATATTCATACAACACCATAAACCACACTTTAACCCCGGATGTGGTAGGAATCCAGCCCATGCATTCAGGGTGTGGTTAAGCCAGGCATCAGGTTTAATTAAGTCCATCGTGGGTGATTAGCTCTACGTATAGGGTGTGTGGCGTGATGGCAGAGGAGAGAAATTATGCAGAGAACCCACTGGGGTGATGCACCACACTAAGCAAGAGGGACAGCAGCTTGTCCGGCTTTGGCTCTTCTCTCCTGCCTGCATCTGTCCCGAATATGATCTTTGCCTGATGGAGGCCACATTGCTTTGAATCCTAGGATTGGAGGGGACCTTGGAGGTGCTCTAGTCCAACCCCCTGCCCAGGCCAGGAATCCTCCGAGGATCCCAGGCAAAGGGCTGTCCTCTGCCTGAAAACCTCTGGTGATGGAGCCCCAGGGCTCCAGGTGGGAGGCTGTTCTATGGCTTAACGAGCTTTCGCAGTCAGGAAATTCCTCCTTAGTTCAGGTTTGAATCTCTCTCTTTAAAGCTTCCATCCATTCGTTCCTGTCCTACCCGGGGACAGTCCACACCCTCTTCCCTTGTCCTTAATCTGTGGTCTTCCAGGACACCCAGTTCCTTCTCACAAGTACTTGGTGAGACCGGCGTGCCCAAGTGGTGCGTCCCTTATGCTGACCTCACTGCTGAGCTGCAAAGTGTGTGGCAATGCTGTCTACTGGCAGGGGGCTGTTCCGCTTATCTTCATGGGTCTTCATTCTGCCCCACAAGAAAAATTGCTTCATGGGTGGAGTGCTGAACATGGCACAGATCCTGGTGATTTTTACATGAGATTATCTGAAATCACTGTAAAAATAAAAAAAATAACATCTGTCTCCATGGATCAAAAATATGGCTCCCAACTCATAGAGGTGTACGACAGGGTTGCATATTAGCTCCACTACTTTTCAATTTGTATCTAAATCCAATAATTCAAGCGCTTGCTGCTGCAGCCTGTCATCCACCTATTTTGGCTGATCGTGCAGTTCCAGCACTACTATATGCCGATGCCGATGATGTAGTCATTATGTCTACCTCACAAGTGGGAATGAGAAAAGCACTTAGGGCACTAGCGTTACTTTGCACAGGTAAGAACTTTCAGTAAATTATCTGAAAACTAAAGTCTTAGTTTTTGCCCGACACCATCATAAGAGTCACAAATGGCAATAAATGGGACCCCAACTGAACAGGTGCGCGCCTATAAATACCGTGGAGTGCAGTTCCATGCTTCCTTATTCTGGAATGCTCATTTCCCTTACCGGGCAAGTGTGGCACAGCGCACCTCATCGGCTATTGTAAGATTCTACCATTCAAAAGGAGCCCGTTATATCCCCGCGGCTTGCAAGGTCTTTTATGTTCTCAAATTTGCTCCCTTGCAAAGCTTAATATAATTGAAACTATTCAGAATAAGTTTATTAGAGCTATTTTGATGGCACCAAAAAGTGTTAAAAATGCCATCCTGAGGGTAGAATTAGGTATAGTTTCATCGGATGCCAGAGCATGGTTTCTCCTTTACCTTCTGGCTAAAGTTACTTTTGTTTCCTAAAGGTTTAGCCCCATTACTATTTAGAGATCATTTTATATCATCATGGCAAAAAAAGGGCTTAGATAGAATTCAGTTGCTGGGCTTCTCTATGGAAAGTCTGTGGTTACGAGGATTCGA
This sequence comes from Python bivittatus, assembly GCF_059951505.1. NCBI lineage: Eukaryota > Metazoa > Chordata > Lepidosauria > Squamata > Pythonidae > Python > Python bivittatus. Next base: position 5,420,718 of record NW_028277053.1, on the reverse strand, counting down.
CAATGCTAGAACCGCCCTTAAACAAAGTACAGTGGTACCTCGGGTTATGAACGCCTCTACTAACGAACATTTCGGGTTACGACCACCTTCGGCAGGAAAAATTTACCTCGGGTTACAAACTCGCCCCGACTTACGAACCGGATCCGCGGCCATTTTCCCTGCTGCCACGTGGTCGCGGCTTCCTGTGGGCGAGGTCACGGTAGCAAGGAGACGTTCGGTGAGGCTTGTGGTGTGTTTTGTGGTGTTTTGCGAAGGTTTTTGGTGTGCGTGTTAGCATGGCTCCAAAGAAAATGCAGAGCAGGCTTGGCGGGAGTAAGGCTCTGAAGAGAAAATTGCCTCGGGTTGTGACCAAATTCGGGAGGAGGGTGGAACGGATTAACCGGATTTACATTGAACCCTATGGGGAAATTTGCCTCGGGTTGCGACCAAATTCAGAGGGCGGAACGGATTAACTGGATTTACATTGAACCTTATGGGAAACTTTACCTCGACTTGAGACCAACTCGAGTTGCAACCAGAGTCACGGAACGGATTAAGTTCGTATCCCGAGGTACCACTGTATCTGGAATATAGATCTACAAACAAATTTAAGTAAGGTGCTACACCCCAATATTTGTCATTTTCTACCAAAAGGGTTTGTTTCAGCTTCTTATTTATCATCTATTACAATTTTGAAATTTCGTAAAGCTTTCACCTTAGCCAGACTGGACGTACTGCCCTCAGCAGTCCCTTTTGGACGTTTCAAGGGCACTCCTATGCACCTTCGGCTATGCCCACATGGCGGTGGCTCAGTAGAAACACTAAGCCATATGTTATTATACTGTTCCCTATATAAGGACTCTAGACAGATATTTATATACCCGATTCTGAAGAGATTTCCTGGTAGGGAGTGTGATTTCTATTTAATGTTACTCCTTTTGGGCAAGGACCCGAAAATGTCCTCCCAAGTTGCCCAGTTTTGTGCTACCATCTGCACAATATGCTCCACCATTATTTAGATTTAAAACTTCATAACATAGTATTTTACTCTGATATATTTTAGTACTTTTATTTTAATTTTAGATTAAATAATATTGTTTTGTTTTATATATATATATATATATATATATATATACACACATAAATGTAAGATGGTTGCTATTATGTATTTTGATTGCATCTGGCCTTAGGGCGGTAATAAATGTGTGTGTGTAAAAATATGGCTCTAATGGATTCTGGTGATTTTAAACTAAAGTATCATAACTTCTAGCGTCGCCACTGGGAAAAAATGGTGGAATGGGTTCTTGTAGAGCCTCATGGGCAATTATGATTTTTATGCAGGCTTCAGCTGAAACACCCATTATTACAAACCAAAACAGGAACGTCATGCTTCATGAGGAGGGGGTGGTCCACCCCCTCCTCAAGAAGCCATTATTGGGTCCAACCGTATCGGATCATGTCTGTCCCATCTCCAATTTTCCCTTTTTAGGGAAGGGTGCTGAGAAGGTGGTTGCACCGCAGCTTCAGGGGACCCCGGAGAAGCAGATTATCCGGACCCCTTTCAGTCGGGGGCCAGGCCTGGATACGGGACTAAAGCAGCACTGATCAAAACACGCCTGCCGACGGCCTCTGGCGGGGGCCGGGTGGGCGCAGCGCGTCCATCCTGGCTCTCCGTGGTCTCCCAACGGCCTTCGAGGTAGTGACCACGTATCCTTCTGGACCGCGCCGGTTCTCTTCTTCCGAGGGCCGCGGGGAAGAGGCCTTGCAGGGCGCCCCGGGACGTCCAGTCTCCCCACCCCGCATCAACCCCGGCGCGCTCGACATCGCATCTCGCCCCAGGCCGGCCGGGGATGCCGCCGGGGCCCGTCGCGGCGTCCAGAGCCCGCGAGGGTCTGAAGGGAGGGCGGGCTCCGCTCGGCTCCAGGAAGACTGACGGGCTGTGGGTCGGGCGCCCGGGGCCCAGCGGTCTTCGCCCATCGTTCTGGGCGGGATGGCGTCGCGCCTGTCCGCCGTGCGAACCGGGGCCCTCCCGGGCGCTTAACCGCTGTTCCAGGCACAGCTGGCAGCCTGGTCAGGGGAGCCGCTGCGCAGCGCCGTTCTGCGTGCCAGCCGCACCGCTCGGTAGACGGGGCGGCGCTGCTCGCGGTCGAGCGCGCCCGGCAGCCTCAGAGGGGGCTGTACGCGGGCCGCCCTCGAAGGGCACCCCGAGGCTGCAGCTGGTCTGGACCGTGACGGGGCGGGAAGCCCCGCTTCCCACGGCCGCCCTACGGGCGGGGCGGGGCGGGGCGGGGCGGAGGCGCGGCGGCGAGACCCTTCAAAGCCCCGCGGACGGCGGCTCCGCCCAGGGGCGTGGCCCGCCGCCCGGGCTCGGGGCGCCCGCGAAGGAAGTCCCGCCCCCCGCGCGCGCCCATTGGCGGGGCGGGGCCAGCCGCCCGGGCTGCCTGGACGCGGCGCCTGCGCTCCTCCCGCGCGGCTGAGGGAGCGGGCTCCGTCCCGCCGGGCGGCGGCACCGGCGGCATGAAGAGCCTCAAGTCGCGCCTGAGGAAGCCGGAGGCCTCGCCCGCCGCGGGCGGCCCCGGAGCGGTGAGCGGGGAAGGCGCAGGCGGGGTCGCTCTCCGCTGGCGGGCGGCCCGAGGGTCCCGCGGGGGGCGCGCCCGGCCCGGCCCGCGGCGGCGGCGGCTGCCCTCTCGCCGTGGGCCGGGGGCTTCCCGGAGGGCGGGCGGGCGGGCGGGGAGGGAGCGGGCCGCCGCGAGGCCCCGTTCCCCGGGAAGGTCCGGCCGGGCCGAGAGCGGCGCTCCCGCGGCCGTTTCTCGGGTCGCGAAAGCGCGCCTGGCGGGCGGCGGAGGCGGGGGGTCCAGGCTGGCGCGCCAGGCGAGGGACGCGCCGGCCCCGGCCGAGTAGCGCCGGCCCCGCGCAGGCCGGCCAGAGCCCCGCGGGTGGGCCCGTCTCCGGGGAGGACGAGCCTTTCCGGACGCCTCTCTCCCCCCGGACTTCGCTTACAGCCCGAAGGCCCTCCCTGGGAGGCCGGGAAAGCGCTTGGAGACGGAGTTTTCCCGGGCGCAGCGGAGGACCCGCGTGGGTGAATCACTTAACTGTTAACGGGCAGCGTGCGCGGATGCCCTTCATCCGCGCACCGGGGATGAAAATGCGACTCGCAAGACAAGCCAGGCGGGGCCGCCTTAGGACGGATGCCAGGAGGAGCGCTTCCTCCTGCAGTTTCTGCCCCGCGGTCGTCTTCCCAGCGCCAGGGTTTAGCTGCGGCCTGAAGCCTGTTCCTTGGCAGTTTCTGAACTTTGGACTGAACGCCTCGCAGCCTTTAGGTCTTGACTGTTGTCCAGCCAGGGCTGGATTTTAAACTCTGAATTCTACTTCGTGAAAAATGGAGTTTGAGAGTGTGTCTGTCCCTTTTCCTTTAGAGCAGGAGCAGAAGAGAGGGTCCCTTGGGGGGGTGCCTTTCCTGTTGTCACTGATGAAATTAGCTTTGGGGGGTCCTCTTTGCCCTAGTCTTATCCGTTATAATGCGTGCTGATGACCACCTTGCGTTTGAAGGAAATCCAAAACCCAAACCTGGAGCTGCTACAGCTCGCTTCTTTGGAAAGCCAGGATGTCTGTTTTTCATTCTACATCCGCTGTGCTTTATCAATTTAGGTGTACACCTTCACAGTGCTACCATGCCAGACAGATGTGATTTCTTCACAAAAAATTACTTGGATTAGTATGTTGCATGTGAACTGTGAGTTTTCTCTAAACAATAAAGAAACAGTGGTAAGCTGCCCATGGGATGCAGCAGAATGTGAAACATCTGTTTCTCCCCTGTACTCTGGCCCATGAAGTTGAATTAGCCCGCGTGGTCCTCAGCACAGTAAAAGGGGTGTTTTTTGTTTTGTGTTCAGCAATCCTGTGAGTATTGCTGATGATTGACATACTGAATGAACAGGAAAAGTACACCTTGGACGCATACTCAAGGTGTGATATAAGAGAGCAAAGACAAGATTAACTGCCCTGCAAAACCCTTGGTTGAGTGTTGCAACTTCAGTGCTGTGTTGCTGTGTTCTACATTTAGTTAGCAGCCGAGTGTACTCCCCAGACTATGTGGTTTTAATATTCTTGGAAGTTAGGAGCTGCTGAGGCGCTTTTATTGAGGAGTTTTAGCTTTGAGGGTTCACCAGGACAAACAGTCATGTGCAGTAGATCCCATTACTATACTCAGTGATCTTTGACATGCTTTGTAACATCTGATATTGGTTTTTCTTTATTCATGGCATTTACTTTAGCAATGTAGGAATGGAAGGGAGGTTTGTAAAATTTGTTAATAACACCAAGGTAGGAAGAGTGGCTTATGCCTTAAGGACAAAATCACAATTCAAAATAACCTCGTCATGCTTGAACATTGGGCCAAATCCAACTGGGTAGCTTTCAGCTGTGTCAACTCTGAGATCCTGTATCTGGGTAGGAACGATCAAATGCATAGAGACGCAGGAAACCTGGCTTGATGACAGCGTGTGTGAGAAAGAACTAGGAGTCCTTGTGAACTGCTTGGATGAACCCTTTTCCAACTGATACATTCCATGGTTCTGTGAAAAGAGTACCCCAGCAAAGATCTTGAGCTTTTTCTTGCTGATGTGATACAAAACTGCTTATTCTATTGGAATGGCTCTCTGAAATATGTAATCTTCCAAGGAGGTTCTATACTAGACTTGGATAGGGGTATTTGTGCCCAGGTTTATTATTTTGGTCTCTCCTGTGCATGAGTTGTGTAATAGATTCTCTTGTATTGACTGATATGGTATATAAAGGCATATTCTAAGTTACGCTGCTTTCTGTACATAAAACGTGCTACTGTTAATTGTATACTTTTAAAGTGCTATCTGGAATCTAGTGAATGGCCTATAAGTGGTGATTGTTGTAGATTTGCTGGAATAAAAAAATGCAGACACAAATAATATAGGAAAAGTGAACTACAGTTGGTCCTTGTTTAACAACCACTCATTCAGTGACTGTTTGAACTTAGATTGTGCTGAACAAGTGGTAGTTACCACCAGTCCTTGTACTGCTTGGTCGCAGGGTCCTGCTGTCATGTGATCGCCGTTTGCTATCTCCTTTGCTGGCTTCCTACAAGCAAAGTCAATGGGGAGGCCAGCAGGAGGTTGCAAATGGCAACCGCATGACGCTCTCGCTTAATGACCTGCGATGATTCACTTAACGATGGCAGCCGGAATAATTCCAGTCCCAGTTGCTGTCATTAAGTGAGGACTACCTGTAATGATGATTAGATTAAATTTCCTTTGAAATGTTTGTTTGTTCAGTTTGGGGGAACATTACTTCTGTGTATGTGGATGAAGGATATATGTTAGTTTGTTTCTGATCAGTTATGTTGCAATTACTTTCTTTATGAGTCTGATTCTAAATGTGGTCAAATTGTGACCTTACTCCAGATTCTGTAGCATTCTGACATATTTGGAGGAATGAATTTAGCAACTGCATGTGAAAGAAAGGTTAGAAATGTTAGTTTGCTTGCAAGATGAACAAAAGGTGTGTCCATTTAATTAGCACTTTTATACCTTGGTTGAGGATTGTTTTTTGGAAAGTGGAATTGAATATCACAAGCTTGTTTTTCAGGCAGTTCTTGGCTATAGGTGTTACGGCTTTGAAATAGCTTCAAAGATTCTACTCCTTTGTGAATAATTAGTTCCTTTTTAGAAGGCAGACTTACAGAGTTATTTTGTTTAATACAAAGAGTACATGTTTATGTAACTCTGTGTTGGAAAACTGAACACCTACAATGAAGTATTATTAGTGGATAAATGAGTTAAGACTTGTCTGTATTAATTACGGGGTGACGGAGGCTTTTTCTAAAACCTGCTGTTCTACAGTTCTATTCAAGAATGTCAAGATTTTGCCCCTCCCAGCGTGAAGGGCCATACACCATGAGGGGAGCCCTGTTTTGCATCAGAAAGATCCTGGGCTTAGCCCTTAAAAGGCTGTATCAGGGGTGGGCAACTTTTTTCAGTCTGGGGCTTAGCAAGTGAGTAAAGCCAATATTTGGGGAAGGGTTTAAATCCACTTCTCAGTAATCTCAGTGAAGGAAGGAAGATGCTGGAAGGTAGGGGGAATTTGCTTCCTTTGCAGTATGCTCCTGACAGCGCAGAGTTGTTCCAGAAGGCAGGACAAGAAGCAGTGGGTTATTACTTGGACATCAGGAAAAATGTTCTCAGTAAGAGCTATTCAGTAATGGAAAAGGAGGTGGTGGACTGTCCTTTGCTGGAGAGGTTTAAAGAGTGGCCATCTGTCAGGGGTATTGTGGTAGTCGATTCCTGCCCTGGGCAGTGGGTTGGACTAGATGATCTCCAAAATCCCTTCTAATCCTCAGAATCGGTGGAGAATGAGCAAGGAATCAATATAATTAGGAGTAGGAGATAAAATACATATTAATCTTATATTCCCCCCCCCCCCCGGTTTCTAAGGATAGATGTATGGGAAAAGTAGGCATGCAAGGAGAATATTTTCATTTTAGACCTTTGCATAGACGGTCCAGTTCTGTCAAGTGAGAACTGTAAGCAGGATTAGTTGCACTCAGCTAGCACAAAACTTTCTCAATTGGGCAGAACAGAGACACTTCCAAATACTGACTATTTTGTCAATAATCTGCATTTTGATTTATAACGAAGAAGGAACTATTCATACAATTGCAAGTGATGGTGTGTAACTATCAACTGGATTTAATTTTTCTTGTTCCTCTGGATGTGTGTGTGTGTTATCTGGTATGTGTTTGGAGGGGCAGGGAGTGTCATTGTTTTTGGAAACAGTAACTTTTTCAGTATACAGAATTACATAACTTCCAACTCCCTTTTCCTGTAAAAGTATGTAAAGCTATTTAGTATGATGGCTCATGGGAATGCATTCTACTCTCAGCCATCTCTAGCCAGCTTCAAAATCTTTTTGTATGAAATAACAAAACTTTCCTCGTTCATAAACTTTTCCCTCAGTGGCAAAATATGAAACTGGCAAAACACATGCCTGAAGAGTTAGAAAATAAATGGAGGAAGCTGCCAACAGGCCAGTATGTGTTGGTTGCTCTTGGTCCCTTCCTGCCCTTACATAAAAGGGAATGATACTTTTGTGTTATAGATGCTTTTATAACATTACTAGCATGGGAAAGTAGGTTCATTGAAAAAATGGCTGCCATGCTGGGCATGACGAGTCAAACTACTCACTTACGTGGAGGCAAACTTTGCCACCCTTCCTCCCTGTAGAATACTCTACCATCTCTACTTAATTTTGATTTTTTTTTCTGGATACATGATTACAGCTCTAAATATGATTATCTGGATCCATTTCAATCAGGGTTTCATCTGGGATATGATTGTGAGACTGCTTTGTTCACCTTGATGGTTGACCTGCATTGGAAAGTAGATGATGGGAATGCAACCCTATTAGTTCTCCTGGACCACTGCTTTTGGTATCATCAACCATGATGTCCTGCTAGGTTGTTTGGTGGGGTTGAACCTTGGAGGTACTTTTGCAGTGATTTCAGTCATTCCTGTCAGGACACACCCAGAAGATGGTGCTGGGGGACCTCTGTTCATCCCCTTGATCATTGATCTGTGCTGTCCCAAAGAACTCTACCATGTCCCCTGTGCTGTTTTTAATTGCATTTTTGGTTTGTATTTAGGGTTCTTGTAAGATCTCTTTAGTGTGGTAGAGACATAAAGGAAGGATCAAATGCATGGAAGAAGGAGGGAAAGACAGAAATTAATATTGTATGTGGTAACTGCAGCTAGATTATTGTATGCAAAAAGTTGGAAAAGCAATGAAACCTACCGTGGAAGATTGGATTATAAAATTAACTGGACTTGCAGAAATGGTGAAGCTGACCAGCTTGACAAAAATCTTTTTGAAAGACTGGAAACCTTATATGGACTTTTTGTTGAAAGAAGAAAAGATTGAATTGATGATTTTGGGGTTTGGGGACTGAAAGGGGATGAAAAAGATGGGGAAAAAGTTAAGAAGACTGGAAGGTATAATTGTATTTTTAAATTTTCATTCCTTTCTTTATTCTCTTTTTCTTACTTTCTATCTTTTTGTTTATTTTTACTGTATTGAAAAATTATATATATAAAAAAACAAATTTGCTCACTTTTTGTGTAATTTTGGTTGATCAAAATAAAAATAACAGCCAACTTTTCTTTATGAACCATTGTGGCTATGACTGCTCTTGAATAAAACAAGCAGACTTCAATATATTTTCCTAAGGGAGCCCTTCTGTGGATTCTTCTGCACATGGGGCTTAGAGCTGAGCCAGTTTTCTTGGCTCAGTTGCAGCTCTTCTTCTGGAGCTGTAAGGCAGGCTCCCTTTACTCATCCTCTTTTCTCTTCCCACTTCCATCCCACTCTTTAAAAGTGCCTTGGCCATTTTGCTCTTGATCTTCAGAAATATTTTGATTGATTATGTGCTATCAAGTTATTTTCGACTCCTAGTGACCACACAGATAGATTTTTTCCCAGGACAATCTATCTCTAACCTTTCAGGTCTTCTAATGGTGCACTCATTGCCACTGTAACTGAATCCATCCATCTTGCCTCTCTTCATTCTAATCAGGAATATTAGGAGTCACCTTTTTCTTGCTGCATAAGAATGGTTAAGCCTAATGGCAAATTTCCTGCTCCCCCATTGGTGGGCCACATAGTCCTTCTTCTTTCCTCTTTCCCTGTCCACTGAAGTTCAAGGAGCAGTCATGAGGACATCTGTGTAGTGCTGTAGAAGTGTAGCAGAAGAAAAGAAGGGGAAACCAGTTGTGTGGAAGTCACTTTACTAAAGCAGGATTCTGTTTGATTTTATTGTAGATCTCTCCCCTGTGATGCACTGTGATAGAACCTTTCTACTCTTTTGGGAGAGTCTAGGGCTTTCTCTGTATGTACCTCTCAGTGGGCCTTGTGGAAAATCATAATGTGGTTCTAAACGTCTTGCAAGATATGACCTCAAATGCTAATGTACCAAAGTTCCCGCAGAGTTTCTATTTTGAATTAGATTGAATTGACATATTCTTCTAATAATGACAAACCTGTGGCTGAAATGTGCTCTTATCACAGTGGCTCATTAGAAATTTTTTTTTAAAACAAATGTTAATTGTAGAATTAAAGAATGTAAAGGCCAGAAGGGACATTGGAGATTATGTGGTCTAACCTCACGCTCAGTGTAGTAATTGATACTACAATAGTACTATACTACTATGGTAGCCTTAACTGAAAACTACTTTCTTGTCATTTAAACTATCCCATCTCTTAGTTGGCAGTCCTTCAGACACTGGAAGACAGTTGTCATGTCTCCCACAGTCTTTTCCTGGCTAAACATAAGTAGCTCCTCTAACCATTCCTTGTATGTATTTCCTTCCTGGCCCCTTACCTTGGGTTTTTTCCTCAGGTCATGATCCAGTTGTCAATGTCCCCTCTAAAATGCAGTGGCCAGAATGAGACATAATATTCTAGGTACAGTTTAGCCAATGTAACATTGCGAGGAATGACAGTTCCTCTTGGTTTGCACTCTGAACTTTTGTTGATGCAGCCAAGGATTGCATTTGCTTTCTTTTGCCAGCTTTTTGTGTGTACTGCTGCCTGGGATGATCTCTCACCCCAACCCCATTTTATATTCATACCTTTGAGTTTTTTCTACCTAGATATAGAACTTTGCATTTGTCTCTATTGAAAGTCATCTTCCTGGTTTTTGCCTATTGTTTCTGCTTGTCAAGATATTTCTGAATCTTAATGCTGTTCTTTACCATCTTTGCGATCCTCTCTATCTTTATGTCATCTGCAAAAATTTTTCTATTCTCTCATTGAAGTCTTTATATTGAACAACACAGGGTTTAGAAGAGAACTTAGCGCTACACCACTTGATGCTTTCTTCCAGCTTGATGAGGAGCCATTGACATGCAATGGGGGATAATTGTTTAATTAGGTCTATATCCTCTAATGGTAGCATAAACAGTTCACTTTTGCAATCTTTTGTGATAGGTTGTCATGTGAGACTGTTGAATGCTTTGTCGAAATCCCAAATCACTCTGTCCACCACATTTCCATGGTCAGTAAACTGGTCACTATCAAAAAAGAAGAACAAGTTGGTTTGCCATGATTTATTCTTGATAAATCCATGCTGGCTCCTACCAAACAATTTATTGTTCTCTAAATGCTCAGAAAATGACCACTTAATAATCTGTTGTAGATTTCTGCCTAGTATTGATGTCAAGCTGACCAGTCTATAGTTAGTCAGATCCTCTTTTTCCCACTTTTTGAAGATAGGAACATAATTTGCCCTTCTCTAATTTCCTGACACTTTACCCATTCTCCATTTTTTTTTAAAATCACAGAAAGAGGCTCTGAGATAACATCCACAAGCTCTGTGAAAACTCTTGGATGTAATTAGTCTAGTTATGGAGATTTACATTCACTCATCTTTACTTTCCTTGGTTTCCATTCCCTTCCTTTGCTAGTTGTTCTGCTTAGTTTGATTTGAACTCTGTTTCCCTTTGGGGAAAACACCAAGGTAAATAAGGAGTTATGGGCTCTACTATTTGGTATGTAGCATGCAGTGCTATAGCATAAGAATAAGGATCAGTTCTGTGACAAAAAAGATCATTCTTGTTACTTTTAAGAAGGGAGCTTATGAGGAAAAGGTGATGGTGCCTGGGTTCTCACACTGTGTAAGTGTATGTGCGCTTAACTAAACAAGCCATAATTTGCTCATTGTCCTTTACTAAAAACCATGGCTTACAAACCACAGTGACTGGGCAGCGTAATATTAAGGCAAAGCTAAATAAATGACTTAGTTCTGTGTGTGAATCCAGCCACTGTGTGTGTAATGTGCAAAGAAGTGCATTTGGGCAGATGACTGAAAGGCATTTCTGTAGGGCCTTGACCTGCTGGGTAAACGTCATGCCAAAGATTCCTGTGGGCTGGCAAACTCCATGTGTTCGTAAGAGAACCACTGGCACTACAGAAATACTGGATCAGGAGGTAGGAAGAAGAAGGAGGGAAAATTCAGGGGGAAAGGGAGTTGGTTGATTCATCAGTGTGTCCTGTGCTGTGTGCTTCCTTGGCAGAAAATGTAGCTTGAAAATAGCTATATGTGAATGCTTAGTTGAGGGGATGATTGTGTGTGTGGCTCTCACATGAGATCTCACGTAGTCAGGAGCTTCTGCCGGAGATTAGCTAAGGCAGAACAGGGTACAGCTGCCACTATTGCAGTGCTGACATTTACCTCACATTTCTACAGTTGAAATTATGGAAATTATGGAGCTTGAGGATATATGAAATCATTCTGTAGGGAATGTGGGAAATTCCATTTTGAGGGGTTCAGACACTGAAAGACTTAAAGAAAAGTGGTTGAGCCAGCAAGTCAGATAATGGGGAAGGGCCCTGCAGCTGAGGATAGGTTTCTTCTCTCAGTGGGGCTTTTAGAGGAAGGGAGGGCAGTCTCTCCATTTTGTCTTTTTCTTTTTTGGTCTGCTCCCCCCACCACCCAAAGCTGGCTGCAAACCAGGTAAGAGCAAAACTCCAGCCAACAACATCCTGGCTGGACTCTAGCTGCTGCTGGACTTCGACAGCAAGCTAGAATCAGTGTAATTATAGTATAGCTTATGTTTTATTTTAGGGGTTGAGATCTGGGCCATGTGAATTTGTTCTGGTGTCTGTGTGTCTGAGAGAGAAGATCCTGGGTGGAGGGAGGAACTGACTTTAAGAGCAAGCTCTGAAGAGTCTGGTCTCACTTTGATCAGATGTAATAAAGATTTAGCACTCTTAGTGAACCAGTGATGGTTTCTCATTCTGTGGAAAGGATTACAAACCTTGCAGTCTGTAGAAGGAAGGGGCATTCAGTGACAGGGAGGATTTCTCTGGAGTAAGGTGGCTGGGAGAAGCATCCCTAGTCATCTCTCCCCAGGAATTGTGGGGAGGGTGCGGCTGGGTTGTGGAAATAAAGTTTGGAGGCTCCTTATCAAAATTAGCAGGATCCAAGCCACTACCTCTTGTGCATGCACACGCGTGCCTCCTGATCTTGATGTAATGCTAGCATGTTATTAAATTGAGTGCCTCAATTAAACACCCAGCCTTTTCAGTTCCTCCTTACCTACGCAGTTCCCACTGCAGCCTGGAATGTTTTGTGTGGCTTCTCAGAAACAACTCAATGAATGGCTATGCAGAACTTTAGGATGTATCTCTTTACATGTTGCTCCCAAAACGACTATCCTGTCAAATTCCATGATGAGAATGAGAATATTCCTCATTCCTCAGTAGAAATTTGACCCAGAATTCTATTGTGTCTCTTGTTTTGAGCTTGCTGACTGCTTATAGAAAGATGTTACTGAGATATTTTTAATGAAACAGAGCCTGGATTTGCAGGGTGGTGCTTAGGTGCTTAGTGGGAAGCGTACACCCTGAAAGGCCAACCTTAGAAAGGAGGTGTAATGCATTGCTGTGTCAGTTCTTTTTTGAAGTTGTCTAAGCTCTTAGGTAATGGCAGTTTTATCTATTGATTTATTACAACATTTTTATCACATCCTATCTCCCACAACAGTTTTGATGCAACATAAACATCAAAGGCGTCTGATCAAGTCAGAATGAAGTGGAACTATTATTTCCTGAGATTTGCAAACATTGTAGTGAAACTTCAGTTTAGGAAGCCTTGACCGCATTGGAATTGATCAATTTTCCATGCTGACTAGTGTCATTTGCTGTCGGTGTTGTTCAATCGTTAAGTCGTGTCCGACTCTTTGTGACCCCGTGAACCACATCATGCCAGGCCTTCCTGTCTTTCACTGCCTCCCGGAGTTTGCTCAGTTTCATGCTCATTGCTTCAGTGATGCTATCTAACCATCTCATCCTCTGCCGTCCCCTTCTCCTTTTGCCTTCAATCTTTCCCAGCATCAGGGTCTTCTCCAAAGAGTTCTCTCTTCGCATTAGGTGGCCAAAGTCTCTGAGCTTGAGCTTCAGTATCAATCCTTCCAATGAGCAGTCAGGGTTGATTTCCTTTAGGATTGACTGGTTTGACCTCCTAGCAATCCAAGGGACTCCTAAGAGTCTTCTCCAGCACCACAGTTCAAAGGCATCAATTCTTTGGCGCTCAGCCTTCCTGCCCCAGATTAGTCCTCCAGAACCATAAGTCTGGGGAACACCACCACCAGCCCCAAGACAGCCTCCAGCAGTTCAGGCAGGGAGGTTGGCACAGAAGCAACAATCCCAATTGTTCTTGCGAACCCAGCTTCAGGAACAGGGTCTCACAGCCGGCCACTTGTGGAGCAGCACCCCCGAAGGCCACAAGAGAGTCCCGGATGACAACCGCTACCCCTCCTCCCCTGCCCTGGCATCTTGGCTGGTGCCACACCGAGAACCCAGCTGGGCACATTTCCAAGAGGGGCACCCCCCCCCCTTCAGGGCCCAGCCAGGTCTCAGTAATATACACCAGAATTTCAGCCTCAGGATTGAATTGTGCAGCATAACACTTTATATTTTACTTCATGTTAATGAAGAGCCATTGGTGAATCTGATCTGAACCTGGTTTTCAAGCCAACTGAAGATCCACCTAATAGACATGCCACCTAAACCATATTTAAATGGCTTTAAACTATCATGGAGTACTTTAGTAAGTGCTTTCCTGAAATTAAAATATTGTTATTTATTTATTTATCAAATTTATGTAGCTACCCATCTCATCAGAAGTGACTCTGGGCGCCATGCAACAATCAAATAAAACCACAATATAAAAACAATCATTATAAAAACAATCATTATAAAAATATAGACAATCATTATTAAAGATTTTAAAAAATCATTAAAAAATTAAAATATACAAACCACAAAGGGAGAGAGAATTATAGCAACCGCATATCACCCTCAATAGGGGAGCCACCTTAAAATGTTGCCAGTTCCCTGGGACCCCCCAAGCCTGGTAACATAACCAAGTCTTGAGGGACTCCCTGAAGTATACAGTGTCCACAGCATTCCCGAAGTATATAATGTACACAGCATTCCCACAACCTACTTAGGAAATTACCAGTCAAACAATGAAATAAGGTTAATCTGAGATTTGTTATTGGTAAATGCTTGCTGACTATTGGAATGACTGCATTATTTATAAGGTCAAATTGCTTTATGATCTCTTCTAGAATCTTAGGTATTTATGTCAGATTGGCTAGTCTGTCTTCCTTGTTTCTGTTTTCTGAAAAGGGAGAACAGTTCCCCTTGTCTAGTCTGCTTTCACTTGTTCTCCAGGATTTTTTGAGGATAGGCAGATAGATTATACCCCTGTTGTTCTTTGAGCAGCCAATGGCAGCTATATTGGTAGCTGAGGAGGGATATGCTTGCAGAATGGTAGGTGCTGTTGTTTTTCTTAGAATGAAAATAGTTATTTCTAGTCAAAATTTAATGTGCCATCTCTGAGTTCTGCAGAGCGAAAAAATTGGCTCAATGAAGAGCTGCTTGATAACTGAAGAATCAGAAAACTCCAAAGTGCTGCAGAGACTCCATTAATGGTCCTTCTGCATCTGCAGCCACCACGTGCCCTTTGCCTTTCTTTGGTAATTTAAGCGCATCCTGCCCTCCTCCTCCTCATCCTTTTACCTGTGAGTCAAAAAAATTATATGTGTAGATTCTCAACTGAAAACTAAAACAGACCTTAGGAATGACCAACTCTTTCAAGGGAAAGATTGTTCCAGAGCCGTTGGCTGCATCTTCATGAAAACCATAAACCACCACTTTTATTGCAATGAATGGGGCGTGGATAGGCTGTCTCCCCACCCACCACCCCCTGATAAGGAAAGCAGGAAAGAAAACGATTTTATAGCATTCCAGCATGGGGTTATCTGCCCAACAGAAGAAATTAGAACCCAGGTTTAAACTCAGTTCTGTTGTTGGCTTATAAATCTTGGGTTGTGCTCAACTATCCTGGGTTTGGAGAAAACGCAAAGCTGTCTCTGGTCTGTGGCAACCAAGGCTTTTGGGGGCATGAAGGTAAGGAAGCTGTTCTAAGTTTCTGTAATTGGGACTAATTCCAGCATAACTTGTAAAATAGAAAAAGGCTAATGAAGGGGGGGCGGGTTGTACAAGTACCTTCAAATTCTTAAAAAGAGAAGCATTTGGATTCTTAAAGCAAAATAATTTTGAACATCATCTAGATGTTGGGGAATGCAGGACTGAGAAGTACCGTCTCTTGTTTTTTGGATGATCCCTTTCAAAATAAATTATGAATTTTGGCTTCTAGTGCCAAAATGTTGTAGTGGCAAAATGATTGCATCTGGGACTTTGATTTCTACAACTTTTGCTTTGACTGCTTTTTTTTTTTTTTATTTGCCATTTTGAATTAGGTTTTTTAAAAAGAAGTATTAGAAAATCATGACCACTGATGCCTCTATATATGGAATTAACAATAAAAATAACAAAAGCAATCAAAGCAAAAGATGTAGAAATCAAAGTCACAGATGTCACCTTGATGAAGCAATAAAATATTGTCTTAGAATATAGCCCTGTATGTCCTTCATCTGGAAGAAGCCCTGTGGAACCTGATAAGTCTTATTTCTGGAGAGCTGGAGAGAAGATTGTGCTCTTGTCTTTTTGGCAGGGCTGAGGAATGTTTTCACATTTCTCAGGCTCTGATCATCCATTTTTTCTACCCATGAATTGGATATAACAGAGTACTGCACTTTAGGGCTTTAACCTGCCTGAATACTGGACAGATTGCTCATTTCTAGACAGATTGATTCTGAAGTCTATATGCTGCTTGAATTGCTCTTAATTTGTAATCTTTGCTATTATATTCTGAACCTGGGAAATGTATTCCAGAACAGACATTTCCTCTGGAAGGTCAGAGGAAGTCCAGTATAGATTGCACAATCCAACAGTATCTCCCAAGTGACCTTTTTTCATTATGTTGAAGTTAAATGCAAAACTGAATTGATAACTGCTGTAGGCAAAAGTAGCTAAGATTGATTACAGCAAGTCAGGAAAACCAATTCATCATGACTGTTTTTGTAGTTCAACATTTTTTCTTGAACCTTTTAATAGTAGAAATTCAAGACACCGTCCACAAATGCAGTTGTATTAGTTGTGCGAAACTCTCCCTGGCATGTTGTTTTCTACCAGAAAATTTTTTTTGGCTGCAGTTGGCTTGCTGGAATGTGTGTTTTTAAAAGAATGTTCCCTCTAGCGTTAGAGCAGGAGTGTGGCTTTGCAATACAGGAAGAAACCCTGCTACAGTTTTTCTGAGTTGTCAGGATGTACCTGTAGGAGAAGCTTGATTAACTCAGAATTCTTACTACCCTCATCTTGGTGCCATGCTGGCATGGCGCGCTGCAGCTTCCCATAGGAGTAAATTGACCAAGAGAGCTAGCAGGCCTAGAATCAGCTGGGCGTTGCCCGATTCAAAGACCACAAATCTCAAATATCTTGAAGAGTGTATACCTGCTTGGGTAAAAGGAATTAGAGTGTTCATATTGTCAGCCTAATGCTAACTTAGCTAAGCTCTGCAACCAGCTGTTCCTGATACTCATCCAGCCTTGAGGGAATCACTTCTTAAAGATGGGGCTACTTTGAGAAGTGGTGAAACCAACCAAAGGAGTGACTTCACTGGCTGTTCTGCTGAAGTGCCATTGAAGAGGCAGTGCAAAACCTTATTTAGAAGAGCATTTTGTTCTTGTTTTCAATTTTCTAATTGTTACAATGAGTCTTGAGGGGAGTAGAGAGTTATCCTATTAACTGAGCGTGCGCTCTCTCTTCAGAAGGTCTAGACACTATTTGAAGCCATATTCACAAATCATTTTCAGTTATTCTGTCTGATGTCTGGAAAGGCTCAGCCTCTCCTGGGGGCACGTTTCATTGAGGTGGACTCAGAGGGGCAAATCCATCATCATCCAAATGCACTGAGGATGGGAAGAAGGAGAAGGCAACCTGCATTTTTCACATTCAGTATTTTGACAAGCCTTCTCAACTAGCCTGTAGAAAACAGCCTGGCAGCAGAAATCAGCTGAAACTTACCTCCTTTCCGAATGGAAGCTTCTGTGGGGATTTCTTGTTATTTTTTAAAAGGCAAAGGCATATGGGTCTTCTAAATTAGCCTCTGAGATGTTTTTGTCAAAATAGATTCTTAGATTCCTCTTGCTGGATAGTTGAAATTTTGCTTGCTGCAGTCATCCGATCACCAAGTGGCAGTTACTGTATCTGAAAGCCATGCTGTGCCAGGCCTTCTGGGTGGTATTTAGAAAGCCCAGTTTCCTGTGGCTTTGCTTTGAGGGGCTCCTATTCAAAGCTAATTAGGAATGGGACAGTATCCCCTGTTTTCAGAGGATGTCGCCCACTTGTGGTGGGATCAACTTATGCATTCTTGCCTTACTAGCTGACATATTACTCACTGGTTGAGCATGCACTGAATGTATTATTAGCCATTTCTTTCTATCACCCTGCTATCAAGTACCAGGCAAATCAGAAAATAGCCCTGGACTCGTGTGAGACTGTCTGCATATTGTTTACAGGATATTTTGGACCTGGGTAATATTTACTGTGTCGGAATTGCTGAGGCAGTAGTTGGTGCCACGGCCCAAAGGCTGCAAAACAAAGCCCTCTCAGTGTAGGTTTCCTTCACCAGTGCCTGGCAGGGGCAGCCCAAGCCATTGTCAGGACATGCTAGGAAGACTCTTGTGCTTGGCAGAATGCTTGAGTCTTTTCAATCATGAGATCTGAAGAAGAACCGGAGGACGGAGAGGACATGACTGGGGATCCAAGCTAAGAAAAGGATGGCCGAGATGAATACAGCAGGGCAGCGGAATTCCAGATTACAACGAGCAGCCTCCTTGGACTCAGGCGGGGTCTTTCTGTTTCTGTAGCTGAATGTGGGGTGCATTGTTTGCTCTTGGAACTCTAGGATGAGTTGCTGGTTTTCATGTGCTCATAAAAATGTAGTAGGTATCATGTATTTGATAATGAACCAAGCAAACTTTTGGCAGAGCAGTCTTAAATGTGTTCCAATACATATTATAAATTTGTTCCAATATGTATTGGTTGAGTTCCACCATTGTAATGTTTCTGTTTATAATTTTCTTTAATTATTGGTTCATTTACAACTACTTTTGCATCAAAGATGATGGATAAATTGACATAATAAGCTATTTTGTGTAGAAAAAGTTTGGATTTATTGACACGTGTTTCAAAGTATTTGTAGAGTGTTCAAACGCATTTTCACTGCAAACTCTGGTTTTTACTGTGACAAATCCTCCAGAAGTTTTTAAAAAAGAAATGTTTCTTTTGGTATAACTTCAATTTTTTTTTTTACTTGGATCATTAGAACACTTAATGAACTATTATATATTCAACTAAAGGAAGCATTCATTGCCCTAGGATTAAAAATCCAAGAGACATTTTTGGAAGAGGTCAATATATGTGTTTCAGTCTGGATGATGATGATGATGATGATGATGATGATGAAGATGATGATATCCATTCAGTTGTGTCCAATTCTTGGTGATCCGGTGGACCAGCTCTCTCCATATTTTCCAGTCTTCTTTCAGTTGTTTTATGCTCTGGTTGGTGTTGGCTTTGATGGTGTCTAACCACCATGTTTTTTGGCGTCCTCATTTCCTTTTACCGCTGACGCCTGGGTAAATGGGG
The DNA here is from genome assembly GCF_059951505.1 of Python bivittatus. Taxonomy (NCBI): domain Eukaryota; kingdom Metazoa; phylum Chordata; class Lepidosauria; order Squamata; family Pythonidae; genus Python; species Python bivittatus. Next base: position 5,402,094 of record NW_028277053.1, on the reverse strand, counting down.
AGGATTGAGGAAAGACTTGGCGACCTACCTTGTAAAAACCTCACCAAGAAAATTTTATGGAAAGGCTCTCAAATGATAATGCATATTATATGGAGAGGAAAGTGGCTGAAGTAATCCCTTTCTTAGCCTCAAAATGTCCCTCCCTTGCTGGGACTCCTCCATCTTGGAAGGATAGCTTTAACGATTTCCCAGTCCAATTAAGCTATATATCTGGTGCAGATGTTCAGTCCATGCTCAAAGCTAATGAGGCATTTTGGGGTAAGGGGACACATTTTGGGATAAGCAGTGGATTGGAATGTGTAATTCTCCCTGTAGATGCTTTGTTTCTCTGAATGTTTGATTTTGGCTGCAGATTTTGACAGAAATGGAAGACAACCTGGAAGACATTTTGGAAATGCTTGTCTAGTGCTGTATCTTCTTTACAGATATCCCATCACTTCCTTGGTGCTATGAGGAAGTGCACATGACTTCCAGTCCCATGTTTGTGTTTCTCTTGCAATGTCTGATTTGGGTTTGAAGGGGTGATTTGATTTGATTTGGCTTTGAAAGGATGCAAATGGCTCTGAACGGTGTAATGTGTTCTGCTTGGCAAGTGGAAAAAGGGATCCTTTGAAAAGTGCTGGACGGGAACGATTAAAGAGGAATAGGGTGACCCCATGCCACCCTAGTCCAATAAAGGCCACCATTAGTTGTTGGATAATGAAGTAAAATGTCTGGTGATATCTACACAGTTTTTGGTCATTGATTTTGAGCAGGGGGAACTGATTATGGAGGCTCAGACTATGGTCTGAGTTCTTTCTCTAAAGGGATGTTGACATACAGACAGATGGTGGCCTCCAAGGTACTTTGTTGAAGCCATTTAGAAAACAGAAATGCATGTGTTTCTGTGTTCATTTTTAAAATGGGTTGTAGAGAGGGGAAAGATGGAACTATAATTGTGTACAGCTTGTTTTAGCTGCCCTCTGAGATTCTGCTTGCACAAAGGAAGTCATCTGTTCTGTGCGCGGAAATGAGTGAAATCAGAGTCTGGCCTGATCATGTAGAAGAACAGCTTGTAAAGGATGGCCACAATGCAGGTTGGAAAATGCTTCTTCCTTGGTGTGTGAATGTGGCACTTGCTTCAAAAAAGTAAACTGTTCTCTTTGTCCTCTGGCAGCTCCTGTCATACAGCACCCTGTATAGCACTGCTGTACAGAGAGGATGTTCTCACTTGCTGTGTGGGCAGTGGCAAAAATAGTGCATCCAGATCTGCTCTTGTTTTTGCATAGTGCTTTTCTGATATTGACTGGAAAAAACACATTTTGTGCAAAATGAATGGTACCGTGGGTGACTGTAGTGCTTATGCCTTTTATTTCTGTATTGTCTACCTTCAGAACAGACCCATTACTAGATGAGGCAGATTCTCTGCTATTCAGACGGCTATTTTTTCCTCAACATGAGGATAAATCTCCAAGGGGTCTGGAAAACAGGAGGAATCTCACGAACAGTGCCAGTTCAAATTGCAGTTCAGATGCTGCTGCCATCGTGTGAGGAGCTTGGGGATCACACACACAAGACACGCACTGTTGAATCTGTGGTAGTGATCAGAAGCTGGGCTGAGGAAGGTGGAGAGCTTTTGAGGGAAAAAACTGATTAAAAACCTAGCCATGCTGGCCATCTTTTTCCCCCAAAAACAAGCTCTGGGAAGGTTGATTCTCCTCTGTACATAATATTATTTTGGTTCTGGGGGTAGATACCTCAGGCCACGTCTGTTTGAATAAAAGATTCCATAGGGAATTAGAATTGCTGAAGGAACACAGGGGGCTGCTTTACACAGTCTCAGAATATTTGCCCCTCCGGCATACTTTTCACCAGTGCAGTGCTTCCAAATGCGTTGGGCTCCATTCCCCATAGTCTCTAGCCATCATAGCTGACTGGAAAGCATCTCACTGGGGGAAGATTGTACACTCTGATCCTTTCACCCAGGGAGATGTTATCTACTAGGCAGCCAAAATGGGGTGGCTAAAGTGGCCATCCAGTTCCAACTTTTCCAACAGTTATTTTAAGCATAAATTGTAGAGTGTATTTAATGGATTTAGATTTAGGTTCAATCACATTCAGGTTTTTTTCCTTGTTTCCCCTTATTTATTGGAGTGCAACCTCCAGCGAGCCAGTTACAGGATTATGTCTTATATCCTCCAGAAATTGCATAATTCTAGTTTAACCAAGGTTGCAACTTTTGTTGAAGACGTTTGCATCTTGAAGAGCATTCAGGAGTATACTGCTCTTTGTCAGGCTCATATTATAGAAGAAATAATACTGTGCCTCAGTTAAGAAGGCTGCTAAAAATGCAATTAAGTAGATTTATTTCTTGTATTCTTAGACCAGAGAAATGCCTCTTCCAGGCAGTCTGCCTGCAAAACTGCTTAAAACCTGCCTTTTAAAGTGATTTCTCCTTTTAGCAATGTGCCAGATGAGCAACAATTCTTTTTTCATCTTTTTCATCAATTCATCTTTTTTATTTGCAGATACTAATCATTTGCATGAAACAAATGTTTTCTGGAATTTCTACTAGATTTTCCACTACTGACATTTATTATATTTATTCTGCATTTTTCAAACAGTTGACTGCAGATTGGAACAAATATGATGATCGTTTGATGAAAGCAGCTGAAAGGGGTGATGTGGAGAAGATCTTGTCTGTCCTTGCTAAAAAGGGAGTGAACCCCACTAAGCTGGATCTGGAAGGGAGATCTGCGTAAGTAAGAGAACTTTGATCTTAACTATTTTGGCCTCCCTTCTAACCCCTTCATCTGGACTAGATTTTTCAGAGGGATGTTATTCTAATAGACCTTATCAAGTATAAACTTGATTTAGTGTTTATTTCTTAGAAGCCTCCTAAGCCTTGGGAAAATGCCATAGAAAATTTTAAAATAAACAGAAAGTTGTTGGAGCTTTTATCCTGGGAAAGGAATTTCATATTTATAACTCATGTTGTATTTTTGGAATAACCAGTTTTATTTGAAATTCTGAAATTTAGGAATGTTAGAGAAGCGTTGGAGAGAGCCCATTTTGCAAACATTCTATTAAATGCTGACAAAATTGATTAGACTTAAACCTTTCTCTTTAATCAAATCTGGACATTCAAATGTGTTCATTTATTTAAGCCAAGGAACAAAACATGGCTCTGAAAAAAGGACTCAAATGTGCAGTTATGTGATGAAGGATATCTGACTTGTGATAGTATGTATGAAAAGAATTTCAGGTTGTAATCAAACACAAGCAGAAAATGAGGCAAATGAAAATGAGGTAGTCCTCAGCTTGTGTCCATTCACTCAGCAACTGTTCAACGTTACTGCGGTGCTGGAAAAAATGGATGTGTGACCGGTCCTCGAGGTTCTGGCCATCGCAGCTCCCCAGGGTCATGTGATTGCGATCTGGGTGCTCGGGTGCCCAGCTCATGACTGCAATGTCTCAGGGAGCTGCGGTCACATGATCACCATTTGTGACCTTCCCTGCCGGCTTCCCACAAGCAAAGTCAATGGGGAAGTTGGCAAGGAAGGTCACAAGTCGCTCTGGTAAGTCGCTCCAGCCTTTTTCCCCTCCCTCAGCACCCCTCGCCCACATGCAGCCTCCACTGACTCTCCCGGCCTCCCAGGACTCGCGCACGGCCTGCACTGGCCCTGTGAGGCTCTCCCCTGACGCTCACCAAAAAAGGAGAGATGTTGGTAATTTCCAAATCTTCTAAATGCCCAAAGCCAAGATGGCTTGAATATCAGCTGTAAATGACTCCACAGGATGGCTTTCTCTCTTGAGTTGAAAACGGTGAGCGTGATTATTGCTTGGGATATTCTGCAGAACCTATGTTGAACAACTTGTGGCAAGTGACCCTGGGACCCTGGGCCAGCTGAAATGTGCTTGATCGCAGCAGCTCCTGTTAACATCAAGCCTTAGATGGTCAGGACGGCTCAGGCAGCTGTTCAGAACTAAGCAGTGCTAGGAAAGGAAGTAAAATGTGGCCACCCTGCTATGGGGAGGCTCTAGGTCTGTGCGGGGATTCTGGCTGCCCCTTTTGTGTCTCAGCAGGGCCAGCTTCTTGGTTGGCATTAGGCTGTTCGGTGACTTGCCCCTTCCTTATTCTATTGGGGTCGATCAATCAGTAAATACCAGCAACTGCAAAACAGCTTTACAAATACGTTGTTGCAAGTATTAGTAGATTATATAAATTTCAGGATTTAGTTCTGCTTTAGCTATAGCTCAGAAGATGAGCTACTGTTTTAAAGACCAGCTGCTACTGAAAGGTACTTAATCTTGATATTTTTCTTCTAAAATGTATCTCTTTTCCCACACACTTGTGGAATAATTTCAGCTGTAGAACTTGGGAACAAATTCCATTGGACTCAGTAGGATTTACTTGCACAGAATGGAATTGTACAGGTGACCAGGACATTTTTTTACCTTTTATTTTGCTCAGATTCCATGTTGTCGCCTCAAAGGGTAACCTTGATTGTCTGAATGCTCTTCTTGTACATGGAGTTGACATTGTGGCCACTGATGTAGCAGGTATGATCTCCTTATTTAAAAGAACAATTGCATTTTGTTACTAAAACAAGAGGTATTGTGTGTCTGGCCCTGTAAGCCCATTCAGTTCTATTTTGCTTTTTTGTTGCCTGTAGGTTGGAACTCTAGTATCTTATTGGCAGAAAACTAAAAAAGAGAGAAAGAAGTTGTGGAACAAGTTACCCTGCAGTACAAATCAATTTAAATTAATTTAAAAAATAGTTTTGTTCTCTTTCCTTGAGGTATATAATTTGGTTAAAATATAGTGACCAAGTTTAATTTGCATTTGTAAACAACACAAGGTTACCTATATATGTATAGGTCGTGTGTGTGTGTGTGTGTGTGTGTGTGTGTGTTTGGAGATAGGTATCTGTTTGCTTATGTATCTAGCATATATTTCCTGGCTGTGTTCAGAGTTTCCTTGTTGCTGTCTTCTCTTCAGGAAGGAATGCTCTACATTTAGCTGCAAAATATGGACATGCGCTTTGTCTGCAAAAACTATTGCAGGTATTGAATATTTGACAAATTGTTAAATGTTGTGTAGAAAAGAAAATACGATAGGGAATTTTGTTTCATTGCATGGGAAAAATTCATGGCCTTGATGAGCTGTATAGATACCAGATGTCCAGTGGGATTTCAAAATAAATTCAGAAAAATAAGCAGGAAGCTGAGTAACTTTGCCCAGGAGAGGCGCTTTCTGTGTATGAGATGAAGAAGGTCAGTGGAGGTAAATGCAGAAATCCAGGTCTAGTACTTAGCAATTCTGTCCATGGGGTAGGAGGAAAAAGCTTCTCTTTCAACACTTAGAAAGAAGCCCTACAAATCAGAAGAGACCGTGTGGAGTTGCGGTCTGATTTTGAAGAAAGCTGCATCTGCTAATGTTCCCGTAGACATTACTAGAGTAGATATGATGTCACATATAAAGTTTGGTTCTTACATGAGCTTTCCTGATCCGTGCGTGCAACATTTTCGAATGAAAATGTATTTGAAGTGCTTCTTGAAGTGTTGCCAGGTTTAGATTCTGCTGCTATATTGGAAGTATTAAATATCAACAAAATGGTAATAAAATATGTTTGGCTGTTCTGCAGTACAATTGCTCAACAGAAAATGTGGATCTGCAAGGACGAACTGCTCTTCATGATGCGGGTAAGGGATATGCTGCATGTATAGCCAGAATTCCTAATGTTACAAGAGAGGTAGCCGAGGTCTAACAACGTGGAAAAGCTAGTCATCAGTGCAGATGCTGTTTCTCCATAGAAGAGGATATGTGTAGCTCGGGGTCGAACTGTGGAGTCCTCGGGGTTCTCTGAGCTTGGTTGTTTGCTTGCAGACATCTCATTATCTGGCTAGGTCACATCAACACAGCGTTGGTGGGGGAGTTGTTTTTTCCTTGGTAGTTCCTAGATTAAGCTGTTGTTTACTGCTTGATTGTATGTCTGGTGATAATCTTGGTGTTAATCTCTGCTTACCCAGGCGGTGATTGCTGGTGAGGAGATGTTCTGGTCTTTTTGTTTCCTTTTTATCGTCTCTTTTGAATAGTGTGTAGATGTTGTTTATCTCTATGTGCCTGTGGATGGCTGACTTGTCTGAATACCAAGCTTCCAGGAATTCCCTCACATTTTTGGATTTAGCCTGGTCTAAACCTGGATTTGGGTTTTGGATTTAGCCTGGTCTAAAATGCTGACAGTTTCCCAGTTGAAACGATGGTTATGTCTTATGTGTTGTGAGATTAAGGAGTTTTCATCATGTCTTCTGACTGCTAGCTGGTGTTCATGGATGCGCTCTGCAAGCCTTCTGCCTGTCTGTCCTACATAGTAGTTGTTACAGTCCTTACACTGAATGTTGTAGATGACTCCTGTTTTTTCTTCTTGGGCTACTGGTAGAGATTAACACCAAGATTATCACCAGACATACAATCAAGTGGTAAACAGTACCCTAATCAAGGAATACCAACACAGGCAGGGCATGCCACTATATATAAACAAAGAGCAAACTCCACTCCATTCTAGCACTGAAGATGTTACCTAGCTGGGTAATGAAATGTCTGCAAGAAAACAACCAAGCTCAGAGAACTCCAAGGACTCCACAGATGCTGCTTGTATTTCACCAAAAGATAGATGATAATTGTTAAGGCAACTTTTTTTTTATATCTCAGAACTTTGAAAATAATGCATTCTGATTGCGAATTTGGTAGATGTATTGCAATGAAAATCTCTAGATATTATTTAAACAGTCTAGAGACTTGATCTACAGATCCTACAGCCAATAAATAGCCTACTAGTAGCTGAATCTTGAATTTTCCACCAGTAATATCTGTTCTTTTGCTCCCCAAAGCGATGTCGGACTGTACATCCAGTATACAGTTGCTGTGTGACCATGGAGCCTTGGTGAACGCCAGAGATGCCGTGAGTCCTTTCAGAGTCTTCTTCCAAGATTGGTCAAGTTCCTTGTTCGTTTTCTTCTTTTTTAATAGTCACTTCATTAAAGATTACATCAATAAAAACTAACACAAACTAAAAAAATGAAAGAATAAAAAAATAGAAGGCGCAGAAAAGGAAAAAAAGAGAAAAAATAGAAAGAGAAAAGAAAGGAAAGGAAAAATAAGACTATAGCAAAGAAAAAGAGACCCTCTTTTAAGCATTAGACTGGCCGAGTCTTAGCTCAGGCTGACCTGCTTCTTATTGTCACAGAGGTCCTCTGGGCTTCAGGAGCTGGGGAAGCACAAAAAGCAAAGCCCTCACTTCCACCACAGGGAACCATGTTTGCTGCTAAATTTATTACTATGAAGCAAGTTTATACACCACCCATCTCACTATATAAGTGATTCTAGGTGGCTTACAAGTAAAAAACAATAAAAAATGATAAAAGTCTTTACAAAAATATACACAGTTAAAAGATGGAGAGAGGATCCTCAAGCCACCAACCGCCCTCAGTGCTGCGAGCCCCCACTGGATCCCCATGCTAGTTCACAGAGCCAGGTCTTAATGCTCTTCTGGTAGGCCAGAAGAGTGGGGACCAATCTCACCTCAAGGAGCAAGATGTTCTAGAGCAGGGGGGACAGCAGAAAAGGCTCTCCTCCTAGATCCCACCAGTCAAAATTCTTTAGCTGACAGGGTCTGTAACACGCCCTTCCTCCTGGACTGGGTGGGATGGGCCGATGTAACCGGGATGAGACGGCTCCTCAGGTAACCTGGGCCTATGCCAAGAAGGGCTTTAAAGGTCATAACCAACACCTTGAATTGGACCCGGAAGCAAACTGGCATCCAATGCAGCTCACGCAACAGCGGTGTTATACGTGCAGCCCTAGAGGCCCCCATAACTGCCCACGCTGCCACATTCTGCACCAGCTGCAGCTTCTGGATACTTTTCAAGGATAGCCGCATTTAGAGTGCATTGCAATAGTCCATACAGGAGATGACCAGGGCATGAGTGACCGGGAGAAGGGCTTCCTAATCCAGGAACGGGCGCAACTGGCACACAACACGGTGTTGAGCAAAGGCCCTCCTAAGCCATGACTGCCATCTGCTCCTTGAGCAGGAGTTGTAAGTCCAGGAGGACCCCCAGATTACCCCATCATCACAACAGGTATAAACAATTTTAGTAACTCATCACCTTTTCTTAAAATAACAACAAATGATCTCTTCTGCTCGTATCCCATCTCTTATCTATAAACAAATCTATAAAGCCTCATTAGTTCAGTCCTGATGTCAGCAAAAGCCCATTAAGGGTTACCAGAGATAACAACATGTCTATTTTGATCAAGTAAACCAACTTTATATTCCTTGCTTTTACTTCTAACAATCTTGATCTTTAGTCCTTTCAAACACTGTCATAGAACTTAATTTCTTTTCATTTTTTTCTTTGTCCCTTCTCACAAAATTCTTCAAAGCTTTAACAAGCTTCTTTTGTAAATCCAATATAGGAAAATTATCCAGGTCATGCTCTTGGTTTATTATTTGTATATCCCTTTTAATTATTAAGACATCAGCTGTTTTTTTTTTTTTTTGGTATGTCCAGTGTAACACCTTTTTCCATGTCATTGTTGTAGCCTGTTACTTTTAAATTCACTTTCAGATCAGTCTCAGTCTTGTCAGGTAAAACATGCTCCTCTTCCATAACATCTTTTAAACACAATCTATCTATAGAGGCAGATACTCTTAAAATTAACTTCTGGGTCCATAGTTCAAAAATATCCTTCAGTATGTCCAACGTTAAAATACTTTACATCATTCTGTAATTGTAAGTCAAGTTTAAGTGTCTTTCTCCTTTAATTACAATCTTTAGTTCCCTCTAGTGTCCAATTTTTAAAGTCTTTTTTTTTTAAAGAAATTCAAAACAAAAACATTTTCCCATGGGAAGGATTCTTTATAATTAATTCCCAAATCTTATTACAAATTAATCTGGACCCCTAATCCCTTTGTAACTTTCTAAAATCAAAGTTTTAATAACCATTATATATATATATATATATATATATATATATATATATATATATCTTAAACTTGTAGTTAAAACTTCTTTTGCTAAGGATTGAAGGAAACTTACCCAGTGCTGTAAAACTTATTGATCCAAGGGTTCCTAATAGCTGAAAAGCAGTTAACAAGCAATTTCCAAAAGTGATTAGAAAAGGAAGTATGCAAATGTAGTGTCCTTTTGAAGGCACCGACCATGGTTTGAGCAAGATGGCTTTTCCTCATCTCCCAGAGCTCTAAACCCACCAGAGACTGCTGTTTTGCGTCCTCCTCATGAGGAGCAGCTGACTGGAGCACTTGTGGACAATCTCAAGCCCTCTCCTTGTCCGGAGAGGAATTATCAAAGGGTCAGTCTACTTGCTGGCTCTTCACTTTGCCGCGGTCATCAGCTCCTCTTTTCATGGAGCAGTCTTCAGTCTGCCATTTCTTCCCCAGAAGGCCAAGTTCCTTGTTCTTTTTCCATGATGTTTTCCTTCCCTTTCTTCTAGGATGGAAGGACACCACTGGTGCTGGCCACTCAGATGTGCCATCCAACCATATGCCAGTTTCTGTTAGACAGAGGTGCTGAAGTCAATGCAAGAGATAAGCAGAATCGGTAAGACACCCCCTGGCACCTGCAGATGATCTACTTACATGCTTCTGAAGAACATACATGGTAGAATTAGTTTCCCTGTAGCAAAACCCTACCAAGACCAAATGATTGTGGGTTTGGGGCCCCACGGGTTCTGTAACTGGAAATATTTCATCCTTGACTCTGGATGGTGTTACTTGCCTTACTTGGATTCAGTGTGCAATTTGGGAGTTCTCCTGGACTCACAGCTCCTGCTTGAAGAGCAGATGGCAGCTGTGGCCAGAGGGGTCTTTGTACCCCTCCATCTTGTGTGCCACTTGTGCCTGTTCCTGGAATGGGGGCCCCTGTTCATGGCCATTCATGTCTCAGTCACCTGCTTGCGGGCTGTTGCAATGCTCTGTATATGGGGCTGTCCTTGAAGACCATCCGGAAGCTACAATTGGTTCAGAACGCAGTGGTGTGAGCACTTACGGCCATCTCTTGTTACAGCTCTGTTCTGTGAGCTGCACTGGCTCTCAGTGAGCTTCTGGGTGCAGTACAAGGTGCTAGTTACCCCAATAGAGCCCTATATGGCATGTTGTTGTTGGTGTTCAGTCGTTAAGTTGTGTCCGACTCTTCGTGATCCCATGAGCCACATCGCGCCAGGCCTTCCTGTCCTTCACTGCCTCCCTGAGTTTGCTCAGTTTCATGCTCATTGCTTCAGTGATGCTATCTAACCATCTCATCCTCTGCCGTCCCCTTCTCTTTTTGCCTTCAACTATATGGCATAGGACTGAGTTATTTGTGGGACTGCCTGCCCCAAAGAGTATCTGCACGTCCCACACACTCCACGTCCCTTCCTTGAAACACTGCCACCTTATGGGCCCCTGGAGGAGTGTCTTCTCGCTGGCAGCTTCTGTCTTCCCCAACCCTGCAGGCCATTAGGAAGACAGTCAAGACCTGGCTCTTCCCTGGCCCTGTGAGACAGGCAGAGTAGAATCCCCAGTTTGAGGAGGCACAGTTGATTACTGCTCTAATCTTTGTTTGATTGTTTTTGGTAGGTTCTAAGGATATCTTTTTGTATTTGTTGGTTTGAGGTTCTTTTTCCTGTTTTTGTACACCACCCAGAGTCACATTGTCTGAGTTGGGTGGCCATGTAAACGGTATAAACAAATAACACCAGATGCTTATTATAACTAAAAAATAACTAGTGGGGAGCAGCTGGCCCTTTAAATGAAAAGCCCACCTTCTGTGTCCAGAAGGAGTCACCTGATCCCCGGGGGCCAATAGGGGAAAAGAAGGGGGTCTGCCAGGTTTTGGAGGGAGGAGGGGGTCACCTCAGGCAAGGCCAAAAGTTAGCTTAGTTATGGAGGGTCTCCCGCATGTAAACGGCGTGTTGCATGTGTGGACCCTTACCTTCTTTTAATAAGGCGGATTTTGGTTTACCGGGCTGAGCTCCAGAACCGAAGGACCTCAGAGGAATGGCTGCCTCGGGAGTGCCTCCCCCCCCCCCCCGTTACAATAATGAACTTACCTTTCACAGAGCATCAGGGTTCATTGTGCTCCATAAAGTTCAGAGATAAGAATAAACTGGTATGTAAAGTGCCAGCTTGAACTCTGGCCATTGCACATTTCTTCTTCCTATTTGCTCATCAAGCTTCCTGAGGTGTATTGTAATTTATGAAAAGTTAGTAGTCTAGGATATGAAACCACATGGCTGTGTCTGACATCAAGAAAACCTGGAATTCTGAAGCATCGCAGCTGTGAAGGCACACGGTCATTCCTTCTTGCCTCTTTGGGTAACAGGAGTGACTGAACAAATCATAGCACTTCCAGCACATCTGGAAAACACAGGTTGGCAAGGCTAGTTTAGTGTGAGAGGGGAGCTGTGAATTCAGGCATGTTTCCCTGCTGTCTAGCCAGAACTTGGTGGGGCTGGGCATTGCTTTGATGCGCTTGTAAGGAGGACAGGTTCCCAGATCATGCTCCTTATTGAGGATCAGTTCCCAGACTGTACATTGTACTGAACAAAGCCACAGAAAAATAGGAAACAAGCAGAAATAATCAAGCAGCTGACACTATAATATTAGAATGTGGCCCTAGTTTTAAGTAAGCAGCTTATTCAGTTGCATTGAAAAATACCTTAAGTTTGGAATTATACTGTACATTTCAAAAGGAAAAGGAGAGAAACCTCAGATATTTGTGTCCTTTCTCAAGCCACATGTGCAGAGAGGTTTGCAAACTTTACTAGGAAGTTTTAAGCAAATAGCAAACGATAAAGGATTGGTATGTGCTGCACGCACACAGAGACACACACACACAAAATCAAGTCCAACAAGCTTGCCTTGAGAGGGTCCAAATCCAAAGCAGCAGGCACGAGAGTAGTTAGTCGGAGTCCAAGTGTCCAAACGTCGTAGCGGGGTCGTCAGGCGGTCCGGTCATGAGGTTTCCAGTCGGGAGTCAAGGCACACGGAGTCGAGGTTGGTGGATGGCTGTTGCCCACAGAGGCTTGGGCATGCTGCTGCTCTTAAATACGAGCGACCCCAGTGTTGCTTGCTGGGAAGGGCGAGGCTCCTTCCTTACAAGAAGCCTCACAGAGCCCTTTGCTCTGCTCTGTTCTCCTCTCCGCGTGGCGAGTCCTCGCACTGGGAGAGGTGACAGCTCAGGCTCCTCATCTCCCAAGACCGGCGGTAGCTGCGTGTCCTGGTTACCGGGTGGTGCAGCCTCCTCTGCCTGCAACTGCACAGGCTGCAGTTCGCCCAGCAACTCTGGAACAGGCCGCTCGTTGTTGGTTTCCTTGTCAGAGTGCAAGCTGGCCGTGACAATTTGCTTGTTAGATTTATAGCCTGCCTTTTCTATAGGGACATACACAGTGCTTGTCCAGTTGTCCCTTGATAATATTCCTGTAAGCTCAAAATCACCCACTGAGCTTTGATGTCTGAGGGTTGGGTTGAATGTGGGCCTCCCTGCTCCAAGACCTGAACCACTGTGCTCCTCTCGTCAGGATACAAAACCACTCCTTGTCAGGCGATCATACAGTATCTGTTTGCCTCCTAATGAATCCGATAGAGGTGACTTTGGAATTGCATTCAGAGAGGTGGGAGATTACGAAGAGACTCAGACTAGTCCCCTTGGGTTGAAGAGGGAGGGAAAGGAAGACAAGACATGGACAGCCTAGTAAGATTCTGTTGTTATAGCCTATCTCAATAAAGTAGAGTTCTAGTCTTCCTGTGCAGTCTGTTTCCTGATCTGGTCTACCATGAAGGGCTGACAGTGAAGGATGTTTCAGACTTTTCCTTCTGGATTCTTCTGGTACAACAATTCTGTTACACAGTTTGCAAAGTTTGGGATTTTCATGCGGTGTAGCATTATTACCTTTTCTAATCAGACTGAAAGTAAACAAATGCCTTTGTTCCATGGACTTTTTTCAGAGTCCTCATTTGTGCTTTCTTCTTTCTCCTGCAGGACTGCTCTGATGTTGGGCTGTGAATACGGCTGTAAGGATGCTGTGGAGGTTTTGCTCAAAAATGGAGCAGATGTTACCTTGGTTGATGCCCTAGGACATGACTGTTCTTACTATGCACGAATTGGGGACAATGTTGAAATCTTGTCTCTGATAAAGGCTGCCTTTGAAGAATCCAGCAAAGGTATATCAGCTTTCCTCATATTTTCCGGGGAAATTTCTTCTTCGCTCATGATAGGGCTGCAGCTGGATTTTGGCAAGGGACATTTCCTTTAAGTTCATTTGTGACCGAATGCAACCTTCCCTCTCACTGGGAAGTCCTGCGCTCGGTTGCCGTGACCTCTTAGGGTAAAATGCCTTCCTGCTGCAGAATTGGTTCTACTGTATAAATGTGAAGTGAAACTATAAATCTCTTGGTTTTTAGTATCTTGTTTGGACTGCTGCAATGTGTTCTGCATGGAGCTGTCCTTCAAGACCACTTGGAAGCCACAGCTGGTCCAGAATGAAGCCATCTGAGTAGTGATGGGTGCTTCGTGATTTGCCCATGTGACACTGATTTTGAGAGCTGCACTGATTACCAGTTGGCTTCCAAATGCAATTCAGAGTGCTGGTTTGATTAAAGCCCTTCGTGGCTTGGGACCTAGATGCTTTTGAGACTGTCTTCTCCCAGTTGTTTCTGCCCCTCTGATAAGATCAGGTAGAAGAGGTTACCTTCAGGTCCTTTTGCTCGTTATCAGGGCCTCAGAGGTTTATTTTATTTTTTTTAATTGCTGCCCTCCTCCTTTGGAATCACCTTCCCCCTGAGAACCAGATGTCCCTACCCTTCTGGGTTTGAGAAGGCCACCCAGAACCTGGCTTTTTCAGAAGTCTTAGGGATGAAAACATTGTGATCTGTTTCCTCTTATAAATTGGGGGGTTAATTGAATCTGACATGAAACTTTGTTTTTATAATTTGTTTTACGATTTTATGTTTTTATGGCTCTGTGGTTTTATTGTTGCTGTGAGCCACCCAGAGTTGTGCTTTAAGATGGGCAGTCAAACAAATATTTTAAATAAATGAAATAAATAAATTATGCTGGTTATTGGAGATCTATATTTTTAACATTATTTATGAAAACAGGGTTTGTAAGCTGCTTACAGGGCATTCAAGGAAGCAGGAATTAAACAGATTTAAGTAATACGCTTTAATGCAAAGATTAGAGTACAGAATCTTGGAAAATGTGATAGGAGCCTCCACTCATCTTTTATCAGTGAGTTCCTCAAGGCAGAATCTTTTTGCACATCTTCTTCCTGGGCTCTTTGCAAGCCAGACTGTACTGCCACTTATGAGATAAATCACTGATTAGCTCCTCTCCCATTTGTGCATTGTTTATGTCTAGTATTCCTCCAGTTTTTTGACAGTCTCAGAGGTGGTGTTGATCTGAGCGGCATACAGTGGGGCAAAAAAGTATTTAGTCAGCCACCAATTGTGCAAGTTCTCCCACTTAAAAAGATGAGAGAGGCCTGTAATTTTCATCATAGGTATACCTCAACTATGAGAGACAAAATGGGGAAAAAAATCCAGAAAATCACATTGTCTGATTTTTAAAGAATTTATTTGCAAATCATGGTGGAAAATAAGTATTTGGTCAATATCAAAAGTTCATCTCAATACTTTGTTATATATCCTTTGTTGGCAATGACAGAGGTCAAACGTTTTCTGTAAGTCTTCACAAGGTTTTCACACACTGTTGCTGGTATTTTGGCCCATTCCTCCATCCTCTAGAGCAGTGATGTTTTGGGGCTGTCGCTGGGCAACACGGACTTTCAACTCCCTCCAAAGGTTTTCCATGGGATTGAGATCTGGAGACTGGCTAGGCCACTCCAGGACCTTGAAATGCTTCTTACAAAGCCACTCCTTCATTGCCCGGGCGGTGTGTTTGGAATCATTGTCATGCTGAAAGACCCAGCCACGTTTCATCTTCAATGCCCTTGCTGATGGAAGGAGGTGTTCACTCAAAATCTCACGATACATGGCCCCATTCATTCTTTCCTTTACACAGATCAGTCGTCCTGGTCCCTTTGCAGAAAAACAGCCCCAAAGCATGATGTTTCCACCCCCATGCTTCACAGTAGGGATGGTGTTCTTTGGATGCAACTCAGCATTCTCTCTCCTCCAAACACGACGAGTTGAGTTTAGACCAAAACGTTCTACTTTGGTTTCATCTGACCATATGACATTCTCCCAATCCTCTTCTGGATCATCCAGATGCTCTCTAGCAAACTTCAGACGGGCCCGGACATGTACTGGCTTAAGCAGAGGGACACGTCTGGCACTGCAGGATTTGAGTCCCTGGCAGCATAGTGTGTTACTGATGGTAGCCTTTGTTACTTTGGTCCCAGCTCTCTGCAGGTCATTCACTAGGTCCCCCCGTGTGGTTCTGGGATTTTTGCTCACCGTTCTTGTGATCATTTTGACCCCACGGGGTGAGATCTTGCGTGGAGCCCCAGATCAAGGGAGATTATCAGTGGTCTTGTATGTCTTCCATTTTCTAGTTATTGCTCCCACAGTTGATTTCTTCACACCAAGCTGCTTGCCTATTGCAGATTCAGTCTTCCCAGCCTGGTGCAGGTCTACAATTTTGTTTCTGGTGTCCCTCAACAGCTCTTTACTCTTGGCCATAGTGGAGTTTGGAGTGTGACTGTTTGAGGTTGTGGACAGGTGTCTTTTATACTGCTAACAAGGTCAAACAGGTGCCATTACTACAGGTAACGAGTGGAGGACAGAGGAGCCTCTTAAAGAAGTAGTTACAGGTCTCTGAGAGCCAGACATCTTGCTTGTTTGTAGGTGACCAAATATTTATTTTCCACCATGATTTGCAAATAAATTCTTTAAAAATCAGACAATGTGATTTTCTGGATTCCCCCCCCCCCCCCATTTTGTCTCTCATAGTTGAGGTATACCTATGATGAAAATTACAGGCCTCTCTCATCTTTTTAAGTGGGAGAACTTGCACAATTGGTGGCTGACTAAATACTTTTTGGCCCCACTGTATAAGCCCTTTAAATAAACAAATATTCTTTTCTTGTTTGCCAGGTGCTGTTAGAGTTTTTATCAATTTCCCTTCAGGCTTTACTGGGTTTATTCTCAGCATTTGCAGGTCATGTGTCTAGTGGAAGGTGCTATCCAGTGAATCCGGAAGGCTTTCAGCTTGAGGAGGCTATTCTAAATTTTCTTTGGAATTGGTGTTCTTTATTATTGAGTGTATAACGTTAGTGAAGGTGCAGACTGGTAGACCAGTCAGCTTATAAAGAATAAGTTTGTTTTTCTTCACATTCTGCCTGAACGTGGATGGAATGTCTTAACAGAAACTTTTTTTTTTAGCAAGTTACGAAGTCGCGAAGAAAGGGCAGCAAGTACTGAAGGTAAGGATCCTGTGTGATGTCCAATGTAAGCCTTAGAAAAAGGTTGTCTCTTTTTTATGTCCCTTGGAGGCAATTTGGAGGAAGTTCTGCCCTCCAGGGAAGATATTATATTGTTGGCATCACCAGTGACTGGGGCCTTTCTCGAAATGATTGGCCCTCTTCATCAGCATCTGTGGTGAAACTTGTCACCTCCTGCCCAATTCTGCACTGCAAAGGTGGCTGGACTCTGAATCTGCAGTTGCCTGAAATGCATGTAAGGAATGGGGAACTTGTGCAGATGAGGTACTGCAATTAGTATTTCTGAAAACTTTCCTTACTGTAGATAAACTTGAACAATTCTTACTTTTCAGGTATCCAGCATGCTGCCCAAATGGACTCAACCAAATGTCTTGGAGGAAGTGAGCAATAAACCATTTCTGAGGGAGCACCAGAATATACAGGTGAAGGAAGGGTCTTGGGCTCTGAAAAGAGTACGGAATTTAATCTATCATCTCTTGAAAACTCTAGATTTGTTCCTAAGCTTCTTTTCAGAGTCCTGCAATGTCTGGTGCAAAAGGTGGACAGCTGCTAGCCTTGACAGGGTCCTGTTGTCAGGCCCAGCCCAAGAACAAAGTGAAACGATCCAGTTGAGTCAAGTTCCTTTATTTGCTTACACCTTATAGACAGAATCTTGCCATACTCAATCTATACTACTGCAACTAGTGGATATACCCTGGGAGATTCTAGGGAGGAGCTATCCTGAACCTCTTTCGCTTCCCACACTCCCCCTGTGGACTGTATTGTCTCCTTTCCCCTCCTGGAATGCGCCCCCTCCTTCCTGATAGCCTTGATCACCCTCCTCTTCGTAGATACATTCCATCACATCTGCAGAAGGGAACACCTACAAATAAACCACCAAAACACAAAGATGATAATGGTCTTTTCTAACATGCCTAAGTTGCATAAATGGCTCATTGACAGATATAAGAGAACAGGCTAAAATCTTTTGAATTCTTGGAGTGGCATGGTGTTCTTCTGGGCCATGGCAGGCCAAATAGAAACATGTAGGAACTCACTAGCTATCCTGACATTTTTCCACACACAAGATTGGGCGTAGACTGGTACCTACTACAATAACAGCATTTTAGAAAAACCATTGGCACAACTTCTTTATGGTACAGTGCTTGGCCCTTAGCCCAACTGTAGGTCGCTTGAACAAACTAAGTTCTTTAGAGCAGTTTTACACTTGCTTAGATGTGTCCCAAATGCTTCCTTATTGCTGGAGGTTGGCCTTCAGAGAGTGGGAACAAGAGTTTGGCTAGCAATTGCCAACGAATGACTGAAAAATATATTCTTTCCAGTGGGTCTGGTCTCACATGTATATTGGTCTAGGTCAGTGTTTCTTAAAGTGTGGTCCTAGGACCCCTGGGGGTCTTCCAAGACCCTCTCAGGGGTCTGTGAAATCAAAATGATTTACCAGCCTATCTTGAAAAATAATACAATATTAAAATCCCATCAAACAATAATTAGAATTGGTAGTGGCAGCGAATACATCAGTTTTAATTTTTAATATGGTAAATACTGATAAATATAACCTGTACAAACATAAGCTCTTTTGGAGTCTTCTATAATTTTTAAAAGTGAGAAGGGGTTCTGAGAGAAAAAAGTTTGAGAAATATTGGTCTAGGTGAAAGGCCTAAAGGCTAACGTTTTGCTTCTTCTGTCTGTCTGCAGAAATTTTATTTTTCCTGCCCCATGGGTGAATTGAGGATATATTGCGGTAACCAGAACTAGGCTTCCCAATGGAGGAAATTAGAGAGTGGGTTACATGTCCCTGAGGAGAGCCCACCAGCCATATTTCCCTCCTATTTCTCAGACACAGAAGAACATTTATTAAAATAAATGTAATAACTCTTCACCCCTTCTAGGGGTTAAACAGATATCTCTTCCTACCATATCCCATCCCTTATCAATAAGCAAATCTATAAAACATCTACTTTTTAATCTTGGTATCAGCAAAAAGTCCATAAAGGGTTGCCAGAACATTACAAAAAAAGTATTATTTTAATCTTGATCAAATAAACCAACTTTATATTCCTTTCTTTTACTTCTAACAGTTGTAATCTTTAATTCAGTCAAATATTGTCATAGGATTTGATTTCTCCTCAATTCTTCTTTATCCCACCACACAGATTTCTTCAAGGCTTTGACAAGCCTCTTTTGTAGATTCAATAAGAAAACTTTTTCCAGGTCATTCTCTTGGTTTTTCATTTGTACTTCCCTTTAGTTTTTAGTTGGTTCTTTTATATATCCAGTAAAGCGTCATTTTCCAAATCATTCTCTTGGCCTGTCATTTGTAGTTCCACATTCTGTACTTTCTCTGTCTTGTCAGATAAAATTTGTTCCACATCTGTCATTCCTTCGTTAACATCTTTTAGACATAGTCTATTCACAGAAGTAGACATAGTTACTGACAGTGTTGATATTGGAGTTTCTAACTTCTGGTTCCATTCTTCAAAGATCTCCTTTAATATTTCTGATGTTAGAACACTTTGTATCATGTTGTAAGTCCCAGTATTACATCAGGCTTATATTTTTTTTCTTCTGCTTAGAATCTTTAATCCCCTCTAGTGGTCAGTTTCTAAAATCATCACTTATTATGACTTGTAATTGCCAGAATAGCCAAAATAAGTCTGTTTCCCATGAGAAATTATTTATTTTTTATTGTTAATTCCAAAATCTTATAGTAAAAGTCAATATTCTAAATTTATCTGGACCCTTAATCTGTTTATAACTTTCTTAGATCAAAATCCTATTTAGCCTTTTGCTGTTTATTTCAAATTCTTTAAGTTCTTAAGCTTATAATTAATTTGTCTTTTGTTCGGAGTTGAAGATAAACTCACCTGATGAAGACTTTTCAAACTTGTCATTCTGAAGGTCTCTAATAGCTTTAAGATAGTTAATAGACAATTTCCAAAAGTGATTAGAAAGTGAGGTTTGTATCCTTTAAACGGCTCTGCCATGGTTGCGAGCAAGATGACTGATCCCATCATTTCCTATTGCTCAAACCTGTGGAAAACCACTGTCCTGCGGTCTCCTCGTGAAGAGCAGCCGGCCAGAGTACATGTGGGTGATCTGTCCTCCTTATCCGGAAAGGTTCCAAGGCACTGGTTTACTCACTGGTTCCTTTGTGAACTTGTCACTTGACTTTTTTGTTTTAACTGTTCAGTTGTATCCAATTCTCAGAGACTGCCTGGACAAGTCCCTGCAGTTTTCTTACCAAGTTTTTTCAGAAGTGGTTTGCCATTGCCTCCTTTCTAGGGCTGAGAGAAAGTGACTGGCCCAATATCATCCAGCTGGCTTTGTGCTTAGGTGGGGCTAGAACTCACAGTCTCCCAGTTTCTAGCCTGATGGCTTCACCACTACACCAGATTGGCTCTCTTGACTGTTAGCTGACCACAATTTAATTTTTAACTGGTCTGCCTTGAAGTGGTTTTAGGCTGGAAGAATCTGTGTGCATGTGCAGCTAGATGGTGAGGGTGTATGCTTAGGAGGATTTGGGGTTTATTACTTAGTGTTGTTACACTTTTTACCTGGCTTGTGTTTGGTTGTAATACTTTTCTTAAAAAAAAAAATACATTAAACAGATATAGGTAGTCCCCAGTTTAAGAATGCCCAGTTTGCAGATGACCGGAGAGTCCACAATAGCAAAATTCGAGTTAAATACACAGTGGTTTGAGTTCATTACACAATACTACTTGTACGGTATTATACAATAATACTGTTCTAGCTTATATACAAATTTGACTTAAGGACAGACCTTGGGAACGGAACTCGTTCTTAAACTGGGGACTACCTGTACTGATTAATTTTACAGTTTAATGGCTTTTATTCTTTTTAATAATAATTTGATATTAATACATTTTATGGATAATTTTTTAACCAGTAAGTTAGTAGTATCACCACAGTTTTATTTTTATATGTGGAATTTAGAGGTGTGATGTTTTACATCAGAACATAATATGTTTCATTTTCTACTGAAATGGCTGTGGTTCCTGCAGTTTTATGTCATTTAATGGTGGCCTTTGGCTGACATCAAGATCTGATTAGACCCAGGTGCTGTCTACAAGGAAGTGAGAAGGGACACTGGCAGAGTTTGGGTTTGTGCCCTGCCTGTTTGTGGGCCGATGGTGTTTGAAGGCATGAGCAGCTGAGAGTTGCTTCCATCCGCCCCTCCAGGGAAGCAGGAATTAGCTGCGCTCGGGCTTGCTTGCTGGCTGGCTTGGTCTCCCCTGCAGAAGATGTCAGTGTCATTCCTGGCTTGGGGTTGAGCAGTGTTTGGCATGGGGGGTGGCTATGAACCAGACTGCAGACTGAATGTGGCCCGTGAGGGGGGATTGTGCTTCCCCTGCTCTGGAGGGCAGGAGGCTCCGATTTAGCCTCAGGAAAAAGTCAAGTATTCTCAACCTTCCCAGGTAGGCCAGACAGGAAACACAACCAGATGAGCTAATTCTACTTTACTGTAAGACTATATTAACAGAATCTTGCAAGTCTGAAAGTACAAATCTCCCGCCATCTCTTTTACAGCCTGGTAAGTTAGGGGGTTTCTTTCTCTGCCTGTTATGCAGCTGCAGGCTATGCCCCCTCTTATCTGATGGTTCCCTAGGCAGCATCTCTTCCCCCCACCGTCTCCCAAGGTCATTCCCACAGACCATTACAGGTATTCTGCTGCTGACAGGTGGCTGTTGGAATGTGTGGAGGATGTCCTGTCTCAGGCCAGGCACACACAAATACACAAGAGGTAGTTGCAAACTTTTACTTATAGCAAGCAGCAACAAAAAGTTACATGAAAACTCACACACACAAAAACAACCAAGTTCTCACAAGTCCAGCA
This sequence comes from Python bivittatus, assembly GCF_059951505.1. Lineage (NCBI taxonomy): Eukaryota > Metazoa > Chordata > Lepidosauria > Squamata > Pythonidae > Python > Python bivittatus. The sequence continues at coordinate 5,380,792 of NW_028277053.1, read as the reverse complement.
AAGTTGCCTAAAGTCCAAGGCGCAAGGATGGTCAGGCAAAGCCAGGGGTCCAAAGAGATAGCGAGGTCGTCAGCCGATCTGGGTTCCGAGTCAAAAGGCAAGGCACAGAGAGTCTGAGTTAGCGAACCGTTGTTTCCAACACCAATCTCGAGCTCATAGCTCTTTTTAAATAAGAGCAGCCCCAGTGGGGCTCATTTAGGAGGGCGAGGCTGCTTCCTTGCAAGTAACCTTGCTGACTTCCTCTGTGCTCTTCTTTCTGCTCTCCATGCTCTTGCATTGGGAGGGGGTGGCAATTCCGAGTCCTCATCTTCCGTGAGCAGCGGCAGCTGCCCCCGCTGATCACTGGCCAGCCCTGCCCCCTCTACCTGCTCAGGTGGCTCTTCGTCCAGTGACCCCAGAGCTGACTGCTCATCTTCCAAGGACACTTCAGGAGCTGGCTGCCCTTCTTCGTCTTCTGACTCTGAATCCGAGCCCCCCATGACAGAGGACAGGAAAGAGACTCTGGATGTCCCTCTAAAGGAGAGGGCCTCACTTGGGGTAGAACCTAAGATTAGGTGTAACTAGAGAACCTGTGACCCATTGGGTCATTGTTTCAGAGATATTTCCTTACCTAACAGAGAAACAGAATGACCAAGGGCAAAAAAGCAGTGGGAGTGTGAGCGACTTGCAACTTGCTGCTGGCTTCCCCATTGACTTTGCTTGTGGGAAGCTGGGAGGGAGCATCAGAAATCTTGGTTCCTTTCCCTCCCTCCCTCCCTCCCCCCTCCCCACATATAATATAGGCTTGTGCCATTGCCCTCCCCACGTGACCCTCAGGAGAGCCCTCGTGAAGCTGCTGCCGCCGCTGCTGCTGCCGCTGCCACCACCTCCTCCTCCTCCTCCTCCTCCTCTGCTGACCTGTGGAACTGTGCTGGGGGGAGGTGGAACAAAGGGAGCCACATACCGTGAGGAATACGGCACCCCTGCTCCCCATTCTGGTGTGTCCCCGAGGGTTCCCTCCCTCAAGGGAGGAAAAGGGCTCACCTGTCAACTGCTGGCGCCCCTCAGCCAGCCCTACTGTGCCAGCAGGCACCCAAGTCACTCCCTCCTCCTTCCCTCAGTCCCCACAGCCATTAAGAGATTTCCGATTTCTGCCTCGTTTCCAAAGCAGCCAATTGCCACTTGCTCGTTGGGCCTTGCTGGCAGCTGATTGGGTGCAGGGGACAGAGGGAGGCAGGAAAGAGGTCAGGGATATGCCCATGGCGATCATGTGACCTGGGCTGACCCTGGCAGCGCAGCAGCACAGCAGTGCCGAAGCAGCCACAAATTTCCCAAATTTCAATCCCATGGGAATAATGGGTCCAGGATTTTGGATGCATTCTGTAAGTTAGCCCATTTGAGGTACCGTGGTTCAAAAATTGTTGCCCTATAACACGCCATTTCACCTAGTTGAAGGTTACAGACATAGATGCCTGATGATCATCCTCAGTTTGAATAAGGTTATTTTCTTGTTCCCAGGAATTAGAAAGAGAAAATGAAGATTTAAAAGGAAGACTGAGGGAAATCCAGCAAGAACAACGAATCCTACTAGACAGAATAAATGGGCTGCAGTTGCAGCTGAACGAGGTAACAAGGCACAGTTCGTGGTGCCCTTGGAATCCAACTGTCGTGTCATGCTTAACATTTAGTTGAGATTACTTGTAGTGAGGATTGCTTGTATTTTATCAAGCTTCAATTCTAAGATTTTCCTTTCCTTTTTTTTTCTTTTTTGTCTCCCCACCCATTTCTGAACAACTGTTAGAATAAGGGTGATTACATTTTTTTCTACTCTTCTCTGGCTGAAGAGTCCCCTGTCAACATTAAGCCAGGCTTTTCGATGTGGGCTCCCTCTTGCTGGAATCTGGCACCACTTTCACCAGCACTGAAAGTAAAGCTGCAGCGGTGGTGGTTGTGCGCAAGGAGACACTGATTCTGTGCAGGCCAATCCAGCTTCGCTTCTGGAGATGGCATTTTTCTGGCTGCCTCACAGTCCAGTGGTGGTTATTTAGCAGTTGGGAGTGGGAGACGTTTCTGTGGCCACACCTGCCATCTGCAGTGTGCTTCTCATGATGATTAGACATGCGTAGCGCCTGCACAGGAGAGATGTATGCATTGATTTTCTCTGGTTTTCCATATTTGAACTGAATAGTCTAGACGTTCAAACGCTAATCTGCGTTTGGGGATCAAGCCAAATGTTGTTACCAAATACTTTGTCATTCTAGTTTTAATTAACTGTTGTGTCAGCACCGTGTTTTTAAAAAGAGGCTATGTTGGCATGGCATCCAGGAATCTCAAACTCAGTCAACTGATGCTCTTTATTATGCTTTCTCATGTGGAAGGAAGATCGTGCGGCAAATATAGTATCAGGAGAGGCTGATCCCATTCTCGCTTTCCCTCCCCCCTGCAACTTTTGCCTCAGGATCATCGCTTCTTTGAATTGTCAGAAAATTGGCCAGGGGTTGGGACAGAAAGGAGAGGGACTTTCTAGTTCTTGTGATTGTTTTTCTGTGGGTATGAATGCAAGGTAGAAGAATTCTGTTCAGATGATTTTTTTGGCCAAATCTAGGAGGATATATGAAATATAGAGGAAAAAAGTTCCCTTTGCCAGGTGAATTGTAGCCCTAGTCACTCATGAATGATGAAAGAAACAATAATTTCAAATACGATTGAATGCATGTTCTGTTCTGTTTTCAGGAGCAAATGGTTGCTGATGATCTTGAAACGGAGGTAAAAAAGAGATTCTTTCTATTGTTCACTCTCATTAACCTGAATGGAAAACGTTTCTTCATCTTCTTGGATAATTGCCTGACTGATTTAAAATCATAAAGGAGGGGTGGGTCTTTTAAAAATATTTTGGGCTGATTGTGATATCATGCCAGGATTCATGTAATGGCAGCATGTTTTAAGAATCAACTTTAGCCTGTCTGACTGCTGTACGCTGAGGAATGATGTGTGTATGTATCAAATCTATACAGGTGTTTTATCCCAGAAAGAGAAATAGATATTTCTGGCTTCCCATAGCAGTGATCTGTTGCTCTCTTCCAGAAAGATGAACTTAGGAGGCTTCTGGCCACAAAGGAAAAGCAGCAGGAGGAGAGCATGCGAATGCTTGAAGCTCTGAAGTCAAAGCTGAGGTTCCACGAGGTGCGTCCCTTAATTTGGAAGGCAGCCTGTTGTGTGTATGTGTGAAATAACTGGGTGAGAGAGTCACAGTATATAAGGGTTGGAAGGGATCCTGGAGATCATCTAGCCTGATCCTCTGCAGGGATCCACAATTACAGCATCCCCAACGGATACCCTGGCTTTAAATACTTGCAGCGAAGGAGTAAATCTGCTTCTTGTATTTTAAACCCATTGTTTCTTGCCCATTTTCTGGAATGACTGAACAATTCTGCCCAGTTGTCTACATGGCAGCCCTTCAGATACTTTGGGGAAACTATCATGTCTTTCCACAGTCTTCTCTTGTCCAGGCTAAATGTACCCAATGCTTTCCCCTGTTCCTCATCAGTTTTCCTTCCAGGCCCCTTAGCATCTTAGCTGCTCTCCTCCAGACATGCTCCAGTTTGCAGAGCATGCCTGAAATGCAGAGCCCAGAACTGGATATAACAGCCCAGTTCTGGTCTGACCAGTGCAGAACAGAGTGAAGCTGTGATTTCTCTTGACCTAGTTAAAGAGCTCGGTCCATGTGCTGCTACCTCATGCGTGCATTTTGTCGATAGGAACGAAGCTTCCATACATTTTACAAGACCTCGAATTTGTATTTTATCATTGGTAATTCTGAATGAATTTTAAAATAGGAAGTCTCATTTAAAACTCCTGATTGGTAGCCTGTGTGAAACCCATATCTATTTTTTGTTATTTCAGGGTGATCATGCAGGATCTGGAAGCAGCCTCAGTAACAGTAGGTAGTTCTTGATAACTTGTTCAGCATGACAGTCACATAGTACAGCTCCTCTGCCGAGGCATTCTTTCTGTGCAGCTTTGCAGTTGCTTGTTTGTGTAGCCTGTGGTTACCTTCCTTGTGTTTGTCTTCTTGTAAGCAGATTAGTTCCTAGCAGACTTTCTATGGGCATGGGATTATACCTGGTGCTACCCCTTTTATCCCCTCCAAAAATAACGAACACAGTTTTCATGTGACATCAGACAAAATTAACATTTACTCACGCAAAGTAGTTTTTTTTCAGAAACAGCAGTTACAGTAGCAACAATAAAACGGCATATTTAAAGTATTAAGTAAATTAGAAAATTAGGCCATAATTAGTCTCTGAGCTGAATAGCTCAGACATGTGCTTTCGCCTTGAGAGCATGGTGGAGGAGGAAACGGAAGTGACCTCAAAGAGTCTCCACCTCCTTCCATGTGCCTATCTGCGAATACAGGAGCTGTGAGTTTTTGACTGCATTATCCTACACTTTCTTCCAAAACAACGTATGTTTCTTTCTGTAGGCAGGCAGTGGAATGAAGTTGGGGAGATGTGGGTTTGGTAGGCTACCCAGTGGGATCCAAGTACAGAAGCTGTATGGATGCGCCCATAGCAATCAGATCCTGGTGGAGTGTTCCAGGGAATGGACCAACAGTAAGGTGGCTCTAAATAGATTTGCTCAGGTGGTCCAGGGGTTGGACCTTTAAGAGATGGGAGTGGGCTGGTTCTCCCAACCACTGTATGATGTCCTGCCCTCCTTGCCTCTTCTTTGTCTTCTGCTCTGTGCCTCTTTTCTGGGTGAACATTTCACCCTCACCATTGATATTCTTGAGTTTTGTGACATCTGCTTCTAGATTTATGTGTATGTGGGGGGAGGGGTAAAGAATGGCTTGATTACTTTATGTAGTAAATGCAGGAGGACATTGCTGGTAGATGGAAGCGTATGTCAGAAAAGAAAGCTGACCGTTTGGTGTTGCTGTTGACCTGATAGCAGACATGAATAGATAAGGCTGATCCCTGAAGGAGTCAAGGCTGACCCCTGAAATCCTTGCAAGACTTGTGTCTTGGGCCTTGTATTTCTCTCTGCTGTTTGCAAGCTGGGGTTGCCTATCATGTGAGAGAGAAGCTTCACTATCCTTGTCCAGTAGCAATCTTTAGTTTGCAGCTCAAAGTGACCACAGATAATGGCATATTCTGTAATAGCTTATTCCTGCAGTTTAGCCTTGTTCTGCTTTCACTTTACAGGGCAAATACAGTATATAAGTCATACTTTATAATTCCTTTAATTGTAAGTTTCTGTTGTGTCTGAGTTATAGGGCTTGGTAAGGGATTTTGAGATGTGTTAAGTGGGGAACTGGAAGTATGTAGGGACTGTAGTGATCAGTAGCTTTCTGATATAAAATGGTGCTGATATCTTCATTATATAGTTCCCAGTATATGGGGACTGCCTTGGATCTAAGATGATGGTGGGGTGGGTGGTATGTTCTCCTGAGCGTATCTCAGATAGCAAAGAGGCTTTCGTTTAGTTACTAGTTTTATATGCCATCTTTTCTGTACAGGACCGCAAGGCGGTGTATAGAGTACGCCCTCTTATTTTTTCCCACAACCACCACCCTGTGAGGTGGGTTGGGCTGAGAGAGACCTTCGATGGCTGAGGGGGGACAGGAACCTGGGTCTCCCTGCTCCTAGTTATCTTACCCACCACACCATGCTGGCTCTCACAGTTTTAAGAAAGCATTGTTCTAAGCCATTGGGTCCCAGTCTGATGACACTACTTTCCTTGGCAATTTCATAATTGGCATTTCAAGTGACAAAAAGATACAGGTTTCAACACAAGGAGAATAAAGGCCCAAGGATACATTTATTATCATGGCAGTATTCAGAATTTGAAAACAAGATTTCAGCCTCTGGTAGCTGAGTGTCCTGTGCTGCTAACCTTAAAGTAGCCATTCGTGCTTGGAACTTCAGAGGAAATTCCCCTGAGGAACTGCTGAATTATCCTGATATTCAGTTCTGCCATCTGTAGCCTAAATCAAAATAATATTTTAAATCTCACAATAAGTGTTCATTAGCTTACTATTGCCAGAATGTTTGTGGTAGCAACTCTGCTTTGTAAAGCTATTAACATCTATCATTACTAATATTCCTGTTTTAAGTTAATTAAGCTTAATGTAATTATTATTGTGTTTTCCACCTCCCTAATGTGTGTGCAAGCTTACAGAAATACTTTGTGCATCTGAAGAGATGGAATGTAATTCCAAAAAGTATTGGTGCAACCAATGTGTTAGTTTTATTTAAAAACAAACAGACATGTAGACATTTGTTTCAAATTAGAGAATGAATGTGTTTTTTATTTTTCTGAAGGGAAAGAAAATGTACTAAAGATGGATCCAGGCTGTTCTGCAGAATCCCAGGTACTTGAATATTCTTGGCTCCAGTGCGACCCCAGTTTGTTTTCCAAGATTGATCCAAGTGCGATCCATGCAGTGTTTGGCATATAAGTCTGTTATTGGGCACCCCCTGGAGGGTTGGGTTGAATCCCCCAGGATTCCTCAGCAGAACTTCTTATAGCTCCAGATCTCTATAACAGACTTGTGAGAAGCGACACTCTCCCTTGGCCGGAACATGCCTCCAAAACTGCCCCCCTTCCCCCCACCTTTTTTGCTGTCCCTGTCCCCCTCCAACCATGGTTGTTGACAGTTGGCAACATGCTTTTCTGCCTTGTTAAGGTGGGAAATTCATAAAAACTGCAGACTCACCCCCAAAATAAAGTTGAAATATTGGTTTAATACTATTTGGAAACAAGTCCTTTCCCAAACACTAGATAAAACTAGTGTTTTATTTCAAAAAAGAAGAAGGAAAATCGCAGCTGTGCTGATGTGCATGATCTAGCCCATCTTCTTTCCATCATCGCCCCACTTGCTGCAGCCTTTGAAGCCTTCCAGAATACTTTGTGTGGCCATAGGCCATGAACAAACGGCCCACTCCTGCTATCTCTCTGAGCTGCAGGGTTGCTGCATGCTCTTCCAGTGCTCATAATTTAAATCTGGAAATGAGGATACTATTTTAATATCCAAGTTAGCAAAATAAAGAGGCAATACATTTGTGTTAGTGGAGGAAAGTCCTTCCTAGGTATTATTTCACCTATTTCCTACTTTTTACCCTAATGTGTAGTTGGTGGTCCCTCAAGGCAACAATGTTTTCCATCCTTCTAACCAACATTGGCCTGCCTTTTAATTTGAAAGATCACGGACTTGGGACTGTGTGCATTCAAAAGACCACAGTTGAGCTAGATGGAGGCTCTTCTCCTTTACATAAAAAGCTTTTAAAGTTACTTTTTGTAGAAACCATTGTACGAAACATAGTAAATCCCTCTGTTTTGTTTAAAGCACATACTTGCTTTGGCACCAGCTAATCTTCAGAGCCGCTCCATGGTGAGGCCTTTGGAGCTCCTAAGTCCAACACAGTCTTGCGCCTCAGAGACTGACATGCTCAAGCGAGAGCTGAGCAGCATACGGAGCTGCTATGAGACGGCAAGAGGTGACATAAGCAGGCTTCAGGCAGAGCTGTCCCACAAAACTGCGGAATGCAAAGCCCTGGCATCTGAATGTGAAAGAACGAAGCAGGAGTCAGATCAGCAGATAAAACAGCTGGAAGATGCTTTAAAAGATGTGCAGAAGAGAATGTTTGATTCAGAAGGGAAAGTGAAGCAGATGCAGACACACTTTCTTGCCTTGAAGGATCACCTGACAAATGAAGCTGCTGTAGGTAGCATTAAGGTGACTGAGGAGCTGAAGGATCAATTGAAAGACATGAAGGCTAAGTATGAGGGAGCTTCAGCTGAAGTGGGCAAATTGAGGAATCAGCTGAAGCAGAACGAGCTATTGGTGGAAGAATTCAGAAGAGATGAAGCAAGGTTGGTGGAGGAGAACAAAAAGTTGCAGAAAGGACTTGGCATGTTGAAGGTGGAACGGGAGAAAAGGGAGAGGACTTTCTCTGAGGCAGAAGAGCAGCTGAAGGAAACAGCAGTGAAATTGGCTAACAAATTTGAAAAGATGAAGAGTTCACTGTCCAGTGAAATTGATGAGAAGGACTGGAAGCTAGCAGAGTTGGAGAAAGAGCGTGAAAAGCTGTGCACAGAAGCCCAGCTCCTTAGGACAGAGCTGGAGAAGCAGAAAGCCCAGTTTACTAACTATGTGAGGCCAGAGGAGCACAAGCATGTCAGAAGCAAATATGAGCAAAGGGCCCGTGAGCTTGAGAAGGTGCACTTGGAACTGAAACAGAAAAACCATACTTTGCAGAAGGCAGTAGAAAAGGCTCAGGAGGATCACAGCCTCCTAAAGCAGCAGATGGAGACCCTCAGGGGTGAGGTGAAGACCCAGTATGTTCCTCTGAAGATCAGTGAAGACACAAGGAGAGCAGTGGGAGAGCTGAATAAAAAGCTGGCAGAAACCACTGAAAAATACCACCGGTATAAAGCAGAAACAGAGAAGCTGCTAGCAGAGAAGCGGTGCCTGCAGGAGAAGGTCAGTAAGTTTCAGACAGCTTACATCTCTCCTGAAAAGCACGAGAAGGAAATGGGAGCCTTAAAATCTACCTTGGCAAATTTGCAAAAGCAACTTGATGAATTTAGTAAAAAATACAAAGAAGAGCAGGCCAAAGTTTCTGAACTGGTAACTAAAAACACAGCTCTTCAAAATGTCATGAAGGAGCAGTACGTCTCTTCAGAAACTCATGAAGAGGCCAAATCTGCATTGAATAGCATGCTGGGAAGAACAGGTAAAGAGTTGTCAGATCTGAAGGAGAAGATGGAAGAGGTGAAGCAGGAATATTTGAAAGTAAATGAGGAGAACGGAGCACTGAAACAGAAGTTGAGAGGGCTGCAAAGTCAAATGCAGGCTGAATATCTCAGTACAAAAGACCATGACAGTAAGGTTGCTGCTCTGAATAAAAACATTCAGGACCTTCAGAGAAGCAAGTCTGAAATGCTGGCAAAGTACCAGGAAAAGCAAGAAGAGGTTGCACAATTGCATGCAGAGATTGAAGCCCAGAAAAAGGAGATTGACTTGATTCAGGAATGCATCAAGTCCAAATATGCTCCCCTTGCCAGTTTTGATGAGAAGGAGCGGAACTTTGAGGCAACTGTGATGGAGCTGAAAAATCAGCTACTGGAGCAGGGGGAACAGCTCAGAATAAAGGAGGAAGAAATCAAGAAACACAATCAGGAAAACAAAAAGTTAAGAGCTGGGATCCTGGCTGTCCAAAATGATCTGCAGCAAAACTATATCCTTGCAGAGAAATACCATGAAACGGAGGGGATCTTTGCAAGGAAAATGGACGACCTGAACAAGCAGTTAAGGGAGCTGCAGCAAAAGTTTGCTGAGATCAAGGGAGAGAAGGAGAGGCTTCAAGAGGAGACTGCCAGGCAGCGCTCAGAGGCGCTCCTCATGCAGAGCCGCCTGCAGGGCCAGTACGTGCCTGTGGAGCAGGTGGAGGCCCTGGAGAGAAGGCTCACCTGCACAGTTGAGGAGCTGAAAGGAGAACTTGGCAGCAAGGCAGCAAGGAGTCAGCAAGAGCTGCAGAGAACCCAAGAACTGCAGCAGGAGTTGGCCCATTTAAAAGCCACCTCGGTGCCTCTGGCAGAGCATTCCCAAATCAAAGAAAGGCTAGAGAAGGAAATGGCGGCCCTGCAGTGCAGATGGAGAGAGAAGGAGCAAGAAAGCCAAGCGAGAAGAGAGGAGATCTCCCAGCTGCTCTCTGAGCTTCAGAGCACTAAGCAAGCGCTAAGCAAGCTGGAGAAGAGAGAGGTGGTGGAGGCGTCTGAGCACAAGGTGATGAGAAGCAGGCTAGAAGGCCAAGTCAGCAGCATGGCTGAGAAACTGGCCGAACTGACTAAAAAGAAGGAGAAGATGCAGGAAGAGGCGCTGAAGGCAAAGACAGAGGAGCTGTCCTTGAAGGGTGAGAAGGAGCTGCTTCAACCAAGAAATGTTAACATTGAGCAGGAAATCAAGGACCAGAAAGAGCGGTGTGACAAGTCTCTGAGCACCATTGTGGAGCTGCAGAAAAGGATCCAGGAATCTGCCAAGCAGGTGGAGGCCAAAGATAACAAGGTGAGCCAGAGGAAATGGGGAAGTTGAGCTGCCTGAAGGGAGCCATTCTCTGGAGTGGATTAGAGGCCTCTAAGTAATGCGGAATCATTCACGTCTAGATTTCCTAGGGCGGATTGTGTTCCCTTAAATAGCCGTGCAATGGAGTCACGTGTATGAAACCATTAGATGAGCGTTGCTTATGGCGTCTAGCGCGCATGATTACAAAAGGCTGCATTCATAAACCCCATGCAAGTACTTTATGGAAACCCCCAAAGACACTAAAATGTCAGTAGCTTCCTGAATATCCACCTGTGTCTCATGGACCTTTACAGGGATTTCCAAGTGAGCAAGAAGCTGCACCATCGGGTTTTGTGCTCACATGGAAGCCACCGGATGTGCCAGTATTACATAGATGTTCTTCTGCAGATGCTTGGCTACTTGTGTGGGTGACCTGCATAAACTGATATCATTTATGGAAACCCTGCCTGGACTGTTGCATCTGGTCCTTGAAGGGCTGAGTAGGACTCTACTCTAGTTTAGAATGGTTGTCTAAACCTGCCATTGTTTATTTAATATATTTATTCATTACAGTAGTCATATACTCACCATCCCCACTTAGACTCCTGGTAGCATACATGTAGTCGCTGTAACTCAGCAGCTGGCAAACCTTTCGAGCGCTGGGGGGGCGCTGCCATTTAAAAACAAACGTCATACCCCAAATTTCAAAAGACAGGTATGATTTGTCAGCCTTAATCTTACTCTCAGACTCTCAGGAGTTTGGTTTTCTGACCTGAAGTCTCCCAGGATTTGGGTGGCCTCCCCCCGTCCCTCCCTTCCTTCCGCAGCCAGGATCGGCGTGTAGCAGATTCTTCCGTGCTGGCAGCTGTTAGTGTAGCTGAAACAAAAGAGATGAGAGCTGCTTAGCATGGAAATATCTGCAGTTGTTTCCTGCTTGCTACCCTTTTACATAATGCAAGAATTCAGTGTAAAAATGGGGTCAGCCCTGTTTTATGGGCAAAGCTGAACTTCTGTCCCCTTCTCTTCCAGATGAATGTGCCAGAATACTAGTGGTTGGGTTGCATTCTTGCTCCCTATTTGTGGGCTGGGGGTTGTAGAAGGGCAGGGCTTTTTTGTCTTTTCACCGGAGATTTGGCAATGTTTCTCTTGAAGATAACTGAGCTTCTCAGTGATGTGGAACGGCTCAAACAGGCCCTTCATGACCTCTCCCAGCTTACCCACAATATTCCTGCAAAGAGGCAAAATCCACAGATGGAAGGGCTCCAGGACCAGGTGAAGACTCTGCAGCAGCAGCTGGCTGTAAGTGGGGATCTGTGACATGAGAATTAGTTGAAGTGTGTTAGGAGTGTCCGGGCTTAGAAATGGTGAGAAAAGCACCTTCGAGTCCTTGTATGACGTGCAACTCTGCGCCTCTGCAGAAGAAGCCTGAACGCTGTATGGGATTGCATCACCACTCTTCTGTTAACACTCTCCTTTCCTTTTAAAGAAGATTTCTTGTTTTCTGGCCCTTGTACGCCAGTGCTCTATTTATAAATCTGTGAGCACTAAAATCTCAGGAGGAGTTTCTAGGGATGTCAGAAGCAACGTCAGTCCTTTGTGTAGCATCTCACCTCTCCTCAGCAAGGGTGAAGCTGACCAGCCTGAGCATTTCCTGTAGAAAAATAACAGGGTGTGCCTTTGTTTTAGGATGCTGAGAGGCAGCACCAGGAAGTCATCTCAATATACCGGACACATCTTCTTAGTGCCGTTCAGGTATGTTACGCTCAGGAAGCGTGGGAAGGAGAGGGGAAGGGTCCTTTTGGCCTGTGAAGCTTCTTCCAGGACCGTTGCTCTTATTCTGGGATGTGACTGGAGGGAAATCCCTCCTGTCTCCTCTAAGGCTTAGTCACACCCCAGAATTACTCAGGCAATACAACTTCAGAACAAGAGCGTTCTGAAGAGTCTTAAATGTTGAGTAGCTTACTTTTTTTAAAAAAAGATACCCTCTTAATTTTGCAGGGTCACATGGATGAAGACGTGCAAGCAGCCTTGCTCCAGATCATCCGCATGCGACAGGGACTGGTCTGCTAGGGAACGGGGCTCTTGTCCACCTGTTCAGGCCGCGGGCATATCTGCCGGTTTGTAGCTGGCCTCTCAGTGGTTAGCAGCTGGCAAACACCTCCTCTCTACCTGCTGGTAGCAGGAATGTGGAAAAAAATACGTACACAGACTCATTTTTAAACACAATGAAAAGATCACTCATGATTTGAAAAATAAAAGGGGGGGGTTATTTATAGGTAGTCAAAATGATGACCAAAACGAAGTTCTTCTGGAGGTCGGATTGACAACCCTAAAAGAAAGAAAACCCTGCCCTGCCCAGACATATATCCCTTTCCATCTCCTTGCAAAATATGGCACGTGGACAGATTTCAAGTCCTGAGCCCATGTGCTCAAAGGTGCCTGCATTGTTTGGGGGTGGGGGCTGTGCCAGATTGAGGGGGTCTGTAGCTGCGTCAGACGAGCAACATCCTGGGAATGGCCTCAAGGCTCAGTCTGTGCCCCATGGTGGCTTGGCTGGCCAAGTTGCCTCTGAAGATTTGCTAAAAGTAATGCCTTTTTATTGCTATTTTCATGAGAGAAAAATCCATCAGATAATACTTTGCTTTTTACAAGATACTTTTTCACAGATTCTTTATTACTGATCTATTTGTAGTTTCAAGGACAGCAGGACTGGGATAGATCTATATCTACATAATACCACAGAGAAAGAGAGAGAGAGAGAGAGAGAGAGATGAAAAGCTGTTATACTACCTTGAAATGCAGCAGTCAGATTTGTGTTTGATCATTCATTTTTAAAAAAGAAGAAATAAACTGTTTACTGGTAAGCTAATTAACAACTAAAGTAGTTGAAAAAGTAAAAAAAAACGTTTTTTGGAAAAATATGCAGAAACAGAAGTATGCCTGTGCCTCTTGTGGTGGGCTGGACTGTGCTCTTGGACCCTGGATCCCCGTCTGCAGCCATGTTGCAGACTGGGAAGGGGCGGAAGAAGGGCTCGTGCTTTCCAGACCTCCATGGCTTGCTGAGCTTGGTGTCAAGAAAGGAAGAGCGTCCTCCCAGACAGGGCAGAGGAGCAAGCGCGTCTGTTAAGTTACCCAGTGGACTTCATAATGTTCTTAATCATATTCTGTGAACTGATGGCCATGACTGATAGCTCTGGCTCCTTTAGTCTTTGGGGGGAACGGTGCCTCTGCCATTCAGTGCTCTGCTAAAAGCGGTTCTTGTGAAAGACCCATTCATCTTGTGGAGCCTGGGGAAATTGTTGCTCCTGTTGTGAGGCTTGTGCCTTAGAATTCTTTTGTATTTCAAAAAACGGGCCCCATTTGCTCAAATTCTTTGATTTTATGGTGATTAATAGCAACATCTTAAAATATAGTATTTTGTAAATTATGTATGATAATCCACTACATGGGATATTATTTATGCAGGAAAAGAGTTTTGGTGAGAGAATTAACTTGGCATAGTTGTGATGTTTATAAGAATAAATACTATGCGCTGGAAAGTTGGTATTGGTTTTTTAAGTAACTTTGGGATAGTTGCAAAAGTTCCAAGGTATATGGAGTCCTGGAGTTCTGGAAAAAATCCACCTTTTTACATAGAAATATTAAAAGTGGATTGGTTCAAAAACACCAGTTGCTTAAGCGTCTGAAGTTGAGCATGAACTGTGAACAATCACAAGGCAACATTGTGCTTGTTGGAGGCACTAAGAGAGGATGTTACCCAGGTGGGCTTCTAAGGGTGACTCCTTGATTTGCATAAATTCCTCTTGGCACCAGCATCTGGAGCTGGAGATTCGCTGTTGTGCTGCTTCAGCAGGCTGAAAACTTGATTCTGCTGACCATGATGCTGATCAAACACAAGGGTCTGAACTTCCAGATTTGCAAATAACTGGGCATTTCTGCGCTTTGCCCACTTCCAAAGTGAACCTTCCATGCACAGGAAACTACAGTGTGTTGGGCTACAATGGACTACATGCTCCATTGCCATTTTTCTAGGGATGATGCAGCTGATTGCAAACAGAGGAGAGGAAGTTGGGGAAGGTTAACCTGTGCATAGATTTGGTGGGCTTAGAATGTGTGTGTGTGGGGGTTGTCTTCAAAACTGACAGAACTTTAGAGAATGCCTCTTTTTTGCTTCTCTGGAAGGCTTAGATCAACCAATTCACCAAGTGCTCTTGTTCTTGGCAACTTTCTTTTGAATAACTGAACAATAATTGTCTGGTTTTGATATACTAATACTTAAAGTATTGTAATTTTCTTTTCTCTGGGAGACATGTTATGTATTTCTAGTCTTCCTCTTACACTACATATCAATAAAGCTTTATTTTCTGTGTCACTTCTAAGTGTCCCTTGTGCTTTATTGAAATGTTATGCTGCTATTTTGGGTGGGTGGGCTGGGAATACAGCAGAATAATGGCTGCTTCATTTTTCTGGTTTATAAAAAATAACTCCAAAAACCATGAAATAACTAATACATGAGAGTAAGCAAAAAAGCATTTACGTCTATAAAATCTGCATTCAGATATCACCAAAATAGGCTCACCAAAGAGCTGTTATTCTTGGAGACTGAGCTTCAGTTTGGTTGCCCTCCAATTTTGTTTGGAGTCCTCTGGCCACACCTATAATAAATTAACTTGGAGGTGGATTTTGAGCTTGCTGGAATAGCATGGAAGCTCCTGGAAGACATAGAGGAGCCCACTAAGGTTCTACCCCAAATGCTTCCCTCATTCTTGGGCCCGGGAGGCTGGAGTCCTGGGCTCCATGGCTCAGGGGGCTGTTGGTGGATGCCAGGTCCCTATGCACCAGGAGCACATTTATTCATGACTTGGTTGTGGACTCACAAGGGGACCTGACATGCATAACCCAAACCTTGTTGGGGGGATGTGATCCTGCCAAACTTTGCACTCTTTGGTTTCAGGTGCATCATTGCCCATGACGCCAAGGCCTGGTAGGGGGGTGATGATACTTTGTGACGCCTTGGGTATGGCCAGGGCTTCTATTCCATAGGTTTTGTGTCTTCGTATCTGAAGTTGGACCATAGGGACGGGTTAGGTTCTGACAGATACGCAGTGTGCTGACTACCCAGCTGTTCAGCAGCATCTCTTCCTGAGCTTGTGGAGCTTGAGCTGGATTCTCCATGGCTCTTGATGCTGGGGGAGTCCAGTCTCCATACTTACCAGGGAGGGGGTGTCTGGGATGGAGCACATTGTCTCTTACACACATATTTGTCTCCATGTCTCTCATAGGGGGCCAGATCTCATCTCTCAGAGCTGTTGGTTTGTGAGCTGAAGATGGTGGGTGTGGCTGTTCTTTGCCAGGCTCAAAAGCTTCCTAGTCCATATGCAGCTTATTGCCTTCTGTGGCCCTGCAAGAGTAGGAAGCTGATTAGGATGGCCTGCCCTAAGTGTCTTATGATGTGGTGTGTTTCTAGCAGGCAACTGGGCTTTCTTTTTGTAGAATAAATGATGACCTGGTGTAACATGTCATGTGCTGTTGTTCAGCTGAGGTTGTATTTACTTACTTTTGAGAACTGCTAAGGACCAGATGACTTTTGTTATGTCCTGATACGTAAAACCATGGAACTCAAAAGAGGGTGGACTTTCTTTTTCACATGACTGTATATTGCAGAAATATTCAGTTTTGTTTTTTTATTCCATGTTTAGTTCATCTTCAGTTGTGGGTTAATTAAGAACTACTTTTGTTGATATGTAAATTCTTAAGTAGTGTCTATTCAGATGTTCTTTCATCTTTTCTGCATCAGATGACTATGTACTATATCATTTGGAATAATAGTTAACAAAGTGCTCCTTTATCTCTTTCACTGTGGAAACGTATTTAGTTCCATTTCAGATAGAATAGTTCTTTTGTCCTGTTCCTTATGCAGCTGATAAGGCAACTACTTGTCTGACATTGCCTTTTCAAAGTGTTTCTGTTTAATAAAATTAAACTTTTGGTAAGTCTCATTTACATCCATTAAATCTAGTTGCTTCTATACTGCTTTTATCATTTGTTCTAAATCCAGAATTGGATTGAGTTTATGCCTTGATTCTAATTGTTTCGGCTCGTAAAGCAATATTGTATATTCTGTTTCTGCGTGGCTTTCTTTCTGTTTGATGCCAGAGAGAAAATAAACTTAGCATCCCATATTAGTGGAATAAGCTTTTTAGTTCCTGGTACAGTAATACATCAATTTTAATATCCTCTTGTATTAATAAAAAATCATTATGTTTTTGAACTAGAAGTTCCTTTACCTAGAATTATAATTATTGGATTATAATTTGCATAATTAGGAGCTGCTACTTCCATGTCTATAGCATTGATTAACAGTGAATTAGAAATCCAGCACATCTCTATTCTTGAATAAGTTTTATGGACTGAAGAATAATACTCTCCCTCTCTGGAGAATATTTATATCTCCATATGTCCAAGAAAGATAATGATGACATATAAGCTGAGTTGTGAAAATTTTCCGGTATTCCTTTTGCGTGAAATAGTTTTATCCATCAGTGGGGGATAAAACCTATATGCATCTCCAAGAATTAAGACATCTCCTTCTGTGATTTCAAGGAGTAATTGAAAAAAAATTTCAAAGAACTTTGTTTTATTATCGTTTTGGAGTATAAATTGAGGTAGTTATTTTTTCCTATTTAATCTGAAATTGTAATACTACAAATCTTCTTTCCTCATCTTGGATTTGCTTTTCTAGAGTCCATGGTAATTTTTTCACATATTTTTCACTCCATTTCTTTCTATCTGAGGCCACAAAGTTTTGAGCAAGATGTTTATATTCCAACAGGTTTATATTGTAATTTTTATTGTGTATTTCTTGAAAACATAATAGGAGCTTTTCCCTCTTTTAATTTAAAAAATAGGTTTTCTTCCTTTTTAATGGGCTATTCAGCTCATTAATATTAGTTGAAAGTGTTTTAATTTGATCCATGACAACAATTCTTAGGTTAATTTATTAAATGCTACCTGTTGCTTTGTTCAGTTTTGGATCTTCTGTCCCCTCTTCTGTAACAGATAAAGATTCAAACATTCTGTTAGCATTGTCAATAGAATACACAAGGGCTCTTGTTGTATTCCAACTGATTTCCAGATGAAATGAAGTAGCCCATTTGATCTTTTTATGCTGAGGAACAGTTGTCAAAACTCTCAAATTTCTCTTCTTCCTAAATATATCTAGAGGTACACCTGTCAAAATCTCAATTATTGTATGCCCAATTGTAAAGGAGATTCTCTTGCTTTTAGTTCCAGTATTGCCTGTTTTCCTCCAAGTCCTGCTGTGCTACCTCATCACTGTGTGTGTGTGTGTGTGTGTGTGTGTGTGTTCCTGGGAGGGATGAGTGTATGTCAAGAGCGTATCCTCCCAGCAGGGTCACCCAATGGGCGAAGGCCATCCCAGCTGCCTGGCTAAAGTCAGCAGGCCCCTATATGGGTCAGCAGCGACAGAGGAAGATGCCGGAGGCAGATGATCACTTTAGGGACAATGGCAAAGACATCAATTCATACTGCGCAGGAGAAGGCAATGGTAAATCACTCCTGTATTTTTACCAAGAAAACCACATGAATAGAAAATATAAAATGATTGACGACGTAGGGCCGGATGATGGGCCCTCAGGTCGGATGGCATTCAACCCGCTACTGAGGGAGAGACGAGGATCTTTGGGGGTATTAATGGCGTTTTTGATGTGGCTAGATTAAAGCTTTCAAGATGTCTACTTGCTGATGTTACCATTCAGGAAAAGAAAATCTGAAGCTGCAAAGACAGAATTGCAGTAAGAACGTGGAAAGTAAGAAGCACGAACACAGGGAAGCCAGGAAAGTAAGAAGCACAGACCCAGCTCTCTGGAGAAGGCTCTAATGCTGGGAAGGAAAGAGAAGAGGATGACCAGCAGCAAGGGGGGTGGATTCAGTTGCACTGGAGATGGGGGCACCATTGGAAGACCTGAAGGACCAGGTTAGGGACAGATTGTCATGTAGAAAATTGATCTATGTGGTCACTAAGAGTCGACATGGACTTGATGGCATCTAATCAAACATAATCAGTTGCCTCTTTAATCTTACAATATGTGAATTTTACAAGTACAGCTAGTCCCCAGTTTAAGAACAAATTCCATTCCCAAGGTCTGTCCTTAAGTCAAATTTGTATGCAAGCCAGAACAGTATTATTGTATAAGTAATAGTGTGTAATTAACAAACCATTGTGTATTTAACTTGAATACTTGTGTATTTAATTTGAATTTTGCTACAATAGGCTCCGTTCTTAACTATGGGTCATCTATAACCCGGGCATTCTTAGCCCAGAGACTAATTTCCTCTGGCAATTTGTTTCATTATGCTACCCAAGAATTTATTCTGTAGATCATCTGAATTTTTAGAGTTTTGTCCATATCCAACTCAAGACAAATCTAGTGTAAATTATCAATTCGGGGACCTCACAGGTCATCAACTCCAACTCCCTCCCCACTGCAAGATTCACTGTACCATCCCTGATAAATGACCATCCAGCCTCTGTTTGAAATCCTGGAGTGAAGAGGAATAAAGCCCTCCGTGTGATAACCTATCCCATGGATTGGCAGCTTTCCTGTTAGGAAGTTCTGTGACCCTGAAAACATCATGTAATTGTGGTTGAGTCCTAATCACAGTTATGCCATTAGGACTCAAAGAAAGTTATAATTCAAGGCAAGCAAAACAATGAATCAATGAAATCATAGTCGAGATGAAACAGCTCCTGCAAGTATTTTCCAAAAGAACTGCAAACAATTCTTTATTTTCTATGTAAGAAAAATTCAGAACACATTTTTTTCCCTGCAAGCTTGACCTTGGATCTAATCCAGATCTTCCTGGCACTCTTTGCTTTTCATTTTGTCTAGTTATTGTAGAGTTTTAATCTGTTTCTTATACAACTCAACCTCTACATCACAAGGATGATATATCACCCTTACTACTTCGTTTCCTAGATTCCAGTCATGTTATCACCAATACTATAGCCAAATCTTGTGTGGCTACAGTTCAAATGAGGCAATAACTAACACAAAGATGATCAATTTTATTCATTTTAGTTTATTTTATTATTTTGGGTACAGCTGATATTTGATTGTAATAAAGGCTTGTTGTTATCAGCCTTAACACCATGGTCTTTAGCTTTTATTTTTCAGTAGATCTACTTTTACAACATAATCTGAGAGTTGTTGATTGATTGCTTGTTACATTGCCAGCAAGCTGAAATGTGTTATTTCTCTTACAGAAATATCAGAAGAAATCTCTAGAATTCTCTGTATTCCATTCATTTGAATTGGAGTTTCAGCCAAAGGCACCACCTAATGTATAATATATAATTTATCACTCGAAGCCACACTCTCCATCTCTAAAAGAGAAGCCCAAATTGGGGTGGGAGGCTGTCCCAAGAAGCCAGCTGTTCTGGAGAAGGAGGAGGTTTGCTCCTTGAGTTTATGAGGCATTTGATCTCCCCACACGTCCACGGGCCCCCAGACCAGGACTGCTGGGAAACCTCTGAAAAGGTGTTGCCGTTGCTCCCAATCTCTGGCTTTCAGCTGCCAGCAGGGAAGTTTCAAGTCTGGCTTTGAACAACAGTTGGTTTCTATTGCACATCCCATGTGGTTTTTCACACTTGTTAATTTGAAGGACCGTGGAGTTTCCAGGGGAGGCTGATGGAGATCTCTGGCCAGAAATCCAAGGGACCTACAGCTGATTCAATCTGTTGCTTCTAGGCTAAGTTAGATTGTGGGAGTTTCTAATTCTGGGGTAAGGTGGTTTCCTCTGTTTCCAAGTCCTGCTGGTGTGTGCGTGCTGCTTTTTACTGCCTGTTTGTGTTTGGAAGTATCACCCAAAGCCTATATTCACCTCAACAGTAGTTTCTGTCCATGGGCAACAGTATTCTACTTCTGAAGCCTGACTGGACATGTATGAACATGCAGTTAATTGCATGGCCTATTTTTTTCTCTTTATCAGTTGCACTAACACCTTTTAAATGGAAGTATTCCAATTGGTCACAGTTCAATCAAGAGTTAGGAAGCCCCCCTTGAGCAGTGGAAGGGCAGCTCCCACCCTCCACCCTGAAGTACTGGGAATGGGGGCACAGTCAAAATACCAAATCCTTGTCCTCCTGGTGGTGAACATTGGGTCTGTTGGAAGTTGTCTTCTTGAAGACGAGTCGCTGATGCCTCTGTACTAACTTCATCTAAGGCAAGTTGGGGGCCTTGGTGACTGTTTGGTCCAACCCCAGACACACGGCTGGCTCTGCATCAGCAACCCAGAAATGGCAATCTGGATTCTGCTTCAATGCTTCCCATGAAGGAGAGTCCAACAACTTCTGTTCTCTCTCTAACCTTTAGCCATTTATTAATCATTTTATTCAAAATTGGGATTGTCTTGCAAAAGTGTGGTTGCATGCATGTCTAATTTTTCATATATATATATATATATATAATTAATTTTGTTAAGAATTTTTATTATAATAGTAAAATCTAATACAAACTAAACTTACAGAGAAGATAACAGAAAGAGTAGAAAGTGCAAGGAAAATGGAAAAGAGAAAAGTAAGAATAAAGAGAAAAGAAATATGTAAACCTTCCAACCTTCATCACAACAAGTATAAACAAATTTAGTGACTCTTCACCCCTGCTAAGGTTACTGGACCTCTCATTTTTTTAGTGTCACCCTGACTATAAAAATGGACATAATATAAAGAAGAGGTGATTTCTTCTAAATCCCTTTCAAAAGCAGATCTGGATATTGAAATCTGAAAATAGCACATACCACATTTAGCATATCCATGCTAAAAATCACAGTGATTTTCCCTACATGGCACTCTGTACTGTACTGAACATGTGGAGTGGTTCCTTGAGACATACAGGATCTTGTTTCAAGAAGAGTCTGTCCCAGCTTAGGCCTTTGTGGACCTGGTTTTATCTTGTGTGCTTGACATCTGGGGTCCCTCTGGCAGAGACTTCTGGTGGAAAATCTTCTGGAGCTTATTTCTTAGCAAGCAGATGTTGAGGAGCGCCCACGGGCGTCCTTCCTCTGCCTTGGACGAGCGAAGCAGGGGGAATGTAAAGCGGTTCTCGGCGGGTTTTCGGAACGAACTGGCAGGGAACCGGATCAGTGGAGCAAAGCTGCATCGTGGCCACCAGAGGGCGGCCTTCTGCACGGAGACCCGGCGGGCGCTTCCCAGCCCCCGCTTTGTCCCCCTTTATTTCTCCCTCCCCGCTGGGGCCCGCAGCCGCCTCCGCAGCGCTTGCTTGCTGCTTCCACTGCACTCTGCAGCACGTCCTTTTCAGCAGGTGTACTGAAAAGCACCTGGCTGCTGCTCTTCCTTTTCAGCGTTAACCCCCCCCGCCCCCCAAAACCAGCCAATGACGACAACAGCAAGGGTGATTCTCGTTCTGAGTTCACAGCGCTCTGGATTTCCTCTTCCTTTTCTTAATCGTGAGACCGGGAACCAGGGCTTTGCCCGCCCCTCTGAAACCACCTTCCCCAGCAAAAGAGCCTTCCCTCCCTCAGGCCCCCGGTCTGGGGAACCCCCTTCCCCTTCCAGGGCTGCCCGGTCCCTCCCTGAAGGAGCCGAGCCGCCTCCGGGCTCGGTGGGCCCCGAGAGGGGATGCACGAAGAAGGGCCGGGCCAGGCCAGCCCTCCTCGGGGGGGAAGGGGGCAAGCGCCCCACGGCGGGGCCTCGGGGCTGAGCCTCTTCCGCCAGGCGGGGCAAGAGGAGGAGGAGCCCCCGCTGGCTCCAGAAGAACCGGGTTCTCTGGGGCCAGCACCGCTTGGGGGGAGGCCGCCTCTGGGGGCCCACCCAGCTCTATGACCTCCTTGAGAAACAATTCACTTAAAAAAGAAAAGCCTAGCCACGCTGCCCTTCCCCCCAACGCTGTGTGAATTTACAGGTACGTCTCGATTCGTGCAGAACATGGACCCCACAAAATAGCAAAGTAAAAAAAATGGCTGGCTGGGGAATCCTGGGAGTCGAAGTCCACCAGTCTTAAAGCGGCCAAGGTTGAGAAACACTCTGCTGGTAGATGCAGAGTGCTTTATACGCATCTCAGCGAATTCGCGTGCTTCGACCGCGGTCAGCATCCATTCACGTCTGGCTCCGTGACTTCTACAGCTTGAAAGACGTCTCCAGATTCCTCGTACATCGGACAGAATCTTCCTTGTTGGTCCATGTTGCACACGCGCAACGCGCAGCGCCCGCCCGTGCCCGTGCCCGTGCCCACGCACGCGCTTCGCTGGAGCCGAGCTCGGGCCGCGGCGCTGAATCCCGTATCCCGCTATCCGAGCCCGCGCTGAGCGCGACCGACCCGCGTGGAAAGGAACGCTGAACGCCGCCGCGCCTGGCGGGACGCGCGGGCAGCGCCGCACCGCACGGCGCCGCGCTCCCCGCGCTCCCCTCTCCGGCGCGGGGCAGGAGCGGGCCAGCGGCTGGAGGGGCCCCGGCCGGGGCAGGCAGCGTTCCGGCGCGCCGGGAGGCCCTTCGGGCGGGCCCCTCCCTCGCCCCCCCTCCGGGGGCTGCGCGGGGAGGCAAAGGCGAGTCGGGGCCGGGTAGCAGACCGGCCCCCTCCAGCCCCGAACCCGGGCAGCCCCGTCTCCCGCCGCTGCCCGCGGCGCCGCCTTCCAGCAGGCACCCAGGAGGCGGCCGACGAGCGGGCCCCTTCCCGCCCCGCGCGCCCCAGAGGGCTGCGTCGGAGCGCTGCTCCTGCGCTCAGGCCCGCGGGGGCGACGCAGCTGCCCCGCGGGGACCGGGTGGCGAGGCGCGACCCGCCCAGCCTGCTCAGAGACCCGGGCCCCGCGCGGCCCTGGCTGCGCAGGGCGTAGCAGCCTCGGTCAGTCGCCTCTTGGTCCGGGCCCGGGGTGCGGGCGTGGGGAGCTGGCCTCTGTGTCCGACTGCCGCCCCTCGGCTGCCCACTCGGCGAGCCGGGCGCCTACAGCCGTCGGTGGCTGAGCCAATGCAGCGCCCGCCGCCCGCCGGTCAGCGGAGGGACGTCCGGGCCGGGGAAGCGGCCAGCGCCGGGCCGCTTCCGAAGGGAGGGCGGCCGTCAGCGCCGCCCGAAGCCTCCGCCGCTCCTGGCCGGGGGCGTTTGTGCGGAGACGGGGCACGTCCGCCCCAGGGCTCCGGCAGTCCGCGCGCCCGGCCGCCCCGCCGCCCAGGCAGAGTTTGGGCGCTGCCGCGGGCAGCCCGGAGGGCGCTTCTCACGCTTCGCTTGCCTGGAGCCCGCTCAGAGCCGGCGGGGCAAGCCGCCCCTCGGAACGAGCCGGAGCCGGCGCGGCCCCGCAATACTGGCACTGGGCGGGCCTCCTGGGCGGGAGGGGATACGATCCCCGGGGGGCGCCCACCTTTGCTTTCTTGATCCTGTCCCGCCTGCGCGAATGCCGGTGGCCTCGCGGTGAGGGGGAGAAAGCGAAGAGGCTTTGCTGTAAGGGAAAAACACTTAACATATGCTCAGAGGCAAAAAAAAAGCAAAAAAAAAATGACAAGCTTGCCCCTTTTTAATGTGCATTCCTGTAAAGTAGAGGCGGGGCGGGACGTTGACCCTGCGGTTGCAGCCGGCATCTTGATTTTTTTGACACCCCCCCCCCCCATGGGCACAAGGGAAGGGCTTTCATGTGAAATGGGCTTTCCCTCTCCTTCCACTGGCCGCGTCGTCTGACTTCCTCCCCGCAGTGCACAGCTTTCCTTTTGGGGTCAAATGCAATGGAGGAGCAGCAGCTGCTGGTGGGGCAGTGGTGGCTCTGGGGAAGACCCTGCGGCGGTGGCGGGGGGGGGGGTACTGGGCTGTCCAGATGCTGCTGCCTGAAAGCATTTGTTGGGGGAGGAGAGAACTTTCCTCTCAACAGAGGAATCAGTATTTTTTTTCTCTTGGCTGAAATTGCTATTAAAGAATGACCTTTCACCCTAAAAATGAGGCACTATCAGGGGAAATGGTGCGGTCAGAACAGGAGCCCCCCCCCCCGGAATTCCCCAGGACTCTGTAAAACTGCTTGCTTCCGGCATCGTGATCTTTCGGAGGAATTCGTCTGTGGTCCTGTTGTCTGATTCCTCCGCATTCCAATTTCCCAGGATGGTGGAAGTCCGTCCCGCTGGGTGTCACGGTGTAAGCCTGTTCCTTGGAAACTCTGCCGGGCTGTCTCTGGGCGCGGAAGACGTCCTCCGGGTGCCCACCTTCTCCTTTCCTTTGTGCTTCATGTGGGCTGGATAGGCAACACACACCTCCATTTCACCTCTTGCATTGCCTTATTTCTTGCAGTGTCCCGTCGCTCGGCCATGAGCTGTCTGGAGTGACCCGGAGCCTGATGCACCCAGTGTGAGAGTTAAAATGAGAGCGCTGAGTGAACTTGTTTGCTGCCTTGAGTTCCTGGAAGTAAGGGAAGCTGTACGTGTAAAAAGAGAGCAGAGAGAGAGAGGAAGTGATGTGAGTGACAGAACTGGTGGCTTTGAGTAATGTTGGGTGAGCTGCAGAAAGCCACGTTGGCTAAAAAAATTAAGTATCCATAAATCTTTGCTTCAGCCACATTGTGATGGACGAATAATAGTGAGACTCTGGAGGATAAAAAAGGCAAGCATTAGGCAGGGGTCAACCCCCGCCCCATGGCTTTGTTGCCTAAATGAACCTTTAGCTAAACTGGGGGGGGGGGCTACAACCCTAACCCTAGCCCTTTGTTGCTGTTTGGTGGGAAAAGGGCCCGAGAAGTGAAAAGAGAGGCAGAGAAGCTCATGTGCTGTGCAGCATCGTCACCAGCAGACCATACACAAATACAGAGCAAAAGAAAGTTCTGTCCCCCCAAAAGGTGAGCTTTGCAACTTTGGTGTTAGCACCCCCCCCGCCCCCCAATATCAACCATCTGTTTCCTTCATTGGCATAATTAGTTCTGCTTATTGGGAGGGAGGCTTTGGGCTGCAGGTTGTCTCACCCTCCAGCTTCAGGGGAGGGTCCCTGGAGAATCCCTCCCCTCCCTGTGCTGCTGTAGTCAGCTCAGATTTTGTAGCTCCTCCCCCCCCAGCACTAGGAGGAGATTGAGGGGCACAAGGGGGCGGGTTTGTGGGCGCATGGGAAGAAAAGAGGAGTTCCCATCTGGGGAAGACCCCACATTCAACAATGTGGAAATGATAAAAAGGCTCCCCCAAAATGCCTATCATCGGTTCCCGGCACAAGCACAGCTCCCTTAATAAGTCCGCAACTGATTTCTCCCTTTGGCAGGGCCACTTTCTGGCCAGCGAGTCAGGGCTGAAGGGAGCTAGAGGGTGACGGCCAGCCGGCCAGGTGGAGCTCTGGGCCTGTTCTCCCACATCCACTCTGAGTGAACCGTGTTGTCGCTGGAGGGGAAGAAACCCTTCAACTCCTTGCAGCTGCGATAAGGCCAGTTATTAATATCTCATCTCACAATAACGTTGCCCAGAACAGTGATACTTCAGGCTGGATTTTTTGACCACAGAATTCAAGGGGGGAAATGGATTCAACTGATGGGGCTTTATCTTGCACGTATAAAGGGCAAAGCCTGCACCTTTGCAGCAAGTCCCTTAATGGTTGAGACAAGTGTTTGTACATTTTGGAACAAGTCCTTTGCAATGGTGCAGCTGGTTACTAAGTAATTCCCAGTTCTTTATTTGCTGTATATGGAAATAAAAATCATGTGATACTGTCGGTATATTAAGCATGCTATATTGTCTAATTCCATGACTGACGGCAGCTACAGAATCATGTACCTGTCTGCATGTCAAGATCAGAAAGAGGGACACAGTTTCTTCAGTGCAACACAGAGATGCGCTGTGCAAAACGGTCTTGATTTATTGTTCGTCCTCTCCAGCAGCAAATGTTCTCCCTGGCTCTCGAGTTGCAAAGTGATAGCTGTAGGCCAGGTGCCCACCGGACTGGGCAACACTGTTTCCCCAAGCCCTGATCCAACTAACTGCTGACCTGTTGATTGAAACTATCATGGTCACCAGTAGCAAATTATGCCGCCTTTTTAAAAACGTTCTGTGTTCACTGTTCCATCATTTGATTCTAGCCTGGGAGGATTTTAACCTCTTAGATGTTCAGCATTTGCTGAAAGAAAACCTCTAGGCCCCTCGAACCCCATGGGAGGTGTGAAGAGTGCCCGGGCACGTGTTTCCCAAGAGCCAGGCCCGCTTCCTTTTCTAGTTGGCCTTATAAGCCCCCTGCCTTCTGCAGAACATCGGGAGCGGAATGTAGTGCTGTGATATAGAAATACAATATTGTTTTAGATTTTTTTTTTAATGTGTGATTTCAACTCTGAAGCATGACTTAGAAATAAAGTATTGTTTTGAAAAAGGAAGTCCTGGAGGTGAGCATTTTAATTGCTTTCTGTCCTGTCCCAGGCCAAGCACACTCATTTGCACGGAGAGATGGTTGCAAATGTTTACTAAATGGTTTTCTGCAACATGAATAAATGAGCAGCCAGAACGCGAGTGCGAACACGCACAGGCAGCAAAGAAGCCAGCCCCCCACGTTTCAGCGAGCTTGCCTTTGAAAGCGTCTCAGTCCAAAGCAGCGGGCAGACGAGCGGTCGGCCGAGGTCCGAGGGTCAAAGCCTTGCGGCAGGTTCGTCAGCCGGTCCGGTTCCGGAGTCGAGGTTTGCCCATCAGGAGTCAGGGCGCGCGGAGCCCGGCGCGGCTCGCGTGGGCGGGCGAAGCGCCTTCCTTGCGAGGAACCTCTCAAGCTGCTCTGCTCTGCTCTGCTCTGCTCTGCTCTGCGCGCGGCGAGCCCTTGCGCTGGGAGCGGAGGCAGCCCCGGCTCCTCATCTTCGGAAGCCCGAGACCGGCGGCAGCCCTGCCTGCTGCCTACCGGGCAGCCCCTCCTCTGCCTGCGGCTGCTCAGGCGGCAGTTCGCCTGCTGACTCTGGAGCCGGCTGCTCGTTGTCCGTCTCCTCTTCTGAATCTGAGCTCGCCGCGACGCTCATCTGCGTATCCTGTTTCCCGCGGGAGGAGAATGGGCCGCTTACAGACCTGGGGGACCGGAACACCCCTCGCTCTCGCCCACCTCTGGCCGGCCGCGAGGGCAGCATCTTCATCTTCTCTTGCTTCATGTAGAAAACCCACGTCTTGCAACCTCTGCCGTGAAAGCAGCGCCACGCAGCCTGTCTGTGGCACTTTCCTTCGCCTGTCTCAGGGCCTCCATTCCGGTTGGTTCCGGGGGCTGCGGCTGCCCGCCCCTCTGGCTGCCGGCCCCTGCCACACGGCCATTCTGGCAGCTGGGCTGAGGGCGAGCCTGGCAAGCAGAAGGTGCCAGGGAGGACCAGGAGCTGCTGGGCCAGAACCTTCCGCAGAACTGGGCATCCTCTCCCTTTCCAGCTGTGGCTGAGGGGAGCCCAGTCCCAGGCCAGCACACTCTGGGTATGGAAATGACAATTCGGGGTTTATTTAGAGCAGAATGCGGTTGGTATTGAAGGCTCAAGAGCCTTCTGTTTGGAAGCCACGGCGGGGGGGGGGGGGAGGCTGAAGTTGGTTCTTTGGCCCTCCCAAGAAGCAGGGAGACCATTTCAAACATGGCTGCTGGTTCTCAAGAGGGTGAAGATCCAAAGGGCTCCCTGTCCAATGTCCCTGCTGCTGTGTTTTGGCTTGTGTTGAAGGGAAGCAGGGATTATTACCTGAAATCACTGCTTGAAATGGCAATTTCTGAGCATTTCACCCCCATTTCTGCTCAAGCAAATCACCTCCTCTGATTTTCCCCCTCTTCAATTTTAACTGGTCCAAATTCATGAGTGGATTTATCAGGGAGGGCTGTTTTGGGGGACTGGGCATATTGATTGACTACGTGCATTCAAGTGGAGTGCTTGCTTTTTATGTTCCACATTCCCACTGCAGTTCTATCTTTGCAGCTTCGGATTTTCTTTTCCAGTTCGGCAACATCAGCAACTAGACGTCCCGAAGGCTTTAATCTAGCCACATGATAAACCCCATTAGCGCTCAGAGAGTTCCTTTTCTCTCCCCCAGAAGCGGGTTGAGTGCCACCCGACCTGAGGCCCATCATCCGGCCCTACGTCGCCAATCGTTTTATATTTTCTATTCACGTGGTTTTCTCGGTAAAAATACAGGAGTGATTTACCATTGCCTTCTCCCGCGCAGTATGAATTGATGTCTTTGCCATTGTCCCTAAAGTGATCATCTGCCTCCGGCATCTTCCTCTATCGCTGCTGCCCCATATAGGGGCCTGCTGACTTTAGCCGGGCAGCTGGGATGGCCTTAGCCCCTTGGGTGACCCTGCTGGGAGGATACGCTCTTGGCATACATTCCTGGCATTCCTCAAGCAGGAAATATAGATACAGAGCTTCAAAAACCAAACCTACCTTTGAATTTGAGGAGAAAAGACTCCAGGTTGTATTATCTTTGTTCATGGAATCATAGAGTTGGAAGGGTCCTCAGAGGTCATCAAGTCCAACCCCCTGCCCACTGCAGGATTTACTGCACCATCCCTGAATGATGGTGATCAAGCCCCTGTTTGAAAGCCACCAGTGAAGGGGAAGAACCACTCCATGCGGTAACCTTCCCACTGACTGGCAGCTCTTCCTGTCAAGAGGATCTTCCTCATGTCCAATCTGTATCTCCATTCTTGATGTTTCATCCCATTTTTTCTAGTCTTACCCTCTGGAGCAAGTGAGAAATTGTCCGAACCCTCCACAATTTGACGTTCCTTCAGGTATTTGAAGACAGCTATCATTTCCCTTCTCAACCTTCTCTTCTGCAAACTAACCATATCCAGGTCTTTTTAACCATTCCTTGTAGAACTTGGTTTCCAGTCCTTTCATCATCTTGGTAGCTTTTCTGTGGATTTACTCCAGGTTATCAATAACCTTTTTAAACTGGGGTGTGCAGAACTGAATGCAACACTCCGAGTGAGGCCTGACCAAGGCAGTGGGATTATGATTTCCTACGTTCCTTTGATACTCCTCAAGATGTTGGCCTTTTTTGCAGCTGCATTACACGGTTGGGACATGTTGAGCATGCGATCCATTAGTACACCCAAATCTTTCTTACATGTCCTGCTCTTGAACCAGATTTCCCCCATTCTGTACATGTTTTTTCATCTTTCTTACCTAAATGCATGACTTTACATTTCTCCCTGCTAAATTTCATTCTGTTTCCACGCACCACTAAATCTTTTTGAATATTTTCCCTCTCCTCCCAAGTATTAGCCACCCCTCCTAGCTTTGTATCATCTGCAAATTTGTTATGCTTTCCCTTGACACCCTCATCTATATCATATGTAAAAATTGTGAACAGCACTGGGTCCAGGGCAGAGTCCTTTGGCACCCCCTCAAGATGTCTCTCCAAGCAGATTTGATGCCATTCATAACCACCCTTTGAGGACGGTCCTTGAGCCAACTGTGGATCCATCTAATGGTTAAGTTGTCAAACCAATACAGGTAGTCCTTGCTTAACAATGGCAACTGAGACCAGAATTTCCATCTCCGAGTGATGCGGTTGTAAAGCACAGCATCACATGAGTGCGCCACTTAGCGATGGCAGTTCCGGCAGTCCCTGGTTACTATTGTTAAGCAAATCACTGCAGGTTGTTAAGTGAGGCCATCATGCCGCTGAGACTTCTGACTTCCTGCCAGCTTCCCCATTGACTTTGCTTATGGGTAGCCAGCAGGGAAGATCTCAAATCCTGATCACATAACCAGAGGGGCACTGTGATGGCCACAACTTTGAGGAGCAGTCATAAGTACCACTTGTTCAGTGCTGTCATAAGTTTGAACGGTTGCTGAATGAGTGGTCGTCAACCGAGGACCACCTGTATTTGACCATTTTGTTAATAAGGATGCTATGAGAGACTTTGTCAAAAGCCTTGCTG
This sequence comes from Python bivittatus, assembly GCF_059951505.1. Classification (NCBI taxonomy): domain Eukaryota; kingdom Metazoa; phylum Chordata; class Lepidosauria; order Squamata; family Pythonidae; genus Python; species Python bivittatus. The sequence goes on along the minus strand of NW_028277053.1, from coordinate 5,350,882 downwards.
AGTCAAGATATACTATATCCATGGCATTTCCCCAATCAACCAGGCTAGTAACACTATCACAAAAAGAGACTCCCTCTATACATATACGTATACGTATACCACGCCTCCCAGAATTCCCAGCCAGCCTGCCTTCGGTTTGATGTGAGAGAGGGCCAGACTGATTATTCTTTAGCAGGCCTGATGGGGGGAAGGCTTGGCAGCCGCCCTCCCCCTTTTCTCGGCCCACCTGCAACCACTGGCTCCTCAAACGTCTCTCTTGGGAACAAGCAGCCACCAAGGCCCGCCTTACTTGGTTTTAATTGTTGTAGAAATGAATCTCCATGTTTGTTTGTTTGTTTTTAATTTTTAGAGCAGCCTTCCTTCTTTTGATTCTTGAGTAATCAGCTGCAGTGGCCAATTTAGCCTGAGAAACTAAATTAATTCTCCTGCTATGATTCCTCCAAGTACACATTCTTTATGAATTATTGAAACAGTTTTATTTACGCAATATGATATTCTTCATTTTAGGAAAGCAATTACGTTTCTCTCAAGATGCTGATGAACAGCCGCTGTCATTAAACTCTGCTTTCCCTGGGTTACTTTTCCTCCTGCTTTTCTGCCTTCCACGGCAGAAAATCTGATAAAGACTTTCTGTCCCACTGATGAGTCACAAAATGTGGCTCTGCTCCCTTCCCTTTAGCTGTAGCCAGACAACAGCCTTTGTGCTTTCTTCACTGTAGGAAGATCTGTTTTGGTCAAGGAAGCAAAATGCCTGTAAGAGCATGATGGTCTGGCAGCCCTTGGAAGCCAAGGAATGCGTCCTGGCATTGGGGTCACTATGGGCCCTGAAGGACAAGCCTGATAGGCTGTCAGAGGAAAGAAGGAATGGCCAAGGAAGAGCGCCATTGTGGACACCCATCAGCCTCCTGGCAAGGTCAGGAGTTAGTGGGAATCCCATTGTGTCCCTCAAACAAGGACCCACAGAAAAGACAGATCTTCGGGAGCCAAAAGGAAGAATGAGGCTGAGAAAGTCATGAATCAATACCTGCCCATGAATACTTCTAAGGTTTCTTGGCATAACTGTTTTTTTGAGTCATTAAAATGGGTTTCAGCCTACAGATCACCAGTGACCTACAGCCAAGGAAGCAACTGTATGGCGACACACCTGAAGTCTGGCCACTTGCCCCCAACCTGTGTGCAGACCAACTCCCAGGTCCAAACAGGCTTACTGAGCTGAGCAGTGATGGGCTTGTGGCTCACCTAAGCCCATCACTTCCCTCTTCTAGTCTTTCCTTGTATTTTCCCCTTCTGCTCCAAATCCCCTCTCTCGTATACTTTTGGGCTCCTGTTGACTGATAATCCTCAGCACTCATAATTGGACTAGTGTGTTCACTAGTTCCCCTTGGAGATGCAGACTTTGAGATGAGGTGTGCTTTAAGGCATGATTTTCCTTCTCCATTCAGAGAGGCATCTCTCAGATGGCAAAATCCTCATGTACCAGCAGTAGGAAGGTCTGCCAGCTGTGAAAAAAAAATCTGCATTCTCTCTGTATCTTCTCCACTTGTTAAGGCTGTTTGACTTCCATAAATCTCTTCCATCCAGGTCCCGTTCCTTACTCCTTCCTATGGTTCTGCGTCATGATGTTTTCTTTTTGAAAAAAGAAAGAAAAAATGAATTATTATTGTTCTGTAGGATGTGTAGAAATTAAAGTACCCAAAAGGAACTTGTCCACTTACATTTCATATTGATATATATTTAATTTATCAACTTTGCTGCCCTAGGGTTTCACAAGTTCTTCTGTGATCTGGGTGAATCTCTTCGGCAGAAAGCAGGTTTCTCTGAATTATGGAGGAGGAAATTTGCCACTCATCTTCTACTCCTCCTCTAAGAGATTTCTTTGTATTTTGCTTATTCAGAATATGATCTTTAAAAGAGGAAATGTTTCTTAGGCAGAGCCAAAATGTCAACTTTCCATATCTTGGTATGTATGGATTTTGCCAGTGGAACATGCTACCACCTTCACATATTAAACCCTTATTTTCTGTATCCCATCAGCGAAGATTGATATTCATGATGTGACAAAGATGAGGAACATCTAATCTACATCAGAGAAACTATAAATGGAGAAGAAATGCTTAATGAGAGATGGAAATTACGTCTTTCCTTAATAATTTGAAATTGGTGGAAGAGTCAAAAGTGTACGTTCAATATGTAAGGAGCAAAAGGAAAGTCAAGGAAATGGTTGGTCCACTAGTGGGAGAAGATGCCAAGAAGGTGACAGGCAGCAGGGAGAAGGCGGAACTGCTTAATTCCTTTTTTTGCATCTGTCTTTACGCAGAAGGAAAAAAATAGTCCAACCTGTCAAAATCAGCACCATAGGAGACAGAAGAGGAATGCAGGTCCAAATAGGTAAGGAATTGGTTAGAGAACACCTAGTTGCTCTGAACGAGTTCAAGCTCCTGCACCGGATGGTTTACACCCCAGGGTACTGAAGGAGCTGGCAGATGTGATCTCAGAACCACTGAATGAAATCCTGGAGAGCTCCTGGAGCATGGGGGAACTGCCAGAGGACTGGAAAAGAGCTGATGTGGCTCCAATCTTTAAAAAGGGGGAAAAAGTGGATCCAGGAAACTACAGACCAACCAGCTTGACATCAATACCTGGGAAAATCCCGGAAAAGGTAATCAAGCAGCAGGTCTGTGAGCACCTAGAAATGAACAAGGTGATTATTAGAAGCCAGCATGGGTTTGTTAAGAACAGGTCATGCCAAACAAATCTTACTGCCTTCTTTGATCAAGTGACTAAATTAGTAGACCAAGGAAATGCTGTGGATATATAGATTTTAGTAAGGCATTTGATAAAATAGACCACAGCCTACTTCTTGACAAGATAGAACAATCTAGGATAGACAGTACCACCTCCAAATGGATTTACAGTTGGCTGACTAACCGCACATAGCATGTGGTCTTTAATGGAACTATATCTACGTGGAGGGAAGTATGCAGTGGGGTGCCTCCAGGTTCTGTCTTGGGCCCAATGTTCTTCAACATCTTCATAAATGACTTAGATGAGAGGACTGGAAGGGCGCTCATCAAATTTGCGGATGACACAAAGCTGTGGGGAATTGCTAACACTTCGGAAGATAGATTCAGGATTCAGGAGAATCTTGACGGACTTGAGCACTGGGCCCTATCCGACAAGATGCAGTTCAGTGGGGAGAAAAGTAAGGTCAGGCAGGAAAAACCAGATGCACAGGTACAGGATAGGCAGCTCCTGGCTCAACAGTAGAGCCTATGAGAGGGATCTAGATGTCCTGGTGGACCACCACTTACGTATGAGTCAGCTTGGTGCTGCAGCTGCCCAAAAAGCCAACACAGTCCTGGGCTGCATCAACAGAGGGATAGTGTCACGATCAAGGGAAGTGATAGTTTCGCTCTACACTGCACTGGTGAGGCCACATTAGGGATACTGCGTCCAGTTCTGGTCCCCACAATACAAAAAAGATGCTGAGGCCCTAGAAAGAGTGCAGAGGAGAGCAACAAAGATGAAAAGGGGTCTGGAAGCTAAATCCTATGAAGAACGGCTAAAGAAACTAGGTATGTTTAGCTTAATGAAGAGAAGACTAACAGGAGACATGATAGCAGTCTTCCAATACTTGAAGGGCTGCCACAGGGAAGAGGGCGTTGATTTATTCTCCATAGCACCTGAGGGTAGGACAAGAAGCAATGGGTGGAAGCTCATCAGAGGGAGATCCAACCTGGAAATAGGGAGAAATTTCCTGACAGAATTGTTAAGCAGTGGAACAGCTTGCCTCTGGAGTTCTGGGTGCTCCATCGCTGGAGGTTTTCAAGAAAGGATTGGACAACCATTTGTCTGGGATGGTATGAGGACTCCTGCCTTGGGCAGAGGGTTGGACTAGAAGACCTCCAAGGTCCCTTCCAACCCTATGATTCTATGATTCTAAGTCTTACGGTTGTTTGAAACCATCATTAAGGAAACCATCTGATTTGTTTCTGATTCATTATTTATTGTAGTCTGGTGTAGATTTTCACACAAGCAAGTGTGGCAAATGCATCCTTTGGGGCTGTTTCAGCTCAGACACGGCTTGCCCATTCAGCCTTTTCTTTAGCTTGGACCACCTGAACTTCACAGGTATGGACTGGGGCCATAGGTCTTGCCTAAGTCTTGCTGCAGGAATTCTCTGATGCCACAAGTTGTGGCTAACTGAGACTGATCCCACATCTTGGGTGCTCAGCCAGTTTGCTTTTGGTTGACCTCCCACAATTCCTACCAAATAGCAATAGTGAATAGGTTTTATTGTTGTAACCATAGGTTATAACAATGTAACATAACATAAAAATACAATAAAACAATAAAATGAAACAGAATAATTAAGTAAGTGTTGGATGCAAAGAAGTGAAACAAGATAAGCCAGGGCTATGATTAAGACTTTAAGATTTTCTTTCTGAGTTTAAATGACGACAGAACAAAAGCAGTAACATGACTATTAACAGTTGGAAACACATCTGACAGAAGATAATTCAACCGTTCAAGGTCTGAGCCCTTGAATTCACCTGCCATCAACAGTTTGGCCCTGATCTCGCCCTAAATAGCCAGTCCTTCCTTTCTCCAATTTTCTTCATGGCGTGTTTTGTGGAAGGTGGTAGGAAGACAGAAGAGGATTGTTAGATCACCTCTATCTGGATCACCTCAATTTTGCGTAAATTCCATGGATGTCATAACGTGATTTCTTAGTAAAAACCTCTTTGGAAGCACCCTGGAATGGCCACTTTCATCCATTCTAGCAAGAAAAAGCCTCTGTCCCCTGTAATGCATCCGCCTTGGGATACAGAGGGCTGGTGCTCATAAAAGGCTCTCAAGACACCAGGGTTGCTCTGTTTCCTGAGGTGAACTATGTTGGCGCTCTCTGTCAAGAAATGGCCTTGGCTTTGCTCCTCCAAAACAGCTGTGGCTTCTCTCCCTCCCTTTTGGGCAGCAGCCTTTACAGATTAACCGTCCTCCCAGGTACAATAAGAAAAGCCCGACCAACTCGCCACCTTTCTCGAAGGCCAGAGGTTACGCTGGCAGCCACCAGGCCATTCAGGACAGAGGCTGCCAACCCGGTAGGATAATGTACTTTGGGGCTGGTGTGACACATGGAAAGATGTTGATCAAACAGCAGAAGAAACAGAATATTTTAATGTTTTTCTCTCTTTCAAAAAATAAGTGAAGGAAGTGGTGTGAGGGAGTGACGTTGGGACAGCTGTCCACAGCTGCAGCCAGGCAGAAGCGCTTCTCACCCCATTTCCCTCATGCATTCTTTCATGCATGCATTCTTTCATGCATGCATGCATGCATGCATTCATTCATTCATTCATTCATTCATGCATTCACTCACAACTTTACTCCTGAGCATCCAGGCCAGCATTCCAGCTGCCTGTAAGAACTGGGCCATGCCCTGGTGTTTCCAAGGACGTGCTGACGTCCGGGGGGCAGCCGCGCCCCATCCGGGCCCTTAGCTTGTGAAAGCAAATGCTCAGACAGGGAGGGGGGTGCAAGAGAAAAGGGGATAAGCAAACGGCACATTGACAGGCAGCGGAGGAGGCATGGGAGACTGGCAGCTATTACAAGCAGGCGAAAGGACTATCGGTCAACTGCCAGGACCACAAGCCACAGTGAACAGCCGATCCTGGTGGGGCTCCAGCTTGGATCTTTGCTGGGAGCTCAGTAGCAACCAGAAAAGGACCACCACACTGAGGAAGCACCTCACCCCAGCCAGTGCAAACACTTTTGGACAAAGGCAAAGGTTGTATGTTTTTTTACAGACGTTGAGCCTTCTGTTTGGATTGAGTATGAAAGATATATTACGTGGCAACAGCAACTTGCATGCCCCAGGAGGGTGGAGTTAACCCAGAGCAATAGCCTATTGTTAGGGAAGGTGTGTGGCGCAATAAAGCATTGTGTATAGCTCTGCTACGCTGTGGTGTGTCCAGTTCTTGGAAAGCAAAGAATGCTCACAAGTGGGATGGTGTTGCTGCCAGCACTTTCACAGGAAAACTTAACTGGAATCCAAAATGAGGGGAAAATCTCACCAGGGCATTGGAGTTCCTTGTAGCTCTTAATTACAATTAAAGTAGGCACTCATCTGTGCAAGTTATTAATACGCCAGCCCTGGCATGGGAACTACTTCAACTCCCTTCCAAACAGCTGTCTCCTGGCCAGCTCAGAAACACCCTGGCTCGGTCCTATTCAAACACTGCAGGATGCTTTGCCAGCTGTCTTTTTAATTCAGAGGAGGGTAAACTGGGGGCTTGCTGGGAGGAACTTGGCCCTCTGTCCTGAGTGAGACCCTCATCGCTGCTTGGCTCCCTGATTACTAATCTCATCAGGGATCTTGCTGGCCTGAAATATCAGTGCTGTCAAAGCCACATTAGAGGTGGAAAGAAAGAGGACAAGAGGACAACCAGGTGATCGCTAAGAGTCAACACTGACTGGATGACACCTAATCAGTCAATTAGTCAATGGGAAGAAAGAGAAGAAGATGACAACCAGCAGCAAGGTGGATGGACTCAGCAGTCACAGCAGCAATGGGGGCACCATTGGAAGGCCTGAAGAACCAGGTCAGGGACAGATCGCCATGGAGGCAATCTATCTATGTGGTAGCTGGGAGTCAACACCAACTTGAAGACACATAATTGATTCATCTATCCAAGCTGCAGGTCTTGCCTTTTCTTTGCCCTCTCTTCTTGTAGGGATGGCTGCCGTCCCTTTTTAATGAGGGCACGTTGCAGAGGCTCCTCCTCTTGTCAGAGAGACGTGTGGCTGAAGGGCTAATGGGACCAAGGCTGGCTTTCTGCCACCAAGGCCATGGGGACTTGGAAAGGCCAAGCCATTGCTGACCAGCGGAAAACAAGGAAGGGCTGATGGAGGGTCAAGCGCCACGCCAGGGCCAGGAAGGTCCCTCTGCCAGGGAGCCCATCACAACTTTATTATGGGCAGGATCCAAGTGGGACACAATAAGATGGTGCTGCCACTTCATTAAGGAGTCGTCTTTTGCTGGTAACTGATTTATGCACTATTGGTTAATGCAGCATGTGTTTCCTAGCTTAGGGGACGAGCAGCTGTGAATCTTGCCCTGCTGCCAGGCTTGTCAGCCATCCAGGCCCAAGCCAGAGGAGGGGTGTTTCACCTTCTCCCTTCTTCGTGAAATCCCCTCTCCCCACCCCAGCAGCTGGATGGAAGCAGCACGCTGATTAACAGCCTTCTAAAATCAAAACCACCACAAGAGCCGGAAGCAGCTCCTCCAGGAAAGCAGGGGGGACTGTCTTCTCGGTCATCTCAGCCCGCGTTAACAGGAGAGGCAAAGGAGGGCCCCATCCGCAAAACTACAGGGAACTTCAAAGGAAAGAACAAGGCAGTGGGGGAAAAGCGGGCACCTTCTCCAGGAGGTTTGGGATTTGTGTTGCAGAGCAGTTCCTCGTGCGCTCCCTTGTGAATATGCAACGGACCTTGTCACTATTGGTGCAAGGGATGGAGAGTTACATCACCGTGTAGTAAAATGTCAAGGTGGGATGTAGGGTGAGACCCTGCCCTGCTTCCCAGGGTGCGGAGTGCAGAACTGAACCCGTCCATCTGGGTAATGTGAATTCAGCCAGCAAGCTTACTTGGAAGTCAGCTGCTGTGAGCTGACTCTTTCCCCTTGGAAACAGATGTTTTCCCCACCCTGAAGAGGATTCCTGTGCATGGGGCAAGGTGCTGTCACAGCTCCTTTGCAGGCTTAATTAAACCTGGTGCCCAGCAGGAGAAATGAGAGAGGGTTCAATTGGTTTTTTAAAGGAAATTATTTCAGGTGTTCTGCTGTGTGGCTAATGCTGTGCATCCTAAAGAAGCTGGATTAATTCAAGTAGAGAGCAGGACATGGAGACAAGTTTTTAGTTATTAGATAAACTTAACGTCTTGAATGCACAGATTGCCCTCCGCTCAAGGGCAATTTTTACTCCCCTGGAGGCAGAAAATTGAAGACAAAGTCCTTCACTCTGCCTTCTCCCTGGGGACCCTGCTGCCACTGGGACTTGACCAGGCCATACTGATGCTGGAGGTAGAAGCCCAAACAGGGAATAGCAAAGGTCAGTATTAGGAAACCACATGAACTTGACCAGACTAGTGAGATATCTCAGCCAGCTAATGATGGCTAAAGAGCAAAGGACCTTTTGCTTTGCTCTGAGTTAATATCTTTCCATCAGCAGTTCTCAAAGGCGGATGCAGGAAGGTCCCCCCTGCAGAGACACTTTGCCCGTGTGGCTTAGGGGCCACTGAACCTTTGACCCACACCCTGTTGTGATATAGTTACTACTAAAACTTTAGATGGTACCCCTCCTCTCTGGTAGTCCAGGTGAATTTTACCTTGATAAAGACCCCAAAACAACACACCCAGTTGCTAAATTTGCACTACTGGCACTTAAAACATAGGGCCATTGAATTAAGACACATGTAAGTTAAGGAACCTTTGCCCCAAAACCTGTTTTGCTGCCTCATCATGGGGGTGAGTGGGGGTGTTTCTGGGAGGGATGAGTAAAGAATGTTGGGAGTGTATGTCAAGAGTGTATCCTCCCAACAGGGTCACCTCCCAGCTGCCCGGCTAAAGCCAGCAGGCCCCTATATGGGGCAGCAGCGACAGAGGAAGATGCCGGAGGCTGATGATCACTTTAGGGACAATGGCAAAGACATCAATTCATACTGCGCGGGAGAAGGCAATGGTAAATCACTCCTGTATTTTTACCAAGAAAACCACATGAATAGAAAATATAAAATGATTGACGACATAGGGCCGGATGATGGGCCCTCAGGTTGGATGGCACTCAACTCACTACTGAGGGAGAGACGAGGATCTTTGGGGGTATTAATGGCGTTTTTGATGTGGCTAGATTAAAGCTTTCAAGATGTCTACTTGCTGATGTTACCATTCAGGAAAAGAAAATCTGAAGCTGCAAAGACAGAATTGCAGTAAGAACGTGGAATGTAAGAAGCACGAACACAGGGAAGCTCAGACCAAACTAACAACCAGCCTTAAAATTGGCAGTGAAGATATCAGAGTGGTGGATAGTTTCTGCCTTTTGGGATCAACCATCAACAGTAAAAGAACAAGCAGTCAAGAAACACTCCGCAGAGTAGCACTTGGTAGAGCAGCCATGGAGGCCTTGGAAAAGGTGTTCAGATGCCATGATGAAAATCAGAATCCTGCAAGCCAAGGTATTCTCTGTGATGCTCTACAGAAGTGAAAGTTGGGCTTTGAAGAAGAAGGATTGGAAGAGTATTGACGCCTTTGAACTTTGGTGTTAGACAAGACTCCTGAGAATATTGTGGACAGTCAGGAACACAAATCATTGAACACAGGATCATTGAACAAATCTACCCAGAGTTCTCACTTGAGGCATAAATAGCCAGGCTCAAATTATCCTACTCTGAATACATTATGCAAGACCTAGCTCACTGGAAAAAGCTCTATAGGTAGTCCTCATTTATCGACCACAATTGGGACTGACAACTCAGTCATTAAGCAAAGTGATTGCTAAGTGAAACTGTGACTGTACTTATGATCTTACTTCAGCTTTCTTTTGCTTTACAGAACTGTGAAGGTCATAAATGTGAGGACTGGTTGTAAAGTTACTTTTTCATCACCGTCGTAACTGGGAAGAGTTGTTAAACTAGGCAGTTGCTAAATGAGGACTACTTGTAATGCTGGGAAAGGTGAAAGGAAAGAGAAGAAGAGGACAACCAGCAGCAAGGAGTTGTCAATTACAGTGGCGATGGGGGTGCTGTTGGGAGACCAACAGGTTAGGGATAGATTGTCATGGAGAAAATCTACCTATGTGATTGCTAGGAGTTGAAACAACTTGATGGCATATAATCAAGCAAGCAAGCAAGCTAGCTAAGGAAAGGTAAATAATACAATAACATTACGATTTTCTCCTCTTAAATTTTCCCTCTCATTCTAAATAACTGAAGATCTGAGCCATTAAAGTAGTTTAGACAAAGGCTACTGTATATTCATGCACCTGTCTTACCGTTTAGCATCACTTTTCTCTATATTGTACCAGACTATGTAAAACTGTAATGAATCCTACTTTAGAAGTGGACTAGCACTATATTATTTTATGTATGGTCCCAACACTCATGTAATTAATTTTAATCTAAATTTGGATTTTAGTATTGTTGTTTCTCATCTTTTTCTTGGAGTCTTCTCAAGCTGGTCAAAGACTGCAGGAAAGCCTTACTGACGGAAGGACAGATCTCCATTCCACGGAAACCAGTCAGGCCATTGATTCAGCAGCAGGAAGAGGAGCCCCTTTGCACTCCAGCAAACGTGATGCTTGTCTCACTCGCAAAAAGCAGCTCATGATGCAGCCGGGGTCCAGTCTCAAAGAACTCTGCTGGGGGACAAAAGGAAAAATTAATTGTGCCAAAAGAACCAAGAAAACGCTTCTCTCGCTCAGCTTTCTCTTGCGGGGGGGGGGGGGGGGCTGGAAGGACTCAGCCTAGAGAACTTTCTCGCATGGGATGAAACGGGAGTTGGCCGCTGATCTCCAACACGGCTGCTGAGTAAAACGATCCTCCAGCAACAGACCAGGGGCTTATGGAATGGGAGCTGGGCCTGGTGGGAAAGATGGAAGAAAAGGAGCGGCAGAAGAAAGAGCCAGAGGACAAGTAACGCCCGGACACAAAGGCCCGCCCTGGCTCCCCGTTCCGTGCGCACCGCCGAGCTGGGAGCCGGAGGAACCTGCGCTGGGGCATAATGGGCCGCATTTCGGTGTTTTGAAATGCGCACCGCCCCTCCGCTCCTTCGGCAGCGGCCACGGTCCTAAGCGTTTCCCTGCCCCTGCGCGCACCCAGCAGCCGGCGAGCGGCCTGGGCCCGCGCTCCGTAGGGCGGGGTGCCGAGCAGGCACGGGAGCCCCTCCGCAGGCCTTCGGTCCTCCGCCTGACTGGCCCCTCCGAGCCCCAGGCTCCTCGTGATGCCAGGGCAGAGCCTTGCCCCGCTGCTGCGGCGGCTCCCGAGTGGCTGTCCGGTGCCCAGGCCCTAATTCCCTGTCGCCCCAGCCAAGAAGCTCGAATCCGCTGCCGCTCTTTGAACGGGCCCCTTTTCCAGTGTCTTGGAAAGCCAACAACTGACTTAAGACGGGGATACAGATGCAGGAAGTAGAAAGATAGGGATAGATAATTAGATTTGTAATGTGTTTATCTCTGAGTTCTGAAGTCCGGCTTTGCAATGTCTGAACAAGTTAATTAAGATTAATTGCTGCAGCTTTCTAAATATTTTCCAGCTATAAATGACAAAAGCTACCTCTAGTACGATGGGAATTTCAGGGATTAGGCTATACATAGCTGAATCTTGGCAAAAAGAAATGTGCGCGTAGGCCAAGGGAATCCCAACCTCAGGCTGAGATTTTTTGGGTAGCCCCATTTTGGGTGAAGCAAATATTTTTAGTATCCTAAATAGGAATGTCAACTAATGCTCTTTAGATGCTACGTGTGCCATTAGTCTAACACAGTTTGTTCCGTTTTGCTTGGAATTATCTGTTTATTTCTTTAATAAAGTTTTGATTGCTTTCCTTGCTTCATTCATCTTTATTCATCTAATTATTTGCTCAGTCTTTTTAATCACTGGTTTAAGTGAAAGCAAGCAAGCTGGCATTGAGCAGAAGCTGATTCTAGGGCTGTTGATTTGTTTCTGGTCCAGGTTGGCTGGTCAGGCTGGCCAGAAAGGAGCAGCAACTGGTCATCTGGGCAGCCTCTGCTCTGCCATGCTTTTGGGTGTTGGCACCACGATGGCAGAGTCACAGGGCAGACAGGACACACAGCAGTTCCTGCATCTCAAACCTGGATCAAGGAATCAGCCATGTGGGAGATGTCAGGAAGTGACACAGTTTGGGTGATGCTGCAAGCACAGGCTGTAACTGGTGTGTTTTCACATCTGGTTCTCTCTTGGGAAACACAGACAGGCCTGCACTCCCGGCTTTTTGTTCCCATGCGTATATTAGGTAAAAAGAAAACAGCCAATCCTTTCCCTCCCACCAACCCTTGAGGAGGGGGAGATGGGGCAGTGCCTCCCCACCTCCTCTTGACACTTTGCCCATTCCTTCATCAGTTTCACAGTCTAGTTCAATCAGAGGATCCAATTCCTCTCGCTTTCTTAGTGTCCTGCCTGTTACGCAACACCTGGTAAAAATCTGGTGGCTTCGTTATATTAGTGGCATGCTGCATTGCCCAAGGGCATAAGGATACTTTCTTCTGTAACTTTAAAATGCAGCAAGACAGAACCTGTGGTTGCCAAAAATGGGAGTAAAGGCAGCCAGAGAGAGGGTAACGAACACAGACGTGAAGCAAGAAAATTAAGGGGGAATAATGCCACAAGGGTGAACTGAAGCACCGCCATGACTTCTCCGGGCACAGGCGTCCTCCTGTGGTGGAACGAAATGCTGGAGCTGATCCCGTGCCTGCTTCGCACGTCCAATTCAAGAGGGCTTCAGGCAAGACAAGATTTGTAGAGGAGAAACTCGCCCAACTGCTTATGGCCAGGCTCTGGCAGTCACTGTGGTGATATTTCTTTAAGGCAATGAAGTGGAATAAAATCTAGCACGTAACCAAGGATCACGAAGTGAAGTGAACTCTATTTTTTTATTCAAGGGAGATTCTGAGATGAATCACGGGCAGATTCATGACTGTCGAGACTCTCCTAGACACCATAGTTCCTTCTTGCCACTGCCCCATTTATCCAAAATCATTAATAACAGCTATCTAAGTAGATAAATTTATCTTTAACAGAAGGCTAAAAAGGACATTTTATAACCTGAGGAAATTGCAAATCACCGTACAAATATTATTATCCGTAAAAGTAAGAGCTAAGACTTTTGCATACATATGCAAAGTTCAACAAAAAGTCGTGATCGAGATTAATTATTTGATACCATGAACTTTCTTTATTAGGTGTGGGCTAGATGGCCTGACAACTGGAGGCTCAAGAATTGTGCTCAGTGCTTCTCAGTCATTCCTCACTGAACTGGAGCAAATGTCAAGGGGACCATCACAAGGTTCAGCCCACGTCCACTCCTCCTCCACACTCTTAGATTGAGCTGGATGAAGAGGTGGAGGGACCGTGAATCAGATTCACAGATGACATGAAACTAAATGGGGTAGTTTATTCCCCAGAAGACAGAAATGAAATTCAAAATGACCTTGATAGGTTAGAGAAATTGTCTGCAAGCAATAAAATGAAATTTATCAGAGACAAATCCAAAGATTTCCACTTAGGAAACTAAAATCAAGTACACAGGTAAAGTTTGAGTATATCTGGCTATACCTGGCACAGTTAATAGTATTTGTGTACAAGGTTTTGAGCTGGCAGTGTGATGTGGCTGCAAAAAAGGCAAATACAATTTTAAACTGCATCAACAGTGGCATTGTTTCCAAATAAGAGTTCCTTTGCTCTGCTTTGCTCAAATCTCACCTCAAGTCTCATGTCTAGTTCTGGCCTAACAAAGGTTCAGAAGATGTTCAGAGAAGAGCAGCAATGATGATCAGAGGACTAGATAGCAAGTCTAATGAGGAGACCTTGGAGGAAGTTGGAGGATCTACCCTTGAGAAGGCACTTGCTTTGCAGCAAAGAAGCTTCAGTAGCAGACACGCTTCCCTGGTGAGGCCATGGTTCCCCTTCACTGGATGCGTCCAAGTGGAGGCCAACCAGCCGCTGATCGGGTGGGAGGCTCTAATTCGGATTCCTGCATGGAGTGGAGGGTGGAGTTCCTGAGCCTAAATGGCTTCTCCAACTCTGGGATTCTGTTATTTCCGTCCTTCTTTAATTCTGGCAACTTTATCAGAATATTGAAAGAGCAGCGCAAAGTAAGCCAGTTTCCTGCAGAGTACATTGTACGAAAAAGGTTCAATCTTTCTTGGCCTCTGCTCAGAAATAGATCTAGTTTACTAGAGATGCACCAGAGACACCACCGGAAATAGAAGAGGGTGTGTGATCTTTCCAAAGTGTAGGTTATTCCCATTACATTGCTGATGATGGTCCTTTATCCCGGTACAGAAATCACTGTGCTGATATTTTGAAGTCCACATTTCAGGCTTGGAGGGAGCCCTTCACAACGCTTCACCCCTTGGAGGCTGCTTTACGAAGCCAAGGGGCGCCTCTATCCATCCAGCCCCACAGAAACTCCCCCGGAGGCCGGAGGCTGTGAGATGCACCCGAAGGGTCCCTGCACTCTCGTAGGCAGAAGGGATCCTTCTGGGATACCTTCTGTTACTGCCAATAGGGGAATGCAGCTGGACGCATTTTCCTTATTAACGTTAGGTTCCATTTTGTGTTTTTCCAAGGAGCTCAGGACTATGTCCCTCACACTCCGGACTCCTGCTTGCCTGTAGCCAAAACGGAGGAAAAGGGCGACGTGCCTGCAGGGCCTGGACTCTGGGGGCCGCTACCGGCAGATCGAAGGCGAGAAGCCGGGTGGAGATGGGCCAAGGCGTCTGACCCAAAGCCGCAGGGGGCTCTTCCTGTGCCGGCTTCCCTGGCGTTTTGCCTGGCTCCCCCCCACCCCGACAAGCCGCTGCCTGCGCTGAGGCCTCAAAGGCAGGAACTGATGGAGCACGTACAAAACCAGCGTTTCCGCACAAGGCCATTTCCAGCCTCAGACCCTCCAAACCAGGGTTCCTCAACCTTGGCAACTTGAAGATGGGTGGACTTCAATTCCCAGCTGGCTGGGGAATTCTGGAAGTTGAAGTCCACCGTCTTAAAGTTGCCAAGGTTGAGGAACCCTGCTCCAAACCATTTGGTCACCAACGCGGTGGCTGCCATGCAGTCCCTGGGGCAGAGAGCACCACGAGGCAGCTGCTCTGGCGGACCAAGACAAGGGGCAGGCCGACGAATTCCTGCCCTGCCCTGCCCTGCCCTGCCCTGCCACCCCTTTGCCCCTCATTGCCGCCTTCCCACAACAAGCAAACGACCCAAAGAAGGGGAGTGCTCCTGGGCTCCCCCGGTCCCAGAACATGCTGTGCACTTCAAAGGTGCAAATGAAAGGCAAGGCGTGTGAGGCCATCAAGCCCCTTTCAGGACCCGCAAACAAAATGCTGCGTCAGCCAAAGCCCGGGGGTGGGCAGCAAGAGGAGGCCTTGCACAGGCCGAGGGTGAAAGGAGCGCAGGCTTCGCTGTGGGCAGAAATCAAAAAGCTGGATTGGAGATGTGCTGGCAAAAGTGGGGTGGGGGGTGGGGGGGGAGGTGGTGGCCAGGAGACTTGGTGGTTTTCGGGAGCCATCACTGGAAGAAAGCGAGAGGAGGCCTCTGACCAGCTGAAGATGCAGCTGCCAGGCCGAGCTGGCCGTCGAGGGCCATGACTGGCCCCTGCAGGGGAGGAGGGATGGGGATGAAGGGCAGCGGGTGAACCAAGCAGTGGAGCAGCTTCCAGAGGGCGGAGGTGCCTTTGCAGCGGGTTCGGTTTCTGCACCCAAGAAACGTTGGTTTGCCCCCCTGTGCCAGGGAAGCAGAAAGAGCGGCTCTGGCCCAACAGCCAAGACCTGTCGCTCCTCGAAGTCGCGGGCCTCGCTGGCCTATTTCTCGGACCTCGCAGCTCCGTCTCTGCCCTTCCCCTCAAAGCTGGGCACGGGGATCGATACTTTGCGCGCTGCCTTTCTGCAGAAAGAGCCAAAACAGAACAGTTTCTCTCTAGCCCTGGGTATTTGTCTTCCTCTGTAAATGCCCACCTTACCCTTTTACGAATGGACAAAATGGTCATTCCAGCAGGTTTCTCTGAAGATGTGGCTTGGCAACGTTTTAAAGGGCACAGCGGAGCATATAATGGTGCCCCCCTTTCCTGTTCTTCTTTCAAGGGTCTCCCCCTCCCATTTAGATTCAGCCCTCAGCCCACAGGCGGAGGCAGAGACCCTCTTCTTTTCCGGCAATTTCTCAAGTTGGTTGTTAGACAGACGAGGGGTCTCTGTCCTGGACTGGGTTTGCAACCAAGGGTGTCAGCTGAGGCAGAAGCTGAGCTTTGCAACGAGGGCCGGTGCTTCTCTACTTCCTTTCTCTCCTGTCCCCCCGCCCCCTTGGGAAAATGACATTTTGCCCCTGCTCTTATCGCACTAGCTGGACTCAGCAAGCAGAGCACTCAAGCAGCCCCGTGCACTGTCAGTTGTTCCAAAAGCCAAGAACTCAGGCAGGCAGCTGAGCCTAAATGTCACACTGCGCCTCGGAGGGCATCCGACGCGTACATTCTGCATCAATGTCTCCCATACTGGTTTAGCACCCAGTTCTCTCCCTCCCCGTCAACCTCCCCAGGTTCTTGGTGGAGGGGTTAGAAATGGTCACTTGTTTATTTGAACTGTACCATTGGGAGGAACATCAGAGGTCATCTAGTCCAACTCCTGCTCCATGCAGGATCCTCTGGAGCCTCTCTGAGAATGACCCTCCAGCCTCTGGTGGAAGACCCACAGCAAGGGAGAACTCACCACGTTATGTGGCAATCTGTTCTGCTGGCTGACAGCTCATATATTCAGAAACATTGGTATTTATTTTATTTATCAGGTTGCTATCCCAGCTGTCCTCCTGGAGCAAAAGGCGGTTTATATGGGGTCTTCCTTCCTTTGTCTTCACAACAGCCTTCTTAGGCAGACTGGGCTGAGAGACTGACTGGCCCAAAGTTATCTAGTCAGTTTCCAGGGGTGAGGGTGGGTCTGAATGTGGGTTCTGAACTGTCCTGGAAAACGGACAGGAGGAGAGGACCGGGGTGGCGGCGGTGGCTGGTGGGGCAAGAAGACTTTGCCTTCTGCAACGTTCTGTGAAGTGGGGAGGGAATAAACATATAGGCAAATTAGAAGTGAAACAGAAGTTAAACAGTGCAAGGTTTGCCAAAGAAAAATCAGGTAGGGAAATACCTGAACAAAATGCTTTTAGTAATGAAGGTACTTTGAACACAGTTGAAAATTGCCAGTGCAATACAGAACGGGGTTAAATCAACTTATGAATAGAAAAATGGAAAATGGTCAGAAACCAAAGTGAGAAATTTCTCCCCCCCGGCTGCTCTAGAATTAGAGGATGTAAGGTCAGCAGGGGCTTAATCTGTATTTTTCACACTTCTGCAGAGAACCCCTTTGCCTTAAAGTAATTCTGAAAACAAGCCAAACGTGAGTCAGCTAAAATGCAATTTTAGGCAGCATTAGCAAAAATATCTTGTTTCCAGATCACAGAAGGTTTTACTGCGTTATGAACTGGTCACGCCCGCCTCAGGAAGCTGCCGGAGATTGGGTCCGGCCTTCCCCCATCGCACCCAGAATGGCAAAACCTTTTCTTCTGCCTACTCAGCATCCCTCCCTGCTTGATTTCTTCTAAACTGGAACTGCCAGGAACTGAATCTGAAATATTTTGCATGCAAAACAGCTGAGTTGTTTGCACAATGTGCTAAACCCACAACATGCCATGCGCAGGCAAAGGAACCATGGAAGGGCTTAAAGTAATGACCTGGTTCATGCAGCACACTAAACCAGTGGCTGGGTTCCCACAATACAGTGAACCCCAAAGTGCCTGAGCTCAGTTTGGTTTAATCAAGCATGTTGACCAAAGTATCATGTTGGCCCCTGGGGTGCTTTTCTGTGGCTTGAGGCTGCAAGTCTGACCGTGAGACAAAAACAGCCCCCGTGAGCTGGCACACTTCCCACGTGGTTCTCTCTTACCATCCACTTGGCTTAATAGACTTGGTCTTACTCCTCTGCTGCCTGTTGGGCATGGCAAGAACAAGGGGAATCCAGATTCACAAGCACGATGAATTCTCACCCTTATGACAAATCTCACATACAGTAAGCGCAATCTTTCCCCAGGTTGTGGCTGATAACTGGACTCCTGCAATTTTGCATCTCAGCCAGTGCTTCACTTTGCAGAGATTAAGGAGGAAACCCAAGTCCCCAGAACAGGGCTGGCTACCAATGTGCCAGTGCCAGTAAGGCCAAGGAGAGAATTCTTGGCAGCTCAGGGCGGGAGCTGAATTTGCCAACCTGAAGGCAGAAGGGCCAATTGTTCATTCTAGGGTCAGTTGTAGACTATCATTAGGGCTAGGGCTAGGGCTAGGGCTAGGGCTAGGGTTAGGGCTAGGGCTAGGGCTAGGGCTAGGGCTAGGGCTAGGGCTAGGGCTAGGGCTAGGGCTAGGGCTAGGGCTGGGGAACCCTCTGTTGCCTGCCCTGGGAGGTGAGGAGGGAAGAACTTTGGTGGGGGAGGCTCTCGCAGAGCTGCACATGGCCCCCTGGCTTGCTCTGTGAAGTATAACTAGTGCTGTAGGCAAGAAGAGAGGATGGAGACTCAAAAGTCAGTTGTGCTCAGCACCAGGATGGGACCTGGTGAGTTAAATGGCAGGATACAGGGGTGCTTGCAGGAGGGGTCCAAAAAGTCAATATGGCACCCATGTCCATGCAAAATTTGGATCACATGTTCATGGACACCATCTTGACTTTTCTGACATCCCCACTAGGAGAAGAGAGAGAACCAAGGATGAGTCTGGAGATAGAATGCACACAGAACATCCTATCTCCAGGAGTGACCCAACTTCTGTAGGAAATCTATAAGGAATAGCCCCTCCTTGTTCCTTGCTCCCATGGCCAAGGAATGAAAAGTAGCCTGAAAAGTCAACCTGAATTGTCCTTGGAGATTCATGGGAGGCCCATCCCCACAAGTCTCTCCTGAGTAGTGGAGAACTCAGTGCCATGTTCTCTACTGAGAGCCCCTTGGGGGTCTCAAGTGCTGTTGGGCTTCTCTACAGTATACTGTGTTGTCACATTTGCAGCAGCAGGAGGATCACTTGTCTTCATCTCCTTCCTTTCCAACAAGGAGGGAGCAAGCAAGCCAGCATCTCCTGTGTAACCTGCCTTTTTTTCAATTGGCTGATTTATATCCTTTCTCTTGCTTCACTATCATCTCTCACTGGGAAGCTTGTGGTGTTGGTCTGACCTTTGTAGCTGCAGAAAACTCTATGAACAAGGTCAGTTTTCATTATCTCAGTCCTGCAGTGATCAATAAAGGTATGTGTCATATCAGGAATCCATTTTTGTTCTTCATATATTTTCTAGTCATTTAGGAACCCAGCTTCATTTGGAGAAACGGAGCTGAACTTTGCTCAGCTGAAGCCCCTGTGGCCATAAGAGAGAACCTTTTTCCAAGTCAGCACGTTCTTAAGAAATCTGCTTTTCCAAGAAGGCAATAATTCTGTGTGGCAAATCTCTCTTGGGAATCATTATTGAAGACTTTAATAGGTCAGTCAAAGGCAACTGTCTCCATATTGCCATTACGAAGACAGTTAAAGCTCTTTCTTCTCCTTCCTGCTAGTTCACATTTACATAAAGATCCTGGAAGAGATCATCCATCAGTCTGGGGTAAGATATCATCAGTAGGCTGCTGATACCCAGATATAACTTCCATTATGGGTTGAGGCAGCGCCTGGAGACTGTCAGGATCTGAACAAACAGTGTGAGGTTCAGTTCCAGCAAGGTGGACCTGCTGTGCGCCCAGAACTCACTTGGCTCTCTCCTCTCTCTGGTGGCAGTCCTGGAAGAGCGAGCCTTTCTCTGAAGGAGCATGGCTACTGCTGGACTGAGAGAAGGCTGTGGCCAGGGAAGCTTTTGGCCAGTTTGGCTGGTGCATCACTTGTGCCCCAAGAAGGCACTGGCAACAGTGACCCGTGCCCTTGTCTCTTCCGAGTCAAAGTACCGCAATGCACTCTCTGCGTGCAGCTGTCTCTGAAGGAGATTCAGGAGCTGCAATTGGTCCAAAGTCCAGCAGTCCACAGTTCCCACATGACACAGCGGCTTAGGCTCTATGTTGGACTTCCAGCAGACTTCCCGGTACAATTCAAAGTGCTGTTTTTGACCTCTAAAGCCCCATGTGATCTGGCACTTGGCTGCCCACTTCATTGAGATCCTACCTGTTTCTCAGGTAGGGATGTGTAAAGCTCTCCCCCCCGGAAGAAAGCAAGGAACTGTTTTTCATCAATGGCATCCACCTTATGGAACAGCCTCCCCCCAGAAACCTGGAAGGCTCCATCATGACTGACCTTTAGAAAAGCCTTCACTCAGACCTGTCATCAATATATCTCTATTGATAGAGTAATTGATTATACGATTTGATGGTTTAAAAGGATTACTGTTTCTATATTTTTGTTATCTTTCTTCTGGTTTCTTGTACACTGCCATGTCCATTTTCTAACATAATGCTATATTTTATTGTTTTTCAGCTGAAACACTTGGACAGATTTCAAACCAAATTAATATTACTCCAAAGGTTACTTAAAGCCTGTCCATGTGACATTGTTCCTGCAGGAAAAGATGCATCAAACTCAACCTCTCCTGTGATTTCCACAGTCCAGACATCACCCAGAGGCAGCTTCTGAAAGCTCTTGATCAGAGCAAGCAAACAGGGAAGGTTTGTGTGGAAGTTTGGTGAGGGGACTTTAGAAGCCGTAAGCCAGCTGAGAAGAGGAAAACTCGGGGCAACAAAAATTAAGACCTATGTGTTTTTAAAAAGGTAAAGCGAACCAAAAGGCAGGCAGAAGACCTCTGCCGAGACACCAAAATGCAGGAAAGGGAAATGCTCAGAGGAGAAGAATCCGGGTCTGCTGCTCACAGGCCAGCCCTATAAGCAAAACAGGGGAGCAAGAGGAGGCCTCCCCCTCCCCTGCCCTTTTCTCCTTCCCTCTCTTGACCCAGTTCAGCCTAGTCCTCCCGCAGTGAGCAGCTTCTGGGAGCTCACAAGTGAGCAAGCAAAGAGGGGCCTTTGGCGAGGGGAGTTGGCAGGGAAGGCTCCAAGCACTCCAGGCAGTGAGGGGAGCAGCGCTGCGATCTGTCCTCCTGCCTGGAGAGGACCCAAACCGCGCTCGTGGCAAGCGCAAGCTTGCTTCTCGCTGGAAGGGAGCTGAGGAGAGAGTTTCTCCACGGAAAGGCCTCGAGGAAGCCAAGAGGCTCTGGACAGGCCAGCTGAAGCTTTCCAGGAGAACAGGAAAAACACCTCTGGCAGAGGCAAACCTGGGGAAGCAAGAGGACAGGAGACTCTTGGTACTGATGGGGCTGAGGAATTGTGCCAGGGTCTCCCTCAGGAGGGCGATCAACAGCCACCTGAGTAAACCGTGCCCAAGTTAGTCTGCTCAGGCCATCCCAGCTGGGGCTGCCCCTTGTTCCTGCAAGGCTGAAGCACATTTTCTTTAGAGAAGAAGGAAACTACTTTCCTTGCGCAAAGTATAATCAGCATACTGTGGAAGTAAATGTACTTCCATTTACTGAAAGATGGCTTGAACCAGTGCACCGTGGATCTTGTGAGAGAAGCAATCTGAGCATTCGAGGGGGAGGAAGCCTTGTGTAGACTGGCTCTTTACAGAAAAGTTTTATGTTCAGTTTGCAGTCAAATACTGTTCCAAGATGTTCCCAACAAGTTGCTTTTGGAAGCTTCATGTCAAACTCCTAACATCAGTGCACAGCCAAGGTAGCTAGATTTCTAGAATCAGGTTTAATACCAGGGGAAAGGGGCTAGGGTA
The DNA here is from genome assembly GCF_059951505.1 of Python bivittatus. Taxonomy (NCBI): domain Eukaryota; kingdom Metazoa; phylum Chordata; class Lepidosauria; order Squamata; family Pythonidae; genus Python; species Python bivittatus. The sequence continues at coordinate 5,329,350 of NW_028277053.1, read as the reverse complement.
CACAGTCTTGGGAACTAGGTAAGTATACTCTTGTCCTCATTTATTAGTGAATCCATTAAGGCGGGTCCTGGTGAGCTTATTTGGTCCTCTGTGTGCTAGGCTCCGCGAGGGAGGGACCGGCACTTGCTTAAGAGAGAAAGCTGAAATGTTCCTCTGCCCCTTGTATGTCATGTTTTGAAAACCTTCCTTCTCTTTCCTAGACTCCGGGAATTCTCTACACTTAGCACATTGTGTGAATCCAGCCCATTTGTTCTACTCAAGGCTCAGTATATTGTATAGAGCCAGAAAATGGGTTAGTTCAGTATTCAGATTAAATTTGTTATGTAATGCAACCTTCTATGCTTTCTAACCAGGCTGCATTTCTGCTGCCATGGGGCTTCAGCAACGGGAAAAATTAAATCCCATTACTAGGTTGTGCATGAATTATGCCAGTGAAAATAAAGCAATTACCATTTTTCTTTGTATGAACAATCACGTGAAATAAGGCCTGGTAGAACCTCCAGTCCTGTGGCTGTTGGAGAACTGATTCATCCACCCTAACCTCTACTTTCTGAAATCCCCCCGGCTTTCATTCCAAATGGCCTCCTGAGCAGATCTTCTTAGCCACAAGAGACTGAATCTGGCTTTAAAAAAGAGGGTTGGGACACGGAGATTCCCAGGATGCCAAAACATCTGTTAGGGCCATGAACTGCATGGCCTCGGCGTTCCCTCAACCCTGCCGTAATCTTCCATCACAGCTCCACCTTAAGCAGAAGTCCATATCTTCTTCCATATCTGCCGATTCTGCACAATGATAATCAGGTCATAACCCTTAGCTAACACTCAGTTTCTCCAGAGGAAATGAGATGTTGTGTGAGTCCAGACACAGGTAGTCTGGTGTTCCGTGCTTCACTGCGATGAGTTGAAGGTGAACAACTGCAGCTTAGCAAAATCTCCCCGCTACCTGTGACACCATCTCCATGTTCAGAGTGATGCATCAAGAGAGGCATTTGTTGCCTACTGAGTGCGCAGTTGCTGCACATGTAACGGCATCGTATAATTAACAGTCAAGATCGTTTACATTGTCGCTTAGCTAATTTTCATAATGTTTTCTTTATTATCAGAGGAAGAAATTAACCCAAGAATTTATTTACATACCAGTCTCAAACAGTAACAGCTTGCTAATTGCCTGTTAGGTGATTAATAAGCTTACAGCAGATGCTAATGAATCGAGGGCTCACTGTTTCAAAGGTGCTCCATGCGGCAGAATTCTGTTTTGGCAGCTTAATTAGTGCAATAATTATGTACTTGTTGCTCCTTCTTTCAAGCAAATGCTGTCAAATGCTTAAAAGATTAAAGTGAATTATGTCACAAGAAGTAGCTGTTCTTAAGGACTCTGCTGCTAGAAATCTCGGTCTGTTCCAAATATGGTCGGGGGCCGGAGACACGGGGCGGTGGGAAGGGAGCCGCCTGCACGGGCGTTGGGTTGCTTCTCCACGATGGCAGCGTTTCTGCCTCCAGGTTCTTGAGGCCACGCAGCCGCCCGGCCCGTGGGGAGGTTGACCCGGGCTCCCAAACCCGGCAATTGTTAATGCGAGCGGGTGGCTTTCACGGCCCCTTTGCATAGCAGCATCCCAAACTCCCACATCATTGTCAATATTGCAGTGGCTTTTGATGGGTCTAAGTCTACGGTATTCTGAAAAAAAAAAAAATAAAGATTACTGCTAAGGTGATTATCTGCCAAAACTCAAGAGCAGACTTGGAATATCTTGCATGAATGAATGGGTAAAGGCCTTTAAAAAAACGCATGTTTCTTGTGACCAGAAGACAAGATTGATTCAAGCAAAGGTTTTTCTTCACATTTACTGACACACCAGAGAATGCTTAAAAAGGGCTGCCTGTTGACTTCAGTATGTTGGAAGTACAAAACAGCACTTACTCATGTGATATGGGCTTGTCCTGCTACTGCCCATTATGGTTTAATATCCATGTTTGTTAATATGGAGTTATGAAGATCAGTATGATTTAAGGATCTTTTGAATTATATACATTATACAGTAATTGTATAAAATTTTGGAATTTATCACTATATGGAGAATTATGGATTTAGCAAGCCCGCAAAGAAGATCCTTGGACTGATGTTATGTATTTGGTTTCTGTTTATGAACTGGCTTTTTATTGTTGTAATGGACAGACTGACCAATATTATTCTGTGTAGTCAAAAACTAATGATGCTGGACTGAATATTCCTCTATAGGTAGTACACGTTTTTGTTGTTTCCTCTTTCCACTTGCTTTTGCATTTCTGTTCTTTATTTTTTTCCCCTTGCTCTGAACAATAAAGCAATCTATTCTTTGCGGGTTGTTGTGGTCTTTGCAGCTGACCGTTAGGGTGTGACAGACAAGAGCCCAACTTGACACAAGGAATTTCTCAAATAAGAGAAACGGGATCGGGGTTGGCGATCCTTGCAAGTAGGACAGACTGAAAAAGTAGTACTCTGGTGATGTTACCTTGTTGGGTAATGAAAGGTCTGCAGGCAGCCAACGAAGTCCAGGGAGCCCCAAGGGCTCCGCAGACTGAAAAAAGGCATGCATTGTTCAGCCTGCGTGACAAGAGGTGGCCACCAGCCGCAGATAGTTTTAAAAAGCAGTTGAATAAAAACAAGAAGCATCGAGGCTCTTTTGATGTTCCCTGGCACTTGTGGGTTCAGGTCCTCCCCCTCCAGCGACCACCTGACGCACCGGGGCTGCCACCGTTCCCTGCCGGAAGTCCTGCCCGGACAACGCAACTCTGCCAGCTCGCTGGCATCGCTCTGCCTCGCTAGGGTTCCCTCTCTCGGGAGCTGCACCCAGCACCGTCTGACTGTAGCAGGGTCAGGGTTGCTCTGTGGCGTCTTTTACGTTTTTTCCAACAGGCGCCATGCCAGTGAGTTACTTAGCCTATGATTGCACTTGAACGCAGCCCATCTGAAGCAGTCCATTTCCGGTGGGGATCTTATAAATGGATCATCTCCTTGGCTTTAGCCCTCGCCAACCCAGGGAATGCTGATTTAAAAAAAAGAGGGGAGTTAAATCCTAGGAAGAAGTGACAGTATGTTAAAAACAAATCCCACACTAGAATGTATTAGGAGTGTATGAGTTGCTCCTGATCTTTTCCAAAAAGTTCAGTTCAGCCAAAGAAGTCTCCAACTCAAGATGAAAGATTTAAATGTGTTACATAGGAAACGTCTGTCTCATGGCACCCGAGCAGGAACTCTTCTCCTTGAAGGTTTGGTGTAAAAATACATGATTGAGCAGCCAGGGCTCTTTCTTTATAAGCCGCCCAGAGTCACCCACTAGGGGAGGTGGCATATGAAACAAACAAACAAACAAACAAACAAACACTCCCCCCGCCTCTGGAAAACATTAATCTAATAAGCATATTTTTATTCACCTGGCAGTTTCAGCTGCTTGCTGTGGTGGAGACAGGCCGCCTTTCCATCCTCATCTCATCTCATTAATTTTAAAAAGTTGGCCAGTGATTGCAAAGGGTAGGCATATAAAAGTCAATGTTGACAAATCTTTGAGGAATAGAACACAACAATAGAAATCAATTAAAAGAAATATCCTGAAATTAACCTACATATTATGCCGTGCTAGATCTTACAGTGAATCTAGTCAAATGAATTTTTAACAAGGCACTGGGTCCAGCGAGTGACAAGGCGAATGGGCCATTCAGAGACAAGCATTGAGTTTTTATCTCAAAAACCATGGAACATAAACTATTTAGACAAATAAAGAAAATACTTGTTTATTCAGAAGACACATTCAGGTTGGATTAACCATTCTACCAATGCAATACCCATGAAGAGCAAACAGACCAAGAACAGAGAGCGCAGGGAACAGAAAGAGCAGGGAAAAAGGCAGTGATGAAATGTAAAAATCTCAGATTTCCACCTCCCCCGGCCAATGCCTGATAGCATATGGCCATCTTCATAAGTAGCCCCCCTTCCTGCGGCAAGGAGCCTCCCTTCGCATCCTGGCCAAGTACACCCTTATTTGTTTGTGTATATTCATACAGTAATAAATAACCGCACGTCCTGATACAGGTATCTATTAGAGGTACCCGCCCTCTTCCTATACGCGTAAGCACTCGGTACAAAGCCAAGCTGCTATTCTTCTTCTGGAAAGAAGAGTGCAGAAACCAAAGAAAGTATGGTCATGAGATAAGAAAAGGAAAGGGAAAACAAACTTATCCTTGCTTCCACTGTGCCCGTATGCCCACTTTACACGCTGCCATTGGTTCTTTAAACTTCTCGCCTTAGGCTTTTTCAAGGTCTTGCCAACTTGCTCCGCCTTCCCCTTCCTCTCAGCTCATTTGCTCTTCCTTCACAGCTTTGCCCTCTGGTTCAGTCCCTGTTCCTTCTCTCTGTTCGGCTGAAGCAGCTCAACACACCGTTCGTGCCCTGTTGTACTCTTGTGCTCCTCGCTCATTCATTCTTGGCCCTCCCTCTGCTTGCTTTACCACAAACTCTTCTTAATCCCCACTGCATCCCACTGCTTCTGATGCTTCCCCCAACATACCCACCACATGAGAAAGTGGGCAGGAGCAGATTGTTCTACAGCAGTGTTGTCCAAACTTGGCCACTTTAAGATGAGTGGACTTCAACTCCCAGAATTCCCCAGCCAGCCATGCTGGCTGGGGAATTCTGGGAGTTGAAGTCCACTCATCTTAAAGTGGCCAGGTTTGGACAACACTGTTCTACAGAGACACGCTTGCTTCTTTTAACAAACATTCACTCCTCAACAAAGGCCACCTACTACCACTTCGGCCACATGTTCATAAGATTATACTTAAAAACAAACACACTTTTTTCAAAGCAGATATCACCAATCACCATGCTCATTCATTCTTGCATCTCCAAATGTCCCAGTTATTTTTTTCTATGCATTTGTTTTGTTCCTACCCACTCATTCATGCCACCTAAGATCATTTTTTTCTCCTTGGTATCATTCAGAATGTTGCACATTTTCCCCAGAACTCATATTTGATTCATTATCGCTGTACGCTAAGATGCAGCATGCAACTGTCACCAGCCGATAGATTCCTATTTTCAGATACATCCACAGGAATCTTCTTGACACCAATCCATGGTGAATCACTTTACCCAAGGATGGAATATTTGAAACTGATTGATGATTTTGGAGATCTTCTGGGTCCAGGGGAAGGTCTTAGAACTGCCTTAGAATTCAGCTGGCCTACCCTCGTGGCGGCATTATTCACCTCCCTTAATTATGGGGCCAGTCCCAACCCGGCCAATTTAATCACCCGGGGGGTAAAAGTCAAGCGAGCAGATGGCAGTGCTCTTTGAGGTAGGCCAGGCCAGGAAACAGACCCTGCAAGAATTCCAGGAATGCTACTTATTGTTGTAGGGTATAATAACAGAAGGGGGACGCGCAGCGGCTTAATGACGCTGAAAGTTGCCGGCCAGAAATGGTCGACACTTCAGCGGTTCGAGCCCAGCCTTCGCATAGCAGAGCGAGCTCCTGTTTCCTCCCCAGTTCCTGTCAACCCAACAGTTCGAAAACTCACGTGAGTAGATAAATGGGGACTCTCACTCTGGTGGGAGGAAAAATGCTGGCGGCGCCTTGCAAAAAGGAGTTGGGAGCAGTTGCCGGTAAGTGCGAAAAACCACGTATGCCCGAAAAGGGCGCGAAGCAACGGAAACCCCGCCTCCTGTGCTCGCCAGCTGGGCTCTGCTCTAGGAAGGAGGCTCTGGCAAGCCACTTCCAAAACAATTGCCTGGAAAACTGCAAGGACTCGTCCAAGCAGTCACTGCAGGGTCAGCAATGACTGAGCGCAGATAATAATAATAATAATAACAACAACAACAACAACAACAGAAAGCCACTTCTCTCTGCCCCATTTTATGCTAAACAGAATAAAAACAGGGTTTTTTTGTTTTGTTTTTTGCAGATTACACACACGGAGGAGAAATCGTAACCCAAAACATACCTATCACCTCCCTGCATGAGCCTCATGGCATTTGAAAAACAGCAGCCGCAGAAGTCACCATGAAACCCAGCCACAGCACATAAAACCGAAGTCCGACCACAGCCCAGAACGCTTGATTGGTGTAATGGGCAGAAGGAATGACCTGGAGGGACAGGAGGAAGAGCTGCTACCAAGGCAACGGTCGGATAAAATAAATTTGAGTCCAAAGCAGAAATGTAATTTGAGAAAACATCTCAGGCTTGACCTTCTCTAGTTCTTAGGGAACACTTAGCAGAACCAAGGAAAGGCATGATTTATCCATAGTGCATGCAATCACATTACCAAAGGGGGCGGCGGGTGGCACCGTGACCCTCTTTCTAGCCTGCACAAGAAACACTTTACTTACTATAATTTCAGTCTAATTCTGGGAACAGTCTCAAGGGCGACATCCCAATTTTGGCTAGGCAAAATTCAAAGAAGATGGGGCTACAACAGATTTTTCCAACAGAACACTGTACAAAGGCAAAAATGCCTCCCCAAAGTGGAGCCAAATCTGCCAACAGATTTGGACCAACAATAAATGCCTGGATGGTGGAATAAGCTAGGATCATCAAAGCCAGGATCTGATACATACAAGACCCTGTTCAAGCCCAAATCCAACAGCACTGACTCTTCAGTACCTCATGGCTTGAATGGACACAAGTGGGCAGTGCGGCAGTTAAAGATTGACTCAATGCCTCTTCTTCGTTTATCCCTCCACCTGCTTTTTAGCGAAGAGACGGATACTTTGAGGTCATTCCACCTGCATGTCTTGGACCGGATGGTGTTAGCTGGGTGCTAGGCTTTGCTCGTCCCTGTAATGTATTTCCTGCCCCAAAATCTAATTTTGCTTATAGTTATAAACCCTGCTCCACTAATCATCGCTTGGGTCAGATTCCCATTCTTAGGAATGCTCCCTCTGACACAGAAGGGTCACCTCCCACCATTAAGCAGGCAGGTTCAGGGGTGGGGGTGGGGGTCCATGCAAGATGTGCTGCTGGGATCTCTGTGGTTTGTGGGTGATATCTGTCCTTATGCCAGGAAGGTCAGTTGTCTAAATCTCCCATGTAGTTGAAGAAGCACTGATTGAGGGACCATCTTCCTGAAATGGCTTTGCTCAGGGGATAACAGCCATGAACCATCATGATCTGGGAGGAAGCCACTGGATCGATAGACTCCAAGGAATCTTTGCCCTCAGCCATTCTTCTCCCACCTGAAAACTGGGCCACTCTTACAGCAGAACCACAGCGCCAATTTGGTCTTCTATTTCTACCTGGAGATCCTCTAGAGCAATCTTCTTCCACCTGTCAGGGGTGGCTGTGGTGCCTGAGGATTATGGGAATTGCAGTCCAACACATTGGGAAGGCTGCTTCAGGGGATAGGGAAGCGACTTGCTTCTTTGTGTTCAGGCTGCAGGTTCTCATCCTGAAGGAACTCCTGCTGCCTTAACGTGGCCTAAAACCTCCCCGATACGTATTGCTGGTCCTCGGGAAAGAGCTGATGTGGGCCCCGGTGTGCCTCAGCAACAGCAGCAGCAGCGGCTTTTGCCAGGCGCTCGGCTCTGCGGTCAGAAGTGGGGCCCCATGGAAGCATTTCAAGGGTTTCCTCACTCGCAGCTCCATGAAAGGGAAGTGCAACTTCGAAGACCCCCAGAGCCTGGTGATTGTCACTCTCTGGGGTGGGGTTTTGGGGTAAAGTACCTGGCATGTTACCTCCCTGGCCTCATCAACTGCAGTGCCTTCCCCATGGGGCTCTTCCCCATAGCGTCCTGCACCTGTGAAAAATCTGCTGCCACGACGGACGATCCCTTTCCTGCCAGGGGCACAGCACCGCCAGGTGGGGCTGTCCTGAGTTACTGTACGCAGGCAAGATGAAGAAGGGGACTGGCGACTCAGCTGCCCTCCCCTCATCAAACGTCCTTAGCTGATGGGGAAGCAGCCGCTAATTTCTCCCCATAGCCAAGCCTGTGTGGGAGGCTAGCGGCAGATTGAGCCATCTGCCAAAGCCACCCCAGGATTTGCACCCCCCCCGCAGCTGATTGCAGGTGGTGGGAGAGGTGGCAGGAAAAGAAGGGGGGAGCTGACTCTTTTCCTGCCAGTCTCCAATCCCCAGATCAGCTCTGGGCATCGGAGGTCTGCTGGGTAGTGAGCCTTCTCTCTCTGCTTCTCCCGCCACTCCTCCCAGCCTTGGAACTGATCCAGGGCTGGAAAGGGCAGGGAGGCACCCAGCACCTGTCACCAGCTTGGCAAAAAGCTGGTAAACTGGGGGGGGGGAGGGGAGGGGAGGGGAGGGGAGGCTGGGTGAGAAAGGTCTTTCTGGAAGTGCTGCACCTGCCTTTAAAAAGCAGCCTGACAGCTGGGGGGAGGCCAGGTTGCTTGGAACAGCAGGAGAACTCCACTGTGGTGCTAATCAGTACCCCCCCCCAGATACACATATAAGCTGCATTCACTACCAAACCTCTGAGCTGCCCCCCCCCCCCCCCCCCCATGAACTGCTTAAAGTGCCCTTGTAAGAAAACATTCACAACAAGCTGGATTGATCCTGAGCGGTGATGGGGGAAAAATCAGGACTCTGTGGCCCAGTAAACCACATTTCATTCATTCATTCAGTTTATATGGCCGCCCATCTCAAACAAGTGACTCTGGGCGGCCATATAACTTGCTTCTATTCACTGGCCATATCTCAGAGATAGTACGGCTAGCATGCTGACCTGGTAGGAAGGGATAAATAATAATAAGGTCACACGGATGGGTCTATCTAAAACATTACAACGACACGCTGTAATTTCCACTGCGTCTGCCTTTCCCCTTTGTCTTGCCTTTACAGAGTAGTGGGCCAAGGTATATAAGCTCTGGTTCTGCTTTTGCTCAGCACAGCGCCACCGTTTTGCTGGGAGCCTGGTATATGCTGTTTATTGATTGCATGCTAAGCGATTATGCTCTGTCTCCAAAGTGATCTGGCTGCTTTAGGAGAGCCAGGTGTATCCCCACCTCCCTGCACTTGTCAACTGTACAGTCAGCCCATTTTCCAGCAGGAGAATGGAAGAGTGGGGAGCTTGTATTCAAAAGCCCCCCAGCCGTTTCAGCCTCTAGAGGCCACCAGCTTGTGACCCTGAGTGGTCACACAACACAAAAGGTTTGACTCACAGCAAATCGCCCTGCCTTGTGGCCTGCTTAACAGGGAAGACATGGCTTTAAAGGCTGGAATAGGTACCTCCGACTGCTGCAGGTATGGGCTGGGGATGTCATGAGGACAGGACAGAAAAAGCTGGTGCGCTGTGGTTAGGCTGAGCCCTGTGGAAGTACTCTGGGAGAGAGAGACCCTGCATGAAAAGCAGCTGGAACTATGGGTGAGCCGGTGCCAGGCCCCAGGGAGCGAGTGACCACCCTTTGGACTTCATGCCAGCACAGGAGGGCTTTTCCTTGCACACGGCCTCCTTTCCCCAGCTACTGTTCCTCCTGAACAGAAAAGAGAAAATGAACTTGGCCTCCTATGGCAAAGTAGATGGAAGACACCTGATCAGTGTTCCCAGGTAAGGATTTGAAAAATGACATGACTATGAAGATCCCCAAGGTGGCCCATGGAGTCTTGCTGCAAAAGAAGCTTCTGAAAACTTCAACTACATTAGTAGCTTCAGGCCACTGAAGGAATTGCAGACTCTGCCCCTTTGTCTGTATTCAGGGCTGTGAATGGCCTTCTCTATTTTCCCCTTTGGGCAGAAAAGACCAGTGGAAAGTGAGTGGCAAAAAAATCAGCCAATAGAAATTTTCAGAAAAGGGACTTTTTCACTGCCCAGAGTCACTTGTGTGACATGGGCGGCCATATAAATTCAATAAATAAGTACATAAATAAATAAACAAAATCAACCAATCACAAGGGTAGAAAGTAACCCTAACCCATGGATATACCTTCAAACACAACTTCCTTCTGAGTGGCCACTGGAGCTGGTCAGCCACACAGAGGCCAACTGGAATAGTGGAAGAAGGGGAGAGTGTTCCCTGCCCCTTCTGCTGTGCTGATTCAGGACAGGGTGGGAGACACTGGCCCAGCAGGTGGGAGTCTAGGGTGAGTGGGGCCAGGCAAGGATGCCGTTCTTTCCCTTGGGTGCCCAGGTAAGGTTGAAGTTCTTCCCCTCAGGTTCCTTCCCCCCCCCATCTTTTTCATCCAGGGGACAGGTCGACTCAGCTTCTGTAACAGGAAGTCACGTTTTTAGTAGGAAGCTTGGGAGATCCTTGGACTAAAGACAAGAGGGCTTTCTTCAGGGGTGGAAAAGCCATCTCAGCTCATTTGCAAAACTGACCTAACAGATGAGATTGCTGGGACCACCACAGAAAGATACAGGATGCCGACATAGATGTCCTCCAGAACAAAGGGGCTATCTGGCTGCCCCATGAAAAATGCCTGTTTTGCTTTCCTGCTATTCTTTTTCGAAATGAACCAGCTGGAGGTGGTGGACTGAAAGCATCTGAATGAAAATGTGAAAAGACTTAAGCAAAGCACACATTACCTAGACAGTGTGGTGTAGCTGACAGTGGGTGGCAACTGAAAGCTGCACAGCAGTTGGAAAACGCCCCTTGGGCTGGAATTCAGAAATGTGTTCCTCCACTTTGAGGAGGATGATCACCTCTCTAAAATGTAGTGAGCAGGACAGACTTAATTCTTTGGCAATGATGTCATGGGAAAAGCAATACAGCGCATAGGCGATTTTAATAAAATGTCAATAGAAAAGCTTGCCCATCAGAAAAAGACATTGGGGAAAACTTTCTTCACGAATGAAGGTTGACCTACTTTGAGGTTTAGCTCTCTGGGAAGGCTGGAAGTTGCTGCATCTTCAAAGAATTCTAGCTAGCAATGGGGCTGCCTTGTTATGTTAGGGTGCATGGTAGAAGAAGCTTTATCTTCTGGTATTCTGGTATTCAATATGGTGAAAAATTAACTTGCATTTCTGAGTTTTAAAAGTATTCATGGATACAATCCATGAACCATGATAAAAGTAATGTAGTTTAGCTGAGGCAGCGGTGTTAAAGTGATACCTGTTGTCTTCATTTGCCGCAGCTAGGCTTCTCCCCTTCAAGTCCTTGAGGCCTCTTCGTTGGCGAAGGGATCATCCAAACGTATCTCATCCCTCCAAAAGTATGTAAGATGGCATGAAAAAAACAAAATGGCCTCACTGATGTCAGATTTTGCCACCTGCTCTCCACACAGAAGGATATAACATAAACTGTGAGCAACTTCTAGGCATGTCTTTCAGTGCGTATATGTGTGTGCCTTTGTATGGTGGGTGCCTATAGCATCTGAGGAGTTGCTATGCGGGGAAATGAGACGACAGAGGGTGCCTGAAAGTATTAGGAGCTTCTAAAAACTTCTTGAGCATCGAATTGCTGTTCGCTGGTTGTACTGAAAAACTGCTGTGAGCAGGGAGGCGAAAGGGCTTCCTCTACGGCCCTGCGCATGGTGGCATATTGCTATGGCAACGGGGTATGTGTGTGTGGAGCGACAAATTCTAAGGCAAGCCCGAGGAGAGGCTGCTGGTTCAGGACGCTGGGGTGGGCGGGCAAGGGGAACTGCCCTTTGGGGAGCAGCATGGATTCCAGTCAACAGGTAAACAGGCTTCGGCCCAAGGAAAAGCCCAGGTTTGCTGCATTTTGCTGTAAACTAGAGCAGAGTCATAAACAAATAAGTTCTGCTCCCAAAATAGATGGTTTCATCAGATCACACAGGTCCAAAGCCACTCCCGAAGTGGTGCAAAGCAATAATGTAGATGTGCCTGTAGAAACTTGTCAGGGAAAATGTTAATTCATGGGTGGGAGGTGGAAATAAGGGTTTTGTGCCACAGGATCAGGACTCAACCCAGTGCTGAGTCCACCTTCCTTTCTTCCATTCTTCCCCCACCTCTTATCTGGGCATCTCCACCCCCCAAGCCCACCCATTCCATCTGCAACGCCTTAATTATGCCACGTTTCTTTGCTCCTCATCTTATTAAGCCACCGTCCAATTTTAAAATAGCTGTTGGTTTTTCTGTAGTGATGCTAAATTTATTCAGTTGCTCAAGCCTGCTAGAAAATAATCGTATTGCCAACAAAAAGTTGAGTGCTTGTTAATATCTAAAGCAGGGACACACATGCACACGCGTGCACTTTGGGACAAATAGAAGCCCATTTGGAGGCATTTACTAGGCATTCTGCACTAGCTGAAGCTTCCAAATGCTTTTCAAGGGCAGCCCCATGTAGAGTGCTTTGCAGTAGTCCAGACAGGAAGTCACAAGTGCATGAGTGACAGTGAGCAGCAACTCCCGATCCAGAAATGGGTGCAACTGGTGCACAACCTGAAGGTGTGCAAAGGCTGTCCTAGCCACAGCTGCCACCTGCTCTTTGAGCAGGAGCTGTGAATCCAGAAGGACCCCAAATTGTGCACTGGGATTGTCTGAGGAAGTGCCACCTCATCCAAGACCAACAACGGAAGGTCCCGGGTACCAGAAAGTCCAAACACCCAAAGCCACTCAGTCTTGCTTGGGTTAAGCTGAAGCCTGTTGCACCCCATCCTGGCCCCCACACCTTCTACGGGACGGGACAGGACGTCTACAGCAACATCCAGGCAGCCTGGGGTGGAGATATAAAGCTTGGGAACTTGGGTTCAGTCTGGTGAGATTGATGTCAGGTTCAGCCCAAAGAACTCCAAGAGACAATGCAAATACAGTTCTGTTGCGTTTATTAGCTTCCACCTCAAGACAGAATCTCACCAGACTGAACCCAAGTTCCCAAGCCAGCCAGCCACAACACCATGAATTCCTTAGGGAGGTGCCAGCCTCATCTTCTTGAACTTCCCACGCTCCTGGTGGGGGCTAAGAGCATGCTTATCTCCCTCAGCATGGCCTTCATAAGCCCATTCCATCACAAATACAGAGGTGGCCAAACTAACAGCTGCAAGAACCCTGTCCACTTCCTCAGGCTCAACAGGATCAAACTCTTCCCAGGTAACCATGCAAGACTTAGCCCCCATAGGCATCACTGGCTCTGCTTCAAGGCTGGAGTCCAACACAGAGCGAATCTGAGTAACATTATCCAACAGTTGCCTAGCATATTCCTCACAGTGGCCCTGTAGGTAAACCTTGGAATTATTCCCTCTAAGGAGGATCTGGGTTGCCTGAAATAGGGCCACTGGGCATGCACTCTGCGAATGCAATAAGGGCAGAGAAATAATTATGTTTCGCCGCCCTTACTGCCAGCAGGTAGGCTCTAACAGCGTCTCAATCCTGTGTTCAGTTGGGCTTGCTCTTTGTTGTCTGCCAGCAGTACTCTAGGTGTCTCTTCACCTGCTTCACCTCCTTCAGCTCTTCCATAAACTACAGAGAGTTCCGGGATCCATGGGCGTGGAGAGGCCACTCAGGTGCAATCCCAACCCAACCCTCAGCTGCCTTTCCAGTCCAAGACAGGCACTTCAGCCAGACTGGGAAACAGGCCTTCTGGAACCACCCCAAGTTCCCTCTGGAACCCAGCCAGGTCTATTAGTCGCCTGGGGCGGCCGGGTACGCTAGAAGCATGAGCATGAACAATGTAAAACTATGCAAAACAGGAAGAGTGCGAAGCAACCAAAACACGACTAAGAACGTAAAATCCTGTGCCATCCAATAGCTGAAATTAGCCCTAGAACTAGGGGGGAGGTAACTAATAACACTAAGAACTATCTAATTTGAAAATAGCAATTAACATGCCCCTTCCCCTGCTCAAGCGCTATCCAATGGCTATTTTAATCCACTTTGGCTCTGGTGCCTTATTCATTGTCAATGTATACTTCCCTCCTTTCCAGTTGCCAGTTTGGGCAACTATGGACCGAACTGGAGGAATATTTAGCTGACCTCATCTTTCCAACCCCAAAGCATATGTGTGGGTAGGGGATAATTTTAATGCCAGGATAGGCCTGGATAACTACAGTGTACACTATTTACTGGGCACCAATGTTTTTCTCCAAGCACAGAACGGCTCTTTCTCCCCTTGGAACGTCTTTCCAAGGACCAGAAACCCAATTATGCAGGCTTCTGCTTATTCAAATGTCCACTAGGTCAAATATTTTTGTTCTAGATGGCTTATTCAAAGATGATCATCCAGGGAAGTTCACATTTTTGTCTGGTGTAACTGATTTAATGAGTGTTATCATCTCAGAGAACTTGTGCCTCCTTGCAGAGAGCTTTAGAGTCATTTTCAGGTTTCTAGTGACATTGCCTTTTCAATGGCCCTGGACAAGGGGCCATTTTCAATCTTTTATTTTCCTACTAGCAAAGAACAGATGTCTTGCTAAATGGACTTCCCAGGTAGATAAGGCACTTATCGAGAGGGGTTGGCAGAGTAATCCATTTTGAGTTACTGGCATGCCCTAAGATCACAGAAGCCCCCCATGGTCTCTTAGTGATCTACGAAGCCCTAACACAAGAGCTCCAAAAACATCTTATACATAAAGAAATGTCCTCCAGCAAGGTGGCCACACATCCCTCTAAACCTTGGCTTGATAGCCATCAAAAAGCCCTCATGTCCTCTTATTATATATAAAAGACCTCTGCAGGAACAAAGACTCCAATAGAGTTATTCCAACTGAAGAAGAAATATAAGCAGCTTCTGATATATCAGAAAGATGATTATATCAGAGCAACATGGTCACACCTGATCTATGTGCTCAGAGCAAGGGACTCTGCCATAGTTGGGCTTATAATGTGTGGTGCTCGTAATAATGATCAGTCACAACTAGACCTTAGCATTCCTGCTCTTCTACACGGGGAATCATTGCCTTGCCAGCTGCATATTTATGATGTTTTGTCAGACCAGAAGTCTGGAATCACTTGAGGGTTTGCCACATTAAAGAGAAGGATGAACCCCACCTATCAGTGAACAGAAGAGGACAGCAGGCCACGTTTGACTCAGCAATGCTTGAGTCAGACATAATTTCTGCACATACATTTCCAGAACTTGTAGCACTAAGGCTTGCTTCATTGCTTGAGACAGTCAGCCACCAACACGTGGGCATGTGCTTACTCACTGAGAAGCAAAAACAATTGGAGTCCAATTTTCTGCTAGGATCGCAGAGTTGATTCAAACCTTGAGAAATGTATCATGGTAACAAAAAAGTGACTTTCTCAAGGCTACCTGTACTGAGATCTTTCTCCTTCCCAATAAGCCCCAGAAGCATCATTTTTCCATCATTGGGATGGCTCTGGGAGGTGCGTGGTCCCAACTCTGGACATCGTGCAGCAGTTTCTGAAAGCAGCTTGTCTGAGGGCTATTTGGGGGCTGATACCAGATGCTATCTGAGATATATGTTTTGTATTTTTGATTTTTATTGTTAACTACAACATGTTTTTTCATGTTGTGAGCTGCCAAGTGCCTGCTTACAATAAATAAATGGATATAAATGTGATAAATACATACACACATACATACATAAATATTACAATGTCTTCTGAACAATTACCTTGTTCACGACATATTCTAAGGCTGTTGTTTGACAAAAGGGACAAAAAGCAGCCTTAGTATTGACAATGAAGATATCAATGTGGTGGAGAGCTTCTTCTGATCCTTTTAGGATCAACCGTCAGCAATAAAGGAACAAGCAGTCAAGAAACACTCTGCAGAGTAGCACTTGGTAGAGCAGCCATGGAGGCCTTGGAAAAGGTATTCAGATGCTGTGATGGGTCTATACCAACAAAGATCAGAATCATGCAAGCCATGGTATTCCTGGTGACCTTGTGACATGGAAGCGAAAGCTGGACTTTGAAGAAGCAGGATGGGAAGAGTATTGATGCTTTTGAACTTTGGTATTGGAGAAGAATCCTGAGAACACCATGGATAGCCAAGAAAACAAACAAATGGCTCATAGGACAAATGAACCCAGAGTTCTCACTCATGGCACAAATGACCAGGCTCAAATTATCCTGTTTTGGATACATTATGTGAATACCTAGCTCTCTGGAGAAGGCTCTAATGCTAGGAAAGGTGGAAGGAAAGAGAAGAAGAGGACAGCTGTAATTAGCTGTGAGAAGAACCTTGGGAGACAGGAGGAAGAGCTGCAACCTAGACAACAGTCTGATAAGAGACATCTGAGTCCAAAGGAGGGGTGGGGGTGGAGAAAGCATCTCAGAAGGGACCCTCCCTAGTTCTCTGGAAAGTAAAGGCAGGGGAAGGGGGGGGGGGAGTGCTTTCAGACTTGAAAGATTCTGTTATGATAACCTTACCATAAAGGTAGTATTACTACTTATGGTTTTGGTTTCCTGTCTGGACTACTTCAAAGGGCTGGCAACAACCAGCAGTAAGGTGGATGGACTTAGTTACAGTGGCAATAAGTGCCCTGTTGGAAGACCTGAAAGACCAGGTTGGGGATGTGAGAAGGCAGGGAGAAGTGAGGGCCTCAAACGAACCATGTTTGCTAGGGGAGAGCGCTGTGCACCATGGGGCAGCCTTGGGGGGACGGCAGGAGGGAGGATGGGCAGAAGGCACACTCGCACCAGAGTGGAGAGGGACGGCAGGAGGGAGGAAAGACTGCAGGCAAGAGGCACGTTCGCACCAGAGTGGAGAGAAACGGCAGGGGGCGGCTGTCGGGTCAAGTGGGGATTGGAATGTGTATTGCGCTGATTGGATTCGGAAAGTGGAATGTCTGCGGTTTTGCGGTTAATTAGCGGCGCTCCGGGGCGGTAAAAAAGGTGAGATTGTGAGCCAAGCCCTCGGAGGAGGGGGAGGACAGATAGGGGGTATAAAAACCTGTCAGACCTTGCTTCGGGGTTCCTCCATTGCTGCGGGAGGGACCCACCTTTGCAAACGTGCCTAATAAAAACTTCTGTCTACTGGACAACTGAACCCGTGTCTGTCGTTTTCTGACAAAATTGGCGAGCCAGGCAGGAGTCCTCGACGTGGACCGGACTGTGGGAACCGGTGAGTAATCGGCCGTAACACCCCGTTGAGGTGTCTCCCGTTTTCCCCGGAGTCGGGTCCAGGACGGGACTCCAATCACCAGTCAGACAGAAGTAAAGAGGAAGTCGGCCGACGAGGGGACCTCCGGGAGGTCTGGTGAGTACAACCTACCCATAATCTCGGGGAGATTAGCGTGGTTACGAGGCGTTGGACGCCGCAAGGGGACAGAAGAGTCCGGGACCTTCTGTAAGGTGGGAAACGTAGTCAGGAAGGATGGGTAAGGCGCAGAGTAAGAGTGTAAGGCCAGGGGCCAGTGGGAAAAATGCAGTAGGGGGAATCCCCACGGATTCTCCATTAGGACAATTGTTGCAACAATGGGAGACACCCTGGTTGTGTCCATTCACCAGGGGTCTGGAAAAACCGACCATGATAACTTTGTGCACTAAAGAATGGCCAAAATATCCACTAGTGGACCCCGAATTCCCCTACCATTGGGATACTCTTGGAATCCCCAGTAATTACTGGGTGACCCAACTAAAAAACTACATTGTGGAGCATAAAATGTTAACACAGGAACCCTATGTGGAAGTCTGGTTCCATGTTCATTGGGAGGGGCCTCGACCCAAGTTAGCCAAAATTTTTGTCCAAAAAGAACAGGAGGATGAGGAGGACCTCTGGCTGACTGGACCTCAATGGGGGCCGCCACCTCCTCCTCCTCCTCCTCTTCCTACCGCTCCCCCTCCGGCGCCCCCACCCTATCCCGGGCTGCGGAAAGAGCTGGACCAGCTGAACCAAGACATTCAGAACTTGCCCTTTATTCTAAGGTCGGCCAGTGCCTTCCCCGTCCGGGAAGTCCCGAACGGAACGAACGCACAGGGGGTGACCGTCACCAGTTACGTAACGGTTCCCATCAAACCCAGTGAGTTGAGGGAATTAAAAGAGACCCTCCCTCGTATGCAAGAGAACGCCCATACCGCCGCCGAACAATTGGAACTTTTTCTCGGCCCGGTGGAATACTCCTGGGGGAACTGAATTACATTTTAGCCCACCTCTATACACCAGAAGAGAGGGGCCAGATTCGGCGAGCTGCGCTCGGGGCTTGGGAGCGAAGGAATGCAAATGTCCCAAATGCCCCGGCCGCGAATACTAAATTCCCTCTGGCAGACCCAAATTGGGATCCCAATAATGCTGAACATCGGGAGAACATGAGAGGAGTTTCCCCCTGTACGACTAGGGGGGTCATGGTTCCCCAACCGGGACCCACGGGGAACCCTTGGTAAACATCACGGTGGGTCCCACTGGCGAGGAACAGCAGTTCCTCGTGGACACCGGAGCCTCTCGAACATCGCTGTGCCAACCGATCCCAGGGATTGCGAAATCCCGGGGCGCGTCGGTATCGGTGATGGGGGTGGGAGGCTCTCCGGTCAAGGCAAACATACTGGAGGGAGTGAGACTGGAGTGGAATGGGAAGGAGGTAACTGCAGATGTGTTACTGATCCCACAGGCGAGAGTGAACCTGCTGGAAAGGGATCTAATGGGTAGTCTAGGAGTGGAGTTGTGGAATGTGGAACAGGCAGAAAGGATGTGTTTGTTGCGGGAGGCGGACGTGGAGGTTGTGAACCCTGAGGTATGGGCAGGGGAGGGGGGGCGGGTCGGTTTCGCATAGCCCCAATTAGCATCCCCTTGAAACCAGGGGTGACGGGTTTGCGGCAAGCCCAATACCCGCTGTCCCGGGATGGGAGGCGTGGGCTGAAGCAACAACTGAGATGGACGGTGCTGCCCCAGAGGTACACCGAGAGCCCCCTCTTGTTTGGACAGGCATTGGAAGAGAAACTCCAGGGGTTCCGGGCCCCTGGGGGTTCTCGGGTGCTGCAGTATGTGGATGATTTGTTGGGGTCTGGAGAGAAGGAAGTAAAGGTGAGAGAAGATTCAGTGGCTTTATTGAACTGGTTGGCTGAGGAAGGATTGAAGGTGTCAAAAGGGAAGGTCCAATTTGTGGAAAGGGAGGTCAAGTATTTAGAACATGTACTCCGGAAGGGCGAGAAGTTGATTGATCCTTCTCGGATACAGGGGATAATGCAGTTGAAGCCCCCTCATACTAAAACAGAGGTGCGGCGGTTTCTGGGTCTAGTAGGATATTGCCGGCTATGGATAGATGAGTACATGAGCAAGGCTCAGTTTCTGTATGAGAAGTTGAAAGGATCATCTGACAGGGTAGAATGGACAGACGGGGACACAGAGAAGTGGGGAGAATTACGAAGGAGCCTGGTGACGGCCCCGGCTCTGGCTCTACCGAACTTGGCCCCCCCTTTCACCTGTACGTCACAGCCCATGAGGGAACCGCCATTGGAGTGCTGACTCAGAGACGGGCTGGGAAATATCAACCAGTGGCCTTCCTGAGCAAAGCCCTAGAACCGGTGGTGAGGGGATGGCCGACTTGTGTGCAGGCAGTGGCTGCCGCTGCTGTGCTAGTGACAGAAGGGAAAAAACTCACTTTTGGGAGCCCCGTGATTGTCCATTCACCCCATCAGATCTTAAGTGTGCTTAGTCAGCAGGCGGCTGCTTGGATGACAGAAGGGAGGATGTTGAAATATGAGACAGTTCTCCGGATAAGTCCTGATGTGGTGGTAGGAACAGACAGGAATTTGAACCCAGCGGAGTTTCTTGCGGGGGAGCGGAAAGAATGGGAGCCGGCGGAGCACGAGTGCTCCACCCTGTTGTAGCTGCAAACAAAGACCCGGGAGGACCTGCAGGAGGTCCCGCTGGAGGAGGGTGAGGTCTGGTTCGTGGATGGGTCTAGCCGAGTAGAGCAGGGACAAAGGAAGTCAGGGTATGCGATAGTGACGGCGGAGGGAGAGACAATAGAGAAGGGGGCACTACCAGTGGACTGGTCGGCTCAGCTGTGTGAAGTGCACGCTTTGAAACGGGCACTAGAGTTGGGAAAGGGAGTGTCCCTCACCGTCTACACAGACTTGCGATACGCCTGGGGAGTAGTGCACACTTTCGGGAAAATTTGGCTGGAACGGGGTTTACTCACAGCTGCTGGAAAGGGAAGGTTGCAGGGAGGAAGCAGGTCATTGGGTTACAATTGAGGGGACCCCAGTAGTGAGCCGTGCTGACATGAGGGGGATGGTGGAGAAACTGCATGAAGGGTCTCACGGGGGGTGCAGGCTTTGGTAGACACTGTAAAGCTGTGGTACTGGAGCCTGGGGGTTCGATGGGAACTCCACACCCCTTGGCATCCTGACTCCAGTGGGAAAGTGGAAAGGGCCAACGGGGTGTTGAAGCAACATCTCACCAAACTGGGATTGGAAACAGGGCTATCTTGGACAAAGACACTTCCGGTTGCCCTGCTTCGAATGCGGACAGCCCCTCGCAAGGATGTGGGGGTCTCCCCATTCGAGCTGATGATGGGAAGACCTTTCCTGGCTCCAATGGGAGAGCCTATCCCCGAGCTAAAGGATGCCTTCCTGAGAAAGTATCTCTTGGTACTGTCACAATCTCTCTTGTCTCTAAGAAAACAGGGACTCCTCGCTCAACGGCCCCCCTTGCTGAAAGACCAACACCCCCACAAGCCAGAGGATTGGGTCCTGATAAAGACGTGGAAGGATGAGAAGCTGAAGCCGTCTTGGAAGGGACCATACCAAGTTCTCCTGACAACTGAATCAGCGGTTCGGACCTGACAGGGGGGTTGGACCCACTACCATCGGGTTAAGCGAGCTCCCGACCCCCGACCATGGACTGCCCAACCGGGAGACGGACTCAAAGTAAAACTTAAAAGGAACTGAACTAAGGCAGGGGAGGAGATGACCAACATAAAGGCGTAGAATTGGCACAGACAGCTTTGATCACTGGGGATGATCCCCGTGGGAGGGGGGGGATGTTCTATCATTTTGGGTCTTCTCCCATACCAAGACCCTGGACTAATCAAAGGCAAATGGCTCTAAATCTCTTGGGGACAACCAATGCAACTCAATGTGTATATTTCAACAATACCCAGAACCGTACCCCCATTGCCCTCAAAAGGTCCTGCTTTCACTTGTGGAGGGGTCTATAATATCCCTTACGCCTCAACCCCTCTATACCTACCTAAAGGTTTCTTTTTGTTATGTGGACATGAAGCTTACACCTATGTTCCAGCCTATAGTTCAGGGGGCCCTTGTGCCATAGGGCGCCTGACCTCTCTATATGCCCTGCCTCCAATGCAAGCGCACCCATCAAAAGAGAAAAGAAAAAGGGAGCTGCCATCTGATTGTGAGAGTGATGTGACACTCTTGTCCGAAACAGAAGCCATGGCTCTGGCCCTCTCCTTAGTAGGGGTTCCTGCACTAGGTGGAAGGGCTTACCTGGACCTAAGGAAGGTGGCCTGCCTCCTGGCTAAAAGTGTCAACCTTACATCCTCTCTCATTGCAGCCCTCACTGAAGAAGTCACTGAGATCAGGAGGGCGGTCATTCAAAATCGGATAGCTATAGACTATCTCCTATTAAGGGCAGGACAAGGCTGTGAATCTTTTCAAGGTCTTTGTTGCTTTAACCTAACCAACAATGAGAATTATATTGAAGCAAAACTAGCCAAGTTGAAGACCTTAGCCTCTCGCATATCCGAGGATCCAGAGGGATGGAATTGGTCGTGGCTCACTAGTTGGTTACCTAACTTTGCTTGGTTAAAACAAACTTTCTGTACTAGCCATTGGCTTCATTGCCTTACTGGTCCTAGTATGTTGCTTAATGCAATGCCTCCCTGCTTGTGGGAATTACCTGTCCCAGTGTGTGAAGCCCCGGGTCCGGGACGAGGGAGCAATCCTGTTAGCCAGGTTTGAGGCCCAACAGAGGCGTGAAAAGAAAAAGGGGGGATTGTGAGAAGGCAAGGAGAAGTGAAGGCCTCAAACGAACCATGTTTGCTAGGGGAGAGCGCTGTGCACCATGGGGCAGCCTTGGGGGGGTGGCAGGAGGGAGGATGGGCAGAAGGCACGTTCGCACCAGAGTGAAGAGAAACGGCAGGGGCGGCTGTCGGGTCAAGTGGGGATTGGAATGTGTATTGCGCTGATTGGATTCGGAAGTGGAATGTCTGCGGTTTTGCGGTTAATTAGCGGCGCTCCGGGGCGGTAAAAAAGGTGAGATTGTGAGCCAAGCCCTCGTAGGAGGGGGAGGACAGATAGGGGGTATAAAAACCTGTCAGACCTTGCTTCGGGGTTCCTCCATTGCTGCGGGAGGGACCCACCTTTGCAAACGTGCCCAATAAAAACTTCTGTCTACTGGACAACCGAACCCGTGTCTGTCGTTTTCTGACAGGGACAATTCATCATGGAGCATATCTATCTATCTAAATCCTACATATTTATATTTCTAAAATAAATAGGATTTATTTTATTCTTCTTTATTACGGTCATAGACCAGCATAAGGAGGGTGGGGTACAGTCAATTAAAAAGCATAAAAGATACATTGGAGTTTATTAAAAAAAACGTTTTGAAAAAGGGGGGGTAGGAGCATTAGGTGGGTGTGGGGGAGCATAAAGGTTAGCCTGTGGCAGACTCTCTCTGTCAAATTACAGAGCACTCTGGTATGGCGAACCAGGTGCTCATTTAGACTAGTTTATGGCACAGATCATCATCCGACGAGTTTTAATCGCTGCTGTGCAGAACCTGGCAACATGGCATGCCGTAGCAGGGCTGGTGTCTGAAAGCAGCAGGGAGGGGAAGGATTGCCCTGTGCGCCCTGAGTATTCGTGCAGTAATGGTCAGATGAGGCTAGTGCGAATGTCTTTGCAGTACAGGCCCTGGAGAAGCACGTGCTCCGTTGTCCAGAGTCACAGGGGCCTTGTCTCTCCGGGCAAGGGACCTTCCCGTATTGGCCCTTCAAGGACAGCGGAGGGAGAGCATGGCATCGTGCCAGAGTAAAGGCCCTCTGGTGCTGAGGTACTTCGAGTTTAGTTGAGTATGCCACGGGGAGGCACAGTACCTGTTGGATTCACTGGCAGTAAAGGTTGGGGTCCTGGCTAGATCCAGCTGGCGCTCTGGGTCTGCTACATGCTGTTTAGTGAGTGCTTTGGCCTGATCATATCTCATGCTGCGTAGAAGACCTGGAAAAAGGCCCAGGGATGAGATTTTAGTTGCCACTGCCTGCTTCCACATGGACTGAAAATCATCACCCATAGCTCATAGGGCAAGGCCAAGGGGAAAAAAGGAGAGTCTGAGCCAATCGTTGAGTATGGTCACCCACACTCTAGCCTCCATTTTCATGAGGCCTGTCTCTAGTCTCAGGGTGGCATTAGAGACACATTTTGGGACTTGAAGGGCCGATCTCAGAAATTTGGATTGAACAAGTTCTAACGGTGCAGAATTGGAGAAGGGGCCCAGTTGAACACCATAAAGAAGTTGAGCTATTGGCTTGGCTTCGAATAATTTGAGTGCTGCAGGTATGTAATGGCCACCTCTTGTCTTAATGAATTTAAGGATGGCAGATGAGTTCTTCTGTGCATTTTCAGCAACATAGTCCCTATGGGCTTTCCTACTGCTGGCAAAATGGAGACTACCCCCAGGTATTTGAAGCAGGATACCTGCTCAATCATGTGGCCATCTATGTCCAGGAGTGGCTCTTGGGCCTTTTGGCAAATGCCATGATTTTAGTTTTCTGATAATTAAGTTCTAGCTGGTCTTCCTTGCAATAGTGTATTAGTGCTCTCGGTGCTCTTTTAAGGCCAATAGGTGTTCTTGAGAGTATTGCAGCATCGTCTGCATAGAGTAAGACAGAGATGTGTCTTCACCAAGTTTCGGGGAGTGAAAATTTGTGTTGTGGAGATGGCCTACCATGGAGCTGATATAGAGATGAGTAAGAGTGGGGCCAATATGCAGCCTTGCTTGATGCCTTTCTCAGTTTTAGTGGGACTGGTGAGATGGCCCTGGGGGGTTCATCTCACTTTTAGTGAGGTCCCTTCATGTAGCCCATGTATTAGATGAAGTAGTAGTTGCTAGGAGTTGGCAATATAATCAAAAACATTTGTGATGCTGCTGCTACAAGTGGATATTCGCAGTGGTGTGTTTGTCCTGGTCTCACAGATAGGATTTTTGTACACCAATCTAGAAAACACAGAGTGGACCAGTTTCTGATCTAACTACTGACCTGATCCCCTGCTTCTCTCATTTTTTCTAACTGTAAGCAGACCGTCAGTCAAGAGTTTAGCAGTGTATTGACATAGTTTCAACCAGAACCTGGACAAGACATGTTTTGTATGATTGTTTGTCTGAAAGGACAACATGAGCAGCAAGCCAGGATACCATTTTCCTTTTTTAGCTCACTGCCCAGTTTCCTAACTGTTACATGCAGACGATGCTGCCATTCTTTCTGGAACTCCAGTGGGTTTACGAAGGTGCCTCTGAGCCTTATCATCCTATTGCTGAAAGAATTTCTTGAAATCAACTATTTAAAGACAAAGGTTGTAGTGTTCCCAACAGTTTAGGACTCCTCCTATATGGGACATGGATGGGAGAGTCATTGAGCAGATTAACACTTTTAAATATCTGGGTATCCATTTTCAATCTTCCACTTGCTGGTCTTAACCAAACGCACGAGGTTAATACAAAATTGCATAAAGCATCTCTTGCCACCATTAAGTACGCAAGCTCTAAAGTCCTTAACTATGTTCCAGCAGCAATTAAACTTTATAAGGCCAAAGTCCTGGGCCAGTTGTGTTTATACAAAGAAGAATCCCATATGGAGGCTATCTACACAAAATTCTTGAAATCCTTAATAAGAGTGCCACACTTGACCTCTAACTTCCTGACTTGGCTACAATTAGTCTACATCTCCTTAGGGGCTCTTCTGAAGCTATACTATATCAGATTTTGGCTAAAGCAAACCTTCTGGGGATCTTCCCTGGTCTACATTATCTTGTTGGATGGATGCAATTAATTCTTGAGGAGTCAAATGAGGCAAGGTCTTGCACAGTGTGGTCTTTCTGTCCCATAAATGTATCCTCTCAACCTAGATAAAAGCTTGGCTGAATGTAAGTTGAGGATCAGGGATCAAGACATTCAAAGAGATGTAGCCAATGTGCCACATCTTAACTACTACACTTTTGTTTATCTGCCTTGTACAATCCTCAAACATTTTTCATAATATCTTTTATATCCCCACACAGGAGTCTCTTCATATCGGCTCAATACGACATATTGCCCATCAGGATGACAGGTAATCTCCCTTATGAATGCTGTACCTGCTTATATTTGGATTCTGAAATTGAGCGTTACTTCACTGTCCACTTTATGCTCAATAGTGAATGTGTGGTGGAGAAAATAGATCTAACAAACAAAATGGAGGCTGCACCCTTCCCCCCCACGTCTTTTGGATATGACCAGGGTCAAATCCAGTTCATCTCTTTGCCTAACCAAGTTGACCCTCCCCACCCCAGCCGAAGCCCCTGGCAGCCCCACTGAGGCCGGAGAAGAGGAGCTCCTCGCCTGCTCACGGGCAGCCCGAGAAGGGACGTGCAACATAGTAGCCAGCCGAGGTGCCCCAACGTTCCACCCGCCCCGGACACACCCCCTCCTCTCACGCCCGCCTCCGTCGGCCGGGGAGTCCTGGCGCTCTGCCCTCCCAGGAGGCCAACAGGAGCACCCCGGATACGCAGACGAGGGTCCACCCCGCTTCCCCAAACTGGCCGGCCAGCCAGATCCCTCGGGTCTCCCCTCACAGCCCTCAGCTTCTAAAAACACCTTTGCGTCCCCATTGCTTGGGGCCCCCTTCCTTGCAAAGTAGGTACCCAACAATCAATTGTTGCAACAAACCTGTTTCTCCTCAGTGTTGTGCTCTCTACTTCTGAATTATCTGCAACATATGGAGCTAATATCACCCATCGCTAGATCCTTCACTTGCCTGTAGGACTGGCAGTGATTGATCCATCAATATCTCTAAGAGAATGGCAAAATATCTGGGAGTGGCTCTTAGAAGCTTCCTTCTTTCCAGGTAATGTAAATTATGGTCTCCTATTTGTATAATGCCTATTTTACGATTCTGTAAATTGTTGTTTGTCTTGAACTGTAAAGAGAATAAAGTACTCACAGGGCAGCCTGTGACGTCACTAGGAACCCTCTTGTGTTCCAAGCTCACCACGTGGAAGCAGAAGGCAAGGTCAGTTATGGGAGGACTCTCTTTTCCTTTTGGAGCTTGGAGAGAAACGGGCACTCCACTTTCCCCAAAGATATCCCACCCTGCCAGCTATGATCAGGCATGATTGTGTCCAAATAGAACTTGAGGGCACTTTTTGGAAAGTGGAGTCCTTGGGGTTCTCTGAGCTTGGTTGTTTTCTTACAAACGTTTCGTTACCTGCTAGGTAACATCTTCAGTGCTAGAATGGGATGGGGTTTGCTCTCTGTTTATATACTCTTGCATGCCCTGCCAGTGTTGGTGGGGGTTGGGGGCTTGTTTTATTTATTTTTTTACCCCTCTGGTAGTTCCTTGATTATATTCGCCTCCATTGGTACTTTTTGGAAAGCCACTTGTACCTTCTCCATCCTAAGAGAGCTGGCACTGGTTTGCCTTCATAACCTTCTTGACTAATGTGGCTTCAAGAAGTTGCATGTCTTCCGTAACTGGACTCAAATAACTGTACATTTGTTTCTAAATGATTGATGAAATGCACTGACAAGTGCCAGAGAGAACTTTTTCTTAAATAAGAAGGTTGCCCGTGGCAGCCTGGGGAATGAAATGTTGCTGGGACAGTCTGTGGTTTGAAACTACCACACAAATATTTATGAGTTGACAGCTGCCCAAAGCTGAGAGAGTAAGTGGATGGAAAAGGGGAATTAATGCATCAGACTTTGTTTAGAGCATTTACAACGTTTGACTCAGTATTAACCCAAAATATACTTTGTCTTCAGTATTATTCTGGAAAATTGTTCAGATGTGTTTCAGTTTGAAAGAGAGAATGGGAATTCTGTTCAGGACTGCTTAGCTAGTACCTGTGATGTCATTAATATATTATCATATTGCATTAAAAAACTACTTGTTAAAAGTTTCTCCGTTTGGAGGGAGAGGAGCAAAGGATAAGCATGTGAACATTTACTTACTTACTAATGGCAGCAAAGCAAAGTTAAAACCTGTGAATGGAAGTCAAAACTGTTCTGTGACGGTCTCTGTGTTAATGTACATACATGTAAAGCAGATTGTAAAGTCAGATTGAAGCTGAGTCACATCCAAGGTGCAGAAAAAAGAGTCTGTCTTTACTCAAATTTATGTTTAGCTTTTCTAGCTCCTGTTAAAATTCCAGAGAAAGAGACAGATTATTCTGCGTTCCAAACTTCCCTAAACATTTCATTTCTCATTATTCATCTTCTTTGTAAAAGAGGAATTAGACCACTATGCTTGAATGGGAAGAGATCTATTTATTTGCAAAACTTAGGAATGACAAAAAGAGTTTCTGCCCCCCTCCCAGGATTTCAATATTTAACTGATTTTATAGGGCTAGGTGCAGGAATAAAGGGCATAGAGTTTGAACTTCTGCTGGATAGGAAATTCGCCCCACCAGTCCTCATTGAGTTTGCTATCCATAATGCATAAATACACTTTGCCCACTGTTGCACCTGATCAACAGCTACATTGGACCCACCTGTCTGTACATTATACATTTTCTCATATTGGTTTACACAAAATAGCCCACAGCTACAGGAACAGGCTGAAGGAGACCCTGGATTGTGCATTATTCCTCTTTCCACCTCTGCCATATTTACTTACTTATTCATTTGCTAATATTTATATTCTGCCCAAGTCCAGAGTCTCAAGGCACCAAACATTAAATAAAGCTCATATCCTCATAACTTAAATATCACAGTTATAATATAAAAAAGAAGGAATGGGCAATAACAAGAATTAGCAATGGGCAATAACACAATCCACAATTGTTGGGGACCTGAATCTCCAAATGCTGTTTGTTGTTCTGGGGAAAAGTAGGAGCCCGGGGACCGTATGGATTTCAGGAGACAGCATATTCCACAGGGATGGGGCAACCCTTAAAAAGGCCATTCCTGCTTGATCTGTTGAGAAGGGGAACTCAGAGCATCCTTTTATGGACTGATTGAATGGAATGAGTAGATTGCCTTTAAAGGAGACAGTCCCATAAATTGCCTGGACCCAAGGCATGTAGGGCTTTATAGGTAATGATCAGCACCTTGAACTGTAACAGCGTAGTGCCCATAATACTGGTGTAGCACAGATGCCTCAACTCCTACCTGCCAGCATTTTGCACCTATTGGATTTTCCACGTAGTTTTCAAGGGCAGCCCAAGTAGAGCACATTATAGTAATTCAGCTTTGAGTAACAAGGGTGTGAGACACTGTTGCTAAAGCCTCTGCTCTAAGGAGGACCATAAATGGTGCATCAACCAAAACTGGGCAAATGTCCCCCAGCCACGGCTCCCTCCACTCTCTTAGCAGGAGCCATGAGTTTGGGAGGATCCTGAATCTGCTTCTTCAGGACAGCAGCCCTAACTAGAATTAGTGTAGGACTAACTAGAGAACCAGCTGGTTTCTGGACAAGCAGCTATTCTTTCCTGCTGTGATTCAGTTTCAACCTGTTTTGTCCCATCCGGATTCTTGAAACCTTAAAAGACACCGGGTTAGAACATGCAAATGCCTGGTCCAGGATAGAGTTGGGTAACTGGGTGTCATCTGCCTGTTGATGATGCCTCACCTCAGAGGCAACCTCTCCCAATAGCTTCATATACAGCAGACGTTAAATCAGTCAAGCTCTGTGGCACCCATACTGGAATGGCCGAGGACGCAAACGTTCCTCTTCAGTGGACATTGTCTGAAATTGCCCACTTAGCAAGGATGCAGGTGGCCCAGAAAGCAATAACGGTCAATGGCATGGGACCCTGCTGGAGATCTGAAAGGACCAGGAGAGCTGCACTCCCTCCCTCCAGGTCCCACTGCAGCTGATGCATAAAAGTGACATTGCCGTGGCTGAACCTTGTCTACATTGGGCCCAAAAGACAGACATTATCTGGGCCAAGATGATACTGGGGAGCTAGAACCATGTGTCAGAAAGTAATAAGTGGGGCAATGGGTGAAGACCCCACAATCAGCAAAGAGACTCCTGCTTCAGCGCCGGCAGTGCTGTGAGGTCAGCGCTGATGCCTTTACGGGGCCTTAAAAGAGTTTTCTGATACTTGCCCGCTGAGGCTGGGCAAGAGTAGCCCCAGGCAGGATTCCCCTGGCCTTTCTTGGGGATTAAGGGGAAGCCAGACGGGCTGCAGACCCCTGGAGAGAGGATGGTAGAGTGAATGGCAGTGCACACACACGCACGCACACACACACATCCCTTGGCTGCCTCATAAGTACGTAATACAAGAACACTCTCTTCATGGCAGAAGAATATAACTCACACTTTCTCTTCCTTTGGAAGAATTTTGGAAACAAATTCTCTCTTCTCTGAATGCTGGTATAAATGCAGGGCAGCATATCTGGTATAATGCTGGCATCTGCCTAAACTGCTTTGCTTTACTACCAAAGTGTTCTCTTTCCGTGATTTGTTCTGAATACAAAGAAGCTCGTTATCTTTGTTGCTGTATCCAGCGGTGCTTACAGGATCCGTCTGGCTACAGGCAACGCAGGATGTCATCCACCTTCAGAATCCACGTGCAAAGAGGGAGCGCAGTATTAACCCGGGCAAAAGAGCCATGCGCCGTGGGGCAGCCTGTCTTGCTTGCTCCCTCCAGCCTCAGGGGCCCTTTGACGAGCCCCATGAAGGGGCTCCCCTCAAATCCTGGACAGATTCTTGGTGAGCCTCTTCCCGCAGTAGAAATATCTACATTCAGCTGTTCCTTGCTTTCTGTTGCCAGAATTCATGGGGTTCTCCGATATACGGCAGGCCCCAACTCTCCTTGTTTTTGGGAAAGACCTGAAGACCTGACTCTCCCCCCAGGCATTGGGGTGGGTTGAGCGGGAGTCCCCCCCATGGTTGTTCTGTTGCGTGCTTGGTTGCCATTTTATGTTTTAGCTTTTGCATTTGTATATTGGTTGTTTGTTGTTAGATTATTATTAATATTAATATTAATAGCGTGTGCTGTTCATGTTGTATGGTGCCCTGAATCACGCTGTCTGAGTTGGGTGGCCCTACAAATCTTGAAATAAAGAAACAAAATCAGGAGTGGAATCAGCACTGCGTTCATTTTGTTTCTCCTTCCGCCGAGTGCCATCTCCCGGCGGGAAGTCAGCCCCTTCTCCCTCTCCCTCTCCCTCACGTGGGCTGGGCTGGGCGGGGGAGTGCAGGCGAGCGCCTGGAATGGCAGGTGTGCCCACCTGTCACGTTGCCTGGCCAGGCAGTTGCAGGTCCAGTGAAGGGGCCGGAGGTGGCGGGGAGAGCAGTCAGCCACAAGCAAGTCCTGTCCTCAGAGAGGAGAGCCACAGATCCGGTTCTGCAGAGTAGCAGCGCTTGGAAGGAGCCTCAGGATGGTCGTGGTGCTAGAATGGAGGAGACAAAATGGCACTCCCCAAGTAATTCGAATCACGAGAAGTACAGCCACATACATACTTTTGTTGACAGCAGCCACAGACAAACGTTGGTGACAGGACTAGTAGCGCACGCCTGGCAGAATTTAAATTGACCACATAGTCAACCTCATTCTTGATGAAGCATCCGTGATCATATCCACAGGAAACGCTGTCTCAAGAGAAGAAGGACAGCACTACTTTAAAACGGAAGACCAAGTCACTCCATTTCCTGCCCACCTTCCTGTGGATCCCTCTATTAGTAATATTACTAATGTGCTAGATTGTTGCATTATTGGTTGGAAAGAGACGGTCACGCTGCTCTCTGGCTGACTGGGGAGTGCAGACCAGATTTTTGCTTTTCAGCAGATCACTGAGAAGTGCATGGATGTGAGAAAGTTTATCGTACATCTCTTGGCTGAGAGAAAGCACGTGATAAAGTGGATAAGCTATGGAGTGCTTTGCATGAATATTGAGTTCGTGCTTGGTTGCTGAATGTGATAAGAGAGTAGATGATGGAAATCAATCAAGTAGGAAAATAAATGGAACGCTTAGCAATAGATCAGCATTGATAAGGGAGTAAGATGTGTGATGTCCCCTTGGGTGTTGAAAGTATTTATGGATAAATATAGGAGGAATGCATGTGGTGACATTAGAAGTATGTTGGTTCGTGTTGGGAATGTGCTTATGCTGTGTTGTTGCTGAAAATCCAAATGATTTGAAGGAATATTGGACTATATGATTCAATGAGGAGTATGGATCTGAAAATTAATGTATCAAAGACCAAGGACTTTGTGCCTGACAGGAAAAGTAGAATGAATGATCTCAGGATCATTCAGGATCATAAATGGTGAAAAAATAGAGCAAGTAGATCAATTTGTCTGCTTTGATAGAACGTTTAATAAAGAAGGGAACGTGGATGGAAAAAGCTTAAACAGTGCTGGTATAAAAGTATCTGGCTTGTTGCAAGGGATATTTGTAGAAAGAAGCAAAAATGGCTGTGTAGAAAAACATGCTTTTTACTACACTGCTCCACTTTATTACACCGAAGTGAGTTAGGCATGTCAGGAAAAACATGACAGGAAGTCGGGTGCAATGAGAGTGGAGTATTTGAGAAGTCTGTATGGTAAAACAAGAAGTGATGGATGGCTGCTGAATGAATATTGACTGAAGTGAGCGATCAGCGTGAACACAGTAGACTGAGGTGCTTCGTTTGTGGAGGCAGAATGGATGAAGATTAAGTTGCAGAACAAATATGTGAAGTTGAGAGGAAGGAGTAGGCCAAGAAAATCCTGGCTGGGTGGAGTTGAAAAAAAGCCAGTGAGCAGTTTAAAAAACAAAAGGCAGTGCATGAATCGGTATATGGATGTGGAGGATGAAGAAGTATTGTCAAGTCTCCAATGTCCAAATCCCAATCCAGAAGAATTCTCATGAAACCAGGCCTGGTTCAGATAAAATCTCCTTTACTGGATGGTACATGCAGCTCTAAGCAAAGCATTGCTAAAACTAAAGCCCGCGTAACTTTCCCTCTACTTTCACCCCCTCTACTCCCCCTTCTTCTTTGGCGCCAGATTTCTTTCTCACCGAGTCGTGGCCTTGTGAATTCCTCACCCTGATAACACCTTTTCTTCCCGGCCTTCGAGACGACACCGGCTCTGCCTTCCTTCATCCCCCCCCCCCATTACAAATGGCAGAATCAAAGCAAGCAAACCCAGCATTTATTATCCCTATTAAATCAGTCCTCTTTTGGCTATTCCTTCAATTGCTGCAGGTTCTGACAAGTATACTTAATGGTATACTGGTATTTGTAATCCAGCCCAATAACAAAGGATTCTCAGTGGTATACAATTTTTTAAAATCGACAACATGAGTTGTCAGGGTAATATCCAATTCACCCCCATGCACGTCTCACAAGAGGGTTATTCTCAGCAGGCCCTTTCTAGACAACTGGTCCACGTGAGCAGAGCCAATTCTAGAAAGGCTTGCATGAGATATCCTGGGGCTGCTCTGCAAAGATAATAACCGGTCCTCCAAATTGGGCCTGGAAGCTGATTGATCGTCAGTGCAGTGACTTTAAATTGGTTTTATTCTAGACTGGTGGGTCTGTTCCACATGCCACATTTCGTATCAGCTGGAACTTCTGAGTCATCTCCAAAGGCAGTCCTGTGTAGAAGCTGGATGTCAGTGAGCTTCTCAGAACTTGTTCCAACTTCTCTGTATCCTTCTTTAAGTGTAGAACTACACAGAACTTGAGGGATCAAATGGAATATTACTTTTCCTGATTTGAAAATTATACTTCTATTGAAGTAGCCTAAAATTGCACTAAAAATTTAGAAAGGTCAAAGGGTCTGTAACTTACCTTGTAATGTGAACCATAGCACATGGCTAGCAGCAGAAAGGCAGTCTATAACAGTCCAGGGTTTGAATGCCACAGAAGTCCAGGATTCAGTTTGATAGCAGGCCCAGGGTCCAAAGGCAGAGCCAGGAGTAAGAGGAAAAGGAATGCAGGTCTGCAGCTGGAGAGCTCTTTCCAAACAAGAGCGAGAGCTGCTATGTAGCCCCAGCGGTAGGCATGGCTGTAAGAATACCTGACCCTAAGCCCAAAGGCCAGGAAGCTTCTCAGCCTTTTGGCTAAGATCAAATATGTGTGTAGGCATGGCTTGAAGAGTCCCCTCCTCTTAAGGAGACATGGTGATCACCTTCCTCAACCCTTCATAGCTGCTAGCATGTCCTTGGGCAAGAATCTGGACCCTCATTGTCTGAATTGGGTCTCACCTGCTTGGGACTTTTGAAGCTGCTGCAGTTGCCTAGTTGCCTGCTGGTTCTGGCTTGCCTCTTCAGCCTCTGAGTCAGAGGATTCAAAGCAGACCATCTCATATTCCAAGACAGAAGGACTATTTCACCGTGTATCATTACCAAGCCAGGTGTTTGCCAAGCCAATGCATTTGACTTGTTTCCTGAGTAAACAATATTACATTTGTTTCTATTAAATTTCATTCTACAATTTTCAGATCCATTTATCTATGGCTATGGAATATCGTTTCTGCCTTCTAGGGCTTTAGATTTGCCCCCAGTTTTGTGTCATATACACATTTGAGAAATATTCCTTATACCTCTTTATCCAAGCCCTTAATTAAAATGTTGAATAAAATATTTTGGATTGAACTTTTTGGCACCCTGCTCAGTATTAAACTCCAATTTGATGAGGAATTATTGATGAGCACTCCGTATGTGTAATCTCTGAGCCAGCTATGTATTTGCATATGTATTACACTATCTAGGTCTAAGTTTGCTAATGCTTTGTTGAAATCTAGATATGTCTATAGGCATTCACATGATTTACTGAGGAAGTTAACTGATAATAAAGAATTCTTGACTATGCTGATATTTATTTATTTATTGGATTTATATGCTGCTAAGTCATATAGATACATGGTGGCTTACAAGATTCCTAATTATAATAATCACAATAATATTCATCAAACCGTAAATGGTATAATCAATCCACAATTAAAGCATCCACAGTAAGACATAATTAAAATGTCCATTGTACAATGAAAATAAAAGCATATAATAGGATTAAAACAATAAATGATAAAACATCCATGGTGACAATAGGTAATGTTCATCTTAACTTCAAAGATATAACCATACCCAAAACTCCTCCACAACAATAGTCCTGAACACAATATAGAGAAAAGAGCAACCACCGCAGGTCCTCCAGAAGAGCACTGTCTTAGCAGCTTCCAGAAGGCCTGCGAAGTGGGGGCCAGTCTCATATCCCCAAGGAGGCTATTCCAGAGGGCTGCAGCCATGACAGAGAAACCCCATCTCCTGGATTATACCCCCTGACCTCACCTCACAAAAGTGTGGGATAAGTAGGGGTCTATTCCTAGACAAATGTACTGGATGGGTTAATACTAGTTAGAGAAAGCAGTCCTGAAGAAACCTTGAGGCCAAGCCATCTAGGGCTTTATGGTCAAAACCAACACAGTTGCCCTTAGAAGCAATTGATAACCAGAGTGGGCCCCTAAGACTGGGGCAACACATTCCTGGGGAACATCTGCTAGAAGATAGGGCATGGCATTTTGGACCAACTGTAGTCTCAGAGAATCAGCCATATAACTACTCCCAAAACTGTCCTTCTCACCCCTGCCCCCTGCCCCCATTCCTGTTGTTTTCCTGTTTTTTCACCTTAGTCATGAGGTCTCAGCTGCCTGTCCTCTTTTTAAGAATTCTGGCTGAATCCGAAATAAGTCTCACCCCTCTTTCTGCTACTTAATCCTACCTATCGTTGTTCTCTATTATAATTTTGGTTTCTTGAAGTCCAAGATAATGCTTTTCTATAGTCAGCTTTAATTGCTTCTTTAAATTAAAGATTCTAATAAAATACCACACCTTTTCCCCAGTGTCCGTGCTACTTCTTCATCAACTCAAGCCCTTTCCACACAAGATTCCTTGGCTAAAATCCAGGAGAGAAAAATATATCCAGAACTGGTTTAGATCCACTTTACAAATCCTACCTTTCCAGTAATTGAAGTCCAGATCTCAGGTGCTTACTTTCTAAACAGAAATGCCTAACACAGTAATATCCCAACTACAGGCCCTTTGAGAGAGGCATAATTTGACTTGACATATAAACTCAAGTAACAATACAGGGATCTTCCAAACAGAGAACATTCTTGCCTATCTGATTTTCTCGGCAGTTTCATACCATTATGCAAGTGTCCTCACTACCAGTCTCTTTAGCTGGTTGAGGATGAACAAGGGGGAAGAGAGGAAGGCTACTCACTGGTTAATGGGGGAATAGAAAATCAGTGTTCCAGCCAGTACCTCCTATGCACTGGCTTTCCGCAGCAAGAACAAGGATGGAGGACCAGCCAAGTCACCATTTGATTCCTCCTAAAGAAGATGGAGGGATGGAATTGACCAGAAGAGAACCTTCCAAATGCTTTCCCCATGATAATTCCCAGGTCTGTTGTTCCATGTAGGGAGGATGGAGGCAGCAATAGCATTTAATTGGATTGAAAATAGCTCCAAACCTGCTTGATTCTGTTGGAATCAACCTCTTGGAATAATTTATTCCTTTTGCATCCATGTGGGAAACGTCAGGATGTGCCATCCAATAGCCATTCACTCCATGCTGTGTATTTTCTCTCCAGACATCGGAAGAATTAAAACTACTACCCTGGTTGTGACACATCTGTTGTTATGTAACCCAGTGAAGCACCCTCTGTAACTGTCTCTGTAACTGTCTCACATGGACTGATTCAAGGAAGATTACTTCCCTTCCCTTCCCTTCCCTTCCCTTCCCTTCCCTTCCCTTCCCTTCCCTTCCCTTCCCTTCCCTTCCCTTCCCTTCCCTTCCCTTCCCTTCCCCTTGTAAGGTTTACCCGGTTCGTCCCACAGAAACTCTTGTGACATGTGTGTTCAGCAAAGAAGTTTACTCAAGTCTAACATAGGTAGGTACAGACAAAGCCAGAGTTGGCTTGGCATAGCTTACATGGTATTTTATAGCTTCCCCGTTCCCACGCTTTACCCGTTGCTTAGTTACAGATTACCTGCAGTAATCCCCCCTCGCCCAAGTGGCAGATTCAGTCCGGAGCTTTTGTCTTGCTGGTTGCCGTCGATGGGTTGTGCTGTTGTTGCCTTTGTTGGGCTTCCCTGTTTGCATGCAAAGCCGGGAGTTCTCAATCGCTCGCTGATTGCTTGGCTTCAGAGCCTCTGCGCTCTCCTTTGTCTGCAGCGCTCGAGGCCAGCCGGTGCTGATACAAAGTATCTGCTTGCGGTTTGAGTTAAGCGCCGCCACCTGCTAGTAGTCAGTTCGCGGTTTCACTTCCCCTTTTTCTCTGCTCGCGCCTGGGCGGTGAAATTGACTAGGCAAAGCTGAGCGGTGCCTTTGCCATGCCATGCCGTGCCAGCTGAATCTGACATACCGCCCCCCTGAAGAGAACCCCCCCCTTTACCTTGGTTTCCTGGGCTGCTTCTTGTAAAAGTCCTTGACCAGTTCGGGTGCCCTAACGTGGGACTTGTTTACCCACTCACTGTACGCTCTCAGGAAGTGTTTCCATTGTACTAGCAGCTGGATCTGGTCCTTGTGTTTCCTGGCGTCCAGGATTTGTTTTACTTCAAAGTGTCTCTCCCCGTCAACCATGATCGGTGCCAGGGCTGGCTCGTCTCTATGCCAGTCGTTGGACGGTCGGTGCGGCTTCAGCAGGCTGCAATGGAAGACCGGATGGACCTTCCCGAGTGCTTTTGAGAGCTTCAGCTTTACAGTCACCGGGTTTATTATCTCGACAATAGGGAACAGCCCCATGAATTTCGGGCTGAGTTTTTTAGATGCTTGATGTGTCTTTAGGTTCTTTGTGGATAGGTACACCTGGTCCCCTACTTTCCACTGCCACTCGGGGAGTCGCTTCCAGTCGGCGTATTTTTTGTAGTACGCTCTGGCTTCCTGCAGCACCGTTTGGACCGCCTGCCTCATGGTGTCTATCTGGGTGAACCAAGCGTCCAATGAGCCAATCCGGGACACTGGCTGGGGTAGCTCGGGCATGGCTACGAAGTCTTGCCTGGTTGCCACCTTGAACAGGGTGAAGCTAGTGCTTCTGTGGACCGCATTTGTTATATGCTACCTCCGCAAACAGCAGCAGCTCTGCCCAGTCATCTTGCTGGTAGTCCACATAGCACCGTAGGTACTGCTCCAATCCCTTGTTAAGACGCTCTGTGGCCCTGTATGTCTGTGGATGCACCGCTGAGGAGAGGGCTTGCCGAGTCCCCACTCGCTTCAGGAACTCCCACCAAAACCGCACGATGAAGTTCCCCCCCGATCGCTCACAACTTGCTGGGCGGGACTGTGCAATCGATACACGTGCTGCACGAACATCCGCGCCAGCCTCTCCGCTGTGGGGACTCATCAACAAGCCACGAAGTGCGCTTGTTTTGAAAACAAGTCAGTCACTACCCAATTAGCCGTCTTCCCCTTGCTCTCGGGTAGCTCCACAATAAAGTCCATGGCGATTTCTTGCCAAGGGCCGTCTGGCGTCGCTACAGGCTGGAGGAGACCCCGGGGCTTCCCCTTGCTCCCTTTGGCCGTTGCACAAATCGGGCAGCTCGCTGTGTACACTCCCACGTCCTTCCGAAGGCTCGGCCACCAGAACTGCCTCCGTATTAGGTGGAGGGTTTTCACAAACCCATAGTGGCCCGCGTTTTTATTATCATGGGCTCTTTCCATCACCTCCCTTCGGTAACGCCTAGGTACGTATAGCTTGCCCTTGTGCCACCAAAGTCCCCCATGTCCTGTTAAAGAGTCTTTGTTCGCCGTCAACCAAGAGTCTTGCTTACCGGCTTCTCGGAAAGTCCGTTGGGGTCCCGGCTCTGCGTCGCTTGCCCACTTCCTCGTTTGGCTGTGCGTCACAGCTTTTGTGGCCAGCCGGGTCATGGGGACGACCGAATCCACCACCTCCTCCCGCTGGCTGGCGTGTTGGGGCATGTGGGACAGTCCATCCGCTAAGAAGTTCTTTTTCCCCGGGATGTGTTTGAGGTCGAAATTAAATCGTCCGAAGTATTGGGACCAGTGCACCTGCTTGGGGGAAAGCTTACGTGGGGTCCTAAGTGCCTTGAGGTTCTTGTGGTCTGCCAACACCTCGAACGGCTGGCTCGCTCCCTCCAGTAGGTGTCTCCAGGTGGACAGGGCCCATTTTATAGCGGATGCCTCCTTCTCCCACACCATCCACTGCCTTTCTGTCTCGGTGAACTTTCGTGAGGCATAGGCACACGGGTGGAGGGCTTCCTCAGGTCCGGGCTGTAGAAGGACCACTCCCGTCGCCACGTCGGAGGCGTCCACCTGGATTACGAACCACTGGTCCGGATCGGGGTGACGCAGGATGGGCTCTGCGGTGAACCTTTGTTTTAGGTCCCTGAATGCCTCTTG
Source organism: Python bivittatus (assembly GCF_059951505.1). Classification (NCBI taxonomy): domain Eukaryota; kingdom Metazoa; phylum Chordata; class Lepidosauria; order Squamata; family Pythonidae; genus Python; species Python bivittatus. The sequence goes on along the minus strand of NW_028277053.1, from coordinate 5,291,055 downwards.
ACACTCCGGGGTCCGTGTGAGGGGCATGCTAGGGTTGGGGTTTTTGCCACTGCCCCGAGTCTTAAGTAAGTCCGTTAATGGTAGGGCGACTTGAGCGAAGTTCGGAATGAACTGCCGGTAGAAGTTAGCGAACCCCAAGAAGCTTTGGAGCTGCCTCCGGGTCCGCGGCGCTTCCCACCCCAGTACATCCTTTACTTTCGCCGGGTCCATCTCCACACCCCTGCTGGATATTCAATACCCAAGGTAGTTCAGTTGCTCTCGATGGAACTTGCACTTCGAGAGGTTGGCATACAGCTGCGCTTTTAACAGTCTTTGGAGCACGGTGCGCACTAGTCTCACATGCTTGGTCAGGGTCTCAGCGTATATTAGGATGTCGTCCAGGTAGACAAGGATACCGCGGTAGAGAAGATCATGCAGCACCTTGTTTATTAATTGCATGAACACCCCCGGAGCTCCTTTTAACCCGAATGGCATCATGCAGAACTGGAAACTGCTGAGCAGGCAATTGAAAGCAGTTTTCCATTCATGCCCCGCACGTATCCGGACCCTGAAGTACGCCTCTCACAAGTCCAGTTTTGTGAACACCTTCCCCTTGGACAGGTGGGACAGAAGGTCCTTCATCAGGGGAAGGGGGTAATGGTATTCGGTAGTTATGGCGTTCAGCCCCCGGTAGTCCATGCACAGCCTTAGCGAGCCATCCTTCTTTTCCTGGAACAACACCGGGGCCGCCAAGGGGGACTTCGCAGGTTGGATGAATCCCCGCTTCATGTTCTTGTCCACGAACTCTCGTAGGGCGCCCATCTCCTTCCCCGACAGGAAGTACATCTTAAGCTTGGGCAACTTGGCCCCGGGCTCTAGCTCTATGGAGCAGTCAATAGGTCTGTGGGGCAGGAGTTGATCCGACTCCGCTTTGCCGAATGCCGCCATCAGGTCGTGGTAAGGGTGGGGGATGCTCTCGATGTCCCCCAACTCCTCTGCTGGCTCCTGCGCCGTGCCAGTCGCCACTGCTGCCATCTGGGTCGCTGCTTCGCTGGGGCCCCTCAACTTTGGTGCCGCTGCCGCCCCAGGGATCCTCGACATCACCGCCACCGTTCTGGCTCCCGCTGCGGTCCACTTGCTCCCCCGCGTGGCCAGCTCCTCCTTCACCGACTGCTTCTTTGGAGTTGCCCCCTTCCTTATCGTCGCTCATCACCTCCAGTTCTCTCTCGCCTGCTCTTCCTCGTCTCGGAATTGCACTGCCTCCAACGCCCAGTCGACAAGGGGGTTCCGCCGCCTCAGCCAAGCCAGTCCAAGTACCAGTGCATAGTCAGCAATCGGGACCACCACAAACCGCAGCTCCTCGTGATGGGTCCTGATTGTCATCTTGACCAGCTCGGTGTAGTACTGAGCCGGTCCCCCCCCGCAAGTGAGCTGTCCAGTTGGCTGAAGGCTATGGGCTCTTGGAGCTGCCGCACCCGGAGGCCCAGCCCAGATACCAGCACCTGGTGTATCAAGCAATGGGTGTACCCGGAGTCCAGTAACGCCTGCAGGTTAGCCTTAGCCCCCGATCTTGCTCCCTGGATGTGGACCCTCACCCGCATGGGCAGGCAGTCCTCTCTCACCATTGGGTCTTTGTGTCTTGGCCCCTCTGCCTGCACTGGGACGTCGTTCAGTGTGGGCTTCACTCGTTTCCCGCCGGCGCCGCCTCTTCCCCCGACGACGTCATCTCGGGGGTGGACCAGCCAGTCCCACTGCACTCTGTCGCAGCTGCCCCCACTCTTTTCCATGGTCGGTCAGGGGCGTGCCGCCCAGGGGATTTCGGGGCCCCAGCGTTTACGTGGGGTGGAGACCCGTCCTGGTCCGTTGGACATTGCACCGCCTGATGGCCTTGTCCTCCGCACCGGTAACAGAGGCCTGTTTTCTTCTGTACCTCTCACCCTCCTGCGGTCTGCCGCCGGCTGCTCAGCTTCTCCTCCGTGGCTGCCTTGCCCGGTTCAGCTTTGACCGGCTTCTGATGCCTCGTCCATTGCTTAATCTGCTGCCACGTAGCCTCTGCCGTCCCGGCCAACCAGATCCACTCCTTTAACGTTGTTGGATCATCCCAGCCGAAAACCCGCTCTAGGATTTCCGGGTTGAGCCCGTCTTTGAAATAGTCTGTTTTCAGGGATTCTGGCCAATCAGTGAGTTTTTCTGCTAGGCACTGGAACTCTAGGGCATGCTCGGCCACCAATTTCTCCCTTTGTCTCAGGCGTCAGATGTTGTCTCTGGCCTGCCTGGCACTCAGCGTGTCCTCGAATCTATCCCGGAGTGCCTGCATGAACTCCGGGAAATTCTCTAGCTCTGCTGCATTTGCGTCATATAGGCGGACGACCCAACCGGCTGCTTGGCCCTCCAGTATGTCAGCCACGTAGGTGACTCGCTCCCTGTCATTGGAGAAAAGGTGGCCCCTCCGTTTCATGAAGTTCCTCACTTGTGTAAGGAAACAGGGCAGTTGCTCGGGGTCCCCTGAGAACTTGCTGGTTAGGCCTCGGAGTTGCAGTGCATCTGCCGTCCGTCGGTCTCCTGATGCCCTGACCCCTAGGCACGTCCCTGGAGCCGGCTGGAGCACAGGACTGGCATTGGCCTCGCCCAACTCCTCCTCTGCCTGTGGTTCTGCTGTGGGGGCCTCGATTCCCCAAAATATGGCCTGCATCATCACCTGGACGGCCCCCAACGGCTGCTGGAAGTTGGCCTCCAACTGGATCACATGTTCCTCCAAATCCTGGACTTTGGATCCTGAGCCACGGTTCGTCATGATTCCCCATCCTGCCGGCCTGTCAGGCCCCATGCCAATGCCAAACGACCACGTGGTGTCCTCTGGCACCCTCTCGGCTGCATCCCCGTGCCCCTTGCTCTGGGCCAGTCCCACCATTGCGCCTTCGGGCTTGGGCTCCTGGTTGCACCACTGGCTCACGCCTTCTCCATCACTGGCCATCTCGGTCAAAGTCGACAGGCTTGGAATACTCGGCTGTCCTGCGGATAGAATTGTGAGCGCTCCTCGGTGATACCAGGTATTGCTCAGGAGAAACCCTGGCTTTATGTAAAGTTTACCCTGTTCGTCTCAGAGAAACTCTCGTGACACGTGTGTTCAGCAAAGAAGTTTACTGAAGCGTAATGTAAGTAAGTACACGCAAAGCCAGGGTTGGCTTGGCATAGCTTACATGGCATTTTATAGCTCCCCCGTTCCTGTGCTTACCCGTTGCTTAGTTACAGATTACCGGCAGTAATCCCCCCCCTTGCCCAAATGGCAGATTCAGTCCGGTGCTTTTGTCTTGCTGGTTGCAGTCTATGGGTTGTGCTGTTGTTGCCTTTGTTGGGCTTCCCTGTTTGCGCGCAAAGCCGGGAGTTCCCGGTCGCTCGTTGATTGCTTCCCTTCTGATCTGCTGCGCTCCCCTCTGTCTGCAGCGCCCGAGGGATATCCGCTTGAGGTTTTGAGTTAAGCGCCGCCCCGTCTGTAGTCAGCTTGCGGTTTTACTTCCGCTTTTCCTCTGCTCGCGCCTGGGTGGTGAAATTGACTAGGAGAAGCTGAGCGGTGCCTTCGCTGTGCCGTGCCGTGCTGGCTGAATCTGACACCCCTCACCTCACCAGGATTTGACAGGAGTGGAATGGAGCCAAAAGGAACCAAGGGCCACCAGCATCCTGTGAAAATCATAGTGGCTGCTTCCCTTAAAGGGTTTGGGTGGGACAAAGAGACAGCTGAGAATGCGTCCAGCTCATCATGGGAAAAGTTGGTGCTGCCATTATTAAATTAGATGATGTTTTTCAAAGAAATGACACCCAATCTGTTTCATTCCAGTAAATATGTAATTTACATTTAATTCCAAATAACCTTTCCAGGGCTGCTGAGGTGTGAAAGAATTTAATGATGTGACACTACATGTATGAAGACACTATTCGTATTCATTAGCCTGGCTGGCCTTAGCTGCTGAGCAGGAACTTTTATGGCTCCTCTTCAGGGGACAACCAAGTGCCGGGCCAGGAGATCACAGAGCTTTCATGCCTGGGATTCACTTGGAGAGGTGGCTGGGAAGCCCTGGCCCAAGAGGATCTCACCCTTCCTTTTGGCAAGCCCCACTTTTGGTCCAGGATTTGAGGCTCGCACACTGATATCTCTCCAAGAGTGTTTTCACCAGGTGAGGTAGGTGCCTGCCTTGGTCATGAGCATATCTCAGGTGATTTGTTCAGCACTTGAAGTCATCTGCTTTTTTCTCCTTGGGCAACAAGTCAAGAGTCAAGTCAAGTCCTTGGCCTCCCAGTCAAGAGCAAGCAGTGGTAATTTATGGAGGGGCTTGGGTGAGTCGAGAGGTACAGTATTGTCCAGAAGAAGCTCGTTAGTCAAGGACAGAAAGGGGCATCAGATAGTAAAATGGCACATTGTTGTGAAATACTTAGCCATGTTTCCAAAAAACTCCAGCTTCGTTTTGCTGGAAAGCTCAGTCACCAGATATCTGTGCTGCCTGCAGTATGAATGACTATATCATTGGCCAAACCCAGCATAGTTTATCTCCTTTTTGCACATGCAGAAGGAGGGGAATGTTCTGTAATGTTATACTCCAGTCAGAGACAGAAGCAAAGTTAGCTGAGTTCCAGTAAGGAGGTGCATTAAGGAACCCTTCAAGGAAACCTTGCAGCCCAGGTAGCTCTCTTTCGCATTCTGACCTTATGCTCCAAAAAATGCAAATGACAATTTGTTACATTTCATTTGTTCTTGTCCCTGAGAAGCCATTTGTGAAGAGTTTATGCCTTCACTGTGAAATTCTACAACCAGAAAAATATAACTTAAAGATTAATGTCTTCAGGGTTCTCCAGCCCCTGCCAGCCTCCATATTCTGCTGGAGATTTGCATTTTAGACACTGGTGAGTCTGCAGGCACAGCTCAATTTAGGAGGAGATCCATCACAAATCGCTCCTCTTCACATGACTGGATTTGGCAGAAGAGTCACGGAAAACATTAGGAGGAAGTGCTGGGAAGATCTGAGGCCAGAGGCCTTAACCCAAGTTGCTTTATAAATACTTCTGCTCTTGAAATATGTCCAGACCAAAGTAACTATTATCTAAAAACTATCCATTGTGGCTAAACAGAAGCCAACAGAAGCAGGAGAAGGCAGAGGCTTCTGAAAAGCCGCACAGCTGGCCTGCATAAACTCTTTCGGCTCATGGTGGCATTTTCCCCATCAGCTTTGTCTTGGGTGCTCTGGGAAGGACGCTTCTCTGATAACTTAGTTCTTCCTATCTGCATTTTAAATTGACGGGGGTTATTTAGACAGTTTATAGACTCTGACAGTGGCTAACTAGCCCTTTGTTGAAAACCTCTATTGAAGGAGAATCTATTCCACTGGTTGAAAGCTTTTACCATTTGGAAATTCTTCCTCATATCTGACCTGGTTCTACTTCCCTGTAGTCTCAACCCTTCGGTTCCAGTCCTGACACCCAGGGCAACAGATACAAGTTCACAGCCTTCTCTCTTTTTTTAAATTTATTTTTACTGAAGAGATTTTTTTACAGAGTAAAAACAATACAAATTTGAAGAAAAAAGAGAGAAAAGTAAAGTGATAAGTGAATAAGTAAGAAATAAAAGAGAAAAGACAGAAAAGAAAAAAAAATATATAAAGAAGTGGATTCTGATCTTTACAGCAGTTATCAATGCATTTATATTTAATCCTCTCTCTATATAGTTATATCGTGGCTCCCTTCTTTCCATATTCTACCTTTGTTAATCGTTAAATCCATAAATCACTTCATTTTTTTTCATTTTCAGCAAAAAGTCCATAAAGGGTTTCCAGTTGCTGACAAATGTAGTTGTCTTTTCAAGCAAATCAATTTGGCCCTCTCTGCAAATTCTGTCATCTTCACCAACCATTCCTCCATTGTGGGTATTTCAGAGTCTTTCCCTCTTTGTGCATACAATACTTTCACTGCAGTTACCATGTATAAAAACAATCTTCCATAGGTCTTTTCAGGTTGTCTATCCATTAGTCCCAACAAAAATGTTCTGCTTTCAGTTGAATATTAATTTTTAAAATTCTTTGTATCACTGTGTATATTTGAATCCCAAATTTTCTAGCTTTTTTGCAAGTCCACCAGGCATGATAAAATGACCTTCATGTTTTCCACATTTCCAACATAAATTTGAAGTACCTTTATATATTCTAAAAAGTTCTTCTGGTGTCATATACCAGTGGTACATCATTTCATTAAAATATTCTTATTGTGGTCCTTTCAACCACATATTTTCCCATTGATCCATCTGTATATTATAACCAAAGTTCTTATCCTGTTTTATCATACACTCTTTAACTTGTTATTGTTCCATTTCAAATTTCAGTAAAAGCTTATATATTTTAGCAATTGCATGTTCATCATTTGTACCTAATTCAGTTTCAAATTCTGTCTTATGTTGTCCAGTTCCAAATGTCCTTTTGCTACTTTAAATCTTTCTCTTAACTGTACATATGAAAACCATTGAAACTAAATCCCTCTATGGTCAATTGCTCTTTTGACTTCATCTTATATTCCCCATGTTCTTGTTCTAACAACTCTCAATATGGTAACCATTTCTCTTTGCCAGATGTTTCTTTTCTATAAAATGTTTCTTGTGCTGAGATCCACAAAGACCTTTTCAGGCACAGCCTGGGTTTGTATCTATTCCATGTTCTCAATATGGCATTTCTAACATAATGATTTTTAAAATCTACATTGTGTAATAGTTTTATTTTCTGGGACTTCCTTTAATTCTTCCTCTTTCATTTTTATCTCATCTAAAATCGCTTGTCTCTTCTTTTTAAGTGTGCTGAGGCAGTGAAGGACAGGAAGGCCTGGCGCAATATGGTTCATGGGGTCACGAAGAGTCGGACATGACTTAACGACTAAACAACAACAACAATTATGTTGTATGAAATATGGTCTCATAACAGCTTTACTTGCATCCCAAACCATCTTTATATCTGTACCTTTATTAGGATTATTCTGAAAAAAATATTTTAACTTCTTTTTATGATCTTCCAATTATAAGTAAGGGGCTGGGGGTTATCCCGAAGGTCCAGCGGAGGCTCTGGCTGCTGGCTGGAATAGAGGGCGGCTGGGGCTTTGGACAGGATTGTGCCTATGGGGCCTCTCTTGCTCATTTGAGCCCGTTGCTCCCCATGGTTTACGGAGGAGCTGAGGGTTCTGAAGAGGGTTAAGAGATGCCTGGAGTACCGCTGGAAGAAGACAAGGGCCAAACCCGACCGAACACAAGCTAGAGCCATGGTTAAGGCCTACCTTGTGGCGGTAAGAGCAGCGAAACGTCAGTATTTCTTTTCTCTTCTTTCCATCTGTGTAGATGTGTTCGTCTTTTTACAAATTTTAATTATGTATTTATTGTTTTAATGATGTAAACCACCCAGAGTCCCCCATTGCAGGGAGATGGGCGGAGATAAGTCTATGTATAAATAAATAAAATAAATAAATAAAATTCTCCGCTCTTATTGCATCCGCAGAATGCTGTCCAGCAGCCCTGTTTAGAATCACCCAATCCCTGTTGGGGAGAGGGGGTTCAGAAAACCATCTACAGGGCCATGCTGAGGAATTTTCTGAGCATCTGCAGGATAAAGTCATTTGGATCCGTTCTAAGTTGGACGCCAAGCGTGAGGCATAGTCTGGTGAGATGCCCAGGGAACATCTTTGCCAAGTTATCTGGGACCAGTTTGATCTTGTTGGTCCTGAGGAAGTAGACAGGATCCTCCAGACTGTAAATGCTACCATGTGCCCTTTAGATCCATGTCCCTCCTGGCTGGTGAGGGCAGCCAGGCAGGGGACGTGTGGTTGGGTCCTGGCGATGGTTAATACATCCTTGAGAGAGGAGGTGTTCCTGACAATCTTTAAGGAGGTGCTGGTGCATCCCCTCCTCAAGAAACCATTGTTGGACCCTACTGTTCTGGATAATTTCCAACCAGTCTCCCACCTCCCCTTTATGGGGAAGGTGGTTGAGAAGGTGGTGGCACTGCAGCTCCAGAGGATTCTGGATGATACAGATTATCTGGACCCCTTTCAGTCAGGTTTCAGGCCTGGATATGGAATAGAAACAGCATTGGTCACACTTATGGATGATCTCTGGTGGGAATGGGATGGAGGTGGTACATCCAACCTGGCTCTCCTTGAACTCTCAGTGGCTTTTGATACCATCGACCATGGTATCCTTCTGGACTGACTCAGGGAGTTGGGGGTGGGTGGTGTAGTTTTGTGTTGGTTCGCCTCCTTCCTCCAGGGCCGGTCCCAACTGGTGGTGATGGGGGAGGAGAGATCAGGCCTGCGGCCCCTCCTTTATGGGGTGCCGCAGGGTTTGGTACTCTCTCCTCTCCTTTTTAACATCTACATGAAATCGCTGGGTGAGATCATCTGTCTCCACAGGATTAGGTATCATCAATATGCCAATGATACTCAGTTATATATCTCCATCCTGGGGGAAGTAAGTGATGCTGTGGCTGCCCTTTCCAGGTGCCTGGAGGCTATGGAGGTCTGGATGGGGAACAACAGGCTTCAGCTGAACCCTGGCAAGACGGAGTGGCTGTGGGTTAATGGTCCCTCGGTCCCTAGGAATTTGCCATCTTTGGCTCTGGGTGGGGTTGCACTGCCCCAGACAGACCTGGTGCGTAACTTGGGGGTCCTCTTGGACTCACGACTCCTGCTGGAAGAGCAGGTGGCAGTCGTCGCCAGGAGGGCCTTTGCGCAACTTCATGTTGTCCACCAGCTACGCCCTTTCCTGGACCAAGAGGCCCTTTGAACAGTCACTCATGCCCTGGTCATCTCCCATATAGACTACTGTAATGCACTCTACATGGGACTACCCTTGAAGAGTATCTGGAAGCTTCAACTGGTCCAAAATGTGGCCGCATGGGTGATTTTAGGTGCATCAAGATCAGCACATATAACACCTTTGCTCTGTGAGCTGCATTGGGTGCCAGTTTGCTTCCAGGTCCAATTCAAGGTGTTGGTTATCACCTTTAAAGCCCTACATGGCATGGGTCCAGGATACCTGAAGGACTGTCTCATCCCTGTCACATCAACCCATCCCACCTGGTCATGCAGAGAGGGCATGCTACAGACCTCATCTGCAAGAGAATTTCATCTGATGGGGTCCAGGAGGCGAGCCTTCTCTGCAGCAGCCCCTGCCCTTTGGAACACTCTTCCCCCAGAAGTGAGGTTGGCCCCCTCCCTTTTAGACTTCAGAAAAAAACTGAAGGGTGGGGATGGGAATAGTCAGTTTTGGGGTTGGCTGGTTCCCTAGTCTTATCTTTGACTGATATTATCTGGTCACAGGCTGAAATAATATCACCATCTCTTGGATTTTATTGTATTTAATAATTGTATTTTATATTTGTATTATTTATGTTTTTACTGATTTTAAATTGTTTTGTTGTGAACTGCCCAGAGTCCCTCCTTGTGGGGGAGCTGGGCAGTGATATCAGTTTGATGTATAAATAAATAAATAAAAAATATTCTTTTGAATCACCATTTTTGTATCTCCATGCATCTGCAAGCCCTAAATTGTCCATCATATCAAAAAAGATTTTTGGCAGTTTACTTTGTGTTGCCTTAATATCTTTCTCAGAGGTTCTATTTTTTTGAGGGCAAACTGCTCCATTCCAATGACCCATTAGGTACCAATTTTCATATGATAAATCCATTAATTTATCCATGAGTCCTTTATAAAATGTTGTTTTATCTTCATTTTGGGTATAAATTCCTAATATCAAAGTCCTAGTCCAATGTAAATTACCTTCCACCCTCACATATCTACCATAATCATTAGTCAGTATCAGTTCTGGTTGTAATTGTGAGTTTATTTATTTGTTTATTATAAGAAACAACTGTTTCTTTTTTTATTTCCTGCTGAAATAAACTCTTCACTTAAATTTTTATGAATCAAATATTTTTTATCCTTTTTTAAATATGTGTTTCTTGTAGACAGATTACATCTTGTTTCAATTTTTTCAAATAATGAAATAATTTTCTTCTTTTTTGATGAGCATTTGCTCCATTTATATTCCACGTTAGGCATTTAAATTCCATAGTTATGCCAGAAATTTAGAAAAGTCAATACCTGTAGCACCTAACATGGTAGCCTTTTCCTCAGTTTCTAGTTGTGGCTGTTGCTTAGTCCTTCTGTCACCTTCAGTTGGATTTCTTCCATTTCCTCTTTAAATTCTTCTAATAATTCTTTTGCTTTTTGTACTGAATTCAGTCTGAACCTCTGTTGCTTAGAAGTAAAAATCACTCCTTCCAATTTATCCCATCAAAATGGTATCTTTTTCTGTTTGAATGTGTCAGTCAAAAAGAAGTACCCCTTTCTCTTATGCAGCATTCTGATCAGGATTTCTTTAAGTACAATTACATCTATATTGTTAATCTTCAGTCTTCAGGTAGTAAAATGTTGATGCAAAACTTGGTCTCTAGCCTTTTTCCTGACAAAGTGCACAAGAATATCCCTTGGTACATTTCTTAATTTTGCAAATTGTGTATTAATCCCATAGACTTTGCAAATCTCTGCCTCCATATCATCTTCATCCCATTCTAAAAATTTTTATTAAAGATTGAACAACTTTTTCTCTGGTGTCTTCACCAGAATCCTCTGGAACTTCTCTGAATCTCAAGCAGAATTCTTTTTCTTTCAATTCCAATAGTGTCAGATTGTCTAAGTCATTTTCCATCTCTCTATTTATTATTTCTGTTTTATTTTCTAAAATTTCCACTTTATCATTAATTTGTTTTACTTCTTCAGCCAGTTGTCCTACAGATTCTTCAATTTTTAAAAACTTCTTCTTTCATTTCCTCTTTCCTTTTTAAAAATCTTTCTTCTCTTCTATCTTCAAATGCAGCCAGATCACTTTTAACAGACTGATAGATTCAGATACCTTCTTTTCCATCTCTTCAAACATTTTTTGTAATATCTCTGGAGTAATCCCCTTTCCTATTGGTTGCTCTAACGATCCTCTTCTCCCTTCACCAAGTTTTGCTGCTTTCCTGGTAATCACCATTCTTTTATTTGTAATACAAAAGCGAAAGTGTCAGTTATAAAGGTGAAAGTAAAAGGCAGAGTTTTTTCTCTCTTTTTTCTCTTTTGCCTTCTTCTATGACCTTAAGGCTTCAGTCCAATCTGTCACTGGTAATTCTGGTCACACAGTCTATTTCATATTACTTTTATCTCTTTGTTTTGTAAAATCCACCGTCTTTTCCCTTCAATATTAAACAATCAGCATTCCCATGAAGGTATGATCTATTTGTCTAATTATTTCCTTTTTAAAAAAAATAATAACCTTATTAATTTAAAAAAAAGGAACAGTAAAAACTAACATTAAGAGAAAGAATAAGAAGAAAGAATAGAAAATTGAAAAAAGAGAAAATAGTACAGATCAAAAGTGCAGAAAAGAAAAAGGAACAACAAAGAAAAAATTTATTTCCAACCCTCCTTGCAACAGATATAAGTAACAATACATATCAAACTCTTACTCTAAATTTAAAACATAACTTCCATTATTTCTATTAACTGATGTTATTTCTAATCATCAAATCCATACAACATAATTTCATTTTTTTCTGTTTCCCACAAAAAGTCCAAAAGTTCCAGTTACACAATGTTGTATCTCGAATCAAAGCAGTCAGTTTTACCATCTCAACCAACTCCATCATCTTCACCATCCATTCCTCCACTGTAGGTAGTGTCTTATCTTTCCACCTCTATGCATATAAAAGCCTTGCTCCTGTTATCATATATAAAAACAAAGTTCTATGAGTTTTTTCCAACTGTTTATTCATCAAACCCAAAAGGAAAGTCTCTTGTTTTGCTTGAATCTTCTGTATACAAATATGTATCTCATTCCAATTTTTTTTTGGTTTTTTACCATTCCATCAGAGATGATAAAATGTCCCTTCTTGTTGTTCACATTTCCAGCATACATTCGAAGTACCTTTATACATTTTAGTCAGTTTATCTGGCAACAAGTACCAATGATATACCATTTTATAAAAATTCTCTTTAAATGCTCCTGATCATGTTCTTGAATCATCTGTTTGAGGGTCTTCCCCACTATAGACATCAGGCTGACAGGCCAGTAGTTTTCCAGTCCTCCTTTTCTGAAAATAGAATCATTTGCTTATGGTCTCATCTGAAGTCAGAGGCTGAAAAGGGAGACCAGGTGGACATCAACCTGCAAAGCCAGCAGGCAGTCAGGTGCTTGCAGCCACTCTGGGTTAGAGTTTGCATAGAAGTTAGTTTTATCAGATTCAAAAGCCACCAGTCCATACTGGAATTGCCTAGTTTAGATCAAAGCCTATTCTTGTCAGTAGAGTCAAATGTAGCAGAAAAGTCAACCAATGCCCGATACAGGCTTGCTTTACTTCGTACTTCATACTTTTCAACCAGGTGAGTCAACATAAAACAGTGGTTAAATGTCAAATATCCTTCTGCAAAATAAGTTAGCCTTCCAAAATATTATTTGACATAACATAGTCTTCCGGTTTATGCAACAAATGTTTTGTGTAGATTTTTGCTGCAATATCTGTAACACTGCCATTAGATGGACAGTTGTGTTCTACCTTTTAGGAAATTGACCAGATGAATTAATATAATGAAAAAGCTTCAGAAAGATAGGAATCCACCATTCACATGCTGAATATAGCATTTCTCCATGGGCGCATGGCTAAAATATTTTCTAAGCAGCCGAGAATCTGTCATACATTGGCAGCTGATATGAACAATACTATGAGAATAGTAGTGTGTTTAAAATTGGTTTGTCCTTGTGCTCCAAAGAGAAGCAACTGGCTGGTGAATCTTTTTGCAAGATGGTGTTAAATATTTGAGAACATCACTTCTTTAGCTGCTAAAAATGTGTTTTTGGAAGCCAAGACCAAATGTTCCCAAATTGTCTCAGAAATAATTGGCTTAACACTTTTCTGAGGTTTGTTTTTAATGTACTATAGTTATACTTTCATCCAATATTTTATTCAATGTTGCAATATTTACAAAATGTGTATAATTCCAGGAATAATATGAAAAGGAAAGTCTGAAACAGTTCTGTTTAACTTGAAGAACAATGAATAAGGGACTTGATAACAATCTTGGAATACCTAATACAGAAGTGAGGACACCCATATTCAAGGTCATCAACATATGATATCTGAAAGGCTACCACATGCAAGAGGAGATAGCCTTGTCTTTTGCAGAAACTGCAAACAGGATGACAACCAATGATTAAAAGAAAGAAGATCAGGGGCTGAATCTTAGCAGAATTTCCTATCTGTGAGAGTCTTTCTATGTGAAATCCCCTCACTGGAACTTTTCAAGCAGGGTTTGGATGGTCACCTGCTGGAGATTAAGTGACCTAGAAGGTCCCTTCCAACTCATGCATTCCTTGAATCTGACAAAGTACAGAGAAAAAGCTCTAAATTATCATTATAACATTAAACATAATTAAAAAGAGTCAGAAAGAAGTAAGTAACAGCATCCACCAGATTACAGTTTGACCCTTCTTAAATATCAGATACCTCTCTAAATAAAAGAATCCTTTGTTCCCTGTTGGAAGGTAACTGAGGCATGTTCTGGCCTCCGGAACCCTGAAGTAGTCCTAAAGAAGCTTTCTTCTAGCAGCGAAAAGAACTAGGAGAATGCAGTGTTTAAAATCGCCTAGTTGGGGTGGATCTGTACAGTTTGGTAGGTTAGCACCAGCACTTCAGATAGTGTCCAGAAACAGACTGATAGACAACAGTTGGAGTTGTTTGAATAAATAAGCCACATTAGTATTCTATGCAAATGTGCTTATGTCTTCTGCAGAAATTTGGACATTTAGATTCACAGCTGAATCCAAGAACAATTTCAGAACATTGCTAACATTGTTTTCAAACAACCAAATTGATGCCTGTATACATGGACATCACCAGATGGAGTACATAGAAAGCAAATTGACTATATTATGACTAAAAGGAGGTGGAGGAATTCAATTATAGCATGGCCAGGTGCTGACTGTGGAACAGATCCTGAACTGCTCATGTGCAGGTTCCAGGTTAAGCTAAAGAAGAAGAAAGCTGGCCAGTTTCCACAAACTGGTCTTGACCATATACGTGAGCATTTTCAAGGAGAACATCAGGAATTGCCTTGAAGTCTTGAACCTCAATTGATAGGGAACCAAAGGAAGTGTGGAATGAACTTACAGAAGTTGTTAAGGATGTATGTGAAAAGAAACTGCCAAAAATGAAGAAAACAGAAGAAAGCAAACTGGATGTCAGAACTAACCATGGAAATTGCCAAGAAGAAAAGCCAAAGCCAAGAAAGACAAAATCTCAGGAAGGAACTTAACAAAGAGTTTCAGGGAACTGTTAGAAGAGACACAGAGCAGTATAACAACATCTACAAAGACACTGAAGATGAAAACAGACAAACAAGGAAAGTCTTCCAAAAGTTCTCAGAACTCAGAAGGAGGTTTCATCCTTGAATTAGTATATTAAAGGATGCCAATGGACAGATAGTAACTGATTCAAAGAAGATCAAAGAAAGATGGAAGGAGTATACTGAAATACTGTACAGTAGAGATGTCAACATCAAGATACCTTAGAAAATATTCACTACTTACAAGAAGGTCTAGTACTAGAAGATGAAGTTAGGTCTTTGCCTGGTCAGAAGGTTACAGGAACTGATGGAATACCCACAGAAATATGGCAAGCCACAGAAGAAAAATCTGTGAAGTTCCTAATGAAGCTATGCCAGCAAATCTGAAGAATGACACAGTGGCCAACAGATTGGAAGAAGTCAAATCAAATCAAATCAAATCAAACCTTTATTATGGCCTTTGGGCCAGAGAGCACAGCCATAAAATACATAAACCTATAATTATTAATAAAACGTTTAAAAAGTCATAAAATACAGTAAAATTACATAAAATACATTATTGTAATAGCTGTGGTACCAATAGCAGTGGCAATCACCAAAATTTGTGCTAAACCTCAACTGTAGGTAGGACAATACAACAAATGGTAGCACAAAATTGGGCAGCCTGGAAAGATATGTCAGGGTCCTGATCAGATAGAAGCAGTGACAGCCATTGTGTTCTCTACCAGGGTAGTTCTTTAAAATGGGATAAATATATCTCTTCCAAGGTTCCCTATAGAGAGAGCAACAAAGGAGCATGTGGCTTAGGGATTCCACAGAGCCATCTCCACATGGGCAGAAGCACTGCTGGAGAGGGATGTTTTTATACCACCCTCACAGAACTGCAGGGGTAGTGCATCCAATCTGGAGAAATTTCAGAATTAGAATTGAAGAGAGATAAGATGATGGCACGTGTCCATTTGAGAAGAATCCATAAACTGAAGGCTTAAACTGGTTTGAAAATCAATATCCCAGATAAGTCATTTAAGATGACTCCTGGAATTTTCAAACCCTAATGAACAGAGGCTTTCCAAAGAGCGTCCTAAGGACTGGAGTTTGCTATTAGTTTTTGTTAGCCGCATTGATTTAAAGTGGTCTCTGAGAACCAGTGGAGCCAGACCCACAGAAGAAAAAATCAATTTCAACCAGAAATTAAGGAGACAGAACCAGGCTCTGGCACCCAAAGAAACCAAACCTGTCTCTAACCATAAAACAGCATTCTTGATGCATCTTGGAATTGTAAGTATTGCTCTTATAAATCTAGACTGGACAACTTCCAGGATATTAAATTTCATGAAAATGCAAACTGGAACACCATAAAGAAACTGAGAAATGACCTTAGCAAGAAAAACCTTGCAAGCTGCAGGGATAAAATGTGCCCCCTTTGAATAGAAGAATCTTAAGACAGCTGTGGAGCTGTGTTGGGCCACACTGGCCCAATAGGAGACACGTGTGCTCCAAGATCAGGAGGCCTGGAACTATAACCTAAGATATTTATAAGTTTGCACCTGCTCTATTGGGGTCCCACTAATTTGCCACTTATGCATCCTACAGTTGTGTTGTGCAAAAATTAGCACTTCAGTTTTCTGATAATTTACTACAAGTTGTTGTTTTAGGCAAAAGGAAGCCAATGCCCTCAATGCCCTTCTCATTCCCACTTGGGAGACGGACAGAATCGCTACCTCGTTTGCATAGAGCAAGTCTGGAAGTTCACAGTCTGCTAACATTGGAGACTGATGATTAGAAGATGAGAGAGCCTGAATTATTGAACTGATGTACAGATTAAAAAGTAAGGGGGCTAGAATACACCCTGGACTTACCACTCTTTTGGCGCAAACAGCTCCAGAAAGGTGCCCCCAAGGGGGACATCTGACTCTCAGTGAGGTGTTAGAATAAAAGGTCTGGATAAGAAGGAACAATCTTTTATCCAGTGAGGATCCCTGACGTTTTGCCACAGCCTCTCCCTTGGAATCAGATCAAAAGCTGATTTGAAGTCCACAAAGGCTGCAAAAAGGGTGCCTTTGGGCAGCGAAATGGTGCAGGACCAGACAGTGGCCTAAGGCTGAACAATCCCCTCTAAATCCTGCCTGTTCCTCAACAAGAATATTTTTACTTTGGACCCAATCCAACACTTGTAAATAGAGGTACTTTGCTTATTGTGTTAAGCAAGCGAATTCGTCTATAGCTGGCAGGGTTAAGCCTACTTCCTGTATCCTCACAGAGACACAGGAGGCCATTTGGGAGAAGTCACCATTGGATGGGGAACCTCCACTGGATTATTTAATAGTTCTGGATTAAAAATGTTCTGAAAGTGACTCTCCCAAATGCCGGTAGGTATTTGGCAGATGGGACTAGCGACTACCGCAGGAGAGCAGTTAACCAGGCGCCAGAACCAAGCAGGGTTCTTA
The DNA here is from genome assembly GCF_059951505.1 of Python bivittatus. Taxonomy (NCBI): domain Eukaryota; kingdom Metazoa; phylum Chordata; class Lepidosauria; order Squamata; family Pythonidae; genus Python; species Python bivittatus. Next base: position 5,274,231 of record NW_028277053.1, on the reverse strand, counting down.
AGCTTCGCTGCTGCAATTTATCTCCCTGATCCTCTCTCAGCGCTTTTAATTTCTTAGACTTTATAAGTGCTTTACAAAAACCTCTTTGCTCTCTGAGTGACTGAAAGGAACCTAATGAGTTGTCAGATCGAAAAGTGTACACTGCAGTAAGAAGGGCCTTTTTTGCTTTATAACCATCTGTGTCAAACCAAGGTTTGGATCTCATATGAAGGAGGATAAAATTAACTGATGAAATTCTAGATAGTGGAGCCTGGAGAATGTGAATAATACACTGGGAACGTGGTAATACCTGTTCAGAGGAGACTGCTAAACACATTTGGGCGCGGAGTTGAAGGAGGGCTTCTGAATTTAACAGAGTGGGTGAGTTTTTTGATACTCTGGAGGACCGTTTATTCCAAACGAGTCTTTTTGTTGTGGCCTCGGGGGTGGGAGGGGGGACAGTGAGGTACAGCTAGGAACGTAATAGTTACTTTAGGATTCAGATGGCAGATTAATGAGAAGAGGTCAATCAACATTCCAATACCATAAAAAGGAGACTTAACAGAGTGTGCAAACTATGGTACAATATCCTTAATTTCACACGCTAGCAAAATAACATGTAGGATCATCCAAAGCGGATTAGAGCCCTACATGGAAAAAGAGATGCCAGATGTTCAAGCTGGCTTTAGAAAAGGCCGAGGAACACACAACATAATTGTTGAATGACGCTGGGTAACTGAGAATGCCAAAGAATATCATAAAGAAGTCAGTATGTACTTTATAGATTATAGTAAGGCCTGCGATTCAGTCAATTACATCAAGCTGTGGAAGGAGCTTATTAAAATGGTAATCCCAGAACATCTCATTGTCTTAATGTGAAACCTATATACAGGTCAGAAAGCCACAGTATAGATAAAACATGGCAAAACAGGCTGGCTCCAGGTTGGCAAAGGAGTGTGACAGGGATATATATATTCCCTTTATTTATTCAACCTGTATGCTGAATATATATTAAGGAAAGCTGGATTGGAAGAAGATGACTGCGGTTTTAAAACTGGAGGAAGAAACACCAGTAACCTGCAGTATGCTGATGACACTACACACATAGCCAAAAATGAAAAGGATCTGCAAGGTCCAGTAATGAAAGTCAAGGAGCACAGTGAAAAAATGGGTCTAAGATTAAATATAATGAAGAGCAAACTAATGACAATGGGTACAACAACCAGTCTTAGAATGACAACGAAGATATTGAAGTTTCCGTCTTTTAGGATCAACCATCAACAGTAAAGGAACAAGTAGCTAGGTAATACGCCACAAACTAGCACTTGGTAGCCATGAAGGCCTTGGAAAAGATATTCGGATGCCATGATACAATATCTACAAAGTTCAGAATAGTGCAAGCAATGGTATTCCCTATGAAACTTTATGGAAGAAGAGTATTGATGCTTTTGAACTTTGGTGTTGGAGAAGACACCTGAGAATACCATGGGCAGCCAAGAAAACAAACCAATGGATCATTGAACAAATCAACCGAGAGATTTCACTCAAGGCACAAATGACCTGGCTCAAATTATCCTACTTCAGACACATTATACGAAAACCTATATCTTATATAGGTATATACGAAGCCACATCCTTTCACTGAGAGGCACTTTACTGCTACCCGTGCCCACTTGGCAAATAACTGTCAGTTGTTTTTATAAGCTGGGAAAGGCAAGGACCAAGCACCAGGATTCAGGTTGTTCAAAATGAAAGTATCCCTTATAACTGCACAAATGGAAGCTGTATGGCTACATCGATATCCAGCTATACAAAATTTATTCAGGAAAAGGGGGAAAAACAGATGAAAGGAAGCTATTATATACACAGAATTTTACATTAATATGATTATACCTTAGAAAGTTACATTTTCCCTGTGTACCTCTTAAACCCTGAGTTTAGGAGTTACATTGAGTGATGCGGTAATTCCAGAAATCACTTGTGTGAGCAAATCCCACCAGAGAATTCCATGCAATGTGAAGAAGCCTTTCCTTTTCTCTGTCCTCAGTCTTCTACCATTTCTCACCACCGAAAAAGCTCCACCAGGCAATTTGTGATACAATAGTGACCGAGAAGAATGTCTTTCTTCTGTGGATCTCAGCACAAGAAGCATCTTATAGAAAAGAAACAGCAGACAAAGAGAAATGGTTGACATGTCAAGAGATGTTGGAACAAGAGCATGGAGAAGACAAAATGAAGTCAAGGGAGCATTTGACTGTAGAGGGATTTAGTTTCCAATGGTTTTCATGTGTAAAGAGAAGGTTCTGAAGTAGATGGGAGGACATTTAGAATTGAATGGCATAGGGCAGAGTTTGAAACTGAATTATGTGCAAATGATGAACCTGTACAGTAATACCTTGGTTCACGAACGCTTCGGTTCACGAACAATTCGGTTCGTGAACAGCAGCGTTCACACATTTTTGCTTCCATTCGCGAACTCCGCATCGAGTGACGAACACGACCCGCGGCCATATTCCCTGCTCTGACACGTGGTTGTGGCTTCTTCTAGGTGCGATCGCGGTCGCAGACAGACACTTGCTGTGAAGCTTTTTGGTGTCACCTCAAGCAAGGTTAGTGTTCTCTCTCTTCATACTGTACTGTACTGTAATTTGTTTCATATTTTTGTGGTTAAAAAAAAATACATATGGTTCAGAACGGATTAACCTTATTTACATTGAACCTTATAGGGAAATTTGATTCAGTTTGCAACCAATTTGGCTCGCGACCAGAATAGTGGAACGAATTAAGTACGTGAACCGAGGTACCACTGTAATTGCTGAGGTGTGTAAGCTTTTACTGAGATTTGAAATGGAGGAAAAACAAGTTGAGAAGTGTATCATAAAATGGGCTAGGAATTTTGATTGTAATGTGCAGATGGATCAATGGGAGAGTATGTGGGGGGGGACTGAAATTCACATTGTGTTACAATTTAAAAAAGAATTTTTATAAAATGATGTGCTGTTGGTAAATGACACCAGGGGAATTTTCTAGAATGTATAAAGGTGCTTCAGGTTTATGTTGGAAATGTGGAAAACATGAAGGGTCATTTTCTCATGCTTGGTGGACTTGTGGGAAAGCTGAAGATTTTGGGCTCAAATACATGCACCGATACAGAGAATTTGGGGGTTGATATTCAGCTGAAACCAGAGCTTTTTTTGCTGGGACTAATAGTCAGATAACAAGAGAGGACCTATGGAAGATTGTTTTCGTGTGTGGTAACTGCAGCGAGATTGTTGTATGCGTGAAGGTGGAGGAACTCTGGGGTGCCTGTGGCGGAGGAGTGGTTGGTGCGGATGACAGAGTTTGCAGAGATGGCAAAGTTGACTTGTTTGGGGAAAAGACAACAACTACATTTGTCAGTGACTGGAAACCCTTTATGGACTTTTTCCTGAAAACAGAAAAAAATGAACTTGTGATTTATGGATTTGGTGATTAGAAAGGACAACTTATGGAAAGAAGGGTGCCACGATATAACATAGAGAGGGACGAAAGGATATAAGTGTATTTATAACTGCTGCAAAGAAGATCAGAAACTGCTTCTTTGCGTCTTTTTTTCTTTTCTTTTCTTTTCTTTTTTCTTTTCTTTCTTGCTTATTTACTTATCACTTTTCTTTACATGTCTTTTTCTTTTTTAAATTTGTATTGCTTTTGCTCTGTGGAAGATTTCTTCAATAAAAATTAATACTAAAAAAAAAGAGAAGAAGAATGATTTCTTTCTAGAGACTAATATTTAACTGAAACCAGAACTTTTTTTCTGGGACTAATGGACAGAAAACAGCCACGGAATTTGGCTCCACGGAAGACTATTTTTATATATGATCACTGCTGCGAGACTGCCATATGCGCAAAAATGGAAAGACTCTGAAATGGAGGAATGGTTGGTGAAGATGATGGAACTAACAGAAATGGCAGAATTAACTTGATCAACAAGTACATTTATTAGTGACGGGAAACCCCTTATGGATTTTTTGTTGAAAAAAGAAATAAATGAACCGGTGATTTATGGATTTGATGATTAGAAAGGGTAGATTATGGAAAGAAGGAAATTATGCTGTAACCTTAGTGAGAGAGGGTAAAATATAAATGTACTTATAACTGCTGTTAAGAAGGTTGGAAGCTACTTCTTTTTCCTTTTCCTTTTCCTTTTCCTTTTCCTTTTCCTTTTCCTTTTCCTTTTCCTTTTCCTTTTCACTTCCTTATTACTTTTTCCTATTCTTTTTCTTTCCAATTAAAAATTTTGTTTTTTTCTGTTAAAAATTTCTTTTCATACATGCGTACACACACACACACACTCACACATATATATACAGGTAGTCATCACTTAACCATTTGTTTAGTGACTGTTTGAAGTTACAACAGTGCTGAACAAAGGGACTTACAACCGATCCTCGCACTTACAACTGTCACAGCACCCCCATGGTCACATGATCATGATCTGGGCACTTGGCAACTAGCTTGCACTTATGATTGTTGCAGCATCCCGGGGTCATGTGATCGCCATTTGCGACCTTCCCAGCCAGCGTCTGGCAAGCAAACTCAATGGGGAACCATGTGATTCGCTTAATGACTGTGTGATTTGCTTAACGGCCACAGTGATTTGCTTAATGACTGCTGCAAAAAAGGTTGTAAAATTGGGCAAGACTCGCCTAACAACTGCCCCACTTAACAATGAATTTTCTGGTCCCTATTGTGGTCGTTAAGTGAGGACTACCTGTATGTGATTTCTTTTGTTCCTCATTGCCAGGCCCTTTTAGGGAAGGGATGTAACTCCCGTTTGGCTGGTCTTGTCTGAGCTCCATTCTGAGACAGTTCTGACATTCCAAGTCAGAAAGAGTCTGGTCGTACCTTTTCCGACTAACACATTTTATTACCAGGCATAAGCTGCAGCTCACAAAACGTACAGTATGTCTTGTGATAAAATGCGTTAGTCGGAAAAGGTACGACCAGACTCTCTCTGATTTTTGGTTTCAATAGACTAACGTGGCTCTCCTACCATTTTTCCTCCAGGCCACCTGACAGCCGTGGCTCAGTCCACAACATTCGCAGCAGTCCATAATGGGCCGGTACACAACATTTCACTCATTTCCACACATCCGTATACAAAGACACACAAACCACCTGCAAAGAAAGATAATCCATCTGCCCTTGAGCTGCCAAGCCTGCCCGTTGGCTCCAGGGGGGAGGTCTGCCATGCTGATCGCAGAGGAGGGCTGGAAGTGTGGACTGGGGGTTTCCTTCCCCTTTTCTCCGTCTCTCTGCTGTAGATTTAGGGTTTTGCAGAGTGACAATGCTACTGCCTTCCCAATAAAAAACAGCCAGACTTCTAAATAGAGCATTGCAAATTGTTACATGGCATTACTTACTAGCTAAATTTAGATTTATCATCTTGAAACCTTAATGAAGAATTATTTTATGCACACACACACACACACACACACACACACATTTATCAGTTGCAAGTGATCTGCCAATGGATGTGACCCTCGCTTGAATTTATAAAACACAAATCTACTTTGACAGAAATACATTAATATAATACATATTTACCAAATTCCCATCTGGAATACAGCAATAAACAGTCTACCACAATCTCGAACCACACATGTATTTTGCGTGCACATGCTGAACTCTGTCATAGATGAGGTCCCTATTTAAAGCAATGGAAAGGACAGCTTCTTCCCCCCCCCCCCCCCAGCTACCATTGCTAACTCGCTTAAGGCTTCTTCCTCACAAACATGTGATTGTACATTCCTCCTGTTCCTGAGTTGCTGAAAAGCCCGTGGCACTGTTTGCACGGCCCAACAGCCGAGCTCTAATCTTCAAGGCCACAAGGCGAGGGGTTTGTCATTACAGCTTTGCTGCAGAATAATTGAAGGACAGTAATTGCTGGATTCCCTGGCTTTGTTACTCTTCCTGTCACCCGCTGTCCACCAGTCTTTAAAGAGAGGTGTCCAGAAATAGCCTGGCGGACAGGCCACGGGCACAACAGAAGTGTTACAAGGAGCATCAGGCCCACTCCCTTCTGCCTCCTCGTTCTTTGGCTGAGCCTGCCACTTCCCTTCCGGCTGAAAGGCGGAACTGGTCGAACTCTAGTCAGATTTGTCCCACCTCCCAAATACCCCAAATGGGCGAGTGCTGCAAGGCAATGGCAGTGCAGGCAAGCTTGAAAAAAGAAGCTTGGCACGACTGCTGTTTTGCAGATTTTGTAGGACGACCCTTGGATATCCAGCAAGCATCCAGTAATGACTATGTGGGCCAGTTTCTGTGCTTTAGGAGACAGAATCCTTGGATCAATTCATGCGACCTGCTTCTTTAGTAGTTCTGCAGTGCGGCTTTTTAAGGGCACCCAAGATTTTTGTTTTGTGAATTATTTCTCATTTTATTAACACCTGAGTGGAGCTGGTGGAGTTCCCTGCTGCCTTAAGGAACCAGTGGAGGTCCTTACTTAAGAAGCTGTCTCAGACTTGTTTGGAGCAACTTGAGGCTGGTGTCCAGTATTACATATCCACCCAAAATGGTGGACTCAGATTTGGCACACAGGCACTGGCATCTTAATCCAGATGTGAGATGGAGATGGATGATCTGTACTGAGAAGGCAAGAGGGCGAAAGTCAATACCCTAATCTCTCCATGGCTTTTAATCCTATGGACCGTGGGATCTTTTGGGAATGCTTATGAAACCAAGAGCGTGAGGCATTACAGTGGTTCACGCAGGTGGTATCAGCCTGGGGCTCCTGCATAGTTCCATTTGGTCTTTCATGTTATTTAATATGATGTGTGGTAAGAAAGGTCTTCTACCAGCTTTGGCTGATTATCCAGTTGTATCCCTGCTTGGAAGAGAGAGAGCTGGCTTTGGGGACTCACACACTGATAATGTCAAGGTTGGATAACAGCAATGAATTGTTTGTGGAGCAGCCCTTAAAGATGATCTGAAAACTGCAATTGACCCAGAATGTGACAGGATGAGGGGTGAGTTTCAGCACAAAGACCCTCATAGTGAAACAGCCATGCTGATTGCCAGTGGCTTTCTTAGCCTAAGTCTTTGGAATATAAAGCCTTAAATTTGTACAGATATGTCTAACTTCTAAGGCAAGTCTGGGACAGACTGCCATGGAGATGAGGCAATCCACCTCTTTGTGACAGTTTACAAAAGGAATTAAAACCTTTTATTTTTTACCAAGACCTTTAGTTTTTTAGAAGTTTAGAAGTTTTTTTAGAAGAAATAAAAAATTTAGAAGATAGGAACTAAATAGAAAATGATCTTGATAGGCCTGGAAATAACAGAATAACAGAAAGTGGAATAAGTTGCCTCACAAACTGGTATGTTCTCTTTCACCAGAGGTCTTCAAATAGTGGCTGGATGACCATCTCTCTGAAATGCTCAGGTGTTCCCTGAGATACCTTCCAACTGTATGATTCTATGAATAAAAGTAATTGAATTGAGGCAAATGCAAAGACATTCAGTTCGAGAAAGAAATCAAATGCACGGGTACAGAATGGGGGATTGCAAATGCTAAACAGAAATGAGGAGCCTGAATTGGCTGTGAAAAGGCAACTGCAATTTTAGGCTGCATCAGTGGAAGCTGAGTTTCCAAATGATGGAAACTACTTGCACCATCCTAGGGTTAGGATCCATGCCAGGTTTTGGTGACTCCTCCCCAATCAGTGCAGTTCTCCGTAGATTCCAAAAGGGGGCCCAGAGAGTAGTAGCAGAGGAGGGACAGAACAAGGGGATCGGCACCAGCTGAGGAGAATTCACGGAGGATGGAACGAACCGCTCTGTTCTGTGGAAGGTCACATTCATGAGATTGCTGTAGCCTCCACACCTATGGAAGGTTGGAGTTTGTTAGGCCTTACACAGTACTGTGACAGATTAGTGCCACATTTGCCACACTTACCAACCCCTGTGAGAGCTCACAAAGAAAAGACCGGAAGTGGGAGTGGTCTGAGGGACATCAGAATTCCTAACCGGTAGGGCCATCACGGCTTATTTCAGTCCTAGTAAGGCCAGAGGGTCTTGTGGACACCAGCCCTGCAGCCAGATCATGTCTAGGCCATTGCAGAAACAAGCAAGATCTTATCCTCAGCCAGATGTTCTAGGACAGAATGAGCAGCCCTGGTGATCATGCCAAGCTATTTAGATTTTCATCTAAACATTCATACAACTTGTTTTATGATAGTCACCAATCACAAATTGTTACCCAATGCTCAGTAACCCATTCTTGTGGCCACCAGCTTGCACTGAGCATTGGATATCAAAGCTGCAGGTGTACAAAGACAGGGTTGCGCATTAACTGTGTAGCAGAAATGCTGCTGGCCAATTCTCTCAACATCCAGCTATGGCCATGGATAATACTGCAACTGAGAGGGTTAAAATGGAGCTCCACATAAATATAACTTCCTTCTGTGCCACAAGGGTTGAAAGGCAATTGCCTTATTACAGTTGCCTGCAAAAGGTTCTTCGGGCAATCATGGAAGATCAGAGGAAACACCCTCTTGCTCAGTTACAGCATCTGATTCTGGACACTATCCATTTTTTTCAAAGGTACAACATGAACTCCCTGCTCCTGAAGATGGCCTGGTTTTCTGAGGTCCCAGATTGCCTTTTTCCTTTGGGACTCAAGATTAACTTAGCTCATGACTTGGCACCAGAGCATTGTGAAGACTAGGCAGCTACTCAGGTATGAATCACCCAATGGAGCATTGCATCAAATCCTATCATTTATGTCAAGTTGTATTTTCAGTGAATCTTACTGCTCTGGTACATAACAGCCCTCTGCCACAGCACCCTTGGTCAGATGTCAGCATAGATTTTTGTGTTCTTCCCTGTGACCAACCCCTCCCTGTGCGAATGGATAACAATTCTAATTTTCCAGAAATGCTGTTGATGCAGCCATATCACAGGCTGACAAGTTTTTCTCACCTGATGGAATAACTCAGCTTGCCAAGTCAAATAATAGCCCTCCATTTCAGGATATCCAGTTTTCCTGCTTTGCCTGGTACCTTGTTTTAGGCACCAGAAAATCACTCCATGCAGGCTTCAGCTAATGGTGGAGCTGAGCAGTTTGTGCACACTCAAGAAAACACTACACAAAGCCTGGTCCCCAGGATTCATCAAGAGCTGTATAAATTTTTGCACAAGTGTGTGGTTATTCCCTAAATCTCTACTGGTTCCACCCCAACCTTTCACTCTCTCTCCTCTTTTGATCAATCTTTGCAGACTAAACTTCTTCATGTTGAAGAGGGCCCTGGCCTGACTTCTCAATCTGATGCACAACTGAGACAACACAATTCAGCTGCCAAAAACAAAATGAAAACTCTGGACACTGCATATGCATGCCACAATGCTATCCCTCAAGATGGTGCTTCCTGTGGTAGACACTGTAGAAGGAGAGCCATGTTAGTCTATGATGGCAACTTTTCTGACTAACACATTTTTCAAAAGGCATCAGCTTTCACGAGCTGCAGCCCACTGCCTTGGATACCCAGAGTGGCTAGACTGATGTAAGATGCTACCCGATTCCTGCTTTTTTGCCCTCGTGATTGAAGATGGTAAAAAGTTACAACCTTGGAATGAGTTGTTGACTCCATATTATACTGGCAAGTTCATCAGCATCACAGGAACCACCCATCAGGTTACCTGAAACTTCTCACCTTTCAAACCATTTAATAGTTAATTTACTGGAAGGAGATAGCCATGCCTCCCATCAATTACTCAAGGAATCCAAAGATGTCCATTTATGGAAAATCTGAAAGATACTTTCACGAACATGCTGCCAGTTGTACCTCCTCAACGGCTGTACTTCCCATTGCCACATCCAAGAGCAGGACCAGGTCCTACAAATCCTCCTGGGATAACGGGGGCAGGTCTGCCTGCTGCTGAGGCTGCAGGTGAATAGCAGGATGCACAGGGAACCCGCCAACCTCCACTGTAAGTTCAGGACCGAGTGTTATATTCCTCTAATGTTTGTAGGCAATTTATAATGGGGACTGCCTTTTCCTTTTAGGAACTGTTCCCTCCCCACTAGTCCCTATGCCTTTCCTTTGCTTTCCCAGATGTTTGCACAAAAGGGTGTCTTCATGCTCCCCCCCATTATCTCCTCTGACATCAGCACAGAACCCTTTCTTGATACCATCCTTGCTCTGATGCTTCAATAATCAAAGCAATAAAGAACAGGCTGTTCTCTCATCCCTACGTTTCTCTGTAGAACCACAGAATCTTTGCAGCAAGGTAGAAACAAGTAGCATGGCAACTTAAAGATTTTTAAAAAATAAAGGAAGAGGAAGGGAATCTTTGTGGGCAGAGGGTGGGAAAGCAAGGGGAGTGTGCTTCACCTGGCCTGGGCATCAAAAGGGTGCCTACTGAGAGACGTAAGGACTGAATGGAGCGTGAGTTTCTAGGGGTGAGGATAGTCCGTTGACTTAACAGGCCCACTGCTGGCAAGACTGTAAAAATTGCAGAGAACACAGCAGCCCTGCAGCCCAGGACAAAATGGTTGCACAGGGCAGTGACCAGCTATCGGAAGGGAGCTGGGACTGCTAGTAAATGGAGTGAGGTGCTGAAGGCCATCCACTGTGAAGTCTTTGAGACAGCTCAGGTCAGACAAGCAGTTTTGAACCATCCCTGGAAAAAACCCACAGGTGCAGGGGCCATTTGTAATGGACAGGGAGAGGGAGGAAGAGGGTGTCAGGGCTAGCGAGTGGCCTCCATGGGTGACAGGCCAAGCGGAAAGGGCAGATCCGCCCATGATCTAGTTCCCTGGAGGAGCTTTGTAAGGGTAGGCATGACCTAACAGTGGAACCAATGACCCAGAGCACCCCGCTGGATGAGGCCTAGGAGAGGCTGGGCAGCGATCAGTGGAGGGTGCTTTCAACAAGGCCCTCGCCCCGAACGGGGGTTGCCCGTTCCAGTGATTGATTCTGAGATTCTGTATAGCTGTCATTTTAAAACTGTGGAACATTTAAAAAAAAAATTAATTAAAAAAACTGTGGAATATTTTTAGCAGGAAAGCAGCAGCTTTTGCCCAGAAATAAAGAGCATTGTGAAACTTCTACGTGTTTCAAGATAGTGACATTGTGTGCACGTGTGAAAAAAGACTTTAATCCCTTGTGGAGATCTTATCCCTGGGTTCAGACTGAATTCTTCCCATCCCCAGCCCAGTAGGACCCTTTGTGGGAAAGAGAATTGCCATTTCAGAACATGGCAGAATTGTGCCCTTGTACTAATGGGAAAAAAAATCCCTCCTAAGTAGACATACTCAATTTAGAAGCTGTAGTTTAGAAGGGTAGCAGCCACAGTGTGTAATTTATACCAGTAACTGGAAAGCAGCTCAAGGTGGCATCTGCCAGCCTTTAAATAACATGGCAAGATTAGAAGGAGACACTGCAAGAGACTCCCTGTTAAACCTTTAAAATAATCCAAGATCTCAGGCACATTTTTTGACTTGGCAAATGCATTTCCAGCTAGGACGTTTTTCCCATGTAATTTTGCAAGGTAGAATTAAAGAGACTTCATTTTGTTTGGAGGCTTCGTTCAACTGCAGCTGCACAGAACCCTTCAAATGAAAACCGCCTCTGACCCTCGAGAAGGGAGATTGAGACGATCCGAGGAGAGGGAAACGAGGGCAGCCTTGTTTTCAACCAGCCCCCAGATCTAGGGGAGGGGCCCACCCTGCCCCATCACCTCCTCCTGACTCAGGTCTGTAGAGCTGTGTGCGCTTGGGGCTGGCCCCACTCGCCTTCCTCCCCACTGCAGCCACATCCACTTTCAGGCTGACGTGCGGGCGGAGAGAAGAGGCAGCCAAGCGCAGCCCTGTCTGGCGGGGACGCAGCGCTCTTCCCACAGCAGCGAACTGCCAGGCAGCCCTGAAGCTCGTGCCCTCGGGTTTTGTCTTCCAGGCTCACCCGAGGCGAGAACAGGCCGCCTGGTCGCCCAGAGGCAGAGCGCAATCTGGTGCGGGGGACGCTGGTTCTGCAGACGCTGGCAGCGTGCCGTGGCCTCGTGGCCAGGCTTAGGCAAGGAGAGGAGGGGCTTCCCAGCCAGCACAACCTTTGGAGAAGCAGCCTGGCAGCCCCCGCCCCGCTCAGTCCAGCCAGAAATGCCACGGCCAGCCCTCCCCACTATCTCTCCCTGCTCCATCATGGGCCATTGCTCGCATTTTGTTGGAGTTTGCCAGTGAAGAGCAAAGCTCGGCCTCTGTTTTGGAATTGCTCATCCTTCGCTCATTCGTTCTCTGTGGAGCATCCACATTTGCTGTCAGCTCGCTCTCCATGCAATTCCTTTTCAAACCAACCCTAGTGGTACGAGCAGGGTGACGGTGGGACCAGTCGTCCAGAGCGGGAGGGGTTCCCCTTCAGTGGAGGGACTCCAGCTGAGGCGGCCACCCGCAGGGGAGCCTTAATTTGGATTCCTGCCCTGAGCAGCAGACTGGGCTTGATTGTCCCCGGGGCCTTTCCAGCTCTGGGGTTCTGTTGTGTGGCATTTGCCCTAGGCTCACGGAGGGGGATGCCTTGGTGGCTTGGCACTGTGGACACTGGACACTGAGACAGCAGCACACAGAAAAACGTTTCCTCTCCTCTCACGGGAGATGGAATAATGGCTGCAGGCTACAGGCAGGCAGATTCCAACTGAATGTTAGGAAGCATGTTTGTTTAATTCTAACAGAGCAGTTGGAAACCATGGACTCAGAGGAAATGGGCTCCCCTTCTGCCCTCTGAGAGCCATCTGTCAGGGACGCTTTAATTTGGACTCTTGCACTGAGCAGGGGGATGTTGCTGATCAAAGGCTCTTCTGGCTCTGGAGTTCCACGAGCGGCCGCTTTCCAGTCCTACGCTCTGCAAATGCCTTGCTAGGCCGTTCAGGGAGCCCAATTTCCTTTCTTCATATCCTTTTAGGGCTTTTGTTAACATTTTTTCACTGATGACTTTAAGAACCAGAATTTAGCCACCTGACAAGGGAAGCAGAAGCTGGGCCGTTCCTCGCTAGTCATCCCACTGTGTGGAACAAGCAGCACTTCTGAGTAAAAGCTAGGAGAAAAGTTTATAACATTGCTACTAACTACCAAAGGGTTGTGGCCACTGTTGGGTGAGAGAACGTTATATAAGTGCCACGCAGAACCACCCTTTTAATTCTGCGTGGATCTCCTTTTTGGAGGTCAAGGTACCAAGCTGCAGAGAGTTAGAGGGGGCTCCTTGCACAGAGAAGCCCAGCGCAGACTCTGGCAAGAAGCAGTGAGGAACAAGCAGACACTGGAAATATTGTGGATTGGTGTCACAGCTGTGAGAACACAGGAAACGAAACCAAAGAGAGGCTCCCAGCGTGATCGACAGCAAGCACAGGAAGCAGAAGGCGGGTTGTGGTGTGTTTGCACTCTATCAGTGGTTGTTTCTTAGGATTTTTCCCTCTTTGCCCTTTTATCTCTTGGTGAGCTCATTTTCTCCCTTGGCTTCCTGCATCATATCTTCTGTGTTTCCACTTTCTCACCGCTGAGACTGGCGGAAGGAACATTGCTCTTCCTTTGAGATCTGGTCCTTTCCATGGGAAGCCTGGCCCACATGGCCACCAAAAGGCCAAGAGAGTCCTTGATATTGGAAAAGCACATGAAGCATGGAATTCCCTTCCAAAGAAACTGGCCAGATAAACACCTATCAGAATTCATCTGATAAACACTCTTGGCAAGATGCTTGCAACATCTGCTTCACCAGACAACTTCTGAGTTACAGGCCAAAGGCCGGAAAGACTCCTGGACACCCACTCAGTGGAATGGTGTGAGCAGCAGAATGGGTGCCTCTGAGAATGAGTGTCACCAAGGGCAATGCCTGATATTGGCCACCATTCCTGGCTTCCTCTTCCCATCATATTCGAAGAGTATAGGACCGTTTCCATGCATGGTTCTCTGTGCTATAAACCAGAGTTCCTCAACCTTGGCAACTTTAAGATGGGTGGACTTCAACTCCCCAGCCAATGGGAATTCTGGGAGTTGAAGTCCACCCGTCTTAAAGTTGCCAAGGTTGAGGAACCCTGCTGTAAACCACAAGACTTTCCTGAATACAGTATCCCATAATGCAAAAGCCGTTTCATCTCTAACCCCTTCCTTGTTTTTACCTCTGAAATCCACAACATCGCTGGCAGATTATGGGGGGGTGGTCTTTTTTTCACTGGCAGGATTTCTCATCATGCCTCCTGGCTCCTGTGTTTGGTTTAATTTTTGTTAAAACCAGGGCATATACACCAGCTGCAATCAATCTGGACTTCATGAAGTTTCTAATGTCCTGTCATGGGTATCTGCAGAAAACCACAGTGGTGTCAAAAATGCTGGCCTAAAATGCTGGACCCAACGATTCTGGACAACTTTTGTCCAATTTCCAACCTCCCTTTGGGAGGATATTGTGGAGAAGGTGGTTGTGCAGCAGCTCCAGAGGATTCTGGAAGAAATGGATTATTTGGACCCCTTTCAGTTGAGATTCAGACCTGGGTGTGGGACCAAGACAGTGTTGATTGTACTTCTTGATGACCACTGGTGGAAGTGGGATGGGGGTGGTGCATCTTGACCTTGCTCTTCTTGACCTCTCAGTGGCTTTTGATGCCATCAACCATGGTATCCTTCTGGACCAGCTTCTGGTTTGGGGGTGGGTGGCACGGTGTGCTGATTCTCCTTCTTCCTCCAGGGCCGGCTTGGTATTGATCGAGGGGGAGAAGTCCAGGCCACAGCCTCTGCTTTGTAGGGTGCAGATGCCCGTGATGTGTACATACAGTAGATTTATTTATTTATTTATTTATTTATTTATATCAAGTTTAGTCACTGCCCATCTCACTCAAAGAGCGACTCTGAGTGGTTTACAATAGAACAAGAATAAATACTGATTAAAATACAATAGAACAATGCTCATAAATAAGCAATATCTTCCAGGGCACTGATGGTAAATAAAGGTTATTAACCTACGGGAATGTCTTCAGGGTGCCTGCCACCCCCAAGGTTGATTACCCCTCCTCACACCACACATGAGTTGGCAGAATCAGGTCTTCACCCCTTTCTGGATGGTCGGGAGAGTGGGGGCCTACCTCACCTCTGGGGGGAGAGTGTTCCATAGGGTGGGGGCAACAGCAGAGAAGGCTCTTTTCCTGGGACCCGCCAGTCAACATTCTTTCATAGATGGGGTCCGTAACATGCCTTCTCTGCCTACCGGGTGGGGCAAGTTGATGTAATGGGGATGAGATGGTTCCTCAGGTAGCTTGGACCCATGCCATGTAGGGCTTTAAAGGTAATAACCAACACCTTGAATTGGACCAGGAAGCAAACTGGCATGCAATGCAGTTCCCGCAGCAAAGTCGTTACATGTGCCATCCTTGGGGCATCCAAAATTGCCCGTGTGGCCGCATTTTGAGCCAGCTGAAGCCTCCAGATACTCTTCAAGGGTAGCCCCATGTAGAGAGCATTGCAGTACTCTATACAAGAGATGACTAGGGCATGAGTGACTGACTGGAGGGACTCCCAATCCAGGAAAGGGTGTAACTGGTGCACAACATGTAGTTGAGCAAAGGCCCTCCTGGCCACGACTGCCACCTGCTCTTCAAGCAGGAGTCATGAGTCCAGGAAGACCCCCAGATGTGCCACCCCATCCAGAACCAAAGATAGTAAACTTCTGTATACAGAGGAGCCCCCAACCCACAGCCACTCCGTCTTGCCAGGGTTCAGCTGAAGCCTGTTGTTCCCCATCCAGGCCCCCACAGCCTCCAGGCACCGCGAAAGGGTAGTCACAGCATCACTCAGATCACCTGGGATGGAGATGTATAATTGGGTATCATCTGTATATTGATGATACCTCATCCCGTGGTGCCGGATGATTTCACCCAGTGGTTTCATGTCGTAGTTAAAAAGGAGTGGGGAGAGTACCGAACCCTGCGGCACCCCACAAAGGAGGGGCCGCGGGCTGGACCTCTCACTCCCTATCAACCCCGATTGGGACCGGCCCTGGAAGAAGGAGCTGAACCAGCACAAAACTGTGCCATCCGCCCCCAACTCCCTGTGCCGACCCAAAAGGATACCATGGTCGATGGTACTGAAAGCCAATGAGAGGTCAAGAAGAGCAAGGGTGGATGCACTACCCCCATCCCGCTCCTGCCAGAGAGCATCCAAAAGTGCGACCAATGCTGTTCAGTCCCAAATCTGGGCCTGAAACCCGACTGAAAAGGGTCCAGATAATCTGTTTCATCCAGGATCCCCCGGGTTAGCCACAACGCCACCACTTTCTCAACCACCTTCCCTAAAAATATTGATTTTTTGACATTTTGCCCCTCTTACTACCACAAGGTAGGCCTTAATGAACCTTCCTTCTGTCCTCTCTCCATCATTTTAGTAAGAAACCCTAATGGCAGCCAGCCATTGAAAAGAACACATTTGTTTCCATTTCTTACAACTGATTTTCCCTGAGCATCCCTACCATAGCAATTCTTGCAGGGGACTGTTTGCAAACAGATTGGGGGAGGGGCATACCAATAGGCTATTTTATTTTATTTTTGCAATGGAGGATGAAAAGACTCTTGCGAATTCATTCCTTAGGCGATGTGGGGAGGACTTGCACCTGCCCTCAAAGTTGTTGGCCAGGCTGAATAGATCAGTTAACTTTTTTTTGCAAGTTGTTGGACAAGTTGTTGGATTACAGTGCTATGAAATCTGTGCTATCAGAAATCTGAAAAAGACAATTTGGAAATATTCCTGCATGACTGAAACTTGTAAAATCTTGAGAAATGGAAAGGCTGGTCATCTTAGTTTTTGTGGCGCAAGCAGAATGGCCTCTCCAATCCACCTTTCCTTAAGCTCTCAGAGAAGAGAGATGCAGGTGTTACATTATGTACAGGGTTTTACGTAACTTCCACCCCCTCTTGGAGGGGGCAGGATTTCTCTATTTTTTACACACTGTGGAATTCTTCAGATGTGGACATCTGGCTACCTGCATCTGAAGAGTTCCAGTGAGGATGAAACTGGTCATGCGGTGCCTCCTGGGGGTCAGTGTAACTTAATTTTTGTGGGTTCATGTTACACATTCCTTTTTTTTTTTTTAATATCTTTACAAAGCTACAACTCAAAGGAATTTTACAAATTTCAGTAAAAATGGAATCAGAATAACATCAGTTTGTAATCCACCAATATTTTAAGTGACTGTCAGAAACAGAAGAATCCTTTTCCCCAGTTTATGATCAGGGTTCCTTTACGGCACACAACTTTTCTTGCCTTGGCTGGGTCTTGCCTCGACACAGGGCTGCCGTGACCTCCCTTTACACCCAGAGCCAGTTTGCTTGCATCTCCCAGGCCTGGCGCTCTGCTCCGTTCCAGCAGTTGGCTCACAGAGGTCCTGAAATCAGCCCCTCCATTGTTTGTGCAAGGAGCTCAATTCATAGTAAAAGACTGGGATTTTCTAAAAGAAACAACCTTTATCTATCATCTGTTACATAGACGGTCTTCCTCCCATTCATGTTCTGAGTCAAATTGCCTTAGCATTGGCCAGCAGGATGCCTATGACATTATTACACTTGTATTTAATGCAAATAATTGATTTCAGGACCCGTTTGTCTCTTACTGAAAAGGTTGGTTTCAGGTTACAGATCCCATGTCCTACCTCCTCTCCCCATATGCACTGGCGTCTTCCCCACATAATCCAGTTAATTCCCCACCCTTGACTGCCCTGGGGCTGCCTGAGATTTTCAGAAAGCCAGCTGAGTCAGTTAACTTCTGGTATAGTTGTTACTCCAGAGAAGACGCTGTGAAGCCATTTTGCAGCATGTCCTTCAGAGCTGCAGGAAAGGTAGAGTCCCACTGGCAGAACTTCCACTTAGTCTCTGCCACATTTCTCCCCTCCTTCATGAGATCAGGGTGCCATAACATCTTGCCATTATCCACCCATTCTTTTGCAACCCTTAGAAGGGCAGCTTGTTGGCTGGTGCCCAGGTTCTTCCTGCCTACGTGAAAAAGCAAAGACACCAAGGAAAGAATGAGTGAGCATGTCCAGTCTGTTGTTAATTTTCCCACTTCCTCATTTGCCAGCTAGATGCTCCCTTCCCCCCCTTTCTCACCCTTCCCAGCCCAGTTCAGATTTACTGCAACATTCCTAAAGTATTTTGCAGATATGTCTTGTCCAGCAGTAATACAGTATGTGTAGAGGTAAAATATAAAATAGGCAAATTATGTCTTTGCAACAGATATGATGATTTCTTGTTGTTGACATTCTGTTGTAGAAAACATTGCTTGTTCTGCAATGTGTGAATCACTTCCTACCTTCTGCAAAGGCGCATCTTTCCCACACTAAATAAATGAGATTCAGAAGTGCTCCATTAGTGTGTGCGCCTAGTTGACTTGCTTATCACGAGCATAACCTGGCAATCGCTATCCAATCAATTTTGTACATTTGAAGGACTTAAAAGAATTAAAAATAAATAAGCAACATCTATTATTTTACAGAAAAAGAATAAAATAAAATAATAATCGTGAGATGAATCAGCAGTTCTGCCACATAATATATAAACAAAATTAAGACTCACTTAAATAAAATCGTAACTTTTATGTTTCATTATTCGCGTATTTAGTTTGGATACCTTGGGATTCCTGTTGGGAATCTTTGTAAATAAAACAAGCATTCATTTCTGCTGTTTTTGCTAGGGTCATGCGGGTCTCAACCAGAACGCCCCCCTCCTGCTTCTTTAGTCCTGTGTTTCGAAGCTATTTCTAATGGTAGTGGGGGCGGATGAGGGTTTGGAAACCGGTGCCACTGGCGCGTCTGGGTTTTGGCTAAACGCTCCCTCCTCCATCCATATAGCCTCTTCCCACCAGTGTTGGTGCAAGTCATCACTCCAGCAGATATTCAGAATACTACAGAAAGGTGGGACAACAATCATTCATTTCAATTATTCCATCAGCTGCAGCATGTCATGAAAACGCCTGCGCGGCCACATAGCTGGTCCTCTCCATCGTTCTCTAGTGGAAAAGTGCCAAGGTTTGTTCCTTCCTGCTGCCCAAGATCAGCCAGCTGCTGCTGCTTCGACCAAGGCTCAGGAGCCCTGCTGTGTTTAATCTCACTTGCACGAGTTGCCTCCCTGCTCGGAGAGCCCCAAGAGAGGACACTGAGAGCCGTGGGGGGCAATCCGTCGGTCTTGAGTCAGGTCTGTCCAAAAGGGTGATGGTCTTGTCAGCATCGCTTCCTCCTTCCAACCGTGGTGGGTGCTGAAACCCTCTAAAGGAGCCTTCCCGAGGAGGAACCCGCCGGGTAACCCCATCAGCAGGGAAAGGGTTAGATGGCGCTCCCGGGGGGAGGGCAGCTCCCACTCTGCTCCTGCTCTGGCTGAAGCGCTCCCGGGTGGCGGGGCTCCTCCTCGGCTGGGGGTTCTGGGGCAGTCCTTGACCTCCAGGGAAAGGGCATGCAGGGACAAGCTTGCCTTCCCAGGAAAGATGTCCGTAGCTGCCAGCTGGCCATCCGCCCTGCGGTAAAACGGCCTCCTCCTTTCTTTGCCAAGAGCAGACAGGAAGGAGGAGGAAGAGAAGACCCTCACATCCCTGGATGAAGGGAAGGCTGAAAAGGTCCCGGCTCTTTCCTTGCCACCCTCACCCGGCCCCACTGCTGTAGGAGGCCCTGAGGACTCCCGCGTGGGACCCGCCTGGGGACGACGGCGCGCACCTGCGGCCAGGGAGGACTGGGCAATCCTGAGGGGCAGCCGCAGGAGGAGAGAGCCTGACCCATGCAGGCAGATGACCCGAAAGCCAGTGCCGAGCGGGACCAGAAGAGAAGTGAGGAGCCCGGCCCAGCCTGGCAAGGGGGCCAGTCTGCTGGTCGCCTGCCCCAGACAGGTTGCGGTGGCTGAAGGGGCCGGCGGGGGCGGCCCAGATGCCCCCAGAGTGGGGTGGGGAGCAAAGGGAAAGGAAAGGAAAGGAAAGGAAAGGAAAGGAAAGGAAAAGGGTGGCGTGGCGCTAAGCAAGGCCAGGAGCTGGGGAGGGAGGGAGGGGTCCCTGGAAGGTGAGCCTCGGCTCCGGGGGGAGCGAAGAACAGATGGAGCCACGCAGCACCAAGAGGGCTGCAGGAAGTGACTTTGGAATCACTAGCAGGCCGCCGAGGGGAACAAGAGCGGTTCGGGCACGGCCTCATGGGGCCACTGGGGCTGAGGAACCAGACATCAGCTGTGGGCAGCAGGACAAGGCAGAGGGCATGAAAGAAGGGTTGGAGTCCGCTGGGTCAAAGTCCGTGTAGTGACGGGCTGTACCTGAGAAGCAGGAAGTGGGCGCCACACGAGAGACCTGCCCAGCCTTGTTGCAACCCACAAGAGCTTATCCGCCCGGCCGGTGGGCTGTCTTAGAGAATCGGGATCATAGGTACCTTAACACTGTGGTATTATTCACATATAACAGGTGAGTAATTTACTACAACATGTAATACCTGAAGCCATCTTGATGACAATTTGCCTTTATTTAAACAGTTCCCAGGCACCAGAGTGGTCATAACCCAGCTAATATTTTTTAGGCTATTTCGGTTAGGAAGTCTAGTTTGGGTGGCACCCATGAGTGGTCAGAATCAAGAATCTTTGCAATGATTTCATTTCTTACAAACTGTTTTAGACCAATCTTTGTTGTAATAAACGCATTCGTTTTGAAATTGTTTCTTGGCCAAATTAACACAAACCTGCTTTTACTCCATAAAAAGGTCATCTCCCCCGTTGTATTGTTGGAGCCCCCTGCCAGTTGCCAGGCATGCAACTGGACTTGCCCCCCGTCCTCTCTTGATTTCCATGATTCCTAAAAGGTTGGGTGGCCCAAGCGTGAGCTGCTCTCCAGGTAACCCCTCCAAACTCTGTTCCTGCAACCTTCCTGTAAGGTTTGGGTGAAAACGGCTGTTGATGGCAAGGTGAGGGAGAGCCATTCAGGCTTCGTAGCACCTCCATTAGGGCCGCAGTCAGTCCAGGGGCAGCAGCCTGCCTGTAGGAGATCAGGCACCTCCCCTACATTGTGGCACAATGTCCCACATTCGTAGGAACACAAGGGATGGGGTAGAACACAGGAGGAAAGTGGCGTGGATGTTGGCCAGCGCCATTCGCCCGAGGCCACAAAGCACTGCGACCTCATGCAGAGGTGACTTGAACTCTGTTTCAACGGGCAAATCCCCTTCCTCTCTGATGTGATGTGTTTGGTGTTGCTGCTAAACCTTTCCAACTTTCCCTAAATAAATACTGGGGGCACTGATGCTGTGAATGCTCAGCCTCTCGCACCAAGAGCTCCCAACTGAAACGAAGCTGAAAACATGGCGAAGAGTGGTGCTGAGCGGATTGCCGTGTTTGAAACCACTCCCATTTTCAATCTCATGTGCATAGAGATGCTTTAAAATACAGACAGTTCAAATCTGCCTCCAGGTAGCATTTCCTCTTGACAAAAGCCCCAAAGTCAGTTCTTGTATGGGTTGCTGAAATCAAAGCAGTTGGCTGAGGTTTGGGCCTTTGCTATTGCATGGAAAGGCTGACACTGGGCAGCTGTAGCTCTGCTGGGGAGGGAGGAAATAAGCTTGATATAATGGCTCACCTCCACACCAGTGGTGGGCAAGATGTGGCCTCAGGGGTTCATCCAGCCTTCAGAGCCACCAGTGAATTTTGGTGGTCCAGTTGCTGAAAATCAGTGGCACATATGGTTTCTTGCTATATGGGGCTGTGAAGTATCTGAAGACAATTTTTTAAAAAAAACCCGCACCATCCTTTATGGACCTCCCTCCATGTCTCCCTTTGGCCCCTGAACATTTGCGCCACCTTAATGTACAGACCTAGTTCTTTTGTCCCTCTGATGCTCAGTCAAGAGGGCTTCTGAAGAAATACACAAACCCTGCCAAAATGATTTATCAGATCCATCTTTTTTTAAATCACCTTCAACTCTTTGAAAAAGTTGTCACGGCCTGCAGCCCAAACCCGGCCTTCGCTATTTATCAGCAACCCCAGAGGTCCAAACCAGTAATTAAAAAAAAGCGTGCAGCATTTGTTTTGGGCCATCCTATCCACTGAGCTTTTAATTCCTTGCAGTCCGTCTTGTGTTTCCATCATCCTATTACAGGGATGACCAGGAGGACGATCCCATGGAGGGGAAAGAAATTGCCTAATAAATAAATGCCTGAGAGATGGGCATTATTAGGCTTCTGCAGAGAGGAGGCTGCTAATGGGCAGCAGAACAGCGACTCTGCACTCAAGTGGGTAATGATGAAGAATCTCAGAGTCTTCCTTCAGAATAAATTGAACCCAACTGATATTTCCTTTTCTTTTTCTGGCTTTGTAGCAGCTGCTAAGAAAATGGTGAGCCACCGTTAACCAAGCAATGGGGAATTGTTTTTCCCCGAGATTGAAGGAGAATTGAAAAAGTATCCAAGGGATGTCAAGCACATAATATTTAAAAACAGATAGATGTAGGATCAAGCCAAATCAGATATAAAAAGTTTTCAAGAAGAAGACACTGTATGAAGGCAGCAACTGTCTTTTTAACTCTTCTCCATCACTGGTTGTTAGCAACAGATTATCTCTGAATGTAGAAGCTGTATTTGGCTGCCACAGGTAACCCTTCATACATCTGTCTACGTCTTTTAAAAAGCTACCCAAGCTAGTGAATCATGTGAAAAGTAATAAGTTGTGTAGCTTGATAGAATTTGAGGCTAAATCTACTGCAGGCTTGTGGTTCCCACCGAATGATCTACAAATGGAGGGAGGTCAGGTGGGGCTCTACAAGCATGACAGTCCAGACCACCTAGGAGAATGAACTCCAGAATCAAACCTGGGAGGAGGCAATGGAAAACACTTATGTATTGTTGCCAGGTAGACTGCCATGGAAGCAATCAATATACAGTGTAATAATAAATAAAATGGATGGATACAGGTGTGACATGTAGATGAATCTGAGTGGCAGATGATGAGACCCACAGGTTAGAAGACATTCTTGTTGTTACTGGGATAGAATATCAAGCCTTTGCAAGTCATGATGCCAGTCTTGGAAAAGATTCTTGCATTACCACAACACATAAATTGGTACATGGAATGTGAGTAGAATGAACCAAGGAAAGCTTGAAATTACCAAAGAAGAAATGAAGCACAACAAAATGGATGCCTTAGGAATAAATGAAGTTATGTGGACTTGAATGGGACAAGAAGTACGTGATTATGTTTCCATTCAGGGCGTAAAGAATGGGATTTTCAAAGATACTAGGAAAAAAAACATTGCTAATTGCGTTGAGGTAGAACCCAGTAAATAACATCCTATCTATTAGAATTACAGGCTATCTAGTAAACACAAAGTATGTATATTCATCTGCAACAGACACAATGAAGGCATTGGAGAATTCTATGACAAATTGCAGGAGGTATTAGATGCAACATCAAGAAAGGAGTGATTGATGGGAATGGAAAAGTTGGAGAATGGAGGAATCTGGAATTACAGGAAGATTTGGATTTGGGAAATGCAATAATACAGAAGATAGATCCATATAGGTTTGCAAGGAGAATGCAATATTGTATATTGCCAGCACCTGCTTCAGGCAACATAGTCACAGACTTGACACATAAACCTCACTGATGGACATCAGAATTAAATAGATTTCACAACAGCACATGGAGAACTGTAGTCCAGTCATCTGGGATACTTCCATGAGCAGAATATGGACCACCCTGTGGTTGGTGCCAATATATAGGTTAAACTTAGAAAATATAAAGGTAGATGTGTCAGCAAGATCTGATCTTTGAATATAAGGTTACTGTAAGAATTCAGTATGCTTAACTTACAATACGTGACAGAGAACCGAGAAGCAATGGAAGAGATGGGAGACATCTTCGGAAGCAGGGGAAAAAAAACACCCACATTTTAGATAGGAAAAAATCCAAGTGGCTTTCTGATATCTAGGGAAAGGCAGAGAAAGTGGATGGGTGGGATTAAAGAAATTACTGGAATGTTCTTGGAATTTCAAGTTAATATTGCCAAGAATCTTTAGGAGTTAGGCCTGACTTGTTGGCGCTAAACTAATCAAGTCCATCCTTGCTGTTTGTACAGAAGAGCCTTGGATAAATTGCTCATTTTTTTGGTGGTAATAATAAAGGTATTGCCCAGCTGTGGACTTTGGATAACTTTGTGACATGAAGTACCAAGGTAGCCTTCGTTGTGCTAGGGGATGACCTTTAGCAGAGCCAGGATGGGTATGCAATGATCCTGGTTCTACTTGAAGTAGCCTATCAACCATGGTAGCTTTTTGGACCACCCATAGGAGTTGGGAATGGGAGGCACAGTGTTCCAGTGATTATTCTCCTGTCTCAGTGATTGGATCTAGTTGGTGGTGACCAGCAGGTGGGGAGATTAACCAGAGAGCCCTCTTATGTAGTGTACTTCAGGATATTTATGTATTTATTTATTTATGCAGCTTCTCTAGGTTCAACCCTCTTGTCCCTCTTGTTTAACATCTACATCAGGCGTTTGAATGAGATCTTCCATTTGTTTGGGATCTGGTTATACATCTCAGCCCTAGGCTGGCCAGGTGATGCTTTCTTGTCCAGTTTCTGGAGGTTATATGGATCTGGCTTAAGCTTAACCCTGACAAGACTTGAATGACTGTGGATGTTTTGACTCCTACCTCCCACACAAGTCTGGAGTGGTTCTGAATGGGATTGCATTTCTATCTTCAGGACAGATGTGCAATTTGGGGGGCTTCTTCAGTTCACAGCTCCTGGTCAAGCAGCAGATAGCAGCTGTGGCCAAGAAGGCCTTTGTACAAATTCATCTAATGTGCCAGTTGTACCCATAGCCAGACTGAGAGGCCCTTAAGACAGTCACTCATGCTTTGGCCACCTTGAGGTTAGACTATTGCAATGTGCTGTTTGTGGGGCTGCCCTTGAAGATTACTCAGAAGTTGTAGCTGGTCCAGAATGCAGTGGTCATAGCGTGCCTATGTAAAACCAGTAAAACCATGTAACCATGTTTTATATGTAAAACCAGGTTGCCAGTAGGCTTCTGGATGCAATTCAAAGTACTGGTTATCATGGCATAGGGCCAGTGTGTTGAGGGACAGCCTCTCTCCTGTAGTTTCTGCCTGTCCCACATGACCCGTGTGGGCATGCTCCAGGTCCCATCGATTAAATAAGGTCACCTGGTGAGGCCCAGAAAGCAGGCCTTCTCTGCCATGGTGCCTGCCATCTGGTGTACCATTCCCCCCTCAAATTTGTATGGTCCCCCACTCTTGCCTCTATTCAAACAAGCCTTTAAAACCTGGCTTGACTCACAGGCTTGAAATCAGAGTGGGTAATGGACTGCTTGTGTGATATTTTGGTCTTTTGAACAGTTGTTGGCTTTTTTTTTTTTTTTTACTTTTTTGGGGGGGAAACAATGTAAATTCTTTGTTTTTAATTTTCTGTTTTTTATAGCTATATTTTGCAAGCCACCTAAAGTCATCACAAGGTTGGGGAAGCCTATAAATTTCAGAAGGAAGGAAGGAAGGAAGGAAGGTCGATTATCTTTTGCTTACTATCAGCTGGCTTCATTGGATGATTGTGACTGCTGGAGTCTTGAGGGCTACTGTCTATGAACAAAAGACCAGTGATGATGCTGGTTGAGGTTGAAAGTCTTCTAGTTCAGCCCGTGTGCATTAATATGGCACCAGTTCCGTCCAGGAAGTTTCAAGCAGGCACAGGAGGGGCACCCTCTTGCACTGCGACCTCCTAGCAGCCGGTCTTTAAGACCTGCTGCCTGTGATCAAGGAGAGAGCCAGCATCAGTATCCATTGATGACTCCTAGTGATTGGTAAGTCTATTCTGTGCTGCCTCTAAAGCTGGTCAATCTAACCCAAAATGGCACATCCACACTCTGAACCCCTCAATGTCATGACTTTGACCCAGTTTGAGGCCTACTCTAGAGCTCTCTAGTCACATGAAATCAACCTGCTCTGTGTCAGTTCTTTCTGAAATCAGCAAAGTTGGAGCTTTTCTGCAATACTGTACTTGAACAGTTTGGGGTGGTTTGTGCTTTTGGTCGGAAACTTCCACTCCTCAGCTCAAGTCAGGTTTAACTCTCAAAAGTATGTCGTTATCTCTCCATCCTGTATTTCAGATGTCTGCAGCCATGATCTAGGATGAAGCTGTAATTCATAGTCTTAAATGCAGGGGGACCCAGGGAAATCAATAGAACCATGGTATGGAAGAATGCGGTGGAGAAAGAATTACAGGTCCCTGTGCTGCCCCTCTCCCCTCCTATTGGAGCCCTCTGCCCTGCGTCAGCACCACAGAGGTGCCAATAAAGCTGTAATCCTGGAACAGGTGGGAGAGGGGAACAGAGGAGACTGTGTGGCGTAGCCGCCGCCAAATGAAAGCAGGCATTGAAGGTCCAAACGAGAGGAAAGGATGTACAGCAGCCAAGCAAGACAAAGCATGAGGTAAAAAAGGTGCAAGAGGTCTACAAGCTGGCCATTAAAAGAAAAAGAAGAAATCCCAGAGGAAGAGAAAGACTTGGGTCTGTAAGAGCACAACACTGTTGCATACTAGTAATAGTAGTAGTAAAAGTGCAACAGAAATAGTATACTAGTAACAGGAGTGGTACAATATAGCTTAGTAGTGGAAATAATAGTATAGTGTATAGTAATAGCAGTTGTAGTAAAATATAGTATAGAGATAATTGTTTAGTAAACAGAGTGTAGGTTAAGATAATAGTTAGAGAAAGAACCCATGACAGTTGGTGGCAGAGGTGGGATCCAAACAGGTGGGATAAATCAGGTGAGATTGACTCAGACTTAAAGGATTTATTAAGTACTGGGTATGAAAAGAAAACAAACCTTAGCTGCTAAAAAGAAGGGAATTTGGCCCTCGCAGACCTCAAACTTTGCAGGCAATAGCCAACATTAGGGCTGCAGAAACCAGATCCCTCACTACAGCCTACATCAAACAAACAGAGATGGAATACAGAGGAGGCTATTACTATAGTGGAAACAGGTGTCCAGCATGGGCCTGTGGTTAACCCAAAGAAGAAGGTAGAACAGGCAGAAAAGGGGCTAAGCTCAGATACTTGGGACAATATTGTATCAGAAATGTTGAGGCAACAGCAAGAGGAAAGGCTTCGATTAATTAAAAAAGAGGAGCAAGAGCAGCTCTGGAGGGAGACAGAGAGGAAGGATAGGTGAGAAAGGGAAAAGAACGAGAGAAGCAAGGAGGGAAGAGTTTAAGGGGTTGATAGACCTACTTAAAGGGGTCCAGTCTCCAGGAAGAGCACGTTCACCTCTACAGTTTCCTGAAAATATAGAGAGGAGAAGTGGTCCTAAAGATGCCTAAATTTTGGCATCCTTAGGGTGCCCCAAGGATGGCACATGTAACACCTTTGCTGTGAGAGCTGCAATGGGTGCCAGTTTGCTTCTGGGTCCAATTTAAGATGTTGGCTATCACCTTTACAGCCCTACATGGCGTGGGTCCAGGTTAGCTGAGGGACAGTCTCACCCCCATTACATCGACCTGTCCCACCTGGTCTGGCAGAGAGGGCATGTTATGGACCCAGTCGGTGAGTAAATGTCAACTGGTGGGTCCCGGGAGGAGAGCCCTCTCTGCTGTTGCCCCTGCCCTATGGAATACTCTCCCCCCAGAGGAGAGGCGGGCCCCCACCCTCCTAATTTTTTGGAGGGAATTGAAGACTTGGCTCTGACAACTTGTGTAGGGTGAGGAAAGATACAATTAACCCTGGGGATGGCTGGTGCCTTGATGATGCTCCCCGAATTTATTAACACCTAATTAACATCAGCCTCTTGGAAGTATTATAAAGGAAGTTTGTTTTAGCATATTTTAATTAATTAATATTTATCTATTTTAATTAATGTTTGTTCTATTTTTACTGTAAGCTGCCCAGAGTCACCCCACAGTGATATGGGCAGTGACAGATTTGAAATATAAACAAATAAATTAACATAAATTAACAGGGGAAGAAGATATGGAATCCTATTTCACTGTGAAAGGGTTGCTACCTCTTGTACATGGCCTGAGAGTGAATGGGTGTCCAGGCTGACCCCAGCCTAACAGGGAAAGCTCTAACGGCTTATAGCAGTCTCCCTGCTAGGGAAGTAATGGGTTATTACCATGTTAAAGAGGCAATCCTATATAGGAATGGTGTAACTCCTTATACTTATAGACAGCGGTTTAGGAGCTACACATATGACAAACATGAAGGGGTTTGTGAATTGTGGGCAAGATCGGAAGACCTAGGCAGGAAATGGTTGGGGCTAGATGAAAGGAGTAAAGAAAAAGTGGCAGAGGAAGTAATTTTAGAGCAGTTTCTACAGGTACTCCTTACTAAAGTGAGATTTTGGGTGCAGGAGCATCACCCCAACACAGGCCAAAGGGCTGTAGAACTGGCTGAGAGTTGTCTGGCAGCAAAAAGGGCAGAGGATGATTGGAAGGGAGATACAGAAGGGGAAAGGAGAATAAGAAAGCCTGTTACAGAAAGCAGAAATCATAAAGGGCAGAAAATATTGGAGAAAGTGCAAAGAAGCTTTTGGCTCTTGCCCAAATGACGTTGGGAAGCTAGAGAGACCTGTAGTTGCTACAACTGTGGGAAACGTGGCTATTTGGCAAAAGATTGTAAAAACCAGAGGAAAAAGGGAATGTCTGCAATAGTGCAAGTACCTTTGGGGAACAAAATCATGGTTCCAGCAAAAGTTAATGGGGTAACTGTCAGAGGCTTAATAGATACTGGGAGCAGATGGATGTTAGTATGTCCTCACCTAGTAAAAAAAGGCAGTATATATAGGAAGAGACCCTCTTACAAGTGTGTTTGGGCAGACTGAGAGGGTCCCATTGGTTAAAGCCAAGATACAGGCAAAGGGAAATGAACAGGTAATGGTGGTAGGAGTAATTACTCAATTACCATGTAACCTAGTGATTGGGACAGATTTTCCAGTTGCTGAGGGTGGATTCAAACAAAAAGCTTCAAGGTGAAAGCTAAAGTAGTGGGAGTAACCACAAGAGCTCAGGCAGAAGTGAAGAGGGAGCAGAAGAAAGAAGGGAAGGAACCTGGGATCATTCCTAGCCATGCTGATTGAATAGGGGAAGTGGGATGTCCTAGAAAAGAGAAAGCTTTAAGAAAGGCTGACAAAGCCAGAGGTGAACCAATAAGGATAGACACTCCCAAATGGGAAATTGACTTAGGACCTTTATAAAAGAAAGATCCCATTTTAAAACATTGTTTGTTAGCAGCAGAACAGGAGGGAAACAGAGAAACAACACCCAGATTCCAAGAAAACTCAGGGTTGCTGTTTCAAATTAGGCTTCATCCATATACAAAGGAAAAAATAGAACAAATAGTAGTTCCCCAGGAATATCATAAGGCTATATTGGATCTAGCCCATGAAAATCCATGGTCTGGACATATGGGTAGAGATCATACAGCCTTTAGAATATTAGACAGATTTTATTGGCCAGGGATTGGCCCGTTATTGTAGATCTTGCCCTGTTTGTCAAGTAATAAAACCAAAAGGGGAACAGGATAAAGTTCCATTGCAGAGAGTGCCTTTAATTCCCATTACTTTTTCTAAAATAGCCATGGATATTGTAGGCCCTTTACCAAGATCTACTAAAGGCAATGAATACAGTAGTACCTCGGTTCACAAACTTAATTCATTCCACGACTCTGGTCACGAACCGAATTGGTCGCAAACCGAATCAAATTTTCCCATAAGGTTCAATGTAAATATGGTTAATCCGTTCTGACCCATACGAATGTGGTCGCCAACCGATACTGGTAACCAACCGAATCAATTTTCCCCATAAGGTTCAATGTAAATACGGTTAATCTGTTCTGACCCCTACGAATGTGGTCGCCAACTGATTTTGGTCACCAACCGAATCAAATTTTCCCATAAGGTTCAATGTAAATACGGTTAATCCGTTCTGAACCATATGTATTTTTTTTTAAACCACAAAAATATGAAACAAAGTACAGTACAGTACAGTACGAAGAGAGAGAACACTAACCTTGCTTGAGGTGACTTCTGGCGTGGAGGACAGGAAGGCGGGTGGGGAGGCGGTTATTGTTTGGAGGGAGAGTCTCCCTCGCCTACAGGAAGCCACGACCACGTGTCACGGCAGGGAAGATGGCCGTAGGTCATGTTCGTCACCCGATGCGGAGTTCGCAAACGGAAGCAAAATTTTGCAAACGGTCCTTTCGTGAACCGAATTGTTCATGAACAGAAGTGTTTGTGAACTGAGGTATTACTGTATATCCTAGTTGTCTGTGACCATGCTACACAATATCCAGAAGCAGTTCCATTAAGGAATGTGACAGCTAAAAGAATAGCAGAGGAGCTGGTAAAAATCTTTAGCAGGATAGGCATACCACAGGAGATCCTCACAGATCAAGGTTCTAATTTTCAATCAGCTCTCCTTAAATATCTTTATGCTGATTTAGAGATAAAAGGGGTGCATACCAGTCCTTATCATCCCCAGGCAGATGGCCTTACTGAGAGGATGAACCAGACACGGAAGGCTATGCTTAGAAAATATGCAGGTCAAAACCCAAAACATTGGGATACCTGGCTACCATTTCTATTATTTGCATATAGGGAAATCCCACAGGCCCCCTTTGAGTAACTCTATGGGAGGCAACCTCGAGGGGTTTTGAACATTATTAAGGAAGGCTGGTGTGATAATTTAGATGGTCCTAAGAACTGAATAGAATATATATTAATTCAGAGAAACAAGTTAAAGGCACTAGGACTCAATGCCCAGGAACAATTAGAAACAGCCAGAGAAGAACAGAAGAGGCAATATGATAAGGGATTAAAGTTAAAGCAGTTCAATGTAGGAGACCAAGTATTATTGTTATTGCCTAGTAGGGAAAGTAAATTACGGGCTAAATGGCATGGTCCCTACATAGTAAGAAGAAGAACTGGGCCAGTGAATTATGAAATTGAACCGGACAACAGAAAAAAGAAAATCTACCATGCTAACCTCCTAAGGCGATGGCATGATAGAACTGACCTTGGTATGGCTTTGCTTGTACTAAAAGAAAGAAAACCAGAATTGTTGGACCCAGCTTGGGATACGATGCTGCAACCATCACCTGAAAAAAAGCATATTAATTATGACCTATCAGAAAATCAGAAGAAAGACTTGGAAAAGACATTACAGGACTTTAAAAAGACATTCACAATGCAACCAGGATTAGTGGATCTAGTGGAACATAGGATGGAAATGGGAGAAACTCAACCCATTTGACAGCATCCCTACGGAATTCCAGAACGTCTAAAAGGAGTGCGACAGAGCAAAATAAATATGGAGATGCTCCAAATGGACATTATAGAACCACCTGTAAGTGACTGGTGTTCTCTAATCGTATTAGTTGTCAGATTCAGCCTAGGAAGCACACACTGCAGCGCAGAGCCATTGGTCAGTTTCACCGCCTCAGGCAACAGGGCAAGGAAACAATGTAAAGCAAGTTAACTACCTATAGGAGACAGGCAGTTAACTCGCAGCAGGGAGCTAATTAGAAGTGGCAACACTGCAGCACAGCCAGCTCCCCAGGTGCCCTGGGCAACTCCAGCTTATGATACACCTGGAGCGCAGCAATCCAGAGGCAATCGGCAGGCAATTCAAAGCCAGATTAAAACAGCCACACCAACTCAACATGAGAAAGGCTCAAGGAACGCAAGGGCAAGACAGACAAAGAACGAAGATTATAACACAATCGAAACTGGCTGAATCTGCCATCAAGGTGAGGGGAAGGAAGATCCCCATGGACAGATGGGCAGCCCAGGGCAAGGGCAAGGGGCAGAACCGAGGGGTGACTACTGGTCAAGGGGAGAACCCTATAAGACTGCTGTAAGAAACCGTGCCAAGCCAATCCTGGCTTTGTCTGTAACTGCTATGCATTATGCCTGAATAAACTAGCTTTCGTCTGAGCCTGTGCCTCACAAGGTTTCTGTTCAGCGCCGAATGCAACGAACCTTACATTAGTGCCAAAACCAAATGGAGAAATACGATTTTGTGTAGACTTCCAGCATATAAACTGAGTGGCAAAATTTGATGGGTATCCAGTGCCCTGAGTTGATGACCTCCTGGATGGCCTAGGTGGAGCCAAGTATTTATCATCCCTGGACTTAACCAAAGGATACTGGCACTGGAACACCATTCAAAGGAGAAAACAGCTTTTGCCACTCCATGAGGTCTCTTTCAATTCAAGAGAATGCCTCTTGGTCTACATGGGGCACCAAGCTACATTCCAGCATCTTATGAATAAGATCCTACCTGGCTTAGGGGAATGGTGTGCTGCATGTCTAGATGATATTCTCATTTATAGCAAACTTGGGAAGAACATCTCCCATACTTGAGGTTAGTAACTGACAGTCTAAGAAAAGCTTAGATAGATAGATCCACTATCTTGGATAGTGTTGTAAATAAAAACCCTCCCTAACCCTTATGGGGAGTCATAAAAACCCAAGTGTCTAGGGTCCAGTGCTTTTTGGTGTTTTTGAGTCTGTGTAAATCAAAATTGGTTACTGTTTGGGGAAAAAAACACACACATGGTCCTTTCAATCACCTTTAAGAATAGGTCATCTACTAGATCAGCAAAAAATATTTACTTAGATCTAAGAATTTCTCATTGTTCAACAGTATTTCAAGGTGTTCCTCTACTTCCTGTATGGCAGAAGTGGGTAACTCACACCCACGCCCATGCCACTGAACTTGGGTAGCAAAATGGGGATGATGTGGTTTTGTCTCCTTTGGGTTTGAGGTGGTTCTGAGAGTGGGAATGTGTGACTTGCCTCAAGGAGGCCTCACACTTATCTTTACCCTTAACATCTCCCCAGAGTCACAAATGGGGGAAAAGCCATATTCTTCCAAGTGACACCATAGCATAACCAGATGGCCTCTTGTTTCCTCAGATCACTCAAGTACGTGCCATCTTTGCTCAACTTTATATTTTTTAATGGAAGCAGTATAAAGACAATGACTTCTCTCCCTCCAAATGCCTTTACTAGCAATATAACGCAAAATCTGTTCTCCCACCTGTCAAACTAAATGATTGACTGCTGCATCCACAGTTAAGCAAGTCATCTCCTCCAGAACTAAGTATCAACATGGTGTTAATTTGTATGTTGCAGAGATTTTTTTTAATAAGTTGGCTTGTTCCAGAGAGACAAGTGAGAGATCTCAGATCTGGATAGAATAATTGAGTTAGAAATGGCAATTGAAAACAAACTTGGAATGTCTTAACCATTCCAAGAGCACAGTTTCTCATCCAAGTTTGTTGGTAGTCAGAACAAATGTGGCTCTTGCTAGCCAGGGTCATACACACACTAAGCACGTGTTTTTCCTTGCTTCTAACTTCACTTGCTCTAGGAACTCAGATATTGTGGTTTGAAAACCACGGTTTATGGTAGAGATGCTAAACTTTTAGCTCAGGAACTGCGCAGGCTTTGCAGAACATGTCAAGGGTTGCACTATTTAAGTAGGTAAGGAGAAGATGGCATTTGATGGGGCTTTCTGGGTTTTTGAGGGTTAAATGCCTCCCCCAAACTCTCAAAAATGAGTCAGAATGTTTTGCTCCCATCCACTTCAGAGGTGTGGAATGCACAATCTTTTTGTACTCTTGATTTATGGTTTAATATGCAAGCCATCGTATAGTAAATATTCCATGGCTAAATAAACTGACTTAGGATGATGTGTGAGCCAAGCCACTGAAAAAAATGTCATAGCTGCTTTGATAGGTATTTATTGCTGAATAAAAAGTGCATATTATTTTATTACTGCAAAGTTGATTTCTGATATAGGAAATGTATTTCAGAGGCTTATAGTTTGTGGAGGTGGCTTAGGAGAGGAAGGTAGCTCCCTTCCTTGGCCTCCTTGAGTCGGACTAGGTGCTCTAAAAAATGTTAACTGGGAGTGTGGTAATGCTTAGCATGAGGTGGCCCAACTCTTTGGGAGTTTGCAGTTTTCTGTTGCGAAACCTCCCTTTAGATGTGGGATTATAATTAGGGACTCCAGGCCTGTAATTACACCGCACTTGAATTTTCTGCTTTCATTTCCAGGAGTCGAGTGCAAGTTGCTGGTTTTGTATTTCAGATCAAATGGGGGGGGGGCGGGAGGGGGTTCTTCAAGGCTTTCATTTATGTTCTGTTTTCAGCATGTTCCACCCTTCCTCCCCCCGTTTTTTTCCCCTAGCTCAAAGAAAGCTGTATTCTTTGTAAGGCAGATGCAACTGTTCTTGAGAAGATGCCTTCAGCCTTGTACAGAAAGGCATGTGATGGTCCTTCATAGGGTGAGCACCCGTCTTTCCCTGGTGCCCTCAAATTTGGACTGGCAAATAATTCACATGTTGCCCATCCCAGGCTTTGTCCCATTTCTCTGCTGCCCTGCCTCCTTCCAGTTTTATAACACCAGATTTTATTTACATTTCATTAAATCATTTCCTTTCCTTTTTTCCTTTATCAGCACAGCTGGGAAAGAGGTTGTCCCTAGAAAGTCTGGAGTGATAATTCATGGGACTCTATGAAAGTTTGGAATCCAATGAAATGTTAGAGAAAGTGATAAGTTACTGAAATTGTTTGTACTTGTCTTGATGAAGGGGGGTGTCATTTCTTTATGTATCTTTTTTCTTTACATTTTTTCCTTTCCCCCCTTTTTTCTTTTTCTCTCTGTGCCCTTTCTTTTTTCTTTTTCATATTTTTCTTAGTTGTATTTTTAAACAATAAAAATTAATATAAAAAAGATAGTGGGTGGAACATTTTAAAGACCTGGGGAATAATCATGGGACCTATATTTAATTATTTTGATTTAATATAATTTAAATTAATTTTTGTTTTATACCACCTACTTGATGGAGTTCAATCTTTGGTGTGCCACTCAAAAGCCAAGTGCAGAACTTGGTCTGAAAACACTTCTGCTTGTTTTCTCTAGAATGTTTCACAGCAGGATTAGTACAGTGGTACCTCAGTTCACGAACTTAATTCGTTCCACTATTCTGGTCGCAAGCCGAATCAAATTTCCCCATAAGGTTCAGTGTAAATACGGTTAATCTGTTCTGAACCATATGTATTTTTTTTTAACCACAAAAATATGAAACAAAGTACAGTACAGTACAGTACGAAGAGAGAGAACACTAACCTTGCTTGAGGCGACACCAAAAAGCTTCACAGCAAGTGTCTGTCTGCGACTGCGATCTCGCCTAGAGGAAGCCACGACCATGTGTCAGAGCAGGGAAGATGGCCACGGGTCGTGTTCATCACCCGATGCGGAGTTCGCAAATGGAAGCAAAATTTTGCGAACGCTGCTGTTCGCGCGCCGAATTGCTCGTGAACAGAAGCGTTCGTGAACTGAGGTATTACTGTACTTCCTTCAGAAATCTTGGCAAATGAAGAACATCTTTTTTGTGTGTGTGTGCCTTTGAGTCAGTGTTGACTCCTGGCAACTGTTTGGACTAGTCCCTGCAGTTTTCTTGGCAAGGTTTTTTGAAAGCGGCTTGCCTTTGCCTGCTTCCTAGGGCTGAGAGAGAGGGACTGGCCCAGGGTTGCCCAGCTGGCTTTGTGCCTAAGGCAGGACCCAGCCTCCCAGTTTCTAGCCTGGTGCTTTAACCCTGACACTAAACCGGCTCTTGAAGAACATCTAGGATGATACAAAGCTACATGCAGTAGAAAGATAAATAGAAATATAAATTTTTAAAACTTTTATTAAAAGGAAGAGGAAAATTGAAATCACAAATTTACTTAAATCCATGAGAACAAGCAGAGGAGAGGAGGAAATGGACAGTTCTTCAAAGGAGGGTCCAGTGCTATTGAATAAAAAGCGAGCTGCAAAATAGCCAAGATGCAAAAGATTCAAGATGGTGATGCTCCAAGTAGACCACGAAGTGCCATAAAAGAGAACCTAGAGCAAGGAGGGCGAATGTCATAAAAAGCAGTATGTGCCTACTGTGAAAAAGGCACATTCTTTGCTAGGGATTATCTTAATAAGGATTGAAAATGAAATTACCTCACTTGGAATACTTTGGCCATTGTTCCTCAAAAAGTTGAGTTGGAAAAGATGCAGAGATCATTATGGAGTTCAACAATAGCTCCATATTCAAGGGGAACCTGGGCAGGACACAATCAGAAATATTGAGCCACTTTTCTGGCTCTGCTCCATCCCTGCCTGACAGCCTGAGTTGCTGCCACCTGTTGGGTCAGCTGGAGGAGATGAAGGCTGTGCAAATGGCCTTTTCCAATCTCTTTGTGGCAAGGAAACCATTGGGAACCCTATAATGTTCAGAAGCAACATGCCAACAGCATTGCCCCTACTTGGCTTGGCTGTCCCTACTTTGGCATAGCCTTTGTGGAGGTCTTGATGAAGCAGGAGAGCTCTCCTTCTCTCTTTCCCTCCCTCCCTCCCTCCCTCCCTCCCTCCCTCCCTCCCTCTACCGGGATTTGGTCACCAATCACTGACTAAGTTCTGCTTAGAAGGGATGGAGGAGAGTGACTGCTGGCCTCCAAGAAACATACCACTGCAGCAGTGGGGGATCCCAACTGTCCCCACATGAAGTGGGAATCGAATTCTGCAGCAAGCGGAAAGCCAAGAAGTTCTCAATGTGCCTTGCAGACAATTCCATCATCCGAAAGGTGTAGAAGGGATCAGCTCTACTAGACTTAGGGGGAAGAAGGTGGTTGGGACCTTGAGAGAGCATGACCATGTCCTCCTAGAATTCACCATATTGTAGCAGGAAGAACTGAAGATTGTCAGATTAGTGTTCTAGATTTTAAGAGAGCTGACATCAATAAGTTAAGGGGAAAAGTAGGAAGGATTCCATGAATGAAAACTGCAAAGGGAAAAATAGTTCAGGAGGGTTGGGAAATTCTGAAGAATGAAATAATTGAGGCCTAAAAACAATATCCAAAAGAAAGAAAAAGGGGAGACACCTAATGAAACTGGCACAGTTGCATAAAGAGCTCTCTGATAAATTGAGAAACAAAAAAGATTAAAAAATAGCCCAAATCTGTAAGGATGGTGTCAGGAACGCTAAGATTCAGAATGAGTTGAGACTTGAAATGAATGTCAAAAGTAACAAAAAAGTGTTCTTTGGGTATGTGCAGAAGAAGAGGAAAATCAAGGAAGCATTCCAGTGCTTGGAGAAGATGGCAAGATGGTGATGAGCAACAGGGAGAAGGCTGAACTGCTTAATTCTTATTTTGCACCTGTCTTTTTGCAACAACAACAACAAAAAAAAGTGGTCCAACCTCTCAGAAGCCACACCATGGGTGGTGGGGCCGGGGGGGGGGCAGAAAAAAAACGCAGGTCAAAATAGGTAAGAAATTGGTGAGTCTCTGGCCTGGATGGATTCCATCCCAGAATGCTAAAGAAACTGGCAGTTGTGATCTCAGAACCATTGACTGTAATATTTGAGAACTGAATTGACAGAAGACTTGCAGAAGAGCTAATGTTGTTCCAGTCTTTTAAAAAGGAGGGGGGGGGGAGAAAGTGGGCCCAGGAACTATAGACCGATCAGTGCCTGGGGATCCTAAAAGAGATCATCAAGCGGTGGTGATCAGCTTCTGAGTTGCTCATACAACCTGCTGGAGTTGGCCTGATTTGAATGAAGAGGCTGGTGATTTTATGCAGCGCCCTTGCCAGCCCTGAAAGGTTGCAGTGCTATCAGCTGACCCCAAGGGACAGGCTTGAATGTTATTGGAGAGGCTCGCTTGCTGCAGGTACCTTGCACTGATTTAACAAGGCCCCAGGGATATCTGCTAGAGAAAGGAATCAGAGATGCATATAGTGGATATATGGTCTCTTCAAGATAAGATTACAGTGGATTCTCAGACCGTTTGCCTTGAAAAGGAGTCTGCACAATAGAAATGATTATCACCCAAGCCTGACTAGTAAAGGTGTGGAACAGGCCTTTACTTTTTTCTCTGTCCCACCTACTGTACTATCAAACTGGCCAACCTCCGAAATTTGGAATAAAAATTCTACTTCCTTTTGCTTTGGAACTATGCCATCTGTCCCTAATTAGATGCTTAAAAAACAAAAATGTATAGCTTACATAATATATTATTTTAAAAAATTAAATCAAGAAAGATACTCTTTTTCAGACAGACATACAAGGAGGCTGCTAACATTCAGGTTAAAGGGTGATCAGAGTGATGTTTGGGGAGAGCTTGCCTGTCCCAGTATTGTTCCCCCAGCTGTGTTGGGGACAGGGCCATCTGGGCCAATCTTCTGGGACTGAGGCAGGCTGCACAGCTTTCCCTTGGCACTTGCCTGAATGGGTGTGGACCAGTTCCTTGAGGATATGCCATGGCAATGATTTCAGGAACTTTCCAGTGAGCTGGAAAACCAGTTACCTGCTCTTTTTCCTGTTGGCTTGATAAAGGCTCGGTGGTGCTACTTTTCCTCCTGGCCTGAGTCTACTGAAGACCACGTTGATCTCACTGCCAACACCTGAAAGTGGAGAGCAACTTTGTTGAGGTGCCCCACTCAGTGAATATTATTAGAAACCTGAAAGGTAATTATGACCTTAATTACCAACTGCATATTTCATCAAGAGATGGAAGTACTTAGTCCTAATGGTTACGGATGAGGCCGATTCCTGAGCTGGTACCTGTCACCCAGAATAGGACACAGCCAAGCGTGTTTCTTAATGGCCCATTGATGGTCTACTCTGGCAGGTGGGTGGAACTTTTGTGCCCATTTGGGAAATGATCAATGTACAGGCATTCATGAACAATGGGCAGGGAGCCCGGGGACAGGCAGCATCAAGCTTTTGCCAGCATTATTCTAGGTGACACAAGTGGGGAAACACCTGTCCTGCAGCAGTTTAGTGTGCTTTCTGTTTGGGGTGTGTCTCTCTGTGGGGGGACATTTCTTACTGGAAAAGGGAAGCAGCAGCAGTAGGAGAAGCGCCTTTTCACACCCCTGGAACTGCAAAACCAGGAGCTCAACAACATTTATTTGAAGGCCTTCCTTAAATGAATAATAGAGAGAGAGAGAGGCTACTCAGGATGAGTACTGTGCAAATATTCATCCTGAGTAGCTTCTCTCTCTCTTAGATCTGCTTCCACGTTGCATAATATTGGGTGGAGCAAGGCAAAACACCAAATATCTTCTGATGGGAGAATATCCTGTAGATAGTTTGCAGCTGACTGTTTCACATCTTATTTATATTTATTTATTTATTTATATTTCAAATTTGGTCACCACCCATCTCACGAGGAAGTGACTCTGGGCGGTTTACAATAAAAACAACAAATAAATATTAATAAAAATACAATAAAAATAGTATAAAATACAATAAAAATACAATAAAACCAAATACATACATAAATAATATCTTCTACAATGCTGCTGATAGAAAAGATATTAACATATGGGAGCATCTTCAAGGTGCTAGCCACCCCCAGAGTTGGTTGCCCCTTTTCTCGCCCCTTGCAAGTTGGCAGAGCTAGGTCTTGACTGCTTTCTGGAAGGTCAAGAGAGTAGGGGCCTGCCTCACCTCTGGGGGGAGGGTATTCCATAGGGTGGGGGCCACGGCAGAGAAGGCTCTCCTTCTGGGCCCCATCAGTCGACATTCTTTCGTCGACGGAGTCCGCAGCATACCCTCTCTGCTTGACCGGGTGGGACAGGTCGATATAATGGGGGTGAGATGGTCCCTCAGGTAACCTGGCCCATGCCATGTAGGGCTTTAAAGGTGATAACCAACACCTTGAATTGGACTCAGAAGCAAACTGGGACCCAATGCAGCTCCCGCAGCAAAGGTGTAACATGTGCCATCTTTGGGGCACCCAAAATTGCCCACACGGCTGCATTTTGAACCAGCTGTAGCTTCCGGATACTCTTTAAGGGTAGCCCCATGTAGAGTGCATTGCAATAGTCTATATGGGAGATGAATAGGGCATGAGTCACTGAGTGGAGGGCCTCCCAATCCAGGAAAGGGTGTAACTGGTGCAGTCTACTTCCTCAGGTCCAATAGGATCAAACTTCTCCCAGATAAAAGGGTAAGTACATACCTCAGACTTCTCCACATGCCATGCCACATGCTTGGCATCCAACTGGGAACGTATCTGAGTGATTTTATCCTCCAGATGCCTAGAAGACTCTTCTGCATGGCCCTGTAGGTGGGTCACTGGGCCCACCTTTCCCAGAAGAGATCGGGTGATCTTAAACAGGGGCTCTGGGTGGCATTCTACGGATGCAATAAGAGCGGAGAAGTGTTGAGGTTTTGCCGTTCTTACCGCCACAAGGTAGGCCTTAATGGTGGCTCTAGCCTGTGTTCGGTCGGATTTGGTCCTTGTTTTCCTCCAGCAGCGCTCTACACATCTCTTAATCCTTTTCAGAATCCTTAACTCCTCTGTAAACCATGAGGAGTATTGGGCTTGTTGGGTCAAGGGAGGTCGCATGGACGCAATCTTGTCCAAGGCCTCAGCCGCCTTCCTATTCCAGGTGGCTGCCAGGACCTCTGCCCAACAGTCCCAGCAAGATAACCAGGCAAGTCCACTCCCCAGGCATCTCCAAACGACCTGCACCATGCTTGGCTTCCAATTAGGAACGGAGCGATATTGGTATCAGCAAATTCTTCTATGGGGCCCTGGAGGTAAATCTTGGGGCCCCTCTTACCCAGGGGGGTCTGGGTAACCCTAAACAGGGCCGCCAGGCAGCACTCTGAGGAAATGATAAGAGCGGAGAAATAATGGCACTTCACCACTCATATCACCACGAGGTAGGCCTTAATAGTGGCTCTAATTCGTGTCCTGTCTGATTCATCCCTACTCTTCCTCCAGCGGTGTTCTAGATGTCTCTTGATCCTTTCAATTCCCTCAACTCCTCCATGAACCATTGGGAGTGATGGGAGTCATGGGCCAAGAGAGGTCGCACGGGCGCGATCTTGTCCAAGGCCTCGGCCGCCTTCCTATTCCAGGTGGCGGCCAGGGCCTCTGCTGGACCGTGCAGCAGACCCTCAGGTATAATCCCTGGCTTCCTTTGGAACCCCACTGGGTCCATCGGTCACTGTGGGTGGACCAGTTGAATAGGTCCCGCTTCCCTGTGGAGGAGGGTAGTATAGCAGAATCTCAGGGTCACCAGGGCGTGATCCGACCATGACAAGGGGGACAGATGTAATTCCCCCTTCAGATCACATTGCCACTGCTCCAGCAAGAAAGCCAAGTCTGGTGTGAGGCCACTGTCCCGAGTCAGGGCACGAATAATCTGGGACAGGTCCATGGCCGCCACGGTGACCATGAACTACAGGGCCGTCTTCGAGGCATGTCCCAGGGATGGCAGATTGAAGTGCCCCAGAACCATGAGTCTGGGGAACTCCAACAGCAGCAACCACCCCAGCTGGTCTCGAGAGCCCAGCCTAAGAAGGAGGGTCTCACAACCGGCCACTTGTGGAGCAGCCCCCTGAAGGCCAGCAGAGACTCCCGGGTGACAACCGCTACACCCCCTCCCCTGCCCTGGGGTCTCGGCTGGTGCCAAACTGTAAACCCGCCCAGGCACATTTCTGAAAGGGCCCAGCCAGGTCTCGGTGATGCACGCCAGGTCGGCCCGCTCCTCAGTGATCAGACCACATGTAAGGGGGCCCTTGCTGTTAACTGCCCTGGCGTTAAGAAGCAGCAGCCGGAAGCCAGGGCCGCCATGGATCTGCTGTCCAGGGCCTGGGTCTGAGTCCAGAGGGCCGGAACACGCCACCGGTAACAAACACTGGGGATGTCTTCCCCGAGAGCAGCCCACCCCCTCTGACTCCCATCATAACATCCCCTGCCCGTCACCACCTGAATAGCGTAACCTCCCCTAACTTCCTCAGAGCCTCCATTTCCCCCAGTCTCAGACTCATTTCCCTGGTTAGGGGGCCCTCCATCCACCACACACCAACAAGCGGCCTCAGTCAATCAGAGGGTGGTGGTGGGCTCCCCGGCACTTCAGCTACTGCTCCCAGTGCCGTTGGAACCCTGACCCCCAGCCCCTCACCCATTCTGCCCCCCCCACTGGCCTCACTAGCCGGCAGGGGGCACCCAATCCACTGCCCCCTCCCTCCCGGCTCTCACTCGGGGGGGGGATGAGTGTCCTTACAGCACTCACACACTCGTTCACACTCCATACATTCACCCTCGGACTCCCCTCCCTGTCTCTCACGCTAGGGAGGGGCACCCCAACTCTCACACACTGGAAGGGCCCCACCACACCTCTGCCCTCTCTGCATAGGCTAGAGGGGCCGGTGGAAT
Source organism: Python bivittatus (assembly GCF_059951505.1). NCBI lineage: Eukaryota > Metazoa > Chordata > Lepidosauria > Squamata > Pythonidae > Python > Python bivittatus. The sequence continues at coordinate 5,232,019 of NW_028277053.1, read as the reverse complement.
TGACCACCTAGGCCACTCCTCAGGTTGCACCTCAGGCCACGTCTCCAGCTGATTTTCAGGCCTTGGGCAGTCGCCGCCAGTTTTTTGGCTGTTGTCTCCAGTCCTGCTCAAGGCACCCCTGTTGTTCTGGCGCCAGTCCAGCAGACTTCTGGCTGTTCGAACTGTCCCGGCCCCACTTCGGCTGTTGTCCAGGCCGCTGTGACCAGGCCTCCCTTCAGGCGACTCACTGCGTCGTTCGCCTCAGGCTGCTCACTGTGCTGTTTGCTGCGCCACTTAGCTCTGCAGCCCGGCTCTGCCAGCCTCCACTGAGCCCCACCAGCCTCCGCCAGGCTCTGCCAGGCGTGACCCAGAACTACAAGCCACTTGCTTGATTTGGGGTGCCCACTGCGCTGCACTGCTAGGATCAGAGCCGCTCGCTAAAGCATCTGTTGCACCGCTCAGCTGTGCAGCCTGGCTCTGCCAAGCTCCGCCAAGCTCCGCTGGGCATCACCTGGCATTTCAGGCCGCTCGCTGCACCGCTCGACTCACCAGGTCCACAGGACCAAGGCACCCCCAAACTTCACAGAGCGGTGCAAAAGAACCCCAGGGCAGCCAGGTAAAAACCTAACCCGGCTGCAGTGATCATCCCCCTTGCCTTCACCTTGGCTTGCCGCGTTGCCAAGCATGGCAGCCGGCGTTTGCTCTTGCCTTTTCTGCTGCGCCTATTAACCCACTTAAAATGGCTGGTGGGACCACATGTTGAACTCTATCTTCATGGCTTATTTGGAGACTCAAAATGGCTTTAGGCCCATCCACAAATTCGCTCTTCTGAATGCAAGCAAGGGTTACTGGTCTGAGCAGGGCACTCTTCATTGGTTCTGAGTGATCCTGATACAATCTGCAAGCAAAGCCATGCTCTGGAGAAACCTGGGTGCGTGTCTGGGAACAGCCATGAGGGTGTCATGCGCTAATGCCAAGTTCTTGTGTCATACGCATGTATTGCTCCTCCTATCCCCAGATGTCCATGATCGGAAGGAGCAGAATTGATCATTCAGAAAGAGTGCATTTGCTTTGCCTGCAGAGACTCCAAGGGGGTCAGACCTTGCTTTTCCAGCTAAAGGAGGTTGTCTTTTTGGCTGCAGAGCTGCTGCCAACCAAAGTAGGTAGAACTGGCTAAGCCAAGGATCTGCGATACTTTTCTAACCCACTTAAAATGGCTGGTGGGACTACATGTTGAACTCTATCTTCATGACATCCGCTCCCCAACCCTGTGCATGTCACATTATTGGGAAATGTTTAACAGACCTCGTGCCCCTCTTCCAGTGTGCAAGGGTACATGTGTGTGTACACATATGCCTGAAGCTGTGAGCGTGCTGTCTGAAGGCAGTGTCCCAGTGGATCTATATTATGCAAGGATCCTGACTCAGGGAGTTCAGGACATCATGAAACAATAGTCAGCTAGCCTTCATATGCCTTGTGAACAAAAACATGTGACGGAAAATCCACTGTGTGTTTACCTACATTGGAAGAGCATTTAGTAGTGCAAATAAAGCTTTACAGCAGAAGAACAGTCACTTTCTTCCAGCTGTGAGCTGGCATTTGGCTGCTGCCCATCGGTTTCCTTCACAATGGCAGGATTCACGCTCTGTTTTCCTGTCCCCCCTCAACAGGTCCCACATGGCAACTCTGCTCTTGCCAGTGGTTCGTCAGCACATTGCCACACATGTCTTGACAGCAAAACAGGCTGGGTTTCGGATTAAATCCCTTATTTCTCTTGCTGCTTTTTCCCCACTGCGTGAATAAATTGGCAAGCAAGGTCAGTCATTAAGTTTGAAAATGTGGGAGGTGTTTCTTACAGGCTATAATTTGTTGGAGGTTTTCCTTCAGGGGCTGCAATAGGCAAGGAGCCATGCCTGGCACCCCCTGGAAGCACCTGCTGTGGATGGAAGTGAGGGCTGCCAGGCCGGCTGCAAACAAATCCTTCTGTTTTCCCCTCCTTTGCAGAGGTGAACCCTCTTGAGCGGGCACTCTGACTTCTCCAGTGCAGCCTGACGAGTCTTCCTGAGGTGAGTGCACACCCACACACGTGTAAGCCTGGGGTCTGGATTCAGCATGATAGGAGGAATACTGGGGCACTACTATGAGCCTTTCCTCACTTCTCTGCACTGAGCAAAGTAGTTGCAGGAGCTCCGACTGCTTGCATTACTGCAGGTTGCCTCTGGCTCTCCAGACGTGGTGGACCTGGGGAGCTGCGAATGGCAGGAACAGCACCTTGGCTTGGGCATTTCTGGTGACAGCCAAGCTGATCATTGTTCAGATCCATGAGGGATCTTATTCTATATAATTCGAAAGTAATTTGCTTTCTTGCAACTGAAATTGGAATTAAATTTGCTTAAGGGAAAGTAGCATGAAAAGGTTCCTGCCGGATCCAGCTAAAGGGGTTCCTCTGGCTCAGTAAATCATTTTCAGCAGTGGGAAACCATACAAGGGCTGCTGGGCTCCCTCTGTGTTTCCTGCAAAAGGCTTTGCTGCTTACTGGGTTAAGATTAGTGGTGGTGGTGCTGCGACTTGGAATACTGGTGCAAGTGACTTTGGTAAGAAGCTGAGTCCCGCAGAACGAGTGTGAGCTGCGAAGCACATGGCGCTCAGCTTCGTAAGTCGCAGCTCCGTAGAAATCCCACCGCAGCCCGGTTATTTCACCGGGCAGAGGAGTCATTTTCCATCCTGGGAGGTTTCCATTTCTGGGGCTTCACTTTGACAGGTTCGTGTCTTAAAGGCGCTTGGGGCTTTTTACCTGGCTGCGATCACACGGCTTGCTCCCCACCGGGGATTCTTCTTTGGCAGAGGCAGCCCTCATCTTTGATTTTGCTTCTCCCTCCTTGCCTGTCTTGCTTTGTGGACACAAATAGGCAGAATAATTAAAATCTGATTTGTAGAACATGAATGAAAAACACATGTTATCCTTTCCTAATGGGCAGGATAACAAGCTCATCTGTAGGGCACTTGAGTTAGGCTTAGACAGCTGTGGAGCAGGGAGGTCAACACAGCCTCCAGCACTGACCCTTTTGTGCTGGGAAATGTATTTATCTTATTGTTAGATTTATACCCTGTCTTCTCTGAGGAGGTCTCCCTGTATTTTATCCCCACTTCAACAACCCTGTGAAGGAGGCGCCGTTGAAAGAGAATGACTGGCCCAAGTCACCCTGTGAGCTTCTGTGCTTGAAGGTGGACTTGAACCCTGGTCTTGCTGGTCCTAGTCCTTAATCACTGGACCCCAATGCCTCTCTCTGTCCTTGCTTATTTCTGACTTCTAATGCAGTTAGCAAAGCCATGGCAGTTCTTGCCAAGAGAAATGTGGGAAATAATCTAACGCCTTGTTACTGTGGTTCACATTCCGCTGAATTTGTTGCTTAGGGTGGCTGAACAGAGAGAAAAAGAAGACGAAAAGGCTGGGAGAAAAAGAAGGCATTGTTCCACGTCACTGGCAAACCTTCCACTGTGGCCTCCCTAAAGGGTCTGTCCCCACTGCCATTTCAAGGCAGTTTCCACCACATCAGCACCAAAGTAAATCACAGGATGGTTACAAACACTTCCAAGGCAACGTTGTATTTTGCAGCCAAGAGGAATGAACAGTCTCCTGGAGGTGTGTTTTGCTCAAACCAAGTCAATTGTCTGAGGATCTGCCTCCTCCCCAATGCTTTTTTATAAATACACCAATAGCATCCTTTGAACTTACCTGCCTGGAGTTTTCCCTACTTAATTACAGGCTTTCACCAGTGGCAAATACTTCGTGATGTTTGTTGCTGACTAGCCTATCTCCTTTAGCAAGTAGAATGATTTGTCTGAATTTTTTTCTTGGATATCCGGACTTCGGTTCTGATTGTCTGCAAAAAAATTAAAACATCTTTCCATGATCTGGAACCCAGAAGCGCTCCGCTGGGGCTCCGCTCGAGGCAGGGCTTGGATGGTCCTGAATCTAGCATCGCTGCTGCTGCTGCTTAAAGATGAGCAGAGGCTCCTGCCCTCCATTTCGCCACCTGGTACCCGTGTTCTTCATGCAGTTGCCCTCTCCCTGACGGCGCCTAGGCCAGCTGGTGTGGGAGGAGAGGGCAATTCTTAAAATACTCTGATGATCCCAAGCCATTTAAAAACGGAAAACATAGGCGTATCTCTTTGAATTGGCCTAGGAAAGAGGCCGGAAGCCATTGAGGACAAAATAAACAATCCCGTTGATGGCTCATAATTAACAATTTCCCAGCTATATTTTGAACCAACCCAAATGCTCAAAATATCTTCAAAGACAAGACCATAAATTGAGAAGAAATGAGGCATGACTGAGGCCATTTGCTCTAAGAAACTTTGCCACTGGAACACCTGTCAAATATGAAAAGAGGCCTCTTTCCTACTGTCACAGGTCACAACCCTACCTATTCCTAGAAGTTTAGGGGAGGCTTGTGCTGCTGGCTCAGAAGTGACCCAACGCCAAGGAAGGCAGCAGAGCGCCAGCCAGGCTGTGGCATCAGTGGAGAGGAGAGGGAAGTTCAGCAGTGGCAGCTTGTCATGCAATCCCAGACAGGATTGTTCAGGCTAAATTCCTGGCCTGTGAAGGCATAAAACAGTGGAATAATGTACCTAGAACAGGGCTGGACTCCACCTTGTTGGAGATGTCCAAACAGAGGCTGGAGGACTTCCAGTTGGGGATGGCTTAGTGCAGGGTTCCTCAACCTCAGCAACTTTAAGACGGGTGGACTTCAACTCCCAGAATTCCCCAGCTGGCTTAAAGTTGCTGAGGTTGAGGAACCCTGGCTTAGTAGATTCCTGCACTGAGCATCAGGTTGGACACGTTGATCTACAGTAGCTGGTCTCTTCCAACTTATGCATTCTACGCTTCTTCTTCTCTGGGGACCATATTGCGTATGAATTAGCTCCGCTTCTCCTGCCAAATCTTTCACCAGGTCAGCACAGGATGTGCAGAAGCATATGGAGAAAACTGAGCTCACGTTCATGCTAGTCCACATAAAGCAGTGGTCTGAATTTGCTTGCCCACATTTGCAAGGCTGGAGTAATCGAATACTCGAGTCTGAATGGCCACGGAGGCCATAAAACCCAATCTCTTTTTTGGGGCAAGATTCTAAACTAAAACTTCCTGATAAATGGGGACACTTCCAATGGAGTGTCATTTCTCGCGGTAATCTATTTCACGCTCAAACCGCTCTTACTTTTAGGAAGGTTCTTTTTAACATTGTTGGAATCTGCCTCCCTGTCCCTTTAGTCCATTATTCTGTGTCCCAAAATCTGGAACAAGAGAGAACAGATCTTCACCTTCTTCTCTGTGACCTCCTTTCAAGGGCTTGAAGAGGGCTAGTGTTTCTCCCAATCTTCTTAAGGCCAGATGTACTCAGCAACTTCCATCTCTCTCCATGGGACCTGGGGGTTTCCCCCCTGCAGCCTTCTACCCTGCTTTCTTCCCTGGAAAAGTAGCCAGCTTAAGAAATCCCTTTCTGGGTTTCACCCCTTCTTTTGCTTTGGCCACAGCGATGGCTTGGTGTTCTGCCCAGTGTTCATGATGGCCCCTGATTGGTGGAATCCCTTGCTTCTTTGCCCCTCTTAAGAAAATTCCAGTTTTATCATTTTTCCTGTCACTTGGGCTGGAAGGGGAAAGTGGCAGGATGGCCAGTTTCACTTGGTTTTAAAAAAAAAACAAACACCACCCCCCATATTTTCACTGTTTCAGCAATGAACTTGCCCCCAGCCCCAAGGCAGTGGAGGGCAAGAGAAGGCAAGGATATTCTCACTGCACTACCAGTTGGAGGGGAGGGTTTCATTCGCAAGGAATGAAGGCCCAGCATGCAACTGGCTGCCAGCACAAAGGGGAAAACACCACTTTTAACGTGGGACCAGAAAGCACAGGTGGATGTTGTGGTCACTGCTGGCTAGAATGACATCATGCATTCCTGCCTGCAGGAAATGGTGGATGCCTCATGCCCACGTTGGGATACGTTGGAAGTGACAACCTGCCCTTAGTTGCCTGGTCATCCTCAGTGCTGTTCTGAGATGGTTTCCTGAGTGCTTCTAAATGGTAGTGCTCCAAAGAGAGCATGATTCTTGAGGCGGGGTCTAGCAACACAGGGTAAGAATTAGACCAAGGCTAGGACCCTGTACCCAAAACACCTGCAAGGAAATGTCATTTCTAGCCTCCCAGGCGGCTTTAATAACTTGCTGCGTGGAGGCAGACGTACGAACGTTCTCAAGACAGCCACAATTGATATAATCTGGTTTAAATGTATTCCAATTAACCCAAAAGCCATTTTCACACCCTGTGAATGTGGTACAGGAACACTAATCTTTGTCCATGGCACTGGCAAAGAAACAACTGGTAGGTGGTACCTTCATTGAAGTATGTCACAAGAACAGACAGCTATGAGCAATAATTCAAGAAGAGACACCAGCCTTTTTAGTTATTTGCAAAGCAACTGCACTTGATTCACCAACAGTGCATCTGGTGGCCACATGCCACATGGGGGCAAAGATTGTGTGCTTGGTGTGTTTCTGTGCCTTTCTGATCAGGGATAAATTTTCCTTCCAGCTTGGAGGAGCTCAACCTAGAGTTGTTGTTGTTGTTTAGTCGTTAAGTCGTGTCCGACTCTTCGTGACCCCATGAACCATATTGCGCCAGGCCTTCCTGTCCTTCACTGCCTCCCTGAGTTTGCTCAGTTTCATGCTCATTGCTTCAGTGATGCTATCTAACCATCTCATCCTCTGCCGTCCTCTTCTCCTTCTAAACCCTAAAAGATCCTGCTAAAAACATCAAAGTGTGTCCTGTTGAATGAGACTAGGCATCATTTTATTTCTGAACTGCCTCTGAGGATGGAGATTCAGCACACTGCAGGCCACTGTCAAGCAGCTTGCCTGTGATCTTCTACCTTTTATTCTCTTTGCCAACCAGGGACACGAGGTAAGGTCAGGTTTCATCTTAGGAGTCCGGGGAAAACACCGCCTCTGATTTCATCCCTGGGATGTGCATACTTGCCCCACATGTGAACTTGCCACCTCACTTTTTCCAAAGGAAAGGAAGCTCTTTGGAGAATTGCTAAAACCCGTATTCCTTGTAATTAAGGGTTTAAACGGCATGCCTGTCTCCTCCTGCCCCCGCCCGCCCAGAGCACGGGCCTCGAGGTGCTTCCCGTCGCTTTCAGACTTGTGTCCAAAGGCCGAGTGGGGGCCTGCTGGAGTCCCGGCCAGAACTGACCCGCCAGCGGTTCCCACAGCCAACGGCCAAGGGCTGAGCAACGCCGGCAGACGCAGCAGCTCCCCAGGGTGGTCCTTATCTCTCCCAGATGCTTTCTCCCCAGATTCATTAGCCGAGATAAGATGCCACTACAAATACTTGAAACTTCTCCTGTGTTTGGATCTCCAACATAAAATTTAGAGTTTAGTTAATGTGAAGAAACACAGATGATAATGTTATAAACATTTTTGTTACAAGCTTAAGGTTTTTAACAAGGCTTGTAGACAACTATTTCTACAACTAATTTGGGCTTCTGATGTTAAATTGACTTATTTCTGTTTAATTTCATAGTCCTGAATTTCTATTAATATTTCATATTTCATGTATATAATGATATATTTTTATACTTTACATTATAATCCTTTCAAAAACCACGTGTTCATCATTTCTTGAAGGAAAATTGAATTCTGGCGCACGTGCAAGTGCATGCACATATTCTTCCTGATACTTTTTGCTTGTTAACTCCTACTTTGCAAATATGGAGGGAAAAGGAAGGTAATGCTTTTTATTGGAACAGAGTTCCATTGGTAATAAAATTAAAAATGCATATCCTAGATGTTGCCCCTCCCCCACCGGCCTTCATAGCATTGTGGAAATTAGAAAGTGCCAGCTACAGTTAACTCATGTGGCCGTATTATTTGGCAATATTAAAAACCAGAAACCCAGGTATTGTATGGTAAATTATAAATTATGCTAAAGTTCTGTGCCGTAAGATGGGTGGCCACAGAAATCTCTTACATGAATAAATAAAAAAATAAAAAAATAATAATAGTAAATTGTATTAGTTGCTAGAACTAACATCAATGCAAAAAGAAAATGGACTGTAGTTCTCTTAAGTAAAATTATCAGTAATAAGTTGCTTTGGGGGCAGCAAAATAAATTCTACTCGAATCTTAAAAATAAACATTGGTCCCTTTTATGCGTTAATACAATACATATAGATCTAGTGAAATGACTTTTGATTGATTAAATTTATGTTAAGTTGCTTTATATCTATGAATACAGTTACTGTAAAAATGGATAAAATTATAACTAAAAATATGTCAATAGATTCCATCATTTCTAACCATTATCCGTTTGTGGAGTCTTTGGTGCTCTCTGAGCTTGGTGGTTGGCTTGCAGACATTTCATTACCCGACTAGGTTACATCATCATTGCATCACGAGTAATGAACATCTGCAAGCCAACCGCCAAGCCCAGAGAGCACCGAGGACTCCCTCCACCGCTCAGCCTGAGCTGTAGAGAGTCTCTTCTGCTGGAATCATCAGCTCCAAAAGGCTACACGAATGGAAGATTCCGCAGACTGCTCTGATTGGCTCAACCACTGGAAAGCTGCTTTGCTACTGTGCAGGAAAAGAAATACAAAATAGAATGTGTTATTCTTAAAGGTGGAAGATGGCAAAAGGAGAATGAAGTCTTTGCTGATCATCGTCCCATCATCATCTGAGAGAGGCAGCCAACAGCCCCAGTAAAGAAGCAGTTGGTGCTTAAAAAGCTGAGATGAAAATTGTGTGGGTTCAAAAGGGAAGACTTCCTAGGAGGCTGCTCAGCCCTGCTGTTAGGCACTGCGCTGATCCCCTCAGACAGAGGAAGGGAAGGGAAAACGGTCAGAAAGCAGAGTCGCACACAGTATGCCACCTTGCCTGTCCTACGGTTCCTCAGCTATGGTTACTTGGGGTGGTGAGGATGACTGCCATCCCATCAGTACTCTTGATTTGGAAGGTGGGGCGATATCGGCACCCCTTAAGCTTTAAGTAAGCTGTTGGCCTTTAATTTAGTTGGTTCTCAGAAAACCTTGAAAAATACTACGGAGACCAGCTACGTGCAAATGCAATGAAGAAGTAGAAAAACTTATTTCTAAGCCCTTCTTCCAGAAAGACCCCGTGCCTCTTTTGAATGCTCCTAACTAGTCATTTAGACACCAATGCAAAAGTTTCTATGAGGGCTGTGGAGAACCCTTCCAGCCTGCTCTGAGGTTGCTCTGATTTGAACCCCGTGAACTCTCTGCTCAACCAAAAGGCTATGGTTATGATGGCCAATGGTGGTCTGACTGTAGCATTTGCCAAGTTAGATTTGCAAACCCAAATCTTGCACTTGTTCTCCTCCCTCCATGCCCACAAGAGAGACAGCTGTGTTGCTCTGGAATTGGTAAATCAGCTCCAAAGCTTTGTAGAGAGTTTTGACCCAGGCCAGGAAGGGATGGAACTGCCCATCTCACCAACAGGGAGCAAATCTTTCAAAGTGCTCTAAGCCACGTTGGGTTCACTTTAGTTGATATTACTCCCTTGAATTCCATCTTGTAAATAGCAAAACAACAATATCTAAATACGATAATCATAAGACAAGACAGTTGCATAACCCAATATATGAATGTTGGTAAAGACTGAACTAACATTTCAAAACAATACTTGGCACCTAAGTGGTACCTTGCAAACCTCAATTAATTAATCCTTTAAACTACACCCTTTGAAGCAGGTGTGCAAATACTGAGCTTCTTTCATCCTTGCTGCAAATTGAAAAAAGAAGCTTAGCTGCTTTGCTCCCAGCTGCCCTGATTTCATGGAAGAGGCAAGATCTCTCATCAAGACTGATCGCATTTTCCTTGCTGGCTGGCAGGAACTGCCATCCATATTAGAAACCACAAACAGGCCCAGCAGAAGGCTGCAAGGGTGTCTGTTTGCAATGCAGTTGGCTTGAGTCATACGAGCGATTCGCTCAGAGGCTTCTTAATCTGCGCCAGAGATCGGCCCAAGAGGCCTGGCTGCCTGAAAAGGACTGGTAGACGGTGCCCCCTGCCCTAAGTCCTCATTCCATGGCCTGCTCAGTTGCTCTCTCTCATCAGTAAAATGGGGGGATCCTGTGCATCTTTGGATCCAGGAGGAAAGGCAAACTAAGGGAAAAAATTAAACAACAGATATATTTCAAGAATAATCCAATCATTCTAACATGTTTGGCAAACATGCCTAAATAACCATGTTTCAGCCCAGTGTGCACATAATATCACAGTGGGGTTCTCCAAGGAGACCTTTTGGTAAGGAGGTGCCTCTGTTTGGGAGACCAACAAACCCAGAGACTCAGTCCAGAGGCTTTTATTTGCCCAGTACCCTTCACTGCAGGGGTTCTCAAACTCTGGGTCATGATAACCACCCCCCCTGCCCTGGGGTCATAAGAAACTGGTGTGGGGAATTTTTAAAAAAATCTAGTCAGGGTTGTGGAGATAAAGCTTGAGTGCTATCAAAAGTTCCTTGGGGTTCTGATCTTTGCTTTGGGTGCATTAAATTTGAAAAGCTCTGTCAAACAGACTGAATCTTAATTAAAAGTCATACCTTTATTTCTGGTCCCACACTATCCCCAACAAAAGCACTCACTTTCTTCACAAGGTCATACAAATTTATTATTTTGGAAGGCCACAACAGCAGATTTGAGAACCTCTCCTTTGCGATATGAATTGGACTTTCCTGAAGCAGGCCTCTCTGTTAAAGGCCAGGTGGCTCTTGGGTTTAAGATCAGCACCTCTCTAAAAATAATTCATTTTTTTCTTCTAGATAGTGTGGAGTTTTAGGAAGGTTATCCATTATTTTGAAATTATTAAAGACAAAATGTCAGATCTGCAGGGTCTGGTGCGGCTGATCTGGGGTAAACCTGCTTTTGAACACTGCCAAGGGCTTTTCATGAGTTTGGGCTCGTGACATATGAGGTATTAGAGGTAGAAGGTACTAGAAGATGACCTGTGAGGTACTAACATATGAGGTACATGAGGCCATAATCACTCACCAGGCTGTCCTATATTAGTCCTTCCACAAAGCAGCCTTTGCATTTCAGCAACAATTGAAGAATCCTGAGCATCGCGTGGAGCTCGGACCCTCAAAGGCCTCAGAATTGGCAGCTGGACATTTCAGAGGTCTCAGGATCCTTGTGATCTTTTCTGAAAAGATGGAAGTGGAAAGGCAAGGTTCAGAACTGCACAGGGAGTCTTAGGGAAAACCCTAGTGGCCTGCTTTTTAAGAAATCAGATGGTGGCTGTTTTTTTACATTTTTTTCCAGCAGTTCCCATATTTCTCTCTCAAAGAGCACATTCTTCATCTCAACACCTGGGTGAACTCCTACAGCACAATTTGGAGAAATCAGTTCCAAGCAGATCCTAATCTGGATTGTCTCAAACTCAGTTGCATCGAGCACCTAGGACTGCTTTTTCTCATATGGTTATGCAATTCCCCATGCAATCTTTGCATATCTTATTTCAATATCTGGAATTGTAAAATCATCCAGTTGGAAGGTGCTTAAAAATCTTGTCAAATTTACAAAGCCTGGGTCTTCTGTTGGAGGTCTGTTTTCATCATTCTCCAAATCTTTGTGTTCCAGTGATGATGACTAATAGTATATAAAGTATTGCTTCATGGTTGATAACCTGTTCCAACAATCCTGGATTTCCCTACTAGGTGGCAGGTAAATTGCTCACCCTTTGTGCCTGAGAATCCCTACCCAGAGTAAGGAAACAACACCTCCCATCCAAATTTGCAGCCTGGTTGTTTCTTCCTTTTTGTAGCTCTAATCATAAGCAAACATGTTATGACCTTAAACTATTTTAACAAGCCCTAGGTACATTTGTATTTACATATTCCTTTTTACGAACGGGAAAAATCCTGTTTGTCCAAAGGCAGGTGAGTCCCCGCTGGGGTGACTGAAGGCTGGGCCTCTCCACCCCCTTTGTGGGAGTGTGCAAGCCAAGCTCCCTCTTGGGGAATGTTTGCTCTTCTCTGAATACTCGCAGGCAGCCAATTATCTCTGCAATCTGTGCCCTGCCTTGTACGCACCATCTGTTTTGAACCTGGAAGAAAATTTGCACAACGGAAGGTGGAGTAGACACAAGCAAATCCTTCTCATAAAATTGTCTGGGATTATTACAGAACCCTGCAAAATGATTTAATGGAGCAGTCCAGGTAGACACATTCTTCCCAAGACAGCCAAACCCAGCCCAATAAATTATCCCCTTTACTAGAATATGATTTCTTCTTCTGAAGGGAGAAACAATTAGATGGCAGAACCTAAAGTGTGTTGCAGGATTTTAGAACTGTTTGCCACCCAGAGTCACTTGGTTGAGATGGACGGCTATAGAAATTAAATAAATAAATAAATTCCAAAATGGTGCTTTCAAGGAGGGCTTAGCTCTCTTTCCTCCCCCAATTTCTGAACTCTTCTAGATTCTATGCAGAGATTGGCATAAAGGCTGAAAACTGAGTGGTTGTTTTAAGCTAATTTGCACAATCCTTTTCCCTGGATCTTTGTCATGCACATACGGAAAAGAAGAATCCTCTTTTCTTCCCTGTCCACTTGGTTCACCTGTCACATCTGATATAAGCAGATCTTAATTTGTAGATGGAACTTCAGTGGAAGGTGAATAAAACCCAGTGCAGATAGGCCCTAATCGCATTGCTGATTTGTGGATTTTACTTGAGTGATTAGCCTGGGTCTACTCACACTGGATTTTATGAAACCAGGCCCGTGCAAACATTACATGAGTAGCTTTCTGGGGAACAGAAGCAAACAACTTCTGGATGGGGAGAAATTGTGTGTCCAGTCTGGGAAACCTAGGTGTGGCTCACTGCAGACGTGGTGAGAAACATTTAGTGGCTGGAGCCTCCCAGCAATTTGGGGGCTGTGGTTGTGGGGTAATAAGTCTAAGTGAGCAAAGTTAGGATTTTCATTTGCATTTAAAGCCATGTTTGGGGTTTTTGTGTGTCTCCCGGCTCAAAACGGACAATTCTGAGCAACAAAGGCTGCAGATGAAGCCTGAAGCCTGTGTGCAGCCCTGGGGAGGGAGCTGATCACCCAGCGGGTCCAGACAGGGCCGATCGATCGTGCGTCTCTCACTTTAGGATGCAGGCACCTGTGCAATGCCGGGCTGCAGCGGCTGCCGCTGGGTCTCCTCTCAACTCCGCGAGGGCGAGTTGGTGAGGCGTGTATTTCTCCTGTCCCAGAGAATCCCAGCGGCCCTCTCTCCTTCCTTGCGAGCAAGACCCCGGCGACCACCTTCACTCACGGCAATCGCTTCACGGTCCGATGACATTTTCTTCTGACTGGCCGTGGAGGGTTGTCCCCCGAGAGCGGGCCAGCGCCCGACTTCCCACCCAAGCCAGATACTGGCCAGGCCGCGGGGCCCGACGGGCTCCGGCAGCGACACTGAGGCGGGCAGCAAACAAGGGCCTTTCGGAATGCTCGGTTCCGCAGCGCCTCCGTTCGCCTTGTGGTCACCGGTTGTCCAGACTCCCGGAGCGGGAAGGGCCGCGAGCCCAAGCCCCGTCCAGCCGCCCTCGCCCTGCTCTCCTTTAAGCCACGCCGGTTATCCTGAGATAACCGACGGACGATGCGGGGCTATTCTGAGGACCGTCGCTCCTTCTCGGCGAGAGGAGCGGCCTATCGCGACGAGGCTTCCCGCAACGCTGCCTGCCTCAGCGCGCAGTCGACGCGGTGACGGACCGGCGGGGGCCGAGGCGGGAGAGGCCCTCCCGCTCCCCTCGCACGGCGCTCAGTCACGCAGCGACCCGCCCGCTTCGGCCTGGCGGGCCGCGCAAACGGCGTCCCACCGGGCTGCCTGCGCGAAAGCGGCGGCTTCCCCTCGGGCGCCGGGCGGCTCGCTCGTCGGCCCGCCGGACAGGCAGAGCGCGCGCGGCCGCCCGGGCCCCGAGGCCGGCGCGGGCCTCGCGAGGGGGCGGCCCGGCCCGGCCCCCCCTCCCCCGCCTGCAAAGTCCAGGGACGCCGGGCCGCGCCCTCCGCCCGCAGCGGGGTAAGGGGCCCGCGACGCCCCCTCCCGGCAGGGGCGGACGTGCGGCGCGGCCCGCTCCCGGCTGCGCCCGCACACTACGGCGGCGACGGCGGCGTCCCGCTTGAGCCGGAGGGTGAGCCCGTCCGCGGCTAATGAGGCGGCCCCCCCAGGCGGCCCCGCGCGCCAGCCGGGAGAAGCCGCTGCTGCGCCGGCGCTCGGCCCCGCGTGGCTTTGACGGACAGCCGCCGCGCCGGAGTGGCAGCCGGCAGCCGCGCGGGCCAATGGGCGGCCGGAGAGGCGCTGTCTCTCCGCCGATTGGCCGCCCTCCCCTTGCGCGGCCGTGCTCCACGTGGGTCCGGCAGCCGGGGGGCGGGGCGCCCGGCCCCTCGTGACGTCACGCCGGGGGCCATTTCGGCCGAATGGGCGCCGCCGGGGGCGGGGCCCGCTCGCGCGAGGGAAGCCCCGGCCCCGCCGCGCGGGCCTGCGCTTTGCACGCTCCCAGGGGCACTCTTGCCGCGGGTCCCGGAGGCCGGCGCGACCCTCCGGCGCGGCTGCCTCCCTCCCGCCTGATGCAGGCGTCGGGGGGAGGCGGCCGGAGAGCCGGGAGCTGCCGAAGAACCGCTCGGCGTCTCCCCCGACGGCAGGAGCCAGGCCCGCGGCGAAAACGTTCGGCGGGCGTCTCTAGCCGCGGCCGCCTGGCGGGTCCGGGCAACTGTGGGGCGCCGTCCGAGGACCGGCCGCTTCGTGGCCCGCTCGGAGGGCTGCGCACCAGGACGGGCGCGCAGCGGCTCCGGCGGCCGCAGCCGGAGCGACCCGACGTAGGCGAGAGCGGGCCTCCCCCGGCTGGGCGCATCCGCCCGGCGCCGAGAGCAGTCGGGGGCGCGGGGCCGAAGTGGCTCGCCCGGCCCGCCGACAGGGCGCCCCAGGCGCCTGGCGGCGGAGTCCGGGATGCGGGAACGCGCGCAGCTCGGGCTCCCGTTTTCTGCGGGGGGGGCGGTCTGCCGCCTCGCCGCCGCCGTCCAGGCCCGAAGGCTCCCGGCGGGACCGCGACCCAGGCCGAGGCCCGCCGCCCCGCGCAGCACCGGCCGCAGCCGCGCCCGCGAAGGAGGAGCGCCGGGCGGAGGCTCCGCCGTGCCCGCAGGTGGCCGCGGGACGCCCCGCCCCTGCGCCCGGGCCCCAATCAGAGCGCGAGCGCCCCGCCGGCCCCCACGTGGGATCCCCGCGCGGTGATTGGCGCGGAGCGGCGAGGAGGCGCCCCGCCCCTCCTCCCGCGCGCCCCGCGCTCTCTTTCTTCCTGCGGCCGCCGCGCCGCTCCCTCCTCGGCCTGCCGGAGCGGAGCCCGACGGCGCGGAGCAGCGTCAGGGGCCCGGTGCGCCCCGCCCCGCCCGCCCACCCGAGTCCGCCGCGGGAGAGAGGAGGAAGCGCGGAGGCCCCTCGCGCGGCGTCCCCCCGCCCTGCCCGTCGAGCGAGGCCGGAGCGGCGCCCCGGGGCGCGCGCCGGGAAGTTCGTCCGCGGAGCCCTCCGCGGGGAAGCGCTTCCCGCGGCCTCGGAGGATTTCCGCGGGGCGGCGGCGGCGGCGGCGGAGGAGGAGGAGGAGACGCCTCTCGGCCCGCCCGCCCGCCGGCCCGGCTTTGTTCGCTCGCTGCCTTCCGGCCACTTGCGGGCGGGCGCGGGGAGCGCCGCGGAGCCCTTCGCCTGGACAGACTTGTGGCGCGCCGGATCCCGGGCAGCGGCGCGCCGGATCCCGGGCAGCGGCGCGCCGGGCGCGTAACCGGAGCGCCGCCGGCGCGCGCCGCCCTCCGGCTCGGCTGCGCGGCGCCGGATCGGGCCCGGGCCGGGGCGCCCCCGCGGGCCTGGGGGGCTAGGATGCCCGGGAGTGGCGGCGCCGCCATCTCGCCCGCCGCCGCCGCCGCCGCTGCCGCCGCCCGCCCGGGGGAGGACGACGAGGAGGAGGCGCGCCCGGCGCCCGGCGGCGGCGGCGGCGGCGGGCGCTGAGGCGCCGCGCTCGCCTCCTTTGTCCCGGCTGCAGGAGAGTCCTCGTTCCCGTCGCGGCGGGCCGGCCGCGCCTGCCGGGGCGGGCCATGTATCCGCAGGGGCGGCACCCGGTGAGTGGCGCTGGGCGGCCGCTGCGCCTCGCCCCTCCCTGGGCAGGGGCCCCCGCAGGAGGGTAAAGCGAGCCCCGTCGGACCCGCCGGGGTCCTTCCCCGCCCCCCCCCGCCCGGCCTCCCTCCTCGCGGCCAGCCGCGCTGCAGCCACGCGGCGGGGAAGATCGAGAGAGATTCGGCGCCCCCCCCCGTGGAAACTCGTCCGGGTCCTGGCGGGGAGTTGGTTGCGGCAACGCGCTCGGTGGCGGGGCCGGAGCGTCCTGCCCATTCCTGTCACTTGCTTGTTCGGCCCCGCTCCATTTTTCCTGCGAGGCCTCCGCAGGGAACCCCCAATTTCGCGGCCCCCGTGGAGGCCCGTTGAGAGAAGCTCTCCGGCCAGTCTGTTGCCCCCTTCGGGGGTGGGGGAACGGCCCGGGCGGCCCTCCCTGCCCTTTTCCGTGGGGCTGGGGGGAGGTGCTTGGGAGGGTCGTGCTGGTGGGGGGGGCTTGGTTCTGCTCCTCCCGGCCGCCTGTCAGCGTGTCTCTCCCCCAGGGCCCCCACCAGCCCGGGCAGCCTGGGTTCAAATTCACGGTGGCCGAATCCTGCGACCGGATTAAGGACGAGTTCCAGTTCCTGCAGGCCCAGTACCACAGGTGAGCCTCCCGGCGCCCGGCCCTCCTCGCAGGGGACGCGCCCGGCTTTCCCTAAGGGGGCGGCCGGCGGACACCCTCCTCCTCAGAAAGCCCCCTCCCCCTCCCCCTCCCCCTCGCGTGCCTCCCCTGCTGAACGGTTCGGACTCCAGGCCGTGCCCTGAAGCTGTGAGGCCTGGCTCTGCCCGCGTTTGCTGGGAGGAAAATCGCTGTGGTTTCCTCCACGGAAGGGTGCCCGAGAGTTGCATCTTTGGCCAGTGGGCGCTCGCTTGCTGCGCTGCCTCCGTGAATCAAGGGGCTCTTTTGTGGTGGGGCCTGCCCCGTAGACCACCTCAAGGCATTTACGGCTTGCAGCTTGTCAGAAAAGTCCAAAGCAGCTGGCGATTTCCGTCCCCCTACCCGCCAGGCTTGCCTGTTGTTCGCTGGCAGTGTAAAAACAGAAGCCTCAGGAACGGTGGTTCTTTAGCTGAAACCTCCAAGGATTTACTTTTTTCTCCCAAGAATGTGTTGCTTTCAGTGTTCATTTGATGCATACTTGGCAGGCTGTGATTCAGAGAGTTCAGGATTGGCAGGAGGGGAGGGGACTGGATGCTTCAGCGTTAGAAAATGGAGTGCATTTCCTCTGGGCCTTTGCGCCTCAATTCTGAGTGCCAGAGTTCATTTTTGTGAAGGTTTAAACCTCCTTTCATTTCATGAGTGTGGCTAGTAGGCATGCAGGAGGGGAGAAAGAGGATTGATGTCAAAATATTGGATTTGTGGGCATCTTTTTTGCTATTTCCTTCCTTGTCTTTGAACGAATAATGTTTTGTGAAGTATGCCATATCAGTTTAAAACTTGATATTTTTTTAGTCTGAAAGTGGAGTATGATAAGCTTGCAAATGAAAAGACAGAAATGCAGCGTCATTATGTCATGGTAAGAGACGTCTTTTCAGGGTTTGCATGGAATGGGGGGGCTGCTTCTTCATCAGCTGCTTCTTAAGTCACTTTGGAATCCCACTTACCAGGAATCTCATAAGTAACCCTGAATGTTCATGCACTGTTGGTGGAGGGAGCTTTGCCAAACTGCAGTTCTATGATCTTTCTAGCTGTGGTATCTGGGTGCTTTCAGACAACACTGCTTGGAAGGCACTGAAAATGCTCTGGTTAACATGAGCCCTTTGAAAATTGGTCATCAGGATGGTCCACAATCCTGACTGCCCTGGTTGTATGACCTGAAAACTTTTTGTCATATGGTGGATCCAGGATTGAGGTTCACAGAACTCTCAGTTCTCTTAAGGCCTGTGTGGTGCTGGGGCGAACAAGGGGTCTGGGTCATCCGAGTGGGCTCTACAGGGTCTCTGAGGTTCAGAGCACCTCTGCTTCCTTTGAGCAGGCTGCTGGTGTATGTCAAAGTTTCTGCTTGAGGCAGTAAGTCAGCAAGTGCTGCTTTTATAATTTTATTTAGTCGTTGATCATATTTATATATTATAGTTATCTCCAAGGATAACCCAACAAGTTTACTACCAAACTACCAAAATTGCGGGCAGTGCCACTCGCATTGCATTTCTTTTTTGGGGGACTCACCCAGAAGGATTACCAGGCTGGAGGTGGCCTTGGCTTGGCTGACAAGCCATCGTGTCACCAGGGGGAATATAGGCCCAGCGGTTGTGTAAATGCTTAATCACTGTGGTATGTGGTCAGCTGCCTTTGCTCCTTCCTTCCCTTCCTCACCGCACTCACTGCTGCCACTAATCACCCCTGTGGTTGTGGCCGTTCAATAATTATTCTAGGCAGAGGTTAATAACTTGGGTGGCATTGCCTGTCAGATGATGGTTGGGTGCATAGAGCCTGCTGAGATTTCAAGGCGGCTGAAGCTGCACAGAGACTCCCTGTTCGTCTCTAGGACCCTCAAGGTTTGCTCTGGGTGGGAAGCTTCTCTCCAGCAGTGAGGAGATGAAGATCTTGCCTGGGGAAACTGAGACAGCCTGGCTTCAGAGTAGTGGCTTTCTCCTGCCAGGCCTCCAGATGCGCAGACTGGCATGCTTGTGGCCATTTTCTTGCACCTTGAAAGGGCTGGTATGGAAAATAGGCTGATTATATATTCCCTGAAAGACCATCAGCTGAATTCCTGTCCACACTCAGCTCTTGGGTTGTGTGTGGAGTCTCTCCACAACAGAAACTCTGGCCTAGCTGGCACTGTTTGTAAATTTGGCACTTGTGGCAAAGAGCTTCCCCTGTCCTGGATCATTAAGTTCCTGAGTTGATGGGTGGTGATGATGTCAAATCCGACGCCTTCTGTAGCTTGAGCACCTTGTGCCTTACGTTGTGCTGTTGAAGGGAGCCCTGGGGAACCTTCCAAGGACTGCTTGGGCTGTGCACTTCCTGGAGGCAGTGGGGACACAACTCACGCCTGGGTAGCTGAGCTGAGGGAGGAATATCAAGACTTTGGCCATTTGCTCAAGGGAACAGACATTGGATGACAATCTTTTGCTAGGTTTGCTAGGGTCACCTGAACCAAGGTGCCTGAAGTCCTAATAAGCCCAGGTTTTGTCACGCTGATGTTGAATTTTGGGCACACTTACTTTCTTCCAAACGTTTCTTGTGCAGTTAGTAACAAGCTTATCCCACTTTTGTTTTTCAGTACTATGAAATGTCTTATGGGTTGAACATTGAAATGCACAAGCAGGTGAGTGCATTCCTTTAAAGCCCCTTATCTGTATATCTGCAGCAGGTGTCTCTCCCAAGGAACTCCCAGAATGAGCCCCATAGACTTTGGTGTGCAGTTGTGGGCCGGGGGTGGACGGGTGGTGGGTTTTCCCCTTCCTTGGCCTGAATTCAGGACGGCTGGCTAAAGGACCCACAGAACAATGGAGCTTCCGTGACTCTGCAGGTCGACATAACTTCAGTTGTAGGAGCCAGATTCTGGCATTACTTTCTCAGTTGTAATAATCTTGGAATTTGCCTTGATTTAAGCAACAGAGTGCATTTTATTATGTGTATTTACTTATTAGGTAGATTATATCCCACCTTTCATTCAGGAGCTCAAGCCAGGTTCACAACATGCTCTCCTCTCATTTCCTCCTCCAACAACAGCACTGCAAGGTTGGTTGGCAGAGAGAGTGTGACCCGCCCGAGGTCCCTGTGAACCTCGCCCAATCTGAACCTGGGTTCCCCTTTCCAGTCCTGGCCCTCCACCACTCTGCTAGGGGTCTGATAGTCAGCAGAGATGGTGCTGGCCTGCAGGCACATTGTTTGGTCTCATCCTGTTGATGGCAATGAATTGGTATCGCCCCGTCAGATACTTCATTAAGTTGCCAAAGCCAGCTGGCTGCTCCTTTTCCCTTGAAAAGTGGGTTTCTGATTGTTTGTTTATTATTGCTACTAATTAGTCAAAAGTGAGGGGCCAACTGCTTATCTTGCAAGGAAGCACTTTTTACTTGTATTTGATTAGAAACAGTGGGAAAGCACTGTGCACCTGCTCAGGAGTAAAGTGACACACCCTGTTATTTCCCAGCAGGGTCTGGCAAACAGGATGATCAAGGCTTTTAAAAGGGGCTGGGACCTGTTGGAGATGCTGTGAAATGACTTGTGTTTAGGGAATTTATAAGGTTTTTCATTCTTCCCTGGGCACAAAAGGGCCATCCCTACGTCCTTGAGTTGGTTGTCTCCTCCTTAGGTGCCTCCAAGCCGCCTGGCCATCAGGGCAGGTGTGCTGGTTCCCCCAGAGAGGCTTTGTCCTCTCTCCTAGAGAGAGAGAGCAGGTTGAAGAGGCACTTGTTGTCTGGTGAAGAGGCCGCCTCCATCTTCCTGGAGCGGCTGCTCTCCCTCAAGGACAAAAAAGGGGAGCAGGCTACTTCCTTGACGAGAGCGTGGAACTAAAAGGAACGAAGTTATTGAGATCCAATCTGATGAGATGTGGGGGAGGGGGGCGCTGTGTTTTTTTAATAAATGGTGGCTCTGCAGAAGCCTCTTGGTAAAAATCAGCCTGTGGCGCAAGAATGCTAGGGCTGCACTGTTGATCTGCAGTCCCTGGGACAAAGCTTGCTCATCAGAGGACAGGCACGCATTGGAGAGCACCCTCCTTGTTGATGGTTTCTCCTGTCTCCCTGGGTCAGCTGCAGTCTCTGTGAAGCGCATGCAAACCATGTTGATGGCTTATGAGAAATGGCACTCTCTCTTTCCTGCCCCAACTTTCTGGCCTTGTCCTCCTTCACAATCCAGCGAGACAGACCTCCTTGGGTGCACCTGATGCTTGCTGGTTTTACTCAGTCCTTTTCTGTAAGCTACCGTGCATGTACAGATTAATGCCACCTTTCCCCAAGTGGATGCCTTCCAGAGATGCCAGATTACAACTCTCAGAAGTCCTTGTTGGCTCAGCTTCTGGGAATTAGGATTTCATCGTATTTGAGGTCCCAGACTGAGGGAGGCTGGTTTAGTATCATGGGTACGATAGGGACATGACAGAAAGATTTTGGGCAAGGAAATTAGGTTGGGGTTATTCTTTCTGCTCTTTTGGTTGTCCACTTCCAACCTGTGGCTTGCTTTGGGGGACAAACGGCTCTTTTTGATGGTCCATTGGCTCTCTTGCTGATTGTTACAGACGTCGTATCTGGAGGGCGGAGGGTGTGTGTTTTAATTCTTTAGTGGGGGAAGATTGTTGGATGAAGTCCAACGAACATCCTTGGTGGTGCCGGCTTTGCTTCGTCATACTCTTCCCAAAGGCTGAGCTAGAGTTTCTTGAACCAGCGCACACAGTTCTGTCTTCAGGCCCGTCCAGTTCCCTTGTATGGAGGCTTAGTGGCTTTGACTTTGAGGGGTTTGATTGGAAGGCATATATTGGGGCTGAGGAGAGTACAGCTTGGCTTCAGAAATTGGTAAAAAACCAGGCATCTGGTTGTGTTGCCTTTTCTTGTATAATGCAGTATCTGTCAGATACAAGAAATTTGGTTAGTTATCGAGGGTGCTTGAAATCTTTGAAGTTCTTCCAAGCTTCCCAAATGCAGCTGTACTCGTAGAAGGACAGATCAGATGTGCACTGCGGTTCTGTGCTTGTTTGCCCACTAGCAAGCCTGGTGAGATTCAAATGTCCTTCCTAGAAAGTGTACTTGGGCGTCCCTCATGCCACTTGCTCCTGCCCCCTGGTCGGCCCTGGAGCAGGTTTTTATGCAGCCCTGCAATTTACTGGAATGCTAGGCAGCCATAGTTCACTTTGAGTAAGACTGTAGAAGAAACCCGATGCTGTTGGTTAAAAGCTGATGCAAAGATTTGGCACATTGTGTGCTATATCTGATAGCAGCATCGGTTGCAGTTTCATTCAAGCAAAGATGGCTTGCAAAAAGCATGTATCTGGGGTAGAAGGATTGTGGGCTTAGAACATTGCAGCGTTCTTAAGCAGATGTAGGGCAGAGAAACCTTATCCGTGGTTGTTAACCATGTAGTTAAAGAAACCGTTCAGGCTGTGCCTTAGCTGCTGCTGGGGGCAAAGCGGTGTCTGAGCAGCATGTGGCTGACCATTAAAGGAAACCAGTCTTGAGCTTGGCTAGAAGAACCTGGCTTATTTCCCTTGGCTCTTCTTGACCACGTCCCAAAAGAATAAAGCCTGAATGAATATAGAAAAGGTCAGTAACTTAATGAATCTGGTCAGCTATTGACTTTGGGCTGCAAATAGCTTGTGCTGGGATGAGGAGAGAAACATATTTGGGGATTGCTGGTGTATTTGTGAAATTAACATACTGTATGTTGAAAGCCTTGAGAATCGCTCAGTCCAAAGGGGCTGCCCAGAAGAAGAATAAAGAGTGAACTAAAGTTCTCATTATCTGAGTCTGTTCAAGTGTGCTGTTTCTACTGTTGTCTCTGCTTAATTGTTAGTTGACTGCCTTTAACTACTGGTGGTTCTGGGGAAATTGAAAGAAGAACTCTCCCCCACCCCCTGCATCCTCAAAATGTTTCTTTAGCAGCTGCATGGGAATAACTTTATACAAGCTGGCTGAGGAAACTCAGCCAAGGAGAGCTAAATGAAAGTTAAAGGGCAAGGCAGCCTTGATGAAAATCTGTCTTCTCGCCCTCCCCCAGTCTTTGCCAAGATTTTCAGCAAGTGAATCCGGGCTCCTAATGGGAGTGTGAAATTCTGTAGGCCTTTGAGCCAAGTTTTGAACAAACAAGCATCTTCTCAGGTGACTGGCTGCCCTTTCTCTGCAGACAATTCCTGGGGCTTGCGTCCTTGAATAATTCATGCAGTTTTATGTGCCCTGCAGACAAGCTCACTGGAGCCAAGCCCTTCCTGATGGATGGCTGTCTGAGTGCAAGAAGAACAACAACAAAGGGATGTTGGGGCTGGGGCTGGTGGAGGCTTTGATTTTTTGGGATGGGTAATTAAGCAAAACTATGTGCAAGACCCTCCCCCCATCCACCCATTGGAAGGAATATTCAAGATGTTCTTAAAACACAGTTTCCAAACCAGTGGGTTTGGTTTCAAAAACTGGTCCCTAGTGCTTTGTGGAGCACAGATTGTGAGGGTCAGTCTATGCCCTGTGCATCCATTCTGCACTAGCATTGGGCTAGCATGAGGCTGGAGCCCAGTAGATGTAAACGTCAATGGATGAGGGAGCGTGGTGTTCTGGCGCTGGGAGATGTTTCTTGGAAGTCAGTTGTATTGTTTTCTTTTGTGTTTTTCTATTGCTGCTTTTATGTAATGGGCTGTGAGAATAAACCTTGGGAGATAGGAGGAAGAGTGGTGGCCTCGACTGTGGTCTGATAAGAGAAATTGAGTCCAGAGTGGGGATGGGGGTGGAGGAAGCGTCTCCGAAGGGACCTTCTCTTGTCCTCTGGAAAGTAAGAGCATGGGAGGGGGGGAAGCCATTTCAGATTTGCAAGTTTCGGTTATGGTAACCTTACTGTAAAAGTAGTACTAACACTCATGGTTTTGGTTTCCTGTTCAGACTACCATGAAGGGCTGACATTTTGTGAGCTGCCCAGGGTTATTATATATAAGATGGGTGGCCACATATGTCTCTTAAATAAATAAATTACATTTTTTGGCTGCTGGATACCTGAGCCTTCATTTAGTACTGTTCTCTATTGTGGCATTAAATAAGATAGCGGACCAATTGGCAACTTTGGAATGCATGGCATGATTATTATAAGGAGAAGATTTGTTTGGTGATATTCCAGAGCAATGTAAATTCCTCTAGTGGGTTATCGTCCCTTGCCAGGCTGGACTGGGTGGCAGAGAAATGACAGATATTATTCAGGCAGCCCATTTTCTGTTTCTGAGCTTAATGCAAGGATGGCTCCTTATGTCCTTGTATTTTTATGATTGCATTGGAAGGATTTTTATGTAAGCTGCTGTGAGAGAATTGTAAAACACAGGATACACATAAAGGATGCTTCTTTACTAACAGGACTTTTTAAGTGGTCTAGTAAAAGGCAAAGTGCACCCGTATTGTGCATTTGTAAGTTGCCCAGAGTTGCTCTTGCAAATTGGGTGGCCATATAAATCAAATCAGCTAATCAATAAAATAAATGTTGGTGCCCAGAAAACTCCAGGGACGTGTTTGTGAAATCACCTGGTGCTGAGCTTCACTCAAAGGAGGCAAAACCTTTTACTTCAGTCAGTTGCATCCCTCGCACCTGGCTTGTCTCAGTGGATCACTATCATGGAGCAAAACAATCTGTACAGGGTGGAGTCTGGAAGTTGATCAGACTTCCTGCACCTTGCTGACGTCTTGCTACAGGTGTCATGGTGATAATTAAAAGGGTTGATGAAGTGAGGCTCTGACTGCACTGGAGTGGGGATGTTGCCTTTTAAATTTGAAGGAATCCTTTCATGAGAGTAAACTGCTCCACCTTGAGGTTCTAAAAGCACAGATTGTGTATGTGTGCATACATCCCCAGATGTGCACTCCAGCAGGGCCTAGGTCTCTTACAGTCTGCCAGGAGTCCATCCCACTTTGGCAGACAGCCTTCCCCCTTCCCCTTGGCTGCTGGTAGAAATCTGCTGGTGGAAGCTCTGAGCTTGATCTTCTCATTTTTGTCTCCATATTGGTCCTCTTTGCCCTGTGTGATCGGTAAACCCATAATATCTGCTTGTGCCTACATGCAGACTCCTCCCTGCCTGTAATTCTCATCCGCAGGGTGCTCCATCCTTGCTAATAACGATTTGCAGCCACAAATAGCTTTCAAGATGCTGTTGAGAGTCTGACAGTAGAGAGCACTTGAATGTGTGCGAGACAGCTGGAAGTGCCCCTAATTGTCTGCCTGAGTGAGAACTGTCAATGCTCAAGGACTTATTTTCATCTGCTTAGAGAGACAATATTCTGCTTTCAACAAATGCTAGAAGCACTTGGGTAGATGGCGGTATCCCTCTTCTCTTCCCACTCCCAGATCTTTTTAAGACTTGTTGGGAAATAGGAGGTAGCGAACAGGAGCTACAACAAAGGCCTTCAAGGAATATCCAACATTTCAAGAAGAGGCGAGATGCTGCTGGTTCCTTTCAGAATGTGATGGCCCTTCAGTGACTGGCCTTGGCCTTTTAGCCTTCCTTAGAGCAGCTTACCTGCTGGGTCTGTGGTGCAAATATGGGAAGATTGGTGAGAAATATAGGCTGCTAGACTGTACTTGGCCTTGGGGGCTCTAGGGACCAGGGGAAGAATGGGCTTGAACAGAGGGTCTGATTGGCCAGCTTCTTGGCTGCCTGCTGCTGCTGTAAAGCAAAGAGGAATTTCTTCCTGGTGTGCTTTGAAACAGGGAAGGAGAAGTCCTTTCCAGATGTGCTCAAAACACTGGAGATCATACCTGGCCTTGCTTTTAGTCACCAGGGGGTGACAAGAGGGATTTGTCCTGAGACTTACATTAACAAATGGCCAGTTCAGAGAAGAGCTACCAAGGTAATGGGGACTGGAACTATGTTGTGTGAGGAACTGTTAAGGTAACTAGGTATGCTCTGTCTGCAGAAGAGAGGGCTGTCTTCAGATATTCCCCTTCCCTAGAGATTTTCAAACAGAGACTGGACAGCCATCTATCCAAAATGCTTTAGCAGATCCTGGACTTTTCAGCTCTATCATTGCCCAGGGTAGGTGATTGTAGCTGCTTCCTGCTGAGTAAAGAGGAATAACAGGAATCTGTGGACTGGAGTTTGTCAGGGAGTTTAAGGAGTCCTTAACAACACCCTCCTCTAACTCAAGAGTTTCTACTTGGCTAAGATGAAAGCCTGAAAAAGGGGTGAGAAAGAATAAAAATCTTTATGGTGCCCTAGGATGTAAAAGTGAAGAGGAAGAGACAGACATCTGTAACTGCATCTAGCAGCACACGTGCCAGATTTACTTCCCACCTGACTTACAACTGCAGCAAGTGCAAACTCACCCTAGTCCTTGAGGAAAAATAAAAAAATGTGGAGCAGCAGATGGCCACAGTACCACTGATGAGAAGGATGAGGATTGAACGGTTCAAAGAAAGGACATTCTACAACTGACATTGGCAGTGGAAGCAATTCTCTGTAAGGAGGGCTGTCAAATAAAGGAGTGGGTGCAAGGACATGAGTCTCCACTGACACAGAAGATATCCTGCATGGCTGGAGCTAGAAACAGTTTTCAGGTCCTGGTGGGTGAAACAGGCTTTATCCAGAAGAAAAACAGACCTGCAGAATTGGAGACAGGATGTCAAATTCCTAAAGAGGAAGGTGTGTCTATGCCATAGAAGAAGACGAAAAGAAGAGTCATCGTTCTTAGTGTATTCCAGGGACAAGACCAAATATCACATCAGTTACCCCTTCCTGCTAATGCGGCAACAGTAATATTGCAGTGAACAGCTCTGAAACTATCACTATGACCGGTAAAATGTGAGATTGATAGGGAATGAAAATGCTGCGTTAAGGACCTTGTATAAAGACTGGGCACTGTAGGAAGTCTGTCCAAGAGTGTGGGGAATGAACAAGAAGAGCTTGAGCTCCAAGAACAGAATAGCAAATATAATTCAATAGCTTAAGTGAAGACCTGATGGGATGAGTCACGTGGGATAGAGAATGAAAGACCCAGTTGTTCAAAAGGAGCGGAAACACTAGAAATGGGAGCTGGAGCTGGCACTGTAGGTTAAATATACCCATTTCTGCTGGGAAAGCCATGTGAATGAATTTGGCAGTGCTGTAGATCGCCTCCATTTGTTCCTCCACTTATTTTAATGCAATGTTAGTTTCTTTCATCAACCTCCCATCTGAGGAGAAGCTATGAATGATCCCTTCCAAAAGCAGGTTGCGGTTCTTTCATGAGGCATGGCATTGTAACGATAGGAGACTTTAATTACCCCAGTATCTGTTGGGAGACAAACTCAGGCAGGTGGACTTGAAGTTTGACATCGTCAGGTTATCACTCTTTACTATGAATTTCAGCCTCTGGGACCAGATGAATTACAGCCTGCTGTACTGAAGCAAATAGCTGGTGGTTTGGCTGAATGTGTGACCCTTACATCCTGTGGATCTGATGAGCAAATGTTGTCCCCATCTTCAAAAAAGGGAAGAAGGAAGGCTCAGCAGACCAATCGGAGCACATCATAAAGACCCTTAAAACAATAAGTTAATTACCAGAGTCAACATGGATTTGTTATAAAGAAATATTGCCAGACTAATTTTGTCTCATATTTTGAACAGGTAACTTCCTTAACTGATTGCAGGAATGTTGTAGATTTCAGCAAAGCGTTTAACGATGTGTCCGTGACATACTGATTAGTAAACTGGTCGGGTGCAGGTTCAACGGCATTAGGTGGAGACATAGCTGGCTTGAGAATCATATTCAGAAAAGTGCTCATCAGTAGTTTGCATTGTAGAGAGGTATCAAGTGAGTGCTGGAGCTTGTGTTTTTCAACACTGTTGTTTAGATTAAATGTAGCTGACCGCTCCAAAAGACCCTTGGTGGCTTATAGCATAACAATGATTTGGATGAAGAGGTGGTGAGAATATTTATCAGATTTGCAGGTGACACAGTTTGATGGGATAGCTATCAACACCCCCCAGGAGGAAAAAAATTTGAAATTATTTTGATATCCTGGAAAAATGGGCTGGAAGTAACAGAAGGAGGTTTAACAGAAATAAGTGCCAAGTTCTTCACTTGGGAGATAATACTTGGATACTCAGGTTTAGGTTGGAGTCTACTTCATTTAGTACTTGTGAAAAAGATCTTGGAATGCTAGTAGATTACCTGTATGTGAGACAGCAAGGAAAACTGGGCAAAGCCAAATGCCTGAAAGGGTGTCGCACACAGAAGGTCAAGACCTGTTCTCTCTCATTCTGTCTGGCAGGACACAAAATCGTGGGTTCAAGTTAAAAGAGGGCAGATTCTAACTGAAAGAAACAGCCTTAAAATAGCAAGGACAATCTGACAGTGGAACCAGTGACCTGGGGAGGTGTGGGGCTTCCCACTCACTGGATATGCTTTAATTTGGATTCCTGGATGAGCAGAAGGCCGTGTCCAACTTGACCGTTTTGTGATTCTGTGTAAGGAGTGCAGTGGAACAAAGTGCAGTTAGTAATATACCGCACTCTGTGAGGTACGATATATGCAGTGCTTTCGATTTGGGTTTGTCAAAAAGAAAGCTGCATTTTGTACAAAAATTGTCACTGGTGTGTTTTAAAGGATATTTTCTCAAGATCATTTTTTTCTGGTAGTGGGCAAAAATTACAGGTTACGTTGCAATCATGGCTCTTGGGGCTCTTGTTATGAAGCCCCTGATCCTTCTGGGAGGAACCCTTCTGCAGGCAGGAGTTGTGCGTGTGGTCTGAGCCTTTGAAAGGACCCCTGGGTGTTAAATCCAGGTGTGTGCCTTTTGAGTTAAATGAAAACTGTACGCAGAGTCGTTCTCTTGGGCTGCTGGGGAGCAAGTTGCCCCGTGATTGTCAGATCAGGAGCTGACCCAGATCTCTGTTCAGCAGATATCAGGAGAAGGTGATGGAGCCCCTGAGCCTTGTTTCATATCTCTGCAGGTCCTTCCTCCTGGCGACATGGTATCTGGGGTTGTACTGTAATGTCCCTGCAGAAAGAGCAACCCGTGTGAGTGTGTCACTTGATGAGCTGACTCGCAAGGGAGCAAGAACCACCTGGAGCTAAGCTGCCTTGATCTGCTGGCCACCTGTTCCTGTTCCTCGCCCCTTCCCAACCCGGCCTCCCAGGGGTGGCTTTTATCTGGTGATTGGCAGCCCCAGTGCACTTGGCTTAATGACCCAGCTTAGCAATATGATTTTGCAGCTCCCTGCGGTCTGCCCAAAGAGCAATTGGTCGGCCTCTAATGGGGATTAGGTGGTTGTGGTTGCCATGGAAACTGAAGGGTGATGAATGGAGGTCCCTTGGTGGCTTTTGGGACGGGGATGGGGCCAAGGCTGTGACAAACAGGCTCATGTTGCAGGGAAAGTGTCTGCTCAAGACGGTCCTCTAGCTTTGGTGGCTGAGTCTTCATTCAGTCTTAGCAGAGATGAGGGGGAGGCACCGCCCAGACAGATGGAAAATGCAGCCCTGATGTATCAGGCACCTTTGGGAAGGGGAGCTTTCATAACAACCACACTAAAAATGGCTCCAAACCCTTCCCGCAAATAAGTTGGGTCGAGGCCTTTGTGTGCTGTTCCTGTGGGGCCATTAATTGTTTCGGCTGCTTCTAACTGCTTGAAGGTGTAATGCTGTTTTTATTGATCCTTGAGGGCTGAAATGTGGGATCGAAATGCAGTAGGATGCCCTGGCAAAGGGCTCGCTCTCCGCCACTGGGAATAGCTTCCGTAACGGTTTCACAGGGTCAGTCTGCAGATGCGCAGTCGCCTCTTGCTTTTGGGGAAGAGAGGAGGATAGATGCAACTGCGTGGAACCTCCGACCCACCTTTAGGAAAGCGGCAGAGCCAGTTACTCCTTGCCGTCTTTCTGGTGGAAGATGTCAGGGGTCTTGACTGAAAGGGATAGCTTTTGTGCTCCCGTTGGGCTTGGGGAACTGGCGGAGGCTGAGCAGAGGCAGGCTTCTTTTTTGCGCAGGAGCCTTTGGCAGATGAACCCGTGTGTCTGCCCAGGAGAGTGTGGGGAGGAGGCATGACATGGTGGCTGGTGACTGTCGAAGCCATGAGAGTTCTGAGTCTGGAGCAATAGGTCATCTGTGGCTCCATGAGGACTAGGGACTTCTTGTTCAGTGGAATGAACCTTTGGGTGGCTGGGAGCTGTATCTTGTAAGAAGTGGCCAATTTAAAAGACTCGAAATTCTGCAGGCGATCCCGGGTGTCAAACGTAGCATGGAGGTTATTTGTTCTGGTGAAGCTTGCCCCTCCAGCTTTGTCCACAAGCTCCAAGGATGGTACTTCGTCAGAGCTGTAGGCCTTCCATAAATATTTTTTCAGCACCACCAAGACCACTCCTTTCTCCAGCTTGTACAGACCTCTCGGAGGTGACCACGGCTCCATTTCATTCATTTCAGAGGAGTGACCGTAGAGATCGCCCACCTGTGTCTCAGTTGTGGGCATTGTTATAGTGGACCCAAATGAGCCGGTCTGCACTTTCTTAGCTTCTGGGATCTGCAGTTAGTAGTTGGACCTCAGGATGCTGTCCCTGACCCAGGCTTGGCTCACTGAAATCTTTACTAGATTGTGGCGATGAAAGGAAGTTTTCGCTTTTCAAGTACTTGCAGAGCCCCTATAAAGGCTAATTCTGAACCTTTTTTTCTTCCTGAAATAATCACTGAGTGACAGTACATTGATTCATTCTCTCTCTCTCTCTTTCTCCTCATGCTTTTAGACAGAGATTGCTAAAAGACTGAACACGATCCTCGCCCAGATCATGCCTTTTCTGTCACAAGAGGTAAGAAACTCTTTGGGATTGAGGGAGGGCGGGAAGTCTAAGCCAGGCTTGGGATTGCCCCCTAAGGCACCTGCTGGAAAAGTCTGCCTCCTGCTTCTTAACTGGCTGACCAGATGCTCTGCCTGGGACACTCATAAGGAACAGGGCAGGAGCAAGGACTGTGGCGGGAGTCCCAGGGGCATAATTTTGCCTTCACATGGAGGCTTTGTGGAGTACCACTGAAGCGGCTGTCCCCTGCTTGTCCTTAAAGCCATCGCATTTGGTGGCAGATATGACATGCTCATTTTCTGACAGCAAATTCCACAGTTGGACAGGTCAGTGGGCGAAGATGTCCTCCTTTTTGTCTGGCTTGAATCTCCAGCTTTATGGGGCACATGGATGGATAGATAAATAAGTAGTACCTTTGGGTTGAACTTTATCTCCTTCACTATTGGGTAAAAGAGATAAACTTGCATCATCTTTCTTCGCAAGAGGAAAAGTTATAAAGCGTCTGTCCTCTCCCTCCCCCAAATAGCTATCATTTTTTAATTCAGAAAGCTCCCACTTGTTAGAACTTCTCTTTTGGAGGGCATGGCCTGGTTTCCCCACTTCTTTCCTCTTCTGCAGCTTTTCAGTCAGATGGGAGGAAGGTTCTTTGGAACGGTATCCGATACTCTAAGGGTGTCTGCACTGCAAAGCTGTGTGAGCCTGTCACAGTCCTACTGGGCTGTTCCCTGTGCCAGGCCAGATGGCAGTCTGGTTTCAATATGCCCCTTAATAGCCTGGCTCTCTTGAATTATGTGCGTGTGGTGCTAAAACCCAGAGAGCCCATCTGCCATTTTCTTACCTGCTGCTAACCACTTCCTTTCTCATGGCATCAGCTGCCCCCTGCCCCCCCCCTTCTTTTTGCTCAGGGACAACTTCTTTGCTTAGGCATGTTGGCTGGTAATGTTTATTCTTCCTTTTTCCAGTGTTTGCAGTTTTAAAGACTTGGCCACCGGGCATGGTTGGCTTGAGCCAATGATGGGCTATAATATACTAGTTACTTTTCCTCTTGCCAAGTAGTAGGTCATTTTTTCCACTTCCTTTGCTTCAGTGCCACCAGTAGATGCATTCTATAGATACAATGGGGATAATGTACTGGAAGGCAATAGGTTGTGGGAGGCTACCACCCTGACATTTCCCTATACTATCCCCTTCCCCAGAGACTCGAGTTCTCCTCGCCCCACATGTTTGCAACCCCACAGGCTTGCCGCAACTGCAAGAGCTGCAAGAGTGGGCAATCTGTGATCGTAGTTCTCCTCATCCCTAACCACTGCTTGCCTCTGGGGATGGAGGACGACACCCTTTGGCAAGCCACAGATTCTCCGTCCCTGCCTCTTCTGAGGGAATGTCCATGCCAGTTTCGTAATGATCCAGCAAGGACACCTGAGAATTGTGGCTTGGGGTTAGGGTTAGGATTCTTCTCGAGGCATCCCCGCCAAGTTGCAGGAGCTCCCCTACTTTCCTTGGGGCAACAGTGACGGCAGCTGAATTGGCTGACTTCTGAATCACAGGTGCGCCCTTGGAAGCCTTCCATCTTTCTACCTGTCTTTCCACAGCACCAGCAGCAAGTAGCTCAGGCTGTTGAGCGGGCCAAGCAGGTGACAATGACGGAGCTGAACGCCATCATTGGGGTAGGTGGAGTTCCCAGTCTGCCTCTCACCAAGCGTATTTATTCTTTGTTCCCGTTGTGTACCCTAAACAGAGGCAGTCCTGCTTTGCAGTGTTACTGGGAAGGGCAGGACTCACAGAGACACCAGGAGGCAGACGGGCATCTTGTCTCAGCCATATGTTGCTGCCGTGAGAGAGCCATCTGCCTCGTTGGCTTGGGGGGCTGCTGGACTGTGGGCCACTGTTCTTCATAGGACTCCTAGAGAGGGCACATGGTGGAAAGAAGAGGACAGGTTCTTTCTCAGCCAGCGATGTTGATGTGCGTCCAGTGAAAATATGGGCAGGGGGGATTGTGTCACGATAGGAAGTGTTAGCTTTGGGCCACCAGTGCTCAGCAGGGAAGGGAGATGTTGCTTGTGCTGCCTTTGTTCCTTGACAGTCAAATAACACATCTCAAAGATCTGCCCTCACCAGTGGTCATGGGGGTTAATAGAAGCATGCCCAGAGCCACTTGCTTGCCTAAAATTCAGTTCACAAGATTTGCTCTGGTGAGGAGGCCTCAGCAAGGTTCCTCACGGTTGCCATCGGTTTCATTCTCTTGAGGTTGTTGTTTGTTCTCTGATTAAAAATTGCCCTGAAACCATCGGCCCTTCTGATTTTATTGGGCTCCGGCCTGTCTCTTTTTGCCTGTCATAGTGAAAGTGAGCTGAGCTGCCCAGGTTCTCCCAGCTGGCGCGGGGCTGGTTGATGAGGTGACGGCTGCTGCCTTTGTAGGGGGTTGGCAAGCCAGGGCTCTGCTGCAGAAGGACGAGCAAACCACAGCTTTTCCTGGCTAACATTTTAATACTGTGTGTGTAAGCTTGAATCTTTGCCTCGGTGCTGGAAAGTTTTGCTTCTCAGGTTCTTGTTTGAGGGGGCATCAGCGGTTGGGAGTTGAAAATGTCAAGAAGGCACCTGCATGACTGAAGTGGCGTCCCTTTTTATGTGTTTTACACAGGCACCCCTCCCCCCCCACACACACCGGATGTCCCTGCTTGTTTTGTTGACACAACAGTAGCAGGTAGCTCATGGAAGAGTTTTTGGGCATTTCTGCTGCAGCTTTTTATGTTTAGAAAAGTTTACTTGTGAAATTGCATTACTGCATAGTGACTCTCCCCTCCCCATCTTGCAGGGTGGTCTTCTTTATTTTTCCCCAGTGTGAAACATTGCACAACCGTACGCTCATATACCTACAGACAGATAAATTTGTTCTTACCAAAGGTGGATGCTATCTCTGAATAAATTCCACATGACAGAATTTGCTGTGCACAGGGTTTGGATGTCCCATTAAGGAATAGTTTGTAACTCTGCTGTGGAATATTCTGCTTTTCCGGTGGCTTTTGCAAGGTGAGACTTGACGTCTCTTTAATATGTGGATCAGAGCATTGCCGTCTGTGCAGACAAAGGAATGCAACACAACAGCGACTCTTTGCCTGCACCTGGCTCTGCTGGAAGACAGGGCTCAGTTCTTTGGTTCTGTGCCCCGCTCACTGCATTGGACTCCAGACTAATTCTGTTTGCTGGCAAAAGCCATTTCAAAGGACTATTCTTGCACATGCACATACGTGTGAATGTTTTCTTTCTGCCACTCCATCCT
Organism: Python bivittatus; assembly: GCF_059951505.1. Lineage (NCBI taxonomy): Eukaryota > Metazoa > Chordata > Lepidosauria > Squamata > Pythonidae > Python > Python bivittatus. Next base: position 5,198,197 of record NW_028277053.1, on the reverse strand, counting down.
TCAGCTCTTGTTATTTTCCTGCCATTGAGACTATGCTGGGCCCAGATCCCTTTGCTTTTGTGCCAGCTTTTCCCTCACAGGGTGGCTGGGTGGAAAGAGTGTCCTGCAGTGGCCTCTGAGATGGAGGCAGTGTGGGTACCACCAGAGTAGGCTGCGTCTGCCATCCTGAGGACCAGGCCCTGGTGCATGGCCCTCTCTGGATGGCTTGGCTGGGGCCACCTGGCATTGTGGGGCCAGTGCAAGGGACTTCTGCTGTGGGGGTAATCACCCTCCCTCCCTCCCCTGAAAGTCAGAGGAATGTGTTTGAGGCTCTTTCCCTGCTAACGTTTGGGTGGCTGCATGGCGGGTCAAAGCCCTGAGCTCTGGGGAGAATTGCTTTCTGGAGGAGCAGCACTGCCCTCCTATCTTGCTGGGGGGAGCTTTACAAAAGCAGGATTTTGGCTTTGGCGGACTCATTTTGACCTACAGGGTTTGGGATTTGGTGTCAGCTTGGATGGGAAGAAACCAACTTGGTTGCTTTTGTTTTTGAATTTGTCAAGGAAAGAACCAAGAATTGTCCTCGGGTATTACCAGCAGATCCCAGGGAGGGCAGAAGACCCAGATTTCTTTTCTGCCTCCCCCAAGACTGAATCAATGCATTATGCAGACTGCATGCTTTTCCTGTTTTTGTACATGAGAGACTTCCCCATAGAATTCACTGTTTTTGGAGTTTTGCCAGATGTTTTTCCCAGTCATTTCTAAGCCCCTTTTTACAACCCTAAAAACAGCAGCTTGGTGGGGTGGGGGGGATAATCTCAAGCTGAAATTCTCAAGATGGCCTTCCTCCTCTTGCTGTGAGGGTAGGGTTGTCATTTCTGGCTCCTGATAGTTTGAGGATCAGAACTAAAGCCTCACCTTCCCTGGGTCCTTTGATGTTGAGGTTTGGTTGTCTTTGCTGTCTGGGCAGAGACCCCTAGAAGGAGACCCTGCCTGCCGCTCTCCTCCCCTGGAGCTTCAGTCCAGAGGCTCACCTAGACTATCTTAAGCTCAGGAGCTGACTTAGGTTCGAGTGCGCTGTGTTGGAAGCCTCTGCAGGGGACCTTTGAATGCTGCCTGCTTGGAAGGAGAAACCTTCCTTTCCCCCACCCCCCCCTTTCAAGAGGCGTCTTCTGCCTTCTGGTCTTGCCGGGAAGCAGAGAGAAAGCAGATGGGAGGAGAAACTCTGCAACTCTGTCTTCCAGGACAAAACCAGAAAGGCTTGTGGCACATTAGGGACTAGTCTAGTGACTTTTTTTTTTTCCTCCACTCAGTCGTTACCGACTCTGCAGTGACTGCTTTTGGACGAGTCCTTTGCAGTTTTCAGGGCAAGGTGTTTCGGAAGTGGCTTGCCAGAGCCTCCTTCCTAGAGCAGAGCCCAGCTGGCGAGCGCAGGAGGCGGGGTTTCTGTTGCTTCGCGACCTTTTCGGGCATACGTGGTTTTTCGCACTTACCGGCAACTGCTCCCGACTCCTCTTGCAAGGCGCCGCCAGCATTTTTCCTCCCACCAGGGTGAGAGTCCCCATTTATCTACTCATGTGAGTTTTCGAACTGTTGGGTTGACAGGAACTGGGGAGGAAGCAGGAGCTCACTCTGCTGCGCGAAGGCTGGGCTTGAACCGCTGAAGTGTCGACCATTTCTGGCCGGCAACTTTCAGCGTCATTAAGCCGCTGCGCCACCGCATCCCCCAGTCTAGTGACTAGTTTGTTTTAAAATGCCGCAAGGTGCTTATATTTTCCCCTGCAGTAAGATGGCTTTGAAAACTTTCCAAATAGAAATAGGCTTTTTGCAGGAGCTTGAAACGGAGGTGGAGAGACGGCACCTCCGGGAGTGTTTCCTTCTCGGTCAGTGGCGTTCTCTTTTGCCTTGGCAGTTGTGGTCAGGGCATCCACGTCCGTCTGCCGAGCGCCAGTTAGCACAAGCATCCTGGCACTCAAGGAGCCCAAACCCTTGCAGGAAAGCATAATGAAGTGGCGGTGGAGGAGGGACCGCCACAGGTCAGCCTTTATTAATGGCCTGCAACTGGGTGCGCTCGCCTGTCCCCCTCCCCTGCCTACTTTGCTTCAGGCCTTTGAAACTGAGCCCTGGATTCACTTTGTAGCTCTGGAAATGATTAGAAGGCTTGAGTAAATTTAATGCAAGTGGTGAACCATTAAATCGGTTAACAAAGCCATGAAGCAGGATGTGCATAATCTAATTAAAACTGCTCAACGTCCCAAGATGTTCCCTTGCCAGACTTCCTTGCACATTCTTGCAGCCTCTTACATTGCTGTGTGCAGTTTTTCTTTGGAGTGAACAACATGTGCATTTGATTGATATTTCTCCCTCCAGTGAGGTTCATTTTGATTCCAGACAGTTGGCTCCAAGACCAAAGTACAGCTAGAGATTTAGAGGGGGAAGGCCAGAGGGTTGGAGCTCAGCAAGATGTCCAGCTGTGCAGAGCGATCCGTTGGCACTGATACAACAAGGAACGCAACATGGCAGCAGCTGGCCAGGGCTGGGCGTGATGCTTGAAGAACACAGGGGTGCAGAGTCCTGCCAGGAACAGTTGAAGGAGCCGGGAATGTTTAGCCGGGAGAAGGGGTGGCCTGGAGGGCTTCTGCTCCGGTGCTGGAGCAGGCCGGTCCTCCGTTCCTTCAGAGCGCTAGAACAGTTGAATGAACTGCGGGGAGGCAGGCTTTGGGTAGATGGAAAGGGCCTTTTGGTCATGGTACCAGCTGCTTCAGGAGACCGCAGCCATCCTGCTTGGCAGAACGGCCTTGAATGACAGGTTGAACTTGATCTGGGGCCAGGAGCCTATATTTTCTATCCTGCAAATCCTCCTGGTTTGTTTTTTGGAGCAACCTGGGAGCTGGGTGAGTTTCAGATGTGGGAATGGAAGTGTTCTGTCTCCCAGAGGCCTTGTGCGCCATCGTCCGCATTATTTTGTCTTGTGCCTGCGAGTGATACCGAACAAAAGAAAATAGCAAGAATCAAGCTCTGGTCTCCCCCCGCCCCCCCCCCCAGTCCTTTCTGGGAGTAGGAGGTTACTGTGCAAAGAGGTTGTGTGTAATTGCTAAGAGGAACTTGGGAGAGGAATAATGGAGATGTGTCTGTTCCAGGTAGCTGCTGTGACCTCTCACATACTTAGTCCTTCTTTAAAAATATGTAGAACAGAAGGGTAAGCATGCTGGTGGACATGGGTGCATACAGTGGGGCAAAGAAGTATTTAGTCAGCCACCAATTGTGCAAGTTCTCCCACTTAAAAAGATGAGAGAGGCCTGTAATTTTCATCATAGGTATACCTATGAGAGACAAAATGAGGGGAAAAAATCCAGAAAATCACATTGTCTGATTTTTAAAGAATTTATTTGCAAATCATGGTGGAAAATAAGTATTTGGTCACCTACAAACAAGCAAGATGTCTGGCTCTCACAGACCTGTAACTGCTTCTTTAAGAGGCTCCTCTGTCCTCCACTCCTTACCTGTAGTAATGGTACCTGTTTGACCTTGTTAGCAGTATAAAGGACACCTGTCCACAACCTCAAACAGTCACACTCCAAACTCCACCATGGCCAAGACCAAAGAGCTGTCGAAGGACACCAGAAACAAAATTGTAGACCTGCACCAGGCTGGGAAGACTGAATCTGCAATAGGCAAGCAGCTTGGTGTGAAGAAATCAACTGTGGGAGCAATAATTAGAAAATGGAAGACATACAAGACCACTGATAATCTCCCTCGATCTGGGGCTCCACGCAAGATCTCACCCCGTGCAGTCAAAATGATCACAAGAACGGTGAGCAAAAATCCCAGAACCACACGGGGGGACCTAGTGAATGACCTGCAGAGAGCTGGGACCAAAGTAACAAAGGCTACCATCAGTAACACACTATGCTGCCAGGGACTCAAATCCTGCAGTGCCAGATGTGTCCCCCTGCTTAAGCCAGTACGTGTCCGGGCCCGTCTGAAGTTTGCTAGAAAGCATCTGGATGATCCAGAAGAGGATTGGGAGAATGTCATATGGTCAGATGAAACCAAAGTAGAACGTTTTGGTCTAAACTCAACTCGTTGTGTTTGGAGGAGAGAGAATGCTGAGTTGCATCCAAAGAACACCATCCCTACTGTGAAGCATGGGGGTGGAAACATCATGCTTTGGGGCTGTTTTTCTGCAAACAGAAAAGACCAGGATGACTGATCCGTGTAAAGGAAAGAATGAATGGGGCCATGTATCGTGAGATTTTGAGTGAACACCTCCTTCCATCAGCAAGGGCATTGAAGATGAAACGTGGCTGGGTCTTTCAGCATGACAATGATCCCAAACACACCGCCCGGGCAACGAAGGAGTGGCTTCGTAAGAAGCATTTCAAGGTCCTGGAGTGGCCTAGCCAGTCTCCAGATCTCATCCCCATGGAAAACCTTTGGAGGGAGTTGAAAGTCCGTGTTGCCCAGCGACAGCCCCAAAACATCACTGCTCTAGAGGAGATCTGCATGGAGGAATGGGCCAAAATACCAGCAACAGTGTGTGAAAACCTTGTGAAGACTTACAGAAAACGTTTGACCTCTGTCATTGCCAACAAAGGATATATAACAAAGTATTGAGATGAACTTTTGATATTGACCAAATACTTATTTTCCACCATGATTTGCAAATAAATTCTTTAAAAATCAGACAATGTGATTTTCTGGATTTCCCCCATTTTGTCTCTCATAGTTGAGGTATACCTATGATGAAAATTACAGGCCTCTCTCATCTTTTTAAGTGGGAGAACTTGCACAATTGGTGGCTGACTAAATACTTCTTTGCCCCACTGTAAATACAAGGGGTCAGTCCCACCCTTACTCACTGAAGTAAATTCTGCCATCCCATTCATACTTCAACATCCTGGTGCCATACATGCCCCGGAAGGGGTCAGAAAGTGCCCTGCCTCTGCTCCCTGGAGCTGAGGCTAAGGAAGCGGGGGGGGGGGGGATTGCCTTCACTGGCTGCTCTCAAGCTCGGGGGCCTCTTGGCTTGTCATCTCCAGGTGAGCTGCAGGGACCTTGAAGGGATTGCTGTCAAGCCCACAGAAGGTTTGCTGCTGTGGCTGCAGCTGCTTCTTCAAGGAGGAAATGTCCATCCATGCAGCCCTGAGCCAGCCTGCTGGGGTCCTCTGCTCCCTGCCCCGTTCCTCTCCCAGCTGGAAGGAGCCGGCTCTGGCACCCAGGCATTATGGGTCTCTCCTGCTGGGCACCCTGAGCATTTGGACTAGGTTGGCAGAGGAGGTAGGATGGAGGTCAGAGGTCAAGTCATTTGGGCCTGGCATCACCCCCTCCCCACATAATCTAAGGCCGAGCAACTCTTTTTGATTTAATAGGTTTGTTACGACTGGGATCTTCCCAAGCTGACTTGTAAAATAAAGCAGTAAAATCCATTATCATATTGTAAAGGCACTTTAAAAGTTAAACTATCTTATGCAAAAAGCAGGAAGGATAGAGTTTACACAGTTAAGCTGTATGGATTTCACACAGGCCTTTCCTTGTCAGTGAGTCGAACATAAGATGTTTAAATTCTTGGCTTGAGTTTGCATTACTTTTAGTTCTTGCAGGATTCAAGACACGACTTTTTCAGCTATTTATTAGTCCAACAAGATTTTTTAATTATTCTGTTTTGTGTGTTGTCATTTGTATTATGATATATGATTCCAGTTCAGCCTTCAGGTATTTGGCAAATAGAGATACCTGGCTGAAGGTTTCTCTCCAGCCTTTTACTTGTGCTCTTATGTCCGGCTCTTCCCCAGGGTCTTTCTTTTTCCCGGGCCCATCTTGGACTCCTAATATTCTTTTAGGTGGAAACCTAGATTTTCTGTTGAAGTAAGGAGCATTTTACTAGGGTTGAAACAAACTCCTACCTAAACTGAAATTGAATGAATATGAGAAGTTCAGTGCCCAAACTTCAAATCTGAGAACTTGCATGTTTTCAAAGACCTTTTGGTGAAGCTTCGGGCAGCGGTGTTACTCTTAACTTAAAGTGGTGACTCTTCTAAACCACTCTTGATTCAGTTGAATTCAGCTATAGCTGCTTCTTCAGTGGTTTGGCAGAAAGGCGTTCTTGGAGGGGAGCTGAGCCTTGTTTCCCGCCCCTCCCTCTGCGCAAGGGGGGGTGGTTCTGTGCAGTTTGGGGCCTTCCTGCTGTTTCTCACCATTGGCTTTTTTGCAGCAGCAGCAGCTCCAGGCCCAGCACCTCTCCCACGCCCCTCACGGGCCCCAGGTACAGCTGCCGCCTCACCCGTCAGGCCTCCCGCCCCCGGGGATCCCACCCGTCACAGGGAGCAGTTCGGGGCTCTTGGCACTTGGGGCCCTCGGCAGCCAAGCACACTTGGCTGTGAAAGACGAGAAGCATCAGCACGACCTGGACCCTCGAGGTGAGGCAACGCAACGGAACGCAAGCTGGCTTCCTCGCTGACCTCTCGGCCTGCAAGCGCCTTCCTTTTGAGTCTCAGAAGGCTCCTGAGTACTTGGGGAGGGGGCTAAAGATCAGCCTGTTCTCCCCCCCGGGGTCTTCCCAGACTGGTGGAATTCCACCCCACTCGCATAGTGAACGTTGCACCCTCCTTTCCCTGGTGTTGCTTGAGAAGGTGCTCTTGAGGCCTCTGTGGGGGGAAGCTGGCCTCTGCCACTCCTCCCAGGCATGTGCAAAGAGGGTTGCATTGCCGCCTTCCTCCCTCTTGGTGTTCTGTCCATTATTTTTCGTGGCCCGACTTGTTTTCCCGTACAGCCATCTGCTGAATAAAGAGAACTTCTGCCTGGGCTCTGATTCCTTCTTCAGAGCAAAAGCCAAAACGGGCAGCGGGGCTTTTATTGAGCCAACCCGGAAACTCCCTCGTTGCAAGACTGATTCTCTCCTTGTTTCTCCTCCTGGCCCTGCTCCTTCCCTTTCTCGCCTTCCCTTTCCACTGCTGCGACTTGGGCTCCATTCTGGAAAGACCGTGACTCCAGTGCGGTAAGTCTCCCTTTCACTTTGCCACCTACATTTTTTTATCTTTAATTGTTTTACTAGATGTCTGTCTTCCAAAGCTGGTTACCAGTCCCCCCGCCTCCATCTAGCTAAAATCCAAATTTCTGCATATTGATTCCTGTTTTGCTTCTACAGTATTCATCCCTGGGTAGGGCGCATGCCCTTCTCTGCCCCCCTGTTCCATTCGATTACTTTTGAGATTCTTCCTGGGGGCTGAAGTTTTGGGTACAAGTATGGAAGCAGCAGCAGCCCTAATTAAGAATGCTCCCATTTTGTTCCTCTTTTCTTTCGGGTCACCCAGTTTCTTGGGGTGACTTAACCCAAGTCATTTCATTGTGTGAAGCAGGATTTGAGGGCCCGGCCCTGAGCTCACCACCTGATCCTCTCCCCACCGACACCCACAAATCCCGGGCTGCCATTCAGAGTGCTTCTGCTGGCTTGCAAGGGAGGGGAGCAACCGAGGCATTTGTGTCTTCTTGCAGAGGTGGAAAGGGAGCTTGCTTTGCAGGGACTGTCAGAGGAGGTGGTGTTTTAGTAGCATGGCCATCCTTTTTCTTGTGTTTCCTCTCAGTCCCATAATTTTGGCTGGATCAAGGGGAGGCATGTAGACTGGCCATTACGTTGTTTACATGTTAGATTTGTCAACCACCTTTCATTCAAGAGGTGAAGGTGGTGCACAGAGCATTACATCCTATGAGGTAGCTTGGGCTGAGTGTGAGTGGCTGGCCTGCCCAGAGTCCTCCAGCGCTTTCTGGGGCTGAGGGTGGACTTGAACCTGGGTCTTCTCCGTGCCAGTCCAAGACATCCCTACTCTGGTTCTCCTGTCCTCTGACAGGGAATGGAGGTTGAAGTCAACCCTGGTCTTTTCTCTTCTGCTTGGTTCCAGAAAGGATGCTTCATTTGTTTAAAAAAAAAAAAAAAAGCCTAATTGTTCTTCATGTTGAAGACCACTGCACATAAGGCCATATTCTGATTTGTGCATTTACACACATGCACGCGCGCACGCCCATGTTAGCTCTGTGCTCAGGCAGTTGCCTGTCTTGGCTGCTAGTCTTGGGAGGGTTCCAGTCCCCATTAAGATTATCCCCCAGAAGTTTTAAGGGAGACATCTTTCTGCTCTCTCCAAGCGGAGGGTACAAGAAGAATTGTGGTAAAAAGGGTATCATCTGAATCAAGGAAAGGTGTTGCCTGTTCCAAGCATCAGATAAAATTCAAAGGCATTAGTCCTTCCTTAGGGACTAGGAAGACCCTCCCTTTGCCTCCTTCCCCCCATGTTTGGTCAGCAGAATCTCCTTTCAGGGGGTGTGTTCTCATGATGCTTTGAATTGATTTCTGTCTTGGAGTTTAACACTGGTAGCCACCACTTCCTGCTCCAGAAATAATCGTTTTATCTTGCACTGAAGCTCAGCAGAAGGCCCCCGATTCTGCCATCGTAATGTAAGCGCAGTGCTCTTTCTCCTGTTTGTAGGTCATAGGTAAAAAACGTGTTTTCTTTCCTCCCAGGAGCACAAATATTATGCATCCTTCTTCCCTTAACTCTCTAGAACCACAGTGATATTTTCAAAATTCAATTTTTATAGCTGCTGAATTACTTCTGCTTCTACTTAAAGTGTACACACACACACACGTATTACATGTACAAACATACTTCAGTCCCATCATTTGGCTCAAAGTTTGCTCACAAAGTAAAACCTGGCACTAGCCCTAAGTTCCACAATTCCCCAAGCACTTTACAGAATAGAAATGCTTTTGCAAATTTCTAGAAACTTCCTGTGAGAGAACGTTGCACCAGACAGGCAAGGCAGTACCCCTGTGCCCCCGGAGTGGGGGGATTCTCTTTTTCTTCTGGCACAGATTTAAGTGTTCCTGGTGGGAAAGTATTTTTGGATCTGGGATCTGATTAATCACTGGCATTTTGCAAGAAAAGCGCTCTTCTCCTGCTCACCCAGAACACTTCCATCTCCCCATCCGAGAGCCTGCGAACCAGCGAGAAGCACCGGAGCTCCTCAGACTATGCTGGCATCGAGCCCAAGAAACGGAAGGCGGAGGAGAAGGAGAGCTTGGGCCGCTATGTGAGTCTTCTGCCCCAGGCATCCTGTTTCGGTCACTGACAGCCAGTCGCAATCAGCCGCTCTCCTAAAGGATGGCTCAGAATTCTAGCCAGCGACTAGAGTGGCAGCAATGAGAAGGGAGTCTTCCCAAGTTTCCTATTAGGACTTGGTGAATAGCTGTGGATCGGCTGCAGCCGATGGATCTGAGGAGCGTCTGTGGAAGATGCCCTCGTGGGGTGGTTCTGGGGGCTTGCTTTCTTTTACAGCCCCCAATTGCTTTCTGTTTCAGGATAGCGATGGTGACAAGAGCGACGACCTGGTGGTCGATGTCTCCAATGAGGTAGGCCTGGCTGCGGCCCTCTCCTGTCCCTGCTCGTTGTATCGCATCCCCCAATGCCCAGAAGAGAAGCAGCAGCCTTTGAGGAGGGTGTGCCTTACCAGCGAACCACAGGGCAGGGTATCGGCCACCTTGCCTGTTTTTACCCTGCAGAGACTGCTGCTGGTTTCCTTCCCTTGCGCATCTCTTGAGGATCTCTGCTTTCCTTGGGTTTTTAATGCGGAGCTAGGCAGCTGGCCTGCATTTTGCAGTTCCAGCCTCTCCAGGTCTGCTTGTAGTGAGTGCCTGCTTTTGCTCCAGGATCCAGCAACCCCTCGGGTGAGCCCTGCCCACTCACCTCCGGAAAACGGGCTGGATAAAGCCCGTGGGCTGAAAAAGGATGGCCCAAATAGCCCTGCGTCCATTGCCTCCTCCAGCAGCACTCCCTCTTCCAAGACTAAAGACCTCGGCCATGTAAGTGATGACTGCAAAAATAGCTGCATCCTTTGAGGGGGACTTTATCTTCCAAGTGTGGCAGATGGTCTCCGTCTTCTGGAGCATCAGCAGCCCCTGTGCATATGAAGGTAGTCCCCGAAGCTTGATCTACAAGGGAGGTCCAGTGATGATGATGGGGGGGGCTGCTCTTGCCCAGCAAACCTTGGGCCCTAAAGCTTTCCTGATGCCAAGCCAGCTGCATCCTGGTGCTCCTGGTTTTTCTTCCCCAGCACTTTCTTGCTTCAGAGTGATTGGAGAAAGTGTCAGACACAGAGACCAGCCCCAGAAATTCTAAGGGAAAAGGTTTACTGCTTTGGGTTAACTTTGATGTGTTCACTTTGGTGATTCTTTGGCTTGTAAAAGCTACAATGAATGAAAAGTCAAAACAAAGCTCACCTTTTCTGTATTTTCTATAAATTATGCTCATTAGGCACTAGAATGGGAAACTCCAACTCATTTTGAAATAATTTTGGGGAAATTAATCCCATATTCAATCTCTGCTTAGGGTTTGATCAGAGGATGCAGAGAAATTTCTTTTTTTCATTTGGTGAATCTCAATGACTCATGATGATGTCATTAAAAATCTTTAGCAAAATCTAAGATGTGTTACAATTTTTGTTTCCTGTTAAAGTGAATTTTAGAAGTTGATTCTGAGATTGAAAGGCAACTATTTATTTTGTCTTAGTTAAAACCAAAACCAAAAGTTAAATGCAACAGGAATTGCCAAACTTTCCCCCAAATCTTGTTTTGAACCAGAATGATAAATCCTCTACCCCTGGTTTAAAATCCAACACTCCTACACCAAGGAGCGATGTACCAACACCTGGGACAAGTGCCACTCCGGGCCTCCGACCGGTGCCAGGCAAGCCACCTGGAGTGGATCCCTTGGGTATGTCGTATTTTGCCTTTATCCACTTGGGTGTCTGCTGGCACCAAAAACCTGAGAGGGAATGAGAGAGAGAGATTTGGATTTTGTGTGCAGTTCATGGAATCACAGAACATAAGACGAGAAGGGACCTTGATGGACCTCTAGGCCAGTCCACCGCACAATAGCACAAGAACCTGCTATTACAGCATCCCTGACCGACGGCCATCCAGCCTCTCTTTAAAAGCCTCCAGTGAACCCGAGTCCATCACCTCCCAACTCGTCTGGTCTGGCTGAACAGAAGGCCTTAATGTTAAGGGTTTTTTCTTGCACTCCAGCCAAAATTGGCATCCCTGTAATTTAAACCTACAGTTCCTTGTCCTCTCTTCAGGAACATTCTCTGAGGACTTTGGATAAATCACAATAGCAGCTTGTTTCTTTTGCCCAGTTTTGTTGTGCAATCTTGCATTCTGCTTTTGATGTGTTCGCTTATTTGACTTCTTTCTAGCATCTGCCTTAAGGACCCCCATCTCCCTCGCGGGCTCTTATGCTGCCCCCTTTGCTATGATGGGGCATCACGAGATGAATGGCTCCCTTGCCAGCCCTGGGGCCTATGCAGGACTGCACAACATCCCCCCGCAGATGACGGCAGCTGCTGCCGCCGCCGCCGCCGCTGCCTACGGCCGGTCACCCATGGTGAGCTTTGGAGCTGTACGTGGACCTTTAAGCTCCTTTCTATACGGTGGGTGGGAGGAGGGATGGAGAAGCACACCGTCACCACGGCAGGAAAGGAGGACACTCATTTCGTTTCACGGTGAGTGGCGTAAGAATTTTGCGGTATCTCTGGAGGCAGAGGAGGAAACATGCTTTTGAGAGGTGTGGAAAACTGCCCATGTGAGGGAGTTGGCTTTGCCTCCCAAGGTCCTTTGTGCTGCCTTGTAGCCTCCTTTTAGTCACCCCGGCACTTGGCAGGAACCTCAAGAGCTTCCAGGCACCCTCACCTGCACAGAAATCCCACCCAGCGTTGCAAATGTGAAAGGAGAGTCAGCCCGGGACTTCATCTCCTGGGAAGTGGACTGAGGGCTCCAGAATGGACTGGTGGTGCAGGCACGCTTCCAGAGCCAGAGAAGCTTGAGGAGGGGGTTCTTGCCAGGCCCAAGTCAGGGCGCCTTGGCCCACTGGGTCTGAGCTACTGCCAGCCTTAAGCCTGAGGGGACACTTAGGGCTGAAGGATCCTTTGTGGACGTCCAGATGTTCAGTTGAAACAGCATCAAACAGGCAGCCTGCTTAGGAGCTGGTTTCTTTGCAGTGCATTCTCCGGGTGGCTTTGAGCTGGAAGGCCCCACTCCAGATCTCCTTTAGTGGGGTTGTTCTTGCCTCCGTGGTTTATGATCATTTGGGCTGAAATGCCAAGGGGATTGAGGAGAAGAGCTCTCTTCCCCTGGGGTTGGAAACTGGGACTGTCTCCAAATCCTTTCCCAGAGGTGAGATTAAGATTTCCATCCTTTTATTGGGTGCCTTTTAAAAATTCATTTCTAGGTTGGATTTGACCCCCATCCACCAATGAGGGCTCCTGTCCTGCCCTCCAGCCTGGCATCCATTCCTGGCGGCAAACCGTAAGTTGCTCTGTAGGACGGCAGCTACGTAATAAAGATGGGGGGCTTAGGGGACCTGCTTGGCCTCCAGAATGTGGCAAGTGCCGCAAAGATAGTTTGCAGCTGAGAATTACTTGTAGGTCTTTCCCAGACCAGAATCAGCGGAGTCTGAGGATGGAGCACAAGCACAGTGAGGCAGACCTCTGAGTTGGGAGGGTGAAACGTTCAGGTTAATTCAGCAATTGAAAAGGCTTCGGCTGAGCAAGACGTTTGCCAGGCACCGGGAGGCTCGGCCGTGGGTCGCGAGTGCTGCTTCGGTCCTTGTCCTCTCTCAGCACCCTGCCCTGTCCTCTCCCCAGCGCTTACTCGTTCCACGTGAGTGCGGATGGGCAGATGCAGCCAGTCCCGTTTCCCCATGACGCCCTGGGTGGCCCTGGCATCCCCCGGCATGCCCGTCAGATCAACACCTTGAGCCATGGCGAAGTGGTGTGTGCCGTGACTATCAGCAACCCAACCAGGCATGTGTACACGGGGGGAAAGGGCTGCGTGAAGATTTGGGATATCAGCCAGCCGGGCACCAAGAGCCCCATCTCCCAGCTAGATTGCTTGGTAAGCAGAAGGGCTGGCAGCTGTCTGAACCTTGATGAGAAACGCAGAGGGTGTCTTGCATCAACGTCTGTTGGGTAAAATCAGGGTGCAGATTATCATCTGCTGAGCTGTCATGGGCCCGGGTCAGGTGGTTTGCGGGACCACCCACCTCCAATTGCTTCTGCTTGTCCCATGAGGTCCAGCAGAGTAGGTATGCTCTGGTTCCTTCTTTTAAACTGTGACATTTACCGGAAAAGAAGGATGCCTCTTCTGTCATGGCACCTGCCCTGCGGAACAACATACCTCCCCCCACAAGATTTGGACGCCCTGACTTTGCTGGCCTTCCTGAAGGTGCTAAAGACATGGCTGGTCCTTTGAGCACTGGGCCAGGCTGCTGGTAAGCCCATCCTGGAGTGATGATGCCAAGTGTTTGGGACTACTACGTTTATTGGTTTGTTATCATTTTTACTGTACTGGTTGTTAGCCACCCAGAGATGTGTCTGGCTGGGCAGCCACAAGGAAGAAAACATTTCACTAGCTGTGCCTGTTGTAGCAGGATTGGGCAAGGTGGCCTTTTGGAGGGTGCAGGGGAGAGCATCAGCCTCCGAAGGCCAAAAGATGTAACTGGAGACACAGTGAGAGCACCAAATTGGGTGAGCCAATGTCACTGCCCTTTTTAGGGGGAAGTGAGGGTTTTTTTTTTTAAATCCAAATTTGGCACCCTAAACTTTGCAGATATTGTTGTCCTTTTTTTTCCATCGGGAAGAGTTATCCCAGTATAATTGACAGGTGGATCTTCGGGCCTTTGTAGGGTCATGGCATGGCTCTCATTGTTTGGTGTGGTTCACTCCAGATGTTTCTCCCTCCAGAACAGGGACAACTACATCCGTTCTTGCAAACTCCTTCCAGATGGGCGCACACTTATTGTGGGGGGAGAGGCCAGCACCCTCACCATCTGGGACCTGGCTTCTCCTACCCCCAGAATCAAGGCAGAACTGACCTCCTCTGCCCCTGCCTGCTATGCCTTGGCCATCAGCCCAGATGCCAAAGTGTGCTTCTCCTGCTGCAGCGACGGAAACATTGCCGTCTGGGACCTCCACAACCAAACATTGGTCAGGTGAGCTTCCCCAAACCTGGGTGACTTGTCATGATGGGCTTTGCAGGTTGCTTCCCTGTTCTTTTGTTTAGAAGAAGCTTGTGGGTGGTTTAGAAGGCAGCTTCTCATCACCCGGCAAAGAAAAAAGTATGTCTATCAGAAAACAAGGTGTGAGAAGCCAAATGGGGTCAGACAAGAACAGCCATTTTGACTGTTTATTCAGGTCCTCCCCTGCTTGTTATAATTACATCCTGACTGAGAGCACAAGCTGTCATCCCCAGGACTCAGGAGTACGTCGCTTGGCTCTTTAATCTTCCAGCCAGATACCTGGGAGTTCCTTCAGTGAGTCAGCCAAGTGTTTCTCATCCCCAGTGTTCTTGCAAGGGAAGAAATTTGGGCTCCTGAATCCCCGGCTTCTGCTTGAGGAGCAGGTGGTCAAGAAGACCTTTGCCCAGGTTTACCTGGTGTGCCAATATCTGGACCAGGGTTCCTTTCTCATAGCCATTCATGCCTTAATCTCCTCATGTATGGACTGTTGCACTGTGCTCTTATGGGGCTGCCCTTGAAGATCACTCAGAAGCTGCAACTGGTCCAGAATGCAACCACGTGGGCAGTTAAGATACGTGAGCAGCGCTGGTTACCAGTGAGCTTCTGGGTACAATTCAAGGTGTTGGTCATCACGTATTAAGCCATAGGGTCTGGTTATCTGAGGGACTGCCCTTCTCCCATTGTTTCTGCCCACCTTATAAGATCTGACAGAGTGGGCATGTTCAGGGTCCCATCCTTAAAACAGTGTCATCTAACGGGTCCCAGGAAGCATGCCTTCTCAGTTGTGGTATCCCCTCAGAAGTTTGCGTTGCCTGACCTTGTTGTCCTTTAAGTGAAAGCCTAGCTTTTCCTCCAGGTCCTGGGGTGAAGAACACTTTTCTTTGCTCGTCTAGTATTATCAGGCTTTGTTATTTGGGGGGTTTTATTAGTTTTATCGACTGCCATCTTATTGGGGGGTTATTGGGGTTTTAATTGTAAACTGGTCAGAATGGATTGAATTGGGTGGCTCTGTAAATTTGATAAATAACAATAAATAAGAAAGGATCCAGGTAGGAGATGGTGAAACTCTCTCCTTCTCTGTCCTGGTTTCTTCCTCAGGCAATTCCAAGGTCACACGGACGGTGCTAGCTGCATTGACATCTCCCATGACGGCACCAAACTCTGGACAGGTGGCTTGGACAATACAGTGCGCTCCTGGGACCTTCGGGAAGGCAGGCAGCTACAGCAACATGACTTCACCTCCCAGGTGAGCTTTGGGCTTGGCCTCCCAGGAAGCGCACAGCCTCACTTTCTCTCTGGGCTTGGTTCACTCCAGGGAGGAAGAGGAAAAAGAGCCAACCAAGAAGTAGAAGGTTATGAACAACTGGTGCCCACTATTTCAGAAGGCCCCTCTCTTCCCAGTTCAAATGGGTCCTGAAGCACCAGTGTATGATTCCAGCAGTGGCTTCCCCAAAAGAGGAAAAGAGCTTCCCCAAAAGTGTCCATGTTGGTGGGGGTGGGGACAGGAAGGAACCTTCCTAGGACCTTCTAGGTGGAGGGAGAGGGTTATTTGTCTCCCACCAGGGAACGTTCCAGCTACAAAACTTGCTCCTGGAATCCCAGCCTGACTGGGATTTGCATTCATGAGACCCGACAACGGGCTCTTGTTTTCAAGGCAAAAGTATAAGAAATCACTTGATGAAAAAGGGGAAGCCTTTGTGTCTTGGGACATTTCCTCTTGCAGTATAAGACCCCAGCCAGCAAAAGCAGCCTCCCTGTGCTTGTGGAGGAAAGCACCCCCCCCCTCCACCTCCACCTCCATCTCCTCCTCGCTTTTGGTGCAGTTAATTTCAACCTCAGGTCATTGGGAGCTCGGATTGAGCAAGGAGCGTCTCCTGGAGAGGCATCCCTGAAGAGCTGCTCCGGTTCTTCTTTGTAGATCTTCTCGCTCGGCTACTGCCCAACAGGCGAGTGGCTTGCGGTGGGGTTGGAGAGCAGCAACGTGGAAGTGCTGCATCACACCAAACCTGACAAATATCAGCTCCACCTCCACGAGAGCTGTGTCCTCTCCCTGAAGTTTGCCTATTGTGGTGAGTGCCTCTTGGGGCAAGGTTGCAATTCAGTGGCAGGAACTGGACCTCGCGGGTTGGAGGTCCCAGGGAGTAGGAAAAGGCTGCCTGAGACCTGTGGGATCCTCTCCTACTCAGAGGAGACTAATGGCGCAGGCTGGAGGAACCAGGCATCTCCTGAAGCTGGGCAAGGTTGGTGCTAGTAGCTAAGCATCTGCGGCAGGTTTTTGCCCCCTGCGGCAATGGGGGGAGGTGGGTGCCTAGTCCGTGTCCTGCCCATTTGAGAAAAGTCCTGGGTGGGAATGGGAGTCGGAGGGCCTCTATCCAGTGCAGGGGCCCAGCATCTGTGGCAGGGAGAAGGCTGGGTCATAGGCGCGACTGGCTTTCTGGCAGGGCGTTAGAAAAGTCCTCTGCATTAATGGTGCTGTCCCAACCCAGGCCTTGTTTTCTGCTCAGGGAAGCTAACATCCTGGTTTGTGTCTGCAGGAAAGTGGTTTGTGAGCACTGGTAAGGACAACCTCCTCAATGCCTGGAGGACTCCATACGGGGCCAGCATCTTCCAGGTGAGAGCCTTCCCCAGGGCCAGGGCGGGCTCGGCTCCTCTGCATCTTGAGCAGTCTGCAGCCTGCCCCAGCTCCTGTGCAGAAGAGAGCCCGCCTGCCTGCTGGTTCTCACTGTTCTTGCTGTCTGCACATCAGTGTGGGAGGATGTGCATGCGGGCACCAGCAAGACACTTGCTGATCCTGTTAGAAATAAAAGGGATTGTTTCTTCTTTTTGTTTTCTCCGTCAAGTCAAAAGAATCTTCCTCCGTTTTAAGCTGCGATATTTCGGCAGATGACAAATACATTGTCACAGGTTCGGGTGACAAAAAGGCCACAGTTTACGAAGTGATCTACTGATCTCCAGCTCCGGTGACTTGGCTAGGAACTCTGGCAGAAGAACGTGAAATGGAGAGCAGCCGAAGGTCCTCTTGTTGCCCTCTGAAAGGTTTCTGTGGCCTGGGTGGATCTTCTGTGGAATAACTCTGGAAGGGACTTGGAAGTTCAGTCCAGTCGATCGATGGCCGTGCGTCGTCCTGGCTGGATTGTGCTTTCCTCTTGGCTCTTGGTTCTCACGCCTGTGATCAGGAGGCAGCTAACATCCTGGATTTGCATTCAGGAGGGGCCCATGGTTCTCACTTCCCCATCAGACTTGTAGGAACTGTAGATAACAGAGGAGCTTCGTGCTGAGGCTTCGTGGGTCTGCTGTGCCAGCAGTGTGTCCTCCTCCTCCTCCTCCTCCTCCTCCTCCTCCTCCTCCTCCTCCTCCTTTTTCTACTGCTGCTGCTGCTGCTGCTGCTGCTTCTTTGGTCTGCCCTCACTATGTACTGCTTTGGTTTTGCTTCCATTCTGGTGGTAACCACCATCATGTCCCCCTCCCCCATCCCCAATCTGCTTGGAGATATTCTACCAACCTTGTCCCCAGCCTGAGCAAAGGTGTCCTCCATGAAATGTGTTTTTCCTGTTGGATGTGTGAACCAGCTCCTCTGGCCTCGAGACTTCTCTGGGCTGGGTTTTAGTTTGTGGTTGGATCCTTCTCTCTTCATTCTGACGGCAGTGGAAAAGTCGCCGTCTTCCGAGACGTCTGTAAAGCACTTGTCCATTGGGGCAGCAGGATGCCTGCGGGCTCTTGCCCATCGCAGCCTTCAGACCCGAACACTGGGGGGAGGGGGGGTGTTCAAGAAAGCAACGTTTAAACTAATACGCTCAGGGAGCCAAGAAAAAGATAATAGCAACTTGTGGCGGGATTTTTTTTTACTCCAATGAAAGTAAAGTAATAGATGATAATGTTTAAATACAAGTTGTTGTTTTTTAAGTTTACTAACAAACATGTTTCTGTATGGGGTGGTGGAGAGTGGGATTTCTGTGGCTTTTGGCAATCTATGTTTCAGCCTGTTGGCTTGAGCAAAAATTGTGTGTGGGGAAGGGAGCGGGGAGGGAGACCCATCTTCTGGCATTTTTGTACTAAAGGAGTAAATAAAATTTAAACATGGGAGATCTACATATTTGTGTAGCAGAAGATCTTGCTCTGTAATGTAGCATATGGAAAAGAATTTTTATACCACATTTTATGGATTATTTTTTAATTTTTGATTTTGATCTGGTTTTTAAAAAGGTAACTATGGCTTAATGATGAAAAAAAACTACCTGTTTCTATTAAAGGCCATGCTGGTACATAAAGGAAGATGGAGTGGAGGGCTTCTTTGTCTGTCTGGGGTGGGCTGGATTCTAGTGGGGCCTGAAAGAATGGCAAAACAGGCTCCTTCACTGGGGACAGTGGAGACAAGAATGGGCCATGCTTTTAGTTTAAAAAAGCAGACCCTGGAAGCACGGTCAGCATAGCACTAAGATGGATTTTGTGAGCAGTTGGTGAAGGCAAGCAACAGTTTCCTTTTGTGGGAATTTCCAAGCTCTGTGGAAGCTTCTCCCCATTAGCTGTGGATTAGAAGAGGCTACACCTGGAGAAGTGAAGGGATGCAAGGATCTGTCTCCTCCAGCCCAGATTCTACTGTCTTGGTGAAGAACTGTATGGAATTCCACCCACAAGCAGGACTGAGACTATCTATGGGGTGTCTTAAAGGAAATTTCTGCCTCCGCACTCAAGCTTTGCCTTCCCAGTGGGGATGATCTTCCAGGAAGTACAGAGAATTTTCTTCTTGCTCAGCAGTCATACATTTTGGGGACCCAAATATGTGGGATTCTCCCAACCCCAACTGTGAGGGTTTCTGTGCTGTTTTCAAGAGGGCCAGTCACTATCCTGCAAGTCCTTGGGCTGAGTGGGTTTTTCTTTCCATTGAAAAGAATGGGCAGCCGGAAAGCACTTAAGCTAGTTCGTGTGTGGCCCTGGGTTGGGTCATGGATACGCCATGTGCATTTCTGCACGTGGGCCAAGATAAACAGGAGTGCTCATAAGTGTAGTTATGGGTCAGCTACCCCCACCCCCAAAATGGAGGGGAGAATTGTTACAAATCACGATTCTGCTTTGTGCTGATCTACATTTTTATGTTAATTTAACTTTGCAGGTGGTCAAATTTCCAGTATCTGGGGATGCAAGATAAATAATCACTTTTCACCCCAGGCTGCAATAGCCTCCCCAGTTAACCTGCTTTCCAGCAGGAATTCTTTCTTAGCCTCATAATCTAAGAATGCTCATAAGCCAAAAGATGCACTATTTCCCCCATGGTTTGTAGACTAAGTGTCAAGTCCACAAAGTGCAAACCCCAATTTATGGGGCTCGCCCCTGCCGCTACCCAACCTTGCCTTGCTGGTTGTGGGTCCGGAGGGGGGGAGGGGGAAGGGTCGGTGGCTTCATCGCGGCCGTCGGGGAGGGTTGGGTGAGCTGCGCAAACCCCTGTCTGGGTCTGGACGGTGGTGCGGGAGGCAGAGCCGTACGCTCCAGCTTGCCCATTGCCTCCTGCTGACCGCGAAGTTTTAAAAGCTCCTTCAGGGCGCATACTTCGCCTTCCAGCTCCCGCACTCGTCGCCCCTCATCCCCTGGTGCTGTAAATCCAGTCACTGCCCCCATGGCTCTTGACCATCGTGGACGTGTTGGCACCCCTGGTGGGAAAACTTCAGATACATCCCGAAAGCTCAAATCGCTCGGACCCAGCAGTGTGCCAGGCGCCTTGCTGGGTCTTTCGGTTTGACCACAAATTGTGCTTCTATGGGTTGAGGGGGAATATGCATCTCCTCGACCGCTATCTGCGGGGAGCTTGTCCAGCTGTCTCCCCCAATTGCTCCAAGGTCCAGTCTGGTAAGATCTGCCTCCATTTGCAGTATGTCTCTCTCCTTGGCTGGTAACTCAGGCAAACTTTCTGTAGTTCCTCTGAGGCCATTGTCGGTTGCTGGAGTTTCCTTGTAGAGACACTCTCTCAGGTAAAATCCAGTATCAAGGAGTTTTAGCAAAAATGTCAAGTCCACAAAGTCCAAACCCCAATTTAGAAGAATTCTCGTGTAATGGTTCGTGGTTCAGATAAATGCTCCTTTATGGGTTGGTACATGCAGCTTGAAGCAAAGCATTGCTAAAACTAAAGCCTGTGTAAAGTTCCCTCTACTTTCCCCCCCCCTTTACTACATTGGTGCCAAAATCCTTTCTCAGAGACTGGTGGCCTTGTGCATCCCTCCCATTGATAACACAGTCCTTTCCAGCCTTCAGGCTACCACCGGTTTTGTCTGCCTTCAGGTCTTGCTGTAAATTCCCATATCAGTTTGAGCACCTCTCCACCTCATAGCAATAACCCAAACACAGCTATAAACGACCATCCCCTCCCCCCAGATACAAATGGCAGAATCAAATTAAGCAAACACCCATTGACTGCTATAGCTTTTTAAATTGACCTTTGCTCGATGCATGTTCTGACACTAAGCCTGTGTTGCCTTACCATTGCTGTGCAAACGATCCTTCGCTGATCAGGAAGAATTTGGAAATGGGGTAGCTTGGAAGAGGACCTTTGCCAGTCCATGATTACATTGTATATTCAAGGCTTTTTTATTGCTTACTGAGTCCAAATTGTGAGGAGCTGTTCTTAGTTGGAGCTGTTTCTGCCCTTGTTCTGTTTACTGGAAGGGGGGAGGAGGAGACAAAGATGTCCCACTTCCTTGGGGGGAGGCAGTGTGTGTGGGTCGTGCTGTGCGAGGACAGGATTCCTGATAGCTGCATGTTTTGTGGCTCTACGCCCCGTTGGAACAGATGCTGGATCATGGCCAGGAGGCATATTGTGCACATGCACGATGGGAATGTGTGTCTACTAGGTCTGCCTGAATTCAGATGGTCTTAGGAGGAGTTTCCACCGACTCCTGGCATTTCTCTTCCCCTCAGCGCCACATCCTTTTCTAAGCAAATTTGCACAGATGATGTGGCAAATTTTACGGTCTAGGCGTTAAGACCCCATCCATTTGGTTCAAGTTGCAAAAGAGGAATTCTGGCTAAAAGCAAAGGAGAGCTTTCTGATGGCATAAGAGTTCAGCTTTGGAAATGGATGGGTTTTCCTTCGTGGAGGTTGGATAGCTAAACTACTGGAGATGCTGCAACAGCAGAGATGTTGGTGAGAATTCTTGTCCCTCTGATTTCACTGAGGTTTATTCTCCAGTATGCAGAAAATGTAAGCATCAGACTCACACCTTCTGTGGACATGAACAGGACTGGAGCTTAATTCTGCCATTTTTCTGCTTTGCTCTGTTCCAAGCATATGTAAAATGAATAAGCCCTATGTTCTGTGGGGCATCTCTAGCAGCCCCATTGAGGCAGCCCTTTGTGCCCTGCAGACTTGAGTTCTTGTTCTTCCTACCTTGTGGAGACAAATGGGTGATTCGGGCAATTTCACATAACCTGGTATGGTGACACAAAACCTAACTCCTACATATAACAGGGTGCTGGGGTTTCCTGTTGATATTGAAGCATGAGGTTTTGTGCAGCTGAAGGTGTTCATCAGATCTTTGAAAATGATTGGTAAAACTCCACCAATGTGTTTTCAGTGGCAAAAGTTAGGGAAGATCTGACATGCTGTCTGAAATAACCTAACTTTGTTAGCCCAGTGATAACTTTGGATTTGGTGTGGTGCCCTGCAAGGGCATGCAAGGGCTTCTGGGGTGACTCTGCCCTCCCCCCATCCCTCATGACTTCTGTTGGCATGCACTTTTTTGCTGCTGAAAGAACATCCCCAATCCCCCCACCCCCAAATAAAATGCATTCACCCTCTTTCAGATCTAGTGGTTATCCCCTCTGTTTTTCAAGTCTATAGCAGAGTACGAAGAGTTGTTAAAGAGTAACTGCTAGTTTTATGTACAGGGGTTGGGTGGGAATGAAGCAAGACTGAATGAAACTGTGGAGGTAATAGCTCTATCTCTGTTAGCTGGTTGCTGGATTTTGAACTGTCCCTGAAATTGTAGACCTTTGGGAATTACAGCACATGCCTCTTGACCTGGGGCCTTGCCAGTGAACTAGGACGCCTGGCAGCTGGGGGAAAACTACAGGAACCACAGTCTTGAGCTTCCAATTAAGTCTCCTGCAGAGTTAAGGACCCATTTAAGTTATGTTTTGAGTGAAATGGAGCACAGGCTGCTGAGACCAGGAGAAACTGACCTCATTTGAAACTGCAAAGGCTCTTGACAAGATGGCTGAGTATCTCCACTTTTTGTGGCTCTGCATAAAATTAGCATCTTCCTTTTATGATGGAAAGGTGGTTTATAAAGTAGTGGAATCGGAGGGGGCCATCAAGCCCAATCCCTTGCCAGCGCAGGGCTAAGGTGAAATGTGGCCCACAGTTCAGGAAAGGTGCCCACCTCTGCTTTAGAGGTGGATCTGCTGTGGCTGCTCAGCCCTTCTCCAAAGGTATTGACCAGCCAGAGACAGCTGCTCTGAAGGCTTCTGCATCTCTTCTTTGAGTGGTTTTAAGTTTAGAATCTTCGGGTTGATCATAACTTTTCATTGTGTCTCAAGTACTTAAACATACTTGAGTGGGAACAGTCAGTGCTAAATGGAGTGGGATGGAGCAAACAGTAGTTGGTGTGGAAGGGGGTCTGCAGGGCTGCCCAAATCCAGCTGATCAGAGCCTGCTGGGACTGCAGAAAGAGATGGTCTTTGATGGGCCACCACCCATCAAGAGAGCTGCACTACTCTTTCTGATTGCAAAGTCCAGTAGTTCTCATATCAACTGGAAGGAATTGACATTTGGCAGGCTGATTGTATAATAGCTCACCATTATCAAAATCCAGGAGCAAAAAGGCTAAAGTTGCTAGCCTATTTAGACTTGAAAAGATGCACCATTTGTGGTTAATAGTGTAAATAACAGCTGCTCTTAGACTACTGAAATGGCCACATTCCTCCAAATTCAGAGGGAGTTGGTCCAGCATCCCTTGCGCTGTTGTAAATGGGAAAAGGTTTGGAAGAAGTCCAAATGGTTGTTCCTATAGCCAGGGTGACTGCAGTCTTGCTGCTGCTGCTTGTAATTGGGGAGGTCTCGTTTCACTGTCCTGCCTGAGAGGAGCCGTTTTCACGTCTTTCTACTAAACCTTGTGGGTTTGTTCCAAGAATTTCACGCACTTCATCTTGGCCTAGAAATCAGCATTTTTAAGGAGATGCTGACAGATAGGCACCTGCGTCCCACCCCAAGTGGCTTCTTGGAGACGTGAAGCCATGGCACGATTAGGAGAAGATGGTTGAGGAGCGCTTTCATCACAGTTTGCGCCTGGGTGTACAGGAGGTTGTAGGAGGTCAGGCAGGGATGAAGGGAACCAGCAAACCAGAGTACAGACAGGGTCACTGCTGAGCGGCGTTTTGTGCCTTGTGCAAATGCAGTCCGAGCTCGTGCAACCCAAAGACAAGGCCTTCACCCAAATCTTGCTAGCTTCTCTCTCCAGAACGTGGGAGGGAGGCACGGCCACAGCCCAGAAGAGGGAGGGCCTTTGGCTGAAAGCGAGACCTTTCGTTCAGCCCCAGAGTCGCTCCCTGCGCCCTCTCCATGCCCCCTTTCCCTTGCCCTTGGCTCGGTTGCTGCGCTGCGTGCACCCCCGTGTCTCCTGCTCCCCGAACAGATGGCGAGAGGCAGTGTGGAGGATCCATCGGCTGCTGTTATCTCTAGCTGATGACACAGAGCGGAACATTTTTCTGGCCTCCCCCACCTTCATCTGTTCCACTGCTGTATCCCACCAGATTTAATTACTGTAATTGAGTCATAATGAACAATTGTTTGCTGCCAGCGTGCATGATGGCAGGAGAAATTTCTCTTAAGCTGCTGATGCTTCGGGATACAGTGGGCAGTGGGCAAAGGCTTGGTCTTGGGGCGCATAAGCCTCCCCTGACTCTTCAGGGTGGGCATAGCAGGAAGGAGCACGTGGCCTTTCTGTCACCATCTAGATTTGCCCCGGAAGATTGATTTTCGGTGCTGTTGTGTGAGAGGAGATTCACTGCAGTGCAAGGTTAGGGCTAGATATTGTAACCTATCATATTACTGCAGTCAGTTCCATGTGTTTGGATGTTTTATTTCCCACTTCAGTTCTCGAAGCAGCATTATGAAAAAAAAAATATCCTAAAGTATTACTCAACTTTTCCCTCGAGAAAGACTCCTTAAGTGCAGAGAATTGGTCTGTTAAGTTATGCAGAGCCTGTCCAGCCTGATACACTGTGGTCCAGGCAAATGACATTGCTTGGTTCAATTTTATTTTGGAAATGCCATTGCCACTGTTCCCCATTACTGCAGTCTGTTATCAGCCACCGCAAAAGCAATAGAATAAGTCAATGAAGAGCCGCCATCCAAAAGCAGACGCTCCAAGCAAAGGCAGCTGAGGAGCTGCCCCAAATGGCAGCCCTCCAAGAGAGCGTCTGCTGAAGCACTGCCAGGGGCGCCTCTCCCCACCCTGATGACCTCTAGAAGATACTCTCCTGACTAACCTATCCTTGGGTGCAGGTAGGTGATCCTTCTTCTGTCTGGCATGGACAGCATTTCTTAAACGTGTAATTTTAAAACGCCGGAACTTCCAAAACCAGCAGTGATTTTCCTGCCAATTTGTCTCAGTAGCCAAGATGCTGCATGTCGGTTGCCTGCAACTTCTAAGCAACCTTCAGAGCAGGTCACACCTGTAGGCTTGTCAGAAACTATAGCATTTTAGAAGCCTAAATAAACAGAGGAGGCAAAGAGGTCCACAGAAGCTGATTTTCCCACTGATACTAATTTTGAGATGTTAAGTAATTACACTAACAGCTTAAGGTTCACAGTGTTTTTGAAAACTATATTATTAAATAGATACTCTGTTTTTCTGCTTGTATAAATACTCCAAGTAGCTTGCAATAGCAAAGGAAAATAAAAGTTATAAAACATGGCAGCACAATCAATATAATTAATACCAACATTAAAACCAGTGCAATTAACAAAAGCTTGGTGGAAGAGATGGGGTTTTGCAAACTCTGTCGAATATTAGGAGAGTGAAGCCAAACATACTTATTTGAGGAATAATTCCACAGCCTGGGAGCCACACAGGAGAAGGCCCTCTTCCACGTGCCACTTCTGGCAATGGGGGCATCTTTAGAAGGGCCTCTTCTGCTGATCCAAGTAACTGGGCAGGTTCATGGGAGAGAGGCAGCCCTGCAGGTAATCAGGCCCTAAACCATATAAGGCTTTAAAAGTCAAGACCAGCATCTTAAATCATGCCTGGTCAGCAGCCAGTAACCACTGCCTTATCTTTCAGTGTAGGTGCTGTATGATCCCTGTTCCTTCTACCAATCTGGTCACCACCTTTTGCATCAAATGCAGTTTCTGGACACTTTTCAAGGGAAGCCCTATTGCAGCTGTTGAGATTGTTTTGAATAGATGTTAAGCAGCACGGGGGACATGATAGAGTTCTGGGGACCGCACAGATCGATGATCAAGGTGATGAACAGAGGTCCACCAGCACCATCTTCTGGGTATGTCTTGACAGGAGTGCAAAAGTACCTCCAAA
Source organism: Python bivittatus (assembly GCF_059951505.1). Lineage (NCBI taxonomy): Eukaryota > Metazoa > Chordata > Lepidosauria > Squamata > Pythonidae > Python > Python bivittatus. Next base: position 5,172,633 of record NW_028277053.1, on the reverse strand, counting down.
GTTCAATCCCACCAGACAACCTAGCAGGACACCATGGTTGATGATACCAAAAGCAGTGAAGAGGTCCAGGAGAACTAGTAGGGTTGCACTCCCATCATCTACTTTCCAATGTGGGTCATCCACCAAGGTGACTAAAGCAGCCTCGCAATCATATCCTAGATGAAACCCTGATTGAAATGGATCCAGATAAATCCTAACCCTAAAATGTATCCAGATAAGCCTTAACCCTAACCTTAATCCAAGCATCCTGGAATTAGGAAGTGTCCATTTTTTTGATGACCTCATTTGAAACATCTGTAATTAGGAGATGATCTGGGTCCAGAGAAAGTTTTTTAGAACTGTTTCCTTTAACTGTTTCCCACTTCACCTTCAAGGAGTCACTGTTTATTTTCCTGAACCAGGGAGCCAGTTCTGATCTGGCCAATTTAATAAGCCAAATTGTCAAGAGTCAAGCAAGTAGGTGATAGTTCTCACCTCTCCACTTACCCTGTGCACGTACTTGAGATCCATAAGCCAAAGAGAATCCCTATGAACAGGCAAGCAGTTACCAAGGTTACCTCATAGATCTCCTCAACACTGGAGCCTAAGGTGATGTGAATTCAGTCAATCCTGTCTGTGAAAACCAGTGAAAATTCCTGTCACTGTTCCAGCTCCTCTTTCCAGCATCTTGATGGAGAAGATAGTACACCATATGAAAAAGCATCACCAGCCACTCTGCGCAGATGCAACAGAAGGAGAGAAATATTCCCTCTTTGCCACACCCACTGCTGTAGAAATAGGATTTCCAATGAACCTTAAAAAGAGCTCTACTCAGCATTCTGCTCTAAACTTCTCTACTTGTGCTCCAGCACTTTACCTATTATCATTCAGCATTCATTGCTCTCATAATTCTGGCAAACCAAGGTGCCAGTTTAGCTCTACCAGAGGGAGGAGGTGCATAGGAATGGGAGGGTCAATCACCACAACTATCTCCAGTTTCACAGATCAACCAGGACTTCAACAATATCACCAACATATGAGGTGGAAAATCAGGTGCCTGGATCAGAGCCTTAGAACAGCTGCAGCCTAAAGCTAATTGGTTTTGGAATGCCCACATAAGAAAAACTATGTCAATTATTCCAGTTCCCAATGCCAGTATTCTTCCTACATTCCACTGTGCTACCCTCTAGTAATATGAATAAAACTTTGCTTCAAACAACCCAAGAATATAGGATTTAATAATCAAGTATTTCTCAATGGCATCTCTTCTCTCTGTTACTAAATGCAATGTTTTCTGACAATATATGTAAGCCATGATAGATTCTTGGAAGACTGATATGGGGTTGTTGTGGATAGAGATGGCCAAGATGCAAGGTACAAAGAGACACTTGGTCATGGTAGGTCATTGCTTGCAAGCCCAAGCAAAGTCCTGGAGGGCTCATACTGGCCGTGGTAGCCAGGCCATCTAGAGTTCTGAAAAAGGCAGGATATAAAACTCTAGAGGGGGGAGGAGACATTTAGATCCCTGAGTCCAGTCCCCAGTTCCCCAGCAGATGGCTGTCCAACTTCTGCTTGAGCACATCCAGTGAAGGGGCTGACCTCAGTGGGTCATTGGTCCCACAGCTTGGTGAAAAAGTGAAAGGCAGGAGACAACAGAAGCAGCTGGAGAAGGTTCAGGAGGAAGGGCTAGAAAGGGAGGGGGGCTGACTGGAGAGCCAGGCGAGAAACTAAGGTTTTACCACCTAAATTCTCATGGCGTGAGCTGGGAGATGGGCTGGACTGCCTGCCTCCTTCTGCTCTAGCCTAAGAAGAGCAGTCGTTCTCTCCCCCACTCCCCCCAGCAGAAACAACCCTCAGCAGTGATTTCCAGTATTCTATTTTTTCACCATGTTGCTTTTCTGTTTTTAAGAGCTTGAAAATGTACTCCAATGTGTTTATAGAAAGCTTTTAGACAAGATAATGAGTTCTAAGCAGCTTTAAAAGCACTTCCTGGAAAGAGGGTAGGGAAATTCCTCAGAGCAGGCCAAAAAGTTAATTAATGACTAATTTCCAAAGGAGCAATTTAAGAGCTGAAAACATCTTCTAGCACTTCTTAAGATTAAAAAAAAAATAGAAATCAGAATCTGACCCACAGTGGTGTCTGGCTCCTCAACGCTGAATGGCTGCATTTTTCCTTACCGCCCAAGGCTGGCAACTTCACCCTCAGATAGAGGAAATGTTTGGGGGGGTTTCAAGTGGTCAAGAGAAGTAATTCTTGCTGCTGTTTTCAGCCTGGAGAATGAAGTTCAGTAGGAAATGAAATGTGGGCTTAATTTAGCCTTGTTGTTTGGCCATTCAGTCCTTCTGACTCTTTGGGACCCTTTGGATATCATTGGGCCATCAGTAACAGCTTCTTTGTGTTCTTGTGTCATTGTGGTAGTTCCTCACCATCTCGTCTTCTGTCGGCTTTTTTTTATTGCTGTCAGTTCTTCTGAGCACCAAGATCTTCTCCAACGGCTCTTGCTTTCCCGTTATGTGTTCAGAATATTTGAGCTTCAGCTTTTTAAATTAGTGCTTCCAGTGAGCAGTCAGGTTTTACTTCATGTAGTGCTGAATTTGTTCGTGCTGACCAATGTCTTCTCAAGCATTTTTCCAGCACCAAAGTCACCAACGTCTTTTTCATTAAGGCTTCTGATGGTCCAGCTTTTATGGCCATACATTACAGCTTGGAAAATTATGACTTCGCAATTGTTATCAATGTGATGTCTCTGCACTTTAATATTGTGTATAGACTTTCTCTCAAGTAGTAGACATATCTCTATTTTATGGCTACAGTTGCCATCCCTATTAATTTTTGATATAAATTATCTTTTCCAGTCCCTTGGCCACTGCTGTGCTTTCCATACCTGGTTGCAAATGGTAAGTAGCACATCACTTTCTAAGATTTTAAACAGTTATGCTGTTATTTTATCAATTCCTGTGGCTTTGTTGTTGAAAGTATTTCTGGAGGCCATTTAACTTCACCTTCCAGAATGTCTAGCTCTAGTTCAGGCATCAAACTTCCATATGTATTTGAGATTTGGGGATCTTATTTATACATTTCTTCCATATATTCTTCCATATTTTCCATCCTTCCTTTCTCAGTTGATATTCTTTGCCTAATATTGTGCCCAGCTTTATATAATTTCTGTAATTTTCTTAAATAAATATTTTGCTTTTGGATTTGGTTGTTATCCTCTATACCTTTGCATCGATAGCAAAGATATGACTGTTTGCCTCTTCTTGATCTCTGGAATTCAGTATTTTCATCTATCTCTGTTATTTTTTGCTTTCCACATTTCTTCAACTGTTTCAATGTATTCATAGGCAACCATTTTGCTTTCTTTAGTTTTTTTTGCATTTGGGGGTATTTTTGTTTGCTCCATCTATAATGATACCACAAATTTCATTTCAGGCTTCTGAACAGGGCAAGGCCTTCAAACAGATGATCAAGCAGCATGTTTGTGAGCAGCTAGATAGGCAGGTTAGGGTTAGGCTTAATTAATTAACCTTAATTAATTAATTAATTAATTAGTTAATTAACAAAACCCAGCATGGATTTGTTACAAACAATCCATGCCAGAGTAACCTTATCTCCTTCTTTGATAGAGTTACTAGCTTAGTAGGTCAAGGGAATGCCACTGAGGCAGTGTACCTGTGCATTAGCAAAGCCTTTATCAGAATGTCTCATGACATCCCCCTTAATTAAATGGAAAAACATGGGCTCAATGATAGTACCATGACAGAGACTCACAATTGGCTGATTGACTGTATCCAAAGAGTGCTCATGAATGGCTCCATCTCAGCCTGGAGAGAAGCATCGTCTGGAGTGCCACAGAGATCAGTCCTGGTCCCTCTGCTATTTTTGTCAATGACTTGGATGAAGGTGTTGAGGGAACACTCATGAGGTCTACACATGACACCAAGTTGGGAAGAGTGGCTGGTACTTAAATCACATCTTCATTACAGTCATAGACCAGCATAAGGAGGGTGGGGTGCAGTCAGTTAAAAAGCAGAGAAGATACATCGGAGTCTAAAAATTATGAAAAGCTAGAAGATATTAAAACAGAAAGGATATTTAAAAGTCTGTAAGAGTCCAAAAGAGGGGTAGGAGCATTAGGTGGGTGTGGGGGAGCATAAAGGTTAGCCTGTGGCAGACTCTCTCTGTTAAATCACAGAGCACTCTGGTATGGCGAACCAGGTGCTCATTTAGACTAGTTTATGGCACAGATCATCATCCGATGAGTTTTAATCGCTGCTGTGCAGAACCTGGCAACATGGCATGCCGTAGCAGGGCTGGTGTCTGAAAGCAGCAGGAAGGGGAAGGATTGCTCTGTGCGCCCTGAGTATTCGTGCAGTAATGGTCAGATGAGGCTAGTGCGAATGTCTTTGCAGTACAGGCCCTGGAGAAGCACGTGCTCCGTTGTCCAGAGTCACAGGGGCCTTGTCTCTCCGGGCAAGGGACCTTCCCGTATTGGCCCTTCAAGGACAGCGGAGGGAGAGCATGGCATCGTGCCAGAGTAAAGGCCCTCTGGTGCTGAGGTACTTCGAGTTTAGTTGAGTATGCCATGGGGAGGCAGAGTACCTGCTGGGTTCACTGGCAGTAAAGGTTGGGGTCCTGGCTAGATCCAACTGGCGCGCTGTGTCTGCTACACGCTTTGGCCTGATCATATCTCATGCTGCGTAGAAGACCCCGAGAGAAGCCCAGGGATGAGATTTTAGTTGCCACTGCCTGTTTCCATGTGGACTGAAAATCATCCCTCGTAGTTCATGGGGCAAGGCCTTTGAAGGGATTAGGTCTTCTGCTGGGGCATGGCTCTCTCCTACGTAAAAGGGGGGAGAGAAGATTGAAAAAGACTTCAGACTTGAGTAGTGGGCTTAACGGAATGGGACAGAATTTAGGAGGGAGAAATGTAGGAATAATAACAGGCACAAATATAGGCAGTTATAAACTGCTAAGAAGGCACATGCTATCTTGGGGTTCATTAGAACACAGAGACCAGATCACAGGCAACAGAAGTGATATTACAATATTTGAAAAGACATCAGATATGGACAAAAGAGTATGGTGATATTCTGTGCAGCAGAGATGTCAATATCCAAAATACCTTAGAAGATGTTCCATATTTGCAAGAGCCTCTAGTACTAGAAAATGGAGTTAGATCAGCACTCTGGTCATTATCAAGTTGGAAAGCTACAGGATTTGATGGACTATCTATAGAAAAATCTCATTGTCCTCATGGGAAACCTATACACAAGACTGGAAGCCACAGATGGAACATGGCAAAACAGACCTGCAAAAGGAGTTAGACAAAACTGCATACACTTTCCTTGTTTATTCAGCCTACATGCTGAATAAATATATGTTGAGGAAGCTGGACTGGATGGTCGTGGTTCTAAAACTGTAGGAAGAAATATCTGTAACCTGAGCCATGCTGATGGCTCTACTCTGTTAGCTGAAAATGCAAATGTTCTGCAAGCTCTATAATGAACTCCGTAATGAAAGTCAAGGAACTCTGAAAAAAATACAGCAAGATTAAATGCAAAGAAAACCAAACCAATGCCAACAGACATAGCAACCAGCTTTAAAATTGGCAATGAAGATATCAAAGTGGTGGAGAGCTTCTGCCTTTTAGGATCAACTGTCAACAATAAAGGAATGAGCTGCCACGGAATACACAGCAGACTAGCTCTTGGTAGGGTAGCAATGAAGTTCTTGAAAAGATGTTCAGATACTGTGAGGTGTCTGTACGGGTAGTCCTTGTTTAGCGATTGCCTCGTTTAAGCAACCGGTTGCAGTTATGACAGTGATGAAAAAGTAACTTTACGATCAATCCTCCCATTTATGACCTTCGCAGGTCTGTAAAGCTGAAGTAAGATCATAAGTACAGTTTCAGTTTCACTTACTGACCATTTCGTTTAATGACTGAGTTGCCAGTCCCAGTTGTGGTTGCTAAACAAGGACTACCTGCACCTACAAAGATCAGAATTGTGCAGGCAATAATTTTCCCTATGACAGTCGATGGAAATGAGCTGGACTTTGAAGAAGCAGAATAGAAAAGATATTGATGCTTTTGAATATTGATATTGGAGAAAATTTCTGAGAATACCATGGACAGACAAACAAATAAGTCATGAACAGATCAACCCAGAGTTCTCACACATGACCAGGCACTAATGATCGTTATTTTGGACACAAAGTAATACAAAGACCTAGCTCTTGTAAGAGATCTGTTACTGGGAAGGGTGAAAGGAAAGAGAAAAAGAGGACAACGGGGCAGCGAGTGGATGAACTCATAGTGGCAATGGATGCACCACTGGGACACCTGAAGAGCCAGGCTGAGGATACAGCATCCTGGAGAAGATTCATCCATGTGTCGCTAAGAGCGGAGACTGGCCTAACGGCGCATAATCAACCAGTCACTCTGCCCTGGTCAGACCCCACCAGGAGTGCTGTATCTAAGAACTCAGAGTGACACTGGGATCCACGAGCCCCTGCACCAGTCTAAGGTAACAGTCCATGAAGAGGGATTTAATGCTGGCTATTCTCAAACAAATGGATATTTTCCAGTGGAAAAGTAAGGCCCAGAGGTGCTTGAATGTAAGTTCATCACCCCCTGCAGCTGAACCAACATGCTGCATACACTCAACTTTTGACCACAGTTTTGAAATTTAAATCCAATCTCCCAAATTCAATGTGTTAAATCTTTAGATTGGATCTTGTGTTTTTGAGTGTTTGAATTCTTGTTAATCATTTTTAAAGCCAAACATTAACAGCTTGTCAAACCTGGTTGGTTTCACCTGTTACGCTAAGCCAGCCTGGAACTCTGAAGCAATGTGGGAATGCAGGTCCTCCCAACCCTGGACAGCCGGCTGCAGTGCTGGCTAGGAAATCTGGAAGTTGCAGTTGCAGCACACCGAACCAGGAAGGAGCCCTTCCTTGAAAAGGCCAGTTAGGTTGTGGATCCAATCCTCTGCCCAAATTTAATTCAAATTAAAGCTCCCCTAACATCTGGGGGGCAGTTTGGGGAACGTTATGTTAACCCATGACTTGTTTAATTGTGGTTTGTTGAATAAGCCATTATTTGGCTAGTTCATGCAACATATTAAACCATAAGCCGTAATTTATTAACTCATGTTTATTAATCCATAATGACTGGACTTGCACATTGCACTAAGCCAAAATTAAAAAAAAACTCCACGTAACACCTCAGACTGTTATACGAGCAAGGATAGCATTTGAACCCTTTGCCTAAACAATCACAACATCGCCACTTTCCCGATTTCAGGAGTGGATCCAGGACATGAATGTTTGTTTTTGAAAAGCCTTTGTAGTTTAAAAATGAGACGATGACACATTATCTTGCTATCTAGTCCAGATTTAATGATAACCTCAGCAATTAAACTTATTCTATATAGGCATTAATACTTATCACAAAAATCTTTGTTGTTAATTTTTTTTAATTGTTGTGTTTAACCAGCCCCATCCCTGTCCTCAGAGGAGTCACCAAAAGGGGGCCGGTATCCCTGCCCCTTATTGTTCAATTTCTATATGAGTGACATCATTTTGGCTCTTCCTAAACCAGAATTCCGCCCCCAACACTTGCCCACCATCCTATTTCAACCCTCTTGTATGCAGACGATGTGGCCATCTTATCTGTAAACCGAGTGGGCTTCTGCAGATGTCTAGCTGCTTTAGCATCCTATTGTTCTAGGGAAGTCCTTGAAATCACTCCAAGGCTAAGGTCCAAATTTTCTCTAGAATGTGCTTTAAATCCCCTGTTAAATAGGAAATTAACAAAAGACCAACTGATCAGGTCAAGGACTTCAAGTACCTAGGCATCCACTTCTAACCCTCCTCCCTCTGGAGCAACCAACTGAGTGAGTTCTCTATTAGAGCTCAAAAATTCTCTAATGCAATCTTAAAATATGCTAGTCATCACGGCAGTAATTACATTCCTGCAGCAATAAAGCCACTTCCTTGTGAGATGGGCGGTGTCTAAATTCGAAATATAAAATAAATAAATAAAATAAAACTCTATAAAGCAACAGTTCTTGGCTTCTTGTTATGTGGTACACAATTCTGTGTTTATGAGGATGCCCCTACTTTAGAAGCTGTTCAGCCTAAGTTTCTGAAAGCTATACTCCGTGTCCCACGTTCACCTTCAAATGTCCCTGTCGGCGAGAGCTTGGCTGCATTTCCCTGGGGGCCCTCTGAGACTTTGCTGTCTCGGGTTTTGGCTGAAATGAATCCTTTGGGTTCTCAGGTTCACCTCACCCTGCTGGGTAGGTTCTGTCTGTCCTTCCAGGGACCTCTGGACCATCATTTCCACTGTTGTTCCTTTTTGCTTAGCTTTCTGTGTTATGGTGACATCATAAATCCTCCCTCCTGTTCCCAGCACCTGGCCTTAACAACAGAAGATCCCCTTTAAGAGCTGGGCAGGCTTTCAAAGCAAACGTCTGTCTGTGCAGCACATGTAGCTGCTCCTAGCTGGCAACAATCAAAATGAAAAACAACAAAAACAGCAGCCGAGAAGACTCAAACACTCAGGCCATGACACAGGCTCACTCATGCTATCAGGGCCCCAGGCTCAGTGGCAGAGACAGGTTGTAGTGCCTTGCAAAAGACCAGCAGGGTTGGGGCAAGTCCGACTTCTGGGGGAAGGATGTTCCAGAGGGCAGGCAGATGACACTGTTCCGAGCCGTGAAGGACCTCGGAGGTAACCCGCAGCACCCTGAATTGTACCCGGAAGCAGACTTGGAGCCAGTGCAGCTTGTGGAGCAGAGGTCTTACGTGGGCATACCGACACATGACCTTTTTTAATAGTAATTTTATTGAACATTACAATTAAAAAGGTAAGAACTAATACAAACTAAAACAATAAAAGAATAAAAAGAAAAAATAGTGCAGAAAAGGGAAAAACATAGAAAAGAAAGAAAAAATAAGACTATGGTAAAGAGAAATATATATATGACTTCTCCCTTCATAAGAACAAGTATAAACAATTTTAGTAACTTATCACCTCCTTTTAAAAAACAATAAACCACCTCTTCTTCCCATACCTCATCTCTATAATAATCTATATACAAATCTTTAAATCCTCATCGTTTAGTCCTGGTCAGCAAAAGTCCATTAAAGGTTACCAGAGATAACATACCTATTTTAAGATACATTTATTTATTTAAGATATGGTTATAAAGATATAACCAGCTTTATATTCCTTCCTTTTAACAATCTTGATCCTTAATCCTCTCAAATAATGTCCTAGAACTTGGTTTCTTCTCATTTTTTCTTTGTCCTTTCTCACAAATTTCTTCCAAACTTTAACAAGTCTCTTTTGTAAATCCAATATAAAAAAGTTATCCAGGTCATTTTTCTGGTTTGTTAAGACATCAGCTGGTTTCATTTGCATATCCAGTGTAGCATCTCCTTCCACATCATTCCCGTAGCCCATCATTTTTAATCCACTTTCAAATCAGTCTCAGTTCTATCCAGTAAAACTTACTCCTCTTCCATATCATCTTCCAAACACAGTCTATCTATAATGGAAGATATTTTTAAAATTAACTTCTGGATCCCTTGTTCAAAAATATCCTTCAGTACGTCCAATGTTAAAGTATTTTGCCCCAGTATGTATTAGTAAGTCAAATTTAATTGTTCTTCTCCTTTAATTGTAATCTTTAGTTCCTTCTGGTTCCCTGTAGTGTCCAACCTTTAAAATCCCATCTTATCATATTTTTTAAAGTGTTCAAATCAATAGCATTTTCCCATGGGAAGGATTCTTATAATTAGTTTCAAAATCTTATTTCAAATCCATCTGGACCCTTAATACATTTGTAACTTTCCAAAATCAATGTCCTAATCATCCTTTTGCTGTTTATTCTCAAAAATAATTTTTTAAGACCTTAAATTTGTATTTAAAATTTCTTTCACTAAGGATTGAAGGAAACTCACCTGATGTAGAAAAACTTGCCATTATGAAGGTTCCTAATATCTGAAAAGCAGTTAACAAGGAATTTCCAAAAGTGATTAAGAGAGGAAGTATGCAAACCCATATCCTTTGAAAAGGTGTCGACCGTGGTATGGGCAAAGGTGGTGATCCCTCATCTCCCAGAGCTCTAAACCTGCTGGAGACTGCTGTCTTACGGTCTCCTCGCGAGGAGCAACTGTCTGGAGCACTTGTGGGTGATCCCAAGTCCTCTTCTTGTCCAGAGAAGAATTAAGAAGAGCTGGTCAATTTGTTGGCTCTCCGTTCCGCTGCGGTCATTGGAGCCATCTTCAGTTCACCATTTCTTCCCTGGAAGTCCCTCAAGTCTCTGAATACTCTTCATGTAGTAATTGCAGTAATACAATTGGGAGGTGGAATGATTCCTTTTTATTCCTTTCTGACAGAATATTTCCTTGAAAGGTGGCTTTTGAAAAATCCAGGGGCACCAGCCAAGGGTCTCACCCTGACCTGGCTGCCTACCTGGCCATCCCTTCAAAGCTGGGTGAAGAAGTGCCTCCTGCTTCTTCTCCAGAAAGCTCTTGGTGCTGCTGGCGAAGGGCTGAAAGCGAGCTGGCTGGAATGGAGCTCTTGGCCAGGCCCTTTACTGTCAGCCCTGAAATGTTTAGGAATCAGCCATTTAATGAGAACAAAAGAAATTAATTGGTGGTTTAGGCCTAATGAGACTGCTGGGCAAATTAACAGTCCGCTTAAGCAGAAACAAACAGTCTCCCTCTATGAACAGCTCCAGTGCATTGAGCTGAGTTGAGCTTTTGCTGGAATGATGAATAGCAGGTCAGAGGAGACCATCTGTGCTTTTCTCCCTGGAGAGAGGCTGCAAGGAAGGAGACTTAGTGCTCGTGAAGAAAAACAGAAGGCAAGGAAAGCCGCGTTTGCGGTCTGATGCCCTGCCATCTTCCCAAGGAGCCCTCTTCCATTTGCATCTGAAAAGTTCTGAGCCTTTCCCTTCAGAAGGCAGAGTTCAGAGGATGTTAGCTCACCATTCAGGCTGGGGCCCAAACCCAGCCGTTGGCCAGCCAGTTTTCTGGACCAGGCAAAAGCCGCTTGGGCTGCCACCAGCCACCCTGTTTGCTTACCACACCTTCCGGACCCCCTGGGGCTCCCCACTCCCATGCACGGGAGCTGGAGAAGAAAGGGCCCCTCTGATGCTTTCATAATCCAGTGCATTATTAGGGTGTGCAGCACTTGGGACCCAGAAGCAAAAAGATGCTTTGAAATATCTGGGGACATGCCCACAATTCCTTAAAGCAGCTGCCTTTGAACTGGAAGCACTTCAGGAAAAACAAATCAACCAACCCAGAAGCATCAGAAGAATCCTTTGGGTCTCACTGGGGCCTCCTCAGCTTGGCCTCCTAACACACACGCAGCAAGACCTGTGAGAGCATCCTTCAAGACCTGCAAGGACTTGCCCTCTCAGCCGTTTGCCACCTACCTGACCGTGCTCTGGCTATGCGCTTGCCCTGTGGGGCCAGCAGAGTCAATGGACGGAGCAGGAAGTGGACGGATTCTTCCCTCTCTTGCGACGCTCTGGTGGCAGTGGGACAGTAACAGTGCACTGGGGCTTTGCCCTTGCTTTTGACGACTGTTCCTAGCTTTGCTGGCAAGTCATGCACAAGCTGCTAAGGCCGGCCTGAGCCTTTCAACTAGTTTAGTCCGTGTCCATCCCTGTTCCATCAAAAAGCCGCACCCTTGGAATTCAAACCATCTTCTTTGCACTGAGCCGACCTTTGATTTGATTTGATTTGATTTATATGGCTGCCCATCTCACCAAAGTGACTCTGGGTGGCTACCTCAATTTAAAACAATATGGGCAACAAAGAACATATAATAGAATCAAAAGAAACAAAAATGGCAACTAAGGATAAAGCAATTGTGGGCCCAACTAGCCTCTCAAGACTCCTTGTCTGGAGAACAGCCAGATACTAGGCCTTTCCAGAAGGTTAGCAGGGTTGGGACCAATTGAATCTCGGAGGGATGGAGAAGGAGGCTCAGGCTATCATGCGGCAGTGGGTTTCTCCTCCAGCAAAATTTCTAAGACGAGACTTTCCGCGTTGTGGGCAGACTCCTTTTCTAGTATCCACAGGCTGCTCAAGATGCAGATTTGCACACTGCAAATCTGCTTTGGGCCACACAGGCAGGGAAAGCGCCTCCTGATGCAGAGAGCACAGGAGCAAGAACAGCCAGAGCCAGGGGCTGTGCGCAGCTTCTGGTGGCAGCAAAGGCGGCGTTGTGCAGACAATCCTCTGCCACACGTAGGCACACGGGCGGCCCAGAGGCAAGGGGTGTGAAGGCAGTGAAACTCCCTGCCTGTGGGTCCGCCACCTCAGGATCACTTTGGGCAGCCCGTTTCCACCTTGGTCTGGCCTTGGGCCTTCCTTGTTCAAGGAGGCAAGCGGATTCTCTGCCCAGTTTCAGAATTCTGCAATGGCAGCTTGCAGCCCGGGGACTAATTCAACCCCCTTTCATAGGCAATTACTGCATGGCAGAATTATCTGTCACCCCTTCTTGGGAAGCCCATGGGAAGGAAGGAGGACAAGCAAGAGAAAAGTGGTCCTGCCTGTTTGGAGAGCCAGCCCCATCCACCCCCCACCCCTGCCATTTCCACCAAGGAACTGCAGCCCTCTAGAAGAAAGACCTCCCACCTGGTCTGGATAAGCAGGTCTGATGGTGCAGCTCCTCTTCTCAATGGGCTGGCAAAGCAGGCAGCCGGGTGGCCACAAACACCAAGATGTCCCCAGGCATTTCCCTTCAGCTCCTTCTTTTTTCTGACTTTTATTTTAGTTTTATACTATTGTTCCTCCCAAATAAGCCTTTTAGAAGACTAAAACATATTTAATGTTTTAAATATGAAGCTGAATCCGCTTGTCTCCTCAGATTTATTGGCAGGAATGTCTTTGTGTTCAGTTGCAAAAATCAAGATGACCACAAAAGGCAGCAAAGAAATACAGGAAAGTCGCCGTCATTCTGAGTTTTGCAGTCCCCATTTGGGAGCGCTTCCTTTGGGCCTCACAAAAGTCTCAGTGCAATGGGGGAGAGAATCTTGGGGGCTGGTCCCCCTTCTAGTAGATGAGAGATTGGGGATTAATCCTTCCCACCATGGCAGCTATTTTATGAATAGATACATCTCTAATCATTTGCACGTGTCCACTTTTTGCTCTCAGATTTCCAATTATCTCCTGGTGCAAAAAACTTGCCTAGCCCTGTTGGGCAGTGTTCACACAGGATGCTCACCCCAAATGTGGTTTCTTTGCCTTTGTGTACTCAGGCTTAGTTTATGGCTTCGCATTTGTGAACCAGGTTACTGGTTTGTTCAAGGAACTGTGGTGAGAACTGTCTGGTTTAGCACAATGTGTGAATCTAGCCATGGTGGAGTAAGGCTGAAATGCTTCCTTGAGCTTCACAGCATTGAGACATTTTTAATAGAGACAATAAGCAGGTACTTGAAGAGGAATTTGGGATAACAGGCCTTCTTGGGGGTAAAGAAAAACTAAAGAAAAAGAAAGGTGGTAGTTTAGTAGCTCTTCTCTCCTGCTAGGCCAGTGATTTTAAGATTCTCTGGCTGTAGAATAAAGCGAGCTGGACAACCTCTCACGAACAACCATCCGCAGGAAAATGGTAAGGCTGGAAGCGAACAAAGAGCGCCTCATGTTATGACAAATGACTGGGAGAAATCCAGTCCTTGACTCACCCTGGGGGCTCTGCCCCTCGTAGGCTAAAGGCTAGTCCTTGACCGTGGCGCTCTTCTGCCCTGGGAAAGGAAAACAACTAAGTTGGCCAACATATTGGCCCAGGGATCCATTGATACCAATTTGTTGTTTACAGAGTAATCCAAATGTCAGCTACAAACCCAAGGTGGATTAGCAACAAACAAGGCAGGGAAAGCTGGCTGAGCCAGGCTTCTGGAATTTTTTCCAGCCCCGCATGTGTTCGTGGGTAAAGAAGTAATTGTGCGTGTGTGTGTGTGTGCTGGGTTGGAAAAAGAAGAAGACTTTAGAGAAAGAAATGTTCCCAGGAGAGACGAATGAGATGTAAATCTGAAAAGCAGAGAGCAGGGAGGCCTGCCCTTATGTTTAACCTTTCATATCAAGGTGGGCGCAAGGCTAGTGGAGAGCTGTGCTGGGTTATTTGGTACGTCCAGCTGCTGTAAATACGCAGCCTGGATGGAGGACCCTGCGGTCAGCAGGGCGGGAGAGGACAGCTTAGCTGCTTTCAATCTTCTGAGAAGGTGTAAGCCACTAGAAAACCCACATGTTTTTTTTTTTTGGTAACCCCACAGAGTTTTCTAACCTCTGTTGCCCAAAATGGGCAGCATAGTTTCCCAAACTCTGAATGTGGATAAGCTTACAGTTATGAGCAGAACCAATGTCTTGAAAGAATGCGCCAACCCTCCAAGCCAAGCCAAGCCATCAGTTCTTCTATGTTCCCTCTCTTCCTTGGTTGGGAGGGCAGAGGGGTTGGCCCTCACCAATTTAGTCCAGAGCATTTTGATCAGCCAGCTTGGAGGGTGGTGGCAGCTATCGTCCCGCTGGCACAAGACAGACAAAGAATGCTGAGCTGGAAAAGGGTCAGTAAAAGATGCTATATAGAAAAAAATGGCATTCCACAGATCACTTATATCTCGAGTACTAAAAGCCCATCTTCCAGGAATGCAAATAAAACGTCTGGCACAACTTCCTCGTGAGATGGGCGGTATCTAAATTCGAAATATAAATAAATAGATAAGTAAATAAATCTGGCTTGCCGGTCTTGGGCTGGGCAGTGTGGCGCCTACGGCTCCCTAATGTGTGTGTGGCTCCACTGTAGGCTGTAGAACAAAGCACCAGTCTCCAAAAGCTGTGGGATTTGCAACACCCCAGGCTTTCTGCTGTGTGTGTGCAGAGAGGCAGGCAATCAAGGATGGTGATGATCCATCTCACCCACTTGTCTTCTGGCAAAACACTGTCCAGCTAGAGGGCAACTCTAGAGTCCCTCTAAAGCTAGCAAGGCTGGACCTGGTTAATACTGGGGGAAACTCCTGGCCAGCCTGAGAAGCCAAAAAGGCATCTTAGAAGAAAGATGTTTGTTCAGTATCCAAGAAAACGGCAGAGACATGTCCTTGAAGCCACCGGGAGTCTTTTACAAGGGTCTGAAGCACTGGGCAGGTCCAGATTCCACCACAGAGGGCCCCTGGCTGACTTTGGGCCAGTCACTCTCTCAGCCCAGTCTACCCAGGAGCTTAGCACGTACTGTATGCCTGCTCTACTGTGATCTTCAGGTAGGTATCTGCTGGGAACACAGGGAAAAGATCCCCACCTGCACTGCCCCCAGCTCACACACATGCCCCAGCCCAGGTTTTTCCTCTAAACAGGAGTTCCCCAGAATCTTGAGGCAAAGACCTCCAAAGGTTTTTATGGGGAACTATGATGGCATTATGCTCATTAATTTATTGCAGCGGAGGATATGTAATCTTCTGCCTAGTTTTGATATATAATACCGATTACAAGAGGGCAAATTTGGACAAAAATAATCCCTTCAAATTAAACAAAAAGTGTTTAGCTGCCTCGCAAAGCACTTGGATGCTTCCAACAGGTTTTGGACCTCAGCTGCCCTGACAATATTGGCTTTAAAAAAAAAGGGGGTTCCTAATTAAAAGCCTGTTAGTAAATTTGATCCCAAAGCCTTGGGAAGGGTAGTTCCAGGAGTAACAGCTTGACTGGCTCGGCACCCCAAGGAATCCTGTTTTTTCAGATCAAAGGGAGCATCAACCTGCAGGCAGCAGACGCCTGAAGGGCCCAAGCGGGTGTGACCCGATTCAGACCCGGAGGGGCCACAGTCTAGCCCAAGAACACGCCAGAAGCTGTGAGGCACTGAGCAAAGGCCACCGGCACATCTCCTTGCTGGATGTGGGGGGTATGGGGGGAGATCCAGCCCACAGCCTATCAATGGGGCAGGGGGCACCCATTAAGAATGCCGTTTCGTGGGACTTGGGAAGTGTGCATCTTCAGTCATGGCCGGTGAAGACCTTCCCGCTTGAGATCAGATTGGCCCCAGCCCCAAGCGTGGGGGTTGGGGAGTTAGGGAAGCCTGGGGGTGGTGGTGGTGGTATTACCTTGTGGTTTTATTCTGGGCTGCTATTTCTCCCCCTTTTCACTCTACGTTGTGTGTTGTTTGCAGTTATTTATTTGTTGGTTCTATCTATAAACTCCGTGGGAGGGAAGCCAGTATAAATCTAAGTACTGTATAGAAGCCGCCGCAGTGCCCGGGGCACACATGGCCCTGTGAGTGGCCTGCTGGCCCTCGCCCTGCTTTGGGGAAGTGCCCTCAGCCCCCAGGCTGTGCCTGTGCCGGTGCCCCATCCGTGCGTCCTGCGCTGGCGGAATCCTCTGCCAGGCGGCCGAGGAAGCTCAGCTCAGATCGCCGGGACCGAGACTGCACGGCGGGCTCCCCCCTCGAAGCCCGGCCATCGCCAGAAGGCGGTTTCGTACCAGCCAGCAGAGGATGGGCCCTTCCTTGTACGCCCCCAGCTTTGAAAGGCCCCCCAGCCTGGGCGGGTGGCGTCAACTGCAGGGTCTCCTCCGCGCAATCCCCTCCTGACACTGACTTTGATCTGGGGGGGAGGACAAATTAAGACAGTCTTCTCTCAGGTGCAGCCAAAGAAAATGTCTTTTTGCTCCAAGTGCCTGTGTTACAGGGGACAAGTTCTGTTTATGTGGTTTTACTATATCATTCCAGTGCCACTAACATATTTCATTACTTTTCCTTTTAAATATTTCAGTCAACTTTGTAATGAGTTCAGACAACTTCAGGTGAATGGATGAGAAATATAAGGAATCACCAGCAACTTTAGCATGACAAAGATTTTTGCTGAGTTTTTAGCACAAGGACAAATTGTAGGGAACCAAGGACGTTGTTTTCCTTGCTCACCATTGCCGGGGGACCTACTTTCGAACTTAGTCCTGGGCTGTGTTTTTCTGTGGTACTCGAATGTATCAGACCTAGAAACGTTTGGGGGAAATAACAGTTCTGAAAGCTGGCACTTGCTTTGGAGCATGCCAAAATTCTCATTTTAAAGAATCGGAATATATGGATTACATGTAAAGCAATGCATATTCATCAGGGCCGGACAGGGCTTGGAGCAGGCAAGAACGCTGCCCTAGAGCGCCTGCAGCTCTTGAAGCCAAAGCCGTCGTTCTCCCGGAGCGCCGTGGGGTTGTGGCAAAAAGATGCCACTGCAGACTGTGCTGCGTCCCGCCTTTTTTTAAAAAAAAACTTCCTTAAATTTTAAAAGAAAAATAGTAAAAACTAACATGAACTAATATTAAGAAAGAAAGAAAAAGATGAGAAAAAAGAGATAGTCAAGATTAAAAGCGTGAAAAGCAAGAAAAGAAGCAAAAGGGAAAAAAAGCATTGACCTTCACCTTTTAGTGCTGGGTCCTCCGAAGCACCTTTTTTGCCTTTGAATTGGAAGTTTTGCACAGCTTTAAAGTTATGTATGTATGTAATGTATGTGTACATCTCCCTATCTCTATCTACATCTCCCATTTATATAAGAGGAAAATGGCAGAAGAGCACCCTGGGCCCTCCATGAAGCCGTGGGTGCTGTCAAGAAGACTGACTGACCTCTGAGCAGGTGCAGCCTTTGGGGAAGGTGACGGTAACAAAACTAGGTTGAAGTTCAGAGCAAAGATACGGTCATTTTTCAGGGCAGAAAGTCTGAATATAAGACCTGTTTGTGGTTAGGCCATGCAGTAGTCCCCCTTTAGATCTCAACCAACATTCAAAACTATAACATGAGGGATTTCTCCTGAAAGAGATAAAGGAAGGCAGATTTTTTCTATCATGAAGCCACACAGCAGGTGATGCCGCCGGGTAACGTCAAACCTTCCCAGCACCACAGATCTGGGCTGCAAAGATTTGGAGGACCACCAGATGCAGCCAAGAGTTAGGGTCTTCTGTAGCTCATGCTCCCATGGCTGTTACGTTGGTGTAGAGTCCAGATGCAACTGACGTCTGAGTGCAAATAGGCTTCTCACCACTGGTGCAGTTTCCCCTTAGGCAGCATCTGCCAATTTGGTAGAAAAGCTTGTTTCTTCCTTAAAAGAAGAAAGCAACAATGACTTTTTTAATCTGAGCAATTTCTTGTGTTGCATTTGGAATGTGTATCCTTCAGAACCAGATGAAGAAACCACATGCCTACACACACACTCACACACACACACACTCACACACACACTTTAATCTCTGTAGCAGCAACTGATTGGAATGTAATTTGCATAGTATGTCTCATGCTGACATTGAAGCTGCACGATCCTCTTACACAGGAGAAGTGTCAGCAGGAATGTGGCTGGTTTGGGGTTCCAAAACCATCCACCAGGCCAGTGAGATCATTACCTGAAGTTCCTCCTCTCAGTGTTTACCACTTTTTTCATGTAGACATTTTAATCATGAGAAGTAGGGCCACACTGAAATGTTGTGTCAAAGAAATTCAGTCTTGGTCCCAGAAGAAAAACTTCATGGACTTTGCACTAAAATAGTTTTTGTGGATGGTTTCTAAAGCCAATGTGCCATTAAATAGAAAACATAGCATTTCTTTGATACTGTAGACATTTGACATGTTTTGATAGAGCTCCTTGTTGTTCACAACCAATCATGTTGAAAAGGACAATGAGTTCCTTGAATCCTTTCCCCTGAATTTGCTGACAAGACAATCCTCGAAGAATTCCTTTGAAGTGAATCCTATGGAGTTCTGTCAATGAAGAAGTTTCCACTTCCTTAGAAGTACTGTATGCATTTTGAAAATTTTTATACTTTCTATCATGTTGATATTTCAAGACTGCAGATTTTGTGTATCTGGCAAGCCTGCCTTGGCCTTCCTATCAAGCTCTTTGCCTTGCTCTGATAGCAATAATGGCCAGGACCCCTTAACAAAGGCAAAGCCTTTCCAAGGTCAGTGGTAGCCTTTTCTTCTTTGCCCCTTCTGTCAAAGAGAGAAATACTTCAGGCATATCCACATCGACGTCCATTCCTAACTGTGATGCCAAGATTATGAAACATGCATTGTGACATTGCAACACGTGGCTCACCACTGGACACCCTTTGCCCAGCGCTGATGTTGGCGAGGCATGTGCAACAGTGTTTTTTGAACAGCACTGCATATTGGGTGAGTTCATAAGAAAAGATTTAAAAGTAAGTGGGAATGAAAACGAAATTCTACAGTAATAATATTACTTTATTTAGCTATTGCAATTTAACACAGAGAAACTTAAAACGATTCCTCATTCGATCCCCATATTTAAATTAATGAGAATTTAAGCAAAAATTGCAACACACAAACGTCCAAAATTTCATATACCAAAGAGGCAGAGAAGCGTAGCATGGGGTTTATTGCTGGTGAGTGAGGCAGAAGGAGCGGCCCCCGAGCCCTTGCGGGGTCATATGCCTCTCTGGGGCCACAGGTTGTCCATCTGAAGGTGACAGAAAGAATCTTTGCCTGGGTGGTCAGTGTCCTCTCCCCCGGAGATGAAAGCAGCAGAAAAACGAGATGGGCCCACTCCTTCATAAGAAGAAAAAGGGACGATTAAAGATACAGTAACATTCACAATCAGACACTTTTAAAGAAATAAAAATTCATCAGCCTGGATCCTGGATGGGCAACTATGAACCTTAAGTAGCTCTCAGAGCCCCTTTTGCATGCTGGCATTTGGGAAAAAAGCCACATAAAATGGCATGATTTCCCCCACTGCTTATGCCAAGAAGCTAAAACAAAGATCTGTTAACTCTTTTTATGGGCTTCACACATCCATTACAATTTTTTAAAAAATGTAATCCTTTTGCTCCCTGTAGCTGTGGGAATAAAATAGGAAAAAAGATGCAGTCCTTAGAACAGTGTTGTCCAAACTTGGTCACTTTAAGATGAGTGGACTTCAACTCCCAGAATTCCCCAGCCAGCCATGGGGAATTCTGGGAGTTGAAGTCCACTCATCTTAAAGTGGTGGCCAAGTTTGGACAACACTGCCTTAGAGTGACTGCAGAGTTGTCTACCCTTGGTCAGAATAAAGGCCTGAGAGCTGCCCAGCCTGATGATGAGTTCTACAGATCTCAGCACTTGATGACGTTTTGTTTTGCTCTGATATGTGTGTTGCCCAACCATAGCAGAATGGACATTGTGTTGGGGCTGCTCTTCTAAGTCATTGCTCCTTTTCAGTTGTGTAAGCTGGCAGTTCTTTAATTTGTTGAAACACACATAGAGAAGAATAAGCAATTTTCTTTAGGAAACTCTGGTAGGCAGAACGTTTTCTAAAATATCGCCAGCCCATGTCCACCCTTGGTATGCCAACTATTTTCTGCAAAGAAAAGCATTGCCTGGCATCATCCTCTTTTAACTTTTCTCTTAAGAGCAAATGAGGGAAATGAGCCAAGATAATTTTCTCTGCACTGAATCTGCACAATTTTGCATTTAAATTTTTTTCAAAAACAATCTCGTCTAGCTTTTTTGGGATCAGAGCACATCTGGATGCAATTCCCCCACCTCATCTTCTATCTTTGATACCCTATAAATGCAGATGAAAGCGTTATAATGAATCATTTTTGGATCCAATGACTGCAGAACTAGGTCTGAATTTTAATTCTGCATGTCAACCTTTTAGCTCAGGAGTGGGCAATTTGCAGCCCTTGGCCTAATTTAAAACCCTTTGCAAGAGATCAATTCAGCATGCTGGCAAGAACAGTCTGTCCTCTCCCTGGCATTCTGCTACTTGGGTGGGAGAGAAGTACAGGATGTGGAATAATGGATTTAAATGACAGGCGGGCAGATCCAGCTGAATGGCAGAAAAACGTTCCCCACAGAGCTGTGGAGAGCGGAACCAATTTCCCGAGGGGTAGGAGGTCCCCTTTGCCCGATGTGTCAGGCGGAGGCTTGACTGTTGGAGAGGCTTTAATTAAGACGCCCTGAATGGCTCTTCCCAAGGCCAGGGTTCTCTGATGAAGATCAGGGAAACAAAATGTGGTGCAGGTCAGATATGAAATGCAGCCTCACTCATTTTTAATTCTATTCCCACTCCCACCAGAGCTATCCAGAAAAAAATACCTTGCCTATTCTTGCTCAACTCCAACTTCACCAAATTCTAGAAGTGAACATTTCTGACCCTCTTCAAGGGCAGGGTCATATTCAGCCTCTTCTAATAATCAAAAGGGGGTTACTGATTCAGAGTCAGTGAAACCGAACCTTGGGGGGAGTGCGGCTGCTTCCATTCCTCAACCGAACAGACATGTGGACCATCTTTTTGAACTGAGCAGCCATTTATTGATTCTGATGTACTCCATTCCCATGGCCAGATAGCGATTCAGCACTGCAGTTGAAGAAAAAGAGAGAGAATTGTTCATCAATGAGCTGAATGATTTTAGTCAACATTTTCATGTAGAGGTTAAAGAGAATACGACGTTTCTGGAACCCTAGGGGTGCACCAGCCACCCACACTTTGTCTCAACAAGGTGCTTTGCACTATAGAAATGAGATAGTCCTGCTTGTGAACTGTGGATGTGACACATTGAGGTCCATCCCCAGCACCTCATTCAGGGGCATCCACATGGGGAGGAGGGGGGGGGGCTCAAAAAGTCAAGGTCTCCATGACCATGCAATTGAAGCCCATGCCACTTTTTACATGCATCACATGTATACTGCACATAAGGGTGGGGGCTTTGATCATGGTTGCTATGTTGACTTTTTTGATCCCCCTTGATTGGATTTTCAAGCAACTTGCCCTAAAAGTGGGTTATTGCTCCTGAGAACATTATTTTTAAAAGTTGGGTTTGTTCTTTCTTTAGAATCAGTTGGCCCCTTAAAACAAGCAGTCCCTTCCTACTGGAAGTATTAGAAAAGGCAAAACGATTCCAAATACTTGCTGGATGAAGTTCACCCAGCACCTTGTCTATCTCTCTTCTTTGAGATGCTGCAGCAGTGCTCACTCATGAGTCTATTTATAAAGAAAGTAGGCATTGACTACAGGTGCAAAAGCTTTTCATTATGGAGCTTGCTGAAAATGGATTTCAATTTTTTGTCCCCAGAAGTTCCATGGCAAGAACACCAGGTAGAATGAAATCTAGCTAGCATTCTTCCTTCCTTTGAAAATAATCCAACTCCTTTTTGAAAAAGTACAACAGGTTTCTTGGCTTTTTTCATATGAAAAATCATAGCACTACTGTTCCTTCATTGCAGCACCTCCTAAAGTGATCGCATAAATGCAATGTTATATGATTACATTAACATTCTAGGAAGAACTGCAAAGGAGGCCCCTATAAAGAATGCCCTGCCTTGTTAGAAGCATGTGGTACATTTGTACTATGAAAAGGAATTTAAAAAGCAAAGTACCAATCAACTTATTTGTCCAAAGTAAATGAAAGTGCCCTGTGCCCCAAGTGAGCTAAGAAATTCATGTTAAGATAATACCATTAAAAAGTCAGCTAGAGCAGAAACCTACCTTGTAAAGTGGAAAGCAATTTCAGACTGGATTTAGACTGATCCAGGCAACCTCAGCTTTGATCTGCAGCTCGAGATGGAGGCCTCCTTTCCTAATTATCACATCTGTATTCAACGAAGGCAGCTGCAGAAAAAGCCAGCGGGGCAGCTCGGATAGCACCTGCCCTGCCCGTGACTTTCCTCATGAATGCACCTGCCTGGCAGCAATTCCTCCTCGCCTGCTCCCTAGAAAGGTAGCCTGATGGCAGGAAATAAAGCATTTTCCTCCCCTTCACCTGCTCTGTTTGCTGATACAGTAAAGGTCATGGTGCAGTTGAGGCCAGAATCCCATTTTTCTTCCATACAGATGGGCAAGACTTGTCCTGTCTCATTGAAAGCAAGAAGTTAACCAGTTGGCCTATTTTTATTTCAGGTATCTTCTAATTATGCTAATTAACTTCAAGGTAGATTTTTTGCACTCCACTTTGTATTTTCTGCTTTCAAATACCAAACAAATCTTGCCATAATTACCAGCAACCCTTTTCACTACTGGCTGCTTAATTATCCTATTAATAGCTCATCCTCAGAGACTATATTGCTTGGCAGACAAATATTTGTTTTAAATTAGCAAACGCAAAAGACCAACCACTCTGTTTGCTGAAGGATTTTTGAAACACAAAATTATTCCTGTTTATGGGGTTGAAGAATATAATCCCAGGAAAAAACAAATGCTTTAATCTCTAAGCGCATCAGTCCTCTGGAGAGGCAGGGAGAGCCAAAGGGACGGAAGCGGGTGGTCTTTGTACGTTCACCCGGTGGCAGTTCTGGGAACGTTAATCAGCGCTTGTCTTAGTTTTATTGCTGGGTGACAAGGAGCAAAACATACAGAAGAGCTGCAGCACCTCCTAACTTGTTCAGGCAAATTAAAATTTCCTGAATAGTCTCACAATTCAAGTATTAATCCAAAGGTTTCTCTATGTGTCCTTCCTTACCAATTAAACATACTTCTCAGACTGGAAACTCTTTTGAAAAACATACTGAATCCAGTCATTTGGGTATGTGCATTATGAATAATAGCTTATCATGTTGTGTGAATTCAACCAATTAGTCCATAAACCATGATTAAGCTGGTTAAGCCTCACTTCCTCTGATATGTGAATGTTGAAACATTTGAAGGCAGGTCATGATCAGATGCTTTCTTTCCCACAAGTTCCTTAAGCCTTTCCAAAGTTGAAATTCTCCAGTTGGAGGGGCAGGGGTTAAGCTACAGTCTCTGGGCTACATGTGGTCCCTGAAAGCTTTAGGCGAGTCCTCCACACCACATCCTAAAGAGGCCACCCAACAGAAGGCTTGAACCACTAGAAGAGAGGAAATATATCCAGGGAACGTAATCATATTCAATCAAATCAGATCAAACACAGTTTTGTCTTATTAGTTGGAAGATCAGTGGGAAATTAGTTGAGCAGATCAAAACCTTTAAGTATCTAGGTGTCCATTTTCAATCTTCCACACGAGCTTAACATAAGAGCTCAAAAAGCATCCTTGCCATTATTACACACTATGTCTCAGCACCAGCAACTACATTATTTAAAGCTAAAGTTCAGGGGCGGATGCTGTAGGGTGCTCAGTTGTGCATCTATAAGGACATCTTTAGATATTTATTTATTTATTTATATCACATTTATATAGCTGCCCATCTCACACAAAACAACTTCAAAGGCATCCAATCAAAATTCCTTATTTATTTATTTATTGCAATTTATATAGTCACCCATCTCACTTACATGACTCTTGGTGGCTCACCAGATCAAACAGAAAAGACAAATTCATATAAGTAAATTAAAATAATTAGCAATTCATGCTCTTATACCGCAAGAACTAGGCTACATTTCCTTTGCAACTTATTTGAGACTTGGTATCTTAGATTCCACTTGAGGCAAATCCTTTGCAGCATTTCCTTTGTCTACCTTACTTCATTAGATAAGATCATTTTTTCCCTGAAAAAATTAATTCTGATTTTGCATCCAGTTCCATCAATATCCATCCTTGACTTGGCCAAATTTAAGTGGAGCATTTGGGACCAAGCCATCCAGTCCAATTGAGCCCGTTTCCCATCTCCACTACTATATGGTGCAATTTCCCTCTCCTCCTGGACTGTTTCTAGATTCTCTTTGACATTTTACATGTCCCACACAGGAGAATTTTCTCCCTGGCCTAAATTGATGCACTATGCATGAAGGTGACAATGGGCAGCTATACTGGCCTCCCTTATGAAAATCATAGTTGTGCATGCTCCGATGCTCTATCTATCTATCTATCTATCTATCTATCTATCTATCTATCTATCTATCTATCTATCTATCTATCTATCTATCCATCCATCTATCTATCTATCAGCCATATTTGTATAGCTGGTCTTCTCACAAGAAAGTGACTCTGTACAACACTCAGTTAAAAAGAAACCCAATAAATACATATAAAACAGTCATTATTAAAACTATAAAAACTATAAAGAAGCACATGGATTATTACTGATGAAAGAATGGAATACCCTAATGTGGAATTTAGAATGAGGTCTTCACTGTTTTGTTTAAGTTCAAAAAGCCTCTTGAGTCTCCCCAATGCAAAATCAGGGGTAAGAGAACAGACCGTGCATTCATTCATTCATTCATTGGATTTCTATGGCCACCCATCTCATGTACAATACATGTACAATAACTGTGGGAAGCTCACAAAAACAACAATAAAATCATAGAAGTAAAACCAGCATCTGATACAACACCCTCCATATATTCACATTCACATTTACTGGGCTTCAGGCTCACCTCACCCCAGCGCTTGGGGGAAAAGCCTCTCTTACTCGGCTTCCTTGGCTCATTTTCACAAGCAGCCTTCCCCAGTTCCAGAATATGGATATTGTTCTTTAAGTTCTCACTCACAAGCAATGGATTTCTTGGGGATACAAATTCGTATGTGTGTGTTCTAGCATTGTGGGGGATGCCACCTCAAAACTTCTCAAGTATTTTTAAGTAGGATTCGCCTGCATGTTCACTCCACCTTTCAGTCCTCGTGATCTTTTCTGCAACACAGGTCATTTCCATACGGCACTATTTCCACTGGCAGAGATCCTCAGGAGCCAGTCAGGGTGTTCCCTCTAGTTGACCAATAGAGTGAGAAGCAAAAAGCAAAGTAATTCCCAGAATGCCCTGGCCCAAACTGCACCATCACGGGGAGTGGGGGGCGGGGGTCCTCCTCCTCGCTTCTGGGCTGCTCCTGCCCTGGCCTCTTCCCACACTGCAGGTTTCCTGAGTGGGGTGGGGAGGGGGCAGAGAAGCCCAGCCAGAGTCCTGAAGCCAGTGCCCCCCCCCGATCCTGCTGGTCTCCGTGCTGGCTGCTGAAAAGAGAGGGAGCAAGGCCAGCGGGGAGCCCCCAGTTTTGCCTATTTACTTATTCAAATGTATTAGCTGCCCAACTGCAATGGACTCTGCCTGCAGTGAGTGGCTCACTCATATGACACATTCACCAGTGACTCCGAACAGGTACAGTAGATGGGAACTGGCAATAGGAAAAGCAGATTTTATGCTGGCATCGCTTTGTGCCAATTTGCGGGATAGATGCTATGTTATTCATTAGTGGGGAAGAGCTCTGAATCTGTGACGGTTTTGGTCTGTTCCAGATTGTCTCGTACCTTCCCTTTGCTCACCTTGACAGCTGATAGGGGAAGGAACCTCGAAGAGAAGCCTCGCATTTCCAAGATTTCCATGGGAAACAATCTGTTCCTAGATAGGCGGTGGGCAAAACTCAGGAGTCATTAGCCTGAAAATGTAACTATTTATTTGGTAAGTTTAGACTTCGCTGTTGGCAGAGGCTGCTCCTTGCTCCCCTGCCAACGCGTCCTTCCTCTGCCCCGGATTACCCCCGGGAGAGGCTGACCGCAGGGACGGGGCCCCTCCTTCGGGTCCGTGCGCTGCGTTCAGACTCACTCGAGGAGGGTAGGGAGCAGGAGCGGTTCCGAGGAGGAAGTCAGCATTTGCAAAATGAGAAGGGGCTGCTATGAAGTTGTAGAAGAATATAATTTCCCTCTCTAAAGGTCTAGATTGATTTCACTTAATCATGAATTAAACAGCTTTCTGGCTGCTTTGTCACTAGCAGTTACAGTACAGTGTACACTAACTTTAACAGGAGTTCATCTGCTCCTTTAATCAGTGACATCATCAGAATAAACTGATAGTCACCCTAGAGTGAATTATTAATTTAACCTTAGCCCTAATCCAAAGCTGACCGAAGTGAACAATTAGCAGAACCCTGGGCTTCATTGTAGAACTTTAGGAAAAAACAAAAAGCAGGCTGTAGCTTAAAAAAGGTTGTTGTTTTTTCCTGCATTTGAGGCACTGATTTTAAGAACGGCACAAAAATCAAAATGCTTATTAGGCCTTTATTTATTTATTACATGATGCACAAATAGATTGATGCACAACCTACACAATTTAAATAGATGGAACATGTTCTGGACAGACAGACAGTTCTGCTTGTAGACCACAAGCTTTGGGCAGTGAACTGCTCTGCTCTGCATTAGAGTGGTTGAGCTACGTCTCTACCTGGGGAAGAAAACTGCTGTGCTTCCTCTCTGGGAGGATCCCAACCAGATCATTTTTCACCCCGCTCCTGCGGTGCTGTGAAAGACAGGTGTGTGTGGGAAATGCCCTCCAATTTCCAGGGAAATTTGGAAACCATGGGCCAATGTTTTGTTCCTGGTTGTGAGGGGCAAGGATTAGAGACTAGTGGGCTCTTTGTGACACTCCCTGGAGTGCTTCACTTTCTCCCTTGTCATGACAGCATCAGTATTAAACACAGCATTTCACCATGTCTATGAGCATGTTCTACATTAACATTGCTTTAGTGCATTAATTTTCCTCATTGGTACATTTTCTGAAATGGAACACAGAATGGATTGATCTGTTAAAAAAACAGAAGAATGTGGTTCTTCAGTAGCTTATTTTACTTATCCATTGACTATGTACCATCTACAGTGGTACCTCGGGTCACGAACGCTTCTGTTCACGACCAATTCGGGTCACGAACAGCACCGTTCGCAAAATTTTGCCTCCGTTTGCGAACGCCGGATCGGGTGACGAACAGGATCCGTGGCCATTTTCCCTCCCGTGACACGTGGTCGTGGCTTCCTGTAGGGAGGGGGGCTCTCCCTCCAAGCAATAACCGCCTCCCCACCCGCCTTCCTGTCCTCCACGCCGGAAGTCACGTCGAGCAAGGTTAGCGTTCTCTCTCTTCGTACTGTACTTTGTGTCATATTTTTGTGGTTTAAAAAAAAAATACATATGGTTCAGAACGGATTAACCATAATTACATTGAACCTTATGGGAAAATTTGATTCGGGTCGCAACCAAAATTGGTTGGCGACCAAATTCGTAGGGGTCAGAACAGATTAACCGTATTTACACTGAACCTTATGGGAAAATTTGATTCGGGTCGCGACCAATTCGGGTCATGACCAGAGTCACGGAACAAATTAAGTTCGTGAACCAAGGTACCACTGTAATTGGTATCAATTCTTAGCAATCACATAGATTTTCTCCATGATGATCTGTCCCTAACCTGGTCCTTCAGGTCTTCCAACGGTTCTTTATTGCCACTGTAACTGATCCCTCCACCTTGCTGCTGGTTGTCCTCTTCTTCTTTTTCCTTCCACCTTTCCCAGCATCTCAGCTTCATTCCCAGCTTCTCCAGCAAGATCTTTGCATAATGCATCAGGATAAATTGAGCCTGGTGATTTGTGCTTTGAGTGAGACTTTGGATTAATTTTTCAATAATCCTTCGTTTTCCTGGCTGTCCATGGTATTCTCAGGAGTCTTCTCCAACACCAAAGTTCAAAGGCATCTTCCAATCCTGCTTCTTCAAAGTCCAGTTTTCGCTTTCATAGAGCATCACAGAGAATACCTTGGCTTGCAGGATTCTGATCTTTGTAGGTATAAACACATCATGGCATTTGAATTTCTTTTCCAAGGCCTCCATGGCTGCTCTACCAAGTGCTACTCTGCAGCGTGTTTCTTGACTGCTTGTTCCTTTACTGTTGATGCTTGATCTTATTGTCAGTTCTAAGGCTGATAGTTGTACCTGTTCTCATTAGTTTGCTCTTCTTTATATTTAACTTTAGTTCCATTTTTTTCACTGCACTCCTTGACTTTTATTACTAGACCTTGCAGATCTTTTGCATTTTCAGCTGTCATCAACATAGCACAGGTTATTGATGTTTCTGTTTTAAAACCATGCTTATCTTCTTCCAATCCAGTTTCCCTTAATACGTATTCAGCATATAGATTGAACGAATAAGGGGAGACTATACTGCCTTATTGCAATCTGGAGCCGGTCTCTGTCCATACTGCGGCATCCTGACCTATATATAGGTTTTACAAAAAGACAATGAGATGTTCTGGGATTCTCATTTTTCTAAGCATATTCCACAGCTCAGTGTGATTGACACAACTGAAGGCCTTTCTATAATCAATAAAGTATCTACTTCATTTTGATAATTGGTTATTGTGTAATTTCATCTTTCACTTTGCTGAGATTTCCTATATTTGTCAGGATCTACGCAAACCAGATTCTTCGATTGCTTTATATGTTTTAATTACTAATTATACGTTTGCTTTAATTGCTAAACATAGATTAATAGAGTAGTGCTGGGAATGTTATTCCAACCGTTTGCTTGACCTGCCATAAGGGGGGGAAGGAGGAGACCAGGTGTTGTTATCTCTATCTTCAGCCAGACATCCAAGGCCAAGATGTGTGAGAACTGGTGGAAGGCGCGAAGAGCTGCAAGTGGGAATAGAAACCTAGAAGGGGGGGAAGTTGGGCTTAAAAAGACAAGGCTTTGCTATGTTGAGGCAGACTCAACAAACTATGATGCTGTGCGCTTCTCTTAAAATAAAGAAATCTGTAATGGAACTCTTTGGACTCCAGAGGATTTACTGAACTTTGGGATTGAGTGTGCAGACTCTGACAATATTCATGGTTCATATGTTCC
Organism: Python bivittatus; assembly: GCF_059951505.1. Taxonomy (NCBI): domain Eukaryota; kingdom Metazoa; phylum Chordata; class Lepidosauria; order Squamata; family Pythonidae; genus Python; species Python bivittatus. The sequence continues at coordinate 5,143,154 of NW_028277053.1, read as the reverse complement.
ATGTTCTCATTGTAATTCTGTGTTTGTGTGATGGAATGGAATGATGAAGGCCAAGCTCAGGGAGACAAACATTTTCTTAGCTCGCCAGAACCGCGTGAGAGGAACAAGAGGATGAGACTGGAACAGGAATTCACACTGTTGTGGCTGGAGGACTTTGGGAACTGGGGTTTGAGTCTGGGAAGATTCTTGCTAGAGGTTGTAGCTAATAAACATAGCTGGACTGAATTGGCATTGTCTCTTGGAGTTCCTTGGGCTAGGCTTGACAGTTTGCAATTTCAGATTTTATTTTCCTGTATGACATTAACAGCAACTAAATATCCTCAAGACTTTAATCAAGCCACATCACAAACACTCTTAGTACTCCCAAAGATCCTCAGCTTTTCCTCAGTAGCATGCTCTGTGCTATTAATGAACTTAGGGGCCCATCATCTGGCACTATATTGTCAATTATTCTATATTTTCTACCCATATGATTTTCTTGGTAAAAATAGAGGAGTGATTTACGATTGCCTTCTCCCATGCAGTATGCATTGATGATACCTTTGCCATTATCTCTGAAGTGATCATCTGACTCCGGCATCTTCCTCTATCGCTGCTGCCCTATATAGGGGCCTGCTGGCTTTGGTTGGGCAGCTGGCATGACCGTTGGGAACGTATACTCTTGGCATACACTCCGGCATTTTTTGCTCATCCCTCTTAGAAATACTACCATCTCATGCCATGATGAGGCAGCATAGCAGGATTTGTAGGGTGGTGGTGGGGGGGAGATTTTACTTAGCTAGCTTGTATTTTTAATTATTTGCCTACATTTATAGGTAAATGTACTACCTTTGCAACTACCTTTTCTGGAACATAGCTTGTTTTGTCCTGCTTGTATTTGCTCCAGAAAACTTCATCAGGTCTGGAAAATATGTACATTGAGACAATGTGCTTCCAAATACACTGATGCATTGAATGGATACACATCCATTAAAACTCTCAAACATTATAATTTATTCTAATAGGGTTCAGCCTGCAGAGCTCTCCCTGAGTTTCCAGGTTCTTCTAAAGGGTAGCCTTTCCCACCCTATCTGAAGTAGTAAATAGTTGAACCAATTCCCATAGACTGTTGAACGTGTGGCTCAGCCAGTGTTTTCAAGAGGGTCCTGACCACATGCTGCATCTCAGTTCTGTGGTTATCCCCCCACTGTGGAACCAGAGCACGTTCCAGCTCCAATTCCACCTTGCCTTGAAAGAGAGGGGCGGTTGTTAGGGGAAGGAGCAGAGTCTGGGATAACGGTCACTTTTCAGGAGAGATTCAAAGGAATAGTAACTGGAACTGGTCATGAAATATTGATCAAGAAAAAAACAAAACAAGGACCCTACCCAGTTTGGGAAGGTGTGTTTCTATACTCATGCTCTGGGCAAACACCATTACTCAGGAACACTGGCAATGCAGGCGTTCCAGGGAGACAAACAAAAAGCTTATAGAGGTATCAACCGTGGACAGGCTCTGCAGGTAGGCAGGGGGCCCTTTAGGAAGCCTGCATTATTTACGGGCCTCGGCTCTTGCTTTCATCCTTTGGTTCTGGCTGGTTCACCCTTTTGAGATGCGGCTCCAGAAAGCATGTGCCAGAAAACCGATCCCATTGGCAAACATGATCCAAAGTTCCTTGGGCAATGAAAAGAACAAAAGATGAAGCAAAGGCAAAGCAACACTGTGGAGCATGTTCCACAGAGCATAAGACAAGTAGGTAGCAAGTGAAACCCAGCAAAATGCAAGTGCTTGGAGAGAAACTGCCAGTAGGAATGAGCGAGCCCTGAGGTGGGGCTGGGCAGTTGACTTAGACGTATTTCAAGGGGCTGCTGCCTTCTTTTGCTTCTCTGTGGATTGATCTCTGTCCTGTCTTAGGCTTCCAGCAACAATTTTTTCAAGCCAAAGCATAGGAGATACTTATAGAATTGGGAGGAAACGTCATAGCCAAGTAAACACCAGAGCTCATACTACACACAAAGTAAGAGCGTCCAGTTTAATGGGATTCAGCAGTAAGATGCATTCCAGGCAATAGCAAAGGGCAGTGGTCTAGGAAGTAAAGGACAAGGTTCAGGTTCACGGCTCCGAGGTTACAAGGCAAAGCTGTTGCTAACATTTGCCTTAGCATCTGTGTGATCTCAGGCAGAAGCCTTTACACAGGAAATGTTGTAGCATCTATCAAGTCCTGCTGGCACTCATTATGAGCTCACTCGTCCCACAAAGCCATCCTTGAACATTGTCCCCTCTCTGTCCCCTCTGATTTTCACCCCAGCATGCTCAGCGGGTATATAGTTCTATCTGGGTCATGGTATAGTCACAGTCTTGGGATTGTGGGAGACATATGCTCTGCTGTGGCCTGGCTTTTCAAGATCAGGATAAGTCTTCATCTTGGTGGCATGTGTCAGCTTGCATTTGGCTTCTTCCAGGGCTTAACATGCATAAGAGATAAAAAATTACAATCCAGTGCATCAGCAAGACAGAGTATCAAGGAGGATATCTTACATAACCATACACAATCATTTGACTGACTTGTTGACCTTCCTCATTTCAACTGAATTAGAGTTTTGAAGGATGTGGAGATGTGGTTCATCAGCTGTGTATTTCTGGTTCTGTCCCCACTGGGTGTGTTGCAAGTTTTTCACTGCTTCTTCCCTCAAGAGGTTTCATATAGCTGTACTTCTTACTTTTTTTCTTACTCTGGTGGATAATTTGGCAGATTATACTGTACACTATGCGGCCATTTTGCCTACTGACTCCATTCCAACCCCCTGGCCATCCAAGGAGCCCTTCCGGAGACTGCCAGGCATAAGGACAGAACAGCACTAGTCAAGGAGGAGGCTTGCTTATTATTGATGTTCTCCCACAATTCACCTGCCTGTCCCTGTGACTTGTCAGCTAGACTATTTCAGACGTGGTTTTCTCAGTCTTTCAGGACATCACTAGATTTGTGTTCAGAAATATCCAACCGACAGGTCAAAGGCACTGAGCATTTAGCCTGGCAACTTGACAAGTGACTAAAATGCTGTTCCAAGCACTTGCCTACACCCCTCCCCCCCAATTCCACTTCATCCCAGGTTAAGGGCAGCAACTGGTGGCTATTTTTCTGCCAGCAGGCAATGCTTGTTGACTGGGAAGTGAAGCCAGGGAAATCCACCACCCACTTTGCTTAATTCACCCAACATCAGGACAACCGGGACAGCCCCAGTCACCAACCTTATTACTGAGTAGCACTTGGCTGTCAGAGCAGCAAATGTTCTGCTGGCAGACTTTCCTGTTGCTCCAAGGACTGGCCTCTAAGTAGCACTTCAACACCGACATCTAGCCATGCATCTGAGAGTTGCGGGAGAAAGAAGAGCGTTTGGCAGTATAGAAATCCGATGAAGATTTCATCCAACTCAGCAGCTGGAAGGTTGTGAATCTGAGCGAAGCCAAGGAGCCAGCTGCATCTTGTAAACTCAGCATCTAGGAGAATCTGGACAGCAGGGAAAGGGTGGGAACAGAGCTAATGGAACAGCAGCTGGAATGATTTGTATAGCAGCAAGCAAATGATCAGATTTGGATCATTTAAGGAAATAAGAGAAATGCAAAGTTGAGGTGGAAAATGCCAAAGGGGCTATATGAGAAAAGGTTTATCCTTTCTAAAGTGCATTTTTCTATAAAGTTCAGTAATAAGCAGCTGAAAGGAGAGAGCCTATCTATGCATGCCAATGAAATCCTGGAGCCATTGTACAAGCCTGATTCCACCAAAAGTGGTCCAAAACAGGTTCCTATAATCCCTGACTGCTGTAGAAATGAGAGAAGATGCAAACTGGCAATTTTAAATAAATAGTTTGATATATCCAAAGGTGCTGACAGGAGCAGATTTTAAGAGAATGGAGAAGTTGCATTTAAAAGCAGGCAGAAGAGCAGAGGACATTCCCTCTGTGGCATGTGCAGACTGAGTGACCTTAGAAAAAGGAACTGCTGTGAGAAACCGGTCAAGCCACATTCCAGAGAGAGCAACTTATCAAGCAGCAATAGCAACAAGGTACATAGAAGGGTGATAACGCTGGCAAGCAGAAAACTTTATCCTATTGACACAAGGAAGATTTTTAAAGCCATAATGAAATAAGCACGGACTTAGGTGCAACCAGTAAGTAAAGAAAAGGGGGGGACTCACTCAGTTGGATGGATTGTAAAATTCCCCTTTATTTAGCAGATGAAAGGTGAATCTTTGCGGAAGGCAAAGAAATCATAAGATTTCCACTCCATACAAAAAAGGGAAGGAAAACTGATTATTGAAGATGCTTTGTGTGTGTGTGTGCTAAATGTCAGTGAAATATGCCACACAGTGAAATTCCACACAATTCTACCTATAGAAACAAGTCTATAGCGTGCAAGAGGATTTTTGAACCCAAAGCATGTTGCAGCAAAGACCTGCCACGCTCTAAGGCCAGACTAGTAACCCAAGGAGGTTTCCCCCAATGGGGTGAAAATTATAACGAGATATTTGTTCTAATTGTGACACATACCTCCATAAAAGTGCTTTTCATGATTGCAGCAACAAGAAAGATGCATGTATATATCACTTAGACGCCAATACTGACTTTTTGCATCAAGAAAACATGGACAATATTTATACGGAACAATCATCATAGTTTGATGAACCTGGAGTAGGAGGAGAACATTTGTACCCTGAAACAAAGAGCAAGATCTTGGAGTGAGCAGCTGAACAAAATGCTGCTTGAGGGGTGGTTTGTGCAAGAAATGTCTGACCCCTGTTTGCATTCAAAGTTCAGGAATGACAGCTGGACATTCATTCTTACCTGTACAGATAGATTGATTCTATGTCATCAGCTTAGTTTTAGTAGAAATTATGAAGCACCGAAGCAAGGGGATGAAGGTGAAAAACCTAAGAGAGACCATGTACTCTCTCAGCTTTCAAATGCCTATAAAATGTAACCATGATGGAAGTGCTCTTAGTGAAAAGCAGGAGGTATCTTAAATGCCTAGGATTAACAGAACTGAAGGACAGCACACTTCCTAAAGCCGGTTAAAAATGGTGAGTTTCTACCAGGTGGCAACCAGTACAAAAATGCAGCTGAGACACCATAGAAAAGAGAATGCACCAATAAAAAAATAACTGGATTGCAGTTAGAAAACTGGGAAGAGACCTAAAGATTATAAGAAAATTTGAAGAACAGACCACCAGCAAGCAGAAATCCAGACTGATGGGATTAGGCTGAAGACAGAGCAAAAGTTTGCAAAAGGATACTGTACCCGTTCTTCTAAGGGGGTGGAACAACCAGTTGTTCAGACAAATGCAGATAACTGATGTCATTTTGACCCAAAAGCAAAAATAGCCAGGAACTAGCATGTAACAAACTTAACATTAGAATCGATTAGCCAAAGAAAACCAAGGAGATCGATAGACAGACAGACAGACAGACAGACAGACAGACAGACAGATATAGGATAGATAGATACTTCTCAGAGATAGAGATGATTAAGTCTTGGATGAAGCACATTGACACCCAAAGCACCATTGTACATGAGAGAGAAAGTTCTTATGCCTCAACATAATTCTCAGTCTGATAACCCCCCACCCCCACAAAGATCTCTCTCGCAACCCTGACAAAAGAAGAGAAAGAGTGGAGGACAAACCCACAGGCTGAAACTGTGGACTTTCATGAAAATATTAGCACTAGAAAAAGATGTGAACCTCTGGCCCCCCATAAAGTGAGAATTGAGGAGATGAACAATTGTCTCCAAGTATCTTTTTTGGAGAGAGATGATGGAGCATCTGCATACAAGAAATCCTGGGGCCCATCCTGGCATCGCTAGTTTAAAAAGGATTGATTGATTGATTGATTACAAATGATTTTATACCACTTCAATAAAAATGAATATAAGCAGCTTACAAACGCACTGTACAATAAATATATAATATAGATAAAATATTAATAAATCAACCATAATAAAAAAGGCACAAAAACAATGACATCATTAGCAGCACTCAGGGACTTCTCAATCCCTGAATGCCTGCTTAAACACCCAAGTTTTCACTATTTTCTGAAAATTAACCATAAGGGTGGTAATTTCATTTCTGGGGGAGCAGATTCTACAGGAGGGAAGTATAAAGGAAATAAGAGCTGACCTTAAAGAAAGAGCTGTTAAGGAGGAAAGGAAGCCATTAAGCCATTTGAAGAAATCCAGAGATTGAAGGAAGCAGGAGAAAGAAAGTAAAAATAAGCTTGGTTTTCAAGATTAATGTCAGCCCGCTGAGGTAGGCCAGGTCAAGGAACAGACACCAAAGGGATTTATTGTGATAGGGTAAAATAATGGAATCCTGAAGTCTGGCCAACTTTCTCTCTGTTCCAACTTATATTAAACAAAATAAAGGGAGGGTTAGTTTCTTTCTCAGGCGTGGTTCAATCTCTCACTTGGTTCATACTTTGTTCACACACACTTTCTCACACTTGGCTCAATCTCTGGACTCTTCTTCAAGTCCCTCCTTAACAGCTTGTTCCTTCTTTCCTGGCTCTTCCAACCTACCCCAAGTGAACTCTGCATTCCTCTATGGGGAGCTCCAACAGGGAATAGTTCCTTCCAACCCCTCCAACGTACCTCAGAGGGACAGAGCAAAGTTTCTCTGCTGGTGTGTCTTGGGCAGATGCTTCTACTTTGAGTAAGCAGTCCCAACCAGGCCCCATGCTGGAAAGCCCCTCTTCCCTTCCAGTTGCCTATCACAATGGCCTGAACTGAAGAGTCTATCATATGGAATTGTGCAAATTTCAGAATGAAGCTGGTGTACAAGGTGTGGGGTGTGGACGTTTCACTAACTGATCTCTCAGTTCATCAGCAAGTCCTTCTTGAAATTGGTCAGCCAGAGCCAAATCATTCCACCCTATGTCCCTGGCAAATAATTGAAAATCTATTATATATTCACGAGCTCTACAGTTACCTTGTTTCAGCTTGCAGATCTCTTAATATGTTGTTGCTCTTCTGGCCATATCTTCAAATGCAGCTCTAAAACTTTGCATTAAATTCTGATAATTGTCCAATAATGGGCACAGGCCATTTGGTTGCCCCTTCTCAAAGGTTGCCCCTTTGGTGTGATATGTAGGAAATTCTGCTGGTTGACCTGCCAATTTACACTGACTCATGAAAGTCAAAAAGTGTTCCTGGGCTCCCCCAAACTTCTCTGGTAAATTCCCATGATAGTGAAGAAATATTGGCTGGGCTGTACCACTCCTAGCTAAGGCAAGGCTTATCCTAAATGCTGATTTAGTTGTACCATGGCATTGTGCAGATTCGTTTTTTGTAAATCCACTTGTTATTGATGTAATAATGCTTCAGCAAGTTGTTCAGTGGACAGTGGGGTTCCCTGAAGATCTGATGCCATCTCCATGATCAAAGGCAAGGTTCAATGCCTCTCTGGATAAAGAGTAGTAAGGCTTTCAGAATCAATGTCAGTCCTTTGAGGTGGGCCAAGTTAGGAGACAGACACCACATGAACTACAGGCTCTATTTTATAGGGTATAATAACTGAATCTTGAAAGCATGACAGGGTTTCCCTCTCCCTCCTTCTTATACTGTATGAAAGAGAGTCAAGACAGAGCAGTCTTGAGTTTCTTCCTCATCCCTTCCAGTCTTTCCAAGCTAAGTTCATGTTTCCTAACAGCTACCACATACCTTCTTCAAGGCTATTTCTGTACTTCTCTGTACTTCTCTACAATATGTCTGCCTCCAATCTTGCAAAGAATGTAGGGCTAAATGGGCGTACAGCCTATTTAGCAGAAGACAATAGTGGGCTAGATGTATATATAATCTGATTGGTCTATGGCATTACAGGTAGTCCTCAACTGTTCAAAGTTACGACACTGCTGAATGAATGGTGGTTATGACTGGTCCTCAGAATTCCGGCCTTCCCAGCACCCTTGCGGTCACGTGATCGCGATCTGGGTACTTGGCAACCAGCTCGCACTTATGATGGTTGCAGCACACTGTGATCACATGATCGCCATTTGCGACCTTCCCTGCCGGCTTCCCCAGAAAGTCAATGGGGAACCCAGCAGGGACGGTTGCAAATCACTGGCGTATATCTCCCCTACCCATGCAGCCTCCCACAGCCCCTCAGCACTTGTGTTGTACTGGCCACTTGCGCACACTCCCCGACCCTCCCTCACACCATTGCGCACCCCCTCACTCCCTCCCACACCCGGCAGCATCCACTTACCTGCCTTACTTGCAACTACCTGCTGGCTTCCCCTCTGACTTGGTTGTGGGAAGCTGGCAGGAAGCTGCCTCGCCTAACGGCCGTGGGACTCAGTTAACAGCAGCAGCCGGGACTGCAGGGATTGCCCTCACTAAGCAACGCAGTTGCGCTTTAAGATCGCATTGCTTGGGGATGGAAATTCCGGTCCCAATCGCTGCCGAGGACTACCTGTATTCTGTGTTTCTGGAACCCAACTTCCAGACAGCTCCAGAACCAGCATGATATGCTGCCCAGTGCAAGCCAAGAAAGTAGGCTAAAAGATACTCTGACTGAAGACATCAAAACTTTCAGGGAGGCCTAGCAGAACTGATCCTGCCCAGTTCTCAGTGTGTTGGTGATAGAATTCCAGTCCCAGAGTCAGACTGGAAATTAGTCTGAAATATATCTGAGTCCAGGGCAGCCTCCGTGGGCTCAAGGAACTTTTGGGGAGCCATTCCCGGATCTAACCTCAGCAAGGAGAAGACTGACAGGTCCTGGCTTGAGCAAGGGGCATGATGTGAGCCATACGACATAACATATTCCCAAGCCTCTCTTGAAAAGCACTCTGCTTTTTCTAGTTGTTCTAACTTGCCTCCTAAATTAATGGTTCAGAGCATGAGCCAAAGTCAAGGACATTTCCTGGGTCAGAAAGAGGAGTCTTAAAAGTGCTTTGAGCACTTAAGTGCTTAAAAATTTGAGTGCTTAAAAAAACATCTTTCTCACAAGTCACTTGCACTGTTTCACCTGCCAGATGGCACGTCTGGGGAAACGCGGAGTCTGTGGGTGCCAGACATTCTTGTTTTGTTTGCTGAGCACATGTGGAACCTCAACAGCTGTAACTGCCATGTGGTGCTACAGCCAGCCAGGCCATGCGACCAACCCTGTGCCCACCATAGCAGAGGCCTCTCAGCAGCGGCGGATGAATTATTCATAATGGGGATCTGTACTTTGATTAAAAATCCAGCGGGTGATGAATATTCAGGAGCAATGCCTCCTTGAGCGACAGAACTGTCAAATCTCCCAACTTCATTCCAATTTAGAAAAAGAGAGAGCCTTCATAAATATTCTAAAACTGAAGAACTAAATTATACCACAGCATAATTTTCAAGCTGGAAACACATGTATGTGTATACACAGACACACGCATTAGCCGTAGGAACCTGGGAATTTTGCACTTAAAATCCACATCAAGGATGGGTGGTGGTGATGTGAAAAAGGCAAATGCAATTTCCATTTTACATTGTAACTCGGCAGCCATTTAGTTATTTTTAATTAGCCTTAATTAGTGGCAAATTTACGGTGATATGCTTGATACCTGGCATTAAATCTTCCATGCATAAATGTTCTGTTAAAATGAGGGTAGGGGGAAAAAAAAAAAAGACAATGGCTTCTTGCCAGCAATTAGAGAAGAAGGTCCTAACAAAAGATTATTGCTCAGCTTTGCACACATAAAAAACTCGATGTTTGTGCAGATTTTTCAAGCTCTTTGCGTTTCTTCTTACCCACATTCCTGTTGATTTGGCCCAGCTGAGTTACAAACAAGGTGCCAGAAAGCTTTGATTGTAGCTGGGGGTTGAATTTTGTCCCCCAGAGATTAGCCTCGAGGCACACACAGACACACAGGCCTGTCACTGCCCATCTCTTCTCTCGCTTCATTGGTACGCTGCAAAACAGGCAGGCTAAATGCCTGCCATAGAAAAGCTGTTCACCACCTAGCATGGAAGAGGCCCGCAAGAAAAATTAGAAAATACCTGGAAAAGGCCGGCTCTTGGGAGGCAGGCATGGGGGGGACGGAGGCAGATGCCCTGTTCCCACCAGCGTTCTCAATACTGCAATTCATTCTCTCCCGCTCTGGGATCATACTTTTCCAGTATATACTCAAAATCAGAATTGCATGAAATAATAACTAAAGAAACAGAATCTTCCTTCTGTTCCGGGGGCCACTCAGTAGCTAGAGGGCGGCTTTAGCAGTAGAAAACAGGGTATCTGGTTACCTGCCCTCTGCAACCAGCAGCTGTGGGATGACAATGCTGGTGACCAGGTGCCTCTTTGTAGCCGAGACTATGCCTTTGCCCATGGCTTGGATGACGGCAGGTCTCGATCAAAGCTTTAAATGACGAGGATCCACTCAAATATCAGTTTGTCAGTGGAAATCCTCATCTGCTAGTCTGTTTCAAAATTCTGAATCAATTTTGGATTTTAGTTTTGGCAAACACATCTGCAGTCAAATCCAAAGGACAGCTATAATGACTGCCAGAGGAAGTTTAGAAATAGACTACTTGTCAGCCAAATAAAATAATGAATTAACATTTTCAAGAAGGTTTGGGATTACCTTGCAGGAAGCTCCAACATGCATTCGGTGACACTGAACTCCTTGCAAGACTCTGAGACGGACAGCTCTCATAGAGTCTCCAACATTCCCTTCTGGGGGAAGATAGTTAAGAAGGTGGTAGGTCTACAGCTTCAAAAGGTTCTGGAAAAAGTAGATTTCTTGGATCCATTAGTGTCAGGTTTCAGGACAGGATATAGCACTGAGATGGCATTGATCGGGCTTGTAGAGGACCTCTGGTGAGACTGGGATGGGGGTGAGGTATCCATTCTGGCCCTACCTGAACTCTCAGTGGCTTCAATGTCATTGATCATGATATCTCTCTGAGTTGGCTGAGGCGGTCGGGAGTGGGAGACACTGTTCTTCAGTGGTTCTCCTCTTCCTCCAAGGCTGGGTCCTGTCCTGTTGCAGGCCGCACACCCACAAACACACAGAGAGGTGATTGCAAACTTTACTGGAACTTTTGTGAAGCAAATAAACAAGCGGCAAAGGAAACGTGAGTGCACATGTACATGCATGCGCAGCAGAGAAATCAAATCCCCAAAAGTCCAACAAGCTTGCCTTGGGAGAGTCCAAATCCAAAGCACAGGCACGAGAGTGGTCAGTCGGAGTCCAAGTGTCCAAATGTCATAGCGGGGTCATCAGCCGGTCCGAGTTAGCATCACGGTCATGAGGCTTCCAGTCAGGAGTCAAGGCACATGGAGTTGAGGTTGGTGGATGGCTGTTGCCCGCAGAGGCTTGAGCGTGCTGCTGCTCTTAAATACGAGCGACCCCAGTGTTGCTCGCTCAGAAGGGCGAGGCTCCTTCCTTACGAGAAGCCTCGCAGAGCCCTTTGCTCTGCTCTGCTCTGCTCTGCTCTGCTGTGCTCTCCGCGCGGTGAGCCCTTGCACTGGGAGAGGTGACAACTCAGGCTCCTCATCTCCCGAGACCGGCAGCAGCTGTGTGTCCTGGTTACCGGGTGGCGCAGCCTCCTCTGCCTGCAACTGCACAGGCTGCAGTTCGCCCGGCAACTCTGGAATGGGCTGCTCATTGTTGGTTTCCTTGTCAGAGTCCAAGCTGGCCATGACAGTTCCAGTTAGTGTTGGGGGTGGGGAGAAGTCCAGCCCTAGGCTGTTGCTTTGAGCAAGTCAGCCCTATAAGGTAGACTACATTAAGAAAACATGCCATATAGGTCAGGACTACTTTTATTGTAACAGCTATAGTAACAGAATCTTGCAAGTCTGAATCTGCTTCCCCACTCCCACACTTTATCTGCCCACCCACTCTTGTGAACTAGGGAGAGATCTATCTCAGATGTTTTCTCAAATTACTTTCTTGGAACGGGCTTAACCCATGCTTGTCTGATCACTGCTTTGGTAGCGGCTCTTCTTCCTGTCCTTCAAGGCCATTCCCTATGTCCTCTACAGTGGGGTGCTGCAGGGCTCAACTTTCTCCCTGCTCTTTAACATCTACTATATATGAAACTGCTGACTTAGGTCATCCATAGGCATGAGATTAAGTACTATCAGTATCCTGATGATACTCAGCCATACATCTCTGTCCTGGGCCACTCAAATGATGCCGTCAAAGTGCTTTCCCAGTGCCTAGAGGCTGTATGGGCCTGGAAGGGGAAGAATCAGCTTCGCCTCAACTCTGACAAGGCTGTGGTTTTAGGGTCCCTTGTATCTGGTGAACTGACACTCCCCCAGTCACAGCTAGTGTGCAATCTGGGGGTTCTCCTGGACTCTTGGCTCCTTCTCAGAGAGCAGGTGGCAGCTGTGGCCAGGAGGGCCCTTGCACAAACACATCTTATGCACCTGTTGCACCCTTTCCTAGATCAGGGAGTACTGCTCGTGGCCACTCATGCCTTAGTCACCTCCCAATTGGACTACTGCAATGCACTGTACATGCTTTGAAGAGCATTTGGAAGCTGCAACTGATGCAGAATACAGTGGCACAGGCAGTAGTGGGCACATCTTGGTTCTTCCATGTAAGGCTTCTGGGTGCAATTCAAGATGCTGGTCGCCACTTTGAAGCCCCAGATGTCATGGGGCCAGGTTACTTGCAGGACCTCCTATCCCCAGTGGTTTCTGCCCGTCCTACTAGATCTGGTAGGGTGGGCATGCTCTGTGTCCCTTCAGTGAAGCAGTGTTGCTTGTGTGGCCTCGGAAATGTTCCTTCTCTGTCACTGCACCTGTCCTATGGAACAACTTCCCTCTGGAGAGATGGATGGTCCTGACCATGTTGGCCTTCAGAAAAGTGGCAAAGATCTGGATTTTCCCCTAGGTGCTGGCTGAGGATGTTGATGCAGCCATCATGGGATGGTTGGTGGATTAATGTGAGTTTTATTGGGACCTCAATGTAGTTTATTGTTCTAAAATAAAATGTTTTATTTTAGTATACTGATTTTTTTTAAATTTTGTTTGCTGTCCAGAGTTCCTTCTATTGCTCTTCTGAATGTGTGGCAGGGGGTGATGTGAGAGCCTCAGCCATCATTTTTGTTATTTACTTATTTAGCCTGAATTGTTACCATTTCCTGTGTGCTTCTTCTGACAGGACTGTTGATCTCACTGGAGACCACAGTCCCATGAAATGATTTCCTGTATGCTGTCATTTAGGGACTATGACCTTTGGAGGACAGCATCTGTGAAGTTGTTTCGTGGCCATACCAGAGAAACAGAAGATCAATGAGCCTATATCCCAATCTGCCGGAGTGATCAGAAAAGCTGATCTGAAATACAAAGCCTGAACCCAGAACTCTCCGTGCGCTTGTACCGCTGGGTCCTTCCATCCTCTCTCCCTCCTCAAGCCAATTTTCCCATGAATCGCTTCTGCTGAGGCAGAGCCTCTTCTCTCGGCATCAAACCCCACAGGGTTGGGAAAGTCAGGCAACCAGGGCCACTGGGATTTCTGGAAAGAATGCAGTGCCATGATGGGCATGCCTTGATATGCCCATGTAACACCTCTGCTTCAAGAGCTGTAATGGTTGCCAGTTTGCTTCCAGGTGCAATTCAAGGTGCTGGTCATTATCAATAAAGTGTTACATGGCATAGCACCTGGTTACTTGAGGGATCGCCTTTCTCCCATAGCATCTGCCAGCCACTTCAATCTTGCAGGGTTGGTGCACTCTGGGTTCCTCTGATTAAACAATTTCATCCATCGGGACCCTGGAAGCTTACCTTCTCTGTAGCAGCACTTGTCTTCTGGAACGAGGTTCTTCCCGAGATCTGGATGGCCACCTCTGCTGTTGTTTAGAAGAGCCATGAAGACCCCAGGGCCTTTGGTAAGGGAGAGTGAGACCCCTCACTTCATTTCATCCAGTTTGTTGTTCTTGCCATCTTTGATCTTTTATTGGTTTTATTGTAATTTCTTTGATTGTTGTTTAAAATGCTCCAGGAAACCAGTGGACAAACCTTTCAAAAACTGTCCACTATGAGGTCAAGCACCTTGAAGAGTAACTCCAAAGGTTTCCACTGAACCAGAGCAATCCCCATTTTCCAGTCTCTTTCCCTGGAAAAATCACGGTTCATAGCTTGAAAGACTTTTGGTCAATCTTTTTTTAGAGGGAATTGCTAAAGCTTTGGTGTGAATTGTTAGACTTTCCATTCATTAGTGAGAATTATTATGAAAACAGACTGAAAGCATAGAAAACCTCAACCCTTGGAATGCTGAATGAATTGAGAGAGATGGATGGAGAACAGCAATCATTGTTGTTGTTTAGTCGTTAAGTCGTGTCCGACTCTTCGTGACCCCATGAACCATATTGCGCCAGGCCTTCCTGTCCTTCACTGCCTCCCTGAGTTTGCTCAGTTTCATGCTCATTGCTTCAGTGATGCTATCTAACCATCTCATCCTCTGCCGTCCTCTTCTCCTTTTGCCTTCAATCTTTCCCAGCAACAGCAATCATACAGGGACATTAAAACAGTAAGGCAATGTTCCTATGATCTGACTACATTCTTATGCTTGAATCCACACAGACCTCCCCATTCTTACTGAAAGGGAAATTAAAAGTCATGAGATATAAGGCTACATGAGTTCCTGGACCTGGCTGCTTCACCTGGCTTGTGAACATCAGTCATCTCTTGGCTACCGTAGGAAACCAAACACTTGACTGGGCAGAACTTTGAGTCTACTCAGCAGGATGCCTCCGGTGCTCAGATGTTGATGGCAAGATGGGGAAAGAGCATCTTCGTTCCACAGTAAGGAATCAGAAGGGACAGATCAAGAGCAATAGCAGACCCAAGCAGACTCCCATGAAAAGTCTCCTGATTTTAAAATGATCAAGTTATCATTAAAACATTAACAATAATTTCAGCCATCAAAGAGAAAACTTAAAATGCTCTCTAATGCAACTATAGGATAGGGCTTTAAGAATGAAAAGATTTAGCCTTGTTCTTTTTTCAGCTGACTACCCTTAAACAATTTTAGTTGACCCTGAGAAAAGTATTATTTTAGGCTTCTAGATATTTTCTAATGTGGATTAATGGTTACCTGTGATTTGTGTTCCTTGCATTTGTGTATTGGGCAAGTTCATTAAGCTATGGTTGATTTAGTGAAGATTTGTTCAATAAGACACTACTGGCTGGGGTTACAGAACACACCCGAGTGGCTACAAATAACCCTAAATGGGTCTTTAGTGGATGTCATCAAGTGGAGTGCACAGAAATCAAATTGACTACATTATGGCTCAAAGGAGATGAAGGAGCTCAATTATAGCATCAAAGACCTGGCCAGGTGCTGACTGTGGAAGAGATCATGAACTGCTCATGTGCAAGTTCCAGGTTAAGCTCAAGAAGAAGAAGAAAGCCAGCCAGTTTCTACAATATGAGCTTAAGTTCATATTGAGCATTTTCATATTGAGCATTTTCAAGGAGAACATCAGGAATCGCTTTGAAGTCCTGAACTTCACTGATAGAGAACTAGAAGAAGTGTGGAATGAAATTAAAGAAGTCATGAAGGACGAATGTGAAAAGAGACTGCCAAAAATGAAGAAACCGAAGAAAGCAGACAAGATGTCAGAGCAAACCATGGAAATTGCTCAGAAGAAAAGGGGAGGCAAAGCCAAGAAAGACAAAAATCTCAGGAAGGAAATTAAAAGAGTTTCAGAGTGTTTTTAGGTGAGATGAGGAGCAATATTATACAACATCCATAAAGACATCGAAGAGGGAAACAAACATGGAAAAACAAGGAAAGTCTTTCAAACAATCTCTGAACTCAGAAGGAGGTTCCAACCTTGAATTGGTATGCTAAAGGATGCCAGTGGACAGATAATAACCCATTCAAAGGAGATCAAAAGAAGATGAAAGGATTATACTGAAATACTGTGCAGTAGAAATGTCAACCTTAGAAGATATTTCCGGTCTTGACCAGGTTGAAAGGCTATAGGAACTGACGACATTCTCAATGAAATATGGTAAGCCACAGAAGAAGAATCAGTAAAGGTTCTAACTGAGCTATGTCAGCAAGTTTGGTGAATGACACTGCCCAACAGACTGGAAGAAGTCAATCTCTATTTCTATACAAAAAAAGGAGACTTAACTGAGTGTGCAAACTATCACACTATATCCTTAATTTCACATGCTAGCAAAGTGATGCTTAGGATCATCCAACGCAGATTAGAGCCCTACATGGAAAAAGAGACGCCAGATGTTCAAGCTGGCTTTCAAAAAGGCTGAGGAACACACAACACTATTGCCAATGCACGGCGAGAAATTGAGAACGCCAAAGAATACCAGAATGAAGTCCCTACGTGCTTCATTGATTGTAGAAAGGCCTTCAATTGTGTCAAATGTAAGGTTTACCCCGTTCGTCTCAGAGAAACTCTCGTGACACGTGTGTTCAGCAAAGAAGTTTACTCAAGCATAACGTAAGTAAGTACAGACAAAGCCAGGGTTGGCTTGGCATAGCTAACATGGTATTTTATAGCTTCCCCGTTCCCGCGCTTTACCCGTTGCTTAGTTACAGATTACCCACAGTAATCCCCCCTCGCCCAAATGGCAGATTCAGTCCGGTGCTTTTGTCTTGCTGGTTGCAGTCTATGGGTTGTGCTGTTGTTGCCTTTGTTGGGTTTGCCTGTTTGCGCGCAAAGCCGGGAGTTCTCGATCGCTTGTTGATTGCTTCCCTTCCGACCTGCTGCGCTCCCCTCTGTCTGCAGCGTTCAAGGGAAGCCATGCTGATACAAAGTATCTGCTTGCGGCTTGAGCCACCTGTCCGTAATCAGCTCGCGGTTTCACTTCCCCTTTTCCTCTGCTCACGCCTGGGTGGTGAAATTGACCAGGTGTGGCTGAGCAGCGCTTCGCCATGCCATGCCATGCCATGCCATGCCATGCCATGCCATGCCATGCCATGCCATGCCGGCTGAATCTGACATACCGCCCCCCTGAAGAGAAACCCCCCCTTTACCTTGGTTTCCCAGGTTGCTTCTTGTAAAAGTCCTTGACTAGTTCAGGTGCCCTAATGTGGGACTTGTTTACCCACTCACTATACGCTCTTGGGAAATGTTTCCATTGTACTAGCAGCTGGATCTGGTCCTTGTGTTTCCTGGCGTCCAGGATTTGTTTTACTTCAAAGTGTCTCTCCCCGTCAACCATGATCGGTGCCGGGGCTGGCTCGTCTCTATGCCAGTCGTTGGACGGTCGGTGCGGCTTCAGCAGGCTGCAATGGAAGACCGGATGGACCTTCCCGAGTGCTTTTGAGAGCTTCAGCTTTACAGTCACTGGGTTTATTATCTCGACAATAGGGAACAGCCCCACGAATTTCGGGCTGAGTTTTTTAGACACTTGATGTGTCTTTAGGTTCTTTGTGGATAGGTACACCTGGTCCCCTACTTTCCACTGCCACTCGGGGAGTCGCTTGCAGTTGGCGTATTTTTTGTAGTACGCTCTGGCTTCCTGCAGCACTGTTTGGACCGCCTGCCTCGTGGTGTCTATCTGGGCGAACCAAGCGTCCAATGAGCCAATCCGGGACACCGGCTGGGGCAGCTCAGGCATGACTACGAAGTCTTGCCTGGTTGCCACCTTGAACGGGGTGAAGCTGGTGCTTCTGTGGACCGCATTTGTTACATGCTACCTCCGCAAACGGCAGCAGCTCTGCCCAGTCATCTTGCTGGTAGTCCACATAGCACCGTAGGTACTGCTCCAATCCCCTGTTAAGATGCTCCGTGGCCCTGTATGTCTGTGGATGCGCCGCCAAGGAGAGGGCTTGCTGAGTCCCCACTCGCTTCAGGAACCCCCGCCAAAACTGCACAACGAAGTTCCCCCCCGATCACTTACGACTTGCTGGGGGGCACCGTGCAATCGATACATGTGCTGCACGAACATCCGCGCCAGCCTCTCCGCTGTGGGGACTCATCAACAAGCCACGAAGCGTGCTTGTTTTGAAAACAAGTCCGTCACTACCCAAATAGCTGTCTTCCCCTTGCTCTCAGGTAGCTCCACAATAAAGTCCATGGCGATTTCTTGCCAAGGGCCATCCGGCAGCGCTAAAGGCTGGAGGAGACCCTGGGGCTTCCCCTTGCTCCCTTTGGCCATTGCACAATTTGGGCAGCTCGCTGTGTACACTCCCACGTCCTTCCGAAGGCTCGGCCACCAGAACTGCCTCCGTATTAGGTGGAGGGTTTTCACAAACCCATAGTGGCCCACGTTTTTATTATCATGGGCTCTTTCCATCACCTCCCTTCTGCAATCCCTAGGTACATACAACTTGTCCTCATGCCACCACAACCCTCCATGTCCCGTTAAAGAGTCTTTGTTCTCTGCCACCCAAGGGTCTTGCTCACCAGCTTCTTGGAAAGTTTGTTGGATTCCCAGTTTGGTGTTGCTTGCCCGCTTCCTCGTTTGGCTGCGTGTTACGGCTTTTGCGGCCAGCTGGATCACGGGGACGATCGAGTCCACAACCTCCTCCTGCTGGCTTGCGTGTTGGGGCATGCGGGACAGTCCGTCTGCTAAGAAGTTCTTTTTCCCCGGGATGTGTTTTAGGTTGAAATTAAACCGTCTGAAGTATTGGGACCAGCATGCTTGCTTTGGTGAAAGCTTCCGCAGGGTCCTAAGTGCCTCAAGGTTCTTGTGGTCTGTCCACACCTTGAACAGCTGGCTCGCTCCCTCCAGTAGGTGTCTCCAGGTGGATAGAGCCCACTTTATAGCAAACGCCTCCTTCTCCCACACCATTCACTGCCTTTCCATCTCGGTGAACTTTCGTGAGGCATAGGCGCACAGGTGGAGGGCTTCCTCGGGTCCGGGCTGTAGAAGGACTGCTCCTATCGCCACATCAGAGGCATCCACCTGGGTTATGAACCACCGGTCGGGGTCGGGGTGGCGCAGGATGGGCTCTGTGGTGAACCTTCGTTTTAGGTCCCCGAATGCCTCTTGACACTCCAGTGTCCGTGCGAGGGGCATGCTAGGCTTGGGGGCTTTGCTGCTGCCCCGAGTCTTAAGTAAGTCCGTTAGTGGCAGGGTGAAGTTCGGAATAAACTGCTGGTAGAAGTTAGCGAACCCCAAGAAGCTTTGGAGCTGCCTCCGGGTCTGCGGCGCTTCCCACCCCAGCACATCCTTCACTTTCGCCGGGTCCATCTCAACACCCCTGCTGGGTATTCGATACCCAAGGTAGTCCAGTTGCTCTCGATGGAACTCACACTTCAAGAGCTTGGCGTACAGCTGCGCTTTTAACAGTCTTTGAAGCACAGTGCACACCAGTCTCACATGCTCAGTCAGGGTCTCGGAATATATTAGGATGTCATTCAGGTAGACAAGGACACCCTGGTATAATAGATCATGCAGCACCTTATTTATTAATTGCATGAACACCCCTGAGGCCCCTTTGAACCCGAACGGCATCACGCGGAACTGGAAACTTCCAAGCGGACAATTGAAAGAGGTTTTCTATTCATGCCCTGCACATATCTGGACCCTGAAGTATGCCTCTCGCAAGTCCAGTTTTGTGAACACCTTCCCCTTGGACAGGGGAAGGGGGTGGTGGTATTTGGTAGTTATGGCGTTCAGCCCCCGGTAGTCCACGCACAGACTTAGCGAGTCATCCTTCTTTTCCTTGAACAACACCGGGGCTGCCAAGGGGGACTTCGCAGGTTGGATGAATCCCCGCTTCATGTTCTTGTCCACGAATTCCTGTAGGGCGCCCATCTCCTTCCCCGACAGGAAGTACATCTTAAGCTTGGGCAACTTGGCCCCGGGCTCTAGCTCTATGGTGCAATCACTGGGTCTGTGGGGCGGAAGTTGGTCCGCCTTCGCCTTGCCAAATGCCACCGTCAGGTCGCAGCAAGGATGGGGGATGCTTCCCATGTCCGCCAGCTCCTCCGTCCCCCCTTGCGCAGAGTCGGCTGCTGCTGCTGCCACCTGGGCTGCCACCACCTCCGGGATCCCCGACGTCACCACCGCCGCCGTTCTGGCTTCCGCTGCGGTCCGCACGCTTCCCCATGTGGCTAGTTCCTCCTCTGCCGATTGCTGCTCCGGAGTTGCTCCCTTCTTCGTCGTCACCCATTGTTGCCTCAGGTTCTCTCTCATCTGCTCTTCCTCGTCTTGGAATCGCACCGCCTCTGATGCCCAGTCGATGAGGGGGTTCCGCCGCCTCAACCATGCCAGTCCGAGTACCAGTGCGTAGTCGGCAATCGGGACCACCACAAACCATAGCTGCTCATGATGGGTCCCAATTGTCATCTTGACCGGCTCAGTGTAGTACTGAGCTGGCCCCCCCCCGCGAGTGAGCCGTCCAGTTGGCTGAAGGCTATGGGCTCTTGGAGCTGTCGCACCTGGAGGCCCAGTCCCGATACCAGCGTCGGGTGTATCAAGCAATGGGTGCACCCAGAGTCCAGTAACGCCTTCAGGTTAGCCTCAGCCCCAGACTTTGCTCCCCAGATGTGGACCCTCACCTGCATGAGTTGGCAGTCCTCACTCACCAATGGGTCTTCACGTCTCGGCCCCTCTGCCCGCACTGGGACGTCGTTCAGTGCGGGCGCTGCTCATTTCCTGCTGGCACCGTCTCTTCCCCCAACAACGCCATCTCGGGGGTGGACCAGCCGGTCCTACTGCGCTCTGCTGCAGCTACCCCTACTCCTTTCCGTGGTCGGTCAGGGGCCCGCCATCCTGGAGGTTTTGGGGCCCCGGCGTCTATGCAGGGTGGGGCCCCGTCCTGCTCCGTTGGGCATTGCGCCGCCCGATGGCCTTGTCCTCTGCACCGGAAATAGAGACCTGGTTTCTTCTGAGTCTCCCACCCTCCTGTGGTTTGCTGTCGGCTGCTCCGCTTCTCCTCCGCAGCCGCCTTGCCTGGTTCGGCTTTGCTCGGCTTCTGGTGCCTCGTCCTTCACTTAATCTGCTGCCACGCAGCCTCTGCCGTCCCAGCCAACCAGATCCACTCTTTTAGCATGGTTGGATCGTCCTGACCAAGCTCCCTCTCTAGGATCTCCGAGTTGATCCCATTCTTGAAATAGTCTACCCTCAGGGATTCCAGCCAATCAGTGAGTTTTTCTGCTAGGCACCGGAACTCTAGGGCGTACTCGGTCAACGACTTTTCCCTTTGTCTCAGGTATTAGATGTCGTCCCTGGCCTGCCTGGCACTCAGCGTGTCCTCGAATCTGTCCCGGAGTGCCTGCATGAACTCCGGGAAATTCTTTAGCTCTGCTGTGTTGGCATCCTATAGACGGATGACACAACAGGTTGCTTGGCCCTCCAACAAGTCAGCCACATAGGCGACTCACTCCCTGTCGTTGGAGAAAAGGTGGCCACTCCGCTTCATAAAATTCCTCACCTGTGTGAGGAAGCAGGGTAGTTGTTTGGGGTCCCCCGAGAACTTTCCATTCAGGCCCCGGAACCGCAGTGCGTCCGCCGCCCATCGATCTCCTGATACTTCGCCTCCAAGGCATGTCCTCGGAGCTGGATGGGGCACAGGACCAGCACTGGTCTCGCCCGACTCCTCCTCCGCCTGTAGTTCTGCTGCAGGGGCCTCGTTCCCACGAAGTATGGCCTGCAACATCGCGTGGATGGCTTCCAACCGCTGCTCAAATTTGGCCTCCAAGCGGATTAGGTGTTCCTCCAATTCCCGGGCTTTGGATCCCAAGGCATGGCTCGTTGTGACTCCCCATCCTGCCGACCCGTTGGGCCCCATGCTGATGCCAAACGACCACCTGGCATCCTCCGTCACCCTCTCGGCTGCTTCCCCGCGCCCCTCACTCTGGGCCGGTCCTGCCATTATGCCTTTGGGCTCGGGCTCCTCGTTGCACCGCTGGCTCACGCGTTCTCCGTCGTTGGCCATCTCGGTCAAAGTCGACAGGCTTGGAATACTCGGCTGTCCTGCAGATAGAATTGTGAGCACTCCTTGGTGATACCAGGTATTGCTCAGGAGAAACCCTGGCTTTATGTAAGGTTTACCCCGTTCGTCTCAGAGAAACTCTTGTGACACGTGTGTTCAGCAAAGAAGTTTACTCAAGTAAGTACAGACAAAGCCAGGGTTGGCTTGGCATAGCTAACATGGTATTTTATAGCTTCCCCGTTCCCGCGCTTTACCCGTTGCTTAGTTACAGATTACCCACAGTAATCCCCCCTCGCCCAAATGGCAGATTCAGTCCAGTGCTTTTGTCTTTCTGATTGCAGTCTATGGGTTGTGCCATTGTTGCCTTTGTTGGGTTTGCCTGTTTGTGCACAAAGCCGGGGGTTCTTGATCGTTCGTTGATTGCTTCGCTTCCGAGCCTCTGCGCGTTCCTTTGTTTGCAGCGCCGGAGGGGAAACTGCATTGATACAAAGTATCCGCTTGCGGTTTTGAGTTAAGCGCCGCCCCCTGTCCGTAATCAGTCGCGGTTTCACTTCCCCTTTTCCTTGGCTAGTGCCCAGGCGGTGAAATTCACTAGGCACGGCTGAGCAGCGCTTCGTTGTGCTGTACCATGCCATGCTGGCTGAATCTGACATCGAACACGTCAAACTTGGAATGTGCTTAGAAAAATGGGAATCCCAGAACATTTAGCTATTCTCATGAGAAACCTATACAGAGGACAGGAAGCTACATTATGGACACAATATGGCAAAACAGACCTGCTCAGGTTGGCAAAGGATGCTCTCCCCTTATTTCTTCACACTACATGCTGAATATATATTAAAGGAATATATATTAGGGAAGCTAGATTGGTAGAAGATGAATGTGTTTTTAAAACTGGAGGACAAAACATCAGTAACCTGCACTATGCCAATGACACCACTTTAATAGCTGAAAATGTAAAGAATCTGCAAGGTCTAGTAGTAAAAGTCAAGGAGCACAGTGAAAAAATTGGGACTAAAATTAAATACAAAGAAGAGCAAATTAATGACGACAGGTACAACAATCAGCCTTAGAACTGATGATGAAGGACAGTGGTGGATAGTTCCTGTCTTTTAGCCACAACTGGGAACAAGCAGTCAAGAAATATGCCGCGGAGTAGCCCTTGGTAGAGCAGCCATGAAGGCCTTGGAAAAGAAAAAAGATACAAGGAAGTGGCTTTACCACTTTACAGCAGTTATAAGTACAATTATAAATTTACCTCTTAATCTATGGTTACAGTATAATTCTCTTCTTTCTATATCTGATCTAATCATCAAAACTATAAATCATAAGTTCATTTTTTTTCTGTTTTCTGCAAAAAGTCCATAAGGGGTTTCCAGTCAGCAATAACGTAGATACTGTCTTTTCTCTGATCAAAGACATCAGTTTAGCCATCTCAGCAAGTTCCAGTATTTTTACCAACCATTCCTCCATTGTGGGTATTGCTGAATCTTTCCATCTTTGTGCATACAATAATCTCATGGAGTTCTGTTATACAAAAACAAAGTTGTATTATTTTTTTCCCAAATGTTTGTCCACCAGTCCCAAAAGAAACATCTCTGGTCTCAATTGTATATTAATCTTTAAAATCCTCTGAATCAGTGTATGCATTTGAATCCAAAATTTTCTAGCTTTTTTACACGTCCACCAAGCATAATAAAATATCCCTTCTCGCTGTTCACATTTCCAACATGAATTTGAAGTGCCTTTATACATTCTACACAATTTCTCTGGTGACATGTATCAACGGTACATCATTTTATAAAAATTCTCTTTAATATTATAACATAATGTAAATTTCAATCCTTTCAACCACATATTTTCCCATTGTTCCATCTGTATATTATAACCAAAATTTTTAGCCCACTTTATCACACATTCTTTACTTGTTTTTCTTCTGTTTCAAATTTCAATAGAAGTTTATACAAATTAGCAATTACATGTTCATCATTTGTACATAATTCCATTTCAAACTCAGTCTTACAATGTTCAAAACCATACATTCTTTTGTCTACTTTAAATCTTTGTAATAACCATAAATAAGAAACCCATTGGCAACTATGTCCCTCTGCCACCAGTTCTTCTTTTGATTTTATTTTGTATTCCCCTTGACAAAATCTAGTATCTCACGATAAATTAGCCATTTAGCATCACAAAATGCTTCTTGTGATGAGAACCACAAAGGTGTTTTTGGATACAATCTGGATTTGTATCTATTCTGTATTCTCAATATGGCACATCTAACATAATGATTTTTAAAATTCACATTAACCTTGACTTTATCATACCACAAATACCCACGCCACCCAAATCTCAGGTCGTGTCCTTCTAACTTCAAGAGCCTTCTGTTTCTCAGCAGCACCCACTCTTTGATCCAAACCAAACAGCAAGCTGCAAAATACAATTTCAAATCAGGTAAACCCAGTCCTCTTCTTTCCTTTGCATCCTATAACACCTTATATTTAACTCGTGATTTTTTCCCCTGCCACACAAATTTAGATATATGCTTTTGCTAGGGTTTATATGGTGCATCAGTTGTCAAAACAGGTATTGTCTGAAACAAAAACATCATTGTAGGCAGGACATTCATTTTTAGCATCAAAATTATCCCCAGCAATGACAATTGTAGTTTCTCACATCTTAACATATCCTTTTTAACTTCATTCCACGTCTTAACAGTTATTTTGAAATAACATACAATTCGTATTTGTCATAATGATACCCAGATATTTTACTTTCTTCTCAATCTTAAAACCTGTTTTATTCATCAGTTCTGTTTGATCTTCTATTTTCATGTTTTTTGTTAACATCTTTGTCTTCTGTTAGTTGATCTTAAAACCTGCTAATGCACCAAATTCTTTTACCTTTCCCATTAATATTTCAATTCCCTTTAAAGGACCTTCCAAAACCAACACCAAGTCATCTGCAAAAGCCCTTAACTTAAACGTTTCTTTTTTTAACCTTTACTCCCACAATTCTCTCACCTTGTGTTATATCTCTATTCAGTATCTCAAGAACCAAAATAAACAAGAGAGGAGATAGTGGGTAGCCCTGTCTTGTTCCTTTATGGAGATCTCACAAGGCATTGTTAGATCTCCATTAACAATTATTTGTGCTTTCTGTGAAGTATAAATCAAACCTGCCCATTTTATAAAGTTCTCTCCAAAGTTCATATCTTCCAAAACTTTGAACAAGAAAGCCCAGTTCAACTTGTCAAAGGCCTTCTTTGCATCTAAGAAAATCAATGTAGCTTGTTTTACATTATGTTGCTCCAAATATTTCAAAATGTCCAAAACATTTCTAACATTGTCCTTTAACTGTTTTTTAGGTAAAAACTCACATTGATCCTCAAGAACAAATTCTTTCAAAATTTAAAACAATTGCAGAATTGTTTTAAACAACTTGTAGTCATTATTCAATAATGATATTGGCCTAAAGTTTCTTGTCCCTCTAAGTACAAAGAGGCTATTCTGGCCTCTTTCCAACTCTCTGGCATCTTTCCTTAATTTCTTTAATTCTTCTGGAAATTTCTTTAATTCTTCTTTTTTCTTTATCTCATCCAAAATAGCTTGTGTTTTCTCTTGCCTCTTCTTTTTGAGTTCACTATTATGTTGTATGAAATAAACTCTAATAAAAGCTTTACTTGCATCCCAAACCATTCTTAGTTCAGTACCTTTAAGTTATTTTCAAAAAATTCTTTTAATTTTTTTTTTTACAATCCTCCACTATTGCTTCTTTCTGTAACAGCATTTCATTTAGTCTCCATCTAAAAGAACTGGATTTCCTTTTATAAACCAAACTCACAGGATTATGATCCAGACAAAGTCTTTGGTAATATCTCTACTTTAGAAATCTTAGTAGCCAAATTCTTCAAAATCCATATCATATCTATTCTTGAAAAGGATCTTTGTCTTTCAGAAAAGTTGGTGTACTCTCTCGAATTGCATTTTTTCTGTCTTCATACATTCACAAGCCTAAATTGTCCATCAAATCAAATAAAAGTTTTGGTAATTTGCCTTGAGTGATTTTAATATTTTTCTTAGAAGTTCTATCCAGTTGTGGGGAGATCACTCCATTCTAATCCCCCATCATTAGGGAGTTACCACATTCAGCACTGAATGAAACTCTCATGAAACATGGGTTCAGCAAAAGTAGTTTACTCAGGTGTAATGCAGGTAGATACAAACAAAGCCAGGGTTGGCTTGGCACAGATTACATAGCCTTTTATAGGTTCCCCGTTCCTGCGCTTCCCCCCTGTTGCCTTGGTTACTTATTACCCGCAGTATTCTCCCCCTCACCCAAATGGCAGATTCAGCCCGGTTCTTTGTCCCCTTGATTGCTGTCCTTTGTCTATGGGTTTGTTGCATTCGTTGGGCTTTTCTTCTGCAGGCTAAGCCAGGAATTCTTAATTGCGCGCTGATCACTGCACTTCCAAGCCGCTGCAGTTTGCTTTGCCTGGGGCGCTTGAGGGAAGCCAGCTGTGATACAAAGTATCCGCTCCCGGCCTGAGTCAATGGCCGCCACCTGCCAGCAATTAACTTGCGGTCCAGCTGACTTCCCCTTTTCTGCTGCCTGCGCCTGGGGCGGTGAAACTGAGCAGTGGCGTTCAGACACTAATTTTCATAAGAGAAACCTATTAGTCTCTCCATAAGTCCTTTATAGAACAGTACTTTATTCTCATTTGGGGCATAAATTCCCAATATCAGAGTCTTAGTACCATGCAAATTAACTTCCACCCCAACAAATCTACCATACTCATCAGTCAGTATAAATTCTGGTTTTAGTTGAGGATTTATATACAAAATAAATCCATTTCTGTTTTTAGTTGGTGAAATAAATTCTTCACTCAAATTTTTATAAATCAAAAATTTTATAACCTTTTTTCCAATATGTGTCTCTTGTAGGCAAATTATATCTTGTTTTAATTTTTTCAAATAATGATTTTTTTCTCTCTTGAGGAGCATTTGCTCCATTTATATTCCATGTCAAGCATTTGTAATCTATAATCAAGCCAAATATTTAGAAAAGTTGATTCTTGTACTGAACTTGCTTAGTTCAGTATCATCCCTTTCAGTTTCCTGTTGCTCTTACTGAAGTTGTTGTGTAGTCTTATCTGACACCTCCATTTGAAACTCCTTCAATTCCTCTTTAAATTTTTCTAGAAATTCCCTTGCCTTCTGGACAGAATTCAATCAAAACCTCTGCTGTTTAAAGGTAAAAATCACACCTTCCAATTTATCCCCTTGAAATGGAATTTTTCTGTTTTAATCTATCAGTCAAAAAAGAATACTCTTTTCTCTTACACAAGATCCTAATAAGAATTTCTTTAAGAACAATTACATCTGTATTATCAATCTTCAGTCTTGTATTAAAATGCAAAACTTGATCTCTTGTCTTCTTCCTGACAAAGTGCACCAAGACAATCCTTGGAACATTTCTTATTCTCACAAATCTTGTATTTAATCTATATACTTTATCAATTTCTGCCTCTGTATCCCCCTCATCCCAATCCAAAAAAATTGCTAAAGCTTTAATAACTTGTTCTCTAATAACTTCACCAGAATCCTCTGGAATTGCTCTAAATTTCAAACAAAATTCCTTCTCTCTCAGTTCCAGTAGTGCCAAATTATCTAATTCCAGTTCTCTATCCATAACTTCTGTCTTACTCTTCAGAATTTCCACTTGGTCATTAATTTGTTTTACATTTCCAGACACTTGACAGAGCCTTCCATCTTCTTGACTTCTTCTTTCATCT
This sequence comes from Python bivittatus, assembly GCF_059951505.1. Lineage (NCBI taxonomy): Eukaryota > Metazoa > Chordata > Lepidosauria > Squamata > Pythonidae > Python > Python bivittatus. Next base: position 5,115,547 of record NW_028277053.1, on the reverse strand, counting down.
CCTCTTTCATCTTTACAAGTCTTTGATCCATTCTTTTTTCAAAGGCTGTCAATTTAGTATCCAGTGATTTAGTCAATTTAGCATCAAGTGATTCATTGCCCAATTACTCAGACATTTTCTGAAGTAAATCTGGTGTAATTCCATTCTCTGCAGGTTGCTCTAGCAATCCTCTTCTCCCCACTGCTATTTTTGCCACTTTTCTGGTAGCTGCTGTTGTAATATTGTAATCCAGAAATGAAAGGGTCTCAATTACAAGGAAAGAGTAAAAGGCAAGTTTCTCTTTTTTTTTTTTTCTTTCCTGTTTTGTCTTACTGTACCCTTAATACTTTCGTCTCAAATGGCATTCTGTAATTATAGTCAGTATCACATTCTGGCTCATATTACCTTTATCTTTTGTTTTGTAAAATTCACCAATTGTCTGCACTCTTTAGTAGTAAAAAAAAACATTCCCATGAAGGTCCAGTTCGTTTGTCTAATTTAATTCCAATTTACTCAAAAGCACTTTCACAAAGAAAAAAACCTTTAAAAAAACTATCCCTTTTATCCGTTTTAAATTTTCTTACATCTATTCCTTGTTAAGCTTTTTGCCAAAAGTTTTAAAATCTTTAATAGTCTTTTTTTTTCCTTTTTAGTCCAGAAAGAATGTCAACTCACCAAGTGGAATTCTCTTATCCTGCTGCTCAGAAAATCCTCTAGCTGCAAACTGATTTCATCTGAAAGAGTTTAAGAAAGTAAGGCTTGTGCAAACTTTGTGTCCATATAGGCTGCATCACGGCTGTGAGATTGATTGAAATCCCTCAACTCCTATCTCCTCAGCTCATGAGTCAAACTGCGAAAACCTCAATTCCTGCAGTCTACTCACAAGGAGCAGCTGTCTGGAGTGGAAGTGGGCGATCTCACAATCTCTCCTTTATCCAGAAAGACAGAGCTGGCCAGAATTCGCCATCTGGCTGTCAATCTCCACCACAATGCCATCCCTGCTCCTTCAGGGATATCTAGTTCACCATAGATCCTTACCTGGAAGCTTTTGAACTTTGGTATTGGAGAAGACACCTGAGAATACAATACCATGGACAGTCAAGAAAACAAACTGATAGATCATTGAACAAATCAACCCAGAGTCAAACAACTCAAGGCACAAATGACCAGGCTTAAATTATCTACATATTACGTAAAGATCTCTAGAGTAGGCTTTAATGCTGGGAAAGGTGGAAGGAAAGAGGAGGAGAGAATGACCAGCACCAAGGTGGATGGACTCAGTTACAGTGTTGATGGGTGAATCATTAGAAGACCTGAAATACCAGGTTAAAAATAGATTGTCATGGAGAAAATCTATTTATGAGATTGCCAAGAGTCGATACCAACTTGATGGCACATAATCAATCAATACTATGCATACTTTTGCAGGCAAAATTCTGCAGAAAGCATGTATTTGTAAACACAATGTAATATGAATAGCTAATTTAAATTTGCAAACAAATGTGTTCTTTATCAGGAATTCTTTATACGCGAAAAAGGCTCAACCTCATATAGAAGTGGGATAACTAAGCTTATACATGCAAACATGAGAAATGTAAAGAAACAAAATGGGCAGAAGTGAGCATGTCTACCAGCTTGCAGTCCTCCTTTGGATCCCTGTCAGGGGCTGGCTCTCTAGGCCCTCTCTCCTGCTCTGGGTGCGCTGACCTCTCGGCCCTCTGCAGGGGATGAAAGTGACAACCAGCTTGGAATTCCACATTACTGAAACCTCTCATAATTGGGCAGGAGGTTTTGCCCGGGCCATAGATGAGAAAGCTGACTCTTGGGGTCCCTAATTAACCTCCAAAGTCATGTGTTGGAAAAGACATATTGTCCAAGATTTAAACACAGCGTCCACAGTCTCTGCCAGTATGTCATAAATCCAAGATCCACATAATGCCTAGCCAAACAAACAAACTTCCATTTTTCATCTCCTGCCCTCCTTCTTTCCAATCCGGATAAGCAAGTGTGGGGCAGGAGGACTATCTTTTAGCAGGGGACTGGAGCAAACATCTTGTTTTGTCCCCAGATAGGCATAGAAGTTGAACATCAAAGGCCCACCCTGGTCCTCTTTTCATCTTCTTTAAAGGGTCCTGGCAGTCCATTTCTTGGGCTCCTAGAGTTATTCCATGCGCGCCTTTTGGGTATGCTGGGTGTGCCCGGGAAGGCCATCTCCTTACAGAATGCAGTGTTTCATTTCCCTCGTCCTCAAGAAGCAGCCAGGTTGCTGAACAATGACTTGTGTCCATCCATCTGATCTCACTTTGATGATACAAAGGTCAGGAGGAAAAAAAAAACCAGATTGATTAATGCAGAAACAAACTTGCGCAGAATGCTTATGGTAATGCCACTTCCACTCACAATAGGCACTTTTTTTTAAATAGCCTCCTTTCTAATGAAAATGCACATGTAATCTGTTAGCAAAGGGATGGCTGTCATGCCGCCCCATGAATTATTCAGCGGTCTTTTCTGTTCTGTTATCTGGAGTCTCTGGAGATTTCTCCCTCTATTGTCCGCCATGATGGGTCATTATGCACTCTGTGAATTTAATCTTTTAGGCTAGCCAGCAGCACAGGGGAGGGGGGAAATGTATGAATAACAATTTTCCTTTAATAACCTTCAACTAACCTTTCAACCAGAGTGAGTAATTCCAATCCTATTTTCACATCAGTGGCAGAGTCAAAGCCAAACAATGATCTTTTATCTGTTCTAACACAACCCTAGGCACTTTAATTTGGGAGGGGGTCAGGGGAAGGGATGCTAAAATGCTTAAAGAGGCGAAAACAATGTAGGGACCCACATTCTGATGGACTGGTAGATGTTTTAGGTGTTAGGTGGACTAATATACCTATTTTTAGTTGATGATTAACCTACTGGAACAATCCTCCATAGGCAGGCAGTTTGGTGTAGTGGTTAAAGCACTAGGACAGAAAGCTGTCAGTCCTTTGAGGTAGTCCAGATCATGAAACCAAAATCATGAATACTAATACTACTTTTATTATGAGGATGATAATGGATATACAGTAACAGAATCTTGCCAAGTCTGAATGTGCCTCTTCTTCTCTTGCCTTTACATTCCAGAGAACTAGGGAGGGTCAGTTCTGAGGGGCTTTCTCAAATTGCATCCCTGCTCTGGACTCGGATTTCATGTATCAAACCATTGTTAAACCACTGTGGCTCTTCCTCCTCCTCAAGTTATTCTCATAGTCCATAACATCACTAGGAGAACCATGAGTTCTAGTTCTAGGCATGAACCCAGCTGGGGCACCCTGGGCCAGTCATTCTCTCTCAGCCCTAGGAAGGAGGCAGTGGCAAACCACTTCTGAAATCTTGCCAAGAAATCTTGCCCAGGCAGTTGCCAGGAGTCAACACTGACTCAAAAGCACCTCCCTCCAAAACAACCTACATGGTTAACACACCTGTACTTAATGTGTCCCTTGAATCAGGTATGTTCAATTCAATGGGCACCTGGCCTGTGGGTGGGGACAATCCTCCAGCATTTCTCTTGAGGAGACCCCCTGAAATGGCCTTGTTAGATAAGACCAGCTGAGTCCCTGTTGACTCACATTCTTTTCTGCTCCTCCTTCTCCAGCAGATGAGTTCTCTGATAGACGCTCCCTCATGGCTGAGCAAGAGTGCAATCCACCAGTTTTTGAGTGTGCAAGCATCCTTTGCACTGCTCTCACAGATTCAAGGCGGGACAACTTAAAGGCAGGCAATTGTTTGGCTCCTGGCTTGGTTTGTCCTCCTACTGAGCATCTCCTGCTGGTGGAAAACAGCCACCACTCTGTTAGGGCCTTGGAGGGGAGTGGGGAGCAAAGTTGGATGGGTGCTTAGAAGGGTGGGTTTAGCCATCTGTGAAGTGGCTTGACTAGCAGGTGGCAGGTACAGGATGGGTGGGGTGGGGAGAGACAGGATGGAGTAGAGTAAACCCTCCCTCTGTGCTTGTTGCCTGGCAGTCGGGCTACTTCTGAGCACAGATGAGGCACTCTTCTGCGGGAGCCTGGCATGTTCTGCACCACAGCCCAGATGGCCAGGGAGCGGAGGGACTAGTGACCAGAGGGGAGAGTTTGTGCCAGTAGGTGGTAGGCAGATCTCAAACCCTGACGGGGCTAGTAAAATGTGCCAGCTTTATCCATGGCGAACATTTTGATCAGAGAAGAGGGAGTGCAGTACTTTAAAAGTGGAATAGCTAAGGACCACTTTGAGCTGCCTCAGGTAGGGCTTAGGATGAGACAAAGCATCTGTTTCCTGGGGCGAATTCTTTCCATGATTGGGGCAAATAAAAAGGGCCCTTGTTGTGCTAATACCTGAAAGCTTAACTGCTACAAGACCGGAGTTGCAAGCCAAGCTGTGCTCTTTGTCCCCAGAAGCATGTGGAAAGCTAGGCATGTGTTGCAGCTTTCTTTAGTCCATCTTTGTGGCTATTAACCAAGACACCTCCTTGTGCATCTTCAGGCCAGGTGGGTACAGAGGAAGCCACTCAGTCCCACTCTGGAATAGATTGAGCTAGAGTGCCTTTTCTGGGGGAGCTGCCACCCCTAACTCACTTTTCTCTCTCTCAGGAACAAGCAAGGTTTCCCAAACTGTGGTTTAATGACCTGGGAAGAAAGAAAGAAAGAAAGAAAGAAAGAAAGAAAGAAAGAAAGAAAGAAAGAAAGAAAGGAAGGAAGGAAGGAAGGAAGGAAGGAAGGAAGGAAGGAAGGAAGGAAGGAAGGAAGGAAGGAAGGAAGGAAGGAAGGAAGGAAAGAAAGAAAGAAAGAAAGAAAGAAAGAAAGAAAGAAAGAAAGAAAGAAAGAAAGAAAGAAAGAAAGAAAGACTTTTAGCAAGGTCTCCAGTCACTGTCCAGTCAAATACCTTTTTATGGCCTGTTAGCCTGCAGCACTGCGTGTCGACGGGATGGATACACAAACCCTTTGGAATGTGGTCAAGCCCAGATTCCAGATTAAGCCGGATAAGAGAGTAAGAGAAATCAGAAGCAGCAGCAAGATGAAGCAGCTGAGCAATGACTGGCTACGACAGCAAGTCCCAAGTAGAGGTACAGGGCTAGACACCCTCCTAGGAAGGTTGGTCCTCTTGATCTTCTTCAGTGGCGGGGGCAGGAATGGATTTCTTCCACTCAGGAACACTGATACACGCTTGAAAACAAGAGGCAAGTGGGCATTTGGTGTCTAGGCTGCTGGAATACTTTGCTCATCATGAAAAAAAGGCCTGAGACTGATTTCTCCACGGCAAAGAGGCTTATTTGCCATGAAGCCAAGAAGTCTTGGAGGAGTCAACCCCCAGACAGGCCCACACTGCCACCACTTTCACTCTCCAGACCTTCAGAAGCAGTTTGAACACAAATTCTCACCTCTACTCCATATACAGAAATCCAGTCAGGTGGAGGGAGGACTCCTGGCAGCTGTTAAGGGGAGGGCCTGTAGACATAGCAGTCTGTAGACGGCCATGCTGCTTATTAGAAAAAAGGGGTGCTAAAGTTACAAATCGGGAAAAGGAGACCTCCAACTATTTAGAGGACTGTAAGGGGGCGGGGGGTCTACTGCCTTTCTAAATGAAAGTCAGGTCACAGGATAAAACCCTTCCCTGCTATGCTGCTTCCTTGATCCAAATCATGCGCCCTGTTGGCGTTGGTCTGGATTGTTTCCTTTGGTGATCAACACCCTGATGCTTCTAGGGACCCCTTCCAGTCAGTCAAGCAGTTTCTTGTGAAGGGGGTGGATGTCAGGAAGCCATCCCTACTTTTCCCGTTATAACATGTAGCTTAATCATGATGCAAGAGGCCCATTTGCCTTGCTGCCAACTGGCACATTGTCCCAAGCAGATAAGTGAACAATTGTTCAGGCACGTTTAACAAGAGAAAAGCGAAGAGCCCTGAAGTTCAGAAACAAATTCAACACAGCATTGCCGAAACAGATCTGCATCTGGGTCTCATAAAGTGAACTTCCTCTGATTGAAATTTTCCATCCAAGATAGCCTTGGAAAGGTTATTGCAGATTACTAATTCCCTTGAAGGTTTCTTCCGCTTCCTGAGTGTTCTAAGAATGCTTTGGTGAAGCAGATCACACATAATTTTAACTACTTTCTTAACTGTGTGAGCAGGATAATGGGGAAGTAGGAAGGCCATGGACACTAGCCAGGTTGATTAGAGTAACGCACATATTTTGCATCTGCTGTGTTTGAAAATGGGGACTTCCCTGTTCAGATAACAAGACCTTTGTTAGATGGCCAGCTCTCAGGTGTCAGATAACAGCTGAGAATGATGTATGAAGATCAGTTGTGTGCATGTTTTGCACATGATGCTAAGCCAAAATGACTTACACAATATATATTTTTGCCCTAGCACTTACATTTCAAGAAGGAAAGCATGGGTTGAGGCAACAAATGACAGCCTGAAAACACAGTTTTCCGCTTGCTTGCTACATTTTTATCCCACCTTTCCTCCAGGAGCTGAAGGTGGCTTACCTAGCATTCCTGCTTCAATTTTCCCCACAACAAACCTATGAGGTTGTAAGCGACTGGCCCAGTGCTTGGCCTTTTAGGGTGCTGCATGTTCAGGATCATTGTGCCAAACCAGCTTGGGATTCTTTGCATTTCAGCATACTGTGGTGTGCAAATCCAGCCATTGAGACTTGCTCAACAAACCATGTGAAGTATAACTTAGCCACTGAACACTTTGCCATAGGAAGCATTTCTAGTGCCTTGGCACTTGGCTCAGTGAAGGACAGTAGCCAAAGTGAAGGCTGGCCACAGCCAAGGCACAACTGGCAGCAAGTTGGTCTGAAGCCATGCTAATCACCTGTCTCCCTGATGGGGCAGCCTTTGGGGAGCCCTGCCCCTTGCCAGCTGTGCTTTTACCTCCAGCCATCCTTGTCGAGGCAAGATGGTGAGAGGAGAGAAGCCCCCTTTTTCTGTCAGTTCTAACCAGGGAGCTTCTGTCTCCAAACCCCCTGGAAGGGGTCCCCCAGAGGCCGTCTCCGTCAGGTGGGTTCAACTGCTTTGTCATGTTGGATTTCCTGCGTGGTCACCCCTGGGACCGCTGTTGATTCAGACACACACTGCATGACAGATGGAAGGAACGGAGAACTCTGCCATGCAAGTTTCCCAGAGTGCTAAAAGTGGCAAGAAATGGATCCGTGCCTTTGCCTTAGAACAGTGTTGTCCAAACTTGGCCACTTTAAGATGAGTGGACTTCAACTCCCAGAATTCCCCAGCCAGCCATGATAAAATAAAATAGATAAAATGAAAATGATTTTATGTTGTAATCTCTCAGTACAAAGACTTTTTTTGGGTTTTGAGAAGGGAGGAGATTAAACAGCAGAAATTGTCTCAGTTGGAGGCAGGAAGCCAACTAGCTTCCTCTGAAAACACCTAAGTTGAAGGGCTATCAAAGTTGAATTTTAGGTTCTCTTGGGTTGTGGGAACTAGACAGGTACAGCCTATGGCAGTGTTGTCCAAGCTTGGCCACTTTAAGATGAGTGGACTTCAACTCCCAGAATTCTGGGAGTTGAAGTCCATTCATCTTAAAGTGGCCAAGTTTGGACAACACTGCCTTAGAAGGAAAAGGGACAGGGAGAGCAAAAGCCCGCCTGGTGTCTGTAGGAGTTCAGCCTGCTCTTAGCGTCATTCTGTCAGCAGCGCCCCACAGACCTGTGGCAGGCAGCCCTGCTAGACAACAAGAACCCTGTGCTTTTCCTCTAGTTGCATTGGAAGCAATGGGGGAGGGGGGCAGGCAGGGGGGCAGACATCATGTCACATAAACAGAAGGCAGCCTTTGCCTATTGGACGGAAACCCTGAAGTGGGGCAGGATGCAAGGCACTGAAGGAGTGCAGAGCAGGAGGAGGAAGCAAAGCTGCTCTTCTCCTGGCTGTCAGATAGACCTCCCATCTAACCAAGAGGCTGATTACTACTTCTTCAGGAGCTGAAAGTGGCTTGGGGGAGGATCCTGGCTGCATCAGATGTTCATCCCAACGTGGCTTTTCTTTTTCATTTTTTTAACCTGAGGCAACTATCTCACAAAAGCAACAATTGTGGACCCAAAGAGATGCCCAAAGTGTAATTCCCCAAACCTTTGGATGAAGCTTCTGGTGACCATCAAACTGTAATTTTTCAAGTATTAGAAGAGGAAAATGGTTAACTACCTGGATAGTAATCCCAGTCATTTGCATATTTGGGCGGGACTAGTGGCCCCCATCAGTTCTCTATCCTGGCCTGGCATACTTTTAGGCGCCTGTCCCCTTGCACGCTACTGAATGCCAAGTGCAACCCTCAACCAGCATAAAACTGTGCACCACATGGGACATGAAAGCCCTCTCTGACCATTTCCCATGCTCTCACCTCAGCTGCAAAACAATCCTGGCAAAATATGCTTCTCGTTGTTATTCTGTGAGCACCATAATAATCAAGTTAGTTATAAAATCACTGGATTTGATAGCAGCAGCCCAGTCTCCAGTGGACCCTGGACTGCCTCACAGAAGTCAGGTCTTGCTGACCCAGAATTGCAGCCTGCAAGGGTCTTTTTTTCTCCACCGGAAGCCTAATTTCCCTGGAGGCTTTCCAGTTGCAGAACCCCAACAGGTTCAACAGCCAACACATTTCTATGCTGAGAAAAGCTTCAGTTGTGGAACCTCCATTGTCACACAGAGGAAAATTGGATGGTAACATGGGGTAGGCTGGGTCTTTTTCATCAGGTTCCATGCAAGTGGACTTTCTGCATGCTTATCAGCCTTCTGAATCAGCACTGCCCATAGGGATTGTCCAAACCAGGTTTCGTCTATCTGGAAGCTGTCTCTCTAAGGTCAAGAAACAAATTGTGTAAATGCATTTCACAGCAGACCGGGGCAGATGCTGGTCAGGAATTCTCCGGAGAAATTCTGAGATCTTGCTTGTATTAAGGAGCAACCTAGATAAGTCCAGCAGACCCAGATAGCTGTGGACGTGCCTGTGCAGAAGAGTGCAGAATTCCCATGTGGCCTACAGAAGAATTTGGTGAGGAGTTTTCATTGAAGTTGAAGGCAAAAACAATGAACCTGTCAGCTTCTTTACTGCCCTTCCTGAAAAATCAGTTTGTTAATGGTAATTGAAAATTGAGATTAAATTGAGTTGTGATTGGCAAACCTATGGGGAGGGAGAAGCATAAACAAGGAGAAGAAAGGTGGCATAAAGTGGGGTAGAACCAAGATGAGTGGGTGAGGAAGCACTCATGAGCAACAGCTATTTACTAAATATCCAGGAAATCAATGAGTTTAGAGCTCATTTTAATGAAAGCTATCCAATATTCCCCCCCCCCCCCACAGCTTACTTCATCTCTGAGCCAGAGCCAGGTAATATGCTCTTGTGGGAGCTTCACCTGAAGATGGTGGAGCACCAGGTGGAGCAGGCCAGTCTATTTCTTAGCACCTGCATCCTCTCAAACATGGGGAATATCTGTATGTGGCTTCAAAGGCCACATGATCCAAACTTCTTTCAAGAGGATTGCTCGCTCATTTGTGTTGTAGCTGACCCTCCTTTATCAATTGTTGAAGCAATTTAGCCTGAGTGTTATTGACAGCAGACCTCCACTTGGGACTGGAGCTGGTAACTCTGTGAATAATTCTGCAGATGCTAAGCCATCATATGGCATGAACCCTGCCAATTATATAATGTGTGCACATTTGTGCAATCCATTGCTTAGTGCAATGTGTGAATAAATTTGAATAAATTTGAATAAATAAAATAAAATAAATAAACTCCATCTGTACATAGGATATTTGGATTCGCCCATGATCATCTATAGCTGGGGTAGAGGGTGGGAGCAGAACCCAGAGGCTCAGGTCCACAGCTGTCACTCAGAAACAAAGATAGTGAAGCCATCTGCCATTATCTGTCCACCACCATTTCCTATAAAGCAAGGGAGGAGCAATTTAGGAGTTGTAATGCAGTTCGGGTTCCTTCTTGCCCCACACACACACCCAAAGCCCTGAACCCTGCTTTTCCTCGCTTTCACTTTTATCAGCTTCAGGGTAAGGTCAGATACATTTATACTTTTATTACATAGCTCAATTAAAACATCACTCAGTATGCGCCTACAGTGAAAACTGAGATGTGCACTGGGGATCCTTGTGGAAGGAACTGCAAATAAAACTGTTAGTACAACAATATCTCTATGCCAGTAAATAACCTGCCTGCAAGGATTTTGTATACAAGTTCCTCAACCCTTTGTCTTTGGCCACGGTGGTTGGGTAGATGGGATCAGAAGTCCCAAAGATCCAGACGATACCAAGTGGCCTCCTGCTACTCCATAGAAGCCTAAGGATTGAGCACATTTTGAATATCAGGTACAGTTCTGGTTGCAGTGTCTCAAAAAACTCACTGCAAATATTCATCTGAGCCTTGTGTTCCTACAACTCTTGGTCACCCAACATCCTTCACTTCATGAAAGAGGCTGCAGTCCCAAAGTGCTGCTGCTCTGAGACTTCACACCATGCTTGTCTGTGAATCTCATTTATCCAGACATTTTGAACCAAGCCAAATAGGCATCGTGGATTGCCCCAAGGCAGTTAACAGAAGTCAAGGTCTATTTATAAGTCTATGCTCCACAGGTTAAATTTTAGGTTTTTTCCTCCTGCCTTTCCAGTCAAGAGACGTTTGGCTGCCCCTGGATGGCCTTGAGAGATCAGTGCTAACATAACAGTTCTCTGTAGTCTGGGAACTGCCGGGACCTGCCTTGCCAAGTTCATCCTCACACCTGGTAGTCCAGGGGCTAGTTCTGGGGACTGCTGGTGCTATCACTTTGGGAGGGTGTTCAGCCTTACAGAGCGTGTTCTCTGGACAGCTGCCCCTTTAATCTATGGAAAGCCATTAGGGCACGGGGTCAATCCACACAGCTCAGAGGGAAGTGCAGCAAGGCCGTGCCATCCATGGCTCATCTGGTGCTCGTCTGAGGCAGAGATCTGGCCTCAGGCTTGCCTCCAGAATGAGCTGGAATCACGAAGGCATCAGCAGAGCAGATGGCAGGTGGGGGCTCAGAAGCATTGGGGAGCCTCCTCCGACCGTACACGAATATTTCGTCTCGTAGGCCTGAGCCAATATTTTCATTAGGCACACTCCACAAAGCATTATGGGCCCAGTGTCACTTCTCCTCCTGCATGGATGGTTTTTTGTTTTTTGTGTTTTTTGCTCTCTGTGTGATTTCATTCTTGCCTTCCTGCCAAGAAGCTTTGTTTTTATCGAGGGCTGCCACAGCACTTAGTGCTCTGCCAGATTCCCCAGCCAATGATTTCCTTCCTCTTGGCCTCGTTACTTCGATCTTCTGATCTGGCCAGAAGGAGGGTGGTAAAGCTGTCTTACAGCTGAAGATAATCACATCGGAGGGGAAGAATATGACCAAGAGTTGCAGAATAATGATTTCATTTTTTTTCATGTTCTTTCCCCCACAAAGATAAACAAATTAAATTACATTGGGGGTTCATGCTGATGGAAGCCTTGCACTCCTTCTAATTTTACAAGTTCCCTGGTGAAAAGAAATATGCCACAGGGTGAAATCTAATAGCGACAGCTCCGTGGGGGATTAGTTCTGATGTGTTGCTTGGCTTGAGTGAAAAACACAACAGATTTTTTTTAAAAAATATAATGCTTTCTTAATTTGGCAAATTTACTGGAAATGATAGCTGGTTTTGTGCAGAATTAGTGTCTCCAAATCATTCCAGTGAGGGGAACTCTGTGGAAGGAAATGCACTGTTTTGCCCTGTCTCGATGCTGCATTTTTACAGTGTCTCTACCCATTATACTCAGCCTGCCAGCTTTTTAAGCTTTAGCTAACATATTATCTGGTTCCATCTGCCCACCCCTTCTCTTGCCTCAGTTTCACCTCAGGGCTGGTCGCAACTTTTATGGAAGCATTATCATGAAAAATAGCCAAACAATCAGAAAATAAAAATATCACCTTTAAACATCTACCATAATGTGTATAGAATGATGGGATTTGTTGTATAGCCAGAGAGAGAGAGATGATTCTGTCAGATGGGTAATGTTGTGATCCTGGTAGAAATGGGGAATAAACTATTGGATTTCAGTAAATCTTTCTTCCCAGTGCAGGAAGATACACTCAGGACTATCAGACAAGCCTCATAACTCCAGATGTGATTGACTACAATTTCTATAAATCCCAGCCAGCATGGCACTATGGGAGATCATCCTGTAGTTCAAGACATCTGGAGTGCATGAGGTTTGGCTGGGGGAGCTCTTGACTGAACATCTAGGCTATAGTTTCTACGAGGCAAGTTCCCCACTCAGGAAATCTCATTTTCCCATAGGGATCCTCCAGAGGAATCTGCCTATGTAGTCCTTTCCAGGCTATCCTTCCCTTTTCTTCTCCTGCTGTTTAGTATTGCATATCTGCTGCTGGACAAGTGAAGGCCTAATTAGCCACAAGCTGCTGGTTACCACTTATCATCTGGAATTACTTTCTATTGCAAAGGGCTGTTTACATCTCCCTTTGGAAAAAAAAACCCTAAAGGGTTGTCATCGTCTTCCAAGAGCATTAACTATCTGTCATGTAATGAGATGCTACTCATGGTCTTCAAGGAAACCATGATTGCCAGTCTCTTCAGTTTCAGCTCAAGAGCCAGGCCAACCTGAGTTCAGGCTCCGCTGAGAATCTTAGAAGCGTCCGGAGAAGAAGACACGAGGAGGCTTGCCTTGGCCTCCCTTGGGGTCCTGGGGAAGATTCAGCAGGACCTGGGCCACAGCTCCACAATTAAAGACTCTCTTTTTTCACAAGGGAAGGGGTGGTTGCATTCCCAAGCCCTTCTCCCCTCCCCTTCTGAAGCCAAAGCAGGACAAGAGCTTGCAGCTGCTCTGCCAGGCCGCTCTAAGCACGCGTGACAGAGCAGCAGAGCAAAAGTCAGCAATTGTTAATAGGAAGCCAGACAGGCTGGAAAGCATCCAGGGACCTTCCTCTTCCCGCAGCCCCTCGCAGAAGCCACAGACAGCTTTGCAGGCTGCAGCGCACGTTGTTCCTTCTCAGCTGTGGGGCTAGGCTGAAGCTCCCGTAACTAAAGATGAAGCAGGAACGTAAGCAGAGAGGACGAAAAGCAGGAATCTTGTCTAAAAGATCCTTTCTGGGAGGCAGGTGGGTAAGAAGGAAACACGTCCTTAAGGAAACAAAGGAAAAAATGTCACCTGAACCAGACAAAGGAAGCTGGGCCTGAGCGCGTGGAGCCCCCCCACCCCCCATCCCATCCACAGCTACCAGACTTGTAAAGGCAAGAGTAGCTGCCAGTCTTGTGAATCAACGAAGAACCCGTGGTGCCTCAGTGTTCGGGTGAAAGCCATGTGTATGTGTGTCCCTAATTATTTCCTGGCTGCTGACCAGGGCCGTGTGTCTGTCTGCTCCAGCCGCACCCCTCTGGAAAACCCAGGTAGAACGCAAGGGGGGCTGACAAGATCCGCGCAACTCCACAGGCTGCGAGTGTGTGGGTGAGTGACCATAAGCCGCAGCTGGGAGCGCAGTCCTGGACGCTGCCGCCGCCACTGTGTCTGCTTGCGTCGCCCTCCCGCTGCCACAGGCTGAGGCCCCCATGAACTGAGCGCATCTGCCATTCTCCCTTGTCCCAAAGAGACCTGCTTGGGCCGGCCCAGGACCAGAAGTTAACTGCAGCTTCAAAATGGGTAATGGAAACAGGCTCCGAAAGCAGCCCAGCTTTCAGGCACAATCTTGGTTAATTATTAACCAGCCAAAATGGTTGCTCACAGAAAGAGAGTGAGCGAGCGAGCGAGCGAGTGCGCTAATGAAGAAATTTCCATATAATTAGCTCAGACTGGAGTTTTAATCAGGCAGCCGTTTCTTCAGTGAAACCTGTTTACATGTTTGCTGTCATTCAAGCAATGTGTTAATTAGGCAAACAGTATTAATGACGAGCTGCTTGTCAGAGAATTTAAATGCGGGGGAGGCAATAGCAGGACACTTAGACCGCGGGGTCAGCAGCACAAGGGAGCTTCTGGGCTGAACGGCGGGTGCTGCGCGGTGGAGTCGCACTCCGTCCGCCTATCCCGAGTGCAGTCAGTAGCTGAGACAGGCTTGTGCAGCATGCGTGGCAACGGGTTGGACTCGTCAAAAGTGGCTCCCACAAATTACAAAGCCATAGAGGGGGTGGCTGGCTGGCTTGTGACTTAGCCTGGTGGGTGAACATGGTTTATGGCTTAACAGGTGTGTACCATTCCAAATAAAGTAATTCAGCCACTCACGATAGAAGGAAATCGTGGCCTGTGTGTTGTATCTGAAGTCTGTCAGGAAATGTTATTCCTGAGTAGACACACATAGGATAACAACCCCAGTCATTACGATGATAAACCAAATATCTTTGGCTGATCTACATGCCACCAACACACAGAGAGACTACACAGAGCTGGGCCTGGTGAGAAAAGTTGTACTAGGATGGGGTTGGGTTGGGGTCACTGGAACAAATGAAGTTTGTATGACACATGTAAAAGAAGGAGCAGGGCTTCAGCTGGGTGACCATGGCCGCTGTCTTGATGTTTTTGACCTTCTGTTGCAGACGGCCCTGGTCTGGCGCTCTGAACCAAGGGATTGCAGTCATCTTCTGGCCTCCTCCCTCCCCCACCCCCAACCACGGCCTGCCGTGGCTAGGAGGAGTTCCCAGCAATAGCCCTAATGCATTCCCCCTCCCGCACGTCTCCTGGTCTGTCTTTCCACAAAGGGGGCCTGGTTTCTCCATCATTATCTGTATTTCTTAATTAGCTTTTATAGCACACGGCTCTGGACAGCTGGTTGCAAGGCTACTTGTCATTTCTTAATGATATTCCCACTTCCACAATTACTGCTAGGAGGGACGTCTGTGCAGAGGTATAAAAGGGCAGCTCCTTTTGCATAAAATGCAACCCTGATCTTCCTTTCCTTTCCCAGAGATGGAGAAATTGGTGCTTTGCCTTGCATCCAGGAAGTGTTCTTCCTTTCTCTGCTTGTCACCAATAAACTGCTTAACAGGGAATTTAACCGCTATGTGGCTCATTGAAAAATTGGCAGGCACCTTCAGTTAAAAAAAAAAGTTCCATCACCTTGTCAAATTGACAATATGGATATATCTGTGATTTTCCCCTGGGAAAAAGGCTATTAAATATGCACTGTATATTCTTCAACATGAAGTTGATGCATGCAGTATATATACGGCGCATTTCTATTCCCCCAGAATGTCAGAAATGGAGATTTGCCACAGTTGTGTTGGTGGGACATTTTTCTTATCAGATGCTCAAGGGGATTGGAGAAGAAAACTCAGAAGGATGAAACAAGAACTGTCCCAAACTCACCCATAGCTTCACCACCACCAGTCAAGGAGCAAGCTGGCAATAAGTGATTTATTTATTAAAAATTTTAAATGGTCCAATAGCCAAAGCTCTCTGGGCAGTTTACAATAAAGCACACTAAAAATACAATTTGAATAAAAACATTTATTAAAAAAAGCACCATACAAACTACACAGCAGCAAGGCAGTCATTCAAAATCTAAAATAATATAAATTAAAAGCCAGTAAAAAGCCCTGGGTAAATAGGAAGGTCTTCACCTGGCACTGAAATTATGGTAGGGACAACCTGTGCCTCTCTAGGGAGGTAATTCCATAAACGGGGCACAATCACAGAAAAAGCTTTCTCCCTTGTAGAGACCCATCTCACCTCCTTTTGGGGGGAGGGAAAACTGAAGGAGAGCCTCATTAGAAGATGGATGCTGGAGCAGGTGCTCCTTCAGGCAATCTGGTCCTAAGCTGTTCAGGGCTATAAAATTGAAAAACAGCTATTGAATTGGGTCCACATCCAGTCCACAGGCAAAGGGAACTAATGATTGCAGGATGAGGAGAAAGTTCTCCCATGCAGTAGACATCCAAATGTCACAACAACCACAAAATGCAAAGTGACCCCAGCAGAAACCTTCCCTTGAGGAATCTCAAACTGACAAACGTGCTTGGAATCTGGAAAGCACATTCTAGGTGGTCTCACAAAATGGCTGCTGCGATAGGACCTCTCCACTGAGGTTCTTTACTTGATAGAAGGAGCTCCAACCACATCAGATGGCTGAGATGATAAGTAACTTGCCTAAAATGATACCCAGATCATAAACCTTGAATACAATCCTTGGCTAGATTCTTGAGAACTGACACACCACCAGCCTCCCATGTCCATTTCCCCAGACGTTACTTAATAAGTAAGTCTTATTAAGTTTCAGTTTCAGGAGGCTATAGTCATCCAGTCACAGATATCAGCCAGGCACTGAGACAACATGGATGCACTTCTACCCAGATTTGGACCCATCAAAATGTAGAGCGAGGTAGCATCATGATTTCATAAATTCTTCCAAGGGCCACATGAACATGTTGAACATGAAAGATGAGAGGGTGAGACCTTGAGGAATGTCACAGAAGAAGGCCCTAGAAACTGAAAAAAAAGATGCCCTTTGTCACTAACTAGACTCAAAGCAGATAAGGGCCTGACCATCCAATTCAAGGGTGAGGAGCCTTCTCACCAAATCAATCTATCACCAGCAGGATGGGCAGATTACTTTTGTCCATTGCCAAAGGAGGTCATCACAGAGGCTCATTTGGCCCAAAGGCATTATTAGAAAAAAAAAGTTGCTGCTTAGAGCTGCCCTTTTTGCTTTATACCATGCCACCAACCCATTAAATATATATATATATTCTTAAAATATAAATCATAGGTTGGCTTCAAGAGTGATGGCCATGGACATATCAGCCCTCCTAGCATCCGCAGTGCCAGCCCCCCACCCCTGAAACAGCCTATCCTCTCAGCCACAATGACCAAGAAGGACATTAGACACAGGAGAGGCTAGGGTGGGGCCAATGACCAGCAAGGGCAGCACCCAGAAGTATTTGGCCTGAACATGAAGTTCTGTGGCTCATATCATATCCAGTCTGGAATTCCCAGGTTTAGTTCTTTTCATGAAATGATTGAATCTCAATGCCATAGAACTGGAAGGACTTTGGGGATGACTATGTATATAATAGGTAAATGTTTGTGTGGTGTTCCATGCATATATAGTATGTCCAATTCTGTATCTATCGATATAAAATGCTTTGAAATAGCAGAATGAATAGTGATACAAAAGTGCATTTGAAAAGGTAATATTGAGGTCACCCATAAATATTCTGAATGTGAATATTTACTCAACTGGAAGAATGAATCAAAGCTCAAACAGGATAGATGTGAAAGATTTAAAATATCCACTTGCCAAGCTTAGGATTGGATTTGCTGTAAAAATAACGTGTGTGTCTTTGTGTGTGTGTTGTGTTGTACTTGGGCAGTCCTGGGTTTTATGATGATAGTTTCTTATTTCACACTGAATATTTTTGCTGTCTTTCTGTTTTCTTTTTTAACAAAAATCATGGAGAGGTACAGTATATCCAAGGAAGCAATAGCAAGGCAAAGTGTCAGGCCTACAATGTCCAAATCCCAATCCAGAAGAATCCTCATGAAACCAGGCCTGGTTCAGATAAAATCTCCTTTACTGGATGGTACATGCAGCTCTAAGCAAAGCATTGCTAAAACTAAAGCCCGCATAACTTTCCCTCTACTTTCACCCCCTCTACTCCCCCTTCTTCTTTGGCGCCAGATTTCTTTCTCACCGAGTCGTGGCCTTGTGAATTCCTCACCCTGATAACACCTTTTCTTCCCGGCCTTCGAGACGACACCGGCTCTGCCTTCCTTCATCCCCCCCCCCCCATTACAAATGGCAGAATCAAAGCAAGCAAACCCAGCATTTATTATCCCCAATAAATCAGTCCTCTTTTGGCTATTCCTTCAATTGCTGCAGGTTCTGACACAAAGCCTGTTCTAGGCAGATACCCTGGAGAGGCAACGGAACCTCTTGCACAGCATCGTTGGAAGAGTGAAAAACTAGCAAGCGACCTGGAGAAGCACTGTCCATGGTAGCACTTCAGTAGCGGATCAGCTCTTTAGCTCCAGGATTACAGCAACAAGTGCGCAAAGAACGGTTAAATATGTAAGGGAAAGCAGAAAACACATAGTGCACATTGATTTTAGGGTTTATTTTGTCCGGACATGAATGGGACATCAGTGGGAAGCTCTTGAACCAATTCCTAAGGGTTTCTCAAGGGCAATCTTGAATCTTGTCCCTCACTATGCTTTGTTGAGTTCTTGGCAGGTTTTGCTTGATTTGGACTGCTGCAATGAACCAGGGATTGGACTCAGTGGCTTCAGTGGCCTCTTCCAACTCTGGATCTATGGTCTTATGAAGCTGGGATCAGGGGATCAGGGGATTATGGGATCATTTTTCTTGCCATTTTATTCTCTGGGGATCATTAAGACCATGGAAATAGTTCATACTGAAGGGTGAGATACAGAGCTGTAAACAAGTGCAATCCGTAAAAAAAATGTGAGCTTTCTGGAAGTGAACTGCAATGTAAAGGGTGACTGGCACATCAGGGCATACACTCTTCCATGGTTTGCTCCTGTCTGTCAAAATGGTCCACAAGAGTCATTTGTGCAGCACCAAACTGCCAGACAACTTATCCTAGGAACAGGGAGGCAATGCGAATGGTCACCCATTGTAAACTCTCAGGATTATAAGCAGACCCAAATTCCAAAGCCAAGGGGATGTGAAACAAGAAGTAAAAGGTGTGAGATGGAGACCACCAAGATTGCATCTCTCTACTTCCAGGAAGGGCCTGGCTTGGCTTGGCTTGGCTTGGAGCTTTCTTTATAGGAATACTAAGTGAACTGCATTTTTTTCTGTGTTAATGATAGCCACTATGGTTATTTCTCTTGCTTTAGTAAATTGCTACTTTTATTATTTCAGTGTGTATATAATTATTCAGTGTTTCTAGACTCACACTTAGCAACCCTCTGCTTTTCACAGCATTGATTTCCACTCAGTTACTGTCAGCCTTTTGATTTGATTCAGGGTACGTTTAAAACATACACATTCTCTCCATCTCTGTTTCCCTGTCTCTCTCTCTCTCTCTCACCCACCCACCCACCCACACACAGAAAGTGATGTTTGTGTAAAATTAAGGTAACAAGTAGCAATCAAAGCTTTTATGCAGTTCCTTGTCAAAATTTGTCTCCCATGTGAAACACAACCTCACCCACCCAACATCTCAGAAGTAAGTCAGAAGTGGCTTGCATCAAACAGAGCAAAACTTAGCATAATTTCTTCCTAGAAATCAGGCATTCCAGCCACACTGCTCTAGGGAGTGACTTCCCAAGCTTGAGTTGCTTCCTCTGTTTTAATTGCTCTAAGCAGGCTGTGTTAGTCACTGTGTAATGTGCCCAAGCAAGTGTGGAGTTTAATGAATCATACAAACTCTGCACTCCAAGCAATTAGGTAAATCTAGCTGTTCGTTAGCGAGGCATAAAGTAAATTTAATCTCTCTTCTTAAAAAATCAATTATAATGCTGTAATATATAATTCAAATTTGGTCATGCTACATAAAGTTTCTGGTTTTAGTACATTTTTAAAGTGGTTATATTATTAGAATCTGCAATCTCTGTTGTAGGAATGAGTACTCGTGCAGTTGCACTCTCTCTCTCTTGGAAACAGTCCCCTTCTTGTCATCTCTTGGACCATTGGCTTTGAGATGTTTTTTGAGAAAAAAGTAGAGTTCCAATGAGCTGATGAAGTTGTAAATGAATCAGAGCAAGGGGAAAACATCTGGATGCCTAATTAATTGAGGAAGCTGGGAGATTCTTCACTTCTAACAGCCTGCATTTTCCAGGTGCTGTGGAGTAACCTGCCTGAGATCCCTCCTCCACCCACCTTATTCTTGGGAATCCTGGATAGCCATTTGGATTGCTTCTCAACCATCAGCAGCTTTCTGAAAATAATAATTTTATGAGGAAAAGGTGTATCCGTAGTGATTTTCCATAAAAATAGTGAAAATTGCTCATAGCTGGGTTTAAACAGCCTTCCTCAATAGAACGCCCAACAAATGGGTCGATGTTCCTAGCTAGAACTGGTGCCAGGGCCAAAGGGGCAGAGTTACAGACTCCTCAAGCTGGAAGCGGGCACTGAGGCCCAACCATACACCCAGTGCAGGAATCCAAACGGAGACTGTCCCAACCACTTACGGCTCTTTTACTTCTGTTTCAGGGGAACCCACTAGCCTACTGGGGAGCTGATCTCACTGTTTTGAAATTATCTTAATATTGAACCAGTATCTGCTTTCTTGTAACTTAAAGCCATCAATCTGCTACCACAGAGGACAGGATGGCCTTCTTCTGTGTGAAGTCCTTTCAGGTACTTCAGCACATATGTCCCCTCAGTCTTTTCAAGTTTAAACATGGCTGGTTCCCTCAATCATTCCTAATAGGACTGAGCTCCCTGTTCCTTGATCATCCTCCTTGCCCTTTTGTGAATCTGTTCCTGTTTATCTGAATCCTTCTTAAAAGGTGGTGCCCAGAAATGGACATCAACAATTCAGCTTGACTAAAACAAGGGGAGTCAAAGTACATATTGAGGCAGGGGGCTAGAGGAGGAATAGCAATGGGCTCCTGAAAGAGGATTTCTCACTCTTTCAGTTTGCTCTTTTCATCACCAGGAAAGACCTTCCAGATTTCCCAGGCATGGAGGAGAACCAGTTTGCTGCTTTGATACTTCGGCGATCTGTTAAAGATGGGTGGTGTGACCGGCCATCAGTTCTGCGGCTCTAGATCTCGTCCGTTATACTTTCCTCTGCGTGGGCTTTCTATTGTTTTACATTGCTTTATGCTTCCTATTTATGCTGCTGTATAGGCTTGTATGGGTTTATTATTTATAAGTTTTAACTAAATGTAAACCAACCAAAAAACTTATATTTGTCGATATAAAAGCACAATTACCAACCAACCAACCCTCCAAACATCCAAATGGCCCCTTACTGACAGAGAGAAAAACTAAGAACATTGAGGTGTTTAAAACCTGCATATGTGTGGAAAAATTATAAAGCTGCAGACCCAAACAGGCTCACCCAGAA
The DNA here is from genome assembly GCF_059951505.1 of Python bivittatus. Lineage (NCBI taxonomy): Eukaryota > Metazoa > Chordata > Lepidosauria > Squamata > Pythonidae > Python > Python bivittatus. Next base: position 5,094,550 of record NW_028277053.1, on the reverse strand, counting down.
TTGCACTCTGGAAACTGCAAAATAGCTTCAGTGTAACAAAGAAGAACATCATTTGCTGGGCTGGAAAATCTTCGAAGCTAAAGTAATAATCTTGAAAGCGATAAACCACAAAATACTGACTGAGGTATCTTTTCAACTTGGTTTTATAAAAAGGTTTCTGTCGGTACCTAATTCGGCCTCTGTCTTCAGCAACTTATTCCCTAGGGTAGAATATCAGCAATGCGGGGCCAATCGAAGCAGGTGGCCGTACCCAAATTAAGTAACGTATCTTATGATTGTGGGAACAGGAGCCATCAAGTCACCGAGACATGGAAGAATATCAGTTCAGGGGAAATTGTGTAGAACTCCAATTCACATAACACCATAGTTTTCCTGGCATGTTATGTGCAAACCATGGTTAAAACATTATGGCTTTAGATCATAGGCCATCTACCCATTATCCTGATTTTGTGAAAGAGCTTCTTGGAACCCCAGGTACAGCCAACCATGACAAATATTCTCAGTAATCAATTCAACTATCAGAATATTGAGATCCCTAAAGGCACTAACCGAATTGTCTGTTCAGCCCAGCTGTCTGCGTTTTCTGTTGTTCATTAGATAACTGCTGGGTTCACACACTGTCCTAAGTTACAATGTGTGTTTTGTGATTTTTAACTTAGCGTCACATATGAAGTTGTAGCTCATTCAAAAGCCTGAACAATAATTCCTTAGCAGAACACATGAAGCCAATTCTGTTTAAAGTGTAGTGAAAGGGGTCACCACTGACAACAAACATCAACCTATTTGTAAGTGGCAGCACCTGAACTATCCCCCAAAAGCCAATTCATGACCATATGCTCTGCCACATCATACCTCCGTCCTTCTTATGCTGCTTTCCCTACATGCTCTTCACCACCCCAGCTGCTACAGACAGTATGTTTATTCCAGATGGAGCTATCCCCCACCTATCTGTCACATCTATCTCTCTATCTCCTAATCAATAAAATAATAACTCATAGTATTATGAGTTCAATTCATTCATACATTATCCAGGAAAATTGGTTATGGGAATGACAAAGCAAGATCAAGTGTTTCTGCTGTATGACGCTTTTCAGCTGCTCTACTGCATGTGTATGTGTATGTGTATGTGTATATTGTGAGGAGTATGTACTCAAGATGTACAAGATGTTCGTGAAGCTCTTGCCTGTCTTTGGAAACTTTCCTAGCGTCCTCCTAGTTCCTTCCCAGGAGCCAATTCCAAATTGTAATAAAAGATGTCCCCAAAATCTGGAGCTGGTTTTTTGAATTGTCTGCTGTTTTTTCAAGTCTACATGCTTTCAGGAATGAGTCCCAGAGAATGTCCAGGCTAAGGAACCTTGGTTGAACCTCCAATGGGAACTTGCTGATCTTTAAATCAGTTAGCATGATTCTCTACCAAATTCTTTCCTTGAGTACGATATGATTCAGACACTTTGGGGTGGCTTAAAAAGCCAGGTGCAGAGGCCAGAGGACCTCAAACCTCTTGGGCCAATGGAGTCTTGTATTTTGGCAGCATGGTGTCAGTACTTTCACAAAGTCCATTAACAAAAGGCTGCCCTGGTTTCTGGGGGAGGAATGGTGGACTGAAGACATTTTCATGAAAGCAGAGCGACAACCATGGCCAAGAATGAAGAACTGGTGAGTATACCAGCTCTTTGGAACTTCTCTGGACAAGGAAGGATGGGAGATTGCTCACGTGCTCTGGACAGCTGCTCCTTGTAAGGAGACCATAGGACAGCAGTCTTTTGTGGGTTTAAGTGCTGGGAGATGAAGGGATCAGCCATCTTGCTCACAACTGTGGTCAGTGCCTTTTAAAGGACACAAAGTTCGATAATCTCACTTTCTAATCACTTTCAGAAATTGCTTATTAACTACTTCTAAGCTATTAGAGACCTTTGGAATGACAAGTTTGAAAATGCCTGATGAGTTTGCCTTCAATCCTGAATGAAAGAAAATTTTAACCATAAGCTTAAGAATTTAAAGAATTTGAAATAAACAGCAAAAAGCTAAATAAGATTTTGATCTGTATGGGGCAAACTTGTGGGTGATCCTTGTCCTCTTCTTAATCCGGAGAGGGGTTCTGAGGAACCAATCCATTCACCAGCCTCTCTTTTTGCCATGGTCATCTTCAGTCCACCAATACTATCCCCAGAAGCCTCAATTAACTGGGACTTACAAAATGATGCAAAATGTTATAACAATGAAAATATTAAAGGAGACTTTTGAAGAATGGAAGCAGAAATTAGTAGCCACAATATCATCAGTGTTAGTCATGATGTCTGCCTCTATGGATAGACTATGTCCAAAAGATGTTATTGAAGAAATGACAGATGTGGAACAAATTTTACCTGACAAGATAGAGATGGTATTGAAACTGGATTTACAAATGACAGGCCAAAAGAACATCTTGGAAAAGGACGTCTCACTGGATATACAAAAGAAGCTGGCTGATGTTTTAAAAGTCAAAAGGGAAATACAAATGGTAAACCAAGAAAGGAACTGGATAATTTTTTCTTATTGGATTTACAAAAGAGGCTTGTTAAAGATCTGAAGAACTCTGTGTGATGGGACAAAGAAGAGAAATCAAATCTTATGACAATATTTGAATAAACTAAAGATTAAGACCGTTAGAAGTAAAAGGAAGCAATATAAAGTTGGTTTATTTGATCAAGGTTAAAACAAGATACATTGTTACTTCTGGCAACTCTTTAGGACTTTCTGCTGACACCAGGACTGAAAAGATGATGTTCTATGGATTTGTTTATAGATAAGAGATGGGATATGGGATGAAGAGATAAATGTTTGTAACCTTAAAGGGGGCGAAGAGTCATTAAATTTGTTTATACTTGTTGTGATGAAGGTTGGAAGTAACTTTTTAATATATTTTTTCTCTTTATTATATTCTTAGTTTTCTCTTTCTTCTATGTCTTTTTTCTTTTTCCTTGCATCTTTTACTCTTTCTTTCTATTTTATTCTTTCTTTGTGCTTAGTTTGTATTCAATTTTACTATTATAATCAAACTTCTTAATAAAAATTAATAACAAAAAAGGCTGCCCTAATGCCAAGGTGGCCATGACCCTCCCTTTACCAGTACAGAAACTAAGGAAGGGGATCCCCATAAAAACCGGGGCACCCTCTAACCAACCCGCTTACCTTGTTCTTTTTTTCTTGGCAGCTGGGTACACTTGCAAACTTAGCATGGACCATCCAGTCTTTGCATTTCCCAGAACGCCTCAAGGTCCCTGTGGGGCCAGAGGCTGGCAAGCCAGCTTCCAGTTTTATTATTTGTTTATTTTTACCCTTGTATGCTGCTGGACTTCACATAAAGTGACTTTTGGCTCAAGCAAATGGTTGCCCATAGAGGACACCCGGGCAGTGGCCTTACTGTGGCAGTGGAAGAACAAACATCGTTGGATCGCTGGCTGTCCTTTTTTAACCACAAAAACTCACAAATGAATGCATTTAGAATGCAGATGGGGGTTGGGGGGTGTCAATACAAGAGAATTACTACATAATTATAATTTCATCCTTTCAGGGAGAATATCCTGGCTTGATATTTATGGAAAGGGCAGGGCAGCGATGCAAAGCACGTTACTCACTAGGCTTAGTAATTCTGAAATGTAAAGAATTGGAACGTGGGGGAAATGCTTTGGGAGCTGGAGGAAAAGCATCAGACAGATTTGCAGGAATGGCAAGCTGGGCTACTGAAGGTGTCAGAGGCTGCAAGGAATTGAGTCTCTGCCCAGCCTATACAATGATAATACTCTGGCAGCTCCCAGACTGTACATTAGGCCTGTCAGATTTAAGCTGCAAAATATACAGAGAAATATCTTGTGCTCCTCCAAAGCCTCATGGCCAGATCTGCCTGCCCGAAGCACTCCCTCTGAGGATGGCCATATCTGGGCTGCCAAGGCTAGAGGACGGCCAGAAGGGAGCTGGAACATCTGGAGCGTCGGCTGCCCTTGTGGGGCTGTCTGGATTGCTGCAGCCTGGTCTAGGGTGCCTAGAGAAGAGGGGGTGAAAAGAGCCCTATACTTCTGCTGGGAAGCTGGGAGTCACTGTGGCTTTTTCTTTTATCACCTTGAAGGACGAGTCTCAAACTGCACACTCAAATTTAGCAGCGGAGCCAAAGAATCCTTTGACTGAGCACAAATGTGAAAACATAACTGTTGAACAGAAAAGGACTGTCGGTTTGCATTAGCTGGGTGGATTTAGACTACGCTTGCTAATTCCATGTTTATTCAACTGCTATATTATGAGGTTTTAACTAAAGAACTTTTAAAAATCAAAATCTTGCAAGTTTCATCTCAGCCTAGCCCTGTAAGCAGAGGTTTCAAAAATCAAAACCGAACAAAAGTGGGGCTTGAAAGTGACTGTTGCTGGAGTGAATGTTTGCAGAAAAATTGGGTCAGTTCTGTGCAGGACCGCTTTGCTACTAGATTCTGTGATGTGAAAAGAGTAAAATGCCATTATAGTACAACTGCTCAAATGCAAAGTATTATGGGAGAAGGGAAAGATGTATGAATACAGGCTTGCAAGTCTCTTTGGAGATTAAGAAAAGGGGGGGGGGAGTAACAAGTCCCTAGAGATTCAGATTTATCAGAATGGCATCTCCAGCCCACCTTCCCTTAAGCTCTTAGAGCAGAGAGATACATATCTCTTATTTTTTCTTATTTTTAAGAGATACATTTCTCTTGCTTTTACACAGTTTATATCCTATTTAGAAAAGCCTTTGATTGTATTGATCACATCAAGCTGTGGAATGTGCTTAAAAAAATGGGAATCCTAGAACATCTTATTGTTCTCACGAGAAACCTACAAACAGCAGGCAAAGAGAAATGGTTGACATATCGAGAATGGTTAGAACAAGAACAGGGGAATCTAAGATGAAGTCAAAAGAGCAATTGACTGCAGAGGGATTTAGTTTCAATTGTTTTCATAAGTATAGTTAACAGAAAGAGTTGAAGTAGACAAAAGGACATTTGGAACTGAACAACATAAGACAGAATTTGAAACTGAATTAGGTACAAATGATGAACATGCAATTGCTAAAATATACAAGCTTTTACTGAAATTTGAAATGGAAGAATAACAAGTTAAAGAGTGTATGATAAAACAGGATAAGAACTTTGGTTATAATATACAGATGGATCAATGGGAAAATATGTGGTTGAAAGGACCACAATAAGTTACAATTTAAAAGAACATTTTAATGAAGTGATGTGCCACTGGTATATGACACCAGAAGAACTTTTTAGAATATATAAAGGTACTTCAAACTTATGTTGGAAATGTGAAAAACATGAAGGTCATTTTATCATGCCTGGTGGACTTGCAAAAAAGCTAGAAAATTTGGGATTCAAATATACACAGTGATACAAAGAATTTTAAAAATTAATATTCCACTGAAACCAGAACTTTTGTTGTTGTTGTTGGAACTAATGAATAAATAACTAAAAAAGACATATGGAAGTTTGTTTTTGTACATAACTGCAGTGAGATTATTATATGGTTGGAATGGTTGGTGAAGATGACAGAATTTGCAGAAATGGCCAAATTGACTTGCTTGATCAGGAAAAAGACAACAACTACATTTGTCAGTGACTGGAAACCCTTTATGGACTTTTTGCTGAAAACGGAAAAAACTGAACTTGTGACTTATGGGTTTGAAGATTAGAAAGGGTAGAATATGGAAAGAAGGGAGCCACGATTTAACTATAGAGAGAGAGGATAAAATATAAATGCATTGATAACTGCTGTAAAGAAGATCAGAAGCCGCTTCTTTATATTTCTTTTCTTTTCTTTTCTCTTATTTATCTTACATATCACTTTACTTTTTTTTTCTTCAAATTTGTATTGTTTTTACTCTGTAAAAAAATCTCTTCAATAAAAATTAATTAAAAAAGAAAGAGAGAAACCTATTTACAAGTCAGGAAGCCACAGTACGCACACAACATGGCAAAGCAGACGGGGTCAAGGATGGCAAAGGCTATATAGTCTCCCCTTATTTATTCAACCTATATGCTGAATATATATTAAGGGAAGCTGAATTGGAAGAAGATGAACAGCTTGTGAACATCTGTCATCTCTTGGCTATTGTAGGAAAGCAAACATTTGACTGGGCAGGACTTTGAGTTTACTCAGCAGGATGCCTCCGGTGCTCTAATGTTGATGGCACTGATGATACCTCATCCCATGGCAATGGATGATCTCACCCAACAACTTCATGTAGATGTTAAACCAGAGGGGAGGGATGATCCACAGGAAGGGAAAGTTTGCATGGGTATGATCTGATCCGAAGCCTCAGCCACCCTCTCATTTTAAGTGATGACCAAGGCCTCAGATGACCTGTACAGCAAACCATCAGGAACAATTCCCAGCTCCCACTGGAACCCATCAGGATCCAGCAGTCACTGGGGATGGACCAAGCTAGTAGGTTTCACCTCTCCATAGCAGGGGGCAGTGCCAGAGAATCCCATGGATCTAGCACTTGAAGATGCTACCTAGCTCTAGCTGGGTAACGAAATGTCTGCAAGAAAACAAACAAGCCCGAGAACCCCAAGGACTCTACAATTCAACCCTGAGCTACATATATTCTCTTCTCTTGAATCCCATGGTTATCAGGGCATGATCTGACCAGGACAGGGGAGCCACAGAGAGCTCCCCCAATTCCAGAGCACATCGCCACTGCTCCAACAGAAAACCAGATCAGGTGTGAGACCACTATCTGGTGTCAGGCCCTGGATGATCTGGGATAGGGTTAAAGTCCCCCAGGACCTTAAGCCTAGGGAGCTCCACTGCCAACCCCAAGACATAGTTTAGGAGCTCAGGCAGGGAGGTTGCTACGCAGCAGGGAGGCCGGTACAGTAGCAATAGTCCCAACTGATCCTTAGAGCCCAACTTAAGGAACAGGGTCTCACATTCGGCTACTTATGGAACAGTACCCCCGAAAGCTATGAGAGACTCCTGGATGACAATTACCATACCCCCACGCCCCTTGTAATTAGGAGATTACAAGGCAGAAAATTATCGGAAAAGAGCAATACTGTTGCTGTAAATAGGTGGAAAACTGTAGTAATCACTGGTAAGATCAGTACTAATGATTGGGCTAATACTGACTGTGTTGAGTATATTGTAGTACCAGGGCCAGCCATGGATTGTTTTAACCACGGTTTGCCACTAAGTCACAATTACCTTTTCAATATGAACCAACAACGGCTTTAATATAACCTGCTAAGCCCAGAGCAAACAATGGAGTGCAATAGCTGAAACTTCTCCCTCATTTCCTTTAGGTCAGGCACTCTTAGCGTGCCCAGCTGTAGGATGGGCAAATGTTTCTTAGGATGTCTCCTAACTGTTCAGTTTCCTCCAAGCAGGTTGCAGCCAGAGCCACAACTTCGTCTGGTCTAAATGCAGCTCTCCTCGTGGTCCGTGCTTGCCACCTAGTTGATGCTGCAGCCGACAGGACTGATCTCTCGCGGCCTTGGATCGGGTGTGCCAGGAGACTTGTAAGCACGTGTGAAACCACTTCTCAGAAGGTGCCCAGAATATTCTCTCAAGGTCCTTTCCCCCCCTTTCTCTCTGCTCCCTGTTGGGTAGTCCATGCAGAACGTCCCGAGGAAACAGGCCTTCCTGCAGTGGTTGTTCTGTGCCCCCCTCCTGCTGGCAGCAGGTGCAACTGGCCTTTCCCCATGGCAAACAGGCAAGACTAAGAACCAGGGTGGCGTAGTGGTTACATGGTGGACTGGCACTAGGGGGACCTGGGTTCAAGCCTCCTCTCGGTCCTTCTGTTTCCGCCCAATCTACCTCTGAGGGTTTCTGCTGTGGGGAAAATGGGAAGAGAGGATTCTAGGCATGCTGCCCTGAGTTCCTGAAAAAAGTCAGGATATAAATGTAACAAGCAAACAATAAATAAAAATAAAATAAGACCCTGCGCTGACACAAAGCAATGCCAGCAAAAAATTTGCCTTTCCCGTTGCCAATTCCCATTTGTTGCACCTGTCTGGAGTCACTGCTGAATGGGGCTTCCTGATCCGTGAGTGAGGCGAAACTGGGGGCTCCCCGCTGGCCTTGCTCCCTCTCTTTTCAGCAGCCAGCACGGAGACCAGCAGGATCGGCGGGGGGGGGGAGGCACTGGCTTCAGGACTCTGGCTGGGCTTCTCTGCCCCCTCCCCACCCCACTCGGGAAACCTGCAGTGTGGGAAGAGGCCAGGGCAGGAGCAGCCCAGAAGCGAGGAGGAGGACCCCTGCCCCCCCTTGAGGTGCAAGAGCAGAGGAGGGACCTGACTTGAGGGGAGGGGAAGGGGCTGAAAGGGACGCCTGCAAGTAAGTGGCAGATAAGCCCCCGAGCCCCCTTCAGCCTCCCTCGCCCTTCGGGGCTTTGCTGCGAGAAAAGAGGGAGAACTCCATTTCAGAAGGTGGTTAAGAGGGGCTGGCCTGAACGGGCTCCCTCTCAGATAGCAGAATGACGGTCTGTTCTCCTCCCCTGCCCTTCTTTGGCAGTCTGGGGAGAAGCTGGCTTCGAAAAAGGCGGGGGGGCAGATTGGGGAGAAACGAAGGGCGGGTGAAGAGGGCAAAGGCTGGGAGAGAAACGGGGTCTGTGGCTCCCGCCCTCCCCAGCCACCTCTGATCACACCCAGAACAGATCATGAGAACACCTGGGTGGGATACGGGTTCTTCTTCCCATATCCAGCCTCAGCATGAAATTTTTAGAGGGCCTGTGCAGATCTAATGCATCCTGAGAATTATTTGCTGCAGGGCGGCCACCGTCTTTTCAAAAAGCACCTGGCTGCCTGCTATGAAAGAAGCAAGGGATGGACTGCCTGGGGCCAGAAGGGCTGTAATGTTTTCATGTTCTTACAGAGAATCTCGTCTGCTTTGACAGACTTGAAGAGGGCGTCTTGTGCCCCTCTGCTTATTTTTGGCACCTGGCCCAAGCTGAAGACTCAATTATCTAACTTGTGCCATAGCAGAGAAATGTGAAAAGGAATCTGAAACCTTTGGCCGAGTTGCAGTGTCCTACCTCCTCCAGGCTGAGGAGAACCACTCTGCAAGAGATGTCAAAAGCAAGGTGCAAAAGTGAAATTTGCTCCTTTAAATTTGTACGTATGTTCTGCGCCTGCGCACACATTGGCCTGGATGCTGATAAACACCCGAACTCTCAGCGCAGTGCGTGGGCACAGTGCTCGAGGCAGCAAGAGTCGAAAGCCAACACTTGCACACGTCAGGGCAGCCGACTGTGTGCTCTGCCCCACGTGATGTGGCTCGTGAGGCGCTTGACAATTTCCTCTTCTTCACCAGTCCTAGGGAGAGAGGAGGAGAGCCGAGAGGAGGTCATCCTGTGCCATGGGCCGTGGGCCGTAGGCGGCTCTGTGGCTCCCAGATTCTACAAGTGCACTCAGACAACAAACCTGGATCCAATGTCCGTCTCATCTGTTCGAAACGTTTACAGGGGGAAACCGCTCTAGACGACATCTTCTTTCCCCCTGGCCCCCAGATCCATGTGTACATGCTCAGCCCTGTAGCTCCTAATTGGGTCCCATGGCTTCTTGCAAAAAAAAAAAAAAAAAAATCCAAACTGAAGAAGACCAGATTGAAAATAAAAGCAAGAAAAGCTCCTAGCTGCAGGCAAAATAAACTTTTTTTTTTTTTTGCATTACCTATGAATTCGCTCTAGAATTTGGGAGGGCACACAACACCCCTCTGTGTGTAAATATGGGGGCGTCTGCATGTGTGTCTGCATGCGTGTGTGTGTATGTGTGTGCACACACACAGAGATACAGATACATACATACATACTCTAGGATATCTTCTTTGCCTGCCTGGTTTTCGTTTCTCTTCTAAGCTCATTCATCCGTCCGGGCCATGCTTTCCAAAAAGAGCGGAGGGAAGAGGGAGGAACTTGCCGAAATGCTCGGTAGATCAGCCGCTGCTCTGGCCCCCAGGCATATTCTTGGCGGAAGCTGCAAGCACCAGCCCCACTCTGTGGCCGCCACGTGAGCTTGTTTCACTTTTCCCACCACCGTGGCTACTCTCAGAGGACCAGCTTCCTCGTGCTGACAAGCTGCAAAGACAGGATAAACATCTGCCTTTCCTCACGGCTTCAGCACCGGCAGCACAACTGGACGCGGCTGCTGTGCTGCGGCCGCCGCCTGGGCTTCCGCTGAATATCAAGGTGCAGGGAGCGCCCGGCGATGGTCAGGATCTGCGGCCGTGCCACTCCTGGCCGAGGCCGAGGAGGTGAGCAAACACGTCCCTCTCCCACCACAACTGTGTCTGAGGACAGGGGAGAGAGAAGCAAGGTAGGAAGCTGATGCTGAAGCCTCAGAACTGGCGGGTGTGCAAGGCAATGGGGGTACACAAAAGATGGGGGGGAATCTCCGTTCACCCAGATGGGTCACAAGTGCCATGGGATTTCTGAGTCCCCGTGGCAGAGAAGCTGTCCAGCCCTTCATTGACCCCTCCAGCTATAGGCGTGGAAGCCAGTAGGTGCGATCCACGCGATGTCTGCAGAAAAGAACAGCAGGCCCCTCAAGCGATTTAGGCGGACATTTGCAGCATCAGTTGTCAAGACACGTTCCCATCCCAAGGACAGAGAGAGAGGGCTGCATCTTGGCCCTTGTCTTTTAAATCCAGTGTCAGTCCAGTTGTGTAGACTCTTTTTGACCAAATTTTCCTTCCCCTTTTCTGGGAGGCAGAACGGTCCCAGTCCTCTTGGAAGCTGCTGATGAATCGATCTGTCTGTCACATGCATGACAGTACAAAACAGCTGGTGAAGTTGCCAGTCAGCTTCTTCAAAGCTGAGAAGCTGGCAGTAAGCAATCAAAAAATTAAGGGTTTTTTGGGGGGTGGGCGGTTGCACCAAAACAAAACAAAAGCCCAGAAGGTTAACTCCTAGCCAGATTAAGTGGAACAAAATTGAAGAGGTATTTGTCTATGAGAATCATGCAGTCCTCTTTCAGACCCTTTTGCCATGGACTGAGCTCTTCCAGCATTCTGCCATATGTGCTTATAGGAGGTTGACTGCAATGTTTGTGTGCAAAGGAGGATAATTTTGTTCTGATGCTTTGCAAGCTGTCTGAGAGAGCCAGTGTGGTGTCGTGGTTAAGATACCAGGCGAGAAAACGGGAGGCCGTGAGTCCGAGTCCTGCCTGAGGCACGGAGCCAGCTGGGGGACCTTGGGCCAGTCACTCTCTCTCGGCCCTAGGAAGGAGGCAAGGACAAGTCACTTCCGAAAAACCTTGCCAAGAAGACTGCAGGGCCTTGTTCAGGAGTCAGCACTGACTGAACGGCACCCCCTCCCCACCAAAAAGCTGTCCAAAACTAAAATTATTCTTTAGCTGTTTTTCTATGGTAGACAAACCTGCATGTTCAGGAAACTGGCTGCACTGGAAACCATACAGAGTAGGGCTGCTGGGGGGGGTGTGTGTGTAAAAAAGTCAAGATGACAGCCATAAAAATGAGGGGGCTTTGATCACCTGCTGCAGCTGCCCTCTTGGGTTTCTTCCCTGCCTCCCACCAACCCGAGTCGACGTATCTTGGCTGAGCCCCACTGCTCTTTGCCTCGAGGAGAGCTCGTGTCTCTGGAGGCTACAGCCTCAGTCTATGGCTGAGAGTAGTTTTTTTCCTCAGTGGCCCCAGTGACCCAGCGAGGTAGTTTCAAATCTGGCTGGCTATCCCCTCCTGAAATGGCACTCTTCCTTTAAGTCTTAATAATGCTAAAAGGGTTCGTTGAATAATGTATCTGGGATACTCTCGGTACATGACTCCAATTTTGCACTCTTGCCCCTTGAACTCTACCCCAGTACCTGGTCGGCAGGCCCTTGGAGGCCCGGGCTTCTGGGTGTTGCTGCCGAATGCCAGGTTGGCTTGCAACAAGGCCACCCTCATCTGTGATTTGATCGCAGAGGAGAAGGCTGACCTGGTGTGTATTACCGAGACCTGGCTGCAATCAGACAGGGGGGTGCCCCGTTCAGAAATGTGCCCAGCCAGGTTTCAGATGCGGCATCAACCGAGGACCCGAGGCAAGGGTGAGGGAGTGGCAATTGTCATATGGGAGCCCCTTACAGCTTCAGGGGCACTGCTCCACAAGTTACTGGATGCGGGACCCTGTTCATTAAGCTGGGCTCTAGGGATCAGTTGGGACTGTTGCTGTTGTACCAGCCCCCCTGGTGACTACCAGCCTCCCTGCCTGAGCGCCAAAATAGACCACAGCCTACTTCTTGACAAGATAGAACAATGTAGGATAGATAGTACCACCTCCAGATGGATTTGCAGTTGGCTGACTAACCGCATGTAGCATGTGGTCTTTAATGGAACTATATCTACGTGGAGGGAAGTATGCAGTGGGGTGCCTCCAGGTTCTGTCTTGGGCCCAATGTTCTTCAACATCTTCATAAATGACTTAGATGAGAGGACTGGAAGGGCGCTCATCAAATTTGCAGATGACACAAAGCTGGGGGAAATTGCTAACACTTCAGAAAATAGATTCAGGATTCAGAAGAATCTTGACAGACTTGAGCACTGGGCCCTATCCGACAAGATGCAGTTCAGTGGGGAGAAAAGTAAGGTCAGGCAGGAAAAACCAAATGCACAGGTACAGGATAGGCAGCTCCTGGCTCAACAGTAGAGCCTATGAGAGGGATCTAGATGTCCTGGTGGACCACCACTTACGTATGAGTCAGCTTGGTGCTGCAGCTGCCCAAAAAGCCAACACAGTCCTGGGCTGCATCAACAGAGGGATAGTATCACTCTACACTGCACTGGTGAGGCCACATTAGGGATACTGCGTCCAGTTCTGGTCCCCACAATACAAAAAAGATGCTGAGGCCCTAGAAAGAGTGCAGAGGAGAGCAACAAAGATGAAAAGGGGTCTGGAAGCTAAATCCTATGAAGAACGGCTAAAGAAACTAGGTATGTTTAGCTTAATGAAGAGAAGACTAACAGGAGACATGATAGCAGTCTTCCAATACTTGAAGGGCTGCCACAGGGAAGAGGGCGTTGATTTATTCTCCATAGCACCTGAGGGTAGGACAAGAAGCAATGGGTGGAAGCTCATCAGAGGGAGATCCAACCTGGAAATAGGGAGAAATTTCCTGACAGAATTGTTAAGCAGTGGAACAGCTTGCCTCTGGAGTTCTGGGTGCTCCATCGCTGGAGGTTTTCAAGAAAGGATTGGACAACCATTTGTCTGGGATGGTATGAGGACTCCTGCCTTGGGCAGAGGGTTGGACTAGAAGACCTCCAAGGTCCCTTCCAACCCTATGATTCTATGATTCTACTGTTCATTTTGTAGAGATCGGTGAGCTCTGCTGATTCATCCTACAGTATTCTCTAAAGAATCCAAGGCAAGGAGTCTGACTGCTACATGTATTATCTATTAGCAGATCTCAAACCTGATATTATGTGTAGACTTGCTAAATTTTGTGCCTCTGTAGGTGGCATTGCAGGTTCATTGGGCTAGGAAATATCTCCATAGAGTTTTATTATATAGTTTTGTACTGTATTTGTGTCCTATTTTAGCTGTAAGCTTGCATTGACTGTAATAAAATTCTACTACTGCTGCTACTTGGGCTGACAGGTAGAACCAGAGAAATACCACCAGGGTAGTCAACCTTGTCTTTATTATGTTCTTTTACATCATTCCCAGTTCTGAATGAGAATTCAACTGAATTTGATAAGTTTTCTTCTCTACATGTATGCCTACTATTTTTAAGAAACAGATTTTAACTTTGATACAAGTAAATTTCACATTCAAATGCTTAAAACAGAATAGGAAGTTGTTGACATTTAAAATGTTAAATTTTGAAAATGAGTAGCTCATAGTTTTGGACTGCTAGGAGGTCAAACCAGTCAATCTTAAAGGAAATCAACCCTGATTGCTCATTGGAAGGATTGATACTGAAGCTCAAGCTCAGATACTTTGGTCACCTAATGCGAAGAGAGGACTCCTTGGAAAAGACCCTGATGCTGGGAAAGATGGAAGGCAAAAGGAGAAGAGGACGGCAGAGGACGAGATGGTTAGAGAGCATCACTGAAGCAATGAGCATGAAACTGAGCAAACTCAGGGAGGTAGTGAAGGACAGGAAGGCCTGGCATGATGTGGTTCACGGGGTCACAAAGAGTCGGACACGACTGAACAACAAAGCTCATAGTTTATATGAAAATGTAAGCAGAGTAAATAGGAAACAGAGGAATCTATTTTCTCCCTGGTTGCAAAGGCATCTACGATTTGGAGTCACACAATATATCACAGAATCATAGAATTATGGAGTTGGAGGACACTACAAGGGTCATTTAGTCCAACCCTCTACAATGTGCAGGAAAATCAATTAAACCATCCTTGAGAGGTGGCTGTCCAATCTCTTCTTAAAACCTTCAGAGACAGAGAGCCCACATCTTCCATAAGCAGATTGTTCCCCTGTTGTACAGATCTTACTATCAGGCAGTGTTTGCTTATATTTACATGAAATCTAGGTAACTGCAATTTATACTTATTTTTTCTGGTCCTAGTTTCTGTGGCCAAAGAAAATAGTTGTCTACCATCTTTCCTACAGCTTCCCTGAATGCAACTGTCCCGTCTCTCCTTCTTTTCTCCTGACCGAAAATCCCCAGTTCTTTAAGTCTGTCCTAATAGGAAATGTCCGCAAGTCCCTGCATCGTCGTGGTTGCCCTCCTCTGAGCCTGTTCCACTTTGTCAGGGTCTTTCTGGAAGTGAGGTGCCCAGAACCGTACACACAGCTCCCGGTATGATCTCACCAGTGCCAAGTAGAGGGAAATAAAACTCTGTGCAGCTGTGATACAGTGCTTCGAATGTGGCTGAGCTGCATCCGGGAATAGTCATGCCCCAAAGGGGCCAAATGTAGACCTGCAGGTATGACATGGCCCTGGTGCTGCCATTTATTTATTTATTTATTTATTTATTTATTTATTTATACGTTTAAGTACAATAAAAGTATAAAGAATTAAAGGAAAGATAAGAAAAAATAAGAAAAAGAAAAGTGAAAACCAAAAAAGAAAGAAAATATAGAATTATGACTTCCGCCCTTCTTTCTATCAAGTAGTTGCCATCTTACTCTTTCCCCTCCCTCTTTTTGAATGGTGATTTGAAGGGAAGAAGGAAGGAGAGCAAAAGGCATTGCTTAAGACTGAACTAAGAAAGATATAAACAGAATAAGGTGACCAGTTAAAATGGGATTTTTGGGAAGAAAGTTAAGAATTAAGAATTAAAACGGTAATGAAATAGTTAAATATCTCTGAGAGTTAGTCAGCTACCCAAAACAGAGATAAGGACTACTCAGAAGAAAGAAGAACAATCATAGAGCACTAACAGACTAGACAGGACTGGATTTTAAAATAACAGGATACAGGTAGTCCTCAACTTATGACAGTTCAGTGACTGTTCTAAGTTACAATGGTGCTGAAAAAGGAGACTTACAACCTGTCCTCGAAGTTGTGGCTGTCCCAGCACCCCCGTGGTCACATGCTTGCAATCTGGGTGCTTGGCAACCCATCTGCACTTACAGCCAGTTGCCAAGCACCCAGCGATCACATGATCGCCATTTGCAACCTTCCATGCTGGCTTCCACAGAAAGTCAGAGGGGAAACCAGAAGGGAAGATTGCAAGTTACTGGGGTATGTCTCCCCCACCTGCACACCTTCCTTCAGCCCCTCTGCACTTGCACCACACTGGCCACTTGTGCACCCCCGCACACCCTCCCCGACCCACACCAGACCTGCTCGCACCCTCCCTGACCCATGAGGCATCACTTGCGCACCCCTGCACACCCTCCCCGACCTGCTTGCAGCCCTGTTCCCCCCACCCAACCCATGCTGCACCTCTTGCGCACCCCCCATGCCCACACCCTCCCCAACCTGCATGGCACCTCTGGCACATCCCCACACACCCTCCCCGACCAGCACTGCACCCTCATGCATCCCCTCAGTCCTTCCCCCACCCAGCAGCAACCACTTACCTGCCTGCCAGCCTGGGACTTGCAACTTCCTGACAGCTTCCCCACTGACTTTGGCTGTGGGAAGCTGCCTCACCTAACGACCATGGGATTCAGTTAATGATGGCAACCGGGACTGCAGGGATTGCTGTTGCTAAGCAGTGCGGTCGCACTTTACGACCACACTGTCTGGCGACTGAAATTCCGGTCCCCATTACCATCGTTGAGGATTTCCTGTATCATAGTAGACCAGAGACAACCTGTTGGCTAGAGGAAGTAGCTACAGCATCAAGTATCACGAGATTTGGATATAAGATAAAGAAGAAGAGACACTGCAAAAATGCTAGAGGATATAGGGGAGACGATTGCTGAGTCGGTTACTAAAAGGATGGAAGAATTAGTTGAGTTTAAAAAGGGAATAGTGGGCTCTATTGAAAAAATAGTAAAGTGAAACAAAACGTGGAAAAAATAGAGATCTTAGAAAATAAGACAGAAATAAACAGTAAGGAAACCAAAAGAACATTGGATAAGGAATTCAATTTGGAATTTGGAATTCCTTTTGGAATTAAGAGAGAAAAAATACTGCTTAAGATTAAGAGGTGTCTAAGAAAACTTAAGACAGAAAGTTCTGGAATCTATCTCAAATTTACTAGGCTGGCAAAAAAGGGAAATATACAGGATATACCGGATAAATTCTAGATATGCAAAGAAAAATAATGTATCAACTGTCATACTTGTACACTTTGTAAGGAAGAAGATAAGAGACCATATTCTTCAACAGCATATTAAAAAATAGACTTAAGATAAATGATAAAGATGTTATTGTTTTAAGAAAAGTCCCAGTCAGGATTCTGAGGAAAAGAAAAGATTACTCTTTTTTGACAGACACACTTAAAAGAAAAGGGCATTCATTCTGTTGGGATACAATGGAAGGAATAATTTTGATGTACAACCAGAAAAGATATAGATTGAATTCCGTATTAAAGGGAAGAGAGTTTTATGAGAAATTTAAAGATAAGCTTGGAGAGACACAGTTGGGAGAAGAGAAGGAGAAACAGTGCTAGGAGCTACAGCTATGGACCTCTCAAAATGTACAATATAGATGTGGAGCTTAAAAGCTTAACTTGGAATATAAATGGATTAAATCCCCCACAAAAAAGGGAAAAAAGCCTGTCATGATTTGAAAAAATTAAAACAAGATGTGAAATGCGTACAAGAAACACACATCAAAGAGGGAGCTAAGAAGCATTTCGTACTCAGGGCTGCCTTTTGAGTCCAGCCTGGGCCTTGGACAACCGCCGTGGCGTGAGTCAATCAGGCATCTCTCCTTGGCTAGAATGTCTGGGCTCCAGGAGTATCTGAAAAAGTTGGGTCTTATGATGCTGTAATTAGCAACATCCTTCTCATGCCACTGAGTGGCTATTAGTACAAATCAATACACAACTGGTATTTCCAGGAAATCTGCCTTCCTCTCCAAAACGCTTGCTTAATTATTGCTTTGCCCCTGATTTTTCTGTCTTAAACCAAGCAATTCCAGCCAAGTTACTGATTAATCTTTCAAATTAAATCAAAATTATTGAGCACAGGTTAAACATGCTTAGAGGATGCTCATACTGAACACCTGTCTGCTAATCTTTATTAGCAACTGCTGCTGTGCTGGAGGAAAAGCGTGTGATAGACAACTGAAGAAGAGCTTTGCGTGGCAGTATTAGCATAGCCTCTCAGGGAGTCTCAGGGGCTGCTGTCTTCAACAGGAATTTCAGAAGAAGACCTCTTCAGATACTGCTAGGAGGTTCCTGTGACTGATAATCCTGTCATGGAATTTTGCCAAAATAAGGAGCACAACATTGAGGAGAAGAACCAGGTTTGCTGCAAACCTGGATTGCTGGGTGCCTGCTTGGCAAGGAAGGGGGACCCCAAACAATGGGGAAGCAAAGTTTTTTTAGAAGTTGAGGGCTACAAGGGGGAGATCCGAGGGATCTGGTTGGCTGGCCAGTTTGGGGAAGCGGGGCGGACCCTCGTCCGCGTATCCGGGGTGCTCCTGTCGGCCTCCCGGGCAGGCAGAGCGCCGGGACTCCCCGGCCGACGGAGGCGGGCCGCGAGAGGAGGGGGCGTGGCCCGGGCGGGTGGAACGTTGGGGCGCCTCGGCTGGCTACTATGTTGCACGTCCCTTCTCGGGCCGCCCGTGAGCGGGCGAGGAGCAACTCTTCTCTGGTCTCGGTGGGGCTGCTGGGGGTCTTTGTCTGGGGTGGGGAGGGTCACCTTGGGTCTGATGGGAGCAGGCAAAGGGATGAACTGGGTTTGATCCTGGTCATATCCAAAAGACATGTGGGGGGGAAGGGTGCAGCCTCCATTTTGTTTCTTAGGTTTATTTTCTCTGCTACAGATCCATTCAAGTATTGCAAATGGCCAACTCATAAAGATGTGATACTGAGAAAAACCTTCTAACAGAAAGTGCAGGATTCAAAATGTTGGGATTTTTTTTAGCTGTGTCAAAACATGAATCGCATTTTAACCCTTAGACATAGAAGTTTGTCCGGGCCCTGGAATTTGCATTTTACCATCCAAATTTGTGCCTTGTTACTATAACATTAAGTCCGAAGAAATCTTGGGCTCTGCACGTTCGTCATGTGTTCTCTTGAGTAAAAGTACTTTGCAGAGCCATCATACACTGCTGGTTCCATCCCTCCCATGACTG
Source organism: Python bivittatus (assembly GCF_059951505.1). Classification (NCBI taxonomy): domain Eukaryota; kingdom Metazoa; phylum Chordata; class Lepidosauria; order Squamata; family Pythonidae; genus Python; species Python bivittatus. Next base: position 5,075,884 of record NW_028277053.1, on the reverse strand, counting down.
AGTTTCACAAGCTTCAGTTGGGAGCTTGTAATCTGGTGCAGGGAAGATAAAGAACCAAGGAGAAGCATTCATTAATCTTTCAGCTAGGCAGACTTGCAAGTCAGCATCACTCAGATTATCTTCACTGCCAAATAATGGGCATTGGCCGAAATAGTTTATCTGTTGCATCTCCCTCATGATGAGAGGTCATCTGTAATTGCAGCCTTGGAGGAAACAGTGGGAAAAGGAGGGTCTGATGCACAAATACTTCATGTTCTGTTTTCTTCCCATCACTGATGCTGCATACATATTTCAGCTGCCAGAATGTCTCGATACTATGCTGGCAGCAAGCAAGGAGGGCACGCTGGTGACCCTGATGCACCACTGATGATTTACATCTAAAATGGAGGTGCTCTTTTCCAGAAGGCTTCAGCCCCAATCCTAGATGAATTTAGCCTTTATTCCTCTAGAGGTACACTGTTGATGGAGCCTAGCATTTCATTTGCATTTTGTAGGCACATCCTACTGCTGATTGATATTCCATTTACAGTGTATTACTATTTCATGACCTTTTTCAAACTCTGGTTACTGTACCAAAAAAGGCATCACCCATTCCAAATGTTTCCAAATCCAAATGTTTCTCCTTATTTTTTCCCCCAGCAACAGCCCTAGGAGGTATGTTGAACTATGAGAGAGTGACTGACCCAGCGATTTGTCATGGGAAAATGGAGCATAACCTGGGCCTTCTACGGCCAGTCCAGCACACTTCTCAAGATCATTCTGACTGTTATTTCTGTCTTCTAGAATATTAGGCGTCGTCTCCTCATCTGATAGCATTTCTCTCAGACGCATTAATGTTGAAGAACGGACCCAGGAGTGAACTTTGTTGCCCCCTAGCTAATACCTCATTCCAACTGAATGATAAATCATTGATGAGCATAATCGGAATGTAACTTTTGAGTCAGTTACAATCCACTTAATTGTCATGCTATTCAGCTGACACTTAAGTGGCTTGCTAATCAGTATGTCGTGGTATTTTGTTAAACATTTTGCTGAAATCAAGCATTCCCATAGTCTACTGAGGAAGTTATCCAATTGTAAAATAAATTTCATCTGGGAAGACTTGCTCTTGATAACCCCATGCTAATTTCTGACCATTATTGTATTGTTTTTGAAGTGCCAACAGATTATCACTTTAAGTTCTGCTCTAGAATTCTCCCTGGTATTGCTATCAGAGGGATTCCTCTATATTTGTACCCTGGATCTTCCTTTTCTCCCTTTTTAAAGATGGGGATAATATTTGCCTTTGTAGCACTTCATTTGTTCTCCAAGTTCTGGATATATACTGAGAGAAGCCAGGCTGCCTCTTAGCACTTCCAGCCACTTCCCCTTTCCGCTCTCGGTTTTTCTTGCCTTTCCAGCCAGGTGTCTAAATAAGGTCAATGAAGCTTCACATAAAGTTTGTGTGTTCCATAAAATCCATATAGCATTTATATATTTATGAGAAAGATGCCAGTGGATTACTTTTGGAGTCAGTATTATGAGGTCCTATTTCACGATGCCTTCCAACAAGAGGCAGATGTCTAAACTACAAAAATAATTGAAACATAAATATCACCCAACATTTTAATTCAGGTTTCATATGGTGCTTGCAAGAAGGATATCATCGCAGAGAAAAGAGAAAAGATCAGTTGTAAGCCAGAGGTGATGTCATAGTCCACCCAGAGTCATCCCTGAGCTCTGCATGACAAACCAACCTTGTGAGGTTGAACCTTCAGATGCTTTTTGTAGCCCCGGGTGTAGCTCAAGGGCAGAGCAGTTACTCAGAAAAGGCCTGTTATTCAAAGCAGAGCTGGGACCCCCGGATGGACTTCAGTTTGTTGATTCATTCAACTTCAAGAATCAACAATGAGTTTCAACAAAATTATTCCCCATTTGGCTTGCTGCCTTTCTTGATTCAGAACTTGCCATTCTCCCACAGAACCCGGGAAGAGGGTTTCCTTGGGAGGAAGTTGATCATAGTGACTGTGGTTTCACCAAGGCAGTCCATCACATTTTATGTCCAAAGACATATCTGGATCCAGCTTTTTCCACTGTACCACAATGGCTACGAATATTTCTGCAGCTGCTTTAAAGAGAACAAGAGACTTTTGAGGTTGTGCACTGCACTAAGCCATGGTTTGTTCTGATCATGAATTGTTGAACAAGTCAAAGTGGTCTAGTTCACTTATAATGCTAAAGCATCAACCATGACTTACAAACCACAATAGCCGGGTTCGTGCATTACAGGAAGCCAGACACAATCAAGCCATGTTAAAGTGTTCCACTTTAGGACTGTGGCTTATCCTAGGATTTTTCTGCAGGTGGTTTTCGTTTTTTGTATTTGGCTGGTTCTTCTGCGATCCAGCCTCTGGATGGCAGAACAGGACTTCTAGGCATCAGAGTAGCAAGGATCGAATAGCAGAAAGGCTGCCTTAAGCCCTTGCTCCTGCTCTTGCACAAGGAGAACACGCCACTTGGTGCTGCTGCCTTAGAAGTATGATTGTCTCCTCTGCAATTGTCTAGTGACAGCTCCAAAAGAGGAGGAAGGATAGAAAGGAAGGAGCAGCTGAGCCAGGGACTGCCAATTTGGCACATCCTCCGTTTTTACTGTCTTCTCCAAAGAGATCTTAGCTATAATATCTTTTAGTGCTCATTCCTTCCTCATAGTGTAACTGAGAGATGGCTGCAGCTATAAAGGAGAGATTGCTCTATTTCTCTTCAAAGCCATAAAAGTAGAGGAGGGGAAGAAACGTAGCCAACATTATTCTCAACTCCTACTTACTTGACTGTGCAATAATTGACTTGGGTTTGGCCTAGCCACAAACCTCAGAATGTGCGTGGTGGGGGGAGGGGGAATACGGGTGTGAGTGGGGCAGCCCCTTGCAGAAAGGGGGCAAGGGGCAGCGAAGGATATAGCTGGTTCCAGAGCTTCCATCAGCAAAAGCTCAGCTCACACTACAGATCCGTTCTCCAGCTCGGTCTTTCCAGATTCAGCTCTGAGTTGGTGGCTGCTGTTTTCTTTGAAGGAGCAGGAACCCATCTGGGAGGCTTACAGTATTAAATGGGATGGATTCACTAGAAAGAGGTCAAGGCATTCTTAGGCAATGATATAAACACTGATAATCTGCAAACAGAAAACGCAAACCACAAAGGAAGCTAAGTTTAAAGGAAGGCTGGCAGCCGTGAATTCAAGGTAGGTTCAAAAGTGAGTAAAAAACTCTCCTCTTCCCAAGCAAGGATGGGTTCTGGAAGCAAAATGAGACAGAAAAAGGGCACTTTCTACTGCCCGTTTGGACTGGAACTTCCTGAGATCTTTGGCGGACCTTTCCTCACAGCTGTGCTGACATGAGCTCGCCCATCCTTGAGTTGGCCAGGAACGATGCAAGCAGGATACTTGCTGGCCTCATTGCCCGTCTCTCCGCTACCTCTGTGGCTTCCGTCCCCAGATACCGCTAGCCCATGGTAGCAAATGACAAAGCCTTGCAGATCACACCTAGTTTGTGGCTGCCCTTGGATGGAGTCAGAGGGTAAATACTACTTTCATGTAAAGATGATGTAATCTGGTCTCAGAGCCCGTCTGGCATAGTGGTTAAAGGCACTGGGCAAGGAGTGGGGAGACCAGGAGTTCAAGTCCCGCCTGGGGCACGAAGCCAGCTGGGGGACCCTGGGCCAGTCCCTCTCTCGCAGCCCCGGGAAGAAGCAGGCAAGGGCAGACCTCTTCTGAAAAACCTTGCCAAGAAAACTGCAGGGGCTGGTCCATTTACTGTAGTTCCCGGGAGTCAAGACTGACCCAAAGGCATTAAAAAAAAGTTCCATTCGTGGGTTGGGGCTGAGATGGAGGCAAGGTTATAAGCACACAGCAAAACCAATCACGTTGCCCAAGCATGGCTGTGTCCCAGTTAGGGGTAAGTAAGGAAAGATCCATACTCTGCCAGGAAGATGGCGGGATGGGGGGAGAGAAAAAAAGGATGTGCAATTGCCCAAGTTGGTCCAATGACAAATATGTCACTGTGGCCACCGATCGATGCATACAGCAAGTAGCTAACTATCGCTTCCTGCATTTCATGAACAGGACTGAACAGCACAACACAGTGATTCTAGTAGATTAAGTACTGGGTCCATTTTTTTCCTACTTCCCAGGCTAGCCTGTAACCCTGGGATCACCTACAGGTCTTCCGTCCCCAACTGAACTCAGGCAAATTCAGGCAGATGATTTGTAGTTTAACCCAGCCTGTGTGGGAAGCTGAAGATGCACTGTGTCCATGAGTTGAGGAGAGACGGTTTATTTCACATGTTATTTTAATAAAACGTATTTTATCTTAAGGTGTCCTTTAACCAGCCAGCCACTCTGGTGCTCTCTCTAGACTGCAGCTGCCTGTGGTGGACAAGGAAGAGGCGCTACGTTCTATGAAACCATTCTTTCCGGGTATCCTAGGTGACATCTCACACTGTTGCTTCCACTTCGCTTAACGTGGTACCTACCCACTGGCCAATACATCATCTCTGCCCCCTCCCTCTCTCCCCAGCATTGCATAATGCCTGGCACTCTGTCACAGTTAGGTCTTGGGTCTCAGAGTCAGCCAAAGCATGAGCAAGAATCAGCCCGGCATCTTCTTCACCTGTTAATGGGACAAAACCATGCCAGTGCATCTCTCCTGAAATGTCTCCAGGACAGGGGCAAGTACTAGCTGCATAAGTCTATTCCTGGGCAGGGCTCCCTTGTTTCTTCCATCCATAATGTCTATCAGGATCAGTACAAGGTGAGTGTCATCTGGGACCCATCAGCTCTTGTTGGATTCTGCACCACTGAGCAGCCCACTCCTAGAGTGCCACTGCTTCCTCCCACGTTATCACAATCAGTGCTCACAAAAATGAAAGAGTCTCCTCCCCCTAAGCCACATGATTCAGTTTATAAGTCTTCCTCTTGAGCCCAAGAGTTGTTAGATTTGTTGCGGCTGCTCTATGATGAAGGAATGGTCTACTGCAGTGTTGTCCAAACTTGGCCACTTTAAGATGAGTGGACTTCAACTCCCAGAATTCCCCAGCCAGCCATGCTGGGGTTGAAGTCCAGTCATCTTAAAGTGGCCAAGTTTGGACAACACTGGTCTACTGACAATACATCCTCTTGGATAACCAGTTCTCTTTATCCTGAACTGTGGGTTGCATGGAAAGCAGGTTCCAAATTTCATTCCAGCTTCAGATTAGGCAACAATCCAGCCTTCTTGTGCAATAAACATTATATAACGTACTGGAACAGTTCCAAAGCCGTTTCCTATACGTGAACCATGTATCACCATTGAAAACTTCTTTTTTTTTTTAATAAAATTTTTTATTCTTTACAACAAACACAAAACATACATAAACAAACAAGAACATACAAAGGCATAAAAAAAAACATCTTCCATTTTGTACCGTGTGTCAACCAGTTACCAAATCATTGGTGCCCCTTTCATAATCTTCACTCATTTATATAAATTCTCATATCATCTATTCAAAATATACTTGAATACTTATCAATGATCAATTATTAATCATTTGTAGCTAGTCTATAAAATCATTTATTACAAGAAATTTTAGCTTTCATTATAGGATTAGCAATACATTTTTATCCATCGATTATATATGTATATATATATAGTAATTAATATCAAATTTCTATTATAAAATTTTCTAATCCATTACATTACTATATTTTCTCATCCAACCATTAATAAAACAAATCCCGTATCATATAAAATTGCTTATCTTCTTACTCTAATTTCAAATATCAATTTCTCATCTCTGCACATTCCATAAGTTTCAATAACTTCCTCCTGCATAGGTACTTTTTCATTCTTCCAATTTTTAAAAGTTACAGTTCTAACCACTATCAAAATATACTTCATTCTTCACTACATGTTTCAACAAGAATATCTCTAGTTTAAAATCTATATGTTACTATGTCCAACCATGTATGAATTTTAGTCTAATATCTTAAAACATTTACAATCAAATACAATTCTTTACTATATATCTCAATTTATACCTTATTCAAACGCTTGCATAGTTTTAAGTTCACCTTTTTCATTCAATATCCCAAAATATCTAGCTGTTTATTCTTTTTTCTATATTATTGGATAAGAGAAAGCAATAATAAATGTCCTTTCAAACATTCTGCTTTTTGAAGCTTCTGTCAGTTCCATCATTGTTGTATTCCCCTTGTTTTTTCTTTAGGCATCTGGAGTAGTTTCTTTCAATATTGTTTTACTTCTTCTTCTTAAGTATTCTCTTAGTACAATTTTCCATTATAATCTTGTATAATCTTTTTCTCACCCTCATTACCAAAAACAAGTCTGTCCCTCTTCATTTATCAATTGATTAACCCTTTTCGATTCTCAGTTTATAAGCCTCAAAATAGTTCTGTTTAGTGTTTCTGATTTCTTGTGCTATTTCTTCCTTTTCCATTGATCCCGTTTTATGTTTAATTAGTCCATTTTAGCTTTGATGTCTTTTTTTTTTTTTTTGCGGGAATTTCTGCAGCTCTTCTTCCAGTTTTTTATAGTCATCCTCGATAGTTTAAAGATCTTTTTCTGCATTATGTTTCTCGTATAGTCTATTATCAAACCCCTTGTATAGACCTTCATTAAGTCAAAGGATTCTTTATCTTTGTTCTTGCCAAGAGAAAGAAAAAAAAAAGAAGAGGAGGGGAAAGGCTAGGTCTCTTTAAAAGTCCAGCTTGGGGGGGGGGGGGGAATAGAGAGCAAAGCAAAGCTTCTACCAGAAAGAAGAGCTACTGCCACTAAACAAGGCTCTTGTGACTAACTCAAACTTTCCATCTTGAATATTTTCAAAATCGCTTTCAACTCCGCTTTCTTATTTATAGTTATTCGGATGGCACCTGTATAAACATGCACATCCCACTATCTTTTTAGAAAGCCCAAGGTCCTTGAGTATACGTCACAATGAAAAAAAAACACTGTATCAAGCCTCTAGATGGCAGTGCAACTTTCATTTACTTTCTCTTAACTCCACTTTCCCCATCTCCAAAACAAAAAATATAGGTTTCTTATAACAATAAAAAAAATCTTAATCAAAAAAGAAGCTTGAGATAAAAGATTATTGAGTATTGAAAAGAAAAAGCCAGTCCAGTTAAAAATATATTTTTTTAAAAGAAAAACATCTTGCCAATTCCACTAAAAAGGGAAAGTTAAAAAACAAAGATTCCCCCCCCCCTTTTTTTTATAAGGCTCAATCTCGCCGCTTAATCCACTTTTCTTCACTTTTAAAAATCTCTTTAAGTTACTTAAGGTGTTCTCTAAGAATAGTTGAATAGTAAAGGTCCATCTCACCCGGTTGACACCCCTCTCCTTCTTCTTCCTTTGGAGCTGTCCCGGCTTTTGCAGTCATTAAATGGCTGCCTCTCCTCCGCCGGCTTTAAGAGCTTCTCCTGGGATCAATCTGGGACTTGCAGCATCCCTGAGATCCACAGGATGCGCCCTTTACAATCACCATCTCTACGGGACGGCTTAGGTCCATCGGGACCATCCGGGGGGGGGGAGATATCGGCTGCGATCCTGGGAGCCCAGGATCGCCCGCCGTATCGCCACGACGCCAGCTCCGCCCTCACCATTGAAAACTTCTGAGAACCCTTAAAAATGTTGAGTTTTCCCAAGGGTCAGCAGCATAACACCTGTGGGCACCATGGATGTGCGGCCCCAGGTAATGTTTCTGGGGTGGGCATTAGAAAAACATTTAAATGATCCCTGTCTGGAGATTGCTAAAATATCATGCAATCTTGAGGTTCCTTTGCAAGACTTGGGGAAAAGATGGCAATATTTCCTGAGATTTAGTGAGAATGTAAAATTTTTGAAAGAGTTGGTGACAGAGAGAGAGATGCCAGGGATCCCTTCTGTTTTCATGTGGATTACCAGACATTTGAAGAGCCTTTGGTCTAGAGTATGGGAAGCGATTCAATAATCTTTAGATATTTGACATCAGTTTACATCAGCCTCACAGCCAAGCCAGTGGGCAGGGATTGTGAGAATTGCAGTCCATAACATAAGTAGGGCAGCAGTTTGTCTACCCTGATAGAGGCAAAATAATAGTAGTTTTGCAATTTTGTGTAGGCCAAAACATTAGGGTTTAATGAATATAGATGCATACCATAATTTAATGTTAATTAGAATTAAGGCCACCCTTTTCATGCATTCTTGCATTGAAGGTCATCTCAAGCCATGTAATCTCTCCTCCCAGCCTACTAATGCTGTCCCCCTTTACTACTATTTAAAATCAATGAGCTGTACACAGTGTTTAATGAGTTGGGCCAGTCAGTGTAACTGATCTACGAGAGAGAAAAGTGATGCACAGAGAAGAACTTGCTGCCTTTATCTGATCACCATACTTCTACCTTTTTCTCTGCTGTGAATATCACTTGGAAGAATGGGTTTAATTGTTGGAAAGCACATTGCAAGATTTTTTAAAATTACACTGAAATTAATGTTCTTCCTGTGAACAACCACTCTGTTCCAAATAGTGGAAAAATTTGCTAATTAAGATTGGTCCACCCCTGGCGACTAATGGACCCAGATGGGTTCCAGAGGGAGCTGGGGGTTGTTCCTGCTGCACGGTCCATCTGAAGCCTTGGTTGCTGCCTGGAATAAAAGGGCGGCTGAGGCCTTGGATCGGATCGTGCCTATGCGACTTCTCCCCTCCTGTGGATCCCATCACTCTCCCTGGTTTACGGAAGAGCTAAGGGAGAGGAAGTGAGAGAAGAGGTGTCTAGAGCATCACTGGCGCTCAACGAGGGATGAACTCAACCGAACATGGGTTAGAGCAGCTATTCATGCCTACTTAGTGGCGATAAAGGTGGCGAAGCATCATTACTCCTCTGCTCTTATTGCATCTGCACCCTGCAGCCCTGTTTCGGGTGACACAAGCCCTCCTGGACATGCAGAGGAATTTTCCCGGCATCTGTTGGATAAAATCACTCAGATTCGTTCTCATTTGGACATTGTCTTTGCTGCAGGTCCGGTGGAGATATCTAGGGAGGAGTCTTGCCCTGTTATCTGGGAACGGTTTGAACCTGTTGGACCTGAGGAAGTGGACAGGGTCCTTAGGACACTGTCAGCCACTTGCTCTTTAGATCCGTGCCCCTCCTGGCTGGTTAAAGCGGCATAGGGGGTGTTGTGCGAGTGGGTTCTAGTGGCGGTTAATGCTTCTTTAGGTGAGGGGGTTATTCCCTCACCTCTTAAGGAGGCTGATTCACCCCCTCCTCAAGAGGCCATCGCTAGACCCCACTATACTGGACAATTTTCACCCAATATCTAACCTCCCCTTTTTGGGGAAGGTGATTAAGAAGGTGGTTGCACAACAGCTTCAGAGAACCTTGGATGAAGCTGATTATCTGGATCCCTTTCAAGTCGGGATTCAGGCCTGGGTATGGGACAGAAACAGCATTGGTCACGCTTTTGGATGATCTCTGGTGGGAGCGGGATGGAGGTTGTGCACCCATCTTTGACCTCTCTGCGGCTTTCGATACCATCGACCAGGGTGTCCTTCTGGATCGGCTCAGAGGATTGGGGTTGGACGGCTGTGTTGTGCTGATTCACCTCCTTCCTCCAGGGCCAATTCCAGTTGGTGGTGGTTGGGGAGGAGAGATCGCACCCTTGCTGCCTATTATGTGGGGTGCCCCAGGGTTCGGTACTCTCCCCCCCTCCTATTTAACATCTACACGAGGCCGTTGGATGAGCTCATCCATTGCCATAGGGTGAGGTATCATCAGTATGCTGATGATACCCAATTATATATATCTCTGCCCTGGCGCATTAAGTGATGCTGTGAATCTCTTATCCTGGTATGGAGGCTGTGAGGGTCTAGATGAGGAAAAACAGGGTTCAACTGAACCCTGGCAAGACTGAGTGGCTTTGGGTTTTGGGGCCTTCTGGTGCTAGGGCTATGCCGTATTTGGTGCTGGATGGGGTCGCACTGCCCCAGACAGACCCTGTGCGCAATCTAGGGATCCTCCTGGACTCACGACTCCTGCTCGAAGAGCAGGTGGCAGTCGTGGCTAGGAGGGCCTTTGCACAGCTTCGCGTGGTGCGCCAGTTGTGCCCATTCCTAGATCAGAGGGAGCTACTCACTGTCACTCATGCCCTAGTCACCTCCCGGTTGGATTTCTGTAATGCGCTCTACATGGGGCTGCCCTTGAAGAGTATCCAGAAGCTTCAGCTGGTGCACAATGCAGCAGCGCGGGCAGTTATGTGTGCCCCTAGGGCGGTAGACGTTACACCTCTGCTCCGCGAGCTGCAGTGGTTGCCAGTTTGCTTCCGGGTCCAGTTCAAGGTGCTGGTTTTGGCCTTTGAAGCCCTTCATGGCATGGGGCCGGGTTGCCTGAGGGACCGCCTGTCCCCGATTACATCTGCCCGTCCCTCAGGTCTGGCAGAGAAGGCATTTGGCGGGCCCCAGGAGGCAGGCCTTCTCCGCCGTGGGGCCGGCTTGTGGAACCTTCTCCCCCCAGAGGTGAGATTAGCTCCATCCCTCTCGACATCCCGCAAGTCCCTCAAGACCTGGCTGTGCAAGCAGGCCTGGGGCTCCCAGGGGACCGGGGAGGTTTCGCGATGGCTCCCTTATTCATTTTATCCCCCCACCCCATTTTGTATGCTTTTATAGTTTTTTATTTGTAATTATTTTTATGTATTTCTTCTTTTTAATTGTTGTACGCTTCCCAGAGTCACTTTGTGTGAGATGGGCGGCTATATAAATACGAGAAATAAGTAAATAAATAAATAAAATCTCAAAAGATATTTAAAACAATTGATTCCCTTCTTCGTGTTGACAGCTATTTCTTTTGGAGGAGTCTGGCTTGTCACTGGAACACTTCTACGGAAAAAAGGAAAGAAAAGAAAAATGCTTAACACCAACATTTTCCAGCGGTGTCTGCAAGCAATTTGCAATCTCTAGAAAATATTATCCCTGGCAGAGAGCCAACTGGCTGCCTCTTTCTTGGGCCGCAAAGGCAGAGGAAGATTAACTCATGAGCAGATGCGTTCTACTTCCTTCCCTGCACATTCATAAGTACTTGGGGACCCACTTCCCCTCTGCAACAGCAACTGCAAAGGATACGCCAGAAAATGTTATTTCCACCTATTCACACTCGCTAACTGGTTTGCACTCACCTCCCCTGCTTTCCCTTTGTTTTGCAAGGGTGCTGCGGGAGGAGACTGACCTACCACTGGGGCTTCTCTTCAGACTGAGAAGAGTCTTCTCCTGCAATTCTTGACCTTGAAAGTGGCTGACTTCTGGCACAATTCACACTTTTTCAAGAGGGGAGGGAGTTTTTCAGAAGGTTATTATCTGCAGCATTTGCAGAGAGATTAAAAGAGATTTTTTGTAGGGCATAGCAGCAGGGTGCCAGGTGGAAGCCAGTAAGTGAGAGAATGATGAGAAGCTGAACAATGTTGGCTTGCACCCGCAGAAGAGTAACTTCCAACTGATAGGAAGTAACAGTCCCACTTTATTCTGCTTTGCTCAGACCACACATCCGGTCCTATATCCACTTCTGGACACCAAGAAGGACTCAGAAATACTGGAACAGGTTGAAAGAAGGGCAGTGAGGATGACCAATCCTAACTAAGTCCCATGATGAGATAAGTCCCTGAGAAGGTGCTAGCTGGGGCCTGTGCAACTACCCTAAAGGAAGTCACACAGAAGACAATCCAGACTTGTTCTTTCTTGTGCCAGAATGCAGGACACAGAGTAAAGATTATTGGATTGAATGCTAGAAAAAATAACCCAATGTAAGAGCACTTTAACTGTGGAACCAATTAAGGTGGTAGATGGGTTCAGATGAAGGTCAGGGAGGGTTTAAATTAAATTGAATTCCTGCATTGGGCAGGGATTTTGACACAGTGGCCTCCATGTCCTTGCAGCCCTGGGATTCTGTTCTCATGGCTGGGACTCTAAGCACAGTAAGAAGTTTCTATTTCAAGCCTCAATTGTACCATCTGCAAAGAAGGGAGGTTGAAACACAGGCCAAGGAAGATTAGAAATGCTGCTTGTGACATGCAGAGATGGATCAATTTGCCAATTTTGGTTTCTCATGTTTGAGGACATGTCAAGTTCAATCTTTTTAATCTAAGGTCTTTTTAATGTTTGAAATAAAACATGCACTGTATTGTGGTCATGTTTAAATATATAATTTCTGATTTGTACATTTGCATAATACCCACTGTTTTTACAATCAGCTCCCCTGGATTCTTGTACCTTATTTTCATGAATATATGTACTGTGTATGGATTTTTCATAATACAAATTTTTATTATATTGCAAAATTCAGAGAACAGTACATTTTATTGAATAGCTTAATTTCATTGTTTGAAAATATGAAATTAGAAAAGCTTGCATTTAACTGCAAATTAAATAAATGTTTCTCCTTAATCCCTGATTATTTGGAAGTAAATAGATAAAAAGTATTTGGAAGTAAATAGAAAAAAGGTGGCCCAAGACCAAAACATCACCCCAGACCCAGTAAGATATTTACCTTCATTACAGAACCAACAGATGATAAGATGAGATGACTTCTGGCTGATAGATCTACTATGTGCAAACCAAGCAAAAAACAGCCAAGAGGACAATGCCTGCCAAGAAGAAAACGGATATTTCTCTGTTCAACTGTTGGCTTTCCGGGGAATTGATAGACCCATGTTAAAAAGCCTGTCAAATTGACCTGTCATTTCGGATGCAACTCGCAGGCAGATCAGCAGATTTCGCCCGTTTCCTCCAGCGCTCCTCCAAATCCCCAGTGACTTGTTACCCAGGAATCACATTTGTGTGTTGGTTTTTGACATAAATACGTCCATCTCTTGTGAAATAGGTGTTCATTTGGAAAATACTGCTCTTCCATGTCAAAATCAACAAAAGGAAATCCTGACCAACAGGTCGGTGGTGGTTCTGAAGGGCATCGAGTCTCTCAGGTCCAAATAGCCATAACGAGAGGTTTGTGGCATTTAGCAGTGGACTAATTAAAGATGACTTCAGGTTGCCTCTGCAGTAGTAAGAGGCGGCATCATGAGGACCTGTCCTGTAGAACTAGTTTTGATGAAAGGACGTATCAGCCATTGAGGGAGTGAAAAACAGCTCAGTCCTGGGAAAGTGGAAAGCATGAAAGAGAAACTCAGATAACCTGCCTTGGTTCTGCTCAGTATCAGATGGAGCAGAGAGGCTGGCAGGCCTTCAAGATCGTTTTATAACCCATGACAATAAAATAGCATTTCCGGAATCAATCCTTGCAGTGTCTGTTTCCTGACCAGGCCCACCTTGAAGGGCTGACTTGTCCCTCAGAAAGTTATAAAGGCATCTTCATGCCGCAGTAAGCAGGATCAGCTATTGATTTGTGTCAGTTTAGGTGCTGGGGGTTGTTGGGTGGGGTTGTTTGTTTTAATCTTGTAAGCTGCCCAGAGTCACTTGTGTGAGGTGGGTGGCTCTATAAGTTATATAAATAATAAATAAATAATAATCCTTCCACGGGGAAGAGCCCATTTCTTGATGCAAGAAGATAGGAGTCTTTCTGTTTCCTCTTCAAGAATTAGTTACACTCCATCTGGGATGTGACCAGTGATGACTCCTGCTTAAGTTTCAGTTCTGGCTCAACTCATACTAAAACTGGTGAGTTGAGAAGCTTCTTGCTTTATTTACAGACTATTTAGAGAAGCTTGACTTTCTCACCTCCTGCTGGGAACCGGAGGCAAGTGTTCATCTCTTCCAGAGGGAAAGAGCCCAACAGCCAGTGGAGCCCTCAGAAGAAGAGCCAAGAAAGACCTCTGTGCTTCGTGAAGGCATTGCCTTGTCTTCAACTGACGTTTAGAGTTGTCTTGCCCTGCTCTGCCCGGCTCTTCCTGACTGTATAGAAATGCTCCGGGGGCCTGTCTCTGGGGCTTTAGGCCTGGCCTGGAGCTGTGGGATTTCTGAGGCAGTTGCCATGCATCCAACCCCCTTCCCCGTCAACGTGTGCAAGTGTCTTGTCCACAATGGGCAGACGAGAAAATAAACAACCCCAGGGCTGCTTTCCCTTCAAGACAGTGAAGGCATTATCTCAGCAAGATGGCTCGTTGTTGGTGTCACCAGAGGCCATGTGCCAGTGGAATGCTGCACTGATCCCTGGGGAGGAGGGGAGGGGAGCCAACCACAATGAAAGCATTCAGATGCATCTTCAGCATCTTGGTGACCTTCAGCAGGCAAGCCACGGCCACTTGAGGCAACGGCTTCTGCCACCATTCCTTCTTTGCTCTAGTGTGGTCCCACCAATACCATTTATTATATCTTGCCATATAGGGATTTTTGCTAGAAACAATGTCATTCAATGGTTTGGGCTATGAGGGTCAAAAGAAATGTGAAAAAGAAAAAAGAAAAAGAAAGGGGGGGGGGTAGTGTAGAGAATGTTTGGTCTCATGAGCATTTATTTGCCTCTTCCAAATGTACAACCTTCCAGAGCGCCAATCTGCCCTGAGCAGCCCACCGGGGCCCGCACTTAATTTACCTTCTACTTTCTATAGCCCTTTGACCTTGATAATGAAAAACTGAGTCAGATTTCCCCATTCATGGGGCAGGCATGAGATTTCCTGTTCCACAGCTAGCTCAAAAGTTCAAACAGCTGATTAAAATCAGGCCTGGAGACCATGCGTGAGCACTCAAGCGTCGGTTAATATCAGGGCAGGGACATCGTTCCTCAAATTCGGGAGAAAGAATTATGGCAACATTTCCGGCACAAGAACTGCGGATTGCTGTTGGATGTCATCAAGAAGCTTCTAAACAGGCCTGATCAAAGATCCTTTTGTCAGCTTCTAATGAATGAATAGAGGAAGATTTGGGGGGGGGGGTGTCCTTTTGGGACAACAGCTTCCGTAGTTGAACAAAGATACATGAACTGGCTATGCTGGGAAAGGTGAGGGGGCAGCAGATCGCGTATTTTCAAACTTAGGGCAACCCATTTCCTCCCTGTAACTTCTTAGCCTTTTCCCCAGATACATGTTTTCAAATGGAAAGGGAAAAAAGGAAGTGTAAGTGTCTTGTTTTGGTAAACAACGAGAAGGGAGCGTACATTAAATCAATACTCATGAAATGCATTCCCGAGACTGAGCCGTGCAATTATTAACTCGATATAAAACTTGGTTTGGGGTGAGGGGGCTTGCCCCCTTAGTGACGTATCCCAGGAATTCAAGGGTGAAAAATGAGCCAGAGAAGAGCATCAGCCCCCGTGTGGTGGGTGTGGGCAATGCGTCATCCCTACAGGGAAACCCAGTTTTTGACAGGGGCACGGGGGGCAGCTGCAGCTTATGTATTGCTCTTGAAAGATGCAAAGGGTTGTTAGGTGCAACGCACCTTACCACAAATAGTAAGCCAAAATGACATTGAGCATGGGGAATGTTGCAGGAGGAGAGCCACGTCAGTCTTCGTTGTTGTTGTTCAGTCGTTAAGTCGTGTCCGACTCTTTGTGACCCCATGAGCCACATCGCGCCAGGCCTTCCTGTCCTTCACTGCCTCTCTGAGTTTGCTCGGTTTCATGCTCATTGCTTCAGTGCATGTTAGTCTACGGTAGCTCAAAATCAGAAGCCGTCTGGCAGCACCGTTTCCAGCGAAAAAAATTGGTTAAAAGGCATCCGTTTTCATGAACTGCAGCAAAATACTATGTGGAAAGAAGTAGAGATCTGCTCAGAAAGAATGAGAGCAGTTTATGGAGGGAAGTCTCGAGAGCAGGCTGCGAGATCCCATGGCGGGAGGCCAAGGAAGGGAAGTCAGCCTTTTTATGGCCCAGTATTCCCAGTGCCCTCGGTGGTTCTTTTCACCCTTGACCACCAGTGAGCACTCGGAGGCAGGCAATGAAGTAGCTTTTTTTGAAAAAGCAAAAGGTTACCAAATTACTGTGCCGGATCTTGGTGGGCTGGCACAAAAATGGAGCTGGTAGTCAGGCTACAGATTTCCAGCCCTGGTTAAGGGATCTCAAGTGCCACATACGGAACAGTGAAACTTTGCCATAAACAGCCACGCTGCATATTTCTTGCATATTCCTCCCTGTCTGGTCCACTGCAAGGAGGGGACGTGTTGAACCATGTGCTACGCTGGGGTCTGCCTTCATGGTTCCCATTGGTTTAGTCCTGCAGAAGCCCAAAGGAGCTGCTGCCCGCAGCCTCTACCGCCGTGTACCCCGGCCGAAAGACTCCTCGTGCCCCAGAGAAGCGGTGAAGGCTCGCTCACGGCATCTTCAGGAGGAGATGGGAAGTTCTGAATGAGTGGGTATCTTGGTCACGTCTATCCACCGGCTAATCTCCTGCTGACAGATGAAAAAAGACAATGAGAAATTGGAACGGCTGATAGCCTTGTTCAGATTTGCATGATCCAAATTCAGGGGTGCTGGTGCACCTTATGTGGATTGCTACAGATTGGAGAAAGGACACCATCTTGCTCCCTTTGCTACAAGGGCCTCCCAAAGGCGTTGAGAAGGGCATTTTGCTCTGAAGCGCAGCAGGAGGGGAACCAGGTCACACACACACACCCTTCCAGATCTACACATTTTACTGATTCCTTCTTCTCTGCCCCCCCCACCTGCCCCACTCAACTGCTGCCACACCTTTCAAGTCAGATAGAATTTGATTCTTATTCTCAACATTATTTCCTTAAATTTGGAAGGTGTGTTTTAGCCATTCCATTACTCCATCAGGTTTGAAGGTGGAGAGAGGGGAAACCACCCTGATCCCCCAGACTGGTGTCCGTGAGAACTCTAAGGTGGGAACCTGGCAACAGCTTAGCCTGGCTGGAAACCACCAAGCTTCCTCTGGGGTTACGAATACAGGGAAATGCCTTAAGTGCTCATATGAATGTCAGAGGTTTGTTTGCATCTCCATCTGCCAGGAAGCCTGTTCTCTGAAATTCCCTCTCTGAGTGTATGTGCATACTGTATATATATGGAAATAGACCCTGCTCATCCCAAGACTGAAAGGTTTTTTTTAATGAGGCAGAGCAGCACAAAAGAGGGAGCTGTTTAATGCAACAACAGGCCTCCTAGCAAAGGGCCCCCTTTCTGCACATGGCAGCCGAGCTCCGCAAGGAGGCTGGAGCCATGAAAAGAATGGAGCCATGATGCAAAGAAAAGCATCATTTCATGCAATGCTGCTCTTTGATGGCTTGGTCCTCATCTAAGCCTTTTGGCTTGCAGTGCCTGTAGCCACAGAAGTGACATTAAAGAAGCAGCCCAATGAGGCCAGTTAGTACTCCAATCTTACTGGTTCACCACAGTGCCTTCCTAAATTATTAATCTTCAGACCAGTATAAAAAAATGCGGGCTGGATGGTCCCACTACCAGATGGATCCAAAGTAGCTGGACTACTGTGGCCAATGCATGATCCCTCACAGGTCTGTGGCCACATGGAGAGAGGTACGCAGTGGGGTTCCTTGGGGTTCCATCTTGGGCCCAGAACTGTTCAACATCTTCAAAAATGGCTTAGATGAGGGAATAGAAGGCATGCTCATAAAATCTGAGATGACACAAAGCTGGGGAGAATTGCTAATAACCCTGAAGACAGGTTCAAGATTCAAAAGGGTCTTGATAAACTTGAACATTGGGCCCTATCCATCAAAATGTTGTTTAATGTTGAGAAATGTAAGGTTCTTCACTTAGGCAGGAAAAACCAGATGCACAGCTACAAGATAGGCAGTACCTGGCTTAGCAATAGTACTTGCTAGAAAGATCTGAGGTCTTGGTCTCCACAAATTAAGGATGAGCCGGCAGGGTGCTGCAGCTGCCCAAACATCACGGGAAGTGATAGTACCGCTCTATGCCACATTGGTCAGGCCACACCTGGAATACTGTGTCCATTTCTGGTTGCCACAATACAAAAAAGGCTACTGGGGGGCTAGAAAGTGTGCAAGGAAGAGCAGAGAAGATGGTGAGGGGCTTGGAGACTAAATCCTACAAAGCGTGATTAAATGAACTTGGTACGTTTAGTTTAAAGAAGAGAAGGCTGAGGGAAGACGGTCCTCTGATACCTGAAGGGATGGTCCAGGGAAGAGGGAGCAGATCTGTACTCCCTAGCACCTGAGGGTAAGACAAGAACCAACAGGTGGGAGCTTTACAGTGAGAGATCCAAATTCGAACTAAGGAGGAATTTCCTGAGACTATGAAGCCACGGAACAGCCTCCCTCCTGGAATCACGGGGGCTCCATCGCTGGAGGTTTTCAAAAAAAGACTTGACAGCCCTTTGTCCAGAATGGGATGGGGATTCCTGCCCTGGGTAGGGGGTTGGACTAGGAGACCTCCGAGGTCCCTTCTGACTCTAGGATTCTAAGGGTTTATGTTCATACATGCAACATAATTCTCCGCACAGATATCTCCTAATCCATGTATATCTACTTCAGGAGTTACTTATTTTTTGCACATAGCAGGGTCGTGAAGGGAGGTGTGATGGTTGCGTGTCTGCTGTGGTGGTCTGATGCACAAATTAAGAAGAAAAAAACATTTCAAGCCTATTTCAGGATGAAGAGAAAGACTGCTTCCACCTAATTGACATGGAGAAAATGCAAAACCATTTTTCTTCTCCACTTCCACGGGCAGCAGCAATAAGAATAAGCATCTCCCCCAAAGAAAGAGGACCTTGTTTTTCAGAGATATTGATAAGAGCAACAATAGATACGATTTTTTGAAAAGTTAGTGGGTCACCTTATTTTTTAAACTCCCACAAAAATAAGTACTACTGTACTGAAACTGTGAGTAGGAATGTAAAATATTTCTGACGTAAACTCATCTGCAAAAGGAATGTGGAGTGTGGCCTAGTGGGAAAGGCATTACCCACAAGCAAATCTGGCTAGTTTTCTTTTTTCTCCAGATGTACCTTTTTAATTCTATTTTTTTCAGCTGTTGAGAAACCCAGTCAGCTTACAACATTGTTTGAAGGATGGATGGATGGATGGATGGATGGATGGATGGATGGATGGATGGATGGATGGAGGGATGGAGGGATGGATGGATGGAGGGATGGAGGGATGGATGGAGGGATGGAGGGATGGATAGAGGGATGGATAGAGGGATGGAGGGATGGATAGAGGGATGGATAGAGGGATGGGTAGAGGGATGGGTAGAGGGATGGATAGAGGGATGGATAGAGGGATGGATGGATGGATGATGTACTTTATATTGATTATATAAATTTATATTGATTGTTACAATATTATGGGGCTCTTTAAATTGAGATGACTTCTACGTGTTGGAATGTCCATGTGACATTTTGTGGTCTCGTGATCATGCTGGGAATTGCTAGAGAAGGAAAGATGCCTCTCTGCAAAGGGTTTTGTGCACCTTTTTGTTGGTGTTGTTGTCGTTTTAAAAGCTTCAAGCTGTCTTTAAGACTGATAACCCTTGGCTCCATCCACTCCCATAAGGGTTCGTTCAGAGACACGATGCGGGCAGCTTGCTATGCTAGCTAAAGGCCCTCTGCTTATTCTTGTGTGCCACTGATCATTACTTTGCATTTTCTATTTCTAAAAAACAAGCTGGCAGTCTCCTTATTTGCCGTCACTTTACAGTTAGAATATGCTCTCCCTGCCCTTGCTTTGCAATTGCACAGAATCCATCAATCTGGACCGGCATGGCCTCTCGTCTGATATCAATTCTTAGGAATTTGTAGGGTTCTCATCACATCCAGTCACTCAGGCCTAATCAGGAGAATAAGCTGTTTGGTTTATTTATTGTGTGCTGCTTTCTAATCTAATTTGCCTCTAGACAAGCCAACTGGCCAGTGAGTATCCAGGGTTAATGTGCTACTGAGCAAAGATGGCTTCTCTTTGTGCTTCTTTGCTATAACTAACAAAGTTGTCTCATTTCACTTTCAAGTGGTTGCAAAGTTGTTTTATTGAACGCCGCCCAGAGTCATGTTTGTGAGATGGGTAGCTATATAAATTTGAGGGAGGGAGGGAGGGAGGAAGGAGAGGAGGAAGAGGAAGAGGAAGAGGAAGAAAAAATTTCCCCAAAGGTAGCCAAATGGTGAGATCAGGCAGTGAGATGCACCAATGTCATTCTAAATAATTTTACTAGAAACAGCACTCATTTCTTATATAAACAGTGCAAGCAATTCAGAGAGTACCTGAAATAAAATACGTACAACACAGCTTTAATAGAATTAACTATAGAGTTAACAAGAGATTGCTTTTTGGCTGTGAATATAATTGAATCAGGTGATGAACTTTGTATAAGAGAAGTATTCATCTTCTTACTTTTTTTTGCTTTCTGATTTTTACTTTTAGGCTCACTGCTTAATTCCCTGCTGTCTTGGTATATTTGTATTATATTATTTATTTATTTGTTTCTTGTTACTTTTGTGTATTGTTGAAGGTATATTTTATGCCTAATTTTTCTCTTTTGTATACTTTGAAATACATATAAAGGTTGATATTTATATTTCTTGTCTTCTCTTAATCTTATTACCCAACACAGGTCAGGGGGACAGTTCCTTCTGTCTCCATCTTCCTTCGATGAAGAGGAAAAAAGCCTCAATCTGCCCAGCCAAAGTCCAATAACTCACACTTTGAAAACCGGCTTTCTTATATATCCCCTGGAGCTGCCTCAACTAGCTCAGCAGAAAGCAACGGCCCATTAGCAACCCTTGGGAAGCAAATCAGCAGCAATCAAACATTAGTCTTCCCTCTCTTTGGCTCTTCTTCTTTCTTCTGCCTTCCCCTGTCTTCAAATTCCCCAGCCAAACTCATGTTTGCTCTTCAAACTCTCACTTGGTTAGACAAAGCGTGCCTTTCTGTGAGAACCTTAACTACTGCTGAGTTAAAGTGCTTGCCATTCTTCCTTGAACTGGCAAAAAGCTATTCTGGTATGGAATGGGTGCCCATTGCCAACCATGCCTCCGTTGCCCGTGTCCTCAGTCACTGAAGTCCCCTGGCCTCCCCCCATGGCTGCCTTGGACCATGTCAGAAGAAGGGGGGAAATATTACTTGTACGTTAAAACAGGTAAGGACTGAAGTTTGTCTCACTCATCTGCTGGGAATGAGATGAAGGGAAAATCAAGGAGGCACAATAGAAAGAAATGCTGCCAGGACGTGTGTGTGGCCTGACTAGGTGCCAGTGGGGACAGGCTTTGAATCTGCCGTGCCAAGCATGCAGCGTACCATGTCCTGGTACCAGTCACTGACCAGGCAAAATCACAATTTTGAGCTGTGGCATTAGAATTCTAACCAATGACTCTGAGAGTGGCAACAAACAGGGAGGAAAACTTGTGAAGTTTCCCATTAGGATTTGGTGTTCTTAAATGCAAATAGCTTTGGATCAGGTGTACGTGAATGTAAAGTTCTGCTCTGTGGATCTGAGGGGCAACCAGAACAGTTTGGAAGACCTCCCCTTCTGGGGGCCTTCTTTCTAAAAGTACTCCAGACCCATGTTAAAAATAGTCCAGCTGATAGGTGAAAGACATGGATGTGGTACCGAGTGAAGCAGAAGGGAGGGACTGAAAATGGGCAGACCTCATGCAGGGGATGACAATGCTGGCAACGAGTGTCCAGCGAGTTGAGATTTGGTGGCCCTGGTTGTGATTGGCACAACTAGGGCCACCAGATAACAACATCTATTATCATAACAACGATGGAGTAGACACAAAAGTGCCACTTTATCCTCCAAGGGCAACCTAAGTAACCATAGTACAAACAACTCAGATTCTGCTATAAAAAAGTGCTAAAACTGGGCTTCTAAGGAGCCCATCTTTCTACAATCCTTCCCTTCCCTGCTGCTTTCAGACACCAGCCCTGCTACGGCATGCCATGTCGCCAGCAATTAACACTCGTCGGATGATGATTTGTGTCATAAACTAGTCTAAATGAGCACCTGGTTCGCCATACCACAGTGCTCTGTAATTTGACAGAGAGAGTCTGCCACAGGCTAACCTTTATGCTCCCCCACACCCACCTAATGCTCCCACTCCTCCTTTTAGATTCTTTTAGACTCTTGTTTTTATATTTATACTTTCTGTTCTAATAGATAGATAGATAGATAGATAGATAGATAGATAGATAGATAGATAGATAGATAGATAGATAGATAGATAATCTTCCAGCTTTTCATAGTTTTTCTTTTAGATTCCTTTTAGATATATGCTTTCTATTTTATATCTTTTAGATTTTTTAAAATTATTTTTCTGATGTATTTTCTATGCTTTTTAAATTTACTGTACCCGCCCTCTTGACTGTAATAAAGATTTGATTGAGGGTTTATAGGGAACTCACATCTAAGACCTGACAATGGCCCAGTCAGGCATTATGTGGGCAGATGTCTCTGCAGAAACCAGCTGTCCGTCCCTCCTGCAGCCAAGCCAAAATGTCCGCGGAGGGCAGTGCCCGATGGCCAGAGGACCCAGGCTTGCAGCCGCTTAGAGATCAGTAGGAGCTGGACAGACCCCAACTCCTGCATCATTAGCCAAATGGTTACTGACGCGTGCCAGAGCTTTTCCTTATCAAAAATTGTGGCAGAAAAAGAGGGAAAACCCTAAAACCTGGAATAGCTAAGGACAACTTTAAGGTAACTCAATTACGGGCTGGGCAAGAGCCAAGGCGAAGTCACCAGGACTTGGCAGAAAGAAAGAGGTCATGGAGGAAGAGTCCATAGGCTGAGGCAGTTCTGTATAAAAAGAATAAAAGGAAGGAACTGATGGTTTCTCAGTGGAGGGAGCTGATTGTTGGGGCCTGAGCAAATTCATTCCATTTACACAAATATCGGACTGTTCAAATGATTTATTTAGAGCCGTTAGGAAACAAATTCTATGAGATACAGAGGACAACCCTGTGTCAACAAGCCCAAAAAGCATTCCCTGTAATGCTGGCTAGTTTGCCCCTGCCCACCTGATCCTCGGTGCACTCTCACCTGGACACCCACCAGCCACTGCAGTCTAACACAGAATATATTCATGAACTAAGCAGCGAGAAGCCAGAAAAGTCTGGTTGATTTATAAACATCACCACCATCATAAGGGGTGACTGAATATTTACTGGAAACGAAATCCTTACCCAACCAAGGAATCTTGCTGGAACGATTGGTGTGAGTTAGGCCAGAGTTTGACTGTTACAAAGCCAGAGCACTGTATAGAGATCACATTTTCTCACCTGCTCCCAAATGCTGCTTGGCTGAACTGTGTGCCCAAACTCTTGGCACCATTTCTTTGTTCAAGGTCCTGTGGAGTCATTCCCGCCTCCTCCTTAGTCCTGATTGGGTCACAGGGCACTTTGCAGGAGATGGGACAGACGCTCACCTGTCCCAGAGAGTAGACTTTTCTCTGCACAGAGCTTTTTCCATGCTCACCGACCTACAGCTCTAGGCCAATTGCCTGATGGCTGCCCCATTTTTGCCCCTGGCAAGCTCTGTTTAAAGGAGAAGCAGGGAACTGGATTAGTCTGGGGTCTAAATCCAGACTTTCACCTCATCAGATGGGCTGGGGTAGGCGTTAATGCAGTGACAAAGTAATGGAATGACATTTGTTTACTCCACTCTCCAATTTTCATTCCTCTGTGGAGGAGAAGGTTACCCAACTCATGATGCATGGAATGGGGCTTGAAGGCAGGTTAGGTATACGTGCTTGAGGTAACCCACCCTGATCTAAAGGATCACGAAAGGGAAGAACTGCCTCTTGGCAGGGAAAGATAATGCTGAGCTACATCCCATAGCATGTTTCGCTAATGTAGGGACCTTCTAGATATGTATAGACTGCAACACCCAGAATTCCCCAGCCAGCATGACCATTAAAATTGAGAATCCTGGGAAGACTGCCATAGAATGTACATCCTGTGAACAAATGAATCAGCCTGAAAGAGACCAGTCTTTGGCTCAGTTAGCCTCAGACTGGCCTGGCTTCTTCAGGGTAAGTTTGTTTATTAAATTTATATGACTGCCCATCTCACTGAATGTGACTCTGGGTGGCAAAGAACCAACACTTAAAACCTTCACAGCCATTAAAAGAACCTTAAAAATATAAATAAAAGTAAGATTGCAGGAGAAAGACATCCATCTAAACAGTTGCCCCCACCCTATGGAATATTCTGCCCCCCCCAGAGGTGAGGCAGACCCCTACTCTCCAGACCTTCCGGAAAGGGGTGAAGACCTGCCTCTGCCAATTCACACGGGGTGAGAAGAGGGCAACCAGCCCTGGGGGTGGTTGGCACCTTGAAGATGCTCCCGTAAACTTTATTTACCATCAGTATCTTGAAAGACATTATTTATCTATGAACATGGTTTTTTATTGTAAGGTGGCAGAAAGTTACTTCTCTAGACTTCTTGGAATCGCGTCTTAAAGCCAAGTCGAATCTGAATGATTCCTGCATTTGTCCCAAGGCTGGGTTCCATCAAATTTTAATGATGCGGGGGGGGGGGGGCATGCCTTTGCAGATCTGTGAGGAAATGGATTTGTATCCGCTCCAGAGGCCTTGCTTTTCCCAAGCTGTGGTTTTTGAGGCTACCCCAAAATACTGATTAGATCAGCTCTCAGTTTCAGAAACCAGAATGTTGGTGTTTCAATTTTATACTAACTGGGTTGAACTCAGAAATATTATATTAAAGGCTACCAAGGGCAATCCTTGAAATCATCCAGCAAAGGCAATTTTGGAGCTACTTTTGTTGAATCTTTAGAAATTATGCCAGGACAGAAACCTTGCCGTCAATACAGGATTTTGGGAAACCAAAACTGAAGACTATGTAGCAATGGAAAAACTGATGGTATATATTCATACCAGAACTAATTTCAAGCAGGTATGGTTCCCTTATATACAACATTGGTGTATTTGGGGTATTTCTATAAGCCACCCAGAGTCACTGTGAGTCATATAAATTGCTTAAATAAATAAACAAATAAACAAATAAACATCACACAGCAAGGCAAGCTAAAACCCTACAATATGGTTTTTGAAGAAAAAGAGAAACTGTTTTAAATAATAAGAATGATCCAGACAGAAATGAGGAATAGTGTCCAAAGTAAAGTATAAAAATTATCCAAGAAGCAATTAGTGGCTGGGGGGGGAAATGCAGAAGGGGGAGGGGCTACCATTTTCTGTTAGATTTGCTTTTTAATTTTTTTTTTCTCAAACTCTTTTAGGGGTGTGTGTGTGTGGGTGGGTGTATACTACTGAAACTCTCATTGTGTTTATCTGTTTGTCTGCACTCTCAGCTTAGCTACTGTAAATGGTGCTTTATATGGCAACACTTTTTGAATCAAGGTACCTAAAATCTGCTAACTTAAAGAATGCATAAAAAATCCGGGACCCGTTACTCCTGTGGAATTGAAATTTCCATGATGTTCCAACCAGTTTTATTTGCAAAGATGTGGCCGTTGCAGCGTCCCCGTGGTGATGTGATCATGATTTCTGACGCTCCCTGCCAGCTTCCCACAAGCAAAGTCAATGGTGAAGCCAGCAGGATGTTAGAAATTGCTCCCGCTCCCACTGCTTTTTGGCCCACTCATGGTCATTTTGTTTATCTGTTTAGGTAAGTAAATATTGACTTATTATTGACACTTGTTTGCCACTACAATTATTTTTCTATTTATGATATATACTCTTCTGATGATCATGGGACCATCCAGCATTGGGGTAAAAAAAATATGGTCAGCCTAAAATTTAATGTTCATTCTGGTCATATCAGACTGCACTACCTTTCTCTCAAAGGATGACCCAAGAGGTCACAGGGTTGTCTAGTTTGTATGTATGTATACGTGTGTGTATACACACACACACACACACACACACACACACATACATATGAAGGGGTGGTTGCTTGAATGTTTTATGTAAGCAATAAAAAAGAAGAAAAGAGGACTTCCAGAAAATGGGTCCCAGACTGATGCATGTCCGAAACCACAGAGACGATGTAGAGGCTGGAATCGCGACTGGGAGAGATACCCAGTTCTGAATAGCTTCTCCAGAGAAAGGAGAAGACAAAACAACTGCCCAGGTGTGCTCCAGATGGCTGCTCCTCACAAGGAAGCCTGCAGGATCTGAACGGACTCTGCAGACACCTCGGAAGTAAGAGCACCAGGAGCCGAGGAAGGGAGACCAGGTTGGCAGCCTCAGTGGAGCCTTTTAAAGGACGCTGGGTCTGTCCAAACCTCACTTTCTAAATCACTTTGGATTATAACTAATTAAATGCTAAAGAGATCTTCAGAGTGGCCGTTTAACTGGACCATCTGGTGAGTGCTCCTAGAGCCTGTAGCATATTTATCAGAAAAAGAACAAGAAAATTATAAAAATCAACTTGCAGCAAAAAAGCACAGTAAGAATCTGGATTACAAAGGTTTTAAATGGATAAAGGGTCCAAGGAAAATGTTTTGGACTTCTGGACTTAGTTTATTTTAAGTTCCTGGGAATTAATGAAGTAAATAGCATGTACCTTCATGAGAAAGTATTTTGTTTTGGCTCACTGAGGAAAATGACTGGTGGACTTTTCTAAACAAAAAGGATAAGGGACCGTCATAAAAGTGCAGAGACTGTATGAGAGTAGAAGCACAGAGGCTTTAAAGAATTGTGAAAGTGCAAGATTCAAGAACTGTGAAAAAGGGGGAAAAAAATAGGTAAAAGCTGGGGGGTGTCAATGTCCTTATTTTTTGGATTATAAAGTAAGACAAAGAGAGATAGCCACTACCAGAAAAGCAGTAAAAGAAGGGAGAAAGGGATCGCTGAGACATCAATCTGCTGGGATTACACCCGAGACTTTACGGAGGATGTTTGAAGAGATGGGAAAGGCTGTCACAGCCTCAATGGCGTCTATAGAGGAAAAATGGGTTAATTTGGAGAAAAGAATGAATAAAAAGTTTGAAGAATCTTAATTCGGATCAAAGGTGAGGTTCAGCAAATTAAGGAAAAAGCAAAAATTCTGGAAACTAAGACTGAAGCAATAAGCCAAAAGATGGAAAAAGATTTAGATAATTTAGCAGTACTAGAATTGAAAGAGAAGGAATTCTGTTTGCGGTTGAGGAGAAGAAGAACCTGGTGAGGATGTAAGAGTTTACTTTAGGTAGTTTAGTAGTTTAGGTAATTTAGTTTAGTTCAAGTATGTTTAAGGTAGTTTAGGCTTTCACAAAGTGTTTGGAGTGGGGAGAAGAAGAAATGGAAGCAGAATCGGATAAGATGTATAGAATCATTACAAGATATGCCAAATTGAGAAATGTGCTAAGAGATATATTAATGCATTTTGTCAAGAATAGAACAAGAGATCATATTCTACAACAACACTTCAATAGAAAGTTAAAAATAGGCAACTCTGATGTAATCCTGCTCAGAAATATCCATCAGAATCTCGCATAAGAGTAAAGACCTTTTACACCTTCTTGACTGATCAATTAAAACAGAAGAAAATACCATCTAGATTGGACAAATTGGAAGATGTGATTTTTGACTTTTAAGCAGCAGAGATTTTGATTTAAATCAGTCCAAAAGGTGAGAAAAGGAAGAAAACATTTCATTATTTGAAGAACTAAATTTGAACTAAAGCTGGAGGCAATTTGCTTATAAGAAACACATATAAGAAAGAAGGATAAAAAATATTTGATTTATAAAAATTTGGGAGAGGAATTTATTTCAGCTGGCTCAAGTAAGAAAAATGGAGTTGTTTTGTACTGTATATAAATCCACAATTGCAACAAAAAATGATATTATCTAATGATTAAGGTAGATATGTGGGAGTGGAGATTAATTTTAGTGAGCTTAAGGTTCTTTTGGGGACATGGTGGCACAGTGGCTTAATGACACTGAAAGTTGCCGGCCAGAAATGGTCGACACTTCAGCGGTTCAAGCCCAGCCTTCGCGCAGCAGAGTGAGCTCCTGCTTCCTCCCCAGTTCCTGTCAACCCAACAGTTCGAAAACTCACATGAGTAGATAAATGGGGACTCTCACCCCGGTGGGAGGAAAAATGCTGGTGGCGCCTTGCAAGAGGAGTCGGGAGCAGTTGCCGGTAAGTGCGAAAAACCACGTATGCCCGAAAAGGTCGCGAAGCAACGGAAACCCCGCCTCCTGCGCTCGCCAGCTGGGCTCTGCTCTAGGAAGGAGGCTCTGGCAAGCCACTTCCGAAACACCTTGCCCTGAAAACTGCAAAAAAAAGGACTTGTCCAAAAAAAGCAGTCACTGCAGAGTCGGTAACGACTGAGTGCGGATAAAAAAAAGAGGTTCTTTTATTGGGGGTCTATGTCCCAAAACAAAAATAAAGCTGTATTTTTTAATGGACTCATGGGAAAATTAATGGAGTTGTCATATGAGAATTGGTGCCTAACTGGGGATTGGAATGGAGCAGTTTGTCCAGAACAAGACAGAACATCGGTAAAAGGGGCTAAAATGATGCAAGGCAAACTACCAAAATTTTCCTTTGAACTGATGGACATATGGAGATACAAAAATTGTAATTCTAAATAATATACTTGGTTTTCAGAAAGACATAGATCTTTCTCCAGATCAGACATGTTTTGGACTTCTAAAAACCTGGCCACTCGTGTTAATAAAGCCGAGATATTGCCAAAGACTTTCTATGACCGTAACCCAGTGACTCTAACATATAAGAAGAAGAAGGTTAGAACTCACACATGGAGAAAAAATATCTCACAGCAGATTAAACTTATACAGCATCAACTCTCTATGTTAATGATGAGAGGGATGGAAATAAAAGTACATTTTGCTAGACAGAGGAACTTCGAGTTAGCAAATAAGCCAGGGAAATGGCTGGCTTGTATAGACTGAGAAAGGAGAGGGAAAAGGAAATGATATTAAAATTACAAAATGAGAAAACTATGGTGACTGATAATGTATGTATTCAAAGAATATTCCATCAGTATTATATAAAGTTGTATAAGAGAGAAGAAATTTCACTGCTAAGGGCAGATGAATGATGAATGGACCATAAATGTAAGGGAAGTTGATGTGACGCTATAAGGAAGGTGAATAAGGGCAAAGCCCTGGCCCAGATGGACTATCGGCTTCTTATTATAAATATTTTGAGGACAAGCTTTTATTACTTTTGCAAGGAATGATTTTGATCAAACTCCATTTTAGATAATGGAAAGAAACTGGATAGCTGGACAGGGGCAAATATAGCACTAATTCCCAAAGAAGGACAAGATTTGATTTTACCAAAAAATTATAGACCAATATCATTACTGAATAATGATTATAAAATATTCACGACAATTTTAGCTGAAAGGCTGAAAAATGTTTTACAAGATTTATCCATGAAAACCAATGTGGTTTTTTACCCAAGAGACATTTAAGAGACAATATTAGAAATGTTGTTAATATATTAGAGTACTTGGACCAACATAATGAAAAACTTAATATTTCTTGACACTCCTTTTGATAATTTAATTTAAACTGGACTTTTCTGTTTAAAATTTTGGAACATATGGACTTTGGAGAGAATTTTATTACATGGGTGAAATCGATATATACTTCACATATGGCACAACTAATTGTGAATGGGGAATTGACCAAGCCCTGTGAAATACAGAAAGGAACAAGGCAGGGATCCTCCTTTCTCCGCTGTTATTCATTCTGGCTGACAAGATGAGAGAAGTGCTGGAGTGAAAATTAAAAGTTTATAAACTAAGAGCAATTGCCGATGACTTGGCTTTTATTTTGGAGAACCCTCTAGAAGGGTTCGATGTTTTTGTGGAAAAACTAAGAGAATTTTGTACATTGGCTAGACAAAAAATTAATAAGAAGAAAACAAAGATGTTGACAAAGAATATGAAGATGGAAGATCAAAAAGAATTGTCTGTAAAAACTGGGTTTCAGATTGAGAAAAAAGTTTAATATTTGGATATTATTATAGCATGAATTATATGTTGTTTCAAAATAATTATGTTAAGGTATGGAGTGAAATTAAGAAGAATGTATTAAGATGGAAAAAGTGACAAATATCATTGTTAGGAAGAATATATGTGGTAAAAATGAATGTGTTATCTAGAATGTTGATTTTATTTCAGACATTACCTGTTTTGAGGACTGGTGCACCATTCAAACAGTGGCAAAAAGACATATCCAGATTTACATGGCAGGGGAAGAAACCAAGGGTTAAATGTAAGATTCTCCAAGATGCAAAGGAAAGAGGAGGATTGGGACTGCCTGATTTTAAATTGTATTTTGCTGCCTGCTGCTTGGTTTGGATGAAGGAGTGGCTGTTGTTAAGAAACAAGAGATTACTGGAATTAGAAGAACATGGTCTGAAGTTTGGGTGTCATGGTAACTTATGGTATGACAAAGTTGAAATAAACGTAGATTTCAAAAATCATCATATTAGGAATGCCGTATTACAAATATGGAATAGATACAAACCCAGGCTATGCCCAAGAATATTTTTGTTGGCCTCAGCCCAGGAAGCTTTTTACGGAAAAGAAGCAGCGAGCAAAGAAAAATTGTTAACATATAAAAACTTGTTAGTACAGGAAAATGGAGAGCTTAAGATGAAATCAAGAGAACAATTGACTGCAGAGGGATTTACTTTTCAATAGTTTTCATATGCACAACTAAGAGAAATGATGAACGTGTGATTACTAAAATGTATAAACATTTCCTGAGATTTGAAACGGAAGAAGAAGTTAAAGAATGTGTGATAAAAATGGGCCAAAATTTTTGGTTATAATATTCAAATAGATAAATGGGAGAAAATGTGGTCAAAAGGCCTGAAATTCACCTTTTCTTACAATTTAAAAGAGAACTTTTATAAAATGATGTGCCATTGGTGTATGTCATCAGAGAAATTGTTTAAGATGTATAGAGGTACTTTAATTATTGCTGGAAATTGTGAAAACACAAAGGGACATTTTATCATGCATGGTGGCCTTGTGAAAAAGTGAAAAAGATATTGGACCCAAATACACATGTTGATGCAGGGAGTTTTAAAAATTAATATTCGGATGAAATTTTTATTATAAGAAGATTTTACATAAGCTTAAAAAACTACAGAAACATAAAAGAAAAAGTAGGGAAAAAAATAAAGTATAAAGAAGTAAAAGAAAAAGTGAAAGGTTCAACAGATTTTTAGATCACATCCTTTTCAACAGGAAATAATATAATGTTAATAAATATATAATAAATTGCATTTATGTTGTTGGAGATGCAGTGAAACTAACACTTTATTTAAATATATTGTTCCATTTTAAGAAGCAATTACATGTATTATCCTGAGATTTACCTCAGTCACATGAGAGCTGACTTTTGAACAGAGAAAATGAATGCATAATCAAAAGACATTGTTCAGCACTGGAAAGAGAAACACGTGGCTATTTAGCACTATTTAGCGGTTTGCAGAAGTGACTAATATAGATCAACTGTGGGTGACTGTAATGAATCGTGGCTTCAATGTATTGATCTATGTATGTCTGTAAATATACATATTGTAAGTTCTGGGGGTTTTTTCTTTTTTTCTTTTTCCTTCTGTTATAATTGTGTGTATTATTTTTCTTTTTCATTTTTTCTATTTAGTTAATTAATTTAAAAAGAAAAAGAAAAAGAAATTATGCCAGAACCACACTGTGCAGTTGAAGAGATTTAGTGGTGGATTGGACTTTTCAAGACTGCATCATTTGGTAGGCTAACTGTCTGGTTCCTATAAATCTTATCTGAGTATTTCTTAGAAAGTGTTTTTATGTCGTCAGACATTCTGAACCTTTTGCTTTCTGTAACCTTTCGTGGTTCTGAAATGGTGCCCAGATTCGGTGGTAAGCAGGTGGGAGAACATTCCTATGATGTGGTAAACTTTCAGATATTTTGTTACCGTGTTTTTACTGAGTCCTACCAAGTCACCTTTTTCCTACTATACAAGGAAAAGCCTTCAGCCAGAACCAATGCCACTTTGGGAAAAGGTTGAATTGCCTTTTTCCCATTTTACACTCCTGTTTAGTTTAATGAATGTCAATAATGTCAGCTTCTAATTCTGATTGAAAAGTCAGTCATGAATAAGGCCGGAAATAAACAAGAAATGGGTTTTAAAAAAGCAAATAGCCTTTCCTGCAGAAGGAGGAGGAAGAGCAGGAGGGAGGGAAAAGAATAGAAATCCTAAACTACAGAAGGATTTAATATAACCTTGCAGGAATCAGAGTTTTCCAAATACAGTAGTTCTTAGGCACTATCAAAATCCATTTAGCCCTTGTGAACCCTGCCAAATTGAATAAAGATGGATTATAGAACGGTTATGTATTCAGTGTAGAAAATGTAGCAAATTCAAGGTGTCCATCATTACTCAAGACAGCTGAGGGACATCCCACAGTTTTCATGTCCCCTGCCCGCCCACCCGCTTCTCAGAACTTAAGTAGCTTCTTTGCTTTGCTTCTTTAGGAAAAGCCAACACTTTGATGCAGAATCACAGCAAACCTATGTCCAAAATGGGGCTGAAGGGGGCTCAAAATGGGGCTGAAGGGGGCGCTACTGGAGAAGCAAAAGCAGAGCTAGGATTCTTGCAGGCTTGTCAAACCCTGGTCCACACCTTGGACTCATACCTGGACTTCAGAGACCAGGAAATGTGGCACACAGTCAGAAGCAGCTGTTTTATGAACCATACCCCAGCAGAAGGCCAGATCTTGAGCCCCTGACCAGGCCCTCTTAACTAACAGCAGTGGTCACTGTCAAAACTTTACTTTCCATATGATGCCAGCAAGAACTACTGAATTTCAATTCTTCAGAAATCCAGAAGAACTGGGAGACTGAGCCTAAATTTCAAGCTCGGTGGTCCCTGGCTGGACTCACGATGCCTGGAGAACAGTGGCAAATAGCAGTATGGGTACCCAGCAGCAAAATCATGCATTTGCTCAAGTCATTGCAGAGTGATCATGCCAGTTTGATAGGAGTGTGGAATACTGTAGACTTTCATTTCTCAGCAGCTTTCCAAAAAGGCTTATCATCTTACACATATTACCTTTCATGCCTAATTCTGGATCCCCAATATGGGAAATGAGTCAGCAGCTTTATAACGCAGCAGCTACAAATGTGACTGGACTCAATGACGCATGGCGTCCCTTTTAATGTCTCCCTTTACATAACGTAAATGCTGCCCATTCTAGTGATTCTAAGCAGTTTACAATACATTCTGTGACTCTATTTCTAGCCTCCCAAGAGTTTACATTCAGAGTCTTCTAATTCCTTCTCGCCTAATTACTCAACATTTTATGCCCAGGACCTAAAGGCTCACAAGCTGTATGGGAAAAAGCAAATCTTTTTGGTAGTAATGTAACAAACCCAGTATTTATTTCATTTTGGCAAGACTTGGCAGTTGCAAACACGATGGGAACATTGTGTTAATGATGCAAGCTGAACTGCAAAGCTGATACTGGCCGTGAAAACCAAATTAATTGGGGTTACAACTGGAGCAATACCCTTCTGAATAATTAAGAAGTTAAACAAAATTTGGAGCCAGTTGGACAACTATGCATATGTGCCTAATTATACTCTGGAGTATGTTTGCACTGTGTAGCATCTTTAAAGAAGCTGGAGTGGTAAGTGAGAGTGGGGGAGAGAACATTTAATAATAAGGCCAAAAGGTTACTGGTCCAGTTCCACTGGGCAGAACTAGTAACTACAGTGCCTGGTTCCCTGTCAGCCTCTGCTTTGATCCAACATACTTCTGAGCTTCTTAAACAGAAAGGAGGAATATCTCTGAAGAAAACTGAGCACAGGGATCCTCCTCTTAATGGCAAAGAAAGACTGAAGCCAGTTGCATACCTACAATAGGAAAGGCTGGGGGGCAAAAGAGAAACCCCATTCTCTTTCTCCAGGGCAGTTTTGTGACTTATTACACTCCTGTCTCTCTCCATACAGGGGAGGAATACAGCTACTTGCTTTACCAGGAAGTGTGGAAGACTGCCTTGGGCTACTGATGAAGTTCTCTCTAGGCTGATGGACTGGTTCTTCAACTGAAACCTGAGGCCATTTTCCCCTGAGATCTGTTGGAACATAGTGAGTACCCTTTTTTCCATTTGGGTAGATCAACACTGAGTAATCCAGGTAACCACTATATGGCAGCAAAGGGAGTGTTTCCGATCTCTCTTTACTGTCATCTAGTGGCCATCCAGATTGTTACAAATCAAATGGTACTGGATAAAGTATAGATGGTTAGAGAAAGGGACAGGATGTGTGTGTAATGCATGCATTCCCTTCCACATCTGAGCCAGATCTGAGCACCACAAGCGCATGAAGCCATTTGTGAGAACTTCCTGAGTCATGCCAAACCAACTTATTTTTCTTTTTTGATAGAGTGATCAGTTTAGTTGACCAGAGGAACATGATGGACATAGTGTATCTAGACTTCAGCAAAGCTTTCAGTGAAGCCTTCCATCAGATCCTCGTAGAAAAGATGGAAAAATATGGGCTGGATTAAGCCACCATTAGGTGGATTCAGAATTGATTAGAACAGTTGCGCCAAATAGTGGCTCTGTGCCAGGCCAGAAAGAAGTGTCATGGCATTCAATGCAAAGGCCAGGTGGCCATCTGTTGGGGATGCTGCAATATCATATTCCTGAGCTGGGCAGGGGCTTAGACAAGATAATCAAGACCCTTCCCACCCGTCTTCTGTGATGTTCTGTTTTCTAGTTCCTGGAATCCGTGGAGCTCCTGTGCTTCTCACTGGAACTCAGACCGTGGAATGGAAGAACTCTGGGAGATGATACGGCCATGGATGGAAATAAAATGGCTTGATTGACTGAGTTCTGGGACGGCATGAAAAAAATGAGAGAGGTAAATGTAAAATGTTCTGTTTGCTAAATGCTAAAGTAATTAAACACAGACAAAATTATAAAAGTGCAGGTCTGGGAGGAACTGATTATGCTAAAGGATTTCATGTCGAAGTCATACGCGGAAATTACTGGTTAAGAAAAATAAGCAGACTGAAATTTCAAAAGGGTGAGGTTTATAAGGAAATGCTCAGCGGAAAACAGTCCTCTGTCCGATGACCAGGTGACAAAAAACAAGCAGAATCATTCTTATCAGACTCCTGAGCAGAGCCAAACGCAGTGAAGGCTGGAATGGGTACCATCCAGCCTGGGGAAAGTTTTTCTCCTGATGTTCTTTGGAGGGATAGCATCTAATTACAGACTTCAGCGGGTTTTTAAAATAGCAAGATCTGCTAAGAGACATCAAGGTAAAAGAGTCACCTTGGCATCTTGCCCACTAAACCATTTCTCTTATGTATGAATGCCGTCGTTAACCTAATACATGCTGGATGGCTTTTAGCTAGAAAACAAATAAATCTTGTGCATAAAAGCTTAGAATCTTATTTATGGAACTGCTCCCCTATCAATCATGCAGAGCACTGGGTCCACCCTATTAAACCCAGTTATCTCTCTCCCAGCAAGAGAGGGAAGGAGGAAGGCAGACAGCTGGAAAACAGCTGGAATTCCAAAGGCTCCACAGGTTGCAGACTTTTCAACAGACAATGCCATGTACAGCATGTCTTGAACCTACTCCTTCCTTCCTTCCTTCCTTCCTTCCTTCCTTCCTTCCTTCCTTCCTTCCTTCCTTCCTTCCTTCCTTCCTTCCTTCCTTCCTTCCTTCCTAGGACATATTTTTAATCGTTATGTTTCTCTTTAACCTACTCAGTAGAAAGAACAACTGGGTTACTGTGACTTGCAGGGAAGGAGAAAAGCAACCTTGCTTGACTAGCCCCAAGGAGAAAGCCAATGCAAACTGTGGCCAATCCACGGAAATTATTTCACATTACGTGAAATCTCTGGGGGGTGTCATCTTGCAGTTTGGCATGAGAGATCATCCATATGTGGATGACACCCATCTATATGTTGCCACCCTGGTCTGAGATGGAGGGGCTGGGGAAGTCTTGAACCAGTGCCTGGAGGCTCCACGATCTGGATGGAGTGAAACAAACTCAGATTAAATTTTTCCAGGATGGAGGTGCTGTTTGTCAGTACATATCTGGCCAATCCAATAACAACTGTCCAGGTAGCTATGCTGGACAGTACTGTACTATCCCCAAAAGATTCTCAGATCCTGTCACCAAGCGGGCCTTTGCCTAACTTTAACTGGTGTGCCAGTTATATCCCTACCTTGACCAAGATATGCTGGTGAGCTCTCTATGTCCTATCACTACTGCAATGTTTTCTATCTGGGAGTGACTTCGGACCTGGAAGCTGCAACTAGAATGGAATGCAGTGGCAGGACTGATGATGGAGTTACCCATCTGTGTAGAATAACTTGATTTTGAAGTAGCTGTATTGGTTACTAACTGGCCTTTTACAGCAGAGAATTGTGTTAGATCAGACAATGCCTTGCCAAAACAGAATCTGCCCATCTGGTTCAGATATGTAGGGAGGGCCTCTTGAAGGTTTCTCTCTCCCTCTTGTGAAGTCCATGGGGGTAGACCAGAAAGGAAACCGCCCAAACCAAAATGACAAGATGATTTTGGAAAACTGCAAGAGAAGGAAGACCAACTTGAATGTAGCTTGGATTGATTACAAGAAGGCATTCGACTCCCTGCTACATGACTGGATAAGCAAGTGCCTAGAAATAACAGGGGTCAGTAGAAACATCAGAAGCTTTCTGCAAAGATCAATGGCACAGTGGAAGACACAGGTCAATGGGGATAGACTGGAGGACTCTTCAAGGGCACTCACTATCACCACTACTGTTTGTCATTGCATTGATTCCTCTCTGAGGGGGAATCATGCAATGAGAATACTGAACAAGTCAGGCCATGGCTATCAAACATCAAAAACATCTGCCAGGCTATCCCACCTCCTTTACATGGACGATCTGAAGCTGTATGGAAAAACACCATCTGAAATAGAATCGCTTCTTAACACTGTCCAAATATACAGCTAAGATATTGCAATGGAGTTTGGACTGGACAAATGTGCCACCTTTACCATCAGTAAGGGAAAAATAGTGAAAACTGAAGGAATCAAGATGCCCTATGGAAATAACATCAACAGTCTGGATGAAGAAGATCATTACAAATACCTGAGCACCCTTCAGCCTGACAAAATCAAGCACACTGAAGTCAAGAAGAAGGTTAGTAGTGAATACATAATGAGGGTGAAGAGGATCTTAAAGTCCAAACTCAGTGGCAGAAATACCATCAAGGTGATAAACACCTGGGCATTTCCAGTCATTAGATACACAGCTGAAATAGTGGACTGGATTCAAGCGGAACTAGAAGCCCTGGATAGGAAGACCAGAAAAATAATGACAATGAATCATGCTCTTCATTCACACAGCAATGTTGACAGATTTTACCAATAGAGGTGAATATGTGTAGCTCAGGGTTGAACTGTGGAGTCCTTGGGGTTCTCTGAGCTTGGCCATTTTCTTGCAAACATTTCATTACCCAGCTAGGTAACATCTTCAGTGCTAGGACAGATTCTAATTACTAAGGAACATAGGTGGGCATGGAATGTTGCAAGTATATTAGACAGTTGAAGATGAAAAGAGGGCATTAGAAGAATATCTGAAGGACAGTGAAGAAGATGCACTGAAGCTAGTACACCATGAAGGCTTATCAAATGCCAAAGAGACCAAACTGGCCTATAAGAAAGACTAAATGAAGAACAGAAAAGGAAGGCAAAGTACTACATGGCCAGTACACAAACAAAACTAGCAGGCAAAGCAGATAACAACAAGACCTGGCAATGGCTAAGAGCAGGAAAACTGAAGAAAGAGACAGAAGGGCTAATTCTGGCTGCAGAGACCAAGCCTTAAGAACAAATGCATACAAAGCCAGAATTGAGAAGACAGCAACAGACAGCAAATGCCGCCTCTGCAAAGAAGCTGAAGAAACAGTGGACAACCTAGTCAGTTGCTGCAAGAAGATCGCACAGACTGACTACAAACAACAGTATGACAAAGTAGCAACAATGGTGCATTGGAATATCTGCAAGAAATACCATTTGCCTGCAAACAAGAACTGGTGGGGCCACAAAATAGACAAAGCAATAGAAAATGAAGACACTGAAGTGCTCTGGGATTTTAGAATTCAAACAGACAAGCATCTGCCACACAACACCCCAGATTTAACAATTGTTGATAAAAAAGAGAAAAAAGTCTGGATAGCAGACATTGCAATCAATACCTGGAGACAGCAGAAGAGAAGAGAAAGAACTGGAGAAAAATCACAAAATACAAAGACCTGCAAATAGAAATAGAACAACTGTGGCAAAAGAAAGCAAAGATAGTACCAATAGTAATCTGTGCTTTGGGTGCAATCCCAAAACATCTGGAGTACCACTTGAACACCATCAGCACTGACAAAATCACCATCAGTGAACTGCAAAAGGAGCTTTACTTGGAACAGCTTCCATCCTGTGACAGTATCTTTAACACCATCATACAACAACATCTGCCTATCCCAGGTCCTTGGGAAGGACTCAGTAGGTGGACAAAAATGCCAAATCCAGTCTAAACATCTGGCTGACTTGTGACTAACCATAATAATTTATTAAATTTATATGTTGCCCGACTCCCAGCGACTCTGGGAGATTTACAATTGTTAAAACATTAAAAAAAACAGAGAATACAAAAAACACAAAAACAGCACAAGACAAAGGAACAACGATGGCAAAAAAATAAACCCAGAGGGGAACACAAAGGAAGAAAGGGGCGTCAGTTGTCCTCTCCAAAGACCTGGGCGAAAGGGCGTCTTTAAGGCCCTTTGAAATACCAGCAGGGTGGGAGTCGTTTGAATCTGGGGGGGAACTTCATTCCAGAAGGCATGCTTCTGGGGTCCCGATAGGTGGCATTGTTTAATTGATGGAACCTGGAGTGTGCCAACCCTGCCAGATCAAACCATATGGGCAGATACTATGAGAGACAGGTCATCCCTCAAGTAACCAGGCCCTGTGCCATGGAGAGCTTTATAGGTAGTGACCAGCACCCTGAATCACAGTCGGAAGCAAACTGGCAACCAGTGCAGCTCGTGAAGCAGAGGTGTTACATGGGCATATCGAGGCATGCCCATCACTGCCCATTCCGCTGTATTCTGGACCAGCTGAAGCTTCCAGGTGGTCTTCAAGGGCAG
Source organism: Python bivittatus (assembly GCF_059951505.1). Lineage (NCBI taxonomy): Eukaryota > Metazoa > Chordata > Lepidosauria > Squamata > Pythonidae > Python > Python bivittatus. Next base: position 5,036,871 of record NW_028277053.1, on the reverse strand, counting down.
CCCCATGTAGAGTGTGTTGCGGTAGTCAAGCCGTGAGGTGACCAGGGCATGAGCTAGGTACACCAGATGAAGCTGGGCAAAGCCTTTCTGGCCACAGTTGCCACCTGCTCATGAATTGGGTGCTATGAATTGGGACGGTTTATAAATATTCATAAATACCTAAATAAATACTTAATTTAACCAGTTTGTTCATTGAAATAGCACTAAGATTTGGGCCAGTCCACAAAAAATAATGCAATAGTTGTAGCCCCTCAAGAAGTCAGGAGATAGAATCCAATGATTTCATATACCTCAGTGAGGGACTTTTGCTCCACTACCTTATTCTCATATCTTGATGTGTGCAGCTCCTGCTAGAAAATTCTGGTGGGGAAAGACCTCCCAAAAACACACAGTGCAATTTGATATGTGGCTATAGTCTGGCATTAATACCTGGCCAAAAATGCATGACACATATACCCACGGTTGCCTCAATGAGCATATTTGTATGACACATTGAACCATAAACTAAGCCCATGGTTTGGTTGGGGTTCAGTTTACTGTGTAAACACATCCCTGCAATGTAAAACAAAAAATGCAAGGAGCGGAAGAGAACAAACATGTGTTTAATTTGAAGGGAAGCTGCATTTGCACTTAAGCTTTTTAAGTTTCCTCTGGAATGGCTGTTTCCCCACTGGTGGCCCACCTCAGAAAAAGCCCCTCAGGGAAAAATGAATTGCATCTCATTGAGAGAATCGCCTAAAGCAGTGTTGTCCAAACTTGGCCACTTTAAGATGAGTGGACTTCAACTCCCAGAATTCCCCAGCCAGCATGGCTGGCTGGGGAATTCTGGGAGTTGAAGTCCACTCATCTTAAAGTGGCCAGGTTTGGACAACACTGGCCTAAAGGTTAGCAGAGGATGGGCCCATACGTGGGGAAAATCCCTTCGAGATCTTCTGACCTAGAACACTGAGGTCGTTGGTTAACAGGGCCAAAACTCCCAGCATTGGTGGGATAAGATTACACTGATCAGTCCCAGCTAACAGTATGGCTGGCCTCTTTGGGACCAGCTCATCTGGTTGTTTGGAAGAGTGCCTTCCTGTCCCCTAAACAGACAGACCTGAGCATTACTGACTAGAGCGCATACTGTGGGAACTAGCAGTGGGGAATATAACCAGTTTGCCTTCCAGTACAAAGGGCATCCATTTCAGAGAATCATAGAATATAAGTGCTGAAAGGAGACTTGAGGAGCATCTCATCTGACCCTCTGCCCAATGCAGGCATCCCCAACCGATGCCCTCCAACCTCTAGATAAACACTTCAGTGAAGGAGAGTCAACCACCATGGCCTCATGAGGCAGCCAGTTCCACTGTGAAACAGCTCTTGCCTTTAGGAACATTTTCCTGTAATCTACCCAAAATGTTGCCCCATCTTCTACATGACAGACCTTCAGGTACTTGAAGGCAGCTGTCATGTCTCCCCACAGTCTTTCCTTTAGGCTAAACTGTTTCTTGTAAGATTGTTTTTATTTTTTTTTTAGGTCCTTATCCCCTGGACAACCTCCAGTTGTCCTTGGTAAATGCAGTGCCCAGAAGTGGACGCAATCTTCTAGACATGGTCTGATCAGTATAGAATAGAGGAACAACACCTGTTGATCTTAACCTGATGATAAAGCCTAGGATTGCTTTTTGTTTGCACCATACGTTTGGCTCATGTTCAGCTTGGGATCTACTGACAAAGTCAGACCTTTATGTCCTGCTGCCCACGGTGCCCATTCTGTGCAGGGGCCTTTGATCTTTCCTATCCAAATATTGGCTTTGCATTTGCCCCTCCCCCTCTTTAGGTTATCTGCAGATTTGATAAACCTATTTTCTAACACCTTCCCAAGCCATTTATAAATACGTTGAGCAACACAGGTTCCAGAACAGAGCCCTGTTGTAGCCACTCAGTAACTTTTTCCAGCTTCTGCAGAGTCACTGATTTTCACTTATCAAGTGCAATAGTTGAGTGAGCTCTGTATCCATCTAGTGGTGCCATAGTTTAGCCCATGTTCTGTCACCTCCGTACCAGAATCTCATGGGAGACTGAGTCTAGTGCTTTGCTCAAGTCACGTTGTGTTAAGTCCAACTACAATGGCCAGAGTCGTTGGTTTGGCTAATCCTCGATACACCCACTATGGCTTCTGTGAATCGATGCACTCACTCCTGAATGCTAGAGCTTTGCCCAGTATCAACAACAAACTGACTGGTCTGATTGTAGCTACCTGGGCCCTCTTTTTTCCTTTTTGAAAATAAGCACATTTGCCCTTCTACAGTTTTTTGGCACTATGCCATTTCCACAATTTCTGAAAGATCACAGAAAGGGACTGAAATGACATCTACAAGCTCATTCAGGATTGGAGAGAAACTCATTTACAGTAATCAGGTATAACTCTCTTTTTACTTACCTTGGATTGCCAGTCCCTCCTTATGTATGTACGGTGATTTGCTTGGGTCAGCTTGAACACAGCTCTCCACTGGAGAGGAGACTGAAACAAAGCAGAAATTCAGAAGCTTTTCTTCAACATTTTAGGAAATGAACTTCTAGCAAGACCACTTAAGGATTTTTGCCGGGACCTTGCAAAGTGGATTTTCCAACAGATTTTGTATAAGCCATTGTGCTGTTGTCAAGAAAGCGGCATGGCCATAGCCAAGCAGTCAGTAGAAACTGAGAACCAGAGGAAGGAAGTTTGGAAGCCCCTCTCCCTGCCCCTTGGTTTTACAGGGCACAATTATGGTTTAGAAACCATGGTTTATATACTTGAAGAAGACTTCTCCTTTGCTCCTGACCCCTGTGCTAACAGCCATTACTTCAGCAAGTTGCGCCCACTGGCACGACTGTTACACCAGCCTGCAGCCACTGGAGGTCAAGTTTATTGCTGTTTAGCGGTTTGCTCCGGCCTCCAGTCGCAGGTGCTTGGGAAGCCCAGTGCTTCACAGGAGCCTCTTTTGGGCGCATTCACCCAGCGACCATCAGCTGGCCGGTACACGCATCTGCTATGCCAGTGTTTGCCAGGCAGCAGGTTTTGACCTGAATCCAAGGTCAGCAGGAAATAAAAATGCCCGCACACTGAGGTTATTCCCACCACCTTTGCTGTTTGATTCTATCAATATTGCCGAATGAGCAAAATGAATCCTTGTTTCAATCTATTATTAAATTGCTGGAGAAAGGACATGATGTAGGGAGTTTGGCACTTGTTTTAAAATCATTTTATGAAGCACGTTTGTATTTTGTATTTTGAAGTGTGAATATTTTTATATTTCTTTATAAAATGTGAAATGTGAAATGTGTTTTAATGCATCTTAAACATAATTTAAAACCCACTAATAAACTGCTATTGATTGGAACAATCAGTTGATTGGAACAATGAAGAGTGAAGAAAATACAAATGCATACACAGCGTTTACCAGTTTGACGCAAAGCCACAGGGCTGCCTTCCTCCAAAAGGAATGAAAACTTGGTGGCCAAGACTGGGCTCTTCTGCTCTTTAACAAATACAGTTAAGAACAAGAGACCCAGGAGAGCATCGGAGGAGAGCAGTTGGGTAACATATCAGCAGGGTTTACACTAAGCTATCATGACATTGGTTTTGCAGGGCACAATTACAGTTTAGAAACCATGGTTTATATCTTAGGCAGTATACAAACATTCCAACCTAAATCTGGCTTGGCGTACCCATGTTGCACTAAGTCATAGATCACCTTTTTCAGTTTTTGTTTAGCACAAATGTGTGAACCAGATGCTGAGCATGACAAAGCCAAGTTAGTATTAATATTATTAGCAGCATTATATTAAAAACAGGACACAATTCTTCTCCAGAGATGATCAAAGCAAACCATGACTTTCCATGATCTGTGATCATTCCAATCCCATAATAACACAGGGGTTTTGTGGCAAAAACCCCTGTGAGCTCTTCCTGCTAGAAGCCTTCTCCAAAGTGCTCTTTCTCTTCCATTGCAGAAGAGGGGAGACAAGGGGGGGGGGGGAAGAGGGGCAGGGGCAGGGAGAGGGGCTTCCAAACATCCATCCTCTGGTTCTCAGACCCACACCCACTTCCTTGATCTGATGAGCTTGTTAACTGCCAGTAAGAGGATGCCTGAGGTTCCCAGAAACAAAATCTCCTCTTTTGTCTCTGGCAACTACGCGCTGCCCTCCGCAACCACACCCTTCCTCCTTGTCAGGTATAACCAGTCATTTATCTTGGGCAGAGGGGATCCTAAGGAAATGAATGGGGGGGGGGACGCTGCAGGGGAGAGAAGAGAGCTCTCCAGGCAAGAAATTGCTGAGTATGTGCAAAAGAACCTAGAAATCACACCTGAGTCCCAACTTTGCATACTTGGCAAGAGCTTAGCTCCTGCGCAATTCATCTTCCTACTGGCCTCCCTCCCCAGCTAGAGTAGCACACGCACACACACATGCACACACGCATACAGCTCTTCTCCTCTATTGCAATGTACTGGAAATTACATGCTGACAGCTTTTAGCAGAGAAGAGGATGCCTCGTGCTTCTGGCTGTTCTCATAAGGTCACTATCTATTCATTGCTGCGTCGCCTGATGTACCAGAGAACAAGTGAGGAGGCAGGAGGTGGGAAGCATGCAGCAAATGTCATCATTTCAGTGGGGGCTACCTAGCAGGGGGCGCCTGCAGAGCGGCCATGCCACTGTGGTTGCTGCCAGCATCCTTCCCCTCTCCTCCAAGCCCGCACAGCCACAGGCAGCCACGGCTGTTTGGTTTTCAAAGGCCAGTTTTTGAGAGTTGCGTGGCTAATGGATGGCGGAGCTCCCCAAGTTTTGCTTACAGACATTTTTTTTTTTTATTGAAAAAGAAAAGCCACCTCAAGAGGGCAGAAAGAAATTAATAATTAGTTTTGCATTTTGTATTGGAGATAACCACAGGACGTGTTTTAAAAGGCTGTTCTGCTCGCCCTTCTCACTGCACTAGTTCATTCATTCAATTTACAAGGCCACCTGGCTCATATCGGTGACTCTGGGTAGTGAACAAAACATTAAAACGGACAATCACATGAAAAACCCACACTGAAGAATGAGCCCCACAAAGTTCTCTGGGTGCAATCAATGGAGAGCCGCTCCTGCTCTCCGCCCCTTCCTTTGCAGTCTGTCCAGCAGCTGTTCAGGTGCAGATTGCCAGGCAAATCCCAGAACGACCCACCCCTCATCGCCACTGCCGAAAATTCTGGGGATTGAAGACCACCCATCCCACATTAGGGAAGGAGGTGGTTCGGAGATTTCTGCAATATTCTGTCAGTAGAGCTTTTATTCCAAAAACATAATAAATGCAGAGAAAGAGAACCATTCGTGCAACCACTAGTTGCAAAGCTCGGTCTGACCACCATGGAAGACTACCTTCTAATACTGGATCATTTCTAGAATTCTTTGGAACAAACTGAATAATTATTGGCAATTACACAGGCACATTCACACACTTGTGTGCATGCACATATCTGTTACCATCTCTATTCTTGTGGATCTTTTCCCAAGTGCATGCAAGAGGTGAAAGCAGAGAACATTTATCTGCAATCATAACTGTTTAAAAATCAATCATCATTTTTTTCCATTAAGCAGTTGGCAATAATAAATAATATGTATTCGATTTCCTAAAGTCTCAGAACTATTTCTGAGCATCTCAGCTTCTTTCTGGCATCCTTGGCTGCCACTTGCTTGCTCTATTTCTCTGCCTTTGAAGACGATCAGACGTTAATTTATTGGCTTGGCGTGGGGTTTAGCGGACGTCTGCGCTTCACCTGGTGGAAATGATGCTGACCTGGAACAGACTGGACCTGAGCTCTCTTGTGAGAGAGACGGAGCACCTGCCCAGGCCTCGGGATGCGACTCTGGTGATCCAGGCTAATGTTCCAGTACAGCCAATTCCTGTTTAGTAGAATGTGGGTCCTGTGGCAATGCATATCAGGGGTGTCCGGCTGACTTCATATGCTCTGACTTGCTGTCTACAGCTGGACAGCCTGGGACCCAGCCAGCCAGCCAGCCAGCCAGCCCTCCCAGGGAGAAGATGGCACCATCTTTTTCAAGGCACCAAACTGTGGGACAAGCGCACCGACAGGAACTGCAGGCAGAGCCTCCCCAGCTCATCTTCTTCCTAAATGTTGGGAAGGCCTGTTTTGAAGGATGGCTCCTGAACCATTCAGGGCTTCAGAGACAAATATCAACACCCTGAGTCCAGCACCGTCACTCATAGGCAGGCAGAGAAGCACTCTTCGCAGGTTTGCAGATGTTAGTCTTAAATAAGAGTTTTTATGGTCCCATCTTACAGGATGGAGGAAAAGGTTTCTTTTGATGATGAAGATGCCCCTAGAGATGAACCTCCTCAGCAGTTACAGGGCAAGTCTGAGACACTGTAGGAGAATTTCCCCACTAGAGCTAATGGAGGCCAGCAACACCCATCGTTTTGTAGCACAATTTGCATTAATTCCCGTACTGTGTAAGCTGCAACAGCAAACATAAAAAAGGGCAGAAATGCAACCCCCTTAAATAGGTTTACTGTGTGCAAGTCAAAGTATACATGGAGTCTGTGAGGTCAGGAATAATGAGGTAATGAAGGCAGAACTACATAGAGAATGGTTGATTGAGAAAACAGGGGGGGGGGTTTGTGGAATCAAATCTGAAGTGCCACAGAGCCCTAGTTTTGGGCTGGGTAAGAAAAGGGAAACTCCCCGTGAAACAAGAATCCTTTTTAGACTGATGTACGTCTATATTCTGTGAGTCCAGAGACTGCCAAAAAGAACAAACCGTGTGTGCTCTAGTTGCTTGAAGCCGGCTAATGCGTGTGTCCTTGGAGCCCACCTGCATATATGTTTCTTTACTTTTTTTCTGGCAGATCAAAAAAGAAACCTTCTGAGACGCTGCCTATGAGTGACAGTGGTAAGGAAGACAGGTTGTAAAACCTATCAAAGCGTACCTCTGAACAGAACAGCTTTCTGACCATGCAGAACCTTTCTGGTTCATTGCGAGCAGATGGATTGATTGACTCTAGGCAGCTTACGTGATATGAGAAAAATTTAAAACTTCTGTGGTAAGCTAAAAATAAAAACAACCAAAGCATGAGCAAATTTGTATAGAACCTCACAAATCACATCTTCATTACGGTCATAGAGCAGCATCAGGAGGGTGGGGTGCAGTCAGTTAAAAAGCAGAGAAGATACACCGGAGTCTAAAAATTATGAAAAGCTAGAAGATATTAAAACAGAAAGGATATTTAAAAGTCCATAAGAGTCCAAAAGAGGGGTAGGAGCATTAGGTGGGTGTGGGGGAGCATAAAGGTTAGCCTGTGGCAGACTCTCTCTGTCAAATTACAGAGCACTCTGGTATGGCAAACCAGGTGCTCATTTAGACTAGTTTATGGCACAGATCATCATCCGACGAGTTTTAATCGCTGCTGTGCAGAACCTGGCAACATGGCATGCCGTAGCAGGGCTGGTGTCTGAAAGCAGCAGGGAGGGGAAGGATTGCCCTCTGCGCCCTGAGTATTTTGCAGTAATGGCCAGATGAGGCTAGTGCGAATGTCTTTGCAGTACAGGCCCTGGAGAAGCACGTCCAGGGTCACAGGGGCCTTGTCTCTCCGGGCAAGGGACCTTCCCGTATCGGCCCTTCAAGGACAGCGGAGGGAGAGCATGGCATCGTGCCAGAGTAAAGGCCCTCTGGTGCTGAGGTACTTCGAGTTTAGTTGAGTGTGCCACGGGGAGGCAGAGTACCTGTTGGGTTCACTGGCAGTAAAGGTTGGGGTCCTGGCTAGATCCAACTGGCGCGCTTTGTCTGCTACATGCTTTGGCCTGATCATATCTCATGCTGCGTAGAAGACCCCGAGAGAAGCCCAGGGATGAGATTTTAGTTGCCATTGCCTGTTTCCACGTGGACTGAAAATCACCCCCCGCAGCTCATGGGGCAAGGCCAAGGGGAAAAAAGGAGAGTCTGAGCCAATCGTTGAGTATGGTCACCCACACTCTAGCCTCCACTTTCACAAGGCCAGTCTCTAGTCTCAGGGTGGCATTGGAGAAACATATTGGGATTTGAAAGGCTGATCTTAGAAATTAGGGTTGTACAAGTTCTAATGGTGCAAAATTGGAGAAGGGGCCCAGTTGGGCACCATAAAGAAGCTGAGCTATTGGCTTGGCTTCGAATAATTTGAGTGCTGCAGGCAAGTAACGGCCACCTCTTGTCCCCCCGCTGGCTTTGTGCCTTGGGCGGGACCAGAACTCACGGCCTGCTGCTTTCCAGCCTGGTGCCTTAACCACGACACCATATGGGCTCAAATACGATCCAAGGGGAGAAAAAAACTTTTAGGTGATATGAAATGATGAGTGGAAGTGAAACAAAAGACTACAAAAAAGTAGATGAAGCCATTCAAAAACCTGAAACTGAATGAGAATGGTGACTGTTTGATTAATATCTGCCTAGCAGAAAGGCGTGTTTGCTCCGAATATGTGTTTGAGCCTATTCATGCGTATGTGTGGCAAAGGAATTAACATGAATTGAAAGACATGGTGCTTTCATTGTGTATGACGAATGGTTGAAAGAATTAGTATAGCAAAGACGATGAGAGCTCTGAGGAGCTCTGCTGATGGGAAGAATGAAAAAGAGGCTGTGGACGGAGAAAACACACACAAGAGAGCGACTGACCGCTGCAGTCCCAGCTGCAGGACGGGAGGCCAAGCCCGTGGTCCGCAAGCTCCCTTGGCAGCCACCTCCCTTCAAGGCCAAGAAAGCCCAGCCTGGCGACCTGCCCCCTCCCCGGTCAAGAGCCTCTCCTGCACCAGCCGGGCCTCTGCAGTGCCAAGCAGGGCCAGAACCTCTCTGGTAAGAGGCCCCCCCACTGCTGCCAGAGCCTGGTTTCCTTTCTTCTCAAATCCATCACCCACCAGTAGAAGAGGACTGCTCTTTTTCTAAACAAGAAGCAAACATATAATCTGTACAGGGCGCATCTTGCTTGGGATCTGGGGCTTCTGAAAGCGGTTGGAAAGATTTTTATCTTTTTAGAAGTGGAAACAGATTGCCCCTGCTCCCTGCCAGGCCTTTCTTTTCACAGCCCCCCTTCCCCCAAGTTCTTGCAGACCCAGGCCCCACAAGCAGCTCTTCTCCATGGGGCACCAAAGCTGGGACGCTGGAGCCGAGGCTCTCCGGAGGCTGCCTCCCCCCCCCTTAGCTAAAGTGTTCTGTTATTCAAGCATAACCGTCCCCTTGCCCATGACTTTCTCTCCCCACAAGCTGATCTGCTTGCTGGATGATCTGCTTGCTCCTGTACAGCCACAGAGCAACGGCCGTACTGTTTGCTGAAATAAAGCTTAGACTCTGTGGGGGGGAAGGAATGTAGGCTAAACAAGGAGCCTCCAACATGGTGAACAGAATTAATAATGACGGAATGACTAGGGATGAAGCTGAAGTGCGGCATATTTTATTGGGAATGACAGTGGTAAAATTTTTTAAAAGGTGTTATAAATTCTGAAAGAATCTTGTAAAATGGTAAGGCTGTACATGTAAATAATTTAACTGGAGAAATGTTAAAATAGGGATGTGATTTGCTAATAGAATGGCTAACAGCTTGTTTAATGGGTGCACGGATGGTTGGAAGAGTGATGTCAGTGAAGGGTGTTATTTTAGTATACAATTTTATACTCTATACAAACATACATATAACAGTGCACTCTATCTTATAAAGGTTGTAAGAGAAATAAAGTTTATGCATCTATTCATTTAGAGTGTTTAACAGCAAATGGGCTGAACCAGGACAAGGGAGTTGATCGTTGGCTACTGCATCCACTATGGAATAGAACCGATGCATGCCTGAGAATGAAATAAGTGCTTAGCACATCGTTCAGCACTGAGCAGGAAGTAAGAAAAGGATGTGCGATGTTCCCTTGGTTGTTTCATGGAATTATGGAAATATGTACAAGTAGTAACCCAAAACATGCAGGGTCATGAAGCGGGAAGTGGAGGGAGTCCCAGGTAAGGAGCGCAGGGGTGCTGCAGGGGGGCGGGGGAGGCCCTGGGAGGCCCGGCACAGGCCACGCACGAGTCGGGAGAAGGGATGCTCAGTGTGGCGTGAGCTCAGGAAGGCTGGGGAATGGGGGCAGTGTGTGTGTGTGTGTGTGTGTGCAAGCGCAGGGAGGCCAAGGAAAGGGCATGGGGTATGTGTGTGCATGTGTGCAATCGCGGGGAGGCTGTGGAAAGAGGGCACAGGTGCATGTGTGAGAGTGCAGGGAGGCCGAGGAAAGAGAGCACAATGTTTGTGTGATTGCAGGGAGGCCGTGGAAAGAGGGAGTGGGGTATGTGCATGCGTGTACGCAAGTGCAGGGAGGCTGGGTAAAGAGGGTGCAACGTGTGCGAGCAAAGAAAGGTGGGGGGGACTTACCCCAGCAACTTGCAACCTTCCTTGATGGTTTCCCGTTGACTTTGCTTGGGGGAAGTCAGCAGGGAAGGTGGCAAATGGCGATCACATGACCGCGGGATGCCGCAACTGGTTGTAAGTGTGAACTGGTTGCCAAGCACCCAAATTTTGTTCACGTGACCATAGGGGTGCTGCAACTGCCAGAACTTTGAGGACCGGTCATAAGTCCCTTCGTTCAGCACTGTTGTAATTTCAAACAGTCTTTGAACGAAGGGTCATAACTCAAGGATTACCTGTAGAAAGAAATTTGATTTTCAGCCTATGAGCTCATGTTTAGAAAACCTATGCAATATGATTTGATTTGATATTTTCATACATTTAAATGAGGAGAGAAACCTTTTCTTGAACATAACATGGGGAAACAGCAAACATTTCAAGTTTTTTCTTCTTTTTTTTCCAAGATGGCAACAGCTTAATAGCCTAGTCAGTAATTCATCTAACTGCCTACTTAGTCATTCAGTTATTAGAGAAGAGCAGGAATCCCTCCTGCTAAAATGAGTAAGAAGAAACGTAGATCTAGCCTTGAGACTCTGAAGCAGTTGAACGCTGCCAAACAGTTCAAAACCGATGTCTGCCTAACAGCCAGTGTTGCTCCTGAACACCAAAAGCCTCCCAACACTGAGGATATTATAAACAGACCATTAATTCCATCTCCAGCTTATCAGCCAAAGGTTTCTAGGATAGCAGGAGCTGCCTCTCAGGACAACGAGGATCAACAGACAAATATCATCACTGGAAGGAAAATAATACATTAGAAGTCAGTACTCGCTCTAATTCTTCTGACAGGACAACCCATAGTGGGATTAACGGGTTGCCGGCTAAATCGGTGCGGATGTGATGGCTGGCTATTCCCTCCTAACTGTACAGACCGCGCTAGACTTATTTGACCAACCTTCATCCATCTCTGTTAGGACTGACAAACAGATGAATGGAATAAAAGCTTATGCAGGAGTCTCACTAAAGGATGAGATTCTAAGGGGTCTGTGAGATATTCGCTAAGCTAGCTTGTTCATTGCCAACTTCAGACCGTGGATTTGGTCCAGGTCACTTCACTTCCAGGCTGTATTGGTCGAGATAGAATACACCTATTCTTTAGCACCCCAGCTATTCCAACTGTGGTTTTAGGAATGCAACCCTTACTTATTTATTTGTCAAATTTATATGGCCGCCCATCTCACATGAAGTGACTCTGGGCAGCGTATAATAAAACCTGCTTTGTTTGATATCTTTCCGGTCCAGACATTTGCAGGCCTTAATATGAAATTCATTTCAACCAAGACTGTAAGGCAGCAGACGTCTTGCAACACGGTGCCTGTCCAGCTGAATGCCAAGCTCCTCTTATCTTATTTCCAACCTTGACAACAGAGAGAACAATTAATCATTCTATCAGCTTCAACAGCTCCACTGAAACACTGGACTCTTATGAACATGAACTGATTAACTCCTTCTGTACAATGACTTAAAGATAGGCAGAGGAAGTTACAGTCTAGAATTGAAGGCTGTAAACTTAATTCATGAGACGGCACAGCCTTTTGCACATCTGGCACATTGAAAGAGGGCCCTAAATCCATTTACACCTACAAGCTGCCCTCAAACCTCTTGGAAGAGTTGATACAATCTAAAGGCAGCATTCCTGCTATGACAACCATTTGTCCAAGATGGTATGAGGACTCCTGCCTTGGCCAGGGGGTTGGACTAGAAGACCTCCAAGGTCCCTTCCAACCCTGTGATTCTATGACACAGATTATTTCAGAATGGTGGAGTCCTTGGGGTTCTCTGAGCTTGGTTCTTTTCTTGCAAACGTTTCATTACCCGGCTAGCTAACATCTTCATCTGAAGATGTTAGCTAGCCGGGTAATGAAACGTTTACAAGAAAAGAACCAAGCTCAGAGAACCCCAAGGACTCCACAGTTCAACCTTGAGCTACACATATTCGCCTCCATTGCTATTTCAGAATGTCCCAGACCACAGGCTGAACTCATTGCTAACATCTCTATGGTTTCATCATTGTCAGAAGTTAGTTCTGGAGAGCATAGTCTTAATTTCCCTCTGAGCTCCATTAACCTTCCAAAGAGCTATACATAGAGGCTCTTCCCATCAACTCACATGCTTGCAGGCCTCAGGAAAATTCAGGGTTCTTCACTCCCACCTCTCTCTTAACAGAAAATTCTGGAGATCTAACACCTGGTCCAACATTACCAGAGTTTCTGCAAGCTGATCAACATCCATCAGGAGCTGTGGTCACTACTGACCCACCCTATTTTCCTATCATGAGATTCCTCTACTATAGAAATGGCAGCTTAGCTGCTCAGACACTCAACAGACTGGCAAAAAAACAAAGCTAGGAGACTGAACTTGGCTTCCTGGAATATTGCTCAGTGGAAGGTCAAGATGGATGACCCCTTTTTCCTGGACCGAATGCATCCATATGACATAATCCTGTTACAGAAGACATGGTCTCAGGAGAAGCTGATTCTCCAGGGATTTGTAGCACACTCTTTAGAAGCCACATCTAGAATATCTCAGGGCTGGGCCTGTGGGGGTCTTTGTACACTGGTCAGTAACAATCTCAGGGCTACAACTACTCAGTTTGAATCCTACGAGGACTTGGCTTTGTGAGACTAGGCTGAAGCTGCCATAACCTAAAGATGAAGCAGGCACGTAAGCAGGGAGGACAAAAGCCAGGAAACTTATCTATGGGATCCCTCGGGGAGGTAGATAAGAAGGAAGCAAGTCGTTAAGGAAAAACAAAGGACCTGAACCAGAAAGAGGAGGTTGGGCCTGAGCACATGGAGGCCCTCGCCCCAATCCCATCAACTTGTACTTTTGGGGATAAAAGGGGTCCCAAAGCCCGCCCACTCTGAGTCGTCTGAGTCATCTGAGTCTTCTTGGTCATCTGAGTCATCCAGACTTGGCGGCTTCTGTCCCTCTAGCTAGTGCCTGGCAGCCTAGTTGGGAAGGACATGGGTAAGTGTGTGTGTGTGTGTATGAGGAAGAGCAAATGTACCTTGCAACCAGTAAAGTTTTGCTGTTACTTTAAATTCACTGGGTCTCCGTGTATTACAAAGAACCTCTTGTGCCTCAGCGTTCGGTTGGAAGTGGTTTGTGTGTATCCCCAATTATTTCCCCGCTGTTGACCAGGGCTGTGTGTCTGTCTGCTCCAGCCGCACCTCTCTGGGAAACCGAGGTAGAAAGCAAGGGGGGCTGACAAGATCCGTGTGCCTCAACAGGCTGTGTGTGTGTGAGTGAGTGACCATAAGCCGAACCTGGGAGCAGCGTCTGTAACAGCTTTAACATCCATAATTAACCTACCCAATCAATATCTCTTACTTGTCAATGTTAACCTCTCCATTTGTAGTCTGTTTTCTTTAACCAATACCATTTGGGACAAATTGGAAATTTATATTTCTAAACTTACTTGGGAAAACCCAGATGCAGCCCTAATAGTGGCAGGTGATTTCAATGCCAGAATCAGCCCGTTTTGGCAGGTGTCTCTCTTTCTCTGAGGGATATCTGGATAATAAGATGTGACACCCTAGGGATTTGGGAATAAACACTGCAGGCTGGTGTTTAGTACAACGCTAGGGGCTTTCAGCTTTGCATATTAAACAGCGTGGCAAAGGGTGATACAGAGGGAGAACTCACATACTGGGGGACCTGGGGGTCAAGCACAATTGACTATATGCTGGACCTCATGCAATTTATTTAATAGGGTGCTCACATTTAAAGTTGGACTTTGATTGGACAGTGACCACCTTCCTTTATTACTCTACTTGGACTGTAGCCACCATCTACCCCATTTAGTTAATGATTGAAGGGAGGGAGGTGTCTGTGGAGTTAAAAGCATTTATAGGATTAAATGGACCGCAAAACAGGTGCAGCAGATACAACTTTTGCTAACCGTCAATAAGTTCTCTAGCCCCCAGGAACTTCTGATGTCAACTTCAGATCCAACAGATGCCCTAGACACATATCAAGATCTTATAGGCCATCCAACTGCTCCTAAATTTTCCCTCCCGGCTAGGAGAAGACCCACAGTATCGCTCGGAAACCATTGTTCAAGCAAGAATGCATCTCTGCCATGGCAGAATTAAAGGGAGTCATTAAAACCCATAGATGGAGCAAGTGCCAATAATTGGCTTTTCGTGCCACACACTAAAAGCCAATTATTCAACCAGAAAAGGTTGATTTTAATTAAATTTTAATAAAATGTTGCCTGGGCAAATTGGGAGCGACTTTTTTAAGCTACAAGGAATACGAACACCTCTCTATTCTGGAGACCGATCTCCTCACAGAAAGGGAGCCAGCAACCGGAGACTGGGATTCCAGCTGCTAGATGGGAAGAGGTCTGTAGTACACTCTATACGTCCCCTCTCCCCATCTCCCAGCCTCCAAGTGAGAGAGTGCCTAGCATCCCTTCATGGTCTCCAGTTTCCCACTTGGAGATTTCAAAATTAGTAAATTAGTTGACAAGTGGGAAGCCCCTGGCAGGGACCAAAAACCCCCTGAGTTGCTGAAGGGAAACACTGACCGGTGGGCTCTTTGCCCACCTTAACAACACATTCCAAAGGGCAGGTAACTGGAACCAGTCCATAACTATTCCTATCTCTAAGGCAGGCAGCAGTACCGATCCTCTCCATTACCATCCAGTTAGCCTATTGAGTGTCCCCGGCAAGCTATATGTCCGCTTTCTAGACCACAAGCAGCTGGAGCAGGAGATGAACAAGCAGGATTTAGAGAAGGTAGATCCACAATGGATTAGTGCGCCATCTTGCACCTCTTAATAGAAAAATATACATGCAACCCCCTTTATAAGCTGCTTGTATTGATCCAAAATCAGCCTTCGATCTCATCCCAAGAGAGAGAGACTGGTGGAAGCTCACTCCTACATCCATTGACCAGTGGCTACTGTTACTAATCAGGGTGCTGCATGAAAACACAGTCCTCCAAGTTAGATGTAATGAAGCAAGCCATCTTATTACAGACCTTCCAATCTGTCGAGGAGTGAAACAGGGATGTACTGTATTTTGGCTCCTCTACTATTTAATATTCATATAAATTCAGTGGTCACTGGTCTTACCAGAAAATAATTTTACCTCCCTAAGCTCAAGGACAGAGATTTGGTGATGCTGCTGTCTGCCAGCGATGCAGCAGTCCTCTCACTTAAACAGGTCAGCCTTAGGAAATGTTGGCGGGCCTTAGCAGAATTTTGTAAGGAGGAAGGACCTACAGTTCATTACTCCGAGACAAAGATTTTCCTGGGAAGACCTAGTTGCCATAAACAACAATGGCAAATAGGAACCAACAAAATAGGACAAGTTCCAGTTTTTAAATATCTTGGAGTAATCTTCCAAGCTTCTGGAAGTTGGCAGGAACCATCTAGAGTAGTTTCTGCCCAAGCCAACAATAGTGCCAAGGCAGTCCCGGGCTTTTTTCACTCAAGATGCACAGCTGCTGCTGCCATTAAGCTGCTTAAAGCTAACTCTATATCCCAAGTGCTGCACGGCGCACAGATACACACCTACGAAGATCTAAAGCCCTTGGGTGCTGTTCAGGCTAAGTTTCTGCAAGTTTCTTCATTCAAGAACAAGTGCCCTGTGGTGAACCAAATGGATTTCACTCAGGTGTCGAATCACATTGCCCAGCAGGTGGGACAGAATTGGCTCCAGCTGCTGTCTCTGGAGCCACCTGTCCACCACCTGGGACCCAGTGGCCACAGCTGCTGCAGCAGCAGCTCTTGTAAAGGCAGTGCCCAGAAGTGGACACAATCATCTAGACGTGGTCTGGTCAGCATAGAATAGAGGAACAACATCTGTTGATCTTCAGCTACACAGCCAAAGGCCCATTAGCCAAGCTTTAAGAAAGAGGACTAGAAACTTGATGGCTCTTAGCAGTTCCCTAAACCTGCGACGCTCTATGCATGCTGCCACAATCCTTTCCTCCTTCTTGTGCCCCATTCATGGCCCCATTCAGTGACAAAGCTCCTCCGTACTAAATTCAGCTCCCTCTGAAGGAGCGTGGTCAAGGAGGACCAAAGCCAAGTTCAGAAATATAAGTGGTTGATTGTGACTTAGCCTTAGAAAAGCAAATGCAGTTGCCCTGCCTTCTTTCCCTTTCTCTTCTCCCTACCTGAATGACATCAGATCCATCCAGGAAACAGCTCAAGGAGGGATCCGCTTTCTCAGGCTATGCTTGCTCAAGAGATGCGATTCAAAGGGCCTGTGTGGCACCAGGGTTCACACATGAACAGCCACTGCAATTCCAGCCTTAACAGCAGCTGTTGGGTCCCAATTATTCCAGAGGAAGTTCATGCCTTGGGGCCAGGGAAAGTTTTTGACTATGGAGGAACGTCTTTGGAGGCCCACAATACATGTAGATTAACAGTGCTGAACTTCAGGATGACGAGGGCGAGAGCACACGGGGCAGGGGAAGTAGCACCAGATTCTTCAATGAAACAACCTGCTCAACAGCATCTGCAGTATGCCCTGCCTGGATGGACCTGACCTTCAAAGTATCATGCCTTTTATTTCCAACAGAATTGTTGAGTTGGGGGGCATACAAGTTTGATAAATTATTATTACATTATTATTAGGCCAATATGAATTTATGTAAATCCTCCTCACCAGCCTCTCTGCAGAAAAGAGAAGACATTCCCTTCCTAGGGAATGAGGATCAAGGACCAAGACACGTAGAAAACAGCCAACTTCCATGAAGAAGCTTCTCAGTCTCAGTTCAATCCTACAATCAAATAACAATGTTTCCTTCTTATGAGCCCAAAGGGTCAATATTTGCCAGCCTGGAAGATTAAGTGTTGGCATGTAAGCTGAGTGCAAACATCACTAGAAAAGGTTGACACTTCTTGACAAGAGAGAGAGAGAGAGAGGGAGGGAGATCCTTGTCAATTCCTCCATTCCTATCTTTTCCAGAAAGCCAAGATCCCCAAGGCAGATGGCACTTTCTAACTGGCTGAAAGAGAAGCAGCCACAGAGGGACAGTTCAAAATTGCTCTGTTGCTTTTTTTTATAACAGCATCATTGGTGTGCAAGTCACATTATATAATGACCTTTTCTTACTATTTTCTTACTATTATTGTCATTATTTTGTTGTTGTTGTTTAGTCGTTAAGTCGTGTCCGACTCTTCGTGACCCCATGAACCATATTGTGCCAGGCCTTCCTGTCCTTCACTGCCTCCCTGAGTTTGCTCAGTTTTATGCTCATTGCTTCAGTGATGCCATCTAACCATCTCATCCTCTGCCGTCCTCTTCTCCTTTTGCCTTCAATCTTTCCCAGCATCAGGGTCTTCTCCAAAGAGTCCTCTCTTCGCATTAGGTTACCAAAGTATCTGAGCTTGAGCTTCATTATCAATCCTTCCAATGAGCAATCAGGGTTGATTTCCTTTAAGATTGACTGGTTTGACCTCCTAGCAGTCCAGGGGACTCTTAAGAGTCTTCTCCAGCACCACAGTTCAAAGGCATCAATTCTTCGGCGCTCAGCCTTCTTTATGGTCCAGCTCTCACAGCCATACATTACTACTGGAATTGTCATTATTACTGACAATTATAATTAATGCATTATATATGACTTGTAAAAACACTACATATTTAATTTCTTTGGGGGCATGTATCCTTTTCTTCCTTTGCCACGGATTCTGGATCTCAGGAGCCAACTGCAGTGTAGACACTGACATTATTGTTCTAATGCTCCACGATGGCCTCCCTCTTCCTTTAGCTCTTGCTTTGAGCAAACCATTGTTTGCCATTAAATCCAAACCAGCATGCTGTGGTTGTTGTGAGTGAGACAACCACGATCGAAGGATGGATAAAAGGGAACATTCTCTTCTTCTGGAGCACCTTTGTGAGAGTTGATCCTGAAGAATTTCTTAGTTCCATCATGAAAATCCAAATCAAAGCACTTGTACTGATTATCTCTAATGATTATTATATTGATTTATCTCCATAATAATAAATAAATAAATAAATAAATAAATAAATAAGCAAAATGTGGTTGTTGGGTTTTGGTTTTTTTTACTGTTTATTGTCATCACTGATAATACAATGCTAGATACAGGATCATTCTTCCCCTAAAACCTGATATGTGCCTAAAAAGCTTCAAGGTGTGTTTTCTCACCAATAACCCGAATGAAGTCTTTCGTTTATATAATTTCAACAATTTTCTAGTTAAAGGTTGGCCATTAAGGAATTAAACTGAGGAAATGAATTAAATTAGGGAGCTAATTAGAAGGTTGATGAGACGCAGAATGTTCACTGATGCAGCAAAAAAAAAGTTCCCATTCATCACTGGGTTCGTTGGATTAATTTATAGGAAAACTTAGTTGGGCTCCATGAGAAGGCAACTGGTACAGTCTTGCCATCCTTTCATGAAATAGAGGAGGGCCACTTTCCCTCAAGGTCTGGCGGAAAGTGCTCAGGAGATGAGAAACTTCCTCCATTCCCTTGGAAGTTTATCACCATGCTGATATCTGTCTTATTAGGAGAGGATTTCATTCTGGGTTAAAAAAAAAAAAAAAAGTCTCTCTCCTTGGCCTCAAGTCTCTAGAAACAAAATCTGAAAAATAAATCCCTCCTTATTTGCTCTTTTAATCTACCTATTTCCTCTGAAGCCTGATGGGCTGCCCAACCAGGCTTCCAATACATGTAGATTAACTGTTTCCTTTAATGGCAATGAATCAAGCTTAAAACATGTTCTATCTATCTATCTATCTATCTATCTATCTATCTATCTATCTATCATCTATCTATCTATCTATCTATCTATCTATCTATCTATCTATCTATCTATCAAATTTGTCACCGCCCATCTTGTTAAAAACAACTCTGGGCGGTTTACAAAACATGACGCATGACCTGATTTAACTCTTCAGGAAGCGCTGGGGCAACACATCCAACTTCCTGTCTGGGGATGGAATACTGAGATCAAGGGAAGGAAGGAGCGAGAAGGTCCACCTGAAAGAAAGATCAAGAGGCAATGGTTAAGAGTACCATGTCTGGATTGCAGATAAGAATGTCTACTAAGTGGCAACAAATCCATACAGAATATTCCACCTCATTGCTACTCTCTAAGGATCATGTAGACTTTGGAGTGCAGATACAGTAGCCCTAAAAACGAAGAGCGAGGCCATATTCCAAAATCCATATTAGAACAGTAGACAACTTACATTATCTTAAGCTTTGCTAACATGACCTACTTTCTTCCACTCAGTTTTTCACTAGGGACCGTTCTCCAGTTGCCCCTACCTATGACACAAATATGCCATGGTAACATATTTTGCTCCACCGTGGCATTCCATTCATCTCATCCCATTCCCATGAGGATGGCGGCCTTAAGTCATCCTCAGTTGTATCAGCATAGCAATTTCTTCTTATTCTGATTGTGTCTAAGGGTGTCCTCAAACTCCATTAGGCTTTGTCACTGATTTACCTTGAAGAAAGAGAGGGGACTGTAGTTACTACAGTGGATAAGGACCAGCAGTATGGATGGGAGCCTTGTACTGGCACAGTCTTCCGCTGACTCAAGGATGTGTGGAGTGCACTTCAACTTAGCTATGGGGAAGCCACAAGCAATACATTCATGTTTTCAGTAAGGATGGCAGACACGTTTGAAGAACAGGTGCTAGAAGGGGTTGCACTGCCTCAACCAGCCCCAGTGCACAATCTGGGGGTCCTTCTGGTAGTCCTCAAGGAGCAGGTGGCAGTCGTGGCCAGGGGGCCTTTGCACAGCTTCATGTTGTGGGCCAGTTGCGGCCATTCCTGGATCACAAGGCTCTATTCTCAATCACTCATGCCCTAGTCACCTCCTGAATGGACTACTGAAATGCACTCTACACGGGGCTGCCCTTGAAGAGTATATGGAAGTTTCAGTTAGTGCAAAATGCAGCGGGGGCAGTTACATGTGCTCCAAGAACTGCACGTTACATATCTGCTTTGCAAGCTGCATTGGTTACCAGTTTGCTTCCAGGTCCAATTCGAATTGCCTTTAAAGCCCTATTGAAACATGGTGGTATCAGCTAGCCTGGGAATCCCACGACAGAGTGGAGCCTGCTATGTAAAAAGTTATGTAAAAGTTAATTGAATGCACTCTTTTGTATGCTTTTCCACCATTTTGTTTTTTATTTTGTTTTTATCTTGTTAATTTAAATTGGTGGTCTTTAATGGTTTTTATGTATTTTGATTTTTTTATTATATACCTCACCCAGAGTCACTATGTGAGATGGGGGGCTATACCTACATGACAAATAAATAAATGGTTTCACATTAAAACATGTCTGCACCTCAGACAAGTTAATCTGATGGTCTACATCTACCTTCCATTTCCCATCTTAAGACTTGGGACTAAATGCAGCCATTATGAGTTATAAAAAGCAATGATAGTGGTGTGTTGTGAGTGGGAAAACAAGCTCAAATCCATAGAAATAACACTTATACAAAACCACAGCAAGCTCAATGGTTGATGCCACCCCCCTGGAGAAGTGGAGCCACTGAGCCACAGGTGACGTTGTCCATCTCAGTGAGTTCAGCATCTCTTCCTTGCTGAACACAGATCTGCACCCACCCATTCACTGAGTTCTTGCCCATGAAATTGTTTCTCAGATTCACACAGGAACTTACACTAAAGACATTGGAGCAGTGACATTTACACCAGAACTTGCACATTAAAACACACTCGTGGGCTCATTAATTCCCCTTTTCAGAAGTTATGTCATATTTATACCCCATAATAGTACCTCTTGCAGTCACATCCCACTCTTACGTGTCAAGGAAAAATGTCTCAGAGATGCCTCCAGATAAGCAATCCCAGTAACCTAGAAGCAAAGTAATTATTTCCCCCATTGCTAGTTTCTGCTCAAGATAAATAACATTCATGTAGCAACATTTGTCTCAGAAATTCATTCTTCCAAACACTCTCCAGCTGCTTTCTAATTGCACTGCACATGAGCCTCACCGATAGTAAGAAGACTACTGTGAAAGCCCAGCATTTGCATCTTTGCCACAGCTTTGTGAACGCACTGCCAAGCCGGTGGTGCAGCGCATGCAGCTATGTTTGTCCAGGCAGAAAGAGCCAGAACAGTGGCTCATCTGAGATGGCCCCTTCCCCAGCATGTGACTGATGGAAGGCCTCAGGCAGACAGTCATTTTGGACAGCCTAACCAAATCAGATCAAATCAAATCAAAAAGAAAGACTCAAACCGGTGGAATGAAAGAAGACAAGCTTTCCTCAAGGGTACTGCCTCGTGACATTTGGGCTATTACACCATGCCAGAGTTCAGCTGTGACCACAGGCAGACTGCAATCCATAACAGCAAAGGAGGGGCCTTTGTGTTGGCCAAGGGCTGCAATCCCTTGTGTGCTCATGACCGTGGTAAGAAGAGCCCATCGTGAGCTGGGCAACCCCTGTTCTCTCTCTCTTCCAACAACTTTGTTTCTTCTCGTTCCTCTTCTTAACGCCATTCTTCTTTTGCCAGAACTGATCATTGGGATGTTGCAACCTAATTCCCTGCAGTCCATATTTAGTCCAAATAGGAAGTATATAAACTGGTCGTCAGTAAGAGGCCTCTATGGTCCTTCAGGCCATCAAAGTTGACAGTGGAGTACGTACTAAACTTGGGCAGAATTTATTTTCTTGCTAAATGTTTGTGGGGTTTGATATTAAAAATGTTATTGTGGCAACAATAGCAATGAATGAACTTGGAGAGGCTGTGCAAGCTAACATCTGCAGATGAGGGGGGGGTGCATTTCAGTAGCACACCAGCTTATCCAGTCAACTATTTTACTCATTCGTCATCCAGAGCAGACATACAGGGAAAGGGTACAGGGAGATCCCGGGGGGGGGGGGGTGTCAAAAAGGTCAGGATAGTGGCTATGGCTGCTTAATGTGCATTTCAGGATGAGCTGCAATCTTATTTTGCGGAGACTTCCTTAGGGAAAAAAACACTTCCAGAACCCTGAAATGTATATTTGCTGAGCAACTGATGTCATCATTGCTCTGTGATTTACATAAAGTTTCCATGGCCTGCTTGATGGTAAGGCACACCCATATTGCTCTGCAAATAGCAAGCCCTTGTTTGCTCTGCTAATATTGACTTTCTCATCTGCCGCTGCTGTGGCTGAGTTTGGCTCATCACAAGGATATTTGAGCAACTTTGGAATAGAACTGAAATCTGTCTTTCAGCCCAGCAGGTGGCAGCACTGAGTCTGACACAAGGGGCCAGCTGGGTGGTGGGGCCAAGGACACTTGTGGGGTACTGGCAGATCTTTGACTGTTCCAGGAAGCTACCTTTACAGTAGCATTATGTGTCTGAGCACCCAAAAAGCTGGTGATAGAGTAGCAAAAATGGATCCTAGCAGGAGAGAAGTCATCCAATAGCAGAGCTGAAAAATCAACAGCAGCAGCTTCACTTTCCTCCAGAGTGACTTTGCAAAAGCCCCCATCCTTTTTTCTGGTTTTACAAGTTCACCAATCCATACCTTTCTTCATTTTTTTTTTCACCAGGTGACATTGAGAAAAATTCCACTAGGTCCCCCTTCTAGATCAAGCAACAGGAAAAACAATAAAACTATTATTTTTCTTTGTTCCCCAATCTACCATTGGTTGAACCAGATGGAAGATGTCAAGGAAAAAAGGAGGCAAGCAGCAGGGGGCTTATACCAAAGAGCTCTGGCTGGAAATTGCATATCCATAAGACCCATCAAAGGAAAGTGAAAGGGGAGTCCACCAATCAGGGCCTGTGGTAGGTGTTGCGGCCAAAGAGGAAGAAGGGTTGAAAAGTTGAAAGAGGTTTATTTCTTAAGCCACCTTCATTTCCAGTCAGTTTACACATGGCAGTTAGCAGCCAAAGAAAAAGCCCTGGGTTACCAGCTGTAATTATACCCATGGTACATTTAGCATTCTCCAATCGTGATAAACACAGTCAGTTGGGCACACTGGAGAACCTGCCACTGGGGGCTGGGCAACCTCTGGCTGCTATTATTGCGCAACAGTTTCAGCAGGAGAGGCAAGCAACTTAAGGCTGCTGTTGGAAGAGCCCAACATGTCTATACAGTGCTACAGTTCAAATCTCTGCTATTGCAGTCTTAGTTGTGTGTGTTAAGCATCACACAAGTAAGAGTGAATTGATCATTTGCAAAAATGTGTTCCTCCTGGGTTGCTGACACTGTATTCCTTCCTGCAGCTAAGAGAAGCAAGCTTTTGGTGAGCATTCAACGTTTCCAACCTGTTGCCTGTACATATGCAATTCGAATTTGCAGACGACTTCTTTTAATGAGAGACCAAATCATCCTTTCAGAGGAGCCAATCTGTGTGCTAGACCGGAAGAATTAACTGACCCTAGCTAGTTGGTGAATCTTTCATGGTAAAGTGTGTCAGCAATGAGGCCTAGCTCATTTTGTAGGAAAACCAAGAAAAAGTCAATATTTACCCAGCCTCTCTCCAGATCTTCATGGCTGCTTCAGTTGCTCCCACATCTGCAAAATTATCTGACAGACAATGAGGACTTCTCCCCTTGATGAGCTTTACTTCATGTTAGCATCTTAAATGGTCATGCTTTTTTGACCCAATTTGCAAGGGCACTGCCAGTTCCAGCAAATCACTGAAGAATTTTGTAGCCCGGGAAAAGCTAAACATGTTGTATGACAGAATTTTCTATAAGCCAGGATAGTTATGGCACCTAGTCTTTTCTTCTATGCAAGGTTTCTCATATTAAACGGGGGCAGGAAGTAGCCATGATAGGCTGCTGCGTCAAAAGGGTAAGTCATCTTTTGGTATCTTAAAGACAAACGCCTTCCTCAGAGCTTATGGCTGCATTTCATTGGGTTGAAGAGGTTTCATTCAAATTCACTGTATTTTACAAGCTGAACCCAAGGAAGCAGAAGAAGCTGGCAGGTTTAGAGGTTCTAATTACGCAGAAAATTGCCAGATTGCCAATGGCTGTTTCTCATCATCCCCTTGAGCTTTTCATTTACTTTGGTCTGAATCCTGAACAGCAACTTTCCACAGCTGTATTTTCCAAAAACACTTCGGGCTTCGTGCAGCCTAGAGGCATCCTTGGAAATAAAGACAATGGATATCAATACGTACATATGCCCCCATGTAATTACTTTTAATTAAAATAATGTAAAAGTAATCAGGCAGGCAGGACAGGGATCCTAAAGAGTGTTGTGGGTTATTATGAAGTATATAAGGTATGCAAGATGCAAAAGGTGGTACGTAATCCCCATCTTGTGTGGAGTATCGGAAAGGGTCTTACCTCTGGTCTGGTCTGCTTTGCCTGGATCAACTGCAGCAATAGTCTGGAGCGTTTCTAGCTGATGGTCAGGAGCTTTTGCAGGCAAAGCAGAGGCCGTATCCCCATGATTAGCCCTTTGTTTTGCAGACCCTGATATGGCTGTCACTCTTGATCCACTGGGGAGGTGCAGGCGCAGGGAGGCAATTCAGCGTCTGCGCTTGGTTAAGTCAACGGACGATCGGCTTGCAATAAAATTGGACGTGGTTTTATGTATGTTGTGCCGCCTCATCTCTTGGTCTGAAAACATGCTTGGCTTCGGTGGGACTGGAAATCAATGTGCTAGCCAGAGTCTCAGGATGGAGAGTAGGAAGAAACAACTGCCCAGCTTTCTCAGCTGGAATGCCAGGGAGACACAGTCTTCTCTCTGCTAGATCCGTGCGGAAGGAGAAATAAGGTGGGTGACTGCCAACCGATTAGCGCCATCTCCTGCTGGAACGTCCAAACTGCAAGGAGTCGATATCAGGACCGCCTCTGCCAGGTCTAACCCTGACAAAGCGCTGAGGAGGTAACAGGAACTGAGCACCAGCTGGGTACAACAGAGAGGCACTGGAGCGCATGTTAAATTTCAAGAGCGCCAATTTCAAAAAGCTTCGAGAAATTAGGCGGGGCCCCACGCAGGAACGTTACGATAATCTACGTGCAACTGCCCAGCGGTCTAATGGGAAAAGTGCGTGACCACTTAGGGTGGTTTGTGGGTGTCCAGGGAGCTTTCGGATGAGCAGAGAACGAAAAGGGGCAGGCGCAGGAGATGGAGGGCAGGTGTGCTCTCCCGGCAGGCTTGGTGAGGGACAGGAATGTGGGGCCCCGAGGGAAGCTAAAGGCGATGAAAAGGGCCCATCGCTAGGGAAAGGTAACAGGTGACGGGAAGAAGGCAGAGCTCGAATTCAGGTCTTCTCTCCCAAAGGGGACGGTGTTCAGTAGACCGCAGGAGAACAACTGACAGAAAGTGATAATTAGGGGGCCTCTGACTCCCATGAGTGAGTTTAAGTCTCCAGGACCAAATTTGGGAGGAGCCTGCAGATGTCACGTCAAAGTCCCTTTCCGTGATCTTTGCAAAATAATGGAGGACGGGCACATTTCCAAAGCATTGGAGAGGGACAAACACTGTTCCTACCTTCAAAAGGGCAAAAAGAGGGCCCAGGTAACTAAAGGCCTCGCAGCCTGAGATCAGTCCTAAGCAAACCTCCAGAAACTATCATTAAGTGGTTGGTTTGTGAATATTTTGAAAAGAATGCAGTGGTAAGGACCAGCGCGTGTCCCAGTCCTTCTCCAACTTGGCATGCTTTAGATGTGGCTGATCACGGCTTCCATTTTCCTTACCGATCATGCTAGGATGATGGGAATCATACTAGCCCCATACAATTGGGGCTGTTTAAATGTCTCTTTCGCCTCTGCCATACCTACCTGTGCTTTCTTCTCCTTGTGAAAATAATACCACCTTGAGTGGAAACAGCCTTTCCTGGAAAGAAAATCTTTACAAGTAATTCTGACCTACCTCAAAGCAGATTTATTTGGTCACCGCCTCCATAACTGGAGGGTACCATCTTGGTTTGTTCTTCCCAGGAGCAAGGAGACCTTTGTTCTGGCCCAACTATTTCAAACTGACCCAGCTTAAATCCTGTTCTCCGTATTCATCATGACAGCTAAATGGAATGTCCACACCCAGAGGCAATATATGAGATTTTTAAAAAGTTATGAGATTACCAAGAGGACTCCTTTATTTTCACTGTTAAAAAGCTTGGCAAACCATATTGACCTCTTGGAGATGAATCTTGGTTGGCACTTCCTGGAATGAATCTGTGATTGTGCTGTGTTGCCTGAACACTTTGTCAGTCCCAGAAATTCTGGGGAAGGAGCCTTCCTCTTAGAAGAGTCCACATAAAAATAAATGGATTGGGATTTTAAGTTTCTTGAAAGAAAAAAAAGGATAGACTCTTCACCATCAGATCAGTTTTAGAATGTAAGTGAGCCCTCGTCTGATCCCCTGGTGGATTCTTCTACGGAAAAATGAACACTAGCAGATTTTATGCCAGGCCCGCCATGCCACGAAAGTGCCACGTATCTCCTGCAACACAATTGCTAAGTTACTTTTCACTCAGATCTCTGGGGGAATGCTTTTTATTCATTCGTTATTCAATGCTTTTTTTACTCACTGTCTCTTCTGTACATTCACACAACCTGGAACTTCAATCCAGCATATAATCCTCCATTCTGTACTCTGCGGTTATTGAGTGATACAACAGACTGTGGTAGACCATAAGTTTTTCTATTAAGTGTTTAACCAAAAGAACAAACATCTTGCTTCTTTTTGCCAGAGGAAAAAAGTTATGCCACTATAGTGAGATAAAGACAGGCCGGCAACCTCTGCACCCTGATAGCCCCCAGTAACAACTCTCATCATCGCCAGTCAGCAAGGCCAATAGTGGGGTCTGCAGAAAAGTCATCTGTTTGGGGCCTGCAGAGATGGAGGAGGGAGGTCATAAAAGCGCATCCTGCACCATCCTGACAGCAACAGTCTGAACTGTAAGAACAAACTGGCTTACAAGACGTTTTATGATACAACGGCACCCCATTGATGGGGGAGGCAGCCACAGGCCTTCCTCCTGAAGGAACCAATCCAAAATATGGTTTTACATTTGAAATTAGTAGCTGGATCAATTGAAGGCATAAACCCAATCAGTTTAAATATAGTCCCCAAAGTTAGTTAAATGTATCGGGTTTCCCACAAATCTCTATTTGCTGGACCACTGTGGTGCTCACACAAGATGAGTATCTTGCCCACTGTGCTCTCTAAAAGGATCCTGCGTGCAGCAGATTCTGCATCGTGGTACCCCAAATCTGATTGTGACGCCTCTGCCAAACTGCAGGTGGAACTAGATAGCTAGTACGAACGTGTGCATTGGGGAAGCACTTTTGAGGTCATCTAGTCCAACCCCGGCTTACTGCAGGAATCCACTAAACAGTCCTTTGATTGCCATTCAGCCCTTTGAACACCCTTAGCAGAAGGGAGTCCGTCGTTATTCTAAGACTGTTCCACTGCTTTAAAATTCCTCCTGGTTTCTCTCTCTTAAATTCTCCCCATTGTCCTGATCTCAGTCTCAACAGATGACAGTACTACCTCTATTTTACTATTAGAAAACTAACTAACAAAATTAGTTAAACTAATTAACAAAGGAAAAAGATAGAAGCATGCAAGAGTATTAACAATAGATTTGAACTTAATGTCGAAAGGGGAAAGGGCCTTCAACATTTCTAACGATGTTGCTCGAAATTCTTCCTGGGTCCTTTTGGAAAAAGAAACCAGAGCATGACCCACCTAATTCGAAGGCTGATAAACCGCTCGTCGCCACAAGATCTTCCCTAAATTAGGTGTATTTCTCCTTCTGGAGTTGATAGCAATCCTTTGAGCCTGAAACATCTTGATGCCTTGATGCTGTGGCTACAAAAAGTGCTCGCAAAGAGTTGGCTAGCCTGCACCGCCCCTGTGCTTTTCGTGGCACCGGGCCCTGCCTGGGTTTGCCCACAGAGGACGAGCTTCACAGAGCCACTCTTGCACCCGAGGACAGAAGGAGCGCTTCCTTTCAGCGGAGCCACCGAGGGGTCATTCTGCAAGGGAAGGTGGGGCCCCATCTTTCCCCGGGGGGGGGGTTGCTTTCTCTTGGGACATGAGATTTAGAGGCCACGGGCTCTGTTCTTGCCATTCACTGTAAGGCAGAGATTCCCTGCAGCAAGCGTTTGTATGTATGTGTGTGATGATTTATGGAAAGGACTCACAAAACCCTGCTGCACATATTTTGATTTTTCACAAAACAATAGATAAAAGAAAAAAGAAAGCGTGCGTGCCTAGGACTGACTCTTCAGCCCAGGAGAGATTCAGGAGCACTTTGTCACACCCCCACATAGGATGTGCGTGTGTCCACACACATCCATTATGAGATGAGATTCTCTACCACTATAATCCACTTCAGACACAACTATCAGAAATGAGTGTGAAGTGGGAGATGTGTACAAGCCTGGCTCCGTGGTAATATTGGCCTTTTAAATAACAGCTGCCTCCATCAGTAGGACAGCTCCTTTATACATATCGCTGTCTTTTTAATTTTTCAAAGGTTGCAACGTACTATTTGCTTTGTGTCCCTGCCTGCTAACTAACATTATATGCTTTGTTTGCCCAGTGTTAACAGTTAAGCAAGGACAGATTATGGCCAGAACGTCTGTTCAAATGCCTTTGACACTTAAAAAAAAATCCCAGCAAGAGTCAGTAAAAAATTGGGCTAATATTGGCTTTGGCAGCCTGTGTTGTTCGTGTCAGGAAACCGGCGTTATTGACTGGCAGATGGAACCAAACATTTAGGAAGCCAGTCCCTCCACTGGACTCTCCTTGGTGTTTCAGCAAACAGGCCTAATACTGAGCAAACAGGACTGCGGCAAGGAGTCCTGACTTGCGTTAGCAGAGTAAACCAAAGAGCTGGGCAAGCAGCTCAGAAGGAATGTGGAAAACCTTCATGTCACCTTTCATGTAGCCACAGAGCCTTCAGAAGATGGCAAGAAGGTTTGGATAGGAGCATAAGGATCGGCTGGCTGAAAACGTTTCCCTCTTGAGTTGGCTGGAGATGGCTCTTCGGGATTTATCTTCCTGCAAGTCCATAAATCTGCAACACTGAACTGGGGCCTTCTGAGCCACAGGCTCTCTCTCTCGCCTGCTCTTTCCTCTCTCCTGAGCAAGCCAGGTATCTGTCTCCTCGAAGACCGAGCAAAGCTCTCAGTGCCACGCAATCCAGCGCAGGAGAAAGATGAAATGTGAGACTAGGGAGTAGGTGTTTGGGCATGTAGTAGACCAGGATAATAGTGTATACTAACTGTGAGAAACCACAGGCATGGGGAGGGGTGAATTTGAACAAAAGCACAAACAACTTGGGCTTTATCATAGTGTAGATTCAGCCATTGTCTTAGCAGCTGTCAGCACTAGGTGCTTTCTTTTGCAAGACTGAGACGTAGACTCTGGGTGGCTCACAATAAAAATATAGAAAGGCAAATCCTAAAAGCACAGCATTCCGATAAAAAGTAACAGTTAAAACCCAGATAAATACAAAGCACCATCTTCCTAAGAGGGAAGGGCCATCCCAACTCTGGGAAGAGGCTGGCTGACAGGGTTGGCACCACCAGGTCTGCTTCCCCGACCCCAGTGAGCTCACCAGGTGGGTAGAGAATCAGTCGCTCTTTTCCAAGGCCAACTGCCCAGGAAGGGCAGACTCTACTTGGAATGGATGGTCCTGGCCAGAAAGGGTCTGAACCACCAGGAAAGCAAGCCGTGATTAGTGGCGTGTGTCACAATGAGCAGAACCCGTTCGGCGGAATCGTCTGTTGACTTCAGCAGAACATTTTCACCAAAGGAACACGAACCCTTCAAGATTATTCTGATTGCTGCCCATTTCTTTTGCTCCAAGTGCATCTTTGGCATTCGTATCCACTGGCCTACATCCGCTGGGGCAGCCTTGTCTTCCAGCTGGAGAAAAGGGGGACTTTGTTGCGCCACAAAACGGGTCTGAGCTTGGTGTCGAAGCCAAAAGACATCCAAACACGAGGTGCAGAATAAAGGGTTGCTTTTATTAAGGTACCAGAACAAAAGGACTCCAGCCTGGAAGGCGGCAGGAGCCCCAAACACAGTTTGGTTACAATTTTTACACTTCCCCAATTCCCTCCCCAGTTCTTCATTGGTCAGGTACTATGGAGTTTACAACCTATCAGATACACCAAATACAATCCCCGGATGTCCCGCCTTAGTTTACATCTCCCACTACTCTACTCCAAAGCCCCCTTGCCCCTATTTACAATTATCCATATTTGGGACTTCTACTGACATGTCATCTTGAAAGCTACTGTGTTCCTGAAGTTTCTTAAATAGCTACAGTCTGCGGTTAAACTGGCTGCACCCTGTCGCAACTGTCAGAAAACGACAGACACGGGTTCGGTTGTCCAGTAGACAGAAGTTTTTTTATTGGGCATATTTGCAAAGGTGGGTCCCTCCCGCAGCAATGGAGGAACCCCGAAACAAGGTCTGACAGGTTTTTTTATACCCCCTATCTGTCCTCCCCCTCCTCCGAGGGCTTGGCTCACAATCTCACCTTTTTTACTGCCCCGGAGCGCCGCTAATTAACCGCAAAACCGCAGACATTCCACTTTCCGAATCCAATCAGCGCCATACACATTGCAATCCCCACTTGACCCAACAGCCGCCCCCTGCCGTTTCTCTTCACTCTGGTGCGAACGTGCCTCCTGCCCACAGTCTTTCCTCCCTCCTGCCGTCCCCCCAAGGCTGCCCCATGGTGCACAGCGCTCTCCCCTAGCAAACATGGTTCGTTTGAGGCCCTCACTTCTCCCTGCCTTCTCACACAACTATCTACATTCTTCCCCTTTTTATATAGGTGCAAGCTGCTTTAAGCCTATAGCTAAATTTCACAGATCCTGTTTTCCAGGTCGTGGGCCCTCTTGCAAGCGTTTCAGCATGTTACCCCCCCCCCCTTACCAGTTGTCCCAACGGTGGGCGATTGGGCTCATACCTCCTCTTCCAAATGGCGTTGGTATGGCCTCAATTCCACATATGAACCTGCGTGGAGATTACCCCCCCGATCCTGACCCTTCAACTTCTTGTGACCCTATTTTTGTCCAACAGGAATTGGACAGAATTTTGGCATTCATGGCCCTTCCTCCAGTCATCTGAGAGGAAAACTAGGCTTTTGTCATCCTCTGAAACCCTTAGCATATTTTAGACTTATTTTCATGGATTTTGGAAAGAGGATTTGTATAGTAATGCATATTTATGAGGCCATCAAAGATAAGCGTACTAAAAAAAGAGAATTATCTTTAAAAAGTAGAACCTTATACTCATGCTAATGCACACCTTTTTTTATAGACAGGTCTTGTGCGGTGCCTGTCCCCTCATTAAGAAATTCTCAATTTGCACAAAAGTGAATTCAGAAGAATGCTTCAGGTGAAAATGATTTATTTCTGAGGGGCATGCCCTGCTTCCCTTCCAGCGAAACTTTCTAAACATTCCCACGCCAACCATTATTTGGTAGATGAAATAGTATTCTGTGCTCATTAAAAACTCTGAATCATAATTTTTTTTAAAGGAAAATCCAGGATTGTTCATCCTTGAACAAGAGAGTCACTAATTAATATTGAAGCATACTATAGCTAGCTAATATTGAAGTATACTGTAGCTAGAAACAATACCTTTAATTGCAAGCAATCCTGAAATGCAGCTTCTGTATTTTCTGCATTTTTTCAAGAAGTCCAGAAACTTCCCTTACATCTTTAATTTTAATAAATCTGTCCTTAGGAACGATTCTCAAACGTTCAGCACGTTCCTGTTATAATAAAATACTGTGCAAATATTCATCTCAGCTGTTTATGCTTCTTATTTCTTATCTGCACTGCCAAAATAATACGGGGCAGAACTTGTGAAAAGAGGGGAGAAGATAACCCCAGACTAAGAATCCCATATTTGTCTTTTTTATATTCTGCACAAAACGTTTGCTTCCTGATTTTTCTTACACCTGACCCACATCCTGTCATTTTCCCCCTTTTAAAAAAATCCAGATTCCAAGAACATCCAACAGGTCGATACGGGGGAGAGACAAAGCCATCCAAGCTGAAGAACGGGGCACCTGAGGTTCTTGGGGCTCCAAGGCACAAGGCAGTACAAATGATGAGATCCATTCAAGTATGTCAGCAAAATTTAATAAGGGCCATCTAGTTACATCTAGTAATATTTAACCGTGTGCAGATCCAGCCATTTTGGCCAAGGTAATTAACAGTAGGCTTAAGGTTTTTTGTGAAATTGAACCCATCCCTCTGACCTGGTGGGAAAAGAACAAGGCCTGCTTTGCAGACAGGACCAGCAAGTATTATCAGAGAAGGCTGAGAGAGAACTACAGACGTCCAACCATATACTTATTTTTAATTAGTGCTGTTCTGGGGGGGGGGGGCGGATTCCATGCCAGTGTCCATTCCATTTGATGAAAGAGAATTTGCTTCTGAAATTCCTTTCTAGGAAGTGCAGAATTCCAGAACATTCTTAGGCTGTGCCATCTTATTTTGCAGCTCTCCGGCTAAAAGGTATCTCTGAACGTCCCGCCTTTCGGTGCAGAATCCCCCTCAGGGCCCAGCAAACGTTTTCCGCAACGCCCGCCCAATAGAGCCCGCCTTGCGGTGGCCAAGACAGTGTCTTCTGCTGGAGAAAACATGGAGTAATTGTGTCCAGCTTGCCTGAACGGCAGTCAGTGTTGATCCTTGGGCTGATTTCCTGGCTAAGGAGGAAGAAAAGCTTCCCATAACGCGGGGAAAGCGAGCAAACCCGCTCCAGGCTCCCGTGTAAGCCTGCCTGCAAGC
The DNA here is from genome assembly GCF_059951505.1 of Python bivittatus. Taxonomy (NCBI): domain Eukaryota; kingdom Metazoa; phylum Chordata; class Lepidosauria; order Squamata; family Pythonidae; genus Python; species Python bivittatus. Next base: position 5,003,745 of record NW_028277053.1, on the reverse strand, counting down.
GTGCAAGCCCCACGGTTGCACCACAGCTGCTGACCGAGCCACCAAAATGCATCGGCAAAAGGCCAGCCGTGCAGTTCCCTGCCAAACACAGTGCAGACCCCGACTCCCGACGCCCAGTTACCTCCCTGTCATTCGGACGCTGAGACGGAGAACCCCGTGGCAGTTCGGGCAGCACGAACGGGGCTCCTGGATCTGCCTGTCTTTGAGCACGTGGTCTAATTAAGATGTGAATTCCGATGTCTAAGCGGTGCAGCCTTTCCAAGGTCAAAGAACAAGCCCAGACACACACTGTCTTCATTGTTACATAGCTGATTGCTTAATCTACATAAAAATGAAACGTAATTAATATTTGTCACGCACAGCCTGTTGTCAAATCTCCCCACCCCAGTGCCCTCCACCCGCAATTCCTCTGAGGCGGCGGCAGCAGCAGGATAGCAAAGCGGTCCTGATGATCAGCTCCGGAGGCCTTGAGCCCCTCCAGCCGGCCGGGGAGCCGCCCAGAGCAGACGAGCGTCACTTCCCTGGGAGCCAGTTCTCTAGCGGCCGCAGACTTGTTCAGGGAAATAAAATTGCTCACAAAGTTGCTAAAGAAGCAGTTTTATCTTGGTTCAGTATCCAAAGAAGTTGCAGAAGTGAACTAGGTACTCCATCCCTCATACAAAAATTGTGGATGTGACCACTCACAGTCAGAGGGCAAGAAACTCTGTAAGATCGTCATCTGGGTCATTTACTCCTCAGCAGTAAGGTCACAGCACCCAGGTTCTCCAAAAGCAGATTGTCCACATATTGCTGCCAAGTCTCCCCCCAGCAGGGATTCCCTACTTCCTGCATCATGGTGGCACCCCACTGGAAGAGGAGCGCACAGCTCATTTTCCAAGAGGAGCGAAGGGCAGCGAGCTCCATCCAGGGATCCCTTCATTCTTCCGTGCCTCTGTCCCAGGACAGCCTCTAGCTTATATGCCTGGAATCCGTGGGGTGCACGTTCTGCCAATGTCCAGGTCTCCTGCGTCAGGATTTCATCGGGGGTGAGGTTGTTGGGGTCTGAAGCTCTGTGCCTCAGCCGGCCTGCTAAATTCCACGTATATTTACACAGAATGGATAAGTCACTTGGAGAGCACTGTTTCGTGGGTAGGGAGGCCCAAGTCTGGCACCCGCAGATCCCCAGTGACAACCTGCCCCTCAGTTACTTTATCTGAAATGCGGCATCTGAATTGCATGGCACATTGTGTTAAAAAATGCCAGGGAACATAGACGTTTTGAAGCAAACATGAACAGAATAGTCAGAAGCCTTCAGGTAACTTTCCATATCATGGAAATTTGGTGCGTAAACCGGAGACTTTCCTTCAAGGGCAGGACCAGCACAGGCCTGCTGAATTCTTGATTACCCATATTTAAAAAAAAAAAATTAGCACCATGGAGACATGTTTTGTACAAATACAAAAATGCATTTGTAGCCATATTGCTAAAGGGCCTGAAGCCAGCGCAGAGCGGACAGGCAGTCCTGATTCTTTTCCTTTGCAGGCGGGGAGGTCAAAGCCCCAGAAAGGTTGGTCTCCAGCTTGGAACGATCTTATCTCCTGAGCCTGTTTTCCACATGTTGGGGCTGGATTCGTACCCTGCACTAGCCTGAATTCAACGGAGTGTTTATGGCTGGGAGAACCCCGGCCATTGTAATAACATGCCGCGTGAACTAGTTCATCAGAAGCAAAGACAGCTTTTTGTAAACTGGAGGGAGCCCAGCCTGTGAGTAAAAAGACCTATGAACAACAGTGCATATTTACAAAATCCAACTGAATTGCCCGAAGAGGCTTTAGCAAAAGGAAGGCTTCGCATAACAGAGCAGTAGATTTCAAGGTGTAGGTGCCCACTTCAGATTTGTCTGGGCCAGCAAAGTTCAGGCAATGCCTTTGGCCTGCTACTTTAGAGGGAGAACCTGGCAGGTAGGTCTGCCTGGAGACGCCCAGCTGCTGCTACAGAGGAGGGGTGGTGTTTATGGCTCTGTGGGAGCCCAGAGGTGAACTCCATTGCCATCTATTCCCCACAGTTTTGCCATCTGCAAAAGAGACTGCACGTGGGCAACCAGTCACATGTGTCACAAGGAGGATGGACTAGTTTACCCTGTATACAGAGCCACTGTCCAGCACTGTCCCTGTTAATCTATCTGCTCAGTTCACATCTATTTTTGAACCAACATCAGCATTATTTTTATCCTTTCCAAAGCAACGGAATGTGGGAAAGAAGTTAAGCAAAGGCGTTCTGGACTCTGTCTACCCTTCAGTAGAATCATTCTCCAAAACCTGAACAGAACAAGACTACATTTGGTGTAGAGGGCCAAAGGAAGATCAAGTCCAGAAATGGATCCAGCAGGGGCTACAGAGAAAAAAATCCCCCAGTGTTTCCTGGTGGAAGGGACAGTTGCGCAGCCAACTGCTCCATTCTGAGCCCCTCTCCTCCTCCTCCTCCTCCTCCTCCTCCTCCTCCTCCTCCTCCTCCTCCTGGGGACTCTCAGTGGAGCGTATGCAGCCTGCCTTGGGCTTCCCAGCACACACATGTGCACAAACACACCCAGGCCCGACAAGAGGGAAGAGCAGAAACACACACACAGATGAATATGACTTTATTTACATAGCAAAAACACCAACACCTCGTACAGGCACTACTGATAAAGGGGTCAAAAGTAATTCCAAAAGACAGGCTCTTCCTTGTTCTATATGCAGACAAACTACTCTTGTTGAATTAACATTGATGGTTAACTTGCTACCAGTATTTGCTAGCATCATTTATCATTACCTCTGATGTTTATTTCATTACTGATTATGAAATTTCAGGCAGCATCATTTGCAGGAGGGGTCAGAATGGTGGAGGTGGTGTTGCAAAGCAATCTCCCCTTTTGGCATGTATGAAAAGGGTGGGCTTTTTGTCATGACGCTACATCCACCATCTTGCTCATTTTGACCGATCCCATAGATGCCATGCATTGTGGGTGACTTCTCTGTAGCAACATAAACAGAGGAATGAGGAAATCTAGTCCAACAATGGCTATGGTTATGTAACAGATTGATTGAAAGGTTAAGAAGGAAAGGATTTTTCCTTCATTCTCCAGTGATAAATTCATGAAAAGGAAGGGAAATGAAAATATCGGCAGGAATGAATGGCATCCCTTTGAACAAGCCAATCCCCCAGCTAAGGTCAACAAGGACCGGGTCTTTGCAACGTTCCATTTTACCAAGATATTTGCGCTTCACCTTATTTAGAAATACCAGAGCATGCCGGCCAGCACAACTTGTTTTGGAAAACCGATGGCTTCAGTCCAATGGCCAGAACTCTGTTGAGCAAACAGAGCCAGTGCAGAGAGGACTGGCCTCTGATGAACTGTGGGGAAAATGAATTTTTAGACAAATGGTGCTGTTTGAGCCAAACCAAAACATAAAGGAATGTGAGACAGCCTCGGGTCTGGGTGTGAAGCAGCTTAATGCCACTTTTATCAGAAGATTCTCATAGCAACCCATGAATCTCTGTATTCAGGAAGCTTGCTCCCTCCCTTCTTCCCACTTAGACAATGGCTTCCTTTAAAGTAGATAAGAAGGGCAGAAATTAACTTGAGTCCTATAGCTTATGTATGCCTGCATCATTACAGGAATATGTACACTTACATCATTTCCTTTCTGTTCTGGAATGTATAAATATCGGTGCATCCATTTGTCTGCAAGGGTGTGTCTCTCACTATTTTCTTGCTGAGATCCCCTCCAGTGCATACTGTTTAATAAATACTCAGTTAGCCTTGACTGTTTGGGTTGGGTCCTGTGTTTTGATCCCACGCTACAGTTCAAATTACTTGTGCGCTGCAGCATTGCAAAGGATAAGTGATGCTTTCTGGCATCACATTCCAATTCACAAAATTTAAACAACATTGATGTTCTTTGCAGAGTAGTTGTCAGAATGCAGCGGTGCCCTTATTCATGTTGGAGTGAGTCATTCTGAAAGGCATTAATATTGTTGTTGGTCACACAGTCAGCCAGATGCTTAGACTGGATTTGGCATTTTTATCCACCTATCGGGTCCTTCCCAAGGACCTGGGATAGGCAGATGTTGTCGTCTGATGACGTTAAAGGTATTGTCACAGGATGTAAGCTGTTCCAAGTAAAGCTGACTTTTACAATTGACTGATGGCGATTTTGTCAATGCTGATGGTGTTCAAGTGGTGCTCCAGAGGTTTTAAGATTGTATTGTAAAGGGCCTATTGCAACGCCCACTATCCAGACTTTTTTGTCTTTCTTAGCAACAATTGTTAAGTCTGGGGTGTTGTGAATTCTAAAGTCCCAGAGCACTTTAGCTTCTTCATTTTCTATTTGTCTGTTCTGTGCATATTCCAATGCACCATTGTTGCTACTTTGTCATACTGTTGTTTGTAGTCAGTCTGTGCGATCTTCTTGCAGCAACTGACTAGGTTGTCCACTGTTTCTTCAGCTTCTTCACAGAGGTGGCATTTGCTGTCTGTTGCTGTCTTCTCAATTCTGGCTTTGTATGCATTTGTTCTTAAGGCTTGGTCTTTGCAGCCAGAATTAGCCCTTCTGTCTCTTTCTTCAACTTTCCTGCTCTTAGCCATTGCCAGGTCTTGTTATCTGCTTTGCCTGCTAGTTTTGTTTGTGTACTGGCCATGTAATACTTTGCCTTGCCATGTCTCTTTTCTATTCTTCATTTGGTCTTTCTTGTAAGCCAGTTTGGTCTCTTCAGTATTCAGTAAGCTTCCATGGTGTACTAGTTTCAGGGCATCTTCTTCACTGTCCTTTGGATATTCTTCTAATGCCCTCTTTTCCTCTTCAACTGTCTTGTATACTTCCAACTTTCCACGCCCACCTATGCTCCTTGGTAATTAGAATTTGTCAACATCACTGTGTGGATGAAGGGCATGATTCATTGTCATTATTTTTCTGGTCTTCCTATCCAGGGCTTCTAGTTCTGCTTGAGTCCAGTCTACTATTCCAGCTGTGTATCTAATGACTGAAATTGCCCAAGTGTTAATTGCTTTGATGGTGTTTCCTCCACTGAGTTTGGACTTTAAGAATACTCTTCTGATGTCTTCACTACTAACCTTCTTCTTGACTTCAGTGTGCTTCATGTTGTCAGCCTGAAGGATGCCCAAGTATTTGTAGTGATCTTCTTCATCCAGACTCCTGATGTTATTTCCATAGGGCATCTTGATTCCTTCAGTTTTCACTATTTTTCCTGTGTTGATGGTAAGGGTGGAACATTCATTCAGTCCAAACTCCATTGCAATATCTTGGCTGCATATTTGGACAGTGTTGAGCAGCGATTCTATTTCAGATGGTGTTTTTCCATACAGCTTCAGATCGTCCATGTAAAGGAGGTGGAATAACCTGGCAGATGTTTTTGATGTTTGATAGCCATGGCCTGACTTGTTCAGTATTGTTGACAGAGGAATCAATGCAATGACAAACAGTAGTGGTGATAGTGGGTCTCCTTGAAAGATTCCTCTCTTGACGTTAACCTCTACCAGTCTATCACCATTGACCAGCAACTGTGTCTTCCATTGTGCCATTGATCTTTGAAAAGCTTCTGATGTTTCTACTGACTCCTGTTATTTCTAGGCCCTTGATTATCCAGTCATGTTGCAGGGAATCATGTTGCCTTCTTGTACTCAGTCTAAGCTACATTCAAGTTGGTCTTCCTTCTCTTGCAGTTTTCCAAAATCATCTTGTCAATTAAGAGCAGATCTTTTGTCCCTCTGTTGTTTTGGCAGTTTCCTTTCTGATCAGGTGGAAAGAGCTTGTTTTCAACAAGATGCTCTTGGACTGCATCAGCTTCCACACCAGTTAGCAATTTGAAAGTTGTTGTCAAACAGGTAACTGGGCTGTAGTTGCCTGGTGCTGCCCCTTTGGCTGGATCTTTTCTTATCAGGTAGATTTTGCCAGATGTTAACCAATCTTCAGTTTGACCTCCTTGCAGTAAGTTGTTAAACTGCTAGGCAATGAGTAGGTGGAGAGCAGTCAGATGTTTCAACCAAAAACCATGCAGTTCATCTTCAGCTGGCGCTGACCAATTCTTGATCTTCCTTGCCCTTTTCTCCACCATTTTTGATACAAGTTCTTTCATTTTGGCTTCTTTTTTATTCTTATCTACCTCCTTTATCCAAGCCACATTCTTGTATTTCTTTGGGTTGTCCCATAGCTGTGCCCAGAACTGTACTGTTTCTTCTTTCTCAGGTGTTGACTGGTTCATTGCAGTCTCTCCACTGATGGATTGGTACAAATGTTTCTGATTCAACTGAAATTGGAGATTTTGCCTATAGTGCAAATTCAAGATTTGTATCTGCTGATCTTCTTGGCTGTGGCTGTTATTTGCTGCTTTATTATTTCCAGTGCTTCCTTAATCTTCCTTGTTTCTTAATCAGGTACTCTTTGGTCTTCTTGTTCTTCAGCTTCTTTCATCTGTTCTAGCTTGCTTGCATCTGATCTTAGCATGGTGACCTTATTTTCCAACCTGATCTTCCATTTCGGTGGTGCATTGTTTGGCTTTATTTCTTGTTTGTTGATTTTGCAGGCAAGGTATTCAGTTACAACTGCAGCTGTGCTGTACATCAGTTGGTTTGTTTCTTGCAGTGAGCTGGTGCTTATATTTGATATTACAGTATTGGCATCGTTTAATACTTGCGCTAGCTGTTTCTTTGTAACAAGCTTCAATGCAGGCAACCTTATTCTGTTGTTTTTGTGCTGTTCTAGATGCTCAGTTATTCTTTTTTTCAATTCCTCTTGTTTCTTTGTTAGAGGGCTTTGTTCTGTCTGAGGAGAAGGCTCTACTGTCTGAGCTACTTCTGGCAAGGCTTTGATTTCTTTGCCCTGGGTGGACCTTTGCAGTTCTTCCAATTCTACTTCTGTGAATACTTTATTTCATGTTATAAATCGACGTTGATCTGCTAGCCTCTGTTCTGTTATTTCTGATTCTGGATGTTGTTCTTTCCAGAAGTGGTGCATTCTTTTCAGATGTCCTCTTCTTGTTGGACTTGATTTGCAATAGCAGGTCATTATTTCTTTGTTTTCAGTTTTCATATATTTGTGACGGTAAACAACTTTTCTTCCAGTAGTTCTGCAGCTGCTGGCCCTGGCTGCTCAGCCAACAGTCCTGAGTCCTGTAGCCCACTTGTCACCAGGAACTAGAACACCTAGCGTGGTCCTTGTTGACCCGGGCAAAGACTGATCTGGTATGGGTTTCTGTAAATTACGTCCCACCATATTGTTTACGGGAGAGACACTCTTTGTCTGGCTCATGAGTCCCGTCCAGCATGGTTGAACGTCTGGCAAAGCTCTCATCCTCCTCGGAGCACGCAAGCCCTACAACCATGTCAAGGTAGTGCTTGTTGTTGTTGTTGTTGTTGTGTTTTAAATGAACATGTTTTTCATGTCAGGTTCGGTCAGCACGAGGCTTCAGGGAAGCACGGGGTTGCAGGGAAGCTCGCAACCAGACCACGCGGAATCCACCGGCGGTAGCTAGCGGGGAAAAGAGGAACCGAAAGCGCCGCTAATTAACGAGCCACCTGCGGCCAGCTAAACAGGAAAACCGCAGCGGAAGCTTTTAATTATGAACTGATAACGGCGCGAGCAAGCAAGGAACGGGGCCGCAGGGCAGCGAAACAAGATCGCAACGCAACACAGAACCCGCGGGTCTGCACGTAGCAGGGAGGGGCCAACCCAGCCGGAGGGGGACTGGCAATCAAGGACAATGGACTCTGACCGACCCTGCCATCATGAACGATCAGGGGGGACATTGGGGGGCCTAATAGCCCACAGCCGCAACGCGATCACAAGGCGGGAAAAAGCGCGGGAAGGGGGGGATATAACAAGTGATGCAATTGTACCAAGCCAGTCCTGGCTTTGCTTGTGACTACTACGTTACGCATGAGTAAACCTTCTTTGTGAACCACACGTGTCACGAGAGTTTCTCTGTCGAACGGGGCAAATCTCACATAAAGCCAGGACTCACCGTCAGCGCTACCCGGTACCACCGAGGAGCGTTTTCTTTCTCAATACAGGCATGACCAGCGACGAGGAATCCGTGGGTCAGCTGGAGCGCGAGGGATCCAGGCTCGCGGAAGGGCGGTCGGAGCCGCCCGGGAGCGACGGGGCAGCGGCCAGGGCCGGGCGCACTCCATCCGAGCGGTGGTCGATGGGCGTGAACCAAGGACCAGACGATTCAGGCGTTACGATGACCCGGGGTTCGGGGTTCCGGAACTGTGAGTGGAGCGAGAAATTCACCCGACTAGAGGAGAGAGTCGAGCGACGCCTAGACGCCGTGGAGGCGATGCTCCAGACCCTACTACAGAGAGTGGGGCCACCGGCGGTGAACGAGGAGGCGAGCGACAGGGGGGGCGGTCCGACACCCCCGCCGGCACCACCCACGGCGCCCCGGTCGGAGGACCAACGGGCGGCAGACGCCCTGAGACTTCGAGGTATCACTGGGAAGTTCTCAGGGGACCCCGAACAGCTGCCGCACTTTCTGACGCACGTCAGGGGGTTCTTGCAGAGGGGTGGTCACCTATTCGCTAGAGACGAGGACAGGGTATCCTACGTGGCCGAGCTGCTAGATGGCCAAGCCGCCAGCTGGGTGATCGGGCTGTACGATGCCAACGCGGCGGAACTACGGAGTTTCCCGGACTTCATGCAGGCGCTCCGGGACAGATTCGAGGACACATTGAGCGCCAAGCGGGCGGAGGACGACATCCTACAATTCAGACAGCGGGGCAAATCGGTATCGGAATATGCCCTGGAGTTCCGGAGGTTGGCCGAGAAGCTCGCGGACTGGCCGGAGTCCCTGAAGGTGAAGTATTTTAAGAGGGGACTCAACCCAGAGATCCTGGAACGGGCACTGGGGCGGGACGACCCGTCCACAGTGAAGGATTGGATCTGGCTGGCCGGAACGGCGGAATCGGCGTGGCGGCAGATCCAACAGAGCACAAGACGACGGGACCAGACGAGGGACCGGCCGAGGGAGAGGACCCACGAGGAGAGACGGAGCGGTCGACGGCAGTCCACCGGGAGGCGAGAGGCGACCAGAGCCCCGAATCTGTGCTTCCGATGCGGAGGCAGAGGCCACCGAGCGGCGCAGTGCCCGACGGAGCGGGAAGGTGCCCCACCACGGCCCGAAGTCAAAACCCCGCGTGCGAACGGGAAAAGGACCGGCGACCGACCGCGGAAGGGGGCAGTGGCGGCGGTGACCGAGAAAGGACGCGGGGGGTGGTCGACCCCGGAGACAGCATCCTCCGGAGAGGACTCGGAGCCGGCGGGAAACGAGGCGCGCTCGCACTGAACGGCGTCCCAGTGCGAGCAGGGGAGTCGAGGCGCGCGGACCCAATAGGAGACGAGGACTGCCCACCGTTCCGGGTGAGGATACACGTCCGGGGGGTGAGATCCGGAGGGGAGGCGCAGCTACGGGCGCTACTGGACTCGGGCTGCACCCACTGCTTGATGCACCCAGCGGTGGTCTCGGGGCTCGGGCTACAGCTGAGGCGCCTCCGGGAGCCCATTTCATTCAGCCAGTTAGATGGCACGCTGGCAGGGGGGGGGCCAGCTCAGTATTACACCGAGCCGGTCCAGATGACGATCGGGAGTCACCGGGAAGAACTGAGGTTCGTGGTGGTCCCGGTGGCCGACTACGCGGTGGTACTCGGCTTGGCGTGGCTGCGGCGGCGGAACCCACGAGTCGACTGGACGGCGGAGGCAGTGCGGTTCGGGGTCGACAGACCAGCGAGGGGCAAGAGCAGAGGGGACCGAGCCGTGGAGACGGAGGCAGCCGCAACCACCGGCGGACAAGCGGAGGGTCCGGGACACCGGGAGACGGGGCGAGAGCAGGTGGGGCCCGAGACCCGGGCGGCAACAGCAACAGCAGCAGCAGCAGCGCCGGGACCCCGGAGACCCGCCACGATCCCGAGGCGAGGGGAGGCAGCGGCGACTGGCGAGGCGACCGCAAAGCGAGGGGCCGGACCCGGGGAACCCCCGACGGGCGGCGGAATCCCGAGGCAGTATCGAGACCTGGCGGCAGCGTTCGGGGAGAAGGAGTCTGACCAGCTCCCACCACACCGGCCCAGTGATTGCGCCATCGAGCTAGAGCCAGGAGCGACCCTGCCTAAGCCGAAAATGTACTCCCTGTCGAGGAGGGAGATGGGAGCCCTGCGCGAGTTCATAGACAAGAACCTAGCACGGGGATTCATCCAACCCGCGAAGTCAACATTAGCGGCCCCGGTGTTATTCCGGGAGAAGAAGGACGGCTCGCTCCGTATGTGCGTAGACTACCGGGGGCTGAACGCAATCAGCACGGAGTACAAATACCCCCTCCCCCTGATGAAGGACTTGATGTCGCATCTGTCGAAGGGGAGGGTGTTCACAAAACTGGACTTGCGCGAAGCCTACTTCAGAGTTAGGATCCGCGCAAAAGATGAGTGGAAGACGGCGTTCAACACCCCGCTCGGAAGCTACCAGTTTTCCGTGATGCCGTTCGGATTAAAAGGGGCCCCGGGGGTATTTATGCAGCTAATAAATGAGGTGCTGCACGACCTACTCTACCGGGGCGTCCTGGTCTACCTGGACGACATCCTCATCTACACCGAGACCCTGGCGGAGCACGTGAGCCTGGTGCGCACGGTGCTCCAGAGACTGCTGAAGGCACAGCTGTACGCAAAGCTCTCGAAATGCGAGTTCCATCGAGAGCAACTAGACTACCTCGGCTACCGAATATCCAGCCGGGGAATTGAGATGGACCCGGCGAAAGTAAGGGATGTCCTGGGCTGGGAAGCGCCGCGAACCCGGAGGCAACTCCAAAGCTTCCTAGGGTTTGCGAACTTCTATCGTCAGTTCATCCCGAACTTCGCCCAAATCGCCCTTCCCCTAACCGACCTGCTAAAAACCAAGGGCACTGGGAAACCCCCAAGCCCAGCATGGCACTCGCGTGGACTGCAGAATGCCAGGGGGCGTTTGAGGAACTAAAACAGCGGTTCACCGCGGAGCCGATCCTGCGCCATCCCGACCCAGACCGGCGGTTTATAATCCAAGTGGATGCATCAGACGTGGCAACGGGAGCAGTCCTGCTCCAACCCAGCCCGGAGGGGCCATCCACCCGTGCGCCTACGCCTCCCGCAAATTCACCGAGACGGAGAGGAGGTGGATGGTGTGGGAGAAAGAGGCGTACGCGGTCAAGTGGGCGCTGGCCACGTGGAGGCATCTACTGGAGGGGGCAACTGAACCGTTCGAGGTGTGGACGGACCATAAGAACCTCGAGGCCCTGAAGACCCCGCGTAAGCTATCCCCCAAACAGGCACGGTGGTCCCAATACTTCGGGAGGTTCAGGTTCACACTGAAACACATCCCCGGGAAGCGCAACTTCTTAGCGGATGGACTGTCTCGCATGCCTCAACACGCCAGCCTACGGGAGGAGATCGTGGACTCCGTCATCCCCGCCAGCAGGCTGGCTGCAAAGGCGGTGACCCGAAGCCAGACCAAGGGGGAGCGACGGGACGCGGCGTCTGAAGTAAGGCAAGGGTTCGCGGAGGCAGCGGAGCGGGACGGTTGGCTCAAGCAGAACCGAGAGGCGCTAACCGGCCAAGAGGGGTTGTGGTGGCACGAAGGAAAGCTGTACGTGCCCGAGGGTTGCCGACGGGAGGTCATGGAGAGAGCCCACGACAGCCGGAGCGCGGGGCATTACGGCTTCGTAAAGACACTCCACTTAATCCGGCGGCAGTTTTGGTGGCCCACGCTCCGGAAGGACGTGGAGGCGTACTCGGGGGTTGCCCGGTGTGCGCAACAGCGAAAGGAGCCAAAGGCAAACCTAGAGGCCTACTCCAGCCGGTAGCGGAACCCGACGGCCCTTGGCAAGAGGTCGCCATGGACTTCATAGTGGAGCTCCCGGAGAGTAAGGGGAAGACCGCCATTTGGGTGGTCACGGACTTATTCTCCAAACAAGCGCACTTTGTAGCGTGCCGGCGAGTCCCCACGGCCGAGGGGCTGGCGAAACTGTTCGTGCAACATGTCTACCGACTCCACGGCGCACCTCGACGTATCGTCAGCGATCGGGGCGGCAACTTCATCGCGCGGTTCTGGCGGGAGTTCCTGAAGCGGGTGGGGACGAAACAAGCCCTATCCTCCGCGGCGCACCCGCAGACGGACGGAGCCACGGAACGCCTGAACGGGGGGCTCGAACAGTACCTGCGCTGCTACGTGGGGCACCAACAGGACGATTGGGCGGAGCTACTACCATTCGCGGAGGTGGCATACAACAACGCCGTCCACAAGAGCACCGGGTTCTCTCCGTTCAAAGTAGCCACCGGGAGAGATTTCGTCCCCATGCCGGAGCTGCCTCAACCGGAATCCCAGATCAACTCCCTGGACGCCTGGTTCGCCCAAATCGACGAGACCCGGCGAGCGGCGCACGCGGCATTGCAAAGAGCCAAAGCCGACTACAAGAAGCACGCGGACCGCAAGAGGCTCCCCAAGGAAAAGTGGAAAGTGGGGGACCAGGTGTATCTGTCAACCAAAAACCTAAAGACGCACCAGGCATCGAAAAAACTCAGCCCGAGGTTTGTGGGGCCGTTCCCCATTTCGGAGGTCATCAATCCGGTGACCGTCAGGCTGACGCTCCCGAAAAGCCTCGGGAAGATCCACCCGGTGTTCCATTGCAGCCTGCTAAAGTTGCACCAGCCGGGGAACGCCTGGCACAAGGCGGAGGGAGTACCACCACCCATCATGGTCGGGGGGGAGCAGCATTTCGAAATCAACCGGATACTGGACGCCCGGAGGCACAAGGGGCAGACCCAGCTCCTAGTGCAATGGAAACATTTCCCCAAGTCCCACAGCGAATGGGTGAGTAAAACCCACATAAGGGCGCCGGACCTAGTGCGGGACTTTTACAGTAAATACCCCGGGAAGCCGAAATAGGACCGAGGGGGAGTTGTCGTCAGGGGGGCGGCATGTCAGGTTCGGTCAGCACGAGGCTTCAGGGAAGCACGGGGTTGCAGGGAAGCTCGCAACCAGACCACGCGGAATCCACCGGCGGTAGCTAGCGGGGAAAAGAGGAACCGAAAGCGCCGCTAATTAACGAGCCACCTGCGGCCAGCTAAACAGGAAAACCGCAGCGGAAGCTTTTAATTATGAACTGATAACGGCGCGAGCAAGCAAGGAACGGGGCCGCAGGGCAGCGAAACAAGATCGCAACGCAGCACAGAACCCGCGGGTCTGCACGTAGCAGGGAGGGGCCAACCCAGCCGGAGGGGGACTGGCAATCAAGGACAATGGACTCTGACCGACCCTGCCATCATGAACGATCAGGGGGGACATTGGGGGGCCTAATAGCCCACAGCCGCAACGCGATCACGAGGCGGGAAAAAGCGCGGGAAGGGGGGGATATAACAAGTGATGCAATTGTACCAAGCCAGTCCTGGCTTTGCTTGTGACTACTACGTTACGCATGAGTAAACCTTCTTTGTGAACCACACGTGTCACGAGAGTTTCTCTGTCGAACGGGGCAAATCTCACATTTCAGACTGAAGAGTTAGGAGCTGTGCAAATGGCTGGGGAATGAGGCAGGGCAAAGGATCTCCTGTCCCTTCCAGGGTCCAGTGGCCTGCTGAGCTTCTTCGTGTTTCCTTCTCTTTCCTCCTTCCTGAAGACTTGACCCTGCACATTTGCCTGACGTCTTCCAGTTACCACACTGTGCTCTTTATGATGCAGAACAGAGGACAGAATGTCCCCATAATCCAGCAGTCATCATACTGAAAGCCTTCCCCAATAGCACTGCAGTGTGAATGCCTGATCTAAGCTGCAAAAATCCAGAGCAATAGATTTCTGCATCTCTTTGCTTCCTTCTAATGGTCTTCCAGATTTTTGTAACAATGGTAGCAATGGCAATAGGTCTCTTTCTTGCAAAGTTTATAAGACAAAGAGAGTCACCTCTCACAGAATCCTCACTAACAGTTTGCAGAGCCAAGGTTTCTTAATAGCCTCTAACGTTGCCTGAGGCAACTCCACAGGACCTGAACATCCGGATTCCAACTCCAAGCGAATCTGAGTGTCTTTATCTGACAGATGCCTAGCATAATCCTCATAGCTGCCCTGTAGTTCTTCCTGCAGTTGCTCCTTACTCAGGAACACCCAGGTTATCCTAAACAGAGCCACTGGTTGGCTCTCTACAAGCACTATAAGCATGGAGAAATAATTACTTTTTGCTACTCTTATTGCCACAGGTAATCCTTAAGAAAGGCTCTTACTCATGTTCAGTTGGGTTCACTTTCTCTTCCTCCAGTGGCATTCCAGGGGTCTTCTATGCTGTTTATCACCCAGAGTTCTGAAAACCAGGGAGCATCCATGGGTTGTTGTTGTTGTTCAGTCGTTAAGTCGTGTCCGACTCTTCGTGACCCCATGAACCATATCGCGCCAGGCCTTCCTGTCCTTCACCGCCTCCCTGAGTTTGCTCAGTTTCATGCTCATTGCTTCAGTGATGCCATCTAACCATCTCGTCCTCTGCTGTCCTCTTCTCCTTTTGCCTTCCATCTTTCCCAGCATCAGGGTCTTTTCCAAGGAGTCCTCTCTTCGCATTAGGTGGCCAAAGTATCTGAGCTTGAGCTTCATTATCAAGCATCCATGGGATCCAAGGCCAAAGTCACTCTCTCATTTCAAGTGGTGACCAAAGCCTCAGCTGAACCATGTTCCAGAGCCCCAAGAACAACCCCAAGCTCCCTCTAGAATCTGATAGGGCCATCAAGTGTGTGGGGTGACCATTCAAATAGGTCCTGCACAAGAGGGTGAGAAGAAGCAGCAGACGACACTGAGCACACATTGGTTCTGTCCCCTCCTCACCTGTGGCTTATTGCTCTGACTCTCTGGTACTGGTTACTTCCTTCCGAGGTGAGATGAGAATGTATAACTGATTGTTTCTTGTTTGTTGATTATATGTATATGTATAGCAGATTATACGTATAACAGTGAAATAATAAACTTACTTCATTCCAAGGCAGCCAGACAGCATGTTCTTGGAAGGTCAAACACAGAGGACAAAGTTGATGAAAGCCCAGCTATTCGAGAGGGCTTGAGCAATTCCCACCCACCCCCAGCCCCGGAACAGGAAATCTTTGTTTTCACAGCACTTAGCAGCTGTCATGTTAAGGAAGAGAACAAAATGTAGCTGTTACAAAATCAATATTTTCACAGGCAATGAAAGGATAAATGTCCAGAGATGCTCAGCAAAAGAAAGGCGCCTGCCTGTTTGGGTTTACATAGCTGAGGCAAAAGTTACAGGTTATGCAGACCATCACCCACTGCCTGACACACCAAAAGACACGAGAGTCAGAAAGCTGCAAACTTCTAGAAGTGAAAGTAGCCAAAAGGTAGAGGCTCAAAGCCACTCGCTTATTTAGAAGGTGCCAATTTGAGCCAAAAAGGCTTGCATGCAAAGTCACGTAGAAGCCCATGTTTCTAACGGAATGTGAGAAAAAAACCCTTTTGCACTAACAGAAACTTTGGTCAAAGAAGGAAAGATTATGCAAAAGAGCCCACAAAACAAGCTTACAAAGCTTCTGCATTAGCTCAGTTAGAGGATTTCTATGCTGGGAAGGTAGAATTTTCATTGTGTAGATTAAAATTAAAGTATTGGGAGTCTGGTAGAAGATCCAGTAAGTTGCTGGCACACCGCTTGAAGCAACAAAATCAGCAAAGCTTAATTTTCTAGTTACTGAGAATGAAATCGTTACTGGAAATGGCCAGACTGTTTTCGACTCCGCTGCTATTAATAATCAGTTTTTACTTTTTTATAAGTCTATTTATAGTTTGGTTGAGAAGAGGGATCATCATGAGATTGATCAATTGTTGAGTCAGAAGGACATTCAATTGTTATTGTTAGATAATATTGACATGCTGAAAGCATCTCTTTCATTTCAGGAACTATTAGATTCTATTCAGTCATTGCAAAATGGAAAAGCTCCTGGCCCCGATGACTTTTCAGTGGAATGGTATAAGGCGTTTACAGGTCTGTGGGCTCCTGTGCTTTTGGAGGTGTATAATGAATTATTGGAATATCTGCAAGAACTGGTGGGACCACAAAGCAGGCGAAGTAATAGAAAATGAAGAAGCTAAAATGCTCTGGGACTTTAGAATTCAAACAGCCTGCCACACAACACCCTGGATTTAACAACTGTTGATAAGACAAAAAAGCCTGAATAGTGGACATTGCAATACCTGGAGACAGCAGAATAGAAGAAAAAGAATTGGAGAAAATCAAAAAATATAAAGACCTGAAAAAAGAACTGTGGCAAAAGAAAGCAAAGATAGTCCCAATAGTAACAGGCGCTTTAGGTCCAATCTCAAAACATCTGGAGCACCCTTGAAGACCATCGGCATTGACAAAATCGCCATCAGTCAATTGCAAAAGGCAGCTTTACTTGGAACAGCTTCCATCCTGTGACAGTATCTTTAACACCATCATACAACAACATCTGCCTATCCCAGGTCCTTGGGAAGGACTCAATAGGTGGATAAAAATGCCAATTCCAGTCTAAACATCGGGCTGACTGTGCGACCAAGACTCTGGACAGTTTACAATTGTTAAACATATATAAAACAGAGAACAATACAAAAAACACAAAAACAGCACAAGACAAAGGAACAACGATGGCAAAAGAAATAAATCCAGAGGGGAACACAAAGGAAGAAAGGGGCGTCAGTCGCCTCTCCAAAGGCCTGGGTGAACAGCCAGGTCTTTAAGGCCCTTTGAAATACCAGCAGGGTGGGAACCAACCTCATTCCAGAAACCCGGCTTCCGCGTCCAGGCAGATGGCATTGTTTAATCAAAGGAATCCAGAGCCGCCAACCCTACTAGATTGAACCAGCCAGGCAGATACTGTGGGAGACAGGCCATCCCTCAAGTAACCAGGCCCTGTGCCATGTAGGGCTTAATAGGTGGCACCAGCAGCCTGAATCACAGTCGGAAGCAAACTGGCAACCAGTGCAGCTCGTGAAGCAGAGGTGTTACATGGGCATATCGAGGCATGCCCATCACTGCCCATTCCGCTGTATTCTGGACCAGCTGAAGCTTCCAGGTGGTCTTCAAGGGCAGCCCCACGTAGAGTGTGTTGCAGTAGTCAAGCCATGAGGTGACCAGGGCATGAGTGACTGTCTGAAGGGCTCCCTGAGCTAGGAAAAGGTGCAACTGAGCATTAGTATTAGTATCTTTAGGTCCAGAAAAAGCCTTTGATTTGGTTCCGATTAAATTCTTAAAGCACGTGATTAGATATGGCTTTATGTGGGATTCTGTCTTGTGGATTGAGATTTATTATCTGAAACCACGAGCCAGAGTTATAACAAATTGAATGATTTCAGATTCTTTCCAGTTACAATGTGTTACACAGCAGGGCTGCCCACTTTCTCCCCTGCTATTTAATTTGATTTTTGAAACTTTTGTCACCATGGTAAGGCAATCTTTAGATATTAAGGCTACTGGCAGGGTGTGAATATAAATTTTTTTTGTATGCCGATTATATTTTGGCAATTCTGGATCAATACTCTGCCACTTTGCCTAATTTTATATAGACTCTACAGGTAGTCCTTGTTTAGCAACTGGGACTGGCAATTCGGTCGTTAATTAAAGTGGTTGCTAAATGAAATTGTGACTGTGCTTATGATCTTCAGCTTTCCTTTGCTTTACAGACCTGTGAAGGTTGTAAATGCAAGGATTGGCTGTAAAGTTACCTTTTCATCACCGTCGTAACTGCAAACATTCGCGATCCGAGGCAATCACTAAACAAGGACTACCTGTACAGTATTTTGGATAACAGATAAATAAATGGGGTGGGGTATCATCAGCATGCAATTATATATCTCCACTCCTGGCAAGCTAAGCAATGCTGTTGACGTCTTGTCCCGGTGCCTGGAGGCTGTGGAGGTCTGGATGGGCAACAACAGGCTTCAGCTGAACCCTGGCAAGATTGAGTGGCTCTGGGTTTTGGGATCTTCTGGATCTGGGAACTTACCATCTTTGGTACTGGATGGGGTCCCACTACCCCAGACAGACCTGGTGCGCAACCTGGGGATCCTCCTAGACTCATGACTCCTGCTCGAGGAGCAGGTGGCAGTCATGGTTAGGAGGGTTTTTGCACAGCTTTGTGTTATATGCCAGTTGTGCCCCTTTGTGGACCATGAGGCTCTACTCACTGTCACTCATACCCTGGTGATCTCCAGAATAGATTACTGTAATGCACTGTACACAGGGCTGCCCTTGAAGAGCATCCGGAAGCTTTAGCTGGTGCAGAATGCGGCTGCGCGGACAGTTATGCGTGCCTCTAGGATGGCACACATCACACTTCTGTTCCGTGAACTGCATTGGTTGCCAGTTTGCTTCCAGGTGCAATTCAAGGTGCTGGTTTTGACTTTTAAAGCCCTCCATGGAATGAGACCAGGTTATTTGTGGAATTGTCTCTTCCCAGTCACGCCTACCCATCCCATCAGATCCAGCAGACGAGGCATACTCCAGGTCCCGTCTGCTAAGGAGTTCCATCTGGGGGACCCAGGAGACGCGCCTTTCCTGGTGTAGCCCCTGCCCTCTGGAACATCATTCCCCCTGAGGTGAAGTTAGCCCCATCTCCATGAGCCTGTGACAGAATGTGGGGGTAACTTTGGAAGATGGGGAGAAGAGATGCCGCCCAGGGAACGATCAGATAAAAGAGAAGGGAGTCCGCAACAGGGTAATGGCCAGAGAAGGAGACTTAGGAAGGACCTGCCCTAACTTCTCAGGAGGTAAATAGGGAGGGCGGGAGATTCGTGCTTTCAGACTTGCAAGATTTTGTTCATGTAGCCTTACAATAAAGTAGAATTAGCTCATCTTGTCATGTTTCCTGTCTGGTCTACCTGGGAAGGCTGACATAGCCTTTCCCCCCCCCCCCCAAATAATTTTATTAAGAATTATAAATGGAAAGAATAAAAGTCAATACAAACTACAAAAAAAATACTAACAGAAATATACAAAGGGGGGGGGAGTGTAGAAAAGAAAAGGAAAGGAAAAAGAAAAAGAAACAAAAAAAGTAACTTCCCCCTTCATCACAGCAAGTAAAAACAATTTTAATAGCTTATCACTATCTCTAAATAAAACAGAATCAGTCTTCTCCCCATAACTCATATCTTAGGTAAGAAAAACCAAAGTCCAAATGCTTCATCAATCATTCTTTCTCAGCAAAAGTCCAGTAAGGGCAACCAGATATAGCTATTTTCCTCTTTTAGCCCTGATTAAACAAACCAATCTTATCAACCTTCCCTGAGTTTTTAAAATTATTCTTTAACCCCTTCAAAAAAAGCCCCAGCAATAGTTTGCTGGTCATCTGTGTATCCAAGCAAAAATCCTTTAGAACTACATTAGTATTTCTTTTGCATGTCTGTTAGGTAAAGTTCATCTGTCACTTCTAAAAAAGTCTTTCCAAACCTTAGCAGAGATCTTTTGTATATCCAGAAGAAAAAATTATCCAAATCAGTTTTCTGGTTTAGTGTCTGTTCATCTCCTTTAGGGGATAAGTCATCCATCAAATCCATTTGTATTACATTTACCGTAAATCCTCCTTCAAAGTAATTTCATAGACATCCTAGTTCTTGTTTTACAACTTCATTAAAGCATATTCTGTCCAGTTTCTCAAACAACTGATCCATTCTATCCAGTAACATGGCTGAGAAGTATTCAAAAGTTTGCACTAAGGGGGTCTGTTCCATTTTCTTTATCCTCTGGCTCCCTGTAATGTCCAACCTTCGAGGTCTCCTTATCATAAAGAAACCAAAGCAATTGCCATTTTCCCATGACAAGATATCTTCTAATTAATTCAAAACTACAATTCCAGATCCCTCTGGCCCCTTAATCCATTATTAACTTTCCAAAATCCATATACTAAGCACCCTTTTGCTGCATAGTCCAAAAAAATCATATACAGCCATGTGGAAAAGAAAGTACGCCCTCTTTGAGGTTGTATTTACCTACTTTTGAGAACTGCTAAGGACCAGGTGATTTTTATTATGTCCTGATACGTAAAACCATAGAACTCGAAGAAGGTGTACTTTCTTTTTGACATGACTGTATGTGGAAATAAAAATGCTGAAACTTTTAGAAAGGGTTGAATTAGATGTTAATAGATGGGTTAAAATTGCTTTAAGCTTGTGGAGTAAAATTAATGTTATTAAAATTAACATTGTCCCTCATTTGATCTATGTTCTTACAGGTTTTCTTATGTTAATACCAAATAAATATTTCCTTTGGATTGATAAGTTATTTAGAAATTTATTTGGGATAGTGGACTACCAAGGTTTTCCTTAGCTAAATTTAGATTAGCATTTGAGGAAGGTGGCTGTAATTTATTTGACTTGCAAAAAATATCATTGGACCAATATTTTTATCAGCCATCTGCATGTCTAATGAAAATATAGTTGAACATTACCCTTTATGGACTATGCTGGAAAGTTATTATTTATTTCCTTTGCAATCACAGCAACTGTTTGGAACCACATATAATAGAAAAGGTGTTTTATTTCCAGGAGTACACATGGTGAGAAATCTTTGGGCCATATTGGGCCATAGATTGAGTTTTGATATCGAGACTCATGAATATTTGGAAATATCATAACTCTTTGGAAAAATTCTACTTTGAAAATTGGTGGTAAACCCTTCTATTGGAAAGTTAGGGCAGAAGCTGGGATCATAACTTAAATCAGCTGCTGTGTAATGACTGTCTTAAGGATTTTCTGACTTCAAATTGAATTTGCTCTTCCCAATTCTCAACATTGGACATATCTTCAGCTTAAGCATGTTCCAATGCAGTGTTGTCCAAACTTGGCCACTTTAAGATGAGTGGACTTCAACTCCCAGAATTCCCCAGCCAGCTGGCTGGGGAATTCTGGGAGTTGAAGTCCACTCATTTTAAAGTGGCCAAGTTTGGACAACACTGTTCTAATGGATCAACATGGGTCAGATACTTTGGCAGCTTCAAAGGCACCTGAGCTGCTCTCTTACTTGATGGAATCCATCACAGAATTAAAACCTATAACAGATCTCCATTAAAAGCTCAACAATATTTTTAAGGTAGACATTTCTGGGATATTTCAAACATGTACTAAAGAACTGGAATCTCTAATAAAGACTCATCAACGGATTCATGTCCTTAAAAATATTTAAATGGTATCAACAGATCCGTGATTAAAGTTGATTCATCAGAAAATTGTATTTAGGGGGTACTGGACTCTCCAAAGAGTGTATCTGAAATGATAGACATTAGATTTTCCATGCTGAAGGTGTAAAAAATTTGAGGGTTCACTGACCCATATGATATAGTTATGTCATACCAAGATACTTGGTATCTTTTTGGGATAGTGTATTAATGTATATTAATAGATTTATTGGAAAATCTTTAAATGTTAAAGATGTTAATGTAATGTTGAATTATTTACCGAAGCTTTGGAATTTGACTATCAGGATTTGTGGTTGCATCAAGCATAGGGGGTGGCTAAAAAAATCATGTTGAGAAATTGGTGAAGTGATATTATTCCAGATGTCAAGGAATGGTTGTTGGAAATGTGTGATTTATCTGTTTTAGAAAAGGCAATATTTCTACTAATCAAAGGATAAAGCAGTAGGTGTATGGCAGAGATTTTGTAATATTTTACAACAATATTTTGTATTGATCATATTATAGCAGTGTATTCATTCGTAAACTAGTGACTATTGATAAACATAAAATATAAGAGATTTTTTTTCTTTTTCTTTTCTTCCTTTTGCTGATGATTGACTGAATAAACATTATTACTACTCTTTTCTTCCTTTGTCTTTTTAGCGGGTTGTCTCTTTTCTAAATTTTTTAAGGTTTTTTTTTTTTAAGATTGTTTAAGGCTTAGCACCATTAATTCTCCAGGACAACTTTCAATCTACCTGGATTAAAGCATTAAATCTAATCTGGGTTCCTCTTTGGTTCTCAGGCTGGGATACCATCAGGCAAAGCAAACCCTGAAGCAGAGGATGAAAGATGCCAACTATCGGGCAGATCTAGGGAAGGCCCCATCCTCCCTGTCATCACAGGTACGTTGCCACTGCTGCCAGCAAGGAACACTCAGCCCTCAGAAAGCTTCCTCTCTCGCCACTCCCCTCTGCAGCGCTGGAAGGCAAATATGGAAAAGTAGCATCGGCGGAAAGGCTCTGCCTGTGATTCTGGAAGCCACGGGACATGTTCTTCTTTGTTGCTCCTTTTACAGAGGCATTTGAACCAATTTACGCTCCCTCTGACCAGCAGAGATCCTGATGGCTCAGGCTCACCCTCTGCCCAGATGCTGCTTACAGACGAACTGCCATTTATTACAGCGGACGTGGCCGGGTTTTGCACAGCAGCGCGTAAGATCCCCTGGACCTTCATAGGCCAAGCTCCTGCTACACAGCTGTATTTTGTGCAATTTTAGATACTATCACACTCCACGTAAATTTTAGATGATATCACATTTTGTATTTTTAGATGTCACCATATTCTATGTAATTTTAGATACTTTTATTTATAGCCTAGACATAGATTGCTCCTTTTGGACTTTATCTTAAGAAATCAGTAAATAAAATTTAAAATACATCCATAAAACAACCTGATTAGAACTCATGAGTAAAGTCCAAAAGTTTTATAAGATTTATAAGTGCTCACAGATCATGCATGGACACACTTCCAGTACTGGTTTAAGGCTGCAATAAAATGAATAAATTCTGTATGTATAATTATTTTAGGAAAAGAGTCAACGCCAACTTGAAGGCTCATAATCAATAAAAACATTCCTGACTTTCACACAGATTACAGCTGAATACATTTGGTGATATGTTTAACTAAATTGCTCTTTCTAATGTTTGTAATGCAATCATTATATTGCTGTTTGTTGTTGTTCAGTCATTAAGTTGTGTCCGACTCTTCATGACCCCACGAACCATATTGTGCAAGGCCTTCCCGTCCTTCACTGCCTCCTTGTATTTAGATCATAGCTAAGTCAAAGACTTCATTTTATGATATGCTTAAACAAATCAAGCTTTCAAAGATTTGGTGGTCTGATGTCTCAGCAGTGAGATCAGAGGAATATACTTTAAAGATTGTATTTATTAGATAGAACCCAGATGAGAAACATTTTACCAGTTGTTTCACCTCGATAAAATGAAATAGATCTATTCATCTTTTATTCTGTACAGTACACTTTGCACCAACCACTAGCCAAACCAGGGATCAGTAATGGACTGCCTAGGGATTGGGAAGGGGTCTTTTGTCTTGAACTTAGAGGTTAAAGTTTAGCGAATGACTCCACTTTGAGACAAGCTTAGTAAATGACAGTCACTATAGTTTCACCATTTGTCTCTATCAAGTGAAAGAGATCAGTCAAGCCCCTTTCATTTCCAAATTGTCTGCATTAGGCAGACAATGGATCAGCAGCATTTGGCTCCTTGTTTTCTCTGAGGCGGATGGGGAAAAATGGAAATCTTTCATATTCTCTCTAGGACACCCAACAGTAGCTGCTAATCTGCGGTCTGTAGTTGAGATTCAACTACAAGTGAGTTCAAGTGAGACTGAGGCAGAGTATGCTTGATGATGAAAGATTCCTTTGTGCACCCTCTATTTATCGCTAAGGGTTACCTGATCTCCTTTTACTGAGATGGGAGCAACAAGACTCCATTTTGTGCCATGCTTCCAAATTGGCAGTCTCTTCAGTTAGGCCATCTGTTGTCTCTCAAGACAAAGCAGTAGAGAACTTTGATTTCCATTCTCTACATTAGGTGGACCATAGATCACTGCCAAAAGTCTGGCCTCAAGTTGTTTTTCACTTACTGGGAGCTCAGGGGAAGTCTCTTGATTTCAGATTTTGCTTTCAATGCCTTGGTCACCATAGCTATGGCTGCACTTTTAGTGTAAGTTGAAGCAACCAGTGTAATACCTATCATTTAATATGATCCCTCAGTGCAGCCTCTATATGACTAATGGTTGCCCTTCCCCTTTTTCCATCTCATGGGGGATAAGTGAAAGGCTCCATCTTGTGATGCGGTTTAATGGATTTCCAGTTTCCAAGATTTGGCCAATGATTGTCTCTCCAGCAAGAGAGAGAAGTGAAACATACATCTGTCCATATTGTCTGTCCCAACTTGGAGATAAGGTGCTGAATATTAAAGCGCTATATGCCATAAAGCGCTATATGCCATAGGGCCTGGATATCTGAGACGGTCTCCAACTGTTTTTGCCCACCCAGTATGCTCCAGGTCCCCTCCCTACAGCTTTGTCTTCTTGTGGGACCAAGGAAGCGTGCCTTCTCTGTTGCGGTCCCCACCCTCTGGAACATCCTTAACCCCCCGTGAGATAAGGATGGCACCCTCTCTTCTAAGGTTCCAGAAAGCTTTGAAAACTTGGCTTTGGTCCCAGGCCTGGGGTTGATGTTTATTATTTGCCTAAGGTCCCTGTTTTGTTTTATAGATCATTTCAGTCTGGGCTGTCCATCTGATTTAATGTGTTTAGCTGTTTGTTCTGATGGCCTATAATGGTGTTGCTGGGCTTCCTCTTAATATGGCCAGGGCAGATCAGAAAGGGCACCGAACGTAGGAAGCTATGAATGAATTTTTTATTTGCAAATTCAGTTGAAGAAATCACAACAGCTATAGACCTGTTACTACATAGTTGTCTAATCATCTGATACACTAAAATTCTGTATAGCAAGGAACGTTACCTATTACTCCAACTATATGGCAGGAAACAAAGTTGTAAAATTTCCTGTCTACTGTCCAGCTGTCTCCTGTATACAAACATTCCTGGGGAAAGCACTGCAGTTTTAATGGAAACTCAGAAGACAGCTGTTTCTAAAAGCAAAATTCAAAACACTACCCAGAGATTCTAAAGTGCATGATGACAGCTAAATAAATAGCAACACGTTTAATACATCATCCCTTAAAAATCAGCATGGAAAGAAGTGTTGAGGTATGAGAAGAAAAAGGGAGCAAGAACCTTCTTATAAGGAGTCAGAGAAATGCATATAATAATAAAATGACACCATCTTCCTCAAAGCCATGATATAGATGAGGGTCAAGAGAGGCACTTTTTATTTAATTTCCCTTTTGTCATTGTCTAGCATAGCCAGCTATGTAGCCTGAAACTTTATTTGACTAAGCCGCCCCAGCAGAAATCCCAAAGCTTCATGGTTTCCTGCGTCTGCAAAGAAAGGACAAGACCGTTATCCCCAGTCATGGTCAAGAAGCCTACAATCCAGTACAACTGACAGAGAGCTTAACAGTGGATAGAAACAGGCACTTATAGGAGAACCCTCCCAGCAGTGATCCTGGGAAGTTTTTCAATTCCCAGAGCAACTTTGCAGCCCCCTGGCACGTGACTCTCTTCCCCCAGAGGAGAGGCACTGTTCCTCAGCGTTTGGTCACCCACAGTCCTCTCCACTGCTGCCCCATGTTCTGTGAGCATTTCCCCAATGCCATAGCTGGACAAATGGAGCAACGTGCCAAGAGGAGTCAGCATCCCAGAGTGACTTAAAGCCCAAAAAGCTACATAATAAAGTGAAAGGAGCCACTGGGGAGAGTTGCACAGAGGACAAGCAGGTTTCAGTATCACGCCCTCCCTGTAGCTAGAAAACAGCTAACTTGCAGGTTTGCCTGAATTCTGACGGTTGCCTTTTACTTTAAAGAACTTGGGTTGACCTCTTTTTACCTCTGATGCCCTCTTTCCTGCCTGTTAACATGTCTTGCACAATTGTCAGTGTTCTTCCCTGAGCTGAACAGATCACTTCCGCGGCACAGCCAGCACTTATCTGCAAGAGGCCAAACCTCAATAGTGAAGCCTATTTTCAGTCCTGAACACCAGCTCTTCCCCCTTTCCAGCATCCATCACTTCAGCTTCCAAACCTAGTCAGTTACTCGGCCTCACTCAGGAACCCTAAAGACAGTTTTCGGAATGAGAGGGAAGAGAGAGACTTACTTGGGCTGAGCGTGATGTTGATAGCCAGGTCCAAGGTGGGAACCTGCCTTCATCTCCACTGCGACTGAGCACTGGCCAAAGAGAGGCAGGCGAGCATCAAGAAGGGACCGGGAGCATCCACCCCGCCCCCCGCCAAAGGCACTCCTGACTTACTCGTGTTTCTACATCAGTCCATTCCGACTCTGAGGCCTCCTCGGGCAGGTGAGCGCTTGAGGGAGAGGATCGCCGCTTGCGACTGGAACGGTCAACGTGTTAGGTACAGAAAAGGAGAAAGTTGTTAAGGTTTGAACCAGTTCAGAGGTAGGACTGAAAATTCTGAGGTCCATCTCCTGCCCGAAAGTACCCAGACGTAGGCTAAGAGGGGGAGTTAATATCAGCCTTGGGATATTTCCAACCTGTAATTTCATTTGCTTACTCTGCATTTTTATAATTGTATGTATCCATGAGCAGAATAAACCCAGTTTATTCTTGGCCTTCTCTGCAAGGACCCAGTTTACTCATTCACACACATAAGGCCAGGGCCTTGTCACCAACTTCACTAATACCCAGGAATCTCATCAGTTTCTACTCACACTGATCTGAGACATGAAAGGGCAAGAACCCGTTTGAGCTGAGAGTGACTCACCCTGTTGGTGACTCTTGCTTCAGGGTCTCTATTTCAGTGAATTGAACAGCCTGTCCACCTCCCCTGGTCTTGAAAACATCACCCTGAAAACAAAATCTGTTTAAGGGTCTGAACAGAGAATTTTTTACTGGCACAACTGACACTGTAATGAGCCAGTTTTGCTAGGCTTTATTTTTATACGTATGTAGATAAAGCTAGAAGAAAAGGCATCCAGACCAGCTAAATTATATGCATTTCACAGGAATAAAGCCCATAGACAAGGTCAAAAGGCAGATCTATGAGCTCCACTAGGTTTCCACCACTACTTGCCTACAGACCTGAGTAACAAATTATACAATTGGCTCAGTCTTGTCCCAGTTTAGCACCTCCACCCAACAGCCCCAGGAATTGTAGAAAAACATTCCCGGTCACAATGTGGAGAATTATGGTAGCAAAAAACAAACCTATCTATTTTGTAGTCGACAAGCCTGTTTTTTTGGAGGACTTCCTGAGAAACCTGATGTACAGCACAGAATGCTCCCAGGAGGACAGACCTCTAACAAAAGTCCCCCTACCTCAAGGTAAGGTCAGTCTTACCTTGATCAGTTTTGTCTCAATCTCCCCATCAGATGCCAGCTCCTGGTGAGTCAACATGTACTTGTCACACTTTGCCAGTGCCTTCTCATTTGCAGAGGTTACCATGATGGCATGGGGGACATGTGGCTGCATGACTGTCTCAGTCTGGACATTGGAAGGAGGTTTATGGTCCACCCACCTCTCCCCTGCTGAGCGAGAGCGCCTGTGGCGAAGGCGAACAGGAGGAGCGTTCTGAGGGGTCACAAAAGGAATTTTATAAAATTAGTAGGGGTTTCCTAAGCTTATCCCTGGGAAGTACATCTTCCAGGGCTTAATCAATGGTTGGGCAAGATATTTCTTTTAATTCCCAACATTTAAGATTTGCTATTGATACACTACATGCACTTCCTATATAATTATTTTTCTTGTTATAAGAAGAGGAAAGACAAACACACACTGTAGATAACTGCAGATTACCTGAAGCCCTCTACCAGTAAGTTTGGGCGAGTAGTTTAAGATCCTCGCAGGCTTCAGTGGGCGAAATCAGAGACACTGGAAGCCACAACAGAGCAAGGAGTGTAGATTTCTGAGCCAGACCCTAAAGGTCCTGCTTTTTCCTTCTGGCCTGTCAAGGGAACCTTGCATCCCCCAGCCACTGGAGAAGATCAGCCTGTGCACACGCATCAGATATAAAGCCGAGCACTCCCTAGGTACAATGATTATGAGCACAGAAAAAAGGCCAGGAAATGGTGAGCAGTTCCCAAGCTGCAAAGCCATGAACGCCCTCAGGCCTAAGGAATCCATCCTAGCCACTAAGGCCATCCCTTCTGGGTACCAGAATTTCTTTGGGGTTCCAAAGTAATCTGAGGTTTAGTTTACCAGTTTCTACTTACTTTACTTCAACCCAGTTACCCACATTTAAAGGCTTGCTGTGTAAACAAGTATGATCCAAAAAAGTCAGTTAATGTGAAGACATCCAGACAGCGTCCAAATGACACCTCATAGGACCACCATTCAGTGCTGATGGAGCACCTTGAAGGCCACCAGGTACAAAGCTGGTCTGGCGCAGCAAGAGGCTAGTTTGGGGTAGCCTTTCTGTCTTCTAGAATCCACCGTTCTGCCAACGACAGACGTTCTCTTGCTTTCTGACTACAGCTCCCCCTACGGTGAGGTGTGTTTCTCAGCAATGGCAGTGCCCGCAATCACCAGCCATTCACTCAGGGGCCACCACAGCTGAGATATAGCACTAACCCTGCAGCACAAGTCCTCTTCTAGCTCTAGGGGCCCTCTAGTGCTGGAGGCTGCCAGGACTCCTGTCCAGCACATGCCCCGCCTTCTCTCGGACATAACCCAGGGCCTGGCTTGCTCTGGCTCCTGGAGTCTACTTCTGGCTCTGGGGAGGCCATTGTCACCCCTGCCAGGAGGCTTGCTGTGCTGTGTAGGTGTTCTCTGCTCCCACTCCGAGATGCAGGAAGCCACCGAAATGCTGCTACAAGAATTGGAACGCCTGTGCAGCTGTGGCTGGCTTCTGGCAGGCAGATCATGGTTGTTAGGCAGGTGAGTGATACAGTTACTAGAAAACTGAAGAAAGGTGCAGTTAGCAAACAAGGCACAGAGAAAAGAAACCACCACAAAATCTTCATAGGAATTCAGCCCCATGTCCTTCCACTCTACACTAAGCAGATTTAGAAAGAGAAAACATGCACTAAAGAAAGATTCAGAGTCAATTCAAGGAACTCAGGTAGCTCACAGAGAATTCCCCTGGCCGAACTACAGAGTCCCAGCCGCAGTAGTTTGACTCCTCTGATTCACTTGCCAGAGTGGTGAGTGTGTGAATGCGCACAGAGAGACACAAGTGCACGTTTGGCATCAAAAGAAGCTTACAGGCACTGGGGGAGGCGACAACGATCTTTGCAGAGCTTTCTCCCGATCCTTTTCTCGTGAAGGTCGCTCAGGTTTGTTACCCTTAGGTTCCGTGACAATGGCTTTTAGCTGCTTTAGTTTCTCATCTTTCACCCAAAGTTTATTCTGCATCTCAAGCTGCTTGGCTGCCACACGCCGCTCCTGCATGGTAGAGCAAAGGCTACAGTTATACACTGTATGCTAACGAATGCTGAATTAACTGGCTGGTGAGTTTTCGATCACAAGGACATGTTTCTAAAGTGAAATGGATGCGCGATAGTACTCTTTAAACAATTATCAGCTAAGTTAGTATACCAAATTGTAGAAAAACCGTAAAACCCATCATTGTAATGGGCAAAAATAAAGAGATCCTCTTCTTTCAAATTAATTTTAGATTAAGAGAAGTGGTTGGAAGAACACATGCCAATTGCCAGGAAATTAAGGCATAGGTAGATACCTGCCAATTCCAGCCCTGGCCACGTACTGTATTTGCACCCGAAGGAAATGCAGCCTGTGATTCAGTAATGCTGGCTACGTTTGCCTTAATATAGGACTGGCAATAAGTCCCTCTTCAGATGTTGCTGAATGCCTAACCTTCCAACGGCCTTAGCCACTATGACAAATGACAGAGGCTGCAGTCCAACATCCGGATGGCAACATGTTGCCCACCCCTGGCTTAAGGTGTACCTTCTGGCTGACGACCGCTGGGGTGGCTAATTTTTCAGCAGTGCTGTTTTAAGCCTTTAAGGACTGCAAGGGCGCAGCAGTGATGCAGTAACATAACCAACAAGGAAAGAGACAAATTTCCAGCAATCTTGTTCTATTTGAGGTGGCTCTGAGAAGTTTTATTTTGTTTTGTTGTTTTAAAATAATAGAATACATTAAACTTAAGTCACTAAAGGCATTGGTCAGAATGCTTAATTTTATCCACCACTGCCCTGAAGCAGAAAATTGTACTATCATAACACAACAAGGTAATCTTGTGGAATCTGGGGCTATAAAAGAAAGGGTGGGGGTTCACAATCTTACTAAATTTAATCCATACATAAAACTGCCATGAATTTAAATAAACAGTTAATAAGAGGCTTTTCTACCAAAGAAGACCCAGCAGTTTTTAAAAACTTGTTCCTAATGGATTGGCAACTAAAAATTAGCAGCAAGGAGACCAAGTTTGCTTATAACCCAATTATTTAGGATTTTTAAAACAAAAATGGACCACAAAGAACTACAAAAGTACCAAAGGAAAATTATCCATGGTAAGGAGAAAATGATGATGAGGAAGAAAATTTTTATTATTTGTTTTACATTTTTTGAATACCAACTCAATCATAAGCACTCTGAGTAGTTTTGCTACTTCCTATCATATCAGAACTCAGTGGGGTCTTCTAAAGATGCTGAAACTTGGGCAGAACAAAAGGAAGGACTTCAGTAATGGGATTCCCTTTCACCAACTTTAAAATATTAGGCAAACTAATGGGGGGCTATCACTGGCTGTTAAGAATTAGGACTATAAATTTAGGAAACCAGCGGCTTCTTAACACATGGAAACCCTTCCACAGCTCCTTTGGTAAGTTACTTGAGAACAGTTCAAGAAATGCAAAAGTTCTTACTTTCCAGTTTAGATACATGATGATTTCAGGATATACAGTAGTAGTGGACAAAATGGATAAATAAAACCATTACCTTTTTATGCCTTTGAGTCAGTCTTGACTCCTGGCAAATATTTGGACAAATCCCTACATTTTTCTTGGCAAAGTTTTCAGAAGTGATTTGACCTTCCCTTCTCCTTAGGGCTGAGGGAGACAGGCTGAAATTCACCCAGTTGACTTCCTGCC
Organism: Python bivittatus; assembly: GCF_059951505.1. Taxonomy (NCBI): domain Eukaryota; kingdom Metazoa; phylum Chordata; class Lepidosauria; order Squamata; family Pythonidae; genus Python; species Python bivittatus. Next base: position 4,972,835 of record NW_028277053.1, on the reverse strand, counting down.
TAAGGCAGGTTTAGAACTCACAATCTGCTTGTTTGTAGCCCGGTGCTTTTAATGACTACATCAAACTGGCTCTCTAAAACTATTACTGCTATAATTTTTTGAAGCTGAAAATTAACAACCTGAGCATACTGACAAAACAAAACTTGAAACAGCTGATGTATTTCATATTCCATTGGGGGAAAAGTGAAATGTTTTGAATGTTCCAGCCACAGGAAACATGGGAAAGATTTTTTTTTAGAGTAAGGAAAAGATCCTCACAGGGAAGCACTGGTTTGGGAAAAATACAAGACCAATTACTTAATTGTCAGATCTTGTTACCAGAAAAGCCCTCCTCTTGATGAATAAAGATCTTCTCATTTTCTTTAAATAAATCCTCTGGGTTGTTAAGAGAGTAAATTATGAGATAAAAAGAGACTGAATTCTTTAATAGTTTTTCAGTAGCACCATTCATAATGTGTGTGGCTGCTGCTAGCTTCTACATATGTTTCCATTGTGTGTTTTTTTTAAATTCTGAAAAACTACTACTGTTTACTTAAATCTTGCATGAATAAATTATAGCAATAAAGTACTCCTCTGGTGGAGAAAGCCATCGAAAAGGAAAGATACAGCAGATGCCACTCAAAACCTCAACATTCTCTAATGGAGTCTGGAAGATCAAAATTTGCACTCTATGCTAAAGTGAGCATAAGATACACTCCCCAAAATGCTTAACAAACAGCCCAAAGCAGCACTGTATATCTTTGCATTTACAGCTTAATATTAACAACTAATATTAGCAACTAGCTCTTTCCCACACAAGAGACATACCCTGCATTTATCCACCTACCCAGCTTTCTTTTGCCCGCTACACCATGCAACTCAACTAAATGAATTCCAACTTACTCACAGCAAACAACCTTTATACAACAGCATCCTGATCAGACTGCAAGAAACCCTCTCCCTCTTTCTGTGCTCTGCTCTGGTGCTGCCCGGAGGATTTCCCCCATGTAGATAATGCAATACATGCTATGTAGAGTATCCAGGATCCCACCCCTTCTGGAAAGACAGCAGAGCCAAGAGCATAAAGAATTCCTCTCCATTGGGGAGCAGTCAATTAAGTTGGCCAAAGTTTCCAGAGACAGCATTAAACCCTTTCAGCTAAGTCTCCTACCACAGGGTTCCTCAACCTTGGTGACTTGAAGATGTGTGGACTTCAACTCCCAGAATTCCCCAGCCAGCATGGCTATCTGGGGAATTCTAGGAGTTGAAATCCACACATCTTCAAGTTGCCATGGTTGAGGAACCCTCTACCATGAAAAGCAGGGAAACACTGAACCTCTTCCCAGCCCCATTGTTCAATAAACCAACTGTACTCACACATTCCTTCTCCCATTTCATTGTCGTCTCTGTCACCATGCCCTGTAAACGAGCTTCTAGTCTACGCTTGTCTGAAACTTGACGCTGCAGCTTTTGACTCTTGCTTTCTAATTCCTGATGCAAGTTGCGTTTCTCTTCTTCATAAATTGCTGTTGTTTTCTCCAGGATGTCAATCTGGTATGAGAGATTGCAATGCAATTCCTATTCTGAAAACTCACCTCCACAAATTTAGCAGAAGGGTTTTTCTCTTTTTTGGCAAAGCAAGATCCTGTATTGTGACTGATACCACAACAATAATGAGCCACTCTCACAAGACAGAAGTAGTTAACCACTGCATGCAAAAAAATGTATTGTCAAATCTGTTGTATAAATTTGGGTATCTTTTTTAGTTTTTAAAATTTGTTAGCACTTGTGGCATTGCACAGAACTGCATGATGCTGCCCACCATCTTAAAAGTTTGCTAACCCCTGGGGTAGCAGAATAACCTCATCTCAGGTCTGCCTCATGTCGAGAAGTTCGCCACCTTATAACCCATCAAAAAATGGAGAACTAGTTCAGCAATCCAAGATCTTCCTTCTGAGCAGAAATATTGACCAAGCAAGACTTCTGCTTTCACAAATGAGTGCATATACTTAAACATCAGACAGTAAATAGAAACCTTATATTCCAGAGTTTTTGCTTTCTTCTCTAGCCGCTCAATCTCAGTTTTTTGTCCTGTTATGATTTTGTCTCTTTCAGCTATTTTCACTTGTGCAAAGTTCTCTTTGGATACAACATTGGCATCAAGTTCTTGCAACATGTTCTTTACATATAGGACTAGAACAGAAAAAGAAGATATTGTAGTCCTTTTGATAAGCCATATTTACCGGAGAAGACTGGACCCCTTTTGTTGCCCCCAGATTTACAACAGTCATAACATGGAAATTCCAGGTAGAGGATCTTGGAGACACACAAATTCTAAGAGCTTTTTGTGGAAGACTTACCCCCTCCTCCTGATTATTTTTCAGGCAACAAAATGCATCCGCTGTGTATTCGCTGCCTTCAGTAAGCAGTCGCTCAGTTCTTTCCCTCCCATGAAGAATCCCACAAGCTATTCACTTATTGCCAGGATGAGACAAGCTGGTGTCAAGTACTCACCATTTTTGGCAAACTCTTCTGACAGCTTTTGCCGGATGTGGTGCCGTTTTTCAAGCACTTCAATCAGCCGAGGCAGGGTCTGATCGTCATTGATGTCCAGAAGTTCACAGGAAGGCACTGGAGGGAAGCTCTGCAGGAGCAGCTCTCTAGCCAAGGGGCCTCTGTCTAGACAATCAAAACAGGCCACTTAGCTGCGTGGCAATCCACAGAGCTCAGACTCTGCAAGGCTAGCAAAGGTGGAAGGGTTAACCAAGACAAATGCTAGGAGGAGAAATTTCTATTGCTCTCAGTCTCAGGTGGTCTAACCAACCTATCAAGATTTACCTCCATCAACTGGTCCACCTCGGATTTCCAGTTGCCGGGAGAGCTCCTCTCTGAAAGCCTGGTTCTTGAATCGCCGACCAGGAGTTAGTCCACACAGAGGCTTGTCAGCAGGTCTTGCAACTTCCACTTCTTGGGTGATTTCTGCAAATCGCATGACTTGCTACCAAAGGATAAAAAGAGTATTAGGAGAGTGGAAGTCCCAGCATTTAGAAAACAATTAAACAGTAGTAATAGTTTGGATCAAGCGTTCAATAAAATCACATAGGCCTTGGCTTTTGGCTGCTGCTAAATGCCAGGTCAGATTGTAATAAGGCCTAATCACAGATGAGAGGGCTGACCTGGTGTGTATTACCAAGACCTGGCTGGATCCAGAGTGGGGGGAGTCCCCTCTTGGAAATATGCCCAGATGGGTTTTGGGTGTGGCAGGGAAGGGGGTGTGGCAGGGAAGGGGGTCTGGCAGCTGTCATCCAGGAGTCTCTTACAGCTTTCAGGGACGCTGCTCCACAGGTTGCCAGATGTGAGACCCTGTTCCTTAAGTTGGGATCTAGGGGTCAGTTGGGACCGTTGGTCTTGTACCAGCCTCCCTGCTGCATAGCAACCTCCCTGTTTGAGTTCCTCAACTCCATCTCGGGGTTGGCAGTGGAATTCCCCAGGCTTATGGTCCTTATGGGGGCAGTGTGTCCATCCTGGCTCTACTTCTACCTCTCGGTTTTCGGTACCATCAACCATGGTATCCTTCTGGATCAGCTCTGGGGGATGGGAATGGGCAGCACAGTATTGTGCTAGTTCTGTTCCTTCCTAAGGGGCTGATACCAGTCCATGTTGATTGGGAGTGAGAGTCTTGCTCTCAGCCCCTATTATGTGGGGTTCCTCTCCACTCCTGTCTAACATCTACATGAAACCCCTGGGGGAGATCATCTGCTACCATGGGGTGAGGTCAATTATCTCTCTCCATCCCTGGCAAACTACACAATGCTGGGTATGTCCTGTCCCAGTGCCCGGAGGCTGTGAGGGCCTGGATGGGAAACAAGAGGCTTCAACTGAACCCTGGCAAAACTGACTCGCTCTGGGTTTTAGAGCCTTCCGAACTTGGGACTTTACTACGTTTGGTACTGGATGGGGTGGTACTGCCCCAAACAGACCTGGTGTGCAATCTGGGGGGTCCTTCTGGACTCACAAATCCTGTTCAACGAGCAAGTGGCAGCTGTAGTTAGGAGGGCCTTTGCACAGCTTCGTGTTGTATGCCAGCTGTGCCCCTTCATGGACCATGAGGCTCTACTCGCTGTCATTCATGCCCTGACAATCTCCAGAGTGGATTACTGTAATGCACTGTACACGGGGCTGCCCTTGAAGAGCATCCGGAAGCTTCAGCTGGTGCAGAATGCGGCTGCGCGGACAGTTATGTGTGCCTCTAGGATGGCACACGTTACACTTCTGTTCCATGAACTGCATTGGCTGCCGGTTAGCTTCCAGATCCAATTCCAGGTGCTGGTTTTGACCTTTAAAGCCCTACACGGCATGGGGCCTGGTTACCTGAGGGACCACCTCCCTTCAATTACATCTATCCGCCCATTCAGGTTGGGCAGGAAGAGCATACTGCAGGTCCCGTCTGCAATGGAGTTCCATCTGATGGGACTTAGGAGATGAATCATTCCTGCCATGTCACCCGCCCTCTGGAACATCATCCCTCCTGAAGTGAGGTTGGCACCAACCCTTGTGACATTCTGGAGAGTTCTCAAAACCTGGTTTTTCCAACAAGCCTGGGGATCCCCTGGTGAGAGGGAGCCTCCCCACTGGCTTTATTATACAGTGGAACCTCGGTTTACGAACTTAATTCATTCCGTGACTCTGGCCGCAACCCGAAGGAAATTTCCCCATAAGGTTCAATGTAATTACCGTTAATCCATTCTGGCGTGGAGGACACGGAGGCGGCTATTGCTTGGAGGGAGAGACCCCCTCCCTATGACCACGTGTCAGGGGCGGAAAATGGCTGCGGACCATGTGTCAGGGGCAGAAAAATGGCCGCGGACCATGTGTCAGGGGCGGAAAATGGCCGCGGACCACGTGTCAGGACGGAAAAATGGCCGCGGACGTGTCGGGATGGAAAAATGGCCACGGACCACGTGTCAGGGGCGGAAAAATGGCCACGGACCATGTCACGGGAGGGAAAATGGCTGCGTATCCTGCTCGTACCCCGAGGCAGAGTTCGCAAACCGAGGTAAATTTTTGTGGCCGGAGCTGGTCGTAACCCGAAAAGTTTGTTAACAGAGGCATTCGTAACCCAAGGTACCACTGTACATAATATCTCCCCTCCTGTGATCTTGCTGTTTATTTTGTTTTTAATCCATGTTTATCTGATGTTACTTGAATGTTTTAATTTTGGTTTTATTTATGCTACCTAGAGTCTGAGTGAGATGAGCGGCCATATACATTTGATAAATATATAAATAGTACATGTATTCTGAAATATGAATAGCAAGAATATTCCAGAATTTTAAAAAGGGATAGTAAATTCAGTATCAAGGTGGACATAGACTGTGCTACCAGTTTTTGTATATTCAAGCAACTGACGTTAAAAAACAGATTTAAATTACCAAACTCTCGTCATAGTCTTCTGCCTTTGGATTCACGCAGACAATCATACGCACTTTACCCTCACCATCAAAATAGTTCTTAAAAAGATGAGTCAGTTTGGAGTCTCGGTAAGGGACCATCTGAAGGATTAAGCAGAACAAAACGTTCGCAGGGTTTAGGAACTGGGGGAGGGAGGGAGGGAGGGAGGGAGGGAGGGAGGGAGGGAGGGAGGGAGGAGGAAAATGCCTTACAGAAATAGGTAACTACAAACCTTACTGGTCCCGTAAGTTTGGTTCTCTCTCAGAGCTTCAATACAAGTTCTCAGCGTCATCAGTGATTGATTGATGTTACCTGGAAGAGCGAATGGCATTTGTCTAACATCCATCTGACATGATGCCTAGCCGAGAAACAGTCTGACTATGCGAGAATTTCTTAATGTCCTGTTTCTGAGAGGACAATCTAGACCCTTGCGATCACCTCTCTATCAAAAGGAAACAGAGCCACTTTGCACTTTCAGTATCCTTGCTTGGCAGGCACTCGTATCCTCTAAGTCAAGACTAGTGAAGAGAAATTTCCAATTCCAATGTAAGGACCATTTTAGCTAAACTTTGGACATTGGTGAAACCTTAGCTAAATTACAATTATGGAAAGTATAAGGGGAACATTTACAGCAGGTGCCACACCTGGTGAACCTTGGCAGATCCAGTACTTGATCACCAAGAAATCGCAAGACTTTAGACTAGACTGGAAAGTAAAACAAATTCCAGAAGGCTGTGACAAACCACTTCCATACTGTTGCCAAGAAAACTGTTATGATTGCCTCAGGGAAGACACCACAAGTCAAGCCTGACTAAAAAGAAAACTTTACTTCACAAGGAAAACTCCCCCCAGATAACCCTAACCATCTTCCTGATGCATGCCCATTTTCCCAGGAAAAAGGCCTAGAAAGTACCACAATGGATAGGTAAAGATGCTCTCCTTACTTCTGTCTGCTAAGAGCAGGAACTGAGAGTGTTCCAGATCCTTTGGGATTAAATTTAAAATAGCATTTTCCATCTGGATAGTTTCTCAAGACTAAAGGAATTCCACACTAATTTTTCTGCAAGATTTATCACTTCTGATAAGGAAAAACAAGAGCCATCTTATAACACAGACAAAACATACAGAGAACTAAGAGCTAGAAAAAACCCTTCTGGCTAGAGAAGGAACTTTTAAAGAAACTTCCATGTATCTGGTGGGCCCTTGGCCTCTGTAGTCAGTTTGTGTCTTCCCTCACATGTAGTCAGTCCTGTTTCTTTCTGCTGGGAGGGGCAATTCAAAAGGGAATCTCCTTGCTTGATCAGAAACAACAGTTCCATCTGAATCCCAAACAGAAACCCCTGACTGAAAGGAAGACCTGGTGGGGTCTGGGTACCAAAACACCCACCTGCTTCACGGAGTCTGTTTCCTTCAGCTTTGGTTCTGTTTGTTCTCTCACTTCCTGCTAGGTCAACCAGTGATAACTGGCTCAAAGATATTAACTCTCTCTCCTAAAGAGAAAAGATGTTGTCACAGTTTTCAATCACGAAGCACGACTACCAGCACATGCGCACACACACATCAGGCTGGGAAGGGAGCCAGTTTCTTCTGGCCTTTTTAAGCTGCAGTCAGGATTCTCAGCAACACCTCATGAGTAGTGCTACTGGTCAGACAATTGTCACTTTCTGAAAAGTTTGCTAGCCCACCTCAATTTTACCTGCAGAACATTATCTCCGTCTGCATTGAGAGGGGCCTGAGCCAGTTTAATTAGAAACACACTGTGTGAACGACTAGATTCTCGATTCAGCTGAGTATGTGCAATGCGCCTCTTCTTTTGGCCTGTTAAAAGGAAAAAAGAAATATTTAGATCAAGCAGAGTCTAAAACCATAGTAAGAAGCATCATAATGCAGCTAGGGCAGAATTTTAGTTATCATCTCTCAAAAGGATATTGTAGATCTGGACAAAGTGGGAAAAAACAACCCAAACAACCAAAGATTGCAACACCTTCCCTATCAGAAAAGGCCAAAACATTCAGGCTATTTTCGTGCCCTCTGGAACATCATCCTCCCCCCGGAACACGGCCCCAACCCTGCCAGCCTTCAGGAAGGCCCTAGAGACATGGCTCTGCCACTGTGCTTGGGGGATCCGCAACGGTGGGGAGCTTTTACCATGGCTTTGTTGAGCTTGATGCAAGGATGGATTTTGCTTCTGTCCATGGCTATTTTTGTTTTCAAGTGATTGATTTTTTTTATGTTTGTATTACTGATTTTTAACTTGTTTTTTATTGGATTGTTGTTTTTAACTATTGCGAGCCACCCAGTCACTTAGGTGATATATGTGGCCATATAAATCAAATCAAATCAAATCAAATCAAATCAAAAAATATATTCTAAATGGAAAAGGATTACAGTAAATGAATAAATGATAGATGTGTTTTGTTACAAATACATCCTTCTAGCTCCTGTAATTTACCAGTGAAACTGACTGGCAAATGCAGACAAAAGAGGAATGCTGCACCTTAAAGATGAGTTACAAAGTTTATAATTATAGCCACTTGAACAATGAAGGCTTTAAAAAGAAACAAGCAGATTAATGGGACAATGCACCATGACTTTTAGCCCACGGCTCTGAAGCAGGGGGGTTTCAATACTGTGTTCAAGTCCCATTTGGGGGCTTTTCAGGGGAAGGCAGGGTATCTGGTTGGCTAATATGGGAACAGGACGCTGGACAAAACACGCCTCTTTGGACCCCTCGTGGCTCTTTTTTTTTTTTATATAAAATTTTTTATTTTTACAACAAACACAAAACATACATGGACAAACAAAACCATAAAAAGGCATAAAAAAAGAGCATCTTCCATTTTATAGCGTGTGTCAACCAGTTACCAACTCGTTGGTGCCCCTTTCATAATCTTAAATTCTCATATCATCTATTCAAAATATACTTGTATACTTATCAATTAACAATTATTAATCATTCATAGCTAATCTATAAAATCATTTATTACAAGAAATTTTAACTTTCAATAGGATTAGTAATACATTTCCATCTATCGATTATATGTGTATATATATAATAATTAATATCAAATTTCTATTATAAAGTTTCCTAATCCATTACATTACTATATTTTCTCATCCAATCATTAATAAAAACAAGTTACTTATCTTCTTACTCTAATTTCAAATCTCAGTTTAACTCATCTCTGCACATTTCATAATTTTCAATAACTTCCTCCTGCATAAGTAATTTTTAATTTTTCCAATTCTTAAAAGTTACAGTTCTAACCAGTATCAGTTAGAATATCAGTTACAGTTCTAACCGGGTTACAGTTCTAACCAGATTCTTCACTACATGTTTCAACAAAAATATCTCTAGTTTAAAATCTATATGTTACTATATTCAACCATATGTAAATGTCTAATCTCTTTAAAATCAAATACAATTTTTAACTATATATCTCAGATTTATACTTTATTCCAGCGCTTGCATAATTTTGAGTTCACCCTTTTCATTCAATATCCCAAAGTATCTAGCTGTTTATTCCTTTTTCTATATTATTGGATAAGAGAAAGCAATAATAAATGTCCTTTCAAACATTCTGCTTTTTGAAGCTTCTGTCAGTTCCATCATTGTTGTATTCCCCTCGTTTTTTCTTTAAACATCTGAAGTAGTTTCTTTCAATATTGTTTTACTTCTTCTTTTTATGCATTCTTTTAGTACGATTTTCCATTATAATCTTGTATAATCTTTTTCTCACCCTCAGTGCCAAGAACAAGTCTGTCCCTCTTCATTTATCAGTTAATTAACCACAATAATTCTATTTAATGTTTCTGATTTCTTGTACTATTTCTTCCTTTTCCATTGATCCCGTTTTATGTTTAATTAAGTCCATTTTAGCTTTAGTATCTTTTTTTCTTTTCTTTTTTTGCGGAAATTTCTGCAGCTCTTCTTCCAGTTTTTTATAGTCATCTTCAATAGTTTAGAGATCTTTTTCTGCATTGTGTTTCTCGTATAGTTTATTATCTTGATAAACCTTCATTGAATCAAAGGATTCTTTATCTTTGTTCTTGCCAAAAATAAGAAAAAAAAAAAAAAGCAAGAGGAGAAAAAAAAAAAAAAGAAGAGGAGGGAAAAGACTAAGTCTCTTTAAAAAAAAATCCAACTGAGGGGGGAGTAGAGAGCAAAACAGAGCTTCTAGCAGAAAGAAGAGCTACTGCCACTAATCAGGGCTCTTGTGACTAGCTCAAACTTTCCATCTTGATATTTTCAAAATCGCTTTCAACTCCACTTTCTTGTTTACAGTTACGGATGGCACCTGTATAAACATGCACATCCCACTATCTTTTTAGAAAGCACAGGGTCCTTGAGTATGCGTCACAATAGAAGAAAAAAAGCACTATGTCGAGCCTCTAGATGGCAGTGCAACTTTCTTTCATTTACTTTCTCTTAACTCCACTTTCCCCATTTCAAAATCAAAAAGTATAAATTTCTTACAACAATAAGGAAATCTTAGTCAAAAAAAAGGCTTAAAATAAAAAGTTATTGAGTATTAAAAAGAAAAAGCCAATCCAGTTAAAAATATATTTTTTTTAAGAGAAAAACATCTTGCCAAATCCACTAAAAAGGGAAAGTTGAAAAAAAAAAAAAATTCCCCCCCTTTTTTTATAAGGCTCGATCTCGCCGCTTAATCCACTTTTCTTCACTTTTAAAAATCTCTTTAAGTTACTTAAGGTGTTCTCTAAGAATAGTTAAATAGTAAAAGTCCATCTCACCCAGTTGACACCCTTCTCTTCCTTCTTCCTTTGGAGCTGCCCCGGCTTTCGCAGCCATTTTGGCTGGCTCTCCTCCGCCGGCTTCAAGAGCTTCTCCCCGGATCAATCTGGGACTTGCGGCGTCCCTGAGATCCGCGGGACGTGCCCTTTGCGATCGCCATCTCTACGGGACGGCTTAGGTCCATCGGGACCGTCCGGGGGAGGAGATATCGGCTGCCATCCTGGGAGCCCAGGATCGCCCGCCGTATCGCCGTGACGCCAGCTCCGCCCTCCGGACCCCTCGTGGCTCTTGTACTTAGTAACACAGTCTTCAAGCCAAATATTTTAACATGAAGTAGATGACACTTTCAGGAAATAGCTCAATTTCTTACCTCTCCAAAAGACTTCAAAGGCTTCCTCTGTAGATTTGACTTCTACCTCGGTGCAACCTGCAACGTACATGTTGTGATTTTGATCCTCACGGAGAATTTTGGATTGAGGAAACCTGCAGGAGGAACGTCCCAACAAAATCAGTCACCAATATTTTATTGTTACTAAACACAATATCAAATTAGGTAGATGTGTTCTAATTTCAGCCGAGACTAATTGCCAGCTACGATTAGCTTATCCAGGCAAGCAAAGAGGACAGAGGGAAACACAGATCACCCAGACTGTACACGGGGCTACAAGCATATTCTCTTGTCCATGCAAACTACCCGCAACGAAGGGCAACCGACATGCTACCAGCTTCATCAGGTGGAAAACAGCCATCTTAATTGCTATAAAGGTGGGGGAGGGGGATGTCCACATACGTGAGGTCAGCATTCCGCAGTGGAGTGCCACAGTTGTTCCACCTACCAAAGAAATTAATTTTCCCACAGTTGGTGACTTTCCTTCTTACTAAATATTCAGCTGAAGAGCATTTTCCTGAGAATCACTTTTATGCGACAGCTACTAAGAAAAACATTCCTGTGCCTTGTTAAAGAATTGTTCAAATTTTGGCAGCAAGTAATAGCTATGTGAGGCTGAGCAAAACAGTATCAACAGGAGACAATTCCAGCTTTAAAACCAAGTCATATTCAGTTATGTCTTTGCATAAAGCAAATTTCCAAGACATTTTTTTGAAAGCTATGAACATAGGAAAGCTATGTCTGTCTGAACTTAGAGCTCAAAACGATATGAAACTGTTACTGAATTATTTTATTTATAATGTCTTCTTAGGCCTAGAACCAGACGGAACCTGTTCCCTGCCCCCAAGCCATCAACCACTGGACCCATAATCTACTACGTACTTTATCTTTCCTTGAATCTAAATCACCAGTTCAATTTTACTTGTGTTGACTGTAACTGGAATTGTTAGCATAGTTTCTGACTGAAGAAAAATCACTCACTTTGGTTTGGTGGGATCAAAAGGGGATTCATCCAAAAGGTCATAGATGTAGTTATTATAGATCTCAATGTAAGACACAAACACACTGTAGACACTGTCTTCATCAACATCTTCCAGCTTACAGTTATCTTGCACATTGATCATGTCAGCAATTTCCGGGTCTATTTGCCGCCTGCTAATAGAGGAGACCAAAGGTGGGAGTCATCTGCACTTACTCCTTTGACGAAGCATTCATAACGTTCCTGAGCCAAAATTCCCAAGCCACTCAGACCCACTTACTTGCCCACTGGTGTCTTGGGGACCGGAAGTGCTTCTCTTTTCTGGCGTTCAAGTAAAGCATCCACTTCACATTGCACCTCAACCCCATTCTTATCATCGAGTCTGAAAACCTGAGGGTTAAAGGTCACAGAAAAATAAGGGGGATCTTGCCAAGAGGCACCCAGGAAGTGTTATTTGACCGGTTGTGCAGCAGTGATGAAAGCAGGTATCAGTCCCCAATCCTGACTAGAATTGCCTGAGTTCAGCTGAAAAAGGAGGATGATTTTAGCCCAAGACTGGCAGGTCTGCCTTATTCACAACCACTATTTTAACAAGTTCAAAATGCATCAAGTACAATCAGATATTATCTTCAGAACAACCTATTTTAACTGGACAAAAAGGAGGGTACTTCATCTCCATTTGCTTTTTGCAAATTGTGGTAAATAGATTTCCACCTCCCCCTTTCCAGTTTCCCTCCTCTTTTAAAAGGCTCCTCCTTCCTTTCATCATTGCATTAAAATACAATTTGGCTGGCTTTTTAGTCCATCGTATTTATTTGGGTTAACCTGCCAATTCCCAAGGCTCGGAGGCCAAACTCACATAGCGCTTGGCCTGAAAAGGCCCTATGCTGTTGAAGATCATGTCCAAGCAGCGAGGAAGCAGACCTCCCTCACCAGGGGATCCTGTCATAGTGTGCGTTTTTCCACTCCCCGTGACTCCATATGTAAAAAGGAGGCCTAGAATTCAAAAGCACAGAGCCACGATGAACTTCGTTATGCATGAGAATACTTGATCACACAATTTTTTGCCACCTAATAAGAAACTATTAAATATAGCACAAGTTATTTACCAAGATGTCCAAATCATCAATTGTCAGTGGACTTTGCAATGCCGTTAACAAATACAATCAGTATGCACAAAGGAACAGATATGATATGTATCTGCTGGTCTAAAATCTAACACACTCAACCTATCCTGTGCAAAGACATTCAAGTAAGGGGATGCTGAAAAATTATTTTCTAATGTTTGTTTTGCAGAAATAGGTATGACAGAGAACTCGCAGTTTTGAAGGTAGTTTTCTAAAATTGTACCAAGTGGATTTTCTGCTCTGCATCAGTACCAGAGACAGTTTATAAATGGCTATTTTCAATCCCTGAGCGATATGCTTTAACATTTCATTCTTAAGGAACAGAGCAAAGAAAATCCATGCAGTCTTCTTGGCAATGATTCAGAGGTATTTTTTCCTGCTGCCCTCTTCCAGGGTGTCTCAGTCTAACTTACAGGTGAGATTTCTTACGACTGAGGTTCAATCCTGTTTCTATGTTGTAAAATCTTTCATTCAAAACATTTTAAATCTGAAATGGTAATTCTGCGCTCAAAACAACACATGCGTTCTGAGCGTTTTATTCTTCCTGTTCTGATTAGACTATTTTATCCTTTCTTGGTCATTTTTCCAACCAAGTAAGTACCACAGCAGGAAATACGTTGCACCTGTTTTTTTTAATTAATGTTATTACACCTAAGTAGCAAGGGAAAGGGATATATACAAGAGTATTAACAATCTAATGTAACTAAAAAATTTTTTAAAGTTTGGAATATTTAACAGAACGATTCCAAATTTTGATTAAATTACTCGTCTTCTTCCCTGTCCCTAAGTTAAATGTTGAGAATCACACAACAATCCACTGTTGCAAATCAGATTTTTCCTACTTGTATTGCATGAAAGTGCTTGAGTTAAATAAATTGCCATGAAACATTCTGAGGTGTTTTCATTCAGAAAATCCAACTCCAAACCCCAATTTAAAAAATGGCTTCCTCGGAACTGACTTGATTCAAAGTAATAATATTGTGACAGGCCCAGTTTACTCCCCAAATTATTTACCTGCTATTTTAAAAGTACATTATACCATAAACAATACATTGCATCGATAGAAGGATTAGAATTAGAATTAGGACAACCTAATACAGTTGTGTGAAAAAGAAAGTACACCCTCTTTGAGTTTTATGTATCAGGACATAATAAAAGTCATCTGGTCCTTAGCAGTTCTGAAAAGTAGGTAAATACAACCTCAGATGAACAACAACACATGACATGTTACACCAGGTCATCACTTATTGTACAAAAAGAAAGCCAAAATGGAGAAGCCATGCATGAAAAACTAAGTACACCTTATGATTCAATAGCTTGTAGAACCACCTTTAGCAGCAAGAATTTGAAATCATCGTTTTCTGAATGACTTTAACAGTCTCTCACATCGTTGTGGAGGAATTCTGGCCCGCTCTTCTTTACAACATTGCTTCAGTTCCTTGAGGTTCGCGGGCATTTGTTTATGCACAGCTCTCTAAAAGAGACGCTGTCTTTTAGCGTGGGTGATAGTGCAGATCATTGTGTTTTGTGCTATCCAAGGAAAATAGTAATTCCAGCTACGGCAACCAACAGCCAGGTTTCGCTGGACCTGGCAATGGTTGCGTGGTAGTCTGCTTGCTTCTCAATCAACTTCCAGGAGAGATGAGGTGATGCCCATCTCTCACATCTGGATGCTACTCAATAGGGCAACTCATCTTCCTCAAGGTGAATCTTACCCTGCTAAACTTTCGTGACCAGCCACCCAGTTTACTTGGACTACATTCCAAACCTGAATGAGTCATATCGGGATGAGCCACTGGTTTGTGTCTCTCAAGTGACAGACAACAGATGGAGCCCTGTTCTATGGCTTATCTGAGAGATGCATACCAGGGCCCTTAGTCATCACATCACCGTCCACGAATCCTCCACCCATGGCCCAACACCGCTTGGCCAGTGATGCCGCTGCTGGATCCAGTCACCAATCTAACTGTGTATCAGCACAGAAATTCTCCAGACAACAGCAGAGCAGACCACAGTCAAATGAAAGACAACTCCATACATCCCACTGTCCGTTTCTCAAAGTTCTTTGCTTAAGAGTTTACACAGGCTGCTTGGATGCATGCTCCACTTTTACAGGTGGATAACAAAAATATGTCTAACCACTATTGTGTTTCACGAACAAGTGAACACCAGCAAATGCTGTCCCTACGCACCATCTCTTCGCCCCATCTCCAAGGTCTTTCCCACATACCATTACACTTACCAACCACAACTGAGACCAGCAACTCCATCGCTAAGCAGCACAATCGTTAAGCACAACGTCAGTGATCACACGGACTTATAATGTCAGTTCTGGCTGTGGTCATTAAGTGAATCATTGGGGGGTTGTTAAGCACATCATGTGACTGCAACTTGCAACTTCCTGCTGGCTTCCCCATTGACTTTGTTTGTCAGAAGCCAGCTGTGAAGGTCACAAGTGGCAATCACGTGACTGCGGGATGCTGAAACAATAAATGCATACCAGTTGCCAAGCACTTAAATTGCTATCACATGACCGCAGGGATGCTGCAACAGCCACAACTTCAAAGACGGGTCGCAAATCTTGTTTTTCAGTGCTATCGTAATTTTGAGTGGTAGCTGAACAAGTGGTTCAGTGGTAAGCAAGGATTATCAGTGGTTCAGTGATAAACAAGGACTATCTGTATCTTGTTAAGCAGCAGCATTTTTGTACATAAGAGCAAGAACAAAGTCACTTTTTCCTAAATTCATGTCTGGTAAGCGGGCTGCAAAAAATGTATGACATAATTATTGCTTGAACTTGCTATGTAAGTGAGGTGGCAATCCAAATTGTTTGTTAATATATTTAAATTTAAAACCCTAATAGAAAACAATGGAAGCTGCTGTTTCCTATTATGAGTTTTAATTTAGCTATATTAACAAACGTAATTCTTTGTCGGAAAAAAGTCCACACTGCTAGTAGTCTAGAGAGATCTTTGGTCTTAATAACGTAATCACAGCATACCATTTTTTCCATGGATAAGATCTTCCACTAGAGGTTTAGCAACCACATCAAACACCCGTCTCTGAGAAATGCTGGTGCCAAACACTTCTTTAAATGAATACTGAACCTGGAAAGAAGGTTAGCAATCTGTTAGGAAGCATATAACAAGCATTTTTATTCATTTGCTGTTTCTCCTAGTCCTCTCCTAGACTTTAATACTGCATCAAAGTTCTGAATGTACAACTCTGCTTAATGGTTAATCTAATCTACCTAATGCTTTAGCAATGATACCTGTGGTCTTTTTCTTGGGAAAAAGTAACTAGTACAGAAAAAATCTAAAAGCTTTTGTCCCTCTGTAATAATATTGGATGCTATATAGGAGATGAAACAGTATTGGCAAAAGCAAGCTTTTCTTCATGCATTATGTATTTCCAACAACAGAATTTACTAAATAGAACCTTAGTACGATCACAAGCTTACTAATTAAAAAGTAATTAATTCAAAAAGGAGCTGCAATCCTATACAGGCAGATTTTGATAAGTCAAGTTGCTTTAAATGACACAATCCTAATAAGAGTATAGACTGCAGCCCATAGTTAACCATAGCACATTTTCAAAAGAACAACCTCTTTATATTCCCCATTACGGGCAATGCGGTATCCATCAGGTGGGTGAACCTGCACTGTTGTGCTGCTGATCACTTCTATGCAACACTCTTGGTCTGGCACACTGACTGGGCGCACTCGGCAATACACCTGAGCAGAGAAAAAAGGCCACTATTTAAACACACCAGCTTAACATATTGGTGAATATTAATAGGCAGACAGTAAGCTTTGAAATCACTTGGTACAACATCTGCTGTTTCCGAGGTTTAAAGAAACCTTAGACAACAAAGCTGGGAAAGGAACCACTTCCACAGAATCAAGTTAATAGTATTAAATTCTTTCTAAATGAAGTTTTCCAAAAAAAAAAAAAAAGGATGTGTATGTCAGTCTTTATTGGCTTTGCAGATTTTGCCTTTTCTTGATATCAGAAAAATATAATAATTCATACACAAAGGCATTCATAACATAAGAACTGGGTCTTATTCATATTATATATTAAAAATATGCAAGAACACATTAAAGAACTAATTCTGCTATAACTCAGCCACTTACCCCAACAGGATCCTTCAAACTATTGTTAGATGCCTTTTTTAATGCATGTTTCCTAGGAGTTTTAGTTCTTCTGGAAGAGAATAGGTGTCAGACAAGTTACACATAAAATCAAAGATGCACACTACACAAGCAATCAACTGAAACGCTCTATGCATAAGCAATGTAGAGGAAAGTCAAAACAGCCACAGAGGCCTTTAAGAGCAGCTAATGCAAATGGCAGTACAATATTAATACCAATAAACAGTGTTGCAGAATGGTTGGTGGACATGGAACACCTCTGTTTCTTGGAATGCATTCTAATATCCATAACCAATTGCATCCAAGATCCTCTTCTTGGGAGTACTCACTGCCATCACTCCTGCCTTCTCAGATTATTCTCCCAAGACCAAAAATATGCTCAGTTCTTCCACATTTCTGGATTAACAGAATGTTAATGTAACAGAAAACCCAAACCGACAGAATAAATCCTCAGGCAGTAAAATAACATGAATGCTAAGAAGATGGATTTCTTTTCCACCAGAATTTCGGCATTGTGTAAGAAAAGAGATTTAGAACCCACCATTCTCCTACTGTCCCAGGCAGGCCAAGCCTCCTTAATTGTGGGGATCCTGTCAGTGAGTCGCTGCTGTGCCCTTCCTCCCCAGCATACCATAAAAGCAGGGCCCCCGCCTAACAAAAAGTTTTTTTTTTAAATCTACAGCTAGAATCCCTACATATGATTATCAGAACGGTGGGTGAGACATCTGAAACTTATGCAGCGGCGACTCATTTTTTTTAAAGAGGGAGCTAAGTTTTTTAAATTCACAACATCTTCCCCATGGAAAATGCCCAGTATAGTTTTGCAGTTTGTTTACAGGCATCCTATCTTATCCTGATTCTATTTCTAAGTTCTTTATCATTTCCTCCATTAGGGGTTGGAAATATGTCACTCATAAGCACTGTAACATCCGTATAATCTGGTTAGGCCCATCTCACAAATCAAATGCGACAACAGCCAAAACGCAAGATCGGTTTTACAAGTTTTTTGCCCCTATTCTAACACTGCAAAATTGTACGTTCGTGCTCATTATCTGAAAAAGCTGGCGGCTCCAGTCCTAGACCTGTGGCCGAAAGTCAACTCCTGTGGCCGTTCCCATTGCTCCCATCTACAGGAGCGCATGGAGCACCAAAGGCCCCAGTGGCGGAAGACAATGGGAATTTCCACATCTAGAAAGCCTCACACACTGACAGGACGAATGCACCAAGCGGGCAGCGATCGACAGAGCGCCAGCCGCTGTCCTTTGCCCAGGCAGCGCGCTTCCCAGCAGAGGCAGGCGGTCCTCTCCCAAAAGCGAGTCCTGGGTCTGCGGTAAAATCTGCCCGTCGGGAAGAAACTCAGAATTCCAGGCAGGGAGATCGGCCCCTCTCCTGGCACCCACTTTATGGGCGCAGGAGAGGAAAACTGGCACTGAGGGGTATCGGCCGGGGGGTCTGGCCGCACGGCGCAGGAAGCAACCGGGGGATCGCCCCTACAGAAGCAGAGGGCCCTCCTGAGGGGAGGTTTTATTCCAGTGCCCCTCAACCTCGGCCGCTTGAAGATGGGCGGACTTCAACTCCCAGAATTCCCCAGCCAGCTTTGCTGGCTGGGGAATTCTGGGAGTTGAAGTCCGCCCATCTTCAAGCGGCCGAGGTTGGGGGACACTGCTTTACCCAACTGAACGGCGACCCTCCCTTTCGGGTGCGTCGCCGAGAGGCTCCCGCAAGCGAGCGCCGGCCCCGCCCGCCTCGCCCCCCGCCGGCCCTTTCCCCTCGTCCGGGAGCGGCGACCCCGCGCCCCAGGCCGCGGCCGGAGCAGCCCCGCGCCCCGCCCGCGGGCCCCGCAGACGCCGGCAGCCGCCTGGGCCCCGCCGGGAGGGAGCACTCACGCGGCCGCCTTCATCGCGCCGTCGCGCAGCTTCCCGGGCCGTTCAAACGTTCCCTCCGCGCTCCCGGCATCCGTTGCACGCCCCGCTGTTCAAATGGGGCCAATCAGGGGCGGGGGCGGGGCGAGGGGCTGTGACGTCACAGAGGCCGGCGGCGCCCGCCCCGCCTCCCTCGCGCAGCTGGGCTGCCTCCCGTGCGGGGGAGCCGCGCCGGCTTCAGCGCCGCGGCGGAGCTGCTCCGTTGCACGGGACGGGGCGGGGCGCGCCCGGGCCTCGGAGGGGACAGAGAGAAAGCGACGGCGAGGACGCTGCGAGCTGCCTTGCCGGCGCCTTTTGGGGCAGCTCGCAGGCGCGCATTGCCCGCAAGGCGGCGCCCGGACGGGGAGACGGGCCGGCGGTTCCCCGGGGCAGGGGCCGCCTTGGGGCTCAGACCCACCGCTCCTCCGGGGCCTCGGCTCTGAGCCCCTGCGCGAAGGGGATCCCCGGCAAGGCTTTGGGAGTCAGCTCAGCCCGGTAAAGCAACGTCCACTTTATTAGCAGAAGGTCGGTTCCGCACAGGCAGCAAGCCGTTTGAATAAATGCAAGAGACCCTCAGTAGCTAAACTACAGGTAGTCCCTGACTTATGACCGCCCGCTTAACAACCGTTCAGAGTTGCAGTGGCCTCAGGAAGGGGGCTTTACGGCAGGGTTCCTCAACCTCAGCGACTTTGTATTTGTATCTGTATTTTTTAAGATGGGTGGACTTCAGCTCCCAGAATTCCTCAGCCAGCTATGCTATGGTGTCTCCTTGCTGGCTGGGGAATTCTGGGAGTTGAAGTCCACCCATCTGCAAGTTGCTGAGGTTGAGGAACCCTGCTTTACAGCCTGTAAAGCACTTCCCGCCATCATAAAATGCCACACCGCCCTCCCCCTGTAATCCTGTGACTGCGTTTCAGGCACTTGGCAACTGGCTCGCATTTACGACCGGTGGCCAACACCCTGCAATCGCATGATTGCCATTTGCAGTCTTCTCTGCCGGCGTCCCCAGAAAGTCAGCTGCGAGCAGAGGGAACCAGGGGAGCTGAAATCCCCCTGCGGGCTGCGGGAAGAGCTGAAATCTTCAGGATTTGTGCCCTGTTCCTGCAGCCCGCGGAAGGATTTGCCCTGGGTGCCCCCTCCTTTCCCCCATTGGCCCCGGGGGGTCAGGTGACTCCTGCGGGGCACAGAAGGTGGCCTTTTCATTCAATGGGCCAGCTGTTCCCCACTACTATAGAATAGCTGGGTTTCTATTTGACTTTCATCAGTTAGTGTAGAGCCTCCTATTGGTATAAATTCAAAGACCGAAGTTACTCAGTTCCTTTACTGAGTCCTGAAACTTGCAGTCCTTCTGAAATACTCCAAGTCAAACTATCCTAGCCTAACCCTTTGAAGAGCAAATTGCTAGTTGTGTGGTACTTCACAGTTCACACGAAAGCAAATCCGAAGTTGAATCAAGTCCCTTGATGTGCTCCACGAAGAGTATTTGCTGTATTTTCTTCAAAGCAGTACCTCGTGTTGGACCTTTTATGTTAAAAGTGGTAGAATTTTGATGTTATTTCTAACAAAATATTAGTCCTGGCGCTTGCTTCCTTTCTTGGAGAATCTGGGTGTGGAATAGAGTGCCTTAGAGAAAATGGCAATGATGACAAGGTTGACAACCACGGCAGCCGCAAAGAAACCCACTGTTTGTGAGAAGAAAGTGGAGGGCAAGGAGGCCTTGCTGCGGTCTTCCATGTCCACACGAAGGGCTTCCATTTGGAAATGAGTCCCCATGACTGCACAGATGTGGGAGAGTTGATGACTGTGCCCTGTAAGAAATCAAAGGAGAATGCTCAGAGGCTGTGTTAAGCTGAACGCCGGCAACATCATTAGATGGTCTGTTGACCTACCCAATGCTTAAACAACTCATAAAACAGGTACATTGCGAAAGATCTCTGTTCACACATGAAGTCTCGTGGCTTCTGGCCATTTTTAATGTTTGTTTATATTTTAGTGCCTGCAACGTTGCATAAAGGTACACAGTCACGTCCACTACTTGGTCTCTGTGCAGCATGTTCAGCAATGATTCTCTCTCGGGAACTGTCTGAGAATGCGGACTTCTGCGGGAGGCATGGCCACAGCGAGCCTGCAGCCGCAGCGAAGACCGAAGAACCGGTGAGTAGACCATTTCTTTGGAACCTCTCCACATAAGGAGAGGACGGGAGATCACATGTTTTTCAGATGGCTGCTCCTCACAAGGAGATTGCAGGACAGTGGTCTTCCGTGGGTTTGAGCACCGGGGGACGAAGGGATCGGCCATCTTGCTCGCAACCTCAGCAGAGCCTTTTAAAGGACACTAGGTTCGCAGGCCTCACTTTCTAATCACTTTCAGAAATTGCCTATTAACCATTTTAAAGCTATTAGAGACCTTTGGAACAACAAGTTTGACAAGCTGCCCAGTGAGTTTAGCTTCAACTCTGAACAAAAGAAAAACTAAGTAAAAGCTTAAGAACTTAAAGAATTCGAAATAAACAGCAAAAAGCCAAATAAGATTTTGATCTAAGATAGTTACAAATGGACTAAGGGTCCGATTAAATTTGGAATATTGATTTTTACTGTAAGATTTTGGAATTAACTCAAAAATAAATAGCTTCTCATGTGAACCACAATTATTTTGGCCATCTTGGCTCATAACAAAGATGAGCAACTTTATGATTTTAGAAACTGGACACTAGAGGGGACTAAAGGTTCTAAGTAGAAGGGGGGAAAATACAAGCCTGCTTTTGGTGTCGGTTAACTGGGACTTACAAAATGACAAAAAGCATCATAACACTGGAAATATTAAAGTAGATCTTTAAAGAATGGAGCCAGAAATTAGTAGCTACAATATCAAATGTGTCAGTAATGATGTCTGATCCTATGGATAGATTATGTCTAAAAGGTGATAATGAGGGATTGACAAATTTTGGAGCAAATTTTGTCTGACAAGACAAAGTTCCAAAAGTGGAACTACAGATGACAGGCCAAGAGAATGATTTGGAAAAGGACACTTTATTGGATTTATAAAAGAAACTGGCTGAAGTTTTAAAAATTAAAGGGGGAAATGCAAATGATAAACCAAGAGAATGATCTGGAAAATGTTTTCTTATTGGATCTACAAAAGAGGCTTGTTAAACCCTTGAAGAAGTCGATGCGATGGGATAAAGAAGAATTGAAGAGAAATCTAATCCTACAACAATGTTTGAATGAACTAAAAGTTAAGACATTTAGAAGTAAAGGAAGGAATATAAAGTTGGCTTATTTGATCAGGTTAAAATAAAACTTTTTTTGAAAGTTCTGGCAAACCTTTACGGACTTTTTGCTGACACCAAGATTGAAAAGTTTATGTTTTATGGATTTGCTTATAGATAAGGGATGAGATATGATGAGATGAAGAGATATCTTTGTAACTATATAGGGGTTGAAGAGTTACTAAATTTGTCTATACTTGTAATGAAGGTTGGAAGTCACTTCTTTATATGAATATATATTTTTATCTTTCTTTTTCTTGCATTTTTGATTCTTTCTTCCTATTCTTCTTTAAGTTTATTTCTTTAACTTGTATTCGTTTTTACTATGGTAATCAAAATCCTTAATAAAAAATTACATACATAAAAAAAGGAACTGCCTGAGAATGCTTCTATGTTCATTGGCTTGTCTCTATCTGTAACATACCAAGGTTCATACTAGAGTTAACTTCCCAGTAACTGGGTACCTTTTTTATATGTCACGGTACCTTTTTTAGAATGGGATAAATATGTAAAAACTAATATTGACCGGTTGCAGTTTTGCATTCCCCTGGTTTATGAAAGATTATGGTCCTCGCTTAACGACCACTCAGCCACTATTCAAAGTTATGACAGCAATCTGGGCCCTTGGCAATCAGTTTGCCCCGTGATCATGTGATCGCCATTTGCAATCCTCCCTGCCACCTGCCAGGAAAGTCAATGGGGAAGCTGTCAGGGAAGGTCACAAGCTGCTGCTGCTGCCTCCTGAGAGGATTCCCTCTCGTCTCTGAGGGCTGCCTGGAAAGCTCCGTGCCGAAATCCAAGCAGGATTTTGGCGTGGGGCACTTTCAGACAGCCGCCAAAATCCTGCCTCGATTTCAGGCATGAAGCTGTTATAGGCAGCCCCCAAAGCTCCGTGCACTAAACATGCCCATGGGGTATTTAATGCATGGAGCTTTGGGGGCTGCCTGAAAAACCTTCGTGCTGAAATCCAAGCAGAATTTTGGCACAGGGAGTTTAGGGTACAGAGCCCTGGGGGCTGCCCAAAAATGCCCCGTGCCGAAAGCCTGCTTGGATTTCAGCACGAGCGTTTTTCAGGCAGCCCCCAAAGTTCTTCCGGCAGCGTTTAGCGAATGGAGCTTTGGGGCCGCCTCCCTCACGCGCCTGGCCCGACCCTCCCGTGCATCCCCTCGTTCCCTCTCCACCCGTAGCGCCTGGGCTTGCAATTCCTGCCAGCTTCCCCACTGACTTGATTGTGGGAAGCCGGCAGGAAGCTGCCTTGCTTAACAACCGGGGCATCCACTTAATAATGGCAACCAGGACCACCAGGACTGCGGTCGCTAAGTGATGCAGTCACGTGACGTTCCACCTAACGACCACATCGCTTAGCGATGGAGGTTCCCATCCCAGTTGTGGTTATTAGGCGAGGACTACTTGTATCAAGATGTTTTGCTGTCTGCTTTTAAATTCGGTTTTGATTCAATTTGTATTTTATACTCTTTTTATTGTTGAAAATTGCCTTGAGTATTGGAATAAACAGACAGGTGGGGCTATAATAATATAATAAAGTGTCAATTCTTATTATTATTATCCAATAATAAAGTGTCAAGATTTCATTTATGCAAACTATGGGGTGGCTTCTCCATTTCCGTTAGTATTCTGCAGGTTGTCCACATCCAACAGAACAGCTTTCCCACCCTTTATAACAGCTGTGTATTTATTTTTATTATGAGATTTTATCCCGCCTTTTTTTTAATATTTGGTCACCTCCAAGTGGCAAACATACCTAAAACTCCCGCCTATTTTCCCCACCACAACCACTGCCTTGTGAGGTGGGCTGGGCTGGGCTGGGCTGAGAGAGCGACTGGCCCGAAGTCACCCAGCCGGCTTTCATGCCAGCGGGAGGCCTCGAACCGCCTCCTGGCCTCTAGACCGGCGTCTTCACCACCACCTCATACTGGCTCGCTGTCCAGAGCCGTGTCTAGCCCAGAAGGGCTAAGTAGGGTTGGGATCCATTGGTGCCCTCAGAAATACCAGGCTGCCAGCTGGAGGGAGACGCTGAGAGCCTCCCAGGGAGAGGCGGCTGCAGCTGTGGGACTGCCAGGAGAACAAACTGAGTAGTCTTCATTCTTTGTCAGGCTCTGAGTAACCTTTTTCCTAAGTCAGAAGTTCTGTTCACAGTATAAATTCATGGTATTTTTCAGATAACTTCACACAGTGAAGCGTGGCCCCCGATCCAGTCTGTTATTTGAGGAAATAAGATTCGTGTAATGATTTAATTCAAAAGCCCCCGGGAAGAGGAGGAAGCAAGAACACCGGCCCCTGCCTGTCCTGGCGATCTCTTCAGGACACCCTCCTAGCCCTCAGCAGTCTTCCCCACGGGAAAAGGGCCAGGAAGACCCCTAGTTAAATACGTGTTGCCTCTGACGTCCAGGGGTTCCATACAAGCGATGAGCAGTGAACCTCACCGTAGACCGAATTCCTGTGGTGTAAGCAAGCGATCGTACCCAGGGACCCTTCAAGCGGGCAGTTTATCCCCTCATCCGTGTAGATGCCCCTTGCTGACTTTCGCAGGGGAGTTGAGGAGAAGGAACTAGCTTGGGCTCGATCAGGTGGATGAACCAGAAATAATTTCAGTAGATCTCATATACGCGTTCAAAAATGAACAAGGCCTAATAGCCCTGACCAGTGCACATTAAAATGTGGTAGGAATCCATATTTAATTTGTCGTCTTTCTAAAGGTGGGTAAAAAATTCCTCAGTAGATGGTTTTGTGACCTAAAAGGAAAAGTTTCTGAGCTTCTTAGAACTCTGCCCTTGACTTGTCAATCAAACCCCCTTCCCTGTAGCAGCACTTAGAAGAAGAATTGCCTCTCACCAACATAGTCGAAAAGGCCGGGTGCCAACTTCTCTGGCAGGTGTGCAGCAAAAAAGAAGCAGGTGAGGCAAGCGAAGACAATGTGCTTGTAGTGAATTGCAAGGACACTTTCCGTGCAAACGTTTACCTCGCACAAGTACAGCTGTAATAAAAAAAAAAGACGTTCAGATATTTGGGAGAGCCAGAGATAGGTAAAGAAGCAATCAGTTTTCTGAGCCTTCCCCAGCCTGATGCCCTCCGGACGCTGGATAGTCCCAGACCGATCACCGCGTGATAGCCTCCCAGGTTGCCAAGAAAGGAAAACTCTCAGTACGGTGCTGTCTCCAGTTCTGCTGGTGGAATGAAGAGGGAAACACGCACGTGCAAAGTTTTCCTATTGATCTGAACTCTAGAACAGCTGAGTCTCTTAAAAATTATCTTGCCGTGCAGGACTTCGAACAGGCACAGTTCCAACATGATCCCAAGTAGGTAGATATAAAATGAATCCCACTCATTCAGATTAGATCTCTGATATCAGTATTAAAAGTCCTTATGTCCTGTTGCAAAATTAGGATCAAACTCTTTAAACACAGTTTTTTAAAATGGATTGGATTTTATTCATCTGATCAATCAGTGACCTGCTATTTAATATGTTTTGATTTTGCTGCCTTACTATGAATTACTTGTTGAATTGTTCTATACATTAAGGAAGAGGTTCTCAAACACTGTTTTGCTATGAATCAAATTGTAAATGAGTTTGTGTGACCCCTTCACCTGAATGATTTCATTGGGGTTGGACAAGAAATATATTACTTTTAATCATTACAGTTTAATTTATATATCAAATTAGACAATCTATGACCAATTGGCTTCACGTTTCAGAGATGTTCCCTTGCCTAAACAGAGAAACAGAGTGACCACAGGCAAAAAAGCAGTGGGAGTGGGAGCAACTTCCGACTTCCTGCCGTCTTCCCCATTGACTTTCTCTGTGGGGAACTGGCAGGGAATGTTGGAAATGATGATCACATGACCGCAGCGGAGCAGCAGCACCGAAGCAGACACAACTTTGCCAAATTTCAACCCCACGGGAGTAATGGATCCTAGATTTTGTACACATTCTGTAAGTTAGCCCATTTGAGGTACCTCGGTTCAAAAATTGTTGCCCTAAGATGCAGAATCTTGCCCAATTGAAGGTTACAAACAGAAACAGACAGGAGAGTTTTAGTAGTATATAGATAAAATTGATGGATCCTTATAGCTATAAATTAATGTTTTCATTGGAATTAATCAAACAAATTTAAAACCATATTTTTAATGAGAAGGACGAGTCTTTTAGTTTTGCCCAGTTCTTGAAATCTTTATTTTTGAAAGCCTTTCTCATTTATTTTGGATCAATGCTAGTTCTTAATAGCAACTGTAGAAAATTCTCACTTCGCTATCGGCTTGCATAGGCAGAGCGGGATCTGCAACCCAGCTTGGATGCTCAGCCCATCAATGTTGCACGCTCAGAACCGGAGCCTTGTCCAAATTTGCTCTGGGCTTCGCTTGGACCAACCAGCTTTTCCAAGCAGAGTGGAAGTGGCCCTGTGGGCCCCCTGTCCAATTCCTTCATTACCCCCAATGATTCCAACCCACAGTTTAAGAATCCCTCATTGGTTTTGCTACTGTTATATTTTGATAATATTCTGTCAGTGGTGATAAGTAACTTGAGCATAATATATTAAAAGGTGATGTAGATAGACGAGATAGGAGAAAATTATTTTAAAACCGTACCCTGTAGAAGAGAGGCAAGCTGTCAAACAGGTAAGAATACGCAAAGGCCAAGAGGCGGATCACTTTGCTGAACTTTGGCTGCTCCGTTTCCATGAACCTGAATGTTAAAAAGAAAAACGAGACGATGAGGGCCTTGAATGGGGAGGGGTCCATATTATTTCCTCAGAATAGAACACAGTTTTGGGGAATCCCTGCTGGTGAATTTTAACCCTTTTTGTAATGCCTGAACAGGGTCTCCCTCTCTCTGTCTTCCACAGAGACGGAGCTTTTCTTCCCCGTCCCCTTTCATCCAGTTTTGTTCCGACTCTCTTTTCCTTCCCGGATCGGTTTGTGCCTTCCCCATCGTTCTTGTCTCCATTTTTGCTGTTTCTCTTGGAAGTACAGAGAGTAAGGTCTGAGTAGCTGCCTGTCTCTTCATATGGATGTTCTGCAAATGAGGGAGTGAATGGCTGGAATATGCACACAGAGAAACAATTTAACTTAAGCCGTGGGATAGGCTAATTGATTTTCATTATTTATTTATTTAATTTATTAAACTTGTCCCCCACCCATCTCCCCCCAGTGGGGGACTCTGGGCGGCTCAGAACACATTAAAGCAATAAATAAATATACAATTAAAATCTATAGCAATTCACATTTACAAAAATAAAAGGGAAAAAATCCAGGAGGCTGATGGTTCAAGGCAGCAGTGCCAGGCCACTAAGGGACTAGCCAGCCCCACACTTGATGATCCCCCTCCTTGCCCCAGGCCAGATGGCAGAGCCAGGTCTTCAGATCCTGGCCAGGAGTGAGGGGGCCAATCTCACCTCTGGGGGCAAGATGTTTCAAAGGGCGGGGGCTACCGCAGAGAAGGCCCACCTTCTGGACCCCGCTAGTCGGAGTTCTTTCACCAAAGGGTCCGGAGCATGCCCTCTCTGTGTGATCGGGTGGGACGGGATGAACTCACGGGGGAGAGGTAACCTGGTCCCATGCCATGTAGGGCTTTAAAGGTGATAACCAACACCTTGAATTGGACCCGGAAGCAAACCGGTGCCCAATGCAGCTCATGAATTGATTATTCATTTAGTCAACGTGTTTTTTTGCTATCCCTGGGATTTTTCAGAGTGTAGCCTCTGGAATAGATGTGTACATACAGTATGTGTCACTTGCACACATTTATTGGAGTGAGGCAGTCTTCAGGGCTGGTTTTGGTTAAAGTTTGCAATCCCAGGAAGACAGGTTGGGGAAGCTGCCCACTGCACAGGGTTTTCACCTATATTTATAGTTCATATGATTTATTCTTCCTTGGGGGGGGGTGATGGGATTCCTTCCTTCCTTCCTTCCTTCCTTCCTTCCTTCCTTCCTTCCTTCCTTCCTTCCTTCCTTCCTTCCTTCCTTCCTTCCTTCCTTCCTTCCTTCCTTCCTTCCTTTCTTTCCACGCCATGTTCATATAGCCACCCATCTCACACAAAGCGACTCTGGGTGGCATACAGCCATAAAATAGCAAGTGGATAAAAACAAACATTATAAAAAGATAAAAGGTTCATATTAACATAAAAACGTGATCACAAATTTTTTAAAAAATAGATTCTAAAATATGCAAACCCCACGGAGAGAGCAGGATATCAGTTGCAGCGCAGCCATCTAAGAATGTCTCCAGTTCCCAGAGACCCCCAGGCCTGATGGCACAACCAGGTCTTGAGGGGAGGGGCGAGCCTGGCCTTGGGGGAGAAGGACCCCCAAGGAGGGGGCCACGGCAGAGAAGGCCCCCTCCTGGGACCACCTGATGCACGTCCCCAGCCGAGGGAGCACGTAGCGTGCCTTCCCTGCCGGATCTCTGAAATCTGAGATCGGGGGGGGGGGGGAGGTGGGAGATCCTTATTTAAATTAGGGGTCATTGTTCTTTTGGGCAAAACTATAGAGACTGGGTTCACTCATTGTGCTAAGCTATAAGGCAGTGTTGTCCAAACTTGGCCACTTTAAGATGAGTGGACTTCAACTCCCAGAATTCCCCAGCCAGCCATGCTGGCTGGGGAATTCTGGGAGTTGAAGTCCACTCATCTTAAAGTGGCCAAGTTTGGACAACACTGCTATAAGGTGATTGGTTTGGTTCTGAATTTATAATCCGTGGCTTATAGTTTATTCTGAAGTATGAATCCAGTTTAGTCATCTTATCCCTATATGTCTTATAATAGCTGAAATGAAACACAGAAAACAGCCAAGTTAGTGACAAAACCAAATGTGTGATCTATTGTGTATTTACTCAGAATTGATGAGATATACAGTATGTCTAATTTCATGCAAAAATGTGTGATTTTGCTTCCTTTCTAACCAATAACGATAGGGTTTTTTTTAGCATAGATTGGCCTAGATTTCATAGGATTTCATATATTTTAGTTGAATAAATGAGATTCTGTGCACAATTTGTTATTTATTTATTAATTAATTTTTTATACCACCTGACTCCCAGTGACCCTGGGATAAATTGTTAATACATGTTTTAATGATTATGTGATTTTTCTTTTTCTTTTTTTTGGTAACTTTGAGTCAGTGTTGACTTGTGGTGACCGCCTGGACAGGTCCATGGAGTTTCCTTAGCAAGATTTTTGGAAGTGGCTTGCCCTTGCCTTCTTCCAAGGGCTGAGAGAAGTTAGTCTCCTGATTTCTAGCCTGGTGCCTTTTAACTACTACAAACTAGCTCTCCTGATATATTTAGATCATTTATCTTAATTTAGTATGTTAATGTTTAGGTTTTTTTCTTGGTGTAATTTTTGTTTGTTGTAATACAATTTCATAACTAATTTGTCCTATGTTATTGTTCTTTTAATTAGACATTGTATATTGTTTTTTCTGTGTTTCCTTTTAAAAATTGCAATAACTTAAAAAAAAAAAAAAAAGGGCATGCAGCCCACCCCCAAAGATACAAGAGGTACTATTTTTGTTTTTTAGATTTTCTTTAGCCCGCCTTTCTTATTTTTATAAACAACGCAAGGCGGCGAGCAAACCTAGTCCTCCTTCCTCCTGCTGTTTTCCCCACCATAACCACCGCCCTGCGAGGTGGGCTGGGCTGAGCGCGGGAGGGCCCACAGCCCCCCCCGCCCCCAGTGGGCCCAGGACTTTGCCACTCGGCCCAGCTGGCCGGGCGCTGGAGCGGAGGCGAGCTGCCCTCCCCCTTCTGCCTTGAGCCGGTTCGTTCTCTCCAGCCACGGCAGGGAATTCCCGGGTGCCATCATGAACCAGATCCGGCAGTACCTGGAGAAGCAGGAGAGGCTGGTGGCGATCCCTGCGTTAAGCACAGCCGCGGGAACGAAGGCGCGATGGAAGGGGCTGCCGGACCACTCTTCTGGGAACACGTAGGCGGAATAAGCCACGGCAGAGCCTGGAGACAAAGCAACACTCCGTTCTTTCGGGCAGGCTGGGGTCTCACCTAGGGAGGTTTTTTCTCCCTCCGGCGCAGGACCGAAAAACGCCCAGGCCACACCACCAAGAGGGCTGCAGCCGAGAGGTGACCGTCAAGCGGGTCCCAGCTTCCCCAGGGCCGCTGCCCGTGCCCGCTGTCCCAGGCAGGGTGCTTGCGCTGCCAAAGGGGGCAGGGGATGCCCACATAAGCTTCTGTGGCAGAAGAAGTTATAGCGAGAAGGAGACAAATGCCAGGGGAGCCCGAAGCGCATGACGGGAAGGGAAGGGCTCCCACTTCATGGTTTCCAAGTCACTCGCCAGGATGAAAAAGCAGATCATAACCCTTTTAAAAGTGACCAAAGCTGCTTTTAAGAGGACTCCTCTCGCGGAGCGGGAAGAGTTGTGAGTTGTGACACCCACTAATGCGTGAAAGTGAATAGCCTGTTAGTGATTGACAGTTTCTGCCTCTTTCACATTTTACGGGCTATGGGGGCTGGGTGTCTCCTTAATTTACCTTCAAAAAAAGGTAAAATTGATTTTAAAACTGCGTGGTCTTCCAAATAAGCACAGGAATGAGGGGAAAAAAGAATATACCGTCCAAGCACCTGCAGTTGCAATTGTATTGCCCTCTGTGGGGAAAGGAAGGCTGAGTTCATACATACTAAACCTGATTTTAGTAAACCCAAGTTTTGCTAAAATCTACTTCGGCTAGATTCCCAGAATGCACTAAGGCACAAACTCTGATTTACAAACACCAGTGAATGGTTCATGTAACATGCTAAGCCATAAACATGATGGCTTAGCGCACTTTAGTTAAAATTTAGTTAAATTTCCCTAGAGACAGCAAGCACCCGTGGAAGCGTTGGGAAAAGACCTGAAACGCCTTAAGGAAAGGGAGCTGCATCTCGCTCGCCTCCTCACCGAAACCGTACAGCGCAAGTGCCCCGTAATCGAAGAAATAGCAAAGGTGCCTCGCCCGGCTGGACATGGGGCTGAAGGTGTGAGCGCCGCTGGATATCAGCAGATAAACGCAACAGGTCCCCAGGTAGGCAAGAAAGGGCCACGTATGGTGGTCTCTCCAGACATCCCAGGCATGGAGTGAAGCCAGAAGCTTCCAGAGGAAGTACCTGCAAGCAGAAGAGCCGCTCAGCCACAGTGGGGGGCAGCCCTTGCAGGGCCAGCTGCTGGCTTCCTGCAGCTCCTTGGCCAGGGCTCAGATGAGGGGCTCGGTGGAGCGCAGCCTGCATCAAGGGGGCTTCACTGGCCCGCCCGTTACGGGCAAGAGAAGGCTGCAGTCATCTTCCCCAGCCAAAGACCACAGCAGCAGTGATGAAAGACAAGTTCCCCCTCAGTGGCTGATGATCCTTAGCGTTTTTCGTGGCTTCCCCTGAGCCACTTCTGCCAAAGAGCGCCCAGTGGTGCTTTGAAACGAAATGAAAAGAGCACCCAGCTTCAGCAAGGCTGCCCCTCCAACCCCTTATGAGCTTTCCATGCTTCCATTTCACCCTTTCTCTTTAGAAACGGGGTAGAGAAACTCTTCTCTCACTTGCATGAAGTCACAGAGAGCCAGATGATGAGAGGGTCACGCTTCAGTGCCGTGTAGTGGGGCTAAACTGAACAACAGAGTGAGAAGATTTTCTCTCTTTGGACAACCCAAATCATCCCATTCCTCTTAAAAGTACCCAGAGTACAGTCCTGGGCTTTAGCCTAACAATAACTCATCCCCACGGCCTGAGGCAACCATCAAGAAGAACATATTTTTGTTATGGGACAAATGCATGCGTAATTCACAGACCAAGCGGGTAGAAAATGTGTCCAGATGTTCATAGTTTCATTTGTCATCTGGAAGATACTGAAGATGCAGTCTGCCGCAGAACTTTTGGGGTGACGGTAACCACAAAGAATGCCCTCTTCTCGGAAAACCTGCAAAAGAAGAACCAGGACGCTCCAGGGGCAGGCATGGAGAATGGCAGCACCTTCAAGATTAAGCTACCTTTATTGGGGCATAATCTCGGCAGCAACAGCAGCTCATGGCATACATGAGCTGAAGAGGGTGCCTCCAAGGCTTTAAGGGCGTCGTACCCTCTCACGACAGTTCGTGGGCTGACTATGCAGAGATCCTCCTGGGTTTCTTAGGGACGTTTTCTCATGCTCTTCCAGCTTTCGGTAAATAATAAAGATTTTATTCAGATTCTTCTGAATAAAGAAGCAAAATGAGGAAACGCTGCATACATAAATCTGTGGCTAGGGCCTGGTTGTTTAAGCCATCCACAGTTTGTCCTGGGGGTCTACAACCTCTGTTGGCTCAGGGGCTGCATCCCAAAGCTGGGCGGGGCCAGGATCCAAAGCGGACCGAGTGAGATGGTGTGGGAGTTAAGGAGTGAAATGGGTGTGTTAAATCTCTGTATGGTTTGGGGTTTATTTTTTATTTTTTGCCTTTCCAAATTCCCCAGCACCCCAAAACACATAAATACACACAATATGCAAAATGTTTTGGTTTCGTCCATTCTGGGAACCACAAAAACTGAGGTAAAAAAAGTCAAGATGGTGTCTGTGCCTATGTAATCACGCCTTTAAGTGCGTAAAAAAGGGGAAGGGCACAGCCACTTTTCACACACACACACACACACCAAATGTCCCCACTGGCCACACTTTGTGGACCTTTATATTATAATCTATTAGTCTCTGGAAAACTAACAGTAACAAAAGTGCTATTATAGTTCCTTTATGAACAGGACTTTGAAAAATTCAGTTAAAAAACTTCAGTTAACAAAAATTCAATTAACAAAACTATAACTACTGTATCTACAAGGAAAATAAGCTGAACGGTTTCATGCTAGAATTATTATGGCATTATTTCATTCATTCCCTTTTTATGGATTATTCACAATTGTGTGTGTGTGCGCGCGCCTTTGAGTCAGTTTTTAACTCCTGGAGCCTGCCTGGACTAGTCCCTGCAGTTTTCTTAGCAGGCTTTTCGGAAATAGCTTGCCATTCCTCCTTCCTACGGCTGAGAGACAGCGACTGGCCCAAGGTCACCCAGCCGGCGTTTTGCCTCAGGCAGGACTCGAACTCCTGGTTTCTAGCCTGGTGCCTTAAGTACTAGAGTTCACCAAACTGGCTCTCCTTATTCACACTGTGCTACGCTCCAAAAACTGTCTTCCTGCATTTTTGGCTCCTTTGCTTTTTTAATAGCCTGCAGAAAAGGGACTTCCATGCAGAGACTTTCTGAAGTCACCAATAAATAAATACCGTGCACTTATTCTGTCTTTCCCTCTTTAAGAGAGGTTTTGTACTAAGGAAAAAAACGGAAAGCACTGGAAGAATTTGAAGAGGATAATGTTATTTTGAGCTCCAAATATTTTTATGCTTGAGAAAGAATAAGAAATTAAAACCTTATCTGAAAGCATGCAAAAATAATATCCTTTATTTTTATGAAAATTTCCATTGATATAACTGCTATTTCATATTCAAACGTTATAATTTAATATATCTAGAGAAGTATGAGAAAGGAATCTATTACAATACCATAAACTTCATGACTTTTTCAGTTGGTGCCTTTTTAAGACTTTTCTTTTAAAAAAAAATCAATTGTCACTCATGTTTTCCAGCTAGATTTGTCTTAAAATAAAAACATAAATTTCTTTAATTTTCCACCAGAAATAAATCCCAGGCCCTGACCTTTTTGCTCAGAAGAACAAAAATGTTCAGATGTTCTAAACTCCATCTGGAAGGAGCACACTTAATGGGAAGCAGGCTGTGCCAACTCCGGACAATGTCCACTAGATGTCTCCACCACCACAATTCCCAAGAAATGACAACAAATGTTCACACACACACACACACACAACCACACATGCATGTGCACGGATATACACGCGCGCACACACACCCTTGACAGGATCTGGGAATGAAAAATCTGCATACACATTTGAAATGCGTATTTCCTACCCAGAAGTTAGTGTAGCTGTTTGAAAAACTGAAAATAGGTAATAAGTCATTTTATTTCCTTGTGTCATCAGTTCTGCCACAGGTGAGTGTAGTCCTACCAACAACTTAGGGCTTGAAACAGGGAAGTAAAAGGGTATCATTCATGCAGGGCTGGGAAGGAAAATACCAGCCAGCGTTGGCAGCAATTCTGCCAGCCGGCATCGTGGAACTCAAACAAGCAGCACAGAAGTGAACCAGCTTGGACAGGACTGGACGTTTTTTGAGTGGGCTGTAGCAACTTTGGAGCGTCCCAGGGAGAAGTAACGCTTTCCCATTGGTTTTCAAGAGTTACTGTTTAACTTAAGTCAATATTTTACACAGGCCACCCTGTGCTGTACACATAAAGAAACTCTTCTGCCTCAGGGTTGTCTGTTCTGGTCCAAAAGCATATTTCCAGGTGCTGCTGCTGCTGCTGCTGCTGCTCGTCCATTGAGCGTCCCAGGCCTGACCTACAGAATGACCACCCAGGTCCAGCCCCAGGACACCACCTGCTCTGTGGTGCTGGGCTAGTAGCCTCTTGCAAGCCTCGCCTACCTGGCTGACTGTTTCAGGGAGCCAGAGGCGAGCTGCGTGGAGCAGACCCAGTTCAGATATGCCATCTGATCAACAAGAGCTAATGTTTGAGTGAATGAGAGGCACACTGAAAACGATTGTTTACTTACTTGGGGAACTTGATTAATGTTGAGAAGTCTGGGGAGTTTCCAGCTGAGCATGGTGCAGCCGATCAAGCGTTAGCTGGGAGGAGAGCTTCCGAATGTTGGCGCCCAAGATGGCAGCTTGAGCTAAACTTCCTTCAGCGTCTGCGTTCAGATCTGTTCTTTCTTATTCCCTGAAGCGCCTTGCAGACCCAGCCAAGACATGTCAGCACTGCTGCTCCAGGAAGGAAGATAACCCCAAGAGTTACTCACTCTGAACCCCAAGGTAGCTGGGCAAGCCCAAGGCAGGGCAAAGTGTTTTAAAGGTAGGGCAGGTCCAGGCCACACCCAAAATGTTGCCCAACTATTATTCTGCTCTGGGCAAGAGGCTGCCAGTGTTAGAGCTGGCAACCAAAACTAGCAGTGGCTGAGGCAGAAGTCGCCTCACTCATTTTGACTGTAATTGTTTAACAAGGAGCATAATCCACCAGGATGTTTTCCTACACCTGCTGCCTTGGAGTGGGCAGGGTTTGTATGCTGAAGTATTTCCCAGCAACCTGAGACAAACAGAGGGCCTTTTGGTGCCTGAAGAAGGAACGTGAGGTTCACTTCTGTGGACTACTTGCCAAAAATATTCCCCCAGTGGGAATTTTCTGCTCTTGGGACTACGGTAGGATTTCTTGATATTAAGGATGGCCCTTAAGGTTCCAGATAAAGGAGGCACTTGAATTCTCTTTTATCAAATAAATAAATAAAAACATACTATTTAATAAATACTGTAGTATTTATTTATTATAATTTCTGGACTGTTTTCTAAATTAGGGTCGGCAATATCTTAATTCTGCTGCCATCAAGCGGTGTCTAGAGGGTATGTATTCTAGCAGCCATAGCAGGATGTAGGCGAAGAATGGAAGCTTGAGCTTGACAGAAACTTAGTCACAGAACAGCTCTTTGCCTTTAATGAGTTTAAATAACTCAAATGAATTGCATGCCAGGGCACTGAAGGAAGTAGATGATAGCCTGGCTGCGCTTTTAAATATTTTCCTCAAAAAAAACGAGTGCTAGATGATAGCAACATGTTTTTCTTATCTTCAAAAAGGGGGAAGGAAGCTCCAATCAGTTAGAGCCAGACAGTCCAATCTTGATACTTAGGCAGCTTCTAGAGCAGATCACAAAGAGAGTGTTTTTGCAAGCACCTTGAAAAGGATGCAGTTGATTACCAGAAGTCAACATGGATGAGTTTTGCTAGACTGAACTTTAGTTAGATACATATCATGCACAACTGTAGCAAGAGTATTAATTATCTAGGATGATTAATAATCATATTACATCATTAATAATCAATAAAATAGAAATTAATAAATGTAATTAATAATAATAATTAATACTCCAACATGTGTAGGATTATTTCTCAAAGCATTTGAGAAAGTACCTCATGACATGCTGATCAAGTAACAGTTGCCTGGGTGCGTGGCTGTCTCAAAGACCACCCTTTAGGGTGCTCGTCAGTGGTCCCCCACCAAACTGGAGAGAGACAGTGAGTGGTGTGCCACAATACTGGGTACTGTACTATCCTGGGTATTGTACTCTTCAGCATTTTCATTAATGATTTGGAAAGAATGCTTATCAAATCTGCAGATCACACAGAATTGGGTAGGATAACTAATACCCAAGAAGATAGAAATAAAATTCAAAATGAACTGAACTGAAAACTACAGGATAAAATTTAATGAAGTTCTTCACTTAGGGAACAAAACTCAAATCTAGAGGTATAGGTACCCGGCTTGGTAAAAGTACTTGTGAAAAAGACCGTAATTGGTTGCAACTAGAATACTGAGTCATATTATGATGGCTGCAAAAAAAGTTAATGCAATTGTAGGTTGCATGAAAAGAAGCAGAAACATCATGAAAAGTAACACTTCCATTTTATTCTGCTGTAGTCAGGCCTCATCTCAGGTACTACTGTAGTTGACTTCTGGGTATCACATTTTAAAGAGACAGAGAAATTAGGACAAATTTTGAAAAGGGCAATGAGGATGATCCAGGGACTAAAATCAAATCTATGAAGAAAGATGGAAGGAATGAGGAATGGTTAGCCTTGAGAAGGAGAAGACTATAATACCATTCTTCAAAAGGAGGTAGTAGATGGAGTATGCACTATGCAGTAGATAGTCAAGACCTCATCATTCCAGAATGTCAGCCACAAAATAATGCATTTAAACTTCATGAAAGCAGAAGCTAGTTCAACGCTGGGCAATTTCCACGCAGTCAAAGCAATTCAGCAACCACTGATCCAGAGAGGGTGTTCCACTCCCCTTTGCTGGGCGTTTCAAGTGGAGACAAGGTTGGATTCAAAGGCCCAGTGGCCTCTTCCAACTGCGGGTTATCATATTGTTTGGACTAGGTGGACTACATATGCAAACAAATGACGAAGAATTTTCCTTTCTCCTTTATTTCTCCTTTATTTCCTCCTGGAAATGTACTATATTATCCTTTTGGTTTGTACAAACTCCAAAATCCAGGTTGGATGCTAGATCTGGAACTCAGGTAGGATCTACCCAGCCCTTTGCAGAACTGGATTTTAAAAGGGAGGACTTTTAAAATCTTTCAAAGTGCTGCAGGGGAGAGAAGATCACTGCTCATAATGCCCTTGGCAGAGAGAGATGAGCAGTGCAGTCCACATCTGGGGGTGAAGGAGATCTTCAGAATGATAGCTCCCAACTCAGGCACTGAATTTCAGCATCACCCCAGCTCTCTCCTCATCCAGCATCCTGTGAAAAAATTTAGACCTGCGTTGGAAATGGGGAAGGAATGATCAAACTGTTTTGGAAAACCTTACTAATTCTTGAGAAAGAAGGAAGTGTGAGAAAATCACCTTACCTTGAGTTGGTTTAGTATAAATAAGATGAAGTGGAGAGAAACTCTTGACAGCTTTGAATATTCTGTTCTTCCACCCTACAGCAATGAGTAGCCTTTGACCTGGTCTCCCTCGCCATCCCTCCTCCCCACTGAAACACACATCATACCTTTGGGGTGCAAGCAGGAGACGCCCCTGCAGGATCTGCTCAGCAATCTCCACTTGCCACCTTTTCTTGGTGCTTATCTCAAAACACACACAAGCACTTGCGCAAAGGAGGGGTGAACTGGCACGTGTGAAATTTTCCAAACCACGCAGCAACCCGAGCCCTACCCAATCCCGCAAAAATAACTTGCTGAAGATTATATTTTCTACAGGGTCTGCTGAGGACAGAGGAGACTAAGGGTAGCTTTGGGATGTGATCGCTGAAGTCTGGCCAGAGAGAATACCTCAGCCACTGTTTCTATTGCTGCTCCTCACACCTGCGGAAGGACTGTGGGCAAATGCTGGCACTGTTAATGAATAACTTCTTGCAACTTGCCCAAAGTGGCACCTGTCAGGTTCGGTCAGCACGAGGCTTCAGGGAAGCACGGGGTTGCAGGGAAGCTCGCAACCAGACCACGCGGAATCCACCGGCGGCAGCTAGCGGGGAAAAGAGGAACCGAAAGCGCCGCTAATTAACGAGCCACCTGCGGAAAACCACAGCGGAAGCTTTTAACTATGAACTGATAACGGCGCGAGCAAGCAAGGAACGGGGCCGCAGGGCAGCGAAACAAGATCGCAACGCAGCACAGAACCCGCGGGTCTGCACGTAGCAGGGAGGGACCAACCCAGCCGGAGGGGGACTGGCAATCAAGGACAATGGACTCTGACCGACCCTGCCATCATGAACGATCAGGGGGGACATTGGGGGGCCTAATAGCCCACAGCTGCAACGCGATCACGAGGCGGGAAAAAGCGCGGGAAGGGGGAATATAACAAGTGATGCAATTGTACCAAGCCAGTCCTGGCTTTGCTTGTGACTACTACGTTACGCATGAGTAAACCTTCTTTGTGAACCACACGTGTCACGAGAGTTTCTCTGTCGAACGGGGCAAATCTCACATAAAGCCAGGACTCACCGTCAGCGCTACCCGGTACCACCGAGGAGCGTTTTCTTTCTCAATACAGGCATGACCAGCGACGAGGAATCCGTGGGTCAGCTGGAGCGCGAGGGATCCAGGCTCGCGGAAGGGCGGTCGGAGCCGCCCGGGAGCGACGGGGCAGCGGCCAGGGCCGGGCGCACTCCATCCGAGCGGTGGTCGATGGGCGTGAACCAAGGACCAGACGATTCAGGCGTTACGATGACCCGGGGTTCGGGGTTCCGGAACCGTGAGTGGAGCGAGAAATTCGCCCGACTAGAGGAGAGAGTCGAGCGACGCCTAGACGCCGTGGAGGCGATGCTCCAGACCCTACTACAGAGAGTGGGGCCACCGGCGGTGAACGAGGAGGCGAGCGACAGGGGGGCGGTCCGACACCCCCGCCGGCACCACCCACGGCGCCCCGGTCGGAGGACCAACGGGCGGCAGACGCCCTGAGACTTCGAGGTATCACTGGGAAGTTCTCAGGGGACCCCGAACAGCTGCCGCACTTTCTGACGCACGTCAGGGGGTTCATGCAGAGGGGTGGTCACCTATTCGTTAGAGACGAGGACAGGGTATCCTACGTGGCCGAGCTGCTAGATGGCCAAGCAGCCAGCTGGGTGATCGGGCTGTACGATGCCAACGCGGCGGAACTACGGAGTTTCCCGGACTTCATGCAGGCGCTCCGGGACAGATTCGAGGACACATTGAGCGCCAAGCGGGCGGAGGACGACATCCTACAGTTCAGACAGCGGGGCAAATCGGTATCGGAATATGCCCTGGAGTTCCGGAGGTTGGCCGAGAAGCTCGCGGACTGGCCGGAGTCCCTGAAGGTGAAGTATTTTAAGAGGGGACTCAACCCAGAGATCCTGGAACGGGCACTGGGGCGGGACGACCCGTCCACAGTGAAGGATTGGATCTGGCTGGCCGGAACGGCGGAATCGGCGTGGCGGCAGATCCAACAGAGCACAAGACGACGGGACCAGGCGAGGGACCGGCCGAGGGAGAGGACCCCCGAGGAGAGACGGAGCGGTCGACGGCAGTCCACCGGGAGGCGAGAGGCGGCCAGAGCCCCGAATCTGTGCTTCCGATGCGGAGGCAGAGGCCACCGAGCGGCGCAGTGCCCGACGGAGCGGGAAGGCGTCCCACCACGGCCCGAAGTCAAAACCCCGCGTGCGAACGGGAAAAGGACCGGTGACCGACCGCGGAAGGGGGCAGTGGCGGCGGTGACCGAGAAAGGACGCGGGGGTGGTCGACCCCGGAGACAGCATCCTCCGGAGAGGACTCGGAGCCGGCGGGAAACGAGGCGCGCTCGCACTGAACGGCGTCCCAGTGCGAGCAGGGGAGTCGAGGCGCGCGGACCCAATAGGAGACGAGGACTGCCCACCGTTCCGGGTGAGGATACACGTCCGGGGGTGAGATCCGGAGGGGAGGCGCAGCTACGGGCGCTACTGGACTCGGGCTGCACCCACTGCTTGATGCACCCAGCGGTGGTCTCGGGGCTCGGGCTACAGCTGAGGCGCCTCCGGGAGCCCATTTCATTCAGCCAGTTAGATGGCACGCTGGCAGGGGGGCCAGCTCAGTATTACACCGAGCCGGTCCAGATGACGATCGGGAGTCACCGGGAAGAACTGAGGTTCGTGGTGGTCCCGGTGGCCGACTACGCGGTGGTACTCGGCTTGGCGTGGCTGCGGCGGCGGAACCCACGAGTCGACTGGACGGCGGAGGCAGTGCGGTTCGGGGTCGACAGACCGGCGAGGGGCGAGAGCAGAGGGGACCGAGCCGTGGAGACGGAGGCAGCCGCAACCACCGGCGGACAAGCGGAGGGTCCGGGACACCGGGAGACGGGGCGAGAGCAGATGGGGCCCGAGACCCGGGCGGCAACAGCAACAGCAGCAGCAGCAGCGCCGGGACCCCGGAGACCCGCCACGATCCCGAGGCGAGGGAGGCAGCGGCGACTGGCGAGGCGACCGCAAAGCGAGGGGCCGGACCCGGGGAACCCCCGACGGGCGGCGGAATCCCGAGGCAGTATCGAGACCTGGCGGCAGCGTTCGGGGAGAAGGAGTCCGACCAGCTCCCACCACACCGGCCCAGTGATTGCGCCATCGAGCTAGAGCCAGGAGCGACCCTGCCTAAGCCGAAAATGTACTCCCTGTCGAGGAGGGAGATGGGGGCCCTGCGCGAGTTCATAGACAAGAACCTAGCGCGGGGATTCATCCAACCCGCGAAGTCACCATTAGCGGCCCCGGTGTTATTCCGGGAGAAGAAGGACGGCTCGCTCCGTATGTGCGTAGACTACCGGGGGCTGAACGCAATCAGCACGGAGTACAAATACCCCCTCCCCTGATGAAGGACTTGATGTCGCATCTGTCGAAGGGGAGGGTGTTCACAAAACTGGACTTGCGCGAAGCCTACTTCAGAGTTAGGATCCGCGCAAAAGATGAGTGGAAGACGGCGTTCAACACCCCGCTCGGAAGCTACCAGTTTTCCGTGATGCCGTTCGGATTAAAAGGGGCCCCGGGGGTATTTATGCAGCTAATTAATGAGGTGCTGCACGACCTACTCTACCGGGGCGTCCTGGTCTACCTGGATGACATCCTCATCTACACCGAGACCCTGGCGGAGCACGTGAGCCTGGTGCGCACGGTGCTCCAGAGACTGCTGAAGGCACAGCTGTACGCAAAGCTCTCGAAATGCGAGTTCCATCGAGAGCAACTAGACTACCTCGGCTACCGAATATCCAGCCGGGGAATTGAGATGGACCCGGCGAAAGTAAGGGATGTCCTGGGCTGGGAAGCGCCGCGAACCCGGAGGCAACTCCAAAGCTTCCTAGGGTTTGCGAACTTCTATCGTCAGTTCATCCCGAACTTCGCCCAAATCGCCCTTCCCCTAACCGACCTGCTAAAAACCAAGGGCACTGGGAAAACCCCCAAGCCCAGCATGGCACTCGCGTGGACTGCAGAATGCCAGGGGGCGTTTGAGGAACTAAAACAGCGGTTCACCGCGGAGCCGATCCTGCGCCATCCCGACCCAGACCGGCGGTTTATAATCCAAGTGGATGCATCAGACGTGGCAACGGGAGCAGTCCTGCTCCAACCCAGCCCGGAGGGGCCATCCACCCGTGCGCCTACGCCTCCCGCAAATTCACCGAGACGGAGAGGAGGTGGATGGTGTGGGAGAAAGAGGCGTACGCGGTCAAGTGGGCGCTGGCCACGTGGAGGCATCTACTGGAGGGGGCAACTGAACCGTTCGAGGTGTGGACGGACCATAAGAACCTCGAGGCCCTGAAGACCCCGCGTAAGCTATCCCCCAAACAGGCACGGTGGTCCCAATACTTCGGGAGGTTCAGGTTCACACTGAAACACATCCCCGGGAAGCGCAACTTCTTAGCGGATGGACTGTCTCGCATGCCCCAACACGCCAGCCTACGGGAGGAGATCGTGGACTCCGTCATCCCCGCCAGCAGGCTGGCTGCAAAGGCGGTGACCCGAAGCCAGACCAAGGGGGAGCGACAGGACGCGGCGTCTGAAGTAAGGCAAGGGTTCGCGGAGGCGGCGGAGCGGGACGATTGGCTCAAGCAGAACCGAGAGGCGCTAACCGGCCAAGAGGGGTTGTGGTGGCACGAAGGAAAGCTGTACGTGCCCGAGGGTTGCCGACGGGAGGTCATGGAGAGAGCCCACGACAGCCGGAGCGCGGGGCATTACGGCTTCGTAAAGACACTCCACTTAATCCGGCGGCAGTTTTGGTGGCCCACGCTCCGGAAGGACGTGGAGGCGTACTCGGGGGGTTGCCCGGTGTGCGCAACAGCGAAAGGAGCCAAAGGCAAACCTAGAGGCCTACTCCAGCCGGTAGCGGAACCCGACGGCCCTTGGCAAGAGGTCGCCATGGACTTCATAGTGGAGCTCCCGGAGAGTAAGGGGAAGACCGCCATTTGGGTGGTCACGGACTTATTCTCCAAACAAGCGCACTTTGTAGCGTGCCGGCGAGTCCCCACGGCCGAGGGGCTGGCGAGACTGTTCGTGCAACATGTCTACCGACTCCACGGCGCACCTCGACGTATCGTCAGCGATCGGGGCGGCAACTTCATCGCGCGGTTCTGGCGGGAGTTCCTGAAGCGGGTGGGGACGAAACAAGCCCTATCCTCCGCGGCGCACCCGCAGACGGACGGAGCCACGGAACGCCTGAATGGGGGGCTCGAACAGTACCTGCGCTGCTACGTGGGGCACCAACAGGACGATTGGGCGGAGCTACTACCATTCGCGGAGGTGGCATACAACAACGCCGTCCACAAGAGCACCGGGTTCTCTCCGTTCAAAGTAGCCACCGGGAGAGATTTCGTCCCCATGCCGGAGCT
Organism: Python bivittatus; assembly: GCF_059951505.1. Classification (NCBI taxonomy): domain Eukaryota; kingdom Metazoa; phylum Chordata; class Lepidosauria; order Squamata; family Pythonidae; genus Python; species Python bivittatus. The sequence goes on along the minus strand of NW_028277053.1, from coordinate 4,929,891 downwards.
GCCTCAGCCGGAATCCCAGATCAACTCCCTGGACGCCTGGTTCGCCCAAATCGACGAGACCCGGCGAGCGGCGCACGCGGCATTGCAGAGAGCCAAAGCCGACTACAAGAAGCACGCGGACCGCAAGAGGCTCCCCGAGGAAAAGTGGGAAGTGGGGGACCAGGTGTATCTGTCAACCAAAAACCTAAAGACGCACCAGGCATCGAAAAAACTCAGCCCGAGGTTTGTGGGGCCGTTCCCCATTTCGGAGGTCATCAATCCGGTGACCGTCAGGCTGACGCTCCCGAAAAGCCTCGGGAAGATCCACCCGGTGTTCCATTGCAGCCTGCTAAAGTTGCACCAGCCGGGGAACGCCTGGCACAAGGCGGAGGGAGTACCACCACCCATCATGGTCGGGGGGGAGCAGCATTTCGAAATCAACCGGATACTGGACGCCCAGAGGCACAAGGGGCAGACCCAGCTCCTAGTGCAATGGAAACATTTCCCCAAGTCCCACAGCGAATGGGTGAGTAAAACCCACATAAGGGCGCCGGACCTAGTGCGGGACTTTTACAGTAAATACCCCGGGAAGCCGAAATAGGACCGAGGGGGGGGAGTTGTCGTCAGGGGGGCGGCATGTCAGGTTCGGTCAGCACGAGGCTTCAGGGAAGCACGGGGCTGCAGGGAAGCTCGCAACCAGACCACGCGGAATCCACCGGCGGTAGCTAGCGGGGAAAAGAGGAACCGAAAGCGCCGCTAATTAACGAGCCACCTGCGGCCAGCTAAACAGGAAAACCGCAGCGGAAGCTTTTAACTATGAACTGATAACGGCGCGAGCAAGCAAGGAACGGGGCCGCAGGGCAGCGAAACAAGATCGCAACGCAGCACAGAACCCGCGGGTCTGCACGTAGCAGGGAGGGACCAACCCAGCCGGAGGGGGACTGGCAATCAAGGACAATGGACTCTGACCGACCCTGCCATCATGAACGATCAGGGGGGACATTGGGGGGCCTAATAGCCCACAGCTGCAACGCGATCACGAGGCGGGAAAAAGCGCGGGAAGGGGGGAATATAACAAGTGATGCAATTGTACCAAGCCAGTCCTGGCTTTGCTTGTGACTACTACGTTACGCATGAGTAAACCTTCTTTGTGAACCACACGTGTCACGAGAGTTTCTCTGTCGAACGGGGCAAATCTCACAGCACCTAGGAGATTGACGGGTTATTCATCCATAAAACCTGCAACCAACTTTACTGTCCAAAAGGTTTTTTTCTTCCTAGCGTTTTTCCTGCATGTTCAGGGTCCACTTCTTTTTTTTCAGATCAACCAAATATTGATCCGTTTACTGTCCAAGAGTCTGCAATGCAAATGTGAAGAGAATTCCCTTGCACAACTTCCCCTCTCTCACAGGGTTTTGCATGAGAGCATCCCATGATTTAGGATGCACTGCATTCATGGTTGAGGGGGTGTTTTTCTTGATCCTTTCTGTCCTGGACACCATGACACTCTAACCTCCAGGCTACCTGTGCTCTAAACAGCTGGTGCAGTAAGCCCACTCCTCTTTCTCACCATCTGGGTATGTTGCTGTGCCCCCAACAATATTGATCCCTGTATTTTTTACTTACATTTACACCCCACCTTTTCTTCAGGAACTCAAAGCAATTTCTGTGGGTGTCTCCCTTCATTTTATCCCCACAACTAGAGCCCTGTGAGGTGGGTTGGACTGACACAGGTCCAAAGTCTCAGTGAGTTTGTGGATTTTCCCATCTTGTCTCCATTATCACACAGGCTTTTTCTATGTTGAATTCAAAGATACAGGGCCTCCGAACAAGGAAGTTCCACTCCACGGCTAGAGCTCTAGCTCAGCCTAAACTTTACAGCTTCTGGAAAACACTTCTCGGTCCCCCCTGAGGGGGCTGGACATTTGCAGGAACAATTTTCTCATGAAAATCTCTCCCGTTTGGTGTAAAAAGCACAGCTTTTTGCAAGCAGGGGACCAGACCAAAACTAGTCCTCTCACAGCAAACATCCCAAGGGAAAAACAGAAGAAGAATACCAATGTCCATACAATACATTTACCTACTATTTACTCCACCCAATATTCTGTGTTTGCTCAACACACTGAACTATAAAACTAACCACACCGTCCAGATTTGTCCAATGGGTTAAGATAAAGTTGGCGAGAGGGCACAATTGCTAACAAGATCCACAAAGGGAAGGAATCCTGCAGAAGCCCTGGAAGAGAATCTGATAGTTAAAAGAGAGTTTCTAAAGCAAAGATGCAGAAATCGCTTCTGCAAAAGAAAGGCATTTTCCTTTGTGTGTGTTGGGCAATGTACTGTAAACAAGATTGTCAGCTTCTCTTCCTGTCATCAAATAAATTTTGGTGCCTCCAAAGTCAGATATGCAAGATGCCTGTTGCCTGCCCCCAGTGAGTAGCAGTCTTTGCAGAAGACCAAATTGCCTGTGAGCACAGAGAGAGTGCCCTCCTTATTCACTGGAAAGCAGTCCAAGCCCTGTCCAAATTGTATTTGTGGTATGAAGTCACCAAGTAGCTCTCTGAAAGTCACAGCTGGAATTTCAGAATGATGATAACAACCCAGTTTGCAAGCCAAGGTCAGAGAATGAAGGTAGCTTGCATACAGACTGGTTTATTTCTTTAACTGTATCTTTAAAAAGAGAGCAAGCACAAGAACTACAAACCAGGATCTCTCATCTCCTGTGCCTTTTAAAATTTTTGCTCCAATAACTGAAGAAGAGCGAGATGAGTTCGGCATTCGGTTCACTCATATTTACGACTTCCTGCAGCAGCCAGTGGCTTAAATCAGCCTTGCTCATTCTGGTCCCCTAAAGAAGCATTGCCTTCCGAATCCGATCATCCCCCTACACCTTTGAGTTAGGAGAGCTGTAGTCCAACCCAGAAAGCATCAGAGTACAGCATAATAGCTTGTGCCTCCGCCATCTGAACTACCCCGCACCCCAAGAATCTTCTGAGCAAATTCCCAGCAGCCACTTGACAAAAGGCTTTTTAAGTTGAATGAAATTTAGTTTCATGGTGTGGTGTGAAAGGAGCATGGAAGAGAACCTGGAAGAGCTCTGGTGCGGTTTCAGGCAGTAGGAGGGCAGCCCAGGCGCAGAGGAGAAATTGGCCCAATGGTCAAGCTTCTATGCGGGGAAAAGAGAGACTTGCCGGTCATCTGAGACAGCCAGATATCAGGGTCAGCCTTGGGTAGGGGCTGTGGTGGGGAAGAAGACATCCGTGATTATTTCCCTGAAACAATGTTTCATGGACCACGTTGACTGTTTGGATCTGGACTAACCAAATATGAAATTAAAGTGCACAGTTGGTCCCAAGGCAGCTTCCTGGCAGTGAAGGGCGGCACAGGATGCAACGGGAGGGAGGTTCTGCAAGGGGGTCTTTAGGGACTGGGCAATGCGGCAATCAACAGCCTGGGATTGCAGCACAAGAGGACAAAATGCTTCGAAGCAACAAGGCTTGATCTGACCTGTAGGGTTGGTGAGGAGGAAATAACTCAGGAGTTCTAACCAACAACCCTTTAAGCACATACATATACATACTGATCACATTATCCCTTTCTGGAGTAAGCAAGCAATGTTATACACAGTACAAAAAGGGAGTAACAAAAGGCTAACCAAAGCAATTGAGACATGAGATTAGAAAAAGCAATGGAAATATATCTAGAGAGAGAGAGAGAGAATATCTCTATCACCTCTATATAAACATCACTCTGCATATTTGACTATCCTTGGAAGCCATCCTGCTTTTCACCATATCAACCCACTGCTTTGCCCATGCCTTTTCTTCTTTAACTTTCTCACCTCTCTTTTTTAGGACCTCATCGGCTCCATTCAGACATTACTTCCTTAGCCTTCTCCTTTCTCTTGACCCATGGACTCCTTCTTCATACATTTGTTTTGAAGTTTGATCCTCATTTATTTTCTCTTGACCACTTCAACCTACTTTTTCCATACCATTCATTCACTTTTATATTTCATCCACAAACATTTCATCCTTCAACATCTTTTCATTCTTTATCCTCTTTCTTCTAACTTGACCCAAGGCTGGCAGGCAAAGATTCAGAGACATAGCTCTTTTACAAGCTAGTTTTATTACAGGTATTAGAAAGCAGACATCCAGTAACTGCCCCAAACCATCAGTCCTGAGGTTCAAATCTTGTTCTTTTGCCTGATCGTGTGCCCCAGTGCACTGAGACAGTGGGACTCAGAGGGTGCACTAATGATTATCACACTAGTGATAGGAGGAGCCTCGTGGAATTTGCACTGCAAACCCCACGTCTTTTGCACATGTCCTGCACCTTCACATGCACGCCGCAAAGTGGTAAAGCTAATGGCATGGTGTTGCTTTAATCAGATCCTACAGACGCATTTCATGTCAAATAATTCCATCACTTTTATTCTTAATTCCATTCACTCTGCTGGATGTTCATTGTTTAATTCTCTTCACCCATTTCCAAAGCAATTTTTTTATTTCCATCGAACTGCTCTGTGCTTTCTGTCCCTCTTTTAATCTTAACTGTTCCTTGTCCTCTCTGACTACCTTTCCTGCAACTATTTTTTTCCTCACTATAAACATTACATCTTTCATCCTCTTTTTTCTTTTTCTTTTTGCAACAGTCATTCTCTTATCTGCATCTTTCTCATTGTAGAGGAGAAACTGAATATTAGAGGATAAGGTTTGGGGCATAGGTTTTTCCCCCTGTCTCCTTTCTTTATCATTGTAATTTTCACATTCTTTGTGTCTACTTTCCATCCATTCTCCTGGAAGATTACTTTTTCATACATTTTTATACCTGCAGTCATTCTAGTTTCTTCCACTTCTTTCCTTTTCTTCCGTGTCCATTTTTCCCAAGATCCACTCTTTATACTAATGAATAACGGCACGTCCCGCATTCAGAACCTCTCCTCACCCTTCGTCCTTCACTGTATTTCACAGACTTTCATCCTAAACAATCAGATCAAGCATACTTTGTGATTCATTCCTTCTCTGTCAGTGCAGACATGTTTAAATTACGTTTTCAAGACAGATCTTTAATTAGTACATGAGCCCCTTTAATGAATAAAATAAGCCATTTAATAAATAAGCTTATTTATGACAAGTAAAATAAAATTATGATCGGGAGGCAGAATCTGCCAGCAGGATTCCATTCCTGGCTCCCCTCCCTCTTGTTTACAGGACCAAGCAGTGCTTGACCGTTTCTACATTTTTCCTGGGTTTGGGGTTGTGCCACGTGGAGCCACAATTGCTGACAGATTTGGTGGTGCCTTCATGCAGAGCCCGGCAACATGCAAATGGAATTGGAGATTCTGTACACAGATCCATTTTTCCCTGAAGGCCTTCGATGCCTTCAAAAGGTGCCAGAAGGAAAAGGCAGGAAACATGGCGCTTCCTGTCAACAGCAGGTCAAGGAATTCATTTATTTTTTCCGTTCACATTACGAGAACAAAAGATCCTGACAATTGCCATCCCAGATGCTGCCGTATTCCAAAATGGATGTGTCTTGTCTGGACCAGATAGCAGATTCTGAATCACCAGCAAATTTGCAAGTGGCCCAGCTGAAGCCATCTCCCAGTTATATTCTCTTTATTTTCCCAACCCCAGGAAAATGGATGACTTCTTCTCAGTGGGAAATACTCCAAGCCCTTCCCTAGCAAGCAAGCTGTAAGGCCAGCAGATAAATCCCTTTATCTTCAGCAAGATCCCAGATCACCTCTGGAAGAGCCAGATGGTTGCTTTCTTCAAGGGCTTCTTATTTTGGACATTTTGTGTTTTCCAAAGGTCCCTAATGCGCTCCAGACCAAAGTGATGAATATTGCCTCTCCTTCAAGAAAGCACACAGCAGGGCACCTGGAAAACACATTGCCTTTCAAAAACCATTTTAAAAAAGCAACAAAAATGACCTTCAGACTTGACAGGAACTAGCACAACAGGTATGAGCAAGTGGAAATCTACAGGTTTAGGAAAAAAGACTAATCTATTTTTAACCTTTTGCAAGTTGCCAAACAAGAAAAACAGGATATTAAATGTAATAAAACAAGGCAAACTTTTCATTTCAAGAATAGCACCATGAAAACATTTCAGAATACCCTCTTTCTCCTTTTTGTGCACTGTTTTCGTTAGCTTTTCTTTTGCTAATAACACACCATCTGTATCAAATTGTTTATAGACATAAGGCCAGATAGAGTAAAACATCCAGTAGTAGAACCGTTACATAAAACAGAAAAATCAATAATGAGATCTAAACATAAAGAATGTGTATAATAAAATAAAATATACAAAAAGTTATGAATAAATAAATATCCACCCTTAGTTAATGGTGTGAAGTATTGCACAGATGGGAGCACAAAACTGGGCAACTTGGGAGGATATTTTTGAGTCCTTGTCCAAAAGAAGTAACAGTAAATAGAAATCCCTGCCCAGAAATTTCTTCAAAATCGGATAAATGAAGTTCTATTTATAAAGGGAGCAGCATCATAGCGTAAGAGCCAGTTTGGTGTAGTGGTTAGGCATCAGGCTGGAAATTGGCAGGCTGAGTTCTAGTCCCAACGTAGACCCAAAACCAGCTGGGGTACCCTGGGCCAGTCCCTCTCTCTCAGCCCCAGGAAGGAGGCAAAGCCAAACCACTTTTGGGGAAAAAATCCTTGCCAAGAAAGCTGCGGGGGCAGCTCCAGGCAGTCACCAGGTATCAACACTGACTCAAAGGCACACGCACACACACAAATAGCAGTGTATGTCTTAGAGTTTCTGTTGAGCCATCCCACCTAGACATAGCTGAAGAGACATAGGAATACTCTTAAAACATCCAGAAAGGACTGCTGAGGGCAACGTGTCTAGCCTGGCGAAAGCCGTATGAAATTTCAAGATCTTAATGGATAACAAATGAGAGGCTGGAGCCAACCCTTTTGGAAGAATGTGACAAATAATGGGGTGTGACCCCTTACTTAAATTTGTTTGGAGATAAATTCATTGTTTGAGGGCAGTTACATGAATTGGGTTAAAACCTTTTTAAAACATGAAGATTTGAAAGATTCTCTAAGTACTAATGGGGCCACATCTATCGGAAGTCGTTTAACTTTAGCCAGTGGATAAGAAGAAACCAGGCTCTAGCAGCTAACGAGAGTATACCTGTTTCTACATGTAAGAGGGTTTTTTTACATACTGTGAATACTTTGAGTACCATATATTAGCCATTTGTGAATTTCATAACAATGTCGGTCAAAAGCTATTTTTTTTCTTGTTCTGTTCTGCTCTTCCACTATCTTGGAAAGCTTGGTCTGCTATGGACTCCATTTGGTAACATGCGGCAATTAAGCAATGTTGGTTAGATTCACTGTTTTGATCATCCTTAAGATTTGTGAAACTAAATGGTTTTCCTGATTCTTGTTGCTAGGGAAAACATTCCTAGGGATCTTGTGACAACAGTTTTTCAAATCTGGTCTTTGACTGACCTGGAAACTTTACTGCTCACGGCTGAATTCTCTGTTCACTATCACAGGCATCATAGAGGTTGCTAACACGAGGGCGGTCTATGAAGTTGCATCACACTAAAGTCTCATAGACTGCATTTATGTGCGAAATATTCACTCTTTCCTCAGTGAAAGGACATGCTTTGATCTTGCTTCAAACTAGATGTGTCATAGACAGCCTTAGATAACGATACTTAACTCTGATCGCATTCTGAACGAAACATGGTAGTTTCCCCTTATTTGAACTTGTGACTCTGCTGGGTGACATGCTTTTGATCACTGAAAGAGAGAGAAAGAGAGCCATGAAACCAAGTGGTTTTCCTGAATCTTCTTGCTAGGTAGAACATGAATCACCAGCTCTTTTTCAACTTCGTGTTTGACTGACCTGGAAACTTTACAGCGTGAAGTTGAATTCCACATTCAGTATAATAGATGTCACTGAGTATACTAAGATGAGGCCTGTCTTTCATGTTTAGTCAAACTGGGCAAGTGTCATAGACGGCATTTCTATGACAATTCTGAACTCTCATGGGGTTGCTAATCTAATGCTGTAGCTCACTTTCCCCTCTTTTTCACTTCTGCTGAGGAGTCCATTTGGTGACATGCTGTAATAAAGCAATTCTCTCAAAATTATTCTTTTGATCACTGTTCAGGAAAAGAGATTCATGAAACCACATAGTTTTCCTGATTCTCGTTAGGTAGAAGAATCCCTAGCTCTTTTGAAAATCCTGAGCTTGACTGACCTGGAAACTTTACTGCTTATAGTTGGAATACGCACTCACTATAATAGGCATCCTTGGTATACTAAGATGAGGCCTCTCTTTGAGGTGGCGTCAAACTGCACAAGTGTCATAGACCACATTTCTTTGACAATTCTGAACTCTCACTCTATTGTAAAAGTAATGTGGTTCACTTTCCCCTCTTTTCCACTTCTCCTGTGGAGTCCATTTGGTGACACGCTGTAATAAAACGGTGTTTCTCAAAATTGTTCTTTGTTTCACTGTTCAGGCAAAGAGAGCCTCCTGAAACCACATGGTTCTCCTGATTTTCCTTGCTAGGTAGAGATTTTCAAATCTGGTGTTTGGCTGACCTGGAAACTTTGGTGCTTAAAGTTGAATTCTGCATTCTCTATAAAAGGCGTCATTGGGTAAGCTAAGATGAGGCCTGACTTCGATGTTTACTCAGACTGGGCAAGTGTCATAGACTGCATTTCTATCACAATTCTGAACTCCCACTGGATTGCTAATCTTTCACTTTCTCGTATTTTGCACTTCTATGGTAGAGACCATTTGGTGACATGTTGTAATAAAGCAATGATTCTCAAAATTGTTATTCGTATCCCTGTTCAGGCAAAGAGAGATTGATGAAACCACACGTTTTTCCTGATTCTCCTTGCTAGGTAGAAGAAGAATCCCTAGCAGTTTTTCTAATCTGGTGTTTGACTGACCTGCAAACTTTAGTGCTTAAAGTTGAATTCTGCATTTGGTATAATAGGCATCATTGGGTAAGCTAAGATGAGGCCTGTGTTTGCTGTTGAGTCAAACTGGGCAAGTGTCATAAACTGCATTTGTACAACAATTCTAAACTCCCATTAGAGTGCTAATCCAAGGCTGTCGTTCAGTTTCTCCTATTTTCCACTTCTACTGTGGAGTCTATTTGGTGACATGCTATAATAATATGATCTTTCTCAAAAGTTATCTTTTGAGCAAGATATTTGGTGTATTTGAGCAAAATACTTGGTGTAGCAAACCCAATGACTCTTATTATGCTGAATGCGGAATTTATTCTCAAAATTGTTCTTTGTATCCCTGTTCAGGCAGAGAGAGATTGATGAAACCGCATGGTTTTCCTGATTCCCTTTGCTATGGAGAAGAATCCCTAGCTGTTTTTCAAATCTGGTGTTTGACTGACCTGGAAACTTTAGTGCTTAACGGTGAATTCTGCATTCTGTATAACAGGTGTCAGTGGGTATGCTAAGATGTGGCCTCTCTTTGAAGTTGTGTCAAACTGGGCAAGTGTCATAGACTGCATTTATATGACAATTCTGAACTCTTGTATTGCTAAAGTAATGCTTTAGCATTAAAGTTCACTTTCCCTTGTTTTCCACTTCTGCTGTTGTGCCCATTTATTGACATGCTTTAAGAAAGTGATGCATCTCAAAATGTTTCCTTGTTTCACTGTTCAGACAAAGAGAGATTCATGAAACCATATGGTTTTTCTGATTCTCCTTGCTGGATAGAAGAAGAATCCCAAGCTGTTTTTCAAATCTGGTGTTTGACCTGGATACTTTAGTGCTTAAAGTTGAATTCTGCATTCCCTGCAATAGGCGTCATTCGGTATACTAAGCTGAGACCTGTCTTTGAAGTTTAGTCAAACCTGGCAAGTATCATAGACTGCATTTCTATGACAATTTTGAACTCTGATTGGATTGGTAATGTAATGCTGTAGTTCACTTTCCCTCGTTTTGCCACTTCTGCTGTAGAGTTCATTTGGAGGCAAGTGGTAATAAAGCGATGTTGCTCAGATTTGGTCTCTGGATCACTCTGAAGACTAAGAGAGAGCATCGTTTTCCTGATTCTCCTTGCAAGGGATAACATGAATGACCAGCTTTTTTTCAAATTGATGTTTGACTGACCTGGAAACTTTAGTGATTATACTCAAATTTTTCATTCATTATAACTGGCGTCAAAGTGATTGCTAACATGAGGACATTCTATGATGTTGCATCAAACTAGAAAACGTGTCCTAGACCACATTTAGATGAGAATACTGAAGTTTGGTTGGATTCCTAAAGTAACGCTGTTGTTCACTTTCCTGTTGCTTGCACTTCTGCTGTGGACGCTCTTTGGTGACATGCGGTAATAAAGTGATGTTGCTCAGATTTGGTCTTTAGATCACTCTGAAAGCAGAAAGAGAGTCATGAAACCAAGTGGTTTTCCTGATTCTCCTTGCTAGGAGGAACATGAATCAGTAGCTCTTAATCAAATCTAGTGTTTGACTCACCTGGAAACGTCAGTGATTATGGTTGAATTCTTTGTTCACTATCAAAGTATAATAGGGCTTGCAAATGAGGACGCTCTATGATGTTGTGTCACACTAAAGTGTCATAGACTGCATTTATGTGCAAAATCTGAACTCTCAATGGATTGCTAAAGGGACACTGTATTTCACTTTCTCCTTGTTCGCACTATGAGGACACCCTTTGATGTGGCTTCAAACCAGATGTGTCACTGACAGCCCTAGATTACAATCAGAACTCTGATTGGATTTCAAAAGAAACGCTGTAGTCCACTTTCCCCTTATTTGCACCTGTTGTATGGACTCTGTTTGGGGACATGCGGTAATAAAGCATAGTTGCTCAGATTTGTTCTTTTGATCACTCTGAAAGCAGAAAGAGAGCCATGAAACCAAGTGGTTTTCCTGATTCTTCTTGCTAGGTAGAACATGAATCACCAGCTCTTTTTCAAACTGGTGTTTGACTGACCTGGAAACTTTAGTGATTCCACATCAATTGTCCATTTACTATAAGAGGTGTCAAAGGGATTGCTAACATGAGGACACTACAACGTTGCATCAAACTAGATAAGTGTCATAGACCACATTTGGATGACAACTCTTAATTCTGATTGGATTGCTAAAGGAATCACTGTAGTTCACTTTTTCCTTGCTTGCACTTGTGATACGGACTTCACTTTGTGACATACGGTAATAGCTTTTCTCAGATTTATTGATCATTCTGAAGGCAAAGAGATATTCATGAAACTAAGTGGTTTTCCTGATTCCCGTTGCTAGGGAAAATATTGCTAGGGATGTCTCATCCACAGTTATTTTTCAAAGCTGGTCTTTGACTGAAATGGAAACTTTATTGCCTATGGTTCAATTCACCGTTCACTATCATAGGCATCATAGGGATTGCTAACATGTGGGTTCTCTATGATGTTGGGCCAAACTGGGTAACTGTCCTAGACTGCATTTATATAACAATACTAAACTCTCATTAGAATCCTAAAGTCTTTCCACTTTCCACTTGTTTGCACTTCTGCTGTAGTCTCCATTTGGAGACATGTGCTAATAAAGCGATGTTGCTCAGACTTGGTCTCTGGATCACTCGAAGACTAAGAGAGATTGCCGTTTACCTGATTCTCCTTGCTAGGGAGAACATGAATCACCAGCTCTTTTTCAAATTGATGTTTGACTGACCTTGAAACTTTAGTGATTGTACTTAAATTCTTCCTTCACTATGAGAGGCATCAAAGAAATTGCTAACATGAGGATGTTCTATGATGTTGCATCAAACTAGAAAAAGTGTCCTAGACTGCAATAGTGAACTCTGATTGGATTCCTAAAGTAACACTTAGTTCACCTCCTCTTATTGGACTCCATTTGGTGCCTTGCGGTAATAAAGTGATGTTGCTCAGACTGTTGTTTTGATCCCTCTGAAGGCAAGGAGAGATTCATGAAACCAAGTGGTGTCCTGATTCTCTTTGCCAGGGAATGCCTTGACTGACCTTTGGCAGAGAGATTCATAAAACCAAGACTCCTTTTTTTGACATGCGGTAATAAAGCAATGTTTCTCAGATTTGTTCTTTATGGTTACATCACATAGCTGTTTATCTGCCAGTTTCGGTTCTGGCATGGGCTCCTCTGAGCTGCTTACACTTATGGAACCGGCAGGAAATCCCGATCCTGCATTTTTGCTTTTTTGCAGGGTGACTGAATAAAACAGCAGAAACAACATAATGTCAGCAATATTCATAATAATGCAACACCATCACCTATTTTCTGAGAGCTGTTTGCACCTGGATAAAAGAGGTACATAGGATGTAGAAAGCTGGGGGTCCCCCATAACAGACTGATCCCATTGCACATCTGTTGGCAACACAGCAAAGATTCATCCCACTCTGAAGGAAAATAACAGAGACATGGTAGAGAAAGAGTTGCTGTAGAAATGCTTAAAGGAATCTAAATTCTAATGAAGTTTATTTCTGTGAAAAAGGGTTGACTTCATAGGCTTTTAGACATTGTGAGTCACATCATTCTTTTTAAAGAAAAAGAGAAAGTTACACATATTATTTTGCCTCTAACTGGGTTGCATCTCAAAAAGTAGTAATAAAATCTACTTACATCTCTAGCGTCTGTTTTCTGGGGGGGGGAAAATGCCTTCATAGGCATTCAGACACTGTGAGTGATATTTCATTCTGTTAAAGGATGTATGAAGTCCATTAGAAGCTACCAGAAAGTTACAAATACTGTTTTGCCTCTAACGGGGTGCATCTCAAAAAAATAGACATGGAATTACTTATGCAAGAAGTGTTCATTCTCAAAAAGGACACAAAAATAGGTTTGCTTCAAATTGTGTATTTGTGTTATCAGTTAAACTTTGCAAACACAGGCGGCTGTGTGTGGGCACGTTTCCCAGTTAAAATTTACCAAACTGTGTGTGTAACTTTTAGAAAAGGTAGCCGATTATGGTTTAAAATAATTCTTTTTTCCTGCATCTAAGGGAGTGATTTTAGAAACACAAAAACAAACCTTTTAGGAAAGGCAAAGAAGCAGCCTATAACTTTTAAAAAGGTTCTTTTAATCTGCATTTAAGGTGCTGATTTCAAAAACTCCACAAACATTTAAAAGCCATTAGGCTTTTATTGATTTCATAATGCCCAAAATAGTGCTTGCTTCCAAACTACAGTTAGAGTTCTTACTTAGAGAAAAGAAAAAGGAAAAAAAAACCCAGACATAACTCTTTACTCTCTTTTAAAATTACAAACAAAAAACTCTTCTTCCCATAACCTCTTATCTATACGCAACCCAGAAATCTTCATCTTTTCAGACTTTTCAGCAGAAAGTCCATTAGAAGCTACCAGAAATGTCAAACAAATAACACTCTGATCAGATAGTCCAACCTTTTACTCCTTCCTTTTGTGCTTCACAATCTTGGCCTTTAATTCGTTCCACTGGTGTCACAGGATTTGATCTTTCATCCATCTTTGCATTCCAAAAAATTCTTTGGATCCTTCACCAAGCTACTTTGTAGATCCAGTAAAGAGGCATCATACAGGATTTCTTGTCGCAACTGCTCCTGGTCCAAGTCCTTTTCTTGATTTCTCTTTTGTGTTTCTGTTCTAGTATCTTTTCTGTTTTATTATATTCCATATGTTCAAGTTCTATTATATCTGGGTCAGGTAAAAGTTGGTTTTTAAAATCAACTCTTCTCCCACGGCATTTGTCTTAGGCCATAGGACAGATACCTTTGAACAAAGGCACAAGTGAGCATGTACAACTAAGGAAAGCGGGGCTGAAATGATTCAAAAGGCATCTTAAATCACGTCATGGCCAGATCTCACCTGTTTTGACTGCCATTCTCTGATCAGCTGGATCAGAAAACGTGGACTGAATCCTGAGCATTTACTGCTCACCAGCTGCACGGTTGGCTATGGTCTGCCAATTACAGAGCTAAGCTAATACTTTCCTGCCTTCTTTATTGCTTCTCAGATACCGGCCAGGTGTGCAAGTTGGACCTAATTATTTTGCCTATACTCAACAACTATACTTCCCATTTCCCATCCTAATAGAAATCCTGCATCCTTGCAAAGCATCTGTTTGGCACATTCACAAAAGCATCTCATGTATGCCTCCCCCCACCCCACTCCCATCACTCCAAGTCACGTGAAGCAGGATTTGTCCAAACCAAGACAGCCAAGAAATTTCTCTTTAAAAAACTCTCCAATTTGTTAGCTGGAGTTAAGACGTTAGCGACATTTGCAAGCTGCTCATGCAAGCTCTCAATCGTTCTCAACAAATAGCAAATGTATTCTCCTTTTGCTATAAATTGAGCAGCAAATGTTCAAGTTCATCACTGACAACCTATTTAAATTCTCTTCCGTTTTCCATGCAGACCTTATTAGCAAACTGCCAAGCAATGAAAATCCATACTGTCATCCCACAAGGCTGAAGATTTTTTTCTCCTGTAGATGATGAAAAGTGGTTTCTGACACTCAAATGGCAACCAATCTGCAGTGCCACATTCACTTGTCAATTAATTTTACAGCCAGTCTGAACTGTGTGTTGGGAAAGAAGAACTTTCAGCATTTCAGCTTGGAGTAAAGCACATGGGAAGAAATGGTAGAAATATGTAACATCAAGCATGATATGATAAGTGTGAACAGAGGTTTTTCTCCTTCTCTCACATTAGAAGTTAGGACAATACCTTGAAGTTGAATGCAAGGGCATTCAGAAATGAAATATAAGTACTGTATGAAAAGTGGAAGTCTGGAATTTACTGCCATCGGTCATAGCACCAGAGCTTTACTTAATCCTATTTATTTATTTATTTACACACACACACACATGCTAGATTAGACTACTAGTTCTGAGGGCCGGTTGCTACAAGTGGCATTCTTGGAGAGCTCTCTGAGGGGGCAGAGAAGAGGCTGATCACTCTCTTGCCCGATCTTGTGCTTCCAGAATGCCCGATTGGACTAGATGGCCCTCTAGACAGATCCAGCAGGGTGGCGGTTACGTGTTTATCCCACCTTCCCCCCAAGGAGATCACAGTAATATTGTGACTCTGTGCTCCTACTGTAGCCAAATCTCTGAGAGGTAGTTAAGGCTGGCGGACAGTAAGGCTGGCATCATGTGCATAAACCCCAATTAAGGATTCAGACTCGATGTTTAGGCATTGCATGATATTGCCGCAGGTTTCCATGGGCATCACCCTGCAACCCTCAGACAGAAATATAGGGTATGATGGAGGAGTGGAAAGGAACAAGAGTAGAGGGACCTGGCTGTAAGCTCTGGGTATGTCTTGGGCACATCACAGCTTGGATGGGTTAAACGTGGGGCATACATTTGCCAAAACACATGGCCAGTACAGTCTCTGCTGTGCAACCTTCCTGCTTAGCCGTACCAACAAAATCCAGCCGTGTCAGAACAAATCTTGAACGAGGTTGGTGCATCCAGATCCAAACTTTCCTTTATCTCGTTATAACACTCTTTCATTGTGAAAAGAACTTGCAGGGACAATTAGCACACACACCAAATGACAATGCAACATTAAAAACTTTTATTTTACAATTTTATAAAGCAGCTTTACACGAAGGACAAAGTTGATTCCATATATCTGTAATTCCCACTGCAAAAAATCATGTCCTGCCATATAGAAAACTAGCCTGTGCACATTGTGCTTAAACCAGAAAGTCTGTACAATTTTACAAAGGACTCATTGCCCTCCAAAGGGCATCCTGTAAACAATTTATTGCATATTTAACACATGGTATAAATCCTGTATGTAAAAAAAGTAAAAACAAAAGGAACATACAAGTACCAGGAGGATGGAAACACCTGCTTTCCGTGAATCACCTAAGAATGGCACAGAAAACGGCCATGTGCTGATGGTTGTGCTTGTGTCACTGGCTGTGTCTCCTTACGCACAGTGCATGCTTGCCTGCACAGTAACGCAAATAAAAGGAGTTGCATGACCTGGAACAACAAAGGCATAACCCTTCCGCTTGGAATTACTATATTCATGGTTCTCAAATAATTCCTCCTACTCTTGACTCTCTTTAAGATATATGAAGGACAGCTATTCTCACGTTGATTCTGTCTCCTGAAATTCTTCATCGCGCACCCATTGTTATATAATTAGGCCTAATGCTGCTGTGACATTTCTTACGTAAGGAGGACTGCCACCACCCATAATCCCCAAGAGCCACTGATGACAAGATCGAATCCAAAGCAGAAAGAGGTGCATGGCTGACTGCAGAATACAAACATTACCAAACTAGCTGTCAATTGTCCAAGACTGACAAGTGGAACAAATCAACTGAGTGCCAAAAGCGGAGATACCACATTCAGTTGACACCCTCATTTATAGTGAATCTGTCCCATCATACATGGTGATTCCTGCTCACAACCAGTGCAGTTTGCCAATAGCTGCCTCTGGTCTCTTTAGAGGGATCTCTTGTCTTCTTCCAGCAATTTCTACCTGCTGGAAAATTCCTGGGGAATTTGAGGTTTCTCTCTGATAAGCAAAGGAACATGAAGGAGCCAGTGTGCACAGCTGGATCCTCATTCAAAGAATAAGCCATGGTTAAGAGTATTATCCCAATTGGCCTACACAAAGACCTAGAAGCCCAGAAGCCCTAGGGATGCCAACATGAGGGAATCACAGAATGAGCAGTGCCAACGTTAAACTAAGTTCTTACAGCGTAAGAAAGGTATGGCCACAAGGGTTAAGGCACTAACAAATCAAAAAAGCAGTAGACTAAAGAAATCTGCACTCGCTGTTTCAAATCCAAGTGGCCACCAACTGCAAAAATAAGAGGACTTAATATATTGCTTGGATATATACATAATCAGTTGCTGGGAAAGCTTCCTAAAATGTCTTTTTTGGTATCACTGGCAAGGGCGAGCATTTCCAAATTTCATCTGTGTTCTCGTTGCCTCCAGCTCTTTAGCTATTTAAACCAGCCTATTAGCAGCAACTAATGTTCTGTGCAGGGAATGTGGTTGCCTTGTTCTGGACAGAACTAGTCAGGGGTGGGAGTGGTGAGAAAGCCAAGGGCGACAGCAGTGAGCGGAGGCAGGGAGGGAAGGGGCTGGGAGGGCTGGCTGGCTACTAAACAGATGGTGGGGTATGCTATGCTATGGATGGGAGAGGACAGCTTTGTCCCATCTGGGTTCTGTTTCATCCAAAACATTTCAGCAAAACCACTGGAACATAATTATTTGATCCTTGTCCAAGAGAAAATGTTTTCACCATTTTGTGCGCATCTTCAGTAAGAAGAGATTAAGCTCCGTAACTATTAACACGTATTATGTAAGTCTGAAATTTCTCTCTCTCTCTGAAGTTCTGCATGCATACGACACCCACAACTTCCACTTTGCAGTCTATATATTCTTCCTCCCAAATTCTCTGCTCCAAGAATGACATGCAGAGCTACCGAGGTCTGCACCTTCAGAAAGATTCAGCTCTCTTTGGACTGAATTCAGGGGACTGGAGCAGAAACTGTGTCTGGAAACTATACTGGGAATGCCTCTAAATATTTTAATTGATTTTTAAAAATCAAGAGGCTTTAAAGTTTGGGGGGGTGGGGGTTACTTCTAAAAATGGGAAATATTGTTTTACCTCTGCATGGAAAAGTTTGAAATGAGGCAAGATGGAAACTGGGAAGTGTTTTGGAAGCTGCTCAAAGGATCACAAATGTAGCTCTTCGACAGAGGTTGATGCTATAACATACATGAAAAGAAAATGTAGAATGTGTTCGTATCCTTTAAAAAAGTACTAAAATGTACCTTTTAGTGTTTCTATATATTTTGCAATACGAGAAGGAAAAGAAATTGTTTTTGAGATGTATCTGGTTTTGCTGCATGAAAACTGAGGCTCACACAGCTTTTAGAAAGGACTGTGAACTGCCCATAAACTGGTTTTTGGTCAAGATCTACCAATCTGCTAAAATATCTTCCAGTGGCATTGCAACATCTACCAGACATCTCAAGCTGATTCTCAGGCAGGCACCTTCCCATGACTTATAAGTATAAATCATTTATAGATTCACGTACCTATATACAGAAACAGCCAAATGCAGAAAAGCTGCTCATAACATAAGCAACTGAAAGATACAGACTGAAAAGGACTTCACCTCTGGGAATGGCATGTCTAGGCAGGAGTGGGCTCTTGCCTAACTCGCTTTCTTCCTCAGCTTCTAAGTAGTCACGCAAATGGAAGTCCCATCAATCTGTTTAGCAGGAACAGAGGTTGTTCTGTGATACGGGGTGTCTATAGAGAGGCATGTCATTTTCACAGAACTGCTCTGGCAATACACTAATGAATTCCAGATATCAGTGGAAATCTTCCATGGACTGTGTCCTTAGTCAGAATTAAGAAGGACCAGAGATTTAAATAGTTGCCAAGCAATAAGGTTTAAGAAGAAGCCAGCACTATTTAGAAAATCAGCTAGGCAGAAGAAAAACGTAGAACAAGTAGTTATGAATGCCTGATTCATATTATGTAATTAAGAAAGTAAAAAAAGAACATTCAACACACTTTCATGATCAAGAGTGGCTGCAAAAAGAAAACAAACAAACCCATTTGCGGTATTCTAACTGTGGTCATTCTAACATTATAAATCAGAAGATATTTTTTCTCCAAATAATATACATTGTATTTCAACCAATACAAGACTGAAAGGAAACAGTTCAAATTTCCCAAGAAAATAAACTGCACATACATTTAAAAAAAAAAAGTTTTACATGAAAAAAAAATAACAGGATCAAAATTCAGTGGAAGAATGTTGATCAAGACAAGGGAGACACAGACAAAATGGCCACAATTTTTGTGCAGTCAACTGGTCCTGCTTGTAGTTGTGCTCGCAGAACAAAACATTCAAGCTTGCAGGTGGAAGCGATCCCACCAGGAACCTCTGGTGCCAACCTCACAAGGGGCCAGTGAGAAGTGGTGGACAGACACACGGCCGCCATCTTCTGCAGCCCTCTCTGCTTCCAAGGAGCTTCACCAAAGTTCCTGGAGAAGTCTCATCCCCAAGAGATTTTTAAAAGACATGAACAAAATCACTGTTGGATTTATTCCTCAATCTAGAAACAAAACACTCTGACATTTTTCAACAAGGAAAAAAAATAATCTGCACAAATTCCACCCACTCTGGAGGAAACAAAATTCTGCTGTAAAGCTACATAGTTAAAACAAAAACAAAACCTCAAACATATTAGAATTCCTTTTTTTCTTTTTTAAGGAAAGAAAAAAATGGATTCTTATTTTTCTGCAAAATTCTAGGCAACAAAAATAGGGAGCCTGTAATGATTTTCTCTAAAAAGAGGGGGGGGGAAATCAGAAGTACACATTATATTCTGTGTTAGTATCATCATGGATCACTGTGGATAAGTAAACAAATTCACTAAGCTTTGATTCAGTCCTGTCACTGGATGCCTGTTTTACTGCCACCTCCCAATTCTAAAGTATTGATTCACTGGAATGCAATCGATTAAAAAGAGGGGTTTTAAGGACCACTTCTTTGAAAACGGTAATTTTTTTAAAAAGTACGCACGCGTGCGCACACACACATACACACACACACACACACACAGAATGAGTTTAGAAACCAACTTTCCAAAAGTTCCACTGCAGTACTTAAAGATGGCAATTCCCAAGGACAGCAGACAGAGGAAATGTGATTTTGGTTATCAGCTCAGCTTAATTGTGCTTTGCCCTGCTGCCTTTCAGATAGCTCTTCCATCGCTTGACAAACTCTTTAAATACAGGGGTCTCATCTATGGTGCTCAGGAGTTGGAGCTGATTGATGTGGGTGGTGTGATAATCCCACCGGGCTAAATTGGGAGCTGTGCCAAGCATGAAGTGGCGAAGATCATAGATGGTTCCTGACCCTGTGTCATAGAGTGGGAGCATTGCCTTTAAGGAGTCCATGCCCCGGTCATAGAGTAGCTTTGCTTCTTTCCCCAGCTTCTCACCTGCAGTTTCCTTTAAATCATACAGCCCAATCAGAGAATACATGAATCCATTTAAAACAAAGGAGCTGGGGGATGTCGGATACTCCTCGTACCAGTCGTATTTGTTCATGAAGACAGCTCTCACGCCGTGTTGCTCTGAGAGGAGTTTGTAAGGGGCTGTTGCTCGGAGAGCTGAATTGAGGAAGGTATAGTCTTTCGTCAACAGATAAGCCCTGACCAAGGTGGAAATCGCCTGCCCTTGTGCCATGGCAGAGTACCAGCCTGGATCCAAAGATTTAAAGCCTTCCCCTAGTTTCCGGGTTACCATGATTGGCCAACCACCCTTTTCATCCTGGTTCCTTACCAGCCAATCACTGGCAGCAAAAAAGGCTGCCATGTGGGCAGTAGTTGAAATAGTGATGTTGTCTATGAAGCCCTTTCCCTTCACTATCAACCTCACCACTCTTTTGGGCATGATTTTGGTCTGTTTGACTGCTTTTGTGTTAGAGAGTCCAACACCCTTTCTTAAATCAGTTACAAGATCTCGTGTGACTGTGCTCCAACTGGTCCTGGGCCCGATTCCATAGGAAATATCTTTGTCCTTGAAAGTGATCAATTGAGTATTTGAGACATAGTGCACTGTAAACAGCTGGTTCTTCTCTGTTGTCTCAAGAACCACTGAAACACTCCCATTTGTTACAAATCTAAGGTCAAAAGAAATAACAAAGTCCTTTGTGTTCCCCAGCTGGAGAGATGCTCCCTCGGAGTTTTCTGAAGGGAAATGAATGAAGAAATACAGAGATGGTCAGGTCACAAAGTGTGAGGGGTTTTTGCTGCATGCTGAAGAATTGACCCAATAAAAATAGTTCCCTTAATTAGCTGGTCAGCCAAGATGCATGTTCTAGCAAACTCCCAGGGACCTTCAATCAACAGGGTGAAATGAACATGTCAGCTTGAATACCTTAATTATTACACATTAGAAACATCAAGAACATCAGGCCAAAGGCTTGTATTTCATTAAGCTTATCTGGGGTAAGCAATAATAAGCAGCACCAGCACTGCTAGGACAAAACCAATGGCAGATCTCCAAGTGCCTCTCTACAGAGCCAAAAGGCCACTATCCATGCAGAAGAAAGATACAGAGTTAGGAAAAAGTTCAGATTTGCAGCAATATGAAGAAAAATACCAAACAGATGTCAAAGAAACACTGACTGCTGTTAGGGAACCAGAAAACTGAAGGGGGCAGAATGGAATAAAGCACTGTAGAGAAAGACAGCACTCCATACGGCAGTATTTTGTTGCAGGTTCTATTATACGATTATTTGCTAGGCATTCTCACCAAACAATGTGCTGGACCACACCCCATCTAGTGAAACAATTGCTGGACCACATCTCCCAACAAGTTGAGGAAAGCAGTGCTAAGCTGATGGAAAACTTTTGCAGCAGGAGCCCCTTTGCGCTGCAGAGCTCCTGATCCTGATCACTGGGGGGAGTCTGGGGCCACTAGGCCTCCACGGGTGTTGAATGGAAAGTCAGCAGAGTAGTGCAAACAAGTCAGAACTCACTTTTGAAGCAACTGTAAGAGCAGACCACCACGATCTCAAGCTCCCCCAAGGGCAGTTTGGATTGCTTAAGCCTCATTGCCCGTGGCAACCTGGCAGGGATCAGGGTTCAGGCTACTATTGCTCAGCTCTTGAAGAATGGACAAGACAGTCCCTCAGAAAAAAGTTCTCCCACCCCCATGGGTATCCTCTCTACTACAAAGACCTCAGCTTTGTCCCGGGGAGTACAGCTTGAGGCTAAAATGTCTTTGTCTTTTAAAGTAATTGATTCATTAATTCTAATGGCTATTGATTACCTTGGGAAAACATGTCCCTATTAATGGGGCTGTTTTCATACAAAGGATGGGAGGGGGAATGATTGCAATCATTAATTTTGCTGTAGGAGTTTTTTCCCTTTCATCATTAAACAAAATTGGATATTAGGGAAGCTGATGTATACAGAAACATACCCATTCCTCCCAATGCTCATGGGACACATCTGAGTCCTGAAAAAAGAAGTATTTTCTGATGCTGGGCTGTTTGATAAATCTGGCAGCAATAACCCTAGGGCAAGGGCCCTAGCGGAGCCATTAGGGTCTTCCAACTCACAGCTCAAATGAGTGTCTCTGGCCTTTGACTATGAATTTAGCTCTCCCTTCCACTGCCTTCACGTTATTCTGTCCCCTTTCCCAGCCTCATCAATACTCGTTACCCACATCTTTTAGGTTCCACCCTCAGCCCTGAAAAGCTGTCTTTTTTCTGCCTGCCTCATTTCCATTTGGCATTGCTCCCCGTAGCTCTTTCTGGTCCGGCACTGCTCCCTCCCTCTACTCCAACCCCAATATTATCATAAGGGGACATCTCTGGACAAGCGATGCATTCTTTCTATAGCACTTGGCCTTCCAGGGGTGTTACGGGGAATTGCTGTCTGTCCAAGCCACAGTGAAATCAAACTGCACATGACTTCCTCAACATGAGATTAGCTTGGAGCCCAGGTATGTGCAATGCTAAATCAGGGGCATTCAAATTCACAGAAATCTTGGAAGATTTTGGCAGTCTCAGGTGGCTTTTTGTAGACCAACACCAACATCTCATGGGAGTTCAATAATTTGGGAATGCTGGGGTGGGGATGGGCAGAGACATCCAGTTACATTGCCTGAAACTGGGTACATCCCTTTTGTCTTGGTGGCCCCCAGAATGAGAACTGTAAACCAGGAATCCCCAAATTTTACACAAAGGAAAGGCAACTTGCTGTCCACTTGCCTTACACTGACTCACCAGGGACAACAAAGTGCTTGACGTTTGTCAATCTGGATTTGTCCAGCAGTGTTGTGACAAAACAGCCTTTGGGAACCATCCATTTGCCTGGCTGGCTGCTCTGCTCCCTGTCTTCCGCTGTTTCGTACCCTTCGATGTGTGGAGGTTTCTCAGTCAGATTTTTGCTGTAATGGCTGAGCCCATATTGGGCAATCTGGATGGGATAAAAGTAGCCTTGAGGTCCCCATTGTGTGGAAAGTGGCACACCTGAAAGACAAGAGAACATTTCATACATCTCTGTGCCAAACTCCAGGGTGGCTGTGTGGAAACCTCCTTCCAGGAAAGTCCCAGTGTTCCTTGAAACCTGTCATTTTTTGCCCGGAATATGCCAATGTGGCCATTTGGGGATGCTTTATCTGTTTCTATGATTTCAAAACAGGCATATGGTATCTCATATGGTATTACTGTCACAGAATGAAAGATTTTGTAGCTGAAACACCCTACCAATGGCTAATGCATCCAGTCTATCGTCTTCATCCTGAGACAGAGACTTTAAGTGGTAGACTTCAGAGCCCAAAACATCTTTTGGCCCTTCCTCTTTTCTGCTTTTCCCCCACTCATAACTTTTTATAATCCTCATCTGATGAAATTTCTGGAGAATGTTAAACCTCATGAGCATTACTCCAGTTGGTCACGTAAAGGTATTGCTCAACTGTGGATTTTAAAGGTCTCAAATAATCACACCAAGGTGGAATTTCTTCCATTTTCTTGACAGATGTGCAACCTATTCAACTGTGCAGATACCAAAAGATACTATCCAAGAGAAATAGGATGACTTAACCCAATTACGACTTCTCAGTCTGGGGAACCACCTCCCACTGAGAAAGAAATTGCCCCCCCCTCCATTATTGGGTTTCTGTACCCTTTTAAAAATTGGATTGTTCCAGAGAGCCAATGGAGTATAAAAACTACTGGTTTATTATTAAAATTGTACTGCTTGATTTTATGTTTAATTTTATATCACGGATGTCTTATTGTAATTTTATTATATTCTTGAAGGCCATATTTATTTTTCAGACGACTTTGTTCACCACAGAACAAAACCAATATAATTAACACAGCCTCTACCCTCCTGGCTTTTTGGAAGCAGGTTAAAACTAGCAATAGAGCTACTATTAGGGACTAGCTTGTGATGGTAAGGTGGTGAAACATCAATATTTCTGCACCCTTGTTGTGTCTGCAGATAGCCACCCAGTAGCCCTGTTCAAGGGAACTCAGGCCCTCTTGGGGAGAATCGATTCCGAGGTTCACTTGCAGGGCCACTGTGAGGAATATGCTCAGCATCTGTTCGATAAAGTTGCTTGGGTTCATTCCAAGTGGGACTCTGGCCTTGAGGCAGCTCCCATGGAGATGACTGAGGCTCATTCTGGCTGAGTTATCTGGGAAGAGCTTGAACCTGTTACTCCTAATAAAATGGACAGGGGTCTTGGGACTGCTAGCTCAGCCACCTGCCTATTAGACCCATGTCCCTCTTGGCTTGCTAAGACTTCCCAGGAGGTGACTTGTAGTTCTGGCAGTAGTCAATTCTTCCTTGAGAAAGGGGTTTGCCCTGTCATGCCCAAAAGAAGCCATTGCTGAACCTACTGTGCTAGGCAGTTTTAATTCTATCTCCAACCTTCCCTTTTATGAAAGATTGTTGAGAAAGTAGTTGCATAGCAACTCCAAAGAACTCTGGATGAAGCAGATTATTTGGACCCCTTCCAGTTGGGTTTCAGACCTGGACATGGGATCAAAATGGTATTGATTACACCTGTAGATGATCCCTGGCAGGAGTGAAATGGGGGTGGCGCATTCATCCTTGCTTTTCTTGGTCTCTCAGCAGTTTTTGATACTATTGATCATGGACTTCTGGACTGGCTTCAGGGTTGGGAGTGGATGGCATTGGTTCTCTTCCTTCCTTGGGGCCAGTTCCATTCAGGGTTAATGGTGGGAGAGGGAGAGGTCTTGCCCAAGGCCTCTGCATTCTCTCCACTCCCCATTTACATGAAGCCACTGGGCAAGAAAGCCAATGGCATGGGGTGAGCTTTATGGCTCCACCCAAGGCCAATTACATGATGCTGTGGGAGTTCTGTCTTGGTGTCTGGAGTCTGTGGAGGGTTTGGATGGGGCAGAACAGGCTTCAACTGAACCCTAGCAAGATTGAATGGCTTTGGGTTTTAGATCCCCGATCCCAGGGATTTTCCATCTCTTGTTCTGGATAGGGTTGCACTATCCCAAACAGAACTGATGCACAATTTGGGGGTCCTCCTGAACATGTAGCTCCTTTTCAAGGAACAGGTGACAGTTACGGCCAGGAGGGCTTTTGCACAGCTTTGGGTTGTGTGCCAACTGCATCATTTCCTGGACCAAGTTCATGGTTTAGTCACCTCCTGCGTACAAGACTGCAATGCGCTCTTCGTGGGGCTGCCATTGAAGAGAACTCCGAAGCTGCAGCTGATACAACATGCAGCAGCTGTTGTGTTTCTCAAGCCACGAGTCTTAGACCCCTGCTCCACAAGGCGCATTGGCTGCCAGATGCTTCTGGGTTCAATCCAAGGTGCTGGTGATCACCTATAAAGCCCTTTATTGCATGGGGATAGGTTATTTGCGGGACTGCCTCTCCCCGTTGTGTGTGTCTGCCCTATCGGACCCAGGAGGAGAGGCACGTTACGTGTCCTGGCCACCAGAGTGCCATCTGGTGGGGGCCAAGAAGAGAGCCATTTCTGCAAAGGCCCCTGCCCTGTGGAACAACACCCACCCACCCCAAGATCAGATTGGCCCTGACCTGTTGGTCTTTTACAGGGCCCTGAAGATGTGGCTGAAAGTGGGAGCATCAATTTGAACTTGTGAAGTGATTATGTTGATGTTTGTTGTTTTTATCTTGGCTGCCGATTATGTATTTATTTTGGGGTTTTGTTGGTTTTAATTATTAGCCACCCAGACTCACTTGTTTGAGATGGGTAGCCACATAAATAAAACAAATGAAGGGGGGGGGAGTTCCATAACATGGAGGTTACTACCAAGAAGGCCTGCTTGTTCCCACCCCATGTACCTCAGAAAGTGGGGGATTCTCAGCAGGCCCTCTCACAATAATCTAACCAAGCAGGCAGATTCTATTCATTGCCTAATATAACTTGGTGCTGCTGGACTTTAAATATAATGCCCAGCACATTTGGCTGGACCATGAAGTTGACTGGTAACCAAATGTAGGGACTTTAAAACAAGTGTTATTCTATTTTTTTCTACCAGCTGTAGCTTCTGAGTAATCTCCAAAGGAAGTCCCATATAGTACTGTTATGTTGTTTATATTATATTATATTATATTATATTATATTATATTATATTATATTATATTATATATTCTTACTTTACATTACCTTACCTATATTATATTATAGACTACATTCAGCGGTGGCCTGCAAAGGTCTGGATGGGGTGGAATAGGCTAACACTGAATACCAGCAAGACAAAGCTGCAGTTACACAAAAGCCTTCTGGTTCCATCTTTGACTCAATATGAGGTTATGCTACCTCTGAAAGATTCTTCCTGGATTTTTGGCTCCTGGTGAAGCAGCAGGTGGAAAACCCTGGATTTTGCTCAGCTTCAGGTGCACTGCTGTAACCTGAACCGAGAGGTTCAGGAACAGTAATTCATGCCTTTAACAACTTTTCCTTGGTTTACTGTAGTCTGCTCTACTGGCTCTACTCTGAAGACAATTCAGAAGCTACAGCCAGTGCAGAATGCAGTCGCTAAGTGTTGACCAGTGGAAGCTTCTGCAGCAGGACAACAGTGAACTTATGGAAGGTGTGTTGACCATCAATAGGCTTCGGGGTCTAATTTAAAGTGCTAGTCATCTATATACTACTAAAACTCTCATGTCTGTCAGTTTCTAACCTTCAACTGAGCGAAACAGTGCATCATAGGGCAACAATTATTCAACCCAAGTACCTCAAATGTGCTAACTTACAGATGGCATCCAAGGTCCAGGACCTATTACTCCCACGGGACTGAAATTTAGCAAAGTTGTGGCCGCTTCAGCATGGCTGTACTGCTGCACTGCCATGGTCAGACAAGGTCACGTGATCATCATAAACATGTCCCTGAAATCTTTCCTGCCTCCCTCTGGCCCCTGCACCCAATTGGCTGGCAGCAAGGCCTGATGGACGAGTGGCAATCGGTTGCTTTGGAACTGAGGCTGAAATTTGAAATTGCTTAATGGCGGTGGGTGGTGAGGGAAGGAGGGAGCAACTCAGATGCCTGCTGGTGAGGCAGGGCTGGCTGGGGGGCCACTGGCAGTCAATGGGTGAGCCTTCTTCCTCTCTGGAGGTGGCCCTTGGGGACACACCGGAATGGAGAGCAGGGGTGCAGTTTTCCTCGTAGTCCATGGTTCCCTTGGTTCCCCTCCCCTCAGGAAAGTGACAGGCAGTTCCGCGGGTCAGCCGAGGGGGCGGGGGCAGCGGCTTCACCGGGGCTCTACTGAGGGTTGTGAGGGGAGGGGAAATGGCACCAGCCTATATTGTATGTGGAAAGAAGAATGCTCCCTACCAGCTTCCCACAAATCAATGGGGAAGCTGGCAGGAAGTGTGAATGCTTCGGAGGTGATGACGGCACCATATTGGGGATTGAAATTTGGTAAAGTTGTGGCCAGGACCCATTACTCCTGTGAGACTGAAATTTGACAAAGTCATTTCCAACGCTCCCTGCCAGCTTCCCACAAGGGAAATTAATGGGGAAGCCAGCAGGAAGTCAGAAGTCGTTCCCACTCCCACTGCTTTTTTGCCCGCCTGTGGTAACTGTTTCTCTGTTTAAATAAGGAAATATCTCTGAAATGATGACCCAATGGGTCACAGGTTGTCTAATTATCTATAAAGCCATGTATATCTCAGGTATACCTGTTCCAGGTACAATCTGTCCCCCCACACCCGGATGCTCAAGGGGTGGGATTTCAGAAGCTGGTTTTCTCAGTCACAGCTATCTTGCTCTGGAATAGCTTGACCTGAGGGTGGAATGGCCCCGTTCTTATTCTTTTTTTTGAAAAGCCATGCTTTTCCAGACAGACGAGAGGGGGGAGAGATTACTGATAATAACTGAGGAACCTGCAGGTGAACAGTCAGAGATGTTGCTCAGAGATACTTGTTCTGATTTATAATGGATTTATGTCCTTGTCTTTATCTGTCATAAGCCACCTAGAGTTGGCTGATGAAGTGACATACAAATAGAATAAAATGAATAATAAATAAGTGAAAAATACATCTTATGAACACTTTAAAATGCTGACAAGGGTAAAAGGCACAAGGGAACAATAAACAGTATTATTGCAAAAACTAAAAAGCAGATTTTTTTTTAATGAAGAGAAGTCTCTGCAAAAGACTGATTTGCTAATGGTGAGACATTTTCTCCAAACAACCATGCTGACAAGCACTAGAAAAGGCTACA
This sequence comes from Python bivittatus, assembly GCF_059951505.1. Classification (NCBI taxonomy): domain Eukaryota; kingdom Metazoa; phylum Chordata; class Lepidosauria; order Squamata; family Pythonidae; genus Python; species Python bivittatus. Next base: position 4,901,670 of record NW_028277053.1, on the reverse strand, counting down.
CAAATTAAGATGAAGACAAGAGAACAATTAGCGACTGAAGGACATTCTTTTCAATGGTTTTCTTATAAACAGATGAAAGAGAGGTTTAAGATGGACAAAAGGACAATTAGAATTGAGAAGAGGAAAACTGAAGTAGAGTTATGTAAAATGATGATCATATAGTAGCTAAAATATATAAACTGTTATTAAGATTTGAAACAGGATGAACAGGTTAAAGACTGTATGGTGAAATGGGCTGCAAATTTTGGTTATAATATAAATATGGATATATGAAAGAAAATGTGGGAACCGGTGTTAAATTTACATTGTGTCATAATTTAAAAGATAATGGTTATAAAATGATGTATTGATGGTATATGACACTGGTTAAACTGTCATAAACAGAAATATCAAACCAGTGTTGGAAGTGTGAAAAGGAAGAGGGAACTTTTCATCACGCATGGTGGATCTGTGAAAAAGAAATGAAATTTTGGGTGCAAATTCATACAATGATGCAAAAGATATTGCAGAATAATATTACAATGAAACGGGAATTATTTTTATTGGGTTTTATGGATGATTAACAAGACATATGGGAAACTAATACTGTATATGTTAACTGCGGCAAGATTATTGCATGCACAAAGATGGAAGAATAATGAAGTACCCAAAGTAGAAGATTGGATTATAAAACTGACAGAGCTCGTGGAAATGGCAAAGCTGACTGGTTTGGTCAGAGAAAAAAACAACAGACTTTTTTAAAAGACGGGAAGCCTTATATGGGCTTTTTGTTGAAAGAAGAAAAGTCTGAATTGATGATTTGGGGATTAGAAAGGATCAAAGAGGAAGGGGAAAGAATAATATGGCAGTCCTCGCTTAACAATCCTAATAGGGACTGGAATTTCTGTCACTAAGCAATAGTAGGCAAAACATCATGTCACTGTACTGCTTAGTGATGAGAGTTCCCATAGTCCCGGTTGCAGTCGTTAGGCCACTGTCTGGCCAGGACCTGACACTTCTGCTCTGCCATGCTCACCTCCACTTCAACTCCCCCACCCCTCTATCTCCCCCAGCCTCTGCCCTTTTGGCCGCCTTGCACTCCGCTGCTGCCGCCGCCTACCCTTGCCACCCCTCACTGACCTTCACCATCTTCTTCTTCCCACTGCTGACAAGGTGCGCCTGGTCAAGGCAACTGCTCGCCCTTAGCAAGTAGGAGTACAGGGCAGCCAAAAGGACAGAGATGGGGGAGGAGATAGGCGGGGAGTTGAAGATGTTCAGAAGTGAAATTTGATTAAAAAGTTTGATGCCTATGGCTGGCATCCAATCTTGGCACAAAGTTTTGAAATAAAGGACAAAACTCTTTGGGGGTTATTTCTTTTGGCTTCAAATACTGAAAGCAACCTCTAGTTTTAAAGTTTCAATATAAATATTGAATCAAAATTTAGCTATTAATATTCACACCCTCATTGATTTCTACCTGTTTTGAACAAAAAGGACAAACCTTCAACACCACTGATGCACTTCACTCTGTCCCGGACTTCCACGTTATATCCCTCGAATGACATGAAAACACCATCTGGATGATATGGTGCTCTCTGGGCGTACACTTTGGAGTAGCTATGGGAGAACTCAAACCGGTCATAGCCATCATATTGGGCTACTTTCCCATAAACTTCAAAGTACTTTTCCACCCACGAGAAAGGCAGGAAGATCTCACTCCCCTCCCTTCTGCCTTTAATAGTGTGCTCATCATTGATCAGACAATCGATTTCTTCGTATTTCAGCCCCAAGACTTTGTTTGCATGGAAGCTTCCAACAACGGGGGGAGCCTTCTGCTGCTCCTGGGGTGATGCCTCCTCACTCTGCTGCTTGGCTGGTCGGTTCACACATTGGCTGCTCTCTGATGCAGCCGCTTGTTTCTCTGTTCCATCCGTCTTCACGCTGCTCCTCAGGTTATGTGGGAAAGGTGAGATTTTGCCACCGGTACACCGATTCCACAGCAGGATGGTGATCGAGGAGAAGAAAATGCAGATGACAATCAAAGTCTTATAGTTCACCCGAGCTGCCAAGCAACGCATATTCATACCATACCTAAAACAAAAGTTAAATTAAATTAAAAGCCAGAATGGAAGAGCTGATCGGGCACAGAGCTCCCCATGAAACAAGCAAACTCAACAGTTCCAAGCCCTAGTTGATTGCTTTAGGTATCCATCTTGGGGAAGATGCATTTGCTTGGATCTGTTCTGCACCTACAGCTTCAGAGCAAAGAGAGAACAATATTTTATATTGTTTCTTATATAATAGAAGCTTGCAATGGTTTGTAGAATGTAAATTATGTTAGAACAATACACAAAAACTATATTAAAAGTAATGTACAGTAAAAAAAAAGAAAAAAAAAGACTCCAATGGCAGCCCTGACTCAGTATCTTTTTTTCTGAGGGAGTGCTGTCACATTAAGAACTTGCAAGCTCCCCATAGTGGGGAGCCATTCTTTATCTGTAAACACATCAATACACTTTTGAAGCAGAGAATCTGAGAACTGTCAATGTCAGTAAGTACAGAACAATTTGGGGGGCAGAAGAGGGGACGAGCTGGACAAAATGTATATTTGTACATCCCTGGATGCCCTCAGCTAAAGCAGTTCACTGCATATCAGAACAGCAACCACTTGGGAGGCTTGACTTACATTCATCTTGCAGCTGTGTAGTTGAAGAGACACCCTCCCCCAAGTCAGGCTTTACAGGTAGTCCTTGACTTACAATGGCAACTGGAACCAGAATTTCCATTGCTAAGTGATGTAGTCGTAAATCGTGACTGCACTGCTTAGCAATAGGAATCCCTGCAATCCTGGTTGCCATTGTTAACTGAATCCCATGGTCATTAGGCGAGGCGAATTCCTGTCAGCTTCCCCCAACCAAATCAGTGGGAAAGCCAGCAGGAAGTTGCAAGTCCCAGGCGGCTTGCAAGCAGGCCAGCAGGCAGGTAAGTAGCTGCTGCTGGGTGGGGGAGGGTGCAAGGGAGGTGCAGTGAGGCTCAGGGAGGGTGTGCAAACATGTGAGGGAGGTGTGGTAAGGGTCGGGGAGGGTGTGCAAGGGAGGCACGGTGAGGCTAGGGGTGGGTGCGTGGGGGTATGCAAGTGGCCAGCGCAGCACAAGTGCGGAGAGGCTGGGGGAGGGTGCACACTGGGGTAGACTTACTGCAGTGACTTGCAACCTTCCTTGCCTACTTCCCCATTGACTTTCTGGGGAAGCCGGCAGGGAAGGTCACAAACGGCGATCACGTGATCACAAGGTGCTGCAACCTGTCACGTGTGTGAGCTGGTTGCCAAGTGCCCAGATCGCAATTATGTGACCCTGGGGGTGCTGGGATGGCTGGAACTCTGAGGACCCATCGTAACCATCATTTGTTCAGCACCGTTGTAACTTCGAATGGACACTGAACAAATGGTTGTAAGTCGAGGACTACCTGTACTCTGTTCTTTGGAACCTCATCTGCCACTGAGTTTTGGTAGAGGTACCAGTTACAATTAATATCCACCCTCCAAATTTGTAGTAATTGTATTAAGTTAATTAAAATGGTTTAAAATGGGATTATGGTAGAAAGTTAATACTTGGAAATCAAGTTAAGAATCAATTAAAAAGGACTGGATTTAAATCTTTTTAAAGTTTGGTTATGCCCACCTTCCTTATTGACCTTTCCCACTTCAATTTTGGCCCTAACACCCCACACAAGACAACATGTGGCCCTCAATTCTAAAAACATTCACCAAAAGTGGTCTATTTTACTAGTTTTGAACAATATTCTAACTGGAAATAAGTCAAATTCGTTTCCAAAGGGAGCAAGTGTTTCTACTTGAAAGTCCATTGTTTCATCAATGAAACCTCTATTTCGGCCTCTAATTTTGCTTTCTTTTTTCGGTGGTAGTTTCACTTTAAAGATTCAAAAATCATTACAACACACAAGATTCACTGAACATATACCAACCTATAAACCTACCTGGAAACTGAATCCAAAACAGCTGTTTTGGAAAATAAGATGAATGGGGTACTGGAGAGGAAATGTTATATTGCCATGTGATAAAAGAGGACAGTAGTAGCTGACAGTTGTTCTGGAAAGGCAGAGAGGTGGAAAGAGAAGCCCAGAACTGAAGAAACAGCTGCCAAATACACCAGATACTACCCTCTGCGTGTTTTCTCTGACTTTGATCTCTTGTATAAAACTTCACATGTGGTTATCTTAATTCAATCCCTACAGCTGAAAATGACTCCCATATTTCAAATGCACAGATGATCTGGTGGCCTAAAAGGTCCCTTTGAGAGATCAGACAAAATAAGGGAAGAAATATGCTCTCCCAGATAAAGCCCAGAGTTACTGTGGTTTGAGGGAAAATACAGTGCCACAAAGCTCCTCCTTTGATCGATAAACAGAGCTTTCCTCCTTCCCAAAATGTTCATGCAGGGATATCACAGATGGCATCGCCCATGCAATATTCAGAGAGGATTACATAGCACAATGTGCAAGTCGATTTTGCACGTCACCACTGATTTGGGCTGTAATAGCAGATCCATGTGACACTCTTCCAGTTCAAAGCAGGAGCTGGAATATGTAGAAGTACTTACACTTTTACATGCCTGGCAAATGTAAACTTCTTTGGATTGTCCACTAATTGAGACCATGGACTGCACTTTCATTCATCTGACTGAATTGTAGCATGAAACTGTCCTATATTACTGCAACATAGCAACATTTAAATGAATTAACTATACTTTTATGGAAATGGCAACAAGAAATACTATTTTTTTACTTTAGTAGATTTTAAAAAACGCCTTTTAGGTAACGTCTACTAATGTATAGCTGCCTCACCTTTCAGATACTAAGCTAAAAACTAAAGCTAAAAATCACTTTGAACTTAAGAATAACCTTTTTCACGCAAAAATATAAAGCACATTTTACATTTAGTTAAGCTGTCTCTAGTATGGAAAGGAGAACTGCCAAAGTTGCTGGGAATAGGGCGGCATATTAATTTCAATCATCATCATCATCATCATCATCATCCTCATCATCCCCCAGTGAGGCACTACCTTGACGTGGTTGTGGGGTCTGCATGCTCTGAGGAGGATGAGAGCTTTGCCAGACGTTCAACCATGCTGGACGGGACTCATGAGCCAGACAAAGAGTGTCTCTCCCGTAAACAATATGGTGGGACGTAATTTACAGAAACCCATACCAGATCAGTCTTTGCCCGGGTCAACAAGGACCATGCTAGGTGTTCTAGTTCCTGGTGACAAGTGGGCTACAGGACTCAGGACTGTTGGCTGAGCAACCAGGGCCAGCAGCTGCAGAACTACTGGAAGAAAAGTTGTTTACCGTCACAAATATATGAAAACTGAAAACAAAGAAATAATGACCTGCTATTGCAAATCAAGTCCAACAAGAAGAGGACATCTGAAAAGAATGCACCACTTCTGGAAAGAACATCATCCAGAATCAGAAATAACAGAACAGAGGCTAGCAGATCAACGTCGATTTATAACATGAAATAAAGTATTCACAGAAGTAGAATTGGAAGAACTGCAAAGGTCCACCCAGGGCAAAGAAATCAAAGCCTTGCCAGAAGTAGCTCAGACAGTAGAGCCTTCTCCTCAGACAGAACAAAGCCCTCTAACAAAGAAACAAGAGGAATTGAAAAAAAGAATAACTGAGCATCTAGAACAGCACAAAAACAACAGAATAAGGTTGCCTGCATTGAAGCTTGTTACAAAGAAACAGCTAGCGCAAGTATTAAACGATGCCAATACTGTAATATCAAATATAAGCACCAGCTCACTGCAAGAAACAAACCAACTGATGTACAGCACAGCTGCAGTTGTAACTGAATACCTTGCCTGCAAAATCAACAAACAAGAAATAAAGCCAAACAATGCACCACCGAAATGGAAGATCAGGTTGGAAAATAAGGTCACCATGCTAAGATCAGATGCAAGCAAGCAAATCATCACAGGACATTAAGAGAGGGCATCATGTGACTGCAACTTCCGACTTCCTGCTGGCTTCCCCGTTGACTTTGCTTGTGGGAAGCTGGCAGGGAAGGTTGCAAATTGTGATCATGTGACTGTGGGACACTGCAAGAGGCAGAAACGCGGGGTGGTTGTCGAGCGCTTGGATCTCAATCACATGACTGCATGGGCACTGCAATGGCTGGAACTTCAAGGACTGATCATAAGTACCACTCACTGAGCGTTGTCGTAACTTTGGTCACTGAATGAGTGGCCATTAGCTGAGGACCACCTCTATGCAATCCTAATTAATCTTAAGGGAAAACTAACAGGGTTCCTACTAGCCATCACAAAGCTCATCTCAAAAAGAGATCCTGGCAAGAGTGACTCAGGCCCTTGTCACTCTTGTATAGATGCCTACAGTGTGCTCTACCTGGGGCTGGCTTATAAGACTACTCAGAAGCGCAGCTGGTACAAAATGGCAGGTGAGAGCTGCTATGGATATATAACCTTGGTGCTGCACGCTCTGCACTGGCCATCAATAGGTTTCTGGGTACATCTCGAAGGGCTGCTTTTGACCTAAACAGACCGATCCGACTTGGTGCCCAGATACCTGCAGGACCATCCACATCAAGCAGAACCTGCAACCCTCTCTGAAGATTTCCTCCCTCTCAAGAGAAGGGGTTAGAAGGCAGTACTTTCCAGGTATGGTTTCCACCCTCTGAAAAATGTTTCCCAAAGACCTATATGGCATCCTTCCTCCCAGTATTTAGGAAGAATTGTTTAAGAAAGCATTTAATATATGAGACTGTAGATTGTAATTTTTTGTAAATTAGATTGTAATTTTTAATGATATATTACTTTATTTATGTGATTACGTTGTTCTGATTTTATGCTGCAATCTGCCAGGGGTCCTTTGGGAATGTGGTGGTATAAAAATAATTATCCTAACAGGCTAATTTCCTTCCAACAATTCCAGCAGATGCAGAATTCAGTTTCTGGAGAATGCCAATATTCACTGAAGAACACCAAGTTTCTAGCCTTACAGTTGCCAAGAAGAAATATATCTTTGCATGGGACTAATATGCAGTGCCTTAGGAACCAGAGAACCAGCTAAATATATTTTTCAGGGATTCTGTGATCCACATTTGCTGTCTCTTTGCATAATAGTTAAACATTGCAAAACATGGAAACGAACATATACCTGTATTAAGATCTTAAAACCAGGCAGAGAATACCTAAAGTTCCTCTGGTCTAACATGCTGTTCTCCATAATGGCCAATCAGATGCAATGGGGTCAATCACAAGCTGGGCATGAGTGTGTCTGTCAGCTCCCACCTCCCATCTTGCCTCCAGCTACGGAACTAACCCTGGAGGTTCCATAAGCACAGGAATGCGGAAAAGAGCACTTACAACAATAAACACCAAAGTCCACTTTATACTACAGTTCTAGCAAAAGCCATTCTATTGTTTAGCGATGAAATAACATACATTACAACCACTGATAGTGTTTCAACTACCATCAGCTATGTAATAACTTTTTAAAATGCTTGGTTGCAATATGTTCCAAAGTAACTAAATGGAGAGTTCTATGGGTATCTGTCTACTAGGGGCTGAACTGAGTAGGACTAGATTTTGATAGACACAAAGAGGACTGCATTGGTATTGTCCTTTTTACTCTTTCCAAACCAATGAAATATTGGAAAGAAAATTGCCAAACAGGCTCAGGTATTTTGGTCCATCAACAGAAAAACTCCCTCCAAACTGAATACAGGTAGTCCTCAAGTTACAACCATTCATTCAGCGATCGTTCAAAGTTACAATGGTGCTGAAGGGACTTATGACCAGTCCTTGAAGTTCTGGCCACTGCAGTGCCCCACGGTCATGTGAACAAAATTCGGGTGCCTGACAACCAGCTAGCACTTATGATCAGTTGCAGCATCCCATGGTTATATGATTGCCATTTGCGGCATTCCCTGCTGGCTTCCCCCAAGCAAAGTCAATGAGAAGCTGGCAAGGAAGGTCACAAGTCGCTGTGGTAAGTTTCCCCCACACCAGCCTTTCTTTGCTTGCACGCACTATGCCCTCCTTCCTCCCTTTGCTCGCACACACCCCGTGCCCTTTTCATGGCCTCCCTGTGATCACACACATGCATGCACCTACCACATGCCCTCTTTCCATGGCTGCAGGTGATTCACTTAATGACCACAGCCTGAAGTGAGTTGCCGACATAAGTCGGGCATGGTCATGTGATTTTTCACTTTACAACTGTCAGGTTCAGTCAGCACGGGGCTTCGGGGAAGCTCGCAGCCAGACCATGCGAACTCCACCGGCGGCAGCTAGCAAGGGAAAGAGGAACTGAAAGCGCCGCTAATTAATGGGCCACCTTTGTTGTTGTTGTTGTTGTTTAGTCGTTAAGTCGTGTCCGACTCTTCGTGACCCCATGAACCATATTGCGCCAGGCCTTCCTGTCCTTCACTGCCTCCCTGAGTTTGCTCAGTTTCATGCTCAATGGGCCACCTGCGCCCAGCCAAACAGGAAAACCGCAGCGGAAGTTTTAACTCTACACTGATAACGGCGCGAGCCAACAATGAACTGGGCCGCAGGCAGCGAAACAAGATCGCCGCGCAGCACAGAACCCTCGGGCTTGCACATAACGGGGGGGGGACCAACCCAAGCCGGAGGGGACTGCCAATCAAGGACAATGGACCCTGACCGAACCTGCCATCATGGACAATCAAGAGGGATTATTGGGGGGCCGATAATCCGCAGCGGTAACGCAATCGCGGGGCGGAAAAAGCGCGGGAAGGGGGGAATATAACGAGTGATGCAATTGTACCAAGCCAGTCCTGGCTTTGCTTGTGACTGCTACGTTACGCATGAGTAAACCTCTTTTGTGAACCACACGTGTCACGGGAGTTTCTCTGTCGAACGGGGCAAACCTTACAACAACCACATCACTTAGGGATGAGTTGCCGGTCCCAACTGCAGTCAGTAAGTGAGGACTACCTGAATTGACTCTGTCCCTCTTCTACAAGGACATAGGGAAGATTATGACAGCCTACCTGCTGCAGCTTCTGAACTGGAATTCACTTGAAAGGTAGTTTGCAACAGCACCAAATCTTTCATCTGAAGACTTGGTACCAGACTAGAACAGTCACCTATCTCAGGCAACAGACCATTTGGATCCTATTGATTTTGCTAATAGATCTCCTTGGTTTATTGAGGCACTGTGGGCAATGAAGCAGGCAGGGAGATGTCTAGAGCACAGGTGGCAGAAATATAAAACCAAATATGATTGAGATCAGCTTAAGAGTGCATTGGAATGTTTACACCATGGCTTGGAGGGCACAGAAAAAGAGGTTTTGTCTTCCATTACTGTATCTGCAAAGAATCACCCAAGAGAGCTATTCTGTATCGGTGACACAGTCTCCAAAGGTTGTAAAAGACTTCTTGTTCCTTTGGCAGCAAACAATAATGGCTTTGAAAAATTGCTCATATCTGCAAACAAACTAGACACCATTCATGAAGAAAGAGGGGAAGATATAGGCACATCAAGTTGTTTGATTTTACTGGACCCATGTTTGTCTCCCTTGAGAATGTGGATAGGGAGTTTAGACAAGCTTGAACTTACCTAGGGGATCTTGTTCCCTCTTGGCTAATGCTTGCTGGAAGGAATCTATTAAGGAAGATGTTTGGTACTATTTGCTAATGCCTCCCTTCCTTAGGCGGTAATGTTGTCTTCCTTGAAGGTGGTGTGTGCCACCTGTTGAAAAAATCCAACAACTTTACAAGTTCATTTTAAAGAATTATAGGCCAGTGCCTAATCTACCATTCTACCCAAGGTGCTTGAGCATGTTGTAGCTGAGCAACTCCAGACACTTCTGGATACTATCTAGATCCATTTCAGTCTAGTTTCAGTCTAGCTACATGGAGATGACTTTGGTTGCCCTGATAGATGATCTTCTACAGGAGCATGCCAGGGGAAGTGTGTGTGTTTCTGGACCTCTCAGTGATTTTTGATACCACTGATCACAGTATATTCCTGGTTCGCCTAAAGGAATTGGAGGTCAGAAGCACAGTATTATTGAGGTTCCATTCTTATCTTGATAAGCAGGCTGTAGTCAGGAATACTAAAGTGGTCTGCTGTTTTTCTGTGCAGGCTGCACACAGATTAAATATAAATTTACCCTTTGATTTGTAGGGTAGGACTGGGAAATAGAGGTTCCTTTGTGGGAACAGTTAGTGCCAGGCCTCTTGATGGCACTTGCAGAAGACCCATAAATGATAAACAGGGGTCCCAGTTGATAACACCCTTGGGAAGCTGTTCCTATAGAGTGGTGGGACCAAAACCATAAAGGGACTGAATGATAAAACTTTTACTTGAATTTGGCTTGGAAATTCAGAAGCCAGTTCAACTTAGCCAGGATTGGTTGCACACTCCAGTGAGGAATACCACACAGAAGTAACAACCTGGGACTGTTGCAGCTTTCAAGTTTCCTTCAAAAGCATCCCCATGTAAAGTGCATTACAATCTCTTCAGAAGGTAACCAGTGCATGGACAACAGAAGCCAGGTAACAATTTTTTTACAGCAGCTCAGTGTCATGAAAAAAAAAAAAGATTCTCACAGAGCCTGTGTCGGTTTATTGTAAGGAAATAAATCCTTACAATAAACAAACAGAATCTTAGAAACTGGAAATGTGTCCCTTGGTCCTCTTTTATGTGATACATTAAATCCTCTCTATTGCCTTTGATCTTCTTGCTAATAGAGTCTTGATGTAATGGAGGAGGATGCTAATCGCTTGGTACCCCAAAAATGTCCGTCTTTTCTTGTTTTGCAATATTTTGGAAATGTCCATTATTCTCTGACTACAGAAATCAATGAATCTGTGATGAAATCCATGACACAGATCTGGGTGTCGTCCACCTAGAGGGGCACTGAGCTCTACACCCCAGGTTCCAATAGCTTCATATAGATATCGGAGCAGCGGGGATAGAGCAGAATCCTGCAGCACTCGGTAGTCTAAAGACTTTTAATTAAAATTAGGACACAACTTGTCTATTGATCAGATAACAGCAGGGTGGGTTGCCAGCTATGCTTCCTTTAAGGTGTGCACAGGCACATAACTCATCAAACTCGCGCACATGGTAAGAAGTGAAGCACATACAAAATTAAGTTTAAATAATAATAAATTTAGTCATCAATCACCATAAATCTCCAGGCTTGCAATTCACAAGGAGTCCTGTACATTACTCTTTAATATGAAGGTGGCTTTCATATTTGCAAAAAATAAAAAAATCAGAGGAGAAACAGAGTAAGTCACTACCTGGATATGAATGTATCATATCCAAGATGAGAATGTCTGAAGGTGGGATAAGGGTGGCCCCTGAGCAGTTGGATCTTATTTGGAGGTCCAAAACTTCAAGATGGCATTCCCAGCAGAAGAATGTTTCATTTCTTCCCTCTGACTCTGAAACACTTGGTAGCTTTTATGCCTCTACCACTCTCTTTATGTACTTGTGTTCCCACCATATAAACATTGCTGTTAACAGTGGGAAATCCAGGGCAAAGCCCAAAGGGGGAAAAAGCCCATTTGACCTTAATTGCCCAAGGATACACTTAAGCGTCACTATGGGAGTTAAAAAGATCTCTTTCCATGTATGGTATGGTACGGTACGGTACGGGAGTTAAAAAGATCTCTTTCCATACTTTCCAGACTTAACCATAGTTTCAACTGGGAAACTGTCAGCATGTTAGACCAAGCTAAATCCAAAAATGTGAGGGAATTCCTGGAAGTTTGGTATTCAGACAAGTCAGCCAACCACAGGCACATAGAGATAAACAACATCTACACACTATTCAAAAGAGACGATAAAAAGGAAAACAAAAGACCAGAACATCTCCTCACCAGCAATCATCACCTGGACCAGACATACAATCAGCAGTAAACAATACCCTAATCAAGGAACTACCAGAGGGGAAAACAAACAAAACAAAACCCACACCCACACCCACACTGGCAGGGCATGCCACTGTATATAAACAGAGAGCAAACCCCATCCCATTCTAGCACTGAAGATGTTACCTAGCCGGGTAACGAAATGTTTGTAAGAAAACAACCAAGCTCAGAGAACCCTAAGGACTCCACAGATCTCTTTCCAATTTTACAATAGTTACATTGATGGAATGGCCATAAAGAAGGCCAAGTTCTCTGCCACTAGAGGATTTCAGCAACAGTCTGATACTGACAACATTCAATTTGGCCTCCCTGTTTGAGCTGAACCAGAATGACGGTCCTTCCAGTAGAGGGCAGCAGCACACAGCAAGAGTCCAACTGAGGATCTGGATTTTGTCAATCCAGTTTCAGCTATTCTTCTGAGCCAAAGATACACTTCAGGAGCAGATGGCTGATTTTCTGGCCAACAGGTTTCTCCTTAAGAAAAGTTCAGGGTGGACTCAATCTTAAGCTCAATTAATAGCCTGTCATTTAAGATCGGCAGCTGAGCAGACATTGAAAAGAGCAGTTAGTAAAATCAGAGAGTATGGCTATCCTATTCTAAATCTTACTTGTACAGTCAGATGACAGAGTATCAGGTTATAAGTGTACAATTGTATATATGTATAAGTGATGTTTTTATATTGACTGTGACTCTATAATTATAGTTTTCTTATAATTTTTACTTTTGGTTTCACTTAATTGATAACTTAACTGTGGTTGGACTATGCCCAGGGGTGTGTGTTTTACACATTATAAATAACATGTCTGTTGTTTGATTTATCTGCACAAAGACCCTCCTTCTGTCCATGTAACAACTACCCAATAATAATTCAGTAACTTAACATTACAATGTTCCTTTGAGTAAAACATTAACATATTAACAGATTTGAACACCATGTTGCTCAAGTCATGAAAGAGAGGATGTCCATGTGCAGCACAAATATTCAAAAAGGACTGAAAACCAGAGCTTGATATAAAAGTTGTGCATGAATCATTCACAAAATTGACATTTTCTATTTGGACAAAGAAAGGAACTTGAGAAAGTCTGCTCGAAGAAAGGAGCTGATGTCTAGAGACCAATGAAATATATATATATTTTAAAAAGTCTGTTGATGAAGAAAGCAAAATGTTTAAAATCTTCACCAGAACATTTTCTGCCACATGTGAACTCCAAGAGTCACTTGTCGATTTTTCAAATACTTTAGGTGCTAAAGTGTGAATGAATTAACACTCTCATCAACTGTTAAGAATTTAAAGTTTTTAGATTACATTTTGACTATAGGTAGTCCTTGCTTAACAACCGTTTGTTCAGTGACCATTCAAAATTATAATGGTGCTGAAAAAATGGACTTATGACCCATGCCTGAAATTATGACCACTGCAGCGCCCCTGCAGTCACATGATCAAAATATGAGTGCTTGGCAGCCTGCCCTCACTTACAACTGCAGGGGCACTTCAACTCCCCCACCCTATCTCCCATCTCTGCCCTTTCAGCCCCCTGCCACCCTGCGCTGTCACCCCAGCTGACCTTCACCGCCATCTTCTTGCTCCCACTGCTGACAAGGCATGCCCAGCCTAACTGTTGGGCCCTATGGGGCTGGCTTCACACTGAGAAAAAGGAAACGGGAGCCAAAAGCAGCCTTTTTTCCCCTTCTTTCCAGCGCTCCCTCTCATCCCTGGGGGCTGGCTGAAAAAGCTCCGTGCCAAAATCCAAGCATGAAGCTTTTTCAGCCAGCCCCCAGAGTCGAGAGGAAATCCTCTCGGCAGGCGTCAGTGGCTTGCGACTTTCCCTGCCGGCTTCCCCACTGACTTTCTGGGGAAGTCAGAAGGGAAGACTGAAAATCGCAATCAAATTATCACGGGGCACTTGGGAATTGTAAGCTGCTGCCACCTGCCGAGGGGACTCTCTCTCATCTCTGGGGGCTGGCTGAAGAAGCTCCATGCCGAAATCCAAGCAGGATGTTCAGCCCTGGAATGGAGAGGCTTCAGAAGCCTCTTGACTCTGGGGCTGAAAATCCAAGCAGTTCTGAGGCTCTTGCGCACCTGACCCGCATCACACCCCTGGTGTGCTTGTGCCTGGTGGGGCTCTATTTCAGAGCCACCACTAACAGGCAATCCTTTGTTCAGAACTGCTCCATTTGCTGGAATCTCTGTCCACTGCACCCAGAACTCTTGCTTCTGAAAACCCTGTGGCTTGAACCCGGACCAGCTGCTAACCTATGATGGCTCTACCACCACTGGACTGTGCCCTGACTACACTTCTGCCTCTTCCTTGGAACTTTGCTTATTGGGATTGTGTCTGTAAGTTTTCCAAGGGATGTGGGACCACCTGAAATCATATATATTTGAAATCATACACACCCTGCCTGCCGCTGCTGCATTATTTTACCAAGTAAAGGCTTGGATTGTTCTCCTTGTGTGTGTTTGTGTGTCAGGCCTGGGACAGTATAAAATGGGACTAAAATTAAATACAAGTATTCCTTGGGTTATGACTGTTCATTCAATGACCATTAGAAGTTACCACAGTGCTGAACATATGATAGTTATGACCAGTCCTTGAAGCCCCAGCCATTGCAGCGCCCCTGCAGTCACGTGATCAAAATTTGGGCACTTGGCGACTGGCCTAGATTTATGACTGGTCGTAGCATCCCACAGGCACGTTCTCCTGCCCTGCACAAATTGCCTCTGCTTCAACTCCCCCCCCCCACCTATCTCATCCCCATCTCTGCCCTTTTGGCCGCCCTGCACTCTGCTGCCTAGCCCTGCTGCCCCCACTACCACTGCCTCCAGCTGACCTTTGCCGTCTTCCTCCTCCCGCTGCTGGCCCACAATCCAGGTGCTGGGGGAGGACACAGCTTTGAGATGTGCGCAGTGAGTGCGGCAGGGCCTCAACTGCCAAAGGGACCTCGGTGGGCCCAGCCAAGGTGGAGGCAGCAGGACAGAGCTGATGGAGGAGGCAGGGTGGCAGTGCAGGCGGAAGAGCCCTGTCTTCTGCCGCTGGTGGGAGGAGCAATAGCTCGCAGACCATAGAGAGCACACAGGGACATGCCAGAGAGGTGGGGGCGGCTGCCCAGGCAAAGGTGGCCACTGTGCAGGGAGCACAGTTCGTGATGGCGGTGGCACTGGAGGAAGTGGGAGGACGAGGGCTTCCTGGAGGCACAGCCCACACTCTGCAGCTAATGTTGGAAGCACTCCTGGAGAACTGGCCTGCGGGCTTCAGCGAGCAGTGGAGGCGAGCCCAGCACTGACAGAGCCTACCAGCAGGCCCTCTGCTTACTCAGCCCAGCCTTTCTCCTGTAAGGCCTCACAAAGGGCCAGCAGCTTCCAGTGCAAGCTGCAGAGTGTGCACTGCGCCTCCAGAAAGACTTTGTCCCTGTGACACTCGATGGAAGCGAAAGTTGGACTTTGAAGAACAAGGATAAGAAAACTATTGATCCCTTGGACTTTGGCGCGGAGAATACTCCTGAGAATATCGTGGACAGCCAAGAAAACAAACTGCTGGACCATCGAACAAATCAACCCAGAATTCTCACAAGAAGCACAAATGACCAGGCTCAAATTATCCTAGTTTGAACACATTATGTGAAGACCTAAAGGTTCTAATGCTGGAACGGTGGAAGGAAAGAAAAGAGGATGACCAGCAGCAAGGTGGATGGACACAGTTACAGTGGCACTTGGTGCACCATTGGGAGGCCTGAAACAACAGATTAGGGGTCATCATGGAGAATATGTGGTTGCTAACAGAAAAGAACTTGATGGCACATAATCAATCAATATATCCTGACAAAATACTTTATGACATGCCGATTAGCAAGTTAGTTAATCGTGCACTGAATAAACACATAGTTACACTTCAGTAAGTAAACAGAATGGAAATATAAGGGACATCATGAACCAGGGCTGTGGAGCCTATTTTTTCTTTTTAAGGGCAAGATCTACACTAGGTTTTTTAGTGCAACAGTAGAATCACACTCTGTAAAGTGGATGGAGCAGGACAAAGAAGTGGGCAGAGGCAGGACAAGAACTAAGTTTGGTTTGAAACCTGTCATTTTTTTTTTAATTAAAATTTGCTGATATTTCCAAAATCTCCATATATCTACTGGAAAGACATATATCTACTGAAAACAAACTTTTGACATTGGTAGGACATAAGAAAAGCTTTCTAGCAAAACTCGGATAACTGCATGGTTGAGAAGACGATGGGTTTTCTCAACCATGCAGGGTTTTAGGGTTCATGTTTGCTATACAGTCTGTTCTAGTTCACTAACAGGCCCAAGATAATCCACCCCACCTAGAAAGCATTGCCCAATTAAAAGTAACCAAAACCTATGCCGCTGTGGTCAACTCTTACATCTCAGGAAAAGAATCAGTTGCACATAAAACGATGCAAACAAGCTTGAAGCCAAGTCTGATTCAATATCAGACCCCAATATGTTTTAACACTCTAAATGTGTCTGGCATACAAACAGTACTGGGGACAGTCCCAGAATCCAGAATAAAGAGAGAGAAGAAACAGCAGAGAATAAATATTTCCTTCATGGGCTCTTTGAGAACACTGAC
Organism: Python bivittatus; assembly: GCF_059951505.1. Taxonomy (NCBI): domain Eukaryota; kingdom Metazoa; phylum Chordata; class Lepidosauria; order Squamata; family Pythonidae; genus Python; species Python bivittatus. The sequence goes on along the minus strand of NW_028277053.1, from coordinate 4,885,135 downwards.
AAACTTTTGAGTGGCTACCCAATGGATCCAGTTGATCAGATCCACTTAACTGATTTCCTATATTTCAAAGTATCACTATTCCATCAAACTTCGCAGTCTGTGCATATTTGCTACAGTTCAACCTGCAGCTCCAGTTTCAATTTTGTTCCACAGTAGACTAGATGACTCAGAAAACAACACTGAGCTATTAACATCTTTGGACCAATGTTCTCTTCATTACCTACAACTGTGTTATTTTTATCATTAAAGTAGCAGGGCATTCACCAAAATCAAGAAATGAATACCTTCTGAACATCTTCAAAAACTAGGAGGGAGAAAATATACTCTAAAACTGCATAAAGAGAAACAGAACAAATTTACCCAGACTGAGATTATGCTTTCTAATGCCAGAAAACCCACCTCGAAATTTTTAACAAACCCCTTACAATTTTGCAGAAATTCTGGAACATACAAAAGTTTGCATATCTTAGTGAAATACCATGTGAGGAAATAATCAGATATGAATTTTTGCCAAGACTGTGTGGTAACAGAAAGTGAGAAATAGGGGGGCTTCCAGGTGGAGGAAAATGGCAGAGTGTCACATCTCTGAAGAACAGGGACGATGCTGAGGTGAAGAATCATGACAGGTGGTGAGCCTGGCCAGTGAGTAGAGCACCAGGAGCCAAGGAAGAAAGATCAAGTTCACAGCCTCAAGTGGCGCCTGTAAAGAACACTGGGTCTGCCCAAACTCCACTTTCTAAAACACATTTGGATTATAACTATTTAAAAATGACAGAGATCTTTGGAGCAGCAGAGTGAGTGTTCCTGTGACCCAGGGCGTGAATAAGGGGAAACGGAAAGGAGTCGGAAGAAGGGTTCAAAAATAATCTACAGCAAAACGTTTGCTAAGAGTTTGGACTATGAAAATTTAAAACAGATAAAGGGTTTAGCTGAATTTGGACTCTGCTTATTTTAAAGCATTTTTGAATTAATTCAACAAATTAAACAAATAAATAGCACAAACCTCCATGGGAAAGAACACTGTTTGGGTTTTCTAAGAGAAATAATCGGTGGATTTTTCTAAACAAAAAGACAAGGTATTGTTGTTAAAGTGCATAGATTGTAGAACATGTTGAATGAGACTAAAGAGTTAAGAATATAGAGAAAGGAAGAAAAAAGGCTCCCTTTTAGCTGTTGCTTTCCCTTTTTGGGCAAACAAAAAAAGAAAGAAATGGCTATTATCAGGAAAGCAGCAAAAGAAGGGAGGAGAGAATTACTAATATAGCAAATACCAAAAAAAGGGGTTATACCAGGGATGTTACAAAGGATATTTGAGGAATGGGGGAAGAATATTATAAAAGTCAGTGAGAACTTCAGTGACTGAATTTGTTAAGAAAGACCTGACTGAAGAATTTGCAAATATGGAAGAAAAAAAATGAATAAAAATGGGAAGAATCTGCAATATAAATAATTGGAGAAGTTAAACAAATCAAGGGGAAAATGGAGATCCCAGAAAATAAGATGGAAATAACAACCAGAGAAATGAATGAAGACCTGGATGTGGTATTACTGGAACCAAAAGAGAGGAAGAAATTCATCTGAGACTGAGAGTAATTTTGGAACAACCTGGGAAAGGCATTAAGGAGAGGGCTGTCGAAGCCCTAACAGAATCTATGGAATGGAAAGAGGACTAGGTGCACAAAACCAGCACAAAATATGTAAAGATAAAAAATGTTTCATGAGATTCATTCTGTCAGGAAGACAACAAAAGATCAAGTTGTTCAACAATACTTCAACACCAAGTTAATTCTGCCCAAGAAAACATCTATTAGAAGATTGCCTATGAGGAAAGAATATAAAATAAACTTGTTTGATCAGGGTACAATAGTAAATACTTTCATAAAAGATTGAAAACCCTTTGTGGACATTTTGCTGAAAATGGTTAAAAATGACTTGGATGATTTTTGCCTTTGTTAATTAAAAAAGGTTGAACATAGGAAGAGGGGAAATATGTATGAAATTTTAAAGGGGGAGGAAAGAAAATAAGCTTGTTTGTAACTGCTGTAAAGATCAGAAGTCACTCCTTTTTTCTAATTTCTTGTTTTTTTTTCTTTCCTGCATTCATTTCATCTGCATTTCATCTTTTTTCTTACTCTCTGTTTTATATTTTTTATGTTTCTTTTATTCATGTAAAAAAATTCAATAAAAAATACAAGAGAAAGTGAGAAATAGGAATGGGTTTGAACACAGGCAAATGAAAGGGTGGCCCATTCCCAATTGCACTAAGATTTCAAATGATGCATTAGTTTAATTGACAGCTGTGAGAACTGAAAGCTTTAAATCAAAAGCAAAGCTCCGTTCCTAGTCCCAAGTACATACACTGCTAAAGATAATCAATTCATCTAGGCACATAATTTTAGGTCACTACCTCCAGTGCCTAACTAAAAATAGAGAAAACATAACTAGCTCAAAAATTAATCCTCTTTAATAACATATACTAAATATGGCTTTAAGAAACCCCAGATTCACTGACTGACATATGTTAGAGATGAGCAAAGATGGATGTAATAGTTAGCTGTTCAATCACCTGTCGGAGCCAAATCTAGTTGACATATCAACACTATCAACTAAATCCCAAGTAAGCAAATTCTCTTAAAGAGAACTGGGTTCCAAGTGCTTCCAAATTATCAGAGCATCCAAGATTTTGTCCTGCTTGCATTAGAAAAGATAAAAGCCCAGAGTGAAACTGCCAAGTGTCCTAGAAACCCAGAATTGAATGAATTCTTTCCCATAAAATACATTAAACAGGATGCTTATTCAAACACACTTGAGAATATGAAGACTCTGAAAGCATCCCCTATTAGAAGATGAGAACGTAGCAGTCCCAAAATACAAAGCAAGAAAGGCAAAAGCATCAAAAGCAAATGCCCACATGATGTTGGAGGTTAAATCTTCTTATCTGGCACCACTCCTTCAAGTGGAAAATGTTACAACAAACACCCATTTCCATCTAAACAATAATGCTTTGATGAAACTTGCATTTAGAAATATCCTAAGCAGCACTGATAAAAGAATCATGCCTTTAAAATAACTGACCTATTTTATACAGGCACCTAGGATACAACATGTGCTGGCAGCTACACTGTGATTAATCATTGCACCAACAGGACATGTCACTGTGACAAGCTGGAATTTCACTGAAAAAGCAGCTTCACAAACCTAATAAAGGCTTGCAGCCAGCTGTCTTGAGTCATTGTAGGCAAGTTGCTGCTTAATTCATAAAAGCTTGAGGCAGCAGGTGGTAGAAGAGATCCTCAGGCTTGCCAGCCTCTTAGGTCTGCCTTAGATGGAGGCAATGGCAGAGAATGCAGACAATGCAGGAGTGGCTGGTATAGATATTTGCAGATTAGAAAAACTGTCATCCACATCACTAAGGAGACAGCACTACAGGTGAAACTTGAAAAATTAGAATATCGTGCAAATGTTCATTTATGTCAGTAAGGCAACTCAAAAGGTGAAACCAATATATGAGATAGACGCATTACATGCAAAGCGAGATATGTCAAGCCTTACTTTGGTATAATTGTGATGATTATGGTGTACAGCTTATGAAAACCCCAAATTCACAATCTCAGAAAATTAGAATAGTGTGAAAAGGTTCAATATTCTAGGCTCAAAGTGTCCCACTCTAATCAGCTAATGAATCCAGAACCCCTGCAAAGGGCTCCTGAGCCTTTAAATGGTCTCTCAGGCTGGTTCAGTAGGAATCACAAGCATGGGAAAGACTGCTGACTTGACAGTTGTGCAGAAAACCATCATTGACACCCTCCATAAGGAGGGACAGCCCCAAAAGGTAATTGCAAAAGAAGTTGGATGTTCCCAAAGTGCTGTATCAAAGCACATCAATAGAAGGTTATGTGGAAGGGAAAAGTGTGCTAGAAAAAGGTGCACAAGCAGCAGGGATGACTGCAGCCTGGAGAGGATTGTCAGGAAAAGGCCATTCAAAAGTGTTGGGGACTTTCACAAGGAGTGGACTGAGGCTGGAGTTAATGCATCAAGAGCCACCACACACAGACAGATCCTGGACATGGGCTTCAAATGTCGTATTCCTCTTGTCAAGCCGCTCCTGAACAACAAACAACGTCAGAAGCGTCTTACCTGGGCTACAGAAAAAAAGAACTGGTCTGTTGCCCAGTGGTCCAAAGTCCTCTTTTCTGATGAGAGCAACTTTTGCATCTCATTTGGGAACCAAGGACCCAGAGTCTGGAGGAAGAATAGAGAGGCACACAATGCATGATGCTTGAAGTCCAGTGTGAAGTTTCCACAGTCTGTGTTGATTTGGAGAGCCATGTCATCTGCTGGTGTTGGTCCACTGTGCTTCATTAAGTCCAGGGTCAACGCAGCTGTCTACCAGGAGATTTTGGAGCACTTCATGCTTCCTTCCGCAGACGAGCTTTACAGGGATGCTGACTTCATTTTCCAGCAGGACTTGGCACCTGCCCACACTGCCAAAAGTACCAAAACCTGGTTCAATGACCATGGGATTACTGTGCTTGATTAGCCAGCAAACTCGCCTGACCTGAACCCCATAGAGAATCTATGGGGCATTGCCAAGAGAAAGATGAGGGACATGAGACCGAACAATGCAGCGGAGCCGAAGTCCGCTATAGAAGCATCCTGGTCTTCCATAACACCTCAGCAGTGCCACAGGCTGATAGCATCCATGCCACGCCGCATTGCAGCAGTCATTGCTGCAAAAGGGGCCCAAACCAAGTACTGAGTATATATGCATGCTTATACTTTGCAGAGGTCCGATATTGTTCTATTTCCAATCCTTGTGTTATTGATGTCATGTAATATTCTAATTTTCTGAGATTGTGAATTTGGGGTTTTCATAAGCTGTACACCATAATCATCACAATTATACCAAAGTAAGGCTTGACATATCTCGCTTTGCATGTAATGCGTCTATCTCGTATATTGGTTTCACCTTTTGAGTTGCCATACTGACATAAATGAACATTTGCACGATATTCTAATTTTTTGAGTTTCACCTGTAGATATTTACTGTAGAAAAGGTTAGCAAGGGCCAGTTGCCAATACTTAAGCATATACATATACATATCCCAGGCACCTCCAGTCAAAAAGAATGCAAAAAAGCCCTTTGCTTTTTCCCAGACCTGAAAAGATAAAAGCATCAGATTATGTTCTACTCAACAGGTAAAGGAGCAGCTCATGTATAAGCTTAAAAGCAGGACAATTACCATGTCAGGCCCACAAAGAGATTCCCAAAGACTAGGCAAACCAAAATGAAAAGCTAAACTAGCAGCTCAACTGAACAGTCTCCACCTGACCAGACAGAGACAGAAACAGCAAGAATTGACCAAAACAACCCCCACTTGATCTGTAATATCAAGCATCTCTCCATGCCAAATTCACATTCATTCAATCTTGTTCCATAGGAAGAAATTCTCCAATCAATTGGAATTCCCAACTGCTGTTACTGGGCAGACGGCCTGCCTTCACTGACCTTTTTGAGGGATAGAGTCCAAGCTGAACAAGGCTTTATTAGCAATCAAGACTCTCCAAGGGGACTTGTTACCACCTCAGAGCAACCCACAACCAGGCTTCCACCATGCATCCTTCCCCTACATTACTGGAACCCTAGCCCAACAACATGGACTCAAGCTATTAAGCTTGGCCCTAATTTGACATCCCTACACTGGTACTCAGCACTAAAGCAGAGGCTCTGCCAAACTTTGCTCCCATTAGCTCCCTACCTGTCATTCATCCAGTATAAGTACTCACAGGATTTCCAATTGATAACCACACTATGTTCATCTGGTGCCACCTCCACATCTTGTTCCTGGCACAATCCATTCTTCATGTTCCTTTTCTCTTCAAAGACTTCTGCCCACTCTTTTCCATTTGCATCCACCAGGTACTCTCTTTCCTTCATCCCTACAATGCCACCCATCACAACTATCCTTCCTTCTCAGATTTTCTCACCTGCCTGATCTTCTTCCTCCTCTACTCTCTGCCCTTTGTCAGCCACCTTCTTCTCCCTGCCACTCTGGTGTTCCTTAGCAGGGCCACATGTTCAGGCATGTAACTCAATACCTTTCCAATATTCTTGCTACCACAAGAGACACCAACATTAACTCCCAAACTCCATCTAACCACCAACCCCCCACCCTCCCCAAAAGCTCAATCACAACACACCAAACCACTGCTATTTTATTTAAAATGTGATAGGTAGAAAAAGTAATATACTACTTTGAACTCCTTGGAGAAAATAGAAAAGTAACAAATAATACAGAAAGGTAACAAATAATAATTCAGATACTGTCAGTCATTAGTATCTCTTTCTCCCTTAAACTAAAGAATCCCCTGAAATGTTAGCTCAGGCATATTATGGATTTTAGTGCCTCATGAAAAATCAGCATCAAGTTCCATAAGTTATTTAAAAATACTCTCACACCCAAGGACAGAGAAAGCTGTCCTCCTTGCCTCCTAATGAACAATCAGTATAATCACAGACAATCTTCCCCTTTTCTATTTATTACAATAACTCTGGAGAACAGCGTTTGTGAATTGAACAAAAGCACCTCAGACTTGAATGCTGAGAAGTTAACCTTTCACCGTGCCTGAAGGCAAGAACAAACCAAAGAAAAAGGTAACAAAAGATTTTAAAAGGAAAAAAAAAATTGTGCATTATGTTTGAATGCTAACACAAAGGGTAAGATGCTTGCATTTTTGTTTAAGAGCCTAAACCAGAACCATTTAGTATTACAGCGTGTGTGGAAATATCTGCTTCTTCTTTACATAAAGAGGTTCGTGCATGCATCAGATTAATGTTGCTACAGCAGATAGAAGGGGTACCAACAGAAACTGGACTGAGAATTTTATTTCTAAAACAGGAAAACTAATCTTCTGTTTCCACTGGGGTTTAAACTGCTTTCACTGCTGGCTATCCTATAATAAATAATAGAAGAAAAAGGAACCCTTCAAAAGACATATTGTCATGAAAAATCCAGTCACATTAATTTCCAAGCACTGTATGCACCTTTAATTAACAAATTCCAAACCACACAGTAAAACAATAAAACTGGAGACCCAGTTTGGTGTAGTGGTTAAGGTATTGGCCTAGAAACCAGGAGACTGTAAGTTCTAGTCCTGTCTTAGGCATGAAAAACCAGCTGGTGGCTTTAAGCCAGTCCCTCTCTCTCAACCCAACTTACCTCACAGGGTTGTTATGGGGAAAATAGGAGAAGGAAGGAGTATTGGTATGCTTGTTGCCTTGAGTTGTATATGGAAAAAAAAAGTGGGATAAAAATCTAAAAAAAAAAGCTGCTCCTGACAACTTCAAAAAGTTGAAAAGAATAGTTTAATGATATCCTTGCTTAAGATAAATATGTCAACATTACCAGTTGGTGTTATAAAGAAAAATTAAATCACAAAAGACTTAACCTATCATTGACTTTATCTGGTGCCTTGAATAGGAAATGCTGATCAATAGGCTTAACAATATGATTCTAGGCCCAACACTGATGAACAGTGAAAAAGGGAAGCTCCTTGTGGTTTAGCACATTGTTTAAACTATTCAGGTTTTGTTTCTTCCCCAGGGTTGTCCCGAGTGGAAGAAGCTAACATTTTTAGTTCAGATGATATGCTAAACACAGCATGGGTGGCTCAATCTTCCCTTTTGTTTAAGAGAAATCACCAGATGTGTTTGATAAACCTCCTTCTCAATCATAAACCATAAGATGGCTCGTTCTGCACTCTGTATCTGAAAGGACTTTGTAGCTCACGGGGCTTGCCCTCAAGTCCCCTGGAACCAGCTTGTCTTCTCCTGAAATCTGAGTCCTTCAACATACTACAGACAACCCAGACAGCCCATTTCTGGATGTCACTGGGTTAGCACAGCTGGAATCATGTTGCAATTCTGCATGTACAATGCCATCCCTTTAAGCAAACCTAATTAAAACCTCATTTATTCTGACATATGGTTGCTATAGTTTTGCGCACTTGGCAACTTGTCAAAGATTTCAATAGCCGTTACAACAGAACTTAAAATAGCTGGTAAGTTTTATGTGAAGGAGAATTTCATTCTACACGAAATCAATATTGATACAACAGCACCATGTTCAATATGTATGCTGTGATGCTGAATGATGTTTCACAGAACTCAGGTCAAATACAGATAGAAAATACGCAGTTTGACAAGGAATTCCAAAAGGTGAAAATGGGGCATGGATATTAGGCATCCATGTGAGTATTTATAAGAAATTGGTGCCTTGACTCAATTGCTGGAAAGATGGTGCTCAAAAAGTAACCCTGGTCTATATGATGTTGTCATGTGCTATAGTGGCTCCCTTTTGGAAGTTCTTCATTTAAAAAATTTGTTCTGGAAGAGTGAATTATTCTTGTAGATACACATGCTCTTTTCAATTATTTACCAATGGCTTGCAAACTTAACAGAAAGACAACAGAAATGGATATTGTGCACTTTTATGATTGAACAATAACAATACCAAAAAACTGGAAAGATTTCTATTCTCCTCCAATTATACAATGTTCTGAGGAGATCACCTCACTTTCTACATCAGCAAAAGTCAAAACTGGAAGACTATGTAGAAATTGGGGTTGCAGATACTTGTTGATATGCCTAATTTCTCTGTCTTCTATTAATAAAATGACTAAACATTAATAATTTAATTGCATAATATAACTTGAATATAGAGATGCCAAGTTTTCTATATGTGCTTTTGTGGCTTTTTTATTCTTGTTCTTCTGCAAAAAAAAAAGAAAGAAAGAAAAAAGGTTATTCCCATCAGAGTGCACTTCTGAGTTCAGAAGAATTGTAGCAAGGATGTCACATTCCACAAGAGTAGATTCTCTAGGTCCAGACATCAAGAGACATCTAAACTTAATATAGTCCCTCAAGTCATTTCATTTACATGGGCCATAAGATCAAGACTGGTGCTGAATACTTCAGAATACTCAGCTTTGGACAGAAATATTCATGAGATGAATCTTCTCTAACAAGGTGCCAAGCAGACATTTTACATAATGTGACCAATGATTTGGGACAACAGGAACTGTAATCCAGTAAAATCTGGTGTATATCAGATTAAGGAAGAAACATTAACGTAGCATTATTTAAGGAGAGATCCATCTAAAGACATGAAATAAAGAGCTTCTCTCATCCTACCTGGTTTTTACTCAGAAATTATTTTGCAAAGGACACAACTATGGTCTAACAAACTTACTTTTTTTAGCACCAATGAGTCAAATCAAACCAAGTTTCTGCTAGGATTTATCAGATCAACAGCATTAACTTCAGTTTACACCCAGACCAGAAGAACAGATGCAAGGGGTATGACTTAAGAGAATACCTACCCTGAAGGTCATCCATTCATCTATACTGCAAGAGACAGTGAGCCATCACTTTCCCATGTAGAAAGAATAACATTTGTGTAAGACAGAAAGAGATGACATTGCTCCCTGTTAATTTGTCTCCTAAACTGAAGAACAACAAGCTGGATTTTCTGATGATTAGAAAGGACAGACATTGTTTATGCTGCAAAAGAGAACATCTTGTATGCAGTGGCTGTGGGAAAACATGAATTAATTTATAAACACTGCCAAGAGCTCACTGTTTCTGCAAACAGGGTAAGTGGGCAGATGAGACAGAGACACAAGTAAGAGAGAATGAGTCAGTTTGGTGTAGTGGTTAAGATACCATGCTAGAAACTGGGAGACCGTGAGTTCCAGTCCTGCCTTTGACATGAAGCCAGCTTGGTGACCTTGGGCCAGTCACTGTCAGCCCTAGGAAGGAAACAATAGCAAACCACTTCCCAAAAAACCTCGCCAAGAAAACTGCAGGGACTAGTCCAGGCAGTCACCAGAAGTCAACGCTGACTCGAAGGCACAGATACGTATGATACACATACACACACACACACACATCTGACTGTAAACAGATATGTAAAAAGCTCAAACTGAAGGCTGGCCTGAAACAATAAGTGACCAAGTCATATCCATCCATCCATTCCCTGGGTGAGTACTTGGACAGAATCAGCATTGTAAAACACAAATGTCATTGTCAAAGAATCTATTTGATAATAAAAAGAGCTCAGGAACAACCGTTTCCCCAGAATTATTGCCAAGCACTACCACACCATCTTTGCATCCTTTTGGGCTATCAGCCAGCTGCTAATCACTATAGGCCTTTGCAGTTTAAGTTCTGCAAATAAACAAACCACACTATGGAAGCAACTGGCACAAAGTCCTTTCCTCAGTAGTAGCAGACTCAACCCTGTTGTGTCGCTTAGTACCTTTCACCTGTTTGCCAAGGCTGCAACATTTATATTTCCAACTAGCAACTCATCTGAAAAGTAAGAAAAAAATATGGAAGAATGGATGGAAGCTTGCTGAGATAGCATATCTGGTCTATCGTGTGCTAGCAGCTACACATAACATGTGTGCCTGCTCACATCATGTCAACATATGTTAGCAATAAAAAACCCAACACGTTAGCAGTAAAGAACCAGTAAAACACACACACACACACACACACACACCGCATGACATGCCCTCATCTATTTTGTCTAAAGTAGCCTTCGCTCCTTCTTCATTAAGAGCTATAAAAGACTATCCAGCCTTGGTCACAGGCTCTGGGATAAGAGAACAGACCGGAAACACACTGACCCCACTTATTAGCAAGAGAAGCCAAGGCCGCTGGGAGGGAGGGACGAAAGGACACTGTGGCAAGAGGGGAAGAAAGTCTTTCCTCATCTGTTAAGACAGGACATCATAACTGTCACAATTAACTGCCCCAGGACTACAGACTCAAAGGGGTGCCTCTTCCATCGAACTAAGCGCTCCCGGACTGTGTGGTCTAAAGGCCGTGTATACAATCTCCTGGAAGGTGCTTTCCCTCAAAAAGCAGGACACAAATCTAAGTACAAAAATGATAGGCGCTGGCAGCATTTTAACAAGAGATGAAACAGGCAATCTGTAAAGAGATGCAGGTGCAAACAGCAGGGGAGACGCTCTGGAGCAGGGTTCCTCACCTCAGCCACTTTAAGACGGGTGGACTTCAACTCCCAGGATTCCCCAGCCAGCATGGCTGGCTGGGGAATCCTGGGAGTTGAAGTCCACCCGTCTTAAAGTGGCCGAGGTTAAGGAGCCCTGCTCTGGGGGCAAAGAGGCGAACCGGGTTCAAAGCAGTCCCTCTACCACAGCACGGCTAATACTACCGGTAGAGCCTCCTGCACCAGTGGCCACCTCAGGAACTACGCAACGTGCAACAGGCCTAGCTGAAGGCGGTCTCAGCGTTGTCTCCGGGAAGCCTCCGGCCGACCTTGCTCCGAATCTCTCGGCCGCCCCTCGCCCAGACGCAGAGGGCCCAACGGAAGTTTCCCCTCCGGCCTCGGGCAGGCGCAGGAGCGGAGAGCCGAAGGCAGCCCGGGCAGGGGAGGAGGACGGCCGGCCGCTCCGGCATGGGGAAGGCTGCTCCGGGAGCCGCTCGGCCCTGCAGCCCGCGCGAGCCCCCCGGGATAGGCCCCGCCGGGCCGGGAGCAGCCTGAGGCGCCTCCGTCTCCGCAGCAACGCGCCCCCCCCGGAGGCAGACGCGCCCGCTCACCCGCTCGGACGCGTCCCGGGGCCGGAGCTGGTTCCGGCGCTGGCGCGCCCGCTGGCCGCTCGGTAGGGCCGGCCGGCCCGGGCAACTCGGCGCGGAGGGACGGCGCGCGGGCAGCGCCTGGACGAGAGACCCCGCCCTCCGCCCGCCGACTTTCGCGAGAGCGCCGAGGGGGCGGGCCTCGGCAGGGCGCTGTCAATCAGAACCGGGCGGACCCAATTGTCGAGCGCGCCTCCCCCCCCGGCACCAATGGCAAAGCGGTCCTTCTCTTCCGGGCGGAGGCCAGAGGGAACCAATCGCCGTTCAGCAGAGGAAGCCGTGGCCAATCGCAGGGCACCGGGGGCGGCGCGGCCCCTCTCCCCAGCGAGAGAAATCCCTCCGCGGCGCCTTCCGAGCGCTGGGGGCGGAGCTTCCGGGGAGGTGTGCGCATGCGGATTGGGCTTGGCCCCTCCCTGCCCGGCTCCTGCTTCGAGGCGGGCCTCTCCGCACGCAGCAGGCTAGGCTGCAAGTTCAGGTTGTGCGGGCCTTCCAAGGCAAGCTGGTTTTGAGCTGGCCGCGCCACACGCTAAACCATAATCCACGCTCCGCTCACCCCGTGCTATGCCAGAGGAAGAGATAGGACAGCTGAACGGTGTAGTCCTGGGGGGAACAGACCTTCCAGAGGTCAAGGGAGTTGTGGATGGGATGAGGGGAAAGAGTCCCTGGAAAACCACGCTCATATTTTTTTTAATAACTTTTAATCATGTATTTATGATTTTAATTTGATGTAAGCCGCCCAGAGGCCCCCATTGTGGGGAGATGGGCGGGGACAAGTTTACTAAATAAAATAAATAAATAAAATATTCCACGTACGTGTTTGAGATCACACAAAAGAGCATTAAATGCCGATTTCTGCTGCAGGGGAACTTCGGCAGACAGGTTTGCGTTTCCCTGCCCCTCATCTACCGTCTTCTTGAATTTAACTGATGGTTTGCAACAAAACAATTCATGGCTTAGCAGGATGGAAGTGATAGATTTTATATAATCACATACAAATATATATATTTCATATTTAGTATTTGCACATAACATACATATATATATATATTGAAACATTAAGGGCTTTCATCAAGGATTTCTGTATCCTGTTTCCTTCCTTAAGTTTGTAAGCTTGGAGGCCTTTTCCACTAACCTTGATAGGTAAGAAGCTGTGCCCGTAGAGGGAAGATAGGTGTACATTCCAAGGATAGTTTTCCTAGGGAAAAGGTGTTCAGTTAACGGTCAAGGGGCCCAGAAAGGAAGGAAGGAAGGAAGGAAGGAAGGAAGGAAGGAAGGAAGGAAGGAAGGAAGGTCCTAATATGGAATGGTACTGAGGTGGGAAATGGGTGACCGAGTAAGGGGTGGTATTCTAAAGGAGGGGCTGAATGAAATTACAATATACATTGTGCCAGAAGGAGGGGGTCAAGCGCGGCCACCCACCTATCAGCTTGCTGTCATCGCTTTGGCTTTTGGGTGAAGAATAAAGAACATGCAACTGCCTGTTGTCTCTTTGATCCCAGCTCAGAAACAAACTGGTAAATAATTCTAACAGAAGGACTTACATTACAGGACTTGGCCATATCTTTGAACATGCGGAGTCTCCAGCGCTGCTGCTTCATACACGGATGAAGGAAGCAGGTCAGATGAATGAACGAATCTTTATTACAGCCAGAGATAGAAGGTAAAACTGAAAACAACTAAAAAAATAAAAAGTACAGGTAATTGTAATAGTTGATATAAAAAGTACGTTACAACTGTGGGAGATCTTTCACTAAATGATACCTGATTTTCATGGCTGCTGTGTCAGGTTCGGTCAGCACGAGGTTTCAGGGAAGCACGGGGCTGCAGGGAAGCTCGCAACCAGACCACGCGGAATCCACCAGCGGTAGCTAGCGGGGAAAAGAGGAACCGAAAGCGCCGCTAATTAACGAGCCACCTGCGGCCAGCTAAACAGGAAAACCGCAGCGGAAGCTTTTAATTACGAACTGATAACGGCGCGAGCAAGCAAGGAACGGGGCCGCAGGGCAGCGAAACAAGATCGCAACGCAGCACAGAACCCGCGGGTCTGCACGTAGCAGGGAGGGGCCAACCCAGCCGGAGGGGGACTGGCAATCAAGGACAATGGACTCTGACCGACCCTGCCATCATGAACGATCAGGGGGGACATTGGGGGGCCTAATTGCCCACAGCCGCAACGCGATCACGAGGCGGGAAAAAGCGCGGGAAGGGGGAATATAACAAGTGATGCAATTGTACCAAGCCAGTCCTGGCTTTGCTTGTGACTACTACGTTACGCATGAGTAAACCTTCTTTGTGAACCACACGTGTCACGAGAGTTTCTCTGTCGAACGGGGCAAATCTCACATAAAGCCAGGACTCACCGTCAGCGCTACCCGGTACCACCGAGGAGCGTTTTCTTTCTCAATACAGGCATGACCAGCGACGAGGAATCCGTGGGTCAGCTGGAGCGCGAGGGATCCAGGCTCGCGGAAGGGCGGTCGGAGCCGCCCGGGAGCGACGGGGCAGCGGCCAGGGCCGGGCGCACTCCATCCGAGCGGTGGTCGATGGGCGTGAATCAAGGACCAGACGATTCGGGCGTTACGATGACCCGGGGTTCGGGGTTCCGGGACCGAGAGTGGAGCGAGAAATTCGCCCGACTAGAGGAGAGAGTCGAGCGACGCCTAGACGCCGTGGAGGCGATGCTCCAGACCCTACTGCAGAGAGTGGGGCCACCGGCGGTAAACGAGGAGGCGAGCGACAGGGGGGCGGTCCGACACCCCCGCCGGCACCACCCACGGCGCCCCGGTCGGAGGACCAACGGGCGGCAGACGCCCTGAGACTTCGAGGTATCACTGGGAAGTTCTCAGGGGACCCCGAACAGCTGCCGCACTTTCTGACGCACGTCAGGGGGTTCATGCAGAGGGGTGGTCACCTATTCGCTAGAGACGAGGACAGGGTATCCTACGTGGCCGAGCTGCTAGATGGCCAAGCCGCCAGCTGGGTGATCGGGCTGTACGATGCCAACGCGGCGGAACTACGGAGTTTCCCGGACTTCATGCAGGCGCTCCGGGACAGATTCGAGGACACATTGAGCGCCAAGCGGGCGGAGGACGACATCCTACAATTCAGGCAGCGGGGCAAATCGGTATCGGAATATGCCCTGGAGTTCCGGAGGTTGGCCGAGAAGCTCGCGGACTGGCCGGAGTCCCTGAAGGTGAAGTATTTTAAGAGGGGACTCAACCCAGAGATCCTGGAACGGGCACTGGGGCGGGACGACCCGGCCACAGTGAAGGATTGGATCTGGCTGGCCGGAACGGCGGAATCGGCGTGGCGGCAGATCCAACAGAGCACAAGACGACGGGACCAGACGAGGGACCGGCCGAGGGAGAGGACCCCGAGGAGAGACGGAGCGGTCGACGGCAGTCCACCGGGAGGCGAGAGGCGACCAGAGCCCCGAATCTGTGTTTCCGATGCGGAGGCAGAGGCCACCGAGCGGCGCAGTGCCCGACGGAGCGGGAAGGCGCCCCACCACGGCCCGAAGTCAAAACCCCGCGTGCGAACGGGAAAAGGACCGGTGACCGACCGCGGAAGGGGGCAGTGGCGGCGGTGACCGAGAAAGGACGCGGGGGTGGTCGACCCCAGAGACAGCATCCTCCGGAGAGGACTCGGAGCCGGCGGGAAACGAGGCGCGCTCGCACTGAACGGCGTCCCAGTGCGAGCAGGGGAGTCGAGGCGCGCGGACCCAATAGGAGACGAGGACTGCCCACCGTTCCGGGTGAGGATACACGTCCGGGGGTGAGATCCGGAGGGAGGCGCAGCTACGGGCGCTACTGGACTCGGGCTGCACCCACTGCTTGATGCACCCAGCGGTGGTCTCGGGGCTCGGGCTACAGCTGAGGCGCCTCCGGGAGCCCATTTCATTCAGCCAGTTAGATGGCACGCTGGCAGGGGGGGGACCAGCTCAGTATTACACCGAGCCGGTCCAGATGACGATCGGGAGTCACCGGGAAGAACTGAGGTTCGTGGTGGTCCCGGTGGCCGACTACGCGGTGGTACTCGGCTTGGCGTGGCTGCGGCGGCGGAACCCACGAGTCGACTGGACGGCGGAGGCAGTGCGGTTCGGGGTCGACAGACCGGCGAGGGGCGAGAGCAGAGGGGACCGAGCCGCGGAGACGGAGGCAGCCGCAACCACCGGCGGACAAGCGGAGGGTCCGGGACACCGGGAGACGGGACGAGAGCAGATGGGGCCCGAGACCCGGGCGGCGACAGCAACAGCAGCAGCAGCAGCAGCAGCGCCGGGACCCCGGAGACCCGCCACGATCCCGAGGCGAGGGAGGCAGCGGCGACTGGCGAGGCAACCGCAAAGCGAGGGGCCGGACCCGGGGAACCCCCGACGGGCGGCGGAATCCCGAGGCAGTATCGAGACCTGGCGGCAGCGTTCGGGGAGAAGGAGTCTGACCAGCTCCCACCACACCGGCCCAGTGATTGCGCCATCGAGCTAGAGCCAGGAGCGACCCTGCCTAAGCCAAAAATGTACTCCCTGTCGAGGAGGGAGATGGGAGCCCTGCGCGAGTTCATAGACAAGAACCTAGCACGGGGATTCATCCAACCCGCGAAGTCACCATTAGCGGCCCCGGTGTTATTCAGTGAGAAGAAGGACGGCTCGCTCCGTATGTGCGTAGACTACCGGGGGCTGAACGCAATCAGCACGGAGTACAAATACCCCCTCCCCTGATGAAGGACTTGATGTCGCATCTGTCGAAGGGGAGGGTGTTCACAAAACTGGACTTGCGCGAAGCCTACTTCAGAGTTAGGATCCGCGCAAAAGATGAGTGGAAGACGGCGTTCAACACCCCGCTCGGAAGCTACCAGTTTTCCGTGATGCCGTTCGGATTAAAAGGGGCCCCGGGGGTATTTATGCAGCTAATTAATGAGGTGCTGCACGACCTACTCTACCGGGGCGTCCTGGTCTACCTGGACGACATCCTCATCTACACCGAGACCCTGGCGGAGCACGTGAGCCTGGTGCGCACGGTGCTCCAGAGACTGCTGAAGGCACAGCTGTACGCAAAGCTCTCAAAATGCGAGTTCCATCGAGAGCAACTAGACTACCTCGGCTACCGAATATCCAGCCGGGGAATTGAGATGGACCCGGCGAAAGTAAGGGATGTCCTGGGCTGGGAAGCGCCGCGAACCCGGAGGCAACTCCAAAGCTTCCTAGGGTTTGCGAACTTCTATCGTCAGTTCATCCCGAACTTCGCCCAAATCGCCCTTCCCCTAACCGACCTGCTAAAAACCAAGGGCACTGGGAAACCCCCAAGCCCAGCATGGCACTCGCGTGGACTGCAGAATGCCAGGGGGCGTTTGAGGAACTAAAACAGCGGTTCACCGCGGAGCCGATCCTGCGCCATCCCGACCCAGACCGGCGGTTTATAATCCAAGTGGATGCATCAGACGTGGCAACGGGAGCAGTCCTGCTCCAACCCAGCCCGGAGGGGCCATCCACCCGTGCGCCTACGCCTCCCGCAAATTCACCGAGACGGAGAGGAGGTGGATGGTGTGGGAGAAAGAGGCGTACGCGGTCAAGTGGGCGCTGGCCACGTGGAGGCATCTACTGGAGGGGGCAACTGAACCGTTCGAGGTGTGGACGGACCATAAGAACCTCGAGGCCCTGAAGACCCCGCGTAAGCTATCCCCCAAACAGGCACGGTGGTCCCAATACTTCGGGAGGTTCAGGTTCACACTGAAACACATCCCCGGGAAGCGCAACTTCTTAGCGGATGGACTGTCTCGCATGCCCCAACACGCCAGCCTACGGGAGGAGATCGTGGACTCCGTCATCCCCGCCAGCAGGCTGGCTGCAAAGGCGGTGACCCGAAGCCAGACCAAGGGGGAGCGACGGGACGCGGCGTCTGAAGTAAGGCAAGGGTTCGCGGAGGCAGCGGAGCGGGACGGTTGGCTCAAGCAGAACCGAGAGGCGCTAACCGGCCAAGAGGGGTTGTGGTGGCACGAAGGAAAGCTGTACGTGCCCGAGGGTTGCCGACGGGAGGTCATGGAGAGAGCCCACGACAGCCGGAGCGCGGGGCATTACGGCTTCGTAAAGACACTCCACTTAATCCGGCGGCAGTTTTGGTGGCCCACGCTCCGGAAGGACGTGGAGGCGTACTCGGGGGGGTGCCCGGTGTGCGCAACGGCGAAAGGAGCCAAAGGCAAACCTAGAGGCCTACTCCAGCCGGTAGCGGAACCCGACGGCCCTTGGCAAGAGGTCGCCATGGACTTCATAGTGGAGCTCCCGGAGAGTAAGGGGAAGACCGCCATTTGGGTGGTCACGGACTTATTCTCCAAACAAGCGCACTTTGTAGCGTGCCGGCGAGTCCCCACGGCCGAGGGGCTGGCGAAACTGTTCGTGCAACATGTCTACCGACTCCACGGCGCACCTCGACGTATCGTCAGCGATCGGGGCGGCAACTTCATCGCGCGGTTCTGGCGGGAGTTCCTGAAGCGGGTGGGGACGAAACAAGCCCTATCCTCCGCGGCGCACCCGCAGACGGACGGAGCCACGGAACGCCTGAACGTGGGGCTCGAACAGTACCTGCGCTGCTACGTGGGGCACCAACAGGACGATTGGGCGGAGCTACTACCATTCGCGGAGGTGGCATACAACAACGCCGTCCACAAGAGCACCGGGTTCTCTCCGTTCAAAGTAGCCACCGGGAGAGAATTCGTCCCCATGCCGGAGCTGCCTCAGCCGGAATCCCAGATCAACTCCCTGGACGCCTGGTTCGCCCAAATCGACGAGACCCGGCGAGCGGCGCACGCGGCATTGCAAAGAGCCAAAGCCGACTACAAGAAGCACGCGGACCGCAAGAGGCTCCCCGAGGAAAAGTGGAAAGTGGGGGACCAGGTGTATCTGTCAACCAAAAACCTAAAGACGCACCAGGCATCGAAAACTCAGCCCGAGGTTTGTGGGGCCGTTCCCCATTTCGGAGATCATCAATCCGGTGACCGTCAGGCTGACGCTCCCGAAAAGCCTCGGGAAGATCCACCCGGTGTTCCATTGCAGCCTGCTAAAGTTGCACCAGCCGGGGAACGCCTGGCACAAGGCGGAGGGAGTACCACCACCCATCATGGTCGGGGAGGAGCAGCATTTCGAAATCAACCGGATACTGGACGCCCGGAGGCACAAGGGGCAGACCCAGCTCCTAGTGCAATGGAAACATTTCCCCAAGTCCCACAGCGAATGGGTGAGTAAAGCCCACATAAGGGCGCCGGACCTAGTGCGGGACTTTTACAGTAAATACCCCGGGAAGCCGAAATAGGACCGAGGGGGGGAGTTGTCGTCAGGGGGGCGGCATGTCAGGTTCGGTCAGCACGAGGTTTCAGGGAAGCACGGGGCTGCAGGGAAGCTCGCAACCAGACCACGCGGAATCCACCGGCGGTAGCTAGCGGGGAAAAGAGGAACCGAAAGCGCCGCTAATTAACGAGCCACCTGCGGCCAGCTAAACAGGAAAACCGCAGCGGAAGCTTTTAATTACGAACTGATAACGGCGCGAGCAAGCAAGGAACGGGGCCGCAGGGCAGCGAAACAAGATCGCAACGCAGCACAGAACCCGCGGGTCTGCACGTAGCAGGGAGGGGCCAACCCAGCCGGAGGGGGACTGGCAATCAAGGACAATGGACTCTGACCGACCCTGCCATCATGAACGATCAGGGGGGACATTGGGGGGCCTAATTGCCCACAGCCGCAACGCGATCACGAGGCGGGAAAAAGCGCGGGAAGGGGGGAATATAACAAGTGATGCAATTGTACCAAGCCAGTCCTGGCTTTGCTTGTGACTACTACGTTACGCATGAGTAAACCTTCTTTGTGAACCACACGTGTCACGAGAGTTTCTCTGTCGAACGGGGCAAATCTCACATGCTGCACAGTATTTTGCTACAATCCGAGTTATAAACAATTTACAATCTGAAAAAAGGATGAACATATAGATATTGTCAGATCACCCAGGGTACTGATGTAAAAGAGGCAGAATATAGGCATTATGAATATCTCTATAGATGGTACAATAAAATAACGTGTTGGACTGTTTCAGCATCTTCTGTTCCACATGGGTAAACACGTTTCTCAAATGAGATTTTAGAATATCTTCCCTGTAGTATTGCCAAAGGCAAAATACTATGCCTTGTCCAGAAGAAAGCTTTCCTTAGTCTGGAGAACATCAGTAAAAAGAGATAATTGGCTGTTTCCCAAAAGTCCTTTGTCACCTAAGTCCTATTTCTCTGTAACAAGCTATTTACTTCTCCCTGAAATTCGATATCCTTAAATCTGGGAGAAGTGTGTGTTTGGCACGGTCATAGCCCAAGATTTGTAGAATCTCTGATGATAACCCACAAGTCATTAGATTTTGTTCTATGCCATCGTTCCAGCTTAAGGGGCAGTCATCAATCACGTTACTCAATGATGTGAGTAATCCTGAGAGGAAGAACTGGACCTTCAGCCAGTAGCTTAACATGCCCTAATCTCAATTTTAGGTTTCTAACCTGAATAGACTTTGGCAATGCCTCCATGTGCTGCAACTATAAATCTTAGAACTTTAGTTTGGAGCACCTCAGGGGCATTATTCCTAGCATGAAGGCTCACCTGGGCTCTGTACAGTATTTGGGCTAAGGTTTTAGCTTGAAACAGTTTCAAAGCAACCTGTAATAATTTGCCTCCTTTAGTAAAATAGAATTGTTTGATGCCATTTGCAGATCTTAATGCTGTCTGGGGGACATAATCATGATGGGCTCTCCATGTTCCCTTGGAGTGGAAAACAAGACGTGAACCTGTTCAGCCGGGCAGGTTGTTCCAGCTTTGTTCCAGCTTTGAATTTTAAGTCTCCTTTTTGGTACTGGAATGAAGATTGACCTCTTCCAATATGTTGGCCACTGTGTGGTTCTCCAGATTTGCTGGCATAGCTTGATTAGAACCTTGACTGATTCTTCCTCTATTGCTTGCCATATTTCTGTAGGTAGTTCCAGGAGCCTTCTGACTTGGTAATGACTGGAGTGCTAATCTAACTTCCTCTTCTAGTACTAGAGGTTCTTATAAGTAGGGAATATCTTCTAAAGTATTTTGAATGTTGAAATCTACTGTACAGTAATTCAGTATACTCTTTCCATCTTTTTTTTTTATCATCTTTGAATTGGTTACTATCTGTCCATTGGCATCCTTTAGCATGCCAATTCAAGGTTGGAGCCGCCTTCTGAGTTCAGAGATTTTTTGGAAGACTTTCCTTGTTTTACCATGTCTGTTTCCCTCTTCAGTGTCTTTATAGATGTTGTAATACTGCTTCTTATCTCTTCTAACAGCTCTCCAAAACTTGTTAAATTCCTTCTTGAGATTTTTCTCTTTCTTGGCTTCTCTTCTTGGCAATTTCCATGGCTTGTTTTGATATCCAGGTTGGTTTCTTCTGTTTCTTTATCTTTGGCAGTCTCTTTTCACATTCATTCTTAACAACTTCTTTAAGTTCATTCCACAGTTCCTCTAGCTCTTTATCAATGAGGTTCAGGACTTCAAAGCAATTCCTGATATTCTCCTTGAAATTGGTGGATATATGCTCAAGTTTATATTGTAGAAACTTGTTGGCTTTCTTCCAACAGGTTGGCACCTGGTCATGTCTCTGATGCTGTAACTGAGCTCCTCCACCTCCCTTTTGCAATAATAATTTGAATTTTATACACTCCATCTGGTGATGTCCATGTATACAGGTGTCATTTTGGTTGTTTGAAGACAGTGTTGGCTATAAAGAAATCGTTGGAGTAGCAGAAATTGGTAAGTCATTCTGCTTCATTTTGGTTTCCTAAACCATACATTTCAACTACATTTTCCTCCTTAATATTTCCAATTTTGGCATTCCAGTCTCCAGTCACAAGCAGCATATCTTGCTTGCATGACCTATTTATTTCAAATTCAACTTTGAGACTCATCAATCTCCTATTCTTCTGCATCAGTGCTTGGAGCATAAACTTGGATGATGGTGATATTAAAGGGTTATCTACAAAGTCTGGTTTATATTATTCAATTGCACTGTAGCCAAGTACTGTTTTTGTATACCCTTCCTACCTATAAAAGCAAGACCATTCCTTTTTCATGTTCTGAGTAATAAACAGTACAATCTTCTGACTGAAAGTATCCAATCCCAGTCCATCTCAATTTGCTGATGCCTGTCAATTTCATTTCATCTTTTGTGTTGAGCTTTTCCGTATTCATGCTTCTTATGTTCTGTGTTCCTACTGTAATGCTGTCTTTACAGCTTTGAATTTTTTTTCCTGTATGGCAACATCAGGGACAACTAGATGTCCCAAAGACTTTAATCTAGCCATATCATAAGCACCATTAGAACTCTGAAAGATCCCCAGGTCTTCCTTGGTAGCAGGTTGAGTACCATCTGACAATGAGGGGACCATTGTCTAGCATTATATCATCAATCATATTAATTTCCTATTCGTGTGGTTTTCTTGGTAAAAATACAGGGGTGGTTTATCATTGTCTTCTCCCACACAATATGAATTGATGCCTTTGCCATTGTCCCTAAAGTGTCGTTTGCCTCCAACTTCTCCCTATATTGCTGCTGCTTAATACAGATGCCTGGTTGCTTTAGCTGGGGTGACCTTCATGCATGGGTGAGCTTGCTGGGGATATACGCTCTTGGCGTACATTCCTGACATTGTTCACTCATCCCTCCCAGGAACACCTCCCACAATGAGGCAGCACAGCAGAATTTGGAGGGGGGGATTAGGGTGTAATTATGAGGAAATGAGGCGGGACTACAGAGTGAATGGGATTCTGAAAGAACAAAGAGACAATATCTCAGGAACAGAATTTCTTTTAGGGGGCTGCTTTCCCCTGCTTTCCCAGAGCTCTGCTCAGGATCTTTTTCCAGCTTATCAGCATCCCTCAGCCTCCTTAATGTTCTACAGCTAGCCTGACAATGTCATCTTCCTGGGAAAGTGTTTTTCCGTAATGGGGAGGACGGTCCAGTGTAACATCATGTAGCTGAACCACTGCTTTTTTCCTGGGAAGATGTATTTTCATTAGGGCAGTGTTGTCCAAACTTGGCCACTTTAAGATGAGTGGACTTCAACTCCCAGAATTCCCCAGCCAGCCATGCTGGCTGGGGAATTCTGGGAGTTGAAGTCCACTCATCTTAAAGTGGACAAGTTTGGACAACACTACATTGGGGTTCCTACACTTGAGTTTCAAGATACCAACCCCTTGAAGGTTCAGTGGCTACCAACTCTAAAAAGGTCGCAATTTACTGCTCAGTTATAATTTAATTTCTTTGGGACCAGGCATTTTCAAGGTTTATATCTTCTCTGTTTACATCTTCTTAAGACAATACCCGCCACCCATGTTAAATCAAATGATCCCCTTTTATTGGAGCCGCCAGTATCTCCTTCTGAGAGTCAAAAGTTAGTTATCCAACAACAGTGACAAAATAATAAAGCTTCAGGCAAAGACTTAATTCTACCTATTTTTTTAAGCTAAATCCAACCTGATAGGTGTCACTGTTAGCCCCTCTCCTCACTGCCATAAATAAGTCTGTATGAATGCCTAATTTTTATAATTCTTCCAACATATAAAAAGGAGATAGTGTGTCCCTGCATGTTATTTGTCCAATTAGTCTTATTTCAGTATTTAGTAAACTATATGCCAGGTTTTACATCACAAAGTTTTGGACTGGCTGCATGTTGAGGTGCCTGGGCTGGCTGGTTTCAGGTCTGGACACACTCCAATGAACCCGTGTATAATTCTACCCCATTTAGTGGAGAAATACTATAGATCTCCCCAATGGATCCCTCTATATCACCTTCATAGATCTAAAGGTGGCATTTACATCTATACCCCAAGAGAAACTCCGGAGAAAATTAGCAGTCTTAACCGTTGATTACCACCTTCTCAAACTGATTATACAGTTATATTGAGACACTATCACACAGGTCAAGCCAGCCAGGCTATGAAGATCAGGTTCCTTCCCCAGGCACTAGGCCAGGATGTCAGTTGAGCCTATAATAATAATAATAATAATAATAATAATAATAATAATAATAATAGTAGTAGTAGTAGTAGTAGTAGTAGTAGTAGTAGTAGTAATACATTGGATTTATTCTCCGCCCATCTCCCCCCAATGGGGAACTCTGGGCAGCTCACAAAGTACAACTTAACCGCACATACATGTACAACTAATATACATCTATATTAACTACATCTATATACAATAGATGTAGTTAACTACAATATAGATGTAGTTAAATTGGCAGTATGCTATGGTGCTTTGGTTTATGTATTAAGCTTATGTTTTTGTTCAGGGGTGGTGGTTAAATCTATCTTTCATGGTTTGTTGTGAGCATCGTATTGAAGAAGGGCAGCCATATACATTTTCTAAATAAATAGCTTATGGTAGGAACCTGTTTTCACCTGTAAAGGGGTAAAGCAAGGATGCATCCTTGCCCCCTGGCTGTTCAACCTTTATATTGATGACAGTGTTGAGGGTTTTTGCCAATCCAGAATTTCAATCTCCGTACCTTGCCAATCACCTCATATCTATTCTTTTATATGCAGGTATATACGCCCTGGGGTTTAAGAGGGAAGGAAGGAAAACACAGGCAGACTTGCAAGGTTCTGTTGTTATAGCCTATCTCAATAAAGTGTAGTTCTATCTTCCTGTCAAGTCAATTTCCTGATCT
Organism: Python bivittatus; assembly: GCF_059951505.1. Classification (NCBI taxonomy): domain Eukaryota; kingdom Metazoa; phylum Chordata; class Lepidosauria; order Squamata; family Pythonidae; genus Python; species Python bivittatus. The sequence goes on along the minus strand of NW_028277053.1, from coordinate 4,860,762 downwards.
GGTCCACCTCAGGGCTGATGTGTGTCTATAAGAAGATTTCAGTCTTCAGCTCTATACAGGCTAAATTTTTAAAAACAGTAGTACCCATTCCTCACTTCAGCTCTAATGCTGCAATGCAAATAAAATTGGGGTGCATTTCTTTTGGGGCCAATACAAGACTATGCCACTTAAGGTCTTGGGCAAAACAGATCCTTTGGGGCACCTCCTTGGTTCAGCTTACAGTGAATCACAGATTAGTACCCACCCTGTGCAGACAAACTGATCAGGGTCTGATGTATTGTGGTCTGTCAATACTAGCTTTACTTACTTTGGGCCTCAATAAAACGTTAGCAGAATTCAAGCAGAGCGTCTGCAACTTCAGTATTCAGTTGGATGAGGCCCAAATCTCCCATCTTTATTATAGTAGAATTGCCCCGTCCTCCTGGAGTGTTCCTAGTTATTTTTTAAAGATTGTGCGTGGTCCACATAGGAGGCTTTTTTCTCTGGCTCGAATCAATGCCCTACCCATCTGATTGACCATTGGAAGATATTTCAACTTTTTGTATGGAAATCACATTTGTGTATGTTCAAAAATGTGGTTGAATCCATATCTTATGTTCTGTTGAAGTACCTGCTTTATACACAGTGACAATCAGAACTCATAACCTCAGTTATTAGAAGTTTAATTTCCCTCATGATGAGGAAGTCACTACTTTCCTTTTAAGTAGCCAATCTTTAAATGTATGGAGGGTGGCAGCAATGTTTTAACTCTAGCTTTAGCTTAGAGGAACCAGCTGGCTTTGGCTTCTGTGTAATTTATATCTATGAATGTTTTAACTGTTGTATGTAAGATTTGTTGGTATGGTCTTGGACCATAAATTAATGGTGCAGGAAAGTGAATGCATTCAGGAAATAAGCCACTTGGAGCCTTTGGAAATAGAGCAGCATATAAATCAAAATAAATATATAAACAAAATTTAAATATAAATAAAATTAGTTTTCTCCCATCTGGAATAAATTTGCAATTTCTTCCACTGAGGAAAAACATTTTAAATTTAGGAAACAATTAGGGGAGGGGGAGATTTCATCTGCCCGTCCTACCAGATCCAGCAGAGAGGGCATTTGGCGGGCCCCGGGCGGCGGCCCTTTTCTGCTGTGGCGCCTGGGCTGCGGAATCTTCTCCCCCCTGAAGTGAGGTTGGCCTCGTCGTTGTTGAGCTTCCGGAGGTCCCTTAAGACTTGGTTGTGCCAGCAGGCCTGGGGACCCCAGAGGACGGGGGAATTAGTGAAGTGGCTCCCTTATTTTTAACATCCTTTTATTCTCTGTTTTATTTTGGTTTTTCTATTTTTAATGTATTTACTGACTGTTTTTAGCTTTGTTGTATGCCCCCCAGAGTTGCCTGTGATAAGATGGGCAGCTATATAAATTGGTTTAATAAATAAATAAAATAAAAGGCCCAAAGTAAGTAAAGTAAAATAAGTAAAGCAGAACTCAAAGGGTAGAAGTGAGTGTCCAGAAAGAAATAGAAATCCCATGGGGGTGCCGTTGCAAAGAATTTCTGCTAGATATACAACAAGAAAACATTTTAAAATGCTAAGAAGAAAGGGTAAATGTACAGGAAACGAAAGGAGGGATATACAAGCCAAGAAGGATACAAGGAAGTTGCCAGAAACTGTAGGGAAGGTGCCAGAAAGGCTAATGTGCAGAAAGAGCTGAGGCAAGAAATGTCTAGAATAAAACAGGAGCCTGGGGCACATCAGGAAGCAAAGCAAAAGCAGAAGTCTGTTGCAAGGAGAAAGAGGTGAACTGGGGATGGATGTCAGCAAGAAGGCTGTAATTGCCATATTTTACTTCTGCTTAGAAGGGAAATAAAGTCCTAACTTCTCATTGTTATGCCACGGGGGGGGGGGGCGGGGGGGGGAAGCTGCAGCTCAAGGCAGATACTTAGCTAATTTAAATAAGTCTGCAAGTCTCCAGGGCCAGATGGATTATACCCCAGAGTAGTGAAGGAGTCGGCAGAGAACTGCTAACTGTAATAGTTGAGAAGTCCTGTGGTGAGAAGATTGAAGGAGAGCAGATGTTCCTACCTTCACAAAAGAGAAGGGAAAGGAAACGATAGAGCTGTCAGCTTGATGTCTATCCTGTGCAAGGCCCTTGAATAGCATGTTGGTGAGCATGAATAGGCAGGCAGTAATTAAAAGGAACCGGCTTGGATCTGTCACAAATTATCTCCTTTTCTGATAGAATTACTAGTTTAGGTGGTCAGGAGAATGCTGTAGACACAGTAACCCTGTACCTCAGCAAAGCCTTCAACAGAGTGCCTCATTATATTTTTCTTTATAAAACAGTAAATGGTAAAATTTGATACAACTGTCAGATGGACTTAGGGATGTTCAACAGATGTCCTGAGTGATGCAGAACGAGCACTAAAGCTGAAGCTATGATACAGGGAAGTGCTAAGACTTTGGAAGTCTTGGAGCCTTTGGAAATAGAGCAGCACATAAATCAAAATAAATATATAAACAAAATTTAAATATAAATAAAATTAGTTTTCTCCCATCTGGAATAACTTTTCTATTGCATGGAGGGAAACGTCTTCCTAGATAATTTACTGAACCAAATATGGTAAGGGCACAAGGATCTTTTCAAATTAATATGAAAATAAGCAAAGTACAGTTTCTGAAAAATAGTCATTGAACCATCACCAGTTAGTTTCTGTTAAACAGTCTATTTGTTTAAAGGTGTTATTTATTTGTTTATTAAACTTTTACATACTGAAAATGAGCAGCAAAGCAATTTATCCTATCATTTATTTTCCGAAGGCAGCTTCGAAGTTCAACCAGCAGTTTATGTCAACACCATATTTTAAAGCATCTTCTCTACCCTCCAAAACTGCATCCCATGGACAGCTTCTGTGCCAATATGAATTCTGCTTCACTGTGTCCTAAATTTCTCTCTCTCTCTCTCACACACACACACAGAGTGAAAATAGTTGCAAGTAAACTCAAAACAATAATGATTTTCACAGCCAAATAGAAGAAAGAAACTGTTCATATCAGAAACTCTCAGAAAGTGGTACACAAGAAGGCTTAAGTGCCACAAAATATGAAACTGTTGTTGTTGTTGTTATTTAAACAAAGCTCTCTTTTAGAGTTCAGGAGGCTATAAGTTAGTAGTAAGGTATATGCTTTGCCCAGAAGATCTGAAAGGGAAGATGGACAACTATACATCTACATTTGACAGGAACTATTGGCAAACGATTACTGAGTGATCTGACCCCAGTAAACCTGAAAACAAGCCCCTCCTGCTTTGCAGGGGTCTGTCCTCCTTTATAGCATCCTAGCTACTTCTGCAGTAATTAACTGCCGTGATATGCATTCATTAATGTATGCCTAATATCTCCTTGTTTGCTTTGCACCCAGATAGCCATTGTAATGGATCTTTATGGTTCTTTAAAATACCTGGAATGTTCATATCTATGTTACTTTTTTCTTTATTTTCTCTATTTATTCTATTTATTCTATTTCCTCTATTTTATCTTTATTATTTATTTATTTATTCTTTATTTCCTCTATTTTATCCTCCCAGATAGGTCAGGTAGCTTGTACTCCATCAATGGATTGTGTGTTGTTCTTCCCCTACAACAAAATCATACAATACAACTAAACAAGCTCCAAACAAGAAAAGTATTGAAGCCTCTTCTGAGATATAGACTGAACTTACCAATCATGAGGAAACTTCCTGAGAAAGACCCTGGATGTGCTTTTACACTATCGGAGGGATGAACGTAGAATAGCTCTTGCTAACTCGGCTATTATCTGCTGAAGTCCTGGATGTCAGTCTCGGTGGCATTGGTATTCTGACAGAGTTTATAATTGTCAGGTTGCAGTGTGTAGCAGTGAAGATGGATGGATGGATGGATGGATGGATGGATGGATGGATGGATGGATGGATGGATGGATAGCATAACAGCATAGCACAGCATAGCATAGCATAGCATAGCATAGCATAGCATATATGCAGAGTACATCATGAGAAATGCCGGGCTGGAAGAATCACAAGCCGGAATTAAGATTGCAGGGAGAATCATCAACAACCTCAGATATGCAGACGATACCACCCTCATGGCAGAAAGTGAAGAAGAATTAAAGAGCCTCTTGATGAGGGTGAAAGAGGAGAGTGCAAAAGCTGGCTTGAAACTCAACATTAAAAAAACTAAGATCATGGCGTCTGGACCCATTAATTCCTGGCAAATAGAAAGGGTAGAGATGGAAGCAGTAATAGGCTATATTTATTTGGGCTCCAAGATCACCGCAGATGGAGACTGCAGCCATGAAATTAAAAGACGCTTGCTCCTTGGGAGGAAAGCTATGGCAAACCTAGACAGCATATTAAAAGGCAGAGACATCACCTTGCCAACAAAGATCCGCATAGTCAAAGCTATGGTTTTCCCAGTAGTAATGTGAGAGCTGGACCATAAAGAAGGCTGAGCGCCAAAGAATTGATGCCTTTGAACTGCGGTGCTGGAGAAGACTCTTAAGAGTCCCCTGGACTGCTAGGAGGTCAAACCAGTCAATCCTAAAGGAAATCAACCCTGACTGCTCATTGGAAGGATTGATACTGAAGCTCAAGCTCAGATACTTTGGTCACCTAATGCGAAGAGAGAACTCTTTGGAGAAGACCCTGATGCTGGGAAAGATTGAAGGCAAAAGGAGAAGAGGACGGCAGAGGATGAGATGGTTAGATAGCATCACCAAAGCAATGAACATGAAATTGAGCAAACTCCGGGAGGCAGTGAAGGACAGGAAGGCCTGGTGCGATGTGGTTCATGGGGTCACGAAGAGTCGGACACGACTTAACGACTGAACAACAACAACAACAAGACAAAGTGGGTTTATGAATGCATGCAGGGAAGTGAAAGTTATTAATAAAAGGGCTAAAATTTATTTTGGGTAATATGAATTGATGCCATCTATATTATGGATGTGTATGGAAGTAGGAAACTATTAGCTGGTGATATTTGCATGTTATTCTCCAATGAATGGCAATAATGGAAGAACCAGGTAAATTTTAAGGGGGGAATGTGCAACATTCTAGATAAATGCAACCCAACCCAAGTGAGAAAAAATACTCTGTTAAGTGACATGGATGGATGGATGGGAATAAAACAGCTGTAAGTATGTTCAGGGGCAATTTCTTAATAAATTTTCTTTAAAGTTTGTTACCATCCTGGCGCCTCCCTTAGTATTGCTCTCTGGTATCCAGGGAGATGCTGTTCCACAGGGAAGGGGCTGCTACTGAGAAGGCACGCTTCCTCAGTCCCTAAGATGACCATTTTTAATTGATGGGACCTGGAGTGTGCCCACTCTGCCTGAGTGCACTGGATGGGCAGAAAAACTGGAGACAGTGGTCCCTCAAATAATCAAGCCGTATGCCATGAAGGGCTTTATAGGTGATGACCAGCATCTTAAAGTGCACCCAGAAGCAATTTCAGCAACTCTTATTCCCACTTTTACAGAAACAAAGGGTAAGTTTGAATTTCTAGACCCAGGATATGGGGATAAATCCTTTTATAGCACTCTTGACTGATCCCTAACATCTTGTTCCTGAACCTACAGTGTGTATCTGGGTACATTGATACTATTGAATATGTCCTTCTCTGTCGCTCATTTTTCTGATTGCTATAATTCTTTCTGATTGTAACATACAATGTTGTTCAGTTTTGCACAGCAGCTTGTAAAATTCATCTGGAATCAACCATGAGTGTTAAATAAAATCCTCATTTACACAACTGTCTATTATATTAAGTGACCTATCACCTTGCTTAACAGTCATCTTGTTATATATTACCATATAGTTTTGGAATAATAATTTGTATTCCATTACTTTTAGGATAGCATACAATTATTCTTATATATTAGAGTTTTAATACATTGCCATATATGGTTTTAATATTAATATTAATAACCCAGTTGATTTGTAGATTTTATTTCTTTATTAACAAAAATATATAGGCTGCCTTCTGATTCCAGAAGGCCTACAACATATGAAATAAAATATTATTAAAATCATAAAATCCATCCATAAAACCAATAAATAATAAATAGAACTACTAAAAACTATAAATAAACCCATAGCTTTATGCAGAGTCCAAATGCTCTCCTTAAAGAGTTTTCATCATTTTCTGAAATACCATCAAAGAGGGGCACACCTGACCACAGGACAAGCTGTTCCAGAGGGAGGGGGTTATTGGGATTCTTATATATATAATTTTGATTAAGAATTTTGATTATAATAGTAAAATCTAATACAAACTAAACTTAAAAGAAAATAGAAAGGAGTAAAAAGTGCAAGAAAAATATATATAAAGAAGTGACTTCCAACCTTCATCACAACATATAAACAAATTTAGTGAGATTGCTCCGTTTATATACAGTAGCTTGCCCTGCCAGTGTTGGTGGGGGTTTTTTCTCCTTGGTAGTTCCTTGATTAGGGTATTGTTTACTGCTTGATTGTTTGTCTGGTGTTAATCTTGGTGTTAATCTCTGTTTATCTGGATGATGATTGCTGGTGAATAGATGTTCTGGTCTTTTGTTTCCTTTTTATTGTCTCTTTTGAATAGTGTGTAGACATTGTTTATCTGTCTGAATACCAAGCTTCCAGGAATTCCTTCGCATTTTTGGATTTAGCTTGATCTAAGATGCTAACAGTTTCCCAGCTGAAACTATGGTTAAGTCTGTCCATGTGTTGTGAGATTAAGTTTTCATTGTGTCTTCTGACTGCTAGATAGTGTTCATGGATGTGCTCTGCTAGTCTTCTGCCTGTCTGTCCTACATAGTAGCTATTACAGTCCTTACACTGTACAGTGGAACCTCGGTTCACGAACTTAATTGGTTCCGTGGCTCTGGTCGCGACCCAAATTGGTCGCGACCCGAAGCAAATTTTCCCATAAGGTTCAATGTAATTACCGTTAATCCATTCTGGCGTGGAGGACAGGGAGGCGGCTATTGCTTGGAGGGAGAGTCCCCTCCCTACAACCACGTGTTGGGTGGAAAATGGCCGTGGATCACGTGTCGGGGCGGAAAATGGCCGCGGACCACGTGTCAGGGGCGGAAAAATGGCCGCGGACCATGTGTCAGGGGCGGAAAATGGCCGCAGACCACGTGTCACGGGCAGGAAAATGGCCGTGGATCCTGTTCATGACCCGATCCAGCGTTCGCGAACGGAGGCAAAATTTTGCGACCGGAGCTGTTCGTGACCCAAATTGGTCGTGAACAGAAGCGTTCGTGACCCGAGGCACCACTGTATGTTGTAGATGAGTCCTGTTTTTCTTCTTGGGCTACTGGGTCTTTTGGTTTACTTAACATGTTTTGGAGGGCTTTAGTAGATTTGTGTGCTACAGAGATGCCATGTGGTTGTAATGGTTGTTTCTGAGACATTTCTGATGTATCCTTTTTATAGCTTGTGCTGGTTGTACTGTAGTAGGTTGAGTGGTCAGGCGCTTTTTGATAAAGTTGTGTGGATATTCATTTTGTTGGAAGATGGTCTGTTTCCTTTTTTTGCTGTTCTGGGTTACTGCAGTGTGTTTGCGCTCATTTGAATAATGTTCTTACACAGCTCCTCTTATGGGAGGTTGGGTTGTTACTTTGGTAATGGAGCACTAGGTTAGTGTGGGTTGTTTTCCGATAGACTTGTGTTTCTAATTTGCCATCATTTCCTCTGCTGGTGTGGATATCCAGGAAGGGTAGTGTGTTGTTGTTTTCTTCTTCTCTTGTGAATTTTATTCCTTTGAAGATGTTGATAGTTTCATGTGTCTTCTCTAGTTGTTCCTTTTTTATTATAAGAAAGGTGTCATCTACATACCGGATCCATACTTTTGGTTGTATGCATGGAGGTGCTATAGTTCTAGACGCTGCATTACAATCTCTGCTATGAGTCCTGAGAGTGGTGATCCCATGGGTCTGCCTGTGATTTGTTGGTATATTTGTCCATCAAACTGAAAATAGGTAGTGAGGCAGAGGTTGATGAGATCCATGATTCTGGGTATTTCAATCCTGGTATATTTGGTTAAGTCGGATATATTGTGTAGTACTGCTGGCATGGATTCTTTTGCTACTTCTGGGTTTATGGACGTAAAGAGTGCTGTGACATCAAATGAGACCATAATTTCATCTTCCTCGATGTGTACCTCTTTGATTTTATGGAGGCACTGTAGTAAGAAGTTGATAGAATATTCACTCCTCTCTGTGAGATGCCCAAGCTTTTTTGTCAGTCCTTTTGCTATGTTGTACGTTGGAGTCCCTGGTAACAATACAATTGGTCAGAGAGGTATGTCGACCTTGTGTATTTTTGGTCATCTGTAGAAACATGGGAAGATAGGTCCACTGCTTTACATCTGCCACTGTTCTTTTGTGATATGGCCTTTCTTGGTTAGGTTGTTAAGGGTTCTCTTGATCAGGTTGTCTAGTTTCTGTATTGGGTTGGTGTTAACTGGGATGTAGGTGTCTTTGTCCTCCAATAATTTTTTTGGCTTTTTGTATGTATTGTGATTTATCCATGATAACTGCCTTTGTCTGCTGGGAGGATGATGATGGTTTGGTCCTTCTTTAGGTTTTTGAGGGCTGCTCTGTCCTCTGCTTTGAGTTGGTGCTGAATTATAAAATAACCTAACTAGCATCCATGAGTGAGACCCAGGATGCAGTTCATATTTAAATTATAAAATAGACACTAAAATTATATAAAGTACTGTATAATAACATCTAAAATTACAAAAAAGTGATCATATCTAAAGTTTAAATGAATTTCAGTTACATAGAATCCATTTGGCTAGTGGAAAATTGGCCCATCAGGGTCCGGTGGATCTTCCATGCTGCTGCATAATACCATCTCTATCTTGTCAGCTAAAATTTGTTCTACATCTGTAATTTCTTCAATAACATCTTTTGGACATAGTCCAAAAAGAAGCAGACATCATTACTGACATTGTTGATGTTCTGGCTATTATTTTCTGATTCCATTCTGCAAATGACTCCTTCAGTATTTTCATTGTTAGAATATTTTGCACCATCTTGCAGGCCTGCATATCTTTCCTCTGCATAAAATCATTAGTCTCCTCTAGTGTCCAGTTTTTGAAATCATGAAATTGCTTATCTTTGCTTTGTCTTGTAAAAACCAAAACAGAATCCATTTCCCATGAAAAGCTGTTAGTTCTTTATAATTAATTCTAAAATTTTACTGTAAAAGTTTCAGTATTTCGATTTTATCTGGACCCTTAGTCTGTTTATAACTTTCTAAGATCAAAATCTTATTTAGCTTTTTACAGTTCAGATTCTTTAAAGTCTTATGCTTATGATTAAAATTTTATTTCGTTCAGGATTGAAGACAGTCACCCGGCATTTTCAGACTTGTCAGTCTGAAGGTCTCTAATAGCTTAGAAGTAGTTGATGAGCAATTTCCAAAAGTAATGTTTGTGAATTTAGCGTCCTTTAAAAGTCTTCACCATGGTTGTAAACAAGATGACTAATCCATTCATCTCCCAGGGCTCAAACCCATGGAGAACCGCTCTCTTGCAGTCTCTGTGAGGAGCAGCCATCCAGAGCACATGTGGGCGATCTACTCACCAGTTCCTTGGTCTTTGCTGCAGTCATCAGCTCCGCTTTCACGGAGCTGTCTTCAGTTTGCCATTCCTCCCCTGGGAGTCCGGAGGGTGATGGTGGTTACTGCTTGAAAAGTCAATCTCTGGGTCTCAGCCCCATTCCTCAAATTTCTTTTAGTCTTATAAAGATTTTAGAGTTCTGCGCAATAACATTAATGTTTTGGTTATGTTGCTCATACTTTGTATACAGAAATGTATACATTTGGGAGGATTCCTAATCCCCCAGTTTTAAATCTTACCTCATGCTGGCTTTGGATCAAAGTAAAATACCTTTCAAAATGCCTAGACAAGCCCTCTCATCACATTTTAAAGAGGGGTGTTTTATTCACACCACTCTTTTTGGAGTGCTTTTAATTTTTGTGTACTAAGCTGTTTTTCCTCTGCCCTTCAGTATGTTGGGGAAATGGAGAGAACAACTGTTACCTTCAAGTATTTCCTTGTTGCTGTATAAACTGTGAACAAGACAGCATGCTTCATTTTTACCAGTGGCTCACCCATAATTCTGCTACTGACGTGATACCTTTTCAGGTCTTGTATGGCTCCCACCCAGTGCTATTGCCTTATCTCCATGTTGAAGATGAAGCTTCTGCTTTCTCCAGCTACTATAGATTGAACATGCTATATAAGCAATACACCAAGGATTCCTAGAAATAAGATGTTGACTGACATTGTCAGGAACGTTTCCCACCCACCCCCAATTTACATTAGAGTTTGTATTTGTAATCAGATTCCTCCTCTCATCACAAGCATCCAAGAAGCTGAATGTGAATTCAACAAATTTCCCCCAGGTTTCCTCCTGCATGGATTGGCCTGGTCACCTACAGCTTCCATCTACAATGAAGATGTATCAGGTTCTCCTTTTCCTCCCTTTTTATTTTAAAAAGTAATTTATAAAATAGCCCATTCAAACTGTTGAGCAGGCTACAGTAATTATAAGCTAATGTAGCTTCTAAATTGAATTTCAAATAAGGTTCATTCTGTTAATTTCATTATCTGAATCCTATGGTAACAATGATTGATCGCTTGTGTGAATAATGTCTGTAGCAGGACCACTTAAGGATAGGATATGTCGTGTGTTATTGCTCTGGTAATGAATGAAATTTCTTGAAAAAATCATCATCTATTTGGATTCCAGACGAACAGTTACACTGATTTGGCTGTGCTACACTAGGTCATAGATGACAGGAGCTGACAAGGAAATGTTTGGCACCATCCCTTATTAAGTGTTTCTTTCAATTATAGTTTTGGCCTGCAATTATGAATCAACATTGTACTAGGCAGAAACAAATTATATTTGTAATGTAGAAGCTATGTATATTTACTTCAAAGCCATTCCTGCTGTTGGCTACATTGGTCTTAGGGAATAGAATGGAATATTCATAAATATTACAACTGCTCAAGGGAAAGTGATCAGGAACAGTAATTTGATTTTATGGAGGAAATGCAAATTGAAAATTGTTTTGGAGCCCTTTCTAAAGCACACAACTGCAAGTTGTGCCTTAGGTCAGTCTGCTACATCATTCCATTCTCCCCCAACCAACCAATCCACCCCCCATCCTCCATATCTTCACGAATATAGCTTTGTGAAGTTATGTATTACCTAACTGCATTCACTGATATGCTCTAATTCTGGGACCTCCAACATACTGCCAGATAGCAATCTACTTACAAAAACCTGCCTGTGCCTACCAGTTTCTCATCTGACTTTTTCCATTTAAAAAAAAATTTTAATGTTATTTTTTATGTTTTAAAAAACATTTTTAATTTTTTTTTTAAATAAGCTGGCATGCTACAAAGCATCTGGCAGGCTCCAGAATCAGCTTTAATGTAGGGAATTATGTCTGGCCAGAGAGACATAGTTTTGGATTAGGACCAGGAAGACCCAGATTCAAGTGGATCCTCACACTTGGAAGCTCCCTGGGTGATTTGGGCCAGTCATTCTCTCAGACCAGCCTACACCCAGGTTAGTTGTTGTGGAGAAAAATGGAATATATGTTACTCTTGGCCCCTGGAGGAAAGGAGGGATAGCAAATGACCAAGTCAATAAATAAACAGGCATCAGCCTTCTTAGAGCATAAAGTTGATGAGCATCTGCAGCCAAGGTCTTTGCTCGGAAATCTGCCCATGTATCAGGTAGGAGGGGAATCCTGAGCAGGAGGGGAAGGTTGGGAAGGAGAACATTCAAAACTGGCATTTTGTGTAGTGGAGAAAATAAACCTAACAAACAAAATGAAGACTGCACCCTTCTCCTGCATGTCTTTTGGATATCACCAGGGTCAAACCAGTTCATCTCTTTGCCTAATCAAGTTGACCCTCCCCGCCCCAGCCGAAGCCCCCGGCAGCCCCACCGAGGCCGGAGAAGAGGAGAAGGGACGCGCAACATAGTAGCCAGCCGAGGCGCCCCAACGTTCCACCCGCCCGGGCCACGCCCCCTCCTCTCGCGGCCCGCCTCCGTCGGCCGGGGAGTCCCGGCGCTCTGCCCGCCCGGGAGGCCGACAGGAGCACCCCGGATACGCGGACGAGGGTCCGCCCCGCTTCCCCAAACTGGCCAGCCAACCAGATCCCTCGGATCTCCCCCTTGTAGCCCTCAACTTCTAAAAAAACTTTGCTTCCCCATTGTTTGGGGTCCCCCTTCCTTGCCAAGCAGGCACCCAGCAATCCAGGTTTGCAGCAAACCTGGTTCTTCTCCTCAGTGTTGCGCTGCTTCCTTTCCCACGTGTTGTCACTGGAAGTATCCCGCCCGGCAGTTGGAGAACGGCGAGCTCTCCCCGCGGCGGCTTTGCAAGCGCTGCGATGATTCCGCTTCTCAAACGGGCCCCCAACCCCCAACGGCCAGGTGCTCTGCGTGAATGGGGTGTTTCTCTTCAAGAGGCACAAAAGCCAGCATAAGCACCAAGGAACTGGAAGACCCTCTCCCTTTTGCCACGGGAAGCATCACCGGCCTCGATGTCCTCTTGGCAGCCGGAACCATCACGGGCCAAGATGGATCAGGGACCGAGGATCACACAGGCTGCACTGATTCCTTTTCCTCTGATCCATAATTTCCTGCCCTCCTGTAACAATCCAGAGTTCACGGTGGAAAGATGCTCAGTGGAACGTGCTGATCTTTTTACCCTTGTAAAATAGGATCCATCCGATAACAACCAAAGTGGCTGAAACGTGCAAGTCCCTGCTCTCGAGCCGCTTCCTCCAGGACTGAACTGTGGTTCCACGGCCGATCCTTCCCTTCACGGTGAATTGTGGGTGCGGGTGCTGCTTTTATCCTGGCCCCCTTCCTGGGCCCTTTAGAGCAGCTGGTACACAAACATTTGTCATGTTTCACTGTGTGAGATTTTATTTGTTTTCCCCTTTGAAACATAATTTGTATAACTTTGATGTGGGCCCATCTTGAAGACATGGGTTGAATTACTAAAACATTAGAGCCAGCTGCATATCCAGGCATGAGTGGCAGAAGGACAAACCCAATCTGCGTGCAATAACAGGTTCACACGGGGAAGCTTCGAATTCTGTCTCCACCCTGCCATTAGTGGTTGCTGCGTTACAGGAAAGCTGCAGTCAGCGCTACTGAAGCCAGTGAGGTGACGCAAGTCGATACAGGCCAGGGTCAATACAACACAACGTTACCCATTCTCCACAGCAGTCGGGATTTCTCCTGCTTTCTGCCATGTCTGCTCTGCGAGGGCTAAATACAGGCCACCACAATGGCATCACAGCATATAAGAGCTGTTCTGCTTTAGCACTACAGCCACATCTCAGGTGGAATTATTTGCCCAGGACAGCCCAAAAGCTTTGCAGCCAAGCAGGAATCCGAGCTCAGTCCGCCAAGCCACACTTACTCTTCCAGCCCTTTGGGGGTTGGTGGGCACATCTGGAATGTCGAATGGGCAAGGCCCCTCACACAAATGGTCACAAGTGGTATGACCTCAAAAGACATACTTCTCAGAAGGCAAACTGTAGCCACCCGTCATTTTTAACTCCTAGATTAAAAATGCCTACATTTTTATTTTAATTAAAAAATCTTGTTTATTTTTTAATTAAAATAAAACTTTTAATTAAAATCCCACTCAGGCAGGCATGCTGTTCTGCCTGCCAAGCCCGCTAAGCCCTCCAATGATAGGATGAGCTCAGTCAAGGACAAAACAATCAGCTTTGTGGGTCTAACAACTGCCAGGATTGCTCCACCTGCCCCGTCAGGTCCAGGAGGAGATCTGGGTGTAGCCAGTGCCTTTTTCTTCCCTGAAGCCTGGAAGAGACCAGCCGTGCAGAAAACAGGAATGCCACACCTCCCGTCTGCAGCCCAAAGGTGTATGCCAATCCAGGAACTTCCAGAGGAGCAAAAAAAAAAAACCCCACCCTCACCAGCACTGGCGAGGCAGGCCACAGGACATAAACAGAGAGCAAACCCCAGCCCATTTTAGCACTGAAGACGTTACCTAGCCGGGTAATGAAACATTTGCAAGAAAAGAACCAAGCTCAGAGAACCCCAAGGACTCCACGGTGTGTTAGTCTTCCAGCAAGGGGAAGGGGGGGCAGCACCCCCGGGACCCAAGGCTATTGCAAAACCCATGGGCTCCATTTGAGAAAGGCGGGTGCCCAATTCCAAAGCCAGCTCTGATCTTGGCTATCACCCAAGCGACCCGGGGAACTTTCCTCCTGCTACTCCCAGAATCAAGAGCAACTGCTGAAGAAGGCAGAGGCAGGGCTTGCTTGCCAAGAGAACATTTGCACAGAGAGGAAGAAATTCATTTCTTTGTTCCAGCAGAGATGCCAGGGCTTGTTGACATCCTGTGGAGAAGAGCCTCCTTTCCTTTGAGAGCTCCTGGCCTCATCGCAGCTGGTGCAGAGCAGCTGGCTGAGATGAAAGGGCACCTCACCTTCACATCAAGAGGAGGGGAGGGGAGGGGAGGGAAGGCGGAAAGGAAGACTTGGAGGTCAACCAGCAGGAGAGGAATGAGGCTGTAGACAATCAGCAGGCAGACCCACTCAGAAGCCAAATGGTCTGCCTGTCATTCACTCGTTCAATTTGTTTCCAATCTTTTGGCTCAAGCAGGTGTTTATATCTTGCCTCTTCATACACCATCATAGAGCCAACACCAGTTTGTACAGGCAACCCAATTTCCTCATGTTCACCTTTACTCCCCTGAACTTCTTAGAAACTGAATCACAGGTTATAAAGTGCCTTTTTCATTCATTCATTCATTCACTCACTTATTTGCTTACTTTATTTGCATGCCATCTATTCCAGATGCTCTCGGCAGCTAATAATTAGAAACTGCAGTGGGCAAAATATTGTTCTTGGATTTCTCTTGTAGCAACCTGAACTGGAAAAAAATTATGCAACTGTTGGAAAATTACTATGGGTAAGTTCGAGTTTAGTTTGCACTAAGCAGACTCCCAGTCAATTTCTATGTCCAGATCACAACAGCCACCCATTCCATTCAATTTAGCTGCAAAAAATGATCTGATCCAATTTTTAAGACTGCTTACACAAGCTCGCACTAACTCCCTCCCCCCCTCCAAGATAGGTAGGAAAAGGAAAGCATGGCTGCTATCAAAACTACCCATTGTGCAGGTTTCTTGGGGCAAAGCCGTCTGTGGTCACTTCACCAATGCATCTATCTACTTTGCCACTGACAAAATGCATATGCAGGATGAAAACATTTTAAAGTGGTATTTAACTGACAATTCAGTAACATTTAACACCAAAATACAAATGAAATAAAAACCAGTAAGAGAAAAAGGATGCAGAAATTAACTGTATCGCAGCTAAGAGATAAAACCATAGAAGTGTAAATATAGGAAGACTGTTGAAATACAGAGATCTTTGCAGTCCGTTGCAAGAGGACAAGGGCGGCAATGAATTGTAGCGGGAAAATGATTGATTTATTATGTGTTGACTATAGTTCTCAATATTCATTCTTAAATAGTGGCTTTTAGTCTGTTAAAGCGACATACTACTACTAATAATAATTCAATTATTTATAAGGGTGTTATACTGGAGAATTATAACCTTTTTGACATTTCTAAACCCTTTGTTAATTCATTTGTATTTTACTTTTTACTCCCTCCTTGTCTTCTTCATTGTTTGTTTATATATTTTTAATGTTCAATTGAAAAAAGAGTTTTGAGATTTGAATTTCATTTCAAATAAACATTATTTATGTTGGAGCTCCCTCTTCTGGTTAAAAGAAAAAAAAGGGAAGGGAAGGGAAGGGAAGGGAAGGGAAGGGAAGGGAAGGGAAGGGAAGGGAAGGGAAGGGAAGGAAAAAAACCCAGTTCAAATTGGTTCAAATGAGATAAACAACATACATCTATTTGAAGCAAGCAAAACAATAATATCCAGAGACAAGTATCTCCAGACTAGTAACATTCATAGCTAAACTGTTGCAGGCTTTCCCTTTTCAGGTTAGGCAGTGTGATGGAGAAATGATGAATTAAAGCTGCACACTCTTCTCCCCCTCCCTCACAGCTAAAACAATGGGAAAGCCCCCCCCCCCGTCCACCTGAAGTTCATCGAGGGAGCAGCCATAACCAGGAAGCGCTGTGAACAAGGTGTGAGACCACCAGCATCCCACTGTCAGTCAAGGGCCCGCACCCCTCTTTAAGAAAGGAAAACACCGCACTTCGAAACTGCATCACTTAGCGATGGCAATCCCATCCCAATCGCGGTCATAACCCGAGGACTATCTGTATTCTTTGGTTTAGGGGGGAATGCAGGGGGATTTGTCTGGGATAGGGAAGGTCAGCTTGGGTCTGATGGGATTAGGCAAAGAGATTAACTGGCTTTGGCCCTGGTCGTATCCAAAAGCTGTGCGGGAGAAGGGTGCAGACTCCATTTCGTTTGTTAGGTTTATTTTCTCCGCTACAAATGCTGCATTCAGAGGATCGGCAGAGTTGTGAGCGGACCTAATCCCAGACACCCCTCTGAGCAAGCGCCTGCAGCCATACGTGTCTGCCGAACACAGGAGCTTCTCTCCTCTGCTTAGTCTTCTCTGCTCTGGTGGAAGGCAGAGAAAGGAAGGGTCACTTTCCCTGCCTGTCCTTCCTCTAAGTCCTTAGCCCTTGCAACATCCCTGCAGCTGTGTGAGGGGGCTGAGGGTGTCTGCCTGAAACTTTGCAAGACTTCCCTGGAAGACAAGGCTTCCTTCGGTTTCCCACCAACGTATCCTGTTGATAAAGCGACTGCCCTGAGAACAAGGAGAAAGCCAGGTATTTTACTGATGCAAACGTTGACGCGGAGGGGAGAGAAAGGCCTCCTCTATAAAAAACTTTTGGCCTGAGAAAGGAGGAACCGAACCTATCCATGCTCCCCATGGATAGTACAAGTACCCAACTTGTCTTTAAATAGAAAATTATTTTTCCAACCAAACTCTTTTTCTTAATTCGTAAACTGGCCAGACTAAATACAAACTATTCAAGAGTTTGTGGAAATGCTGAACTGTATTTTTTTTTCCTAACTGCCTTCAAAAGCTGATACCTAAGAAGACCTGGCAGACAGATTTTCGTTTTGTTTTTTCCTTTTGAGGGAAGTGTGTGTGTGTGGAATATATATTTTCTCTCTCAGAGAAGAATCCTAAGAACGGACCAACTGAAAGAGCTCAAATTTTGGGAGCCCCCTGGACATGTCCACATGTCCGCAGCTGTGTCCCCAGGGAGGCAGCGGCAGAATAGCACTGTGGGAGGCTGGGTAGGGGCAGAGAATGGGCTCTGGCCCTGTCAGCCAGAAACACCCAACAAGCACCCCTCTCTTTAACATCCAGGACTGGTTACCTGAATTCCCTTCAAGCCAATGGGTGATAAATTGGGATATGCAGTGCTTTGAGTTTCAACATCTTCCAAGGGCAGTCTCAAAGTGCATAAAACTGGGGCTTTGTCACTTTCTTGCTAAAGCAGTGCATGTCCCTAGTGACATTGCTTGCAGATTTTGCACACCTTAAAGCTGCCCTTGGAAGGTGTTGAAATAAAGGGGGAAACGCTAATGCTGGTACAGCTAACAGCATCCTAAACTTCCCTCCCTGATGGCCCTGGAATGAGAGGAAAGCCGCATCATGGTGACACGAGGGAAACAATTTCCAGGGAGTGTTTATGGTTAAGAGCTAGTGGAGAAAGAACCTCAGGGAAGATTTTATGCAGTCTTCATTATTTTGATGCATTGCCGATTGTTGATCACGCTTTAAGGTTTTTGTTACTACTATTCCACTTTTATTTTTATCTGTGCTTTACTTGCTGCCTTGGGTGGACTTGGTTCACAAAAGGAGGCTTGTATTAAATAAGCAAGCAAGCAGAGATTCCCACCAGCTCCATGGAAAATCTTGTACATATCTTCATAAAAATAATAACAAGGGACACGTGTTTCCTAGTGCTTTTAAAAAGACAATAGCATTCTTGAGTTCATTAAAACCAAACCAATCACGGCCATGTCGACAGAGGGGAAAAAGATCCAACGTCTTGCAGCTAGAAGTGTTCCTTGAAGAAGGGGAAGCTGAACTGCTCACAGTGAGCTTTGACCACCTTGGCAAGGGCTGGAGAGCCACAAAAGAAGATCTGGACTTTTCCTTTGTCTTCTTTATAAATTTTCTGAAAGAGCTGGGAAAGAGAGAAGACGTTATCAGCAACTGAAATGCATTGTCTCTTTCTGCCTTAGTTTTGATAGCAATCGTCACATTGCTCTACAGCGTTCTAATTGACCTCTAAGCCTGTGTGTGTGTATCTGATCTGGAACTGGTATGTCTTGGGAAAGCAACTCCATCTGAAACACTTTTCTGATTAAACCTTCTACCAGCCATTATTCCACCTTGCCAGGACAGAGCTTGAGTTTGTTGATCCTCGTTCCAAGCTCTGACTCAGCTGAGCTGATGCACGAGAGCAGAGCAGAATGGCTTCCACTGAGAACGTTCAGTTCCATTCTCCGTGGCCTTATCTAGCAGTCATATGTGGATGTTAAAAACCTTCCATAGTCTTTATGAACTGAATGTATGGTAAAATAATAAAGATCCATAAGAATGGTTAATTACAGATGAGAAATGTGCTTGGCCTACACTCGTCCTTTCCTGAGATGACCTAACCTCTGTATTGTTCAAAAACATGTGTCAGAGATTTCATACAAGGAAAAGAGGCCCTCAGAGAGCCTGGAGGTGACTTGCCAGATGAGGCTGTCAGCCATCTATAGCTGAGCTGCACAACTCCAGATAGCCACTAGATGGCAGCAAAGGGATACAGAAACTCTGTGATGCCCTGTTGTGATTGTTTTGCAGCCTATGTACGGCAGCCATTTTGAACAATGTTTTGTGACTGGCTACGATTGCCTACCATGGCAATCATTTTGAGGGAATGTCCACAATATGTTGTCATGCTCCAAATGTGGCCACTGCCCCAAAAGGATAGCCTTCCACTCGGCAACAGCAAAGGAAGAAGAATTTAAAGATGCCACCTGATGTTGTACACAAAAGGGTCTGATACATTTTAAGAGGTTGGCTAAGTCAGGAGCAAGCTAGGAATCTGCTAAGATTCAGGATAGACTTTTAGCTCCCCAGCAGCCCAGGATTCCAGCGTCGCCCCTCCTTCTCATAGCATCTTGTGTGGGGAGGAGACAAAAATCCAGTTAGCCTACGCAACACCATCTGAAACTAGGACTGACCTGTCCCTGTCCTTGGACCGTGGGTAACAAATGGCATGGGAGGAAACAGCTAGGGAGGAGCTGGGGCCAGATGTGCAAGTCTCACTATCTTGCTGATTGTTATACCACTTTTTCTTACTGCTTCTCAAGGATATAAAAGATGCTTGCGGTTGCTATATTGGTTGGGAAGACTGTATTTGTCTTGCCCCAGCACTGCTTGTCATTAAAAGTTTTGTCCAAGCATCCAGGGAGTGGTCTCTGTCCATAAGCCAACTGCAGGAAAGAATTTCTGTAACATGTGAGATACTAGCTTGGAATCTGGACTGAACTAGGAAACGAATCCCCTCACCATGGCCGTACTATAAGCAAACATATGTTGAGAATACATGTTTTTAGGTGTGGTTTAGAGGAAAAACCTACCTGTTTCCAGTCTGGCCGCCCAGGCTTTGTTCTTGTCCTGAGGCCTGTAATTGAGTCTTTCTTCTCCTTTTTTGCAAGCAGATCTAAGGCCATTTGCAGGCCAACAGCCTTCATGTCACTCTTGTTAAGTGCTGAGGTCATGTACAAATGCATCTCCAGGAATCGGGCTAGGAATTGGAGAACCCAGGTGGATTTAGTGGACTATATCATGCCCCCCCCCCTTTCTAGTACCTCTGCTGTCAACATTCATGAGAACATGTATCAGCAAGACTGTGTATAGAACTTCTTTATCTAATGGGCAGACTTGATTGGGGCAAGATCTCCATTTGTGTGGAAAAGCTCGGGGGGGCGGTGTGCACATGCATGGAAAAGCATCTTTGCTGAAATCAAGGATGACAAGAATGACTACATGGAGAGGAGGGGTGTCTGCATAGGTTGGTCATCAGTCTCTCACCCCCCTCGTTTGATATTCCTGGTAAAGTTCAAAAAGGGAAGGCTTGGTTAAAGGGGCGGGGAGGATATTCCACCCATTGAGCCTGCTCAGAATTCATCATTCATCATCATCATCTCACGGCAAGAGAAAACAGAATAAAACTGTTTCTGGGTGGATTTTGTCAAAACTTCCAATCAATATCACTACCCCAATTTTGTCCAGTCTGGAGAAGACAATCTGGTTTAGAAATACAAAATACTCAGTTTGAGATAGGGTTGAATGAAGATCAGGAGGAACCAGGTACCTACCCTCTGGTTCTTCACTGGCTTGCATGACTTCCAGTTGGGTAAGCAGGCTGACAAACCACTCAAAGGATTTTTGGTCTCGATTGATCCAAACAAAGTCTACCTGGAGAAAACAAAGTACAGGTAGTCCTTGTTTAACGACTGCCTCATTTAGTGACTGTTTGCAGTTACAACAGTGATGCAAAAGTAACTTTATGACCAATCCTTGGATTTACAACCTTCGCAGGTCTGTAAAGCAAGGGAAAGCTGAAATCAGATCATAAGCACAGGTGCAATTCCACTTAGCAACCGCTTCACTTAACAACCAAGTTGCTGGTCCCAATTGTGGTTGCTAAATGAGGACTACCTGTATTTATTTATTTACAAATCTATATACTACCTTATAAAAATGTGTTCGTAGGCCAACTTTCAAACCATTTTTTAAAAAATGAAACAGTGGTCACAATCAATTAAAACTATTAGAGCAGCCACTAGATAGTAGAGATAAAGTTTTTTTAAAAATCACTGCCCTGTAGCTAAAAAGCCCTACAAGCCTAGGAAGAGTAGAAAGATCTTCAACGGGCACCAAAAAGTCCACAAAGTAGAGGCCAGGCAGGGAGGATTTTCTAGATTCTAGATCAGTGTTTCTCAACCTTGGCACCTTTAAGACGAGTGGGACTTCAACTCCCAGAATTCCCCAGCCAGCATGGCTGGCTGGGGAATTCTGGGAGTTGAAGTCCACTCATCTTAAAGGTACAAGGTTGAGAAACACTGATCTAGGGGCTAGTCCTGGAAAGCTTGTCAACCCTCACCTGGAAAAGATCAGGGCCCCCAATGGTGATTTTAGGGTTCTGACAAGGATATTTTGGAAGCAGCATTCCTTCAGGCACGGTGGCTTCAAGGGTTTTAGAAATAAAAATATTACTTTGGGGGAATTCCAAGCTGCAGCTGGGCATCTCACCTTCTGCAGTTTCATGTTCTCACCCAAAGAATTACTGTGGCTCCAGGAGGCTTGTTTTCGCATACGATGCCTGGGAAGAGAAATGGGCAGAGTCAATAAATGCTTTCGACATCTTTTGTTCAGCTGCCATTAAATGCCTGTTTACTTACTAGTCTGAGAGTTTGATCGCAATCTTTTAAAAGTGCCGCTATTTTTAAATTATATGAAGCATGTTTGGAAAAGCAGCAGGCAAGCTTTCAATTAGAAGGGAAGCTAACCAAAACAAAGACCTCATGTGAAAACTATGGAAAGAACATCTTGGTACCGCGTGTTGCTAGACTTTGGGCCCCAATCTCATGCCGACCAACCTGAACATGATGCTTTGTAAAATGGAGGCAAAAGGGGTGATACCAATCCCTGCTGCAATCAACACTGCGTGTTCTGAAGTGAAGATCCTTCGTGTGGAAGTGCCGTAGGGACCATCAACGTAACACTGAGGAGAGGGGAAGAAAGGATGCCGGGTGCTTTGACCCCGTTCTTGGCAAAGGTGAGTTGTTTCCTTCCAGCTTATCCTTGAAGCCAGAGTCTTCTGAATCTAGGCCAGACTGTCATAGGGTTATGCCCACTACCAGACTTTTTAATGCTCATCTGGAGACGTAGATTTCCCCTCTGCTGTTTGTCTGTGTCATATTCTTCAGTTCATGACTGGTCAAGCAGGCATGACAAAATCACAGGACTCTCCACATCCAACTGATTTGACAAGGATGATATCACTGAAAAGTTGGTTTCCCATTAGAAACTCAAACAGAGGGGGAAACCAATTCCCATTGTTCAGCCAAACCAGCTGTGACCTCTCACTGGCCAGACAACTGTTTTCATTGCAGAGTCTGGCTTTTGACTATGAAATGTCGTTGTGTAGATTATCCTGGTAGCAGGATAGAAACAAACTGATGAAATACCATGGAAATAATGTCCTTGGCACACTGCAGTTGCTGTGGTAGTCACCTGTCTTCAGTAGATCTCTTCCATGGGATTTCAACAGCTGCTCACACCAGCCACACTATGCTCCACTGAGTCACAGAACATGTCTAGATTAAGGCAAAGGAATATCATGCTGTTCGATTCAGGAAAAGGGACATGTTTCCTAGTCCTCAGCATTACATCCCTTGCAAAGAGTTTGCAGCCTTTTGCAAAGGAGCTTGAACATTTGCAAAAAGTATGTATGGTAGTATCTTTTTAACAGGACAAACGTTGCAGGAAAATACAACCTTCCACCAGTTCTGTTCTTTCCCAAGCATTGAAGGGGCTGGGCTGCCTCTTCCCATTTCAAATCCCACCTCTCTCCCTCACAGATGCCTACAGGTCCTCTCCCCTAACCTTGCTCCTTTTGAATTCTGTGCACTGCAGCAGCAACCCAAATGCCCTGAACCTCCTCCTGGTGCACAATTGTCCTTTGTTCCTCACCAAGCCATCAAACGGAGAATGCAAACTCTGGGACAGAGAGAATTCTACCAGTGCTTAATGAGTGAAAGAATATCAACGAGCAGCTTACCTTGATATTACAGAATCTATGATTCTTGGTAGGCCTGCCAGAAATCTGATAAAAAGATTATTGTGTTAGTAAAAGATCTTATATGTATTGGGTAGAAGGCAAGTTGATGCCCTTTAAATCTTTGGGGCTTCAGCTTCTATTTTGAGCATAGATACGTGTGTGTGTGTGTGTGTGTGTGCACATGTGCATAGATAGTCATACAACCAGTAATTTAAGTTTTACAAGAAACAAGGAAAACAAGTGCAGAAACACAAAGATTTTCTGGGTTCATCAAGTAGATGTTCTAACCCACAGGTATGAGGACCAGAGCAATAGGTCGTTCTGGGTTTTTTTTAGATCCATAGACAGTCGAAGTTAGTCAGTGTCTAAAACACAATTAAATACAATTAAATATTATTAGGATGGCTACCAGCAAGTGAGATCCAACTGGTTGAGTATTTGACACAAAGGTACATCTATTTATGCACTAACCACTTACTTACAGGTCCTTGTACCCAACTTCATAAGACAGAATGTCTGCTTGGTTCCAGCAGAGAGGGCGTGCTCCAGGTCCCTTCCACCAAACAGTGCCATCTTGTGGGACCCAGGAGTTGTGCCTTCTCTGTGGCAGCCCCTTCCCTGTAGAACAGTATCCCTCTGGACATCTGGATGGCCCCGACCCCGTTAGCCTTTCCTAAGGCTCTGAAGACCTAGCTGGAGGTTTGGCAGGCTCTGCGGCGGATCCAGTTTTTGTGATTTGTTTTATTATTTATTGTTTTAACTTTGGGCATCTTGGATTTTATGCTATGGTGGTTGTTTTAATCCTTGTACACTGCCCAGAGTCACTGTTGTGTGATGGGTGGCCATATAAATTGTATTTAAATAAATTATATATAAATAAATAAATATTAATGTTTAGGTTTCAGAACATTCTGCAGCTAAAATGCTTCGATCAGGTAGAAACGGGAGTCGTGCCAACTCCCCTAATCTGGTATCTCTCCAGATGCATTGGGCTAATCCCCAGCCAGCAGGGGAGGTTTTAGAAATGGAGGATCAAAACAGAGCTCAGGATAGGAAGGATTAGAAAACAGGATTGTAGAAAAGAAAATATCGATTTACAGATAATGAATTAGCTTGTGTGAGATCCTGTTCCAGCTATTGGAAGCAGAGAAACTCTTTGTGATCTGGGCCTTCATATCTAAAAATGCAAAGCAAAAACAGCTGTAGGAGGCAAAATTAATTTGATAGCACCTTTTCAGAGTACCAAATTTGATCAAAAGGCTTAGGACTTTCATGAACTACAGCTCACCTCATCAGATGCGTGGAGTGGCTAAGCTGAGGTAGGATTTAAATTAAGATGAAAGTGTAGGGAGACAGAGAGTTTAGGCAGATGCAGATTACATGTGAAACGGATTGCCTTATCAATTAACAAATGATGATTGTAATCCTACCCCAGTTTAGCCGCTCCATGCATCTAATGAAGTGAGCTGTAGCTCACACAAACTTATGCCTATTAATTGTTAGTCTGAAAAGATGCTACCAGAGTCCTTCTGAGTTTTGGCTAACAAAGACTAACGTGGCTTCCTATAAGTTTGCTAAAATGGGTGCAGATCAAGCTTGAATTAACTCTCTCAGCTGTGACAAAATCAGGGTCCTAGAACTTTTTCCTCTCAGACTTTTGTCAGATTCTTCAATATGGCCCTCAGCCTTCCTTGTGCTATTCTAATTTACACCCAGTTCATAGGCTGGGCATTTTTTTGTTCTGTAGCCAGGAGTCAACCCGGACTCAAAGGCAAAAAGAAAAAGAAGAAAAGCACAATCACACACTATACTAATGAGGGAACAAAGAGAATCATAGCTTAGGACATTGTTGTGGATATATAGGGAATTTCAACGGAGCTAAGAGTTACAGGCAAAGAAATGGGAGATGGCTAACCACTAAGAGGTGAACTAACAAGTAGGAAATACTTGCAAAAAGAAAGGGGTTTTTTGGTCTTACAAGGGAAACTAAATGCAACAAAAAGGGCCATTTTGGCCAAGTCAAGGAAGAAAAAGGAAGGAGCAGCTAGGAAAGAAGGAGAATCTTTCTTCCACCAGGAGAAGAGGATAGGATACTGACAGCAGGTGCAAGCAGAGCTCCAACTCCCATTCTTCTCTTCTCTCCAGAACAGTTGCCAAAAGAAGAGCGTGACAACACAAGGCATGGAAAGAGATGGCCAGGGGGCACATGGCTTCCATGAACAAGTTTGAGTCTCCAGGACCACATCAATTACAGTACATCACCGGTGTGTGTGTGTGTGTGATGCCATCTTTAAGACCATTTCTTTGACCTTTAAAGAAATTATGGAGGACAGGTACAGTGCCAGAGGATTAGAAAAAAGAAAATGTTTCAATCTTAAGGGAGGAAAAAGAGGACTTGTCTTATTACAAATGAGTAGGATACATCCATACCAATCAAAATTCTGGAACAGTTTATTAAGTGGTCAGTTTATGAGCACTTAGAGAAGAATGCACTTCTTTGCAAAAGCCAGCATAGGGTTCCAAAGAACATACCATGACAAACCAATGAGCTCTCCTTTCGTAGAGGGACCAGTTTATGTGACCATGGAAATGTGGTGGACATAGTGTATTTTGATCAGCAAAAAAAAATAAAAATAAAAAATCAATACTCTCACATGAGAATCTAAAATAGCAAAGGTGAGCTGACCGTGCTACTATTAGAGGGATCTAGACCAGACTGAACAATTATACCAAGTGTGTACATCAATGGCTCCACATCAAGCCAGAAGAAAGTATCAACTGGTGTAGCACAAAGCTTTCTTCTGGGTCCTGTGCTATTCAA
This sequence comes from Python bivittatus, assembly GCF_059951505.1. Classification (NCBI taxonomy): domain Eukaryota; kingdom Metazoa; phylum Chordata; class Lepidosauria; order Squamata; family Pythonidae; genus Python; species Python bivittatus. The sequence goes on along the minus strand of NW_028277053.1, from coordinate 4,835,062 downwards.
CATATTTATGCATGACTTTTACGAGAAGATACAAAATATGACTATCAAATTTACCCATGGTAGAAAGATTGCAAAGACTGTAAAGAATAGCATTAAGATTCAGGAAGATCCTGACAACCTGAAATAATAGGCAGAAACCAGGAAGAACACTTTCCACATGCAAATGCAAATTCCTATAGGTAGAAAAAAACTCAAGGGCGTGTGTCTAAAATGGGGTGTGGAGGGGGGGAGGGAGAAAGACCACACTGAGGAGCAGTGCATGGAAAAAGGGCCTGGGTCTCTTGGTAGGTCATGAGTCAAGAGCTGGAAAAAGAAAGCAAATCCAATCTTAAGTTGCATCAGCAGAAGTGCAGAGTGCAGACCAAGAGAAGCCGTCATTCCTGTCACTGCTGCATTGGTTAAACTGGACCTAGAATAGTGTCTCATTCTGGGTGCTGCTTTTAGAGAGGACATTGAGAATTGGATCACGTCTTGAGGAGAAACCAGGGGGCCTAGAAGGAAAAGCATGAGGCACATGGAGAAGAGAGGGAAAAGAGAGAGCGGATCATTCTTTTGCAGTATGTGCAGGGGTATCATCAAAAAAGTTAATATGGCAGCCACAAAAAACTGCACACATAAAATGGGCAGAGCTTCAATCACACCATTGTGGGTGCCATCTTGACTTTTTTTACTATATAGTACACTGCAATACCCCTGAGTATCTGAAAGGCTGTTCCTGTAGGGAGATCGGGTAGAAGTCATGGCCCAGGCTCAGGACTCAGATTTTGAATCTGAATCTGGCCCGGAAGAAACTGCTCCAGCTGAGCCTGGGGAACGTCAGCCTCAGGAGAGACAAAGCCAGGAACCATGTGCAGCTGATCCAAGACAGGCACCACCCGAGCAGCTGGAGAAGTCAGATGAGGATGACGAAGGCCTTTCAACCCTTGCACCCGGCGAGCAGGGAAGAGAGCAGAGCAGAGTCCTTGCCAAGCAAGGGAGAAAATCTCCCGATTAGTGATGGCTGGCTGCAACCTTACTTAAGTAGCAGCTCTTTGCTGGAAACAATGTCTGACCTCTGGCAAATTCTGTTCGTGTTTGAAACCTTGAACCTCTGACCTCTGGATTGGCTGATAACTCTGACCTGGCTCTCAGAACCCTGGATTTGGACTACTCTTCCAGGTGTTCCTATTTAGTAACCAAATTCTTCAGGCCAGCCTCAATGTTGTTTACATTCCTTTGTTTGCTGTTATCTCTTCAGCCTTGGAGTAAAATTGCTAAACTCCATGGTTTAGTTGTGTGAGTGTGTGTGGTTGAAACCTGAAGCAGGACAGTAGGATTGTTGAAGACATGTTCCAGAAAACAGGACAAGAAAGAGTGGATTTAAGTTGCACAGAAATAGATCTCACTTGGACATCAAGAAGAGATTCCTAATAATAAGGACTGTTCAGTAATGGAACAGTTGGTCTCAGGACACAATAGATCCTCCTTCACTTCGAGGTTTTAAACAGAAGCTGGATGGTCATTAATCAGGGACACTGTAGTAGTGGATTTCTGGAGTGATGGCTCCCTCCAACCTTTCCATGCTATGATTCTCTATTTGTATAATGTTAAACCATGGTTTAGAACCCACAATGCCCATGTCAATATATTATCACTACTACACTAGCGTCAAACCTTTTGCAGACCATCACCATAATCAAACCAAATCAAATATTTTGCAGTGTCAATACTCTACAAAAACACCAGTATTTCAGTTCAGTGAATGCTGTATTACACAAGATGTGTGCAAAGCTAATTACTTTGGGAATGCAACATCAGATATAATAAGAAAGTAACAGAGGAGGAGGAGGATGAAGAAGAGGAGGAGAATCATGTTTCATACCACTACATCATCTCACTATCACGATTTCCAAGGACCATCAGCAGGCTATAGGCTGTGAACTAATGGCTTAGTGTGAAATGTTGAACAATCAGTGACAAAAGATGTTTAATGCTGCAAGCTGGGAGCTGTGCTTGAAATCTAGACCTTTGTTTTGGGGCCTGAATAAGGTTTTCTTGCTTGCCAGAGAAATCTGATTGCTTCTGATCTGATCTGCTTGGACATTTATCAAGAAAGGAAAGGATTACAAATCCTCAAGTTCTCTCCAAAGAAATCTAAACTCTTAATTTTTCTCAGCTCAGAGAAATAGAAAGGAAGCACTCATATGATAAATGACTTTTTTTCTGACTCTCCTATTGTGAGACTAGGCTGAAGCTGCCATAACCTAAAGGTGAAGCAGACACATAAGCAGAGAGGACAAAAGCCAGGAAACTTATCTATGAGATAAGAAGGAAGCACCTCGTTAAGGAAAAAACAAAGGACCTGAACCAGAAAAAGGAAGTTGGGCCTGAGCACATGGAACCCCTCACCCCAATCCCATCAACTTGTAAATCAACCCAGAAAGGACTTTTGAGGATAAAAGGGGTCCCAAAGCCCACCCACTCTGAGTCCTCTGAGTCACCTTTGGATCCAGACTTAGCGGCTTCCCTCCCTCTAGCTAATGCCTGGCAGCCTAGTTGAGAAGGACGTGGGTAAGCATGGATGAGCGCGCGCGTGTGTGTGTGTGTGTGTGTGTGTATGAGAAAGAGCAAATGTACCTTGCAACCAGTAAAGTTTTGCTGTTACTTTAAATTCACTGGGTCTCCGTGTATTACAAAGAACCTCTTGTGCCTCAGCGTTCAGTTGGAAGTGATTTGTGTGTATCCCCAATTATTTCCCCGCTGTTGACCAGGGCTGTGTGTCTGTCTGCTCCAGCCGCACCTCTCTGGGAAACCCAGGTAGAAAGCAAGGGGGGCTGACAAGATCCGCGTGCCTCCACAGGCTGTGAGTGTGTGGGTGAGTGACCATAAGCCGAACCTGGGAGCAGCGTGTGTAACACTATGAGAAGGTGCACAAGAACTCTCCTCCCTGGCTTATGTGCTCACCTCTTCGGGTTCACCTGTTTCAGTGATGCTGGGATCCTGGATGGGTCTATATGACACTATTTGGATCATCTCGTCCTTGCTTGTAGCCACAGGATGGTCCGAATCAGGGGAGCAAAAGAGGCATTTCTGAAGGAAGAGTTCACAGAGATACCCGGATGAGTTGTAGGACCCCATTAGAGGCTACTGGTGCCTCGGCAGGACCATTTCTATACAGGGGCATCTGTAGCAAGCTGAGATTTCATCACAATAACAACATGTGTTATGACCTCATGACACAAGCTCCCCACTACTGCAGGCCCCCAGATCGCTGTGCCTCCAAAGCAGAGGTAGGCACTGATGGATGGCCTTCTACGAGGCCATCCAGGTGTGATTTCCTGTAGCTCATGAGGTGGGATTTGCTCTCTCAGGCCAATCTCACAGCAAAGCTAGTGAGCAGAGCTGTCCCAACAGCTTTCACGTGGGACAAATCAAGAGCAGCAACTGGGGCTGCGGTTCCTTCTTGGCAGCGTTTCCACTTCCGTCGGCCAGGCCTGCAGGGACCCATCACCCGTGTTCTCCCTAGCACTGGGCCGAAGCACAACTGGCCAACAGGAGTGCTCTTCCTTCACCAGAAACTGTTGTGGCCAGGTTGTCAATTTAACCATCATACGGAAACCAAGCAAATGCCGCCTTGTGCCGCCTTGTCCAGGCGCCCTGCTGTCCACCTGCCTAGCAGCCTCGATGCTGCTTCTCCCTTTTTTGGGGCAGCACTGGGTCACAGGTGGCCACATGCTAATAAGGGACTGCACAAGCCTGATGTGCACCTCCAAAAGCACCAACCAGGTGTTACAAGTCTGGCTAAAGCAACTCCATGGTGATCTTTCCTGAACTTTGGGAGACAGCAAGCAGTGGGGCAACAGCAATAACTAAACTAGCAAGCATGTGAAGAGCAAACAACTTTATCTCCACATGAGAATGAGAGGATGGGGTCAGCCGCTGGGCACGGGCACGTGCATGGAATTGGGAAGCAGTTCATCAGATCAGAGAGGGGCCAGAGCAACCAGAAATAAGAGCAGTTATGTACTAAATCACATTTGACTCAGCAGCCTAGCAAGTCAACGAAAGCCGGAGGTGACATGGGAAGGGATATGTGATGGATGCTGCTGGCAAAGAACAAGAGAGGAAGCTGTGCAGGTCTCTACCGGGGGACTGCACTGTTCGGACTCCCTACCTGTGCTGCATCGCTATCTTCTCCAGGAACCCAAGTTGAGCTCAGCCAACTCAACCAGGGGCCAGTATGTAAACTGGAATGAGGGAATGTGTCTCTGAAGACATTTTTTTTACAAACTTTGAAACCAATAAAGGTTTATTGTTACTCAATCTTCGTGCTCAGTGTTGCTCACTGCATAAGATCAGCTACCTTTCTTGAGACTAGCAGTCACAAGCCATTAATCTGATTGCGTGAGAAAGCGAGGGCCATCTCCTTGAATCCAAGTTCCCATGCGCTACCAGGCTTCACAAGAACGGCGGCAGGCGCCGTGTCAGTGCAGCATCATGAACCCAAATGGCTGTGGAGGGCAGGACCCAGTAGCCAGAAAGGAGGGGACACACGCTGCGGCCAAAAGCAGCCATTAGAAGCTGGGCAAGTCCCAGTCTCTGGCCACATTGCCACCATGGTTACGACCAAAGTGCCAGAAATTGTGCATAAGCAGAGACTGTGTCAGCAGACGAGGGAAGCTCCACTTCCACCAGATCAGTTATGAAGTCAGGCAGCCGCAGGCATGAGAAGGCGGCTGCAGCACCTGCCCTTTAGATCGGTGGGGCTTCTTCCCACCACCGCTGGGTGGAGTGTGGGTGAGCCCTATATTCTGCACACGCACACTTCACAGAAAAGAGGGGCGCTAGGTATGCAGCGTTTCATTGCCTCCATCCTGCAGCTGAGACGCCCCAGCAGGGAACCTCAGAGTCCCGTCTCGGTCTCTCCAACATCCGCAGAGCATCACCCGCTCGGTGTTCCATTCATTGATTCACCCTTTCCAGATGTTTTGCTCAACAACAGGGGCCAATTTCTAAAATGCTTCTATTTTTTTCAACCACTCTGGGCTGCAAAAGATGCCGCTCTGTGGGCAGGATTTTGTTTTTTACTTGATTTCATTTAAATAAGTCTGTGTGAGGCTTAATGTACCTAGTTTGTTTGACTGAAAATAGGCAAAAATTCACGTTCGCCATTTGATATGTTGTTGACATATTTTGGTAATGTAATCTTGGAGATCCCATGGGGCTGCAGAACCAGGCCTGGGATCACACGCAACCTATGAAGTGCAATTCCCAGAATTCCCCCCTAACACCAAGGTGGGAGAAGGTGATCTGTCAAGCTGATCTTAAGATCACCCAGTAACAAGAACTAGAAAAACGCCAGAGTAGAGAGGAAAGGTATTTTAAACTACAAACCTGCACATATTTTGAGAGTCTGTTCTTCTTCCTTGATTTTCTGGTCACTGACAATTCAGGCTGGTCTTCAAAAGGCTCACGATAGTTCCAGAAGTATTCATGTAACCGGTAGGTCCATTGCCCCAGCGATCGTACGTGCAGCCAGATCGTCTCTTTGAAGAGAAGGATATTATCCTTGAATGAAGGCTTCCTGATTGATCTGAGTTAGTAGACTGAAGCACAGCTATCTCAAAGAAAGAAGCAGATTAGTACGAACTGGAACCCATTTTCTGGATGGGACAAGATTTGGGTAGGGTATAGAGAATAAATCAGGGAAGGGATTAATTCAGACCCTTGAGCTTTCCCTTCTTTGAGATCCCTGGACTCAGATGACTGGGGTTCATTGGGGTTCAACGTGTCAAACGTGATAGTGCTGCCTTGAGGCGTGTGTCTGGGGGTTCAACGGATCCAGTCTTGAATCCCAAGCTCAGGCAGCAGCAACAGCCCAGCCCTGTTTGCCTGAGGCTGGTACCATGTTATCTGTGTCCATTTCTGGGCAGGGCAGATCTGACCAGATGGAGGCGTGCGTCAGTTATATCAGATCTGGATGACTGCAATGCGCTCTAATAGTCAGAGATGACAGTGGGTCCAGGCTGCTGCTGCTGGTTTGAACAGCAGCTGCACGGGGTTCCAATTTGTTTTGGGATACAATTTAAAGAAATTTAAAGAATCACAGCAAGTGGCCACGATTACCTAATCTTGGGTGATTTTGAGAAGCTCAGTGAGGTCAGACCTGGTTCATAACTGGCTGGGAGACCACCTAGAATTCCCAGGGCTGTATTTTAGACTAGGAAGTTGAAAAAACACTATGGAAGAAGGCAGTGGTGAATTACTGCCAAGACAACTGCATGGAGATACCCACCAGGACAAGCTCAACTCAGGAGCCCCTTTACCTCTGCGGTTAGAAGTGCTGGCAATGGCCTTTAAAGCCCTGAATAGCTCAGGACCCTTTCAAGGACCACCTCCTTCTGCACAAGCCCATTGAGGTTATCTTCAGAGTCCTTTGCATATCCCAAAACCCAGAGGAACTCAGGAGAGGAAACTGTCACTGCCTGTGGAACTCCCTGCTAAGGAGGTTTGCCTCATTTCTTCCCCTGCAGCCTCTCTGGAGATGGGCGAACCCCCTTCTTTTAAGGAGACCTTTCAGTGCAGAATCTTCTTGTGCTTTATTTGTAGCTGTTTTTATTTTTTATTTTTTTTATTGCTGCTGTTTTGAGTTGCACATCCTTTGCTTCACGAATGGCAGTGCTTATCTGATTTAAGGTTGCACCCAGTCTTTTCTCAAAGTAATAAATTCAGCCCGAGTTTCATACACACAAGGCAGACTCGTGCCGCTGCCTTCAGAGGAGCGGCAAACAATGAAGAGCATCTGAAGACAAAACTGGGTCAACTCCAAGAAAAGCTCTCTGTAGCTAGCAGTTCTAAGGTGGGAATCCCCAGAGACTTTCGCATACTGGCATTGTTCCAGGACCTTGTGGAGCACAGATTGCTTCCTAAACACCAAGCATAGCTGGCCCTGATCAGGTCTGGCTTCCTCAGCAGTTTACTCCTGAGTAGCCCCAATTCCTTAGTCACCTCCCAACTCTACACAGGGTTGCCCCTGAAGACCATCCGGAAACTTCAGTTGATCCAGAATGCAGCAGCGTGGGTAGTTATGGGCACATCTCGTTATGCCCATGTAACACCACTACTCCATGAGCTGCACTGGCTCCCAGCAGACTTACAGGTGCGATTCAAGGTGCTGGTTATCCCCGTATGGCATAGGGCCACTTTGTCCCAAGAACGTCTGCCCGCCCCACATGCTCCTACAGGAAGGGCATGTTCCAGGTTCCCTCTTTACTACCTTGTGGGACCTATGAAGTGTGTGTTTTTGGTGGCTGTCCCCATGCTCTGGAATGATCTCCCCCCCATGCCCCCAAATACATGGTAGGCCCACTCTGCTCACCTTTAGGAGAGCAGTTAAGACCTGGCATTTCCCCCCAGCCTTTGAGTCTAGTTGAGTGGAGTTCCCTTTTGGTTGTTTAATGATCATGTTCATTTGCCATTTTATATTTCATACATTGGGTAGATGTTTTAATGTTTATGTTTCTCTTGGTTTATTGTTTGTTTTCTGTTGTACGCCGCTCAGAGTCACTGTTCTCCTTCCTCGCCTCAGAACTAGCATTATGTCCTGCTTTCGGACATAAGAAGGGATGATCTGCCGCACTTTGTTACCCCGTGGCAAATGGCTTCGCCCCAACCGCTCCCCTCCAGCGCTGCCCCACGGCCACTTGGGCTGAACTCTCTCTCAGAAGGAACCTTCTCAGGGCTGCTTGAACTGTTTTCCCCAAGGGGAAGCAGTTCGCATTACCTGCTAGACTTTTAAGTGACCTACGTGTATGGTGTGAATACTGCGTCTTATTCATGTTTGTGGCTACACTTTGCTTTTGTTTATTACTTATACAGTAATACCTCGGTTCACGAACGCTTCTGTTCACGACCAATTCAGGTCACGAACAGCACCGTTCGCAAAATTTTGCTTCCGTTCGCGAACTCTGCGTCGGCTGATGAACACGACCCATGGCCATTTTCCCTGCTGTGACACGTGGTCATGGCTTCCTGTAGGCGAGATCGTGGTCACAGACAGACACTGGCTGTGAAGATTTTTGGTGTGCTTTTTAGCATGGCTCCAAAGAAAGTGCAGAGCAAGCATGGTGGTAAAAAGAAAGTGCAGAGCAAGAATGGTAAGAATAAGGTTTTGAAGAAAATAACCATTGAATTGAAGAAGGAAATTGTAGAAAAGCATGAGCATGGTATTCGTGTGACTCATCTGGCCTCGGAGTACAAGATGGCAAAGTCGACAATCTCTACTATTTTGAAGAATAAAGATGCCATCAAAGGAGCTGATGTGGCAAAAGGAGTAACGACGTTAACCAAGCAGAGGACACAAGTGCTGGAAGAGGTGGAAAAACTTTTGTTAGTGTGGCTGAATGAGAAACAGCTGGCAGGTGATAGCGTTAGTGAGGCTATGATCTGTGAAAAAGCCAGGAAGCTGCACAGTGATTTACTGCGGGAAAACCCCTCTACCAGCGCAGCAAGTGAGGAATTTAAAGCCAGCAGAGGCTGGTTTGATAAATTCCGCAAGAGAAGTGGCATCCACAGTGTGGCAAGATATGGTGAGGCTTCCGGTTCTGACAAGGCCGCTGCAGAAGGCTACAGGAAAGAATTCGCGGAATTCATGGAGGCGGAAGGATACGTCGCTCAGCAGGTGTTCAACTGCGATGAAACAGGGCTCTTCTGGAAGAAGATGCCAAAGAGAACCTATATCACACAGGAGGAAAAGGCACTGCCAGGGCACAAGCCCATGAAGGACAGATTGACCCTTTTGCTGTGTGCGAACACAAGCGCCGAGCTGAAGATTAAGCCACTACTGGTCTTTCATTTCCAGAGGGTTATGCAGCGCAGGAAAAAACAAGTGACATTAGACAGATTTTTCGCCAAAACTCAGCCTGCAGCTAAGAGGCAAAGAAGAGAGGAAACCCCTGAAGGAGATCTCCCCGATGTCCTTTTGGAGGGGCACTCTCCCTCCAAGCAATAACCGCCTCCCCACCCGCCTTCCTGTCCTCCACGCCAGAAGTCGCCTCGAGCAAGGTTAGCGTTCTCTCTCTTCATACTGTACTTTGTGTCATATTTTTGCGGTTTAAAAAAACAACAACATATGGTTCAGAACGGATTAACCGTATTTACATTGAACCTTATGGGAAAATTTGATCCGGTTCACGACCAATTCAGTTCGCGACCAGAGTCATGGAACGAATTAAGTTCGTGAACCGAGGTACCACTGTATATACTTTTGAAATACTCAATTCTGTTTACAAAGTTAAAGCCTCAAAGGCACAGCAGGCAGCTTTAACATAAATTTTCCATTCTTACAAACTGCACAGAATTATCAGATTTTCTTCCCCAGAACTAGCCACTTTACTGCTCTTTTTTCCCCTCAGTCCACCGGTGGACCATTGAAGCATCAGCGCTCTCTTCCTTTTCTTTTTAACTTGGCCCATGTCACTGCAGTGATAAATTGTTTGCAGCACTTACCCGTTAGGGATAGTTGAGAGCTGCGATGTAACTGAAAATCATTTGCTAATTGCCCCTTCTACGGCAAATGTCAGCAGGAACGATGAAAAAGTCCACTGATGGTCACTGGCTCAGCATTACTGCTGGGGCCGACAGCACGTAGGGTCTGCTTTCGGGGTGCCTCTTTTTGGTCTTCATCCTTGCTGCGGGGGCTCTTCACAACAAGCCATGACTGATTTAAAGTCATGTCTTTAACAGTTATACATTCTGAGCTGCCTAGAGCTCTGTAGAAAGCGATCTTGATTTCATATACTGTATGTATGTATATATATATATTGTTACTATATATATATAGTATATATTTATACTTTATATATATATATATATATATATATATATATATATAGTATATATTTATACTTTATATATATATTTATACTTTATATATATATATATATATATTGTTACTATATATATATATAGTATATTTATACTTTTTATAATATATATTTATACTCTCTCTCTCTCTCTCTATATATATATATATATGTATGTGTGTGTGTGTGTGTGTGTATGTGTGTGTGTATATATATATATATATATATATATATATATATATATATATACATTAACAAAATCCAATGCAATGGCATAATTGCTAGTTAGTTAATGCTCCGACGCAGTGCGATGCTGGGACAAATGCAGACTGGACTCACCCTTCATGGTTAAAGCTTATCTCCATCTGTATCCTAAGCCAGGAAGTGCTGGGCAGGAATGAGAATTCAAGAAATCCCACTCCTCGCCACCCAGGATGTCTGAGAAGGGAGGGTCAGAAAAGCCCAGAGGCTAATGGGGCCCACCCTTTGACCTGGGGGAGCCTCCTCCCTCGCAGACCAGACCAGACCAGACCAGAGCCTTGGGCTCGAGGCCCACTGCAGCGGCCCTCCGGACAGTCAGCCCCCTACCTGGCTGCTCTGGGGCGCTGCTGATGGTGAAGGGATGCCACTCGAACCGGGCGATGACCGGGATGTTCAGGTACACGTAGTCCCCAGGTTTGTAGTGGAAAAAGGGGGGTCTCTTAATCACCAAATGAGTCACCTGGATTTCAAAAGAAATAACATGCCCGCGTGGGGATGCAGTAAGGATTCAGTGGACGATGCACCAGAAACCACACTTCCTTTTCCGTTCTCACCAGCAGGTTACCCAAGTTCATACACTTTTCCTTTTACCTTACCGTTTGTGGTACACACCTTGGAGGGCAAAAGGTTGATTTCCACAATGTACAGCCCGCCGACACGTGACAAAGCTGCTGCAAAGGCCTTCTCTCCAAGGAACAGAAATCCAGGTATCACAAACCACTTCCAGAAATTAGGGCCGTGAATTATCAGCAAAGCCCAGACAGGGATGTAAGAAAGGTGAGTCCAGTAGAAGACCTACTGGCGACAAAGGAAGGGACACATTTTGAACGGCAAAGTGAAATTACATCAAGGGCTTAAAAGAACTATATAAAATTCCGTATTTGCCAATATTTCAGAGGGGAACATCCAGGGCGTTAAAATACCCCAGATGGTGGCTATGACCAAGCAAATAAAGTCCTGCTCTTTGCTATGGGTGTTACATAGACAGCTCAGGTGAAAACGGGGTGGGGCTCTGAGCAGCCAGTTGCAGCCACCACCTTAATTTTCCCCCCTCCTGTAGCCACTGCTCATTTCAGAATCAGGAACAGGGACATGATTGTGTTGATGGGCCTCACATAGCGTAATGCACAGTGCTCCTCTCTGCCCCCGTCTGCCATGTTTTCTATGACTTTAGAGGGGAAAAATAAATAAGTGGACAAGGATGCCCACTCTCCACTTTTGTTCATTTTAGCTCTTGAGGTACTGCATAGAGACATAAGACAAGATGAGAGAATATTGGGAGTTTAGATTTAAAAAAAGAATTTATAAGTTAAGGACATTTGCAGATGATTTGGTGTTAATTTTAGAAGACCCACTAGAGGGAGTAGAAATTAATGGGAAAATTACTTTGGTATGTTAGCAGGCTTTAAGATTAATAATCAGAAGACAAAGATGTTAACAGAAATATGAAATTAGAAAATCAAATAGAACTGCTGGAGAAAACTGGTTTTAAGATTGAGAAAAAACTAAAATACTTGGGTATTACTATGACAAATATGAATTGTATGTTACTTCAAAATAATTAAGACATGGAATGAAATTAAGAAGGACATGTTAAGATGGGAGAAATTAAAATTGTCACTACTGGGGAGAATCTGTGTGATAAAAATTAATGTTTTTCCAAGAATGATGTTTCAGACAATACCTGTTTTGACAACTGATGTACCATTTAAACAATGGCATATCTAAATTTATATGGCAAGGGGGAAAAACCACAAGTTAAATATAAAGTATTACAAGATGCAAAGAAAAGAAGATTGGGTTTACCAGATTTGAAATTGTATTTTGCTGCTTGTTGTTTGATCTGAACGAAAGAATGGATGTTGCTAAGAAACAAGAGACTTTTACAGTTAGAAGTTAGAAGCTTGGATGGCATGGATATTTATGGTATGATAAAGCCAAGGTTAAAATTAATGTGGACTTTAAAAATCATTTTATTACATATGCCATATTGAAAATATGGAATAGCTATAAACCCAGGTTGTGCCCGAAAACACCTTTATGGATCTCAGCTCAAGAAGCACATCAAAGAAGAGAAACAGCAGACAGATGTACCAGGAACTATTGGAAAACCATCAAGGGGAATTTAAAATCAAATCAAGAGAGCAATTAATAGCAGAATAATATAGTTGTCAATAGTTTTCCCATTTACAGTTATCAGAAAGATTCAAAATGGACAAAAAGTCATGGTACTGAACAAAGTAAGACAGAATTTGAAGTAGAATTGTGTACTGATGATACACATGTAATTGCTAAATGTATAAACTTTTGCTGAAATATGAAACAGAGGAAGAACAGGTTAAAAAACATATGATAAAATGGGCTAAGAATTTTGGTTATAATATACAGATGGATCAATGTGGTTAAAAGGGTTGAAATTTAGATTGTGTTATACAGAGGATTTTAAAAATTAATATTCAATTGAAGCCAGAACTTTTCCTTTTAGGACTAATGGATCAATAGTTAGAAAAAAAGCCATGGAAGATTATTTTAATGCATGATTACTGTGGCGAGATTATTATATTCACAGAGATGGAAAGATTCGACACTATGGAGGAATGGTTGGTGAAATTGACAGATCTTGCTGAGATGGATAAATTAACTTCTTTGATTAGAGAAAAAACACTATCTACATTCATTGGGGACTGGAAACCTCTTATGGACTTTTTGTGTCAAAATTTTAAAAAATGATACCAACAAAAGAGAATATGTGTAGCTCAGGGTTCAGCTGTGGAGTCCTTGGGGTTCTCTGAGCTTGGTAGTTTTCTTGCAAACATTTTGTTACCCAGCTAGGTCACATCTTCAGTTTTCAGTGCTACTTCACTGAAAATGTTACCTAGCCAGGTAACAAAACGTTTGCAAGAAAACTACCAAGCTCAGAGAACCCCAAGGACGCCGTCAAAAAAATGAATTTGTGATTTATGGCTTTGATGATTAGACAGGATAGATTATAGAAAGAAGAGTATTATGATGTAACTTTAGAGAGAGAGGTTAAAATATAATTGTACTTATAACTGCTGTGAAGAATTTTGGAAGCCACTTCTTTATATCTTTTTTCTTTCTTTTCTATTTTTCTTCAGCTTTTTTACTTTCTTGCACTTTTCGCTTTTTCTTTGATTTCTTTCTGTTTCTTTTTTTCCCTTACTTTATATTAGTTTGTATCTTCTTTTTTAAAAGTTTCAATAAAAATCACGTAAAAAAACCCGGAAAAACAAATAAATAAAAACAAAATATAAATGGAGTCCCGGAGGAAGAACAAGAAGCTTTTCAAAGGAGACATATTGATTTCAAATTATTATTATTATTATTATTATTATTATTATTATTATTATTATTATATTATCCCACCTATTTTACGTATAACTCAAGGCAGCAAACATACCTAAATATCCTGCCTTGTGATGGAATGGTTTGGTGAAGGCCGCGCTCGGGGAGATAAGCATTTCCTTAGTCCCCAGCAGGAGCGTGGGAAGGTGAAGAGGATGAGGCTGGCACCACCCTAAGGAATTCGCGGTGTTTGCTTGCTGGCTTGGGAAGTTTAGATTCAGCCTGGCGAGATTCTGTCTTGTGGGTGAAAGCTAATAAAAGCTATTGAACTAGACCTGTACTGTCGCGTGGAGTTCTTTGGGCTGAACCTGACATCAATCTTAACAGACTCGTACTACCATCGAGAGGGGGGAAATTGGAATCATGGCAACGGATCCCCAGGGGGCAAATCTGACACCACAGCTGTTGGCGGCAGCCCTACTACAACATCAACAGCAAGCAAACACCGCGAATTCCTTAGGGTGGTGCCAATCTCATCCTCTTCACCTTCCCACGCTCTTTCTGGGGGCTAAGGAAATGCTTATCTCCCCAAGCGTGGCCTTCACCAAACCATTCCATCACATGCCTCCTATTTTTTCCCACAACAACCACCCTGTGAGGTGGGCTGGGCTGAGAGAGAGGGACTGGCCCGAAGTCACCCAGCCGGCTTTCGTGCCTCAGGAGGGACCAGGACTCACCATCTCCTGGTTTCTAGTCCAGAGCCTTCACCATTACACCAACCTGGCTCTCTACGTTAGAGCATCATGTTTTTTGCAGGGCTGGATTTTGCTGCTAAGATCTCCCTTTGACCAAACATCTGATACCTTTTTCTGGCCAGGAGGGCATCCTGGCAGACAAAGCAGTGTGCAAACACCCAGCGTGTTTATCTTTCAGCCTCTGGAGGTCAAGTGGAATTTAAGTCAGACACCACTGGAAATAAAGGGGATGCTTACGGCTGCACTGTAGCATGCTGGCTTAATCTCTGTTTTGCTATTTTAATTCAATGAATCATTTTTCAAACAGGAGGCCTGAAGGGAGGCCTCTTATGGGCTCTTTCCTCTTCTGTTCAAAACTCCCAGACATGGAACGCCTGAGAACATTTTCTCAGTGTGTGTTTTGATTGCGTTATTGAGTGGTTGAGGATCACAGGCTAGAACCCAGGAGACCGTGAGTTCTAGTCTGCCAGCTGGGTGATCTGGGGCTGGTCGCTCTCTCTCAACCCTGGGAAGAAAGAAGGAGGCAAGGGCAAACCCTTTCAAACATGATGCCTAAAAAACGGCAGGGACACATCCAGGCAGTTGCCAGGAGTCAACACTGACTCAAAGGTACCAAAAAACCAACCAACCATGCATTCTGGTTTAAGACTGTAATAAAGTTAGTTTGGCTTGATATTTTCTCAACAACAGAGAGGCAGGTTAACTTTTCCAAAACACACTTCTTTATTGTTACAATTGCCATTCTCCTTCTGGGGCTGAGCCTTGCTACTCTGGCACTTATAAGGGCTGTGCTCACCTGACATTGGTGCCACCTCCTTGTCCCCACAAGATCAGGGGACTTCTGGAGACCTTCCAAGCTGAGCTGAGTAACCTTCAGCTCAGGTGTTCCCTGAGAACAAATGCTGGAAAGAGTTTTAGCTTTTCCTCTGGAGCTGTGGAGTGGGCAGCTCCCCAATACAGGGCCTTGTCCCACCGCCTGGGACTTCCCGCCCCTCCTCCTGCGCCACGAGAGCAGGTGCCATTTTGCAGCCCTCCCATGAGCCAGCTGGGGAGAATGCTGGGCAACGCAGAGGACTGAGAACAGCCGTGGAAAGACCACCTTGGCTTCATTACGCTGCTGCTGAGGGGCAAAGCCAGAGGTTGCGTGGAAATGTCCTGTGACTGGACACACACACGCGCTTAGTTGTTCAGCCTTCTGCTGACTGAAAAAGACAAAACTGGCAGAGGAAGCAGGGAAAGCATCACCTCAAAGTGACCGCTCCTGCGGACCAGGGCAGTGGAGCATGCGAGCATCAGGCAGACGAGGAGCTGAAGGAGGAGGCCTGTGAGGGAGGCAGCTCCATAAACCCATCCGATGCCAGGCCGGGTGGTGAGCAGGTATTCCCAGAGATGATACTCTCCCTTAGCCTGAGACATTCCCGCTACAGGGGAGAGAAAGGCTGGATAAGTGACTCCCCAAAACAGTCTTTTGCGTTAAGCTTGACCCAGCAACATCAACAGGCTGGTTAGGTTCTAGTCGCATCAGATGTGGAGGTGAAGAAGAAGGGACCCAATGTAAACATATTTTTTCCAATAATATTTTGGCTGTATTCATACAACACATCTAACCTGGTTACTAAATTAACTCATTTTCTGGCTTGTACAATACTCTGAACCATAAATTAGCCAAGGGATTTGCCCTATACTGTAAGTCCTCTAAACTCACCCAAGCCTAGCATGTTGCATTGAAGTAGCCTCCAGGTGTTTTACTGGTTTAGTTCACGAACATCACATGAACACCACTGTTAGCATTCATGCCGAAACATTCTTTATTAAACGATATTGTAGCTACCTCAATAACTTTAAAATCTTTTAATGCACGATCCAACCAATTAGAAAATTGTGAATATGATGCCCATCAAGATAAAATAGTCAAACCAGAGCCGACAATCTCTTTCTTTTTTAAAACATACAATATTATAATTTGCATTTAAACAGTTTTTCATTAAGAACTATTAAGCCAATATTTCAGTTTTTGAAAAGTGGTATTTTAGCCCTTTAATTAAAGCTCAGCACCAAAACAGCATAAAACCTGCTGATAAAAATTATATGCCTGGCAAAGTGCATAATAAAGGCTGAAATTATGCAGGAAGAGGTGACTGTTGACCAGCTCAGTAGCCCGGCAGGAAACTGCACATCAAGATGATACCCCCTTTAAAGATATATATTACTGCCAACACTTCCATATCTCTGCCAATGTTTTGTTATTATATGTCCCATTTTCTGTAGTCTGAGAAAATCTGGAAACACCAAAGAAAAAAACATAATAGGCGGAGAGTTGTGTTAGTCTATTGTAGCCCCAAATCAGCAGTGTGGTAGTAAATTTTTCTAACTAACAAATTTGGAAATAACTAGACAGATCTTTCACGATCGATGGCATAAGGCAGTGTTGTCCAAACTTGGCCACTTTAAGAGGAGTGGACTTCAACTCCCAGAATTCCCCAGCCAGCATGGCTGGCTGGGGAATTCTGGGAGTTGAAGTCCACTCCTCTTAAAGTGGCCAAGTTTGGACAACACTGGAAGCTGTCATGCATTAACTTCTGGATCACTCACAAAAGCTTGTCTTTTAATAACATTTACTAGTCTGAAAACATGCTGCTAGGCTCCTCCTGGTTTTTAGAACAAATCCAAAAGATCAACAATGGGTGTCCACCAGCAACATCTCCAGAGGGAGTAAAAGAATCGAGGTAGTGGTCACACCTGAAGGCTGCTGGGCACATTAAGGGGTCACCCTTTTTTCACCATCCACACCTAGAAACTCCTGCTGAGCACTTGATAAATGGACCATAATCAGCGAGCGAGCAAAGTTTGCCTATTCAACAGCAAGCTATGTGTGCACCATGTACTCTTACTATCATTTTATTATGTAGTCATAGCACTGGTTCTTGTTACCCAGTAAACCAAAGTTCTCTGGGTGAATTGCAAGATTAAAAATGTCTAAATGCATTTTGAAATAAAAAGAAAATTATAAAAGAATAGCATTCCGTTAATAGTACAGGAGACAAAATCCAGCTTATTTTTCAGATAATTCAACCTGTAAATACTTAGCTTTGGTTTTAAAGTAAGTGACATTTTTGGGTGAAGCTCTTTGATGCTTCTGCAGCCAGAGCACTTTCCAGCTCCAGTATCAAGTAGACTACTAAGAATCTATCTGAAGAGAGATTAATTAAGTTTACAAACAAGAACAATTCAAAAAGAGCCCAGCCATTGTTACCTAGGCTCTAGTGAACTTGTGCAAGGGTCTGGCTTTGAAAAGTGTTCACAAACTACAATTAGTAGTCTAAAAAACACATCCTATATTGCTCAGGTATGCTGGTTCCCAGTCCATTTTTGATCCCAAACTCAGAATGCTGTTTCTTACTATTATAACCCTTCATGGCTTAGGACCAGGTGCTTAAAAGGTTTGCTGGCTACCAGTCAAACATATTATTAAGAAGAGAGATGACATCTTAACTGAGGCAGGAACTTCTTTGGGATGGCACCATAGGTGAAAAATCAATCTTCAGTCTGAGAGAACTTGTTTTCCTGAAATTTCAGACATAATGTAAACTTGCTAAAAATTTATGATGTTTGTAGACATTGTGGCTTTCAGTTTTGGGATATTTTTCTATTTAGATTTTAAATGTGTAATCCTTTTTATAAACTGCTCTGGGATAGCAATTAAATAATAGGAAAAAATATCAATACGATACAGAAAATTTGAGCAGCACTTACCAAAATTGATGATGTGAGCTCCCGTGTGAACTGTAGTTAGAGCACCCACCATGTAGCCCATCAGCTGATGCAGGATGACATTCTGGTCCAGAGGCAAAACTCTGGCTACCGAGGTGGCCCGTAGCCAGGTCAGAGATCGGCGTAACATCAGCACCTGGGGATGGGGGGCGGAGGGGGAGAAAGAAACTGAATGGGTAATTTTATGGGGAGAACCACAAATTCATCAACTCAGACACTGCAGTGGAGTAGAGAAGTAACCTTGAAGAAAGAATGCAATATGGTTACATAAACATCAGCTTAGAGAAAGAGAGGAGGGGGCAAGAAAGGAGTTTGGGATTGCCCTGCCTTGATTCCCTTTGGTATAAGAAGGGGAAGAGGAAAACTCTGCCAGGCTTTCAAGGTTCTGTAGTTATATCCTGCAACCACAGAGTTCCCCTAATCCTTGTGGAGTCTGTTTCCGACCTGGCCTATGTTGAAGGGCTGCCAGGTATCCAGGAACAGAAGAAGGGACCCTGCAATTATTGATCTAAGAGCTCGTCATCTTTGCCACCCTTTTCTTCAGTTTGAATATAATAGCCAGGAACATGTGATCCAGTATGAAGTGCATTCCTGGGCTAGTCAGTTCAATACAGGTAGTCCCCGGGTTAAGAATGCCCAGTTTACGGATGACCCACACCTCAGATCAACTCAATGTTACCAACTTTTTCCCCACAGCAGCCTCAATTTAATTTTAACGTCAGAGAAAATAATGTCACATGTGCCCTATTGCAAACCTTTGATCCCCTTATTCCCTTTTTCAGTACACAGCGAAGAGATCTATGTTGAAGTTTTAAGCTGAATGTTTACCTAGCAGATTGAAATATTTCTGTTTAATAAATAAGAAAATCTTAAAATACATCTACACAGAAACTATTCTGTCACTACAGGTAATATCCAGGTTAAGAATGGCTGGGTTACAGACGACCCATAGTTGAGAACGGAGCCTAATATAGCAAAATTTGAGTTAAATGCGCAATGATCCGAATTAAATATATAATGGTTCGAGTTCATTACATGATGCAATACTACTTATACAATGTTATGCAATAACACTGCTCCGGCTTACATACAAATTTGACTTAAGGACAGACCTTGGGAACAGAACTCGTCCTTAAAGTGGGGACTCCCTGTACGTCCTATCTCCAAACACCTACTCCTCCAGAGCTCTGATTCACCAGGGTATGACCTCTTATGCAAGGGTGTCCGAAGGGATCAAAAAAGTCAAGATGGCGGCTGCAAGCATGTGACTGAAGCCCTGCACCTTCGGTTATGCTGTTGCAGCCACACTCTTGATCTTTTTCACACACACACACCCCAGACGGATGCCCCTGCTCTGAGGCCTTAGGAATTGCTTTGCCCTGGTCTGCTCTCTCTCTGCAAGCTGCTTTCTGGCTCAGGAAGGTGATGTAGAAATGGACGGAGAATTTATGAACATTAGTTCCGACTTTGCAGGGTCTGCATCTGGCTTTGCCCTGGGAGGCAGGAAAAGGAGGAAGGTGGATTTCTGGTGTCTGCCCTCATGGCTTCCCACTGTGGATGGGAGCTTTCGGCACTGGATTTGACTGGAAATGCATTCTGACACACATTAGTCAACGTTTTGGACTTATTATGCCAAGGATAGGCCGCGCGGGCAACAGTATAGCCACTGGCAGTCTGCAGCCCCATGGGATAATTAGTTCATTGATTTTTTTTAATTAAGGAGGTTGACAAGTTGGAAAGGTAAAGCGATCAGCCCCTGGCATCATCTGCATTTCAGAGGAAGTCCCTGGGCTCAATATGTCCATTTCTGGAAACAGGAGGGGGGGGGGACCAGTGTGATGGAATGGCGTTATGAAGGCCGCGCTCAAGGAGATAAGCATTCCCTTAGCCCTCAACAGGAACGTGGGAAGTTTAAGAAGACGAGACTGGCACCACCCTAAGGAATTCACAGTATTGTGGCTTGCTGGCTTGGGAACAGGTTCAGTCTGAAGAGATTTCTGTCCTGAGGTGGAAGCTAATAAACACAACAGAACTATATTGCATTGTCTCGTGGAGTTCTTTGGGCTGAACCTGACAACCAGGGCTTTCTTAGGAGGGATGCCTGCCTGGCACCTCTGCCAGAATCCCAAGTGAAACATGGGGGCTGGTGACCACCAAGAGTAAGGCAATAGAGGAGGCAGGAAATGAGTCTTTTCTGGCCCGTTCCACCCATTAATTCAATGTCTCTGTGACTCTGCATAGAGAGCATTTTGTAAGAATGCCCGCTGTGTGCTTTCAAAGTTCCAGATTGTCCACAGCCCCAAACGTGGCTTGCCCCAGAACCATTCAGCAGCGACTGCTCTGTTAAAGATGTTTCCTTCCCTAGGGATCAGTAAACTTTCATCATTCTTAAAAAAATAATCCATGCAATGCTGTGGTGGTTCTTAGCAGAAATGTGCTATTCAAAAGTGATAATTTAAACCAAAGCTTGGAACAACGGTTACAATGTTGTTTTCCTCCTGGACCCCTGCTCCAATTTTCCCCGGCCGCTTGGACTGTGGGATGCGGCCCTGTTCCTCACCAGTATGAATGCACAGTTGAAGTTCAGGCACTGCCCACAGCCTTTGGCCACCACGATCCAGATGCCAGAGCCAGCCTGCTTTAGGGCAGCCAAGATGAAGAGGACAATGTTCACACATGCATAGCTACCCAGGAGAAGAAGCTTGTTCTTGTTGTTGTGCCAATAGGCAGGACTCAAGTGGTATGGGGTGTGGCTCTTCCGTGGGGCTGTGGGAGGCTTTAGCCAACTTGCAGCACTGAGAGAGAAAGGAGAGAGGAGCTGGTGAGGCATTCAAGGCTTTTCAATATCCAGGGAGATGCAGGAAGACTCAACACAAGTAAGTCAGAAGGCAGCCCTTTTCCTGAGTAGGTAGAGCAGGTAGCCATTCCCAAAGTCTTACTTAGTAAAGTCAGGCTGCTTTCGTGCACAGACCTTTTTTTTTTTACAAAAGACCATGTTTTCCTGGCACACTTAATCTATTTGATTAATGTTCTTGGCGGCTGTAATCACACATATATGTATGGTTGTGCATGTTAGCATGTTGTATGACCACTGCCAACATGGCTATCCCAGAAAATGAACTGAATTACTTAACCAAGTGAAACACTGCCTTTGGACTTCCAGGTTGCTCATCCTGATCTTGGCTGTAAAATTCCCATACACGAGTCCCTTCTATCACAGTTGTGCTGGCTTTCTCCCAGGCTCTGGAGAGCGAGGTTCAAAAGCATTCTCAAGCCCATCATAATGGGCTTTACTGTGTTTCCTTCAACCTCACCAAAGGAGTGACTGCCATTCTGGGGTGAGAAAAGTATTCTCCTGGGACAGATGGTCTTGTGAGTCGAAAAGGAGTGGGTGAGTAGGGGAAATATTCCCTTGCCTCTAAATTATTTTCAGTTATTGTTCTATAGGTGCTATTAGCAGGAGGCTTTTGTGGAGGGTCTTGCTCCACCTCAGGGTATCACTATACTCCAGACGCTACAAGGGTCCAATTCAAGGTGGTACTTTGACCCTACTCTGCCTCAATGCGGCAAAGCGCATCCATGAACACAATCTAGCAGTCAGACGACATGATTAAAACTCCTTGATCTCACAACACATGGACAGACTCAACCATAATTTCAGCTGGGTAACTGTGAGCATCCTAGATCAAGCCAAATCCAAAAACCGCTAGGAAATTCCTGGAAGCTTGGCATTCAGACAAATCAGCCATCAACAGACACAGAGATAAACCACATTTACACACCATTCAAAAGAGACAGTTAAAAAGCTAAGAAGGAAACCAAAAGACCAGAACACATCCTCTCCAGCAACCAACATCCAGATAAGCAGGGATTAACACCAGACAAACAATCAAGCAGAAAACAATACTCTAATCAAGGAACTACAAAGGAGAAAACCACCAACACTGGCAGGGCAAATTACTTTATATAAACAGGGAGCAAACCCCACACTCACTAGCACTGATGATGTTACCTAGGCAGGTAATGAAACATCTGCAAGCAAACGATCAAGCTCAGGGAGCATCAAGGACTCCACAGTTCAAAGCAGCCCCTTTGAAGATCTGCTGAGCCCTTGTTCCTAGAACTGAACTGGGCAAAGAAACTCTCAATTTAATCTGAGGGTAGGAAATTTGCTCTAACTTTTCTTTCAAAGGAGAGGAGAATTTTGGAGAAACTATCCTAGGTGGATAGTGGTGTTCTTACACAATTCTGAGTAACAAGAGCATTAAGAGGTGTGCGAGAAGACCGTTCTTCTTCAGGGCAGAATCCTCCTTCCAGCCATCCGCAGCCTCTCTGAGTTCTGAGGCTCCCCTCGGGGGATCTTTCTCAGATCAAAAAATTAGCAGTCAGGGAACTTCAGAACGATGCCAAAGAGCATTCCAGAAAATAATGCCAGTACTCACACCAACCACCGCCTCCACAATAAAGTGAGTTTAAAAAAAACTACCAGGAGAAAATGGCAGATAAGCTTCTCCCAAACACGTTGATCTTCTGAATGAAATCAGGAGCAAAATACTTGAGAAACTGCACAGCAAAATTGCATCACTTCATGTATCTGGCTCATTGGGGACTAGACTGGCTTGGCAAGGCTGATGGATGATGACCCTGTATTTGGGAAATGGCTGCCTAGGAAGGAATTACAATTATGAATTGTAATTATAAATTCAAATAGAAAGTGGACGGTCGAGTTTTGGATGTTTCGGAGAAAAGGGGTCTGGTTCTTGTTCAGATGAGCTGGAGACCAGTTCACCTTTCTGGTCACGGTTCAGTTGAGTATTTGAGTCATACCTGGAGACAAAGAATTAGATATGTATGTGAAGCAGCAAAAGCTTGCCAGATGTCATAGAAGAATCAACTTGGCTTCCCTTCAACTACAGAGCATAGGCCAGTTTTCCCTGGTATACTAGGACCAAGGTATCCAATGAAGCTGATTGGAAGGAGATTTAGAGCAGACCAAAGGAAGCACTTCTTTATCCAGCTCATAACTAACCTGTGGAATTTGTTACTATAAGATGTGGTGGCATATGGATGACTTTGGGTTAGATAAATTCATGGACAACAGGTCTATCAAGGGCTCTTTGTCTTGAAGGCTCGGTACTATTTCTGGGTTGGGGGCATTAGGCCTCCAAAGGCTAGTTCAGCAGAAAACGGAAATGTGCAGCTAATTCACTTTTCGCTTCTTAACAAATATTTTCTGATAGGAAGAAAGACAATAATATTACAGCTGGAGAAATGTGGCAATTACCCATCTCCAACCATGAATCTTGGTCTAAACATGGATCATTCTGTAGGGAAACAAGTGCATCATCATGTAAGAGTTTATGCATCTCAGTCCATTTTGTCAGATACACAGAGCACGGTCCTAATGAGGTAGGCTGAGATTCACAAAACTTTATGGCATAATTATTTGTTAGTCTTTAATATATCACATGTCTTCCTGTTGCTTTCACTAGAAAAGACTAACATTGCTGCCTCTCAAAATTGTTCTGATGAAACAAACCAAAAAGTTTCCTTCGGCACTTGCCCCATTTCCTGGAACCCACATCCTTGTTTCTAACTCACTGAGAATTCAAATGATCTTGCTAGTATGCCATAATTACATTTCTCTTCCTGTTTGATAACTTTTATATAATTAAATGCAAGTGCAGGACCAGCTTACCTACTCCAGACAATTAAAAATACTTTTTTGTAGGTTTACCCGTTTTCCTGCTTCCTAACAACAACAGGTAAGGTGTTCTGCTTCCTAAACAGTTTCTAACCTTGCTCAAAGTCAGTTTTCACGTTTATAGTGATGGTGGGTAATTTATTTAAAATACCAAGTAAACTGTCTATTATTTTTAGCCAACTTTAATGATTTTCTCTCATTCTTTTTCCCTTTTGCTTTTTGTTGTTGGGGATTTTTTTTTTTTTTTGCAATTAAAACTTCTCTACAAAAATGGAAAGAGAAAAACTATGGAAGGAATGCTGCGTTCTGCCATGGAAAAAGAAACAAAGAAACTGAGGCTGAGCCAATCCATATTCAAGTTCTAGTTCATATTCAGTGTTAGTGAGCATCCTCCACCTCTGTCATCAGCCAGTAATTCAGGCTAACCATTATCAAAACTTTGCTAAATGGGTTTTACTGCAGGAAAAAAAGGGGGGAGATCCTGAGTACGTAGCAGCAGCTTGTGAGTATCCGCTGCTATTCAGCCCCAGCTCAGATGTAGCCCTTCCCATGGGGGGCCCCTCCCTGGGAAAATTCTGTAGGAGCTCTCAAGTCAGTGGCGTGTATGGCCAGGACGAACGGCCTCTCTTTCTGTCCCTCCCTTTTTCTCTCTCTTTCTTGCCATCATTTTCTCTCATTGTTCTGATTAATTGATTATATGCCATCAAGTCAGTGTTGACTGTTAGTGACCACACAGATAGATTTTCTCCACGATGATCCTTCCCTAATTTAGTCCTTCACATCTTCCAACAGTGCACCCATCACTACTGTGACTGAGTCCATCGACCTCGCTGCTGGTTGTCCTCTTCTTCTCTTTCTTTCCACCTTTCCCCAGCATAAAAGCCTTCTTCAGAGAGCTAGGTCTTCATGTAATGTGTCCAAAGTTGGATAATTTGACTCTGGTCATTTGTGCCTCGAGTGAGAACTCTGGGTTGATTTGTTTGATGAGCTATCAGTTTGTTTTCTTGGCTGTCCAAGGTATTCTCAGGAGTCTTCTCCAACACCAAAGTTCAAAAACATCAATACTCTTCCTATCCTACTTCTTCAAACTTTTGCTTCCATAGAGTGACATAGGGAATCCCATTGCCTGCACTATTATGTAGTTATAGATACATCATGGCATCTGAATATCTTTTCCAAGGTCTTCGTGGCTGCTCTACCAAGTGCTACTCTGCAGCATGTTTCTTGACTGCTTGTTGCTTTACTGCTGATGGTTGATCCTAAAAGACAGAAGCTCTCCACCACTTCAACATATTCATTGTCAATTCTAAGGCTGGCTGTTGTACCTGTTGTCATTAGTATGGTCTTCTTTAGTTCCATATTTTCACCGTGCTCCCTGATTTTTATTACCAGAGCTTGCAGATCCTTTGTATTTTCGGCTATCCGAGTAGCGTCATCAACAGGTATTGATGTTTCTTCCTCCAATTTTAAATCCATGCTCATCTTCTTCCAATTCAACACATGGGTTGAATAAATAAGGGGAGAGTAATATTGTTCTTAGTGGAGGACTAAACTGCAGACAGTGTTTGAAATTAGCCCATCAAGGTCAAAATGTCAAAAGGAAATTCTGATTCTTCTCCTTTTCAGAAGCAGTTTCGTTTTCCCAACTACTCATCTGTTGTGAAAGTTACAGAGACAGCTGTACTTCTTTGCTAAAATAGAGGAAACAAAGAACCTTATGGCTCCTTAAAACCAGCAGCCATGATACAGATGGAAGCAGGAGGGGGTCCCAGGCTGAAACTCCCAGGAGCTTTGTAGCCCGGGAGGAGAGGAAGGAGCCAATGGCAAGGGAGACAGCGCAGAGCATGAGACCAACAAACAGCTTGAGACCAGGCAAGTCCATTGCAATTGCTCCTCCTGCTGAGAAATGACTGGCCTTCAGATTATTGGGTGCACAATAAGACTTGAACCTTAAGAATACTATATATATAAGACTTTGAGTTTATAGTTGGCAATTGTTGGATTTCTGCCCTAATTCTGGCTTTTCTAACTTCTGCAATATAATTTGTTTAACAAAAAGCTGTGCTTTTGATTTCTGCTTGCTAGCCACTGAGTACAAGTAATAGTGTGGCTGAAGCAGGCCAGTAGCTGTCAATGACTTTTTTTGCAGAGATCTTCAGAAACTCTTCTGAGTAGGACATAATGTACCTTTAGAGTCTGGACAGTTAAAACTTCACTGTAACGATGGGAGCCAATTCTCACATTGTCACAAGCAAACAACCTGATGCCAGATCAATCTGTTACCAAAGCAATAGACATATGGAAACCGACTCCCTGTTGAAAAGATACAGACTTCTAGCCCATTTGATTGATGAAACAAGCATCAAACATGGGTACTATTTATTCAGACAGACCCCCCCCCCCTTTCATCTCAGTAGGACCCCTCTTAAGTTCTAATAGCACTGAATTGCCAACATGCAAAAATCCAAAACATCTGAAGGGGCGAATGCTTTTTCTTAGATCTCTATTAACTGTGGCAGGCATTTGTACGGGCCCATGGCACAATGCGCCCAGAGAAAGGGGCTCTTGCCAACAAAAGCTCACTAGAGTCTCCATGCTAATCTTCAGGGCGTTGCAAGCTGTTCTTCTGTTTCACTGTGTAGCGGGCACAACCCTTTTCTGGTACAGTGACAAGAGGAGTAGTGGCAGCAGCTCTAAGCCCAAGATACCAATTATAGGGAGCTGAAGAGTAACGGAGGAACATGGCACATCCTCAAGAGAAGGCCAACAGCAGCTGCTTCAAAGGCAGCTGACGAGAAAGGGCAGAGTTGTTTCTTTTCAAGCAGGTCTGCCAATCTGGGCCTTGGCCTAGAAGGCAAGGAGCAGAAACCTTCTGTATCTGGAATGCCAGTAAGAACATCAAAGAAAGGGTCAGAGGGGGAAAAGCTACTAAACCTGCTGATAAAAATGGCCCACCAAAGTGGGAGGCATGGCTATCCAGGGAGCTGATGACACATTAGTAAAGGTATCCAAGAATTTGTAGTGGCAGCTGATCTAAGAACACCTGACTACTGATCCCCTCTGCTTTTTTCTCCATCACACCCACCTGCCCTTCATCCATATTCATTTTCACTCCGTAGCCAAGTTCATACAATATGCCAACCCCTAAAACAGGGGCAACAGATCATAATTGCTGTGTTCACACAGAATTCTAGATTTGGAGGGGACCCTTGAGGCCTTCAAGCCCACCTTCCTGCTCTGTGCAGGAATCCAAATCCAAGTTCATCCTGCGCATATGGATGTCTAGCTTCTGCTTGGAGGCATCTAGTAAAGCAGAGTCCTTCCGTTTCTGCTCTCACTATGATAGTTATTGTTTTTTAATCCAATCAGAACCTGCTTTCCTGTACCTTAAATCAGTTCTTGTATGTCTTGCTGTCTGGGATATAGAGAACAAACCAAAATATGGCTGAACATGGTAGGGTGGTTATCCAACTTGCTCAGAGAACAGCTGGGTTCCTGCAATGCCCTGAACCACAAACTACCCAACCCCCTTTTAGATCAACCTAGAGCGTTGTATGAACCTGGCAACCCCTGTTCAGCTGTTCTTGTCTCTACACGTTCAGTGGGATTTGCTTTCTATAAAGAATGCTTGGGACTGCACGTGCAAAGAGACATTCATTAAACAGAGTATCTCAGCTGGAGGGTTTCCTGTATGATGGAGATTCTCTGGATCCCTTTCAAACTAGCTTCATATCCAAGCAAGAGTTAGAGAGGATCATTCATTTAGCTGAATATTTCAGTGGATCTTACTAAATTGCTTGGCTCAGATTATAACTTGGAATGTCTGGCTAGGGATCCACTTAATAGAAAAAGTTGTGTGTTTCATTTTTAAAATATTATTTAAGGCTCTTAATTAGGAGTTACTTTGGTTACTTTGGACAAACAGAAGTGGTCCTGGCCAACATAACCATGCTTTTCTAAGGTGCCAAATTTGTGCTATTATACTTATATCCAAGCCGGGAGATTTTAAAAAATTGAAAAAAATATTGAAGCCACTCCAACCTTTTGAATCATTAAATTCTGCTTTCCCTTCTCCTTTATCTCATTTTGAGAGTTCACTCTGAAATGTCCTCCCTCCCAGAAACTGGAAAAACATATACAACTAATTAAAAATACTGGCTCAAGCCCCTATAGCTAGGATGGCCACAATACTTTAAAAAAACATCATAAATCCGGTGTGCCCCCACTCTCATGGCCTTCAGGAAAGGCGTGAAATCCTGGCTGTGCCAGAGGGCCTGGGGGCCAGATGGGGGCTCGCACCAGTGGAGGTGGCTTATGGGGTGATTGACCTTGCCTCCCCATCATCTTGAATGTTTTTAGTATTTATGTACAGTGTTTGTTGTTTAGATTTGATTTGTAATGGATTATTTATTTAACTATTTATGGGGGGATTTTTAATTGTTGATGGGGTTTCTGATTTTAATTGTGAGCTGCCCAGAGTGACCCATTAGGGAGAGATGGGCAACATACAAATTTATAAAAAGATAGATAGATAGATAGATAGATAGATAGATAGATAGATAGATAGATAGATAGATAGATAGATAGATAGATTTAGAGAGCTGATATCCAGCTTGGGGGCAGACTTTCTAATATCATAATACAATTAATAACAAACACCGATAAAAATTAAAAAACACTATTTAAAATGCCTGATTGGACAAAAAACATGTTTCCGTGCCATAAAAGAATATTGTAAAAAGGACAACAGGTGGCTCTGTTTGGAAGGCATTCAAAAGGGAACAGTGGGTGAGAAGACTCTTCCCTTTATTTTTAAGTAGAATGCATGATTAAAAAACATCTAGAGCAGAACTTCTGCAGAAGATCTCTTTTGATGTATAGTAACAGATGCTCTCTCACTTACCTGAAGCTATTTAGGGTTTCAGACATAAGTATCAGAAACAAAAAGGAAACCAATGAACCAGCTGAGGTTTGCAAATCATCTTCATGCTCCTAATATATCAATAAAACTGGGAAGCCACCAGAACATAGATTCCCAGAGCTCAAATGTCCTTGACCAGAAATAGCTGCTGTTGATTGTATTGAAAATACCTTATTGTTAAGTTCTCCATGATTTCTGGAAAATGTTCCAGTTCCTTGCTGAGCTCCTCAAAGGTTATGGATCCACTATTGTCAGAGTCTGCTGACTCAAAAAGAGCCATTGTCAGGTCATCTAGCTTCTTCTCAGGCAAAGATATTGAGCTCTCTTTCAGACATGATTTTAAGACTATACGTAATTCATCTGGTTCAATGGACCCACCACCTACAAAGAAAAAAAAATCCACTTGGCTTGGTGTAAGTTACCATGACAGGTCAGATCTAAGATTTTGCTATGGAGGAGGAGGAGGAGGAGGAGGAGGAGGAGGAGGCGGCGATCGTCAATGGACAGGAAGTGGCCACCAGGAAATCAAAGTCAGTTGACTCTGCTTACTTGGTGGATCATGAGAAGTCTGCATCTATACAACCTAAGTCCTTCCTCTGTGAGTTAGAAAACCCACAATTGCTGCAGTTATTCCCTGACTGAATGGAATCATATAGAAATTGCAGAATTGGGGCATTTCTTTAATTTAAAAGTAGTATTTCTTGAACTTCTACATGTCTTGTTCATCATCAAAGGCACTAGATCTAGAAATGGGACTAGAAAAATACACAACTGTCCTACCATTCCAGATGCAAAATTAGGAGCGCTGGAGGCTATTCTATGAGGCACAATTGTTGGCAGCAAAACAAGGATCTGGAAAACAAAATCTCATTTTGATAAAATATAGGTTATCAGATGCACCAGTTCGGAATTTTACCATCCACATCATAGACCTGGAAGAGGAATCGAAGCTTGTCTGTTTCGCTCCCATGTATCAGCAGTTTCATGGTGTTCAGGAGCTCATCCAGGCAGATGGTGCCACTTCCGTCCGAATCAAACAAAGCAAAGAACCGCTCAGCGAAAAAGGACTGTGAGAGAGGTAAAAAATATTTGTGAAATCAGAGGTGATCCTCAAGATCCAGCAGTCTCCATTGTCTTTAGGTTTTGATTTTAAAATAAGTGATCAAATCCCTGAAATATATAAACTACAGTGGTTATGTTCACTACTGACCATGGTAAATACAACATTATAAACCCACCTTGGGGAGAAGTCTTGAGGCTTCTAGTACAGATAGTTCCCAGGTTAAGAACGCCTGGGTTACAGATGACCCGTAATTAAGAATGGAGCCTATATAGCAAAATTTGAATACACAATGGCTCGAGTTCATTACACAATACTACTTTTACAGTATTACACAATAATACTGTTCCGGCTTACATCAAATTTGACTTAAGGAGAGACCTTGAGAACAGAACTTGTTCTTAAACTGGGGACTACCTGTATTAGTCCCAGACAAATTAACTACAGCTCTGTAGTCTGAGAGTGCAAACAAATGGGAAAGAAAGTTGCATCACTCATGGCATCTATATATTAAACTAGAGACTCACAGAAAATGCTTCGGTAGTCGTCCAAATAAGATTTTTTAAAAAGCCTCATGCTTTCAAGCAGAGTTCCTCAACCTTGGCAACTTTAAGATGGGTGGACTTCAAGCCAAGGTTGAGGAACCCTGCTTTAAACTACTTCCATCCAGCAACAGGGTAACTTCCTGGGCTTATCCAGTCTGGTCCCAGTACCAACACCTCCCCTTGGCTTTCCATCGGAGTGATAATTTGTTCCCTGCTCTGTTACTTCTTGGCCTTCTGGTGCAATCAATGGTAAATTGATGGAGAGCCTGCAAGATGGTTGCATTGTCCATGAGTTGTAGGTTGGCACTTTCCTCACTTTTATGTTTTTGGTTAATTGTTTTAAATTATTTGTATGAGTTTGTCATAGTTGTTTGAACTTGTGAGCCATCCAGAGTCAGGTAAGTGAGATGGGCGGTTATATAAATGGAACTAAATAAATAAATAAATAAATAAATAAAAATCTCTGCTCTTTTTTCTCTGTCCCTCTGCTTCTTCTTCGTCAGGTTTCTAGATTTTAATTAGCACATCACAAGCATGGATCAATTCCCCAAATCTAACAAGGAAGGGAGAAAATAAAACATCTCTGTACTTTTTGCTGGCAACAATGGACATTCCGAGTTATAGCATAGTTTTGTTATCCACTCAGCTCAATTGGACATAACTTGCCTCTTTCACCTTGAGCGCAGTTTTGAATTGTTCCAAGTTGATTTCTTTATTGTGGCCAGCAATATTCTCCCACTGCTTGGCTACCCACGTGAGCCATTTTGTGTCGTCATCCAGGTTCATGGTTGTCAGCCCTACAAGGTAGACCAGACCAAGAAACAGACACCACATAGGCCTAAAGCTACTTTTCTTAAGGTTGGCTACAGTAACAGAATCTTGCAAACCTCCTCCCTCTTTTATATACCATGTGAATTAAGGCGGTGCGTGTCTGAGACGTTTTCATAACCCTCCTCCCTCATCTGGGCTTCTGCAATGTTTATCTCCTTACCTTGGTAAAGGATCTTTCCTCTCTCCATCAAGGTCAACTTCCTTACTCTCTACATCAGCGCTAAGAAACTAGAACCATTTTTTTTTTAAAAAAAGGTCAGCTTTACAGTCAGTCATAAACTGCTTATTCAGATTTCTGTGGTTCTGATTTGAACCATGTATTAGATATTTCTAGTTAAATAATCAAGATCATGATGGAAACTTGCAAGAAACAGGGTTACGTTACAGTAGTCTCCATGTTAAGCATGCTCGGGTTAAGGACAACCCATAGTTAAGAATGGAGCCTATTACAGCAAATTCTGAGTTAAATACACAATGGTTCATGTTCATTACACAATACTACTTAGACAGTATTATACAATAATGCTGTTCCAGCTTACATACAAATTCGACTTAAGGACAGACCTTGGGAATGGAGCTTGTTAACTGGGGACTACCTGTATATGGCAGAAGAGGTGACCACATCCCCAGCCCTGAACCACTGTGTCATTCTAGCTCTTTCAGCCCGACTGTGCTTCCAAAATTCAGCAAATCATCAAAAATCACTAGGCAATTTTCTAGTTAAAATTAAATAAATAAAAAGCAGAAGTAAGTGTTGCTCTGCGAGTATGGCTGTACCCCTTCCTATTATAATTCCATTAAAATTACTCCCCAGTGTGCCATGTTGTCACTTTGCTTCAATTGCCCTGCTCTGGGGTAACTGTTTTCTGAGTTACCTGGAACCCAATGGACGTTTTCTTGGAAGCCTCCCCAGAGGTGGAGAAAGCCTCCAGGGTCTCAGACTTCTCAGAAGAATTCAGCAGACGTATGACTGCCAGTCAGAAAATCCCACTGGGGCAGAATGAGAAAGGGTCTAGTAGCACCTTTTAAGACTAACCCATATTTATTTTAAGGCATAAGTGTCCTTGGAGAATGTTTAGTCCAATGCCCTGCCCAATGTAGGAATCTGCCAGCACAGATAGCCACTTAGCCTTTGTTTAAATGCCTCCAGAGAAGAAGAGCTCAACCACCTCCTGAGGCAGCTGTTCTATTGTCAAACAGCTCCTACTCCTAGGAAGATGTTCCTGACCACAGGAATGGGAGGGTTAGAACCTTGGACTGTCCAGTCCAACGCTCTCCCAGTGCGGGAATTTCCAAAGAACCTTCTCATCTTTAGATTTTGTTTCTGTCACAATAGATTATTCTGCAGTGAATAAGGGAATGAATATGAACGAGATGAAAAGTTAAATTGGGACCGAGCTTCCGGGCAGAAACATCAGAAGATTCTGGATTCAGACAAGAGGGCTGAGACTCAGAGGGCTAAGGCTTAGTGCACAGGAGTCATTCTGAGGCACCATCAATAGACAGCTGACGCTCACATCTGCTTTTCATTGTGATCACAACTGGGTGAGGCCAGGGTCAGCGCTGGGCTAAGGCTGAGTAGGCCCTGGCCTAGGAGGGCCAAATTTTAGGGGGCACCAAAATTGAAAAGACTTCCAAAAAACATAACAACAAAAAGCAGGAATGGTGCATTCTGTGAGCCAGTGCGCCAGCTCGAGGGTTAAGTGTAATTTTGCAGTGTAAGAAGGGTGAAAACGTCTGAGAAAAGGAAAAAAAAATGGGGCTGAAAATCACAAGTATACAGTGGGGCAAAGAAGTATTTAGTCAGCCACCAATTGTGCAAGTTCTCCCACTTAAAAAGATGAGAGAGGCCTGTAATTTTCATCATAGGTATACCTCAACTATGAGAGACAAAATGGGGGGGGGAAATCCAGAAAATCACATTGTCTGATTTTTAAAGAATTTATTTGCAAATCATGGTGGAAAATAAGTATTTGGTCACCTACAAACAAACAAGATGTCTGGCTCTCACAGACCTGTAACTACTTCTTTAAGAGGCTCCTCTGTCCTCCACTTGTTACCTGTAGTAATGGCACCTGTTTGACCTTGTTAGCAGTATAAAAGACACCTGTCCACAACCTCAAACAGTCACACTCCAAACTCCACTATGGCCAAGAGTAAAGAGCTGTTGAGGGACACCAGAAACAAAATTGTAGACCTGCACCAGGCTGGGAAGACTGAATCTGCAATAGGCAAGCAGCTTGGTGTGAAGAAATCAACTGTGGGAGCAATAATTAGAAAATGGAAGACATACAAGACCACTGATAATCTCCCTCGATCTGGGGCTCCATGCAAGATCTCACCCCGTGGGGTCAAAACGATCACAAGAACGGTGAGCAAAAATCCCAGAACCACACGGGGGGACCTAGTGAATGACCTGCAGAGAGCTGGGACCAAAGTAACAAAGGCTACCATCAGTAACACACTATGCTGCCAGGGACTCAAATCCTGCAGTGCCAGATGTGTCCCCCTGCTTAAGCCAGTACATGTCCGGGCCCGTCTGAAGTTTGCTAGAGAGCATCTGGATGATCCAGAAGAGGATTGGGAGAATGTCATATGGTCAGATGAAACCAAAGTAGATCGTTTTGGTCTAAACTCAACTCGTCGTGTTTGGAGGAGAGAGAATGCTGAGTTGCATCCAAAGAACACCATCCCTACTGTGAAGCATGGGGGTGGAAACATCATGCTTTGGGGCTGTTTTTCTGCAAAGGGACCAGGACGACTGATCTGTGTAAAGGAAAGAATGAATGGGGCCATGTATCGTGAGATTTTGAGTGAACACCTCCTTCCATCAGCAAGGGCATTGAAGATGAAACGTGGCTGGGTCTTTCAGCATGACAATGATCCCAAACACACCGCCCGGGCAACGAAGGAGTGGCTTCGTAAGAAGCATTTCAAGGTCCTGGAGTGGCCTAGCCAGTCTCCAGATCTCAACCCCATGGAAAACCTTTGGAGGGAGTTGAAAGTCCGTGTTGCCCAGCGACAGCCCCAAAACATCAGTGCTCTAGAGGAGATCTGCATGGAGGAATGGGCCAAAATACCAGCAACGGTGTGTGAAAACCTTGTGAAGACTTACAGAAAACGTTTGACCTCTGTCATTGCCAACAAAGGATATACAACAAAGTATTGAGATGAACTTTTGATATTGACCAAATACTTATTTTCCACCATGATTTGCAAATAAATTCTTTAAAAATCAGACAATGTGATTTTCTGGATTTTCCCCCCATTTTGTCTCTCATAGTTGAGGTATACCTATGATGAAAATTACAGGCCTCTCTCATCTTTTTAAGTGGGAGAACTTGCACAATTGGTGGCTGACTAAATACTTTTTTGCCCCACTGTAAAGCTGGAAAACTCAAAGAAAAAAGAAACAAGGGGGCGCCTTTTTGAAATTCCTAACAAAATCGGAAGATGAGCCAAACCACGGGGCGCCAATGGCTTTGCCAGACTTGGATGAGGGAGTGGGAATGCTACACTGGAGGAGGGTCAGCAGCTAGAAGCTCAATCCAGAAGAAAACAGAGGCACTTAATATCTATCCTCTCTCTAGATGAGCGGATCACAAGCCCCTAAGCGGCCAGAATTGCAGCCGGGGAACGCTGCTTGATCTCGGCCGTGAGGATGCGAGCGGCTGCTGTCCTGCTCCCGGACGAGGCGAGCGCTCCTCCAGTTCTCTCTGGGTCCAAACCCTCGTTGGGGTCCCTGCAGCCTGCTGCATACAGTGCTGGGCTTCCTCTGAAGAAGATCTGCAAGCCGCAGGAAGGGCTACCAATGTTTCGTGCCACCCCCCGGCCACCTTGTTGGCATCTCTTCTGCCTATGAGTGCTGTGGAAATTTCAGATCCTTCAATACCTGAAAGTCACCTCTTCCCATAGAAGGCATTCTAGACCCTGAGACTGTCTTTCAAAGCTATTTTATTGATCTATTTCTTGGTTGCTTTGGTTTTTAAGGCTGTCCACTGGCTTATGAGGGGATTAAAAACATTAACATTGGAAGAAAACAAAAAAGAAAACCATCACAGCAATAAAAACACCACACCAAGGGAAATGCACATTGATTTTTTCCAGATCTCTCAAATCTAAATCTTACTCTTCTCTCTGCTGCCTCACCCCACCCCCCCTTACATTTTAGCTGCTTTATTTGGCTACTGCTGTCTAGATAGGTTAGCTGACAGTGGCAGCTTTATGACTCTAGGCCCCTTCACTGAATCATCTTTTAAGATCTTTTGTTTGCTCCCATTTTTGGATTAAAGTTATGTGTGACAGATGAAATGGCAGCAGCTGCAATGGAGGGTTGAGCTTTGTCATTTACAGTGGGGCAAAAAAGTATTTAGTCAGCCACCAATTGTGCAAGTTCTCCCACTTAAAAAGATGAGAGAGGCCTGTAATTTTCATCATAGGTATACCTCAACTATGAGAGACAAAATGGGGGGAAAATCCAGAAAATCACATTGTCTGATTTTTAAAGAATTTATTTGCAAATCATGGTGGAAAATAAGTATTTGGTCAATATCAAAAGTTCATCTCAATACTTTGTTGTGTATCCTTTGTTGGCAATGACAGAGGTCAAACGTTTTCTGTAAGTCTTCACAAGGTTTTCACACACCGTTGCTGGTATTTTGGCCCATTCCTCCATGCAGATCTCCTCTAGAGCACTGATGTTTTGGGGCTGTCGCTGGGCAACACGGACTTTCAACTCCCTCCAAAGGTTTTCCATGGGGTTGAGATCTGGAGACTGGCTAGGCCACTCCAGGACCTTGAAATGCTTCTTACGAAGCCACTCCTTCGTTGCCCGGGCGGTGTGTTTGGGATCATTGTCATGCTGAAAGACCCAGCCACGTTTCATCTTCAATGCCCTTGCTGATGGAAGGAGGTGTTCACTCAAAATCTCACGATACATGGCCCCATTCATTCTTTCCTTTACACGGATCAGTCGTCCTGGTCCCTTTGCAGAAAAACAGCCCCAAAGCATGATGTTTCCACCCCCATGCTTCACAGTAGGGATGGTGTTCTTTGGATGCAACTCAGCATTCTCTCTCCTCCAAACACAACGAGTTTAGACCAAAACGTTCTACTTTGGTTTCATCTGACCATATGACATTCTCCCAATCCTCTTCTGGATCATCCAGATGCTCTCTAGCAAACTTCAGACGGGCCCAGACATGTACTGGCTTAAGCAGGGGGACGCGTCTGGCACTGCAGGATTTGAGTCCCTGGCGGCGTAGTGTGTTACTGATGGTAGCCTTTGTTACTTTGGTCCCAGCTCTCTGCAGGTCATTCACTAGGTCCCCCCGTGTGGTTCTGGGATTTTTGCTCACCGTTCTTGTGATCGTTTTGACCCCACGGGGTGAGATCTTGCGTGGAGCCCCAGATCGAGGGAGATTATCAGTGGTCTTGTATGTCTTCCATTTTCTAATTATTGCTCCCACAGTTGATTTCTTCACACCAAGCTGCTTGCCTATTGCAGATTCAGTCTTCCCAGCCTGGTGCAGGTCTACAATTTTGTTTCTGGTGTCCCTCAACAGCTCTTTACTCTTGGCCATAGTGGAGTTTGGAGTGTGACTGTTTGAGGTTGTGGACAGGTGTCTTTTATACTGCTAACAAGGTCAAACAGGTGCCATTACTACAGGTAACAAGTGGAGGACAGAGGAGCCTCTTAAAGAAGTAGTTACAGGTCTGTGAGAGCCAGACATCTTGTTTGTTTGTAGGTGACCAAATACTTATTTTCCACCATGATTTGCAAATAAATTCTTTAAAAATCAGACAATGTGATTTTCTGGATTTTTTCCCCCATTTTGTCTCTCATAGTCGAGGTATACCTATGATGAAAATTACAGGCCTCTCTCATCTTTTTAAGTGGGAGAACTTGCACAATTGGTGGTTGACTAAATACTTTTTTGCCCCACTGTATGTCCAAGGATGTTAAGCCAATATGGTGGTTGTGACCGCACAATTGAAGCCTTACCTCAAAATGGGACTTTGATTGCATGGTTGCAAAACCCTCTTGACTTTTTTGACTCTCCCCCCTCCACCCCGGGACACTCCTGCCTGTGATTCTCCAGGGGTTAAGATTCTATAAACTAAGGGTTATTCTACAAATACACACACACACCCAAGAGAAAAGCCAAGGATGCAGAGAGTAAGATTACACAGGTAACACGAATAACTCACCATTGCATCAAGCCAAAGGGATCGATCATACAAAAATGCCAGGACTTTCCAGTTTTGTCTTATGGCTTGTAACAGCCATTGACAAATTACTGTAGCACACAGTGCATGAGAAGCATCTGTCCAGTCACATGCATCATTTGGCAGATTTTGGAAATGTTAATCATAATATAGTGGAGAGGGCAAGAGAACACAGGATGTTAGCATTAGGTCTGGAAAGATCAAAGGGAAGAATGGAGAATGACAACGTCCCTTGATCTTGACACTATTTCTAGGTCTGCATTTTTGTGGTTGTTTTGCAACTGCATCACACTCTTGGCTCACGTTCAGCTTGGGAACCACAGCAGAAGCATAAGAACTACACTGATCACCCCAACAGAACTTTACAAAGGTCACTCATAAATGTGAGTTTAGCAAGACGTGTTATTTCTCTAAATAATAGTAACAGCGACTAAACCCAAATCCTTGTACTATTTGGTGCCTCAGCTGAGAATCTTACAGAGAGTTTGCGTTTGACGTGAGATTTTTCTTTGTTGCTCATTGCTTATTTCAGCCAATCTGGTTAAAATTTTGTCTCTTGTTAGTTGTTCAGTTGCAGTTAAATTATGCAATTCTTGCTTATATATTCTCATCTTATTGCCATTTTCACAGCATTATCTTGAGACCCTGTATCATATTCTGTCTGTGAGCCGAGAAGATTCTAACAGCCACATTACTCTATTAATTTCCTTTACATTCATCCTAATGCTGAGTGGATTGTGTGCTGCTCAAATTAATACAACTTCAGAGTCATATTATCCGTATTTTCTAGCTCTGAGAGCGTGCAAAAATTCTTCTTCCCTTTCTGGACAAATCCTACTTGTTGGGTAACAAATTCAAAATGAAGTTGCTACTCCAAAATTAGGATGGGGGGCTGCAGTGGACATGTGAAAAACAGGCCATTTTTCACTTCGGCTTGTACAACAGCTTTATTTTGTGTTCCAGTGATCAGCTGTGCACTTTGGAAAGTCTAACCCAGCCTTGAGGAAGGTATCTCATAGACACTTCTCTAGATTAGGGAAGCCAAATACTGTGGGATGACAAACACCAGGGAATCATTGCACGGGAGGCTCAGGTTCAAACTATTCATGCTGAAAGCTCCAGTAACTGAGAATGAGGCATTCTGTGCCGTGAAAAACATTATAGAGATGATCATTTTTCATGTGCTTGCATGTACTATCAGCTGCCTCACATCCATCTATGTCAGATATCTAGAGTTATCTAAGCAGTTGGATCATTTCAGTTGCAGAAAACCTTGTCTCATAAGCTCAAGTAATGATATAATCTCTCTCACAAAATTAATCAATATGCTCCATTTCCTTTGTCACGGGAAACTCCCAAATAAGAGGTGGTTTTGAGCTTTGCTCAAATTACAGGATTGGGAAAATTAATTAAATCTTCCTACCCAGGGGCTGCATGCTCCCCAGTTCTCTCTCACCTATCTCAGCTGAACCCACGAGATTCAAATCATAGGCAAGAACATTTGTTCTGAAGAAAAATACTGTTAAAATAAATGGCTCTGGATGATTCATGCATGCAAGTCAAAAATGCATTGCAAAAGATAATAATGGATTACCTGAAGTTTCTGTGCCAGAGGCTTCTTTGTCTAGCTCTTCAAAACCTTCCCCAGTAATTTACAGAACTTAAAAAGAAGTTACATAAAAAAGATGTGATGACATACAGTAAACTAAAGATTGCAGCGTAGCATTTAATACCTGCTCTGCTAACAGCCAGCCAGACTGCACTCTGTGCAAGAGGAGCTCACTGAAATTTATGCCACACTCCTCTAACAGGTGCTGATGATTAGCTGAATGCAAAAGCAGCTCATAGGAGGCCAAAACATAATTAGTTCAGATAGTACTTTTAAATCAAAGAACAAAGTGTTTGCTTGTTCCATTGATTTGTTCTTAACTAATTCACTGAACTGAGTAACACAGCAAAAGGACCAAAAACAATTCGTGTTCTACATGACTGTAAATCTTTTTAACATTTCAAACAACCTTTCCATAGGTGCTTTTCCCCCGGGATTACACTATTCATCTTGAATTTTAGTGTCTTAAAATTTGTGTTTCAGATTTTATTCCTATCTGTTTAGGCTTTCATCTTTAACGCATATCTAACATACAGGGGTTTTTCTCCCATAAGGCATGGATTAACGATGGCTATCTGCAACATGGTTATCCAGAAATAGTCTTCTGGGGTTTCTTTCCTGAGAACAACAGTGAAAAGCCATCAGCCCCAGAAGCGCCTGCCGACTTCCCAAACACTATTCTTGCTGTCAGTCAATCCAGTAAGAAGAGTCTAGGACCACAGACAGCCTGTCTTATCCAGCAGGAACTGTCAGTTACCACTCAGCTAATTCAAGGACAAAAACAGGGTTTTGCTGGAATGATCTTTAACATCCGTTAAATTAGTTCTTTAATTACTTCTCAAATTGTTTAATTGTACTATCAGTTCTATTATCTTTAAGATCAATTCAAAAGGAGGGTGAAAAATGAAAACAAAAATATTTAAAAATAAACATTTAATTTCAAGCCTGAAAATGGCTACAGATATATTTCAATGGCTGTTGTAAATATAGAAACCAGACCTCTAATTGTACATAAAAACCTACAATACCAAGAAGTAAATGTATCTTAAGAGGCTCTTTTTTCCTTCATGGCTTGTCTTACAAGCTCCATGTCTTTCTGTAACAACTGCTTTAAAATCTGTTTATTTCGCCTTTCAGGATTTCCACAGAAAACACTCTTTATGGCATCAAGGACTTCCATTGATCTTTCAACAATATCCTTAGCCACCTTTTTATGTGGTGAATTCTCTGCATATTCAGTTAATTGGGGACTAAAGCCATATAACAAATTAATAAATGCTTTTAATTTCCCCATTTCTGTTTGCGTATCTTCTGCTTTCTCTTCCAGAGACTCAGATGGAGTCAAAAGGATGTCCACCTCTGTTACAGGTACAGCTGTTGATGCAGAAGGAAGTATTTCTAACTCCACCTCTGTGACAGGTGGAGTTGCTGATGCAGAAGGAAGTATTTCTAACTCCACCTCTGTGACAGGTGGAGTTGCTGATGGGGAAGGCGTTATCTCTACATCCAGCTTCACTTCTGTCCCAGCTGCTTCTGATAGGAAGGCAGGCAGCTCTAAGTCCAACTTCATTTCTGTTATAGGCGGAGCTGTTGATGGGGGATGAAGAAGCCCAATGTCAAGTTTCATCTGCTGTTCCTTCTTCTGCAAGAGCTTCCTCTCTGCCTCTCCTGCTAATTCCAGAGCATTTTTTAAATAGCCCTCTGCTTCCTCAACATACTCATGGAGAGCTGGATCTTCTTTAACAGAGGATGGTGCATTCTTAATTGTTTCAATTAGTGTATCAATTGCTTCTAAAATGTCTATACCTCTAGCCTTATGATGAGGCAACTTCACTGAATGGCTTTTCCGGTGTGGTTTATCATTGCTTAGTGTCATATGTAATTTTTTTACATTCTTTAGCGATTCCACTAGACTAGCCAAGGCTCCATTCGTTAGCTCATCAAAACTCTTACTTTCTTCCCTGGTAGTTGCTTCTTCTACCTGAACTGAAATGGCGCCCAGTGTGTTTCCAGGAGTTGCATCTTCAGAAATCAGAACAACAGACTCACTTGTCTCACTTTGGAGACTTTCTGAAGGACTTGCATTAGAATGCAGGATGACAGATGCAGTTGCATCACTTCTGAGCTTCCAAAAGGCTGTTGTAGTTGGAGTAACTTTTTTGATCAAAGCAATTGTTTTTGACTGCCCACTACTTTTGGGGTTCACATTCACCCAAACAGTGTCCATTGCTACAGATGGAGAAGATGCTATATTGGATACCAAAATAGTTGGTGGTTGTTCAGTTGACAGTACAATTTCTGTTGGGATATTTTTTACCACATCTTGCAAAAGATTCACAAGATCATTCAAAGTCTGCTCTTCCTTTTCTGCTGCAATTTCACCTGTGTTGGAAGATTCTGTAAAGCAATAAGTAAACCATGTAAATGATATCTTGTTTATTTTTTTGTCTTCTGTAAAAGAAACAGCTTTTATGAACATGTCTACACTGCTACATAGTACAATTTGAGATGAGATGGCTTAGTTTATGGCCCAACTAGATATGTATTTTATTTTTTATTTATCAGCTTGTAAGCTGTCTCAAAGCAACTATGGATGCCTATTATCTCACTATTTCAGTAATAACCATTCCTAGTTTAAATTCAGATGAAATTACTCAACTTCTGTTACGTTTTTATAGCTTGGCTGTATTTCCTGCTACCAGGAGGGTTGGTCCGTGCTCTCTTGGAGGACAGTCCAGGTCATCCCCGCTCCCACTGCCTGGTTTCCCACTTTTGCACAGCACGCTGGCTTGCGAAATAACTCTGATGTGGGACTCCTGGATGTCAGCCGCAGAAAGGGAAGATGGGCAGAGGAATGCTGCTGGGTAATGGCAGAAAATGAATCTTTTATTTCTTGGAAGACAGGAAAGATGGGCATGAACTGGGAAATGGAAAGAGGGCAAGTGTGGCTGGCAGCAGTTGGTGCATGCACCAAATACGACGGTCCCAAGAACATGGGACGCTTGGCTTGTGCTCCTTTCCGAAAGATTCACTTCCTGACTTGGCCACTCCACAGTCCAAGAGAAGCCCAGTCACCACACACACACACACACACACACACACACACACACCCAGGCCTCTTCTCTTGCCCTTCTTTGGATTAAGGTCCTGCCAGGATCCCATGGAATATTCCTCAGCCGTTTGGCTCCGTGTAGTCCTCGCCCGGTTCTGTTCCCTGCAAACCCCCCAAACCTGTGAACGCAATGCTTTTACTGATCACGTGGCTGACTGTAGACACTTAACCAAGCTAACACCATGTTTAACCACTGCATGGACTGTTAGTATAAAAAATAGTAGATGCCTAGCATGGCGTAGGCTGTATCTGGGAATGAATGTGGGGCAGAGATACTGAGGAGTTCACGGGAAAAGCATTTCGGAGGCTGACGAGCTAGTTTCTCACACAGCTTGTTTTGCGCCCATGATTAATGAACGCTCAGCGTGTTAGTTATAAAAGCTTTACAAACCTGCCCTTAGCACAGATGTGCCATGGCAGAACACAGCATACATACCTGGTGTCTATCACATTGCGTGTTTACTCTTGTAAGCATTTACTTTTAATAAAGCTTGTGATGCTCCCACTAGCTTTCACCCTCTTCCTTGGAAATCTCTCATGGATGCTGCCCCCTGGAGGGCATTTACATTTACATTTGGGGAAACCACAACCCTGGTTCACCCCGTATTTCCAGAGATCTCCTTTTCCTGACCCTCACCTTCACAAACATATTACAAAATAAGTGTATGCATTAAAAAATGAATAACGACTATAAAATAGACTTAACTTTATCGGAGGGATCGCCTCCCCCCAATCTCCTCAGCCCACCCCACAAGATCCGGCAGGGAAGGCACGCTACGTGCTCCCTCGGCCGGGGACGTGCATCGGGTGGTCCCAGGAGGGGGCCTTCTCTGCCATGGCCCACTCCTTGGGGGACCTTCTCCCCCAAGGCCAGACTCGCCCCTTCCCTCAAGACCTGGTTGTGCCATCAGGCCTGGGGGTCTCTGGGAACTGGAGACATTCTTAGATGGCTGCGCTGTAACTGATATTCTGCTCTCTCCGTGGGGTTTGTATATTTTAAAATTTTTGATAATGTTTCATTTTAATAATCACTTTTTATCTTTTTACAATGTTAACTTATGCAAAGACTGGAAGGA
The DNA here is from genome assembly GCF_059951505.1 of Python bivittatus. NCBI lineage: Eukaryota > Metazoa > Chordata > Lepidosauria > Squamata > Pythonidae > Python > Python bivittatus. The sequence goes on along the minus strand of NW_028277053.1, from coordinate 4,792,041 downwards.
AGGAGCCAAAAGAGCTAGTGCCATGACAACAGGCCAGTTGAGACAACAGAAAGCTGTTCTGAGAAGACTTTAAAATGACTGTGCATCAAGTAACTTTGAACGCATAATGGGAAAACAAAAGAATTCTTACGCTGGGCTTCGGCACTGTCTGTTTCCTCTGATATAATCTCCGCAGCTGCAGTTGGTTGCACAGATATCTGTTGAAAGAAAAAAATGAATGTGATTTGTGATTTGACAATGGGCATCCAAGGCCAGCCCCAATTTCTTTCAATACTGGTACAGATGACCACCTCTCCCCACAAATGGAACAGCTACAATACACGCTTAGAGTTGGTCCAGGAGTTCTCCTGGCTGTGAGCAGAAGTGCCTTTCCTGTCCAGGCTGGGATGGTACACCTTTTTTGAGATCAGGATTCCTCAATTCATTCAACCTGTATCTTGTCTGGATTAAGCCACAGGGGACTTGTCTTTTCTTCTCCTAAACTGCTCCAGACACCAATTCAGAACTTTTGCTGACTTCTCAGAAAAGGAGAGAGATCCACAGCATGAAGACCAAACACACGAGTGAGCTAATCCAACCACCTCACTGTTAAAAAGTGCAATGAATACAAAGGAACCATATGGCATCTCTTAACTGGAAGCCCCCTGAGCACTACTTTCACAAACAATGTCCCAAATTCATCCCTTGAAGATGTCCTGGAAGAACAGCATGGCTGAAAGCTTCAGAAACAGTTGAGCAGCCAGCACAAGCAAAAGGCTGCATTCCCTGCCTCATTTCCTGGTGCAACTCATGGATTTGGGTAACGTGTTTCTGTCTCCTACAGCAGAATGAAGTGGGTCTTGGGAGTTGGTTTCACCAGAAAGCCTGACACATTCCTCTTCAGAGAATCTTGACCTGCACAGGCATTCTCCCAAACAGTCATTAGAGTAGAATAACTTTTAGCCACAGTGCAGCTTGTTTGGTTTTACCTTAAGAATACTGTGGGAATCCAGACACTGTGATTTCTAAGCTATAATTTAAGGCTTAATATCAACAAGCTATACCTTAGTGCAATGGGTGAATGCAGCCTGTTTGTGAGTGAGAAATGGAGCACGTATTTTTAGGTCCACAGAGCATTTGGTGTGTGAGCAGGCCACCGGAGAAGTAGGATGGACCTGGATGCGGTTCCTGTCAATACAATACCCACCACCACGCAGAAGGCACACAGAATTTAGTGGTTCTAAAAAACTGTTCCCCATTCTTGCTGGCACAGAAAAATATACATCAAATCATTTGTATTTACTGTCCAGATCAGAAAAAAGATTTTATAAATTTACAGTATCAGAAATACAACCCATTTCCTGTATCTTGAAACTAACATTACCTCCACTTCTTTAACATTTTCATAACGGTGTGTCACACCTAAAAAAACCAGAAAGCGTAAAGAAAGAAAGAAAGAAACAAGAAGAATAGAATTAGTCTCATAGTACAACATTTGATTTTCAACTAATTTTATATTATGGCAGTTCTTTTCTTCATTTTTTTATTTAAAAAATAATGAATGATGTTTTGTATCCACTGCCACCATCCCTTTGAAATAACTTGAGCAAATCCATATGTAAATTTAGGGGAGCATTCTAACGTAATTCCACTGAGTTACAATCTTGGCCGAGCACCGATGGCCATGTTAGGAGAATGGCTAAACTGCTGTTTCAAAACAAACTGAGCCAATAAAAAACCGATCTCAAAAACCTAACCAGCCTTGAGCTGGTCTGCATTTGGATGGGAAGTCAGAACATACTCCCCAAAGGCAGAGGCAAACCACTTCACTCCTGATCCCAAGAGAGTGGAATGGATGCATCCAGTTCCCCGCCCTGCTCCACCTGTTTAGTACCAAGAAGAAACAAAATGGAATGAATTTCCCTTCTTTCCTTCCCAATTTGAAGGAGGAAAAATGAATAAAGGTTTTGATGAAAAATTAAGGAAGATCCTAGCACAGTCAACCAAAACATCAAAACTAGGGTAAGTGCTCCCGCGTCTTCATGTAATAGGAGTACCACCCTGAAAAACCATGCATGTACAGGTGAAGACTAAAGATATGACGTGCATATAAAGAAAAAACAGCTGCAAAAATTGTAGTAAAAAGGACTGAGGAACGGTTAATATAAAAAGAGGCAGAGAAAATGCAGAGTGATTTGACAGCAATACGAAGTTATTTTGGAAGTGGGTGAAAAAGGCTAAACAAAGAGCCTCCAGGAATTATAGGAATTAAGTCATGTCATTTGGGAGAAATCTGAAGTGAAACAAGGAGTATTTTCAAGCTTTGAATGGGAATGACAAGGGGAGTAGAAGAGTGAAATTGAAATGAAAATGTTAGTGATTACAGCCCTGTTTCAAACAGCTTTGGGAAAGACTGGGGGTAGGAAATGCTGATGTGGAAGCATTCATAGTGTGTGTGTGTGTAAATGTTACGGCTTGCATATTTATGTGTGAATTACAGCACAAACCATTTAGCACATATTTCATTTTAAAATCATTAATTTCTCAATGTATATTCAGAAGAAAATTCCATTAAGCATAGTTGGATTTATTCTCTGGAATTCAGGAAGAGAATTGTAGTCTGAATGTCATTTGCTAATTACATCTCACAGGATTCTAGAAGAATCCATCCTTTCTCTCAAGGAGTATCACCTTCGGGTGCCATAGGGACAAGCCTTCTCAGCTGCTGCCCCCATTCCTGGTTCCCACCAAGCTGGTTTTCAGGAAAGGCACCGAAGCCCGACCTTCCCTGAGAACCTCGGAATGGGGAGGTAACAAGGGGCCCCTGCTATTAAGGACTGGACGTTGTGGCTCTTCTTCGGGGCCCTCTCGCTTTGTTTCTGCTTGGTTTAGGATGGTTTTTGTATTAATGTTGCAATATTTTTTCTCATGTAAACTGCTTTGAGCCTTGTCGGATTGAGTGGTATGGTAAATAAATACATAAATAACATACAAAAGGCAGCCAGACAGAATGTAAAAACTTATCTTTGTGATATGTGCCTAAGGAAAGCGATGAGGAAAAATTGGACAAGCATGGCTTTATGCTGGGCTGGACGTGGGCAGACAAGGTATTTCCTCTCAGTAGGTGACTGAGAAATATACGATCGTGAGAAGGAAAGTTTATAATGTACTTGTTCATTTAGAGAAAGCATTTAACAGCGAATGGGCTGAATTGTGCAATGTTTTGAGTTGATGGTTGGCTACTGCATGAGTAAGAGTGGGGTGGGGTGGAAGTCGAACATGACCGAAAATAAAAGAAATGCTTAGCACACGGTTCAAACTGAAGCAAGAAGCAAGAAAAAGATGTGTGATGTTCCCTTGGTTATTTCATAGAATTGTGGAAATACGTAGAGAGAATATTTGTGGTGAGCTTTGAGGTTAGGGCCACGCCATGAACATGCATGTATTTCTGCATGCGCAAATGCTGCTGGCTGAGAACCCGAAAGAGCTGCAGCAAAGAGCGGGACCTCAACAGAAACATAGTGGTAATACCGGCTGTTCTGTGAGGAATTGCTACTGAGAGAAGCAAGAATGGCTGCGTACAACCGCTTTGTTGCAGGAAAGCGAGAGGAGAAAAACTAAGGTAACCGGGGCTGTGGAAATGGGGTTCTTTAGATTTTGGGCGTGCGGGGCCCACCGAGAGGGCGGAGGGGCAAGAACGAACGGATGAGCGGATGAACGCAGACTAAATACAGAATGAGCGGGCAGCGGGAGAGAAGTACTCCGAAGTGGGCTGTCCACGGAGAGAACGACGGAGCATCTGGCTGAAAAACAAGCGCGCGAAGGAAGGAAGGCCTCTCGCAGCCCCAGCCATCCGGGCCGCCGTTAGACTCGGCGCCCGGGCCGCCGCCGGCCTGGATCCCCGCAGCCCCGGGCGCCGCCTGGTCCGAAGAGACCGCGACCCAGAACGAGGCCGAGGGAGCCGCGGAGGCCCCGCGAGGCGGGCGGCTTGACGGCGGCGAGGCGAGGCCTGAGGCGCATCGACGGAAGCGGGGCGGGCGGCTGGGCGGGAGCGCACGGGAAGCTGCATGGACACGGGGCGCCGAAAGGAGGCCCGGCTCGTTCCCAGGCGCGGAACACACCGCTGGGCACGCAGCGGGCGCCGGCCGGCCGCCGCCCCAAAGCCGGGCTGGGCCGGGCGCGCCCCGCCCGACCCACCCCGCGCGCCGGTCAAAGCCGAGGCGGGCGCGGGGCCTTCTCCGGGTCGCCCCGTTCCGGGCAGGGCCGCGGAGGACCCGCCCCCACTCACTCGGGTCCAGAGCCGCGAGCGGGAGGAGGCTCAGCAGCGCCCCCGGCAGCAGCAGCAGCAGCCGCAGCCGCGCGGCCGGGAAGTCGCCGCCCTGCCGCCCTCGCCCCGCTGCCATCCGCCGCCTGCTCCTCCTCGGGCGGCGGGGCCGAGCGCGCAACCGTCGCCGCCCCCGCCTCGGAACCCGCGCCCCGCCCCGGCGACCCCCGCCGGATGGGCCGAGCCGCCGTGCGAGCCTCCCGCGGCCGCTCGCGAAGGCGGCGCCCACAGGACGCCCCGCTTCCGGGGGGCCGGCGGGGCCGCCCCGGCCCCGGCCGCCTGGGGCGTTCAGGCGCCCTCCCCGGCCGGGCGACTCACTCCGGGACTCGGAAGCCGCGCCCCGGGCCGCCAGGCGCAGGTGGGCCCCGGCGGGGCGGCCCCGCCTCCGCCCGTTTCCCGGTCGAGGTTAGTTGCAGACTCGGGAGGCCGGGCGAGGCGAGGCGAGGCGAGGCGGGGGGTGCCGAGCTCAAGCCGGGCAGGAGAGCAGCAGCTCCGCGGCTCCCTGCGCTCGCGAGCGGGAGCGGCTCCGCTCCTGGCAGCCCAGAGGCACGCCGGCACCCCCGTAGAGCCTTCGCCCCGGCTGGAAGCGAGGTGGCGGCAGCCGCCTCTGGGCCGTCTTCGCAGGGGAACGTCCGTCCACGCGTCTTCGCAAGCCCACGGTGTCTTAGCCAATGATGAAGGCGTCACCCGTGTCCAAACCACTCTCCAGGTGGATCCCCGGAACCTGCTGCGCCCAGGGCTGTCCTTGAAGGTGGCTCTGCGGAATGACCAGGCCGCGAAGGGCACGCACGGCTTGACTTGGCTGCACGAAATTTCCCCATGATTATTCTTCACTCTGTCCCAGTTTTGCGGGGGGGGGGCGGCAAAAGACACAGGACTAAGATGAAGTTCGCTTCTGCAGGTTGTGCAGCACAGCTCCCCATTCTGTTTCCAGACGCACAACTCAAAAGGATGTATTGCTAAAAACAACTGGGGATCCACCGGTATGCAGATAACGGTTTGTCACACAGGTTGTAGCAGGCTGATTCATACAAAATGCTACTCTTGTGACAAACCGTAATCTACACACCAAATGGTTCACACATCATACTAAGCCACTGGAATTATCAATACCTACTTTTAAGTAAAAATGTTCAAGGTTTGCTAATTCTTTGATTTTAATTGAGATTAAGAAATTAATGCCACGGGACAAGTCTCAATGCAGACACGATTTTTCAGACTCAGCAAAACAAATTAATTTTTTAGACACAACAAAGCAAGCCTTCTAAGCACGGTGCAAAATGTACGAACATTAGAGGTCCTCACCTTAAAACGGCTGCCACTAATTTGGTTTAACCAGATTCTTTGCTCTGGTTAAACCAACTTAGGGAATATGCATCACACCCTAAATGCCAAAAAATAGCGAGAGGTCCAATAGCACAGCTCAGCAGCACCCAGTTTAATGGCTGGTTTCACCTGTAATAGTAAACCATCATTTGCTTCCATTGTAATTTGGAATAATTTGTTTCCATTGTAAAACCATGGATTTTTGCCATCTGGCCTGGGGCGAGGATGGGGATCATCAAGTGTGGGGATGGCTAGTCCCTTAGTGGCCTGGCATTGCTGCCTTGAACCATCAGCCGCCTGGATTTTTTCCCTTTTATTTTTGTGAGTGTGAATTGTTATCGGTTTTAATTGTATATTTATTTATTGTTTTAACGTGTTGTGAGCCACCCAGAGTCCCCCATTGGGGGGAGATGGGCGGGGGACAAATTTAATAAATAAATAAATAAAATAAAAACAAGCCACAGTGACCTGGTTAATATAATAATACAAACTATAGTTTAAAAATCACAAAGGCTGAGTTATATTGTCCTGTAAGTATACGTACAGGACATGCTGAGCTACTTTAATATTAATCACGACAAGACTAACTTATGGGCACTGCCCTGGGTAACCATGGCTTGCAGTTCCTTCTCCCTCCAGCAACCTTTGCAGCCAGCACCTGGCTGTTCCACTATTTCTATTACAATAAATAAAAGAGGAGTGCAACTGGGGCACAGTGAGAGAAAGGCCATTTCCCCAGCCCCATCTGTTACCGGAAATACCCCTCCCAGGCACATGATCAGCACATTAATCCAATTTGGTTATACACTGAGCCACCATTGGCCCAGGTAAAGCAGCAGCCACAGCTTTGTACTGTGGTTGAGGGGGAGAGGCTTCATTCAGTGACCGGCTAAGCCAACCACAAGAGGCCTCAGAAAGCCACGCAAGGCGCAACTGCAGCAGAAGAGGCATGCTGAACTGCAGCAGAGCAAGGGGACCCCCACAGGCCCCACTGAGATGGAGCCTCAGATTTATACCGAAGAACTCCCTCCTCCCAAATGAGTTTCCATAAAGAAGTACAAACTTGGCTCTGGGAGAAAGCACTTGGGGGACATTAAGATTGTGGTCTCTATCCCTGTTGATCAGTGCCATTACAATGTATATTGTTTATCACTGCTGTGGTATTTTTAATGTCCTGGGTCTTCTGTGTACATGGCTCTGTGCCACTGGGAATAAAGCAGCACAGAAATGTTAGCAATAAAGAAATAAATAACCTACCAGATAGAAAACAAGCCCCTGCACACAGCCTGTTAGGGGGGTCCAATAAGAATTGGGAAATGCCATGTTTTTGAGCTCTAAGAAATTCTGCTGCAGCCCTACGATATTCTGCTGAAAAACTTCAATTTAAAATATGTATTGAGATCTAAAGTTCTCCTCTGAAAAGAGAAAAATAGACAAGTCTTTAATATCAAAAAAATCAGGGACGTGTGTGTGTGCATATGTGTGTTTATATATACACACCCACACACGCCAGTATAATTTTGGACTTATTGGGTAATATACATACTAATGCTACCAATAGTATGGTTATTCATATAAACAGATATTCATTACTTATTATCCTTAGCAGTCCCTTTTTCTTAAACTCCTAGCTTTTCCTTAAATTCAAACACAATAACTGGCTAGCAAACAGCATAAATCCCTACCCTATTTCCTAAGCTGTTTCCTTTAGAAAGAAAACATTCTCTCCCTGTTTACCCTCTTGCATCTGAATTACAATAAATACATAAATAAATAAAATTAAGCACTCTTTTTTTCCTCTGAGAGGTGAGAAAGATCAAGCAGGATTCAGAGTACATCTTTTTCTCAAGAACTACTGAGGTTCTTGCAACAGAGCGGAGAAGAGCCCATTCAGACTGTAGAGAGAACAGGGCCTTACTGTAGTCTTTTAAACAGTTTATTGCTGCAAAACAGTTTCAGAAGTGTTTGAATTATTTCAATCTCTGGTCCCAGCAATTAAATCCTGTAAAGCCTTTTGCCTTCTGAAAATTACATGAAGGTTTTGCCATCTGATATCCAAGCACTGGGAACAGTTAGCAGTTCTTAAGTAACAGGAGAGACAGGCCGACTTTCCACCTTGCCTGTGGGAGCAGCTCTATTAGCGCCCCAAGAGCAGTTTCTGCAACCACCAGTGAAATGCATTTCACGGCACTGGGAGCTCATTCAGACTTTGAAAGATGCAAAACCACCTCAAGGATTCCCGAATGGTTCATATTCTCTGCCTCTGATCTGCCTGCATACAAACATCCAGCTGGCTGACTGCGAAATATTAAATAGGGCTGGACCTAGTTAACGTTTAGATGGGAGGCCACCAAGAAATCCCAGGGCTATAGGGCAGAATGAAAAGTTGCAATAACATATGGAAGGCAGTGCTCAGAGACAAAGTACATAGATGTGTCTGCGAAGACACTGGGAGTTGACCCTGACTTGAGGGAGTGTTTACTTTTGTATCTACAATTATTGGAAGAGCTTTGCGCTCTTCTATTTAGGGGGACTCATTACCCTGTTAATTCTTGTGAGAAGAACCCGGCAGCCCAAGCTGTGGTCAGAACTGTCCTATCGCCCTGTCAGGAAAGGGGAAGACTGGGATACCAAAATCACTGGAAGTCACGCTAAAAGCTGCTCCTGTAACAGAAGGGGTGCCTATTGCCGAATCAGGGTCAATGCACAATAACTACTGTATAGTAGTAGTTAACCTTATCAGCAAACAGTAACGGCAGTTGGCATCCCACCGATCCTTCCAGAACAACACTCTGCTAACCAGAAAAGCTGGTAAATAAAGCTCAACATTTTAGATTAGTCCCACTCCTAATCTAAGCAGCCCTGTATGGCCCTGCCTGTTTCAAGCGCTGGGCCGGGCCGGGCCGGCGGACCGGCAACGTCCCCAGCGCTACGGGAGGAAAAGCGGCCTCCGCCAGGCTTTCCCGCTCCCCCCATAGAAAGAGGACTCCCCACTCTTAAGACAGACGCGCTGACCGAGCTGGACGGGGGGGACGCCACGCCACGCCACGCCAGCTGCTGCAGACCCCCGAGGCCCCCCGCGGTTCTCCGTCGCGCCCCCGGACAGGAGGAAAGGCGCCTGCGAGGCCGTCCGTCGTCTCAGCGCCCCGGCTCTCCCGACCATTTCCCGCTCCGGAAGTCCCGGCAGCTCCGGCCTCCTGCATCGGCCTCCCCTCCGACGAGCGCCCCCGCCCAGGCCCCGGCTCCCCGCGCTCAGCCCGCCCGTCACCGCGGTTACCAGGCCCCGCAGCGGCCGGCCCGTCCTCCGTTCGGGGCTCTCCCGAGGGGCGGTCCGGGGGCGGCTCCAAGCCGGAGGCTGCTGCGTCGCTTCGCCAGAGAAGCGGCTGGGGGGCCCGCTCCTCGAGGCGGGCCCCCGCGCCACTCTGCCTTCCCGGCCGAGAGAGCCCCACGAGCTCCGGCCGCAAGCGGGTCTCTCCCGAAGCCGCTCGGCCGTCGCGCGCAGCTGCTCCGTCGCCCGTCCCGCCGCGGCGCCTCAGCCGCTCCGGCGCTCCCCTACGAGGCGGACGGAGGGCTCCGCGGACCGGCAGGCGGCGCCCGGCCCGCCCCCGAAGACTCCCGCCCGCCGCGGCTCAGCCGCGGCCGGCCCGCCGCCGACCATCCACCAGCTCCTTCCGCAGCTCGCGCCGACTGGTCCGCAGCTCCCTCGTTGGAGACCGGGCGGTCCCCCCGCCGGCCTATCGCGCCTTCCCATTGGTGAGCCGCGCGCCGGCCCAGCCTTCCCCGCCCTCCGGTTGGCCTCCTCGCCCGTCCGTCACGCGGGAGCCTTTTCTCGCGGAGCGCCCGCCCCCGCAGCGATCACGTTAGTGTGCGCGCTAGTTGGCCGCGTTGGGGGATTCCGAGTGGAGCTGGTTGAGCGCTCAAAGTCCCTCTTCGCCTCGCGCGCTGGCTTTGGTCGGGGGGGCGGGAGGGGGGGTCGCTGCTGGTGCCACCGGTGTCAATACAAAAGAGGGAGCGGAGCGCGGCGCGGCGGAGCCAGGCAGCCTCCCGCGGAATCGGGGACATGGACATGAAGAAAAGGATCCACTTAGAGCTGCGGAACAGGACGCCCTCCGACGTAAGCCGGCGCGGGGCGGCGGGGGGCTCCGCGGGGGCGGCGGGAGAACCGGGGGCCGCGAGGCGAGGCGAGGCGCGCGGGGGGCCGCTCCGCGGAGCGCCGCGCGGGGGGCGCCGTCCTGCCAGCTGCCGTCGCGGGTGCTGCGCCGCTGCCCTTGAGGTGCCCACGGGGCGCGCGCGCCGCGCGGGCGGCGGTCCGTGCCCGGGGGGCGCGAGGCCGGGGGGAGGGCGCCCCGGTCTCCGGAGGGGGCGGCGGGGCTCGTCGCCCGGGCGGAAGAACGAGAGCGCGCCGCCCAAGCCGGGCCGGCGGCCGAGTTGGCCCCGCGCGCCGGCGGAGTTTGCCCGGAGCGCCCCCCGGGGGTGGGGGTCGCCGGCGAGGGGGCCGCGGCCGCCCGCAAGTTGCGGGCGCCCGCCGGATGGGTCGCCCCTGCGCCGCGGATCAGGCGAGGTTGGCCGGGGAGCCATATTTGCAACTTTGTAGTCCTCATGAACGCGCCCTTTCTCTTCCTCCCCCGCCCCAGATGTGCGGCTGGGGCAGGGCCGGCGGGGGGCGGCGGGGGGCGCGGGCTGCCGCCGATCGCTCGCGGCGGGCCCGGCCCGGCCCGGCCCCGCGCGCCCCAGCCGGAGGGCGGGAGGGGGGAGGGGGCGGCGGCGGCGGCCCCCGCTCGCTCGCTCGCTCGCGCGGGCCGAACTTGGGATGCTGCGGGAGGCTGCCTGGAAGGGAAACTTTGTCCGCGGAGCCACGGCCGGGCCGGGCCGGGCCGGGCCGGCGGCGCTTCTCCGCGGAAGTCGCGCGGGCGGAGGGGCCGCGTCCTCCGCCCAAGGAGAAACTAAGGTTGCGGGGGGCGCCGGGCGCAGCGCGATGGTTCCCGGAGTTGGGGCTTCGCCTGCCGAGCGCGCCCGGCCCCACCCCGGGGACGATGTTTTCCTCCGGCGAGGCGGGGGCCCTTACGTAAGAGCCGGGATCGCGGCGCGGCCCCCGCCCGCCACCTGCCTCCCGCCGAGGCGCCTCGCCGGCCTGCCCGCCTGCCCTTCGCGCGAGGCTGCCTTGCGCCGGAGATGCGGCCGGCGGGGGGGCGGGGAGCCGCCGCGAGGCCAAGCCCGCGCCCCCCCTCCGCCCCCGTTCGCGGGGCGGACGGCGAGGAGGCCGAGGCCGCCGCCGCCGCCGGTCGGGCCCGGACGCCGCGCGGGGCGCGCTCGCCCCCTCGAAGCCGGCCTCCGCCGCCGCGCCAGCCGCACGCCCGCCCCGAAGTAGGACACGGCGCCATCTTTTTCCCCGCCGACCGCAGCGGGAAGAACGGCTGCCGCGGCGGCGAGGGAGTCCCCGGACCGGTCCCTCCCCGGCGGCGGAGGAAATGAAGGGGACGCGGCCTGCCGGGCGGCTTCGCGCTCCTGGCCGGGGCGCGGCGGAAGGCCCCCGCCCGGCGCCTCCCGCGGCTCTCGGGGCGCCCTGCGGAACGCGCGCCCGGATGGCCGCCTTTGCCCCCGCCAGCCGCTCCGCTCCGGGAGGACGGGGGGCGGAGATCGGGCGGCCTCGGAGCCGGGGGCGCTCTGGCCCGCCGCCGCCGCCTTCGCCCAACCTGGCGTGACAGTCGCTCTCCAGGGCTGCCATTTTGTCGCCGGTGTCGCCGACGCGAGGCGCGCGTGCAGATGGGCGCGGGGGCCTTCCTGGGCGGCCGGGCGGCGGCGGGCGTTTCGGCGAGGGGGCCGCGGAGCCCCGCGGCGAGGCGAGGCGGGGGGGGGCGGGCCTGGATAGGCGGGGATGCCCGGGCCCTGCGTTGCGAGGCGGTTCGGTGCACGAGGGCCCTCCGCGGGGAGAGCCCCCCGCCCCAACCCCGGCTAGTCTTCTCCTCCTCCGGCCGCGGTTACCGCCCCCCGACAGGTCGGCTCCTCCGCGTAACAGGCGTTCGCTTGCAGGACCGCGCAAGAGCAGGTACCGAGTGAGGGCAGGTCGCGTTTTCCTTCTCTCCTGTAATGGGCTTTTCCTCACCGGAGGGGAGCCTTGGCGAGGCGAGGCTGTCCTCGGAAGGGCCCCTCTTCTCCGGACTCTTAAATGCTGCAGAAATAACTGACTGCTGTGGCTCCGTTTGTCTTTCCCTCAACAATTCTAGAGCTGTGTAATGTGCATTTGTGGGGGTCGTATTGTGTCGAGATGACTTCACTGTATTCTGTAAACTCCTAGCTTACTTCCTGCTTGATACTTCATTGAGGGACTCAGTTCATAGAGAAGATACGTAGGTACAAAAAGTGGATGGGGGGGGCGGGAAATGCCCCAGTCAGAAGGAAATAGGGAAATTCAGCTATTTAGAACTTTCTTAGAATGTGACTTTTCACACATGGATAATGTAGGTTGATGGTATCAACATTTTCATTTATTACTCTTACGAATTTTGCTAAATCCAAGTATTTACTTTTTACATAAAAGTTGGCCTAAAATGTGTTAAAGCAGCCTAGTTAAATGTTCAATAAAACTTTCATTGAAAATTTTTCCTGGTATTCTTTGTATTGATTATTAGGTTGGAGATTGTTGGGATTTTTTTTACAATAATTAAAAAATGTGTGCAATTAATTAAAAAGAATTGGGTGAACTATAAATCAGCAGGAATATTGACATTCTGAACACAGTTCTCATGTAAATTTTGCTGAAAATCCAGAGGATTGCACTCAGAAGTAAAGCTGAAAGTTGTTACTTAGTCTAGGGCATGATACCTTCTGTGTTAATTCCTGGCTTTGTGGTAAATTGGTGCAGTTCGCTAGTTTGTTTAAAAAAACACGTACCAATTTTGCATCTATTTTACTCATAACGGCTTTCCTCACTCTGATGAGCTTTTCTGAGCTCTTGAGGTTGAAATTTGTCTCTGATTTCCTGGCAGTAAATCTTGTTGAATTCAGTGGGACTTGTTTCTAAGTAGCTGTGAACAGGATTATCCTGTCAGTCTTGTAATCCTGCTGATCTACAAAAGACATTGGTTAATTATATAATGATAAAACAATTGAGGGTGAGATGGGGGTGCAGACTTCCGTGAATGCAAGTAAGGTGCATTCAGGATCACCAAAATCACACGGAGTTTTGTTTTTAAATATGTAATTTCAGATACTTAAATTCTCCTTCTTTCCACCAGGTGGACTCAGAACAGCTCACTACATAAACAACTTGAAAACAAAGCTGTAATGTACCAGAAATTAGTATCAAAACAATATAGCAAACAGCCAGCAAAAGAGATAGCATTGAACATACATCAAGCTCAAAATATTCAGCAAATGGCCTTCAATAGCCTGATTTTTTTCCAAATGTCTGAAAAGGTCTGCTCCAGGTAGAACCTACTTTTATTAAGCACTTGCCTTTCTCTAATGCCCAGGAGATCTGGAAGGGCTCCAGTTCTGGAAGGAGAAACACATGGTGGTCCTTAAGGCATCAAAGTCCCAAGTCATTCAGGCTCACTTGATCTAGTGAGAATGTGATTTCATTCAGAGCTTGATAGGGCATTATGTTTAAGAGCATTTGAAATGTGGTGGGATTGGGAGGCCTTGCCTTCTGCATTCATTTGGGGCTGAGGGATGTGGAGGTTTTCTAGGATTCCCTGTGCCCATCCATTGTGTTTCTGTAGCAACACACTTGTAGCTCAGTGAGATATTAGTGAAAAGTCACCCTGTCATCTCCCATCTTGGGGATGGGTCTGTAACAACAACAAGCTGTGCAGTTCTCAAATTTGTCTGTGGACCTTATTTTGTTAATTTATCTTATCTTTCCTCCATGAATTTAGGGAACTCCTCTAGTTTTTCCCCACAACAGTCCTGTGAAGACTTGAACCTGGGGCTCCCTACTCCCAGTCCATCACTTCAGCCACTTAACCACAGTTTGCAATGTTGTTAAAGAAGGGGGGGGGACCTTTTAGGGCTACTTTCTAGTAGTACAGAAGTAGCTTGTTAGTATTATACTGTTGTTGCAGTGTGTTCCAGATTCTAGTGCAACTGAACATTTTTCTTGCCTCCATATTTTGGGCAGTAGCTTTCTAAACTTAGCCAATGAGTATTCTTTTTTTCCTGGTGCCTCCATCCTGTCTGCATATAGTATGCCTTTTAGTATTTACTAGTTCTGAAGTTGGTGAGTTTAGACATGCCATGTTAGAGCATAAGAAAAAATTATTATTTTGCTTCTGAAAATTACATCCATGTGACTTGGATCCAAATCCAGATTCAACCATATTTTATAGATAGGTGAAAGGAAAGTAAACTCTCTGCTAACTGTTGTCTTTGGAAAATTAATGTAGTCTGAATACATATCTGAATAGGTTCAATCCACTTTTCTTCCAAATAGCAGAGGCCCTCTGAACAGTTCAAAAGTGCAGAAGAAGTGAGCACATTTTCCTGCTACCTTGAAATTCTTATAGAAAGGGGTCTGCTTAGAAACGGACAAAACCAATAAACGTGCCTACATAATTCTCAGAAAACAACCCATATTTCATTAATTTTTAATGTTGAGTATTTGAGGGTGACAGTACCCATGAACAGCAACATAACCTATGATAAAAGACATCAACATTAACAGTGAGAAGATGCAGCAGACTCGACCAAAATTCCCCTGATAAAAAATAACTCATGCTGGATCTTGTTGTAAAGGAGATTTTAGAATAGTAAAAACTAGAAGCCAGCCTGAATTCACTCATTTCTGTAGCAGCGTATGGACTTTCATTGAAGTTCATCTAAAATTGGCAGCTTGATCCATGGGAGGCTGTAATGGTTTGGGATCTAAAATGAAAGTTGTGTCTTCTGTTGGGCGATTCTTCAAGATGTATAAACAGTATGCTTAATTGTCTCATTGTGGCGTAACATTTTTTATAAAATATTTCTAATTCATGCATGGCAACTGTTTGGAGCCTCAAAATTGCACATGGGGTATGTTGGTCGATGTACATGTAAACAATACTCCTTCACACGCTCAGAATCTTTGGAGCAGTTAAGTTTTCTTTCCCCAGCGCCTATACCCTTATTGACCGTGAGGGCTCTTCAGCAGCAGAGCCGCCTGCTTCCTGGAGTCATGGGGGCCAGGCTCCATCCCTGGAGCTTTTCAGGCCAAGGTTGGACAGCCATTTGTCTGGGATGCTCTGAGCATTCCTGCCCTTGATAGGGGGCTGGACTGAAAGACCTCCAAAGTCCCTTCCAACCCTAGGATTCAGTGAGGCCCTGCAAATGCTTACAGCCGCTCTGACAGGTGTTTCTATGGTCAGTCATAGAGTCCTCAGCCTCTCTAGTCCTTGTGAGCCAGAGTGGGAATCGTTTCAAGAGTGCTTTGGCTAACCATAGAGTCCTCACACAGGCTGCCAGAGCAGCTATTCAGGCCACCCAGGTGGAGTCTGTTAGCGGTTGCATTGCAGAAACAGCAACAGCAGAGGCAGAGTAGGGTAGGAGGGAGGAAGAAGCACAAACCCCACAGTTGTTGCGGAACAGGCTTTTACAAGCAGAGGCAAGCTGTGGGTTGCCTGTGCCTGATCTCAGTGAGCGGCATGGCATGGAGGGGGGATCAGGTGCCCTTGTCCTTCCCCAGACTGATTCTGGCAAACAGTTTTATAGGCTATGACAATTTTGAAGGACCAAGAAGTAGGCCTTAGCCTAGAGAAGAGGCGGAGCAGCCAATTAGCTTATAGTGCACCAGTGGCTACCCAGGGGTGTTTAAACGCAGACTCTGGTTTATATGCTGCTTTGATGCTCTTAAAGGTGGCTGGTAGCATTAGAATGTTATTGCTAATAATTAGATTTGAACCCTTCCGTAGCATCCACCCTTACAGGCTGACATGTATTGATTGCATTGGGCTCTCAAGTCCAACCCATTGCTTGAGTGTAGAAATCCAAATTAAAACATCCCTGATGGTGTCTGGTATCTGCTCATACTCAGTAAAGGAGATCCTGTCATCCCCTTTGGTAATGGCTCTTGTCAACCTACTCTTAGTAGTTTTCTTTCCTGACAGTCAGTTGGAATTACAGTTATTGTAACTTATATCCATTCCTTCAGAATGATAGAGAAGTCACAAGCTTCTGAGTGACAACCTTTCAACTGTTTGAAGAGTGCTATTAAATTTTCCCTTGTCTTCTCTTTTTAAAGCTATTAACAGTTGTTTTAATTTCTCTTCGTGTGATTTAGTTTCTAGTCTCTCCATTCTCAGTCTCTCTCTCTGATCCTGTTACAGTTTTTATGGACCCTTTTTTAACTGTGGTGCCCAAAACAGGGCTCAGGACTCAGGTGCTTTTATTAATATAAGCTAAAATTACACTTGACTTTTTCTTTACAACCCTGTCATACTGCTGACTTGAAGTCAGTTTCCAAGCAGCTACTATTCCAAGATCTTTTTCCAGCCTAGTATCTGTTTTCTTCTGTCTTCCCACTCAGTACTATGTAATTGGCAAATATTATAAGCATTCCCTCGATCCTTTCATCTAACTTACTAATCATGTTACAGAGTATGGGACCCAATACTTTGGGAAGTTTCTACTGGACTTTGGCACTTCACTTTCACTTCACTCCCTCCAATTTGCTGGGGGAGAATTCATGTCTGTTTATTAAATAAAGATTTCAAGCCAGATATGCATCTGCTAAATTGTCAGTTTATCCAGAGAAGATTTAACTAGCTTGCTAATCATAATGTCATGGAGTATTTTGTCAAACACTTCACTGAAATCAAGATATATTACTTCTAAATTTCCACAATCTATGTAAGCTACATAATCAGAAAAGGAGTTAAGATTAATCTTGCAAGATTTACTCTTTTTAAATTTTTTTGTTGGGCACTTTGAAGAAAATATGTAAACATATACAAAAGAGAATACAACAAATAAATAAAAGAATATAATATAGATAAATAAACCAGGGGTTTTAAAAAGTTGTGGAGGTTATAGCCATCATGAAGGTTACAGCTTTTCAATATATAATCAATTAGTTGTAAATAGTCAAAATATATATCACATCACATTAAAGGATAAAAAAAATCACTATTCAGCTAAAAATTAATACTAAGAACCATGGTCAACACAATATAAATCACTCAATGGAATTATATACTGTAGTAAGTTCAGTCTATATTGCTAAAAATCTATTGTGATTTAGGTATTACGTAAAATTGAATATAGATTCTATGCATAAAGCCAAATTTTGTGTATGGTACCAATCCATGTATTAGATTATAGTCTGAGAATGATTTCAAGCTGAAATCTGTCAAATTTGCTTTTAAGGTACAAAGTTATTCCAGACTTCAAAGCATATTCCCACAACTTGATTAGCCAATTCTTCCACTGAAGGGATCAGACAATTTTCCAGTAAGAACATATAGTATCCTTGTAGCAGTTATCATATATGGAACTAATTCAGTATACTTTGAAGTTTAATAGGAGTATTGTAGGTTAAAATGGAAATTCAGCTTTTAAGATTTGTTCCATACTGTTGTAAATTGTTTTTCCAGAATTGTTGAGCTTTACAGCATAATCACCAAATATGAAAAAATGGTCCAACTTGCTCATTCCACTTCCAGCATTTTTTAGAATGAGTTGTCCATTTTGGCTATCAAAACTGGGGTAAAATACCAACAATAAAACATTGTACAGCAGTTTTCTCTGAGTATAATGTTTGGAGTAAATTTAATGTTTTTCCATTGAAATTCTTATTGTTGCATCTCTGTTACTGTATTCAAGTTGTGCATCCATTTAATCCTACAGTTTTTGACCTATTTGGTTTCTGACTCATACTTCACCAGCAATTTGTAATAAGGCCCAGCAATTGCTTCTCTAAGTTACATATTACAAGATTTTCAAATTCAATCTAATATCTCATTTCCCTCTTGTTTTTGCAATTCTTTTTGATTCTGTGTTACATATAGATACTGAAGTCAATCAGGTAAACTAGACCATTGTGAAGTAAGAATTTGAAATTATTTTCTCTTTGCAAGATTTACTTATTAATAAGACAATCTGAACAAATTGTTAACTCTATAACTGGGCTGACTTCAAGTAATGACCGCACTGTTTTCAAGGTGTTTACAGATCTAATAACAAAATGAAAAATTCAAGAAAGCAAAATTTTGAAATAACATGAAATTTGCATGCTCTGGAAATGAAGAATAGAATATGAACATCTTCATGGACAGTTCAATTTAATTAATAGAAAAGTCAAGGCCACAAAATAGATGAGCAAGTCAACTGTAGATGGAAGCCATAAAATGAAGAGTATCTTAACTTCCTAATCAGAGCTGATGGCTTCCCAGCTATGCATATTCTCTGTTCCTCTGGATCAGCAAGATCGGAAAAGGGCCATACTGGGACCTTGTAGCTTTCCAGGCATCCTGCATTCCATGCTCGTGCTTTTTCCACCTCCAGCAGCAAGGACCATGACACTCAGATCCCTCTGCCTACAGCAGTGTTGTCCAAACTTGGCCACTTTAAGATGAGTGGACTTCAACTCCCAGAATTCCCCAGCCAGCATGATCTAGAGCAGTGTTTCTCAACCTTGGCAACTTGAAGAGGTGTGGACTTCAACTCCCAGAATTCCCCAGCCAGCCATGCTGGCTGGGGAATTCTGGGAGTTGAAGTCCACACATCTTAAAGTGGCCAAGGTTGAGAAACACTGATCTAGAGCCTTTGGAGACCACTCAGAGGCCATAGCTAATTCAAAGTGTGGCTACCTGATGGTTGAATGGCCAGTCCTGGTTCAGCAGAAGCACACCATTGGCCACCAGTTGGTTTCCAGATACAGCTGAAAGTGCTGGTTATCTTCTATTTTTATGGGACTACTAATTCTGGGAGTTGAAGTCCACTCATCTTAAAGTGGCCAAGTTTGGACAACACTGGCCTAGAGGAACAGAAATGGGTACTGGACAGCTGGGAGCATATATTGCCAGTTTAGAGTTGGACAGTTGCTCTATCTGAGAGCATGCCCGTACTGTGCACTATGATGGCTTAAAGGGAGTTTGGTCTTCTCTCCCCCCCTCCCATTGCTATTCAGTTACTCTCCAAATATCTTTTGCTGAGATAGCACATAGGCCCTCACTCAGCTGATGGCAGCGCAGCCCTCTGGTTTTCATGAAAGACAATGGAGGGAGAATCATATTCCTGCAAAGCATAGAGTTAATTGCTGCTGTTTGTTTGTTTGTTTGTTTTTCCAATTCTAATATTTATTAATGTATTCCATTTATATACTATCTGATTCAATATGGATTTTACAAAAGTGAGATGCATGCAAGAAGAGCCAAGTCCCAGGCATTTTATGTTCCTGAAAAGATGCGAGTCTTCTGTCTGTTAGTGTTAGTACCTTGATAATTCTGAAATGCAGAAGACGAAAGGTGAGGACTGACCTGACATACAGAATGGCAAACTTAAGTGAAAACGCTGAAGTTCCAGAGAAACCAGTTCGTGAAATTAGTTTTGAGTTCAACAAAAGAACAAAATTCCAGGATTTAGCGCTATGGCAAGAAGTGGAGGTCTGTACTTTCAAAAAAGCTGAAAAAGAGCAGGAGAGGCTGAGAAGTGGCCCAGCTAACTAACGATTTTGTTCAATTGTACTCTGAACTGCAACAGAGTTTTCTTTCCGAATGATCGAACAGCTCTCCCTTTCAAAACGCATTTGGAATTCCTTTCCGTTAATTTCAATGTGTTTGGAGTTACAGCATTACCAGCATCAGCAGTTCAGCTAGGGGAGGAAGAGGGCTGTGTCATATTCATGATTCACCTTTCTTCCAGGAGTACAAGAGACAGCAAGCATGGGAGAATTCTTTGATTTTATTGCCATAACAATTGGGTTGGAAAACTGTTGCTGAGAAAGCATAGCTGGCCTAAAAACACATATTTTTTAACCCAGCAAAGATAGTCCAAGTCAGTATTCCACCCAGTTAATACTCACCAGTGTGTCAGTTTAGGCCCATTTGCTATTTTACACGATGGGCCTTAATAAATACAGAGTGGAACATTGGTCAGTGGCCGGAATTGAGCTGAATTGAAATAAATATGAATTATTCCACCTTTACACAGTGACTCTGCTGTAGCCTGAAGCTTTCATGCAATTCTGTAGTCACTTTGAAACTTAGACTTTTTAAATTCAGTGGGACTTAACTCCCAAATACTGTAGATAGGTGTCGGTTTGAAGCCAGCGTAGAAAAGATCAGCATGAGCTGGTCAAGGCCTCTGTAGAATCTTATGAAGCCTATGTAAGCTAGTCTGATAAATTAAATGCAGAATTATTTCTTGGAAAGTCCAATGGTTGTAGACACTGGTGCCATTCCTACTTCTGATGGTTGTAACTAAGGGTGATTTAACCTGAAAATGATACGACTAAACCTTATTTTATTTAACTTCTATCTTCAGGTAAAAGAACTTGTTCTTGACAACTGCAGGTCAAATGAAGGAAAAATTGAAGGCCTCACAGATGAATTTGAAGAGCTGGAACTATTAAGTACAATCAATGTAGGCCTCACCTCAGTTGCAAACTTACCAAAGTTAAACAAACTTAAGAAGGTATGTAGATGTCCAATCCTTGCTATTTTATGAAGAAAAACAGGACTTTTCAAATAATTACTTATGTAAAAGTTCATTGAACCCAATGTTGAATGGAGGTTTCTGTGTGACAAAATAGTAAAGCAAAGCTGTGGATCTTTGTTAATAAAGGTGGTATAATCTAATGGTGAAGTGTAAAGTGCAAAAATTTCCTAACATTTCTAATTTTTGTTTATAAGAGCTCTGCAATTTGTACCCTCCTTTTACGTATGCTGCTCTCGAACTGACTGCCAGTTCTGTCTCATTTGATAGCTCAGGTTATCATGCAGGTTTAGAAGATGGCAGAGCTACTGGCTGTCCCTGCCCACCATCAACTCCTGTTCTTCCTTGGTAGCATTTTCTTGGCCAAGCCAAAACTACTTCACCTTTGGAACCATCCTGACTCTTTGCTGATGATGCCCAGCTGCCCCATTGCTTCCTTTTTCTCACTCTGTGTTCAAAATTTGTTTCCTCTTCATTGCTAAGTTTGAAACCATTGGCTCTGCCTGCCCTCACGCTTTGGTTTCATTGCCCTTCCTCCAGCAGCCTTTTGCTTTTCTCCCCACCTCGCTGGAGGTGTTAATTCAGCTGCTTTCTTTGTCAGTGTCTCTCTGCTCTGCATGTGGTTCTCCATGCTTCTTTATCACATCCCCTCATTTCCCATATATCCTTTCTTTCACCATTCTGCCTTCCTTTCTGCTCCATAATTGCTCTGTGGCTTTCCTTGTTCTCTTATTGGGAATGAGTGACTGACTGACTGACTGACTGATCGATCATCTCACATCTCACCTTCTCTCTCCAGATGTTGCCTGTTTAGCTTTATCTTGACTTCCAGGTGCTATATTTGTCCCCTGTCTTGGCTTTCCTTTGTCCAGCTGTTTTGATGCCCATCAATGTAATTCCCTCATCCCACCATTGGCTCCCAGTCCATTTCTGGATTCAGCACAAGCTCTGTGACTTCACCTCCAAAACCTTTCGCAGGCGCGCTCTCGTCTCCAGGCTCCCTCTCCTCTTTTGTTCTTTTTCGCTTCTTCAGTTCTTCACTTTCTCCAAGCACCTTTGTGACACCACTGTTTTAACTTCCTTCAAAATCTCTCTTAAACCCTTTGCATCTGGAACAACGGCATATAGCTTCTAGATTGATTCATTCTCTTTGGGGGGATCCGGGTGGAATTTCAGATTGTTGGTGCCTCAGAAAAGGGATGTGTCCTCTGTGAGGTGACATATGTGCAAGGATAGGTCTTTACTACAGATACTGAAGAGCAAATGCTATATAATTCTAAGATATTAATAACATAGTTGTGGGGGTCTTTTTAATTGGATCAGTATTTATCTCCTCAGCTCGAATTAAGTGACAACAGAATCTCAGGAGGACTGGAAGTATTGGCAGAAAAGTGTCCGAACCTCACACATCTAAACCTAAGTGGCAACAAAATAAAGGATCTTAGTACAATAGAACCTCTGGTGAGTCCATGCAGACTTCTTAAGTAACGACTGATTATCAGTTTTGGATACCCCTGAGGTGGTTATTGTAGCTGCACATTCACCTTTGCCTCCCACCCTGCACCCTCTTTTGCCCTTCCTGCTTGCTCCTGGCTCCTGCCTGCTCCTCAGCTCCGTCTGTCCCCTGGCCCCTTCACAGACCACCTGCAGTGCCCAAGTGACCAAGGAGTCTGGGTTTCTTAATCACACCTTGCACTGTGTCCCACCCTTGACTGCCTTTAATTATGTCTCCTGAGGCCTACCGCATTCCTGAGCGGTAAAAAAGCCTGTAAGCCAGAAGATGAAATGGGCAAAAGATATGTAGTATAAACTCAAGTACTTTAAAGGCAATTTCAGTCACCCTTGCATTTTTATGGCCCTTCCTTTCCCCACAAAAAAGAGCAAATTTCTGTATTTTTCAGTGGAGTAGGAGACATTTCCAAATTAGCTCAGGGTATGTTCCCCTGCTCTGCACTTTTGTGTCCCTTGGCTGCGTAGTCTTCATACTGGTGTTGCATTTTTAAAAGATTCTTGTGGTTTTCCATAGTTCCTTCAGTTTGCCAGGTAGTGTTTTCCCCCTTTCCCTCCTTTTTGTAAACTTAAAAGAGTAGTTTCCTTAACCCTTCACATTTCTAGACATTTCCATAGAAACAATTTCTGTGGACGAGCCAGAAAATAAAGGAGGGCCATAGAAACATGGAGAGCTTCAAGTGAGGTGGCAGGTCAGGATGGGGCGACGCCTCTTCTGAACATAGAAGCTGAAGGAAGGACAGTGGCCATCCCCCAAACTGGGGTGCCACTATTGTCCTCCTTTTCCAATCCCTGTGAATAGCTGGACTGAAATGTGACTAACATTGTGACAGGCAACGTTTTCAGGTCTGCTTGTGGCCTCCAGATAGCACACTGTCACACTTCGTTTGCAGCATGTGTGTCGTTCTGCTGAGAGTCAACATGGTTTAAAACCAAAAGTATACAAGCAAAAAGGTGATAAAAGATGGAACAATAAAACTCTGGTACTGCGTGGTGCGTTTGGCAGCCTCTTCCCCTTCGAATGGGAGTGAGCATTTCCATTATTTTAATCTAATAGAAGCCCTTTCAGTGCTGACACGAATAGATAAGAGACTTCAGTATTTGGTATTTGTATCTGGTACGCACTGATATTTGAGCATAGTATGTGTCAGGCCTAGCCCAAGGAACTCCAAGAAACCATGCCAATTCAGTCCAGCTATGTTTATTAGCTACAACCTCTAGCAAGAATCTTCCCAGACTCAAACCCCATTTCCCAAAGTCCTCCAGCCACAACAGTGTGAATTCCTCAGGGAGGTGCCAGTCTCATCCTCTCGCGGTTCTGGCGAGCTAAGAAAATGTTTGTCTCCCTGAGCTCGGCCTTCATAATTCCATTCTATCACAGTATGAAACCTATTTTTCCACCATAAGAGCCCCCCTGTGGGGTAGGTTGGGCTGACAAGAGTGACACTGGCCCAGTCATCCCGTGAGCTTCTGTGGCTGAAGGTGGCCTTGAACCTGGGTCTCCCTGTTCCTACTCCCAACATCACAGACATTGCACCACACTGGCTTTCATAATAATAAATGCTATGGTATGTTACTCTTTCCTGCCTTTATTTATGGCTTGACAAGGGAGTATCTGCAGAATTGGTTGTAGGTTTCTGCATCTCCTTCTGGTAGTTGTCTAAAGAGATGATGTCTGTAGTCTGGAAACAAACAGGAGAAGGCTTCCTTCATGAGATTTAAAATTCTTGGTACACCTTGACATGATCCAGCCAGTGTTTGTTCATTCTTGGGCTTTAGACAGCTGTCTTGCAAAGACTGCCTGTGGCTTTAAGTGAAACTTAAATCCAGCCCACCTGAATGTGGCTACCTCCAAGACCTCTTGTAGGCCAATTCTGATCCTCCCCAAATGGGCATGTTGTGAGTTCTTGGTCACTAGATTGAGACAATCTCTCTGCTTAAGAAAACTTTTGATTACATATTTGGAAGCTAGAGTTTGTAATAATTTGCTTTGTTATAATTCTGGCACAGTGCTGAGGGTTGGAAATGAACCCCTTCCTTTGTCTTTCAGGAGAAGTTAGAAAACCTGAAGAGTTTAGATCTTTTCAATTGTGAGGTCACTAACTTGAATGACTACAGAGACAATGTCTTCAAACTTCTCCCTCAACTCACATATCTGGATGGCTACGATCGAGACGATAAAGAGGCCCCTGATTCGGATGCAGAAGGCTATGTGGAAGGCCTAGATGATGAAGAGGAGGAGGAGGAGGATGGTGTGTGACCTTGATCGCTAGCTTGAGGTTGACTCCCAAGAACAAAACTCCATATCTTTGTCCTATTTGATGCAGTGAAACTATTCACAGAATAATCTATAGCAGTTCATGGCACTCCAGTTTGCCCCGGAGGCGGGAGACAGAATGAATCCTGAAAAATTCCTGGATTCCAGTGCCCTCCACTTCTCCTTGCCACCAGATAGGATGAATATTGGCATCTTGCACTGGAATGGTGGGGTAAACATATAAGGGGACCACTGAATATCAGAGGTAGCACCTAAATGTTGATTCTACTCCTCTTTAAACGTATTGGAAACACAACTCCTGGATATGATAATGGCCACTCTTACAGAATGCTTTCAAGAGGATTATAATAAATTGGACGAAGAGAAGCCAGAAAAAACCACCAATGATGTACATCCTGATTCTAAGTTTCCAACAGGTTTCAGGCATGACTCCTGTTGAAAATCAGTGACTACTCAAGTAGATGGACCCCTTTGGATCCAATACAAAGGGTGGTTCTTACATTCATGCTCTCTTTGGTATCGTAGATCCCTTTGCCGCAATCCTAGATGCAGGGCTTTAGCTGCATGCCATGTCACACATTGCAGAGGTGTGCAGCATGTAGCTAAGGAACCATTGGTGATTGACCTTGGGATTGTGGGAACCCTATCCTCATTTTGCAGTTAAGGTTAATGGAGAGGCAGTTTCATTGCAGGTCAGTTATCTCTGAAAGGTTAGAGCTAGAAATAAAGTTGACAAATGAAAAATATGCAAATAATAGAAATGTAAGCATTAATTAAGCTAAACTTCAGAAATATTTGGAACTGACCCTCACTTCTTTTCTCAAATGTTCCACTTGATGACAAAAGCAAGTGTTTTTGCTTGTTTTAAATATATTTAGCTGGTTTGGGGCGTTTCCCCTTCAATTTGCCTCTGGTGAGAGTGTCAGAGCTACATATGCTCTGTTTGCTGAACTTCCTTTGTCTTCCTTTTGAGTGTCCTAGAAGCAACTTTGATCATTGCCAGAGACAGAATATTTATTTGTTTCTTTATCTCATTAAATACTTCTCTCCTGCCTTTGGGGCCCATCTCCTTTTTGAGCACAAAATGCCTTGCATAGCCCTTGGATCCCCAGTGTAGGCTCCGGTTGATCTTAATCTCTTAGATGCAGAGTACAGACACTTAATTGGTAGCCCCAACTTTGAATCAAGATAGCTAAAGGAGGGTGAGTGGGAGAATGGGAATCTGGTATTTCTGTACTTGCTCAGTGCTACCCTCCTTTATTCCTCCTGCAAAAGTTCAGGGCTTGATCCTGCTCTGAATGCAATGTTGCTCTTGCACTTTATGGCCTGGGACAGACCAAGCAAAGATTTGGGAGCCCACAAGAAGATAGGATGGATTCCTCTCAGTGGATCAGGTGATAAACTGGCTTGATTTTTTCTTTTGTTTTTATAGAAGAGGAATATGATGAAGAGGCTCAGTTAGGGGACTATGAATTGGAGGAAGAGGAGGAAGAGGAAGGAGAAGAGGAGGATGTGAGTGGAGAAGAGGAGGTAAGAATGTAATAATTGAGGATGAGAAATCAGCTGCAGGCATCTTGCTTTGGAGTGAAGGGTGGTGGGATCTGTGATCAGCTAGAGCAGATAATTGTGTCATATCCAAGTGTTTGTCACGGCATTTCTTCTTCCAAACCAAAGTAGCTTTTCCAGTTTAGACAAATTCTAGACTGCAATAAAACACATTTGCCTTTTCTGTTTTGCAGGAGGATGAAGAGGGTTATAATGATGGTGAAGTAGATGATGAAGAGGAGGATGAAGAAGCTGGTATGTGCAGAACAAACCTTGGGAAAACCTCTGCCCTCCTTTAAAGGCTGAATTGTGACAGATCTGAGAGGTTGAAGGTTGCACCGGGATGGGGTTACATTCTTGAACTGGAACCAGGGAGGCCAGGTTCAGATCATCCCTCAACCAGAGAGCTTGCTTGGTGATCCTAAGCTTGCCTCTCCCCATCAGCCAACCCCTCCCTCAGAGGGAAGTTCTTATGGGGAGAAAATTAGGAGAGGCTTCCATAGAAGATGCCTTGAGCTCTTAAGAGGAAAAGTGAGATACACAAGACCTGCAGCTGCTCTTTGGTGGGACCAGGAACTTCTTCAGAGAAAAGTTAGTTTATTTATTGACTACAGGGCTTATAGGCTGGTCTAGTCAACCAACTCCTGAGCAGCCTACAACTCTCCAATATGCAGCTGGAATTAAAACAAACAAATATCAAACAAATTAATGCCAACACCTTACATTATAATTGCATAAAACTGAGAGTCATATTCAGCACAGTCAAAAACCAGTCCATCATCTAGAGGTTTCTTCTTGACATGAGTGGCTGCTAAATTCAGACAATAGTCTCTATGTCACTTCTTATGTTCTGAAAGAAAACCATGTTTAAAATTAAAAGCGTAAAAAATAGTCCATAAAGGCTATTTTTGGGTTCTGGGTTAATATTTTCTGGGTTAATGTTTTCATTTCACCCCTCTTCTTTGTACATATTTTATGTGGGGAAATGGTGCACTGCTTTTAATGCTTAGCTAACAAGTTTCAACCACTGTGTGCCCCCGGTACTACAAAGGTTGTGGAGTGAAACTTTACTCCCCATGTCCCACCAGAAAGTGGGAGTGGAGGGGTGCTGCTGAATCTGGCTGGTGGTGGAAGCTGCTTCGCTCATGGCTGCCCTGGCCTTTGCCCACGTAGAAATCACGCTAAACATCAGTAGGTCGGATGTGGGGTGTGAGGACTTCCTCACTTTGCAACACTTTGCCCTGACCAGAGAATCTCTCCTGTAGGAGGAGTAACAGCAGGCAGGGTTGCACATGGTCAGGCATCAGACCTGCGGGGAGGGGGGGGTAGTTTGCAAGCCAAAGAAATGGTCCCCTCATTCTGACCCTGCAACCCCTTGCTTTCACAGATGAAGCACGGGGAGAGAAGAGAAAACGAGAGGCCGATGATGAAGGCGAGGAGGAGGATTAAATGCGACGTAATCTGTTTTGGGAGAAAATAAGTTTCCTATTGTGATTTGACTGTTTATACCCTGTATTTTCACCCCTTCTCACCCCCTCCCTGGAATGTAATGTTGCTGTGAGATCAAGAAGGAAATGCTTAATTTTGTGGGCAAGGGAATTAAAATAACGTTTTTAAAAAAAAACTGCCGCTCAAACTGCTACATTTTGTTTCTGAAAAATTTATTTTATCTGTTATTCCTGTTCATGCAATAGCAAATAGAATGCAAGAGATAAGTTTGTTTTTCTTGGAGTGGCTCATCCTGGACTCTTTGGATTTTTTAAAAAAAGTTTTTTAAAAATAAATATGAGCCAGAAGATTTCCACAATGATTCAAATTGATGGCCGGAATGGGGAGGGGAGAGGGATAATTGGGCCCGAGGACTCAGTGGCTTCCTTTTTTCCTTTTTGCCAGTTTATGAGGATATTGTAAGTCTTTCTTTCTTCTCTTCTGGATGCAGCAAAATTGGCCGTGGGAGCATTCCAGCCGCCGCCGCCACAGCAGGGGTGCAGCAGCATCTTGATAAACAAAGTGTTTTCTTGTTACCTGTTTTGTGAATGGCTGCCGTTCCCAGAAACCCCTTTTCTTCCACTTCCTATCGGTAACATTTACTTGGCTGTTTGTAAATAGTGACCAAATATGTAATTTCTCTCTTTCTCTCTTTCCTTTTTATTTGGTTTGTGGGGGTGACTTTGCAAATTTTTATTTTAAAAAATCTTGTAGAGCACGGCTCCCTTGGTAAGCTCTCCTTGCATGGGAACTGCTCAAGAATATGGCAGGATTCTTGTTCAGCTCCCATTCCCTGTTGGCTTGTATTCTGGCTATTAAGGGAGTATAGAACAGTTCTCTGTAAACGGCAGTCATGGAAATATCTATAAATATATATAAAAAGTGTTCCTAATTTCCTGAGTTAACTGGTGAATTGCATTTGACAGTTGTAATAAAAAAAGAAAATGTTTGAACCCTTTTAACTAAGGTGTGTACTATTTTGGTCTGTAAAATACTATATATAAAAATATATTAACACCTCCTTGATATTAAGTGATGAGAATCTGTTTCCACTTGTGCTCTACAGTACTCTGAAGATTTTTGCAAATCCTTTAAATACCAGAGAGGACAATACTGGATGCGCAGACCAGTCGGGTCTCTTTTCATACACTCAAGCATGGATTGCTGATAGAAAAGTTGTATTTTCTTAAAAAGTCAGTAAATTGACTGCAAAGTACCTAGTTGAATGTACAGATTTAATTTCATGTCCCTCTTCAAAAAGAGCATTAGAAGTGACTTGTATTTTCTAGTCAGTATCTCATCTGTATATAAACAAACACAACCATTGCTCTCTTCCCTCTTGCTCCCCAAAGAGCCAAACTTTTTGAGTTTTATGTCTTTGTTAATTATGAATTTCAATAAATCTTTTTATACAATTTTTTCCTGTGGCTTATTGCAGTAAATGGGCCACGTGGGAATCTGCTGCTTGATTTTAAAGAGTTTTTTTCTTAAGAACAAACTTGTAATTATTTTAGCAATCTTTAAAACATTCTTTTAAAATTAATCGTGATGGCTCAATTCACAGAAGCAAGACACTTCAGTGTAGCAGGTGATGGGGACTGGTTACATGGCTCTACCTTCATTGTGGCATTTGCAGCCTTCCCAGAGGAGCCCACTAGGAACCTGGAAGAATGGTAGCATCCAGGACATGTAGAAGCTACCTTTCCAGAAATGGAACATTCCAGAAAACTCTGGAATATTCTGTTTCTCCTGTGGGTCACATCGACCTGCCCATTCTGGAGGAGAAATGGAAACAGCCCAGAGCTCTGTGGAAAAGCAGTTTTGCACGCCCCTTGTGGGATATCTGGTGGATCTGATGCAGCAATGTTTTTCATGTCAGGTTAGTGAGGAGAGGTTTTCCAACCTTGGCAGCCTCATTGGTTTCCCATTTCCATGAGATCCTATGGGAAGATCCTATATTAGATGGGATCTTCCCCCCACAGAGACCTCTCTCCCAATTTCTCGGAGAAATTCAAGAGGCTGCATGTGCCCAGCTTTTACTATCCATCAAACTCTGGTAAATAGCTGCCTTCTGAAAACCTTGGGCTTCCTTTCCGGGTTTGCACCGTGAGCCTCATGACTCTCCCTGCCCGCCTCCCTGCCGTCCTTTTGAAGGTGTCCTTGTTCCAGCCAGAAGGCAAGGAGACATCACCAACTGGTTTGCTATTTCGGTAGCTTTATTTTGTCACTATTGTAGGGCAGCATAAATAATAAGCAAGTGAGAACAGTGAAGTGGTGCAGGAGGGAAATCAGTGTTAGGCACAGAATACAGTGTGAACATGGATTGCAGGGGTGCAAACAGAAAACAAGCCCAGTTGCCTGGCTGTTCTTGGGAATTAAAAGTTTGATGAAAGGTAGACTCCAAATAAATCTTTGGTGCACATTGTGGAGTCTTTTGCAATCTGGCTCTAATTTTCAAAGAAAGTGATTGTCCACATACTGGAGTTGCAGATGTGAAACGCAGCAGGACCAGACGCCCTGAGAAGTTGCCTTAGGAAAGAAGCCTGAAGGTGAGCTTTTTCCTGACCGTTATGGACAAAGCTGATCCTGCCAGATTCAATCTTCTGTACAGTAAAAGCCTATCCTCTAAACTTGCTGGCTTATTCCCTACAACATCTGAACGGGGATGACTTCCAAGCCAAAGTTGAGGGTAGAGCGGGGCTGGTATGGCTTGAATGGCTTTGAATGCTTGCACTTCGTCTTTTGGAGCTGGCCAGCCAGTTAGCTTACTGAAAGCCAGAGCTAGCTGGATCTGAGCCAGGATTATCATTAATACAGCTGCATGGGCTGGCTGATCCAGGGCCAGCATTTTATACTCCTGCTGTTTCCAGAAGTTCCAAGTGCTGCTTGACTTCTAAGTCCTGCATTTACAAATCCTCTCCTAACCCTTTTAGCAGGTGTGCTGAAAGGCCCAGCGCTGCCCTCATGATGCAAACCTCTCTAGGTAATGTGTAAATAACTTCCCAATACAAGTTGTCTCATTCAAGAACGCAAGGATCTTCTAGAGAACTTCACTTCTTCCCATCCAGTGGGCACCGAAACTCAGTTGCCGTTTAATTTAGTCAAGATTCCACAAACAAAATTACCCCTATCTTGTTTATGAGCAAAGGGTGTGTCTCTGGAAGGAGAGGAGAACCCCCACTAGAAGAGCTTGCAGCAAAGGCAATGCAGGATCACAGCTTTCCCCCCCATCTGCAGGGGCAGCCAGCCAGCCGCTTTTTTTTTTCTGAGAGAGAGGGGCATAGGGAATTCAACATTAAGCCGGTTTTCTCCAGCTGTATGCCTTCGGGATGCATTGGCCATCCTGCCTGGAAATTCTGGGTACTCAACACATCCGGATGACTCCAAGCTGAAAGCTGTGCTGGGCTTATTCCATTGGCAGGTGCTTCTGCCTGACCCTCCTGCAAAATTTACCTTTTGATTGCATTTTTCCTGAAACTGCATGTGCTGTTCCTAGTAATGAGGACTAAGAAAGCAGATTCCAGGGTGACGCTGAGAACGGTCTTGGGAGGACAGAGCGGCCCGTGGTAGAGCAAAGCCTGTTCTTTGCCCCTGGAGAAGGGCTGCCAGATCCAGTCAGCAAAATTCCAAGAGCACCAGATGGCCGCCAAGAGATGCAGAACACTGGACGGCGGCTGCCATCTTGCGCCACCTGGATTTTTGCAGCCCAGATAAGGTAAGGCTACACTCAGGGCAGCCTTGAGGCAGCCAGGAGCAGGGCCATTAGGTTGAGCTGCCCCCCTGCCCAGCATCTGTGCAAAACGTCCTGCCCCTTGACTTCGAGGTTGGCCATGACGTACGAGGAGCCAGCCTGGAAGACACGACTCCTCTGGGATGTCCCACCAACCAACGAATAGCGTTCCCGGAGCGGGAGACCCAGAAGCCCCGACCAGCCAGCAGTGGCTGAGCAAGGTGTGAAGGCGGGGACAGAACGGGCTCCGCCTGTGGGAGACAGCAGCTGGCATATGCGGAAACTGGAGGACATGCAGGTGCCCTCACAAAGTGGCTATTATGGAGGAACCATGCCCCTCCCTCCCTCCCCCTCCAGCCCTTTCTTCTGCAGGGTGCCTCCTGCCAGCCCTCTTCGATATCGTGCTTTCTGGGCAGGCAGGTACACTTACGAAAAGCACTGGGTTGAGCACCCCCTCTCCCCTTCTTTGCCCAGCGAATGCCTGTGGGAACAGGCATGATGTTAAGCTCCAGAGGCATTCTTGGAAAGGAAGTCAAGATGGCCAGGATGGTGCCATCAACGCAAAGCCCTCCCCCTTTTGAACGTGTGGCCACCATATTGATTTTTAAACCCCCACCCCCACAGATGCCCCTGGCTGATGCTAAAGGCTGGCACTTTGTTGGGCATTAACTTGCCAACTCCCTATTTTTTTTAGGCTAAACAATCAGAATGGGCATGCAGTTTTGTGAGCACCATGAAAACTATTAGGGCATTGCACCCCATGATTAGATCATTCATCAGCAAGCAAACCTGCATTTAGACAGGGTGGGCAACGGCAACCCATCTCCCTGGGCACACTTGGGTGAGGACTGCCATCCCCTTTTCTTGCCACAAATTGGCCCTTTGCCAACTGCTCCATCAGCTGCTGAAGGACCTGAGCTATGAATCTGTTTGAAAACTGTAAGGACAGGAGCGTCAGATTTAACATATTGTAGCCTGGCACTGTCCAGTATTGTGCCTTACTTGCAAATCTATACGCAGTTACAAATACAGTCCTACAGTCCACTGCTTCTAGAGAAACGAATAAAACACACCTATAACTCCAACAGTTCTTATGGAAGGTACATTAAAAGTGCTTAACTTTTGCTGGGTTAAGATTAACCACCTGCAAAGTCCCTGTCGGCCCCTTCATATGGGACTCTCTTGGTAAAGAGAATGATCTCTGATATGCCTACATGATTGATATATTCACATTTGTATTTCAGACTCTATTCCCTCAAAGGCGTCATCTGCTTGCCACTTAACAGCATCCATCTCCGTCTTTTATCAAGTT
This sequence comes from Python bivittatus, assembly GCF_059951505.1. Lineage (NCBI taxonomy): Eukaryota > Metazoa > Chordata > Lepidosauria > Squamata > Pythonidae > Python > Python bivittatus. The sequence goes on along the minus strand of NW_028277053.1, from coordinate 4,759,925 downwards.
TATCTCTAGGGCTCTTGCAACTGCATGGCACACCCCAGGACAGTTCCCAGCAGAGGGGAAGCCATTCCCCTTGGCTCTTCTATGGATCTTTTCAGTTTTGTGTGCCTGCATTCCAGCGGTGTACCCACTGTGTATTGACAGTCACACTTTGCACAAGAAAAAAAAGGTAAATACTAATAAATTCAGTTGCTTTCTGCTGGGCTTACAATGTTGTGCTTTTTCATCCCTGGAACAATCAGGGATGAAAAATGATTCTGTAATTTTGCAAAAATCACAAATAGCAGTACGCTTCTACTTACTTCAAGAGAAATTTGGAATACATACACCCCTTGTTCTTTTCATGCAGTAGTTCTCAAGTTAAATCGTACAAACAACTTTTTAGCGCTAGGCAATGACCACAGAAGAACAGGCTTCCAGTTAGCAGGTGCACCCCTGCGCTGGCACAGGGTCTCTGGCTCATATCGTGTGTTAAGTTGATACAGTAAAATTAAAGCGTGGGTATAAACAAAGAGTTTGTTTAGAAAACGATTTTCAGAGTCCATTGTTTTTGGGACTATTGCGCAAGTTTTTCAATTCCAACTGTAGCTGTCGGATTTTGATGTCTTTCTGCGAAAGCTCAGCTTTCAGTCGCCGGATCTCATCTTGTTGCCGGAAGAACATTCGGAGGAGCTTCACATAAGAGAAGAAACAGGAAAGGGTCAACACAGTGCAAGACTAAGTAGGTTGGAACGATGCTATGGTGCCACAGGATCTGAGATGGCACCCTTTTGTAACCTTGGGTAGCCTTTTCTTAGAAAAAATGGAGATATTTCATTTTGCATCGACAAGAATGGAACTACTGGGGACCAGCCTGCAAGGATCCTACAGTCCACACTGTCTTGTGGACTTAACAGGGCTTAACATCAGGATGGAGGAGTTGCAATAATTTCCATTTCCAGACTGGAGAGAGGGCATAATTGCTATATCTTACCTCATTCTCTGTTCTGGGTGGTACATTTTCCAAGAGGTCTATCCCATTGACAACAACACTCTTCTTCTCTCTAATTGGTGGTTTAAAAACTACTTTGGATTCTTTCTTATAGCCTTCCTTTAAAGACATCAATATGGGATCTGAAAAACAATACAAAACCCACATCTCAGGATGGGCACCAATGGAAAAATAAACAATAGATACAAGAGCCACCAATCTTATGAACATCACTTTTGCCAGCAGTCATAATCTCCCCATACAATTGGGACGGGGGGGATGTCCACTCTCCAAATTCATTATTGAAGTCATGACTCCTGGAATTATCAACCTGTAGGCCCAATTCTACTTGGCAACTACTCCACTGTTCCCCATAGTTCTGAAGCTGACATGGCTCTCATATTGTCTGGTCAAACAGGTTCTTTTTAGTTCCTTCTGTTGTTAAGATCATTGTTGCTTGGTGATGCAGGCATTCTCACTTACCCAGAATGAGGTGCAGTTTGACAGTCTACCCCCCAAAATATTGAGATTTCCAGGCAATGTTCTCAGAAGAGGCAAACTACCAGATTGTCCCTGTACCAGGGAAGAAGATTCTGAATTGGTTGGCATAAAAGATTGTTTGTGGAAAATAATTGGATTTATCTGGCCCTCCACCTGACTAGCAGCTGCCTGTATAAAGAGATCTGTATCTTTTTAATGATCATAGAGCGTTGAAGAAAAACATGATTTGAAATTGCCGCCCTTCAGAAAGGACTACACAGTCACCAAGCTGGATCAGAGGAAGGTGTGAATCCCAGAAGAGGTGAAAGAAATACGTCTCTTTGCATTTGCTACAGCCCTTTGTACTTTATGTTTAGGTATTTTCTAGCATTTTATGAATGGCATCAACTGAGATACCATACTGTTTTCTGATTATTTACTTGGACAGTTTTCTGATTTATTCATGACATCTCTAGGTACATGAGCAACATGTCCAGGCTATGTTAGAGTAGCTACTTGAACCTGGAGAAATGTGAATTTGACAAGGCACTGGTAGATTTTCTAGGGTACAGTACCCCTTTTCTTCATTTGGCATGCAAATGGGCCCTTCCAAGATGGAAGCAGTACTGTACTGCATTGGCAAACCGCCTGAGGTGTTAAGGATGTCCAACTCTTTCTAGATTTCACCAATAAATTACCAGTGGTTCATCCCCAGATTTTCTGAACCGGCTGCACTCTTCTCAGCGGCATCTGCAAGGACTGGTTACTTTTGTTAGAATTATTAAAGTGGTGTTGTGGTACAAGCTGCATCCCTTTCTACAGATGTGTGATGTTGCTCTGCCGCTAGAAAGGTGGTGGATAGGGACACATCACTGCCACAATACTGCTTACATCACCCCTTGTCCCTCTCTGTGGATGTCAATGACTCTTCCCCAATTTGCTCTAGCCACATGCTCATATCCAAGGGAATCTTGGGAATTCAAGCAGCCCAACATTTCAACACCTGAAACAGGTTTTTACATCCAATCCTCTAGTACCTAAACTCTGAGAAACCCTTTGTGGTAGAAACAGATGCACCTGACAGAACCACTGAACCTTACTTCCTTCTCACTTGGGGAAGTTCAATACTTCAGAATGAAGTTATATGATCAGGAAGGGGCTTATTAACCAGCCCAGGATTAAAAAAAAAAAGAATCCATTAAAATAGAAACTTTTCGTGAAATCAATGGCTGATCTTGGTGAAAAGAGGTGTACTTTAAAAGATGTTGAAGATATTGGGGTACCCTATGGAGAGGACACAATTCTAGGACACGGATGCCACTGCAGAAAAGATCTGCCTCCATGTCATTGCCAAGAGTGAACTTGAAGGCTGTGGCATTTAGACCTATTTTCAGCAAATATTGAGAGGGGGGGGGGAGCATTGTCATTCTGAATATTCTTTAACACTTCTTATCTTGAACAGATATTGACATGATAAATCGATTGAAAGAATTATAACTGAAAATGCTAGGGATATCGGCATATTTTTACAACTCTTTCCTTAATGTCAAACTTCTGACGGATCTGGAAATATTTTTTTAATGCTGTTGACACTGGAATCTCCCCAAAGCGTTGACCATGGAAGATGGTTCAGCTCAGGTTGTTCGTGACTGAGCAAAGGTCAGAGGTGCGTCTGCAGGTGCCAGTGGGCTCACCCCTGTTCATTCCACTCAGCCATTCATCCGGGGTGAGGGCTGGTTCTGGGCCTGGAGTCATTGGATAGATATCTTCCTGGTACGTTTCAGACTAAATCAGAAAGAAGAGAAACGACATGTTTGAAATCATGAGCTGGTTCCAATTTGCCAGGTCTAGACCCCAAAAGTCTAGATTTGCAGTGAGAATAATTAAACCAAAAATGAATCGCCATTTGTCCCATCCTGGCCATCCCTCTCCAGGTTCCTATACTATGAGGAGCCAAGTTACAGCCATTTCAACGTAGTGCGTAGGTTTGATTTTCAGACAGCCATTTGGGAAGAAATGTGCATTCAAATATTCCCAAGCACACCCATTTGACTGGCATTAATAAGATTGAATCCATTGCCTGGATATACATTTTCACATATTGGACTAAACTGCTTTTCTCCCTGGCAGGCCTAACTCCCCAGGCCTTTTCTGATACACAAAAAACTGGAACTCCTGAGTTTTTCCTTAACTCAAGTGCGCATGCTAGAGAAAGGATGCACCACAGAGGCAATCAAGTTGACACTGGCATTCAGATAGAACCGATGTCTCCCCCTAAGAGCTATCTTTAAGTAGCCATGGTACTGTTCCATTAAGTAATCCTTGTACTGTTCTGTTACGAACATCTAATAATGTTTTATTATATTGTCCATTTTATGTTGAAATTGGCGTGAGCTGTTAATCCCACATCTAATTAAATATCCTGATCACTCTGATCAGTTTTACTTAAAACGTTTACTTTCAGATTCACATGATTCCATTTCCTTAAGTGTGGCCAAATTTTGTCATGTTATATGTAAGATGTGCAGCAGTTTGATTGATCTGTTTCCTTCACTGGTTAATCAGTATCAGTTTTGTGTATGTAAAGTGTTTTATGAAGTGGTCATTGACTACAATAAAGAGGAGGAGGAGGAGGAGGATTAGCATCAGCACCCTCCCTCTTCCTCTCCTCTGCTTCGAGCAGGGGAAAAAATGACAGCTCCCTTATTTATCACCTGAAGTAGAAATCAAGACAATGGAATCTCAATAGAAAATATTTGGGTTTGTGGAGCAGGAAGAAAAATGTTCCAAAGATGGAACTGACCTGCAAGTTTCCTATAAAAAACCATTGGGAAGCATTTCCTTTGTGTAAATCACAAAAACTGGCATGGCCACGATGGCAAAATAACTTCCCTTTTTAAGGGCCACTTTTCACTGCAAGCTTAGGCTTGTACTTCAGCACCGTCCCCACTGAATTCCATGGAACCTGCTCCCAAATCTGGCCCAGCTGGATCAATCACTTTGAATATGGTACATGTTCTCATATTTACGTATGGTTTTATTATATCCGCGCATTTATTCAGCTTATCCCTTAGGGTGCCCACAGGTCGTTAACAGTCAAAATCCAGAAAACAAGAGTAATTAAAAATAAAATAAACATTGGTTAAAATTATGCAGTTGCCATCTTTACTTCTGTGGTTCCCCCACCTCTGCAGACCCCTGGGCTCATAGCTGGAAGCAGAAAAGACAAATGCTGGGTCTAATTACTCACTCTCCTCGGTACAATCATAGAGATTGGCTCAATTAATCCTTTCAGCGTAACGAGCTTGTAAAATCGAAACACCTCACACGCAGACACATCCAGGCCGTGCTTCGGCATCACTCCTGCATGTATTAAATTTAACCAGGTATGACTCATGGAAAATTGCTGTCTTTTGATATGACATCACAATAAGCACAGCAGCCCCACAACAATTCTTTGCAGCTTTTTCTACTGTCACTAGGTGTTCCCTTACATTTGAAAATGACATGCACTGTAGCACCAGCTACAGTTTCTATGTGGTTGAAGAGCACAGCTGGTTCAATTGCTGGTTCAATTGATTGTTCTTATGTTCATAAACCTTCTACTCAAGAAGGAAAAGGAACCAGTCACACAACTGTGACAAACAGTGAAAGGGAATCTTGAGAATTGCCAGACAGGAAAGATGAAGATTGGAAAGCTAAACTGGAAAGAGGTGGAGGAGACAACAGAGCAAAGGGAGAAGAAGCTCTGAAGAACACTGACTAAAGGAAAAGGAGCTTGGAATGACTTCGGTGAGATATATCGGGACAGGAGAGTTCTTGGGGCTCTCTGAGCTGGGTTGCCTGTTTGCAGATGATTCATTACCCAACCAGGTAACACCATCAGTGCAAATGAGCACCAAGAACTCCACAGTTCAACCCTGAGTTACATATATTATTTTCTTTAGGAGAATGAGAGCTTGATGGAGCCGAGGCAGAGGGACCATGGAGAAATTTTCCCCATATCTCAGTCTTCCCCTTTAGACAGCCCAGCAGACAATAGGCACCCCTTACCAAGGCCTTTCTGGGGGGCTGGAGAGCGGAATTCCATTAGGTAGCTCAGGTATGGCTTCTCAGTATTGATTTCATAGTATCGGATATTCCCATCTCCCTGAGGAGAGAACAAAAAGAAGAAAAGTAAATTAGAGGCACCCTCTGGATATTATGAATTCATCTACAAGAAAAAAAATAGATCTGTTGGACTGTGAGAAGTCAACAACATCTGTAATCAGACAAGATTATTATTGGGACAATGACAGAAAAGATGTCACAAGCTTTGAGTGCTCCCAGACTGCTTTTTGAAATGAAGAACTGTGGAGAATTCAAAAGTTGGAACACATTTTATTGTTTGAACTCATAGTCAGACCTTCATTGGTCAACAGCGTCAACATGTTTAAAGCAGTTTCCTATAGAATCTCATTTTCCTCACAGCAGTTTTGTGAGGTATCACCAGTTTCCTAAGAATTAGAGTGAGCATCACCAGAGTGAGGTAAATGGAGGAACAGACTTGGCTGTACAGGTAGTCCTAGCTTAACGACCATTCATTTAACAACAGTTCAAAATTACGACAGCCTCGGAAAGGGTGCTTTATGGCCCATAAGCACTTCTGGCCATCGTAAAACATGGCGCCACCTCCCCATAGTCATGTGGCTGCATTTTGGACACTTGGCAACTGGCTTGGATTTACGACTGGCTGCCAAGCACCCCGCGATCATGCAATCGTCATTTGCGATCTTCTCTGCCAGCTTCCCCATTGAAGCCGGCAGGGAAGGATGCAAGCAGAGAGGACGCAGCAGTGGGCAGTTACGGAGTTCAAATCTTCCCCTCCCCCTCCAGTGGTGTGAGGCACGGACCTCAAACCTTCAGGTGCTCCATTCACTACTGAGAGAGGGGAGGGGAAAGAGGATGGAGCGAAAGAACTGTCTGCTGAAGGATTTCAGCTCTGCGTGGAGCTGGAATCCTTCAGCAGACAGCTCTTTCACTCCGTCTGCTTAACAACCCAGGGGGTGCCCAGATTGCAGTCATTGAAGGAAGCAGCCAGTGGGCATCTCGCTCAGTGACCACTTCGCTCAGTGACCAAGATTCCAGTCCCAATTGTGGTCACTAGGCAAGGACTACCTGTATCCCTTTTGGAGGCATCTTCTTCAGATTTTGAGGACAAGCCTTCAGAATAAGAATCTTTAAGAGGACCACAGTTGACTGTGCTGAGTGCTGAAGTCCTGGATTCTGGAACAATCTCAGGATGCAGGTATTGGGTGGCTAGGGGCCATTTATTAGGACTGAAGATGAGGCCGATTTAGCCTTAGAGATGTCAGATATTTTAGAATCTAGGCCCAAAGGTACATTCCTAGGCTGAAAATTAGGTTATCTTGTCAATAAAAGCTTACAAAGAGAGTATTTCTTGTTGAACTGAAGGTTGACAGCTAAGACATGAGGGGGAGCCATGGGGTTCAAGAGTTTTGGCTTTCTAAGACCTCACTCCTTAGGAGCTACCACTGGAATTGGAACTGCATGTTAATTCTCCTTGTTGTACTTCTGACTTTTCCTTGATATGAGGAAACCCTGGTTCTTTAACTGGATCTGCATCCTGCTTTGGAGTCTGTGAAACTCATGAATGCTTATGGATAAATGATGGTCTGCAATCTGATGTTACTAGTTCAACCATGGCAGCCCATGGCAGCAACATCTGTCTCCAACTCATCTAATTCAAAACTACCCAAAGTTCACTGAACTTGCCAAGACTAAGCCACCAGTGAATTGGTCTCTCTTGACCTTTCATACATTACATGACCTTATTTGTTTCATCTAACTTACTTCTCCTGGATTTATTCAAAGCAGCTTGCCTCTTCCCTCATGACTTCAAGGCACAGGAAACAAGTTCTATTAATTTCAATAAAATTAATTCTAAGAATGCATGTACAGAATATCAAACTAAAAAACAATATTTAAATATGGAATTAAACTGGTTGACGTAGGGATGGACAACATGGTGTCTCAAAGTGCCCAAGATACACCCCTATCTAAATAGAATAAAATTTCACATGCGATCTTTGCAGTTGGGTTTTGGTCCTTGTCCCCAGTTCCACATGAATGAATGCAGTTTTGAGTGGGTGTAAAGGTGTATGTGCGTGCATCCCTCTCAGCAGATCATGGTTAGTGTAGAACACTTGCAGAATACAACAGGCCTCCTGCACGGCAATAATTTATGCTCAGAAGCAACCCTCAAGCACCTTGCCAGCCAGGTACAACATGTGGGTGTCAGCATCATAGAATGGGAAGAGAAGCCCTGATAATCCATCAATCTCCTCCTCTATCAGTGGCATGGACAGATCTTCCTGGAGGAATGCAAAATAAACAAACAAATATTTTGTAAGTTTGTGTGCAAATGGTGCAATTTTCAAGACAGATGCTAAACACAAAGTCACATTAAGTCCTTGAAGAGTATTCGGAAGCTTCAGCTGGTGCAAAATGTGATGGCACGGGCAGTTATGTGTGCCTCTAGAACGGCACATGTGACACTTCTGCTCCATGAGCTGCATTGGTTACCAGTTGCTTCCGGGTGCAACTCAAGTGCTGGTTTTGACCTTTAAAGTCCTTCATGGCATGGGGCCGGGTTATCTGAGGGACCGCCTCCACCTGATTACATCTGCCTATCCTGTCAGGTCCAGCAGAAGAGGCATGCTACAGGTCCCATCCTCTAAAGAATTACATCTGGCGGGACCCAGGAGATGGGCCTTTCCTGCCATGCCACCCTGTGGAACATCATCTCCCCCAAGGTGATGACTGGCCCCATCCCTGATATCCTTCAGGAAGTCCCTTAAAACGTGGTTGTGCCCACAGGCTTGAGGGTCTCAAGGTGGCAGTGAATTAGTGAGATGGCTTTATTGCCTAAAACAATAATTCTCTCTGCTACTCTGGTACTGGTAACTTTGATTGTGTTTTAATTGTTGATTTTTTTAATTGTTAATTTTTTATTATTGTTTTTTACCGTATGCCGCCCACACATTTGTGAGATGGGTGGCTATATAAATATGATAAATAAATAAATACAGACAGACATACAAGAATTCTATAGTGCCTTGAGTATGTTGGTTGAGCTCATATACTGCAGTAAGCCATGGCTTGCTTAATCATGGGGTTGTTGAATAAGTTGTAAAATGAGGTTCATACACTCACAGAGCCATAATGTCATGATTTACAAAGTGCTAAGTTCACACAATATAATAAGCCAAAGTCCAAATGGGGAAAAGCTAAATATCATTTGTAGGAAAAGCTTCTAGCTGCTGCTATCCTGAGTTCACCCTTGTTTCACAGCTCCACCGATGAGCTAAGACAGAGGCAAACAGAAGTCTTTCTTTTCAATTAAGCTGCAAAAGGAGGTTTTCGTTTTGCTGGGCTTCTCACCTAGCGTGTGTGCACACATGCAATTATTTTTCTGACCTGATCCCAGAGGGCAATCTGCCTGGTGTTCCAGCGTGACACACCAGTTGTCAGAAGCCTCTTGACGTTCCCCAAGAAGACAACACGGTTCACACGGTGGTTCTTGCAGTTTGCCTCCTGTGAAGACAACCACAATCATCTACTCAAAAAGCTGGCCACTCCTTCGCTGGAATGACAAAACATCACCTTCCAAAAATGCCTCCGGATCTTAAAACAATTTCATCCAACACTATGTCCTGTATAATTAATAAAAAATTAAAGCAACATTTTAATAGCCACTCCTTAACTAAATGATGCAGTGAAATCTCGGTTCTCTCTACTGAAAATTAATTTCACTTAGCAATTTATCCATGCTCAGCTGCAGGGAGGTGGGAAGTACAGTAGGGTGGGCTGGGGGTCAGGGCTAACACCTTCTTCCCAAATTATCAGCTATGTTCATACTTTTCTCTGAACACTCATTCTACAGATTCCTGAGTTACAGACCCACTGAACTATGGCCACAGTCGAAGGTGTGACTGCAGGGAGGGGCCCAAAAAGTTGCAACTGGGGCCATCATTTTGACTTTTTTTTACAGACACACACAGAACAGCTATGCACAGCCTGTCTCCAAAACTTAGGAAAGGCCCATTGTTACGTCAAATGCCAAAATTTAAATGTAAAGCTGTTTAAATTTAAGACAGAGGAATCTGTCTATTTTCTTTCAAGCTATAAACAGCCCTTGAAGACTCTGATTTTGACTGGCAAACTTGTCGGAGGGGATCGGAGGTAAGGCTTTTTCCTTCAACCATTTCCTTAATCTGAAATGCCCCCGCCCCAAACTGCAGCTGGTTCTTCTGAGGAGAGAAAAGGCATTCTAGCAATTAGACAGGGAAGACAGATCTGAGCAAAAGGATTAAATGCCCTCTCTTCCATACGTACCATTGTGATCTCAGCTAGGCAATGATGGCTGTTTCAAAAAAACCCAGTCAAGTGACCAAATCAGAACTGCTTCACGTCTTCTCCATATTGGCCCTTCAAAGAAGCTCCTACCTGGAGGACTTTGCCTGAACGTGGCTCAATGACCCGTAGCTTCCTGTCTTTGCAAGTGGTGGACAGCAAACTGCCGTCTGTGTTGAAGGACATGCAAAGGATGACATCAGAGTGGCAGTCAATCATCTTCACTGGCTCGCCAATATCTAAGTTCCAGATGAGGACCTGAGAATGAGAAGAGGCTCTGCAATTTCAATGACTTGCTTACAGACATCTCACAGAAAATATTTTAACGTCCTCTCCCTCCTGCTATTCAAGACAGCTTCAGGAGGCCAAAACAGAAAGCAGCAAGAAAGCAACATATTTTCAGAACCAGTTGCAATATAACCAAAAGCATGGAGGAACAGTAAACAAGAAAATCAGCATTTGGTATCTAAACTCTTTTGGCAGCCGCCAACCTTTTTGGAAATCAAGAGAGAATGGAGCTCTTCCCAAGCTCCCTGAGAAGGTCAAGTTACTTTCATGCTTCTGGAAGACAGTGTTTGGAATTGGGCACAAAATCATTTTCTTTGTTTGTTTAATTTAAGGCATTTTGAGTGTTCTGATGGCTCAGAAAGTCTCCCAGGGTGATAAACAGATCAACCACAAGCATGATGATCTCTGTCCTTAAAAAACACACACACAACACAACACAATAGCAAAAGGCTTGAGGAGAGAAGGACCAATAAATACCCACTCCACTTGCCTGAGCAAAAGTGACCAGAGCAGGAGGAAGGGCAAGGGACTATGCTTTCCGTGTCCTGAACTTTATCAGTCGGAAGACTGGCACAGATTCATCCCCTCTCCCTAAAGAGAGCTTCCGCCCCATCACGTCTTCACTTGGAAACCCTCTATTTCCGGAGACACGCGTTAAGGCTCTCCCTCTGAGCAGAAGACTAAGGATTAAGCGCAGCACGCCTGGCATGCCTCCCAACAGACGGCAGCGTGCAAATCCTCAGCATCAGAGGGTTTCTGCAGCAGACAAAGCAGAATGGTAAAACTGGTTGAAAACGACTGCCCTTCAGCAGACACTTTCCTTAGTCCTGCTGTTATGGAAGGGGGCATCTCCAAGGTAGAGTTCTGCATCTGCAGACCACGCTCTCCATTCCAAGGAGTACTGCTTAACAGAGTGAGAGTGGCCTGAGCCACGGCGCAGGGGTGCCTGAATGATCGATGGGCTCCACTGGAGACATACCCAAGCCTTACCTATGAGCTTCCAGGATGAATATCCACCCCAATGACTATCCTGAAACTTCCAAAGTGTACCTACAGTAGGTCCTCTCCTTCAGGACTAGGATGGTTCTTTATGCTAACAGGAGAAGCTGCAAGTTCTGACCTTCTGAATGAAATGTTTTTTTTTTTTCTTGGCAAGTTCTGTTCAAATGAATCAGGCAGGAAACCACACAGGAAGAGCAAACCAGCACCTAATAGGCATCTAATAGGCCTATAATTTAATGGATTTTTTTGGGGGGGGAGGGTCCCTTCAGGTCAGTCTTGACTCCTGGCAACTGCCTGGACTAGTCCCTGCAGTTTTCTTGGCAAGGTCTTTTGGAAGTGGTTTGCCATTGCCTGCTTCTTAGGGCTGAGAGAAAGGGACTGGCCCAAAGTCACCCAGCCAGCTGCCATGCCTAAGACCGGACTAGAACTCACAGACTCCCGGTTTCTAGCCTGGTGCGTTAACATTACACCAAACTGGCTCTTTTAATGGAAGGATAGGGTAATGGAATTTGTAGTCCAGTATCTCTTAGCCTACAGATATGCTGGGTTATATCTCCAATGGCCCTATTTCCCATCAGGTAATGTTAGGTGGGCATGGTGGGGGTGGTTGTTTAACTTGTCTGAAGGGTACCATGTCAGGAAACACTATTTTACAGCATTTGGCCTGGAAGGAACAAGGCCAGAAAGCAGTAGTTCCAGCACTGGCTGGAAGCAGATTGATGCCTTCAAGACAATCCTTTATCCCTTGGTCCCCTTTAGGATTATTCCAAGGAGAGGCACCTCAAAGAAATAAGCCAAACTGCCTTATGGATAAAAGTGGTCCAAAATGGAGCACCAACAAGTTGCCTATTTGTGCAGAAAAGAAGGGAGAAAGGGTTTAGAAGATACAAAAACTGTACTCCAAGCAGATATTCTTGTCTGTGACTACAGAAAACCTTGAGGCGAAGGCAAAGAAGAGCAAACTGGGGGTGTAAAGAAAGACCCTTCTTCCTGGCCCACCTTGGAACCACTGAATTAAGAGCGGGATGCAGCTGATGGAGGACGTGCTGGGCAGAGAAAGCCTCCTTTTGTCAAGTCAAAGCGGAGAGGGGGATGCCTCTGTCTGGGCTCTGCCCACAGTAACTCACTGCAGCTCTTGTGGCTTGGGGCACGGGCTCTCTTAACCATCTTTCTTCTTTGTATCAGTCCCAAATTTTGAGGACTTCCTGAGCTTTCTGTTAGCGATCTCTCAAGCAGTTTGGGGAGTCTAAATCAGCTGCTTTAAATTCTGTTCGTTCCGATACCATCTCCCCTCACAATTGGCCCAGGGCTTTTGCTCTGAAGAACATCCCAGCTACTCAGGATGTTCACCCGTTTACCTTATAGTCATATCCAGCACTGAAGAGGATGTTGGTGGTGGTTGGGTGCCACTCGATGATGCCAACACGTCGGCTGTGCCCATACAACTCCAGGACGGCCTCTGCCATGTTGCGCTTCAAGCCTCCCGCTGGGATTTCCCATATCCGAACCTTGAAGGACAGGAGAGCAAAACGCTTCTGTGAGCTGATCGCCCGGTCTCCTTGCCCGGCCAGACAACGCAGGATTCAAGGCACGCTGAGGCTGTGGGAGTAGTAAAACGACTGAAAGGCTCAGGGAGGCAGCTTTAAATTGTCCATTCCTGCACATCTGGAACCATCTGCCTTTTTAAAATAAGCCTTCCAAGGTTCCCTGGAAAACCTGGGGATCCCTTGGAAAATCTTGGCCCCCGGAGAAGGTTTTTCTTCCTCTCCTGGGCATCTCCCTGGATTCCTTTACATTGGGCCCTTGAACCCTCAACAGTTCAACAGCTTTTCGGTTCACATCTGCAGACGCTGTCCACGGAGACACTGAGGCAGGAAGGGCCCCCACCCAGCAGAGTGGCACAGAACTCATCTCTCTGGGGAGCTCTGCCCCTTCCTCCTCCTCCTCTCCCTCATCGGCTGCAAAGAGCTGCAAACAAGCTTTAGCCTCAGGCTTGGCCTGCGTGCGCCAATCGCTTTGAGCTCCACCTTGTCTTTGCTGCAGGGATGCAGGTGACCTTGGGGAGGTCGAGGGGAGAAAGAAGAGCTGCGGCAGCAGCTCTCAGAGCAGGAAGGCGGCCAACTTCATGCAAGCATGAAAGCGCCACACGGCTGGCTGGCTTCAGGTTCACCGAGCTCCATGAGTCCCTGCATTATGGTTTGTAAATCATGGCTTATGATTTAACATGGTGTGGGGACTCGACACATTTTCGTTTATTTAATGAATTCCGGGTCAAAGACACATTGTTTAGTGTTTTGTGAAAGGCTGGCCCCGTCCAACCCAGCAGCCGGCTCAGAGTTTCCAGGGCAAGAGGAGCTTCAAACGAAAGGGGGAGAATCGTTCCCCCTGGACCCCGAGACGGCTTCTCCCATCATTATACAAAGTCCTGTGTCAGACTGAAAAGGAGACCATCCACCAGGGCCTTTATTGAGTGGGCATGGGGTATCCATGGGAGAGATTAAAAGAAGTCAAGATGGTGGCCACGACCACGACCGTGCCATTGTCACCCTGCCCCTTTTTACTTCTGCCGTGCACGTGGCACATGTAAAAAGGGGCAGGGCTTTGGTCACACAGCCATGGCCACCATCTTGAATGTTTTGTCTCTTGTGAATATTCCTGGGTGGGCAGAAATTAAAGCCGTAACGTTTTTATGGCAACAACATCCTTCGCTAGGAGCTGTCACTGCCTTGTAGCGCACAGATGTTTGGGGGGAAGGTTGATCCGTCCCCTGTCCTAAATTACAGACTGTAAACTCCACGGGCAGAGAGCCGTCTTCTCACTGCCAGCAAAAACTTGGGACAAGGGTGGCGCCTTGTGCAATCTGGCAGGCTAATAACTGAGGTCACGAATTGCGGCCTCTTCTTCAACCTTTCGTAGTTCTGGCTCCTCGCGAGGGTCCAGACAGCAACGTCCTGGAGGCTCCGATGCCCAGATGAGCTGGGGCTGCCTCTCGCTTCAAGCAGGGTCTCTCCCGCTCTGAATTATCACTGGTTTAAAATTATTTCCAGGGTTGGGCTGTGGGCAGCACCGTGGAGCTCAGCAAGATCAGCTGCTTGCATGGTGAGAGAGGAGGATGGTCCACCTTGCAGAGGGGCACCACGAGGCAGCAACTGAGTGGCAAGGGGGGCACTGAAGTACCAGAGCCCTGGTCTTCTCCAAGTGGGTCGACTCTCGCCTCTCAGTTATTTGGTTAAGACGTGTAAACAGGCTGGTACATTGTCTTTCATGGCACAAACCCATTTTTTTTTAATGCCATTAAATGTCAGATGTTTACATCACATTAAAAAGGCCACCAGTGTTTAAAACCTGGGAGGAGGAAGGGAAAGGCAGGGACAGCCTGGCAGGGAAAAGGGGAGACGGTCAGCTCCATGGAGCCAGGTCTGCTTCTCTCCGCCCCAGGCTAGGGATGGCTTGACCAGGAATTTGCGCTCTGCTCTCGGAGCCCCATGAGAGCTGCCCAGCCTCAGTGGTGCAGAACCGGAGCAAGGTCAGCGTTCAGGCACAGGATGTGGGCCAGGAAGACCCGGAGCAGCACCCGGGAGACTCCGGGCCACTCACTGTCCCTCAGCCCTGCCTACCTTGCAGCTGTTTGTGGGGAAATAAAGTGGGAAGAGGAAATGTAGCCTCCTTCAGGCCCTGAAGGCGAGGTGGGCCATAACCCTAACAAGGAAGCAAATGAACCTGGTCTTGCACAGCTGCTGGCTGCCATTTGGCTTCTGGCTCGGCTACGAGTGAAGGTTCGGAGGTGGCTTAGGATCTCAGCCCTGACGTTCCCTTGAACCCAGGGAGGTCCCATAGCGAAGCATGAGGGGCATCACAGAAGCTTGCAGAGGGTAGGGCATCCCTAGGGGATGTCGAGAAGTCAGGATGGCAGCTGCAGTGGCATAGTTGAGGCTGTCCCTATTTTATGACGCTCTTAAAAAAAAAGAGTGCAGCGTCAGCTGTGATGTTGTGGCCACCATCTTGACTTTTTGGACCCCTCCCCCCAGTGAATGTCTTTAGTGAATGGAACTGGCACAGTAGATCAAGGGGGCTGCAACAGATATTCCAAACCGGGGGGGGGGGGGCTGCGCTTTTTTCTAGCTCTCTCCCGGTGCAATGAACCTAAGCAGCTACTGAGTAAACCTTTTTTTTAATCTGTACAACAACTATTTTTAAAGCTGGCATTGTCCTTTTTTTGTCATACTGATGTAAGGATGTTATGAACATAAAAGCCATGTTTTTAGAGTGGAAATGTTTCAGATCAGCTGTTTTCAGATGTTCTGTGGGCTAAGAAAAGATAGAAGTAGCTCCAGGAAAACTTGGAAGTCATCAGGCTGAGGACAGCTTCTTGAATGTCCTGTAAAACGTGAAGGAAGAGGTAGGGCAACTCCCCACCAAAGATGAAAAGGCCCCAGTGAAGGACCTTTCAGCAGTTAGCTCCTCTTGTTTTCAATTCTTACTCCCCCAAACAGCTGTTCATTTAAGGATCCTTACTTACTGAAGTGTCTTCTGAGCAAGAAGCAATGATGTTTTCAATGAAAGGGTTCCACTTGATATCGAGCACATTCCCCTGGTGGCCACAGACTTTGGGGTAGTTTGGTTCAATTCGACCAGTCTGCAATAAAAGCAACCAAGAACCCAAGATCAACAAAGACTTACCTTCAGTAAGATAACTGACACTATCAACAGAAAGTCAACATGAACCAAGGAAGTATCTGAACTTCCCAGATTAGAAAAAGTTTTACTGGTTAGTTAAAGAAATAACAACTTGATTTTAAAATCTCTGATTTAGAATATGAGGCGAATGAGAATCTCTCTTTTAGAAAGCAGGCTGTTTTCCTGAAATTCTCCAGCAAGTGGTATGGAAAACTCCAAGTCAATGAAAAGAAATTGAAAATGCTAACACCGCTGGGGAAGTTGTTTGATTATTTTACATTTTTTTGCATTCACACACATATTCACACTTGTTCAAGCTTATGAATTCTTTCTTTTGTAAGATGAAGTCAAAGGACCTTTCAGGTTAGTATCCTGTCTGCCACAGAACCATCTCCTGTTTCCTACCCCAAATCCAGAGTCAGGCTTAACCCAGAAATATGCTGCCACTGAACATGAAAGCTCGACTGATAACTGTCATGGTGACAGCTGCATGGAGGAAGCAGCCATTACCATTGTCCATGGGGGACTCCTGAGGCCCCACCAGTTGAGTTCAGGAAATGACTCACCCAACACCCAATTTTCTAGTTCCAATTATTGATGATTTGCAGGCCTAACTGGACTGAAGCCCATCTGATCCTCCATCAAAGCACCAGACATCTGATCAACCCTTGCTTCATTCATCTCACTTTGCCAATCTTTCCACTTCATTTCAATTTCTTTACTGACATTTGCAGATTAAGCAAGAAGATTTGAGCTATGCTTTGTATTTATCTACCAACTTCTACCAACTCACTTAAGGGCATACTTAAGGGACAACCAGCCATAATTATTTGCCTTCAGCCACTGTAGATTTTGTTCTTCTGGATAAGATGCATCTGGGAATCTTTTTTTAAAGCAGATGTTGACGTTCCCATATTATCTTTGCTTTCCACCAGTCATTTGTTGAGCTGCTGAGATACCACAGAATAAAAATCTGACAAGCAATTCAGCAATGAAAGAGAATTAAGAATTCACTGGGCTGGTAGGGAGTAAAACAAGTAACTGAGTGAGAGTTTTGATGGAACTAAGAGGGTAAATTCTTCCTTTAAAGAGCAAATACCCATCACAGATAAATATCCTCATAAATATCCCAGCATTCTGGACATGGAGGTACCCGAAACTGAATTTGCCATTTGGGACTTCCTGTACCAACACTAAAAGGAACACAAATCAGTAATGGGAGAGCTGCTTTCAGGCTCAGGCACCTGTCATCCAAGCCCTCCACTCTAGAGAGCCTGGGCAAAAGGGTTAGGTTGCCTGAGACACAATCAAGAAGCCAAAGAAAGGAGAGGTGGGTTCCTAGGACACCAGAGGCATACTCTCACTCAAGGAAGCTTGCTGCTCTGAAGCAGTCACTGTGAAGGTGTCAGATACGTAAGCGGAAAGGGAGTCTGACCTGCAGGCACCTGTGCTGGAAAACGTGCTTTGGCACATATCAATGCCAGATTTATTTTATGTTGGTCCTTTTTCATAATTGGATGTCTATGGCCTCTTATCTGTAAGCCTGAGGTTTACTGCCTCCAAACGTACAAGCCTTTGATGTTCTTCTGGTATCAAGAAGATTCAACCACTGGAGCCACGTAAGGGGAAGAAGAACCACGCTCTGCTCCTGCCCCCCTCCCAAGCACGGGCTGCCTAATTTTTAAGAAAAGTCGCCCTTCTCCTGCTTCTGAGGAACGTTTTTCTCCCCTGGCAGATCCTAACTCAGGGACACCAAATATGGCATAAACTGGAGAGGAGGCAGCCGGCAGGGAGATCCTGGACAGCACACGTTGTAACCGAGACTGAAGAAGGTTAGAAGGTTTAGTTAAGAAGGTTTCTTAAGAGAAAAATGAAAATGCAAGAGGAAAAAAACAGGGGTCAGTGTAGGAAGGTAATCTTCGTGCTAAGTGAATTTACAGATGCTGACAAAGAAATGAAGATTATTGATAGTTTTGCCTTCTTAGGCTTAAGAATAAATAAAAATGAGCAGGGTGCTAGAGAAGAGGAGATGAATCCTACGAAGCAAGGCAATGGTAGACAAATTCATGACGGATAAGGACGTTTTGGTGACAACAGAGATCAGAACAGACACAAACGTATTCTTTCCAGTGCAAATACGTAGCTGCAAAAGCTGGACACTGGGAAAGAAGATGCCTTCAAACGATGGGTTTGTAGATTGTTGTGAAAAATACTTGCACTGCAGAAAGAACCAACCAATTAGCCCTGGATTAAACAGACCAGCAATTAGAAACTCACAGACTTTGGGCATGCAACGTGAGCTGATGATGGACTAAAAAAAAACTCATTACGTTTGGTGAAGCTGAGGGAAACGGAAGAAAATGATAGCACAGATACGGTAGGTGGACAGAACCAAGAGATTATGGGAACGCCCTTGAAAAGCTGCCAGTCGGTGAGCGTTTGGAATAAAACCAGGCGCAGTGGCATCTTACTAAGAAAGAAATCGTTCTGGAACAAGCAGCATGGACACGTGTCTCCCCCTCACATCCCTCCTGCCTTCCTCATGTGGGTCTCTCTCCCCAGTCTTGGTTATTTTCCTGAAGACGAGTTGGTGGAGAAAAAACTTGAGAAGCTACGGCGTTTCCCGCTGGTCACTGATGGAAAAGATGCTGAACTAGGTGGGGCCACAGTGGGCTGGCTGAACAGGGACGTCCTTTGTTCAGCTCAAACGGAGATAATGTCTTCTTGGCAAACTGCCCCATTAGCAGCACAGCACAACGCTGGAAGTATTACGGTGCGCCATCAGCTTACAGAAGAAATCGCCACATACAGTTCAGAAATGTTTATTTCAAAAGGAGCATTAGAAGTGTCTCAGTCAAAATGAAGCATTCAATAGATCTTCCTCTCTGAATATTCGGTCAAAACTTATCTTTACACTGCAAAACCAGTTTTAAGAATTGAAACTTTAACCAGCAGAGGGTGCTCCTGGGCATCCGTAAGACTGCTGGAACCATCAAATGAAACAGATCCAATTTATGGAATAATCAAGAAAAGGCTGATTTATTAATCTGTGTTACACCTGTGTGTTTTCTGGTTTCCCTCCCCCCCCCCAACAACCTCCAGGAGAGTTTCGGTCATAATGGTACATAGTGAACTGTGCTACTTTACTTGTGCAACAAATATGTGGAGCAGGGTTCTTCAACCTCAGCAGCTTTAAGATGGGTGGACTTCAACTCCCAGAATTCCCCAGCCAGCATACTGGCTGGGGAATTCTGGGAGTTGAAGTCCACCCATCTTAAGTTGCTGAGGTTGAGGAACCCTGATGCAGAGTGCTTAGAAGGTGTGAGGGAGACACGCCAGGAAGCAAGAGAGGGCAAGCACCAGACTTGCTGTCCTGGGCTCCAGGGGTTGCGGGGGGCGCTTAGTTTCCCCAGTGTTATGTCTCTAAGCCAGGGGCATCTGCGGGGAGGAGAAAAAAATGTCAAGATGGCTTTACACACATCACATATAAGAAAGTGAAGGGCTTTGATTGCAGTCATGGCCACCATGTTGACTGTTTTGACCGCCATGGATGCCTGGGCTGCAGACAACATCAGTGTTTCACTCCTATATGTCCTGAACATTTGAGACAGCTTTAAAAAATCAGGAAGAGGTTGATCTACTAGTCTCTTCAGGAAAGCAGAAATGATGTATCCCCTCTGGTTTTTTCATACATGTCCTTTAGTAATTCCCCAACCCAACCTTAACAGACCGCTCAACTGAACCCTTGGACAACTTCACAGTACTGTTAAAAAGTTTCCTGGATGAATTTTCTCTGCTTTGCCGGGCTCTCGGCTTGTGGGGCTGCCCCACTGCTCCTCACAGAGGCACAGCCAAGGCAGGAGTTCCTTCACGAAGCTGCTGTGAACAGCCTCTGAGGATTCCCAAGCCCCACAGCTGGAAGAGGTATTGGGGGCTGCCTTCACACCAAAGGCCTTTTCCAGATCCCGTATGTGCCAAAGGAGGCCTCAGAAGCGCTGTGAAGCTCACAATTATGTGTTACTTTTTAGAAGGGGGGCAAGCGTTCATAGTCCTGCTGCAAACACTCCCACCCAAGGAACGCTGCTAGAACAACCACCTTGGAAGATGCACATGGATGCTGCCACTCTGGCTGGGATGTGGGAGTGAGGAAAAGGCTGCAGTGTGTTTCTGGGTTCTCTGAATGAAGCTGTCACCTAACTCAGGGTTCCTCAACCTTGGCAACTTTAAGACGGGTGGACTTCAGCTCCCAGAATTCCCCAGCCAGCCTTGCTGGCTGGGGAATTCTGGGAGCTGAAGTCCACCCGTCTTAAAAGTTGCCAAGGTTGAGGAACCCTGACCTAATTGATGGACTACATCAAACTGTGCTCCATGGAACAAAGTCAATTTTCTCCCCCCAGAGTTCTGCTTCTTGATCAAGAGTTCCAGGGATTTTTTAAAGAAACTAACAGGTTCTGCAGCCTGAGAAAGCTTGAAAACCTTTGCAATACAGCCCTCAGTTGTTTATATTGCCTCTGGTCTTCTTGCAATACAGACTGAAGGTTTGGGACTACGCTGCTACGTGTGGTGGGAAAACTCGGTTCTTTCAACCTGTGAGCACCTCTCTCTAATCACCTCAAGCTGCCTCCTGTAGTCTGCCTGTCACCAGCGCTACTCAGAGACTGCGTAAACACAAGGAGAGTTTGGAAAAGAGAGAAAATAGAAGCATGTCTTTATTACTCTGAGCACGATCTCTCTTTTTTGTTTTGGCCTGCAGAAGCGAGAAATGCAAAAGCCGGTTCTCTGCCTTGCTTAGAAAAGAAAGAGCAAGTCTCAACAGCTGCACTTGCCACTGTAATGCAGCCCCGCCGACCAAGGCAGAGATTTCAGTAGGTTTTCAACGCTCTCTGCAGCTTCGTCCCACGTTTTTACCCGTTGCCTCTAAATGCAGAAGGATTTATTGACAGATGCGGCAGGGATCACACACAGAGGGCTGGGCCTACGGCTCTTACCACCCCTCTCCAGCTGCGGCCACATCCACCCCATCTCAGCCCAGACAGGAGGGCCCTCAGATTTGGAGCTCTGCGCCCTGATTCTGGAGGCACCAGTCCTGCTGTTTCCTGAAGGAACAGCTTTCAGAAAGGCAACTGCAGGAAATATGCCAGTCCAGCCACACCATATGTTCTGTTCCTACCCCTATTGAGCTCTGAGTGCAGCTGCAATTATGGGGAGATATTTTTTTTGTTCCTTCCCTCCAAAGATGGTGTCTCCCCTCCATCTGTTCCCTCCCTCCGCTCAAACGCTTTGCAGCTGTTGTTGCTACTGTCAGGGAAAGAGGCTTTATGGCCTGGCAAGTAGCAGAAGCGAGCGCTACCATATTCAGGGCTCCAAGTAACTCTTTCAGCTCCTTGCGCGGCCAGGCGGTATGGGACTGTGCTTGCCCTGGGGCAAAGACACCCCCGGCCATTTCTCAAGGGCACCAATGCGCAGGGCTGGGCCCGACCTGCCCCTGAGCCACTGGGGGGGCTGAGGTCACCCGTCTTTTCTTGGGCTCCATCAAAAGCAATGCTGCGCAGGCTGCCTGGTTGCCATAGGCAATGCCTGCACTCGGACGGGCTGGTATGGACATGCCAGGCTTGGGGGCTGCTCTCGGGGCCTTTTAGCCTTGGGCTGCAGGACCGGCTCCCCCGCCAGAAGGAACGCCTGAGCACGCCTCCCCCCGCAAGGCACACCTCTGTACGTGGGCTCCTTCTATCCCTGAGGACGCTGCCGATCTGTCACACCAGTTCCTGCACACGCGATGCTGGTGTACTGCTGAATAGTTCAAGAATTTCAGCCGACGACCAGGTAACGTGGGAACTGCTTTCACCCCCCGTCCCTGCTGGCTGTCCTACAGAGGAACATCCTCCATAAATGCAGCGAGACCGTCCCATTCTGCCTAGGCTAAGTTCATTCTGCAAACTCCACGAGACACTGATGCCCCACCACGGGCTGCCCATTTTCCACTTGGCAATTGGGGTGGTGGGTGAAGCTGACCAGAGTTCTGCCAGTTTCCCCTGGTAACTCAAGTGAGGAGGGCAACAGCAAAACTATCTACCTGTCTTCTGTAAATTTCTGTCCAAATGTACTGCAGTGGACAGGGAGGTGGGCTGGAAGATGGGCAGGAGCTTCACTCTGCGCTCCTCCTCCATCCTCTGGGCTATTTTGGGCAGAAGTTGGCCAAACTACAGACAATCGGTAGGTCCAGGACTTCACAGCTCACCAGCGCACAGTGCCTCCGCACTTGTGACCCACCCTCGGCCAACTGGAAAGGCTGTGAAGCCTCTGCCCCAGACCCACTCCGAGGGCAGCAGTTAGTGATGGCTTTTTCCCACAGGCAGCTAACACGGGGGGGGGGGGGGGGGGCAGAGCTGCAGACCAGCCCTCTTCTCTCCCCGTCTCTCTTGCCATGAGAAGGGGGAGGAGAATGGCTTCTTTGGTGCCAGTTCTTTAAACCCGCAGTGACGGCAGAAAATACCAGCCCTTTAGTTCTGCCATGGGGACAAGACCAAGTCTTCTTATGCAAATAGCAGGGGGGGGGATTTAACTCTTTCTTGTCTTGTCTTGCCTTGCTTATTCTCCTGATAAGCTCCAACACCTCGTTATTTGCATTTCAGGAAAGGCCCCATTGGAACAAGTAGAACTCCCCTTCAAAACGTCTCTTACTTCACACAACACGGTGTCTAGTTTGGCCTTCAATGTCTTGAGCGCGCCATTTCAGATAAACTGACGTTACACAGAATATGGAAAACTAGGGCTCCGTTCCCACAAACGTCATGGGACAATTGCGGTGGTGCTGCTCCCCCTCTGGACGGACCCCCGCCTCACCCTCCTCCCGTCCCGAGGCCTCCCCAGGGCCAGATCCTGTGGGGTGCCACTCCAACCCTCCACCGTGGCCAGTCCAGGTTTTGTGTCTTTCTTCCTCACTGCCAGAAGAAACCATGGCAAGGAAAAGCAAAGGCAACCAGCTGGCTGCTTTTTGTGTGCATGCATGCGCACGCACGCATGCACACACACAGCTAGAGGGAACATGGTCGACAACATGGGGAAAAGGAGCCGCAGCGTGGAAGTCTGCCTGGTGCTGTGCAAGTGGCCAAGAGGGCTGAGGCTGATGGCCGGGCAGAAATGCCCAGCCAAGGTTCCCGTCCCCGTTCTCTGAGAAGAGCCTCTGGCTTCCTCCTGCACCTAACCAAAAGGGTTATTTCTTGGGCGGTTTACTACTCCGAGGACGTGAGCTGTCCCCTCCCCACGCAAGCAAAAGTCATCTCAGGCGGCGTCCCCTTCTCAGCTCACTTTGTTCTCCGCTGAAAGGAACGTTTTTCTTTACAAGGTCAGGCTCCAAGCACACCCCTTCTGCAACTCTGCAGCGAGGCAAACTGTCCGACGTTGTCTGCGGCCGTCTCACTGCCGCCACCTGGGAACAAAAATGTCCCAGGGGCTTTGAAAGCATTCACCGAACAAGCCGGGAGCAGGGATGGCCAACCCCTCGGTGACTTTCTTCTTCTGCAGCGGTGGGAGATGATGTGGTGACATCACCAAAATGGTCGGAGGGGTTTCCAGGAAGTTGGCTTTTGAGGTGGGGGGGGGAGCTAGCTTAGCCTGCTTCTGCTTCTGTGTTTTCCTCCAAACAATAGTGGGAAATCACAGAGCTGTTTCTCATCAGTTTGCTAAACAACTGAGAGCACATCTGAGGTCTGGGGGGAGGCAGCCCCTTCCCCAAAATCGGGGGGGGGGCTGCCTTTCTGCCCAGAGCCTCTGGGTGAGATGGGCCAAAACGCTCTCACTGGTCATCGCACAGGCTTTTGCACTTCGGGGGAGCGGGGAGTTTATCCCTCGAGAGAGGACAGCGCCACATTTCCTGTTTTCACAGCTCCGAGAAACACCCTACATGTAATCCATGGAGAGTAAAGTGGGGATACAGCATCCCCCTCTGTTCCCCAGGAGCCCTCTTTCATTAATTAATTAGATTTACAGCCACCTCAATCTGTACCGCTCCGGCTTACAGGATGCAACAATAAAAAATAATTAAGACCCAAATATCTAATCCCAAAAAACAGTCTGGGGAAAAACAACGGTCTGTTTTCTTCTTCAGCTTGGTGCTGCCAGGCGTGCTGGACTACCTGCCCCATCCTCCCCGCCCAGAAGAACCACTGCTTGGATGGTTGCCGGGAGGCTCCACTTTGGGGAAGGCTGAGTTGTCCGCCGCCGCCCTCCGGCCCGTTGCAAAGCAGCTCCTTTTTGTCTGAACAATTCTCTCAAGCGCCAGCCCCCCCCCCCCGCCACCTTGCCAGCCATGGAAGGAGCCCCCCAGCGCCAGCCAGGGAAATGGTGACTCAGGAAGCATCTCAGACGTACTTCCTCAGCACACCCCAGAGGCATCGCTCGGGACTTCTTCCTTTAGAAGAAGCCCTTTCGCTGTACGGGCGGAGACGGGAAGGGTGTCTCTCCACAGATCCTCCTCCTGCCACTTTTTCCCCTGCACAGAGGAGTCCCGGTAGGCTTTGCCTGCAAGCCTTCCCATCTCTGAGCGCCCCAAACGTCTTTGGTCCTTGCTGAATTTGCTAAGTAACGTTAATCGGGCCAGGGTGGGGGCGAAACGCTTTAATGGCCCAGGAAGGCAAGAATCTGAATGAAAGCTCTGTCCGGAACCACTGCAGGAATGCTGGCATTTCTTTAATTTAGCGTGCAATTCCACCCAAGGCCTGCCCCAAGCAGGAGGAGCGCTCTCTCGGGCCCAAGGGATCCAAGCCACCTGTTCCAGCGGCCACCAGTTTGGAGATGTGAAGCAGATCAGGCCATGCCCACGCCTGAGCAGAAGCAGCTGCCCGAATACAAGCAGCGTGATAAAGAACTGATCTAGCGGAATAGGAGAAAAAGGGCCAATGGTACAGACATCTTGTCCCGATGTGTACACAACAAAAGCTCCTAGCAGTAGCCTTATTAGTTTGCTATGTGAATCCTAGTCCACAAAAGTACACGTGAGGCCAGTACGATGTTGCGGATGAGGTGTTAGACCCGGACACGGGGAGAGGTACCTTCAAGTGCCTGCTGGGCGATGCTGGGCCGAGGCTCTCTCTTAGCCCAGCCCTCTTCCCAGGGTTATTCTGAAAGGATAACATGAAGGAGTTTCTTGACTTTCCAAAAGGGGAGGGGGTGGAGGAGAATCTATGCAACCATCCTTTTTATAAGCATCGTGGATGCCAATGCACATAAAGGGGGAGGGCCTTCAGCTGGGCAGTCGCAACTGCCATCTGTGCCCCAAAATCCTTAGTTGCGTGGAAAATGTCAATCCGAGGATGAATTCTCTTCATTCAGTACATTCAAAGAAACGCAATGGAAGTGTCCGTGTTCACCCTGTCTTTTATAAAGTCCCCCACCCTGGAATCACCCAACCCTTTGGGTCAAAATCATGTCCATATTCTCAAACTAGAAATAAAGATTCTTTACAAATTTCTTCTGCATTTATATCCTCCCTTCTATAGAAAGCTGGTGTAGCAGCTGAGACACCTATTGACAAGACACGCTTCTTTTGCAGCTGCAGAACAATTCCCTGTTGTTGGATTAAAGGAGCCAAGTCCAGGAGGAGGATCAGGAAAATGCCCCCATCCCCGCAGGAAAGGTCATGCCCGTCCCACCAGAGAGAGAAGAGGGCCAGCACAAAAGCCACGTCCACCCCGCCCCACCCCATCCCCCGGGGCTCAGATGACTCAGAAGGCAGCATTCAAGAGCTGCACGGCTGTTTTGTGCCTGGGTCAGCTGGGTTACTCTCTTGCGGCCAAGAGCCCTGTGGCCCCTTGAAGAGTCACGCGTTTCAGATTGCATAAACATCCAGACATTGTGAGGCCTTCAGAACGGACTCGACTGTGAGCCATGAAGCTTATCAATACACAATTCTAGTCTTTCAGGGGCCACGAGACTCTTGGTGGTGGTGGTCTCCAAAAAAACATTCTTTCTAGTTTTGTCCTACTGCGATGTTCCACCTGTAAGGGTGATGGGAGACCTGATCCTGCTGGATTTTTTTGTTTAGATTTTTTTTTATCTTGCCTTTATTTTTATAAATAACTCAGGTGGCGAACATACCTAATACTCCTTCCTCCTCCTATTTTCCCCACAACAACAGCCCTGTGAGGTGAGTTGGGCTGAGAGAGAGGGACTGGCCCAAAGTCACCCAGTCAGCTTTCCTGCCCAAGGCAGGACTAGAACTCAAAACCTCCTGGCTTCTAGCCTGGTGCCTTCACCACTAGACCAAAATGGCTCTGCTTAACCTTCAGAATCACTTCTGGATCCCAGAAGGAGCTAGTGGGAATTTGCTTTAATTCTAGTACCAGGAGGAAATGGTGCCCTTTAAGCACCTATTTTAGCTTTACGAGAGCAGCACTGACATAAGCAGTAATCCTGGTCTTCTTCAGCTGCCTACAGGGCCCAGCAATGAGAAAAGCGGCCAGGGAGGTGACCCATGGTTGGGTCCATGCAGTAATGTCAGCCTTTTTGACGGAGGAAGTGGTGTCTCCAGCCCTGGAAGAGGCCTCCTCAAGAGGCCATCCTATTCTCTCTCCCCTCCTTTTCAATATCTACATGAAACCGCTGTGTGATGTCATCTGCCGGTTTGGGGTTTAGTATCATCAGTACACTGATGATACCCAATTACATCTTTTGTAATTCGGGCCGGCCATGCGAGGCTGTCAAGGTTCTCTCCCAGGGCCTGGAGGCTGTGTGGGTTTGGATGGGGAGGAACTGTCTCCTACCAAGACTGTGGGTGTTTGGACCACCAGATCTGAGGATATTCCAAGTCTGACCTTGGATGGGGTAGCACTTCCCCGTTCAAGGATGGTGCACAGTTTGGGAGTCTTC
The DNA here is from genome assembly GCF_059951505.1 of Python bivittatus. Classification (NCBI taxonomy): domain Eukaryota; kingdom Metazoa; phylum Chordata; class Lepidosauria; order Squamata; family Pythonidae; genus Python; species Python bivittatus. The sequence continues at coordinate 4,733,230 of NW_028277053.1, read as the reverse complement.
CTGGACTCACAGCTCCTGCTCAATGAGCAGGTGGCAGCTGTGGCCAGGAAGCTTTTTGCTCAGCTTCATCTGGTGTACCAGTTGCACCCTTTCCTAGATTGGGGGGCCCTTCAGACAGTCACTCATGCTCTGGTCACCTCACGGCTTGACTACTGCAACACGCTCTTGAAGACTTCTTTTTTATATCTGTAGATGGTTTTAGAAGGCTGTGTCTCATTAAAGTCTTCCTTGTGTGCAAGACTGTGTGGTCACTGCTTGTGGTTCAGGACCGGCACAACGTTTCTTGAGGTTTGTGATTCTGAGCTTTAGGCAGGAAAACCCAAAGCCCCTCCCTGTCTCTTCTTCTAGACAGGGGCTGAAGTCTTGGATCAAAGGCTAAGCCCTCCCCAGCTGAACAGACTGGGCAGTGGTGGTGTGCCGGGAGTTCAGCCTGGCAGGAGGCAGCTGACCACAGTGATCTTTTACTGGGGGTGCCATGGAAAAGGAGCCTGCCAGGTGTTCCCCGTTCCAGCTTGCAAACAGGGCTCTTTAACACCAGAGGGAAGGTGTGCATTTGCCCCGGCAGACTTGAAAGGGAAAATGAAAGCACCTTCCAGCAGGTAGAATTGACCCTCCGGGAGGAGGAAGAAATGGCCTGCCTTGGGCCGATGCCTCCGAGGGGTTGCCTGCCAGATACCCCCTCTGCCCATCTGTGACCCTGGGTGGGTGCTAACACCACTTGTGCAGCACAAGGTTTAGTCATACTTATTACCATTACACTTTCTCTTCCATAGCAACTGTGAGCATGAAAAATACAAAAAAGAGACTGAACATTTCCTAAAAAATAAAGCAGCAGTTTAGGAGCTGGATTCTGCTCTCTCCTTCCACAAAAGCAGCTGCTCTGGACCCCACGTTTGCCCTTCAGTGTCTCCACTGCTACCCCGATGGCAGTTTGACAGGAAGAGCCTCTTCCGCAAACGAATGTGGCCCAAGATACACGTTGTGACTGTTGCTGTCGTCATCGTCCTCCTCCACTGCTGGCCCAGAGAAGGGTTTGTGGGTTTGCGCAAACGTCTAAAGGGAGGCTACTACAGCTGAAGTGGAACTTGGTTGGGCTTTTGCCTTACTTTTACCTGTGGAGTGCTCGGGGTTCTCTGAGCTTGGTTCTTTTCTTGCAAACGTTTCATTGCCCGGCTTTAACAGACACATAGAGATTAACAGCATCTACATACTATTCAAAAGAGACAAAAGACCAGAAGATCGCCTCACCAGCAGTCAATCACCACCAGTCATCTCCAGCAATCATCACCCAGATAAGCCAAGGTCACCACCAGGCACACAATCAAGCAGTCAACAGATGCCAATCAATGAACTACCAGATGAGCAAAACAGAACCCCCACCCCCAGCAGCACTGGCAAAGCAGGCCACAGCAGATAAATAGAGAGCAAACCTCATCCCATTTTAGCACTGAAGATGCTACCTAGCCAGGTAATGAAACGTTTGCAAGAAAAAAACCAAGCTCAGAGAACCCAAGGACTCCACAGTTCAACCCTGAGCTACACAAATTCACCTCCATTGTTACTTTTACCTTTCAGGTGCAGATTTACATGAACATTTTACCCCAAAACTATGATATCTGTTCACTCACACAGTGTATGATGCACTGCCCAACCTGATTGTATCTTCTCTTAATATCCTATTTTTGCAGGACTTCTGGAGGAGGTATGGCAAACTGAAAGTGGTTCTGCAAAAGTGGAGCTGATGACTGCAGCAAAGACCAAAGAACTGGTGAGTAGACTGGTCCCTTGGAACCTCTCCGGATAAGGAGAGGACAAGATTTTGCACACATGTGCTCTGGACAGCTGATCCTCATGAGGAGACTGCAGGACAGCAGTTTTCTGTGGTCCTGGGAGATGACAGGATTAACCATCTTGCTCACAACCATGGTGCAGACTTTTAAAAGGCACTAAGTTTGCAAATCTCACTTTTTAATCACTTTCGGTTTTGCTCATCAACTACTTCTAAGCTATTAGAGACCTTTGGGACAAGAAGTCTGAAAACTCCGGGTAAGTCTGCTTTAGATCCTGAATGAAAGAAAATCTTAATCATAAGCTTAAGAATTTAAAGAATCTGAAATAAACAGCAAAAAGTTAAATAAGATTTTGATCTTAGAAAGTTATAAACAGACTAAGGGTCCAGATAAAATAGGAATATTGAAATTTTTACAATAAGATTTTGGGATTAATTATAAAGAACAAACAGCTTTTTAAAGACAAAACAGATAAGCAATTTCATGATTTCAATAACTGTACACTAGAGGAGACTAAAGATTTTATGCAGAGGGAAGATATACAGGCATGCAAGACAGTGCAAAACATTCTTACAATGAAAATACTGAAGTAGTCATTTGCAGAATAGAATCAGAAAATAATAGCCAGAACATCAACAATGTCAGTAATGATGTCTGCTTCTATGGATAGACTATGTCCAAAAGATGTCATTGAAGAAATGACAGATGCAGAACAAATTTTATCTGCCAAGATAGAGATGGTATTGAAACTGGATTTACAACTAACAGGCCAAGAGAATGACTTAGAAAAGAATGTTTCACTGGATCTATAAAAGAAATTGGCTGAGGCTTTAAAATTTAAAAGGGAAACACAAATGACAAACCAAGAGAGTGACCTGGATAATTTTTTTCTACTGGATTTACAAAAGAGGCTTGTTAAAGTCTTGAAGAACTCTGTGCGATGCGACAAAGAAGAAATGAAGAGAAATAAAATCCTACCACAATATTTGAATGGACTAAAGATTCACATTGTTAGAAGTAAAAGGAAGGAATATAAAATTGGTTTATTTGATCAAGGTTAAAATAAGATACGTTGTTACTTCTGTCAACCCTTTATGGACTTTCTGCTGACACCGGGACTGAAAAGATGATGCTCTATGGATTTGTTTATAGATAAGAGATGGGATATGGGATGAAGAGATAAATGTATGTAACTTCTTTATATATTTCTTTTCTCTTTATTATATTCTTACTTTTCTCTTTCTTCTTTTTCTTTTTTCTTGCACTTCTTACTTCTTTCTATCCTCTTTTCTTTAAGTTTAATTTGTATTAGATCATACAGATTATATTTGTATATTTGATTATATTATAATCAAAATTCTTAATATAAGTTACATATACAAAAAATTAATATCCTATTTTTCCCTGTCTGCTTTTATGATGGTTCTTTTGATTGAAAGAGGCTTGCATGTGCTATAGCTCAAAAGTGGTTTTTCACACCACACATCCCTTTACCCCTTATGCCATAGCAGATATTGAACTTCATTGTTGGTTTATGATGTTCTGACTACTGCTGTCTTCACAGGCAATGGAGCTCCTGTATAAATCCAACCCAGGATTTTGCTTCACCTTTCACTGGAGGTCTCATGGCTTGGGTTGGGACTCCATGAATGCAAAACCTGTGCTCTCTAGTGTCCACTGCATTGGCCGGAACAGCAACTCTCTGCACTTGCAGGAAATCTGTCCTGCTACAACAGCCCCAGAACTGTTCTGAACTCCTGCATGTCATTTCTTTCCTAAACACCAAGCACTGTTTCATTCCCCAATTAACTCATCAGTTCATTCCCCAGATGAATTTTTCCACAGTGCCTTCTGTAATTGAACTGACTGCAGATGGAGAGAAGTACATTCGGCATTTTAATTGCTCAGCACAGCTTGGTCCTGATTAATATTCTGAAAGGAAGGAAATTGATCTTAGCCACCCTGCCATCTCGTTGCCTTTGGATCTTCTTGTCAGCAGTTAGGGATACAAATCCCAGCTTTTGTGGTCAAAGCCCTTGTGGCAGAACAGAGCCTCCGTCTAATCCCAAGACTCCACCTTCAAGTTAAGCACAGGCAGCCCCAGCCATAGCGAATGCAGACAACTGTAACACTGTCTGTTTCTTCTTCCTTCCTGCTCCCTTCTCTGCCACAAAAATATCCTTTTTCCCTCAACCAGCTGCCCCAGGCATGGCATCATTCAAGGGCCTGACCATTTTGACCCTCCTTCTTTCTGTGGGGCAGATCTTAGGTGACGTTGTGTCCAAGGAATTCATTCTCTCAGGCTGCCATTCAACCATTCTCCTCCCCAGCCAACGGAGCAAACAGAGTTTCCTGGCCAACTTCCAGAGGGTTTGCACTGAGTTTCAGACAAGTAGATGGACTGTGGATGAGGAGAGGAACCACCAGCCCCTGGAGGGGAAAGAGATTTTTCCTGTCGTTCCCAGTGTGCTCAGAGGAAATGGGGGGTGGAGGACAACTGTTGATTGGAGAGCAGCAAATATCGTAAATAGCAAACTTGCCATCATGCTCTCCCTAAAAATATAGGGAGAAATATGAACGCCAGACTGGAAATAAAAGGGACGGAGAATGCAATGCTAGGTCAGGTTTAAGTTCAACCATTAGAGCATAGGTTTAGCTAACACAACCCACTAGACTAGGCTAAAATGGGCTTCGGCGGTTTGCTGTTTGGCAGGTTATAGGAATCCAGCCATTGTCCGAGCAGGTCATGTGAACCAAGTTTCTCCATCGTGCCATTACCCGCATCGAGGCATGATGTGTCCTGTGAACACAGCCACCTGGGGCTGTGTAACCCGGGGCTAAACAGGTTGCGTAGTTAAGCACCTGGCAGGAAATGCCACGCCAACAGTTCCTCTGCGGCTGCCTGACTCCCTTGACTTCCACGAGACACACACGCACACCCCGCCCGCCATCTTAAGCTGGGCAAAATCCCGGGAGGCCACAGGGAAGGCACGCGGGCCTGCAGTGCTCCCCCCACAAGCCTGTTGGGCACAAAGGCCTTTGCTGCCCCTGGGTCGGGTCGCTCCTTCCGGGCCCTGGTGGCTCCGGGCAGTTACGAAGCAGAGGCCGGCAGGGTTTCTAGTCAAGGGGCACTTTCCTGGGTGGCTGGTCTTCAGACTGCAGGAACACGGAGAGACGACACCACTCAAGGGGAGATGGAGGAGTTTTCAGCGCACGCATCTGCTTGGTGCGTGTTTTTATTTTTTATTTTTATTTCTATTATTTATTCTGGGTGAAAACTGAGGATTGTGGATGGTTTACCTCAACCGATGTAGTATGCCCGCAGAAGGTTCAGCACGCCGGCTTCATTTCTGTTCCTGCTAAATCCAGTCAGAAGTCACCTCCCTGCAATTCCACTGTTTGCTGCCAACATCAGTTCCGCAGGTGGGGAGGCTCCATAGTTGCAGGAAGGTGGGCCGTGGGCAGCGCAACGCCTGCCTTAAAGCCTGGAGCTCCGCGCTCTGCCGTCTCACCGTTAGCTCCCTCCAGACTCGTTTCGGGAGGGAAGCGGTTCTGTGTGTGGAGGGAAGAAAGGCGCACCTCCTAGAAAAGCCCCGGGCGACATGATGAAATCCACCCACTCCCTCCTCTCCATCTTGGTCAGAGACCAGCAGTGTCTCCCTTGGGTTCACAGCATTATCCTTCCAAGGACTTTAGGTATCCTCCAGAAAACTGGGAGCCCCTTTAAGATGCACAAGATCTTCCCATCTTCCCATCCTTAAAAACCACCTTCACTTCTCGAGTCTTCAGTTTTTTGCTAAAATTACAACAGAATCATTCCCTTTTAGGGACGTATACGTGACTGCTGCTGTGGAGTTGCCGGGGTCTCTGTGATGTGGTTTTTGAACCTCATGGACTCAGGCTGGAAGCAGATCTCCCTGGGATTCCCTGCCTGGGCTCACACATTGCACTAAGCCAGCTTACTTTAACCATGGTTTCCTGAACTAGGTAGACTGGATGAGTTTACATCACCTACCTAGGCCTTAACCATTGTTTACAACCCACAATTTTTACAACATGCTGAATCACAAGCACACTAACCACATTTGAGGCTGCTCCTGAAGAACATTTATACTGTATGCTTTAATTCAGTGTTTCTCAACCTTGGGAAATTTAAGATGTGGGGACTTCAATTCCCAGAATTCCCCAGCCAGCTTTGGAATTGAAGTCCCCACATCTTAAAATTCCCAAGGTTGAGAAACACTGCTTTAACTGTTCAAAATGCAGCAGTGTACGTAGTTTTGGACACTCCAAAGCTTGCCTGTGCAACCCTACAGCTATATGAGCTGCGTGGGCTTCTGGTAAGCCTCCAGGTGCAATTCAAAGTGCTGGTCATCACCTTTAAAGCCCTGCATGGCACAGGGCCAGGATACTTTGGGGCCCATCTACTCTGAGGGCTTCTGGCCATTCTACCAGATCCAGCTGGGTGGGCTTGCACCAGGTCCCCTCTATTAAACAGTGCCACCTTGTGGGACTGAGGTGGTGTGCCCAATGGAACAGCCTCACCACTGAGATTTGGAAGGCCCTGACCCTCTTGGCCTTCCGGAAGGCTGTGAAAGACCTGGTTGTTTCCCTAGGAGTTAGGGCTGGGGTGCCAGGAGGGCCTAAGGCAAGTGTGCCTCTGTTGTGAATCAGTTTTAGTTTTTTTCTGCTCTTTATTGGATTTTTTAAAACTTCGGACATGGGGTTCTTAGATTATAGAGATGGATGGATGGATGGATGGATGGATGGATGGATGGATGGATGGATGGATGGATGGATGGATGGGTGGGTGGGTGGATGGATGGATGGATGGATGGATGGATGGATGGATATTGCTTGTTTGAGTCATGCATTTAAGATGCAGGGCATATGTTTTCCAAAGAAAGAAAGAAAGACTTTCCACAAATCTGAGCTCTGCCTGCTGAGAGGCTGCACCATGTTCTTGCCTGACTGAGGCCACGCTCCTTATGTGCAGGAGGCTTTGCAGTGGGCTGGGTCCTTTGCCCTCATCCTTGCCTGGCCCTGCCTTCGTGGAGGAAGTGGCAGCCCTCGCGCAGACAGGATTCTTGCAGGAGCTTTGTCTTTTAAAATATCTCTGTACTTGGCTTGCGACGTGCTGAGTGGGTGTTTCTTAGCTTCTGATCAGAACATGGAAGCCAGGATTTTTCAAAAAAATCACAAGTAGCGAAGATTTCTGATCTCTTGGCAGGAGAACATATTCCCTCAAGGGAAAGAAATATACTGGTCTGAGGCGGGGAAGGGGGAGGTGAGGGGAGTCATTTTCATAAAAGCCAGCAAGAATATAATGGCAAGGAAGTAAGACTCCTGAGTTTAATCTGCTCTTTTCAGTAGTTTCTAGGTTACCTTAATTTATTTCTGCTAAATATAGAACATATTAATTAGAAAGCTACTCACTTCAAGAGGCTCCAATCAATTGCAAAGGAAAGAAACTCATTTCACGTTCCCAGTTCACCCATTAATTACAAAAAGGCCTAAAGATGTGGTCACTTTCCCCAACCACTGACTTCAGAAACACCTTTTCCTCCCTCGGTTCTCGGCCCAAAGGAGCCGGTCATAATGGTCAGTGGCTGTCCAGCATTGCGGGAGGAGTCTTCCCCACTTTATCGGGAAGGGGTAAATATTTACCTGCCGTGACTTGCACAGAATTGCAGGCACAGAATCTGGCAGCTCAGATACAGTGTTGGTGCTCACTAATGGCCTAAGACTTGCTTCTCCAACCTAGTGCCCTCCAAGTGTGTTGCACTACAACTCTTATACTCCACATAGCATCAAGCCAACACAGTCCAGGATCACCTGCAGAGAGTGGAAATTCCAAGCGCATGAAAGCAAGCAGCCCCAGCCCCCAAGGCCCCGCTTGGAGATTCAGGGGCCACTCAGCGTACAGGACATAGTATCAGCCCAGGCAGCTTGAGCTAAAAGTAGCAGGTGACAGGGTAGCCCTGAAGTCTCCTGAGGACTCCTTCCTGGCACCAGTGATGTCACCATCTGCTGGGCAGCCAGCCCCATGGCCCCTCCTAGTAGACACAGTGATGCATGGTGGGACACCCATCGAAAGTCTGCTGGTTAGGGGCACCGACCCACTCCAGAGAGTTGCAGTTTAGGTGCCATGGAGCAGCTACTTTGGGCAGCAGACTGAAGGGACAGTGGATGGGAGTTCAGCCCAGCTCAGACCTGCGCTGCCATCTAATGATAGGGCTGGCCCCGGCAGATGATAGGAAAGGACTTCTTTCAGCCTGTCAAGAAAGGCAGTCCGGTCACAGACGATCCTGAACAAGGTGAACAAGGAGTTGACTCGGCAGAGCAAACGTCTAGGTTAAGAAATCTATCAAAGCGTATCAAAAAGTATCAAACCCGTGTCATTCATTCATTCATTCATTCATTCATTCATTCATTCATTCATTCATTCACTCCATTTAAATCCCACCTTTCAAGTAGGCACTCAGTGTGGCATCTGTGCCTTATGTTATATTCACAAGCATCCTCAGGTTAGGCTGAGACGGGGGTAGCCGCCTAAAGCGGCCTGAAGAGCATCGCACTGCAAGTGGTTGCTACAGCAAGAGATCTTCTATGGAAGGCCGCCATCCAACCGTGTCTTCTCTGTTCCATTCCCCTATTTTTGCCCAGCATTCAGGCAGCGACTTGGCTCGACTGGCTATTTGTTGTGCCCCACCCCCACCCTGTATGATTCATCCCTTCCACAAAGAAATCTTTTACTCAAGGTCAGTTCCCAAGGCTTTTTTCCTCTTCTTTCTTTTTGGGGAGCGTGGGGGAGATGCTCTATTATATTCCTTACATAGTTCACATGCTACCTAACAACGCAAGGAGATGTTTTGCGTTTGCTAATGTCAACTTAATAAATTATCAGCAAGTCAGGAGGTAAAAGCTAGGAGTATCTCCAGGGGCATCTGCAAGGGGTCAAAAAAATCAAGATGGTGGATGACATTGAAGGCCTGTCCCTTTTTAAATGTGTTGCATACTCCTTTCTGCTCTTCAGCTATGGAACAAGCAAAGCTCTCATCATTCATGCACCAATTTCAAACTTTTCAAGCCAACTGTGGGAGGGGAGGCAATCAGTGGAAACATCTACATTTTTTAAAAAAATGCTGGCCTCGTGTATTTGGTCATCATTTTAATTTTTGTGAGTTTGGAAACTGATCCCAGTCAAAGCTACACAGCAAATTATCTTTTTCATCCTTCTTAAGGACCCTGGGATGTAGGAAGGATGAGATTTTGACTAGGAAAAGAACCCTGAAAAAATGATCTTCCACTGGGCTGAAGGAACCATCTGGAGAGCTGAAGACCCTACAAAGAATCCTGGAATATACCACTACAACATCATTGCTCATTACAGATAGTATTGTCATGCATACCCCACTGCCTTCTCCCTTCAGCACAGGGGTGGGAATTACTATGGTTTAACCTCCTCCCCTGTCTACTCCAGGTTGGCAAGAAAAGCTGTATCTAAAACTGTAGAAACCTAGAGTTGGACGGGTCTTTGAGGACCTCAAGCACAACCCTCAAATCAAAGAGCATTCCAGACTCTGCACTGAGCAGGAAGTTAGTCTAAATGATCTTTGAGATTACTTCCAACTCTACAATAACATGAACACACCCAACAAAGCCCAACGTTGTTGGTTCCCTGGCAAACTCTTCAATGCTGTTCCTACCCTACCATTAGATTCTGCTGAACGATCAGCATTAGATACTGCCTGCGGGTGCCTGCAGCTTCATTTCAGAACATAAGCTCATCTCACAATACAAGGAAAGAGAAGTAGCCAGAGTTCATCTGCAACCTACAGTAAGTTTAGCCACCTTCTACAGCGGCAGCCACCCCCACCCCCACCCCAGCTGCACCCTTTGAACAAGTAGAGCAAATAGTGAGAACACTTCAACCAAGTCACCTGGGAGCATTTTATCATGAACAAACATTTTGGCCAGTTTTCACTGCTCCACTTCTGAAGTTTCTGATCAATGGCTTGCTATTTAAACAATTATGTCTTAGACTTTCAAGGGTCATTTTTTACATTCACACCAGTATCTTAAGAAAAGCCCAAGGTGGTTCTTTGCAGGAAATCAGAGGGAGCCACTCTTCATTTTAGCCCCATGATAGCGGTACCATTTTTATGTGGAGAGAGCTTTCCTGCCGTAGATGCGGCCGGCAAATGGAGGAGAGAGCAAAAGAAGTTTCTCTCCCATGCTGAAATGCCAACGAACTAAGAGGAATCAAGAGCTGTTCCAGTACGAATACTTCAGCAAAGAGTCACTTACTTGTTCCAGTGGAATGACCAGGAAAGAGCCCCCACCAGCACTCTCGGTTACTATGGCAAGGAATCTGGTATTGACTGCGCAGAAATGGTTGTCATGGACGTTCCTGGTAATCGGAATCCCATCAAAGCAGTGCTCTCGATTGGCCACTTTGCCATAGACATTTCGAAACTTGGAACTGCGATACTGTGGCCGCCATGACATCTGCCAAGCAAACACACATTGTTTTAGCAACGCTATTAAGCACAAGCGGAATCTCATCCCTTTACCCCACTCTGTGTGAAGCAGCAACAGAGGAGACCCCTCCACCCCAAGGAAGTGAAGAGGACCAGTGAGCTCAGCCAAAGCCACCTCTGCCTCCTGCAACACTCAGCAGAGATGCCAGAGTCCAGAGCCATCTCAATATGGGCTAATCAAGAAGAGACATTCCTGCCCTGCCGACATTCAGGTCTCAGCGGTTTAAAACCATCAATAAAAAACCAGCATGCCCACCAAAGAGAACAGCATCCTTTCAACCCACCAAAAATGTACCAGCCCGAAGTCCACTCTCACCTTAGACAAATACTTAAGAAAAAGCCAGTTCGGGGGATTTAGGGCTCTCAAATACACCTGGGTATCTGCAGGAAACCAGAGCTAACACAGCAATATCAGAGTTGTCCCCAGGGCAGCATCCATCATCTTCATAGTAGAAGACTTACAGCTCTGAGCTTACTTAGATATTTATGTTCCACTTCTCTTTATAAAAGGAAAGTCAAAATGGCCTACTGGAAAAGTCCAGGCCTGAACCTCAGTCTCACAGCAATACCATATAATAACATCAAGGCTAGAAGGTCGTAACTTGGAATTAAGCAGGGAGGAAGTCTTTAGCCCATACCTAAAGCTTGATGGAAATCAAATGTTTCAGCCACCTGGCAAAAACCTAAGAGAAGAGAGGTCTGGGCCCAAACTTCTTAGGGAGGAAATTCTACAACACGACACAACAAAATTCTACAACAATTCTACAAATTCTAAAACACCCCTTCCCAAATCCCTAAACATTGTATTTTTATGGACACAAATGAAAGGGTCATGTCAGAAAACAGGCCTCTTAATATCTTTGTTTCAGACTGAAGATGTTAGAAAGTTCTGCATTTTGAGTTGTGTCTGGAAATAGACTGGAAGGCAGTGCAGATGAAATCAAACTGGAGTAACACCATCCTCAGAGGACTCCAGGAGCCAAGGTGGTATCTCACTTGGGACCAAGTGAAATTTCTGAATGCTTCTTCAAGCAAACACCATAAAGAGTATTACAGGATGTGATCAGGACCTTTACATCAATAGCCAGATATGTACCAATTGCAACCTTATCTGGTGCAGAAGGGCCTGGTTATAGTCATTCATGCCCTCATCACCACCTGGCTGAACTACTGCAATGTACTGTACATGGGACCGCCCTTAAAAACTATATGGAAACTGCAGCAGCCTATGCACTTGCCAATTCCCAGTGATGGGAGCAGAGAACACCAATTTTGTGGGCGCTGCACTGGTTACCATTCAGTTTCTAGGTACAATTTAAGGGGCAACGTGGCAGCTTTGGGTACCTGCAGGACCACCCTCTCCCATCAGAATCAGCCTGACTCTTTAGGTCTTGTAAGGAGCAACTGCTGATGGTTCCACACTTTCTGGAGGGGAAGGGAGCCAAGAGCATACAGCACTTTTCTGTGGTGGCGTCACTTTGCACTGAAGTGGCCTCCCCTTACAGCAGTGTTGTCCAAACATGGCCACTTTAAGATGAGTGGACTTCAACTCCCAGAATTCTCCAGCCAGCCATGCTGGCTGGGGAATTCTGGGAGTTGAAGTCCACTCATCTTAAAGTGGCCATGTTTGGACAACACTGCCTTAGAGATCTGAATTATTCTGAAGGGCATTTTCTTTACTTTCTTGACTTAATGTATTGCACCAGTTTTGTTATTTTATTTACCTTTATTTGTACTGTTACTTATGTTTGTATTTTACTGATGTTTTAATTGTTATTGTGTTCTATATGTTGTAAGCTGCTGAGAGTCGGTTGACAGTGGCAGGGTATACATTCAATTCATCCATCCATCCATCCATCCATGTATGCCATCCAGCTGCCACTGCAATGAAGAAGCTTGAATCACTGTCACAAGGTCCTCCTGCTCCCAACAGGGCTGCAACTGGCACATCAGCTGGGCAAGGGCCTCGCTGGCCACAGCCTCTATCTGCCCTTCCAGGAGGATGACTTCATTTAAGTCAAGAAGGCTTTCAGTGTGGGAGCTATGCCATTTTTTTTTTGGTCTATCTAGGAATCTGAGGATTAAAAACCTTGGCCTTTGGAGCTCCTGTCATTATAAAGCTCGCCTTAGACAGGAAGGGAGACTTTATTTTTTATCAATAGAGGCGAATATGTGTAGCTCAGGGTTGAACTGGGGACTCCTTGGGGTTCTCTGAGCTTGGTTCTTTTCTTGCAAACGTTTCATTACCCGGCTAGGTAACAACTTCAGTGCTGAAATGGGCTGGGGTTTGCTCTCTATTATATACTGTGGCCTGCCTTGCCAGTGCTGGTGGGGGTGGGGGTTCTGTTTTGCTCATCTGGTAGTTCATTGATTAGCATCTGTTGACTGCTTGTGTGCCTGGGGGTGACCTTGGCTTATCTGGGTGATGATTGCTGGAGATGATTGCTGGTGATTGACTGCTGGTGAGGCGATCTTCTGGTCTTTTGTCTCTTTTGAATAGTATGTACATGCTGTTAATCTCTATGTGTCTGTTAATGGCTGCCTTGTCTGAATACCAAGCTTCCAAGAATTCCCTCGCATTTTTGGATTTAGCTTGGTCTAAAATGCTGAGAGTTTCCCAGTTAAAACTATGGCTGAGTCTGTCCATGTGTTGTGAGATTAAGGAGTTTTCATCGTGTCTTCTGACTGCTCATTGGTGCTCGTGGATGCGCTCTGCCAGTCTTCTGCCTGTCTGTCCTGCGTAATGTTTATTACAGTCCTTACACTGTATGTTGTAGATGACTCCTGCTTTTTCTTCTTGGGCTACTGGGTCTTTTGGTTTACTTAGGGTTACCATATTTTTTATCCAATGGTTTACTTAGGGTAACCATATTTTTTATCCAATGGTTTACTTAGGGTAACCGTATTTTTTATCCAAAACCATATTTTTTATCTCCAGTAAGACTGAAACCCAACAGGAGATCAGCAAATAAATTAATAACAGCTAGTGACTAAATTATATGACCCCGTCTCCACGCTTTGCCTCTAGGCCTTATCAAAGCATGCAAACCGCCAATGCTCAAGGGTGTTCTTGGGAGGAGTATTTCAGCAACAGCTCCTTAGAAAAGCCATGTCTCCTTTGAGCTGAGCTTCATGGCTCCTGACAGCACGGATTCCACCACATGGTTTTCTTGGCAACAAGGCATGGTGCGTTTTCTCTTCTTCCGGGATGCTCTTTTGACCTCCCATTCAAGCCTTTAGCCTCAGGGTTTCCTCGTGGCTTCTCCATCCACGAACTGTATGAACCACATCTGACTCCACTTCATTTTCTGAGAACAGCAAGGTCCCATCCTCTAACTGTTCTTCGACAGAGTCTCTACTTCCTCTTTTGGGAAATGGCCAACAGTTAACAAGTAAAAGGTTGCTTTAAGTCACTGAAAAAGGCCTTAAAGTGACATTTAAAAACAAACAGCTAGGCAATTTCTGTTCCTCATGGACCAAATGCAACCTTTCACCAAATCCTGGTCTCAGTTGCTCTACCAATAGTCAGTCTTCCCCAATATCATGTTTAAAATTACTGATTTCAGAATCCAAATTCATGTTTGTTTAGTAAGTCTTTTTTCAATACTGAGTTTTAGTGCTCTCCACCCAATGCAATGCAAAACCCTAACAGAGTTAACACACCTTGAGGCTCCCCCTTGGACTGTTTGGAAATAGGGCAGGGGAATGAGATGAAGCCAACATCACGAGGACAGAGCAGAAAAAGAAGTTACCTTATATGTTTGTCATATCGTTAAGGATAAGTGGAGACACGACCTAAGTCAACCAATGCAGCCACTCAGTCTAGCAGTTGATTGCAAGGATGCTTTTACTCAACCTTCCTTCTCTCACACACACACACACACCATACAGACACACATATCTCAGCTAAATACCCTACCTGTGATGGAATGGTTTGGTGAAGGCCGTGCTCGGGGAGATAAGCATTTCCTTAGCCCCCAGAAAGAGTGTGGGAAGGTGAAGAGGATGAGGCTGGCACCACCCTAAGGAATTCGCGGTGTTTTGGCTTGCTGGCTTGGGAAGTTTAGATTCAGTCTGGCAAGATTCTGTCTTGAAGGTGAAAACTAATAAATGCAATAGAACTAGACCTGTACGGTCTCGTGGAGTTCTTTGGGCTGAACCTGACGCTACCAGAGTGCTCTCCTAAATAACAGAAGCCCAACAAATCCAAGAGAATTTGTAACTCCATGGGTGGGGTGGTGCCCCCTTGATTCTCTGGGCTTCCTGAAAACAATACCAATCTTTTGTTCTGGAAATACAAACAGACGCTATCTGGCTGGTTGCACTGGTTTCTCTAGAAGGCTGTTTGGGGTAGTAAAAGCCAGCAGGAGCCGGAACTGTTTTTGGGGAAGCTAGGCGAGAGGCAAGCTCCTCCCTGGTCTCTTTCATGGGATGAATGGCTCCTTTAGGGGCCAAGAGGAAGAAAGTTCACGTTGCACAAAAAGGGTCCTTGGTGTCCTGTGAGAATCTCAGGCTCTCACACACTAAGCCAAGGTTCTTGGGGAATGACTCACAATTCCCACACACTGAAACAAATGAGAAAAAAGGAGGACAATCTCCACCCAAGACTATCCACAAAAACCAGAACACCTCAGCTCTAGTGGCCTTCAAGCTCTGCCATTTTGTGCAGACCTCAAAAGCCTTGTACTGAATTCAGGATCTTATATTATTTAAAGTAAGGTCCTTAGGAAGGAAGGAAGGAAGGAAGGAAGGAAGGAAGGAAGGAAGGAAGGAAGGAAGGAAGGAAGGAAGGAAGGAAGGAAGGAAGATTTTATTTGTTGTTGAAGGCCAAAATATCAAGCATATTACAATAGGAGGAAAACTGTCAGCTTGAAAACAGTCAGATGCTACCCAAGACCCCAAGGGTGGCTCCAGAGACAAGAGATGAGGGCCATGGTCTTGGTCCCAGAAGCAGACTCTCTGTGAATCTGCTCAATCGACAAATACATTTTGATCAACTAGCCCAGAATCTTGGCAAAGAATTTCCACTTTTATTGTGCTCCAAAGTAAACTCTAATCAACATATGACTTCTACAGAGATTATTCACACTGTTGTAATTGATCATGCTGCTGCTATTTGCATTTATACCTTGCCTTTTTTTGAGAAATCAAGATGTCTTACATGGGAGTCTCCCCTAATGTTGTTCCCACACTAAAGTTGAGGGAGGTTGACCTGAGAAGAAGGAAGGGACCCAAAGCTCCCCAGGGACTTTTCATGTTAGGGAGTGGGCCTGAACCTGGATCTTCCCGGTCCAATTCCAACAAATTTATGCCCAGGGCGTAGAGCTGCTCCCATATCTTTCTTAATTCTTAGACTGATAGTAAAACTGGTGCACTTTCTATCATTCAGAAGTGAACATGCTCCAAAATGTGGGTGAAGATCTATCACAGAGGCACGGTCGTTTTTACATTTTACAACTCCAAGCAACCACGTCTTTCAATGTAGGCTTTTCGAATAAGGAGTGAAAGAGCTGTCATCCTTTAAAGCTTCGGGATCTCTCCTCCCCTCCCATCTGCCAATCCCTTCATGAGGCTGACAAAGGAAGATTAGCTAATCATTTCCAGGAGAGCTAACTGCACCATCCTGAAGCAATGGTACTGCAGTGCTCTTCATCGCATGATTTGCTAAGTTCAGCATCGTGAATGATGCATTTATACCCTGCCTTATCCACATTCAGAAAAATTTCAATATCAAAAGCCACTTCTACTGCCTTGCATATGAAATGGCTTGATTCGTGTCAGCCTCTTTTGTTCAGCTGCTAATGCTCAAAGTCCCAATTGCAAATCATTCACTTTGCGATTCTTCAGCACGAGAATCGAGAATCGAGAATCGTACTCTAAATAAACGAGGGAGGATCGGTGGGGAGGTTTTTCAAAGAAGAGTCAGATCTATGATGTAAACCCCAAACTTTAGAACAACTGAGTCACTGGGTTGCTTCAGGGCATTCTGCTGCAAGAATCTGGAATTCACTGACTCTATTCAGCTGTGCTTCCAAGTCCCCATTTTCTCCTCTTCGTAGAATACGTCAAAGTAATTCTACTTACTCAGCACCTCCCCACAGCCAATTTCAGAAAGGTAACACGATTGGAGCTGTTTGGTACTTGGATGGGAGACCACCAAGAAATCCCACACCGTAAACTAGAGAGGAAAGTTGAAACCCCCTTACATGAAGGCAGTGAAATTCTGTATTGTTACCCAGAAAACAACATGGGTGTGTCCATGAAGTCACCAGAAATACAGCTCAATCTGGAGGAGACTTGTCACTTACATAGGTAGGAGGACATGGGTGTTTCAAAAAGTGGCAGTGCCTGGCCAACTTTTTCTCAGGGTTAGACATGTTTAGTACTTGGATGAGAGACCACCAGGGCTGCAATCGAAAAATTCAGAAAGCAGCAAATCATTTCTGTATCACAGACCCAAAACATATATGGCTCCATCCTGGGCACCACTGTTGAAGATTTGGGGAACCTGGAATTGGTGCAGAGAAGGGCAAGGAAGGAGTGGGGCTGGAATGTAAGTCTTAGAAGGAGAAACTGAGGGTGCTGGACATGTCAGTGTTCAGAAAAGTCATCTTGGGGATGGGGATGGACTATGCTAGCGCATTTCAAATGCCTGAAATGGGGTGATATGGAAAAAGGTTCAGAAGTGTTTCATATCTTCCCAAAATGCAGGAGAGGAAATAATGGTCTTAAGCTACAGGAAGGCTGAATGTGATTAAACACTTCTTAACAATAAGAACCCATCCTGGATGTGTCTGAGAAAAGCTAGGCAGCCATCTCTCAGGGAGGTTTTAATTTGGATCCCTGCTTTGAACGAACGTTGAACCTAAAAGGCCCCTTCCAACTGTTTAATTCTTCTCTTTGGGAATAGAGAAGCTTCCTGTCATAGTGAGTGGCTGTCCTTGGTTATGCCAAACAGGAACCATTTGTATTTAATGTCACCCATGTCATTTTGTTAAACTATCATGCTTCCCAGTGTGAATGAGGCATATCCCTAGAAACAAGCACAGCTCCAACCAGGACATCCATGCCTGGATTTTTGGGCAAGGAATGATCTACAGATGATGATGCACCCCATGATAGCTCCCAAAGAGTAGCTGCCCACCAAGGTTGGCTGTGCATGATGTCAACACTGAGCAGCAGCAGCCTGGGTGACACCAACCTGGGTGAGGAAAATTCCACCTAACTCCTTGGAAGCTAGAAATCCCCACAGACAAGAACTCTGGGCCTGCAACTGCATGATAAACTACCTCGCCCAAGAAGGACATCAGTTTCCATGTTCTTGAAGTGGAGACACAGAGCAAGGCATCCCTGAGATGTGTGCTCTGGCCCTGGATGAATCAAGCCTATGTCGAGCCAAGCCTTGACTGCTGTAAAGTGATCACTTGGAGCTCTCCAAGGTCCTGCAAGTTCTGCCATTCCCTTGAGATTTCTAAGTCCAAGGCAAAGTGGGAGCCTATGTCCCGACAGAAAAGGGAGCTTGGAAGAGGATTTGCCTCTTCCCTTTTCCTGAAGTCACCTCCTTTCAATCATTGGACATGCCTTTTACATAGTTTCTCTTAAATGATCCAACTGGTCAGCTTCTAGATTAGCTTCTGGGACCAGTTCTCCAGAACTTAGTTCTGGACAGTTCCTCCATCTATTTCAACAGGTGCTTATTTATTTTAGTAAATAGTGGACACAGCCAACAACTTTGCTCCAGCTCCAAGTCCACGTTTCCTATGGTGCTTTAATGGATCCAGTAAATAAGCACAAAAGAGTCTCTTTGATTGTGGCCTCTAACTGTGGAGCCGGACTCTTGGGCGCTGTGCCCTTGCCAGGACAAAGCATTTATGTTGCCACTTTTATGTTCATTTTCTGACACTTTCACTTTAAATTTTGTTTTGGGCATATTTAAGATAGAAGCCATCCTAAAAACATATTTGAAAAAGCAGATAATGATAATTTCACATTTATATTCCTCCTTTCTTCTAGGTGTTTAAAGCAGTTTAGATAAAAGTCTCCTCTTATTTTATCTTTAGAAGAAAACTCTGAGTTTGGTTGGATTCAGTCCTAGTGATTGAGTCCAGATGTTCCCTACTATCCTGTATTGCATCTGTAACTCTTACAGAGGAGATCAGAAATGATGTCTATCTGTACTCATATATCCTGGTGTCCTGTGGTTTGTCTGACATTGCTCAAAGATCTTGGCTCAGGACTCCCATTTTAAATTTTGATTCCAACTGGAAGAAAGTTGGAAGAAATGCCAGGGACAAGAGACTTAGATTATTACTCCCTGTGTTTTCTGTGCATAATTGCAATAAAGAAAGATGTCTTCATACTTGTGTTGATTTGAGTCTGGAGTGTTTCCCTGGGAAGATGGGAGAATTAGGAAGTGCTCTTAAGATGGTACTTAAGAGTCACCTTCTAAGCAAATACATTCAAAAGCTCTGGTGGCAAAAAAGTAACCCAGCCATAAAACCTCACCACTTTTGCCCACGCCCTCAAAGTTCATTGCAGTATAAGAGCTATTGATGCAGATCCAATGGTTCCCTGGTTCATAGCCAGTTGTCCTTTTTAGGCAGGTGTGTAGGCCAACAAATAGTTCCTATTCATCATTCAGGCCCCTGACTTATTTTCTTTCTAAAAACACCCTTAACATATCCCAAAATATGAAGTCCTTTGTCATCTTTAGCTGGAAACCCAGAACTAGTCTTGAGTCTAAGCACCCACTATCCCCTTTCTTGGCCAGTTCCTCCGATGCTTCCCCGCCTACTTGCAGCTTCAGCGCATTAACTGGGTTTAAGACAGTGATCCCAGCATTCCCACATGCGCCGTATAAGTGGTTGCTTCATTTTTTTTCAGGGGCAGAAACTTCATTTCTACCCAGAGAGATCCATTTGTCTTAATGCAGCATTATTTCTGGACAAAGAACTCCACTGATCCCACGCTTGGTTCCACTTGGAGTGTGACTTGGCTGGCTACTTTGGGGGAAGTATATTTCCTATGCCTGGTTCCCTAATGCTCCTGGCTTTGAAAACACAGGTTAAAAGGAGCTTGTGAAATAAAGTTACTTAAGTCTTTAAGCAACTTATACTTCTTTAGCTATTTTCAAAGTATTTTTAACCAAATGGGAGATCCAAAAGCCTTAATCATGGGTTAATCTTTCATTTGAATGCCTTGCCATTAATGTCAGACTCAGTGTAATTTACACACACACCCCAGCTGTTTCTTGAAAACAGCAAGAGCTCACAGAGGTATGTGATTTTATTGAAAATTTCGATTCACGTTTGAAATTCAATAGCAGGCTTCCAAAATCTAAGAACTCTCCAGACTTGTAGCCTTCAGTGCCCAGAATTCTCGGCAATGGCATTACTGACTGGAGAGTTCTGGGAACTGACATTCACATATTTGATGAAGGCTATTCTAGAAGGAAGCATTAGTTCTTCCCAAAACTCCACAGATATGGCTCCCCTTGTGGGAATAGGTGAAGGATCCCATAGATGAACAGGTGAAGGATCCCACAGAAGGATCTCTCTTCTCCCACAGGTGACAAACCTGGGGGGAGGATGGACAGGGTGAAAGGACATCATGGGGGGAGGACGTGTCATGAGAGGGGTCTATGGTTCCCCTTGTGGGAATAGCCAAGGGCAAGCAACAAAGTGTTTGGGATGGGGACAGAACAGATGCTGGTGGGTAATGCATCAAGGTGTTCAGTTAGGAGGGAGAATGAGCAGGGGAGGACTGAGGTGGTAATGGGTAGAGGGGAGAATGATGGGAAGCCATTACAGAGAAAGGGGGATGGGGAATGGTGCTGATCCTCTCTGCCCATTGCCTTGTCCATAGGTCCTGAATGCCAGGTTATTAGAGGACCTGGCTTCTGGTTGGTCAATGTCAGCCCTTTGAGGTACACCAGGTCAGGAAACAGACATCTCAAGGACTACTGGAACTCTTATTTTATTGTTGCAGGTATTACACAATTCAACAACACTTTATTGATTAGCCATAAGGCCATATCACAATACAAAAAATTTGAATAAAACCATCCAACTCTAACAAAATAACTAAAAACAAAAATTCGACTCATATGTCCTTATTGCCTTTACAATTTACCCCAGTCAGATGCATATATTTATTCGAAAAGGAGGTTGTTTTATATGTAATATTTGTGTTCTGTCCACGCATCAAATACATTGTTCTAAATTATGAGTCCCAGTGAGCCATGTGCCTATCATCTATACAACTGGTGCTCAAATAGTACATGTGCTGTATCTTCAGTCACTGGTATACCAGAAATACACATATAGTAACAGAATCTTGAAAGCCTGACAAAGATTCTCCCTGCCCCCCTTACACCAAAGAGAATCGGGGAAGGGTGATCTTCAGTTTCTTCCTCATCCCTCGTCCCTTTCAAGTTAAACTGGTGTTTACCGAATGGCTGCTCATTATCTTCTTCAGCAGCCGCTCCAGGGTCTTGATGACCATACCCCTTCATGACCTAATCATGGAGGACAGAGCGGCCCTGGCTTGTTTAATCAAGACTTAGCTGTGCCAAGAAAGGGGTAACTCTCTCTGGGATTTGCCCAGTTGGGTATGGGTATTGCACCAATCTTGATCACAGAGCTGGGGAAAGGGGGCAATCATCTTCTGGGAGAACTTAATGGTAACCAGACATCTGGCTCCAAAGGGCCAGTATGTACACAGTGAAACCTGCTTGTGAAAGTGGCTGCGAGGGATAAGCTGGAGGTGCTATCAGAGCTCTGTCCTTCCTGCAGCCCTGCAACATCCCTAAGTACCGGACCTCATCCTTAGGCTGGTCATTGATTCTCCTGGCTTTTGGTACTTGAAGACTTCAGCCTCCATACCTCAGGGACATTTCTGATCATCAAAGTACTCTTGGAATATGGCACTGTATTTACTGCTACTGCATTTCTGAGCTAGAAAGACTTCAGTTTTGCTCCTTCTCCATTTTGCAGATGATTGTGTGCTTGGAGGCATTTTTGACCTCACAGGTTCTTGGATCACTTAGCTGGTTGTTGCTCAGAAGGAACAACACTCTTCAGGGTTTGCCTCTGAATGAACACCTCAGATTTCAGGAATGTTCTTTAAGGGATGTCTGAGGCCACCCTGTGCTTTTTTCCCCCCTCATTAGAGGAACTGATGGTGTAGATGTTATTACAGCACAGAGAATTCTTCTCCTCCAGGATGTCCAGACAACACAGTGGAGAAAAGGCTGCGCTCAGATCACATTTAAAAAGAAAAGAAAAAGCGTTTCCTTTCAGAACACTTTGAGCTCCAGCCAATGAGCAGCTCCTGGGCTTCCTCTTAAAAGCCATACTTACTTTTAAACTCTATAAATTCCACTGAATCCCAGTACCCTGGAATGGTGCCCTAAACCCGCTACTGAAGTAGCACCCATGCTTTGTCTCAAGTAGACCTTGTTAACTGCAGGCCACCTCCATTCATGGCTTCTTCTCCTTGGCAATTCCTTGTTTTGCTTCCCTGCCCAACTGATCTCTCATTGGCTGAGGCCAGTTCAGAATGCTTACACTTTGGTAGGGCTTCCATTTTCTGCAATTGTCCCTGTGGGCCTGATCCCCCCACGCTTTCATTTGCAGAGGCAGGAGGAAAAACTGACCATTAGCATGTGACTTCATGCAAGTTTTATTCTTTGCTTTGGGCAAAGTCATAGATCATGTGTTTTCAAGCAGGCCTGGTCAATATGCCCCTATTGCTCCAGACTGCTCTACTCCCACATCAAAGAAGAATTTGAAGGGACCTCCGCCCTCTCCCTCAGCCAAGTGCTCCACTCCTTTGACTACATTCACAACGGCCATTTCACTGTTTCCAGACTCCTTCCTCCTCAAACCTTCTCCTAAATCCCCCTCCTAAAAGCCCCTCCATCATGTGTACTGGCTGTGACCAGTCAGATACCTGGGAAGAATCAGAGGCAGTCAAATATCTGAGAAGAAGTCAGAATCAGTCAGGCCAGTCAGATATCTTTTGAAAAAACTCTTTAGAAAATACAAGTATCTGCAACAAAAGAGAATATATAAAATTGATCTCTTTGTAAATGGCTTCTCTGTCCTGAATTCTCAAAGAAAAACAACTGGATTTTAAAGGATTTTGTTGACTGCCACCTGGGTTCGCCTTTATATAATTCTCACGTCAAATTTCATAGGAGCCAACCCCGCATTTTGGCACCATCCTCCTTGAGGAAAAATGTACCTGCTGATTTGGCCAGGAATTTTGTTTTTAAAGACTCCAAACAATGACACAGCCTACAATCAATCATATACAGGTATATGCTTAAAGCTGGAATAATCCGTAAAAGACATGGTGGGAGGCAGGAATTGCATAAGGCTTCCCAAATCATGAGATTTGAGAATGGCAGGAACTGGAATCAGCTTAGGCATAAGAGTATCACCACAAAGGGATCTCCAACCTCCAGAAAAGCTCTACATTATTTAATTATTCATTGCACAGACAAATTGCTTTCTAGCAGGGGCTGGGTGGTATACAACTGCACCTTCCTCTCCCAGCCAGGAAATCATACGCAATATAATTTCTAAGCCAAGAGAACAGCTCTTAAGCAGAGCAGCCAGTGTTGAAAGCTTGGTTGAATTTAGGGAGCTGGTCAAGGAATTAAATTCCTAGTCAACTTCCACGGAACATCAACTTGGTTGTGAGTGATGTTTGGAATACTGATCACCCAGTGAAGCAGTGGAGAATGACGGTCACTCGCAGAAGTCATGTCTGGACCCACATTCAGTCAAGAGAGCAAGTGGAACAAATAAACAAGGGCCTTTCTGAACAGAGTTGCTTCTGGGGACCTAAGATGATACATCTAAGTTCCTCTGACTGAGTCTACTCCAGCCTTCTCCAAATTTCCAACATATCTGGGAGAAGTTACTTTGTGGCTGGATTCACAGAACAAGCTCAACCAGCTAAGTCAGCTGCAGCACATACCTAGATGTGGCACTGAGAGAACATGCTACGCTTGGTTAGGGTTTGCTTCAGCCAGGTCTTTTCGGGCTACTTGTGTTGCCAGAACTTAGCCCATTTGATTAGTTCAGAACTCAGTATGTTGTGCTTGTCACTCCAAAAGGGCAAATTCAGTAACTGGGTTAAGCAAGTTGTATAAATTTAGCCTACTGAATCACACAATGACGTTTTAATTAGGGTTTGTTGCCTACGCCACAACTGGTAGGATCCACAGATCACATTAAGACATGAGCCATGGATTACAAACCGCAGTGCTGAGGTCACCCAACAGACAAATCCAAACCAAAACAAACTGCATGATGGCAATGTGTGAGTCCAGCCTGAGTCTGGCTCCAAATTTCTGCATCTGGAACGTTCTAGAGTATTCTCAAAACTATGAAATGGAAAGAACCCAAGAAGCTACTTGCAATGCAAGTGGCAACTGAAGCTCAATAATTTGAAGCCTGGATCTTCAGCTGAACCAAACTCCCTTCTCTGGAACTATTCAGGGGACAGGCTATTGAATGGGCAATAGATTACATGGAAGAGTTCATTATTTTAAGTGCTCCTGAGCCAATAAAAAACAGAACAATCGTTTCAAGCCCAGGTAGCTGCAAAAACTGTAGTCAGACATTTTTAAAAAGTCAAGTTTCCAGAGAGTCAAGCTGGATTCCTGGTGATGGTTTTCTTGGCAACAGTACAGAAGCCATTTGCCAGAGCTTTCTTCTGGGAGGTTTTTCAGCTTGTAGTCTCTTCTACAGACCTGGGATCCCCTGGTGGTCTTCCGTCCAAGAACTAAATAACCCCAGTAGCTTTAGCTTCAGTCTGCCACCACTTCCTGACATCAGTGACATCTTACATAAGGAAAAAAGGAAGGTGCAATGAAAGACATTACCTTCTAAAAAAAGTCGACGCGTCTCCATTTTTGCATGATTCATTACAGGAGATGACCTTCCAACTACCATATATAACTGGGATTAATCGACCTGTTGTATTTTCAATTAAAGCCAGCTAGGAGAGCAGAAAAGCAGCCCGGCACCAGCAAAACTTTAGTTTCAGGATGCATCACTTGCCCAAACTGGAAGCCTCATCAGATTTGCAAGGTCAGGATGGGTGGAAAGTAAGGAACCATAGCCTTAAAACTACCTCGAAGCACATCAGGAACACCATCTTGGCTTCTTCATTATGTCTGTAGTTTCTCTGAGATCAAGGCAAACAATTTCTCCAATCACTTAGCAACCAGGGTAGAAGACTCAAGGAAATTATTACAGCATTTTCAAGAAATGAAGGCTCCTCAGAAACGAATTCCAAATTCTATTTCTAATGGAAAGGTTTGGCTCCCAATGTATGAAGCACGAACCCAGATAAAGCTATGATTAAATGGCCTTTTGCATTCACCATATATTAGGAGTTAATTATTTTCTCCCTTTGCATCTAGTGAAGGGAGCTGCAGCTCATGAAAACTTACACTTTAAATAAAATCTGTTAGAAAAGATGCTACCAAAGTCCTTCTGATTGTTGGCTAACACAGACTAATGTGTCTCTCCTACCATATTTTCTAAGCCTCAATTTTATCAATTTTGTCAACTTTGCAAATTGTTTATTTGCTAGATTTGATTTAGATCTCTGCCCTTCTGCTCTAACAAGCAGTCAGGGTGGCTGACCAAATTTGAAAACAAAACAGAAGAAGTTAATGCACAACTTAAATTAACAATAAATAAACACTAAAATAATCTAACCATGATCTATTTCCCACCTTTCAGGATTGGAATTAACCCAGGCAGCAACAGCAGAAAAATAGTAATGAAATCTACATTAAAACAGAAAACTATAAAATACCAAAAATCTGACATGTACCAGCTTGAAGTCAGCCTATCTGATTAGATGCCTTGAGCAACTGAAAAAGTAGATTTTGAGGCAAACCCAGGGGCCACAGCTGATGGCCCAGAACCAAGTAGGCTGTGTCCCTACTTCCCAACAACTCTACCTTCACCAGGAATGAGACAAACCAGAAGGCCTCCAAGGTACACCTTAAGCTCCTAGGTGGGGCAGCAGTTCTTCACACAGCCTGGTCCCAGGGCACTATTTAGCAACCCCCAGGTCTGAGGGCCTCGCAGCATCTCCAGTTCACCACCACTGCCATCCCAGGAGGAAGAAGTAGATGCACAGAAACCCACGGGACCCCAAACTTTATTGCCACTGAATCCAACAGGTACTCTGCCTCCCCATGGCGTACCTAACTGAAGTACCTAAACCCAGAAAGGCCTTCTCTGGCAGCATGTCATGCCCTTCCCCAACTGACACTGAAGGCTAATAGAGGAAGACTCCCTACTTGCAGCAATAATGCCTCTGTGACTCTGGACACACAGAAACCACACACCACGTGCTTCTCCAGTGCCTGTACTATAAGGACATTCACCCTAGCCTCAGCTCACCATTACTGCATGAACAGCCAGGGTGCACAAGACAATTTTACTCCCGCTTTCGGATGCTAACCCTGCTACAACATACAGTGTTCTCTGCAGCAGCACTCAAAATCCATCAGATGATGATTTGCGTGTGGGGCTCAACTTCATAAACTAGATTTATTGAGCACCTAGTTTCCTGAATTAGGGTACTTTGTAATTTGATAGACATAGTCTTCCATATACTAACTTTTTAATGCTCCCCTACACCCATATATTTTTATATTTTCTAGCTTTTATTCATATATGTTCATTATATATATAATTCATACGTATAATTCATGGCGGCTACGTTGTCAGGATATCTAAATGAGAAACAGTAAGCGAGGTGTCTTCAAGCGGGTGGTATGGATGCTGGGCCAAATACCCCCCATTTTTACACTCGTGCATTTGGCTTCTGCTCCCTAATTGAAGAGTTTTCCATTTGTCTCTGTTAAATTTCAGACCACCTGTACATGTTTCAAATCTGACGTTTCTCTGCAGTCCAAACTTATTATAATCTGGTACCACCACCTGGTGCCATCAAAGCGCTGCAATCCTTCGATCCCACAGTTTTGAGATGCCACTGAGACAGCAAACTCTGGTGTAATGTAGTTGTGACATACGTACAGAACATCATCACATTTCCAGAGTTATTATGATTAAAAATGAAAAAAAAAGTTTTATCAGAGCTACAGAGAAACACTTACACTTTTACGTTTAAAAATCTGCCCAAAACATTTTGAAATAAATGAAACCTAACAAAGTAATGCCATCAGTTGACCCTGCTATCATATGATATACTAATGTCACAACTAATATATTTAATATATTTTTAATCTGTATATAGTTAGTATAGTCAACATAGGCTACATCCTAGATTTCATTTGTTGAGCTGAATAGGTAATAAGTGTATTTTAATATATATACCTGCTATTATAAGCTGTTAACATTCTAAGTATGACTATGCTTGTTTTATAACCTATGTCTTTGTTTTGGTCTATGACTGCAGTAAAGAATGAATGAATGAATGAATGAATGAATGAATGAATGAATGAATGAATGAATGAATGAATGACTACTAACCAATCACAGTGATCAAATTGTCATATTTACCATACAAGAAAAATACCAATCAATATTAGGATTCCTAAGCGATCTCAGTACAGTGGCACATGCCCTAGTTACGACAGGTGGAGATTTTTGCAATATTTTTCCACGTGCTGCAGAAGAATATTTGGAAACTTATTTTGAAAAATGCAGGCCCGGGGCTGTGAGCAGGGCCTGTACCGTATATGGGAACAGTCCGTTTCCTTGCTGAAAAAGCTACATCAGGTTCCAGCTTGTGGTCAGGTACAATTCCAAGTGCTTGTGAAGTACCTTGAGAGTCTTTGCTTCAGCTGCCCTGGGTGAACAGTGAACTGGAATATTATCTACGGGAGGGTTTGGCTCCTAGATCAAAGGCCATGAATCCATGCTATAGAGCAGTGTTGTCCAAACTTGGTCACTTTAAGATGAGTGGACTTCAACTCCCAGAATTCCCCAGCCAGCATGGCTGGCTGGGGAATTCTGGGAGTTGAAGTCCACTCATCTTAAAGTGGCCAAGTTTGGACAACACTGCTATAGAGGAACTTTTTTCCAATCTGATGCCCTTTAGAGATGTTAAGATTACATCTCCTGGAATTCCCAATTCGTTGGTTAGAAATTCTGGGAGTTGTGGTGCCAAGACAACTATAAAACAGCACATCAGAGAAGCAACATTGTGACAATCAGCTGTGATTTTAATTCCATTGCCCACCCAGCAGCTGTGGTGGAGAGGCTGCTGTAAAGATAGGCGAGGGGAAGAAAAAGTCTTGCTCCTTCCATGTAAGATGGAGGCTGGGGGTGAGAGGCAGGGACTCCAGTGTGACCTACAAATACCAAAGGTCTGATGAGCCCAAAACACGATCCCCCAAAGCATACTTCTTCAACAGGATTTTTTTTTTCCTTCTGGCTGGAACAAAAGCCAGCAGCAAGTCACCACCTTCTGGCCTCCCTCGCTGGGGTACAGGAGGGTTGCACTCATAGCAATTATGAAAACAAAGCTCCTTCTAGGCTGCTTTGTTCCAGACTTTACACTATAAGCTGATCAGTGAGGGAAAAAGGCTTTGGGGCAGGGGGGGGGGGAGCCTTTTTACACTGGGTTTGACGTGGCAAGCAGGATCATTCCAGAAGGATTATCTCATTGCTGCTGGGGAGAGGCGCCAAAGGGATGCAAACTGACAGCTTATCTGCATATATTGAATTCAGATTGCAGGCAGCCATTTGAGAGGGCTGAACCTGCAGGGAGGAATGGCAGGAAGGGAGCGTGGAGTTCAGGGTCTTCCAGAATGCATGCGCGCACTCCAGTGTTTGTCAAGCATACCCTCCATCTGCCAGCTCAGAAGAGAATACAAATTCAACAAAACAGAAAATAAGCATAGCCACTAGTGTGATGGGTTTGGGGCTGGAGTATCGCTCCTAACTTCTGCTCCTGATCTGACTTGGCTGTGTAAGCCCAGGGGTTGATTCCTAGGCACTTGAGTAGCCAGTGAAATAAAAGAAAAGCAAACTGGAGAGCCTGCGGGCACCCTTAGACGCCTCCACGGAATAATGCTTTAAGGCTTTTTTAGTGTAAACAAGGGAAGATGGTCTCCTGAGGAGCAAAGCATCATCCTCTGGGATATGCTCATCGGCGCCACACAGACCTTCCTCCCACCCAAGCACTCCTAGAAAGCAAAAAGGCCAGGTGGCTGCAGCCCAGGCCTTAGTTTGAAGGTATCCACCACTTCAAAGACAAGGACAAGCATCCTAGGCAGTGAGGGGAGGTGGCAGGAAGCTCCCTGCCAGTCTGCCTTCCAGAAATGGGCATTCTATGACTCAGCATGCCTATGAAAGTTGTCAGCGCCCACCCTGATGTCAGTAAGTAACTCCGCAGGGAGCCTTGTGGTGAGGAAGGGTGACTCTGCTCTTCTGGATGTTCTTCACACCTGTAAAGTCAGCACATGCCCCCAAACAGGTCCATAAACCAGCCCAAGATGGTCACAGAGCAAGATGATTCTCCGCAAATGCACTCAGGGCTGTGTGCAGCAAGTGCCTACAGTGGCACAAAACCAATTGCCCCTTTGGTCCTCTGGGCAGAAAGGCACCGTTCATGCTGGGAGTAAGCAGGTACTGAAAACATGAATAGACAAACTGGGTCTTCGGTGGTTCCCAAGCACGTCTCGCTCAACCACTGAGAAAGCCTCAGCACCCAAGCGAATCGAGAGGGCCATGAGACTCAGGGTTGTTGTTTCCAGGCAAACATATATAGCAATATCTCTTCTTTTAGAAAACAAATATTGCTTGACAGCCCCTGTGCCTCAGAAGAGAGGAGAAAGCCACCACTGTTCCTGACAATATCATAACAGGGGGCTCAATTATGTTTCCCCTTCTGATGAGCTTGACTGTGCTCATTTGCTCGCCCTGAAGTTGCCTCTTCCCAGGAAACTCTGCTGCTCTGAGTCAAACTGACACACTTCCGTGACGCTGCTCTGTCTTTGGCCCCTGTTTCCCAGCTGCTGTTTCTAGAAGGTGCCTCCGTGGTGGTCACCTTGTTCCTTTTGCTCTCCTTAAAGGTTTGGCCATTTAGGGCCATTTTCTCTAGCCCTCTTGGGGTATTTTGATTTCAATATAAGGATCAATAAAAGCTTTCTTTTCCTTTGCCTCTTGAGTTTGCATCCTACAACTGACCATTCCTGTGATCCAGGCCCTGTGATCAGTCCCCACATCTTACTTTGTTGACGACTCATGTGACAGGCAATCAGAGCCTGGTTGTGTTTTTTGCATATTATTAATCTCTTCTACAAACTTGCACCACAATCTACCACTGCTCTCTTGCTGGCAATTACTTGAGTGGGAGAGCAGAACTTTCCAGTATCCTTTCTATCAATAGGTCTTCTTATAC
Source organism: Python bivittatus (assembly GCF_059951505.1). Classification (NCBI taxonomy): domain Eukaryota; kingdom Metazoa; phylum Chordata; class Lepidosauria; order Squamata; family Pythonidae; genus Python; species Python bivittatus. Next base: position 4,703,487 of record NW_028277053.1, on the reverse strand, counting down.
ACATACAATGCTAATCCTAATAATTATGGTCTTTAAACTGATCACAAGCATTGATTCTCACAGCATGATTATGTGCAACAGGAGGAACAGGAGGCAGAAGGGACTGGGTGTCTGGCTATGCCTTGGGCGTCTTCTATGGCCACGCACTGTTGGAGGGACATGTTCTGGATGGGCTACTGTGGGCTATATAAGCCCTTCCAGACTCAGATTAGACCTGCCTTCCCTGGTCTGGGAATCCTGACTGGAGGAGTTGTCTGACTGCTTGGTGCCTATCCTGGTCTGTAATTGGTTGCATATATGACTCTGAATGTTTCCTTTCCTGGTTGCACATTGTTCTCTTCTTTGTTGTATTTGCTCTTGCTGTTTTTAATTTTGGAGTTTAGGTGGCCTTCTATGTTTGATAAATGAAATAAAAAAACAAGGACACAAAAGAATCCTGCACATAGCTAAGATCTTGGCAGAAGTTTTATTGTTATTAGTCTCTGTTTAGTAAAAGTAATCTGTATTGTTTACATTTGTTCATGCATCTTGTTGAGTATCTCAATATTCAGCAAACATACACAGAACAAACCCTTATCTCCTAAGCTGGGTTTCTGGTCAAGAGGGCAGTTGATGGGCAGCCAGTAGGAGAAACTGATTTAACGGATTCCTACCAAGTGATAGGCAGGTACTTCTGCAGATCAGAACCTTTCCTATCATCCTGTGCTACAACTTTGAGCTACGGAGGGACAATGCAGAGAACAAACGGATTTTCTTAGCAGACTGAACGCAACTGACATTTCTAGCTGTTGTCAAAATTCCCTGACTTGAGCTGGTCACTGACCAGAAGTGTAGCTTGAAGTCCCTAACATACCGCTCTGACCAAGAAAGTTAAGTCCTTTCTTTGGAGACATTTGATGCTGAAGCAGCAGGAAGCTCTTTAAATTAATGTCTTGAAAGAGATTGGGTAGTCAACAGGATCTACTGCAAAGAGAATGCTGACCTGAGTGAGAACTCTTGGTTACTGAAGCTAATATTCTTTTCGTTCCCTAGATGAGGAAATGGGCTCTCTCTCTCTCTCTCTCTCTCTCTCTGGTCTTGCCATAGCACCAAAGTTCACATCATGACAGAGCTTTGGATTAAACACTGGAGACTCAAAATCAGAACAGAATATGTTCAAAGCTGTCCTCTTCACACTAGGTAAATGAAAATCTGTTTTGATTTACTCTGTTCTTCCTCAGAGGGTTGCTCAATTCTGATGTGCATCACTATTACTGTATATAATCCTATCTGAAGGGAGTTTTATTTTACTGGAAATCTCAGGGAGTTTTCTTAAAGTTGCGGCTCATCTAAAACTAAATTCTCTTAAGATATGGAATGAAGTTAAAAAAGATATGTTAAGATGGGAGAAATTACAACTGTCATTGTTGGGGAGACTTTCTGTGATAAAAAAGAATGCCTTACCTAGAATGAGGTTTTTGTTCCAGACAATACCGATGCATCATTTGAACAGTGGCAGAAGGATATATCTAAATTTGTGTGGCAGGGGAAAAAACCACTAGTTAAATATAAGGTGCTACGAGATGCAAAGGAAAGAGGAGGACTGGGTCTACCAGATTTGAAATTGTATTTTGCAGCTTGCTGTTTGGTTTGGATCAAAGAGTGGGTGCTGCTGAGAAACAGAAGGCTCTTGGAGTTAGAAGGACACGACCTGAGATTTGGGTGGCAAAGATATTTGTGGTACAACAAAGTCAAGGTCAATCTGGATTTTAAAAATCATTATGTTAGACGTGCCATAGAGACTATGGAATAGATACAAACCCAGGTTGGGCCCAAAAACACCTCTGTGGCTCTCAGCACAAGAAGCGTTTTTAATAAGCAAACACAAATGACTAACATCGTGAGACTCTAGAATTTTGTCAAGGGGAATATAAAATAAAATCAAGAGAAGAACTGGTGGCAGAAGGATACAGTTGTCGATGGTTCTCTTATTTACGTTTATTAGAAAGATTTAAAGTAGACAAAGAATTTATGGTTTTAAACATTCTAAGAGTTTAAAGAGTTTGAAATAGAATTGTGTACAAATGTTGAATGTGTCATTGCTAAAATGTATGAACTTTTATTAAAATTTGAAACAGAAGAAGAAGAAGTGAAAGAATGTGTGATAAAGTGGGCTAAAAACTTTAGTTATAATATACAGATGGAACAATGGGAAAACATGTAACTGAAAGGATTGAAATTTACATTATGTTATAATCTTAAAGAGAATTTTTATAAAATGATGTACCGTTGATACATGTCACCAGAGAAATTGTGTAGAATGTATAAAGGCACTTCAAATTCATGTTGGAAATGTGAATAACAAGAAAGGACATTTTATCATGCTTGTGGACGTGTAAAAAAGCTAGACAATTTTGGATTCAAATGCATATACTGATTCACAGGATTTTAAAGATTAGTATACAATTGAAACCAGAGGATTTTCTTTTGGGACTGATGGAGAAACAGTTGGAAAAAAGTTATGGAACTTGTTTTTATACATGACAACTGCAGCGAGATTATTGTACACACAAAGATGGAAAGATTCGGCATTGCCCACAAGGGAGGAATGGTTGGTGAGGGTGATGGAACTTGCTGAGATGGCTAAATTGACTTCTTTGATCAGAGAAAAGACAATATCTACATTTATTGCTGACTAGAACCCCTTGTAGACTTTTTGTGCGAAACAGGAAAAAATGAACTTATGATTTATGGTTTTGATGATTAGACAATAGATTATAAAGAAGAGAGGTATGTTGTAACCATAGAGTAAGAGGTAAACTTATGATTGTACTTTATAGCAGTTATAAGAAAATCAGAAGCTACTTCTTTGTATCTTCTTTCTTTCTTTTCTATTCCTTTTTTCCCTTTCTTACACTTGTAGCTTTCTCTTTGATTTCTTTCTCTTTTTTTCTTACTTCATATTAGTTTGTATTAGTTTTCATTTCTTTTTTAAAAAATCTTTAATAAAATTATATATATATATAAAATAAAACTAAATTCTTAACCCTCATTGCAGGCATTACAAGAAACAGCAATTTCTACTTATGAGGATAGGTTAACCCTTTGTGGAAAGGGCAGCTGTGCCAGATTTTTGGCTATGTGGCACTCCAAGCAAGCAGCGGCTCTAACCCTCACTCAGCCAAACTAATATGCTAATTACGTCATTGCAGAAGCCCAGTTGGGTCCTCCCTCATTTACAATTATTTATGTGTGAAACTCTTTCCCTGGTTTCTCCACACTCTCCAACTCCCCATGTCAACCAATGGCTCCTTAATCTAACTTCTCAGATGTGCCTCACAACACATCCTTCACTTGGAGCTTCACCTGTGCCAAATACTGTGAAAAATCCTGAAATGGGTCATACTGTCCCATCTGCCGTGGCAAGTTTCACTGCCAGCTGCAGGAGGCTCCTGAGACAACTCTGTCCACACTTTGGCTGGAATAAATGTCGAGGCTGCAGGACCAGCCTCCTTGGATCGTCCCTCACCCAAGGCCAGTTAGTATTCTTGCCTCTTAGCTGCTTTTTAATCTGAGTGGTTTCAGTCTGGATTAAGAGCTACAGCCTGCTTCTTTTATTTGATTCCTTTACTGGCTCCTGCCCCAACTACTGTAATTTTGACCAGGCATCCTCTCCTGTTGCCTTGACACTCAAAGCCCTTGAACCAGAGCCAAGTAGAGAGATAATTGGAGCCTGATCTTTACTAAGCCCTTCCAACCTCCAAACATGTTGGAACTCCACTGTAACTGGAGTTCCTTCAAGGAAAAGAGTTCCCACAGAGGTAGACCAGAGGCTCTGATTGTGTTTCCCCCAGGCTGTTCAATCTTAAAAAATCTTTTAAATGTTATTTGCAGTAATGTTGTTTCATGTTTTGTTTTTATTCTGGTTTTATGCAACTGCACAAACTTTATCTGGCAGTACATAAAATAGATGAATAAATTAATTGTTGTCTGGTAGTCTCTAAAGGCTGGGATGTTACAGAAAAGCAGAAGATATTTCAGTGAAATCCCTACTAAATCTCACAAAAATTCCTTTTGTGTACTCCTAAGTGCAGTAGAAGAGTAGAAAGTCTTCTCTTCTCTTCTCTTCTCTTCTCTTCTCTTCTCTTCTCTTCTCTTCTCTTCTCTTCTCTTCTCTTCTCTTCTCTTCTCTTCTCTCTTCTGTTCCTCCATCTCCCATCCCAAGGGGATGTTTGTGTTATTCTCCTATCCCTCTTAAGAGTTGTTTGGAGATACCTCATTACTCCATCCAGATTTACAATGCCCTTGCCCCTCTGCTCCTGTTGGCCAGAATTATTAACCCCAATGAATGTATTTAAATGAGCTCACTTTGCATGTTTGCAAATGCATCTCAATTTGAACAAACAGGCTTATCTTGCAAGGCAAGACAGTTTAATTCAGAATATAAACTACTCCCTTATTTAAAATATCTGATAATACATTATTCTCTTGGGGAAGATAGGTGTGCAAACTTTCCACAACCCCTACCATGATAAGAACTTTTAAAAAAGAACAATTTGGTCACTGATGCTTGGTAATGTTGGAATAATTATTTTCATATATCAAACCATAAATACAAAACATTATGGTGCCTGCTGAAAAATTCTGCTGCTTGTTACACCAGATGCATAGCTTCCATCCTTCTAATACCAGACCAGCTAACTGGAGCCGTCTGCACTGCAGATCCACAGGACAACTTGCTCCAACCTTCACAACCCTTCACCACTGAGCTTCCTGAACAATATCAGGCCAAGCACTCTGTTTTGTACCACAAGTCTACTGAAAGGAACAAAGCCCAACAAACAGTGTCCCGAGGGTAAAGCATTTCCAGAATAAGACAGCTTGTTCAATTAGTTATATTCAAAAACAGGAGTCTTCACTAACAGTGGGGCTAAAAAATGCCTTTTAACTATGCACAGCTGAAGTTGGATGCAGTTTGTGAAACCTAAACGTAAAAGGTCAGCCCTATCTCAACGCTACTTCCTGCCCCACAGGAACAGTCAAACCTCAATGTCACCAAATCCAAAAATAATTCAGAGGGTTGAGCCAGAAAGCAGGATCACCTTCCCCAGGATCGGTTGGCCACACTGACTCCCAATTCTGGGAATTGCATTCCAACACAACCAAGGAGGACCCGACTGGGATAGGATGAATCAGGGGATTTCAATAGGATCAGGACTTAGTAGACAGCAGCACCAAGTCCTCAGGGAACATGCAGCTGCTTCTAGTATGGCATTCCATTGGTAGAAGTTATATGCCAAACTCTTCTTCCCTATAAATACTGGGTAGCTCGATTAGAGCATCCCTCCTTAAGCATCCAGCAAGTATTAGGCAGAAATCAAATAGGAGAACCAGGGTGGTATAACCAGCTCCAAATGCAATTCTAGGCCTCCTTAATAATTCCACCCCCGGCTATAATTTTTATTTTTTTAAAAAATATTGTTTTAGGACTTCCAGGTGGGGAAAATGGCAGATTGATGGTCTCTGAAAGCACGGAGAAGACCCTGAGGCTGGAACTGCAACCAGGTGGCGAGCTCGGCCGTGCGAAGCCTCTCCGGACAAGGAGAAGCTGAAGAGATTGCCCACATGTGCTCTGGACAGTAGCTCCTCATGAAAGGGTTCTGCAGGCACCTCGTGAGTAAGAGCACCGGGAGCCGAGGAAGGAAGATCAGGCCTCAGCAGAGCCTTTAATGGACACTGGGTCCATCCAAACCCCACTTTCTTAAACCTCACTTTCTTAAATAACTTGGATTACAATTGTTTAAAAGCTTAAGAGATCTTCGGAGTGGCAGTTTAATTGGATCATGCAGTGAGCGTTCCTATGACCCATAACATATTTAACAGAAAAAGCACATCAAGAGTTTGTACTATAAAAGTTTTAAACTTTTTAAAAGGGACCAGTATTTTTGGGGGGCTGTATTTACTTCAAGTTCCTGTGATTTAATTAAATAAATAGCATGTACCTCCATGGGAATGTTTTTTAAGGTCTCTGAGGAAAATGACTGGTGGATTTTTTCAAACAAAAAGATAAGGGATCATCACGAAAGTGCATAGATTGGAGAATTATGAAAAAAAGGAAAAAATTGGTAAAGGCTTGCTCTTTTTGATGTTTTTATTTTTATTTTTTTGGATTACAAATTAATACAGAGAAAGATGGCCACTAGCAGAAAAACAGTGAAAGAAGGGAGGAGGGGATTGCTGATAGATCAACCTTACACCTGAGATTTTACAGAGGATGTTTGCAGAGATGGGAAAGACTGTCACGGCCTCAACAGCACTGTAGAGGAAAAATGGGTTAATTTGGAGGAAAGAATGAATAAAAGATTTGAAGAAACTGTCATTCAGATCAAAGAAGAGGTTCAATTACGGAAAAAATCTTGGAAACTAAAACTGAAGCGATAAGTCAAGAGGTAGAAAAAGATTTAGATAATTTGGCTCTATTAGAATTAAGAGAGAAGGAATTTTGTCTGAGGTTAACAGCAGTTCCAGATGAACCTGGTGAGGATGTAAGAGACAGGATAGTTAACATACTTTTTGGAATGGGAAGAAGATATGAAAACAGAAGTGGACAAGGTGTATAGAATTAACACAAAATATGCCAAATTAAAGAATGTACCAAGAGATATATTAGTGCATTTTGTGAGGAAGAGAACAAGAGATCAAATCCTACAACAACATTTCAATACTAAGTTAAAAATAGGCAACTCAGATGTAATCCTGCTCAAAGAAATACCCATCAGAATTTTGCATACAAGAAAAAAATGCACCTTCCTGATCAACAAACTAATGCAGAAGAAGATACCATTCAGGTGGGATAAATTGGAAGGAGTGATTCTAACTTTTCAATAGCAGAGATTTTGACTAAATTCAGTCCAAAAGGCAAGATAATTCCTCCAGAGACACAAGGTAGAATTGGAGGAGATTCAAATGGAAGGAGTCATGCAGTCAGCAGTCTCATGGACAATTGGTTTTATATACGGTAACTGCAGGGAGATTCTAATATGCACAAAGATGGAAGAATATAGAGATACCCATAATGGAGGAATGGATAGTGAAGATGGCAGAGTTTGCAGAAATGGCTAAATTGACTAATTTGATTAAGGAGGGAACAACAATTCTTTTTTAAAAGACTGGAAACCCTTTATGGACTTTTTGCTGAAAATGGATAAAAATGAATTAGTGATTTCAGGATTCACTGATTAAAGAGAGTTGTTTATGGGAAGAAGGGAACCAAGATAGTAATTTGGGAGGGTGGAGATGGTAACTACTATGTCTATAACTGCTGCAAAGAAAATCGAAAGTCACTTCTTTGGATATCTTTTCTTTCTTTTTTCTTTGCCTTTTGATGTCCTTCACTTTTTCTTTTATTCTTTTATATCTTTTTCTTTTTTCTATTTTTCTGTTTAATTTTCTATAGTTTTTTAATTTTGTGTAAAATTCTCTTTCAATAAAAATTATATAAAAGATTGTTTTATTATATGATCATAAGATACAAATAATACATTATATTTGTACAGTATTACTTTTTTTTTTTTTTTTAATCTGCGCTCAGTCGTTACCGACTCTGCAGTGACTGCTTGGACGAGTCCTTTGCATTTTTCAAGGTAAGTGTTTCGGAAGTGGTTTGCCAGAGCCGCCTTCCTAAAGCAGAGCCCAGCTGGCGAGTGCAGGAGGCGGGGTTTCCGTTGCTTCGCGACCTTTTCGGGCATACGTGGTTTTTCGCACTTACCGGCAACTGCTCCCGACTCCTTTTTGCAAGGCGCCGCCAGCATTTTTCCTCCCACCAGAGTGACAGTCCCCATTTATCTACTCACATGAGTTTTCGACCTGTCTTTTGAATCTTGTAAATGTTTTAACTTAACTCTAGGTCTTTTCCTACTCCATATAAATTTACCAACAATTTCTTGCCATTCTTGTAAGTTTTCTCTGAGACTATAATTGGCACCATTTTGAACAAATAATTTATCTTGAGTAATACATTCATTTTAATGATTGCAATAGATCCTAGGCAAGATGCTTTAGATTCATCCACCTTTCAAGATCTCTTTTGATTTCTTGCAATAATTTAGTTATTTTGATATATTTCTTGATTACCTGTCAATAGGCCTCTTTATCTTGCAGAATGCCTCACCAAATAGCAACATCTAGTCAATCTTGTCAGGTCTCAAAAGCTAATCAGGATCTGGCCTAGTTAGTACTTTGAGGGAGACTACCAGGGTATCCCAGAAGGCTGGGCTAGCTGGGAAGTTTTAAAAAAATCATGGAAGAAGGCAAGAGTAAATCACTTTCATCATGCTGCCGAGAAAACTACATGGATGAAGTCACCAGGAACTCAGCTCAACTTGAAGGAGACTTTATTTTGAAGGAGGTTCTACTGACTACTAGGGGAGTATTCAGAAATCGCTCTACAAGGACCAGAGTTGTAGTTCATATCCTTCTTACACCATGGGCTCAGGTGGTGGCCTTGGGTAAGCTGTTGTTCTTCAGTTCTCAGCTTCCTATTATCAGCAGGTAGTGGAAGACAGGAATACTGAGAGAGGACTGGTATTGTTTTTCCTCAAAAATCCTTTTTTCTTTTCTTTTCCTCCCCTCCTTGTCCATTTTTGTGATGTGTCCTTAGGTCTTTGAACTTCTATGGGCCAGCCATTACCATAAGTTTCAAAGTTGTGTTTCTACCAGTTACACTTTTGCAATAGTGGCAGGGGAAGGAGTTTTCTGTTATCACTCCAAAACCATCTATGAGATTAGCAGTTGGATTCCCTGCTAAGAGCTCTGAGTGGGTGACGAGAGGGAGGAAATCCCATCCAACCCCCATGCCTTCTATCAGGGACAGGAAATAACTTTTTCTTTCTCTAAGAAAACTATATTAAATGTAGAGAAACAAAGATATGGTGTTTTGGACCTCTGGAAGCTTGCAAACAGAAAATTGAACTAAAACAATCCTGGACAGAGATGGGAACCCTTGAACCACAATATGTGTAGAGGCTCACATAAATACAGAGCAGAATCCTGTGTCCCTGAGTAGTCACTGCATTTGAGAAAAATGCCACTGCAGTGCCTCGCGCGTGACAAGAGTTCTAGAGCAACCTCTGCCCAGGGCAGAGACAAAGGACGGAGATGAAGGTGAGTGCCAAGGGTGAGTCTGTGTCACTATGGAATGAAAACCTCTTTGGTCCGGCTTGGACCACACATTTTAATTCAGTTCCAGTCTTATATACTTTCTGCCTTGTTCTAAGTTAGCCTTCCTTCCTGGTGCCTTCCAGACGTGTTAGGATTTCAGTTGCCAGAACCAGATTCCTGTGTTATAGCAGCTGGTGGTCTGACATATCTGATGGTATCAAGTTGGAGAAACCTCACCCAAACTACTGGATCGAGTCAGATTATTCATATTCCTTTATTCAATATATCAATAGATTGATATATACCTTTCCTACTGCCATTCTGGCCATTTGTGATTATTCTGAACATGAATATTAATTCTTATTGATCTTCACCTGACCATATCTTGTGAGGTGGCCTTTTGGATGAAGTCTGGTAGAAAAAATGGCATACAGATTCAGCTGAGTGGACCTTTGTCTTGACTAGTAAGGAAGCAACTACTGGTCAAAATATCTGTCCCAGTACTTATTTACAGTATTGTTTTTCTTCTCTGCTTTGTTAAGATTGGCCAGAATTATTCTGTGGTCTAATTGCTCGAGCAACACAGCACACACCATAAATGTACATCTGATAAAGGTCCCCGCCCATTGTGGGCTGCTGGGCACATCTGAATTTACCGGGTTTAGCCATCCGAGGTAGTTGCTGGGGAACAGCCTTTCATCCATTCACAAAATGGCTGCCATAAGGCTGGGACCCGTCACAGAAAGGCAAGTTGATGAGTCACTTGTCCTGAGAACTGGAGCCGAAGCCAGAGACGGCTCCCACAAAACGACTCCTTTGCGCTGGAAGTCACTGCCCCAAAATAGCCCTCCTTTCACAGAAAAACAGGGCAACGGATTTCCCTCTATTACTTTTGAGTTTAAATTATTCTCCCATGTTTGTTCCCAAAATTAATAATTGATAGGAAAATAAAATTATTTAACGGAACAGCCAAAACTTGATATCTGCTCCACTCTCCTCTATGACTTTATCATTTTGTCTAGCAGCTGGGTGGGGAGCTGCTGGGCCCCAACAAATTACAAACGAGTCATGCGTTGATTCGTTTAGCAGCTGAGCACCAGGCTGTGAGAAGGAAGAAAAATGCTCTTTTCCTTTGAAAACTCTTCCCCCCCCCCTTTCTTTTTTAAGAAATGGTTTGGCAAGCTGTGCTGATTCAAAGGGAGTTGGCAGCTCATTCTGGCAAGCAAAATCGCTGCTGCGGCAACAGGAAAGACAGGAAGGGGTTAATGTTCAACCTCACAGCTGGAAAACTCCTTTGAAAAGGGAACAATGCGACGATGCAATAAGAAAACAAGGAAGCAACCCATAAGCTGGACAGTTCACATATGCAGGGAGACCCCCCCCCCAAAATAGCTCTGCTCCCGGTATGCATTGATGGGGCCACACTCCCTTGCACATACAAACCGAGCACATGCTCAGAGGGAACCGTGAATTAATTGAACCATTAATTCAATATTTACTGAATATATCTCAGTCAGCCTTTACAGCAATTCTTCATATATCATTATCATTATTTATATCATTATCTATTTATTTATATTCCACTTTTCCTCTGGGATCTCAAGACATCACATCCAAGAGGTCTCATTTTATCCTTCAAACAGCCTTGCGAGGCACGTTGGACTGACAGAAACCAACTGGCTGAAGTGAAGCCGCCACCGTTATCTCACACAAGCTCTCTGACATAGTAGGGATGTGCTGATGTCATTTCAGAGCCCCTTTCCGTAATCTCCGAGAAGCTATTCATTCGTGAGCTTTTAAAAAAGAAGGCACTGTGCCAGTGCATTTATCAAGAGCAAATAACACCAAACCTGATCTCCTTATTTGTCAGAGTAGCTAATTTAGTTGACCATGGGAATGTGGTAAAGACCACTTACCTTAACTTTCAACAAAGTCTCCCATTAGATTCTAGGAGATAAGATGGCAAAATGAGGGCTGGACTATACCACCATTAGATAGCTAGAGAGCAAGTCGAATAATTGTTCCCAACAACTGCATATCAACGGTTCCGGGTCAAGCTAGAGGGAAATGTTGAGACACATACCACAGAGTTCATTTCTAGCCCTGCTATACTGACATATTTATAAATGACTTTTAGGAGTTAGATATGATTATCAACTCTGCAGATGACCCAAATTATGGGGAGACAGCAAACACTCTAAAGGAGAACATCAAGGTTCAGAGTCAGCTAGCTTATGTCTTTTAATAAAATGTGTTACTTGGAAAAGGTTCTACCAGATTTCTGATTTTTTGTCACTAATATGGTTCTCCTCCTACATGTCATTAAGGTTCAGGATGATTTTGACAAGCAGGAACAATGGACTAAAACCACCAAGATGACTTTCAATAGCAACAAATGCAAAGTCCCATATTTGGACAGGAAAAATCAAAGGCAAGTTAGCATGGAGTGATCATCCTGGGCAGCAGGACATGTGAAAAGGAGTTAGGCCTGATTCAAGAATCCCACAGAACCATGAATAAATGGGTTGCCTTTCCCAAGATTACAAGGTGTGGCTACCGCGAGACAGCTTAACATTTCATGACTGCATCTTTTAGATCATGCTCCTTTGCATTCTCACAGATATCAAGGTGGGTCATAATTAATATATCACAGAGCATACAAAAAGACTAACAGTAAAACCAAAGTGATCATCTGCCTCTGGCAACTTCCTATATCGCTCCTGCCCAATATAGGTGCCTACTTGTTTTAGCTGGGCAGCTGGGATGACCTTCATGCCTTGGATGACCCTGCTGGGAACATATCCTCTTGGCATAAACTACTGACATTCTTCTCAGCCCTCCCAGGAACACCACCACAATGAGGCAGCACAGCAGGACTTGGGGGGGGGGTGTAATTTGATATGGGAATCTCAGAACACCTCATTGTCCTCATGAGAAACTTATATACAGGTACAGACAGAACATGGCAAACAGATGTTGATGAAGATTCTCAGTTATCCAGGTGGAATTATCTGGAGGTTACTCTGAATAAGAAGATTTGTTGTTGTTGTTCAGTCATTAAGTCATGTCCAACTCTTCGTGACCCCATGAACCATATCGCGCCAGGCCTTCCTGTCCTTCACTGCCTCCCTGAGTTTGCTCAATTTCATGCTCATTGCTTTGGTGATGCTATCTAACCATCTCATCCTCTGCCGTCCTCTTCTCCTTTTGCCTTCAATCTTTCCCAGCATCAGGGTCTTTTCCAAGGAGTCCTCTCTTCGCATTAGGTTACCAAAGTTTCTGAGCCTGAGCTTCAGTATCAATCCTTCCGATGAGCAGTCAGGGTTGATTTCCTTTTTGACTGGTTTGGCCTCCTAGCAGTCCAGGGGATTCTTAAGAGTCTTCTCCAGCACCGCAGTTCAAAGACATCAATTCTTTATGGTCCAGCTCTCACAGCCATACATTGCTACTGGGAAAACCATAGCTTTGACTATGCAGATCTTTGTCGGCAAGGTGACGTCTCTGCTTTTTAATATGCTGTCTAGGCTTGCCATAGCTTTCCTCCCAAGGAGCAAGCGTCTTTTAATTTCATGGCTGCAGTCTCCGTCTGCGGTGATCTTGGAGCCCAAATAAATGAAGTCTGTTACTGCTTCCATTTCCACCCCTTCTACTTGCCAGGAATTGATGGGTCCAGATGCCATGATCTTAGTTTTTTTAATGTTGAGTTTCAAGCCAGCTTTTGCACTCTCCTCTTTTACCCTCATCAAGAGGCTCTTTAGTTCTTCTTCACTTTCTGCCATTAGAGTGGTATCGTCTGCATATCTGAGGTTGTTGATGTTTCTCCCTGCAATCTTAATTCCGGCTTGTGATTCTTCCAGCCTGGCATTTCTCATGATGTACTCTGCATATATGGTTAAATAAGCAGGGTGACAGTATACAGCCTTGTCGTACACCTTTCCCTATTTTGAACCAATCAGTTGTTCCATGACCGGTTCTGACTGTTGCTTCTTGGCCCGCATACAAATTTCTCAGGAGACAGGTAAGGTGGTCTGGTACCCCCACCTCTTTAAGAATTTGCCACAGTTTGTTGTGATCCACACAATCGAAGGCTTTCACATAGTCAATGAAGCAGAAGTAGATGTTTTTCTGGAACTCTCGTGCTTTTGCCATGATCCAGCGACTGTTGGCAATTTGATCTCTAGTACCTCTGCCTCTTCGAAACCCAGCTTGTACATCCAGTAGTTCTCGGTTCAAAGAAGAAGATTAGCATGGTTTTAAAATCGAAAGAAGAAACATCAATAACCTTTGCTATCCTGATGACACTATCCTGGTATCAGAAAATGCAAAAGATCTTCAGGCTCTAGTACTAAAAGTCAAAGAGCACAGTGAAAAAATGGAACTAAAATTAAATATAACAAAGTCCAAGCTAATGACAACAGGTAGAACAACCAGCCTCAGAATTGACAGCGAAGATATCAAAGTGGTGGAGAGCTTCTGCCTTTTAGGGTCTACCACCAACAGTAAAGGAACAAGCAGTTAGCACTTGGTAGAGCAGCCATGAAAGCCTTGGAAAAGAAATTCAAATGCCATGATGTGTTTATACCTACAAAGATCAGAATCCTGCAAGCCAAGGTATTCTCTGTGATGCTCTATGAAAGCGAAAATTGGACTTTGAAGAAGCAGGATTGGAAGATGCCTTTGAACTTTTGTGTTGGAGAAGACTCCTGAGAATACCATGGACAGCCAAGAAAACAAACGAATGGATCATTGAACAAATCAACGCAGAGTTCTCACTCAAGGCACAAATGACCAGACACAAATGAATCTACTTCATTATGTGAAGACCCAGCTCTCTGGAGAAGGCTGTCATGGTGGGAAAGATGGAAGGAAAGAGGAGAGGATGACCAGCAGCAGGGTGATGGACTCAGTTACAGTGGTGATAGGGGCACCATTGGAAGACCTGAAAGACCAGGTTAGGGATAGACCATCATGGAGAAAATCTATTTATGGGGTTGCTAGGAGTAGAAAATGACTTGATGGGACATAATCAATCAATCAGTACAAAATTACTATTTTGTAATAAGCTTCCACAGTCACTCAGCAAAAAAGATATTGTAGCATAATGACCACATATTATACAATCCATGTTAAGGCATTTTCACACTTCAGAGAATCCCTCAAGGATCTTTCAAAAGCAGAGAATCAGTCAAATTTGGCCAATCTTTACCACTTTCCTTTAAGTACAGTCACCCAGAATACTATAGACACACTAAAACTCAACACCATAAAGGAATGTGCAGCTCATAAAGGAAGAGGCACGCCTAGATGCCCTTATTACACATAACACCACAATTCACAGAGTTCTCCACGTGGAACATGCCTACAGATATGCTTGACAAAGAGGAAACAATGTCCACAGAGCTAAATCTTATTTTCTATTCATACTGTGTGAGGATTAACATATGTTAGAAAATTGTTTTGCCCCCAAGCAATGCTGGGGTTCTTTTTTCTCCTGTTTCTGCACAAAACAGCTCATAAGAAAATCTCAGCAGAACAAAAATGAAGAAAAAGAAACTCTTTTTCTGGGGTACAGAAAAGCCCAGAATGCTTTGTCCAGCCACATCCTCATTGCCCGAAGGCTCATCGGACGACAGGGGAACGTTCAATGTCCCTTCCAAGGGGAGAGATGCATCCAGAAGACACTGGGCCTATTATATGGCAATTTACAATGAGTTAGTCAGGCTGAACAAGGGGCAGGAAGCGAAAAACTGTACCAGGTTCAGAAACTCAGAACCAACAACCCAGATGAGAAGGGCTGAAATACAATGGGCGATACGGGGCGCACGTGTCCAGGATCAGTCGAAATATCACTGCATCACCTCCACATATTTCTGTGGTAAAAAGTTCCTCCCTCTTACTGTCAACTTGGACACATCTTTATGGGATGACGCCCCAAATTGCCAGGCAGATGTGACTGAGGCATATTGACCTCAGGGAAGGGAGGCAAGGCACAGGCACCCCGACTTCCAAAGGGAGCCCTTGCTCAATCTAACCTGTGGCACTTTAAGGACTAATACACTTTTCATAACTGCAAAAGCCAGTGCCATAATAAAGCATGATTTGACTAGGAAAACTCTGGATAAGCATTTGGTTATCAGAAACCACAGGTATAAGAGCTAAACTGTAAACTGAAAGCTTAGAAAGGAAACTAAAGAAGTTATTTTTGTAATGCAAGCTGACACTGTAATGCTTAGATTTGCAGTCCTATATCTACTCCTATACCTCCCCCACCAAAACTAGCAGGGCAAGCTATACTACATATAAACAGGCAGCCAGCCCCACGCTCACTCGCACTGATGCTGTTAGAGCACCAGGAACTCCATAGTTTAATCCTGAGCTACAGATATCTCTTCTATTGAAACCTATAGCTACTTTCCTGCAGTCAATGAAACTAGTGTCAAGATGTCTAGCAGGACTGCAAAGATGCACTACAAAAACTCCAAATCTGCATTGACTGAGCTTTCTGTTTTAAGCTAGATCTTGATTCAAGAAACTAGCTGAGTGCTCTAAGCCCCTGCACGACTGGCAAGCCTCCTCCACTGCATCATGCATGTCTTGCTTTCAGAGGAAAGAAGAACCAAACGTGGCACTTACCCAAAAATGATGGGTTCATTCAGTGTGTTAGGCTATGATTTGCTGACAATAGCTCAGTCCACAGATAACGTTAAGATGGAGGTCCGGAGTGTGTAACTTCAATCTGTTCCTAGGCTTTGCAGAGCACCTCAAGGCAGCTTTCCAAATGGATACGGTCAGGATCCAAAGGGGGGGGGGGTTGGGGTCAAAATAGGTACCATAAGATAACATTTAAACCACTGTCATAATTCCTTCCAAATCCCCCCTCCAAAAAACGCCCAAAATTTGGCCTTGTTAACTTGGCTCCTAGGACCACAAAGGGGGTGCAGCTGCATATGGCCCTTGTGTTATAGTTCTTGCACCCTAGCTATAAATAATGGTTTATATAAAAGAATGATTGGACAAGCAAACAAGAATTTGGCAGGGAAGGTCAAGCAAGAGGCATTCTCTTTTACGCTGCTGCTGTTTGCTGATTGCCATCTTGGAAGAGAATCTAAAGGAACCAGAGGCTAAACTACCCCACCCATTCACTTATCAGGGAAGATGGGGGATTCCTGAATTGGATGCAGAAAGTCCTTGTGGAGGGACAACAGTACCAACAGCCCTCCCAAAAGGTAGAACAAAGTCAAGCAGAGAATTAAAGATGGAGGCATGTAACCCAGAGGCCCAAGCCCACCAAGAAGAACTCTTACACTTAAGAGCTTCAGAATAATTGCTAGGGCTTCTGGATGAACAGCAACATCTAGAAGACTCTTCAGACTCTCCAAAGGGACTCCAAAGACTCTTCTTGCCTCTGTCCTGAAGAAGAGAAAGTGATGGATGACTCCCTACTGAGGGGGGACTACAATTGAAGACTCCCTACTGAGAGGGACCAAAGCAGCAATCCATTAGCCAGAGAATCTAAAGAAAAATGTGCTGCCTTCCTGGGCCACCCATGTGGGATGGGAAGGAAAGGATCCCAGGACTCTCTAAAACCTTTTTCAAAAACCCCTCTCTACTGGCTGACAGAGGAAAAACAAAACAGTAGGACACAATTGTGAAGACACTGCAAGGGCTTATGAAGTACGGAGGAAGGCAAAGAAGATGGGGGCACAAGAGATACTATTTTCACCCCTCTTATTTAAGAATTTAGGCCAGGGTGAGTAATAATTCTAGAAGTGAACAACTGGCTATGCAGATGGGAATGGTTTGGATTCTTCACCATAAGACAGCTTTCTGCATTGAAGGGCACTTAACAAGCGATGGGCTGCATGGACAAATGGCGTATGGAAGGTGTCTGTCCTACAAGCCTAATTTGGACTGACTCTTGGGAGCTGCACAGGTAGTCCCCAGTTTAAGAATGAGGTCCATTCCCAAGATCTGTCCTTAAGTCAAATTTATATGTAAGCAGGAACAGTATTATTGTATAATACTGTATAAGCAGTATTATGTAACTAACTCGAACCACTATGTATTTAACTCGAATTTTGCTACAATAGGTTCCGTTCTTAACTATGGGTCATCCTTAAACCAGATGTTCTTAACCTGGAGACTACCTGTAATGCCAAGCACTGGAAAAGGAACAGGGAGGATATAAACACATAAACAGATCAATGAATAGGCCAAGCTACATGACCCAAGGTTTCTAGTTTATATTTCTATCTCTAGAAAGTGTGGGGAACAAACAGGAAGAACTAGACGTCCAAATGCAGGAAGATTTTGTAGGCATTATTGAAACCTAGTGGGACAACACTCATGAGCAGAATGCAAGGACTGAGGATATAACTTAAACAAAAAGAATAAACCAGAGAAAAGAGAAGGAGCATTTTATTTGAAGGAAGGGCACACGTGTATTGAGATCCATCCAATTTGAGCATGAGTGTCCATTTAAGAGCACTGGGTACAAATACAAGAAAGGGAAATAAGGAATATATTAATGGGAACATGGGAACTTTGAAAGGAAGTGACCACATCACGTTGGGGTCTAAGATACAACAGAATGGAACACAGTTGTTCATCCACACTACTTTTAGGAGAGCCAATTTCAACAAATGTAGAGACATGCACAGGAGGGTTGGGAACTCCTCAAAAGTAAGGTACTTGGCGTACAATTCTGCACAATTCCAATGTGGTAAAAATGCAGGCAGCTTAGGAAATGACTGGGGCTACATAAGGAGATTTCAACTGAGTTAAGAATTAAAAGAGACACCAAGGACTAGCAAGTAGTACTAACAAGTAGCAAATATCTCCAGAAGGAAAGTTAAAAAGGCTAAAGCGCAGAAGGCACGTAGACTCACAAGGGAAGCTAAAAGCAACAAGAAGTGCTCAGCAGAAAGAAGAACGAAAAGAAAGGGATGGGCCCACTGCTAGGAGATGGTGAAACAAGACAGGGGCAGAGCTCAGCTCCTAATTTGCTTCAGTCTTCTCCCCAAAGGGAACTGTATTCAAGTGGACCTGAGCAATATTCTTGCCAAAAGTAGGTGTGGCAGCCCAAGATAAGGAAAGATGTGGTTAGGGAGTACTTGGCTACTGTGAATGAGTTTGAGTCTCCAGGATCAGATCATTTAAATCTGAGAATCTCAAAGGAACCTTCAGGTATCATCTTAGAGCCCCCTTACGTGACTTTTGAGAAATTATGGAGGACAGGTGTTCTCCCAGATGATTACAGAAGGGCAAATGTTGTTCCTATCTTCAAAAGGAGGAAAAGAGAGGATCTCGGTAACTACAGATCGCTAAGCTTGAAGTTCATACTTGGCAAAAATCTGGAACAGATTATGTTGTTCATTTGTGATCATTTAGGAAATAATGCATCATTTGACAGGAGTCGGCACGGGCTTATCAAGAGTAAGTCATGCCAAATCAAACTGTTCTTTGTGTTTGACAGAGTGACCACTTTAGCTGACTACAGAAATGCAGTGAACATAATGTGGCTTCACTTCAACAAAGGAGTAGACAAAGTCCCCCGTGAGGTTCTAGTAGAGAAGATAGCAGCATGGCTGATCTTAGATGAATAGAGTCCTGGTTGAACAATCATAATGTATGTCAATGGTTCAATGTCAAGCTCGAGGGAAGTGTTGAGTGATATATTACAGAGAACTCTTCTAGGCCCTGAACTGCTCAACGTATTTATAAATGACTTGGATGAGGGTTAGAAAATACGATTATCAGATTTCCAGATGACACAAAGACAGAGGGGATAGAGGGCAGTACCAAGATTCAAGAGGATTCTGACAAAATTAGGAAATGATTTCTGACAGTATGATTCCTCATACTGGTTTCTGTTCATTGTTTCAGCTTTTTTTAATAGAATTTTTATGCTGTCTTTATTATTTTTATAAATAACTGAAAGCGGCGAATATACCTAATACTCCTTCATCCTATTTTCCCCACAACAACAACCCTGTGAAGTGAGCTGGGCTGAGAGAGAGGGACAGGATGAAAAGTTTGCATGGAGGAAGACGTCCAGTCCCTGGTGAAATTTGTCCTCTTCCCCCTCCCATCTTTTCAGAAGCACCATGCTTTTCCATTCAGCTGCCGATCAAACAGGCAGGTGCTAAAAGTTAAGAAGAACTGATGAGTGGCAGTTGTCTGAACTGGTTCACAAAACATTCTAGCATTTTGCAGCCCCTCAAAGCATTGGATGAAGCCTTCAAGGCCCCTTCTAAACACCGCCACTAACAATGAAGTTTTCTAAATCTCACAGAAGAGACAGCTGTGGAAACAGTCATATAGTTCAATGCTTTGATTTTAATTCAGTATAAATTAAATTAAATCAGATTAAGGTTTTGTTCGGGGCCTACCTACTTTTTTGGAGTGTGGCTGCTAGAATGCCACTCAAGTGCCAAAGGGAGGCCTTGGATTGAAAAAAATTGCCATTCTTGTTCTAATCCATTCCAGAATCTTTTGACTGATACTAAATTAGCATGCTGAGTGAACTCAAACACTTTGATTTGGAAGCCATGATTAATGGCTTCATGTGTTGTGGCTTGTTGAACAAGCCATAGTTAAACCATAGCTTAGTACACTTAGGTCAGTTTGGGTTAACTGCTAAAACATATAATGTCTGAAATACACAGAGGTCTCCAAAATGGTGCCCGTGGCATCTTATCTTCTGGATTGTTTGGACTTTTTAGCAGCTATTTTAACTGGAAGACCCCTGTGAAGCACCACCATCACACTACCTTGCTTACCAAGAATCTGTTTGGGTCGAGACTTCTGGGAGGGGTATGGGAAACTGAAAACGGCTCTGCGAAAGCAGAGCTGACCACCACGGCAAAGACCAAAGAACTGGTCAGGAGACCAGACCCTTGGAACCTCTCCAGATAAGGAAAGGATGGGAAATTTCTGATATATGTTCTGAATGGCTGCTCCTTGCAAGGAGACCGCAGGACAGCAGTTTTCCATGGGTTTGAACGCCAGGAGACCACGGGATCAGCTGTCTTGTTCACAACCATGGCGGACCCTTTCAAAGGACACAAACCTCACTTTCTAATCACTTTCAGAAATTGCCTATTAATGATCTTAGCTATCAGAAACCTTCAGAACAACAAATTTGAAAAGTCTTCATTGGTTGAGTTTATCTTCAACTCTGAACAAAAGAAAAATTAATTATAAGCTTAAGAACTTAAAAGAATTTTGAAATAAACAGCAAAAAGCTAAATAATATTTTAATCTCAGGAAGTTCTAAACAGATTAAGGGTCCAGATAAATTTGGAATATTGACTTTTACTATAAGATTTTGGAACTAACCATAAACAATAAACAGTTTCTTGTGGGAAACAGACATATTTTGGCTATTCTGGCTATTCCAAGTCAAAACAAAGATAAGTGATGATTTTTAGAAACTGGACCCCCCCCTTTTTTTTTTTGCAATGTTCTGGCAACCTTTTATGGACTTTTTGTTGACACCAGGATTGAAAAATTGATGTTTTATGGATTTGTTTATAGATAAGGGATGGGATATGGGATGAAGATATATCTGTTTAACCTTATAGGGGTTGAAGAGTTATTCAATTTGTTTATACTTGTTGTGATGAAGGTTAGATGTCATTTCTTTACATATTTCTTTTCTTTTTCTTTATTATACTTTTTTTTTAATTTTCTTTTTTTCCCCTGCACTTTCTATTCTTTCTTTCCACTCTCTTCTCTTTCTCTAACTTTAGTTTGTATTAGTTTTTACTACTGTAATTAACATTCTTAATGAAATTATATTTAAAAAAATATATATTTGGGTCCCACAATGGCCCCAGAGGCCTTCTAAAGAAAGAAAAGGGCAAGTGGGTACAAGCGGGTGGAGGAGTCCAAAAAGTCAAGATGGTATTGTGATCACCATATTGACTTTTTAACACCCCCCTGCCCCACAGATGCCCCTTTTGCAGCTCAGTATTTGTCAAGGTAGTTTGTACTGGATTTTTCTGGAGCTGTTACACCCAGAAAAGGGTACGGCAAGGGTGAATTTTAGCCCCCCTACTTTTCAATCTATATATTAATTTAGGCTCTTGCATCTTCCGCTCATCACCCTCCAGTGTTAGCAGACTCTGCAATCCCAGCTTTGCTATATGCAGATGACGTCGTAATTTTGTCTCCCAGGTGGGAATGAGAAGGGCGTTGAGGACACTGGCTTCTTTTTGACCAGAAGAACAGCTTGCAATAAATGATCAAAAAACCAAAGTGTGGTTTTTGCACAACACTACTCTAGGAGGCATAAATGGCAAATTAATGGGATCCTAATAGAGGGGTAAATACTTTCAAATATCTTGGGATGCAGTTCCAGGCCTCCTTATTCTGGAGCATACATTTCTCTTTTTGGGCCTGTGTTGCTCAAAGTAGCTCAACTATTTTTAGACTTTTCCTTTCAAAGGGAGCACATTTTATTCCTGCGGCCTACAAGGTCCTTCTTGCTAAAGTTATTTCTCAGCTTCTTTATGGTGTTCAGATTGGTACTTGAATGAAATTTAATACCTGGTGGAAGTTTATAAGAAGATACAAAAGATGCATCAAGAACGCTGCCTTATAACAGTTAGAGGCAGGTTTGGTTTCCATGGGTGCCAGAACCTGGTACTATCTCATTAATTTCTGCTTAAATTATTTTTCCTGCCCGCACTGCTTCTCAGAGACTATTTTGAACCAGCCTGGCCAACAAGAACTAACAGCAGTCTTCAGCTCTCTCTTCTGCCCATTAGGGCTTGAAAACGCCAGGAGTCACCTTCAGCAGAATACTTGAGATTTGGATTTAAAATTAGTCTAAGCCTAGTATGTAATCCCACAGGGCACAGAATTTTTCAAATGGGCATATGCCGTCATTCTGTCTTTCCTCCATTCCAGCGCTGGACCTTCTCCCTGGCCAGGTTGGACACAACACTCTTGGCATCCTGAGGGACAGCACATATGCCCACGTGGGGACAGCTCTGTGGAGTCCCCGAGCCACGTGCTCCTCTGCTGCTCCCTTGACAGGGAATCTCGGAGGGCGTTCGTCTATCCCTTTCTGAAGAAATACCCTGGCAGAGAGTACAAAGCGTATTTGCCACTTCTTCCGTCTGGCTGGGCCCCGATGAAGGCTGCTTGATTCTGGGTCACTATTTCTTATGCTTTTTATTTATATCTATAGTTGTATATGTCTCTGAATGTATCCAACACCTGTATTTGATGTCTGTTGTGTTTTCTGGCTGCAAGGCCATAATCATTAAGACTAAAATTGTACTGGGAGCTCTTTACCTGTAGAGGATGTCTATTCACTCTTTTGCTTCTTTCTTTGGGCAGGAATGTGTCATATTTTACCTGGGCTTTGGGGAAACAGCTGTAATGAAGAATTTTCCTCGAGAACTTATGTTTGGGGGCCTCTTTTGTTGAATTGTGTGTGGTGCACATAAGTATTTACCTCGCTTTGTATGGGCCTCTTCCTTTGCTTTTTGTGTGTGCGCCCTGAATTATTTAACACAATGGTGCAGATGGACTTCTCTGGGTGTGTTTATATTTAGCCTGTGCTTCTCACCCGCCTCCCCCCAAAGAATATGGCTATGCAGCATAGGGAGGAGTTTTATAGGGACATCCAGAAGTTTTGAAATTCAAAATGTTTTAAGCTAAAAATAGCCATTCTTTGTTCCAAGATCAAAATAAAATACCTGTGTTCTAGAAATCTGTTCCTCCTATTCAGAGCACTAAAATTAGATTATTGTTTTATGGATTATTTTTTTAATTTCCAGTCTAGCCAGTGGAGGAGCAACGACTGCCACTGACTCAGCCCAGCTTGGGTGATGTGGGGCGGGGAGAGCAGCAGCGACTTAAGCACAAGGCTCGTAATCTAAGAGCCACTATAGCCTGCCTGGTGGATTTGGAAAAAAGCCAGAAAAATTTGGGCTCAAATACACACAGTGATACAAGGAATTTTAAAGATTAATATTCAGTTGAAATTAGAACTTTTCTTGTTGGGGCTAAAGGATAGACAATTAGAAAAGAGTTACGGATTACTGTTTTTATATATAATTGCGGCGAGATTATTATATGCGCAAAACTGGAAAGACTCTAAAATATCCACAACAGAGGAATGGCTGGTGAAGATGACAGAATTAGCAGAGATGGCAAAACTGATTTGTTTGATTAAAGAAAGGACAACAACTACTTTTATTAGTGACTGGAAACCCCTTATGGGCTTTTCGCTGAAAAAAGGAAAAAAATGAACTTGTGATTTATGGGTTTGATGATTAGAAAGGGTAGACTATGGAAAGGAGGAAATTATGTTGTAACCTTAGAGAGAAAGGATAAAACATGAATGTACTTGTAACTGCTGTTAAGATTGGAAGCTGCTCCTTTATAACTTTTCCTTTTTTTCCTTTTCCCTTTTTTCTTTCTCTTTCTTTGTACTTTTTTCACTTACTTATTACTCTTCTTTACATTCCTTACTTTTCTTTCAAAATCTGTATTTTTTAATTCTTTTAAAATTTCTTTAATAAAAAATTACACACAAAAGCCGCTACAGTCTGTCTTATTGCGGGACACCAAGGTCCAGGACCATTGCCGCAACTCCCTGATGAACCAACTGTTGCTTATAAATGCCAAGACCACCACTAGTACTATCTTGGGATTGTTTGGTGAGCTTGGTGTATGCTTGGTGTATTTTAAAAGACGCTGATAAAAAGATGCTTTTAAATCGTTGCAGTTATTGCTTATGGATATATTTGTAACATTTCAATAAAATTAAAAACCATTCTCTTTGGCAATTTTTCTATATGTTGAATGGCAGGTAGCAGTCAGCATGAATAACCACCCCACCTACTATTGTGGTCATGGGGTGAGAAATGAAGGAGCAAAAGCTATTTCTAAATTCCCATTTTTTCTGTGGTCATAATATTCAAGCCATTCTGAATGTTGTTCCGTTATGTAGAGAGCATAGAGAACGGCCTTGAAGGACAGGTGAAAGAGCTGCTATCAAGGCAACAGTCAGATAAGAGAGGCTTGAGCCAATGCCAAGAAATTAGTTTGAGAAAACGTCTCAGGCAAGCTCCTCCCTAGTTTACCCAAAGATAAACGGAGGGAGGAGGAAGCACATTCAGACTTGCAGGATTCCGTTACTACAGCTACAGGCTGTCCTTGGGTTACGACCACTTGTTCAGCGACCTTTCAAAGTTACGACGGTGCTGAACGAGGGGGACTTACAACCAGTCCTTGAAGTTCTGCCTGTCACAGCACCCCCACAGTCACGTGATCGCAATTCAGGTGCTTGGCAACCAGCTCACACTTACAACGGCTGCAGCGTCCCATGGTCACATGATTGCCATTTGTGACCTTCCCTGCCAGCAAAATCAATGGGAAAACCAGCAGGAAAAGCTGCAAGTTGCTCCCACTTTTTCTCCCAAGGAGCCTTGCCATGGAGTACACGATCCCAGGGATCTTGTACGCCGTAGCACCCCCGCCCACCCACGCTCCATAGGGCCTCATTTATTTGGGCCTCACATATTTGGCCAGGACAGTCATCTCTGAAATGGATATTGGAACAGAAAACTAGGGGTTTAAAAGAGCAGTTTGGTGCTTTGGAGCTCATCTCTCCTTTTGCCTTCTTCTTAGATTTATAAAGAAGTTATTTTGCTTGCCGTAGTTTAGCTTCCCGGACAGTGTTCCTGACTATGTACGTTCACTGTAGCTCCAATCTGGTAAGCAGTCGAACCCTGCTGCGTGGAAACCTTTTGCCCAAACCCCTCACAATAGTCTCAAAATTCCAAAATGGTCCCCTTAGAACAGTGTTGTCCAAACGTGGCCACTTTAAGATGAGCGGACTTCAACTCCCAGAATTCCCCAGCCAGCATGGCCAGCTGGGGAATTCTGGGAGTTGAAGTCCACTCATCTTAAAGTGGCCACGTTTGGACAACACTGCCTTAGAAGGAAAACACTATGAAATAGGTGGTGGCGTACGCAAAGTTCTCATTTGCAAAACCCGGTTCACACAACATACTGTACTCAGGTTAATAAAACTCAGTACTTGTATTCACAAGACATGCTACGCCTAACAAGTAACTTAACATGGATTGACAGAATGGCCTGGTTCACACAAAGTATCAAAGGGTTGGATTCCCACAACACACTGAACTACAAATAACCAATTTAGTCTCCTGCATCCAGTCTTAATGTTGCGTTAATGAAACAACCACCTGATAGTTGGCCATTAGACCATTGTGGGACAGCTGAACCCACAGTTCTGGATGCCGCTTGGCATCCCAAAACGTGTTCAGCAGTCAGTTGCCTGCAGCACCCAGCCTGCCAGCTGTTCTTCAGCCTCCCCGCCATTCCTACGTTGCCATGCCAACCGCGAGCCCTTTTCCAGACTCAGCTCCGTGTAGCACCAAATGCTTCTCTCTGGGAACAGCAGCCAGCAGCACAGAAAGTTCCTAAAAGCTACAAAACGGCCGATGCCCGCTGAGTTCTTTGCGTTCCCCCAGCAGAAAACAACCCATCGAGTTTTCAAGGGAAGCTGAGAGGAGCCAGAGCGCAGGCGACCCCTTTCTCCATCCCAGCCAGAGAAGACAGGCTACAGACCTGTGAAGCGGATTTCAGTTGACTGCAAATCAGCCAAGAGTCACTTGTCACTCAACTAAACACCAGATATTTGCTTTCTATTAACTTCTCTCCCTTTAAAGAGTGTCCATCTACCTTTACATTTGGCACTGGGGCTCTGAAAGAAATTGTCTTGGGAACAATTTCTTGAGAAATGTCTTCTCTTTGTGGAAGAGAAAAGTCTTGATGCCTAGAAACAGTGACCTTGGAGCTCTGATTTAGCCTGGACATGCTGACTGCTGACCTTGGGGCTTTTCCTACACAATTCCTGATGGGTGGAAATTCCCTTGAACATGCAACATGTCTAAAATCCATAGGATAAGGATCAAAATGGGAGCCTCCATTTTTCTCCACCCAACATACTTGAAACATGGGACAAGAGTTGCTCAGCTGACCTTCCTCATGGTAATGTCCCTGCACTCTGACTGACTCCAACCCAGTGTGGGATCTACACCCCAAAGCCAACAGATAAACAGCTGCTACTTCCCATTGTTAACCACTGTTAATTTTTTTTTCTTTTTTTGGCGGGGCTGCCTTCAAGTCAGCTTTTGACTCTTGGCAACTACCTGGACTAGTCCCTGCAATTTACTTGGCAAGATTTTTCAGAAGTGGCTTGCCCTTGCCTGCTTCCTAGGGCTGAGGCAGAGTGACCGGCTCAACGTCACCCAGCTGGCTTTGAGCCTAAGGTGGGACTAGAACTCAGGGTGTCCTGGTTTCTAACCTGGTACCTTAACCACTACAACCAAACTGGCTCTATTTTTAACTTAGATTCCCTCTAATATGCTTTATTGGTAGAAAAGTCTTCAGGCTAGTATATTTGCTAGGTTGTTTTTAGTAACTGCATGCTCATGACCAGGTAGACATGGGTCATATTTCAAATTCTTGTTGCATCTGGCAGACCAGTGGTGGCAGAAACCCTACGCTCAGCCCCATACAGCCCCATAACTCCTTTCAGCTAAAGAGAAGCAAGATCTGTCAAGAAGAACAATTTCTATTTGTCAATGGGCCATCTGTCATAGAAAGCGATAGTTTGGTTAACCATGGTCAGTTTAATGAACTGCAACTGGCTAAGTTTGTGGGATACACTGCAGTATAAATGGCCACATACAAACTACCATAGCAGGATTTACACAACAGGCGAGCCAAAATCACACAAACCACATTATGGTTTAACCGCATCATACAACAGCTCCTGTCCTGCCCCCCCCCCGCCCCGCCAACATTACTGCAAGATCTACTTAGTTTGTTTCCAAATTCTCAGAATATTAGGCCTATGTTTTCAAGCTTATATCCACAATCCAGAGATTTATATTATTAAAAAGAACCACTGAGGTTGTAAAAATAAGTCTCACACATTCCTTTGCAGGGGTCCAGGAAACACATCTATCCCCACTTACTTGGAAGCCAGACCCACTGACTTACAGGCCTCATTAGTGTCAGATGGGAGACCACCAGGAGATTCTGCGGCTGTAGGCTGAAAGTAAAACAAACAACAAAAAAGATCCCACAAGAAGTCAGTTGCAAGCCCCATCCACGTTACTGTCAAGGAACCACCTGGCCACGTTCATGAAGTCACCTTTGACACAAAGGAGACTTTACTTTTTATCCATTATCCTCAGAATGACTCCCCAGTAAACCTGCACAGTCATAGGTCAGTCACAATGATCAGAACTAATACAGGAAGGGATTAAGTGAATCATTTTCATTGATCTACAGCATTCACCAAAAGATCAGCCAAGCCTGATTAGAACGAGTGCTTAGTTACTGCTTAGAAAAGACTCAATCCTATCACTTTTTCACATCCAAGAAGCTGGTGATGGCCGAGGGCACCGCCTTTTGGTGCAAAAAGGACAAAGGCAGAGGAAGACCTGGGCAGGAAGCAAACAGCCTTTCCCTGCCCCGCTTCCCGGCCCCAGAGAAGCCCTGCAGGTCCGCTCCATTCGCCCCCGGGCTCTGTTGGGCTGCACGGCACAGGGGCCGACCCGCCTTCCCATCTGCTTCACCCCTGGCCAAACAAGGCTCCCGGCAACAAGAGCCTCAGCCGGCTCTCTGCAGCGGCTTTGACATCTGGAGGCCTCAAACTCAGGAATCCCAACCCGCCTTGCATGGGGATTCTGTATCTACAAGGCTAAAAAAAGCACAATTAATCTGTATTTATGCAGCTCCCCCGCCCCCCCGCCCCATCTGCTGGAATGAAGCAGAGCCCAGGATCCTCTCCCTCCGAGCCCCGGATTCTGCTCTCTACCTGCAAGCTTATTTCCAGGGCACAGGAGGTTGGCAGGTTCTCCCTACCCTTGACTAAGCCTATCCGTCTATTGATTTTAATCAGATATTGATCTGAAGCCCCTTTTATTGCTCATCCTCACACTGAAGGACTGGGGGACACACACACATACATTCAAGCATGTAAATCTGATTTCATGTTAGTGGTTTTCCACAGGCTGAGGCACAAAACTTGAACATTTTGAACATGGTGATGGAGAGGGAGACCCCTCGTTTCGTTGCGCTTGCCATCTTTTATGTTTATCTTTTATTGATCTGATTGTTATTTCTTTGTTTAATTGTGAGCTGCGCCAGAATCATTGAGAGTCAGGCAGCACACAAGTTTAATAAATAATAATAATAATTATTATTATTATTATTATTATTATTATTATTATATTATTTTGAACCCCTAGCAGCAAGCATTGATTTATAAATAAATGTGCATGCAGTATAATCCTGCATAGGAGATACTGTAAATCAGGAAAAAACCCATGGCTTCAAATGTTGCTTTACACTAAATTGCAGGGGTGATTCTGACTGTTTGATAAGGGGGACACGGTTTCTGTGTTTTTCACCTTTGACGAAAACATTCAGCAGATATATAATGAAGATGATGCAAAAGTATTTCTTTCTAGTCCGGACCAGCATAAATAACTTCTGTGCATGTGCTCTGCAGGGCTCTGGACAGGAGGCAGAGTCCTGTCCAGGGGAAGGTCCTCTTAGAAGTCAGGCACAGCATCCGAGCAAGAGGGTAGATATTTCCAAGCCGAGGCCCGGCTTCAGCCAGGTTTCCGGCTGAAGAGTGGCCAAGCTGGCAAGAAGCCCGCTGTCTCTGGCGAGAACAGGAAGCTGTCTAAACACCTGTTACAGGACAAGAAGTAGCATCAGGGAGCAAAGAAGGGGGCAGGTCACACAAGCCCGCAGAGAAGGAGGAGGGCACGCTCCAAAACTGAGGAAAAATATCCCAGGCAGGAAAAGTGGGGCATTTCTTTCTATGTGACCCTCTATCTTCTCTTACGAAGCATGGATTCCCAGGCAGCGCCAACCAAATGCCTGCCCCTTTTGCTTCATTGCAAACGCCTCTGTGATTCTTCCGGCTTCAGGAAGCTGGTGGAACGGTGTCCCCCTCCTCAAAGCCTGGTATCAGGGGAGCAGAAAATGCTTCCTAATGCAATCTGAGCCGAACCTGAGGTGGCAGCTGTCCAGCTTTGATGCCTGGGTCAGAGAAACCGCTGCCGTGCCCCCGGGCAAAGGCTGGATGGTCCCGCCAGCTCCGAGGGGGCTGATTCGGGCACCCCTTCCCTGCCGGCCAGAATTCCATTTCTCCTCCTCCGACAACCACCTGTGGCGGGAAGGCTGCCGCGGTGCCGGGTCTGGCTCAGAGGCGCAGGCGGCCGCCCGCGACGCCGAACTTCTGCAGGAGAAGGAGCAACTTGGGCTTTGCCGCTCGGCGAGGCGCGTTTCAGGCGCGGCGGAATCCCGGACAGGCACAGGGCAAAGGCGGCGCGAGGCGTTAAAGGGCGAAGCCGCGAGGACCGGGCCTGCCCACCCCGCCAAGGGTTAAAAATGCAGCATATCTGCTGCTCCATCTGAAGAGTGCAAAGGTGGGCTTGCTTCTCGGCCGTGGCGGAGAGCCGCGCAGCCCGCCCCGCACGCCCCTGGAGCGGCCGGGGCGGTTGCGGGCGCCGCCAGCGCCGCCGCCGCCGCATCCCGCTCCTGGCGCGGCGGAAAGTGAAGCATCCGCGGCAAACCTGCGGGAGGAAGCGGCGGCGGCGGCGGCGGCCGGGCGCGGCCGGGCGGGGGACAAGGCGCGCGAGCCGCGCCGCGCCGCGCCGCTCGATCGCGGCCGGAGCCCGGCAAGGCGCGGTCCCGCCAGCCCTCGTCCCCTTCGCCGCAGCGCTGCCGGCTCGGACCGGCCGAGCGAGCCGGCAGGTCCTTACCTTGGAGACCGTCATGCAGAAAGTTCTCTCGGCGACGCGGGCGGGCTCTCCGGCGGCCAGCGGGGAGGCCGGGCGCCTTCCTCTCAGTCCCCGAGCGCGCGGGAGGGGGCTGCCCCAGAAGCCGCGGCCGGCGCTCCCCTGCGGAGGAATCGGCGTCAGAGGCTGAAAGCCGAAGGACCACCCCCCGCCCCCGCCCGCCCGCCCCCTCCCCGCCAGCCGATCACGCCGTCCTGCCTTCGCCGGGGGAGCCGGACGGGGGCTCGGCGGCGGCGGCGGCGGTGGGGCGCGCACTGCCGCTGAAGCCCGCGGAGCTCCGCCGGCCCTCTGCGGCCCCAGCGGGGCGGGGAAGGCGGCGCCCTCCGCGCCCAGCGCTCCGCAGCCGCCGGCGCCGCCTCCCGCCGCCGCCTGCCTTGGGTGGGTCTCTGCGCCGGCCGGCGGCGCGGACAGCGGAGCCCGGGCGGCCGCGCGACCGGCACCTCAAGGGCCGCACGTGGCCGCCGCTGCCCCTAGTCCAGGGGCCGGCGGTGTCTCCCGCGGGCGCAAAGCCGGGCGGCGCCGGCGCCAAGCCGGCAGCAGCCTCTGGCCGGGAGCAGCCTTCCTGCCTCCCGAGCGGAGGCGGAGAGGCACCCGCCGCCGGCCCTCCGCGGAGCCCTGCGTCCCCGGGGCAAAATCCGGGTAAGGGCGAGGGAGGGAGCGGCCCCTTCCCGCTGGGGGGCTCGCGGGGGGCCCGGCCGGCAGCCGAGTGATACCGGGAGGGCTTCGGGGTCGCGAGTGCTCGGCGAAGGCGGGCCCGCCTGGCCTCCCCGCGCCGGCTTCGTGCCCAACTGCGGCTATTCAGGGCTCGCAGAGAGACGCCCGGGGCGTCCAGGAGGTGCCGAGGGCAGGGAGCCCCCGCCCCGCGCCCCCGCCCTCGATCGGGTCCGCGGACGGAGACCCTGCCGGCCTCCGGGCCAGAGCGCGCGGGGTCTCCCTCCCCCGGACCGGATGGCCGAGCCGCCTCCCCACCCCCGGCTTCCCTACATCAGCTGGTGGCATCAAAGTGGGAAGCGGGGCTGCGGGGTCCCGCGCGGCTCGAGTGGGCCGCTGAAGCACGGTTCGCCGGCCCTTTCCGTCTGCAAGGCGGGGGGGGGGGCGGTGAGAGGCCGCCTGGACCTGGCGGGCGAGGGGGACAAGGGGCGTCCTTTTCTCACAGAGCGGGGAGCGGGTCCGTGTGCGGAGCGGGGGGGGGGGCTGAGCCTCCTTTGGCAGCCGCGAGGAAAACGCCCCGCGCCTGCCTTCGCGCGCGCCCCAGTGACGAGCCTTGGCTTCGGAAGCCCCGGGGCCCGGCCCTGCAGCAGGAGGCCCGCGAGGCCCGGGCTGCCCCCGGACGCGTTGCGTTCTTCGCGGCGTGGCCCTCGGAGGCTGAGTTCCACCGCGGGATGCAGCGCGTGTCAGTTCAGGAAGCGCTAGAATGGGGGGGGCTAGATGCTCCGATTGGCACTTGGCAAGACACGACGAAAATTGGGTTGCCAACAGGGCAGCGCTGGCAGAATCTCCCACAAGAGAATGCTTCCAGCTCCCGACTTCCACCTTTTTCTGTATTCCCTCATCCCTCCCTGTCTTGCCCTGTTGCTAGTGCTGAGGGCAGCGGGTGGACTTAAAAGCTTATGTCAAAAATATACCACATGAGAATACAGTGTTAGAAGGAGAGGAAAAACATTTTTTTTTGTTTAGCTTGAATAAAATATATGCAGAATCAAACATCAGTTACATCTTCCAAATTAAACTCACAAACTTTAATATCAGTTTGGGCAGTCAGTTTTGGGGTCAGACTTTAAAGTACTTCATACCTTGTTTTTCCACACTTAAACATAGCTGGTCTGGACTCAGAAATGCCTTCCGCCCCTCTGGGTCACCGAGAGGGCCGTGCCCACTGAAATGGGCAAGTCACAGAGGGGTCAAGCTTTACATTTGTATTGTTTTACTTTTCTCCTTTCTTCACTATGCAAAAGTGAAGACTGTCCATGGAAATTAGTAGAGAAAGCCAAATTTGATTATTTCGGTAGCTAGGGAACAACAAGAAATACTTCCTTCCCTGACTTGCACAATGGATTAAGAAGTCCTTCAATTCTCATTCTGCACAAAGGATACAACTAGTCCTCCAATTTAGGGTTGCTCCAGGTCGTGGCCTTGCATGCCCTTGCCACTCTGGTACTCCAATATACCCTGAAGAAAGGTTTGGGTGCCCCTGGCAGTTTGGCTCTTTGTGTGCACAATTCTAACCATCTCCTTCTATTCCTGTTTCCTCTTTTGTAGTCAGCCAGGGATTATTGCTTGAATTAATTAGCACCAATTAATTGATTGAGGCAACCCAGCTTGTTTTTCTTCCCTTTGGAGAGACAAGTCAGGAGAACAGAGAAGAGTGGAGGGGGGAGCTGTGCCAAGTAGGATATGCTCTCTCCAAATGGCTTCCATGCAGTAAACTCTGATGGGAACCTCTGAGCCTCCTTTAATCTGCCTGGGTGTTAATGGGAAGAGCATCATGTCCCCTTCAGCACATGGTGCTTGAAAGACGCTGAGCTGTCAACATGATTATTAAGACTGCTCCATGTTAAAATGCTTGAATGCATGCAGTCCTACGGCCTCACCTTTCCTCTGATGCTGCAGCTAGAAATGAATGTTTAGAAAGAAAAGCCCCCATTCCGGGGGTTTTTACAGGGCTTGTCCTCCCTCTCTTCAGCAAGCCTTTGGTACTTACTGCTACGGAAAATGAAGTAGCCATCATCATCATCATTTTAAAAAAAAAAAAACAGTTAAAATGGTGCTCAGATACACCCCAGAAATTGATGGGATGATTTCAACTCAAGTCCAAGGCAAGACAAACCCAAGCTTTGACTGCAAATCCCAGGGGAGCTGATACTGAACCATTCTCTGGTGACGTGCAGCACCAAAACCAGGTGACATATTCCTCATAGGTTAGAGTTGGAAGTGAAACTGGATCTGGAAGTATGGGAAAATTGGCCTTTGGCATAGAAAGCAAAGATGGCAACAGACGAACAAGGGTCTCCCGCAGAATTCAATGTTTGTAGAAATACCATTTTTCCAACAAAGACAACACTGCTGGAGATTGTCCCAGGGAGATTGAAGTCAGACTGGTAGAAGAACTCGTCAATCAGCCAAAATAAGAACTGTCGTGACTATGACTCAAGTCATGAATGTCTTCTTGCCAAATTCCAACATAAACTAAAGAAAGAAGGCAAAATCAAGCCAATGAGGTATGATCTGAGTAATATTTTATATGAGTATGCTGCGAAGACAGAGAACAGTTTTGAAGAACTACATTTCATTAAGAATGGCTGAAAAGCTTTGGATTGAAATGTGCCACTGAAGACGAAGCTATTAAAAACAATCCGTCATTGAGGGGGACCTGCAATTTGACAAATAATACAGAAAAGCAAAAGAAGGAGAAGTGGTTGTCTACTGAAAATAGTTGAGGAAAAGGAAAAAAGCAAAAGGCAGCAAAACATTTGTTTAATTAGCACTAGATTCCAGGGAAGAACAAGGTGAGACAAGGAATTGTATTATTTAATTATTAATAATAAATTATAATAAACATATATTTTATTTATAAGATATAAGATATATAAGATATACGATAAAATAATAAAATAAAATATAATAATATTTATTATCTAAATAAGCAGTGCAAAGAAATTGAGGATAGCTGTCAAATGAGAAGGACAAGAGATTTATGTAAGAAAATTAAGTCAAAGCTATTTTTAAGCAAAACTAGACAACCCTGTGACCCATTGGGTCATCCTTTGAGAAAAAGGTAGTGCAGTCTGATGTGATCAGAATGGACATTAAATTTTAGGCTGCCCATATTTTTTTACCCCAATGTTGGACAGTCCTGTGATCATCTAAGAAGAGTATATATCATAAATAGAAAAATAATTGTAGTGGCAAATGAACTTTAATAGTAAGTCAATATTTACTTACCTAAACAGATAAAATGACCACGGATGGGCCGAAACGCAGCGGGAGTGACTTCCTGCTGGCTTCCTCGTTGACTTTGCTTATGGGAAGCTGGCGGGGAGCATCAGAAATCACAATCACGTGACCGTGGAGATGCTGAAACGGCCACAACTTGGAAAATAAGACTGGTCTGAACGTCATGGAAATTTCAATTCCACAGGAGTAATGGGTCCTGGATTTTTTATACGTTCTTTAAGTTAGCAAATTTTAGGTACCTTGATTCAAAAATTGTTGCGGTATAATGCACCATTTGGGCTAACTTGAGGGTACAAACAGATAAACACAATGAGAGTTTTAGTAGCATATAGATTTGGAACACTAAAAGACAAAGCAAGGATCTTATGGAAAAAGAAGATTAAAATTAGATGGTGCAAATATACAGAAGAACAACACAAAAAGGTTCCAAAAACTGATACGTATGAAAGTATGATCACTAAGCTAGAGCCAGATATTTTGAAAAATGGAGTTAAATGAACCCCCAGAAATATTGCCAGCAAGGGCACAGGAGCTATTTAAAATATTGCATGGTGATGTTGTTGCTCCCAATTTGTAAGCAGTTGTGGAAAACAGCAGTGGCCAAGACACACTGGGAAAAATAATATGCATTCCAGCATTGAAAAAGGGCAGTGCTAGAGAATAGTCAAGATGACTGAATAACCGCACTTACCTCACATGCTCAAGAATTTGCAACCCAGACTTCAAAAATAACATGCTGGCTGGGGAATTCTGGGAGTTGAAGTCCACATATCCTAAAGCTGCTAAGGTTGAGAAAGACAACAAGAAGAAATTTAATACTAGAAGAAGTAAAACTAAGCTGTTCACTGATAACAATGCTAATAAGTATTTTGGGCACATGATGGGAAGTGAGAATCAGAAGACCTGATGCTTGGAAAATTCAAGGCAATTGCAAAAGAGGCTGGTGGAAGAAACAACCACAGATGACTAAGGATAAGCTTCGTGAATTCAAAGAAGCAGTTACTGGCAGTCTTGGCCACCCTGAGTCCAACAGGCCACAAAGCACCAGGAATGACTGCATAAGGGCTGGACAATCAGGTGCTCTTGAAATGTTTTTGGACAGCAAGTCCCAGAATCTTCCATCAGGAACTGATGGAATGAAAATCTGGAGGACAACAGGTGGCCTATCCACGCCACGTATGGAAAACGGATCCAGAGAATTAAAACTCCTGATGTCCATTTTTTCCCCAGAAATTGGAAGTCAGGATATTGGTTCCCTAAAAAATCAATATGAACTTCCAGGATCACCCTAACTTTTCCATGAACATTCCTGCACAGAAGAAGAGGCTTAGCAGAGCTGTGTCGATGAAACTCCAAATTTAGCCAGAAACCCTGGAGAGCTGTTGCCAGCCAGGGTTAGCCTGTGTTTGATGCCTCCATGAGTGGTGCAAATTCTATATTCAGATTTGGGGGGCTGAAACGTTTTCCCCCCTTTGGTCTGGTTCCTTCCTCTCCATTCTGCTTGATGTTGTAATATACTCCTCTGTTGCTAGGTGGCAATACAGTTTTGTTTCTCGTCTTTTACTATACAGTACATCGGCTGTAGCATCTCAGGGCATAAGCCTTTATTTTTCAACATACCTTGACTTCTCCAGTTTCTGGGAGACAAGCAAAAATTAGTATTCAAAAGAATAGAAAATGGCTTTGAAAAACACAAATTTTGCATGCTCTGAAACTACTTGTATGTAGCTCCAAGGATACTGCGAACATAAGCACATCTTTACCTTATTTATTTATTAATTAAATTTCTATAGCGCTGTAAACATTGTATCAGGTGAAGGATGTAACGTTGGTTCTGGGATCCATCATGCACTGCCTGCCAGTCAACATTGTGGGGAGTCTAAACCTCCATTATTGAAATTACTACTTTTGTGAGACCGGAGGATGCCTACAACCCGGTCCCACAGCAACCGTGCCCCTTAGTCGGCCTATATTTTTCTTAGTGCCTGTGTGTTTCCCAATACAAAATTGAGTCATTTTGCTTAAAAAAATTGATACAAATAACCAAACAATTAAAACGTTTAGGTGATATTTATTATATGATACTGGAAATGTATTTAAAAGTGTGGGGTATTTGTATGAGAGAGACGTGTTTTACGATACAAGGCGTACTCCAGCTACTATTACTGAGTAAAACAGAAAAGGTCTCAGGGCACCTTAAAGACTAATACCTTTATTATCATACAAGCTTTTCCACACTCTGTTCGAGGCACCACATGCACGCTTATGCTGTTAAGAGATTTGTCGGTATTAGTTTCTGCTGCAATAAATTAATGTATAGTAGAGGTAAGAACATTCTCCTTAAATAAGAAAGGCTTCAGTTTGGTGGGCTTTGCGACTCGAAGCAGCCCAGACTAGCATCGCTGTGACAACAGAGTAGAATCTGTAGTTTAGGAGTCCCGAGCTGGCCTTTTCCGCATCCTGGGCTTGGCATCTGCTGAGTGTCTCCTCCACAGACAATCCGTGCCTTGTCGAAGTCTGCAGTGACACCAGTCGCCCTGCCTGGCATCGGGTGAAATAATCGCTCCTTTGAAAAGCTGGCGAGGTTGCCCACAGCTCCCCCTGATGGGCAAGAGCGGGATTTGTCGCTGAGGAAAGCAGGGCAGTCCAGCACCCACATTCTCCAAGGGCAGGGATCACTCCCCGTCCTTCCCACTCTGATCTGCACACGCCCTTCATCCTGTTATCTTTATATCAAAGCTACTTTTGACTCTTCATCTGAGTGCTCGTCCCTGCCCTCCTACCCTGTAAAATAGGAACACAAGCATGGAAGTCTCCAAACTTCTAACGAAGTCAACAGACAGGTTCACTATCAGATTAGATTGGAGCGTGCTTTGTTTGGTATGAACTTAGCCATTGTGGTTTGGGCACCATGAAATATGACTTAGGACGGTGTATGAATCCAGCTAAGGGTGCTTTGTTCAACAGGCGTAACAAGTTTTAACAAGGTTGTTAAAACTTAACAAGTTTTTAACTTGTCAACAAGCTAACAAGTAAAATAAGTTCAAGTTGTTAACATGGTTGTTAAAACAACCCGTGGCTTAACTCAGTGGTCATCAGCAGGGCCCCTCTGTCATAATTCCATTCCCAGAAGGAAACTGAGCTGAAGACTTTTCATTTCAGTGAGATCTGTTTCTTCTGCTTCTGCTGGAACAGTTTTGAGGCTGTCCCTGGCTTGATCCCTTTCTCAAGCCAGCGCCCCTCCCTGGGGAAAACGGTCCCCTGGCCCTTGCGATGGCCTTACGGCCCTGCTCCTTTGACCGCTCTCCAGAAGAGGAAGCTGTTCTGCTCTGCTCTGCTCTGCTCTGCATGGGGGCCGGCAAGAATAACGGGTGCTTCCTGCCACGTCAGTGGGCCGGAGGCTGAGATGGGGCAGGGCCCCTTCCGGTGACTGCAGCTCAGCGTGCTTTGTTTGCCAGGGGCCGGTGAATCGGTTTGGCCTTATCTGCAAATGAGCTTGGAGCTCCGGCCGGATGCCAGGAATCCCAGGATTCTGGCAGGAAACAAAGACCTCGCTGACATTGTCTCATCTCTCCGCTTGTCTCTGTGGAAGTCAGTGGAATGATCAGCCCTCCTTCCCTTAAGACGAAGTCACAAAGGCATCTCACATTCCAGCGGTGAATACTTTGAAATAGCCTTTTGAAAATTTGGTTTGACAGCATTTTAAAACTTCTCGGTAAAGGTTCAGGAACTAACACATTCACTTGCTAAATCTAGCACTTTAAAATCTACATGCCTTGGTGCATGTTTCAATGCTGCTTGATCACAGTGTTTCCTGGACTATTTACAGCAGGGTTCCTCAACCTTGGCCACTTTAAGATGGGTGGACTTCAACTCCCAGAATTCCCCAGCCAGCAAGGCTGGCTGGGGAATTCTGGGAGTTGAAGTCCACCCATCTTAAAGTGGCCAAGGTTGAGGAACCCTGATTTACAGTACTAGTACTGTACTAGTACTAGTAACATATACAAATGCATCAGTTAACTGCAATGTAAAACAGAATGGAAAAAAACTCTGAACTGGTAAGTATTCCAGGGATTCCTAAATTCTGTAAGCTTTTGACCAGTACAGCAGAAATACAAAATTGCATCCCCCCCCCGCCCCGTTTTCCAAAGAAGAAAGCCCCCTGCAGTACTCAAAACGGGCAAGAGAATATTTAGGTTGAAATGCTCCATGCTCCATGTTTGGGAGGGTGGGGGCAAGGGCTGGGGAAAAGATGCTTTAAATCCTCAGTATCTCCAACCACAACCACTTGAAGAACTTTGGATTTTTGACATTGGGGAACTACCATCTGAACTGAAGCGATGCTGTCCTCATATATCCACTCACCATAAACCCAACATACAGCATTTCATTAGGCATCAACTATGGTTCGATTTGGGATGCCAATATCTTAAAATGGAATTTAGGAGAATGTATAAAGCTTATCAACAACGCGTCTCCCAGAATCACTGCCAATTGCTTCCTGACATCAAAAGCTGCTATAAAACACTCTGAAAGAGGAAAAAACACAAGGCCATTAAGGGAACGTGGGTAACATTGCTTGATGCAGTGAAGGCCGAGAACCATTCCCTTTTCTGGCATATTACAGCAATGGGACTGAGGGAACTACCTTAAAAGTGAAGTAATTATGTCCCAATCATGGGTGGGAAGAACATTTTAGTAGGTTAATATTGGGAACAGGAGAGCCAGTTTGGTGTAGTGCTTAAGGCACCAGGCTAAAAACTGGGGAACTGGATTCTAGTCCTGCTTTAGACACAAAGCCAGCTGGGTGACCCTGAGCCAGTCACTCCCTCTCAGCCCCAGGAAGCAGGCAATGGCAAACCACTTCTGAAAACATTGCCAAGAAAACTGCAGGGACTTGTCCAGGCAATCGCCAGGAGTCAACACTGACTCGGCACCCCCAAAAAGTGTGGGAGCAGACTGAGAACGCAATATGGGCACTTCCTTTCTCTCCACGCTGTAGCTGTGCTGTGGTCTCCTGCAATTCACGCACCATTCATGGAGTTGTCCTAATGTTTTTCAAAGCAGGAAGTTGCCTTTTCAAAACTGTTAGAAACAAGCCAGAGCCTTTATTTTAACAGCGCCTGCCATTAGCATCATCATCTGGTTTGGATTATAGTAGATCTCATCCTTGTTTGGTTTGGGAACTGAAATAAAAATTCACAGTTGTTTCTACTTGTGCCAAGTATGAGCTGAATGCAATGAACAAACAGCTTAAATGGCTCTCAAAAGACACATGTGGGTGTTGTTCGTTTGTCCTCTTTGGGGAGAAGACAGACAGAGCAGCCCTCGGTTTTAAGGGAGAATGTATCAGAAGCTTGGCTATCTTTCTTCCCCCTTGCTCGTCTCAAGAAAGCTCAGTGTTAGTCTCGTAATAGCCATGGCAGAAAGAGAACCCAGTTTCTCCCAATGTTCCCCATTCCCATAAAGCAGAATTTGCTTGAAGCAACCGCTGAAGTTTCCTTCTTGTAGGATGCAGCTGTCTCTAATTTGTTCTTGCAGATGATAGAGTCTGCCGTCTGGATTCCTGACCATGGAATGTGTGTATTAGATGAACATCCGCCACTTCATCCTTCCACTGATGGTCAGGGTTCTCTTGAACTTGAGTAGCAAAGAGACTGTCAGAAACTCACAATCTCTGCCTGAAAGCAACAACCTGCTTGTCACTATCGTTTAATTTGGGGGAGTACACTGCATCTAAAGATGGAGGTTCCGCTAGTTATGAGAAGACCCATCCTGTGTATATTTTCATAACCCCTTTTAAAAATAGTATTGATCCAAACTGCTGGCCCTCCACATCACATAAGAAACCACCTTTTACAAGATCGTTCCACTTCCCTCCACCCTTTCAATACAGCCTCATAGGAACTTCCCAGCATTTCAGCCAAATGCTGTCGGGGGCTGAACAGGGCTGATTTCTTTGCTCTGCCACTGAGCAACAGTCTGTGTTGGGGGAGTGATGCACATGAGGTTTATTTAGCGTTATTTAAAAAAGTATTGTGACAATAATTCTACAATGGAGGAGGAGGAAGAGGTTTAGTTGGTCCCAGGCTACCCATTCACTGCGTGATCCTGAGTCTCCATATATGTAATGCAAAGTGGAGACAAATTCTGTGCTACTGTTTTACATCTGTTTTTAAATTTTTAAGTTAATCATGTAAGTTAATAATTAAGTTCTCCAAGAAAGCAGGAATTGGTGGGAAACAACTTGCTGAGAACTGCACGGATACATTTGCTCCAATCTTGATAAAGACGCAAACACTGGGATCTAATTAAAGCTGTGCTCCCTCCCTAAGCCAAGGAAAAGCAGCACTTACTGGCTTCAGCTGGAATCTGTGCCGCCTGAGGCCTCTGTGCCCCCTCAGATACAGGTCCAGCAGACGATGCTTCTGCTCTGGCCAGGGTGAAGTTCGCCCGATGCCCACTGGATTCTTGGGGAGGGCAAGGAGGCCCCCTAGCGGCCACACGGTGCCCGAGACAGGAGCGGATGCCAAACGTCCATAAGTAAAGTTGGCAGTTTGTTCCTTTTCAGGCCCTGCAGTGCTACAAAAAAACACAGCTTGTTCTCCGGGATGCCTGGACGGGGAGCTGAAAAAGGCACTCTAACTATGGTGTAAAACAAATGGGAAAGTTCAGGATGTTGCTGTTCCACATTCATCCCCTTCCCAGCCCACAGATGAGGCTGCAAAGCAGAAGGGAGTGTTCTCCATAATTCACACAGTAGTCCCAGGTCCAAACACAGCAGAGGGTCCCTGCAGAAGACAGTCATATAGCCAGGTTCAGCCTAGAGTTCATCAGTCAAGTGCAGGTTCAGCAGCAAAGAGCAAACAGCTCCAATGTAAGGTCAGTGTCAAGTCTGGGATGAAACATTATCAGTACAATACCCAGATACACGTCTCACCAAGGCCAGGACAGAGATGTGGTGGAAGTCCCAGCCTGATATCTGGAGTCTGGAAGGATCTGGATGGGGAGAAACAGACTGAAGTTGAATCCCAACAAGACTGAGCTGCTGTTTCTCCAGAAAGCGCCTGGCACTCTCCCTCCTCCGCTGGCACCTTTGGAAGGCTAGCGCTCCCTTTGAAAGAGCAGTGCCCACAACTTGGGGGGGGGGGGTGTCTTCCTAGACTTATGGCCACTGCTGGATAGGCAAGTGGCTGGAGGCCTTTGGCTGGGAACCAACTGCAGATATTTCTGGAGGAGGCCCAGGCTACAGTGACTCCCACCGTTCTCACATTATGATTAGATCACCACAGTGCACCTTGGAAGACTGTTCAGAAGATGCAGTTGGTGCAAAATGCAGCTGCTCTCCAGGTAAAACAGGTGTGCTGCTGGTGCTGCCCTGGCTGCCAAAAGTTGCCAGGTATAATTCCAAGTTCGGTTTTGGACGTACAAAGCCCTATTCAAAGTGGATCCAACCTGTTTGGTGCGTTCATCCCAGGGATATACTGCAGATTCCTCCTCCACAGTAGATTCAGGGGAGAGCAAGGAATGAGTGTTTCTCTTTGGCAGCGCCCACCCTTTGGAGCAAAGACCTTCATGCCCGTGGAAGGATGCCTGGAAAGTAACACTACACGAAGGGCATTTAGCACTTGGCATTTGTCAAGGGTTATTTTTATTAGTTTTAATTGTACTGTCAGTTGGAATTGGGTGGCATCAAAATAATAATAATAATAATAATAATAATAATAATAATAATAATAGTGCTGAAGTTATGGTTTTATTGGGTATAGTTTTGTTATATTGATTTATTGCATTTATGCACCTCTGTGAATTCATATGGCATATGATAGTATAAAAATAGAGTGAGTAAATAAATAAATATCATGAAAATGTGGCAGAAAACAGTTGCTGGGGTATGTCTGTGTTGTGGCTTGGTGCCAGTGGGGAAGGGCCCTATGATGAATCTGATTCACTGAAATGTCACGAGAAGGCAATCTTTTTCAAAGATTAAGCTATTTAGAAGACATTTTTAAAAACAACCCCCCCAGTCTCCTTTATTCTAAGCTATAGGGATATTTTTCACACCTAATCCGCTTTTTCTTTAAATAATGTATAGCTTTTAAAAATTGACAGCGAGCAAGAAATAAGAATGATTCAAAGTCTGCTGAAATTCATTCCAGTGGTGAAAGGATGGGTGTTGGAAACAAACCATACCAGTGAACCTCCGTCTCTCCCTGACAATGAAGAAGAAGAGAACTGGGGGGGGGGGCAGGGGAGATCATGCTGAACGAATAGCCCCCAGTCTGTCATTTCTCATCACTTTCCCATCAGTTCATCCAAAGAGAAGAGTCACGAAGGTGGGAGATATTTCTGTCTTAGAACCAACCTAAATGCTGCAAAAGGTCTCTTTGCTTCCTTTAGATCAGTGTTGTCCAAACTTGGCCACTTTAAGATGAGTGGACTTCAACTCCCAGAACTCTGGGAGTTGAAGTCCACTCATCTTAAAGTGGCCAAATTTGGACAACACTGCTTTAGATCCTTCTCTGACCCAGAAGTCACAGCCATTTCTGGTACAGCCAACATGGAGGTGGAAAACAGGCTTCAGCCAGGAGGTATCATGATGTCTTGTGGGCTGATATGATCAGGAGGGATATAAATCTATTAAATAAATGCATGCAATAAATTAGACTGTAGCAAGCTAGCAGCACGAAGAAGCACCCTGCAGGATGAAAACCTAAATTTTTGCTCCACGATATCTAGAGGAGTGCCCTATAAGCCTCTTGCATCAAAAACTACTAAGGATGTTGTGGCCTCTTCTATACAAAAAAGTTGTTATGGCCTAAAATGCTCTTGGCAAACAAACTTTAAGCATATTGGCTGGGGCCACGCATTGCATGAGGCCATCGGGTAGTTCTGGGGCACCCACGGGAATGTTATAAAAGTCAGATTGCCACCCTAACCATGGGATCAAAGCCCTGCCTGCTTTTAATATGCATCACACCTGCAACCCATTTTAAAAAAGGATGAAGCTCAATAAGACAGTCACAATCCCATCTTGAATGCTTTCATCCTTCCTGCAGACACCCCACTGTCTTTGGTTTTGGCTTAACAAATTGTGCAGATCCAACCATTATAGTTTGTAAACCATGGCTTATGGCTTTGCAACAGTTAATTGTAATTTGTTCAACCAACCATACTCAGACAACTGATAACTTCGGTGAAGTGGGCTCGTATCTCGGGCAGCAGGCTCAGCAGGCCGCCTGTCCTTCTTTTGTAAGGAGAACAGCAGCGCTGCCAGCACAGACAGGCTCCCACCTTTCACTAAGCCACCCTGCAGGGGGTTCCTTCATGTTAGCCTAATACATTGGACTGACCCAACCCGTTGTGGTTTGCTGAACAAGCCAGGGTAGGCAATCTGAGGCCTCCCTCAGAGCTGCATGCCACCCTGCACCCTGTTTTTGTGGAGCTTCGATTGCACCATCACAGCCACCATCCTGACTTTTTTGACCATGCGCTGCCGAACCCTTGTTTAACTGCTAAAATAGGCTTAACATTTAAAAAAAAAACTCCCCCAATGCATCCCCCAGTGATCAGACGTTTACCAATTTCTGCACTAAGCCATGGCTTAAGCATAGCTTAGCAAGTTATGCGTAATGAGAAAGTCACTCTGCAGGCTGGGCCCCCAGAACCTCCTTGCTCCTTTTTGCAGCTCCTGATGGGAGCCGGAGGAGGTCCCTGGACTGTCCACAAGGGGGCGCCCTGGGACGGCTTGCGGAGAGAGCCGCCTTTGTGCCAAAACATTTGGGGTTTGAGGCCAACGCTCTGCCCGGATCCAAAACCCTCTGCAATATGAGTTTGGGCTGAGCTCATTCCGGCTCCCGGCCAAGACTAATCATCTTCATTCTCCTGGGGGGACAAAGGCCCTCCGCCTTGTTCTCGGTGACCCATCCCTGCCTTCTCCCTTGCCAGAAAAAAAGAGTCTGAAGCTCCCAAAAGATTTTCTCCGTGGAAAAAAAGTACAGATGAAATAATGGGAGTCTGGGACCAGCTCCCAACTCTTGCAGTGGGGAGCACAGTCGCCTGCCTGGGTTTAATGTTTTTCACAGACCTCAGTGAGCTCATGAGGCCCAAAGTTCATTCCTTATTATTTTAGCATGACAAGATAGCAGCATTTAGCTTCTTCTCCAGTCTGGCTGCTTGCAGTCTCCGAGGGTGATAAATACTACCCAGGACTTGAAAAACAACAGAGGACCAGAGGAGAGGGTTGGAAGTCCACCTTGCCCTCTCAAGATGGAGGAGAAGCTGTGCTGAAATAATGCTCAGTCAAGGCCACAGCAGCTTCTGGTGCCCATGATGGAGGACAAGGGGCTGCCTGTTGCAAAGGAAGGTGCTTGGGAATCCTAGAATCACAGGGTTGAAGGGCATCCAACAGCCCTTTCAGGTAGGCCAGGTCAGGAAACAGACACGGCAAAAGATTACACAAATGCTACATTATTGTTGTAGGGCATAATAACAAAATTAATTTTGAGAACTTATGTGGCGCCTGTCTCACACAGTAATCCTCGGCAGCTCATAAAGGCAACTGTATACAAACAGATCAAAGCCTTCCCACCGGGCACCAGACCATCAATACTGATGACCCCCTGACTCAACCCCATCCTAGCTCAATGCTTGGGGGAAGAGCCAGGTCTTCACAGTCTTCTGGAAGGGGGTGGAGTGGGGGCAAATCTCAGGTGGGAGTTTATTCCAAAGAGCTGGAGCAGCTACAGAGAAGGTGCACTTTCGAGG
This sequence comes from Python bivittatus, assembly GCF_059951505.1. Lineage (NCBI taxonomy): Eukaryota > Metazoa > Chordata > Lepidosauria > Squamata > Pythonidae > Python > Python bivittatus. The sequence continues at coordinate 4,658,752 of NW_028277053.1, read as the reverse complement.
TCCTTCCAGATGACAACATTTGAATGAAGGGACCTGGAGTGTGCCCACCCTCTCTGACCTGGTGGGATGGGCAGACACCCTCAGGGAGGGGCACTCCAATAAATAACCTGGCCTTATATAAAGCCTGCCAGAGTTTCTCTCTGCCCCCGCTTATACCAAAGAGGCTATTTTGAATTTCTTTCTCCCACTTTCAACTTTCCCAGGACTGAGTTGTCATTTCCCCCCGTAATTCATCAATTCCTTCATCAAGGTTATCATCAAATTGGAGGTCTTCTAGTCCAACTCCTGCCCAGGGTAGGAATCCTCAGACCCTCCCAGACAAACAGCTGTCTTCAGGGATGGAGCCCCCACAAGTCCAGGAGGCAGGCTGGCCCCTTGCTGAAGAGCCTTCACGGTCAGGAAATTCTTCCTTATTTTGAGTTTGGATCATTCTCTGTAAAACTTCTACCTGTTGGTTCATGTTCTGCTTCTGGATACTATGGAAATAAATCCACAGCCTCACTCTGTAGCAGCCGTTCAAGCACCAGAAGATTGCTATCATGTCTACCATGTTAGCCTTCCTTTCTTTAGGCTAAACATGCCCAGTTCTTTTAACTGTTCTTCATGGGATGTAGCATCCAAGCCCCTCACCATCTTCACCAGTCTTTCGAGTGAACACAGTATTCCAGATGCAATCTGACCAGTGCAGCACAGAGCGGTCCTATCACCTCCCATGATCTCAATATTATGTTTCTGTTGATGCAACACACATAAAAAAAAGGCAGAGGTTCGAGCACATGTGATACAGTAGACCACACCCTACTTCTTAGTAAGATAGAACAATGTGGGATAGACACTACCACTACCAGATGGATTTGCAGCTGGCTGACCAGCCGCACTCAGCGTGTGGTCCTTAATGGAAGTATGCAGTGGGGTACCTCCAGGTTCTGTCTTGGATCCAGTGTTCTTCAACATCTTCATAAATGATTTAGACAAGAGGATTGAAGGGGCGCTCATCAGATTTGCGGATGACACAAAGCTGTGGGGAATTGCTAACACTTCGGAAGATAGATTCAGGATTCAGGAGAATCTTGACAGACTTGAGCATTGGGCCCTATCCGACAAGATGCAGTTCAGTGGAGAGAAAAGTAAGGTCAGGCAGGAAAAACCAGATGCACAGGTACAGGATAGGCAGCTCCTGGCTCAACAGTAGAGCCTATGAGAGGGATCTAGATGTCCTGGTGGACCACCACTTACGTATGAGTCAGCTTGGTGCTGCAGCTGCCCAAAAAGCCAACACAGTCCTGGGCTGCATCAACAGAGGGATAGTATCACGATCAAGGGAAGTGATAGTATCACTCTACACTGCACTGGTGAGGCCACATTAGGGATACTGCGTCCAGTTCTGGTCCCCACAATACAAAAAAGATGCTGAGGCCCTAGAAAGAGTGCAGAGGAGAGCAACAAAGATGAAAAGGGGTCTGGAGGCTAAATCCTATGACGAACGGCTAAAGAAACTAGGTATGTTTAGCTTAATGAAGAGAAGACTGAGGGGAGACATGATAGCAGTCTTCCAGTACTTGAAGGGCTGCCACAGGGAAGAGGGCGTTGATTTATTCTCCATAGCACCTGAGGGTAGGACAAGAAGCAATGGGCGGAAGCTCGTCAGAGAGAGATTCAACCTGGAATTAAGAAGGAATTTCCTGACAGTGAGAACTATTAAGCAGTGGAACAGCTTACCTCCCAGAGTTGTGGGTGCTCCATCACTGGAAGTTTTCAAGAAAAGATTGGACAACCATTTGTCCAAGATAGTATGAGGACTCCTGCCTTGGGCAGAGGGTTGGACTAGAAGACCTCCAAGGTCCCTTCGAACCCTATGATTCTATGTCTATGTCTGCATCACTGTGGCCCAGAGAGCTTCAAGTAAAGTACGTTTTGTGCACCGTAAGGATTAACCATTTCGTTAGCACACGGCCTTTCGTGAATCGTGTTCATCCTGTGATCCATAAAGTGTATGTAGTAACAAAAAGGAAGTATTAGTTTCCTTATTTTCTAGGCCACACAACCCCAAATGATCTGAGTGGCTTCACAAAGAACAAGTCCATAATAGCAACACACTTAGAATATGGCTTTTGAAGAAAAAGAGAAACTGTTTTAAAATATTAACTATTAAAATGATCCAAATAGAAATTAGTAATAATGTCCAAAGTAAAATTTAAAAACATCCAAGTAGTAATTGGTGGCTGAGAGGGAAAAACAGGGGTGGGGCAGAAAGAAGGAGGGTGCTACCAGAATGCCCTTTTCATAATTTGTTTTTAATTTGTTTTTGTTTGTTTTGCTTGTTAATTTTTTTTCTCAAAATCCTTTAAGTGAGTGTGTGTGTGTGTGTGTGTGTGTGTGTATAAAACAAGTACCCACACATACATAAAGGATTTTGAGAGAAAAAAATCTATTCCTTTTGCTTTTTTTTCCTGCTTGTATGTTTTACCTAACCAACAAAGGAGAGGTTTAAAAAAACACCAAATTTTCAAAATATATTTAGATTACATTCTTTTCAACAAGAAATAATAGAAATGACCTCGTTGCGTTGATGATGTTGCAGATGCAGTGAAATTAACACTTCATTTAAATATATTGTTCCATTACAGGTATTAACTCAGCCTTGAGATTTAATGTCTTGAGGGGTTGCACTCTGTCATAAAAGCAGCGACATCCACGAAACACCAACCGTCGAAGGAACGAAGCCAGCCTCAGCCTCAGTCTCCAGCCCGGGTGAAGGTCGTCTTTGAGTCCGTGTGCGCGGCTGAGCTATGTGCCACAGATCAGCCCACGAGAGGAATGCCACTGTTATTTGCGGTCCCCGTGCGCACACGCTACAAGACTGCAGGTGAGAACAGCTTCTGGGCCGTATAACCTCGGGCATGGCCTCAACATCAAAGTTCTGTGGCCACAGAGAGAGGCAAATGTCGGGGTAGGTGAGCATTTGTCTGGACCCAGAGGGGCTTCTCTTAACTGTGAGCACTAAGAGATCTCCCTGAATTAAAAGAAAGGGAAGCTGGGAATCCCAGCTGCCAAGGGTGTCTGGTGGGGGGCCGGGGGGAAGGTTAGCAGCTTTGAAATGGTGAGCGCAACTGAGTGATTGAAGCCTCGCCTCTCTTTAATGTGCATTGCATGCACTGTATGCTCATAAAAATGGGCAGGGCTTCAATTGCTCAGTCACGCCCATCATTTTGGTGTAGCTGACACCCTGTCCCCCAAGATCCCCCTGTCTGCTGCATTGCTTTTAGCTCATCGGCATTTAAACCAGGGTACATGAATGTGTTTAGGGGGGAAAGAGTTGTAGTATTTATAATTCCTTTCTTCTTTTCCTGTGCCCCATCTGACTTCCACTCACTGAAAGTTCAGCCTCCAGGTTATTGCACCCAAAAAGAGAATATTTGCGTTCGGTTTGTTCTTGTATAATAATAATTCTTTACCCAACGCGCATTAGTCTAGAATGTGTGCGGTAGTAATGGATTCCTCCTCTGGATGGAGGTGGGATAGACTAGAGGGGAAAGTGTCAGTCTTTTTCTTTCTTATGTTGGGCAGTTAAAAAAAGGAGAAATTCCTCCAAAAAGATGAAAGGCAACATTATGCAGCACAGAAGACAGCTCAGTAGTGCTTTCACGAAGAAAGAGCTAAAACTATCACCTTTGTTATAACCATACAGTGCACCGCACGAAATATTATATGGAAACTTTTCCAGGCTGGATGTGGGAGGGAGAGCCTATTTTATTAATGGAACATTTAACTCCTTTTTACAGACTGAAAGTGTATTAGCTACATTTTCAGCTGCAAAAACTTAGCTAGTGCTGAACAGTGGACATGGGAGGATTCCAATATTCTGGCTCTGAGAATCACAAAAACATGGAGATAGAAAGGGACCTTGAGACCATGGATTCCAACCCTTGCTCAGTGCCTGCATCCAAAATAAAGCATCTTCCAGCCTCTCCGTGAACACGTCCAGCCTAGAATCACTTCTCTGGGTCACTGATTCCATGGTCAAGTTGTTCTTATGATTAGGATTTTCTTTTCCTAACATTCAGTTCAAACGTCCAGAAAGGATTTAATTTTAATTTTTAAAGCAGATGAACTTCAGGTTCTCTTTTTGCTGAAGGCAAGTTTTTCCAAGGGAAGTTCCCTTTTCTGTTTACTAGGTTTAATTATACTTTGGGTGTAAGAAACTGTGGGGAGAAGGCAAAAACCCAAGATGGTATTCATGGCAGCACCAGTAAAGCCTCGCCCCTTTGTACTTACATATAAAAGAGGCAGGGCTTCGCTCACATTGCAATGACCACAAATTTGACTTGTCTGATCAGAAGAAGAGCGGCAAGTGGGCTGTCCTTACAGACTCAACTACAAGGTAAGGAAAGTAACCCCAGATTGCCCCAGCGTTGCTTCCCCTCCTTGCAACCACTGCCTGCCACCAGGGAAAACAACCACCAATTGCTCATCTTAACATCTGGTGTGGTGGGATGGGCAAGAGTAGGCTGGCACATAAAACAGCTGCTTTAGCCACCTGCCAAGTTACCCAACTACCAGGTTTCAGAGATGGTGGTGCTTCATACCCACTATCTATCAGTCAACCTATTTTTGAATATGGATTTACTGCTCCTGTGAAAGAGCACTAAACCCTTGTCCAAAAACAGCCTGGCTGACAGGACATTAGTGTGGGGAAGGGGAGGGGGCACAGGGAGAAGTGGGAAGTGTGACCAATAACAAGCAAGTTCTATCTTCAATTGGTTCTGGAAGGGACTGGCCAGCAGCAATCAGAAGCAACCATGACATAGGCAGAATGGTGCGGAAGCAGGCAAAATAATAGTATTCCCCCACTCCACCCCACAAAGTAATAAAACCAGTAAAAAGTACCACTGCAAAAGACCCTTGTTGACAAAAGCAGTGGAAAAGCTGTAATGCACTAATGCCCTCACTGGTGACAGAACAGCAAGAACCACCTGCTGAACCCAGCACTTTTTCCCCATTGCCCTTCTGTGTGCCACAAGACTGCTCATGCTTTAACGAAACCGATCTAGCATTCTTTCAGAAGAGCCATAAGCCTGCAGACATAAGGAGCTTGCATAAGACCTGAAGAGCAGTTCCAGAAGCGCTGGTGAGGCAGCTGCCTCTGCAGAAGCAAGGGGTCCAGTCTCTCCTGCCAAGCCAAAATGGCCATGGAGGACAGTGCCTGGGGACTGGAGGGGAGATGGTTTGCCTTACACAGCCTTGAGGGACCAGTAGGAGTTGGGCAGATTTCAACCACAATGTCAATGAAGTATCCGGGCTTGTGTACATGGCAAAAATTGTATTGCAAGAAGGGGGAAGAAGGTACTGTATTCTAAAGCTAGCAGCTGGAGACAACTTTAAGCTGCTTCTGCTGTGGTCTGGAGATGAGACAAACACAATATCATGAGGACAAGATGCATAAAAGTGGTTACTGGGTTATCATTGAGTTATAGAGTTGTAGAGTTGGAAGGAACCACAAGGAACATATAGTCTGTGAGATTTGCCCCGTTCGACAGAGAAACTCTCGTGACACGTGTGGTTCACAAAGAAGGTTTACTCATGCGTAACGTAGTAGTCACAAGCAAAGCCAGGACTGGCTTGGTACAATTGCATCACTTGTTATATTCCCCCCTTCCCGCGCTTTTTCCCGCCTCGTGATCGCGTTGCGGCTGTGGGCTATTAGGCCCCCCAATGTCCCCCCTGATCGTTCATGATGGCAGGGTCGGTCAGAGTCCATTGTCCTTGATTGCCAGTCCCCCTCCGGCTGGGTTGGCCCCTCCCTGCTACGTGCAGACCCGCGGGTTCTGTGCTGCGTTGCGATCTTGTTTCGCTGCCCTGCGGCCCCGTTCCTTGCTTGCTCGCGCCGTTATCAGTTCATAATTAAAAGCTTCCGCTGCGGTTTTCCTGTTTAGCTGGCCACAGGTGGCTCGTTAATTAGCGGCGCTTTCGGTTCCTCTTTTCCCCGCTAGCTACCGCCGGTGGATTCCGCGTGGTCTGGTTGCGAGCTTCCCTGCAACCCCGTGCTTCCCTGAAGCCTCGTGCTGACCGAACCTGACATGCCGCCCCCCTGACGACAACTCCCCCCCCTCGGTCCTATTTCGGCTTCCCGGGGTATTTACTGTAAAAGTCCCGCACTAGGTCCGGCGCCCTTATGTGGGTTTTACTCACCCATTCGCTGTGGGACTTGGGGAAATGTTTCCATTGCACTAGGAGCTGGGTCTGCCCCTTGTGCCTCCGGGCGTCCAGTATCCGGTTGATTTCGAAATGCTGCTCCCCCCCGACCATGATGGGTGGTGGTACTCCCTCCGCCTTGTGCCAGGCGTTCCCCGGCTGGTGCAACTTTAGCAGGCTGCAATGGAACACCGGGTGGATCTTCCCGAGGCTTTTCGGGAGCGTCAGCCTGACGGTCACCGGATTGATGATCTCCGAAATGGGGAACGGCCCCACAAACCTCGGGCTGAGTTTTTTCGATGCCTGGTGCGTCTTTAGGTTTTTGGTTGACAGATACACCTGGTCCCCCACTTTCCACTTTTCCTCGGGGAGCCTCTTGCGGTCCGCGTGCTTCTTGTAGTCGGCTTTGGCTCTTTGCAATGCCGCGTGCGCCGCTCGCCGGGTCTCGTCGATTTGGGCGAACCAGGCGTCCAGGGAGTTGATCTGGGATTCCGGCTGAGGCAGCTCCGGCATGGGGACGAAATCTCTCCCGGTGGCTACTTTGAACGGAGAGAACCCGGTGCTCTTGTGGACGGCGTTGTTGTATGCCACCTCCGCGAATGGTAGTAGCTCCGCCCAATCGTCCTGTTGGTGCCCCACGTAGCAGCGCAGGTACTGTTCGAGCCCCCGTTCAGGCGTTCCGTGGCTCCGTCCGTCTGCGGGTGCGCCGCGGAGGATAGGGCTTGTTTCGTCCCCACCCGCTTCAGGAACTCCCGCCAGAACCGCGCGATGAAGTTGCCGCCCCGATCGCTGACGATACGTCGAGGTGCGCCGTGGAGTCGGTAGACATGTTGCACGAACAGTTTCGCCAGCCCCTCGGCCGTGGGGACTCGCCGGCACGCTACAAAGTGCGCTTGTTTGGAGAATAAGTCCGTGACCACCCAAATGGCGGTCTTCCCCTTACTCTCCGGGAGCTCCACTATGAAGTCCATGGCGACCTCTTGCCAAGGCCCGTCGGGTTCCGCTACCGGCTGGAGTAGGCCTCTAGGTTTGCCTTTGGCTCCTTTCGCTGTTGCGCACACCGGGCAACCCCCCGAGTACGCCTCCACGTCCTTCCGGAGCGTGGGCCACCAAAACTGCCGCCGGATTAAGTGGAGTGTCTTTACGAAGCCGTAATGCCCCGCGCTCCGGCTGTCGTGGGCTCTCTCCATGACCTCCCGTCGGCAACCCTCGGGCACGTACAGCTTTCCTTCGTGCCACCACAACCCCTCTTGGCCGGTTAGCGCCTCTCGGTTCTGCTTGAGCCAACCGTCCCGCTCCGCTGCCTCCGCGAACCCTTGCCTTACTTCAGACGCCGCGTCCCGTCGCTCCCCCTTGGTCTGGCTTCGGGTCACCGCCTTTGCAGCCAGCCTGCTGGCGGGGATGACGGAGTCCACGATCTCCTCCCGTAGGCTGGCGTGTTGGGGCATGCGAGACAGTCCATCCGCTAAGAAGTTGCGCTTCCCGGGGATGTGTTTCAGTGTGAACCTGAACCTCCCGAAGTATTGGGACCACCGTGCCTGTTTGGGGGATAGCTTACGCGGGGTCTTCAGGGCCTCGAGGTTCTTATGGTCCGTCCACACCTCGAACGGTTCAGTTGCCCCCTCCAGTAGATGCCTCCACGTGGCCAGCGCCCACTTGACCGCGTACGCCTCTTTCTCCCACACCATCCACCTCCTCTCCGTCTCGGTGAATTTGCGGGAGGCGTAGGCGCACGGGTGGATGGCCCCTCCGGGCTGGGTTGGAGCAGGACTGCTCCCGTTGCCACGTCTGATGCATCCACTTGGATTATAAACCGCCGGTCTGGGTCGGGATGGCGCAGGATCGGCTCCGCGGTGAACCGCTGTTTTAGTTCCTCAAACGCCCCCTGGCATTCTGCAGTCCACGCGAGTGCCATGCTGGGCTTGGGGGGTTTCCCAGTGCCCTTGGTTTTTAGCAGGTCGGTTAGGGGAAGGGCGACTTGGGCGAAGTTCGGGATGAACTGACGATAGAAGTTCGCAAACCCTAGGAAGCTTTGGAGTTGCCTCCGGGTTCGCGGCGCTTCCCAGCCCAGGACATCCCTTACTTTCGCCGGGTCCATCTCAATTCCCCGGCTGGATATTCGGTAGCCGAGGTAGTCTAGTTGCTCTCGATGGAACTCGCATTTCGAGAGCTTTGCGTACAGCTGTGCCTTCAGCAGTCTCTGGAGCACCGTGCGCACCAGGCTCACGTGCTCCGCCAGGGTCTCGGTGTAGATGAGGATGTCGTCCAGGTAGACCAGGACGCCCCGGTAGAGTAGGTCGTGCAGCACCTCATTAATTAGCTGCATAAATACCCCGGGGCCCCTTTTAATCCGAACGGCATCACGGAAAACTGGTAGCTTCCGAGCGGGGTGTTGAACGCCGTCTTCCACTCATCTTTTGCGCGGATCCTAACTCTGAAGTAGGCTTCGCGCAAGTCCAGTTTTGTGAACACCCTCCCCTTCGACAGATGCGACATCAAGTCCTTCATCAGGGAGGGGGTATTTGTACTCCGTGCTGATTGCGTTCAGCCCCCGGTAGTCTACGCACATACGGAGCGAGCCGTCCTTCTTCTCCCGGAATAACACCGGGGCCGCTAATGGTGACTTCGCGGGTTGGATGAATCCCCGTGCTAGGTTCTTGTCTATGAACTCGCGCAGGGCTCCCATCTCCCTCCTCGACAGGGAGTACATTTTTGGCTTAGGCAGGGTCGCTCCTGGCTCTAGCTCGATGGCGCAATCACTGGGCCGATGTGGTGGGAGCTGGTCAGACTCCTTCTCCCCGAACGCTGCCGCCAGGTCTCGATACTGCCTCGGGATTCCGCCGCCCGTCGGGGGTTCCCCGGGTCCGGCCCCTCGTTTTGCGGTCGCCTCGCCAGTCGCCGCTGCCTCCCCTCGCCTCGGGATCGTGGCGGGTCTCCGGGGTCCCGGCGCTGCTGCTGCTGCTGTTGCTGTTGCCGCCCGGGTCTCGGGCCCCATCTGCTCTCGCCCCGTCTCCCGGTGTCCCGGACCCTCCGCTTGTCCGCCGGTGGTTGCGGCTGCCTCCGTCTCCACGGCTCGGTCCCCTCTGCTCTCGCCCCTCGCCGGCCTGTCGACCCCGAACCGCACTGCCTCCGTCGTCCAGTCGACTCGTGGGTTCCGCCGCCGCAGCCACGCCAAGCCGAGTACCACCGCGTAGTCGGCCACCGGGACCACCATGAACCTCAGTTCTTCCCGGTGACTCCCGATCGTCATCTGGACCGGCTCGGTGTAATACTGAGCTGGCCCCCCCCCTGCCAGCGTGCCATCTAACTGGCTGAATGAAATGGGCTCCCGGAGGCGCCTCAGCTGTAGCCCGAGCCCCGAGACCACCGCTGGGTGCATCAAGCAGTGGGTGCAGCCCGAGTCCAGTAGCGCCCGTAGCTGCGCCTCCCTCCGGATCTCACCCCCGGACGTGTATCCTCACCCGGAACGGTGGGCAGTCCTCGTCTCCTATTGGGTCCGCGCGCCTCGACTCCCCTGCTCGCACTGGGACGCCGTTCAGTGCGAGCGCGCCTCGTTTCCCGCCGGCTCCGAGTCCTCTCCGGAGGATGCTGTCTCCGGGGTCGACCACCCCCGCGTCCTTTCTCGGTCACCGCCGCCACTGCCCCCTTCCGCGGTCGGTCACCGGTCCTTTTCCCGTTCGCACGCGGGGTTTTGACTTCGGGCCGTGGTGGGGCGCCTTCCCGCTCCGTCGGGCACTGCGCCGCTCGGTGGCCTCTGCCTCCGCATCGGAAGCACAGATTCGGGGCTCTGGTCGCCTCTCGCCTCCCGGTGGACTGCCGTCGACCGCTCCGTCTCTCCTCGGGGGTCCTCTCCCTCGGCCGGTCCCTCGTCTGGTCCCGTCGTCTTGTGCTCTGTTGGATCTGCCGCCACGCCGATTCCGCCGTTCCGGCCAGCCAGATCCAATCCTTCACTGTGGCCGGGTCGTCCCGCCCCAGTGCCCGTTCCAGGATCTCTGGGTTGAGTCCCCTCTTAAAATACTTCACCTTCAGGGACTCCGGCCAGTCCGCGAGCTTCTCGGCCAACCTCCGGAACTCCAGGGCATATTCCGATACCGATTTGCCCCGCTGCCTGAATTGTAGGATGTCGTCCTCCGCCCGCTTGGCGCTCAATGTGTCCTCGAATCTGTCCCGGAGCGCCTGCATGAAGTCCGGGAAACTCCGTAGTTCCGCCGCGTTGGCATCGTACAGCCCGATCACCCAGCTGGCGGCTTGGCCATCTAGCAGCTCGGCCACGTAGGATACCCTGTCCTCGTCTCTAGCGAATAGGTGACCACCCCTCTGCATGAACCCCCTGACGTGCGTCAGAAAGTGCGGCAGCTGTTCGGGGTCCCCTGAGAACTTCCCAGTGATACCTCGAAGTCTCAGGGCGTCTGCCGCCCGTTGGTCCTCCGACCGGGGCGCCGTGGGTGGTGCCGGCGGGGGTGTCGGACCGCCCCCTGTCGCTCGCCTCCTCGTTCACCGCCGGTGGCCCCACTCTCTGTAGTAGGGTCTGGAGCATCGCCTCCACGGCGTCTAGGCGTCGCTCGACTCTCTCCTCTAGTCGGGCGAATTTCTCGCTCCACTCACGGTTCCGGAACCCCGAACCCCGGGTCATCGTAACGCCCGAATCGTCTGGTCCTTGGTTCACGCCCATCGACCACCGCTCGGATGGAGTGCGCCCGGCCCTGGCCGCTGCCCCGTCGCTCCCGGGCGGCTCCGACCGCCCTTCCGCGAGCCTGGATCCCTCGCGCTCCAGCTGACCCACGGATTCCTCGTCGCTGGTCATGCCTGTATTGAGAAAGAAAACGCTCCTCGGTGGTACCGGGTAGCGCTGACGGTGAGTCCTGGCTTTATGTGAGATTTGCCCCGTTCGACAGAGAAACTCTCGTGACACGTGTGGTTCACAAAGAAGGTTTACTCATGCGTAACGTAGTAGTCACAAGCAAAGCCAGGACTGGCTTGGTACAATTGCATCACTTGTTATATTCCCCCCTTCCCGCACTTTTTCCCGCCTCGTGATCGCGTTGCGGCTGTGGGCTATTAGGCCCCCAATGTCCCCCCTGATCGTTCATGATGGCAGGGTCGGTCAGAGTCCATTGTCCTTGATTGCCAGTCCCCCTCCGGCTGGGTTGGCCCCTCCCTGCTACGTGCAGACCCGCGGGTTCTGTGCTGCGTTGCGATCTTGTTTCGCTGCCCTGCGGCCCCGTTCCTTGCTTGCTCGCGCCGTTATCAGTTCATAATTAAAAGCTTCCGCTGCGGTTTTCCTGTTTAGCTGGCCGCAGGTGGCTCGTTAATTAGCGGCGCTTTCGGTTCCTCTTTTCCCCGCTAGCTACCGCCGGTGGATTCCGCGTGGTCTGGTTGCGAGCTTCCCTGCAACCCCGTGCTTCCCTGAAGCCTCGTGCTGACCGAACCTGACATAGTCCACCATCAGCCAGGTGCATGGAAGTCAGTTTAATTATCCTCAAGAGATGGCTAACTAGCCTTTTCTGAAAATCCGTCACAGATGGAGAACCCACAACCTCTTTAGGTGGAATGCTCCACTGATCTACTTACCATCAAGAAGTTTTTTCTTATAATTAAACACAATCTAGATAGTTATGTTTGTGCTGCAGTTTGGGGGCCATGAGGATGAACTTTGCTCATGAGCTCTTATTTTGCAGTCAGGGGTATCTCAGCAGAGGTCCTCTTTCAGGAGAGGAATTCCCAGCCCAGGAAGAAAAAGAGTATATCAACATCTCTTTTTCAGTTCCAAGATTCCCTGGTAAATGTAGGCCATCCTTTTCCCCAGCCTGAGCAATAAATACCAAGGAAATCCAAACTTCCCCAGGCTAATATGAGGAATGCTCTGCAGCATAAAGAGACTTTGCCTTCATCATGGGCAAGAAGCTGTAGGAAATGGAGGCTGTGGCAGTGAGGTGGGATTTGCACCATGCTCAGCTATGCTGTTACTTTTTTCTCTACAGTCTCCATAATAAGCAACATGTGAGCTCTGATCCACTTGTTGGATTTCCCTACAACTTGGACACAAGAAATATTTGCCCTTGGCAGTCACTGTGAGCTTGTCAGGCACACTTAGGGAGGAGAGAAGACTTTCTTCCCCTTGAATTTCAATGCTTTCCTTTCCTTTGCCAAACATGTAGGGTAGATTGGTGGTTTCAGTGAATTTATTATTTGAAATTCCCCAACCTTTGCAGGGGTGTCTGCAGGGTGTGACCAAGAAAGTAAAGATGATGCCATGATGGCATCATGGCTGCCATGATCAAAATTCTGCCAGTTGTGGCTGCCATCTTGGTGTTTGCAAACACTCCTCAAGCTTTGGGGAAAAAATCCCCCTCCCCCAAAAGAAGGTTGGATTCAGGAATGTTGGCTGTTTTCAAACATTGAAATTCAGAAATACCATATAGGTTCTCTTCTTTCCACCTCAGCGTGTTTACAGTGGAGATGTTTCAAAAAGAGCTGTGGGCTTTTGCACAAAAAAGGGGTGGGGAGGGGTATTAGAACGCCCAAGTGACTAGCAAAATCCTTTACAGATGCTTTGGCTAAATTGAGAAGGCTCTTCTTCTGAAAAATAGTCTGGTAAATCTATTTTATTTTCAAGTGTTTGTCGCGAAGAGTTAGCAAGACATACAGTTCATAATGAAATGTAGACAGAGCTGTGACCATCTGGCAAAACAAATCATCATGAAAATATATCTATGGCCAACAATTATTTTTAAATATTGCCTTGGTAGTTGGCAATCAGAAGCCCAGGATAAATTCTTCCATGGGAGAATGCACTGCTTTACTCTCCCAATGCACACACACTTAGTCCCAGAGAGAAATAACCTGGGATCAATACTCAAAATACTCAAAACATAGCCAAAGAATTGACAAAAAAGCTTGGACATCTCACAGAGGGGAGCCAACATTCTATCAACTCCCCATTACAGTGCCTCCAGAAAATCAAAGACCTAAAAATAGAAGACGACAAAAGTTTGGTTTCATTCTATGTCATAGCACTCTTTACGTCCATAGATCCAGAACTAGCAAAAGAATCCATGTCAGCAGTGCTACACAATACACCCAACCTAACCAAATACACCAAGATTAAAATACCCAGAATCACGGACCTCATCAACCTCTGCCTCACTACCTACTTTCAGTTTGATGGACAAATATACCAACAAATCAGAGGAACACCCATGGGATCACCACTCTCAGGACTCATAGCAGAGACCATAATGCAGTGTCTAGAAACTATAGCATTCCCACACATTCAACCAAAAGTATGGATCCAGTATGTAGATGACACCTTCATCATAATAAAAAAGGAACAACTAGAAAAGTCACATGAAAAAATTAACAGCATCTTCAAAGGAATAAAAATCACAACGGAAGAAGAAAACCACTACGCACTACCTTTCCTGAATATCCTCATCAGGAGAGGAAACAACAGCAAATTAGAAACACAAGTCTATCAAAAGACAACCCACACTAACCAAAGTAACAGCCCAACTTCCCACAAGAGGAGCTGTGTAAAAATATTATTCAGATGAGTACAAATGCACTGCAGCAACCCAGAACACTAGAAAAAGGAAACAGACCGCCTATACAACATCTTCCAACAAAATGGATACCCACACAATTTTATCAAAAAGTGTCTCACCACTCAGTCCACTATAGCACATCCAACACAAGCTATGAAAAGGATCACACTGCCATACATCAAAAACCAAAAGGCCCAGGAGCCCAAGAAGGAAAAACAGGAGTCATCTACAACATACAGTGCAAGGACTGTAACAGCCACTGTGTAGGACAGACAGGCAGAAGACTAGCAGAGCATATCTATGAACACCAACTAGCAGTCAGAAGACACGATGAAAACTTAATCTCACAACAGATGGACAGACTCAACCATGGTTTCAGCTGGGAAACTGAGCATCCTAGACCAAGCTAAATCCAAAAAACGCTAAGGAATTCCTGGAAGCTTGGCATTCTGACAAATTAGCCATCAATAGACACATAGAGATAAACCACATTTACACACCATTCAAAAGAGACAATAAAAAAGCTAAGAAGGAAACAAAAAGACCAGAACACATCCTCTCCAGCAACCAACACCCAGATAAGCAGAGATTAACCCCTGACAAACAATCAAGCAGAAAACAATACTCTAATCAAGGAACTATCAAGGAGAAAACCACATCTCCACCAACACTGGCAGGGCAAGCTACTGTATATAAACAGGGAGCAAACCCAACACTCACCAGCACTGATGATGTTATCTAGTTGCATAATAAAATGTCTGCAAGCACACAACCAAGCTCAGAGAGCATCAAGGGCTTCAACACTCAAAATACTGCTTTTCACCAGGAAAGTTTTAGATGAAGAATGATCCCTGAATTGGTCAAGGAGAGCCCTGGGAATTTAGAGGAATGTTTTCTAAGCTGGGCTTCTTAGTAACTGTATTCAAGTTCTAGAAAGTCACAATGGCAGACAAAAGGAACCACAAGTTTAGCAGCATGGTCTTCTTTTCTCCTCTTTCTCCACTTGACTGTTTAGTTTATTTATATATGGTCCCATATTCTTTATCCCCAGAGCTGGGAATGACTACATGGTTACTCCCCCTCCAGTTGTCCTCAAAACAACCTATGACTGACCCACAGTGACCAATAACTCAATTCATACATATTAAGCCATTATAGAATCACAGAATCATAGCATTGGAAGGAATCTTAGAGGCCATGTGGACCAACCCCCTATTCAGCACATGATTCACTAGGACTTCTCTGACCATCCAGCCTCTGTTTGAATCCTCTGGTGAAAAAGAATTCGCCATGTCATGTGGCAGCCTGTTCCACTGGTTAAGAGCTCATACAGTCAGGAAGTCCTTTCTGATGTCTAGCCTGAACCTCCTTCCTTATAGTTTCAACCCCTTGGTTCTGGCCCTGCTCTCTGAGACAGCAGAGAATAAGTCCATTGTGTGTTTGACTTTAATTTTGCATGATATGCAAACACAGTCACTGGGATTCATATATTATGCTTTACACATTGGTTTCATGCATGAATGCAGCCAATAGTATTTTACTCATTACACTATGCTTTTTTAAAAAAATGTGCTGGTGCTTAGATTTGAAACCCTATTTTTCTAAATGTCAGATTCTCATGACATGGCATGCAGAGATTAAGCAGGTAAAGTATTTTCCAACCACATCATTCCATAGTTTGGGAACTTTGCCCAATACACTTCCATATATCAATTCTCCTGCATAAAAGTGGCTCAGTAGAAAAATATATCCTGGATTTGTTCTAAGAGATACTTATAGGTCATGAAGTCACCCAAAGCAGGTTTAGCAGATAACTGGAAGCTGCGTCCTACTGTCTAGCATGACTTCCAGGGGAATATCTACCCACGTGGCTCTTAAATCTCATCCATGTGTCAACAGCCTCACTTAGAAAACATACAGCACATATTCCAGTTGATCTTCTAATGCTCAAAATCCTTTTTTCTCCCCCTATTTTTATGATGCTTCTTTCAAGAATGACATCCTCCAAGAATAACTGAATCTTTCCAGATTACAGGACTATCCTCTTCTCTGGTGGGGCAGTGCTGAAAGGAGGTCTGTTTTAAAGAAGGAAAACCCAAACCCAGTTCTCTGAACACAGTGACTGTGGGACTGAAACTGACTAAAAGAGAATGCATATGATGCCCCCAGAGTAGTGGTGGCCAATGCCCTCTGATGAGGATGGAGATAAGGGGATGCTGGGACAAAGAAAGGATGTTGCTGGGGTAGCACAGGAGGCGGGCACAGGGCAGCTCACCAAGGAAGAGTAGAGTCAGGTAGCAGGGACTACAGAGACAGTGTAAGGAAAGTGAAAATTCAGGATGCACTGAGGTTAATTCCAAATCAAAGGAAAAAACATAGGAACAGCCTTGATGGTTCAGGTCAAGGCCCATCTTAGTCCAGCATTCACAGTGGCCATTCATGTGTCTCTGGGGTCTAGCAAGCAGGAGACAAATATTTCTGTCTTCCACTGTTACCCTACTGCAACTGGTCTTTGGAGGCCAACTGCCCCCAACCTAGAGGTAGTACTGAGTCCTCCAGACAAATAACCCTTGACAGATTTGTCCTCCATGAATTTATCCAAGTCAGTGGCTGCCACTACATCTTGTACTAACAAATTCCATAGGTTAATTATGAGCTGTGTGAAGAACTGCTTCCTTTTAGAACAAATACATTCTCCTTCCTGTTTCATCTCCTTCCAATTACATCTCCTTCCAGTTTTCCACTTCATTGGGCAAACTTGGTCCTGGTATATTGAGAGAGGGAGAACTTCTCCCTGACTATAAGACTGCACAGCAGATGCCCCACTCTGTGGGCTCTTCCTTCTAGCTACAGTCTTGAGTTATCAGAAAATTATGCCAGCATAAATTGTTCTGACCCAAAGACTGAGCCCTGTTTTGCTCGGTGGTAGGACTAAGGCGTGGTGCTGTCAGTACATATTTAATGCAGGTTAAATTAAGAAAAGTGAATGGTAAATTCCCTTGCCTAGCATGCTCCTTTTGCTGAGTGTGATTGGTGTCAGAAACAACCACCGATTGCTCTCCTTAATATATGGTTAGGTAGGGTTCAGTTATTTGTTTCTTTATATATCAAATTTGTCACCACCCATCTCATTAAAAAATTACTCTGGGCGGTTTAGAGAGAAGATAAAATCAATTAAAATACAATATAAAATACTCCTGAATAAATAATAAATAAATATAGTCCAAGAATTGATGTTAATTGGCAAGTAGCTCAGGGACCATCATCAGGGCGCCAGGCACTCCAAAATTTATTAAGATTCTTGTTGCCCCATGCAAGCTGGCAGAGCCAGATCTTTAGTCCTTTCTGGAAAGCCAGGAGGGTAGGGGCCCTCCATACCTCTGGGGAGAGAATACTCCAAAGGGTGGGGACAACGGCAAAGAAGGCTCTCCTCCTGGGCCCTCCCAGCCGACATTCTCTTGCTGACGGGGTCCGTAACATGCCCTATCTGCCTGACTGGGTGGGACGGGTTGATGTGATGGGGGTGAGACGGTCCCTCAGGTAAGCTGGACCCATGCCATGTAGGGCTTTAAAGGTAATAACCAACACCTTGAATTGGACCTGGAGGGAAACTGGGACCCAGTGCAGCTCCTGCAGTAAAGGTGTTATATGTACCATTCTTGGGGCACCCAAGATCGTCCACGCGGCCACATTTTGAACCAGTTGAAGCTTCCAGATACTCTTCAAGGGTAGCCCCATGTAGAGCACATTGCAATAGTCTAACTGAGAGACGACTAGGACATGAGTGACTGATCGGAGAGGCTCCTGATCCAGGAAAGGGCTTAACTGGTGCACCACACAAAGTCACACATGGCACTGGGATACTTGGAAGACCATTTGCTCCAACTAGTGTTGACCTACCTACATGGACCTGGGAAAACCTACTTGTGGAGGTGGAAGCTCATAGATGGTCTTTTGATCACCCTCGCTGTTGACTTTCCATGAGATTTTTTTTTTTTCACGCAGCCTTTGGGGCATGAAATGATGCCATTGGATATTGCTTGGTTTTTGTGTAGTTGGTGTTTTTTTTGGATTTTTATACATATATCATGGATATATACCTACAAAGATCAGAATTGTGCAAGCTACGGTATTCCCTGTGACACTCTATGGAAGCAAAAGTTGGACTTTGAAGAAGCAGGAGAGGAAGAGCATTGATGCCTTTGAACTTTGGTGTTGGAGAAGACTCCTGAGAATGCCATGGACAGCCAAGAAAACAAACCAATGGATCATTGAACAAATCAACGCAGAGTTCTCACTCGAGGCACAAATGACCAGGCTGAAATGATCCTACTTTAGGCACATTATATGAAGACCCAGCTCTCTGGAGGAGGCTCTGATACTGGGAAAGGAGGAAGGACATAGAAGAGGATAACCAGCAACAAGGTGAATGGACTCAGTTACAGTGGCAATGGGTGCAATGTTGGAAGACCTGAAAGACCAAGTTAGGGAGAGATTGTCATGGAGAAAATATATCTATGTAGTTGCTAAGAGTCGACAATGACTTGTTGGCACATAATCAATCATGGCTATTTTATTTTACTTTTATGGACATGTTGGAAACCTCAGAAAGTCACAGACTATGACTGCTACAGACAGACAGATAAGCAGATAAATAATCCACATGAACATGTCTATGGATTGTTCCATCCACATACTTGCTGCTTCTTAAAAAACTGTAAAAGATTGGTACAGCAGGATTATGGGATCCCTCCTGATTTTCCTTCAGCAACATTTCTTCTTTTATGTGTCAAGTAAGAATTTCTTAGATTATTGTTAAGCTGACTGGGCTATAATTTCCTGGATCTCCTTGGGTCCCTTTGCAAAAACTAGTACCATGTTGCTTCTCCATAGCTGTTTCTGCCTGTGGTATAGACCCCCCCCCCGAAGATCCAGCAAGTCCCCATCCTTTTGGCCTTCTGGAAGGCCATGAAGAGCTGGTTCTTCCCCCAAGTGCTGGGTTAGGGTGAAACTGGAATCCAATAGATGTATGGGGGAGTGTTGTTTTTGGGGCACCCTGAGGAAAGCATAACAATTAAGTGGATATATAGCTGGTTTGGAAATCGTATTCAAAGAATATTCAGAATATTTCTCATTAACTCAGTTCTGTCTATCTAGTCTGAACATCTCAAGAGGGCCTATTGCAAGTTCCCCATCCCTGGGAATTCAAGTTACATCTTCTGTGAATGTCTTATTCTGTTTTGTTATCTTTGGTTGTTTAATGTTATACTGTTTTGTTTGCTTGCTTTATTGTACGTAACCTAGAGTCTCACAATTGGGGCAGTCTACACATATTATAAACAAACAAACAAATTGGAGAGATATATTGAGAGAGCGTAACAAAGTTTTGTTCTGGGCCTTCTGTTCTTCAACTTTTTAATGGATGATTTGGCTGATGGAGGGGCGAATGTTTGACAAATTTTAACTACCACAGATTGGGTGGGATAGCTAATATCTTAGAAAAAGGAAATAAAATTCAAACTGATCTTGATAGATTAGAGAAATGGGCTGATAATAATAAAAATCAAATCAGAGAAAAATGCAGAGTTCTTCTTTTATAGAGACAAAAATAAAATGCACAAATACAGAATGGGGGATCCTAGTTGGTAACAGTACTTGTAAAAAAATATTTTGAAGTAGAAGTTGAATGCCTACTGAATGTATTGTATGCATGTATGTTGGTGTAGCTGCAAAAAAAGTGAAATGAAATTTTAGGGTGCATCAACAGAATATAGCTTCCAAATCATGCGAAGTCATTGTTCCATTTTATTTTACATTGTTCAGACCCCACCTTTTGCCCTGCTTCCAGTTCTGGGCACCACACATCAAGAAGGGTTCAGAGAAAATGTGGTACCTTCAGAGAAGGGCAATGAAACTGATCAACGGACTAGAAATAAAATCCCATGAAGACAGAGTAAAGGAGCTGAGTATGTTCTGTCTTGAAAAAAGATGACCGAGAAGGAGTGTGTCAGCACTTGCAGATGCAAGCCTTGTGGCTGTGTTGAAACCTGGCAGATCCCGTCCTGTTCTCTTGTCACTTTCTGAGCTACAGCTGAGCTTTGGAAAATTGCTACCACTTGAAGAGCTCCCACACAGAAGGGGCTCCAGTGTAGACTTGCCATGAAGGCAATGTATTTGTAACTGGGAATCATGTGCAGCCAGGATTCTTGATCTTGCAGAGCACTGTAAATGCTACATCAAGCCAAATATAGCTGCAGACTCCTTTCAGACCTTCCCCACCCACACAAGGAGGCCAAGGGTGGAAGGAAAGCTGGGCAGTCCCAATTTCCTTTCTGTGCTTAGGATTTTCAAGCCATAGAATACAGCTTGGGAAGAAACTGACACTGTATAGAGAGGACATGTTTTCACAGCTGTGGGACACAAGAGGCAGTTTGGCTGTTTCATTAAAACCAAGGAAATCTCTGTTGGTCAGTCCAGAACTTGATGGGAATCCAATATTCTCTTTCCCAAAGTCAGCCAATCAGATGCCTCCTCCCACCGGCAGGACATGAGCACTAGTGTCCTCCAAATAAGTCATTACACTAGACATTGTAGTCATGCAGGCTGGGGATGATGGTAATGGGGGTGAAATACAGTGCATAGCTAAAATATGGAGCTCCCTGCTACAACATAGAAGTCACGCTTACTTTACTTAGCTGAGTCTAAGAAAGGAGTTGATTATCATGAATTAATTCATCTGGAAGACCTGAATTAATTTAAATTAACTAAATGTTCTTTACCCTTTCCTTGTCTGTCCTAACTGCTGCATTCTTCTTCCACTAATGGCCAGTGATGGCCAGTAGACCTTGGTTTCTCCTCTGAGAGAAAATACAAGTAATTCTACCTTCTTATCATCTTCCACTACCAACTCACCCCCTTTTCCCATACACAGACCCATAGCCTCTTTGCCCTTTTGTTTCTGATGTTCTGAAAAAAAAAATTAGTGACCAAAGAAGTGGTTGGCTTCACTTCATTCAAGTAGAGACTGGAGAGCCATCTGTTGACAAGGCTTTAATTTGGATTCCTGCATGGAGTAGGGGGTAGAACATCATGACGTTAATGAACCCTTCCAACTGCAGGCTTCTATGAAGAAGTTGGAATGTGGAATGCTAATTAGCAAGTTGGTAGCCACTGATTATTGGGAGCTGAGCAAATTTTGCGGGATATGTGGGAAAGGTCTTGAGTCTGTATTCCTTATATTTACTTATAAGTTAATAAGTAAAAGAAATTATCTAAGTTTTCTCTGTTTCTTTATTTGAATATATGTATTTAGGAAATTTTACAAATCATATGTAAACTAGGCAGTGATGGAGAAACTTGAGTAGCTCTAATTGTCTTGCAGTGACACAGAAGAATTCCTCACAAACTCATTCAACTGCAGGGACTGATCTCCAGATGACAACCATCTGTCTGGAATGCTTTCCGGATTCCCGCACTGAGCATGTCCTCGCAATACTTATTTTCTGCTGCATTCCCATGACATGGCCTTTGTTTCATCATTCCCAGTCTGTGAGTGAGACAGCCTTAAATCATCCTTAACTGTTCTGCTGTAAAAGCAGTGTCTTCCCCCTTCTTCTGACACCATCCAAGAGTAACCTCTTATGTGAAATCCATTAGGTTTTGTCACCCTTTTTCCTGGAGGGAAGTCAGGTCACTGGCAGTGACTGGGAACAGAGGTAATGAAACAGGACCGAAATCAGCAATGAAGGCAGACATTTTCATGCTAATATAGTTTTCTACCCACTCAAGAATGGGTGGAGAGTGCCCTGGGCTCTTTCTCATGGACAAGGCAAGATGTTCTTGTCCAGATATTGGACAAGACTAGAATAAAATCTACTGCCCCAAGACCTGATGTTATGGAGATATCATGTTAAAGACAGGAACTGATGGAATTTTCCTGCTTTATTTCCGTGACCTCTCATCAAACAGTGGGAAAACATCCATCGCGGGCTGAAGCTAGGGAGAAGGTGAGCTCACAGATGGCTAGACTAGTTGGACTCCTTTTGGACACAGGTTTAACGGTATTCCAGAAGAGCGTCAAACCCATGTTCAAAAGCAGATGGAAGAACAACTAACAGATACAGGGAGCTGTCTCTCTCCTGCTTCAATGTGCAGCCATTGCCCTGTGAGTGCCAGTCAGCTGCCAGTCAGGCTAATCTAAGCCACAGAGCCAGGGATCATTCAGAGACCTGGTGGTAGACAGGGACAGTCCAGTTTGAAAGAATGGGATTCGCCTGTTGTCCAGACCAAATAGCCCTGCAGGGCAGAGTCCAAGGCCCAGAAGGGAAGGGGCACATTCCCATCAGCTAAAGTGGCCTGTAGGGAGTGCATTGATCCCACCCTAGAGATCAGGTGACCCTTTGGACTGAGAGAATGGCCAGATGGTACCCATAATAAAGATGCTGCAGCTTGTTGCCTGCTTAAAACAGAAAACATGACAAGCAGCACCAGAACAGCTAAGGGTGACTTTCAGCTTCCTCTCAGGTATGGAGAGCGATCAGATAAAGGCACCATTATGAGAACATGGTAGAAAAAAGAGGTTGCAGGACATGTTTGTGCCATTGGATGGAGTATGATAACTTGGTTGAAGGGATCTAGAGATTTTCTGAGATGTTGGGGGGGGTATAATTCTTTTATTCCTTTCTTTAAAATCACATAAAGCCTCTTTTAGCGTTATACTATAGTTGTTGTATGTTTTCTTCCTCAAAATCCTAGGAAAACAAAATTTGACTGTACAGTTAGAAAAAAGAAAGCCTACAGGTTGCCCATCATTTAAGAAAGACTTATCTTTAATTTGTGTCTTAATTCTACTTTTATTATTATGACAAGCAAAGCTACCTGACATGGACTCCAGGTGTCTATTACCTGGGGTGAATCACAACTAGTACACATGCATCTGTTTCAGGCCCCAGAAAGATCCGTAAACCAAACTAAAAATGGAACAAATAGTAAGTTTTGTCCAGAAATCCCTTGTCTTGGATCAGAAAAAAGTCCAAGATTGTGAGATTGGATTGATCTCACTGCTGAGCTTCTAAAGAAAAAGAGCTCCCTCTGAGGCTGACCATCTGAGAGAACTGGCTTGTTTGTAGTTCTTCCACAAGACATGGATCAAAACTCCAAAGTGCAAAGAACCCATGTTTTGGGCTGAAATGAAGCCAGATACTAGACCCAAAAGCCTACTGCGAAAAAAGGCATGATGGCTTTTTCTGGAATGAAGTTGCTTACATGATCTTCAGGGCATGTGATAAAAAAGTAAATATGTTGATTTTTAAAATTTCCTAACAGTGCATGTTCACCCAGTTTCACTTTCTCTCTCTCTCTCTTTCTCTCTCTCTCTCTCACACACACACACACACACACACACACGAGAGCTAGTTTAGTATATTGGTTAACACACCAAGCTAGAATCTATGAGACTGTAAGTTCTAGTCCCACCTTAGATATAAAGCCACTGGGTGACTTTGGGGCAGTCCCTCCCTCTCAGCCCTAGGAAGAAGGCAAGGGCAAACCACTTCTGAAAATGTTGCCAGGAAAACTGCAGGAAGTTGCTAGGAGTCAACACTGACTCAAAGACACACACATATATAGGGTTAGATCAGATCAAACAAAACTGATTCCACCTTGTTCAGTAAGATGGAGATCCTTGGCAAACTTCACAACTTGCTGCACAGACTACAGGGAAATGCCCAGGAAGATAAAGACAAGGATGACTATGATAATGCAAAGCAAAAATAATCAAGCTCATTATCTGTGAGTCTAGCACCTCATCTTTCTTCCAGGAGCTCAAGTTACAAAGGCATGCATCTTCCTCCAATAGTTTTCCCACAACAGCCCTGAGGCTGAGAGACTGGCCTAAAGTCAGTTATCATACATGAGGGTCAGCCCGAACCTTGGTCTCCCCACTGCTGATCCAACACCTTCACCACTGCCCCTTACCTCAAAGATTATGAACACTCTCAGATGTTTCTTGATGCAACTGCTTTTTGAGGGAGTATTTTAGTATTCTAGAATTTTAGTATTTCAATCATTTAGTAATTTAGCAATTTGGCTTTTTAGAGTTTCTTTTATAATATTTTAGTATTGGTTTTCATGTATTTTTATTCACTTTATCGATTTTTGTTCAAGTTACTTATTAGTGATTTCTTTCCCTTGTGTAGTATTATTTCTATTAAGCAAAATTTTGCTCAGTGACCTCAAGAAAGGATCTGATCTTTTTGATGGGACTTTTTATAATTGTGTTGAGGGGCTGCAGACTGTTGGGGTTCAGCAGCAACCGATGAAAGTATGATTTGCAGCAGAGAGAAGCTTTGGTTGGAATTAACCAAACTTTCGTTGGAATAAAGGCAGCTTGGAAGATGTGGCAGATTTTTGCAGCAGCTCAGATATCTGTAACTCAGCAAAGATACGAAGGAGATGTCACCTTGAAGCTGCTGATTGAAGATAGATGAGGGCAAACCTGTTTTTAACCCCCTTTTTTAATTTAAAAATTCGGTCTGAAATCTTCAGTCTGACCATTTCCAAAATACCAAATACTGACTTGCTTTAAAAAAGCAAGGCAAATGTGCAAGGTTCACTTCCTGTTTTTCTGAGTAAATGCCCCCCTCTCCTCTCCCCCACACACAATACGATGCCCAATGTTTTTGTGGTCTTCTTAGCCAGAGCACCTCAGCATTGTGAGTGCTGCGTAGGAGGAAAAGTTTGCCACTGCAGATGAGTCCTCGCTGGACAGCTGGTCCTGATCCTTTCTACAAAAAACACCTGCAGGTTTCACAGCCCGGGCTGGGGAATCCCAGCTCCTGGCACAGCCTCCAAGGCTCCCTGACTCTGCTTCTAGCCGGATCCCCACTCTGCTTCTCTGCTCCTGCACCTCCTACAGCTCCGTCCCTCCCACTTCCTTTCAAGGAGCTGCTTCTGTCAGGAGTTGGAAGAGACTTGTGGGATAAGCAGATTGCTTCTTACCGAGTTGGACTACTGGTCTGCTCTGCAGCCTTCCGTGCACTGTCTGAAGAGGCCGCACTGGGCGGCTTCAGGTCCCCCATGGAGGCCTGCAGAGGAGTGGTGGTGGCGTGGGCACTCAGCCTCCTGACAGGTAAGCCTTCCTGTAAACGGGGCAGCATCCCCTGAATCCTGCCAAGAAGACCCAGCCGGGAGGGAGAAAGTGCCGGAGTCAGCAGGAAGATGGGCTGGCTGGCTGGCTGGCTCTTCTGTGCATTCAGTGACAGATGCATCTCCAGGAAATGTGAGGCTTGAATGAGGATGTACCTTTTTTGTAAAAGGCAGAAAGGGAAGGCAAAAGAGCAGCCACTTGGCTCTCTCTTTTCTCTCTTTCTCATATTTGAGCTCTTGACTTTTGGCATCTGGACCCAGTTTTGGATATTTCAATGTGTTGCTTTTTATACTTTCTTTGGTAGAAGGAGGGAAAGGAAGGAGTTCTTAATGGAGCTTTAAAAAAGGCTTTTGCTCATTGAGCCTTGGTCTTCACTGGAGGCTTTTAAAGGTTTGGTTAATAAACTTTGCCGGAGCAACATTCTTAGGTTCTCATTATTATTATTTTTTTTAAAAGGCAGTCTGGCCGCCACATATGGGTTAGATGCACAGCTGAAGGCATCGTATTAAGTTACAGAGGAGGAGGAGGGAGAGGGTGAAATTTCAACTTATTATTGGCTGCATTCCTGCAAATTTAAACACCATTGTATAGCAAGAGATGGGGCGGGGTGGGGGGGTGTCCTGGCTGGAAGCAGAACTTTTTTTTTTATTGCTTCACTTATATTTGACATCTTTTTGTGTTCAGTTTCAACTCAGGAGCAAAAACGCCATCTTCTGAGATTTTAGAACAAAACGGGTGGAATATGTTCCTGGTTACCTCCTAACCAGCTGCCCTGCGCACGTGTTGGTTTTTTGAGAAGCTTTGCTGTTTGTATTTCTGTGAATGATTGGAAACAACCCCTCATTTTCTTCCAGACTGAGGAGAATTTGAAGGCTGGAACACAGCAAAATGTGACTTATAGAGGGAACTAGCTTCCACGTGGACAAATGATTGTGTTTTGCTTGCCACCAAACTGATCTCAGGGTTGGCCTTCTTCCTCCGGGTGGTAGAAATTCCACACTGATTCCGTGTTTAAAGAAGCTGCACTGTCACTGCCACAGTAACAACTAGACCAAGCTGCATTTATAGTCCAAACATATGCTTCATGCTTAATATCTATACATGCATTATTTCAAGGGATTGATTAACAGGCTGTAAGTCTACGGGTTTTTTATTCTGTTCCCTGTCTGTTACCATGTTCACTCTGTAGCAGCTCCGGACTGACTGTAAAGGCAGAGCCCCCAAGGGCTAGCCAGGATTGCTAAAGGAGTCAGGAGAACTGGGCTGTTAGGTTTTTGGAACTGGTAATGGATAGCCCATGTCCTCATTCATAGAGATGTCCTGGGTTGAAGAAAGCTGGCAATCTACTGTACTGTTCCTATCTAGTGATCTTTTCTCCCTACAAGTTATTTAGGGGTGATTTCTCAGAATTTCACTCCTTAGAAACTTAAATCCAACTTAGAAACTTAATTCTGCAGAACTCACTTATATTAGTGGTTGGCTGTTTCCTTCTCCGGCCCTAATAATACAATATGAAATAATACTAAATAATAATAATAATAATAATAATAATAATAATAATAATGTGAAATAATTTATATTTCAAACTTCCCAGCCCACTTCTGCTTTTCCCTGCCTCTTTCGATAATTAGGCCTGCTTGTGCATTTGGGGGAGGAAGAGACTGAGCGACAAGACTTCTCATGCATTACAATGGCTGGAACTGTGGATGGTCCATCTGAGGACTGCTGCCTCAAAGGTCCTCCCACTGCTGTGCATCTGGACCTATCGCTGTGTCTTGGCATTACTTGGGGGGGGGGGTCATGGTGACCTTTGCATTTTCCTCCAGTCAGAGGAGGTGAGAGGAGCTGCAGGCAGAGTCTGAAGAGGTGTGGAAGGAATGAGAAAGACATCTAAAGGTTCTTTTAATGAAGAATGAAGAGATGTAAATTGAATGGTCCCCTCACAATCCAATGTTGTGGGATAAATAAACCACCCAAAGAAAAAGTATCTGATTTTATGTTTTTTTCAGTCATCATGTGGGCCACTTCAACAAGCTCCAGGAGCGATAATTTAAGAAATCCTGGTAAAGGACTTGGAAGGTGATCATGAATTGTAGAAAAGGTATCCAGGGCTCAGAATCTCCTCTACCCATCCATCCTAGATCACTTTGCCCAGCTGTTTGAAGGAAGGGCACATACAGACCGTTGCCTTTGGCATTGTCTCTAAGGTGGCAGCCCTCAAAGGCCACCATCTAAACACACAGCTGGGGGAGGGACTATTTTTCCATCAGGGAGATACCAAATGACGCAGCTCTGCCGGTGGCTGATTCCAGCAGCCCCTCCTGATCATCACCTACCCCCACCCCCCAACCCAGGCACTTTTCCCTGGCTTGTATTTCTCCCATTGCAAATTTTCTTGTAATAGATTTTCAGGGTAGATTCTCGGGTGCCATCAAATATTTTTTGAAAGGAGGAGGAAGAAACTTATTTATGTATGTCAAGCTATGGTTTGCATGCCTGGTTTTGTTTTGTTTTGTTTTTTTGGTGCCAAAATGACAGAAAATGATTACACATCCATATTTTGGTGGTTTGCTGGTAGGTTTTGGAAATGCTAGTTCTGGAGATTCTGGAGAGTACAATAAATTCTTATGTATATATAGGGAATATATATCTCAGGGTTGGGAAAGAAATGTTTCTAGAATATTTATTAAAAATAAAGTTTACATAGAAGTAGACTTATGTACCATATGAAGCTTAGAGATTGCTCTCATTGCCTAGAATTATATATTTTTATTTATTCATTTATTCATTCATTCTATTTGTATATTGTCGAGTCAGAAAGACTCACGGCAGTTTACAGCAATCCAGGAAAACATACCGCCAGTTAAAATGTTCACGATAAATATAATTAAAATAAAAATTATAAACAAAATAATAATAGAAAAAAATAA
Organism: Python bivittatus; assembly: GCF_059951505.1. Classification (NCBI taxonomy): domain Eukaryota; kingdom Metazoa; phylum Chordata; class Lepidosauria; order Squamata; family Pythonidae; genus Python; species Python bivittatus. The sequence continues at coordinate 4,630,940 of NW_028277053.1, read as the reverse complement.
CACCACAAAAATATAGGGCAAAAATGGAGCATAAATTGAAAGTTAAAAAAAAAAAAAAACCAGGGAAAATTGAATTACCAAATGGTCTCTGAAAGAGTTCCACCTTAAGCAGCTTTCAGAACATTAAGAGGGATGGAGCAACTCTTAATTCCAAGGGGATAGCGCAGGCACAGTGCTAAATTTAAATGCTGCTCCAGCAGACCAGCTGTAAAACGCCAGTTCTTTGGTGTATGACAAAAAATGGGTGGATAGATGGTGCAGGGCAGAAGCCAGAGGTCTCTGTCCAGGGGCCTGGAGATCTTGCTCCAACCAAACACAGCTGCATGATAGTGGGAGACCCACTCTCATCCATTCCCACCTCCAAATTCCAAAAGAATTACAAAACTCTGGACTCTGCTAATCATATGCAACAGCCTACACTATTGTCTGGGCAATAACGTCCCTGCCTGTAATTCTGACCAATAACATTCTCAATACTTGCCTGAGTTTCATATTGGCCCTTTTTGCATGACACACTTCTGGGTCAAAGGGGGAAGACTGTGTGTAGTGTGAACAGCTAAATTCCGCCACTGGTTGTGGGTGGGTGGGGGTTGGAAGGATGGCTACATAGAAACAAGGTTTACATAAGATTAGCCCTCTGGTCCAGCTTCAGGAAGCAAGAGGAAGCCCTAAGGGGGCTCCAGAAAAACAGGGAAAGACCCTGTGGATCTGGGCTCTTTTTACTCCCTCCTGACGGGGGGAGAGACAAGGGACAAGGGACAGAAGGGTGGGGTAAATCCTCAACTTTACCTGGGGTGGAACTGATTCCAACTGTGGCATCACCAATTTTGTTCTCGTTCCTTGGAAAAAAGAAGCATGCAGGGAAAGCCAGCAGAGGCTTCTGAAGCTCTTTCCAACCCCCCTGTGGCCCTAGGAGGTGTCTGTATTTCCTTAGTAGCAAGGTCACATGTCCCTTGGCTGTGTTTCTGCTCTCCCTTTGTTTTGCTGCTCTGTGTGTTTAGGTGCATTTGGGCACTGGGAAGCAGAGGGTGGGCTGCATATGCTTTGGTTTGGGTCACGTGACCGGGAAAAAGAAGAGAAGGGCTTAGAACAGAGGAGTCAACAGCAATTTGGGGTGGTTGTCCTATCTACTGCTTTTATTAGTGTGGGGAGGAGGCATTTTACCTGCTGATGGTACTACCAATCCCTTGCAGTGCTAGTCAAGAACGGAGCTCACACATTATCAATTGCGCCATTATCTGCTTCACTCTGTGTCCCTCCTCCGCACCTGTTAACCCTGCTAGCACGGAGAACAGGAGCAAGTGCCCCCAAGCCTCTTGCAACCTCCCCTTTGCCCCTGTGATCCACTGATTGGACTTCTGAAAGAGTGCTAAATATGTATCTAAATGTAGCCCAGCTGCATTTGGGCACAGGGGCACAGGATGACATGGACATCCTGTCAGCCGTGTGTTTAGTGCTCCCTGAAAAATCTGTCAGAAATCCTTTAGTCAGAAAGATCTGACTAACAGATGACAGCCACAGAGCACTCTCTTCAGGCATCTTGAAAGAGGGCTAAGTCCTCTGGTCCAGACACCCAAACACACCACATGTTGAGAAGAGTGATCGGTGGCTGCTTTTGATGCAGCACGATACAGGTAGTCCTCACTTAACAACCACAACTGGGACTGGAATCTTGATCATTGAGCAAAGCCGTCATTAAGCGAGAAGCCCATGTGACAGCTTCACTCAACGACTGCAATCCAGGCACTCCCAGTTGTGGTCATTATGCGATCTCCCAGGTTGTTAAGTGGACGGAGTGAAAGGGCTGTTTGCTGAAGGATTTCAGCTCAGCACAGAGTTGAAATCCTCCCAGCAGGCACCTCTTTTGCCCTCAAACATTCCTGCAGCCCACCAAAGGGTTTCCCTTCCCCTCCATGCACAGAAGGGAAATCCTTCATGGGGCTGCAGGAACAGAGCTCAAATTCTGAAGATTTCAGCTCCATTCCAGCAGCCTGTAGAGGGATTTCAGCTCCCCTCTGCCCCCTCCGCTTGCAATCTTCTCAGCTGGCTTCCCCACTGACTTTCTGGGGAAACCAATAGAGAAGATTGCAAATGGTGATCACATGATAGTGGGGCACTTGGCAACTGGTCGTAAATGCAAACCAGTTCCCAAGCACCCAAAATGCAGTCACATGGCCGCATTTGTGTATGTGCAATGTTTTATAATGGCTGGAAGTGCTTTACAGTGTGTTACGACACCTTTCCAAAGTGGTCGTAACTTTGAACAGTCGTTAAACAACCCATTGTAAGTTGAGGACTACCTGTAGTTGGTAGGAGGGGGATCCCCCAACCGCTTTTCTTAATTTGTCCTGCATTAAAACTCTCCACACTCATTGCAGAAGCAGAGTAGAGACAGAACAATATACCTTGGCATCCTTTTCTGCTAACTCAGGGACTTGATAGCATGTTAACACTGTGACCTGGCTGTTGCTACGGCCAGTAAGACATTAAGTAATTATAATGTAATTCAAGAGTATTTATATATATATAAAACCAGCAGACTATTTATTTTGGATGCTTCCAGGTAAAGGAAACGGCATTGGTCATGCTTTTGGATGATCTCTGGTGTGGGCGGGATGGGGGTTGTGCATCCATTCTTGCCTTACTTGACCTGTTGGCATTGAACAAGACCGACTCAGAGGATTGAGGGTGGGCGGCACTGTGTTCTGCTGGTTCAGCTCCTTTCTATGGGGTCAGTTCCAGTCAGTGGTGATTGGGAAGGAGAGGTCCTGCCCTTGGCTCCTACTATGTGGGGTACTACAAGGATCAGTGCTCTCTCCTCTCCTATTTAACATCTACTTGAGACTGCTGGGTGAACTCATCTGTCACCATAGGGTGAGGTATCATCAGTATGCTGATGATACTCAATTGTACATCTCCACCCCTGGTGAATTAAGCAATGCTGTGGCTGTCCTATCCTGGTGTCTGGATGGGGAACAACAGGCTTCAGCTGAACCCAGCAAGACTGAGTAGCTTTGGGTTGGGGTTCCTCTGTTTCTAGGACTTTACCATCTTTGGTATTGGATGGGTTTGCACTGCCCCAAACAGATCCTGTGTGCAATATGGGGGTCCTCCTGGATTCACAACTCCTACTCAATGAGCAGGTGACAGTTGTGACTTAGGAGGGCCTTTGCACAACTTCGTATTGTGCGCCAATTGTGCCCATTCCTGGATCAGGAGGACCTTCTCATGGTCACTCATGCCCTGGTCACCTCCCAGTTAGACTACTGCAATGTGCTCTACATGGGGCTGCCCTTGAAGGGTATCTGGAAACTCCAGCTGGTGAAAAATGCAGCGGTGCAAGCAGTTATACGTGCTTCTGGTAGAACACATTACATCTCTGCTTTAGGAGCTCCATTGGTTACCAGTTTGTTTCTGGGTCCAATTCAAGGTGCTGGTGTTGACCTTTAAAGCCCTTCATGGCATGGGTCCAGGTTACTTGAGAGACTGACTCTCCTCGATTTCATCTGCCCATCCTACCAGATCTGGCAGAGAGGGCATGTTACAGGTTCCAACGCCCAGGGAGTTACACTTGGCAGGCTCTAGGCAGCTGGCCTTTTTTGCTGTGGAATCTTCTTCCCCCCATGGTTGGGTTTCTGGAGGTTGCTCAAGACTTAGTTTGGGCCAGCAGGCCTGGGGACCCCAGTGGACAGGTGATCTAGTGAGGTGGCTCTGTTATTTTTAACATCTCTTCGCTTATTTTTTTTAGTTTGGTATTTATATCTTTTATACTTTTTAATGTATTTATTGTTTTTTAACCTTGTTGTATGTTGCCCAGAGTTGCTTGGAAAAAGTGAGATGGGAGGCTAATAAATTGAATGAATGAATGAATGAATGAATGAATGAATGAATGAATGAATGAATGAATGAATGAATGGATAGATGGAAGGAAGGAAGGAAGGAAGGAAGGAAGGAAGGAAGGAAGGAAGGAAGGAAGGAAGGAAGGAAGTTTTAATTTTGCAACAGCCTTGCTTCATTCATGAGATTTTATCAAGTTGTATGGCAGCTCTGTCCCAAATGTGTCTGCCATTTGTAACTCTCCCATGTTATCCTTTTTGTTTCATTCTACAAAAAAATATCCAAAAGAGAGGAAAATATCTTTCAAATGGTAGCCTTAGGGGGCTGTCCTGTAGAAGCCCCTTTCCAGCAAGGAATAATAATGAAGAACCTGACCTATGAAGTAACATCACTTTTCAAAGGAAGCCCTGTAGCAGCAAATGGGGGGCAAGAGAAAGAACAGTTTTAAGTGGTCCACTCTGAGGCAAGAGGTGGCTCCATCTGTCCACATGGAAGGACTGTCCATTTTGAGGGTTCAGTTCTGTTCAAATTTGAAGCAAAAAAAAGGTCAACTGGCTTTTCATCTAGTATTCACCAATAATATTTTCAGTTATACAGATGGAAAGAATATTATGACTCTTGATTTCTGTTTTATGAGTCGATGAGGTTTGCCCATGGCAGGGGACTCACAGCCTTTATGTTTCCAGAGCTTGGGGGGTGGGGGTCAAAAGCAATAATTTTTCTTTGTCTGTGAAGCTAGATGTAACCTGACACAGAGAGCATCTCTGGCATTCAATTCAGTCTCCATCTGATTGATTCTGACTGTAGGTCTGAAACATCCAGCTTAATTTTTGGACTTACTTCTTCCTGATCCCCTCTTTTAACATCTGGCCTGATAGACTGTGCTGCAAACTCTTCTCCACTCTTGTGGTGGGTCCTAATAAAGATTTTATTCATCTGTGGAATTTGCTACATCAGCCAATATTGGGTGGCAGTGGAAATGTTGGCAGGAGCTTCTTATCTCACATTCCAGCTAATATCATATAGCACCTTTCTCTGAATTTCAAATTTCTGACTCCCTGGGAGAAAATAAAAGACACTTCTCCTCTTGTACGGCTTCTAAAGACTAGTTTTGCATCAGGGTGTGAAAAAGAGAAGCATTAATGTGTGACTTTTGATTGTGGCATGGTATAAAACATTTATATGCACTTTAGTGTGAGAAAAGAATAAATACTTAATAAATAACTCTTTTCAGTTTAATATCTGTATGGACTGTCATTCATTGATTGTAGAAAGGCTTTTGATTATGTTGATCATGTCAAGCTGTACAATGTGCTTAGAAAAATGGGAACCCCGGGATATCTTTGTCCTTGTGCAAAACCTGTACACAGATCAGGAAGCCACAGTCCAGATGGAACATGATAAAACAGACCGGCTCCAGGTTAGCAAAGGAGAAATACAAAGCTGTATACTCTCCCCTTCTCTATTCAACTTACATGTCGAATAGATATTGACAGAGGCTGGATTGGAAGAAGATTAGCATGGTTTTAAAACGGGTGGAAGAAACTTCAATCATACTACGCTGATAACTGAAAATGTCTGCAAGCTCTGATAATGAAAGTCAAGGAGCACAGTGAAAAATGGGATTAAGATTAAATATGAAGAAGGCCAAACTAACGGCAACAGGTACAGCAACCAGCCTTAGAACTGACAAAGAAGATACTGAAGTGATGGAGAGCTTCTGCCTTTTAGGATCAACTGCCAACAGTCAAAGAGCCAGCAGTCAAGACATACGGCAGCAGAGTAGCCCTGAAGGCCTTGGAAAAGATACTGAGGGGCTGGGAAGTGTCTATACCTAATCTCTGTTTTTTGTGACTAGGTTCCCCTGCTTCATCAACAGGGCCTTCTTAAGCTGTTTGCGCTCTTTAAACCTGGGAGAAGGGTCAGGGTCTTTCTGAGCCACTTCAGGGTCTGACTCCTGCCGGAGGAAATTACTCTCCCCACTGGCTCACTTTGTGGGCGTTTTGAGTCTTGATCCACGCGAAGAAGACCTCATAGAAACTCATCCAGAGATCTTTGCCCTGAGCACGCGCTGAGCTGGCCTTTTAAATCCCAAACTGGGCCCAGAGGGAGTCACCTGACCCCTGACAGCCAATAAGGGAGAAGAAAGGGGTGCTGCCCGGTTTGGGCGGGAAAAGGTTTTGGGCCTTGTGAGAACTGGCTGGAGTCCGGGTGAGGGAATTACCTCAGGCAAGGTTGGAGGCTGAGGGGTTGCGTGGCTGTAGCTAGAATTGCGTTAGGGGCTTTTCTGTTTTATCTCTTTTTAACTGTGTGTGGTGGGTGCGGAACCTTATCTTTCTTTGGCACCGTTAATAAAGTGGGGTTTTGTTTGCTGGTGGCCTTCTAGCCCCTGCTTCAGCTGGGCTGAGCTACTGACTCCCCAGAGTTCGGTTTGGTTTCCCTTTCCGTAGTTTAGCTGGACCCGGGTGGGGCGAGGGTTTCCCCTTCAGTCCTTCCTGGCTCCCCAGAGGGCTGTTGAGGAAGGGAGAAACGGGTTAGGGTTAGGGCGCCTTCCTTTTTCAAGGGCATTTCGATGTCCCAATTATTGGTCAACGTATTGACGATACCCTGTGGGCTATTCGTTGTCTCTGCAATCCGTTGATTCTGGCTGTTGCGGAGTGGCGAATTATTCTCACAAAATCAAATCCATTCACGGGATTCCAAGGCATCGTCGCGCTGCAACCTGAGGGAGCCGGCAGGTGCGTGCAGAGGTTGCGAGGGGGTTGTTCGGCGCTCAGGGTTGAGAGCTCTACCCGGCTCGGCGGCCCGGTTAAGCCCTGATATTTCTGACTCCGGGAAATAGAGGCATCGGCGACCCTTTGTCCATTCTTCAGGAGGATTGCCTCATATAACTCCTTTGCAGGAGTAGTTGAAGTGGACGGGTGGGTAGAAAAAATGTCAGTTATATGTGACTGGGTTTGGGTCAGCCCTACAAGATAGACTAGACCAGGAAACCAGTGCCCTGTAGGTCGTGACCACTTTTATTCCAACAGCTGTAGGACAGAATCTGGCAAGCCTGAATGTGCTTCCTCCTCCCACCCTTTGCCTTGTCTTGGACATTTTCTCACAAGCCTTTCTTGGCCCAGGCTCAAGCCCCTCTTATCTGACCATTGCTTTGGTAGTACGGTGGGAGATGTGCTTATTTAGTGGCCTTGACCAGAAATGTCTTTTTGAAAAAGGCCCAAGCAGGGCCATCCACAGGGTGGGAATGTGTGGTTAAAAATCATCTGGCTATAAATCAGTCCTGCCTTAGGTATGAAAGCCGGCTAGGTGACTTTGGGCCAGTCCCTCTCTCTCAGCCCAACTCACCTCACAGGGTTGTTGTGGGGAAAATAGGAGGAGGAAGGAGTATGACGTACGTTTGCCGCCTTGAGTTATTTAAAAAATGCTTATGTTTATGTGGAGTCCTTGGGGTTCTCTGAGCTTGGTTCTTTTCTTGCAAACGTTTCATAAAGAACCAAGCTCAGAGAACCCCAAGGACTCCCATTCAACCCTGAGCTACACATGTTCGCCTCTATTGGCTTATGTTTATGCTTAGATGGCAGCCATGACCATGCTTTTGATGCCCCTCTTTTTTACATGGGTTAAAGCAAAAAAAAAAAGTTGTGGCTTTGATCACATGGTCACGACTGCCATCTTCATTTTTTTATTCCCCTGTAAATGTCCCTGGATTCAAGGTATCATTGGGATATCTAGTGCTGTGGGACATTTTAATGCTGCTGCTGTGAGATTTTATAAAAACCAGGCAGAGGAGTTGCCATTACAAATCATCTTGGATTTTTCAAGCAGAAGCAAAAATAACTATGGCTACCAAATAGAAAAAGAGTCATATGTCCTTCCTAAAAAATATGGTTCTTTAAGGTGTGGTGTGTGTGGCAGAGAATGAAAAATAAGGAACTGCATCATTTAAGGAAGGAGAGAGATTTGACCAGAACACTTTTTAGAATTGATTGATATTCATCAGTTTTATTAAGTGAAAATATAATCTAAACATTGATAGATTTTGTTTGTTGAATCAGGTGTGCAGTATAATCAGGTTGAGAGTTATTAAAGAATTGTATTTTATAGTTAATAATTCTGTGCACTTAAAAGCATTAAGATATTTTATGTATAAAATTGATATTTATATTGTAGTTACAAAATTTATGATTAATGTCAGAATTGTTACTAATGTTGCCTGTGAGGAACATGCCAACATTCCTTCTAATAACTAAAGAGTTATTGTTTTTATGCATTTAATATTTCACTGATGACATTTAGTGTATCCTATACACTTTACTTTTTTAAAAATCACAGTACACCACACAGTCCCCACAATGCCTAATTCACAATGCTTAATTCCATTCCTTTTTTTTATAATAACTTTAATAGTTTTTACTGTGTTTCTTTTAAAATTTAATACGAACTAATATGAAAGATAAAATAAGAGAAAGAAAAAAAGATAATAAAGATCAAAAGTGCAGAAAGCAAGAAAAAAAGAAAGAAAATTAAGTTCTGACCCTTCTTGCAACAATATAACATATATAAATTCTTGCTCTAAATTCACAAATCACTTCCACTATTTCTATTAACCCATATTATTTCTAATCAAATCCATACAGCTTAGTGTTCCATTCCAAGGGCTGTTCAGAAACTGGACCTCATCTAAGAGTTCATTCTCTACACATCTGTTCAAGATGCCAACAGCAAGTAATTCACGCACATTTTCCATGGATTTGCCTGGCCCTACATAAAGTTCAGAACTGCTGATGTATGAATTCATTGTCCATAATTGTGTGTCCCTCAACCATTTATGTGGTTGTTCAGTAGCAGGATGTATCTCTAGTAGTTAAGGAGTTGCTATGGTGATTTGTTAATAAACCTAAGGCTCAGCTATTATATAGCTAAGAGGTAAACAAGATTGAGGAATGTCTCAAGTTTTGTCATTAGTTGATTGTAGGTACCAATTTTTTTTCCAAAGTAAAACAGAACAGGGACTTTCAAAGAAGAAGGGAAGGTTCATTCTATATTTACAGACTCACCTTGGCAACTATGAAAGGTTACTGAAGTATCTAATTGTTCTGATTAATCTACATTGTTCTGATTAGTGAATGTCCCTAAGGCTCCTGTAAGAGAGAAGAAAGAAACCTTGATATGTTCCCGGGAGGACCTGAACCAGGGATCTTGGCAACCTGTGGCTGTGCTGTGCAGGTTTTCCAGAAAATGAAGCAGTTGCTCAATGCTCTGGTACCATGACCTTTGCTGCTACTTGAAAACACCTGCAACCTGCGGGGTGATGCAGGTTTCACCTGGTCTTGGAGAGCAGGAGAGGAAACTGCATCCCTGCAGAGGTAGGGTGGTTAAATCATAAGTCCCATCAGTCTTCACATTGTCTGAGAATGATACAGTGGGATGGCCGTAGGTTACTCATCACAACTAGAAAGCCTCAGGCTTAGGACTTCCAAACTTCCTGTCTCTTGAGTTGAGGCTCACCATCTTCCTCAAGTATATGATTGTATGCTGTGATATTCATGAAGTACCGAAGTGTCTACAAATCATGATTTACAGCTCAGTTTCATGTACAAACTCTAGCTTAGAGCAATATGCTAATCCAGTTTCATCAAGCAGCTTTCCCCAAGTGGGCACCCTTCAAATATGTAAGATATGTCTCTGGATAGACATCCAGTTAGGAAAAACAGTCTATATTGGCAGGGAGTGATTCTTCGGTGTTTCAGGCAGGATCTTTTCTCACTTATCTGGAAGGAGACAACAGGCTCATCCTGCAGGATACATGGTGGTCCCTTTGCCCTTTGGCCAACCATCACTGGAACTTTCAGTAAACTGGAGAAGAATGCCAGCTCATCTCATAGCCAAATGCTGGCTGAAAATTCCATTTATGATTTATTCCTGCTCTTCTCTGAGCCAAATCTGTTTCACTTTGACAAAGACCAGGCACTGCTTTGGTCTCCTTTATTTTCACAGTTATAAGGCTGCAATTAGATATGGCAGCAGACAACTACACACACATTCTTTTTAATCCCTTCATCTATTGCTAATGCTAAATACCTGGAAAATATTTGAGGGTGAGAGGGGAAGGCAATATTCCTTCTCAGAATTGGGATGCTGTAGTGGCAAAGTATATGAACTGTTTGTCCCTCAGGCCCTTGATAGATCTTTCTTCTCGTTGGGTGACTTAAAGCAAAGCACAATGCTTTTCTTTTTCTCCCTCCCTCTCCACATGTAAAATGGTGGTGCTGCCAAGCTTATACATTGTTTTAAGCAATTGTTTGTCTTCATCATTGTCTCTTGAACAAAACACAGTTGGATGGGTTTAGCTACTATGCTAAAGCAAAGCTAAACAGATAATGTTATGGCTCAGCACAATGTCTGAACCCAGCCTGCATGGACTGCCCTTAGAAATTCCTCAGAAATGGTTCATTAGGGCAGAAGGTTGCCATGCGAATGTTGGCTGGGATCTGCAGCCAATATTCATGGACAGAAAGTTCCAGATTCAAAGATGTGATGCATATTTGAATTTTTGAGTGCTTCTTTTGGATGGCCTATAGGGGCATGTGGCCCCCTTGTTCATTCAGCTGCATTAGTAGCCAGGTTGGTTTGGCTCATCATAAAGTCTGGAGGCAAGGAGGAAACCAGTGGGGTGCAGCAGAAAAACCATGATGCTACGCAAATAAAGTGAAAAAAGAGCAATGCCAGAAAAAGGGTCCAGTTATTGATGGGACACTTGGATCAGAAATAAGGATAGCTGGAGTATATGGGACTAGGGTGCTATCAAATAAGGGTGATTTTCTTATTTGAAGTTGTTTTGCAATCCTCTCTGTGTATCATTTCCTGGTTTCATTGATACATATACTGTACTTGATTGCACTTTTCCAGCTCCTTTTCAAGGAGATGTGCTCATCTTGATCTTAGGAGGTGGCCAGGGAATAAATGCCATAGGCCTACAACCATTATCCCTCTTACCAATGAGGACATTTGATCAGCTGGTCAGGACTAAAGTTGCATACTGCCACCCCACAAGATGCTGCACCAGTAACACAGAGACTGAATTACAGGAAGGATTACCATTCAACATTTTTTTTTTCCACTTCACATTACAGTCAAGCTACCAGCTCTGGACAGCAAAAATCTGGGTGATCAGTAGATGGCAGTAGATTCTGGTTCTACTCAATTAAAAAATCCAAGGAAGCCAAAAATGTGGAGGGGGGGACTTTTATCTCCTCTCTAATAAAAATTCCATTCTGGATTTGTAACAAATGGTTACACCCAGAATAAGATCTTCAAGTTGCGTGAATTACCCATTCCTAGTAATATAATATGCACAAAAGAGGTTACAAACTGCAAGCTGAATATAAACAAAACCAGGCAATTTGTGTTCTTTTTCCTTCTCTCCTCTTTATGCTTGCTAAATGGCTTGGCCTGAATAAGGACTGGATTCCTTTTCAGAGTTTTAATTATGAGGAAGGAAAAAGGGATTCTCCCATCCCTCCAGAGAATTCCCTTATATTTACATTCTAGATAGCTTTCCAGCTTGAACACAGCAGTCAAGAATGACTGTGAAGAAAGCTTTGCAGAACTTAAAGTAATGCCAGGAAGTGATTTCCTCACTTTAGCAATGACCTCCCCTCTGCCAAGATGTTACTGAAAACAAGCTTTGCCAGGCCAGCAAGGCCTTGGTTCTTTCAAATACTTTACTAAAAACTATGAAAAATCTTGTGGCACCTTAAAGATGAACCAACTTACTATTTTTTTATAGACATTCACAGTGTCAGGGAGCAGGGAGGACAGAAAGAAGGGGAAGACAAAATTACCTGTGGACGTGGCTGAAAATGAATCAGCAGTAAAATGTGACACAATCCTTCCTGCATGGAATAACTAACAGATGTAGTATGGTCTTTATTTAATCTTTAAGAAATTATGTTGACTCTACTGTGGAATCACAACTCAGCTCTTTAGCAGTGAATATTCATTCCTTGTTCTACTCAAGAATTCAAGTTCTACTCAAGAAACATCACTGGTTTGAGGACATAATTTCTGCTGTGAAATTTGTGTCGTTATTTTTTTTGTACAGACTTTGGTCAGTTTGTCCAACAGAAGAGTAGTGTGGTACTGCTGCTAGAAGATGGTGGGGCACCTTCTGTGAAGAATTTTTGTGGCACTTGGCAAATAAAATCACCCAAAGCTGAACCAAGTTAGACTCTAGCTGGACAGTGCCAGTGGAGACAGCTGGGGCTTCATCTTGTGAAGTGATCTGGGATCAGTTTGAGTCTGTGAGACCTGAGGAAGCACATAAGGCTCTAGTAGTATCAGCTCCATCACTTCTCAGCTGGGTTTCTGCCCCTTGTAGTTGGGTAAGGCCTCCCACAAGGTGAGATGAGGTTGGATGCAGCCATTGTTTGTAAGATAACTTTTGGAGAAAATAGGACTGGGGGAATGTAACCTTCCTGGTGTCAGATTCAGCCTAGGAAGCACACACTGCTAGCGCAGAGCCATTGGTCAGTTTCACTGCCTGCCGTTGGTCAGTTTCACCACCTCAGGTAATAGGTGATCAAGGCAAGGAAACAAGGCAACTGCAGGTAAACTACCAACGGGACAGCAGGGAGTCATCTAGAAGCAGCAAACTGGAGTGCAGCTGGCTCCCCAGGCGCTCCGGGCAACTCTGGCTTACAATACACCAGGAGTGCAGCAATCCAGAGGCAATCAGCGGGCAATTAGAAACCAGATTAAGACAAGCACTCCAACTCACCATAAGAAAAGCTCCAGGAATGCAAGGGCAAGGCAGACAAAGGAAGATTATAACACAACAGGAACCGGCTGAATCTGCCATCAAGGGAAGGGGAAGGACAGATGGGTAGCCCAGGGCAAGGGCAAGGGGCAGAACCGAGGGGTAACTGCGGGTAAGGGGGGAGCCCTATAAAACTATCATAAGCTGTGCCAGACCAATCCTGGCTTTGTAATGGCTACGCATTATACCTGAATAAACTAGCTTTTGTCTGAGCCTGTGCCTCATGAGGTTTCTGTTCAGCGGCAAAGGCAGCAAACCTTACACCTGGTCCTTCTTGACCTCTCACTGGTCTTTAATACCTTCAGCCATGGTATCCTTCCACATCAGCTCTGAGGGATTGGAGTGGGGGCACTGTTTTTCAGTGGTTGTCCTCTTTCCTAAACAGTTTGTTCCAGTCAGTAGGTGGGGGATGAGAGATCAATCCCCATCTGGAGACCTCTACTCTGTGGAGTGCCCCAGAGCTCTCTCTACTTCTCCCCACTTCTATGTGAAACTGCTATGGGAGGTCATCTGCCAGTACAGAGTTTGGTACCATCAATAGGCTGATGATATTCGGTTATATATCTTGGACCTATATCAAGCAGGTAATGCAGTAGAGGTAATGATCCAGTACCTGGAGGCTATCAGGGTCTGGATAGAGAAGAACAGGCTCAGACTGAATCCCTCCAAGACAGAATGGCATTGGTTTTGTAGGTCAATTCTAGGGTAGTATGTTTAGCTCTGAAAAGTGTTATACAGTACTCCCTTGTTCAGAGGGATACCACTGGATTTACAGCTCCTGCTCAAGGAGCATGTGGCAACTGTGACCAAGAGGGCTTTTGCACAGCTATATATTGTGCACCAATTGTGGCCATTCCTGAAGACTGTCACTCATGCCGTACTCGCCTCCCGTTTGAATTACTGTAATGAGCTCTACATGGGGCTACTCTTGGAAAACATTCAGAAGCTATCTGCGGCAAGATTAGTATATGTAAAAAGTTGGAAAAGCAATGAAATGCCTACAGTGTAAGACTGGATTATTAAATTAACTGAACTTGCAGAAATGGGGAAGCTGACCAGTTTGGTCAGAGAAAAAAACAATAAAGACTTTAAAAAAAACTGGAAACCTTATATGGACTTTTTGCTGAAAGAACAGAAAAACAAATTGATGATTTTGGGATCTGGAGATTAAAAATGAGACAAAGTGGTTGGAGGAAAATTCAAGATGATAATTATTCGATAGAAAAAAGGGTGGAAGGCACAATTGTAAGTTTTTCTTTTCAATTTCTTCTTGTATCTATTATTTTCTGTCTGCTCTTGTTTGTTTTGTATATTTTACTATATTGAAAAATTGTGTGTGTGTGTGTGTGTGTGTGTGTAAGCATTGGTACAAAATGCAGCAGCCTTGACAGTGGTGGGTGTTCCTGTTATACCAATGGACCCCATTGCTTCAGGAGTTACATTTGTTGCCAGTTGACTTCTGGATATGATTCAAGATGGTGGTTATCATATTTAAGGCCCTACATGGCTCTGGACCTGGTTATCTGCAGGACCACCTCCTGTATTCATCTGTCCATCTGATCAAACAGGGTCAGACCTTTAGGTCCTATCTATTTGAGAAAGCCACCTGATAGATGCTAGGGAATGGGCATTTTCAGTCACTACCTCTATGCTTTGGAACTCCCTCCTTTAAAGATCCAGTCTACCCCTTCCCACCTGGGTTTCAGCAGTTAAAATCTGGCTTTTCTAGCTCAGAAGGTATGTTATGAATCTTGGGATACGCTGGTGAACACATGACTTATGCGTTTGTCCTTTATAATATTGTTGGAATTTTTAATTCTTTTGGGATGGGTTATTATTTTTCCTTTTAGAAGGTTATTTTTATGATGTTTTTGATTGTTAGCCACTCAGAGCTGCAGAACTAAGGAATTCCTGGAAGCTTGGCATTCAGGCAAGTCAGCCATCAATAGACACATAGAGATAAACCACATTTACACACCATTCAAAAGAGACAATAAAAAAGCTTAAGAAGGAAACAAAAAGTTCAGAACACATCCTCTCCAGCAACTAACATCCAGATAAGGAGGGTTTAACACCAGACAAACAATCAAGCAGAAAACAATACTTTAATCAAGGAACTACCAAGGAGAAAACCACATCTCAACCAACACTGGCATGGCAAACAACTGTATATAAACAGGGAACAAACCTCACACTCCCTAGCACTGATGATGTAACCTATTCAGGTAATGAAACATCTGCAAGCAAACAACCAAGCCCAGAGAGCACCAAGGACTCCACAGTTCAACCCTGAGCTACATATATTTTCTTCTGTTGGAACTCATTGTACTGCTAAGAACGCTTCAGCTGAACCACAAGTCAAACATTACCCGTTTTGGCAGAGGAGAACACTTCTCCAGTAACCAGGACTCAGATTTTAAGAACAAGGGTGAATTCAAGTCAAACCATAAATAATATTAATTCAGCTTCTGCATCAGAAGTATCCATTGGGAGCAAATTTTGTGGGTGAAACTATAATACTAAAGGCTCAGTTTTCAAGCACCTCAACCATCTATTAAAACAATGACCCAATGTTCCAACTAATTTCATCCAATCCTGAAGCCACCAAGATGGTCAGCTTGAACTGGGTTCACTTCATATTTCTGTTGCAGATTCATATAACAGCCTCCCAGTTGAGATTCCAGTTCATATAACAACCCCCCCCCATTGACATTTTGGAAGATATTAAAGATGGATTTTTTTTTCAGGAAGCCTTTCCCTGATTTTATAAATGGCATCTTGAATTTCTCTTTTTTAAAATTTTCATTTTTGTGTGTAATATGTGTTTTTTTTATTGTGACATTTTAGTTGTTTTTTTATATTCTGTGTAAGCTGCCAAGACTTTTTGATTGCAGTGGAATAGAAATGTGTTTCATAAACACATTAAAAAATAAAAACATTAAAAACTGACAGCTGCTCCATACAATGCAAATATTCCCTGTAGCTGTGGGAAAACAGTAGTGTCTGCAGGGTATGGTCAACAGTGACAAGATGGTGGCCACAGCACACATAAAAAACAGGCAGAGCTTCAATCACACCATCATGGCTGCCTTTTGACTTTGTTACCATACCCTATGGGTATCACTGTGGGGAAGCCAATTTTATCATCTCTCTAAATGGCAGTTTATATATAAAGATAACATCTCCCTCAAGTCCAGCTTGAACTAGTAGTAACTGCATGAAGAATTCCATGTAATTTTCTTGGCAAGAGTACCAAAGAGGTTTGTTGTTACCTTCTTCTGAGATGGTTTTTAGTCTTCTCATACAGTCCAAGGATTTCCTGGTGGTTTTCTATCTAAGAACTAACAAGGCTTAATTATGCTTAGCTTTTTCAGATCAGCCACGTTCAACTAGGTGCCACCACATATTTATATGCATTTTTATGTGTTCTTCCTGAAAGAGCCCTTTGTCATGAGAACTGCCATTCTGCATTCTGAAATGGTACAGCCAATTGTGGGACAATTAGATGAAATTTATCAGCACTTCTAATGGTAGCTAAGGGTACATGTGTTAAGGTTGGGCAACTCACAGCCCACGAGCTCCATGCAGTCCACAATCCTGTGACTGCTCTGTTGAAATTTAAAAGCAGAACATGGTGGCACAATTTCTAACCAGTTTCTGGTGGGAAACAAAATCAATAAGGTATGTGAAGCCTTTGGGCAGGGTTAGTGTTGTAGAAACTCCTCAAAACAGAAAATGAAAAACCAGATACATTATATTATTACTTCTTTGCCCCAGCTCACCCCCATACATTTCCCATTAAAAATAGTGTTTAAAAAGGGGAAAACCTTATCCAAGGAATTGGGAAAAGGTAGCATACTCATCCTCATCTTCTGGGACCCAGTTCCAAATATGTTTTTTGTGGAACACTCCCAAGGACAGAAACTCTTCAACCAGGAGAGTGGGAAATTGGATAAATATTTTCTTCTTCATTTAGTCTTGCTCTGCATATTTCCAGTTTCCAGACACAATATGCACAGTGCCAATATTTTTGTGGACAAAAAAAAAATTCCTTTAGCTTTTTTCTACTGTTCTTTGTAGGTCAGCCCTTGCTTCCAGAGAGATCTCTTACCTGAAAGAGCTACTTCTAAGCATCACAAGACAAAAGGGCAAAAAGTACTAATAAGAGGATTTATTTGGATAAATAAACTTAAATTTGGATGCTGCAGAGAGTTGGAATAAAACTCAGGTTAATTTGTATGACTCAATAACAAAATCACATGTATGCTCTTACTAATACAGTATTATACATACTTCCTTGCTGTATATTTATGTTGCATCTCCTAAGGACTTTCATAAATGAGACATTACTTATTATGCCTGCATTGACTAATTGATTAAAAAGTTTACATCCCAGAAGCAGAAGATTTAAGGATGTGCACCACTGTGTATTATTTACCTCTCTTGCATTGCAGGAAAGTACAGTAGAGCTTTTTAGAACAATTAGAGCCACCATTGAATATAACAGATGGAAGCTTTACAAAGAGATTCAAATTTGGGGGGCGGGGAAGGAATTTCCTGATCATGTATTAAGCAGTGGAAGACCCTGCCTCCTGAAATTATGGGGGCTCCATCCCTGGCAGTTTTTAAACAAAGGCTAGAGAGCCATTTGTCTGAAATGGTCTGAGGATCCTGCCCTGGGCAAGGGGCTGGATTAGAAGACCTCCAGGGTCCCTTCCAATCCTTTGATTCTATGATCAAAACTATTATGTTGCTGTTAAGGAATGTGTCTGTTCCTAGATCATAAAGGATGTTATGTTACTTTGTATTCTTATTAGCTATAACATAATTGTATTCCTTTACTGATGTATGTGAACACTCAAGCTGCCTTTGATTAAACATATATAAGATCAGTATAGCATTATAATTTTTGTTCTTAGTTCATCTGGATACAAGAGACCAGCAACTTACTGTAACTAGCTAACTTTGGAATAATAAAAGGATCGTTTGGACGCTATCCAGTTGTGACAAACTCATACTGGCTCCTGTTAATTGTAGCATTGCCTATCCAAGTGCTCACAAACATGCTGTTTGATCATCTTTTCAAGGACATTACCCAAGGTGACAGGTTTGTAGTTTCCCAGATCTTCCTCCTTCCCCATTCTGAAGAGGTTTTTGCTCTTTTCCAATCTTCCTGCCAGGGGGTCCATCAGGACTTATCCCACAAAGTAATATCAGTAGTCCTCTAGCGGAAGACCCTGGTAGTGGTTGTTGAGCTTCACCAGCACAAAGTGCCTCCTGATCCTTTTGCTGCTTTTGGTCACATACTTCCATGTGGTAAATGGAGAATTTTCTGTTCTCTAGTGCTCTTTTCATTTCTCTGCTCTACTGGAGAACATTAGCTGTCCTCATCAACAAGTCTCCTCTTCCCTATATTTTGGAGCGTACAAACTTTCTCCTCAAGTCCCTTTGCTTTTTCTTCCGTTAAGGATGCAAGCTTGCACTTGCAGCAGGTGTAGTTTGGATCCTCTTCAGGCAAGAGGACCAACATCGCACACAACTTACAGATCATGACAGTGCTTCCCTGTGTTCTCTATGCTGCTTGGATCTTTTCCTATGAAACATTTCTGTTTGTTTGCTGTGGTTGAGAGTTCCCAAAAGCTGCCTGTGTGAGTGAGGATCAGCCTGGATTGGATGAAGAAGAGAAAAAGTTCCTTCCCCTTGATCTCTCCCATTGAAACCTGCTGTTTGCTCTTTCCATTTGCTTGCTTAGGGAGTTTGTTCTGTAGAAACTAGGTTGCTTATATGCTCATTTGAGCTGCCTCAGTTAGGTCACCAAGAGCAACATTCCAATTAGATACAATGGAAATCAACTGCACTGAGGAAATTTTCATCAATTAGCAATCTGTTAACTGCTTTTTTCCTGTAGCTCAAAACCATTATTGCCCATTCTGCATTCTGTAATGACAGAGGACAGTCTTGATTTTTTTCTAAGCAAAGATCTTTTCAGGTATTTGAAGAGAGATATATTCCCTCTGTGTTTTCCCTTCTCAAAGCCAAACACCCCCAACTCCTCTGTCTCTCTGTCTCTCTGTCTCTCTGTCTGTCTGTCTGTTAAATTTGTATGCCACCCATCTCCCCCAACGGGTGACTCCGTCAATCTCCTTCATAGGTCTTTAGGCTTTTCTGTACTGCAGCCATAAGCTGCTGGACTCTGTGTAAACCAATGGAGCCAGCGGAAAAAATCTTTTTCCAGATTTCAACCCCTTTCTCCACTTTGGCCATGGTGATGGAATGATTACTTCCTGTGATTTAGATACTATATTGGTACAGTCAGAATTTGTATTTTCTGGAGCCATATCACATTGTTATATTCCATATGTAATCACTTGTTATCCCAAGCTTTTTCACAAGTACTAGTGCCAATCAGGTTTCCTCCATATTACACCTGTGGATTTGATTTCGGTTTACATTGGTCTCTGTTAAATTCTATTCTATTATTTTTAATCTACAACTGGGTGGCCCAAGTCCTGCCTCTTTTTAATGTGTTGCATGCTCTGCACAGACTAACAAGGGATGAGGCTTCAATCACCTGGTCATGCCTGTCATTTTGAACAGTGATCCTTGCCACAGTTGCCCTGATTCTCATGTGGAATCAAAATGCAGGACAAACCAAATAACCAAGGCTTACTGCAGTGTTTATTGAACAGTATGTACTGGAGGGGACCCTACCAAAAGGATAGTGAGGGACACCTGTGCAAAGAGATGCACTGTTGTTTATATATTTCAGAAAAAAGGAGAAGATGTAAGTATACATATTCATGTGATGATGCAGGCATACATATTCATAAGTAATAGGTCTCCAGTTACTTCTTGTCTTTCTGCTATCTACTATTTACAAAGAAAACAACTGACTTAATGAGAAGAAACAGATCAAAGGGAGGAGGGCAATTTAGGGTGCCAAATGCCAAGAAGAAATCCTTCGGGACAGATTCCTGAGCTGCCATGGAAAAGTACTAATAAAAAGTTACAACAAGTTTGTGTGAACTGGGGAGTTCACACTAGCTCCAAGGCTATTCTAATGTACAGTATGTGCTCCCGTTCATCTGAAAACTAATTTTCCCCACGCTCAGATTTTTTATTTTTTTTTTCAATTTCCTAGGATCTTAGCTATCTCACCCAATTTTGTGTCATCTGAAAATTTAATAAATTTCCACCCATCTCTTTATTTATTTATTTATTTTATTTATTTTCAAATTTGTATGCCACCCATCTCCCCCAATGGGTGACTCTGGGCGGCTCACAATAATAAAAAAGAAAAAACACAGGACTCTCCAGACATGGACATAATCTATAAATAGTTTAAAAACATATATAAAAATGGCCTAAAAACCTCCTATAATTTGGCCCTAAAAAACCTGTAAGATGCTGGGGGGGGACAACCCCTCACCCCACCAGCCATCTCCACAGGTGCAGGCCCCCCTCTGGCCCCCAGGCCTTCTGGCAGAGCCAGGATTTGATCCCTTTCCTGAAGGCCACGAGGGAGGGGGCACACCGCACCTCAGGGGGCAAGATGTTCCATAGGGCAGGAGCCACAGCAGAAAAGGCCCTCTGCCTAGACCCCACCAATTGAAATTCCTTGACCGGTGGGGTCTGCAACCTGCCCCTTCTGCTGGACCGAGTGGGGCAGGCTGAGATGACCGGGGCGAGGCGGTTCCTCAGATAACCATTAATCTAAACCATTAATAAAAATATAAGAATACACAGGCCAGGACTTTGACTGGACATCAGGAAATATTACCTTGATGGTAAGAGCTGTTCAACAATGGAACAGATTGCCTTGGAAAATACTTAACTGCAGACTGGATAGCCATCTGTGGTGGATGCTGTATTAGACTAGGTAATCTCAAAAGTCACTTCCAATGCTTACGCTCTATGAGTTTATGATTCTATAACTGAGCCTCATGATATATCTCTATATCTTCCTCCAGTTTAAGTAGGAACTAGATATTAGCAATCTGTCAGTACAGTTTTCAAACTATCTATGTATCTACTAAATTATCAGGCCATCCTGCTGATACTTACCATCCTTCTAATTGGAGTGTTGCAGTATGCTTTATCAAATGCTTTGCTAAAATCAAAATGTGTGATGTCTATAGCAGTAAAGAAATTACCAGTTCAAAAATAAGATTAATCTAGTAAATTATTTTTGTAAAATCCAGGCTATTTTGGGTAATCACCACATTGTTTTCAAGTTGCTTAATGACTGATCACTCTGATTTGCTCTTGAAACTTCCCAGGTATTGATGTGAGATAAACTGGTTTAAAAGTTATCTTGATTCTCTTCTCCTCTTCTATTTTTGAAGGTATTTGCTTTCTTCCTGCCATCTAGAACTATCTGTTCTATAGGATTTCTCAAAAGTAATACATAATGGTTTACACAAACTATCCTTATGTTTCTTCATTACCCTAGGATATAACATTTTCCTCCTTGGAATTGTTCACAATTGTGCTTTTAAAGTTTTTAAGCTTTTAAACTTCCCTTTTAAAGGACTCTCATCTACAGTACTTTGGGCAATGTTTCTCCTTATGTTCTCCAGCCATGAAATCCTACTTCTCTTTGATCTGAATTTATTAAAAACCTCTTTATTGATTACAAAGGTATGTGTTTGTTAGTTGCCTTAAAATCAAAATGCATTAAATGGTTACTTTCCAAATGGATTAATATCTAATCGTTCTCTTGTACCTTTCTCCACTTTCTGAAGTCATCAGCAAGGCAAGGCAGGAATTTCTTGGAAAGGTCATGCTTGGCAGAATTTTTCTTCCAACAGATGTCAGGTTAATTAAAATCCCCCATCTTTGTTACTTCATGCCTTTATGAAATGTCTATATTTGTTTCTGGAAAGCATAACCATTTTTTCCCTTGGCTGGACAGTGATGATAGACCATAAAAATAGTATGGCATTTATTTGTTCCCTCACTAATGTTACTCAATTGTATGTGCTTGGATACCTGCAGAGGTATGGATACTTATAATATAAAGTGCAACACCTCTTTTGTATTCATCACTTTTTTTCATTTCTATTCCATTTGAACAAATAGTGCCCTTCAGTTGCTACATTTCAGTCATGACCATCATCAGGTTTTACTTCTTAAATCATAGTCACTTTTCTTTGCTAAGAGATCTAGCTCAACTTGCCTATTTTCATAGTCTGAGCACTTGCATAGTGAATTAAAAAAAAATTCATTGAATGGTTTTAAGGCCTCATTACAACAACACTCTCACTTCTATATTGTATGAGTCTTACCTAAGATCTTTACTTCAGGCCTTTCACCTGTAACTCACACATGATTCAGTTTAAAACATTCCTGATCAAGATCAAACAATTTTAGCAATACTTTTGAGAAACAAACTATCTTGTACCATCATCTAGATAACTCAGGCAATAGTACCAGAAATCAAACACTATTCTGGAAACCAGTTGTTCACCTACAATGTTCTTTTTCCCCCCCATCACCCATTTATTATTACTCTTGGCAATTCCTCAATGAATTATAAGGAAGAGATAATTACCAATGGACTTGACATTTGTACTGTACTATATCATCTGTAATCTGTAGTCCTGGCAGATAGCATACTTCATCAACCTATGGGTCCAATTGGCACATATTTGTTTCTGTTCCTCATAGTAGCAAGTTGCCAACTAGCACAACTCTTTGCTTCATCTTATGTGATGCTGCTATACATCCTCGGCCTGTTAGGGATCCACAGTTCTGTGTTTTCTTCAGCAGTGTCTCTTTGTTCCTCTGAAGCTCAGAGCCTGTTTCTTCTGCAGGGGGCTCAGAACTCTTTCTGAATTCCAGTAGTGCAGGATAGCTTCTATGTCAGTTTTTTCCAGTTGTCATTTTCATTTACATATTCTTTTTTTTTAAGTTTTTATTTTTATTAAAGTTTCCAGATACAAAGATTAAAAAACTAATACAAACTAAGAAAAATATAAAAAATAAAAAGCCTGGAGAAAAAAAATTAAAAAGAGAAGAAAAAATATAGTAAAGAAAAGAGAAAAGAGATATATAAAGAAATGACTTCCCCCGTATCATGATAAATATAAACAATTTCAGTAACTTATCACTTTCTCTGATACTACAACAAAAAATCTCTTCATCCCATATATCATCTTTTAACTATAAACAAATTTTTAAAGCTCATCATTTGGTCCTGGTCAGTAAAAATCCATTAGTTACCAGAAACAACAACATATTTTAACCTTGATTAAATAAACCAACTTTATATTCCTTCCCTTTGCTTTTAACAATCTTGATCTTTAATCACTTTAAATAGTGTTCCAGAACTTGATTTCTTCTCATTTTCTCTTTGTCTCTTCTCAGGAACTCCTTCAAAACTTTAACATGTCTCTTTTGTAGATCCAAAATAAGAAAGTTATCCAATTCACCCTTCTGATTTGTATATCCCTTTTAATTATTAAGATATCAGCCAGTGTCACTTGTAAATCCAGCGTAACATCTTTTTCCGTATCATTCTTGTAATCTGTCATTTTAAATCCACATTTGAATCAACCTCAATCTCAGTCTTGTCCAGTAAAACCTGTTCCTCTTCTAGAACTGTGATGGAAGGCATGAGCAGGGAAGGTTCTGGAATGGAGCTTCAAGGTTGCCAGGAGGGGGGAGAGACGTTCCAGGGGAAACACCTCCTCAGTCCCCAGCCGGAGTGTGGGAAAGCCAAGAGAATGGGACTAGAATGGGCCTCATGGTTATAGTCACTGTTGTTGTGGTGTAGATTTAATTTGGTGAGATTCTGTCTATTAGGTGTAAGTTAATAAAGAGCTAAACTGTTTTGGACTGTCTCGCTATTGTTCTTGGGCTGAACCTGACAATAACCTCTTTTAAATCCATTTTTATGATAGCAGACAGTCTTAAGAGTAACTTCTGAGTGCATTGTTCCCAAATATCCTTGAATTCTTCCAAAGTTAGAGTATTTTGCTCCATTCTGTATTAGTGGGTCTCTTCTCCTTTAATTATAATCTGTAGTTCTTTCTGGTTCTCTCTAGCATCCAACCTGCAAAGTCCCATCTTATCCTGTTTTTTTCTAATCAACAGCATTTTCCCACAGGAAGGTTTCTTATACTTAATTTCAAAATCTTTATATGTTTTTGTATAGAATTCTAAACAACCCACAGGAAGGATTCTTGAAATTAATTTCAAAATCTTATTACAAATCCATCTGGCCCCTTAGTATGTTTATAACTTACCAAAATCACTTTTTGCTGTTTATTCCAAAATAAGAATCTTTTAAGTCCTTAAACTTGCATAAAACTTCTTTCATCAAGGATTGAAGGAGACTCACCCGATGTAATGAAACTTGCCTTCTGAAGGTTCTTAATATAAAACAAAAACTGTTAACAAGCAATTTCTAGAAGTGATTAAGAAAGGAAGTATGGGGACCCAGTGTCCTTTTGAAGGCCTTGACTGCGGCTTGGGCAAAGATGGTGATCCCTTGGCTCCCAGAGCGCTAAAGACCGCTGTCTTCACGGGAAGCTACTGTCTGGAGCACTTGTGGGTGATCCCGAGTCCTCTCCTTGTCCAGAGAGGAATTCCAAGAAGATGGTCCATTCACCAGCTCCTCCCATTGCTGTAGTTGTCAGCTCCGCTCATAGTGGATCTGTCTTCAGTTTGCCATTGCTTCCCCGGAAATCATCATTTTCATATTCTGAGTTTGCTTCTTTGTTTGATTTTCTTCCTTATGAAGAGTTTGTTTCTCTGTCAGTTGTTGTTATGGCTCCTCCTTTGTTATAGTGTAAATATCTTAATCTCCTCCTATAAACTGAACTATGGCCTTAGCTGCTCCAATCTGTCTGGCTCACCTGATGAGGACTCAGCAGTAAAATACTGAGTTCCTGACTTTACTCAGCAAAACTCAGTTTGTAGGCTAAGATTTGGCAGAAGTCTCCGGTGACATCTCAGCTAGATAAGAATCAATATTTCAACAAGCACGCCATACGTGTGTGATGTACAAGCGCCTCTAATACTCAGGGTGGTTCTTCACAGTATTTCACAGTATTTCTTCCTGCCCTTCCCACAAGTTAACAGATAACTTGTTAATTTCATGCACTGCATAGTGGCATTGAAGCTGAATAACAGCTGAGTGTTTACATAACCACCAATTCTGGCCTGAAAAGTGTTGGCTCTTGGCTTCTTTTTCACACAATCCTATACTTTTCCTTGAAGCACTGTTACAAGCTTGTATTTGTAATAATCATACGCCAGGTTGTTTTCAGGCATAAAACAGGCTACTGTTACATGGGAATTTGGTTCTAAGGAAACAGGTCTTGCTTTTCCTTACAACCAGCAAGCTTGGGCTTGCCATTATGGTGGGGGGCAGCTGCCAGTCTCCAGGGAGGTAGCCTAAACTTATGTATGCTGTCAGTAATTCAAGACACAGATCAGCAACAATGAAGCTTTTATTGATTCAAACTTTCGAAAAATTCAAACACACATTCATTCACTCATATCATTTATATATCACTCCACATCTAGGCTGGCCAGGCCTAGCTTGAGTTCCAGGGAAGACAGCCATATAGCATAGGTGGGGGTCTGGAAAATGGGGTCTTCCAACAGAGACCTGTACAGCTTGCTCTTTTATCCTTTGCCAGCAGTGTCCATCACATATTCCTTTCCATGTCACCTCAGCCTTTTGTTGACCTGTTAGGTTGCTGAATCAAGCTACTTACTGCGTGGCAGTTAACTGTTAACTTCCTTATCTCTGGTTGCTGTCCTGTAATGTCTGTCTAGTCTGATCTGATGTGATCTCAGTGAATCACTTCCTGGTTCTGTGCATTAGCACATAACCCCAGCATATACATAGCTGGTTTCCCATTCTCATGTGGTGATAAAGTTGTTTTCTTTTCATAGTCCACTCCCTTAGTTTAACTATCACTGGTGCTAGGTTGCTTGCTGACACCCAAAGTTCAAGAAAAAATAAAATGAAGTTGCTTCGGCCAAACTTATAACAGCCATAGGCATTGGAGGGAACAATGTCACATCTTTCATTTCTGTTTTTTATGGTGTATCACAAATAGAAAGGCTTTTATTTCTTCTTGTTCCTTTCTCAGGTTATCCTAACAGAAAATTTGGTAGGTACTTCCCCCTTGAACCTATTTAAAATTCTTGATGGCTTTCCTCAATTCCTCATTTGCAGAATTCACTTTCTGGAGCCTGGCTGCTTTATATTCCTCTTACAGTCTCTGCTTGTTCAGCTGGAAGAACTCACAATGGAAAATCTGAAGCTGTCAGGATGAACTCTTTGCAATTCAGCAGCTATACAGGAGACTATTTTTTTACTCCACATAGCTTAGCACATAGTCTGTCAGCACCCATAGCTCTGTGGTGAGCCCTCTCTTCCTTGTCTTTTCCTCCTATTAAACTACACTACACAAACTCCTTTTAGTCATCCCTGTTCATTTGATCAGTGACTTTTTAATCTGGAATATTATTATTTGTTCTCTTGGGATTATAGGGCTATTTAAATCAACAGTGCTTTATAAATTATCTACATATTCTCTCTGTAACGCACATATACGCATACACTTTTAAGTATAAGTAACTGACAAATTAGGAAAACACTGCATTTGATTATTCTAATTTATGAAACTACTGAAATACTTTTGTCTCTAAAGGAACACAAGGCTTTTATTTCAGGCAATGAACTAACCCAGATTGCTTCCAAACTATGCATGCACTGTGGAACTGAGATGCTTTACTCAATTACATTTTATGGCAACCCTATAAAACATTGTTGCCTTCCTATGAATTCCTTGGGGTACTTCCATTCTCCCATTCAGTTCTTTCAGACTACAGTTAATTAGGAAACAAACTAAGAAGTGTCACAGTCTCCACAGGTATAGATTCACCTTGATCCCACTTTCAACTGATCAGTGCTACTTGGCAATTATCTCAATCCTAAACTCCATCCGCTTGCTTCCTATGGCTGCTGTGGGAGAATCACCCTATTCTTTTCATTTAGCAACGTTTCTGATGTCTGGTGAGGAAGAAGGAGCCCTTTTCAGAGTACAGCTGCTTGTCAAACTTATCAAACGTCCTTCAGTCTTTTGACTTCTTTCTATTTTACCATCATGTCCTCTTTCAGAACTCTGTCAGTTCTACAGGGGATTGGAAAGGGGCCAAAAAAGATGGTGGTTGTGCAGCCAAAGCCCTCCCTAATTTTATATGCACTGCAGACACAACACACATTTAAAAAGACAGGTGTTTGATTACATGATCACAGCTGCCATCTTGACTTTTTTACCTTTCCATGATACTCCTGCAGCTCTGTGTCATGACTCCTGTCCCTAGAGATGGTATCTTTGTTTTTCTTATGCAAAATAATTTCCCCATGTGGCCTTACCTAAGTGTGTTTTCAGTGCAAAGTGCAGGCACATGGGATGCCCCAGGAGCGTGCCTGGCTCTTCACTGAAGGGCAAAAGAATCTTCATTACTTCTTCTCTTCATTATACCTCAAGGGATGGATGAGAAATTCCCTCTTTACAAGTTTCTTGGTGACATGCCTTATTCCCAGTGGGTGGAGGTAAACTGGAGTGTTTCAGTGGAGGGCAATAAAATTGGTTATGGACGTGGGAAACCAGTCCTGTGAGAAAAGGTCAAAGAAATTGGCTGTGTTATCACAAGATGCTTACCCAGAGCAATGAAAGACTTTCCAGCTGATTTGCAAAGCAAGTAAAACTTGGTTAGTTTCAGCCTGAATTAGTTTCTTTGTGGCTTAATGTGTTATGCAAACCTAGCCAGCTTGTATTGTATTGTATTGTAGCCAGCTTGGTTAGTTTATGGTTTATTGTAGGACTAGCCAACCATTTGGTGCCAAGGGCTATGCTGAGCATTTGGAAGGGAGCTCAGGACTGCAGAGGAGGTGGGGAGGAAGTTTGGAGAGGGACCATCATATTCTCCATGCCTATTTTTTTGCTATTGCTACTTTTCATGTGTTTTCCACTTCAAAGGACAGTATATTGTTGCATTTCAGCTAGAAATGTAACAAAAATTAGAGGAGGGGTTGTGGGCTCCAAAAGATGGAGCTCAGAAACTGTAGATGGACTTGGACCCTGAGACCGTAAGTGCCATTCCTGGTTTGGTATGTTACTTCCAGTATCCAAGTCAAGTCAGAATGTTTTATCTAGGGAAGAGAGCCATACTGCATGGATGCTTGCATAAAAACTCTTCAAAATACACATTCTCATGTAGAAGATTCTCCTCTGTAGCAAAGGCCAAGACCAGGAGTGCACATTTTGATTGACTTCTCATTTTATTTAACTAATACCCTGCCCTCATATCAACATACGATACTTAAACCTAACACTCTGATGGTAACAGTGGCTGGGCAATGAGACCCATTTATTTATTAATAATTTTGATTTCTGAGGCTACCCAACTCACCGACTGCAGCTCTAAGAAGGACAGATTCTCTCCCTTGCTTAGGTCTTTAAGCAGAAGTTGTTAGAGAGATTCTAGGAGTGGATTTCTAAGATTCATTAGACCAGCAAGGCAATCTTCAGAGCCTTTAATGTTCTACAGTCCTTGTCTCTCCAACTAATGTATAGGTTGGAATTTCATACATTTCCAACAAATTTCATACATTTCCAAATAACATAAAATACATTGTAGCAGTTTAAATATTTCAAATTAAATATGCATATTACAGCAGGGTTTTAGTGAGAAATTAATGCAGAAAGAGAATGTAACAAAAATAATGATAAAAATGAAAACAAAAATGGAAAAATGGGTTGGACCAGAAATGGGCACCTTCCTCATTGCTCTAGACTGCAGAACTTGGGGAGGGGGGCATTGCCATAATCTGCAGAGGGCTGACCAATGGCTCTGTTTAGGGTAATCTAGGTAATATAACACTAACTGCGCCTGTTCCTGGACTGGGAGACTTTTCTCATTCATGCCTTAGCCACCTCCTTTTGAGTACTGTAATGCTGTCTACATGGGGCTGCCCTTGAAGAGCATCCGGAAAGTGCAGCTAATCCAGAATTACAGCAGATAGTTTTTGGCATTTCTTGTTATGCTTGCATAACACTCCTGCTCTGGGAGCTGCACTGGCTGCCAGTTGGCTGAGCATGATTCAAGGTGGTGATTAGCATCTATAAAACCCCACGTGGCAGAGGGCCAAGCTATTTACGGGACTGAGAGAAGTCTCTCATCTTCTCTCTTTCCCCACCAGATCTAGCAGCTTTGGATACTTTCATCAATGTCATCTTTACCCATGAGTTGTACCTTCTCTGTGGAACAGCTGCTGAGCAAAGCAAAGCACAGTTCAAATGTTAGCCAGCATTAACTGCTCCCAGAACCATCATGGATTAAAAACATTTTCAAAATGAAGAAGTATACTGTATATAGAAGCACTTTCTCATGTAGAAGAGTTCTCTTCAGGAGGCTTTTCCTCTTGTGAGAGGCACCAATAAACTTTGTCATCTTTGCAGAATCCTAACCTGAGACAGAGTTTTTAAAAAACTCCCATAAAAATGAATTTGAAAACTAAGCAATTGACAAACTTAATATCACAACTTCAGGTGACTGTACTGTTCTCTTAGGTGTAATTTCATCCATTTTCTGAGTTTAGAATCTTTGTTCTTTTCCTGTGCAACTGATTTCTGTTCATATTTATTTGTCTCAGGATTCTGTGATACCTTCAACATCGATACAAAGAAGCCAAGAATTATCCCAGGCTCCAGAGAAGCATATTTTGGCTACACAGTTCAACAACATGAAATCAATGGGAAGAAATGGTAAACTATACTGTCTTGGCCTGAGACTGAATAATTAGCTTCTTTTCCAGTTCTGCTGCTCTCCAGATGTGTTGAATATGGCTGCCGGGTTGGAAAATAATGAGAGCTGAAGGCGCATCTGGGAGTATCAGTCTGGAGAAGGCTGGCTTATATCGTGATGTTACTTAAGTTTAGAGCAAGGAGTGCGTCTTTTTTGATTCTTCTTTTATTGAGCTGCAACAAAATCTTTTGTTATGTTTGTTATTGTTATGTGGATACCAGAAATATCAATGCTAAATGGTGCCATTCTTTTTCCAAACTGCCTATGTACTGCTTTGTCTATAAAGGGAAAGGATAGAAGTTTGCTCAGTTTCTGCACAAATGTTTTCTTCAAGAAAAAATCCACGAGCGAGTAGCAATCTGTAACGTTTTCAGATTTACACATTCCATTCCCAGGGGCCTTGAAGGAGTAGAACACCAGCATCAATCTAAGTCTGTCAGCATCCAGCACTCAAAATGTTTGAAAAAGGAATTATGCTACTGACACTTGAATACAAATAGTGGTGGTGACATTTTGAAAAAGAACATGCTCTTTTTCATCAGGGAAATTTACATGTCAAAAAATAAAAGCAGGGTAATTTTTTTATGTAAAGAAATAGATTCGCCGTCCAATCACATTATGATTTAAACAGGGAGAAGATGTGTACAAGCCCTTCATATTCTAGAAGATGTTGCAAATATAAATGATTACAGAACTTTGAAAAAAAAATTAATCCATGAACATTCCATTAAAAATCCAGATTGCAATAGTTACCCTAGTAATACATTAATGTGCCTAAACCTACAGCATCCTGTCTTGCCTTCCTGGTTTGAGTTCTAAGTGCTCGGCCAGAATTTGAGGGTGAAGAAGTCTGGTGCAGGTGGAGCTAACTTTTCAGACTATTTCTCCAGTGCACTGGCAGCTGAGTGTATGAACTGACTCTGGAAGCAAATATTGTCTTTGACTTGGCATGAAATTTCCTTCTAGGATATTCAATCAGAGCGCTATTGCAGCCTTCGAGAAATGGATATCCAGTGTCTGAGCCAGCTATTAAGCTTCTTTCCTTTTAAAAAAATGTCTAAAATGCAAACTCAAGAATTAGTAGCTAAAATAAGCTAATGTAAGCCCAACATGACTTATCTGGCAAAAATATGAATCACTAAATAAACAAGTCAAGTATACAAAGCTGAGGGATGTATGTCATGCTACCAAAGAATCCAATGGCATGATGTTTGTGGTGCCCAGATTCAGCCAACTCTGCTAGGTCTGAAATTGGCAAAAAGCAGATGCACTGGAAAAAAGGAGAGAATGAAAAGAAAAAAAAGCAAAACCACAAATTTATGTTAAGGGGGAAACCAGATAAACCCTGAATTGCAAACTGCAAATATTCCAGAATCTAGTAAGAGGTATTGGGAAAGAAAAGCACATTAAAAAATTCAGTGACGGTCTCAGAAAATGTACAGAATAGAATGTTGTAATCACAGCATTTACAAACTGTGGCATCTCACCAAATGTTTAAAGATGAATTTGCTTAGCATTTTGGATGCATCTTGTGTCTTTTTTCTCCCCAGAGGGTACTTTTTTTAGACCTCATATTCTCCCAGATATCTTATCTGTATTAGATACAAACAGCATCTTAGTTTGGTGAGTTTGTGATGGAGGGATGGATCGAAGGAAGGAAGTCATTATAGCACTGAGCCTCAAGTCTCCTCCTACTTTTGAGATTTCACGCTGTTCACCAGAGTGAGGTGGATTTTGGCAATTGCCACTTGTTTATTCTTTTCTCAGATAAGAATTGATACATTTTTGGGGGGGGGGAGTGCTCTTACCAGCACTTACATTTTCACATTGGACATCTCTTTGCGGATTATATAGGTTTTTTTCCTCATGCAGGAGCTTTAAAAATCTCCATCTTAGTTTCCATCCAAAGCTTCTCTTAGGCTTTGGGGTCACCATATCCAAGGTGGCCTCAACAAAGTCTCTTGGCTATCAGTGTTAGTATTTTTTCCATTTCAACATTATCTCCTTTTCTTTATGGCAGGGGAAAAGCTAAGTAGCCTATATTTATCTCCTCCCCCCTCTTCCTTCCTTTTTTTTTTTCCGTCTCTCTGCTTGTATCTATTTAAAGTTTTCAGAGAGCTACTTTTTTCATTTTGAAGTTCAAGGGCAGCAGCCAAATGTTACCCATTTGGAGGAAAGGATTCCAAGTGTAATGGTGGTAGTGGAAAGTATGAAAAGAAAGAATTCAGATAGATTCCAAAGGAAAAAATAATTTTCACGCTCTAAAATACAGCCAACACATTAGGTCATCCTCTTTCTTCATTATCTTTCCAGATGGGCATTGAAGCTCATTCTTTCCTAACTGAGTGAACTTGGCTCCCTTTTTTTGTTTAAAATAAGCACACACTTTAGCTCCTTTTTTTCTTTCAGAGTGAATTTAATAGCTCTCAACAATGGGGAATCTCAAAATTTCTTATTTTGCTTAATTATTGAAATATTCCAAAATTTCTGAGTCTTATATTCTACACACATTTATTCATGCTTCATTTACAAAGATTTTATAAACCACTAGCTGGGATCCCTCACAGGCCTGCTTAGGTTTCCCAATTTATGTGATGGAGCTTGGGGGAGATTAGAGGATAGTTAAATAGCATAAACAGGGGCCTCTGATCTCTGAGGAATATGGACAAAAACTAGATTCAACTATTATTTAATAATGCTCTTCTTCTGTTACATTATGCATTTGGGGGAGCTCTAGGGTCTCATATTATTTAAAGAAAGCACTTCTGGATTCCTTTTCTCAGTTTTCTTCTCAGGACAGGTCAAGAAGATTCACCCATGGAAATAAGAGCAAGACCCAGAAATGTTAGGGAGAAACTAGATTTGTCCCTTTCCCAGTGACAGCCCACTGCCACTCCTCTCCAGCCACCCAGTGACCGGTCCAAGGGGGTTCTCATAGCAATGCATTGTAAGACAGTTATGATAGTTGTCTTGTAGGAAGAAGCCATGGGCATCTCCCAGGACATCTTTCATCTAAACTGGTCCCTTTAAGGCCCAGCAAACAGACCACCAACCCAGGTTGGGGCATCTCTCAGCTGCATCCCTAAGTGCATCTGGCAGCTGCTCCATGCAGCTCTTAGACAGGAGCCACCCATTCTAGCCTGACACCAAAGAAGCTGATGAACCTCACTGAGTGGTGGGATCAGTCCAGGAAAGCCAGGAAATCAGTATAGCTCTGAGTGGACAACAGCATGTCCTATTTCCCCATCACCGACACACACACAAATGATTTCATTTGAGAAATATATACATATATTCTCCCATCAGCTATGGAAGCTCCCTGGGGGACCTTGGACCAGTCATTCTCTCTCAGTCTAACAGCCAGTGTGGGATAGTGGTGAAGGTGCTGGACTGGGAGTGGGGAGGCCAAGGTCAAGTCTCCCATCAGCCATGGAAGTTCCCTGGAGGACTTTGGTCCCGTCACTCTCAGCCCAATCTATCTCATAGGATTGTTGTTGTAAGCTCCTGGAGAACAAGTGGCACATAAATCTAACAAATAAGAGAGGCATTCTTTTGGAGTGCTGAAGGTGCTGGACTAGGAGTGGGGAGACATGCTGGACCACCATGGTACTGTAGATTACAGTCCATAACCTTAGATGAAGAGGTTTTCATCCTGTAATAGTTTCTCAGGATGATGATGACGATGATAATGACAGTGATGGTGGTATTTGTGGGTGACATATCAGAGGGTGTAGTAAGAGCATAGGTTTATATGTCAGTGTGCCTCTGAGCTCTCTCCTACTCCACCCATCTTAAGTCCCAGTGATCAGTCAGCTGGGTGTGTATGTGTGTTCCATGAAACCAATGGACCCATGTTTGTTTGGGCAATTTGAATGATGGCTAAGCCCTTGTCTCAGAATATGACTGGAATTCTCCAACCCTGCTTCACCACACATTATGGAAAGCAATTGGTGGTTGTTTTTCCCACTGGCAGGAGAAGCTGGGAATGCGGGGGAAGGAAGTCAGGGAATCAAGCAATCGCTACTGTGAAATGGTCCCTCATTAAATATACTGAAAAGAAAAATGGACATGTATAGGAAATGGAAGAAGGGGCATATACCAATGAAGGATATAAGGAACTTGATCAACACCTCCCAGGAAACCTTCAGTCACCAAACAACACCCCTGAGTTCAAATCTTATACAGACAAGGCAACCCCCTTTTCTGAACTATTGCACTGAGGAAGCCTTGGTGAGATGCAAGGTGAAATGTCTGCAGAAAACCTGGTTAATACCTTGGTATTGATCTCTGGAAGCCTAAAACATCTGACCACAAGGTATGTACAGCAAACCTGGGCTATCTCTATTCCAAGAAATCCATAAATTGCCAGAAACTCTGTCAGAAAGGCTAATGCTCAGAATGAGGTGAGACCTGTGAGAAATGCCCAGAACACAAGAAAGGCTTTTTTAGGTATGTCAGAAACAAAAGGAAGGCAAAGAGGTTGTAGCTTTGTTGTGAAAAGAAAGGGGTGAGTTGGTAATGAGTGATATCAAGGCAGAACTCCTATTTTTACATCTGCCTTCTCTCAGAAGGGAGATAGAACCTCAGCTGGTCATTGCTGTGCTGCTGTTCAAAGTTCCTTCTGCTTTCCAGAGCCTCTCCCACTTTTCATATCTTTTATATCTAGCAGTCTTTCAATTTAATTTGGGCTTCTCTTTACATCCAGAAAAGGAACAAGATCCTTTCTCCTTTACTCTCCTTCCCATTTTACCTGTGTCCTCTTGGATGCAGACTTAGCCATTTTCCAATCCTAGAAAAAGAAATGTAAACCAACTTAATTGCAGACTTTTTCTCTCAGATCTTTAGTTATAGCTTATTTTTCATCCACCTAAATGACATCTTCCCGCTGGAGAAAAGCAGAAAGAAAAAAAGAAACCCACTCTGGCCTTTGGAGGGTCAAGAGGATAAGTCATATTGTGAGTCTATATTGTTGGGACTAGATTATATTGATGTTGTGTAAGCATGCTAGGATGATTCAGCAACTGGACATGTTCTAGAATATGCCCTCACCCTTAATCTCTCTGAATTCTGTAATGCATTAGAGGTCATGATAGGCTTTGGGTATGCAAGTGAACACATTTGTTCATAGGGTCCAGTACAAGCCATGAACCCATCAATGTCATGCAAATTACATACCTGGCATCATTTATGTGTGACATCACTTGCCCCTCTGCAGATCTCCATTTCTTATAGTATCAAAATGCATCTTTCTAAACATAGTCCTCTGAAACAGAGTTTAAAAATATGACAATTTTTTGAGTCGATAAATTAATTAGAACATTCAGGAAATATGGAAGCGGCAGACAATTAAGATCCAACCTGGAGTTCTGGAAATGTGTCTCAATTCAGTTTATGTCAGCATTTACAAAAATGAAACTGCTCAGGGACAAGGCAAACAGATTCAGCTTATATTTTAACGATACTCACCTCTCACTTCTTGAATGCACACCCAAATGCTATTTTATTGAAATAATTAGGTGTGCATTCAAGAAGCTTATTATTATATGCTTTTATGAGTCTTATTTGGATGATGCTTCCCCATGATCTCTAGAGCTAGGCAATTCATAAATGTTAGCAAATAAAGAATAAAATAAGTGATTTTTAAAAAATGCAAATGAAGCATTTTTGCTTATTGTGCTTTCATACTCACTGGAATATGAAAATAAAAAATGAACACAATAAACAAAAGTTGGCACACGAATGCATTTGTCTGGGAAAAGGATATACCAAACTTTATTATTTTATTTAGATAAGTTAGTTATACCAATGTGTATGTTGACAAAAGAGTATATACAGATTTCTGAAGACATTTTGAGGAGAAAAATAGTGCAAACAACTTTGTATATTGACTAAAATTAAAGAAATGACCAAATAAGTTAAACTGAAAATGACCAATTTGCTTACCCTCATTAAGCAAGATTTCCTGATGGTCTCTCAACGTTTCAGCACTGCTCTTTGTCTCCTAGGATCTTCAAAACTATGGAGACAATTCAGGCCCTCTTTTGCAGTAGTTCAGCCCACCTTTAGGAACTGTCCTGGGTAAGCACAACTCTTACAGCTGTCCCCATTTCTGCCATCATTCAATCCCTGAGCTGTTGTAAGGAATAGGGTTCTTGAAGCTGAGAGACCATGTTTTCTGTGCCAGTCAAGAAAAGCAAGATGGTGTGTGGCAGGAAACACATGTAAAAAGGGGCAGGGCTTCAGTCACATAGTCTTGACTTTTTTGACTCCTGCTTGTGGACATCCCTGCACAGAAGGAGCTCTACTAAGTGCCATCAATGATGCAGGCAGAAGGTGAGTCTAGATCAGCAGGTGGGATAAGAAGCAAGGAAGGAATGATTCAGACAACAAGATAAACCAGGCAAAGTTAGGTTTGGATGTTTATGGTTCAGCATGTTGTGGGAAAAGAGCCAGAATATTAAGCCAAAATACTTGGAGTATGCCATTCTGTGAGCACAGAAGTTGTGCCTTGTCAGTTTAGGTTTCAACTTTCACAAGTTATGGAGCCACTTTGGTGCCATGGTTAAGGTGCTGGCCTAGAAACCAGGGGACTGGGTTCTAGGCCTCCCTTTGTCATGATAGCCAGATAGGCCAGGCCCTCTCTCTCAGCCCAACCTACCTCACAGGGTTGTTGTTGAGAAAATAGGAGGCAGGAGTATTAGGTACACTTGCCACCTTGAGTTGACCAAAATACATCTTTAAAAAAGGTGGGATAAAAATATAATAATAATAATAATCTGCATGTAACTGTAAATCCTCCAACTCTGGCCAGAACCCTGCATCCAAGGATCTTGGTGCCAGAGTGAAAAAACAGGCTGCTCTGAACTAGTCTGTCCACGCAAGGCCTGGCCTCCTCTCCAGATGGTCAGCTTTAACTGCTGGGTTAGATGGAGGACATTTGTGAGTACCCTGGTGCTCCTTTGGATGGGACCCACAGGAAGATACAAAGTTAGAGCTGGCAGGGATTATGTTTATGACTTCGCTCTGCCAAGTGTTTCTACAGATTCATTTGTATCCTTCATTCATAACACAACTTGACTTTGTGGAAGAGCAGGAATCTGCCCAGCCAGGAGCCCAGAGCTTCCCTCCCTGGCACTGTCAGTGAGCACGTGAGCCAGAGAAGTTGGCAGCCAACCTTCGTATCCTTGAGGTAATAACACTTCTAGGAGCAGACATGACGTTCTCAGTCTTACTGTACAGTAATATGAAAGAAAGGAAGAAATGGCCTCTAATCTGCTTTGAAGATTTACAGCAATAATTGTGCAGTGCTGATCTGGAAAAGCAGTTAGTCATTTTCCCCAGCCATCTTGGCTGGCTAGCCACTGAATGCACCATGCTCCGGGGGTGGGGGTGGGGGTGGGGAGGCTGGCTGGCTGGCTGGCTTTATACCAATTTTTGCTAGACATTCAGAGCACAAATACAAGGAAGCTGAAAGCAGAGTTATGTGTTTTAACACCATCATACATTTGACAATTTCTGGAACCAAGCTACTGTGATGGGGTAGGCAGGTCCAGTCATCCTAAAGCATTTCCATATGAAAAAAAAAAAACTTTCCAGACTTAATTCTATCAGTGGAAAACTCCCTCTCCAACTGAGAGGCAAGCACAGAATTTCCATTTTTAAAATTTAAAGCATTTAAAAGCTCATTTTTGAAGCTTGAATTTTAGTACAGCTGTCCTCATAAAATGTGGCAGTGAGTTTCACAAGCTAATTGTACCTTTTGTGAAGAATTGCTTTCTTTTTTACACTCCTCCATGTATGAGAAATAGTGGAAAAAGTATTCCATAGTATTCCATTCCCTCCATAGCACAGGACCTGATCTGTTTATAAGGAGAGCACAAGACATTATAGATGTGGAATAGACCACCCATGGTTTTTATACTGCAAAGGCGCACTTGCTGCTACAATATATACATCCATCTTCTTATAAGTCCAGCTTTCTGCCTGACATTATGCATTGGTTCAAACCATCATTCCTTCACTCTTGCACATCCAGTGTCTTTTCTTTCTTTGCTCCCTTTCTAAGCAGTGTTCCATAAGTAAAACTGACAACAGACTGTACTCAGCAGCAGTACACAGAAGCCACAGTTACCGATAAGATAAGATAAGATAAGATAAGATAAGATAAGATAAGATAAGATAAGATAAGATGAAGGAAGGAAGGAAGGAAGGAAGGAAGGAAGGAAGGAAGGAAGGAAGGAAGGAAGGAAGGAAGGAAGGAAGGAAGGAAGGAGCTGAGAAAACAGCATCAAGAAGTTGAAGTGTGTGCTGCCTATTGTGTGGAAGCATTTGGCCCTCAAACGGGATGTAACACCCATGCTGTAACCTCTGTTAGAGCACATCACTCAGTCCAACCCCTCATATCCCCCTCTATGCTGAGGATTTTGGAAAAGCACAGGAGCCAGGCATGCAGGATCTATGAGGGCAGGCTGTTGTGTAGTGCATTGGTCAGAAGAAGAGCAAGTAAGCAGGATGAAATCCTGGGAGTCCAAAACCTGCCTTGTATCATCCATGTTTCCTTAATTGTCATAAGGATAGATTTCTTCATGTAAAAAATACCACAATAATACCAGGAAGTGGAGGATAACGGGGAGAATTCTGCAAGCCCCTTCTGTGCAGGAGCCCCAATTAAACCATCCCTTAAAATGTCTGTTCAGCCTCTAATGTTAAGGAGCAAAGAAGAGCCAATT
This sequence comes from Python bivittatus, assembly GCF_059951505.1. Taxonomy (NCBI): domain Eukaryota; kingdom Metazoa; phylum Chordata; class Lepidosauria; order Squamata; family Pythonidae; genus Python; species Python bivittatus. Next base: position 4,592,717 of record NW_028277053.1, on the reverse strand, counting down.
GCTTCGTCTGTCATAGGTTCAGCTGTCAAACAACTTTATTTTAGGAGTGTCCATGGGGAGGGGTCAAAAAAGCCCAGATAGTGCCAGTGACCAGATGATCAAAGCCTTTTTATGCACTTAAAAAAGGAACCGCTTTGATCACATGGACATGGATGCATCTTGACTCTTGTTACTCCCTTCCCTCCCACTCCCTCAGCAGATGCCCATGCTTTATTTGCAGGAATTTTGAAACATTAAATTTTTCTTTCTTGGAACCTAAGAGGCGGCTGAGAGATTTTCCCATTAACGTTGGTCTGGTTTTCTAGGTGTTCAAGGATCTCAGACAAGATGTTCTGAATTTATCAATGGCTGCAAGACAGACAAATTTCTTCTTCAAACCATTAATTGTAAACCCCCAAAATATCTGCTCTTTTGCTAATAACCCAGCAACAGGTATCCAGGGCTACAGTCCTGTGATACTTACTTAGATGCAAACTCCTTTAAACAGTATGGAATTTATTTCCAAATAAGCAAGCCTAGGGCTGGATTCGAATATTTTGAAAGTTTCAGCATGAAATTGGAGCAAAAGCCCTGAACAATGCAAAACTGAAGAGATTTGGGGAAAAGGAAAAGTGTGGGGGGTGAGGGGCGGGGAGAGAGAAAGCTGTGATGACAAGACAATACATTCTGCATTTTTTTTGTTTAAAAAAAATCACCTTGAGATGGGCAATAGGGTTGAGGTGATTGCCAGAATGTGAATTATATAGCCTAGTCTAAAATGAATAATCTGTTTAAAAAGCAATTGATATATTCTCCTGACAGTAATATTGTATGTATAGTGTTTTCTGCAGGTTCTTAGGTAGTATCTGCATGGCTCTTTTAGCTGTTTGGAATAAAATAAGTAAACTACTAATTCAAAATCTTACATTCTAGTGGTAAGATGTCTAGTTAAAGTAGATCTGCCAAAAATCCCAATGATCACAAAATGGAAATAAAGAGTTAAAATTTTCTGCATCTGTCCTGTATTTTTGAAGCCCAGAACTTTAAGGGAATGAAATGACAGTGATCTATTCTTAATGTACGTTTCGACCCATCCTGCAAATACAGCAGAACATGATGCTCTACTGTGGCGTTCTCCTTGCAACACCCCTGTAAAGAATGCCAGTTTTTATCTCAGTTTATATATTTTTGGAATCATGTTATTATTGTGTGTGTGTGTGTGTGTGTGTGTGTGTGTGTGCATAGCATCAATAATACATTTCAACATGAAGGCCTAAATATTAGGTCTGATATGTCATAAATTCCAGCTATTCTTTTGGGTAAAGTATTGTTAACATTTTTTTATTGTGGGTTACTAGAGTTCTTTGGTCTTTAGAATTTTGCTTCACCACTAGAGTATTTCATATTCCTGATTTGTTTGTATATATTATTACTTTTGTATCCCGCCTTTTCTCTAGTAACTCAAAGTTGCACAAATGAAAGAGGAGCTACCCTGATTTTGTCCTCACAACAATAACCCCCACTAGAGAAGGGAACCGGTTCAATGCTCAAGGGAGGAACTGGGGCTCCTTGGTCCCAGACTACTTCATCACAATGTCTTTCTTCCAAATAAAAGCCATATATCTTTTCCTTCCTAAGGTGCATATGCTTGTAAAATCTTGGGCATAAATATAATGCCACTCTGTAGTGCCTCAACTCCATTTCTCATCCTAGTACGGGTCTCATTTTGATAGTGATGCCCTGTTGGAGAAAAATTATTGCCTTCAAGTGTATTGCTAACTAGAAGAATAAATACATTCAGATTTTAAATGGGTGTGGGGCAAGCTTTCAAAGAGTAAAGTACAGCAGCCAATGAAAAATCTTTAATGTATGGTGGGGGTGGGAAACTGAAGCTTGATACCAATTGTTGGGATATTCAGATATTCCTCTAATTCCAAAATGTTGGAAGGTACAGAATCCTGAGTAGGAAAGGAGGTATATTTTGAGAGTGCTTTCATGTCCCTCCTTAGAAATCTTTTTCAGTCTCTCATCTTAGGGTTTCGTTTCTCATTCTCTGATCGTCTTGTTGCCTTCTTTGAAACTCCATTTCTCTGAATCCTTCCTAAAGTGTGGTACCCAGAACTGGTCATAAAATTATAAAATATAAGGGCGGGAAGGGGTTTTTGAGATCTTCTAAACCAACCACTTGCCCAGTGGAGGAATCTACTTCCATCACATCCCTGACAGATAGCTATCCAGGCTTAGTTTAAACACTTTCTACAAAAGAAAGTCTACCACTTCCTAAAACAATTTATTCCATTGTTAAACAACTCTTGATAAGGAAAAGGAAAATCCATCAACCTACTGATGGGTCAGTCTGATACCTGGGAAGATACTAAAGCATAACTTAAAGAGACTTATCAGTAAGCATCTTGAAAGCAATATAGTAATTACCAAGAGTCATCATGGATGTGGTGGATTGCAGTAGAGAGCAAGGTTCTCAGGAAGGAGGGGGCACATCCCAGGAAGGGCAGAGAGACAAGAGACAACGCAGTAGGGAGCAGGAGCATGGGAAGTGTAAGAGATTTAGAATAGCCACTGCCTAGAAACTCCCAGGGTATATCCACTAGCTGTAGTAGTACAAATTTAGTCTGGCAAGATTCTGTCTATATGGTGTAAGCAATAAAAGAACTGAATTTGTATGAACTGTTTCCCTGTTGTTCTTGGATTGGGCTGGACAATGGATTTGTCAAGAACAAATCTTTTCAGACTAACCTTGTTTAATTTTTTGAAGCTTCCTTAATAGATTGTGGTAATACTATAGACATACAGTAATATATCTTGACCACAGCATCACATTTAGCAGCCAATGACATCCTGATTATCGAGTTATGTGTGGGCAGGTTAGCATGAAAATTAAGTGGCTACATGGCTAGCTTGAAAATCATACTGAAAGAATGCTCTTCAATTGGAGAACGGCACCAAGTGCAGGGGCACAAGAATCAGTCCTAAGTCCTCTACTTTTCAATATTTAATTTGTAATTTGGATGATGAGGTGAAGGGAATGCTTATCAGATTTGCAGATCATACAACATTTGATGGGAAAGCCACAGTAGTACCCTAGAAAACAGAAATGAAATGAAAACAGAAATGGAATAAATGATCATGATAGGTTGTCGAAATGGGCTGTGAGTAACAAAGTTGTTTTGTTTGTTTGATTGTTTGTTCAATCTCACATTTCTATCTTGCTGCAATCCAGACACTTTCAGCAGCTTATATACTGTAGAGTATAAAAACCAAGTAAAACATCCCAGTATAATAAGCTAAACAGTAAAGCAACACCACCCAAACAGAAAATTACAAACATAAAAAAGAAATGAAGATGAAGGATCTCTTGAACAACTTCATCTTTAAAAGCTTCTAAAACATCAGCAAGGAGGGGTTGAGCCCTTTAGCAGAGAAAAGTACAAAGGCCAGCAAATTAAAAGGTTAAAGTGCAAACCACAGAGAAACAACAGTAGTCTGGCAACTCTTTTCATAATTCTGTCATCGTGATCTAAGAGCAAAAAGATTTTGTTGCTAAAAAATATGTGAGAAGAAATAAACTATGCCAGAACAAATAAACCATGCTTTCAATTGCTTCAAACCCACAGAAGCAACATCATTCTAGGATGGGCATTTTTCAGAACTTGCCAATCCAAAAGAACAGATGGCAAGAGACTCACTGTGGCTTCCCAGCATTCCACTAGTGACAAGTGATTATCATTCCTTAAGGTTCCTAAAGTATGGCTGTGTTCCAAGTCTCCAGTTCTCAAAAAAATGAAAGATATTCTAGCAGTATAAATAAAAAGGGGTAGTGAGGTCAGAAAAAGATGAAAATTCAAAATAAAAATGTAATTATTTTGATTCTGTTTCAGAATTACAATCATAGAATCATAGAGGATTTGCAGACAATCATTCCCAAGCCATTCTGATTCCCAGAAGATCGATAGTCCTATAGCAATCTGGGTGGGTTGGTGGGCCCTTTCCAAGCAGTGGGAGGGAGCAGGAGGAAGTTCTGTCCATTTCCATGCAAGCACAGTCTTGACTGATACTTCAATTCTCTTTTTTCCCTTCCTTACTATTTCCAGGCCTGTGACCAAAAAATAAAAATCCAATAGTAGAAAATATGTGTAGCCCAGGGTTGGCATGTTGTGTTGCTAGAGTTCTCTGAGCTAGATTTTCAGGTTGTAGATAGCATCCTCCCTGCAGGAGATGTGGGGAAGGGAGTTTTGGTGGCTGGCAAGAGTTATCTGTACAGGTAATCCTTGACTTACGACCATTCATTTAGCATCTGTTTGAAGTTACGACGGTGCTGAAAAAAGTGACTTATGACTGGGCCTCACACTTACAATTGTCGCAGCATCCCTGCGGGCACATGATCAAAATTCGGGTGCTTGGCAACCAACATGTATTTATGACAGTTGCAGCATCCCAGGGTCATGTGATTGCCATTTGCAACCTTCCCACCCATCTTCTGACAAGCAAAATCAATGGGGAACCGTGTAATTTGCTTAATGACCATGTGATTCACTTAACGACCACTGCAAAAAATGTCATAAAATCAGTTGTGTCGTGTGATGCCTCACTTAACAACCACACTGCTTAATGATGTATTTTCCAGTCCTATTGTGGTCATAAGTTGAGGACTACCTGTATCCTTCTATTATGTCAGTTACACAGATGGGTGGCAGTTATTTTGCATGTGAATGGTTATATCTTTTGATTGTTCTATAGATGATTGATTGATCCAAATAAAAAAATGCAAGAGAATTCTTAGAAGCATGGAACTTTGACCAAGCCACCATCAACAGATATATAGGGTTGAACTAGCACCTACAGAGCAAACCCACCCAAGCATGCACATAACTGACATAATAGATATATACAACTCTTGCCAGACAATGAAGCTCCGTTCCCAACCTCTCCTGCACTGAAGATGTTACTAATATAGTAATGAAACATTTGCAACCCCAAAACCAGCTCAGAGAAACGCCAAATGAACAAACAAACAAACAAATAAATAAATAAATGTTCCAGCTGACTGGCTGGTGGGGTGTTGGAGGGGGCAGAAGATGAAGTCGTAGGGAGTGCCAGAGTCCTTCAACCTCATCCCACCACATGTTCTGGAGAGTAACTGCTGATTGTTTTTCTTGCTGGCAGGTGATGCTAGGTAGAAGGGAAAGGGAAGCTGGGTAATCCACCAATTGCTGCTCTTATCCGGCCTGGTATTAAATCCGTAAGGACAGGACCATTGCCCGGTCTTGTGGCTGGGATGCAGTAAAACTCAGTTGTGGGGACAGCATAACTGATGTTGACCTTTTTGTGTGTGTGTGTGAATTCAAGAATGGGAAGTAGCTTTTGTCAATTAAACAATTAAAGTAGCTGTCAAGATGAGCCCTAAGAATAAACATCATTAAATACAGGACAATTTACTTCTAAATAAATTTGCTTTTGAAAATGCTCATGCTGCCTTTCAATAAAACTGCCAAAAGAATTGAATCTAAACTACTGTATTAATATAGGACACATGGCCAAAATAAGACAAGGTAGGATTGTGCTGGAAATACACCTCTTCAGCTGAATCACCTGTGGACTTTGAGAGTTGTCTGTCATTATCAATCATTTTCAACTGAAGCTGTGAATTACACCTCCCTTCTTTCCAACTATTTAAATGTTCCTCTTGATCTACTCATAATTCACATTCCAAATCCTGGGCTGTTTCCCCAGACTCATCTTGAATCCATTAGCTGTGCTCAGTCTCAGCTGGAGATTAAGTGTACCATTGATTGCAAAGGCCTGATCCTTTGTTACTTTTCTTGCCTTGCCTTCTTTCCAGAGATATTGCTACTTTTCCCCCCATAATGAAACACATGAATCAATTTTTTTTTCTGGAAATGCAATTTTTGTCAAAAAAAAGTAACTATAGCTGCTTCACAACTAATTTTATTCTATCAGTGGGCAGCTGATTCAGTGTAGAATTAAATAGCCAACAAATGTAGTAGATAAAAAAAACTCTACTGATGGAATGTAGGCATGCTTATGTTTCTGTTGTCTTTTAATCTCCTCTCTTGAAGCTGACATCCTGATCAGTATTCCTTCTTAGGTAAAGCAACAAACCGCTTTGTTGCAAACAACATATTTGAAAGATATGACAATCAATCAATCTTTTCACTACTTTAAATCTCAAGCTCAAGACAGTTTCTGGCTGGAGGGCTTAACAAAATGTCAATCATATCTCTAGAGTTTCAGTCATCTGAGCTGTCATAATCTCATGGATATCCACTTTATTTTATGTTCCTGAATAGTACATAACACTGTGATAATAAAATCTGACCACAAAAATCATATTTGTCCCAATTCAGCCCCAAATAGCCCAATCTGACTTTGGCAATGCTAACCCTGCCAAAATGCTAACACATTTTGACCAACCCCTGTGAACACCCGAATTGAAGCGTGTACAGTCGTAAACCGCTCCAGAGTCACCTTGCCTGTGGTCAGGGGCCCGCTTTGCTGGTTCTGTCAGGGAACTGAGACATTGTGCAGCAGTTAAAGCCATCCCAAGCACAGGTGTCTACAGGGTAGGTTCAAAAAAGTCAAGATGATGGCCATGATGGTGCACTCAAAGCTCCAACTGTTTTTTATATGCATCGCACGTGACAGCTTTGATCGCACCATTGTGCATACAAGGTTAGAGCTTTGGGGTCATCCATTCCACCTAATGCCAGGATAAAAGGAGGTCCCAGATGCAAATTGTTGAATTCATTGCTATCAGGTGTGGTGACAGCCACTAATTTAGATGATTTAAAAAAGAGGGCTGGGAAATATTTATGTTTGTTTATTTGTTTGTTTAACTTATTTATATGGCTGCTCATCTACCAAAGCACTCTGGGCAAAAAATAAATTGCACATTTGCAATCCATAACATTAAAAAATCACATTTCAAAAATAGTAATAGCAGTTGAGCCCCCTAAAAAATCTTGCAACAATAGCAAAGAGAGACCTGCATCCGCATCAGAGTTCCATTAGCACCCCACCCAATTGGGGTCTCTCTGGCCTTGGGGAAGGCCAGCAAGGTCAGGTCCATCCATATCTTGAGGGGAGTCTAAGGATTGGTCTATATTGGTAACTGTTTGCTCCCTCCTTGCCTTGATACTCCTGGGGAAGGACTTCAGTCTCCACTTCATTTTTGTGAATTCCTGAATGCATCTCTTGGCCACTGTGTGATTCAGATGCAGGGCTTATGCAGGGAAACTCAAAAACATCCAGATGGCCACCGTGATTGTGTGATTGAAGCCCAAGCTTGTTGGGGAAATATCCTAAGTGAAATGACCAACAAGCTGAAGACAGTTAACGAAGTGCATATTTATTACATACTGTAAAAAAAGATCAATGTTGTTGTTTAGTCGTTAAGTCGTGTCCGACTCTTCGTGACCCCATGAACCATATTGCGCCAGGCCTTCCTGTCCTTCACTGCCTCCCTGAGTTGGCTCAGTTTCATGCTCATTGCTTCAGTGATGCTATCTAACCATCTCATCCTCTGCCGTCCTCTTCTCCTTTTGCCTTCAATCTTTCCCAGCATCAGGGTCTTCTCCAAAGAGATCTCTCTTCGCATTAGGTGGCCAAAATATCTGAGCTTGAGCTTCATTATCGATCCTTCCAATGAGCAATCAGGGTTGATTTCCTTTAAGATTGACTGGTTTGACCTCCTAGCAGTCCAGGGAACTCTCAAGAGTCTTCTCCAGCACCACAGTTCAAAGGCATCAATTCTTCGGCGCTCGGCCTTTTTTATGGTCCAGCTCTCACAGCCATACATTACTACTGGAAAAACCATAGCTTTGACTATGCGGATCTTTGTCGGCAAGGTGACGTCTCTGCTTTTTAATATGCTATCTAGGCTTGCCATAGCTTTCCTCCCAAGGAGCAAGCGTCTTTTAATTTCATGGCTGCAGTCTCCGTCTGCGGTGATCTTGGAGCCCAAATAAATGAAGTCTGTTACTGCTTCCATTTCTACCCCTTCTATTTGCCAGGAATTGATGGGTCCAGATGCCATGATCTTAGTTTTTTTAATGTTGAGTTTCAAGCCAGCTTTTGCACTCTCCTCTTTCACCCTCATCAAGAGGCTCTTTAGTTCTTCTTCACTTTCTGCCATTAGGGTGGTATCGTCCGCATATCTGAGGTTGTTGATGATTCTCCCTGCAATCTTAATTCCGGCTTGTGATTCTTCCAGCCTGGCATTTCTCATGATGTACTCTGCATATATGGTTAAATAAGCAGGGTGACAGTATACAGCCTTGTCGTACACCTTTCCCTATTTTGAACCAATCGGTTGTTCCGTGACCGGTTCTAACTGTTGCTTCTTGGCCCGCATACAGATTTCTCAGGAGACAGGTAAGGTGGTCTGGTATTCCCATCTCTTTAAGAATTTGCCACAGTTTGTTGTGATCCACACAATCAAAGGCTTTTGCATAGTCAATGAAGCAGAAGTAGATATTTTTCTGGAACTCTCGTGCTTTCTCCATGATCCAGCGAATGTTGGCGATTTGATCTCTAGTTCCTCTGCCTCTTCGAAACCCAGCTTGTACATCCGGTAGTTCTCGGTTCATATATTGCTGAAGCCTAGCTTGTAGGATTTTGAGCATAACCTTGCTAGAATGTGAAATGAGTGCAATTGTGCGATAGTTTGAGCATTCTTTGGCGTTGCCCTTCTTTGGAATTGGAACGTAAACTGACCTTTTCCAATCCCGTGGCCACTGTTGCGTTTTCCAAACTTGCTGGCATATTGAGTGCAGCACTTTAACACCATCATCTTTTAGTATTTTAAATAACTCAGCTGGAATACTGTCATCTCCACTAGCTTTGTTGTTAGCAATGCTTCCTAAGGCCCACTTGACTTCACTCTCTAGGATGTCTGGCTCAAGGTCAGTGATCACACCAGCGTGGACATCAGGGACATTAAGATCTTTCTTGTATAGTTCTTCTGTGTATTCTTGCCACCTCTTCTTAATCTCTTCTGCTTCTGTTAGGTCCCTGCCTTTTTTGTCCTTTATCATGCCCATCTTTGCACTAAACGTTCCTTTCATATCTCCAATTTTCTTGAAGAGATCTCTAGTCTTCCCCATTCTATTGTTTTCCTCAATTTCTTTGCATTGTTCATTTAAGAAGGCCTTCTTATCTCTCCTGGCTATTCTCTGGAAATCTGCATTCAGTTGCTTATATCTTTCCCTTTCACCCTTGCTTTTCGCATTCCTTCTTTCCACAGCTATTTGTAAAGCCTCATCAGACAGCCATTTTGCTTTCTTGCATTTCTTTTTCTTTGGGATGGTTTTAGTTGCTGCCTCCTGTACAATGTTACGGACCTCCGTCCATAGTTCTTCAGGCACTCTGTCTACCAAATCTAATCCTCTAAATCTATTCATCACCTTCACTGTGTACTCACAAGGAATATGATCTAAGTCATACCTGAGTGGTCTAGTGGTTTTCCCTACATTCTTCAATTTAAGCCTAAATTTTGCAGTAAGAAGCTCATGATCTGAGCCACAGTCAGCTCCTGGTCTTGTTTTTGCTGTCTGTATAGAGCTTCTCCATCTTTGGCTGCAAAGTATGTAATCAATCTGGTTTCGGTATTGACCATCTGGTGATGTCCATGTGTAGAGTCGTCTCTTGTGTTGTTGGAAAAGAGTGTTTGCTATGACTAGCTTGTTCTCTTGACAGAACTCTATTAGCCTTTGCCCTGCTTCATTTTGTACTCCAAGGCCAAATTTGCCTGTTATTCCGATTACTCCTTGACTTCCTACTTTAGCATTCCAATCCCCTATGATGAAAAGGACATCTTTTTTTGGTGCTAGTTCTAGAAGGTGTTGTAGGTCTTCATAGAAGCGGTCAACTTCAGCTTCTTCAGCATCAGTGGTTGGGGCATAGACTTGGATGACTGTGATATTGAATGGTTTGCCTTGGATACGCACTGAGATCATTCTGTCGTTTTTGAGGTTGTACCCCATTACTGCCTTTCCCACTCTCTTATTCACTATGAGTGCAACTCCATTTCTTCTAAGGGTTTCTTGCCCACAGTAGTAGATATAATGGTCACCCGAATTAAATTCACCCATTCCCGTCCATTTCAGTTCGCTGATTCCCAAGATGTCGACGTTCAATCTTGTCATCTCATGTTTGACCACATCCAGCTTGCCTTGGTTCATAGATCTTACATTCCAGGTACCTATACAATATTGTTCTTTACAGCATCGGACCTTCTTTTCGCTTCCAGATACATCCACAGCTGAACGTCCTTTCGGCTTTGGCCCAGCCGCTTCACTCTTTCTGGAGCTACTTGGAAATGCCCTCCGCTCTTCCCCAGTAGCATATTGGACACCTTCCGACCTGAGGGGCTCATCTTCCGGCATCATATCTTTTAGCCTTTTAACATTGTCCATGGGGTTTTCTTGGCAAGGATACTGGAGTGGGTTGCCATTTCCTTCTCCAGTGGACCACATTTTGTCAGAACTCTCTGTCATGACCTGTCCGTCTTGGGTGGCCCTGCACGGTATAGCTCATGGCTTCACTGAGTTACGCAAGCCCCTTCGCCACGACAAGGCAGTGATCCATGAAGGGGAAAGATCAATGATCATCAGGCAATTCTCTAGAAAGGAAAAAGGGGCTTGCATAAAAACCAGAGAGAGAGAGAGAGAGAGAGAGAGAGAGAGAGAGAGAGAGAGGGTTAGGGTTTATATAGGCAGTTTATATAGATATTCCTCCTTTATCTGCAGAGAAGGACCAGTTTTGACCAGTTAAAGACTGAGGTAGTCGTACCAACTTGTTAGGCCAGCTGGAGTTTACTTCAGGAGTTTTCTTCAGGCTATTTAGTTCCTACTACGGTCTGCATAATCTGCTGCTTCATATTTTTCTTCTTATTAACTAAGCTCCCTCCACATATTTCAATCACACTGTTGTAGTTGCCATTTTGACTCCCCCTGCCATCCCTTCTCTGATAGACCAATAACCTAATCCAGCAGGTCATTTCTTATGTTGTCTAAAAACAATGTAATTTTTTAGAAAATGCAGTATTGGAGTTCATGCTAGTGAAATGAGATCAAATACATCTCTTCAGTTAGCAGTAACTGAAAGCCACCCAGGTCTTCTGCTCCTTCCTTACAGGATCTTTCATTCCAAGACACAATAAAATGACTATCCCCATCAAAATGCTGTGGTTACTTCTAGAATTTTATTAGCACTTCTCATAACATGTTGAATCCCACCCAATTCTAAATGTGCCCCAGTTCCAAAGCTATATAAAGCACTGAGCTATGTATCATTCAGGCTCAGATGCAGAGGAAACAAAAACTCTTATCAGTCAAGATAACGAATGTGACAAAATCTTGTAACAAATGGAAACCACTATTATTTTTTCTTGAAGAGTGGGGATTCTTTTTTCCCAGCAAGTTGAACTTTAGATTGTTAATAATCTGCAGCCACTGAGTTGCATGGAAACTTGGCAGCTGCAGAAATATTTTCCCAGATATTTTTATAGTAATTTTATTAAAAATTACAATTAAGAAGATAATAACTAATACAAACTAAAAAAAAAAGAATTAAAAGGAAAAATAGAAAGTGCAGAAAAGAAAAAAATAGAAAACTAGAGAAGAAAAAATAAGAATATAGTAAAGGAAAGGAAAAGAAATGACATCCCCTTTCATCACAAGTATAAACAATTTTAGTAACTTAACACCTTCTCTTAAAATACAACAAATGATCTCTTCTTCCCCTAACCCATCTCTTATCTCTAAACTAATCATTAAAGCCTTGTCATTTCTGTGCTGATATCAGCAAAAGTCTTAATGGATTTAATGGTTACCAGCGATAACAACATTTTAACCTTGATCAAATAAACCAACTTTATATTCCTTCCTTTTATTTTTAAAAATCTTGATCTTTAAACCCTTCAAATAATATCTAGAACTTGATTTCTTTTCATTTTTTCTTTGTCCCTTTTCCCAAAATTCTTCAAAGCTTTAACAAGTTTCTTTTGTAAGTCCAATATAGGAAAGTTATCCAGATCACTCTTTTGTATTGTTATTTGTATATCCCTTTTAATTATTAAGACATCAGCTGGTTTCATTTGTATATACAGTGTAGCGTCTTTTTCCATATCATTCTTGTAGCCTGTTATTTTTAAATCCATTTTCAGATCAGTCTCAGTCTTGTCCAGTAAAACGTGTTCCTCTTCCATAACATCTTTTAAACACAGTCCATCTATAGAGGCAGACACTGTTAAAATTAATTATTTTCCCAGATATTTTAATGGGAAATAATTTAATTGCTTCAGATGTCTGAATAGTATTTACTGTTCCAAGGAGAAGTTCTCATGAGGCATGGCAGCTGACCTGTTGAAACATTTGGATTCACTCTTTGCAAAACTAAACCAAAAAGCTGTGCAATAAAATATAAGAATGGCATTAAAACTGACTTGTGTTAAAACTTTCTAGAAGGACAGTGTTAATCTATTTTTTAAAGAGTCTTGTGGCACTTTAAATACTAATAAATTTATAGCAGCATAAAGTTTGGTGCAATATATTGTGCTTAATTAATTGCAGGGAACAATATCCTGAATCAGGAATGTTTATAAATGCATTCATGGGGGGTCTTTCAGACAACCATCTTCATTCCTATCCTTACTAAATCCAGTTTAAAACATACCATATTTTAATCCAGATATCAAGATACTATGATTACAGGCACATTTACCTGTCTGTGAATCTAAGTGGCTCTTCCAGACTGGGATGTAGATCCATTTCCAAAGTGAGATGATTCCCCCACATGTTTCCAGGGCACTGCTACCTTCTAAGATGGAAAGAGAAAGCCCCATAAAAGCTCAGGGAGACCTATCTAAAAGGCCATATATTACTTCAGGGCCTCCCACCTGCAATTCTTGCCCCTCCTCCAATGCTGTGGGCTTCTAATGGTCTTTAGATGTGGAGCCAAACAGCCAATTAACTTCAGAAGTTAATCAGCTCAGCTGCTGCTCCAGAGAGATTGGCTGCAGTCCTCTGTAGCTTCAGGGTAGGTGGTTTCCCACATTCATAAACCCTCCCCATGTCCTGCCTCTAGGCTCTTGGGATTTCCGCTGGCAGCTCCTGAGGATTTGGAGGTGGGGCAAAGCTAGTGGTCCTGTGGAAAGGGGCAGAGCCCAAATCTTGCTTTTAGAAATAGCACCAAGTGTTAGTGTTTACTTTCCACTGCAATTCTTCTTCTGTTAAAATCAACCAGCATAAAATCAGAATTCTGATTCCTGCCAGCATTTGATTCGGGTGATTTAAAAAAATATTTCTGCTCCAAAAGGAATCAGTCTCTGTTTAGAATTCCTTATGGTCCCGGCTGCTGTGGGGAGCTGCTAAAGTCAGATGAGCAACAGCTTGTGCATTGAATGTGGTTGGGTGCTGAGAAACAATCTCCTCTGCAGTTCTGCTGGCAAATATTTCCCAACCAGCAGCCTCAATCATCCAACAGGATCCTGGAGAGCAGATAGAGGTCCGTATCAGGATCCTGATGCCAGGTCAAGAAGGGGACAAGATGTAGTAGCCTGTTTCATGAAACATGCTATGCCATGTTGTAGCTTTTTCTATTTTGTCCTAGCACAGGGATGGGCAACCTTTTGGTGGCTAGGAGTAGAACTTAACATTTTCATTGGAGACCAGGCTACAGCGGGGGTGCAAGGAAGAAAAAAAGTCAGGGTTATGTGGGTACAGCTGAAGGTTTTCTTTCCCTAGTTCTCTCGGAAGGGATAGGGGTGTTTTTCCTTTTCTTTTTAAACTGTGTAAAGTCTACATTCAGGCTCACACAACACTTTTTTAAGCTTCTTACCCCCAGATGATGGGACATAGCACACCACTTTCCTGCACTGCTGATTTAGGATGGGGATCTAGGGTGCCCCAAGAATCATGACCTTTGCAGCGAGAAACCCCTCACTGAGGCAGCCACCTTGCATAGATAGAACAAACCATTTATAAGCATTTAGCGGAGACAGAGTTTCTCTGTTGTTATCCTGAATTAAAGTCATCTTCCCCAAAGGCCAAAAATTTACAGATTTTGTTTTCTTTTCCAGGCTGGTGGTAGGAGCCCCATATGAGATCAATGGGCCCCAGAAAACAGGAGATGTCTACAAGTGTTCAGTGAATGGCAAGGCCAACAGTACATGTTCCAAGCTCAATCTAGGTAAAGTGGTGGAGTGGAAGGGCTGAGATTAATGTCTCTGGGTATCGCTCTGAAATTATTAGAAACTGCACAAAGGAAGGTTTATATTTACATGCAAAATCCAAGTCACCTCAGATAGATGGTGTCTATTGTCTGTTATTAAAAGTTGGTAAAGTGAACATACCTCTTTAAACATTTGCCCCCAAATCAAGTTCCTTAAATGGATGCGCAGAAGCTGTAAGTCAGTGGGAGAAGTTATCAACCTGAAGAGCCTGGATTTAGCCCAGGACAGGGGTAAAGTTAACCCTCCATGTATTACTGAAATACAATTCCCAATTTCGGATCTGTAGGCCCAAGAGCTTTTGGAATAGAAGGTGCCTAGTCAACCTGATGTAGGATCAATGGGGAGAAAGTGTTATAGCTGTCAAGGAGAAAAGAAGATGATGGTAGTGGTGGTGGTGAAGATGATAATGGATCACCATACTCTACCTCTGCAAGGTCTGTCACTTCTTCCTACAGCATGTCTTGACTCTAATACTTTTTCCCCAAGGAAGAGTAACTCTGTCCAATGTGTCAGAACGAAAGGATAACATGCGCCTGGGTCTCAGCTTAACTACCAACCCCAAAGACAACAGCTTTTTGGTAAGAAACTATTTGTGGATAATTTACGAACACTCTTTTCTTTGGGATTGTCTTCAATGGTTTCTGTCCTGGAGCCCACCATTCACCTTCGCTTATGAGAACTGTTTTTAATTGACATTTACAATTTTTTAAAAAAGAATAACATTAGTACTGATGATACAGCCAACTTCAATTTAGAGTGCAATCCATGTATGGTTCTGTATCAGCACTTCAAGGCCACTGATGAAGGTCATTTTAAAACTACATTTAACACATAAATAACCTATAAGCTCCCCATAGCTAGCTCCTCTTCACCAAATCCAGTTCTACTATTAGGCAGAATGAGACGGCTGCCTCATACTGCAATTTCTGGGTTTCATGCAAATCCAGCAAATTCTTGTGATTTAAATTATTATTCTGTTTGAGTGCCCAAGATCAGAAGAGAGGTTGCTAGGACTTTCTGCCTCAAGTTAGTTCCCTTGATATTTATACTATGCTCCTTGACAGGCAGATCAGAAGCGAGGACTTATTTGTGACTCTCCTCAGGTATCGAAATGTCTTGATGGTCAAGACACACAGATGGCAAAATTTTGAACAGAGGGGCAAATGCAGAAGTTTGAGACCATGTTATGGAAGCCCTCATGACTGGGGGCGGAGACTTGCCCATTCACATAAGTTGCCACTTATAATGAACCTTCCAGAAGGCAAAGTGTCCTGGTAGCATCTCACCACATTTCCAAGTGCCCCAATTGTTCCCTACCTTTTTCCCAAATCAGTCAGCACCTTTCCAAACAAAGTCATGGAATGCAGCCCCTCCCCATTTTCTGAAATGGAGGCCAAAGGCATTCTTAGAAAGAAGAGATTATGTGGAGGCTGATGCTTTACTTTGCAGTGTCCACCTTCCGTTTTCATTGTGTTTTTTACATTAAAATAACCTTTTAAAAATGTAAACCAGGCAGGTGGGGAACTAGGAGGGTACCAAATAAATGTCTGGTGCCTAGTGGTTGCCACAGCAAAATTTTGAACAATCAGATTTTTCATTTAATTTGCCACCATGCCTGGGAATTGGCATGCCCAAAAGAGCCACCTTCCTATGCAGAGATTCTGTTTCCTATAGGTGACTTTGATTTCCTTCCACCTTGACAAACATCAAGCAGCAATACGCTCATGGAGAAATGCCCCACATTCCACAGAAAGCACCCAGGCGGCTAAAAGAGTAGCCCCTAAAAACTTCTCCTAGTATTTCATTTTTTTTCCTCCTTTCTAACACAGGCTTGCAGCCCTCTCTGGTCTCATGAGTGCGGAAGTTCCTATTACACCACAGGCATGTGCTCCAGAGTGAACTCCAACTTCAGATACTCCAAGTCAGTGGCTCCAGCTCTCCAGAGTATGAGGACCAGCCTATTACATCTTCCTTCCCCCATCTCTTCCTCCCTCCCTCCCTCCCTTGCTTTCCACATGGGGATTTAGTGTCTTGAATCACTATCTCACTCAGGGGAAATAAATAAGTTTGTTCTTGAAAAGAAGCCATCAGCACAAAAGTCCAATGGGAATTTTGTGCCGACGGTAGTTAAAATGCTTCCTGATGGGCAGCAGTGAGGGAAAAAACACTGTCTCCTTCCAGACAGCAAGGAGGCATGTTTTTGATCTGTGCTTTCCTGTGAAGAAACAAAATGAAAGAAAACAAATGATCAAGAGATTGTTCTTGGCAATATCCTGCAGAGAATTCTCCTACCAGTCCTCATTCAATAGAAGCGAATATGTGTAGCTAAGGGTTGAACTGTGGAGTCCACTGAGCTTGGTTGTTTTCTTGCAAACATTTCGTTACCAGGCTAGGTAACATCTTCAGTGCTAAAATGGAATGAGGTTTGCTCTCTGTTTATATACTGTGGCATGCCCTGCCAGTGTGGGTGGGGGGTGGGGGTTTGGTTTTATTTTTTTTCCCTCTGGTAGTTCCTTGATTAGGGTATTGTTTACTGCTTGATTGTATGTCTGGTGGTAATCTTGGTGTTAATCCCTGCTTATCTGGGTGATGACTGCTGGTGAATAGATGTTCTGGTCTTTTGTTTTCCTTTCTATTGTCTCTTTTGAATAGTGTGTAGATGTTGTTTATCTCTATGTGCCTGCTGATGGCTCCCTTGTCTGAATATCAAGCTTCCAAGAATTCCCTCGCATTTTTGGATTTAGCTTGGTCTAAGAAGCTGACAGTTTCCCAGTTGAAACTATGGTTAAGACTGTCCATGTGTTGTGAGATTAAGGAGATTTCATTGTGTCTTCTGACTGCTAGCTGGTGTTCATGGATGCGCTCTGCAACCCTTCTGCCTGTCTGTCCTACATAATGGTTGTTATAGTCCTTACACTGTATATTGTAGATGACTCCTGTTTTTTCTTCTTGGGCTACTGGGTCTTTTGGTTTGCTTAAGAGGTTTTAGAGGGCTTTAGTTGGTTTGTGTTCTACGGAGATGCCATGTGGTTGTAATAGTCTGTTGGTAGTTTCTGAGACGTTTCTGATGTATGGCAGCATTATCCTTTTCATAGCTTGTGTTAGTTGTGTTGTAGTAGGTTGAGTGGTCAGGCACTTTTTGATAAAGTTGCGTGGATATCCATTTTATTGGAAGATGTTGTATAGGTGGTCTGTTTCCTTTTTCTGCTATTCTGGGTTGCTGGAATGCGTTTGTGCTCGTTTGAATAATGTTCTTACACAGCTCCTCTTGTGGGAGGTTGAGTTGTTACTTTGGTAATGGAGTACTTGATTAGTGTGGGTTGTCTTCTGATAGACTTGGGTTTCTAATTTGCTGTTGTTTCCTCTGCTGATGAGGATGTCCAGGAAGGGTAGCGTGTTACAGTGGAACCTCGGGTTACGAACGCTTCTGTTCACGAACTTTTCGGGTGACGACCAGCTCCAGCCACAACATTTTGCTTCGGTTCGCGAACTCCGCCTTGGGTTACGAACAGGATCCGTGGCCATTTTCCCTCCCGTGACCCGGTCCGCGGCCATTTTTCCGCCCCTGACACGTGGTCGTAGGGAGGGGGACTCTCCCTCCAAGCAATAGCCGCCTCCCTGTCCTCCACGCCAGAACAGATTAACGGTAATTACATTGAACCTTATGGGAAAATTTGCTTCAGGTCCCGACCAATTCGGGTCATGACCAGAGTCACGGAACAAATTAAGTTCGTAAACCAAGGTTCCACTGTATTTTCTTCCTCTCTGATTAATTTTATTCCTTTGTTGTTGATGGTTTCATGTGTCTTCTCTAGTTGTTCCTTTTTTATTATAACAAATGTGTCATCTACATACTGGATCCATACTTTAGGTTGTATGTGTGGAAGCTCTATAGTTTCTAGCCGTGGCATTACAATCTCTGCTATGAGTCCTGACAGTAGTGATCCCATGGGTGTGCTTCTGATTTGTTGGTATATTTGTCCATCAAACTGAAAATAGGTAGTGAGGCAGAGGTTGATGAGGTCCATGTTTCTGGGTATTTCGATCTGGGTGTATTTGGTTAGGTCAGGTGTGTTGTGTAGTACTGCTGATATGGATTCTTTCACTAGTTCTGGGTTTATGGATGTAAAGAGTGCTGTGACATCAAATGAGACCATAATTTCATCTTCCTTGATGTGTACATCTTTGATTTTATGGAAGTACTGTAGTGAGGAGTTGATAGAATATTCATTCTTCTCTGTGAGATGTCCAAGCTTTTTTGTCAGTTCTTTTGCTATGTTGTATGTTGGAGTCCCTGGTAAAGATACAATTGGTCGGACAGGTATGTCAGGCTTGTGTATTTTTGGTCATCCATAGAAATGTGGGAGGATGGGTCCACTGCTTTTCATCCGCCACTGTTCTTCTTTTGTGATCTGGACTTTCTTGGTTAGGTCATTAAGGGTTCTCTTGATTAGGTTGTCTAGTTTCTGTATTGGGTTGGTGTTAACTGGGATGTAGGTTTCTTTGTCCTCTAATAACTTTTTGGCTTTTTGCAAGTATTGTGATTTATCCATAATAACTGTGGTTCGGCCTTTGTCTGCTGGGAGGATGATGATGGTTTGGTCCTTCCTTAGGCTATTGAGGGCTGCTCTGTCCTCTGCTTTGAGTTGGTGCTGATACTGTGTTATTCTGATCTGTGGTATGATGTGCCTTATGTTTTCTTGGGTCTCTGTGTTAAAACCATGACCCCAGAGCATACAAATATACTGACAGCTACCATCAAGAACACATCCCGAAGACAAGCTGAGAAAAGAAAAACAAAACTTCAAACTAAACTGCTCAAACTAAACCCCAGAAATAAAGAGGTACCTGAACCAGAATGGGTAATCAACGTGTCCAGCCGACCATTATCCACTGCAGAATACAATATTCCCCAGAAAGGCCTCAGCTACAACATGGACAATGTTAATCAGCTAGAATTCTGTGCAGCCTTAGAAGCAGCATTTCAAACTACAGGACTTAACACAGAGACCCAAGAAAACATAAGGCAGACAATCATGTAGTACGTAGATGACACCTTTGTTATAATAAAAAAGGAACAATCTTCCACCTATTTCTAAGCCCACGCATTTGTTGGAGAATTTCAAAAGGCTAATTCTTGATCAAAGAGGAGAAGCTATCTACTGCAGCTCAGGTTTTTCTGTCCCCCTTTCAGTATTTGGGGCACCTCTGGATTAACCATTAAGCAAAGTAAGCAACTGCTCAGGGCACCAAGGAAAGGGGACGCCACTGAGTTTTCTCCCTAGCTATCATGCACTTCTTTCACTGCCATGCTTGACTTTCAGCACTTATTGAGTCTTGATGTCTTGTCACTTAAGCAATGAGGGCACCATTGTTGAGCTGTGTTTAGAGCATCAGTTGACCTTAATCCAGCCCTGCTTTGCGGGGAGAGAGATTAATTCTGTCCCCTCTTTTAATGCCTCAGATCAATATGTAAAGCCACTCCTCTGTCATGTTCTGCAAGGCAGCACCTTTCAGAACTGGTGGGAATCCAGACATTTTTCTCAAAGCTGAGGCCTGCTAGGGTGAGATGGGGAAAGAAGGGAATGATGGGTAGTGAGATGGAAAAATGCTTTTAATTCAAGGCAGAAAAGCTGATCAGTTCAACTATAATCCAAAGGTTTATTTCAGGCTTTTAGATTTCCTCATGCACTCCTGGACCACTGACTTCAATGTGCAAAAAAAGGAGAGAAAATATGTCCCCCATCATCCCTTGCTAAGAAGGGCCAAGAGAGGCAAATCGACAGACTGAGATGGGCATTGCTCACAAGCAGTTTCCATGGTAGCATCTGGTATGATGCAAACTAGGCACAGGCTGGTAGCCGCATTAAAATACTTTCCTCCAGAGTAAGAGCTGGCCGGAATATGCGCTGGCACTGATTGTGCTGCCCTTACAGCCAAGCTCTATTCTGCCTCAGTAAGGCAGCGAGAAGTGCTATCCTCACAGATTTAATGCAGGACAACTTAAGGAAGATGCTTAGTAGATTCGCCTGGTTTGGTTTTCCCTTCCACCAAGTGTTACCTGCTAGTGGGAAAACCAACCACCAGTTGTTCTTCTTAACAGGGAGGACGGGGCTAAATAGTATAGCCAGGTGCTTTGAATGATGGGTTTGCCAACTGACAGGTCACCAGCATTCACCTGGGACATGTCAGGTTATATTTGAAAAGAGATCTAGCAGGTTTAGCTTGAAAAAAGTTAAATCCATGTCTAGAACATAGCTTGGAGGGAGGGGGAAGGAGGGAAGTGAGAGGGAAATCTTCTGTTTGACATATCAGGGGAAGGCTCCAAGGAGTATCTTCCATGCCTCCAGCTACAAACCACATTATCAGTTACATTGTCAATGAAAGATCCTACATCAAATGTCAAATGAAGAGTGAAAACCTACTTTAAAGTTGGAACAACTAAATATGACTTTAAACAGGGACAATTTGAAGTTGTCTTTAAGCTAAGTACAGTTTTAAGATGGCATGAAGGTATGGTATGGCATATTGAAATGGAAACTAGGCATGTTGTGCCATAGTTTGAAAACTGCAACCATGAGCCCTTAATTGAGAATAGCATTGCCTTGAAGTGCTATTGGATCTGGGCTGCAACTCTGCACATTTAGAACTGTCTGGATCTCTTTGCTGCCATCTAGAAACTGTCCATATTTTTGCAGCTCTAATCTGGTAACCCTATGCTAACCACACAACCCTATCAGTTGTGTGGACTTTAATTCCCAGAATTCTCAATAATGACGGGAAATTCTGGGAGCCGTGGTCCACCTATCAATAAGGTGTTTAGGCTAGGAAGCTTGTTTTAGGGTAAGCTTAGATAAGTACAGTATTACACTATAACTTAAACCAGTTCAAAAGTCATGGCTTCCTTCAATAAAATGTGGGAATTGTACTTTGATGAGGCACTAACATTTTTGTTCCCTGGTGTGTACACACACACACAGAGAGAGAGAGAGAGAGAGAGAGTTGGGAGAGAAGGAATGGATACTTTTGAACAGCGTTAGACTCCTACTTTGCACACCAGCAGTGTGTGTATTTTTAAGCCTCAGAGCAGCATGTAGCTGCCAAAAGCTTTTTGTATGTCCTCCAGCAGCTCCAAAAACTGCTACCCCACTGTAATTTTAAACATGAGGAACAACCATTTAATTGTATGTAATTATTGTGATGTAAATTTAATTAAATATACATTTGGATAAATCCATTTTGCTTTTTGCATGGTCCATTACAGCACTGAAGGTTCATAGTGTGGCCCTTGGCTCAGGAAAAGTTGCTCATCTCTGGTGGACAACTTACCTAGAAAGAAGCTCTATTGAATTCAAGGGGACTTTGAGTAGCCAGACATAGAACTGCGCTGTTAAATGTCTGGTATTGCTGTATTCCAAGGTATCCTCTATAACATAGAATAGAAACACAATAGACCCAAGAAAAAATTGGAGGGATGAGATTTCAGAATAGGAGAAGGAAAGATTGGCCTATGAATCAAGATTCCTTTGCTCCAAGGGGAAAGGAATTGGCAGCCTATTCCATTTCTTGCTAGTAGCCAATATCGCTTAATGATCTTTGCCTATCTGGTTTCAGAATGCCAGACATACATGGATATAATTATTGTACTGGATGGATCCAACAGCATCTACCCCTGGGCAGAAGTTCAAGATTTCCTGATAAAAATCTTGAAAAAATTTTACATTGGACCCGGCCAAATACAGGTGAGAAAACGTGTGGGTGATTTTGCTCTTCCTACGCTTCATTTCATAGCTTTCCTTGGCTGATATACCTCTTCCTTGCTTCTTTGCTTCAAGAATAAAATTTGTTTATTTTTAAAAGCATAATTGGCAGTCTCTCAATACAAAGATCCTGAGCTGCTCACATAGGAGCAGGGTTTTGATTTGTGGTCATATTTTGGAGCAGAGATCTCCAGTGTTGGCTGGACATTATAACCTTGATTCACTTTGCTGGAATTTGATATTTAAATGACTTCAGCTAACTTTATTGGGAAACCACCAGGTCATAAATAGTAGGCTGCACTACATTTGGATTTGAAAGCAAAAGGTGCTTTGAAGCACACAGTCATTAGCCCCGTCTGCAACTCTTTCAAGTACCTGTGTCTTTTCCTAACATTGCACAGCAGCTGCAGAGGGCTGCCATACGAACCCGGGAAAAGGCACAGCTGCTTTAAGACGTTTGCACATTCCAAAGCATATTTTGGCCATTGAATCCAAAGCACTGCACAATGAAAATAAATACTTTCTCATCGGACAACAGAAAATTACCACTCATCTGTTGACTG
Organism: Python bivittatus; assembly: GCF_059951505.1. Classification (NCBI taxonomy): domain Eukaryota; kingdom Metazoa; phylum Chordata; class Lepidosauria; order Squamata; family Pythonidae; genus Python; species Python bivittatus. The sequence goes on along the minus strand of NW_028277053.1, from coordinate 4,570,146 downwards.
CTGTGGAAAAAAAAATAACTAGAAAAACGGCTTTGTCATCTGTAACAAACTGGTTGTCATGCATCTGGGACATAGTTTGTAAAATTTAAGCTGTAATCTACATACAGGTATCTGCAGCTCTGATGGCCGTCATCAAAATGACAACAAGCAGCATGATGCTCTCCCACCACAATATCCACCCTTTTCAGGTGTCTGTGTGATGCATGTCCAAACGGAACGGATCTTAATTTGGTCCGTTGCTGCTTTGTTGGATTGACTTTGATACAATACACACACACAACCTTCGAATGCTGCTGAATCCACACATTTACGTGGAAATACATCCTGCTGAACTCAGTGGGGCTTATTTCTGAGTAGACATGTATAGGACTTCATGGTAAACTGACTTAAAGCTGGATGGTGCAACAGAGGTCCCAGGCTGAATGTGACCTGCAAAAGATAGGCCTCAAAGAAGCATTCAAAAATCGCCATCCAATTATAATGTTAATGTGACAGAAGGAGACATTATTAGAAGTATGGCATGTGATCATAGTAATTAAATTAAATTACTTTTAAATGAAACTAAATCCAATGTTGTTCTCTATCCTGGCTCTGGCTCTTTCAGACTACAGGCTAAGCATATTGCTCAAAGGATACTTGGCCTAAAAAGAGTTACGGTGTCTTGATTTAAAGTAACACAAGACAGACAAGAAAGATGTTCAGAAGCTGGATTTGCTTATGATACATTCTATAGGCTTCTTCATCTATATTTAATGTGTCCTAACTGAATAATCATTTTATTAATGGCACATTGAAAAGTCACTAGGATGAAAAAACATAAAAACAGTGTTTTCACTTCAATAATTTCCAATGTTTTCTAAGGTTGGAGTTGTCCAATATGGAGAGGATGCTGTCCATGAATTTCACCTGAATGATTATAGGTCTGTAAAGGATGTGGTGGAAGCTGCTAAACACATCGAGCAGAGAGGGGGTACTGAAACTCGAACAGCCTTTGGGATAGAGTTTGCTCGGTAAGCATACCTTCCAATACTGTTCAGATGAAAAGATGTTCGTAGGCGGGCATGGAGGGGGCAGTAATAGAGCTTAACAGGTTAACCCAGGTTTGGTAGGCCATGGATAGACACATTCTGATTCAAATGCATCATAAGCAGACAGCAAAAATAATAATGCATATTAGCTCCAAAATCCTAATGGCCAAGGCAGTGAGGTAACCTCCAAGCTACAAAGCAAATTAAACCTTATAGAAGATACCAATGTGCACTATCATTTAGAGGACACTGATCCTATTTTGCTGCTGAGAAATACTGAGACAAGGAAATGACTAGAATAAGATTAATGAATCTAAAACCCAGAGTCCTTAGGCCCCAAAGTAACTGTAAAAAGAGAGCATCTAGTTTATGTAGTGTGTTTTTTTCCTTTCACTACTTAATATATCATGCAAATGAAAACCCGGACATTTTTCTCTAGAAATTATGGAGCACTCCAATTGCATTCAATTACAGTCAAAGAACAATAATTCTGTTCTTCATTCAATAATCCGCATTTTGTTTTTTATATCTGATAACTCTTTGCCAAAGCAGGTTCCTTTCTGATCGTTATACTGCCAACTCTCAATGCCCCACAATGCAAGAACCTAGAGAGTGACAGTTCTTATAGGCCCCATTCTTCTCTCTCTCTCTCAGTCTCTGATTTATCTTGTGCCATAGCCTCCCCAGAAATCAGCTGGTCTGTTTTTACAAACAGCAGATGAGTGTAAAAAGAATATAGCGTGCTAGTTTCTTTGTGTCAGATCACAGAACAAGAAGAGAATTTGAATCTAGTATAAACAAAATCCAGAGCCTTGTATAAACAAAGGGAGTTTATTATCTCTAAATATTCTTTTGCTCCAAAGGAAATGAGCTGAGGAAATAGAAGTCACCTTTAAAATATTTCATTGTAAAACATTCCTTTCTGCTTTCTTTGAGCAATGGCTCTTGGCTTTTGTGTTACTTGATGTTGGCTTTTCCCTCCCTGTTGCTGATGCCCAAAGGAAGATGCACCTGCTTTCTAAACAAAGCCCACAGAAATCACATTGTGCGTGGACCCACAGCACAGAGTTCCTCCTCGAAAAATGGTCATGTTTCATTTGCAAAATGCCACATCCCTCACTATCTCCTCTGCATCTCTTGAATTTCAGCTCAGAAGCATTTCAGAAAGGAGGACGTAAGGGTGCAAAGAAGGTTATGATTGTTATCACTGATGGAGAGTCTCATGACAGCCCAGATCTTGAGAAGGCGATTGAAGGCAGTGAGAAAGACAATGTCACCAGATATGCAGTTGCAGTAAGTATTTTCAGGTGCTGCCCCCTTTCTGCCTAGGATCTTCAGAATTGCACTGAAATGACTGTGAATTCTGAGTTCACCTGCTAGGAAAAGATTGAAGGCCTCAGTTTTAAAATAGATTGCCATCTTTGGTGGAAACCCTACATTATTTAAATGGATCAGGTCATGGCCCATTTTAGCCCAACTTTCTGCTTCTTGCAGTGGCCATCCAGATGCCTCTGAGATCTTGTAATCAAGAGACAGACATTTCCCTCTCTCCCCATTGTTCCTTGCAACTGGCATTTGTAGGGCTATTGCCTCCAACCCAGAGGTAATATTGAGTCTTTAAGACAAATAGCCCTTGATAGACTTGTCCTCCATGAATGTATCCAGACCCCTTTCAAAGCAATCCAAGATAGTGACTGCCCCTGTTTTATGGTAATTAATGAGTTATGTGCTGTGTGAAGAATTATTCTTGTCTGTTCTAAATCTGTATTGGATAATCCTGGTCCTAGAGTTTTGAGACAGGGATAAAAACATTTCCCTACCCCTGCATGATTTCATATATTTCCAACTAAGCCTTTTTTCCTAGTCCTCAAAGGTCTAGCCTTTTCTCAAAGGAAAGCATTTGAATCCCTTGACCATTTCTGTAGTCCTTGTTTGCACTTTTCCCAGCTCTGTTACATCCTTTTCAAATGTGGTGAACTGTTCACAGTGTTCCAGATGCAGATGTACCCTAGATTTGTATAAGGGCTTTACAGTGTTTTATTTTCAATCCCTTTCCTAATGATCTCCACATGAAATTTACTTTTTTCACAGCTGCTGCGCATGGAATTGGCATCTTCACTGTGCTATCCACTATGACCCTTAGATCTTCCTCCTGGTTAGTTACAGACAGCTTAGTCCCACCAATGTCTGTTCTCCCCTAGTAGAGAGCCATAAATGCAGCAAAACTGGATGTTATCCAACCATATCTAAGAAGCACTGTTTTTTGAAGAGAAAATGGTGATCACACCCTTAAGCAAATGTGACCCAAAGAATGTCTTGGATTTGGTACCATTGCATGACCTATGCATTTGAGGACTGGTCATATAAATCCTTCCTTCCTTCCTTCCTTCCTTCCTTCCTTCCTTCCTTCCTTCCTTCCTTCCTTCCTTCCTTCCTTCCTTCCTTCCTTCCAGTCAGTGTTGACTTCTGGCAACTGCCTGGACTAGTCCCTGAAGTTTTCATGGCAAGATTTCAGAAGTGGTTTGCCATTGCCTGCTTCCTAGGGCTGAGAGCATGTGACTGGCCCAAGGTCACCCAGCTGGCTTTATGCCTAAGACAGGACTAGAACTCACTGTCTCCCAGTTTCTAGCCCGGTGCCTTAACCACTACACCAAATTGGCTCTCTTGTGAATAATTATGCCGTGACTTTAATTCTGTGGAGTAATGCTGAGATACCTTTTGCTTACCACTCCAGGTCCTTGGTTATTACAACAGAAGAGGGATCAACCCTGAAGCCTTTTTGAAAGAAATCAAATATATAGCGAGTGACCCAGATGAAAAACATTTCTTTAATGTCAGCGATGAGGCTGCCCTTAAAGATATTGTGGATGCTCTTGGAGAGAGGATTTTCAGCTTAGAAGGTGAGCGGCTTATGAGAGATCTTAAGTATGGCATGGGAGGCTCACTTTTCAGTCCTATAAGCATGAGAAAGTTTGAACTGAATATGGTGCATTGGAGTTTGGCATGAAGTTCCGTGTGGGAATCTTCTTCTCAAGAGCCAAATTTCCTATTCTACAACTCACACTTCGGCATTCTGATTGTGTGTTTTGTGTGTGTGTGTGTGTATACACACATATCTGCCTTCAAATCAGTGTTGACTCCAGGTAGGCAACTACCTGGACAAGTCCTTGCGGTTTTCTTGGCAAGATTTCAGAACTGGTTTGCTACTGCCTGCTTCCTAGGGCTGAGAGAGAGGGACTGGTCCAAGATCACCCAGCTGGCTTTGTGCCTAAGGTGGACTAGAACTCACAGTTTCCCAGTTTCTAGCCTAGTGCTTTAACCACTGCACCAAACTGGCTATATTCTGAGCTGATTTGGAGGTGGTTATGTTGACTGCATTTATTAGTCCTCCTCAGCTTGAGGGATGCCCAGTGCTTTAAACATTTGCATCAGGCTCTGCGTGAAAGAAGAAAAGCCTGACACGTGTATCATGGCTAGATGAGGGCCTGTAGATGTCAGTCAGATATGATTTCCATGGATGTTAGAAGGAGGAACTTTGGGCCTGGTATTTCTCACTGCATTATCTAACTACAGTTGGACTGAAGCAGTATTTGGGGACTTTTTGAGTTTTGAGCAGGCTAATAGACACTAATCATGTGCAAAGTACAAAAATAAATTTATGTCACAGTTCAACTCTATTTAGGCACTTTTAAGATGCAGTTCTTACAGTGTCAGAGTTAATTATGACATTCATTCTCAGTAGAACTCTAAAATGCTTAGGAGATTCCTTAAACAGCAGGATTCTACTGTAACTAAGGTACTCATCTCTGTGGCTGATACCTAAATGTGCACGCTAGCTCAGAAACTGCCATGAACTTCGATCTGCACTCAAATTTCTTGCATGTGTTTAAGTCCTCATCATTTCAGCTGTGGACGTTAGCCTATCATTGGGGTGAATCATGAGGTCGCAGAAGGGCTAATTTCACATGCAATGCAATATTTCTATGCCTGAACTGGCAGCCAAAGCGAGACAAGGGAATTTACATGCACATTGATTCCAAATTTCAGTTTAGACTTCTAAACAGACAGGTAGGATTTTATGTATTTTCTTTTCTTTTTTTCTTTTCTAGGACCATGCTCACAAATCTTCCTACTAGCCTTTGCAATGTTTGTATCAAATTTTGTCACAGAACTATAGTGGCAGGTAGTAAATCTATTTTTCTTTCTTTCACTGTTTTTTTTAAAATACCTTCTTTTTGTGTTTAGGCACCAACAAAAATGAAATATCCTTTGGCCTGGAAATGTCCCAGACAGGATTTTCATCCCATATTGTGGAAGTAAGTGAATAATGTACTTGTTTTTGTCCTTTTATCTCATGATTCATGTGTCTTTGGCATGGGGTAGATATAACTGAGCCTAAAAAGCTTTTGGTTTGTGATGTATGGATCCATCAAAAGCCTGTATCAGGTAGAAGATACCTGGACTTACTTGTCTATGAAAAGCTGGAGGCAAATCAAGACATTAAGCTGCTTTGTGGTTCCAGACAGCTGCTTCTTGATGCAATTTTTAAAAAGGCTCTGAGTAAATATACAGAAAGTCTCAACTATTTTTTATTGTGCTCTTCATGGAAAATAATACCCAAGAAGTGGTCACTTCATTTATTTCCTTGCATGTGCATTGACAAAAATTAAGGACAAACCATTCTTTAGCATTTCTGAGCTAGATTTGTTCCTGGAAGAAATCTAGCACAGCATTCACATTCTACTTAGGGCCAGTCCTTAAGGAATTGTTTGATTAACTAAATGACTGACCTTTTTTGTTAAGGGTGAGGAATTGCCATTTCCATTTTCACCACAAGGATCTAAAGTTGGTTCTAAGCCTCCTTCAGTCCCATTGGCAGAAATAGAAGAAATTAATGAATTCATGTAAGACAAAGGCTGTGTTTGCACAACACAAGTCACTTGGCTACTAAGGGGGTGGGGTTTTATACCATATATTTAATAGAAATACACCCACTGAAAGAGATTGGGTTTGTATAACATGCTAATCCACATCAGTTAAGTTGAAACTAATCAACCTCAGCATGTGGTGTGAATGCAAAGTTAAGTCTTGTGCTGACATAACTATATTGTGCAAACATAGACACACTGCATCCTAGAGAAAGTTTAAACGTTTTTGAAAGTTTTCAGGAGACTTGCACCCATTTCTCCTCTGTGCCATAACCAAGGGTCCAGAGGAAAAAACTCATGATATGCAGTATACTTTCCTGCACTCCTTGCCAGATGAAGCCACACCTGTGGAGATTTTGCCCACCACATAATTCCTGCTCCTATTGAAAGAAACAGTGGTAGTTAGCAGTTTCCTTTTTGGCTAGAGAAGTAATATGATTTACTTCATTTTTTTTTTCACAAAGAGAAGATTGCTGTATTTTTTTTGGTTCTATTGTCCTGATTGATAGGTCTGGCAAAATGGCCGGTCTTGGAATACTTCACTTGCTGACTTGGCAGGGACTTTCTTGCACATTCCCAAAACTTTTAAAAAACTGGAACCTTTTCTAACTGTAATTCAAATACAATAGTAAAATATGTTGGGGCATGAAGGATTCCTCCCCATTAGAAAAACTGCCCAAATTCTTAGTTTAATTACTTAGGATAACAGTATTTTCTTATGGCAGGAGGTCCCCAGTTGTACTATTTAACTGGCCTCGCAAAACATTGACACGATTTTTTAAATTTAATTTTTTGAAGCTAGTAAATGCTCAATTCTTCAAGAAATGACTCGTGCAAAATTAATCAGACCAGGGGAGAAATATTTTTGGTATTATTTCTGATAGCATCTTTAGGATGGGGCAATAAAGGGAATGTGGCTGGCAGGCTCCTTCAGGAAGTCATCTGAGGATGGGGGAATGTTGAAGGCCTTCTCTATGTAGAAATCACAATCAGGAAAGGGGATCCTGAGGGACCATGTCAATGGGGTGGGAAATCCCCATTTTGAGTATATCTCTGTGTTTTTTCCAAATGAGTTGCAGATGCAGATTGGCAGAGAAGGCTACAACACAAACTGTCCTTCTCCTTGATAATAGTTTTTCGACTTGCAGGAATGTTACTTTTGTCTCAAGGGCGTCCACATGTGGTCAAAAACGTTAAGGTGATGGTATAAGCAAAGATCCACCTGCACATAAAAACTGGGCAGAGCTTTGATTGTACCATCACAACCACCATCTTGACTTTTTAGACATCTCTGGGGATATCACTGAATGTCCTGCAGTCTGACATGGTCCAGTACCTTCTACCAATTCAGGATTTCTTTACTTCAAGTGGCTGCATATATAAGCAAGGCTTTCTCTAAGGAAGATGAGGAGAGGTGCTTTGAGTAGTCATGCTAAAGTGTTGTCCTTCAAGGAACTGGCTGTCTGCCCCTTCCCCCAAAAAACAGAGAGGATGAATTCTCATGGTTTATGACATCATCTGCCCAAAAACACTGGGGCTACCCTTCAATAGGCTTCACTCCAGGTATCAGCAATAAAACTGACAAGACAGTGTGTGACATCCCACAGAGACAGCCTTCTAAGCCCTCCACCCATGGGGGAGTTGAATTTATAAAATGAATCACCACTTTTTCTCCCACTGCTTACCATGG